>NW_027211726.1:25815000-30615000 GCF_022749685.1 Semicossyphus pulcher
GTTACACTGTGATCAAAGGCAACAACATGATAAAAGGCTACACTGTGATAAATGACTACACTGTGATAAAAGGTTACACCATTATAACAGGCCACACTGTGACAATGGGTTAGACTGTGATAAAAGGCTACAACGTGATGAAAGGCTACACTGTGATAAAAGGTTACACTGTGATAAAAGGCTGAACCGTGATAAAAGGCTACACATTGATAAAAGACTACACTGTGATAAAAGGCCACACTGTGTTGAAAGGTTACACTGTGATAAAAGGCTACAACGTGATAAAAGGCTACACTGTGATAAAAGGCAGCACTGTGACGAAAGGTTACACTGTGATACAAGTCTACAACATGATAAAAGGCTACACTGTGATAAAGGCTACAACATGATAAAAGGCTACAATGTGATAAAAACCTAATACATGATAAAAGGGTTACACTGTGATAAAAGGTTACACTGTGATCAAAGGCCACACTGTGATGAAAGGTTACACTGTGAAAAAAGGTTACACTGTGATGAAAGGTTACACAGTGATGAAAGGCTACACTGTGACGAAAGACTACACTGTGATAAAAGGTTACACCATTATAAAAACTACACTGTGATAAAAGGCCACACTGTGATAAAAGGCTACACTTTGAAAAAAACCTACTACATGATAAAAGGCCACACTGTGACAATGGGTTAGACTGTGAGAAAAGGCTACAACGTGATGAAAGGCTACACTGTGAAAAAAGGTTACACTGTGATAAAAGGCTGCACCGTGATAAATGGCTACACATTGATAAAAGACTACACTGTGATAAAAGGCCACACTGTGTTGAAAGGTTACACTGTGATAAAAGGCTGAACCGTGATAAAAGGCTACACTGTGATAAAAGACTACACTGTGATAAAAGGCCACACTGTGTTGAAAGGTTACACTGTGATAAAAGGCTACAACGTGATAAAAGGCTACACTTTGATAACAGACTACACTGTGATAAAAGGCCACACTGTGATAAAAGGTTACACTGTGATAAAAGGCTACAACATGATAAAAGGCTAAACTGTGATAAAAGGCTACAACATGATAAAAGGCTACACTGTGATAAAAACCTAATACATGATAAAAGGATACACTGTGATCAAAGGCAACAACATGATCAAAGGCCACACTGTGAAAAAAGGTTACACTGTGATAAAAGGCAACAAAATTATAAAAGGTTACACTGTGATAAAAGGCTACACTGTGATGAAAGGTTACACTGTGAAAAAAGGTAACACTGTGATAAAAGGCAACAACATGATCAAAGGCAACAACATGATAAAAGGCTACACTGTGATAAAAGGCTAAACTGTGATAATAGGCTACACCATGATAAAAAGCCACACTTTGATAAAAAGCTACAACGTGATAAAAGACTACAATGTGATTAAATGTTACAACGTGACAAAAGGCCACACCGTGATAAAAGGTTACACTGTGATAAACGGCTACAACTTGATAAAAGACTACACTGTGATGAAATGTTACAACGTGATAAAAGGCCACACCGTGATGAAAGGTTACACTGTGATAAAAGGCCACACTGTGATAAAAGGCTATACTTTGAAAAAAACCTACTACATGATAAAAGGTTACACTGTGAAAAGAGGTTACACTGTGATCAAAGGCAACAACATGATCAAAGGCAACAACATGATAAAAGGCTACACTGTGATAATAGGCTACACCATGATAAAAAGCCACACTTTGATAAAAGAGTACACTGTGATAAAAGGCCACACTGTGATGAAAGGTTACACTGTGAAAAAAGGTTACACTGTGATAAAAGGCTACAACATGATAAAAGGCTACACTGTGATAAAAGGTTACACTGTGATAAAAGGCTACACAGTGACAAAAGACTACAACATTATAAAAGGCTACAACGTGATAAGAGGCCACACCGTGATAAAAGGTTACACTTTGATAAAAGACTACACATTGATAAAAGGCTACACTGTGATAAAAGGGTACAATGTGATAAAAGGCTAAACCGTGATAAAAGGCTACACTTTGATAACAGACTACACTGTGATAAAAGGCCACACTGTGATAAAAGGTTACACTGTGATAAAAGGCTACAACATGATAAAAGGCTAAACTGTGATAAAAGGCTACAACATGATGAATGACTACACTGTGATAAAAGGCTACAACATTATAAAAGGCTACACTGTGATAAAAGGTTACACTGTGATCAAATGCAAAAACATGATCAAAGGCAACAACATGATAAAAGGCTACACTGTGATAAAAAGCCACACTTTGATAAAAGAGTACACTGTGATGAAAGGTTACACTGTGATAAAAAGTTACCCTGTGATAAAAGGCTACAACATGATAAAAGGCTACACTGTGATAAAGGCTACAACATGATAAAAGGCTACACTGTGATAAAAGATTATACTGTGATCAAAGGCAACAACATGATCAAAGGCCACACTGTGATGAAAGGTTACACCATGATAAAAGGCTAAAACATCATAAAAGGCTACACTGTGATAAATGAGTACACTGTGATAAAAGGCTACAATATTATAAAAGGCTACACTGTGATAAAAGGCTACACTGTGATTAAAGGTTACACCGTGATGAAAGGTTACACTGTGATGAAAGATTACACTGTGATAAAAGGTTACACTGTGATCAAAGGCAACAACATGATCAAAGGCAACAACATGATAAAAGCCTACACTGTGATAATAGGCTCCACCATGATAAAAAGCCACACTTTGATAAAAGAGTACACTGTGATAAAAGGCCACACTGTGATAAAAGGCTACACTGTGATAAAAGACTACACTGTGAAAGAAGATTACACTCTGATAAAAGGCTACAACATGATAAAAGGCTACACTGTGATAAATGACTACACTGTGATAAAAGGCTACAAAATTATAAAAGGCTACACTGTGATAAAAGGCAGCACTGTGACGAAAGGTTACACTGTGATAAAAGGCTACACTGTGATAATAGGCTACACCATGATAAAAAGCCACACTTTGATAAAAGAGTACACTCTGATAAAAGGCCACACTGTGATAAAAGGCTACACTGTGATAAAAGACTACACTGTGAAAGAGGCTTACACTCTGATATGAGGCTACAACATGATAAAAGGCTTCACTGTGATAATTGACTACACTGTGATAAAAGGCTACACTGTGTTAAAGGCTACAACATGATAAAAGGCTACACTGTGATAAAAACCTACTACATGATTAAAGGTTACACTGTGATAAAAGGTTACACTGTGATCAAAGGCAACAACATGATAAAAGGCTACACTGTGATAACAGGCTACACCATGATAAAAAGCCACACTTTGATAAAAGAGTACACTGTGATAAAAGGCCACACTGTGATGAAAGGTTACACTGTGATAAAAGGCTACACTGTAATAAAGGCTACAACATGAAAAAAGGCTAACCTGTGATAAAAGTCTCCAACATGATGAATGACTACACTGTGATAAAAGGCTACAACATTATAAAAGGCTACACTGTGATAAAAGGTTACACTGTGATCAAAGGCAACATGATCAAAGGCAACAACATGATAAAAGGCTACACTGTGATAAATGACTACACTGTGATAAAAGGTTACACCATTATAAAAGGCCACACTGTGACAATGGGATAGACTGTGATAAAAGGCTACAACGTGATGAAAGGCTACACTGTGATAAAAGGTTAAGCTGTGATAAAAGGCTGAACCATGATAAAAGGCTACACATTGATAAAAGACTACACTGTGATAAAAGGCCACACTGTGTTGAAAGGTTACACTGTGATAAAAGGCTACAGCGTGATAAAAGGCTACACTGTGATAAAAGGCAGCACTGTGACGAAAGGTTACACTGTGATAAAAGTCTACAACATGATAAAAGGCTACACTGTGATAAAGGCTACAACATGATAAAAGGCTACACTGTGTTAAAAACCTAATACATGATAAAAGGTTACACTCTGATAAAAGGTTACACTGTGATCAAAGGCAACAACATGATCAAAGGCCACACTGTGATGAAAGGTTACACCGTGAAAAAAGGTTACACTGTGAAAAAAGGCAACAAAATTATAAAAGGCTACACTGTGATAAAAGGCTACACTGTGATGAGAGGTTACACAGTGATGAAAGGTTACACTGTGATAAAATGCTACACTGTGATGAAAGGTTACACTGTGAAAAAAGGTTACACTGTGATAAAAGGCAACAACATGATCAAAGGCAACAACATGATAAAAGGCTACACTGTGATAAAAGGTTACACCATTATAAAAGGCCACACTGTGATAAAAGGTTAGACTGTGAAAAAAGGCTACACTGTGACGAAAGACTACACTGTGATAAAAGGTTACACCATTATAAAAACTACACTGTGATAAAAGGCCACACTGTGATAAAAGGCTGAACCGTGATATATGGCTACACATTGATAAAAGACTACACTGTGATAAAAGGCCACACTGTGTTGAAAGGTTACACTGTGATAAAAGGCTGAACCGTGATAAAAGGCTACACATTGATAAAAGACTACACTGTGATAAAAGGCCACACTGTGTTGAAAGGTTACACTGTGATAAAAGGCTACAACGTGATAAAAGGCTACACTGTGATAAAAGGCAGCACTGTGACGAAAGGTTACACTGTGATAAAAGTCTACAACATGATAAAAGGCTACACTGTGATAAAGGCTACAACATAATAAAAGGCTACACTGTGATAAAAACCTAATACATGATAAAAGGTTACACTGTGATCAAAGGCAACAACATGATCAAAGGCCACACTGTGATGAAAGGTTACACTGTCAAAAAAGGTTACACTGTGATAAAAGGCAACACAATTATAAAAGGCTACACTGTGATAAAAGGCTACACTGTGATGAAAGGTTACACAGTGATGAAAGGTTACACTGTGATAAAAGGCTACACTAGGATGAAAGGTTACACTGTGAAAAAAGGTTACACTGCGATAAAAGGCAACAACATGATCAAAGGCAACAACATAATAAAAGGCTACACTGTGATAAAAGGCTAAACTGTGATAATAGGCTACACCATGATAAAAAGCCACACTTTGATAAAAGAGTACACTGTGATAAAAAGCCACACTGTGATGAAAGGTTACACTGTGAAAAAAGGTTACACTGTGATAAAAGGCTACAACATGATAAAAGGCTACACTGTGATAAAAGGTTACACCATTATAAAAGGCCACACTGTGATAAAAGGTTAGATTGTGAAAAAAGGCAACAACATGATCAAAGACTACACTGTGATAAAAGGTTACACCATTATAAAAACTACACTGTGATAAAAGGCCACACTGTGATAAAAGGTTACACTGTGAAAAAAGGTTACACTGTGATAAAAGGCCACACTGTGATGAAAGGTTACACTGTGAAAAAAGGTTACACTGTGATAAAAGGCTACAACATAATAAAAGGCTACACTGTGATAAAAGGTTACACTGTGATAAAAGGTTACACCATTATAAAAGGCCACACTGTGATAAAAGGTTAGACTGTGATAAAAGGCTACACTGTGACGAAAGACTACACTGTGATAAAAGATTACACCATTATAAAAACTACACTGTGATAAAAGGCTACAACATGATACAAGGCTACACTGTGATAAAAGGTTACACCATTATAAAAGGCCACACTGTGATAAAAGGTTAGACTGTGAAAAAAGGCTACACTGTGACGAAAGACTACACTGTGATAAAAGGTTACACCATTACAAAAACTACACTGTGATAAAAGGCCACACTGTGATAAAAGTCTACACTTTGAAAAAAACATACTACATGATAAAAGGTTACACTGTGATAAAAGGTTACATTGTGATCAAAGGCAACAACATGATCAAAGGCAACAACATGATAAAAGGCTACACTGTGATAAAAGGCTACACTGTGATAAAAGGCTACACTGTGATAATAGGCTACACCATGATAAAAAGCCACACTTTGATAAAAGTCCACACTGTGATGAAAGGTTACACTGTGATAAAAGGTTACACCATTATAAAAGGCCACACTGTGATAAAAGATTAGACTGTGATAAAAGGCTACACTGTGACGAAAGACTACACTGTGATAAAAGGCCACACTGTGATAAAAGGCTACACTGTGATGAAAGGTTACACAGCGATGAAAGGTTACACTGTGATAAAAGGCTACACTGTGATGAAAGGTTACACAGTGATGAAAGGTTACACTGTGATAAAAGGCTACACTGTGATGAAAGGTTACACTGTGAAAAAAGGTTACACTGTGATAAAAGGCAACAACATGATCAAAGGCAACAACATGATAAAAGGCTACACTGTGATAAAAGGCTAAACTGTGAAAAAAGGTTACACTGTGATAAAAGGCAACAAAATTATAAAAGGCTACACTGTGATAAAAGGCTACACTGTGATGAAAGGTTACACAGTGATGAAAGGTTACACTGTGATAAAAGGTTAGACTCTGAAAAAAGGCTACACTGTGACGAAAGACCACACTGTGATAAAAGGTTACACCATTATAAAAACTACACTGTGATAAAAGGCCACACTGTGATAAAAGTCTACAGTTTGAAAAAAACATACTACATGATAAAAGGTTACACTGTGATAAAAGGTTACACTGTGATCAAAGGCAACAACATGATCAAAGGCAACAACATGATAAAAGGCAACAACATGATAAAAGGCTACACTGTGATAATAGGCTACACCATGATAAAAAGCCACACTTTGATAAATGAGTACACTGTGATAAAAGGCCACACTGTGATGAAAGGTTACACTGTGAAAAAAGGTTACACTGTGATAAAAGTCTACAACGTGATAAAAGGCTACACTGTGATAAAGGCTACAACATGAAAAAAGGCTACACTGTGATCAAAGGCAACAACATGATCAAAGGCCACACTGTGATAAAAGATTACACTGTGATCAAAGGCAACAACATGATCAAAGGCCACACTGTGATGAAAGGTTACACCGTGAAAAAAGGTTACACTGTGATAAAAGGTTACACCATTATAAAAGGCCACACTGTGATAAAAGGCTACACTGTGATGAAAGGTTACACTGTGATAAAAGGTCACACTGTGATAAAGGCTAAACCGTGATAAAAAGCCACACTTTGATAAAAGAGTACACTGTGATAAAAGGTTACACCATTATAAAAGGCCACACTGTGATAAAAGGTTAGACTGTGAAAAAAGGCTACACTGTGACGAAAGACTACACTGTGATAAAAGGTTACACCATGATAAAAACTACACTGTGATAAAAGGCCACACCGTGATGAAAGGTTACACTGTGAAAAAAGGTTACACTGTGATAAAAGGCTACAACATGACAAAAGGCTTCTCTGTGATCAAAGGCAACAACATGATCAAAGGCAACAACATGATAAAAGGCTACATTGTGATAAAAGGCTACTCCATGATAAAAAGCCACACTTTGATAAAAGAGTACACTGTGATAAAAGGCCACACTGTGATGAAAGGTTTCACTGTGATAAAAGGCTACACTGTGATAAAGGCTACAACATGAAAAAAGGCTAAACTGTGATAAAAGGCTACAACATGATGAATGAGTACACTGTGATAAAAGGCTACAACATTATAAAAACTACACTGTGATAAAAGGCCACACTGTGATAAAAGGCTACACTTTGATAAAAGAATTCACCGTGATAAAAGGCTACACTTTGATAACAGACTACACTGTGATAAAAGGCAACACTGTGATAAAAGGTTACACTGTGATAAAAGGCTACACTAGGATGAAAGGTTACACTGTGAAAAAAGGTTACACTGCGATAAAAGGCAACAACATGATCAAAGGCAACAACATAATAAAAGGCTACACTGTGATAAAAGGCTAAACTGTGATAATAGGCTACACCATGATAAAAAGCCACACTTTGATAAAAGAGTACACTGTGATAAAAAGCCACACTGTGATGAAAGGTTACACTGTGAAAAAAGGTTACACTGTGATAAAAGGCTACAACATGATAAAAGGCTACACTGTGATAAAAGGTTACACCATTATAAAAGGCCACACTGTGATAAAAGGTTAGATTGTGAAAAAAGGCAACAACATGATCAAAGACTACACTGTGATAAAAGGTTACACCATTATAAAAACTACACTGTGATAAAAGGCCACACTGTGATAAAAGGTTACACTGTGAAAAAAGGTTACACTGTGATAAAAGGCCACACTGTGATGAAAGGTTACACTGTGAAAAAAGGTTACACTGTGATAAAAGGCTACAACATAATAAAAGGCTACACTGTGATAAAAGGTTACACTGTGATAAAAGGTTACACCATTATAAAAGGCCACACTGTGATAAAAGGTTAGACTGTGATAAAAGGCTACACTGTGACGAAAGACTACACTGTGATAAAAGATTACACCATTATAAAAACTACACTGTGATAAAAGGCTACAACATGATACAAGGCTACACTGTGATAAAAGGTTACACCATTATAAAAGGCCACACTGTGATAAAAGGTTAGACTGTGAAAAAAGGCTACACTGTGACGAAAGACTACACTGTGATAAAAGGTTACACCATTACAAAAACTACACTGTGATAAAAGGCCACACTGTGATAAAAGTCTACACTTTGAAAAAAACATACTACATGATAAAAGGTTACACTGTGATAAAAGGTTACATTGTGATCAAAGGCAACAACATGATCAAAGGCAACAACATGATAAAAGGCTACACTGTGATAAAAGGCTACACTGTGATAAAAGGCTACACTGTGATAATAGGCTACACCATGATAAAAAGCCACACTTTGATAAAAGTCCACACTGTGATGAAAGGTTACACTGTGATAAAAGGTTACACCATTATAAAAGGCCACACTGTGATAAAAGATTAGACTGTGATAAAAGGCTACACTGTGACGAAAGACTACACTGTGATAAAAGGCCACAATGTGATAAAAGGCTACACTGTGATGAAAGGTTACACAGCGATGAAAGGTTACACTGTGATAAAAGGCTACACTGTGATGAAAGGTTACACAGTGATGAAAGGTTACACTGTGATAAAAGGCTACACTGTGATGAAAGGTTACACTGTGAAAAAAGGTTACACTGTGATAAAAGGCAACAACATGATCAAAGGCAACAACATGATAAAAGGCTACACTGTGATAAAAGGCTAAACTGTGAAAAAAGGTTACACTGTGATAAAAGGCAACAAAATTATAAAAGGCTACACTGTGATAAAAGGCTACACTGTGATGAAAGGTTACACAGTGATGAAAGGTTACACTGTGATAAAAGGTTAGACTCTGAAAAAAGGCTACACTGTGACGAAAGACCACACTGTGATAAAAGGTTACACCATTATAAAAACTACACTGTGATAAAAGGCCACACTGTGATAAAAGTCTACAGTTTGAAAAAAACATACTACATGATAAAAGGTTACACTGTGATAAAAGGTTACACTGTGATCAAAGGCAACAACATGATCAAAGGCAACAACATGATAAAAGGCAACAACATGATAAAAGGCTACACTGTGATAATAGGCTACACCATGATAAAAAGCCACACTTTGATAAATGAGTACACTGTGATAAAAGGCCACACTGTGATGAAAGGTTACACTGTGAAAAAAGGTTACACTGTGATAAAAGTCTACAACGTGATAAAAGGCTACACTGTGATAAAGGCTACAACATGAAAAAAGGCTACACTGTGATCAAAGGCAACAACATGATCAAAGGCCACACTGTGATAAAAGATTACACTGTGATCAAAGGCAACAACATGATCAAAGGCCACACTGTGATGAAAGGTTACACCGTGAAAAAAGGTTACACTGTGATAAAAGGTTACACCATTATAAAAGGCCACACTGTGATAAAAGGCTACACTGTGATGAAAGGTTACACTGTGATAAAAGGTCACACTGTGATAAAGGCTAAACCGTGATAAAAAGCCACACTTTGATAAAAGAGTACACTGTGATAAAAGGTTACACCATTATAAAAGGCCACACTGTGATAAAAGGTTAGACTGTGAAAAAAGGCTACACTGTGACGAAAGACTACACTGTGATAAAAGGTTACACCATGATAAAAACTACACTGTGATAAAAGGCCACACCGTGATGAAAGGTTACACTGTGAAAAAAGGTTACACTGTGATAAAAGGCTACAACATGACAAAAGGCTTCTCTGTGATCAAAGGCAACAACATGATCAAAGGCAACAACATGATAAAAGGCTACATTGTGATAAAAGGCTACTCCATGATAAAAAGCCACACTTTGATAAAAGAGTACACTGTGATAAAAGGCCACACTGTGATGAAAGGTTTCACTGTGATAAAAGGCTACACTGTGATAAAGGCTACAACATGAAAAAAGGCTAAACTGTGATAAAAGGCTACAACATGATGAATGAGTACACTGTGATAAAAGGCTACAACATTATAAAAACTACACTGTGATAAAAGGCCACACTGTGATAAAAGGCTACACTTTGATAAAAGAATTCACCGTGATAAAAGGCTACACTTTGATAACAGACTACACTGTGATAAAAGGCAACACTGTGATAAAAGGTTACACTGTGATAAAAGGCTACAACATGATGAATGACTACACTGTTATAAAAGGCTACAACATTATAAAAGGCTACACTGTGATAAAAGGCCACACTGTGATGAAAGGTTACACTGAAAAAAGGTTACACTGTGATAAAAGGCAACAAAATTATAAAAGGCTACACTGTGATAAAAGGTTACACTGTGATAAAAGGCCATGCTGTGATTAAATGTTACAACGTGATAAAAGGCCACACCGTTATAAAAGGTAGACTGTGATAAAAGGCTGAACCGTGATGAAAGGCTACACATTGATAAAAGACTATACTGTGATTAAAGGCCACACTGTGATGAAAGGTTACACTGTGATAAAAGACTACAACATGATGAAAGGCTACACTGTGATAAAAGGCTACACTGTGATAAAAGACTACACTGTGAAAGAAGATTACACTCTGATAAAAGGCTACACCATGATAAAAAGCCACACTTTGATAAAAGAGTACACTGTGATAAAAGGCCACACTGTGATGAAAGGTTACACTGTGATAAAAGGCTACAACATTATAAAAGGCTACACTGTGATAAATGACTACACTGTGATAAAAGGTTACACCATTATAAAAGGCCACACTGTGACAATGGGTTAGACTGTGATAAAAGGCTACAACGTGATGAAAGGCTACACTGTGATAAAAGGTTACACTGTGATAAAAGGCTGAACCGTGATAAAAGGCTACACATTGATAAAAGACTACACTGTGATAAAAGGCCACACTGTGTTGAAAGGTTACACTGTGATAAAAGGCTACAACGTGATAAAAGGCTACACTGTGATAAAAGGCAGCACTGTGACGAAAGGTTACACTGTGATAAAAGTCTACAACATGATAAAAGGCTACACTGTTAAAAAGGCTACAACATGATAAAAGGCTACACTGTGATAAAAACCTAATACATGATAAAAGGTTACACTGTGATCAAAGGCAACAACATGATCAAAGGACACACTGTGATGAAAGGTTACACTGTGAAAAAAGGTAACACTGTGATAAAAGGCAACAACATGATAAAAGGCTACACTGTGATAAAAGGCTACACAGTGATAATAGGCTACACCATGATAAAAGGCTACACTTTGAAAAAAACCTACTACATGATAAGAGGTTACACTGTGATAAAAGGTTACACTGTGATCAAAGGCAACAACATGATCAAAGGCAACAACATGATAAAAGGCTACACTGTGATAATAGGCTACACCATGATAAAAAGCCACACTTTGATAAAAGAGTACACTGTGATAAAAGGCTACAACATGATAAAAGGCTACACTGTGATAAAAAGCTACACTGTTATAAAAGGCTACAACATGATAAAAGGCTACACTGTGATAAAAAGCTACACTGTTAAAAAAGGCTACAACATTATAAAAGGCTACACTGTGATAAAAGGCCACACTGTGATGAAAGGTTACACTGTGAAAAAAGGTTACACTGTGATAAAAGGCAACAAAATTATAAAAGGCTACACTGTGATAAAAGGTTACACTGTGATAAAAGGCCATGCTGTGATTAAATGTTACAACGTGATAAAAGGCCACACCGTTATAAAAGGTAGACTGTGATAAAAGGCTGAACCGTGATAAAAGGCTACACATTGATAAAAGACTATACTGTGATTAAAGGCCACACTGTGATGAAAGGTTACACTGTGATAAAAGACTACAACATGATGAAAGGCTACACTGTGATAAAAGGCTACACTGTGATAAAAGACTACACTGTGAAAGAAGATTACACTCTGATAAAAGGCTACACCATGATAAAAAGCCACACTTTGATAAAAGAGTACACTGTGATAAAAGGCCACACTGTGATGAAAGGTTACACTGTGATAAAAGGCTACAACATTATAAAAGGCTACACTGTCATAAAAGGTTACACTGTGATCAAAGGCAACATGATCAAAGGCAACAACATGATAAAAGGCTACACTGTGATAAATGACTACACTGTGATAAAAGGTTACACCATTATAAAAGGCCACACTGTGACAATGGGTTAGACTGTGATAAAAGGCTACAACGTGATGAAAGGCTACACTGTGATAAAAGGTTACACTGTGATAAAAGGCTGAACCGTGATAAAAGGCTACACATTGATAAAAGACTACACTGTGATAAAAGGCCACACTGTGTTGAAAGGTTACACTGTGATAAAAGGCTACAACGTGATAAAAGGCTACACTGTGATAAAAGGCAGCACTGTGACGAAAGGTTACACTGTGATAAAAGTCTACAACATGATAAAAGGCTACACTGTTAAAAAGGCTACAACATGATAAAAGGCTACACTGTGATAAAAACCTAATACATGATAAAAGGTTACACTGTGATCAAAGGCAACAACATGATCAAAGGACACACTGTGATGAAAGGTTACACTGTGAAAAAAGGTAACACTGTGATAAAAGGCAACAACATGATAAAAGGCTACACTGTGATAAAAGGCTACACTGTGATAATAGGCTACACCATGATAAAAGGCTACACTTTGAAAAAAACCTACTACATGATAAGAGGTTACACTGTGATAAAAGGTTACACTGTGATCAAAGGCAACAACATGATCAAAGGCAACAACATGATAAAAGGCTACACTGTGATAATAGGCTACACCATGATAAAAAGCCACACTTTGATAAAAGAGTACACTGTGATAAAAGGCTATAACATGATAAAAGGCTACACTGTGATAAAAAGCTACAACGTG
Source organism: Semicossyphus pulcher (assembly GCF_022749685.1). NCBI lineage: Eukaryota > Metazoa > Chordata > Actinopteri > Labriformes > Labridae > Semicossyphus > Semicossyphus pulcher. Next base: position 25,828,403 of record NW_027211726.1, read on the forward strand.
ATAAAAGACTACAATGTGATTAAATGTTACAACGTGATAAAAGGCCACACCGAGATAAAAGGTTACACTGTGATAAAAGGCTACAACTTGATAAAAGACTACACTGTGATGAAATGTTACAACGTGATAAAAGGCCACACCGTGATGAAAGGTTACACTGTGATAAAAGGCCACACTGTGATAAAAGGCTACACTGTCATAAAAGGGTACAATGTGATAAAAGGCTAAACCGTGAAAAATGGCTACACTTTGATAACAGACTACTCTGTGATAAAAGGCCACACTGTCATAAAAGGTTACACTGTGATAAAAGGCTACAACATGATGAATGACTACACTGTTATAAAAGGCTACAACATTATAAAAGGCTACACTGTGATAAAAGGCTACACTGTGATGAAAGGTTACACTGTGATAAAGGCTACACCATGATAAAAAGCCACACTTTGATAAAAGAGTACACTGTGATAAAAGGCCACACTGTGATGAAAGGTTACACTGTGATGAAATGTTACGTGATAAAAGGCCACACCGTGATAAAAGGTTAGATTGTGATAAAAGGCTGAACCGTGATAAAAGGCTACACATTGATAAAAGACTACACTGTGATAAAAGGCTACACTGTGATAAAAGGCCACACTGTGATAAAAGGCTACACTGTGATAAAAGACTACACTGTGAAAGAAGGTTACACTCTGATAAAAGGCTACAACATGATAAAAGGCTACACTGTGATAAATGACTACACTGTGATAAAAGGTTACACCATTATAAAAGGCCACACTGTGATAAAAGAGAACACTGTCATAAAAGGCTACAACGTCATGAAAGGCTACACTGTGATAAAAGTTTACACTGCGATAAAAGGCTGAACCGTGATAAAAGGCTACACATTGATAAAAGACTAGACTGTGATAAAAGGCCACACTGTGTTGAAAGGTTACACTGTGATAAAAGTCTACAACATGATAAAAGGCTACACTGTGATAAAAGGCAGCACTGTGACGAAAGGTTACAATGTGATAAAAGTCTACAACATGATAAAAGGCTACACTGTGATAAAGGCTACAACATGATAAAAGGCTACACTCTGATAAAAACCTAATACATGATAAAAGGTTACACTGTGATAAAAGGTTACACTGTGATCAAAGGCAACAACATGATCAAAGGCCACACTGTGATGAAAGGTTACACTGTGAAAAAAGGTTACACTGTGATAAAAGGCAACAAAATTACAAAAGGCTACACTGTGATAAAAGGCTATACTGTGATGAAAGGTTACACAGTGATGAAAGGTTACACTGTGATTAAAGGTTACACAGTGATGAAAGGTTACACTGTGATAAAAGGCCACACTGTGATAAAGGCTACAACATGAAAAAAGGCTAAACTGTGATAAAAGGCTACAACATGATGAATGACTACACTGTGATAAAAGGCTACAACATTATAAAAGGCTACACTGTGATAAAAGGTTACACTGTGATGAAAGGTTACACTGTGATAAAGGCTACACCATGATAAAAAGCCACACTTTGATAAAAGAGTACACTGTGATAAAAGGCTACAACATGATAAAAGGCTACACTGTCATAAAAGGTTACACCATTATAAAAGGCCACACTGTGACAATGGGTTAGACTGTGATAAAAGGCTACAACGTGATGAAAGGCTACACTGTGATAAAAGGTTACACTGTGATAAAAGGCTGAACCGTGATAAAAGGCTACACATTGATAAGAGACTACACTGTGATAAAAGGCCACACTGTGTTGAAAGGTTACACTGTGATAAAAGGCTACAACGTGATAAAAGGCTACACTGTGATAAAAGGCAGCACTGTGACGAAAGGTTACACTGTGACAAAAGTCTACAACATGATAAAAGGCTACACTGTTAAAAAGGCTACAACATGATAAAAGGCTACACTGTGATAAAAACCTAATACATGATAAAAGGTTACCCTGTGATCAAAGGCAACAACATGATCAAAGGACACACTGTGATGAAAGGTTACACTGTGAAAAAAGGTAACACTGTGATAAAAGGCAACAACATGATAAAAGGCTACACTGTGATAAAAGGCTACACTGTGATAATAGGCTACACCATGATAAAAGGCTACACTTTGAAAAAAACCTACTACATGATAAGAGGTTACACTGTGATAAAAGGTTACACTGTGATCAAAGGCAACAACATGATCAAAGGCAACAACATGATAAAAGGCTACACTGTGATAATAGGCTACACCATGATAAAAAGCCACACTTTGATAAAAGAGTACACTGTGATAAAAGGCTACAACATGATAAAAGGCTACACTGTGATAAAAAGCTACAACGTGATAAAAGACTACAATGTGATTAAATGTTTCAACGTGATAAAAGGCCACACCGAGATAAAAGGTTACACTGTGATAAAAGGCTACAACTTGATAAAAGACTACACTGTGATGAAATGTTACAACGTGATAAAAGGCCACACCGTGATGAAAGGTTACACTGTGATAAAAGGCCACACTGTGATAAAAGGCTACACTGTGATAAAAGGGTACAATGTGATAAAAGGTTAAACCGTGAAAAAAGGCTACACTTTGATAACAGACTACTCTGTGATAAAAGGCCACACTGTCATAAAAAGTTACACTGTGATAAAAGGCTACAACATGATGAATGACTACACTGTTATAAAAGGCTACAACATTATAAAAGGCTACACTGTGATAAAAGGCTACACTGTGATGAAAGGTTACACTGTGATAAAGGCTACACCATGATAAAAAGCCACACTTTGATAAAAGAGTACACTGTGATAAAAGGCCACACTGTGATGAAAGGTTACACTGTGATAAAGGCTACACCATGATAAAAAGCCACACTGTGATAAAAGGCTACACTGTGATAAAAGGCCACACTGTGATAAAAGGCTACACTGTGATAAAAGACTACACTGTGAAAGAAGGTTACACTCTGATAAAAGGCTACAACATGATAAAAGGCTACACTGTGATAAATGACTACACTGTGATAAAAGGTTACACCATTATAAAAGGCCACACTGTGATAAAAGAGAACACTGTCATAAAAGGCTACAACGTCATGAAAGGCTACACTGTGATAAAAGTTTACACTGTGATAAAAGGCTGAACCGTGATAAAAGGCTACACATTGATAAAAGACTAGACTGTGATAAAAGGCCACACTGTGTTGAAAGGTTACACTGTGATAAAAGTCTACAACATGATAAAAGGCTACACTGTGATAAAAGGCAGCACTGTGACGAAAGGTTACAATGTGATAAAAGTCTACAACATCATAAAAGGCTACACTGTGATAAAGGCTACAACATGATAAAAGGCTACACTCTGATAAAAACCTAATACATGATAAAAGGTTACACTGTGATAAAAGGATACACTGTGATCAAAGGCAACAACATGATCAAAGGCCACACTGTGATGAAAGGTTACACTGTGAAAAAAGGTTACACTGTGATAAAAGGCAACAAAATTACAAAAGGCTACACTGTGATAAAAGGCTATACTGTGATGAATGGTTACACAGTGATGAAAGGTTACACTGTGATTAAAGGTTACACAGTGATGAAAGGTTACACTGTGATAAAAGGCTACACTGTGATAAAGGCTACAACATGAAAAAAGGCTAAACTGTGATAAAAGGCTACAACATGATGAATGACTACACTGTGATAAAAGGCTACAACATTATAAAAGGCTACACTGTGATAAAAGGTTACACTGTGATCAAAGGCAACATGATCAAAGGCAACAACATGATAAAAGGCTACACTGTGATAAATGACTACACTGTGATAAAAGGTTACACCATTATAAAAGGCCACACTGTGACAATGGGTTAGACTGTGATAAAAGGCTACAACGTGATGAAAGGCTACACTGTGATAAAAGGCAGCACTGTGACGAAAGGTTACACTGTGATAAAAGTCTACAACATGATAAAAGGCTACACTGTGATAAAGGCTACAACATGATAAAAGGCTACACTGTGATAAAATCCTAATACATGATAAAAGGTTACACTGTGATCAAAGGCAACAACGTGATAAAAGGCTACACTGTGATAAAAGGTTACACTGTGATAAAAGGCTACAACGTGATAAAAGGCTACACTGTGATAAAAGGTTACACTGTGAAAAAAGGCAACAAAATTATAAAAGGCCACACTGTGATAAAAGGCAACAAAATTATAAAAGGCTACACTGTGATAAAAGGCTACACTGTGATGAAAGGTTACACAGTGATGAAAGGTTACACTGTGATAAAAGGCTACACAATTATAAAAGGCTACACTGTGATGAAAGGTTACACTGTGAAAAAAGGTTACACTGTGATAAAAGGCAACAACATGATCAAAGGCAACAACATGATCAAAGGCAACAACATGATAAAAGGCTACACTGTGATAATAGGCTACACCATGATAAAAAGCCACACTTTGATAAAAGAGTACACTGTGATAAAAGGCCACACTGTGATGAAAGGTTACACTGTGAAAAAAGGTTACACTGTGATAAAAGGCTACAACATGATAAAAGGCTACACTGTGATAACAGGTTACACCATTATAAAAGGCCACACTGTGATAAAAGATTAGACTGTGATAAAAGGCTACACTGTGACAAAAGACTACACTGTGATAAAAGGCTACAACATGATAAAAGGCTACACTGTGATAAAATGTTATCCTGTGATCAAAGGCAACATGATCAAAGGCAACAACATGATAAAAGGCTACACTGTGATAAAAACCTACTACATGATAAAAGGTTACACTGTGATAAAAAGCCACACTGTGATCAAAGGCAACAACATGATCAAAGGCAACAACATGATAAAAGGCTACACTGTGATAAAAGGCTACACTGTGATAATAGGCTACACCATGATAAAAAGCCACACTTTGATAAAAGAGTACACTGTGATAAAAGGCCACACTGTGATGAAAGGTTACACTGTGAAAAAAGGTTACACTGTGATCAAAGGCAACAACATGATCAAAGGCAACAACATGATAAAAGGCTACACTGTGATAAAAGGCTACACTGTTATAATAGGCTACACCATGATAAAAAGCCACACTTTGATAAAAGAGTACACTGTGATAAAAGGCCACACTGTGATGAAAGGTTACATTGTGAAAAAAGGTTACACTGTGATAAAAGGCTGCAACATGATAAAAGGCTACACTGTGAAAAAAGGTTACACTGTGATAAAAGGTTAGACTGTGATAAAAGGCTACACTGTGACGAAAGACTACACTGTAATAAAAGGTTACACCATTATAAAAAATACACGGTGATAAAAGGCCACACTGTGATAAAAGGTTACACTTTGATAAAAGAATCCATGTGATAAAAGGTTACACTGTGATAAAAGGCTACACAGTGACAAAAGGCTACAACATTATAAAAGGCTACAACGTGATAAAAGGCCACACCGTGATAAAATGTTACACATTGATAAAAGACTACACTGTGATAAAAGGCTACACTGTGATAAAAGGGTACAATGTGGTAAAAGGCTAAACCGTGATGAAAGGCTACACTTTGATAACAGACTACACTGTGATAAAAGGCCACACTGTGATAAAAGGCAGCACTGTGATAAAAGGCTACAACATGATAAAAGGCTAAACTGTGATAAAAGGCTACAACATGATGAATGACTACACTGTGATAAAAGGCTACAACATTATAAAAGGCTACACTGTGATAAAAGGTTACACTGTGATCAAAGGCAACAACATGATCAAAGGCCACACTGTGATGAAAGGTTACACTGTGAAAAAAGGTTACACTGTGATAAAAGGCTACAACATCATAAAAGGCTACACTGTGTTAAATGACTACACTGTGATAAAAGGCTACAAAATTATAAAAGGCTACACTGTGATAAAAGGCTACACTGTGATAAAAGGCTACACTGTGACAAAAGACTACACTGTGATAAAAGGCTACAACATTATAAAAGACTACACTGTGATAAAATGTTACACTGTGATCAAAGGCAACATGATCAAAGGCAACAACATGATAAAAGGCTACACTGTGATAAAAACCTACTACATGATAAAAGGTTACACTGTGATAAAAGGCCACACTGTGATCAAAGGCAACAACATGATCAAAGGCAACAACATGATAAAAGGCTACACTGTGATAATAGGCTACACCATGATAAAAAGCCACACTTTGATAAAAGATTACACTGTGATAAAAGGCCACACTGTGATGAAAGGTTACACTGTGAAAAAAGGTTACACTGTGATAAAAGGCTACAACATGATAAAAGGCTACACTGTGATAAAAGGTTACACTGTGATAAAAGGTTACACCATTATAAAAGGCCACATTGTGATAAAAGGTTAGACTGTGATAAAAGGCTACACTGTGACGAAAGACTACACTGTGATAAAAGGCCACACTGTGATGAACGGTTACACTGTGATAAAAGGTTACACTGTGATAAAAGGTTACACCATTATAAAAGGCCACACTGTGATAAAAGGTTAGACTGTGATAAAAGGCTACACTGTGAAGAAAGACTACACTGTGATAAAAGGTTACACCATTATAAAAACTATACAGTGATAAAAGGCCACACTGTGATAAAAGGCTACACTTTGATAAAAGGCTAAACCGTGATAAAAGGCTACACTTTGAAAACAGACTACACTGTGATAAAAGGCAACACTGTGATAAAAGGTTACACTGTGATAAAAGGCTACAACATGATGAATGACTACACTGTCATAAAAGGCTACAACATGATCAAAGGCAACAACATGATAAAAGGCTACACTGTGATAATAGGCTACACCATGATAAAAAGCCACACTTTGATAAAAGAGTACACTGTGATAAAAGGCCACACTGTGATGAAAGGTTACATTGTGAAAAAAGGTTACACTGTGATAAAAGGCTGCAACATGATAAAAGGCTACACTGTGAAAAAAGGTTACACTGTGATAAAAGGTTAGACTGTGATAAAAGGCTACACTGTGACGAAAGACTACACTGTAATAAAAGGTTACACCATTATAAAAAATACACGGTGATAAAAGGCCACACTGTGATAAAAGGTTAGACTTTGATAAAAGAATCCATGTGATAAAAGGTTACACTGTGATAAAAGGCCACACTGTGATAAAAGGCTACACTTTGATAAAAGAATTCACCGTGATAAAAGGCTACACTTTGATAAAAGACTACACTGTGATAAAAGGCAACACTGTGAAAAAAGGTTACACTGTGTTAAAAGGCTACAACATGATGAATGACTACACTGTTATAAAAGGCTACAACATTATAAAAGGCTACAATGTGATAAAAGGCTAAACCGTGATAAAAGGCTACACTTTGATAACAGACTACACTGTGATAAAAGGCAACACTGTGAAAAAAGGTTACACTGTGATAAAAGGTTACACCATTATAAAAGGCCACACTGTGATAAAAGGTTAGACTGTGAAAAAAGGCTACAATGTGACGAAAGACTACACTGTGATAAAAGGTTACACCATTATAAAAACTACACTGTGATAAAAGGCCACACTGTGATAAAAGGCTACACTTTGATAAAAGAATCCACTGTGATAAAAGGCTACACTGTGATGAAAGGTTACACCATTATAAAAACTACACTGTGATAAAAGGCCACACTGTGATAAAAAGCTACACTTTGATAAAAGAGTACACTGTGATAAAAGGCCACACTGTGATGAAAGGTTACACTGTGAAAAAAGGTTACACTGTGATAAAAGGCTACAACATGATAAAAGGCTACACTGTGATAAAAGGTTACACTGTGATAAAAGGTTACACCATTATAAAAGGCCACACTGTGATAAAAGGTTAGACTGTGATAAAAGAATCCACTGTGATAAAAGGTTACACTGTGCTAAAAGGTTACACCATTATAAAAGGCTACAACGTGATAAAAGGCCACACCGTGATAAAAGGTTACACTTTGATAAAAGACTACACTGTGATAAAAGGCTACACTGTGATAAAAGGGTACAATGTGATAAAAGTCTAAACCGTGATAAAAGGCTACACTTTGATAACAGACTACACTGTGATAAAAGGCCACACTGTGATAAAAGGCTACACTGTGATAAAAGGCTACAACATGATAAAAGGCTAAACTGTGATAAAAGGCTACAACATGATGAATGACTACACTGTGATAAAAGGCTACAACATTTTAAAAGGCTACACTGTGATAAAAGGTTACACTGTGATCAAAGGCAACAACATGATCAAAGGCAACAAAATGATAAAAGACTACACTGTGATAAAAAGCCACACTTTGATAAAAGAGTACACTGTGATAAAAGGCCACACTGTGATGAAAGGTTACACTGTGATAAAAGGCTACACTGTGATGAAGGCTACAATATGATAAAAGGCTAATCTGTGATAAAAGGCTACAAATGATGAATGACTACACTGTGAAAAAAGGCTACAACATGATAAAAGGCTACACTGTGATAAAAGGTTACACTGTGATCAAAGGCCACACTGTGATGAAATGTTACACTGTGAAAAAAGGTTACACTGTGATAAAAGGCTACAACATCATAAAAGGCTACACTGTGATAAATGACTACACTGTGATAAAATGCTACAAAATTATAAAAGGCTACACTGTGATAAAAGGCTACACTGTGATTAAAGGTTACACCGTGATGAAAGGTTACACTGTGATGAAAGGCTACACTGTGATAAAGGCTACAACATGATAAAAGGCTACACTGTGATAAAAGGCTACAAAATTATAGAAGGCTACACTGTGATAAAAGGCTACACTGTGATTAAATGTTACACCGTGATGAAAGGTTACACTGTGATCAAAGGCAACAACATGATCAAAGGCAACAACATGATAAAAGGCTACATTGTGATAATAGGCTACACCATGATAAAAAGCCACACTTTGATAAAAGAGTACACTGTGATAAAAGGCCACACTGTGATAAAAGGCTACACTGTGATAAAAGACTACACTGTGAAAGAAGATTACACTCTGATAAAAGGCTACAACATGATAAAAGGCTACACTGTGATAAATGACTACACTGTGATAAAAGGCTACAAAATTATAAAAGGCTACACTGTGATAAAAGGCAGCACTGTGACGAAAGGTTACACTGTGATAAAAGGCTACACTGAAAATAGGCTACACTATGATAAAAAGCCACACTTTGATAAAAGAGTACACTCAGATAAAAGGCCACACTGTGATAAAAGGCTACACTGTGATAAAAGACTACACTGTGAAAGAGGGTTACATTCTGATATAAGGCTACAACATGATAAAAGGCTTCACTGTGATAATTGACATCACTGTGATAAAAGGCTACACAGTGACAAAAGGCTACAACAATATAAAAGGCTACACCGTGATGAAAGGTTACACTGTGACAAAAACCTACTACATGATAAAAGGCCACACTGTGATAAAAGGCAACAAAATTATATAATGCTACACTGTGATAAAAGGCTACACTGTGATGAAAGGTTACACAGTGATGAAAGGTTACACTGTGATAAAAGGCTACACTGTGATGAAAGGTTACACTGTGATAAAAGGCAACAACATGATAAAAAGCTACACTGTGATAAAAAGCCACACTTTGATAAAAGAGTACACTGTGATGAAAGGTTACACTGTTATAAAAGGCTACACTGTGATAAAGGCTACAACATGAGAAAAGGCTACACTTTGATAAAAGAATCCTCTGTGATAAAAGGTTACACTGTGATAAAATGCCATACTGTGATAAAAGACTACAATGTGATGAAATGTTACAGCGTGATAAAAGGCCACACCGTGATAAAAGGCTACACTTTGATAAAAGACTACACTGTGATAAAAGGCCACACTGTGATAAAAGGTTACACTGTGATAAAAGGCTACAACATGATAAAAGGCTAAACTGTGATAAAAGGCTACAACATGATGAATGACAACACTGTGATAAAAGGCTACAACATTATAAAAGGCTACACTGTGATAAAAGGTTACACTGTGATCAAAGGCAATAACATGATCAAAGGCAATAACATGATAAAAGGCTACACTGTGATGAAAGGCTACACTGTGATAATAGGCTACACCATGATAAAAAGCCACACTTTGATAAAAGAGTACACTGTGATAAAAGGCCACACTGTGATAAAAGGCTACAACATGATTAAAGGCTACACTGTGATAAAAGGTTACACTGTGATAAAAGGTTACACCATTATAAAAGGCCACACTGTGATAAAAGGTTAGACTGTGTTAAAAGGCTACACTGTGATAAAAGGCTACACTGTGATTAAAGGTTACACAGTGATGAAAGGTCACACTGTGATGAATGACTACACTGTGATAAAAGGCTACACTGTGATTAAATGTTACACCGTGATGAAAGGTTACACTGTGATCAAAGGCAACAACATGATCAAAGGCAACAACATGATAAAAGGCTACATTGTGATAATAGGCTACACCATGATAAAAAGCCACACTTTGATAAAAGAGTACACTGTGATAAAAGGCCACACTGTGATAAAAGGCTACACTGTGATAAAAGACTACACTGTGAAAGAAGATTACACCGTGATAAAAGGTTACACTGTGATAAAAGGTTACACCATTATAAAAGGCCACACTGTGACAAAAGGTTAGACTGTGATAAAAGGCTACAACGTGATGAAAGGCTACACTGTGATAAAAGGTTAGACTGTGATAAAAGGCTACACCATGATAAAAAGCCACACTTTGATAAAAGAGTACACTGTGATAAAAGGCCACACTGTGATGAAAGGTTACACTGTGAAAAAAGGTTACACTGTGATAAAAGGCTACAACATGATAAAAGGCTACACTGTGATAAAAGGTTACACCATTATAAAAGGCCACACTGTGATAAAAGGTTAGACTGTGATAAAAGGTTACACTTTGATAAAAGAATTCACTGTGATAAAAGGTTACACTGTGATAAAATGCCATACTGTGATAAAAGACTACAATGTGATGAAATGTTACAACGTGATAAAAGGCCACACTGTGATGAAAGGTTACACTGTGAAAAAAGGTTACACTGTGATAAAAGGCTACACCATGATAAAAGGCTACACTTTGATAAAAGAGTACACTGTGATAAAATAGTACACTGTGATACAAGGCCACACTGTGATGAAAGGTTACACTGTGATTAAAGGTTACACTGTGATAAAGGGCTACAACGTGATAAAAGGCTACACTGTGATAAAAGACTACAATGTGATAAAAGGCTACAATGTGATAAAAGGCTACACTGTGAAAAAAGGCTTCACTATGACGAAAGGTTACATTGTGATAAAAGGCTACAACGTGATAAAAGGCTACACTGTGAAAAAAGGCTTCACTGTGATGAAAGGTTACACAGTGATAAAAGGCTACAACATTATAAAAGGCTACACTGTGATAAAAGGCCACACTGTGATGAAAGGTTACACTGTGAAAAAAGGTTACACTGTGATAAAAGGCTACACCATGATAAAAGGCTACACTTTGATAAAAGAGTACACTGTGATAAAAGAGTACACTGTGATACAAGGCCACACTGTGATGAAAGGTTATACTGTGATTAAAGGTTACACTGTGATAAAGGGCTACAACGTGATAAAAGGCTACACTGTGATAAAAGGCTACACTGTGATAAAAGGCCACACTGTGATGAAAGGTTACACTGTTTTAAAAGGCTACAACATGATAAAAGGTTACACTGTGATAATAGGCTACACCGTGATAAAAGGCCATCCTTTGATAAAAGAGTACACTGTGATAAAAGGCCACACTATGATGAAAGGTTACACTGTGATAAAAGGTTACACAGTGATAAAAGGCTACATTATGAAAGGCTAAAACGTGATAAAAGGCTACACTGTGAAAAAAGGTTACACTGTGATAAAAGGCTACAACGTGATAAAAGACTACACTGTGATAAAAGGCTGCACTGTGATAAAAGGTTACACTGTGATAAAAGGCTACAACGTGATAAAAGGCTACACCATGATAAAAAGCCAGACTTTGATAAAAGAGTACACTCTGATAAAAGGCCACACTGTGATGAAAGGTTACACTGTGATAAAAGATTACACTGTGAGAAAAGGCTACAACATGATAAAAGGCTACACTGTGATAAAAGGCTACACTGTGATAAAAGGCTACAACGTGATAAAAGTCTACACTGTGAAAAAAGGCTTCACTGTGACGAAAGGTTACACTGTGATAAAAGGCTACAACGTGATAAAAGGCTACACTGTGAAAAAAGGCTTCACTGTGACGAAAGGTTACACTGTAATAAAAGGCCTTTTATCACAGTGTAGTCTTTTATCACAGTGCAGTCTTTTATCAAAGTGTAGTCTTTTATAATGGTGTGGCCTTTTATCATGTTGTAACATTTAATCACAGTGTAACCTTTTGTCACAGTATGGCCTTTTATCACAGTGTAACCTTTTATCACAGTGTAGTCTTTTATCAAAGTGTTGTCTTATATCAAAGTGTCACCTTTTATAACTTTGTAGTCTTTTATTACGTTGTATCCTTTTATCACAGTGTAGCCTTTTATCATGTTGTAGCCTTTTATTACAGTGTAACCTTTTATCAGTGTAACCTTTCGTCACAGTGCAGCCTTTTATCACAGTGTAGCCTTTTATCACAGTGTAGCCTTTCATCACAGTGTAACCTTTTATCACAGTGTAGTCTTTTATCACAGTGTTGTCTTATATCATGGTGTCACCTTTTATCACTTTGTAGTCTTTTATCATGTTATAGCCTTTTATCACAGTGTAACCTTTCATCCCAGTGTGGCCTTTTATCACAGTGTAGTCTTTTATCAAAGTGTGGCCTTTTATCATGTTGTAAGCTTTTATCACAGTGTAACATTTTATCACAGTGTAACCTTTCGTCACAGTGTAGCCTATTATCACAGTGTAACCTTTCATCATAATGTGGATTTTTATCACAGTGTACTCTTATATCAATGTGTGGCCTTTTATCATGGTGTAGCCTATTATCACAATGTAACCTTTTATCATGTTGTAGCCTTTCATCACAGTGTAGCCTTTATCACAGTGTAACCTTTCATCACAGTGTAGCCTTTTATCACAGCGTAACCTTTTATCACAGTTTAGTTTTTTATCAATGAGTTGCCTTTTATCATGGTTTAGCCTTTTATCACAGTGTAACCTTCTATCACGGTGTGGCCTTTTATCACGTTGTAACATTTCATCACAGTGTAGTCTTTTATCAAGTTGTAGCCTTTTATCACAGTGTCATCTTTTATCACAGCATGGCCTTTTATCACAGCGTAACCTTTTATCACAGTATGGCCTTTTATCATACTGTAGTGTTTTATCAAGGTGTAGCCTTTTATCACGGTATGGCCTTTTATCACGTTGTAACCTTTTATCACAGTGTAGTCTTTTATCAAAGTGTAGCCTTTTATCACAGTGTGGGATTTTATCACAGTGTAGTCTTTTATAATGGTGTAACCTTTTATCACAGTGTAGTCTTTTATCACAGTGTTGTCTTATATCATTGTGTCACCTTTTATCACAGTGTAGCCTTTTATCACTTTGTAGTCTTTCATCATGTTGTAGCCTTTATCACATTGTATCCTTTTATCCTTTTATCACAGTGTAGCCTTTTATCATGTTGTAGCCTTTTTTCACAGTGTAGCCTTTTATCACAGTGTAACCTTTCATCACAGTGTGGCCTTTTATCACACTGTAACCTTTCATCACAGTGTGGCCTTTTATCACACTGTAACCTTTTATCACAGTGTAGCCTTTTATCACAGTGTAGCCTTTTATCATGTTGTAGCCTTTTATCACAGTGTGGCCTCTTATCACATTGTAGCCTTTTATCACAGTGTAACCTTTTATCACAGTGTGGCCTTTTATCACAGTGTAACCTTTTATCACACTGTAGTCTTTTATCACAGTGTAGTCTTTTATTAAAGTGTAGCCTTTTATAATGGTGTGGCCTTTTATCACGTTGCAACATTTCATCACAGTGTAGTCTTTTATCACGTTGTATCCTTTTATCACAGTGTAGCCTTTTATCATGTTGTAGCCTTTTTTCACAGTGTAACCTTTTATCACAGTGTAGCCTTTCATAATGTTGTAGCCTTTTATCACTGTGTAACCTTTTATCACAGTGTAGCCTTTTATCACATTGTAGCCTTTCATAATGTTTTAGCCTTTTATCACTGTGTAACCTTTTATCACAGTGTAGCCTTTCATCACAGTGTAGCCTTTTATCACGTTGTAGCCTTTTATCACGTTGTAGCCTATTATCACAGTGTAACCTTTTAATGATGATGACAGTGATGTTGACATAGATGACAGTGATGTTGACATAGATGACAGAGATGACAGGGATGACGACATAGATGATGACAGTGATGATGACAGAGATGATGACATTGATGATGACAGAGAAGATGACAGTGATGATGACAAAGATGATGACAGTGATGATGTTAGATGATGACTGGGATGATGACAGGGATGATGACATGGATGATGACAGGGATGATGACAGTGATGATGACATAGATGACGATAGGGATGATTACAGGGATGATGACATAGATGATGACATACACGATGACAGAGACGATGACATAGATCATGACACATGATGACAAGGATGATGACAGTGATGATGACAGGGATGATGACACAGATGATGACAGGGATGATGAGAGCGATGATGACATAGATGACGATAGGGATGATGACAGGGATGATGACATAGATGATGACATACACGATGACAGAGACGATGACATAGATCATGACACATGATGACAAGGATGATGACAGTGATGATGACAGGGATGATGACACAGATGATGGCAGAGATGATGACAGTGATGATGACAGGGATGATGTCAGTGATGATGACAGGGATGATGACATAGATGATGACAAGATTCATGACAGGGATGATGACCTATATGATGGCAAAGATGATGACATAGATGATTACAGTGATGATGACAGGGATGATGACAGGGATGATGACATAGATGATGACAATGATGATGACATCGATTATGACAGTGATGATGACATAGATGATGACAGTGGTAATGACAGTGATGATGACATAGATATTGACAGTAATGATGACCGAGATGATGACACAGTTACACAGAATGGGGTCATTTGTCTCTGTATGATGTCTAGTTCAAAGGTTTGATTGAAAAAGATTTTCAATTTTCGTCAGAGATCCAAGCTGCAAAAATGGCTGCCAAATAGACCCTTGGGACAATATTTCGAGTTGGGAACATTAAAATGTATTTACTAGACACCTTGAGGATTACAAAAAATTAAGTTCGAAAAATATATCCACGGGGTGCATGGGGACCCTATCTTCCTACTAGACTACTGTGAGGTTTACTGTGTTGCACCTAAGGTGAGTAAGTGGTAGGACTCCTGCATTCTCCTCAGTATAGTCACACTCTCCACCATTGGCCTCAGTTTTTTTTTTTTTACTTGGCAGTAGCTTTAAGGTCACACCATATTTTAAATTTTGTATCAGGCCTTTTTACATTTTGTTATAATACTCATTTTAATTCTAATATTTTGTGTAGTTTTTACCCTGCCTAACCATCCCTTTACTTCATCATAGCTCCAGTCCCATCTTATTTAGTGTTTTTTAAAATTTATATTTCAATGAAATATTTGATTTATTTCACGTTTCTGCCTCCTGAGTTACGAATCTGTGCTTTATTTATTTAAAAGAATAGTAGGTAAAGTTCTGCATAGTACTTCCTGGGATGCAAGTCCCCAGGTGGCCTTGTTAACCTCTCACTTTCAAACGTACTGTTCCCACCACTCTTACCACATGTTTGACAATGTCACAGCAATAACATGCAATGCCAACTGCCCAAGCCTCCACCAGCTGCAGCAGACTGCCACATGATAAGTGACTACTCTGAGATTGAGAGCCACCTATGCTGTGATACACCTCTGTCAAAAGAAGACAAGCATTAACAAAAAGGGACTGAGGCTAGATAGCATTAGAAAGAGATTGGTGAGAGGGGTATGTCTTGAGGATAAAGAGAACTCCAGAGATAACTAAAGCATTTGGGAGACAGCTGCAATATAAGGAAGAGGGATGTTAGAAATGAAGGAGGAAGATCTAACAAAACAACAAAGAATGAAGGGCTGTGATAGGGTACTAGACAGCTATTCATTACATAAAAATCACTATCTTCTGACAAGGTGATGGCATTCTCTGAGAAGAAGAATCAGGAGACAAATCGATCAAGAAGTGAAAACTAAACTGAAAACTGAAAGAAATAAGTTTAGGATAGGTGGAGGTGTTTGTCTTTACAAATTCATAGCATTGAGTACATGTTGAGTTTTTGTTCATAACACAGGCTCCCACAATGTCAGAGACATCATAAGAGCTACTTTTACATTCAACTTCATGGGTAATATTTAATGGTGTTTAATGCTTAACATTAGTTTTTCTGAAATTAAACAAGGCCTGAATTGAGGGTGTGGTAGGTGGAGGTATATAGACTGTACTAACAGCACTTTTACACTACATGTCATGTTTACCCATTCATACATGTATGGCAGAGGCTGCAACGTGAAGTGCCCAACTGTCTATCACACTCACACACCGTTTCCCAGTATCCCAGTGGCATAGCCAATTTAGGGTTCAGTGTCTTGCCCAAGGCATGACTTGTTCGACGGGAACTCGGAATCGAACTACCAACCTTCTGATTGAAAGACAACCAAGTCTACCACTGAACCACAGCCGCACCTATAAGTGTATAAGCAACACAGGCCAGCCATAATCATGTGGAGTTCTTGAAGACTTTTCCCACTCATCCTAAAGGCTTCGCACATTGTTATTACTACCAATTGACTACTGAAGCACACGAAGATGACTACTATTTTTGTGGTTACGGCAACTCGATGCATGATACATTTTTTGATTGGTTGCTAAAGGAGAATTGACATTGATGATGTGGTGCATACATGGCGGTGTTCCAAAAGTTGAACTATTTTCAAATGAGAGCTCTGTGAGTGCAACAAAAAACAGCTGATCCCGAGGGCGCACTGGGGACTCTAAACCGCATTGGGTTGTATAAAATTAGAGCAGTCATATATCATTGCATATGTATTGCAATATGCTGGTAGGATAACAATATTTACTGGGTAGTACTGTATATTACCCTGGTAGCCCAGGTACTCATAGGCAACAGCCACATGGTGGCTGGTGTCTTTGCTTGTTGACGTCCAAAAGCACAACTATACAAAATCATAAGAGTAACATGTTGGAGTTTTGCTTTGATAGTAGATCTTACTTTTTATGTGTGAAATCATCTCCTCTGTCAGACCCACTGCTGCTGAGCGCACATACAATTCCAAACTCCACCACAAACATCTCAAAATGCTTAACATGGTTTGTGATCAGTAAAACATCAGACAGCCATTTAAAACATTTAGAACTTCTTTGATCTGATGCATTTCATCTGTGTTCTGCTTAAACATGCTTCAAGATTCATCTAAGAGGAGAGTTGTGGATTTGCGTGTGTGTGTGTGTGTGTGTGTGTGTGTGAGAGAGAGAGATAGAGAGTCCGAATTTCATGGACTTAATGGTATGATGCTAGGCTTGTATTTGCACTAGTGTGGGTGAATGTGTATGCACGTCTGCTTGACTGTATGAGAAAGGACTGTATGAGAAATTCACTGTACAGTGAATTTTGACAGAATACTGTGTACAACACGTGTAAAATGTATGTTCTGTTCTGCCTTGCAAAAAGCCTTAAAAAGGTTTCTAGGGGAAGATTATGCTGGAGCTATGAAAGATGAAAGTGAGGACAATAAGACAAAGAGAAGATTATCCCACTGAGCAGTCACAGTCTTGCCAAATCAAGCCTGTTGGCAGCAACGTCATCAACCAGAAGTGTTGGGCAAGCTACGTATGAAATGTAATGAGCTAAGCTAGTTACTTTACATTAAATTTAGCTTCACTACTCTGAAGCTACCCCTCAGAGAAATGTAGCAAGCTAAGCAAACAACACGGCAAAAGTAGCTTGTTACTTTTAAGCAGTTTTAGTGACAGTGCTATTATTATTATTATTATTATTTGGACCACTCTTTACTAAAATGAATAGCTATAGTTACATACAGACAAATATCTTTTTTATTTTTTTTTACCAAGGAAAAAATCTTTATTGCCTTATGATGTGTAAGTTGAACAACTGGCTCAATTTACCCCACAGCACTTTGCTCACTTTGCCCCATAGCCACCATTTTGGAAATTGAACTTTGCAATTCAGGGTGACCTTTGGCTAAATGTTTTATATGCTTTTTTAAATGCTGGCAAATCGCCAATGACAAGATTTTTGACCGCAAAGGTTTGTTTTTAAATACTTGTCATTTAACTGATACACTAAAATGTTTCTCTGCCAACCAAAAAAACAAAAATGTGTGCAGCCCTGAATAATACTAAGCCCTTCTCCCATGTGTTTCTTTCCATCACTGCCACAAAAGACACAACAGGTGCGTCCTGAAAGTATGCTTAAATGACGAAAAGTGTGCACAGTTGCCTAGAAACAGGAGATGGGTCAACTTACCCAGTGGCTTACCTGACTCTTCCCTAATTCAAACAGCTTTCAGAGTGAGCTTTCAGACTGAGTGTTCTTCTGTTAAGTAAAATCATGAGCTGTCCCCAGCAGCAGAGACGTTGCAGGCATATGCTGAAGGATTAGACACTGATGTCACCGTTACGGAAGCACCGCTATCTGCAACACAAACACATACGAAGTAATTTACTGATCCTTAACAGTGACATGTTGGAGAGCAGCAGAGAGCTCTTTGCCCTACAGCTTTGTAGACACGTGTACCACCACCCACTAGCAACAGCACACATAGCATCACCACCACTAGTTATATGAAAAGCTGACCTACCAGGTAATTTGAGACTTATAATTTACTGAAAATTTAAAAGTGGAACTGAGAATACAACTTGCTGTGCACGACCTGGGTAGGGCACAAATTGAATTAAAGCTATTTAATTCAAAATTTCCATTATTATATTTTAGAACAATATTTGAGGTTCAGTTTCATTGAACACATTAAATAGTATGATACCATTACAGATCATATGAAAATAAAGTGCAAATATTCTTAATGCGTCACTACACTCAAATGTTTATGCCACAACATAAAAATAAAATGTGTAGTGTTCTGTGTCACTAAAGACAGGGAACTAAAATGAAAATAATATAACATCATATGAAAATAAAGTGCATATTAAAAGTATTCTTATGTGCCACTGAACTGAAATAAATATGGCTATATTGTCACAGTGTTTCACACAAATAGACGATACCAGGGCAGGTCAGCCAGGTATATTATTGTTTCTTATTTTACCTGTCCAAGATCTTCATCAACGATTTATTAATTACTGAACATCCTCCCTTCGCGCTGTGCCCCTCCTGCACCTGTTCCGAGCAGTGTACATGCTCGTCAGACAAACACAACCACACATACAGAGAAAGACTTCCGCGAGTACATCCACATCCCTCATGTCTTCTGTTAAAGATGGACCTTGTTATTATGCTAAAGCTTTAAAGTGCTGCGGCGTAGTGCCAATGTCATCCGGCAGAACGACAACGACTTTGGATCATTTTGATGCACAGCGTCTTCAAAGACGAGCCTCCTTCACAAACCAGAGTCGCAGTGAAAAATGCAAAACTTTTTTGGGCTACTTTGCAACATGTAACTTGTGATAATGCAAACAGAGCAGACACATATTGTGATCGAGAAACAGGAAGAGGGACATGCAGGGATAAAAAGGGTTTTCTGCGCGGTGTCTGGTTAGTGCAATTGTAGGTTGATTATTGAAATCATTTGTCTCTGTTTTGGTTGCAAAACCCAAGGACGGTCCGACGTCTGCTTTGATTTTTCACCCCTGCTCTTCTGCAGTAATGCCGGCAGTGACTGATGCAGGGAAGAAACCAGCCTCCCAGCGTAACAGAGACATCTACAGGAGCGGAAGTCATTATGATCAGAGGAATTTGAGGGAAATATGAGGCCATCTTAAATCCATTAAATGTATCGATATGACGGTTGGGAAAATCGATACATTATCATGAAAATGAAATATCGCGATACTTCGATGCATCAAAATATCTGTACTGCCCTATTGACCATGAAGTTGAAGTATTTACCCAAAGCAACATAGCATTTACCAAAGAGCAAAGAATGAGAGCAGTTGTTGCAAAATTGAAATTACTCAGAGCAATGATTATGTGAACATTAGCAACAAATGGGATAGTCAAGTAAACATGAGCAATGATGATGCAACAAATAAATAAACAGCCATATTGACAGATTATGTAATTTAAACATAACAATGTGACAGAATTACCACGTGACAAAATGACTACATACAATTTCTGGTGCATAGGAACCTGCAACAATGAAAGTTTGACGATTGTCGGCAGTTTTAAATGAAATAAAGACCAGAGTAACATTAATGCAGAGGTCGCATGAACAAATAATTGATTCACAAAGAGCATTCAGAAGTTAAATATTCCAAGCTGATGAACAGGATGCCACTTTGGAATACGGTAAACATATAGTGCTTGAGTTAGCCAGATACAATGATGAATGATCGAGCCATGTTTGAGTATGAGACTTTACATGAAATGCTTTAATGAATTTGTAGTGAGGAAGATTTATTTTATTATCTAGTAATTTCAAATTTTGATTTTGATGCAATTGGCCATGCATGAGTGAGGACACGATGGACCTTTGTGCCAGTGATTGGCTGTGCATGACTGAGGTCACGATAGACCTTTGAGCTAGCGATTGGCTGGAGTTTCATCTTTGAGAACTCGTGTTATCAGCTCAACACAGAAAATATATGCAACGTGTGCAAAATTTGTCATGCCTGCCCGTTATTGTAAGTTTTATTTTATTTTTTCCTCATGTGTCTTGTCTGGTACTTCCTGTTTTATTTTGAAATCACTCACCCCTGTCTCTGTTTCAGGTCTGTGTCCTGCCCCTCCCCCGTCGTGTGCTACCCTGCTCCTGATTGTGCTCTCCCCAGATGTGTCTCATCACCCTCATTACCTCATGTATTTTACCCCGTCTTCCCCTGTCTCGTTGCCAGTTCGTTTGTACCCTTGTGTCGTGTTCCAGCATTTTGTTCCTAGCTCTCGTTTTTGACCACTGTTTTGGACCCTGTTTGCCTTTTACCTTGCCTTTTTGCCTCACGTTTTTTGGATACCGTTGCCTGATTCTGACTGCCCTTTTGTGTACCGAACCTTTGCCTGGAATTAAATCATTCTGAAATCTGTCCACTGGTCTGAGTTTGCTATTGAGTCCTTCATTCTTGGTCCCCGGTTCATGACACAATTGATGTATTGAAATGTTAAGTGATGAGATCCAAGCTGCTGAATGAGGTACGATGACCTTCACTAGCTTGAGGTCGTGATGACTGAATGCAATAAATGCTGTTGATCTTTGTAAGAGTGGAGGATTGTGCTTTTCCTTAAATAATGACCTAAGGTTTTAAAGCTACTGTGAAAACTTCATACAGTGTAGGATAATGAGAACAAGAGGGCAACAGAATTAGATGACAACCCGTGCTGGATTGTTTACACTCCAGTTAGCAACTTGAGAAGTGACCGTGTGTTCAGATGCAGGGGCCACTGTTTGTATTGTCATCTTAAAAGAGGGCCACTTCAACGTTGAAGTACTACAAGAAAGCGCCATATTTCTGGCAAGTTCTTTTTTTTTTCCAGTATTAATATTTTTGTAATACCTAACCAAAACATGCAAACACCAGTTTGTAAACATTTTTATATACATTGTTATTGTTTTTAACTGTTAGTGCAAATCTTATGTCCTTGCTTTATTTTATCTGAAATAACTTAACTAACATAACAGTTTTTAATCAAGTCTTCCTGTCCGAGAACAATCTGTTGGACCCAAATCAGTCTGGCTTTAAGTGGGGCCACTCTACCAAAACGGGACTACTGTCGGTAACAGAATTACTGCGTCTGTCTAAAGCTGCTGGACAGTCCTCAGCAGTATTGCTGTTAGATCTGTCAGCCCCCTTCATCAAATTTCAAATCAAATCAAATTTTATTTGTATAGCGCCAAATCATAACCAGGGTTATCTCGAGACACTTTACAGAAAGAGCAGGTCTAGGCCGACTCTTTGTTATGTTATTTAAAGAGAGGCCCAACATGAATCACCATGAGTAGCACTTAGCAATTCGGCACATTGGCAAGGAAAAACTTCCTTTTAACATGCAGAAACCTCGAGCAGAACCACACTCATGTTGAACAGCCATCTGCCTCGACTGGATGGGCCGAAAATGGGTTAGAAGGAGATGCAGGATAGAGACAGGCAAAGAGAGCAACAATAACATATGTTCTTGTTACAACACCAACATATGTCCTTGTTACATGAACAACAACAGACACATACTTATGGTTACAATGCCAATAATAGTGGTAGACTAGGGTGAAGATTAGCAAACTAAATAAATAAATAAATAAATTGACACAGTGAACCACCAAATCCTCCCCTCCACTCTCTCTCAGCTTGGTATCTCAGGATCTGCTCTCCTCTGGTTCATGTCCTACCTCTCAGGGAGATCTTTTCAGAGTATCTTGGAAAGGAGAAGTGTCCAAACCCCACAGCTTATCCACAGGGGTGCCTCAAGGGTTAGTGCTTGGTCCCCTTCTCTTTTCAATATATACCACCTCACTTGGTGCAATCATCCGCTCCCATGGTTTCTCATACCATTGCTATGCAGACGATACCCAGCTCTTCCTGCCATTCCCACCAGAGGACACTACAGTCTTGGCACGTATCTCGTCATGCCTTGCCAATATCTCTAAATGGATGAAAGAACGCCACCTTCAACTCAACCTATCCAAGACTGAGCTCCTTGTGATCCCAGCCAGTCCCTCTATGCAACCACAGATCAATGTCCAGCTTGAACAAGCTGAACTCATACCCACTAAGTCTTCCCGGAACCTGTGTGTCATAATTGACAAACAGCCAACCTTTAAGGTTCATGTGGCCTGGATTGCTCGGTCATGTCGATTTGCCAGGAACATCAGGAAGTTCAGACCCTACCTTTCAGAGCATACAACACAACTGCTGGTACAGTCTCTCGTGATATCATGCATTGATTATGGCAACTTCCTACTGGCAGGGCTTCCTGCATGCACATTCAAACCTCTGCAGATGATCCAGAATGCAGCAACGTGACTGGTCTTCAATCAACCCAAAATGGTATATGTCACTCCACTGCTCATATCCCTCCACTGGCTCCCAGTTGCTGCTCACATCAAATTCAAAACTCTGTTGCCCGCTTACAAAACAGCAACAAAAATGGCTCCTGCCTACCTGAACACCCTCATCCAGGTCTACACTCCCTCCCACCCATTACGCTCTGCCAATGAAAGGCGCCTGGTACTCCCACCACAACAGGACCCTAAGTTGCTAACTAGACCTCTGTAGTCCCTAGGTGGTGGAACGAGCTACCAAACTCCTTTCGGTCTGCAGAGTACCTATCCACCTTTAAGAAGAAGCTTAAGAACCAGCTCTTTATAAACACCTTTGCACTTAATGATATTGATGCTATTGATTATGATGACATTGAGGATGTAGTTTATGCTGACTAGGATTTTCATGATGATGATGATACTGATCTTGCTGATGTTGCTGATGATGATTATTATTAAAAAAAAACAAACACCCTATAGACTGCCTGTTGACACCAGTGTCCGATTGCACTTGAAGCTGTTTGTTGGCACTTATTGACTTTGTTCCCTCCTGTCTTGATTGTTGCTTGTATTAACTCTCAGTTTATTGACTATTTTTAGTCTGTTTTTTTCCCACAACCTCAGTTTTGTGCAGAAGGTTTTCACACTTTAATAAGCTGCTGTGATGAGCTTACCAGGACCTTGGAGCTTCCGGTTAAGGATGTTCAGCTCTAATGTTATGTCCACCAGGAATGCAAGGTCCATGACCCATTTTGGATCATCCATTTCAGGAACATCAATTCTGCCATGTTCCATAAATCTCCTCACCTCTGCTCTTAAAGGGCCAGTTTGTTGATTTTCAACCTCAGTCCTATCATGCTGTTAAAGGGGAGCTAATGCCATTATAGTAGGAAAAAAAATGCAATTTTACTTTGTGCCTCTGGAAGGAGCTTGCTAAACTATACTTCCTCAATCTAGGATGCCCGCCTCAGATGTCTGCATTATTTAGTTGAAAAGAACATATACCGTAAAATGTAATCATTTGTTTTGTGAGATGCCTTGAAACGCTGCCTGCTCTCCTTTTCCTCCCAGACATTCTACATTTATAACTGAGGCATGTCTAATTCAATATCGTCAGTTTTGAGATATAGACTGCAGACCCGAAGTTTTTTTTTTTTTTTTGATGATCCACCGGTATATTCTCTGTGGACCTGATGTTGATACAGGACAAAAGACATGACATGTTCATATTTCAGGCATTTGCTGCACAGTGCCTGTTTGTGTATTATGCAGTGCAGAACAACTGCTGGATCTGCATTTTCCTCCTCTAACTTTCTCCGTACCAGCACTACCAGTTCAGGGTTTTGGGTTGGGTCTGTTCCGTGGCAATCCAGCATGCTCAATTGCGTAAGGTCAAGGTCAAGGTATCTTTATTTGTCTCCTGTGGGAGAAACTTGTCTCGGACAGAGGGGTCTGCTGCAGACAGGACATTCCACCCACAACAACATTCCACTACACACATACAATAGTCAGAAATAACAATGAACAATACATAAGAAATAAAATACTCAGCAGAGTCACATAAAGTGCAATTCGTAAAGTGCAATTCGTTAAGTGCAATTCATCTTTGTGCAAATTCAGCGTCACATAGCCCCTGATCATTTCCGTCCATCCTGAACAATCTGCTCATTGATGAGCTTGACTGAGAGTGGGATGAATGAATGCTTATATCTGTTGTGCTTACATAGAGGGACTCTATACCTCCTTCCTGAGTTCAATAAAACATATTCAGAGTGCAGTACGTGAGATGTGTCAGATAAGATGTTACCAGCAAGTCTAAGGATTGATTGTTCAAACAGGTCTTGGGGAGTTACAAGTGCTGTCATACCCATGATTTTCCCTGCAGCTTTAATCAGATTTAATATCTGAGCCTTTGATTTAACCGTTAGGTTGCCGAACCAGCTGATAATGCCATACCGTAAGACAGATTCAATTGTTGCTCTGTAGAAAATCAACATAATATTCCTACAGACACCAAACACTCTGAGCCGACGTAGAAAATGCAGGCACTGGTGGATTCGGGCACAGACACTTGTAACATAGCTGCTGAATTATATCCTTGGCGGTGGTAAGCCGTGCAGGGCAAACTTAGCAGCTCTTCTGTCACTTTGAATTGGTGATTATCCTCTGATGAAATGGGTAGCTGAGCAGTGTCAGTTTTGTCTGTGGTTTCACCAGAGAAAAATCCGACTTTCTGCGTAACAGAAATGTTACTTGATAACACGTTGATCCACTCTGCCACTGTGTTTGCTGACAAGGAGATATTGTTGAACAAACCCTGGACACAGGATATCAGCGACTTTGGTGATAGCTTTCCTACTTTGGCAATTAACTCGGTCACCACATGACTTAATTCAATTGCGGCATCAGCATTGTTTTTGGCTTTATGGAAAATACTTGCTGAGATGTGAGCCCTCTGTGTACCTGCATTACCTCCTATGCTGGCTCAGAGGCTGAACGACTTCACCCCACCATTCTGCCTACATGCATTTTACATTAAAGATGAGGTATAACAGAGGCCCACAGTCCTGAGTGTCTATGAGAAAAGTTTTCTTGTAATACACCATTCTTGTTATTAAGTATACTCAGAGATTTACAACATGTGTTTGTATGTGTGCACATACAGGGAATTGGACTCAGGTTTAACGTTGCTCTCCATTTACATATGTAGAAGTGGACATACACTTAAGACAAGGACAACAAGCTTAAGGTATGTCTGTGAAGGTTCTCAGTCTCACACTGTACCACATGTCAGAATTCATATCAGCAACTACGTAAACACTTGAAGAAGGACTATCATGGATAAAAGACTTTATAAAAGCAAGTCTGTTCAAATATACATCCTCATTCTGTTGACACTCATAAGGTGTATATACATTAAGAATAATGAACTCCTTGTTATTTATCTTTAGTTGAACAGCTATACACCAGTCAGTTTCAGTTCTAATGACACTTATCACTGAGTCCAGCATTTTGTGCCATAGGATAGCCACACCTCCTGCTAGGTTGTAGTAACATTACACAGGTCCTCACTGACACCAGCCTGATGTTGTACTGTGTGCCTGAGTGCGCACTGGCGTATATTTGGTTTTATAGTTTGACCCATGTCCCCAACATGGAGGATGCGGACCTATACTGCAGCCAGTCAGCAGGGGGCACTCGAAATGTTTTGGCTTCACTTTTAGGGAACTTTTTCTTTTTATACAGTCTATGTGTTAAACGTCACAGTCACATGTTTTTCTTTCTGGTTCTAACAGATTTTGGTTTGCGTTTGCGTAAAATGAACTTTTGTTTTATTGTATACAACATTTCTCCCTATACTTCCAAATAAAATATTCTCATTAAGGTTTGTTTTGTTGTTTTTGCAGAAAATGACGACGGGTTAAGATTACCGAAAAGGAGCAAAAAAGATGTAGATAAGGACTTTCAGACCTCGAGTAATGCAAAGAAAAAAGTTCATGTTCATTTTTAAAGAACAGAATACTAATGTTTCAACTTTGGAAGAATTCAGAAATCAGTATTTGGAGGAATAAGAGATTTTTAATTACTTTCATGCATCTTGGCATGCTCTCCACCAGTCATTAACATTGCTGCTTGGTGACATTATGCCACTCTTGGCACAAAAATATAAGTAGCTTGGCTTTGTTCCTTGGCAATGACATGTAGAGAGATGTTGATTTGATGCCTGGCCCACACTAAAATATTTTTCAAATCTTAACAGATATTGAAAATGTGAAAGACCCCACACATGATGATATGTAATCATAGATTTAACAGTTTTGCTCCTACAGTGTGTGGAGAGCAACGATTATGCCAAAACAGCACACCACACACTAACAGTTTCCCATTCACCAACAATCAGAGTCCCGACTCTCCAAACTGGAAATCTCGCAAAACTCTCGCAGTCAAACGCGACTTTAGAGAAACAAACATGGCGCAGGAAGAATTGCCCATGGACTTTTTACTGAAAATTCAGAAGGAAAAAAGAACAAACTGTGGATAAAGTGGTGGAGACGGCTGTTACTTTATGCTTCACATTTGCTTTTGTCACCATGGCTGTGGCACCATTGTTGTGCTTTCTTTTTCGGTCAGCTTGCCTGCCCATTGGCTATCGTTTCGTTCCACGGCACAATCCACAGACTCTGTGCTCATCTGTCATCGGGGTTACCCCCACACAACAGGATAACAGATCGTAAATATTGAACATGTTTAATATTTATGATTTGAAATCAGTGCGGACAGGACAGCCTTCCGAGCAGATCGGGGGAAGTAAAATCACTCTTAACGTACCTCACACCACAGAAACATCTGGCAAGATTATCTTTAGAACCATCAAAAAATCGGGACTTTGCTTACGATTTTCGGAAGGGGGGAATCGGGCCCAAAATCGGTTTATTATAACATTTTCACTGAAGTAGGAGGCTGGCGATCATTTGTTTCAGAGCACAAGAATAGCAAATGAAACTCCCAAGTCCCAAGTTGATAGCAACCTTTGTGATACCACTAACTGGGGCTTCAGGCTTTGTCGAGCCAGCTTAAGCAAATATAAGGGTATGTTGAGCTTGCTTTGTAGTACAGTCCTTATAAAGTCAAAACACAACAACATGCTAGAAAATAGAAAACGAGTTCTAAAAACAAAACTACATTCCACAAAACACTACATTTCTGGAAAAAAAAAACATTTTATACAACAGAAAGACATTATGCATAATCAATATTGGGGGGTAACGCGTTACAAAGTAATCCGTTAGAGTACTCAGATTACTTTTTTGTTGTAACGAGTAACGTTATGCGTTAGTTCTGCAATTCAAGAAATCTGTTTCTGAGTTACTTTTTTAGCAAAAGTAATCCAATACTGACATCGTATTTCACTTTTCTGTTTGTCGCCACAAAAAAACGGTAATCCCTGAAGCACGGTTTCTCTCCTACGTCTTGGCAGGTAGCTGGGTCAGTGTGCATGCGTCGCTAGCTAGTTCAATAAGCGAGATGGCATGAGAGGACAGCATTTACTTCGTGGACATATTCCCATTATTTTTTAACACGAAAAAATGTAAGTTGTGCCCTGGAGGATAAGTGCTTGTCAGCTGCGAAGAGCAGTTCACTGCCAGATTGTTAGCATAATAAAGAGCTGTAAAGGTTATATTGAGTCTGTCATTCCTGTTATTAGGCTGCAGAGTTGCCAATTATGGGCTGTAAACTAAGCTGCAAAGACGGTAGAGTCAATTCATTCAACGTACAGTAGAGTACACACTGTCCTGATAATTTAACCGACGTGTGTTTTAATTATTGGTAATGCAAAAGTCATCTAAGGCGTTACTTTTCTCAGTAAGTAACGCAGTAACGTAACGAGTTACTTTTTAATGCCAGTGATTTTGTAACGTAACAAGTTACTTAACGTTACCCATCACTGTGCATAATAACAGAATAATTCACAAAATGATATTTTAGAAAACACATTTCAAAATTCATTTTAAAAGACATTTAAAAAAAAAAAAACAATTCTGAAACTACAACCTTTCAGCTTACATGAGGTAAGAAATTACTTCTTGTTTTTGATTGCACAGAACCCATGAATAATTATTTTCCTGCCACATCTTGAGGAGGCTGCAGTTTGTGGTACTGCAATGCATTTCATGGATCCTTGTTTCAAGGGTCAGTGCCACCTACTTATTGGACGACCTAAAAAGAGTAAAGATGCAGACTTCAAACCAACTCTCTTCAAAGCCACCAGACTCCATTGACAAAAACAATATAATTTAATACTGCCTCATTGCTCTCTTGAGGTCATCCAATCACTAGGTGGCATCAAAAACTAGGGTCCTCAGGATGCAGTCCTAAAAGATTCATTCAAAGAATTCTTTCACTGGTCGACATGCCCCCTTTTTGGATATCGGTTATTGATGCGGCTTATCGAATTGATCTGATACATCATGACATAAAAGGAGTTTTATCCCAAAGACAGGAAGAAAGCAAACATTAAAACAGACACTCACAGCTGTGAAAGCTGACTGATGGCTGATCCAGCTCCAATCAGCTGACACTTTCATCAGAAATGGACATAGCTCCTTGAGAAGCTATAAGGGAAGGAAGTTTCATGTCTCCTAATACACATTTCCTTGTTTCCTCTCTTCTCTCATGCTTTCCTTGTGTTTCTCCATACTTCTGTGGTGGGAGGGGAAAACATGCAGGGAAAGACTCAAGTTAGGGAAACATGGATGCAATTAAAAGGGAATTGGGGTGTAATCAAGATCGAGGCACTTGGGTTCTATCAAATCACAAAGAAAAAATGTTGCCTTACCTTACTAAAATCTATAATGTTTTGGTGTTTTGAGTTGTAATGTTTGATTGTGTATCTAGAAATGTCCTGTTTTTAAATCATGTTTGTGTATTATGGTTGACAGGGCTCAGTTGGGAAAGAACGATGTCAAATATCCATTCTCCATGCACCAATGTTTGAAACAAAATCCAGTTAGACCTGGGATTGTTTGCCTGTGTTACCAGTACTGTCCATTGTGATAACAAAAAAAAAAAAGTAAGCTAATGTTTAAGAGATCATTATGGCCATTAATGATTTAGAGTATTCAAGTATGTTCTGGGTAGTAAGCAACAGTCAGTAACA
This sequence comes from Semicossyphus pulcher, assembly GCF_022749685.1. Lineage (NCBI taxonomy): Eukaryota > Metazoa > Chordata > Actinopteri > Labriformes > Labridae > Semicossyphus > Semicossyphus pulcher. Next base: position 25,858,434 of record NW_027211726.1, read on the forward strand.
GGGACTTTGTTTTTGCTCCATCAGTGAAAATCATCAAAATCGCTGTGAAAAAGTAAACAGCAGACAGGCCAGACAGAGTGATGTGCTTCTGAATGTCGAACAGGTGCCATGTTCTCATTATCACAACCATAACAGCTGGGAGATGCTGGAAAAGAGCGTCATCATCAGGATCACTCTGTAAATCATGATTTTGTATGTTTGTGTGTCTGTGAGTGTATGGTGTTTCTGTATGTGTGTGTGTGTGTGTGTGTGTGTGTGTGTGTGTGTGTGTGTGTGTAAGGTTTGCAACTGGAATGGAAGCAAATTCAATGCTTCATTTTTTTATTGAAATTTACCCCTTACACACATTTGAATAGACAATGATATGATAATCTATGATATTTTAGAAACCTGGAAAAGAAAGTCAACAAAAGAAAGCTTTCCCCAAACTTTTTCCACTTCAGCTCTGCTGTTCCAAGTCTCCCTCCCTTTGAACTCAATATTCACGCTGTGACTCACCTGTCCCCGAAGTATGGAAATGTGTGAAGTGTGTTGACTGTAAATGAAGAGACGAAACAGTGTGTTGCACTGTCACTGTGTGTGGCCTTGTCACACTATAGCTTTGTGGAGTGTCTCAGTCATGCACTCTGGCCCTGCCCATCAATTATAGATGGAACCAGGTGCCAGAGAGCAGATACTCCAAACACGACACAATCACAGATGTTGGTAGGGCTGGGTCATGTGACAATCAAGAATTAAAGGAGTATGGTTTTATAATATGATATTATATATATGATTATAATATGATTAAACAAATAAATAAATATAATAAAAGTGTTAGGCTAATTCAGTGAAAAATCTAAGACGCTTTTAACTGGTAAATCCAATCTCTTGCTAATTTCATGTGTGAAACATAAGCAGTTAACAATAATGGCAGACTTAATATCAAAATTGTAAGTTTTTTTTTTAAACAATAGATAGTTTTATTAACACAGGCCTGGCAATTTTCCTGGCTGAAATAACACCAGTTTCTTCCAGATTTTCTCATTTGTAACTACCTAGCTAATTAAGCTAACTTCAGCTTCAGTTTACCAAAGGACATGCTGTTTGAGTCCTTAACTAGATCTGTTTAGTCTAACTTCTTACCCAAAATATAGAATGGACTCACAATATAACTGATAAAACATGTGCAGAATAATTGCACTTGATAAAACTGGCTGTGACAAAAGAAGTCGAATGTTCCAAATGTTCCACATTCATTTTAGCCATGTTAGAAGAAAAGACCAAATATACTTAAAACTCAATATAAATTTATACAGTTGGATGTCTGCCATTTCTCTTTGGTTCCTTCTTCTTCTTACCCCTAGAGCATTCCAAAGCCTCATTTCAGGTAAGATTGGATAGAACTTTATTAATCCCAAAGGAAATAATAGGGAATTATATATATTTTGATAAAATTTTCCACTAAGGATGCTGTGGCCTGGTTTCTTTTTTTAACATCAAAGTGATAAGGGAAAAGGAAAAAACAAATTACAAAAATTAGCTAGCCAGATAGGTATGGTAGGTTTACCTACCTATCTATATACCATATATAGACTATACATTTTAAGTAAAATTGTATTTTCTATGGTGAAAACTGTTTTGTTGTAGTATCCAAGAACTCAAGCCTGAGCCCTGCAAAATGGACTAATTAAGTACAAAAATAACTCTTATTAATAGTATAACTAACTATCAATATTTCTGGTAGATACCAGAAGCTCTGTTTAGTGAAAGAAATGGTCAAAAAACATAGGTCAAAAAAGCCAGAAAGGAGTGCTGAAAATCTGCACTCGATTGCCCTTCCTCATCAACTGTGTCTCAGTAAACTGAAATTTAATTTTAAGAACTAAATGTGAATTGTGAGGACTGAATGTGGATTTTTAATTTTGAGAGAAACTGAGTTCAATTTCAGAATATTACATTCAGTTTCAAACAAATAACTTTAATTTCAAATTATGCTATTTCAGATTGTTTTTCAATGCAATTATTCAAGCTTAAAGTAACAATCTCGAACTTTTTCATTTAAATAAATGTCTTTTAAGTCACTATCTGTCATGAGTTTTTATTGTTTAGTTATTTGTAGTTTATTCAGGGTTCTTGTCACAATTTAGTCTTGTTTAGTTAAAGGCCCTAGGAACTCGGCTTCAAATAGCAAAAATGCATATGTGATACCAGAGTTGAGTGCATCATAAAGTATCCACAAAAAGAAAAACGTTCAGAAAAACTAGTTTACCTTGTAGAAAAAACGCTCATTTGGCTGTTCAGACCATTTCTCAGGGATGTGTAGGCGTGGCAGATCCCGTGCTGATTGACACCTGCCAGTCCGCATTCTCATGGCAACTGTCAACACAACAATGGCGCATGGAAAAGCAGTGTTTCCTCTAGGATTTTCAGCAGCAGGGTAGAGGGTTTTGTTGTACCACCCAGGTATGTGGGCATGTCCACATCATATCAAAACTATTGCTGACAGGTGATTAAAAAAATTAATCTAATTAAGCTCTGTAAGTAATTGATTTCAATTAATCTCATATCAATGATTTCTGTGAGAAGCACATCAAATGTAGACTTAGTCTGGATTACACTCTTTCTAGATGGTTATTTCTTACTTCCACACTGTAATTGCGCTCTTTTCTTCACCTTATTAAGTTTTAATTCACAAACTACTTTAATCTGATCACTTTGATTTGCTTCAGTCCCCCAACACACCTGCACCTCTACTCTCTGCACAGCTGCTGGCCCCGCCCCCTCTTTCTGTCTGTCTCTCTGTCTGCTTTGTTGAATGTCTTCATCAGCAGTCCGTTTAATGAAGTCACAAAAGTTAAATATTTTCTCTCACAATGCGGCTTTCACAGCAGGTGAGCCACTTGTGCATGAGGGATGTTATTAATGACTTAGCTATCAAAACGATCGATGGTTACCAAATGACATCTTTTTATAAGCTTTAGAAACAGCGAAAATCAAAGCATTTACAGTAGGGACATATGGAGTGGGATAGACAATATTTACTCATCTCCTCATCCTCATATTGTGCAGCTTGCTGGAGGGAAATCACCAGGGAACTGAAAGTTTGATAATGAGCGCACAGCTAATATAGGCATGTGGATTGTTTACATTGCGTAATAGAACTGTATATTATTGTGTGTGTGGATAGAGTGCGTCCGATGTCAAAGATGCGGAGTGGACCCTCTTTTGCTGAAGTAAACTGGTCCCGCTGTTGTTTATTTGGTTGCCAAGACTCGCGAGTGATTAATGTTCTGTGACTCCTGTCACTGTCTCAGTGATCTTCTTTAACGAGGAGAGAATGGACGCCGTTTTTTTGTAGTGGAAATCTCCACGGAGTCGTTTAATTGCAACTTCAGGACACGCTAAAGAAATCTGAACCAGCGACGGCAACAATTCTGTGGCTGCCGCCACTAAATGTATGTAGCAGAAACACTGCTGCTTCTCCAAGTCCAACGCAGTTGGAAAATAAAAGAATGACATGTTCTCATCTCCAATGGTGGATGTGCAACCGGGGACAGCACACACAGGCATGATGAAGAAAAAGGCGATTGTTAGGTAGCTAATTGCAACAGGTATGTGCAGAGACATTCATGGTATGTGGACACGAGTTAGCTCAGACTCAGAGAGGAAGAATGAACGCGAGCCAAGAAGTGTTATTCCACCTGTGAGGGTGGGACAACTGCGGTTGATTAATTCACGATTGGTTGAAGGAAATTTATTACGTAATAAATACCCTAACATAACCACGCACAATTCAACCCCAGTGTCGGGGAAGTTAACAAAGAAAGAATGGCAATAACTTGAGTTTGGATTAAAACTAATTTCTTAAACTTTTTAGATGCGTATCAGTATGTACATAAGACCCTAAATTACATAGAAGGATTTTGTGGATTTCGGTTTCCAGGGGCTTTAAGTATTTAATTTGTGTCTCATTGGTTAGATCATTTACTGTTTTACTTTGATACCTTGGCTGCGTTTGAAATGCCGTACTATATACTGCATACTACATACTACATACTATATCCTACATGCTATATACTGCATACTGTATTGGGCGGTAGAACGTAGTATGGAGGAGCTTTTGAAATTCATTTTGCAGTATGCTACGCCAGGAAGTGAACAATAACCGCCGCTTCTTCTTTGCGTACCCTTCTGCTGAAATGCTGCTGCTGTCCGTCATTTCAACTGCCACTGTGACGTTCCAGCGCTTGCATCGTGGGATACAGCGGGCAAGGTAGACTGGTCCGATGCGTCCTGGTGATATTTTGCGAATCAGTACGACATCGGGGTTTTTGGCATACTGCATATTTTGCTTTTGTTTGCATACTACATACTACATTTATCTTATTAGCATCACCTCCCCAGTTTTATTTAGTCTTTGTGCTCCCTTGTCTCAGTGTCAGTTCATCATATGTCTTTCATGTGGTGCTCTGTCTTGACCCTCCGATTCCACAGGATCTGTCTCCGGCGCGTTCCGTACGGCCGCGACCTATTTTTGACGGAGGCCGCTTCAAACACGCGTCAAGCTCAACAGAGCAGATCGTTCCAAACAGGAAGTCACGCACGAAAGCAGCATACATATTTTTCTGTTTATTTTAAGATCAACACACTGAAAACTCGAAAAAAGAACACTTTTAATTAAGTAGCGTACTCCTCCATGGTAGAAGCACAATAATCACGGAATGATTTCCAAATGCGCAGATAATCAACCTCGGATGTGCAAACTGAACTGTAGTTTGTGTGTTGATCTGTTAGCATTGATGTTATCGTGTGATTTCTCAATTCTAGTGCGATAATGTAGTTCTCCTGTGATCTCGCGAATCCAGCTGCCTGGGCCAGTGATGCGCTGCGGACCAGACATGCATCCTGTGGGCGAGGGCTCGCGCCGTTGACGGATCACAAACGCGGCACAGACGGAACGCGCCGGAGACGGATCCTGTGGGATTGAGGGGTTAGTCCTTGCTCCTCATGGCTTTCCGTATTTTTTGACCAGCTGTTCTTTTCCTGTGGATTATTTGTTACCCGTTTTGTTGGACCTTTTTGGGCTGTTGGATTTTGTTTGCCTTTACCCTTTGGACAGTAAGCCTTTGTTTGTGGCCTTTCATTATTTTTGTTTATTAAAGTTACATCATTGTCTGCATCTGTGTCCTCTCCCTTTTTGTTTTACCACAACCATGACACTATTTATCGCCGAATGAGTTAACACAATGGTGATTGAGCCTATGACCAAGTGATGAAAGCCTTTGCACATTTGCAGTATATCGTATTTTTATGGACCAGGTGACGACATTCGCGGAAATAATCAAAAGCAGCGGCCAGTTAGTGATGCATTTTCCATCACCCAGCAGTGGTTGGTCTGTCAGAGAGGGTAGGAGGAGCTAAGTGGCTGCATTGCCAGGAGACTGTAATCTACTATGGCTGAATAAACAAAAAGAAGATCGATGACTACAGATACAACTTCAAAAATAAGTGAAAATCCAAAGAAAAAGAAACAAATTTGACACTCAAATTAATCAACCAGTCTACAAACGAAAGCAAGGAAAATCAAGAGTTAAAACCATGACAAAGGGAGCAGCCATAACGTCTGGTTAGATGTGGTTAGAAGTGTGTTTATAAAGTTATGGATTATCCCTAGTGGGAGGCACTCAAGAACAAAGAAATTGAAATCTTTGAGATTGTATCTTTAACAATGCAAATTCAAATTATGTAATTCCAGTTCAAAATTTCATTTCAGTTGTCAAGTTAAGCAGTTCAAATTCAAATATAAATCATTTAGTTTTTATGGATATATCTGAGCCCATACAGATGTAACTGCAATCTCCACATCACAATATTTCATACAGTGGGTACATGTCTTCTCTTTCCAACTCTTCAAGCCTGGTCTATTAAAAAAAACAAAAGGCACGGTTTGTGTTTATAATGTTTTATATCACACACCTCAAGCACAACTGTGACTTTCATCAGCAAAAAAAAGCAAAACAAAACAAATATGGCCACAGTAATTTAGTCTTGCAGTTGTGGTAATAGCCTAAGGTACAAGTTGTAAGCCCAGGGTCATATCTGTAAAATGGTGCAAAACAAGTAAAAATGAGTGCAATTTTGTACTTGTAACTTAGCATTATAGAGTGTAGATCCTCAACACTGGTTTCTGGTGGCATGTTGGTGAAGAACAACCAAACAGTTTAGTTTAATTAATTCTCTATTAACTCTGTTGCAGTTTAAATTAAACAATATTTTTCTACACATTTTTCTGCTATTTTGTTGATTTTAAACAAAGAGTCACTTAAGTTAAGTTTAAGCTGTATCTCTTTTTCCTTTGCTGATTTTGTCCTGTACATGCTCTGGCGGTGATTTAACAAAAAAACTCATCCTGCTTTCTTTAACAGTCATATGTATCACTCACTCTAAATTTTTCTCCTGGATGTAGACGACGGCAGAGTGCTTCGTCTGACACCTAAATACTTGCTCTTCTTTGTATCCTGATGTGGATATTTGAATTGCTACAGGGCGTCCGATTAGAAATGGCACAGTCATTATTTCTTAGTTGAGGGTTTGGATCACACACTTGGTCATTATCCTTAATGCTGTACAACGGCGGCTGTGGCTCAGTGGATGAGTCGGTCGTCTTTCAATCGGAAGGTTGGGGGTTCGATCCCCAGCTCCCTCAGGCTACATGTCGAAGTGTCCTTGGGCAAGACACTGAACCCCAAATTGCTCCCGGTGGCATAGCCAACGGGTATGAATGTGTTATCTGATTGACAGTTGGGCACTTTACGTAGCAGCCTCTGCAATGTGTGTGTGAATGGGTGAATGTGACATGTAGTGTAAAAAGCAGCTTTGAAAAGCACTATACAAGTACAGTCCATTTACCATTTACCATTTACAAGGTAGGTGAAGGACATACACAGCAAATTGAAACACATAATATAATACACCTATAACTGCTTCAGTGAAACAGCAAGAAAATTCAACCGAACTTCCATAACTCAAGTCATATTATTATGAAATGATGTATCATGGCTGGTATGCAGAGCGTAAAGAAAATTGTGGTGGCTAAATAACATCTATTAACAGAGGTATATAATGATATATAACTTCAAATAAAGGTCACATGCACACCAAGCCTCAATCGGCACCTCACCACACAGCACGTGGCAATAGTCTAGTGCAGTACCAACGATCAATCAATCAAATTTTATTTGTATAGCGCCAAATCATAACCAGAGTTATCTCAAGACACTTTACAAAAAGAGCATGTCTAGACCGACTCTTTGTTATGTTATTTAAAGAGAGGCCCAACATGAATCACCATGAGTAGCACTTAGCAATATTCGGCACATTGGCAAGGAATAACTTCCTTTTAACAGGCAGAAACCTCGAGCAGAACCAGATTCATGTTGAACAGCCATCTGCCTCGACTGGATGGGCTGAAAATGGAATAGAAGGAGATGCAGGATAGAGACAGGCAAAGAGAGCAACAACAACATATGTCCTTGTTACATGAACAACAACAGGTAATACATACTTATGGTTCCAATGCCAATAATAGTGGTACACTAGTGTGAAAATTAGCAAAAAAATAAATTAGCGCGAGAAGCATAGTAATGATAAAGGCTGTAGTAATCGTAATTGTAACAGTCAACAGGTCTACTATTAGCATTAGCAGCAACAATAATGATACTATGGGGAAGACTGATGTTAGTAGTTGTTGCAGTCGAGCAGGTCCACAGCAGCAGGCGGTCTGCAGCAACGATCCCCAGGAACCTACAAGACAAGGGAGCAGAAGTTAGTAATGGTTAGTAATGTTAATGGGACCAGAAGATACAGAGTTTATGAGCTGCATTAATATGACAGAGAGAGATAGAGATAGAGAGACAGACGGATAAACACTCAATCAACAGCAATCAACTGCATCCACCAACACCAAAACCGTTAAAACTACATGTGATGATTAAGAAGCAAATAAACACCTATTAACATAGTCTTTTAACTCTTAAATTGGCAGTTAACTAACTTTTTCTCTAAAACTATATTTCTAGCAGAGCATTACTTACTTTCTTGAACTATGGACGACACAACAGCTCCCTACAAGTGAAGCCAAAACATTTCAAGTGCCCCCTGCTGACTGGCTGCTGTATAGGTCATAAAGCTTGCCTTCTCCATGTCAACAGATGGGACATGAGTCAAACTATAAAATCAAAATACACGTCAAAAACATTTTTCTCAAACATGGATTCTGTCATTATAGACAGCTCTTATCATGCTGATTTATGTCCAAGTGTAAAATATTAGATGTTTTTAAAGATATTTTTGATGACAGATGTTGCTGAGAAAATATCACACTATCACTCTTGTAATTATTTATCCTCAATTTTCAGGGGCATAACACAAGTAACAGTTTTTTAAGCTTTTAATTGGTAATTTGGGTTATGGTGTGGCTATAGCAATTTTTACAGGGTTGGCTTGGGCTGCGGTGATGGGGCTCAATCTGTTGAAGGGGAGAACTCCTGGCAATGACTCTGACTACAACCCCATGCATGCTGCTTTGGCATGTGGAGCTTCACAGACATGATTAAGTTTTCTATGCTATTATTAAACAATACCTGTGTCACTTGGGCAGTTGGAGTGGGCTCAATATGTAGTGAAGTTCGATATGATACCATCTAGTAATAGTAATGCCATAAAAATAATTAAAATAAAAATACTATAATTGTGAATAAATATTATTTGAAATTTGAAACACTTAAAACATATACATGTACACTATTTTCTCAGTCTTCTTAAACAGCACCCAATTTTTCCTGAGTAACTTTCAAATGTACTAAGTATTAAAAGGGAAAAATGCCACCAATGACTATTATATATTCTTTTACATAGCCTTTTTAATTATAATAAATTGATTACATGTAAATTAATAAATGAGGGAGTAAAGAAGCATATTAACAGATAATATCAAATGGATGACAAAGAAATGGCAATCAGGCTGGGTTATAGCGATCAAGAACATGAGTTTGGTTCATAAGAGGCCAACGGAGAGATGGTAATTAAAGGCCTATACATTTGGAGGTTGTGAGAATGTAAGTACTATCCTATATCAACTTTAACCACAGCAGCATCAGATACTTTAGGCCTACTTGTTGCAGAATTGTCTCACAGAGGAACTGTCTCCAGTGGGGGTCCAGTGGTCCACTTTGGCTCCAATGTGGTGATATCCGCTCTCCAGCCAGTAGCGCCTGGTGATGGAGACGAATAGCAATGATTCTGAGCTGGCCAAAAGCATCTACCTCAGTGGATCGGTTAAAAGTCTGGAGTTTAACAGCTGTTCAGTTCTTTAAAGGGAGGTACTGCTCCAGATGCTGGTCCGTCAAAAGCTGAAGTTGGATTAACAAACTTCTTAACTAACTTGTCTCATCAAAAATTATGCTGTTTGGCTTAACGATAAAACTTCCAATCTATAAAAAGTGAAAGGGTGCAAAAGAAAAGAAAAACAGGCTTTTGTGGCAGGCAGGTTCAACTTAAAAATTACGTTAAGAAAATTCAAAATCCCTACCAGCTGGAACAAGAATAAAAGAAAGTTGTGTGAGCAGTGAAAAATGCTGCTCAGAAATTAAGCGTATAACAAAGAGGCAAAAGCAGGAACTAGGAACTCAATAAAACTTGAAAGAAAGAAAGAAAGAAAGAGGAAAGACAATGCAGACACAGCATAGAGACAAAGTCGACAAGAAAAAGAAGAGAGCAGATAAGAAGAGAAGAGACAAAGGATGATAGCAATTTTATCCGTGATCCAAAAGAGAGGGGCCTTACTAAGAGGCCGTCTCTGATCAGTGTTACTTTTGCATCTGTTTCTTTGTCTTCTATTTTTCTGTCTATTACTTTCTATTATTTCTCATGTGGTATATCTGACTAATTTAATTGCAGGATCTTTCACGCAAAGGTCATATTTCTTCACCACTATCAACAGTGATCCAATAAACAATGAGAAACAGTGATGATAAATACACAACTCTTCTATTCAAGCATAACTATAGAGAAGAAAGCAGAGTACACATAATAATTAAGTAAACCTGAATTAATAAAACATTATCCAAAGAGTTACAGTAACTAACAGATTACTTCTTCAGAAGTTAATTTTCAACATTACTTTCTGGAATAAAAGTTGTTCACTGTCCTTCATGACAGTGTGACTATGTGGTAACTGTAGCATTATAATTGTTCTTCTTACATCTTTGTACACTGTAAACCTGGATTTGATTCATAATTCAACTTTTAAGTTGACTTTAATTAGTCTTTTATGTTTTGTAAAAAAAAAAAACCCTGCTGTCATTACTAAAGTAAATTAGTTACTATTCAGCTCAAATGTAAACTAGTAATAATGTTAAGCAGAGATAACTTAGCACAACTTAGCACAATATTCAACTATATTATTCAGGTGTCCACATTTTCAGAAAGCTAAGGGCCCGGGGCCCAGACATCCTGTGCAATTATTGTCTTTAAGTATGCGTACTTATCACAATGCGTTGCCACATTTTTAAAACTTTTATTTTGCTACAATACATGTAAAGCAGGATATTCCACAACACATCAGGTATCTGGCATATAATTTGTTCAATTCTAACATCTCTTACCAAGCTACATCACAGCATTTACTATAAACATTTATAACCATCTGTCTTGTCTTCTGTCTACTTCATCTGTATAACTTATTTTAAACAGATACACCTTAGTTAACCTGAACCATATTCATTCAATATTTTCCAGTTCTCTTAACTTTGTATGTTATTTCAAACAGATAAACATCAGTTAACTTGAACCATATCCATTCAATATTCTTCTAAATCTACAAATCAGAAAACACAGATATGCCTATAGGCTACTATGAGATTACACTTATTTGACTGGGCAATGGCAGAGGACGGTTCCTATGAAGTTAGCAGTCTGCAAACAGTGATGCAAATGTTCGCTTGTCAAGGGGGCACGAGCACTTGTTTTTATAGCATTCATGTGAGAGAAGCTGGATTCACAGGTATATGTTGATCCAAACATTGTTAATACACAAATGGACAGTCTTTTCGTGTTTGGGAATTTCTCCATCAACACAGCGAGTCCAAAACTTTGTGAAGCCCTCTTTCTCAGGCACATGCTTCAGATCAGATGATTCTTGCATGTCAATGATTTCGAGGTGGAAGGGAGCCTTCGTCAACGTCACATAGCGTAAGGAACTTTTGCGCTTTTGGGCACATGTTGGGTGTGTTGGCGAATGGGTCCCATATGAAATGCAACAACTCTTTTCGCATGTCAAAGTCATCAAACCTTGTAGCAAAGTTATCCTTCAGTTTGTTTAAAAAATCAGACATTACTTGACTGACTGTGGCACTTGCTGATGACCTGATAAAGTCATGGAGCGTGGGAAAGTGGAGCATTCTGTCAGTGACATTGGATGAGAAAAGAAATAGTTTCTTTTGAAATGCAGTTACTTTTTCAACTGGATCAACCACTGTTGTATCCCTTGTAGTCCATGATTAAGCACATTCAAATGATGAAATATGTCTCTTAAAAAGCACATCTCTGACACAAATCCATCATCCAGCATTTGCGACAGAAACACATCGGCTTTCTTGTGCTTGCAATCATGGAGAAAAGTGACAATTTCCTCCCGGAGCTCACAAACTCTCTTGAGGGCATTTCCCTTGCTTAACCACCACACATCATTATTTAAAAGTAGGTCACAATGCTCAGCTAACATATCGCCAACTAGTTTACGAAACAGTCAATAATGAAGACTGGATGTTGATCTGATAAAGTTAATAATAGACATAAGTGAGTCCATAGCATTTTTCAACTCACCGCTAGGTCGAGTGCACAGTACGCTCTCGTGAATGATGCAGTGGAGTGATTTCATCCTCAGTGCAATAGCAAACAGTCGCGCAGACAGCCCCTTCGATCTCCCCGCCATAGACGGAGCACCGTCTGTAACTAGCATATTAACACGCACCAAATCAAGTCCATTGTCTTTGAAAAAAGCAACAATCTTGTGGAAAATTATTTCACCCGTTGTATGTCCTTCCAGTGGTATTAGACCCAGGATGTCCTCTCTGAAGCAGTCATCATTGAAAAACCGCACAAATTAACAAAGTTGAGCTGTGTCAGAGATGTCTGGGGAACAGCTTTCCTCAATCATTCCGAAAGAGTTTCAAAAACGTCTGTGGCTGCAACATCCACCCTTCTTGCAGTCAATGCCATGACATCACCTAGTCTCTCACTTGATTATCCGTTACCATCTCCTCGACAGCAGCTAGCACACATGCTTTTATCGTCTCGGAGTCAGTAAATGGCTTGTCCTTTTTACCAAGAATCCATGCCACCCGAAGAGATGCTGCTGTTGCCCTCTGCTGGGTAGCGCAAGATCGACTGAAGACAACACGGCCACGCTCGTAGTTTGCTTTTAGAGTTCGGATTTTTTGCTGACGAACATCCGACCCTGACGGATAAATTGCATCAAAGCTTAGGTGCTTTGTTTTGAAGTACCTCTGCAAGTTATATTTCTTTTAAATGGCAGTGCACTCATTGCAGAGCAATCACAGTGGCTTGCCCTCAGTAGTTTCAATGTACACATATTTCTCAGTCCAGTCGCTGTAGAATTGACGATATTCGGCATCAACTTTTCTGTTCTTCTGGGTTGATAGTGACATTGTGTCATCTGTTATCCAAAAAATACCGGTAGGTTACTAGCCTATTTCAGTGAGCTTGTTCAGGTTGGTGCTAGCTAGAACAAGCCTTTGACAGAGCTAGAGTTGGCCCGCGGGCCGCCAGTTGAATAGGCCTGACTTCGTTTCTGTAGGAGAAGGGAGGGGTCAATCGTACTTCTGCCTAGCAACAGGTCTTAGCCAATAACTGTGGTCCTAGGGCTGTGCAGAATGCGGAGTCTGCTCCAGCGGCCCATTATGCCTGATGTCCCATAACGCTTTGTGCTGGACTGGATTTCTAAGTTTGTCTAGTTGTTGTATGTGTTTTGAACATGTTAATGTTGTAAACATGTACATAGTATGTTGTCAGTAGTGTGTGCAGAATATGTCGTTTGGTGTTATTTAATGCCATTTTATTTTAGGCTTTGTTTGCACCATGACCGAGGGGAACATTGCATTTTATTAGACTTGCATTTCCAGGACTCTAGTTTTTTCAGTACAATGCCACTTATTGAAGTGGATAACCAAGGACAGTCATAGCATACATTGGACATCAATTGCAAAGAATAAAAGGGTGAATAAAGTTATTGAATGTGACTATGAAGTTATTTGTCTACAAACAATTCCGTTGTCTTGAATTCGACAACAAAGATAACGTTACATTAGCTAGCCAAAGTGTGAGTAGTCAACTATTATTGTCATGAAGGCACTTACATTAAACAATCATTTATTAGCAGCTTACATATGATGCTAACGGTTTGTTTTGCATCAAGCTATTAACTTATGATAATGTAAGCAAATGTTTTTTTCATTTGTTGACTTAAATGTAAAACATTTAACGTCAATGTTAATTTAAAAGTTTCTTTAAAAATATTTGGAGTGTTACCTTTGCACATTAGGTGGCCCTTAAGAGTAACGGTAATGCAGATACCATAATGGTTTTTCATATGTTTGAGAATTTTACCCCACTAATAATGTCATTCAGTATAACAGCGATGCTTATCAAAGTAATTAATTCAATTCAATCGTTAAATAATCATAACTAGTAAGATATATAAAGTCAGACTGGCAGAAATGCACTCACTGATTAAAAAATATTTATATTTTATTAACAAAAATACCTGATATTTGTGCTTTATATTATCAGAGTCTCATAAATGTTCACAGGCTACCAGAACTTTAGTAGAGGACATAATTTCTTTTACACAATATCATAAAATCTTTATCTAATATTTACAGCTATTATTGATAGCTTTATTACGGATAAGTCATGTTAAATGATGTACCTTTTCTAAGTATTGGCAATATTTCTGATGCCCAACCAGTGATTATGTTGAATTTAGTTGACTAACAGGGAAACAAAGAAGGGAGACCATTTAATTGGTAGGTAATGCTACTTCACAATCTAGGGTTGGAATATTGAAGGGTCAGAGTCAAAAGTCAAATCAGTCAGTAACATGTTAATTCATCTCTCTCTCTCTCTCTCTCCGAGGGGGGATGTGGATCCATGTGGAGGTATTTTTCTTTATTGTTTCTTGTTACTGTTTACTGTTGTATAAATATATTTATGTATATATACTCTTGAATCTGACCCCAGACTCATCATTTTCTCTTGCCTCTCTCCAACCTTTCAATTATCAGTTGCAAGTCATAAAGTAGTATTTTGGTGGATTAACCCTTTAAAACGAGTACGAGTACGAGTACTTGGACACAACTTAGTAATTTTGTGGAATAACTTGGACACAATGTAGTATTTTGGAATAACCCTTTAAAACTACTAGTACTCTAGTACTCTGGCACAAAGAATTTGGGAAGAATAAACCTTTATCACTGTAAGAACTTTCACAGAAAGCAATAATTTCTGGTGGAATAAACCTTTTGTGGTCATCCAACTCGGTAGCTGGCGCTCTTGGGACTTAGAAATGCGGTCCCAGGACTGTGGTCATTTGCGGTCATCCAATTCGGCAGTCGCTGTCATGAAAAAAACTAGGGTCCTAGAAATGTGGTCCTAGAAATGCGGTCCTGAAAATGCGATCCTCAAACTGCATATGTATTGCAGGAACTTGCTATTGGGAGTGTGAGGTATTACAGGGTTGACACACCGCCCAGGCTCTTTCTGTCTCTCTCCCTGAGCAAATTGTTACATTATAGTAAGACATTGGAGTGTGTGGTTAATGGTCTCCCTTCACTCTTGATGAAGTACAATGTATTTGCTACAAGAACAGTAAAATCAAAAATAAATATATCACAAGAAAAGATATCACTAATAATAATTAAGATTATTTTTTTCTGTAACTGATTGTCATTAGTTTAATTGTGTGTAAAAACTAAAACGGTTTAAGTCAACGGGCTTCCAAGCAAATTTCTAGTAAAGTCAACTAGTTCAAGATTGTACAGAGGGGCTAATTAAAGTTAATAAGAAACACAAGCTGATTAACATAAAATAGATTACTGAATGATTTGATCAGTAGTTCCCCTACAGAAAAGGGGCATTTACTTATGCAGATTCAGCATTAGTTATCAGGCATTTCCTGCTCTGTCCATTGTACTCACTACAAATAGGACTGCAACTAATGATTATATTTGCGATGGATTAATCTGCTTACTCATTTTCATAATTACTTTAATGTTTGTTTTGTGAAAATGTTGAAAATCTTGACTTTGATTTGGTAAGGAAACTAGTGACTGGAGTGTAATGGAGTAAAAAGTAGCATGCAATTTTTCCTTCTGAAATTTTGTGGATCAGATGTAGAAAGTATCATTACAAGAAAAAATTAAAAACCTTACATTTGTACTTAATGATTACTAACAGTGCTGCCTTACCTGGATATGCTTTGGCTCAATGAAAATTCCTCTGCAATGTCTTTTGACAGAAAGAGGATGGTGCAGCAAACTTCGATGCAGCATCATCTTGTATTTAATGCTATATTGACTTGCAGTCGCAGTGTAAATGGTCCATTCCTTGTTCTCTGAAGAAAGAAATCATGTTTACAAAACTCTGCCCTCAGAAATCCTTGCCCATAGTTTAAAAATCTGTTCCAACAGTTTACAAAACCATGCCCACATATTGCAAATCAGTGGGCACGGACTATTAATTTGTGGGCACGGAATTTAAACTGTGCACACAGATTTGTAAACCAAGATAATAGATTTAGACATGGCTCTTTTTTTCTCAGCTGACACCAGGGGGCTCTGTAGGCAAATGCAATAATTTTTCCTCTTGACAAAAACTGTTCCAGATCACATAACAGATAGACAACATTGCCTCCATCAAAAACATATATTTTCTCTCATTTAAATTATTTTATTTTTTATTTCTCACTCTTTTTCATTTCTAAAAATTCTATCTCTACTCTCAGACTTGTCTTGCATGATCTATCCAATACTGTAACCATTATTGTTTGTATGTATGTACAATGTCTGTCCATTGTGTTATTCTTTTTTTCTTGTCATGTTATCTCACCAATAAAAAATAAGTAAAATAAAAATCTAAATACAAAAATTTGCTCACCTCTTGTTTCCCCAGTTTGACCTGTCTGATAAATACAGTGAAGGATCAAGGACGTCTTTATTATCCTCGAGGGGCAATTTCTTTTACAGCCAGCAGTACCACACAACAATCACACCAACAAGAAAGGGATGAATAAGAAACACACAAATGGTTAAAAAAATACAATGACAACAAATAAATAAACATCACTTTAAGCTATTTAGAAGTCTGATGGCAGTTGGAACAAAAGAGTGTTTCAGTCTGTTGGTCCTGGAAGTTGGTACAATGTAACGGCAGCCAGAAGGAAGCAGCATGAACTTATTAGAATTCTGATTCTGATTAAAAAGAGGATGGTCCGGATCATTCAGGATTGACTGGGCCTTTTTAAGAGTCCTGAGTTCAAAGTGGTCAGGTCATTCAAAGTGGTGCCTGCAATTTTGCAGCAGGTCTTGAACATGCCTAGTATCCTTTTTTAAAACATTTTTTTAATTAAGAGATCCATAAAAGAAGATAAAAGAGAAAGTAAGAATGAATTTAATAAAACATTTTCATAAAAACCCTGTCAACATAAAAATTGCGCAGCTTGCCATAAAAGTACATTCTCTGGTGAACTTTTTTACAAACAGCGTCAACCTGAGGTTCAAAGGTCAGTTTATCGTCCACAATGGTACTGAGGTATATATATTGCCTCACAGACTGTACAATTTGTCCACTAATGACAGCTGGAGTGATGGCAGTGGGTTTTTTCCTGAAATCCACTGCCATCTCCTTGGTTTTTGACACATTCATTTCTAAAAAGTTCTAATGATGTATTGACATGCAACCATGTAAAAAAAAATAATAATAAAAAGACAAACCCACGTAGAGGAGAATGTGCCATCTTCTAAAACTTGACTCTTTGGAAAACATGCTATAGTGAATGCTTTGCTTTATTAATGCATATATTATATTGCCTGAAGGGAATGATATGAGTATAAATGCTCATTTACTATCTGAAAATGAAACCATGTGTCTTCAGTGTAGGAGTGACGTCAAACACTATCTACTATCTATGATTACTTATGTATACAGTATACCACAATTGGGATAAAACTTCAATTGCTGTTAATGAAATGCAATGTTTCTCCTTTTTTTTCTCTCAGCTGAACACTGTCTCTGATATTACAGCAGTGACTAAGAGTCAGAAGATAATTGTTGTGGACACGATAAAACGGATTGCTGAGGACTGAGTGGCTCTAAGCTCCCATAGACTCAAGTAGCTTTGATGGATCAGTATCAAGTGCTTGTGGATGCACAGGGGAACCTAGCCCATCTCCTGGTTCCTCACCTTAGTCCACAAATGCAGCAAGTCACTGAATGCTCTCCTCTCCTACATTACATATTCACCCAAACCACCCCCATTTCTCAGTCTAATTTCCTCTTTCCATATATCTTTCTTTGCCATTCTTTATCCCCTCTCTTCTCTCCTCCATTTTGTTACTGAGACATGTGTGTTTCTCATCATTTCAATTGAGCCCTCATTCACTTTTTTTGTCGACCCTCTCTCCATCTATCTTGTCAGATTTTAGTGAGCACTATGTCCTGTGAATAGAGCCTTGCCTCCACCTTCTCAACTCCTATCTCCTCATCCTCCCATCAGTCTCCATCAGGGCAGACTCCTGCCACTTCAAAGCTGTCTGTCCATGCATCTTTTTCTCATTCTGTCATTCCCTTTCCAGCACATAGTAGCTAGTGCTTTTGTCAATCCATCTGTCTCCTGTCGAACTGACAGGCGACACTGCACAGTAGCAGGGATTGGAGCAGTGGTATTGAGTAGGGGGGTTTACACCACTAAAACATTTTTGCTCAATAACAGCTATTGGTAGGCTGCATTAAATATTGTTTAACACCAGGAAGAGTTAGAAATCACTCTTCAGGTTTATTTATTTTATTCAAACATATTTTTGTGCGCATCCTATTATGTCATATTGAACTGAAATTAAAATTCTAAGTATAGTGTGTGTATCCTTGGTTTACTTCTAATTTGGATAAAACAGGAAGTATTTAAATTTTTTAATTAATTTTACTTCTGTAACAGTGTCCCCATCAAGTTTTCCAGGGAGCCAGAATTTTCAGAGATACAAATTGGAAATTTTTGTGCTTTTGCGCATCTCCCACTGGCCATAATCAGTACTTAAGAGAGCACTCTTCCCAATTTAAAAAAACGTCTATGGCTGGCTCTCTTTGTCATGGTTCTAACTCTTAATTTTCCTCGATTTCATTTGTAGACTGTTTGACTTCATTTGAACGTCAAATTTGTTTCTTTTTCTTTGGATTTTCACTTATTTTTGAAGATGTAACTGTAGTCATCTTTTCTTTGTTTGTTCAGCAGTTGTAGATTACTGCTTCCTCGCAATGCTTACAGAAACTGAAAGTGCAGCCACTTAGCTCCGCCTACTCTGTCTGATAGACCAACCACTGCTGGGTGATGGAAAACACGTCACTAACTAATCAGTTGGCCATAGGCTCAATCACCATTGTGTTAACTCATTCGGTGAAAGATAGTGACTTAAAAGACATTTATTCAAATGAAAAAGTAACAAGATTGTTACTTCAACCATGCTACAGGTCCTCCCAAATATGATATGTAGCACTTTACTTAAAGGAGTATTTTACATAACCATGCAATATGAGTTCGTTGAAAAAGGTAGAAGTAAAAAAATCTTGTTTTTGCATTTGTAGGATAAAGACCACAGGGATTTGACGTTCTTGGGGCAGTATAGCTCTTCAGAAAGTTGACGGCACATGAACAGCACAGGTCCTCAAATTTCAGTCAACCATTGCCATGGCTTTGAAGCTGTATGCATATAAAATGTCTCAGAACTGTTTCTCTTTCTTTGAATGCAAGTAAGGTTCACATTTCAGTTTAACTAAAATGGGGTGTGAAATGAACTGACAAGGGAGATTTTCTATGCTGTGAGACCATCAATATAACATCCGTAATGCAACAGTGGAAAATATCACAGCATAAATGATTGTGTGTGGCCCCATGATTGTGTGCTACTTGAATGCCTACACTTTAAAGTCAACATCCTACAAGGCATTTTCCTAAATTTAAAGTGTGTTTTTTGTTGATAGCACACATGCTAAAGAAGTTGATAGCCAGAAAGTATGATGGAAAGTTAGCCCGAAATAAATAATAAAGTAATCAAAAAAGGCAAGTGAAGAAGACATTACCCTTGGAGACAGAATGCAAGATGAAAGGCATCCCATATAGGCACAGGAGGACAGAGCAGGGCACATACTGTAGGGAGGGAGGAATCATTGAATCTTTACAGAGCATCAGCTCTTGCTGCTGAGAGCCCACAGTATAAATCATGAATCATTTACAGTCTCTTTCCCTCAGGAGCCTGTGTTTAAATATTAATGCTCTCCATTCAGATCACAGCCACCCTGACCCGCATAGCTAGGTCTACTCCCCAAGGACACTATGTACGCATCCTTCCCGCTCACACACACACACAAGGCACTTCCATGGATCATCTATAGGCATAGATAAAACATACAGAACTGCTAAAAACCCTCACTATATATTATACAGTTCCTGAGGTATGGTTCAACATATGATCTCTACACAGAAATATTGAAGAAAAGTTTGCTCTTTCTGTGTGGTAGAAAATGTCTTTTATACACAAACACAGCGGTGGATGTTCTTGCTCATGCGCCAAACTGTGAGAAATTATGGTTGTTTCCTTGACATTTCTCTTTTATGCGTTGGCTACGGAAAAGAAGAAAGGGCTGTTGACAGGGCAGCTGCTATTTTGCTTTGCAGGATAGGGGAGAACATGATTGGCTAATAGCGACAATAATTTCAACAGTTACCATCCAGCTGCATCTCGATGGTCCAGAGAACTAAACATTTCTAAACAGCAAAAACCCTAACTTGTCCAACCCAGCAGTTCAACTTCAAGCTCTGGCTCTATTATTATATTTATATATAGTATTGACTAGTGATAGCCTTTTACCCATGCAAACAACATCTTAAGTAAATACTCCACAAATTTGGCAAGGATGGGAAAAATAATGATAGAAACAATACATCAAGCTCACCCTTATAAAGGTCACTTTTTTTAGGCGAAATGGTTACTACTTGATGATTCTTTGTCCCAAAACAAACCCTGATGTCACATCTGTTGCTCAACCTGCTGTCTATGTTGTTGGAATAAAACATCATAAAACAGACTTAATTAGTCTATACTCAGGAGATTTGTGTAAGAAATCACTGCCTGACAAGAACCCAAAAGGCTCAACATTAGAAACCTACAATAAAGCAAGCAATGCAAGTGGCATTAATCACATAAAATGAATGACAAATATTGGGACTCCTTCTGCTGCAGCACCTCCAGCAGTTTGTCCTGAACACTTGCGCACAAAAGTCAGCTTGTGACACACCGTAGCATCATGAAACATTACTGTAGCTGCATGCAGGAATCACATGTATTATAAGTGCTAAACTCATGGGAAAAAAATTATTTATGAGCAATAACTGCAAACCTCTGCTGAAATTCAGTCCCTGAGTCATGGTGTCTTGGCATTTTATTGTCTGATGTTTTTGTATTTCTTGATTTTTCAACTGGGAATTGAATTAAATGAACATTCTCAATTTTAGATTACATCAGATTTAACTTTATTGTCATCACACAAGTACAAGTACTATACAACGAAATGCAGTTTAGCATCTGACCAATAGTGCAAACAAGGTGCTGAGTAATGTGCAAAGGAAGTATAGAGTGACTTTAATACTGATTCAAGCAAACCAGACCATCAAGTAGAAGACTAGAAATTAGGTTTGGTTAGCCCAGGGGTCTCCAGAGGTAGCAGACAGGTACTGGGTGGCCAGAAGGGCTACAGCTTCATTGGTTGCGGAACCTCCCTGATGAGGAGGCAGAGTTCGAAGGTCCAGGGGAAGCCTTATCTATATCTGTGGCAGAGGTTGCTGGGGTAGTCAAGAAGATCCTCAGTGGCCAGGTGCCTGGTGTAGATGAAGTTCGCCCTGAGATGCTAAAGGCTCTGGACACGGTTGAGCTTTCTTGGCTGACACACTTCAATGACGCATGGAGGTCTGGGACAGTACCTGTGAAATTACAGTCTGGGCTGGTGGTTCCCATTTAAAAAAAGGGGGAGGGGTGTGTCCCTAATATCAAGGTATAACACCTCTCAGCCTCCCAGGAAGTTTATTCCAGGGTGCTGGAAAGGAGGCTCTGGCCAATTGTCGAACCTCAGATACAGGAGGAACAATGCAGATTCCGAACTGATTCCAAGGAGGAAGTGGAAAATGTTGTTAGGGAGAGGAACGCCTGGATCACCTTGCTTAGCCTGCTGCCAAGTGGAAGATAATGTATTGATGGATGGAAAAGAGTTGGTTCATTCATTTCCTTTAGTGGTTTTGTTTCCATCTATTGAATGGTTATTTTGTTTGTATTTTGGTTTTGTGTATTTTAGTTTGGTTAATTAGGTTTCTTTTTTTGCATTAGTTTGTTTGCGCATGTTTGATTCATTTTCAGTAGTTTGGTTATTTTGCATTTGCTTTGGGTTCAAGTTTTGTTGTGTGTCACACTGAACCAGGGAATAGGACCCAAAGTGCAAGACTCCACACAAAAATACTCAAAGTCCATTTAATCAAAAAAGTTTCAGTACACAGGAGATCAAACAAGCAGGCAAAAGTATCCAAAAACGATAGGCAAGAGGCTTGGTCAAAATACAGAAACTGGTCAAAATACACTAAGACTACACAAGGAAAATGCTGGAACGCTGACATGAAGTACAAGACAAGTCCTAGAACTTACACAGAAGGGAGGAAACACTGAGACTAAATACTCCAGGGGAGTGTAGACAATGAGACACAGGTGGAGCACATAAGGGTAATCAAGGAGGCGGGAGACACAGAAGGGCAGGGAGACAACGGACCTGAAACAGAGACAGGGGTGAGTATCAAAATAAAACAGGAAGTACTAGACAAGAAACATGAGGGAAGAAAATAAAGTAACTTAACAAATTCAGAGACGTGACATTGTGTTTATATTTTTGTGATTTTAAAGTAGATTTTTAACATTGTTTAATGGACCTGTGTGACCTTTCTAGGCTAAAATTAGTATTTAGAATTTCCTGAGGGTGAAATTCCCCTGGATGGCGTTGCCAATTTAACTTCTACGCCCTGCTCCTACCAAAATAGATAGATATTCTTAAAGCCCCTGTAAACCCCAATCCACAAAATCCTTCTAACTGTGTAATTTAGAGTCTTTTGTACATACTAGAAAGCATTTAATACGTTTTAGAAATTAGTTTTAATCCAAACTCGAGTTATTGCAATTCTTTCTTTGTTAACTTCCCTGACACTGGGGTTGAACTGGGCGTGGTGATGTATGAAATTTATCACGTCATAAATTTCCTTGAACCAATCAACCGCAGTTGTCCAGCCCTCACAGGTGCACTAACACTTCTCAGCAAGCTGCACAATATCATACTGAAATGAGGAGATATTGTCTATCTAACTCCGTACGTCCCTACTGTAAATACATTGATTGTCGCAGTTTATGAAGCTTATAAAAGGTGATGTCATTTGGTAACGATCGATCATTTTGATCGCTGCGTCATTAATAACGTCCCTTGTGCACACGCGGCTCACAGGGTGTGAGAACTGAATTGCAAGAGAAAATGTGTAACCTTGTGACTTAATTAAACAGACTGCTGATGAAGACAGTCAGCACAGCAGACAGAGACGGACAGAAGTGGGGGGGGGGGCTCACAGAGCAGAGGTGCAGGTGTGTTGGGGTGACAAAAGCAGAGTGATAAGATTAAAGTAGTTTGTGAATTAAAACTTCAAGAGGTGAAGAGAGTACAATTAAAGTGTGGAAGTAAGAAATAACCATCGAGAACGACGGTAAGTGATGTACTTCTCACAGAAATCATTGATAAATGAGATTAATTGAAATCAATTAATTACAAAGCCTGTAATTAATTAGATTCATTTTGTAATCACCTGACAGCAATGGTTTTGATGCACATGCACACATACCTGGGTGGTAAAACAAACCCCCTACCCTGCTGCTGAAAAAAATCCTAGAGGAAACACTGCTTTCCCATGCACCATTGTTGTGTTGACAGTTGCCATAAGAATGCCGTCAGGCGGACCCCGGCAGGTGTCAATCAACATGGGATCTGCCACACCTACACAGTCCTGAGAAATGGTCTGAATACCAAAATGAGCCGATTTTCAACAAGATTTTCTAGCGGTTCTGAACATTTATTTTCACTCAGATTTTTGTGGATGCGTTATTATACACTCAACTCTGATATCATATATGCATTTCTGCTATTTGAAGCTGAGTTTCCAGGGTCTTTAATGCCTGTCACCACTGTAAGCTGGTGCAGTCACACTGAAGTAAATTTAAGGCATCTTGTTGGGACGGCTGTGGCTCAGTGGTAGAGTTGGTCATCTCTCAATCGGAAGGTTGGGGGTTCGATCCCTGACTCCTACAGTCACATGTCAAAGTGTCCTTGGCACTTAGGCCTTTGCCATCAGTGAATGTGAGTGTGAAAGGGTGAATATGACGTGAAGTGTAAAAGTGCTTTGAGTGGTCAGAAGACTAGAAAACCGGATATAAGTACAGTCTATTTATCTTATTTGAAGAACCGGGTAGTATTTGCTTGTTCAAAGGATGCAGCTGGAGATTTTTCTTTTTGGAATACCAACACATGTATACAAAGCAGGCAAAAGATTAAAAAAAAGATAATAAGAGGAGAATTGACTAAAATGCTCAATACAAATGAAGTACCATAAAAAAGACATTAAGCAAATGATAAATAATAATCATAACAAGTAACTGATAAAGTCCTAACAGTTTGTGTTTTTAGATTAAAACACGATGGGCAATTAAACAACAAAATAAGTGACTCTTGTACGCCTTGTGAAAAATAGTGAATTATTTTGCTGATAAATTTGTGCAAATCACTCTGGAGAGTCTGTTAGAACTCTGGTGTGGTTGGTGAAGAAATCACCGGGGTTGATTACAAGTTTTATTCATGAATATTCGGAAATGTTCAGAGTTCAGAATATTTGTGTGATGTCGTCAGCTGGGTTGTCTCTTGATTGCACATATCGTCATGTAGCAGATCCCATCAGCTTTCGGATTTCTACCACGCGAGTGTCAACAAAAACTTTATAACGACATAATTCTGACACCAAGCAGGTGAAGATGGTCAGAGAGTCGGACCATAATATGCAGCTACGGATGGGGAGGGTCGAATCTGTGGCTCTGACCTGGAGGAGCTGTGTTGCGCCTGTGAGGGCTGCACACACAGCTGGGTAGGAACTGGGTAGAAAGTTTCAGCTCTGCCTCCCATGAGCGTCAGGAATGCAGAAGCTCCTCTGGTAGCTGGGGGTCATCCCACTCCCTTTTCTTGTCCCACAAGCACTGCATGAGGACCTTCAGTGTAGTTGTAAATGGCACTATGTAGCAAAACAGATCATATTGGCTAGCTAAAACCCTACATATGTTCCTCATAGTGGCTACAGAGCAGTCAGCAGGTCAATGCTTGTAGGGGAGACTATCGGACTTGCAGCTCCAGTGAAGACCAAGGGTTGACTCTTGGACATTTGGCTGTCAGTGACTGAGCCATATCTTTTAGCTAATAACCTGGTTTCAGAGGGCAGATGGCTAATTATGGATGGATCATTTCTCGCCCACTGCCTCAGCTCAAATCCTTCTTCAGCTAAAAGATAGCACAGTTTTTCAACCAGAGTTCTTGTAACTGTACTTGAGGTGACGCTCTGAAGACAGTTGTCCATGTAGAATTACTTCTTTACAGCAACACATACATCTTCTTCTGGTTGGCTGTGGTCAATCATGTGCTTCTGCAATGTGAATGTTACGCAACAGGGACTGCAGATTGTACTGAAAGGAAGTACTTTCCACTCATACACTTCCGCTGTCTCGCTTCAGGTCTCTCCACAAGAACTGCAGCAGTGGTCTAACCATGGGGAGCAGCTGCACTTGATGGAACATACCCCCGATACCACAGCTGAAGGCAGTGGCCTGCTCTTGGAAGCACAGCAGCACAGCTAGTAGTAAAGAACCAAGAACAGGGCTGGGGAGTAGGAGCTCATTCAAACTGTGGCCTTGGCAATGAAAGGAGGATTTCGACAGCCGTTTCTCAATGGATCTTACATTTGGCAGTCCAGCCTCTGGTGAGGCATGCAGCTTCGACATGTTCTTAACTCATAGTAATGGTGTGGCATACTGCTCGATGCCGTCAACATTTACTGTCACCGTCTGCTCTTGAAGGAGGTTAACAGCTTTTTGAACTTGTCATGATCTCACAGCCAGCTTCTCACTGCGATATGGAAGCACATCCTTTTGCCACAGCTTCTCTACACAGGAGAACAGTTCTTTTGAAGTGAGTGCAGATGTGAAGAGGCACTGTAGTGTATCATGCCCAAGCTTGATATCTTGGGCTGGGCCTTGCAGAGTCCAGATGTCCTCACAGCTGCTGGCCCACCAACTTGATACAATGTTGCATTTTGCCCCGACTTTGGTTTGTGTTTACATGGCATCTGATAGCTGACTGAGGCTCCTCTCATTAACTTGGGTTGTGGAAATCACCAACCGCCACTGACGTGACTGAAAAAATCACTGTCTCATCCAACATCCAAGCCAACATCCATTAACAACCCCCAATGCACAGTTTTTTGGTTTGCTTCCTATATATATTCCTATATACTGTATATTCCTATAATCGAACCAGACTGTGGTTTGTTTGGAAACGGACCGAGTCATCTGTCTGTTCTGGCAGACCATGGTCCGGTGGTTTGGTCCGCACCAGGGTTCGAAATGTGTTCTCACCTGTCCAAACCAATGACTGTATATATAGATGGACAACGCGTCTCCATCTTCTCCCATTGTACGTAATAGATGCCAAAATAGCCCCTGCGATAAGCACTGCCATCTTGCGATGGTGACGTCATACAGAGCCAGAGTCTGCGCAGTAGAGATCGGCGGTAGCCACTTTCGCTAACCAAAACACACACTTAACTTAAAGAAAAAACAGCAAGGATTCCGCACGCCGGCGTGTTTAACATCAGAATAGCTTCTCTGTCTCGGTCTGAGGTTAACGTTAACAGGTATGGAAACTTCAATGACTGTAGTGATTGTTTTAGTTACGTTTCTACTCGGGGATCGTCTTCTGCTCTGCTCACCCGGAACTGATTGGCTGCAGGAGCCTAATTTGTCAACAGAGCTGTCAGTCATCATTTTGACAGCATCAAAAAACTAATTGAAAATAAACTTGTCCAAAAAATGAACACTTGTACCAATGTACAGTGATAAGAGTAAGTGATGTAGCATTATGCAGACATTGATGATCATGAATCAATGAATTGAGAGCAGAAAGTTTGAATGAAAGTTTGGGGGAATTAAAATAAATAAAACCTAAGCTCAACAGCTGCTGCAACAATAGCTTCACCACACTCCTTCACCTAGCGTGATAGCAGCTAGGACAGGTGCTGCAAGGAGATCCGCTCTCTAACTGTAAAACACACCAGTCTTCTCTAAATATTTCTTATCGAGGTGTGCATATTACAATGTACATTGTCTGCTTTGTATTAAACAGTGCTTTCATGTTTCTCCTTTTACTCTGTGTCAGCGTTTATTTTGAAAGTTTGAAAATACCAGCTGTTTGATGCTTTTGATAACTATCGGTTGCTTAACATTAATAACTTATGTTGTATGTATGCTGCCTAACCAGTATTACACAAACTCTGTTTCATAGTGCAGAGCTGGGTCAAAAAACTGAAGACACATTCCCAAAAGCAAAGCTCACCATTTGTTGTTTTACTGTGACTTACACAAAACATGCTGCACGTGAAGCATAAAAGCAAGTACAAAGATGCACACAAATCCACTCAATGATTGGTGTGCATATGTTGTGTGTTCACTGTAGCCATATGCTGCTATATGAAAAACTTGTTTTTGTAGATTCAAATTTCAGTTTATGACCTGCATGTTTTATTATGCTGCCTTTATGAAGCACTTTGTATCTTGGTTTTTGGAAAGTGCTCTACAAACAAAGGTTATTATAATTACAGCACTCTTACAGAAGAGGAAGTGCACTACAGAAGGAATTATGTTTAGAGATGGGTCACAGATATAGGTATGAAAATTCATAGCTTTTTATATTACAGGGTGTTGTACTCTTGATTTACAAAAGAGCACTTAAATAATATGGTAGTTCTACTTTACTTGAATTAGTTATTGAAAAAGTAACAATGTCAAGTATGGAAAATTGAGGACTGGACACATTAAGATGCATCCAGATGCATCGTGAATCGTTGAGTAGTAATGGCTTACAGCGTCATGGCTAGCTGAAGAGGGAAAAAGTTATTATGAATATCTCTTTTTGCTGATCTGAAAAATGGTCTAATTTGTGACTTAAAACCTATGTTATGATGATATGATGTTAGAAGTTTTTATTACCCAATGCTTTTTATGGACCTATTGGGTCTTATATAGTAAGGTATTCAATATTACACTATACATATATACACTAAAACTAATGTCATGTTATTTAAGAACTAAAGTTTGGTTATTATTATTATTATTCATCTTGTAGTCATTTTAAGTATTACAGGAATAGTATCTTGCTTTGATGTAATTTGCAGATTCTGTCATGTGACAAAGCCAGATCATTTATTTTTAGTTTCCAGAAAGTTCCTAGTGTGTATGTATGCCTTATTTTTCCAGCTCTGGTTGTGCCTTGGAAATTATTGCTTCTAAGTTTATTGCATTGTGCAAGCTTAATGTTGAGTTGTTTATTAGTTTTAATTCATGGAGTCTGAATTCTGTGTAAGAATGCTCAGTTAGTGTCGAGGCTATATTGCATGTTAGCTCCATGCTCATTAGCCTGGCGTTGTTGCAGCTTCATGCTAATTCCAGCCAAAGATGTATTTCTGTTAGTAAACTTTATACATAGTTTGTATTGTCTCAAGGACAATTTCATTAAATATAAGGTGACATTTGTAACTTTCATTTTCCTTGTAATTTTGATGTTAAATTTGTAAATGCAATTTTATTGATGAAAATCATGTACTATGCCCTTTCTCTTGTATTTCAGTTTTTAAAAAAAGAGAAAACTCCGTTACTTGGAGAGAACAAACAACAGTAAAGAACATCAACTCTATTCCAGCTTCTGTATTTCTTTTATTCTTGTTTGCTACCTGTTGATTGTTGTACAGATTCACACTGAGGGCAGGATCGTAAAAAAAGCAACTTCATGGTGGGCACTACAGCAACATGAAAAAAGAGGTCCTCTGCAAGCTCTCAGTTTCCCTCCGCAGTACCACATCTTCTCTTCCCTTTGCATCCCAACATTCAGCCATCTCTACCTGATGTCGCTTAAAAGGGAAACTGGAAAGAAAAATTGACAGCCTCTTAAGTGATGCCTTAGAACAGGACCACATTCGAGAACCACTATTGGAACACTCGCAGTTATGTGGCGGGTCTAAATCCTCTTCATTCAGCAAAGCTGCCGCTACCGCACGTGCCAAAGTAGAGGCTGCAAGTTTGAGGAAGCCCATATAGCAGCCAAGTTATCAGAACTCCAACATGAAAAGGAATTAGCATCAGCCCTCACAGAAACTCAAGTTCTTGATGTAGCAGAGAGCAAATTCTTGTGAGGGCAGCAAGAGAGACCTTAATGATGTGGTAAATGCCAGTCAGCAAACCCATGACTATGTAGAACATCACACCCAGTTATGATGTGGTGGTGAGCAGCCACCGGACTGTGAACCTTACATGCCCCCTATATTGTCTTTCATCGCAGATGCTCAACCTGGCAGAGAGCAAGACTTTAACCTTTCCAGCATGAAGGGGCACATCTCTGACATGGCCTTTTATGGTGGGAAAAACAATGTTTATAAAGTGCGGCAAACTGGATGGTCAACACCACATCCATATCAATAACCCATGAGAGACAGCAGTGGCCCCAAAGTGCAACTGCCTGGAGGGCCTTCACTGAGAGTTCACCCCAGCTACCCTTCTGAGTCACCTGGCTTTTCTACCAGCAGAAACACATTTCAGATGACTGGTAATATTCTGGACAGATATCTGGACAGATGATGGTGACATTGCAAGGTATCTGGTATAGCATGAGCTTGTGAACTCTGGCCTCATTAAGTTCAACAACCGCCCAGAAAATTACTGGGCATGGAAGTCATCTTTTCGCAATGCAACTGATGGACTGAACCTAACTGCGAGTGAGAAGCTCAACCTCTTAAGTGGTTAGGGAGCCAGTCTTCAGATCATGTAATAAGGATTCGTGCTGTGCATATAACTAATACAACAACAGGTCTACACATAGCTTGGGAACACCTAGAGGAGTGTGACGGCTCCCCTGAAGTGATCACTGTTTGAGAAAGTGGAGAACGTTCCTAAAATCAGTCACAAGGATCCGGAAAAACTTAAGGAACTGGGAGATCTGCTGAGAGAGCTAGAGGCTGCAAAATTTCCTACCAGGACTCCCATATATGGACACTGCGAGGGCTGGTAAAGTCAGATTTCTTTGACCTCTTTCAAATTACTGGGCCAGAACCACCACACACACTCCGTACATGTGCAGGGTTCTCTGAGACATCTGGAAGAAGAACCACTGGATTCATGGCTAAGTTGTTGAATGGAACAGCAAGTGTAATGCTTACTACTCTCATCAAGTGCAATCACATTCCAGATCAACAGTCAGACCAACTTCTGATACTGTGCAGCACCATACTCATCTTAAGTCCATCGCTCACAAAATTCCGCAGTTCAACCCAGATGTCCAAATCCTTCTTCTTCTGGGGTGTGATGTCCTGCAGGTGCACAAGGTCAGAGAACAACGAAACCGTCCCCATAATACCCCATATGCCCAGCAACTGGACCTTGGATGGGTCATTATCGCAGGTGTTTGCCTGGTACAGCCCACATCACAAACTTTCGCCCCAGCATGCTGGACAACGGATGCCCGTTCCTCCTCACTCCATGCCCTAATCATATACATGTCAAAGAGCAGTTTGGAATCAAAACCACCATCATCCCTCTACTCTCAGCTTTACACATGTCACAACAAACCTTGGTGACTGCAACCTTGGGAAGACGATCTTCAAGAGTACCAAAGAGGATGAAAAGGTTGGTCTCTCAATCGAAGATTGGCTGTTCTTGGAGTTCATGGACAAGGAAATGTACATGGACGACACCAACAGTTGTTGCGGCGTTGCTTCCATTCAGCTACCTTCGTTGTCGGCTCCCGAATAACCGGAACAGACCCATCACTGACTTACCTCTCTTACGACGTACTCTGGAACACAAGCCAGAGATGAAGGCTTGCTTTGTGACCTTCTTGCAAAAGATCTTCGACTGTGACCAAGCTATATTGGCCCCTCCTCTGTCCGTGGAAGAAGATCGCTGGTACTTACCCATCTTAAGTGTAAGTGTCAATTCAAGTGCTCAGCATCAAGGCATCTCCCATCATCATTGACATTGAACAAATGTTTCACAGTTTCTTCGTTGGAGACAACCGTAACATTTTAAGATTCCTGTGGTTTCACAACAATGATTCCAGCAAGGACATTGTCAAGTACCGGATGAAGGTGCATGTGTTCGGCTATAGTCCGTCTCCAGCAGTAGTAGTATTAGTAGACACAATGCATTTCATGGGACACAACTTCTATGTTGATGATGACCTTTTGTCACTGCCTTCAGCAACCAAGGCCATAGACCTGCTGAAAAGGACACAAGAGATGCTTGCTGTTTCAAGCTTAAGGCACCATAAGATCAAACTTCTCCAATGTTGTGGAAGCCTTTCCCTCAGAAGACCATGCCAAAGGTCTTCAAAACCTGGACTTCAATGATAGTTCCATCCTCATACAACACAGCTTAGGTCTCAGTTGGGATCTCATACATGATGTCTTCACATCGAACGTGACAGCCACAGAGAAACCCTTAACACGGAGAGATGTTCTGCCTAAAATAAACAGCCTTTTTGACCCTCTCGGTCTTATTGCGCCTGTCACAATTGAAGGGAAATTCCTCCTTCGAGAGCTCATGAGCTGTGAAGCCCTTGACTGGGACAGTCCTCTCCCCGAGGAAAGGGAAGCTGAATGGAGGATGTGGAAAGACTGAAAGGTTTTCAAATCCTGAGGTCCTACCACTCTCTCCACTGCCCAACGGCAAGAACACATTTTCTAAGATGTGTCTGTGAAAGCTATCGCAGCAGTGGCGTACCTCTAGGTCATAGACAGTTAAGATTATTGCAGTGTGGGATTTGTCTTGGGAAAAGCCAAGTTGGCGCCCCCAGCAGCGCATACTATCCAAAGGCTGGAGTTAGGAGCTGTGGTATTGGCTGTGAAAGTGGCTGGGCTAGCACAGAGTGAGCTGGACATTGCTACAGATACGCCGCAGTTCTATACAGATAGCAGAGTTGTTCTTGGATATACACAGAACCAGACCAGACAAGTTCATGTGTATGTATGCAACAGGGTGCAATGAGTCTGGAAGGGCGCTATAGAAGCTAAAACCTTCCCCAGCCAAGATGGCGCAGCCAGATTAGCCATTTTGAGTTCCCAGAAAGGTCCAAGTATGTATGCCATGCGTTCTGCTGTCAGCTTTAGCAGCCTTATTTTTCCAGCTCTTTTTGTGGCTTGGAAATTATTGCTTGAAAGTTTTTATTGCATTGTGCAAGCTTAATGTTGTGTTGTTTTTTAGTTTTAATTCATATAGTCTGAATTCTGTGTCAGAATGCTCAATTAGTGCTTTGTTGCAGCTTAATGCTTATTCCAGCTAAAGAGGTATTTCTGGTCATTAACTTTATACATAGTTTGTATTGTTTAAAGGACAATTTCATCAAATATAAGGGGACTTTCATTTTCCTTGTAATTTTGATGTTACATTCGGACATGATAATTATTTACTATGCCCTTTCTCTTGTATATCAGTTTTCCAAAAAAGAGAAAACTGTTTCTTGGAGAGAACAGACAATAGTAAAGAACATCAACTTTAACCTTAACCCAGCTTCTGTATTTCTTTAAGTCTAGATCTAAGACTAAGTTAATCAGGAAAAAAGTCAAATAAGGAATGAATTGGGGACGGTTTCAGTTACGATAAGATTTCTCTCATAATTCTTAATGGAAGACTATATCGTAGACAATATGACCAAAGTTACCATTCATTCATTACTTACGACATAAAAATAAATTAGTTTTTTCTCACCAGCGCGGTTGTGACTGGGCGCGTGTCCACATGGGCACCCTGGGACATGTAGTGTAAAGAGGTTTGACTGGTCAGAAGACAAGAAAAGCACTATACAGATACAGATGAGATATACAAGACGCCCTGTAGTGATGCATAATACTGAGTATTTACTATAGATTTCTTTATTACTTCATTGTTATCTTCAGATCACTTACACATAAAAAGGATGAACATAATCATCATGTAATAATAATAATAATCATAATACATTTTATTTGAAGGCGCCTTTCTCGGCACTCAAGGACACCGTACATAGATATATATATATATATACACAAAATACACATTAAAAGAGAGAGAAAAAACAAACAAAACAAGAAAAACAAAAGTGACAAAGCAATTAGCGTCATGTGGAATAGGTAGATTTAAACAGATGTGTTTTGAGTTTTGATTTAAAATCGGGGAATGAATCGATGTTTCTGAGTTGGGGTTGTAATGAATTCCAGAGACGGGGAGCAGAGCGGCTGAATGCTCTGCTCCCCATCGTGGTGAGACGGGCGGAGGGGACAGACGGGTGTAAGGAGGAAGAGGATCTGAGGGAGCGGGAGGGAGTGGGAACATGTAGAGGTTATGTGGCAACAAGTTCAGAGTCATGTTCCTGGCCACCTGAAAAGTTCAATATTAACTAATCTTTCTCGCTCAACCAACTTCTGAGGGCGATATCTGGGTCTTAAGGCTCTAAATTTCTCTATTATGTTAACCATCTGGTTGCTGACTTTGCCTGTCGCCCATCTGGTGCTGGGCAGATGCTGTACAGTGTGTTCATCAGAGCTTCTCTTGCTGAACCTATACAGTTGCTTGCTGTTCCTTGAAATGAGCAAAGAGCAAAGTTGTGAGGCATAAGACCATTACAATAAGTTAAAAGAGGTAAAAGGCTCCATAGAACTGAACTGCACTCAAGTGATAATTGTGTCCTGAGGACAGCCTCCATCCAGCAGATTATGTTACAAGCTGAGGTAAATATTCTATTGCAAAGGAAACAAAACAAAAGAAAGACATCCAATAAATTGAGCATTACAATTTCTCTCAAGCAAGGCACTTTTTTTCTAAAATGTCCAAGTAGACCCATTCTTTGGCCAAAAGTATGTGGAGGAAATTGTGGCTCCTATAATGACTGCTCCACTGCTTTTGTTCTTTTTTCCTGTCCATCCCTACGTCGTCCATTCTGTCTTCTTTGTTAAAATCAAAAGCATCTCTCTTACATGAGAACAGTGAAGATCTGACATGAACACAAATATTCCTACCATCTATTACAACCATATGAACATTAACTTAATCCAGCTCAACAAAAAAATGAGGATCCCTCCCAAGCTTACACCGCCTACATCCCAATTAGTGTCACCTTCACCAGTCTAGAGCATTTACCTACATGGTTCACTTTCTACTGCTAGTTCTCTCTTTGTTCTCACCTCTTAATTCCCTTTCTCTCATCCTTGGGTGCTGCATTTCCTCATTTTTCCTTCCTATTTTATCCCTGCTGTTTTGTTACAGTGTCAGCTTTAATGGTTCTTTTTCCAGTACTCCTTTTATACAGCCACTGTTCAGATCAATCTCTCTAAATCAATACTTAATATCAGAAAGAATCGTCAAGACACACCGACCATTTTCTCTGTTAAACCTATTCAAAGCAAAAGTAATGAAATATTGAATTTGTCTCGAAGGTGTGGCCAATATTGTAACATCATCAATTGGTGCATTACTCCCTGAACCCATAAAGGCCAAAATTTTCGTAATTTGTCTCTTAGTCTCAGAAATCTGTGCACTTCAATTTGACTGAACCATCCATTGATTTCACTGCAAGTGCAAAAAGTATACTAAAGTATTTTATGTCTTTAATGTATTTCACATGCATTTCTCATGATAAATAAACTTTGAGCCACTGACCTCTGTGTGCCAGAAAGATGGCCTAATTTCAAATAACTTCTTGTCTCTCCAGATATACCCAGTCCACCCATTAACCATGCATTATGAGCCTAAGTGTATTGGCTGAGCAGGCAGCAAGCAGAATTCAAGTATGTCTTGCATGTACTGTATAATTTATCATGTACGAGCCTCAAGCTTTTTAATGGTCTCTGTTCTCATTATCCAGTCTCCGTATTCTCGCTGTGCTGTCTGAGAGTTCCCTGATGGAGGGACAAATAGATTCATATGAGACATTTTTGCAACATTTTTAAGCAATAAGAGCAACAGTCAGCTAGCAAGGAAGGACCGAATGAATTTCAGCAGATACATTTGTATGAAACATAGGGACATGAGTGAGGGAATAGGCATCAGTCCACTCATATAGTGTCAGATTACCAAGAACCAACTTTTGTCTATCATTTGTCTTAACAATGGTTTTCTTCTTGTTTCTATCTGTTTTCTGTCTGTTGGAAAAGAAGAAAACAGTAGTTAATTAAAATGACATTGCAGGAATTACAGTTTTTTCAAAGTTCTTCATGCTATCTAACACAGCTCAGTCCCATCAGAAGTAGACATCTATTGTGAAAGAAACATTGGAGACAACAAGGAAACTAATACAATTGACAGCATATCCAAGACAAAAAGCATGTGTCCAAATATATCTGGCAAAGCTCTCGATGTTGTTGAAACAAGAGCATCGGATATTCATTTTCCTGCCAAGAGTAGCTCATACATAAACAAAACTATCATATTTACATAGGCATCCCTGTGGAATCCTTCCTTTACTGTGCTTTTATAGTAACTACCCCCGCCGTGGGAACATGACAGTACACCACAACACATGTTCTTAAGTGATTAAAATTCACTCTCTCCTTGTAGACCTCTCTTATCGGTGAGTATTTTTGGTGCTTCTCAGCTGCAGTAAGGGTCACTAGGGGCAGCTGTGGGAAGCAGATAAAAAATTGTATTTTTCATTGTCATTGAGTTGCCGCGCACACACATCCACACTTGTTTTTGACTCTGTCCTCTTGAGTGCTGTGGTTGATAAAAACAGATTCCCTCTAACGGCACTTGAATGTTATTATTCACTCTTCTTTTTCCCTTATCTGAAGCCTATTGTTGGAACACTGGGTGGTTATTGGGTTTTGTCAAGGGAAGACAGGAAAGACGGGCAGATAGCTTTATAGCTTTAGCTTTATGCCTCATTCTCGGCTCCAGTGCCATTGGGCAAAGCAAACCCACATACAGTATCTGCTGGCAAATGACAGGATTCCCATTTTCAAAGCAGCTCTCTGAATTGATAAGACACTCTTCTTCAGGTAAAACATTAAAGAAGATTTATTTTAATGTGAAGGTGCTATGAAATTGAAAAAACCATGGATACATTATATATTCCTGGTGTGTATTGACATAGCTCATCATCACCAGTTAAAATCATACCCGAAGCAATCTCAGAGGAAAATATTAACCTTGTACTGATGCAGGGAGCTGTGTTCAAGCCTTTTATGAAGTATGACTCTCGGTTCACAAGACAGACAAGAAATTGAGGAAAAGTGAGTGGGTGTTTTCTGTTCAGAATTATATTAGTAACTTTAGTTTAGATTTTGTTCCCCTCAGACTGACATATAGTCTGTATATTGATTTCAGACCATGTCTGCACTCTGTCCAAGTTATTCCATGGCTATAATGTTTTCAAGTGAGTCACTGATCCTCAGAAATTCAGACACTTGCAACCCAGTAATGTTGACCTTGTAAACTTTTCCAGCTTGCAGCTAAGTAAAGTTTAATTTGTGCTCCCAGGTCTGCGACCTAATGAGGGTTTGAAGAGAGAGATGTTCTATCTGCGGTGCCTTGTTGTGAAATTAAAGGTCATTCTCACTGGATGAGCAACCCTGATACTGCCTATCTCTTTTCTCCTTGGCCAATGGGGAAATCAAACACTATTAGGAGGCGTCCTTTATCATTGCATTCATTATCATCCGAATCATCACCCAGGCCAACGAAGCATCATTTAGCCTTCCCATTTAACTTCTTACCAGCGGTGTGTCAAACATATCTACCGGTGACAATGTGTCCGGGATTATTGGGAGCTGCAAGGGAATTATGCAGGAAGGAAAGCAATTAGCAGGCCGAAAAGATGAAGATTTCAAGGCAGGTCATATACAGTACAGATAGAAAATTCAGGAGCCGAATTTCTCACGAATTTGGGCAACGCAATGGTCTTGTAATAGAGCTTGGTACCTGCTGCAGTACAATCAAGGTAAATGCTGTGTTTCTGGTTATAACAGAGTAGAAACAAAGTAGAAATGCTGGGAGGATAGGCTTAGTTAATCTTCAGCAGATTTCAATGCGATACCGTCACAGCTTGGTTGTAATATACAAATGTCTGGGTAATGCATAAAGGTAATATAAAGACTTTTGTAAAAGGAGCTATCATTTATGATTTCGTCAGTGATTCAAATACTTGTTTTTGAATAGACCGTTTGTAGTGATGAACCACAGAAAATGATCACCCAGTTCTGCAGTTATCCTCAGCTCTACGAAGGCTTATGCATCAGCAGCTGTATTCAACAAAATCCCCCAGATAATTTTTGTGTCAAAACCTTTATTTCCTGCACTCTAGTTTGTTTTTATGCTCCAATTTGTGATGGAAGTGTCTATGTTTTTGTAAATGAAAATACATTTATTCAAATAAGAAATATTTGGTAGGCCTACCTCAACCATGAATTCCACATTCTTGCAGGATTTAAAGTAACCACAATTCACATGCTAGTGTAATGTTGCTAAAATAGGAATCAAATGAAAGAGAGAGAGATTCTTTTTCAAGATTTTACCATAATAGAAAGATTTACTTCATATTTTAATTTTATGTTTGCCAAATTTGATTTTATATTTTGCTGAAAAGCAATTGCACTTAGAATTTTTTTTCATTGTGAGTTGGTCATCAATAGACATGTATGCCAATTCTGATCTGCTATTCCTCCTCATCTATTCATATGATT
This sequence comes from Semicossyphus pulcher, assembly GCF_022749685.1. Lineage (NCBI taxonomy): Eukaryota > Metazoa > Chordata > Actinopteri > Labriformes > Labridae > Semicossyphus > Semicossyphus pulcher. The sequence continues at coordinate 25,895,848 of NW_027211726.1, forward strand.
GTTCAATCATTTTATTACAAATAAAAGGAAATCATTTATCGCAAAAGATATTGTCTGTCTATATTCTTTTTTGAAGCAGAAACTAGTAGTCAATGTATTGAGGACTTGTAACCATATTAATTTCCTTCCTTTGGAAGGTGGTGCCACTTTCTTAACAAGTGCAAATATTAAGATGTCAATTTTCACAGTTATTTATTTACACTAGACTGAATCAAGAAATGAACCGTGTTAAGGAAAAATCGAATGCTCAAATTTAATGGAACTCATTATATCTAAGATCTGCAACATCTTGAGTGTAATTAATGTGCCTCCAAAAAGTTTTCAGGAACTCTTACCCAGCAGTGGGTGCAGTAGGGATAAGGCACACCCTTGGCTCAAAAGAGTGGCTTTTTTGCAGTACTTTCCACTATTATGACTTATTCAAGCATGTACATCATTTATCAGTCGGTGCACTCAGGAAACTGTGAGTTCAAACCTAACCTAAAATAGCTCAATCATTTCCAAAGAATATTCATTCAGTACTTAATCAGAGACAGAATTAGCAAACTGAAAAAAAAAGACAGCCCCAAAGCGTTCTATAGTCATTAAAGTTTGGAGCCTTCTCACGATGTGTTCCCAAGGTCCAACTAGGATGACAGAGAATATGAGTATTTTTTTGTATGAAGTTGCAGGTCTAGGAGAGTTTTCAGCAGTTCAAGCACTGCTCAGATAAAAATATTAAAGAGCGCCCAGACTGCCTCCCCTCACTCCCATTAAAGAAGGGCAGCTTTGCCAAAGAGTGTTGTGAGATCTCTTGTCTTTTTATCTGTTGATGAAAAACCCAAGTTTCTTCACAGCATGGCTTGCACTAATTATTTTTGCACACATATTACCCATGAGGCTTGTGAACCTCTGCTCCCCACCAACTGTAAAGTTGACAAGCGATGTAACAGTATAAAATGGTGGATGTATGCATGTTAATATCAATAAGAATATATATATATACACATTTATATGGAGAGAGAGAGATTGATAATGTTAAATACACACATATATATATATATATATATATATATATATACATAAGATAATTTTTTTGGCTTTTGCCTTTATTTGATAGGACAGCTGAGGTGAGACAGGAAATGTGGAGAGGAGAGAGTTGGGGAAGACATGCACCAAATGATTAGCAGACTGGGAGTTGAACCTGCGATCAATGCTTTGAGGACTGTAGCCTCTGTACATGAGGCACCTGCTCTACCAACTGAGCTAAACCAGCGCCCCATCTGCTCCATCACCGTCTGGTTTGTGCTGCCACTGCCAAGGACAAGGGCAGGCTGCGTATCATCCGCTCTGCAGAGAGGGTGATTGGCTGCAATCTACCATCTCTTCACGACCTGTACACCTCCAGGACCCTGAGGCGGGCAGGTAAGATTGTGGCACCCCTCTAACCACAGACACAATCTCTTTGAGACCCTCCCCTCCGGCAAGAGAGTGCGATCCATCAGGACCAAAACCTCGCGCCACAAGAACAGTTTCTTCCCCTCTGCTGCCAGCCTCATCAACAGTGCCTCAGCCCCACCCCCCACATGACATGGACTCTCATCCTCATTTAACATCACATTAATTTAGATTGATGCATTACATTTACGCACTACCATGATCTTGCACAAACCTGCACAGCTGTACAGCACTGTTATTACACCATTACACCATATTTTGTATTATATTGCTTTTTTATATCATATTCTTATTGTCTATTTTTTTTTATCTTATTCTATTTAAGGTCCCTGACAGTAGGAGTACTACTGTTAAATTGCTTTGTTCTTTTTTTTAATCATATATCCAAGAGAAACAGACCTGATTTCCTGCTTCTTATATTTAAATACTGCAGTCTTTTGGGGGAAGAGACATCTTTTAGTCTGACTGATCTTTCTATGACATGCAAGGCTGCAATTCTGACTATCTGTTCCAGTTGCCCAGGTTTGTATATAAACATTGCTAACCTCCTCTTTCCCATTTACCATCAAGGGCTTTTTCCTTTCGACATACTCTAGGGAAAAGAGCAGGTGTAGGTTGTGGGGGCTGGATATAGAAGCAAATACAAAATAATTCCCTCTTAACTGCCAGAATTAATCAGAGTCTACTTTGGATGCAAGATTTAACAAGCTATCAAACATCAGGCACCCTCAGCTGCCATGTGCCTTAATTTAATAAAAAGGATGGAGGGAGAAGGAACGAGCGGGGGCTGAGATGTTTTTAGATCAGAGAGGGGAAAAGGCAAGGGATTAACGGGCCTGGTCGCAGCAGGGGGTTACCTAGTAATTGAGATGGAGAAGTAGTCGAAGTGATGGATGTCAGGGCTTAGGGTGGAGGGGGCAGTGGGAGGAAACGATGGTTGGGGTATGAACGAAAAAAGAAAAAAGAGTAGAATGGAAAAGAGGGGAAACAAAAGAAAAAATTTAAGGAAATGGCAAATGCAGGGTCTATGGAAGATTCCTGTTTCAGAGACATGTTGGCTGTGACTGGATGGAAAAATGGAGGGAAAAGGAGGAAAATATTCTTGGCAAGAGCGTGAAATCTGATTGTAAAAACACTGGGCACTGGAGAAGCAATTTCATTAAGGTGCATCGGGACGGGATAGGAGATTGGTGATTTTCTTGTTGGCAGCCAAAACTAAAGGGGGGTTGGAGGACTGTAGCGGCAATTGAAAGGTGAGATTGGAAGAGGTGAGTTTCGTTGGGGGGACTGGTTTGAGGTTAAGAATGTAGGCCTGGAAGAGGAAGATTGGTTGTTAAGTAGTTTTGCAATGTAATCACAGGGAGGGGAAGTTGAGGCAGGTGTCTGAGGTGCTGGAGAAGGCCAATGAGGGTGAGCAATTGGGGAAGGTGACTACGGGGCAGGAGGGAGAGATGAGAAGTACCGGACGCAAGTAATGACAGCTGTCTGAAGGTAGAAGAGATGTGATTACACAAGCAGGAATGAATTTAGGTGATGAGAAATGTCATAGGAAAGCTGGGGAACGAAAGATTTAGTAGCAGGGGGAGGAAGGAGTGTGCTCCTCTCATTTATCCTAAATCACACACATCTTTAAATGAGGTTCACTTGAGCTCCTAATGCCCCTGATCAAATCTAAAATTGCAAAGCTCATGCATGTTAATTAATCAGAGATTTTTCATTCCCCACACACTGTGTACACAAATGTATATCATCGGCATGTGTTAGAGGTTGAGGCAGACACCAACACCCAACTTAACACTGATAACCTTGGGTTTTAAAAGCCTATTACTAGTCTTCACTAGCAACTTATCCCTCACCATTGCAACAAAGAATTTGACTGAGCAAACATGAATGGCTTCTTTGCTCTGGAAAATGAGAAATGCTCAATAGAAAGCCTCAGAGGGGCTGAATCTGAGCCTTTTAAAAAACCTACGGCCTACTCTCATGCAGACGCTTCAACACCCTTCTGAGAACATTTTTTTTTTTTACATTACAGCAGCCATCGAAGTGATGCACTGTGTCCAGTTAGACCAGTTAGTTTAATGGGGGTGGTGGTAGATAATATTTTTATTGCCTTATAAAAAAGGAATTTTTAAAATATCTATATGAAAACAGAAGCTGAGAGCTTTGAAGTCGCTCCAAAATGGCTGCCTTATTACCTACAGAGCTCAACTGCATCTCTATTTCTGTCTTTTGTCAATCTACCTTATGAGTGTTTGTATCATTTCTATTCAAAACAATCAATCAATCACATTTTATTTGTATAGCGTCAAATCATAACCGAAGATATCTCAAGACACTCTACAAAAAGAACAGGTCTAGAAGGTCTATTCCACTCGGACTCTCAGTGAACTTCTGTTATGTCCAAATTCAAAGTTAAAGGTACAATATGTAACTTTCAGAAAATCTGCATCCCTAGCGACACGGTCGGCCGTTGAGGGAACTGCAGTCAACCGTCTCGCATACACGAATGAGCTTCTGGGGTTTTTGCTGAAGACACACAAATTAATGGCAGCGAACCAGCAAATCGTCACAAGCATTAGCGAACATTAGCCAGGCAGGGCAGGGTGGCTGGAGAGAGCTGGGATGAAGCACTTGTGCTGTGAGAGAAAAAACGCTGCACCCGGTGAGAGAAAAAACGCTGCACACAGGTTTTGTTTCTATGACAACAATAAGTTGTGGGTCTGTTTTGATCCCCAAAAGCAATCGAAGGCCTCCATGATTCGAATGCCCTGCCGATGTTGACTCTAGTTTTCCCCCTGACGTTGATCACGTTCCTGTTTGGTTAGACGGGCTCATAAAACTTTTTTTTGTTTTTTATTCTTGTGTGTAGTTTGTGTTTGTGTTGTTGTGGGTGCCGGTCGTTTGTTGGCATTATCCAGCTCCATTTCACAACTTACGTTGTCTGGTGTTGCACACTGTTGACTGTTGTGGTGTAGAATGAGCTCTCGGCAGAGGTACTCGCAAACACGCAAATACGTCATATCCTCTTGTTTCGTGGAAAAAATGGCCCGAGTGCTTTACATAAAAATCAGCCCACAGGTTGTTAGGGCCAATGAAGGAAGTTGGTGAAGGTCTCAATTTATCAGTTCCTCTACTATCCCTTCACACATTGGCAATAAAAAATGATATTTGACCGATAAATATATGTAAAATCCTACATATAGCCCCTTTACATTTCTGCTGAAAACATAAAAATTAGAAACATGGGAACAGAAAGAAAGACAAATGTTGTATATTAACAGTCTTATAAAAGCATACATGAACACTGATATGCAGATAAGGCATTGTGCACACAGTACATAAATCTCCACTCGAGAACAGGTTCAATGATTTCACTCCCCAACTCTAAACATCACGCTCTTATCATGGATGTCCACTGGATGCAGCCTTGACATGTGGTTGTGCTACAGCTCTGTCAAGTCCCCCCTTCAAAAAACACACTTCTAATTTTGTCAAGACTTTGCTGAAGTCTTTTGCAATTTACATGTATATTGAATGCATTTTTTGCAGATCAGCAATTATAAATCTGATAACTGATACTTTGTGGGTATACTTATTTATTCTTATCAGCTAACCATTTCATTTTTATTTTGTGTCTGTGTTTCTTATGCATATTTTGTGTTATAGAAGTAGGAAAACCCTCGCAGTAGTCAGGATTCAGAGGGTGACAGTTGGCCGTGTAACCAGGCACATGAAAGAAAAAAAGCGATACTCAGCTGTCCAAGTGAGATTTATTTACAGTGGAGTCCAGTGCAGATATTTTACAGTATAAACAGGAAAAAAGTCTGGCCAGACTAACACATACAAAACAAACAAAACAATTTTATCCAAAATAGGTAAGTAATAATAATAAAAATAATACATTTTGTTTGTATAGCGCTTTTCATGGTACTCAAAGTTTCTTTAGATAATTAAAAACAACTAAAGAACAGCAAAAGAAACACAATAAGAGGAACTATGAGAAAAAAAATCAGCATCAGAGGTAAAAAGCAGTTCTAAAAAGGTGGGTCTTGATCAGAGATTTGAAGGAAGTCAGGTCGGTACAGTCTCGGATGTTTTGGAATAGAGAGTTTCAGAGGGAGGGGGCAGCTATGGAGAAAGCTCTGTCACCCCAGGTTCGGTGCTTGGTTCTGTGTTGCGGAGAGAGTAGGTTTGCATCAGAGGAGCGGAGGCTGCGGGAGGGAGCGTGGCGGTGGAGCAGGTCTGTAAGATATGAAGGGGCCTGGTTATGGAGGGCTTTGTGGGTGACAAGGAGGACTTTGAACTGGATGCATTGAGGAACAGGGAGCCAGTGGAGTTTCTGGAGGACGGGGGTAATGTGTTCACAGGAGCGGGAGTGGGTGAGGAGCCGGGCAGCAGAGTTCTGAATGTATTGGAGTTTATTTAAGAATAACAATTATATAACAAATAACTCATGCCCTTCTGGCGATGCCACTAAAAAAAATGGGCCCAAGGCAGGAACTGTTGTCTGTTGCAAGGTGTCTCAAAGTATGAGGCCTTGTTTCCTCCCTGGACTCTCCAGCTTTCCCTCTTTTATAGAGGTGGCTCCACCTACTCAAGAGAATAACATCAATTAACTTGTCAAAACCTCTCAAAAGAAACAAAAACAACCTTCCCACTCTACCACACTTGGTCTTCTTCTTAATGGAATGGACCTTTTCCGTCGGGTTCGGCAGTTCCAGGTCTGCAGCAGAGGAAGAGACATGTGTGGTCGAGGGAAGAGGTAACACAATTAAACCTTAATACATGACTATAACTAAACACACATCAACTGACTCGTCTTATTTTTTTTTACCAATGTAACATATTTATTTTATGTACCGGTACACCTCCGTATTGGCAACTATTTGTATGCTTATTAAATAAACCCATCGGATACAATATCCGACCAAACGGTAAGGTTAGAGGAGAGGTCCGCTGTACGTGTGTGTGTGTATGCGTCTTACTTTAGGGCACAGGGTTTCTCTGTGACGCACAGATTTTGTTGTTTGGATATATTAACTAAAATTCTAGTGCTGGGTAGCTCCGTTGTTTTTGTTTTTTTTACCCTTTTTTCCTGCATGTTATCTAATATAGGAAGAAGTTCTCCTCAAAAATCAGTAAATCCAAGAGTCATATTAAGACAGGGAATTAATTGTTCAGTCATCTTCTCAAGCTTGTGTTATTGTGCGTCTGAGGTCCAAAAAGCTGAAGTAAAAATATACAACTGTCAGTCTAAAACGGTCAAAGGAGGCCTGGTTAGCCACGTTTGGGTGTATGTCCCACTGAGATAGAAAGAGAACAGGCATTGATGCTCTTTTTTAATGTGTACAGGCGCACATGTTGTCCTATGAGTTTGTTTTAATTTGCACACCTACTATACCTGTGAGCAGACGTGGCTGCTTCTGAAGGCCTTTGTGTTTGTATACGTTTGTTTTGCTCACTTGTGTGTAAGAGACCAGGTGTGTGTGTGTGTGTGTGTGTGTTTTTTTGTGTGTGGTCTGTTGAATGACTTGCATGCACACGTTTGCCGAGTCTCTGGTAGATAGGGGGCATTTGGGGTTTTTGCTCCATGCATATCTTGTAGAGGATGTATGTGATATCTGTGCACCTGCCTTGGCAAACATCAACAACAATAAGATTCTGCTCAGAATTAGTTTTAGCAGAACAGAGGTCTGTGTAAGTAAGTGCTCTTTTGTTTTGAAGTTGTTTCGTAATTATTCAAAAATGCCTAGGTAAATTTATTCACTCCGATCACTGAAAACTTCATTTTATTTGCTTTTTTAGCTCCCAGTAAAGTCTTCTATTTGTAATCACATCAGCGCCAAAGATAAACTCGAGGGAGCCAGTAGCAATAATCAATTCTTTGTTATTAATAATTAATACGCTCCTTGGATGAAATATTCTGTATCAAGTGCAGATGTTAAATGAAGATTTCTGAGAGACTCAAGGAAATTGAACTATATATTTCTGTTTACTACTGTCATCATTTATCTTGAAGATATGCCAGGGCAAGGCTGTGTTGAAGAGGCACATAATGCGATAATAATAATAATAATAATACCATAGTGGTAAGATAATTATCACAGACTTGTGAAGAAGAATGAAAACAAGGATGCAGAGACACGGCAATGAGAGAAGGAAGTAGTTACGAGATACTGAGAGTTTGGGAAAAAGTAAGGGTTAGAAAATAAGATCACCTTGATATCACCTTCTGAGTGTTCAGTTTCTGGGTCAGCCTCAAGGTGAAGATGGATTATTTTTTATGGTCCTCATTCAAATTGCACAGACTTTGTGTTAGGTAGTTTAATACATATTTTTTCTTTGGCGTTAGACAGGGCTCAATGCAGGGTCCCAACTGATCCTATTTCCCTCAAGAGTCCATACACATACAGAAATACACACTCTCTCTCTGCCTATTTTTCTCTATATAGCTCACAAACACAACTCAAGGTCACTCTTACGAGGACACTGAATTCAATTCCATTTTTTGTTTTATTTAATTTTTTTACAGTGAAGATGGTCATTGTTAGACTTCCTTAGAGGATCATTGTGTGTGTGTGTGTGTGTGTGTGTGTGAGAAACAGAGAGAGAGAGCGAGGGAGAGATGCATTTATGTTTTAAATGCCACCTTTATTACTTTTCAATGACAGTCTGACCCTTTTTTATTATTATTTTTCATAATAATGTACAATCTGGGATGTCGTAGCATATGACATTGAAATACAGCCTCCTAAATTAATGTTTTGTTTACCTTTCATGTTGAAGAGTACATTCTGCAAGTAACTGTAATTGCATCGAGACAGCTGGATGGTAAAGTGAGCCTTCGCAGTATATATTTATCTTGTCTTCTGTGTTAATCTTTATCTTGAGGTTATTCTTATTCATGGACATTATTTAGAGGTTGCAAGTTGTCCGCACTGGTGAAAAGATCACAAAAGCCAATCATGAACTTGTAATAACACAAAATTTGAGATTTAAAGTTTGGTTCTGCTTTAAGAGTGTGTTAATCAAATGAGATTTTGCATTCACAATGTTTTTTGTTGATGTTTACATGGCCATACATGCAGAAGGGTTTGTTGTGAAAATGTATTTATCAAGGATGGTCTGCTGGGATCTAAATGTTTTATTGAGAGAGGTCTGTCTGTATGGCAGCACAGTTAAATATTGACAAACAAATGCTCAAACATTCACTGAAGGAAATGAGGTAGGGAAAGGATAGCAAGGGAAGACATTGTAAGACATATTAGAAAAAGCATAAAATACATTTCAAAGACATTTAAATTTGATTGGCATTCAACAATAAAACAGTAATGATCTCTTGGATTTTGCCTAAGCATCTACAATGGCCTACAAAACTTGCCTGCCTCATTTGTGGCTTTATGGGATTTGTTTTTCTTCTTGTAGTTATTTTCAAAATCATGCTTTAAATCCACTGTTCTAGGAAACAACCACAATTTGTAGTCTTGCAGCTCTAATGTAAAAATGGCCCCACCCACACTGTAAAAATAATTTTTGAGGGTAGTAAATAAAATCCATGCAAATTGTATAAATTATACTAAAAGTATAAGTCAGCAAGTGATCTTGAAATGAGTAAAGCTTACCTGTATTACCTCATTTTCAACAGTAAGAATTGCAACCCAAAATAACATAATAAAATCAACCTATCTAAGCCATCATGGTTGAGGTTTAGATTCCGGTTAAACATTTTACTGTGTATCATAAATTGAGTGAAAGTGTTTTTATATATATTTGTTAGATACACCAGACAATTTGTAGTCGGCGTGTCTTTATATGACGAATGTACATTTCTCTTGCCGGTTACACTGGCTAACTCTTCTAAATATTAGGGTGTAAATTAACACTCGAAAGCTAATGTTGTTGATTATAATTTATTTTTATTTGAGCATCTTGAATTCCCGAATTCGCCTCACAGCTGGAAGGTTCGTAGTTCAAACCCCGTTTCAGACGAAGTGGGCCTTTCTGTTTGAAGTTTGCATGTTCTCCCTGCGCATGCGTGGGTCCTCTCCGGGTGCTTCCTCTCACAGTCCAAAGACATGCTAGTTAGGTTCATTGGTGACTCTAAAATTGAGTGACTGTGAGTATGAAAGTTGTCTGTCTCTGTGTGAAGAATTATTGATACTCATTTTTATTAAGTAATTAGTTGTGTAATCTAATGAGAAATGGAAAAGAAATGCAGGCGTAAAGTTTCATAGTTTTGATGGTCCAAATTGTGGGTTAAGTGGAATACACCTATTTCAAGGAATATACTTATTTCAAGGTCAAAAGCAAATTTTTTATGTAGAAATGTGCCACAGTCTGGATAAAATGGTGTTAATAATGGAGGGTCTGTAAACAACTCTCAAGCATTTTTAGTGTTTTTCCTGGTGTTCTTGTGTCAATTTTAATTATAAAACATCCTAATGTCTTTTTTCCCTAATAGTCCACTTACGATTTGTGCCTAAACTGGGTATACAATTAAATAAAAAAATAAATTCCTGTAAAGACATCCAATGTGATTTCTATAGTTTTAATAATACAAACTGAAAAAGAAATTGAGATAAGCTATCAATTCAGTGTAGCTGGCAGTGTCACAACGAGTGTAGCATAGTTACTTTTAGCTTCCCCATCAGGAATTGTTATAGAGAACATTAAATGTTATGTTTATTTACATGATGACGATTGATTTGTATACATAATGTAGGAAATGGCAGCCCAGGGGAGACAAAGGGTTCGGTACATATGGACATACGGTGCCATATTGTACACCCCGAGCAAGTTTCCCCCCCTTTATTGTCTCTCCTCCTAATCAGGTGGATCACCAACACCTGAAAGAGACAACAGGACGAGTTAAGACATTCAATTAACAGCCAGTAGAGGGAACGCATGTAACAAGTAAATAGTGATCTTGCGCCTGCGTTAGCGCCCATGGGCATGTTGGTTGTAAAATGAGGTGTGATCAGGCAAACAGGTGGTGCATTGCTATCTTGAGGAGGCAGAAAGTGACTGCACCTTAGACCAACAAACCCTGGTCTAAAGTCTAAAGTCTGTAGCGCAATCTGTCTCTGCTATTTAAAGGGCACATATTGCGTGTTGACAATGCATGAGTCTCTGCTTGTTACACACGGGATGCACAGCATCTCTTCTACTCAAAAGGAAAAAGCAGTGTATTTGCAGGTACAGTAAAATAACGTTTATGGGACAGAGGACTGTGCAACGGCAAGCTTTAGTTTCCCTCGTCTCCTTAAATTATGATACTGCTTTCAGCTTGTTACCGATCTGGTGAGAAGTGCTGGACATGGAAGTTCACCGCTGCCACCACACACCTGCCTCACCTCAGTGAGATTCCTACTCAAGCCATGTACGGTCCAAAATACGGGCTCCATAATGCACGCTTATTCTAATGCACACTCTCTCTAATACACGCAGAAACAGACACACGCGCAACTAAGAGATAAATTTGTTCTAATCCCCACAGATATTAACACGCTGTCCAGTGTCCATTACGCATGCACAAGAGAATAAAGCCATGTGATCCAGCAGCAAAAGTAAGTAAATAAACGTTTACAGCCTACCTTTCTTTGATGGTAAACACACAGAACTTTAATAAACACAAGGTCCTATCTGATCCTGACGGCTTGTCTAGAAATTTCAGTAAATAATAAAGTTATGCTGCTGAGCCTCGTTCGTAAATGTACATTGTGTCTCTTTTAATTTTTGTTTCTGCTGGGCAGTGGGATTGCTTCAGTGGCTTTAACATCAATCCGTGCTTTGACATATATTGTCCAGTGACCTGTGTGTGTTCTGTGTGTGCAGGGGCATAGTGGAAGGAAATAAGTTAAATATGCCGGCCGAGTCCGGTTTATATAAGAACAATGGCTGAAATCCTGTAAATAGGCGCACCTGGCTCTTAAAGGGAATGAGAACAGGCACTGATTGGTTTGATTCATGTTTTGCTGAAAACACACTTATTAATAATCCAGGGACTTAAGCCAAACTCTTTGCACCTTGTGCCTCACTTTACGCCCAGATTGTGTGCCATGTAACTAGCAAAAAGTAGGAAGGACACGCCCTAAATCCCTAAGTGCAATGCGCTTTAGACTGTGCCCAGTCCGTGGTGTAAATGGGGCCCAAGGAGTGTGTTTGGGCTGACTTGCTTTTTACTGTAATAATTATTTGTTGCTCACTGGGCGCTTTAAAAAGTACACCTGTACAATCTAATGAAACCAATAAAAAACATTTTGCCATATAATCTACTTTTATGATGCTATAGCTATCAAAGATGTATTTCGCACTGAAAGTAGAGTAGTAAAATATTAAAGGTAAGTAAAGAACCACAAAATTACACTTAAACACAGTGATGTAAATTCATTTGGTTCCCAACTACGATTGTAATTTCCATATAAATATAATTTTTACATCACCTTATGTAAATATTATGTTGAGCAATTGAATATAGAAGTGAGGTTTTATTGTCCATCATCATGTCTCAGTAGAAAAAACTATTTTTGTTATAGGTAAATAAATGATGTCCTCCAAGTTTTTAGAAGGAGCTGCTGGAGTTGAGCAATATTTGAAAAAATGGGGGGAGCTTGATGTTGACATGTTTGGGAATGTCACTTAAAGCCAGTTTTCAATTCCACAGCTTTTCTATCTCTCTTGGCTGCTGCTATTTGCTGTCTGGCTGGAGCTGTGCCAACCCCATTACGCCTACAAGACTGTAACTCGTGGCCTCGTTGACAAGGATGTGACAGCACAGAGAGGAAATCATTCATCATTAACCACGCAGCCATGGAGGAGACAAACACATCTGTGCCAGCGATAAGCCTCGCCTGCGCCCCTCTGCACTGCGCAGCACCTGTTTCACACAAGCTCTTTGGCTTCTTCACCTCTACTTTGCTTTTGTGTTTGGGAATGGTAATTGGAAAATGTCCTTCATGAATCCTTGTTTGGAGCCTCCCCAGTGAACAAACAGAGAATGAGGTAGACAAAGAGGTGAGACACAAAGTGCTACAAAGAGGAGGGCACTGGTAAGACTTTTACAAAGAGCACTTAGATATTGCTGGATGTTTTGTATAATACCCTCTTTGAAAAGCTTTCTCAAGAGATTTTCTAAAAGCCAGCCATAATCCTCTGCTCGCTATGTCTGGGTCTGAATCAACATCAGTCTTACAGTGGTAAGATGAGTTAATCTCCCCACGTGTCTTTCTGCTCGATTCCATTCTATTATCTTCTTTACTGCAAACTCAAAACATACCCCTTAGATCAATGCTATACAATGTACTGGCGTGGACTTACTTTTGCATTTCTTTCATTCCATTCAATGGCACCGACTCTTTGCTACAGGTTTTTATTGTATCGATCAGCAAAGAGGGAGGAAGCTGAGAAATGCCTAATTTCAGGAAAATATTTTCATCATTGACTTGGCGTCAAAAGGGCTGTGATTGGCTGACTGGTTGCACCTGTGTTGTTGGTGTTGTCAGCTTATCTATTATATTTTTATGCTTGGCCCAGTTGTTCATAAGTAAACTAATGGAATTACAACTAACGGGTTGGAACAAATCTTAAGAATGTCTCACATGTGTGGCGCTGGTTAAGCTCAGTTGGTAGAGCGGACGCCCCATGTACAGAGGCTGTAGTCCTTGTCGCACTGATCGCAGGTTCGACGCCTGGTCTGCCGATCATTTGGTGCATGTCATCCCCCCCTCTCTACTCCCAACATTTCCTGTCTAGCTTCTGCTGTCCTATGTATAAAGGCAAAAGCCACAAAAATAATCTAAAAAAAAAAAAAGAATGTCTCACGTCTGCTTAACCCTGCTATTATCCTTGGGGTCAATTTGACCCCATTCAATGTTTATCATTTAAAAAAAAAAAAAAAAAAATCGCATAACATTATCATGATGATATTTTTTCAATGTGCTGAACATATATTGCACGCATTGGTGTTCCTCTGGGGTCAATTTGACCCAAAGCCGTTTTAGCTGTGTAAAACTTGTCTGTCTGGGTGTATGACCTGACATCCTCACACCTGCAGGTGCAGAGTTGCTACTTTTGAGTTGAGTAGCAGCACGTCTACCTTGTGGTTGAAGTGAGTAGAGGGACCATCATTTTCAATTTTGGTGCTAACATGACATGGGGGAGGGGGAAACAATATTCTCATGAGAATTTCCCGCACCATGGGCATGAAGGTGTGTGTGTGGAAGGCGGGGTATTCCTGCAAGGACATTGGTAGTTCATGCAAAATATAGGAGGAGCAAACATATAAAAGCTTGCACGGCAGCCCTCAATCCAAATCATTCCTCATTGTGCTCTGTGTATACTGCAATCTGCATGCTCTTTCACTTGAAAATGTCCTCTGGGAAAAGGTTTACTGTCAATGATGTTTTGGAACAGCTCTTTGACAGTGAAAGTGACAGAGGAGAATGTGTCTGAGACAGAGGATTGTGTTGAGGAGGACCCTGATTTTGAGGCATTCTCATCTGATGAGAATGAGAGTGTTGACCCTCCTGATGTCTCTAAACCACCAGCAGACACGATCACTTCCAAAAATTGAAAGATAATATGGTCCCTTTCCTCACTTCAACAGCAGGGTAGACTTAGCGCTACTAATAATATCAAAATGCTTCCAGGCCCCACCAGATATGCAATCAGCCATGTTGAAGACATCAAGTCATCATTAGAGCTCTTCATAATACCATCGATTGAAAATATTGTTCTTGGGATGACAAATTTGCCGGTCCTAAGCCCGGATAACAAAAAAGGAGGGGTGAGTGAGACTTTGTAGTGACTAACCACAAATATGTTACAAAATAAGGAGATAAAAATAAGTAAATAAATATGTTTATGAGAGGAAAGGGGGGGTCACCAACATCAATCAATATCGTTCATTCTGTGAGAGTCATAAATGTGCACCCCAAATTATAAAAGATTTGGATGAAAGATTTTCAAGATACACTAACTCTAAAACTGAAAGTTTGACCTGATGGTGGCGCTACAGGAAAGGTCATATCATCACCAAAAGCATTAGGGTTCATACTCTTGTGTTCATTAATGTTGTCAGTAAATTTGAGAAGATTTGTATGAAAACTTTTCAAGATACATTAATTCTAATTTAAAGGTTTGGCCTGATGGTGGCGCTAGAGAACAGGTCAACTCACTGATAGGTTTCATTATCAAGGGGTTATTTATGTATTCAACAAATAAACAAAGTGCGTGACACAAAAACTTGGTCGACGATTTTATGTAAATCATTTTCTGGAGGCAAATATTCCTGGGGTCAGATTGATCCCAAGGGTAAAATGTGTTAGTAATATTTGAGGATAATAGGAGGGTTCCCCTTTGTTACCCTTATGTTTCACGTCTTGTGTTTCATCTTGATACTCCCTTTGTGTCCCGTTTCAGGTCCATCACTTCTTGCCCTTTTGAGTTTCCCACCTGTGTAATAACCTGCCCTGCCAAAATGTGTTTCATCTGTGTCCAATTGTCCCCACTCACCTGTATGTTCTCTATGTTCCCCTTCATCTGTGCCGGTTTCGTCTTGTTCCCTTGTGACAGTGTTCCAGCATTCCCTTCTGTTTTGCAAGCCTTTTCGATCTGACCTTGTTGTGTTTCTGGATACATCTGCATGTGTAACAAACCCTGCTTTTGATTAAACAGACTTTGATTTTGTCTTTTGAGTCTTCCTATTCGAGTCCTCACCTTGGTTCAGTATTGACAGAATGGGTTGTTTAAAATTTCAGGAACAACATGTAATAAATCTTTCAAATTGGTCAAGCAATAAATTATTTTTACATAAAGTTACCCTTTTTATTTTGTGACATTGCAGATAAAGTAGTCCTTTGGGTTGCCATAAAATAATACACCAAATAGCTGTCAATGTCAAAAAATAAAATATTAAATTAATCATATTTATTTATACAATTATTATTTTTATCTATATTTATTAATTGATCATTGATTACATTTCTCATTAATATTTAATTAATTGAACTATTTATGTTTGCTATTGACAGCTACTGTATTTGGTTGATTACTTTATGGGACCAGGATTGAATGTTCTGCCCTATTAACTTGCATGAGTATATCATTTGTAACAGTTTCTGTGCTATGTCTGTGAGAGCCCGATTGAAATTTATCAAACATATTATTCCCCTCAGCAAATTGAATGAGTTGTTCAGTGAGTGTTTTTGACAATATTTATTTTTTAAGAATTTTGAAATTGGTCTAAATTTATTATGATTATGATGGATCAAGGCTGGGTTTTTCAAAAGTGGCTGGACACAAGCTGTCTTAATTTGGTCAGGAAAACAGCCAGAGTTGATGGATACGTTTGTAATTCGGAGTATAACGCCGGGGACACACTGGACGCCGAAGCACCGCAAATAGCCACGAAGCGGAGCTAGTTTCCTTTCGGCGGCCATGTGAACCGATTGTGTCGTTCACACCAGACGCGTCGCGGCGCACACCCCTGCGGCCGGCTCGAGCCCTGCAACGATCGTTTCGGTGTCTGGTCTATTTTTTGCGTGAGCCGTGAGCAATCGCGTCAATCCTGGCAGGAAGTCACACATGAAACAACGAGAGAATCCGGTCAATTTTCAAAATTAAAACAATTTTCAAAATAAAACACCGCAATTGACAAATGCAATGTTATATTTGTGTGCTTTTATATATTTGTCAGTACCTAAACAGAGCGCAAGAGAGATGAAGATACACGCACGCACGCGCACACACATACACACACACACACACACACACACACACATACACACACACACACACTAGAAAGAGAGAGAAAATGTGAGTAAACGACAGCTGAGGAGCAGAGACGCTTGTCGACCGGCGCGGAGAAATGCGCATCTGGCGTGAACGGAAGTGCTCCGGCTCGCGCGCGATTTTCGTTGCGCGGCGCTTCGCAGCGCTTCCTCGTCCGGTGTGTCCCCGGCGTAAGCCTCTGTGGGTCATTAGTATGCTATTAGATGAAGTGTAATTAGTAATGAAGTGAGAGTTGTTAACCAGGGCTGTTGACCTATCACAGAGAGTCGCTAACACCTTTAGTTATTGGTGGGTTGTTCACAATATTCAAGGTGTGAGTGTGGTTAGGTGCTTAGGCAGAGTATTCAAAATTATTAAATGAAATGATTGTATAGTGGTTATTTTGACAATCATACCTGTAATGATCCAATATGTGACAGGGACTGCATCAGTTCACACCCTCTTCTCAGAATACTGTGAGAGAGATATAAAATAATAAAGTAAAAGGAAAATAAAACATACCCTGCCCATACATGTCTAATCCATAACAAGGTAAACACACTGACTCTTCCTGTGTACACACAAAGCAAAAGAAAAGTAACAATACACTTTACATTCATTCTATATAAATCCCACGGCAAAAACTACATTACCCACAATGAGACATACTTCAAAAGAACGCAGTTAACAACATAGCGACGCTTACTCTCGCACAAAGGGGCTATTTGTAACTTTCAAAAAATCCTTTCTCCTAGTAACACAGTTGGCCGTTTAGTGAAGTGCAGTCAACCTTCTAGTACCAGCTTGCGCAGACACCCGCACGCATACAGGGTTTTCAATCAAATTCAATCAATCAAATTTTATTTGTGTAACGTCAAATCATAACCAAAGTTATATCGAGACACTTAAAAAAAAGAGCAGGTCTAGACTGTACTCTTTGTTATTTAGAGAGAGACCCAACATGAATCACCATGAGTAGCACTTAGCAACATTCGGCAAGGAAAAACTTCCTTTCAACAGGCAGAAACCTCAAGCAGAATCAGACTCATGTCAGCCATCTGCCTCGACCGGATGGGCCGAAAAGTGGGATAGAAGGAGATGCAGGATAGAGACAGGCAAAGAGAGCAACAACAACATATGTCCTTGCTACATCAACAACAACAACAGGTAATACATACTTATGGTTATGATGCCAGTAATAGTGGTACAGGTGTGAAGATTAGCAAGAACAGCAGTCATGATGAAAGGCTGATAATAATAAATTAGCAAGAGAAGCATGGTAATGATAACAGGCTGATAATAATGAATTAGCAAGAAAAGCATAGTAATAATAACAGCTGTAATAATTGTAATTCTAACAGTTGAAGTCAGCAGGTCTACTATTAGCATTAGCAACAATAATAATGATACTATAGGGAAGACTGATGTTAATAGTTATTGCATTCAAGCAGGTCCACAGCAGCGGGTGGTCTGCAGCAACAATCCCCAGGAGCCTACAAGACAAGGGAAGATATATAGTTAGTAATGTTAATGGGACAAGAAGATACATAGTTAATAAGATGCATTAATATAAAAGAGAGAGAGAGAGACAGACATAGACAGAGAGAGAAAGAGAGAGAGACGCACGCAGAGAGGCATCAGAGCATATATGGATGATACGACCACACTCACCACAACCAAGGCATGCACTGGACGACTGCTGAAAAAACTGCAGGAGAACATTGAGTAGGCCTGGATAAAAATATAGCTGAGCAAGTCCAGGAGCATATCAATTGTCAAGGGGAAGCTGTCAGAGCAGCACTTCTACACTGGTGAGGAACCCATACCAATGGTAACAGAGAAGTCCCGTGACCCATGTGTAGTCCAAACAGCTCCCACCCTTGCAACTGGAAGGAAGTGGACCCTATCTGCAGCTACACAGCGCGCTAAGTCAGCCCTTAAGAGGAGCGTCAGCAAGAACAGGCAACGAGGTGCGCAAAGGCTATCTCTCAGCCAAAGCAACGACAATGGATGAAATGAGAGGGATCTGCCATCTCCAAGGAAACTCCATCAGTGGAATGGAGAAGACCCTACTTGTCCCCTTTGTCCATCTCCAAACCTGAAACACATTCTGGTTGAATGCAAGTCTGACACAAGGCTGTTACACCTGGCGGCAGAACCAGGTGCTGACGGGTATCCATCAATGCTCTACCTCCTCCATCATTTCATCCCGAAATGATGGAACCCACAGTCTATACAGCAAATCCGACATTGGCCAGCTGGGAAGGGCATGAGACTGGAGGTTAATGGTGGATCTGAATCAAAGGCTCTGCTTTCCTTCTGAGATTGCCGTTACAAACCTAACTAAACCAAGGTCAAGCCAAAGCCAAACAGGCAAGTCGGTGGCTCTGGAGGAAAGACCTGGACCTCGAAATAACACCTTCGGTATCAGAGATAGAGGGGTAGAAGCAGAGGGGGACGCACCTGGTGACTCCAATAAAGCTTTTGCCCCCCCGCCATCTCAAGTAAGTGAAGCAAGCAAGGGATTGTATCACCTAGTCCTAAACGGAACTTTAGTCAAGAAAATCTTAAATATTGTTTTTCTCACAACACGGTTAAGCAAAATAAGAACATTTTAAATGTGATCAATCTGGTAAAAATATGCAAATATTTCAACCATAAGCAGTCTACCTTGTGATTACAGGGAAAAGTGAAAAAAGAAAAAATATATTTAAGTGCACTCTGCTCTTATTTGCAACAGCCAGAAGCTTGGCATCTTTTCTTAGGTGTAAATCCATTCATGTTTGGGGTTTGGTTCTGAGCTGTGGACACTCTCAGGATGGAGTGAGGGTGTGCATCATTTACTCACAAAAGTATGCGCTTCCAAACATACAGAGCATTAGAGCAGCTTGTAGGCAGAGCTCCGGGCATCGTTTCGGAATTCTATCAGCTCAATTTGGATATTTACAGGTGCTCTTTCCACGTCAACTACAAATGGATTACTGAGCCCTTCAAATTTAAATTTCTGAGCTCCATAGTCGGCAAATCACCGTGTGAACAGGTCCGCTCAGTTTATCAGCAAAATGCTATAAATGCTCAATAAGATTATCTCAAAGTATTCTCAGTAGCGCAATCTCAAAAAGGCTGTGGCCAGGATACTCTGCATTAAAGAAACACTCAAAAAGGCAATCGCAAAGGAAAAGGGTCTACTTGGAAATAAAGAGGAGGAAAAACATAACATCTCTCTGTGGAAAACCTGCAAGAGGCTGAAGAGTCCTTCAGTTTTGTCAGTAAACAAGTTTTGCAGATAAGATGACTGCTTTAAGCAAAGGAAACAGTGAAAAGTAGTAGCAATCTTTGCAAACTTGTACAGATTCTTCAGGATCAATTGATTGAATTGATTGAAAGAGCGATGCTATCAGAAGCCAAACACTCAGTTATTCTGCCAAAGAACCGTCACAAAACACAACTCATTATTAGAATTATTTATGAAGATTTTGGGCACAGTGGCAGAAGTCACACACTGTCATGTTTGAGACAGAAGTTTTGGATACCTGGAGCTATCTCAGCTATTCGAAAGGTTATCTCCAATTGTGTAACCTGCAGGAAGACAAGTTGTGTTAAAGGAGAGCAATTCATGGCTGACTTGCCAAAGGAAAGAGTGACTCCCGATTACCCTCCCTTTACTCACGTGGGTGTGGATTTTTTTTGTCCATTTGAGGTAAATTGTGGGAGGGCTACTGTTAAACGATATGGAGTGGTCTTCACATGTCTGAACATCAGAGCAATTCACTTAGAAGTTGCACAAACTCTAAATACCGACTCATGTGTGATAGAATTTTCCTCATTCCTTAGAATAGTTTTTAGGGGGAGATATATTTGGTGAAACATCCACTGAGGCCCAAATGGACACAGAGGTCAGATTTGGAGTGATGGGTTTCCCCAGGGACATAGTGACCTCCAAACACTCTTAGTCGTAAATAGATACTGTTAATCGTAAATTCCTTCTGTGCGTAATGAAGATAGTCACTGTAGGTCCTGTATTCGACCTTCAAGTTATCTGTTGTTTGGGACAGAGTGGCTCCAGCCTAGTTCCAGACACACATGTACCTGCCTTTCTGTACACTATAGACTTGTCTTATTGAAATATAGGTAAGAGTGTTTACATTGCTATCCTAACCTGTGACCTACTGGTGCTCCCTATATGGTATAGAGTAGATCGACACAACTTCATCTGAAAGGTTAAATACTGAGCATGAGGAATGGTCTGTTAGAATTGACCAAGACCAGCACCCTCTGCAGGCCCATTACCAACCTTGCAAGGGCAATTTTGGAAATTGGAGTTTAAAAGCTGCAGTAGGTAAGTCTGGCTGACTTACAGACTTGCATAAAAGCATGGTGTGTGAGAGAGAGAGATTGGCAAAGTGACGTTGCAAAGGAGCAGGGAAATTAACAATCTTCTTCTTCTTCGAGGTTTTTACACCAGTTGGCATCCCTGATGTTGCATTTCTGCCACCATTAGTGTTTAACGTCTCAGTTTCTTTTCATTTAAGCTGTATTTTCAATTAAAAATCCACACTCATCAGACCAACAAATGTCTCCCAATTTACGAAGTAACGAAGATTGTTCGGGAAAATGTGTCGGAGTAAAAGTTCACATTTTACTCAGGAAATGTAGTGGAGTAAAAGTAGAATTTGTCAGAACTCAAGTAAAGTACAGATACTCTGAGAGAATACAAGGTAATAAATACTGTAACGAAGTACTTCGTTACAGTATTTATTACCTTGTATTTTCACAACTGCATCTTAGCAATGTGAAACAAATACAGCAGAAATTAAATGATAAATGGACTGTACTTATATAGCGCTTTTCTATTCTTTGCGACCACTCAAATCTGGTTTTACACTACATATCACATTCACCCATTCACACACAGATTCTGATGGCAGAGGCTGCTACGTAAAGTGCCCAACTGTCAACCAGTTATCAACTTCATACCCGTTGGTTCAGTGTCTTGCCCAAGGACACTTTGACATGTAGCCTGAGGGAGCTGGGGATCGAACCTCCGACCTTTCGATCGAAGGTCGACCGACTCTACCACTGACCCACAGCCGCCCCAAACTAGATAGACAGATTAAGCTGAGGTAATTACCAATTTGTTTTAATACTGTTACCTACTACAGCTTTAGAACACACACACACACACACACTTCTTCATACAATTTTTTTCATGGACAATATTTTTTAAAACTTTTTAACATTGCTAACATTCACACTAGAGGTCTTCACGGGTCTACCAGAACCCAAGGACCCGGGACCCGACCCACGTATTACGTGGTCAAACGGGTCCGGGTTGGGACTTGTTCTATAATCCTCGGTTCCGGGTCACATTATGTGTAATACCCGAATGGATCCAGGAAGACCCGGCCATGATTAAAAAGTGTTCATGATTAAGGTGCTGTGTGTGTCTGTGTGTGTATTTTAAATCAAATCCGGTAATGATGGATACCTTCCTCGCTGATGTGGACAAAAAAGCTAAAAGAAAATGAATATAAAGAGGTAAAACCTTGTTTATGCAAATTGTGGACAAAGACGAGAAGAAAGTGAGCGCAGTTGCATGTAACACGTGTGTTAGGCTTCTAAACGAGCCGCGCGTTTGTCATCTGTCTGAATGACAGCAAGTGGACTTTTAATCTTAAATAACTTGTGGATTAGCATCTCTGTTTTTATCAACACGACATGGATACCAGGAAACCTGGGTGTGTTTTATGAACTTTCTTGGCGGAGGATGGATTATATGCACGGACAGGCACTGGGGAGAAGGCTGCGTCACACAGGTAGGACAAAAAGGTTTGTTTTGACAGCTGCCTAACGGCAACTTGTTAATATTAATCAGCTGTGAAGTCGGTGCTGATCGGGTCTGTTTAGGACTTTTTTTCAATAAACTGCATTAATAAAACTACCATATACATTGACTGAATTCTTTTATCTTGAACAGCCTGTAATATAAAAGTTGTTCATTTCAATACCAGTACTGTATCTGACCGATTTCAGAACATAAAAATTAAACTGAATTAAATTGCTGTAATCTACATTTGGCTACATTTAACACATAACATACACACGCCGTTTATTGAGGGGATTTGTGTGTATCTCTTAAATTGCTTAACGGCTTCACCTGCAGCACATGTGTTGTGCAAGTCACAGAAAAACAACAAAGGGTGAGGCTTCCCTTTTGGGATTAAGTTTTCAGTTTTTTGACCCAGCACTATGAAATGGAGTTTGTGTAGTACTGGTGAGTTAACATACTACATAATAAAGCTAATAACCATAAGCAAGTAAATGTTATCACAAATATCCACCAGCTGGTACTTAAATAAATGCTGACATGGTCTAAACAAAAGCTTGCTTTGCTGTCTCACATGCCTCTAAGTGTCAAGCAGAGACTTGTGTTGTATGCCCATAATGCACCCTTTAAATACCAACATATTGCACCATAGACTTTAAGACCAACACGCCCATGGGTGCTTACATGGGCTCAAGATAATTTGCTAGTTACGCAACGTGGGCGCTGGGCATGAAAATGACAACTGCATCGGGTGGAAAATAGCAATGACACTCGCCCTGCAGGCTGCAACACTTTATACTTGCAGCATGATAGCATTGTTATTGCGAGTATGCTAGCTCATATTGGCTAATATTTAGCTCAAAACACTGCTGAGCCAAAGTACAGCCTTACCAAGTTACTAGAAATACTGTAAACTCTCAGCCCCTTCCTACACAGAGATTCCGCAAAAGGGGCAAGGCAAGGTAAGTTTATTTATAGGGCACCATCTATAGAGCACCATTCATACATAAAGCAATTCAAAGTGCTTTACACAGTTAAAACAGAGCATTAAGGACATAAAAAGAAATGTGAAAAATAGATACAAAAACCCCCAAAATATATTTAGATATAAGTTCAGGTCCAGTCATGACACTATAACAGTATATGCTTACTTCCCTAAGGACGTTTTCAAACATGTCCAGTATTAGAAATGCCTTTTTAGGTTCTAACTCGTTAGTTAAACTTTCAGAGACATAACAAAGCTCTGTTGTTACTCTAGCATTTTTTACACTGCCAGTTCAAGGCAAGATAATTACGCCTCTGTTACATTACGTCTTCTATGTAGAACGCACGGAGGAACGTTTGTTTACACCTTGCGCACATTTTGCTTCTGCAACGCCAAAACGCAACGTAAAAACACACACTGGGGCGGCTTTACGCTGGCGTTGCTTGGTTCAATGTAAAATGTCAAAGGCTGCATGTCTTGTCCTGTCAGTCAGTCATGTCTTGACGGGTTGCGTAAAAGGGCCTATAGTGTTGTCTCACCAAACTGTGATTTCTTTACCTACTTGTCACCTGGGGTGTATTGCTTTGCTATTTCCTTGAACCACCTGCCAGTGTTGTTCTTTACACAGTGAAATATGCAGGCTATGATTTTATTCCATATATCCCTGTGCATATTGGGGCAGTGTCAGTACAGGATTACCCTGGAAATTCTTGTAATGTTGCTTCGCCACAGTTAATTTCCCTTTGGATAAAAGGAAAGAGTTGAGTTATACACCATTGTGAGCTCCGCAAACTACAGGGGATCGTTCCTTCAGTTTTCCATCCCCTCAACATGGTTAGTATGCAAAAGACATGACTGGGGGGTTTCTATCTTAATGGCTTGCCTTGTATTTATTATGGTTATACAGCTTAAGTAATTGAGAGGTGGAGCCATCTTTTTATTGACCATCAAGCTGCAGAATACAAATAGAAATTACTTGTAATCATCTGAGCCCGGTGGTTCAAAAGATTTAACGCATACTTTGTCAACAGGGGGTGCCAAAATCCACACAAACTGAAAGTTCCACACAATTGCTTCAAATTGGTTTATGTTTGATATTTATAGCTTTTTGGTGAATTATTTTACAGGGACAAAATCCTTACACCAACGGACAGTTCACCGAGCAGTTACACCTGCAGCACACACACACACAGCGTGAGGTTGTGTGTGCCAACAGGAAGTAGGAGACGCAAGCTTTTGTGAGCAATGAATCCATTTGCAATGCAATAAGGCACTATTAATAACAGCACAAGTTGAAACTCCTCCATGCTGACAGGCTAACTGTAGTGTTACACAAACAATGGCCTACTGGAACCATTTAGTTCCTTGAAGAGAAGTTCCTAGAACTAAAAGTTCCTGGACTTAAAAGTTCCTGGTACTTTTGGTAGAAAAGCACCTTTAGGTACATGGCAGATCTTGTCAGAACAAAACTACAAAGAAAAACCCAAATGAGTCTTATGTGTCATGAGTTATTATTGTTTAGTTTTGAATTTAATTTCACCCTTGTTCTTGTCATGATTTAGTCTTGTTTAGTTATTTATTTCATTTGTATTTCTTTGTCAAGATCATTTCCTGTTTTACTTTGACACCTTGTCTCCCATGTTTATCCACTTCCTGCCTTTGTGTGTTTTCCCACTTATTTGATTATGCCCTTATTGTTTTCACCTGCCTCTTGATTGTCTCACATGATAGGCCTCACCTTCCCTGTGTATTTAGTCTTTATCTTCCCCTGTCTATATGCCAGTTCATTGTCTTTGTCTGTGAAAACATCGTACATTAACCCTCATGAAACCTGCTCCTAGTTTCCTTGTGGCTCCCGTGTTACTCTTGTATTTTTTTCCTTGGATTATCTGTTACCTGGATTCGTTGGAAGTAAGATTTTTGGCTCTGCGTTTTGGTTTCCCTTTTTGACTTCTGTTGGAATTAAGACTCTGTTTTAGCCTTTTGCCTTTTCTTTATTAAATGTATATATCTCTGCATCTGGGTCCTATCCTTTTTTTGTTTATACAATTGTGACAGAATGAACTAGCCAAACACGGACCCAGCAGACTTTTAAGAAGTTTATGATTTAACTTTTGACCTTATATGTATTAAGGACTTTTGGAGAACGGCATACTCAGAAAAAGGAAGAAATGCTGCCCTGTCATTAGCACACAGGGAACTATCCTCAAAGCTACGGTTAAAATATTCTTTACCTGCATGGGCCACAGACCAGGCCAAGTTGTTCTGCATCTCAGCCAGCCCACATCGAGTCAGTACCTCAGCCTGCATACTGCCTGCTAGCCTCCAGTTTAGCTCCCCAGATTCTCCGCTGCCCAGCTTCCCAGAGTTCTCAGCCAGAGGTCTCGTTGGGTCCTGTTTCTGGTACAGTCCAGCCGGTGGACGCCCCGTCTGGTCCAGTTCCTGACCCAGTTCTTGGTTTGGAAACTATTATTTCTTTATTAGTTCTAGTAGCTACCTGAACAAATAATATAACTAATAATAGTCCCTTGCTGCAAATCCATGTAGTGAAGGAAATAGTCAAAAACATAGGTGCTGATTGGCCAAAAAGGAGTACTGTGAATCTGCACTCTATTGCTCTTCCCCATCAACCAGATCAGTAAACTGAAATTGAATTCCAACAACTGGATTTTGATTGTGATAACTGAATTTGAATTGTGACAACTGAATGTGGAATTCGAATCTTCAGATAATCTCAATTCAATTTCAGACTTTTACATTCAGTTTCTTTATTGGAATTCAGTTTCAAACAAATAAATTCAGTTTCAAATTATGTGATTAAAATATTGAATTTAGTTATTCAAGTTGAGCCATTCAAACTCAAATATAAATTCAATTCAAATTCAGTGTCTACTGACACATATTTCTGCCCATGCTTCTTCTCTCTTAAAGTTATGATTTTGGCTTGGCAGCAATGAATACAATCAAAACCAAAATGGCAAATGAAGCAGGTTAAAAAAAGACTTTGGGCCCTATTGTACACCTGGCGCAGGCGCTATCTTCATGCCCAGCACCCATGTTAGCGCCTATGGGCATGTTGGTCCTAAAATGAGGTGTGTTTAGGCAACCGGGTGACGCGCTGCTATCTTGAGGATGCAGAAAGCAACTCTGCCATAGACCAAGAAAAACCTGGTCTAAAGTCGAAGTCTAACGGCGCATCATGGGCATACATCGGCGAGTTCACAACACGTAAGTCTCTGTTTGTTACTCACACAGGGACGCACAGCAGCGCTTCTACTCATAAGGTAAAAGCAGTGCGTTTGCTGATACAGTGAAATAACGTTTATGGGGACTGTGATTTTGCATTGGCACTAAATGTGAATAGACGCCAATCTGAAGCGAGATTACATATAAAGTCAATGCAAAGACACGAGTAGACAGATTTGCGCATGTTGAAAAATTTCAACGAAAATTGCAAAGCCTATCTGCGTTCATCCTGACGTCACGTCCTGACGTCAACAATGGAGGAGAAACTCTTTTTTGTGCGCGGACATCCAGAGCTCTAAGATACGACTCCATACTTGTAAAGAAACTGGATGAAAAAGGGAAATTGCTTGGAGGAAAGTGAGCGAAGAAGTTGGGTTACCTGGTTATGTGTTATGTATTAGTTTGAGCTATCAGTTGTACTTTTCTATGAACAAAGTTAGCACTAGCATTAGCCTAAATTAGCACAACCGTTCACAGCAGACTTTCCATTGCATACTTGTCTGGTTTACTAGCAATTTAGATTTAAGTTGATGTGTATTTCTTGTCAGAGGAGATATGCTGCTGGAAGTGGAAGGGACTCAGGGAAATGAACCTGAAGGAGAGGAGAAAGGAGACAGAGAAGAAGAGTGGGTCAGCAAGGGCCAGTGAAAAGGCTGAGGTACTCTGTCTTTCCTCGACCCCTTTTTTACCCTAAGAAAGATGAGTAGTAACATGTCTTGGGGGGTCGAGGAACACAGGACCACAGAGTATGATGCAGAAGTGGAGGACCAGGGTTCAGAGGCAGCAGCAGGGCCATCACAGAGTGACGAGAGGTTGGTTGAAGTGAAGACACACACACACAGCATGGGAAACTCGTACGAAATATTTTTTATTGATGGATAGTTGTTTTTTGTCTCAGTAGAAATATTTCTTCACACAATATCTAGAATGAACAATATAAAAGTGAAATTTCAGGGATAATTTACTATACATCACAGGCTCACTGCATAAAAAGGTTGTGGGAGAATCAAAGACTAGATATTATCATGGCTGGAAATGTATGATGAATTCATATGGGTGCATTTGCAAAATGCTTTATGTGCTGTAATTGGCACTGAAAGTTAGAATGACCATATATCTGTCAAACAACAACACTGGACTTCATAATATTCTCAACTCTCTTGCTCCGCTTAAAAGCAGATCTGTTTCCTTTCCCGATCTTCGTCTCATGAAAGCCAAAGGTCGGCGACTCGAACGACTACACAGAAAAACTGGTCTCACTATTGTTACGCCCCACCCTAAGGCGGCCCTATGGGGCTAACAACTATCCACATTTGACCCAAAAAAACTCACAGGAAACACCTTAAAAAAGTCAAAACCCAGGGATTTATTATAAACAATACTAACAACCAAATTAACTGAAGGCTAACAAAAGCAACTAGAACACAACAACACAAAATCCCAGTCTGAGAGGCAGAACCACAGCAGTCCCAACTCCAGAAGCCTCTCTTGATGTCAGTGCTGGTGTCTTAAAAAGGCTACTGATCCAAGGCCGGGTGTAGCTCGTTGCAATTAGTTCACCTGCAGAGTTGGAAACAGAAGGGGAGAAGGGACAAACAGAACAGGGAGCACATACAGCCGTAACACTATTCACAAAGAAATATACAATAACCACATATTACGTAACAAGGACTCCATTGCAGCACTAAAACTCACTACTACTCCAGTATAATCACCGCAAATGATGGAAACTCCAAGTCACTGTTCTCCCTGCTTAACAATATCACCCAACCCCAGGACTCTCTCCCCCCTCACTTGTACACAACCACCTTCTGCAACTCCCTTATGTAATTTTTCAATTAAAAAATCAAGAATATCCACCAGCACCTTCATTCAAACCCTCACCTCAGCATCTCAGCCGACTTTCACCCATCCACACACCCATTCACCTTCTTCCAGCTCCCCACTCTCTCAGAAATCTCAAAACTCATCCAGAAATCCAAGCCATCCACCTGTCAACTGGATGCCCTTTCTACACAACTTGTTAAAACCTGCCTCCCCTCTCTGGTCCCCCTCATTTCTGCCATCATCCACTCCTCTCTCACCACTGGAACTGTCCCTACATCCTTCAAAACTGCTGCCATCACCCCAATTCTGAAAAAACCTGGCGCCGACCAACTTCCGACCTATCTCCAATCTACCCTTCATCTCCAAAATCCTTGAAAAAACAGTTGCCTCCCAACTCCATTCTCACCTATCCCACAATAACCTGTTTGAACAGTTCCAGTCTGGTTTCTGCCCACTCCATAGCACTGAAACAGCACTCTTCAAAATCACCAATGACCTCCTTATGGCAGCTGATTCTGGACTCCTCACCATCCTCATCCTCCTCTTCATCATCTACCTCCTTCCCCTCGGCAATATCTTCCGCAAATGTAATATTCAGTTCCACTGTTATGCAGATGACACCCAGCTCTACCTCACCACTTCACCCTCGTCCACTCTCCCGCCAACCTCCCTCACTGACTGCGTCTCTGAAATAAAAACCTGGTTCACCTGGTAAACTTTCTTAAATTAAACAGTGACAAAACCGAGGTTCTCGTCATTGGCACCAAATCCACTCTATCCAAAACCAGCAGCTTCTCCCTCACTATTGATAACTCCTCCGCTTCACCCTCCACCCAGGTTAAGAGTCTGGGTGTCATCCTTGACAGCACACTATCCTTTCAATCCCACATCAATAACATTACCCGGTCTGCCTACTTCCACCCACAAAACATCAATCGTCTCCGCACCTCCCTCACCCCCCACACTGCCGCCATCCTTGTCCACAGTCTCGTCACTTCCGGTCTGGATTACTGTAACTCCCTCCTCTTCGGCCTCCCTCATAAATCCATCCATAAACTTCAACTGGTCCAGAATTCAGCTGCCCGTATCATTACTCGAACCCCCTCCATCCACCACATCACTCCTGTCCTCCAACAGCTCCACTGGCTCCCGGTTCAGTTATGTATTCAATTCAAAGTCCTCCTGTTAACATTCAAGGCCATCCACAACCTCGCCCCCCCATATCTGTCCGACCTCCTCCATGTTCCCACTCCCTCCCGCTCCCTCAGATCCTCTTCCTCCTTACACCTGTCTGTCCCCTCCGCCCGTCTCACCACGATGGGGAGCAGAGCATTCAGCTGCTCTGCTCCCCGTCTCTGGAATTCATTACCACCCCAACTCAGAAACATCGATTCATTCCCCGATTTTAAAACAAAACTCAAAACACATCTGTTTAAATCTGCCTATTCCACATGACGCTAATTGCTTTGTCACTTTTGTTTTTCTTGTTTTGTTTGTTTTTTCTCTCTCTTTAAATGTGTATTTTGTGTATATATATATATCTATGTACGGTGTCTTTGAGTGCCGAGAAAGGCGCCCTCAAATAAAATGTATTATTATTATTATTATTAAACAAAAAACCAAGACATCTTTGTTATTGCCACTACAGAAAAGTCACATAATCAATCATCTGATGTCAGTGAGCCAGAGTCTCCCAGTCCTGCTGCTGCTCCTCCAGCAGAGATACCACCCACATACCGTACATGACAAAAGTTGGATTGCAATTTATTAACGGTATAACTATAATTTTATGCATGAATTGATTGTTTTTCACTATGACAAGTACTGTATTCATTGCTTTTCATGTTTGATTCATGTTTTTTGACCTGTTATTTTACAAATATTAATTTTACTAACTATGATTGATATATATTGATGGATGGAATACAGTGGTTTCACAACATATGTCGTTTCCATTATATACAGGGAAAAAGAGGCGCAAGACGACCGGGGGGAGTGACCAGGAGACGGAGGAAAACAACAAAATAAGGAGGCTGCTTGTGGAAGCGCTGAAGAAACAGGCGACATCTGCTCCACCTACCCCACCTACCCCCTCAAAAGAATTAGTTATTTGATGCTGTTAAAATGATGATTGACAGCTCTGTTGACAAATATGGCACCTGCAGCCAATCAGTTCCAGATTAGCAGAGTAGAGGATGAAAGACCTACACATAGAAGCTGTTTTGCTGTAAAAAATGTTGGGGAGCGAGATCCCTGCTGTTTTATTTGGTAAGTTAAGTGTGTGTTTTGAATAGCGGCTAGTGGCTAAGGCGGCTCCTCCCGCTGATCTCTACTGCACAGACTCTGGCTCCAAATGATGTCACCATTGCAAGATAGCAGCGCCTATCACAGGGGCTATTTTGGCATCACTCGTACAATGAGAGCAGATGGAGACGCGTCGTCCTTCTTTATATACAGTCATTGGCTGTGCCTGAGAAGCCTGGTTCCTTCCCTACAAAGACTGTCGCCACAGTAGAGGGAAAGACATAATGATGTAATTATTTTGGCATACTTTTGACCCGTTAATGACAATTAAATCACAGCGAAATCTGTTTATTTTGTGTATCATACCGCTGTCGTAAACCGCGGTTTCAGCTGACGTGTGACTTGCGAGATACAGTGATATCATGCCGTTTGGTTTTCTGACGTATCTGGGACTTCCACAACAGGTACAAGGCTGCAATAGTGGTTATTTCGGCCATGGCTGATGACAGAAAGAATTGTCAGAAAGACATCTTCCTCTCTTCTTCTCTGGAAGTGAAGAAGCGATATTCACAGATTTTTTTATCTGGCAGTCAAACTTGCGGAGGTAACGCGTTCAGTGTGAACGCACAGTGAGACAGCATGCTTTTGTTTCCCTCGTCTCTTTAAATCATGATACTGCTTTCGGGTTTGTAACTGATCTGGTGAGAAGTCTCCACACACACCTGCTTCATCAGATTCCTGCTTGAGCAACACACAGGCCAAAAACTACTGAGACGCAAATCTTTCCATAATGCTCCATCTGACGCTCTTTCTAATAAATGCAGAATCTGACACACACTCACACACGCAACTAAGAGGTAAATTTATTACAATGCTCAGACACAACTACCTGTGGCACCGACAATCATGTCCACAGACATTAATACACTGTCCAGTGTCCATTACGCACGCACTGGAGAATACATGTGGTAAATAAACATTTAAAGCCTACCTTTCTTTGATGTTAAAGCCCCTGGAAACTCAGCTTGAAATAGCAAAAATGCATATATGATATCAGAGTTGAGTGTGTAATAAAGCATCCACAAAAATCTGAGTGAAAATAAATGTTCAGAACCACTAGAAAATCTTCTTGAAAAACAGCTTGTTTGGCTGTGCAGACAATTTCTCAGGACTGTGTAGGCGTGGCAGCTCCAATGTTGATTGACACCTGCCGGAGTCTGCCTGTCCGCGTTCTCATGGCAACTGTCAACACAACAATGGCGCATGGGAAAGCAGTGTTTCCTCTAGGACTTCCAGCAGCAGGGTAGAGGGTTTGTTGTACCACCCAGGTATGAGCACATGTGCACATCATATCAAAACTATTGCTGTCAGGTGATTAAAAAATGAATCTAATTAATTACAGACTTTGCAATTAACTGATTTCATTTAATCTCATATATCAATGATTTCTGTGAGAAGCACATAGCATGTAGACTTACCCTCTTTCTAGATGGTTATTTCTTACTTCCACACTTTAATTGTACTTTCTTCTTCACCTCATTAAGTTTTAATTCACAAACTACTTTAATCTGATCACTTTGCTTCAGTCCCCCAACACACCTGCACCTCTGCTCCCTGCACCACTACTGGCCCCGCTCAACCCCCCCGCCCCCGCTTCTGTCTGTCTCTCTCTCTGTCTGCTGTGTTGACTGTCTTCATCAGCAGTCTGTTTAATTAAGTCACAAAAGTTACATTTTTTCTCTTTCGCAATTCAGTCTTCACGTGAGTCGCATGTGCACGAGGGACGTTAATAATGAGGTAGTGATCTAAACGATCGATCATTACCAAATGACATCTCCTTTTATAAGCTTTATAAAGCCCGACAATCAATGAGTTTACAGTAGGGACGTACGGAGTTAGACAGACAATATCTCCTCATTTCAGTATAATATTGTGCAGCTCGCTGGAGGGAGATCGCCAGGGAGCTGAAAGTTTCATACTGAGCGCACAGCTGATATGGGCAAGTGGATTGTTCACACTGCGTATTAGAACTGCGTATGTATGCCGATGTCAGCGATGCGGAGCGGACCCTCTTTTGCCGTTAGAAGTAAACTGGTCCCGCTGTTGTTTATGTGGTTGCCAAGACTTCACGAGTTCACTGTTTCAGTGGTCTTCCTCAATGAGGAGAGGATGGACGATCGTTGATTTGCAGCGGAAATCTCCAAAGAGTCGTTCAATTACAACTTCTGAAGCAACGGCTGCAACATTTCATTAAATGTATGTGGCGGAAACACTGCTGCTTCTCCAAGTCCGCCGCATTTACAAAATAAAGAATGACACGTTGTCATCTCAGATGGTGGATGTGCACCCGGGGACAGCACACACAGGCATGATGGGGGAAAAAGGCGATCGTTAGGTAAGTAACTGCAACAGGTATGTGCAGAGATGTCCAAGGTATGTAGACACGAGTTAGCGCAGACTCAGAGAGAGGGATTGATCGCGAGCCCAGAAGGGTTATTGCACCTGTGAGGGCGGGGCAACTGCTGTTGATTATTTCAGGATTGGTTCGAGAAAATTTATGACGACATAAATATCTTCACTGACCACGCCCAAATTAACCCCAACGTCAGGGAAGTTAACAAAGTAAGAATGGCAATAACTCCAGTTTGGATTAAAAGTCTTTTCTAAAACTTTTAACATGCTTACAAGTATGTACATAAGACTTAAAATTGCATAGTGAGAAGGATTTTGTGGATTTGGGTTTCCAGGGGCTTTAAGCACACAGAACTTTAATAAACACAAGATTTAACTTAAAGAACATAAATATGCCGGCCCAAGCCCAGTTTATATAAGAAGAATGAAATCTGCTGTGTAAATAGCAACACGCCTGCCTGCAGGTGCACCTGGCTCTTAAAGGGAATGAGAGCTGACACTCTGATTAGTTTGATTCATGTTATGTCGAAAACACACCTATGAAAAATCCAGGGACATAAGCCACCCTCCCGGTTTGCGCCCAGATTGTGCGCTGTCTTAAAAGCAAAAGTGGGTCAGACACGCCCTAAATCACTTGCCGGCATGCGCTTTAGACTGTGCGCCTTCCACCGTGTAAATAGGCGCCAGAGTCATAACTGGACTGATAAATGTGAACTCAAAAGCATATTGTAAAACTTACCCTTATTGAGGTGCATGTTTGTGGTGAGCATGCCACAGGATAGGCTGAAACCCTGTGTCATTATCTCTCCCTATGGAAATAAATCTGTACCTTTCTAAGCACAGAGCTGCTAATACAATTCAGGGGAGTAATAGGTAACTCACATATTCACTCAAGAAAAAAAAACCTGTCAGCAATATAACAGCTCATATAACTGCCAAGTTGTGAGGTTGGGAAAGGTCTTCTCAGAGTTGATTACATTTCTTTATTTAAGTCAAATGGTATCTCTGGGATGGTGAATATTTATAGAAACGCAGAAATCATGAAACACATTTTAAAAAGAAAAGGAATTTTTACGAATTACGGCAGCCCTTTTAGCCCTCTATTTTTTTAATTGGCCGGGGCAATCTCTGTTCAAGAGAGGCTTACCCCCTCGGCTGACTCTGTGTAAAAATGAATACTTAATTTCGAGAACATTCTTATTTAAACTCATAACATAACCAACCAGATGCATGAATCACTGTAAACACAACATGTCCACATGTTTGAACACACACCAACATTAATATATTAAAATGACCTCAAAAAGCTTACAGATTATTTTTCTATCCTTGTCCATAATTCTCAACTGATTACACTGAGAATAGCTAACGGAAGCCCCAGTAACCTAGGATGGAGAACACACCACCATCACACATACACAGACACACAGGAAGCTGGAGAACCATGCTGTCAGATAGACAGAAAGAGGACGGAGCGATTAAATTCTGCCCAGAGTTTTTTGTCTGTGAGATTGGTTTTTAACGTCCCCAGTTCCCTTCTCACTCCCTATTAGTGCAGTGAAAAAGTGAGAGGACAGAGAGAGTGCTGGAAAAATAGGAGGCTTCTACAGAGACAGCACTTGGTGGATACTTAACAATGTTATTAATCCATTAATCCTTGTTTGACATTTGCCCATGCATCACCCCTGATTGCTCTTTCTTTTAGAGCTGCAGGCTACAGTAGGTGTGTGTACATCTTTTTTTCCTTATTACCTTTTCAGTGTCCTCACAAGAGTGGTAAGATGATAAAAATCCAAGAAAGTCTGAACATTAAGTTTAACTGCACTGGGTTAAAGAGGGATGCAATAGCCTACATGTTTTTTTTTTGAGGAAATGATGAACATGTATAAATGACAGCAGTTCTAAAGCTAAATAGTGAGTACTTTTAAAGATGTGTTAAAATATGTCAGCATTTGTTAAAAAAAAAATAGAATAGACATGAAGGATTAAGCCACACATTGCTCTGAATAACTAATTCCTAGGTTGCTTACCTGAATCCCCATAAACGACATTGGATGCTAATTTATTTTCATCAAAATATATCAGACAATATCTAGGCAGTATTAAATTTTTTTGGCCATTTACAAACAGCAGAATTGATGAAATTAAACCTTCAGGCAGCGCAAAACAGGCCCTGCACCCTGCATGCAAGGGAAGTAGCAGGATGGGTTTGAAAGGAGGTTGGTGGACATGGCTTAGATTTTTTTTTTTAAAACATCTCTTTACTCTATGTGTCCTCTATGTGGGGCTAGAGAACACTCACTTATTATACTGTACATCATGTTGCTGTTTATTATGCATAGACCACACGCTGTAAACTTTATGCAAGTTGGATGCTCCCTGTCCAGGCTGACATCCTTATGGAGCTATGACTATAAGTCAATATGTGGTGTGAATCTACATTTCTTTTACTACATCTAAGCCTAGTCCCAGATCCGATTTTACGTTTCGCCACTTCAGATACATGGTACCTATAAAATAGTAATTTGGGCACACTATAGGTCTGATTTGCAACACACGCTTAGCCTTAGACCAGTCAATATCAATTAAAACAATTTTAGTTCAAATTTCCGTGTACATTTTTGTGAGTTCTTTAAAATTGGAGCAATGCCTAAGCCTAACCATATATCCCCAATATCTTCCAAAGTTTTTCTTAAATCTCTTAAATTCGTTCCTAAAAAGTTAAAGTCAGATGCATTACTTGTTTTTTAAAGAACAAATGTTGCACCTCTGATCTTATGATAATTAAATGCCTTAACCCTTGTCCTTGAAAGTGGAGACCTCATGCCCTATGTTTCTTGGGCCTCAGTGGTGAGGTGTGGTCAGGCAAACATGCTATCTTGAGGACTCAGAAAGCAACTGCGCCATAGACCAACAAAAACCTGGTCTAAAGTCTAAAGTCTGTCAAAGTCTGTCTCTGCTATGTAAGGGGTGCATCATGGGCATACATCGGTGAGTTCACAACATACAAGTCTGTGCTTGTTACACACATGGGGACGCACAGCAGCCCTTTGATTTATAAGGAAAAAGAAGATACTGTGAAATATCGTTGTCTATGGGACACAGGACTGTGAGATGGCAAGCTTTTGTTTCCCTCGTCTCCTTAAATCATGATACTGCTTTTGATTTGTTACCGATCTGGTGACACCAGAAGACGTGGACAAGCTCACCGCTGCTGTACACACCTGTTTCACCTCAAGGAGATTCCTGCTTGAGCCACACACGGGCCAAAATGCCACACCAAGCTCTCCATAATGCATGCGCATTCTGATGCTTGCTCTCTCTAATAAACGCAGAAACAGAAACCAACTCACACTCACACACATGTAACTAAGAGGTCAATTTATTATAATGCTCTAACATAACTGCCTGTGGCACCGACAATCATGCCCACAGATATTAACACACTGTCCAGTCTCAATTATACAAGGACAGAATACAGCCATGTGATCCAGCAGCAACAATAAGTAAATATACATTTATACCTTTCTTTGATGGTCAGCACACAGAACATTAACAAATATAAGATCCTGTCCGTCTGGAGATTTAAATAATTAATTCTGTGCCTTGTGTGTAAATGTACACAGCGTAAATGTAGGCTATGTCTCTGTTCATTTTCGTTTCTGCAGGGCAGTGGGATTGCTTTAGTGGCTTTAACATTAATCCGTGCTTTGACATGTATTCTACAGTGACCTGTGTGTGTTCAGAGGAAAGAAACAAGTTAAATATGCCAGTCAGGGTCCGGTTCATATCAGAAGAATAACTGAAATCTGCTGTGTAAATATACGCCTGCCTGCAGGCGCACCGGGCTCTTAAGGGGAATGACAGCTGACACTCTGATTGGTTTGATTCATGTTATGCCGAAAACACGGCTATGAATAATCCAGGGACTTAAACCAACCTCTTTGCGCTTTGAGCCTAGGTTGCGCCCAGATTGTGTGCCATGTAAGCAAAAGTGGGTCGGACATGCCCTAAATCACTTGGCGCCATGCGCTTTAGACTGTGCACCTTCCGCCGTGTAGGGCCCCAGGTTTTTGTTGGTCTAAGGCGGAGTCGTTTTCTGTGTCCTCAAGATAGCAACACGCCAACTGTTTGCCTGACAACACCTCAATTCAAAACCAGCACGCCAATGGGCGCTAACTCATAATTGCTCATAATTAAACTAACTATCATTACTTCTGGTAGCTACCAGAAGCTCCATGTAATGAAGGAAATTGTCAAAAACATAGGTGTTGGATTGGCCAAAAGGGAGCACTGTGAATTAGCACTCAATTGCTCCTCCTTATCAACAGGATGTGTATCACAGTATACTGAAATTGAATTTCAAGAACTGAATTTGAATAGTGAGAACAGTAGGTGGAATTTGAATTTTCAGATAATCTGTATTCAATTTCAGAATATTACATACAGTTTCGACTTTATTGGAATTCATTTTCAAAATAATAAATTCAATTTCAAATTATGTGGTTGAAATTCAAATTTTAAATTACATTTTTCAAGTTGAGCAATTCAAATTCAAACATAAATAAGTCAAATTCAGTGTCACTGACACATATTTCTGCTAATATCCCCACTCTCTCTTCCTCATATTCCCTGTCTTCAGCAAAAGAAATTGCTGGAGCATATGAGTATTACACAAATAGTTGCAAACATGGTGACTATTCTTTAACCTTACCAAAAAGGCTCTGGATTTTAAATGTCAAGACAAACATGCTGTATTTGAAGTTGAAGAAGTATAAAAAATTATAAAAGCTTCCAAAGTTTAAAACATCGATAAATGTCAGTAACAATGATAAACCTTTTGTTCAAGGGGCAACTGCACGTAATTTAAATGGAGAGATAGCAATCTTGGTTGTACGGACACCTGCCAACCCCTGTGTCAGCAGTTTAATCTCCTAAACCCTATCCTATCTCAGTAACATAAGGTAGGCTGGTTTTTCAGATTTAATACAATTGACAATATATGTAGAAGTAAAGGAGAAGACTGACTATTTCTGTGTAGTTATAAGTTTTATGGCCTGTCACCGCTGCCATCAGATTGGTGTCCGACAATGTGATTTACAGCACACATACTGGTAATGCTCTTGTTTACATTTTCCATGAAAAAGATTCACAGTGAGTCATAAGTTTGAGAATTAAAAGGTAGTAGTTTCCCCCTTAAGATAAAACTACTTACCCATGTGCAGGACAGTATAAATGTGTTGTCCTTTCGGCATAATTTTGGTTGTATTTTATTTTAATGAACTTTTATTTTGAAGTTTGTCTGTCATGCTTAAAGATGTAACTTCTTGTTAGTTTTAACAACATAATAAGCAAAGAGAAGTTCTGCTTTTTCCACAGGGGCTGGAAAAAACACATGGTGCACTCATGAAATATCAAAATGTTACCACTTGTGATGTGTGTGTGAAGTTTTGTGACAGATCCTCTCCTCTGGTGGATCATTGTCGGTAGGTTCCATTCAGGATCTGTGAAACAAGGTCCATTATTTGATTGCAAGTTGGACATGCTTAAACAATTATCTGGAAAGAGTTCCTTATTGGGACAGTCTAATTTCCATGAACCCATATATTGTATGCGTAATGTAAGTATCATCTTAAATACAATATGTACCACTGCTTTAGTTATTAGTTCTTGATCAGGTAAGCGATGGTCTATAACTACTAAGGTACTCTGCATTTGGTCATACTGTATGCTGTCATACTGCACTGCTGCTTTACAGCATACATACAGGACAATTTGTTCAACATGTTTGTTTTCTCAAAGCCCATCATGATTTGTTTGTCACAGTCATACAGTGTTTGTCACAGTTTGCTGTTTGGAGGCAGAATGTTACAAGCTTTTTTGTGAGTCTAGCTTTGAATCAGAAAGGAGAAATACTGATACCCTAGGACTCCTTGCTGGTGCTGATGCTGTTAAGACTATGGTTGTGACTTGTCTACTACCGTATGTGTTTCAGAAAAGGAAATAATCAGTGTGTGTGTGTGTGTGTGTGTGTCTGTGTGTGGGGGCTTAGAGAATAGAAAATTGAAAGCTCTGTTGTAATCTCAAGCCCTATCAACTCCCAATCCCTGCCCTGATATCTGAAGCGCAACACACAAATGTGCTGACACACACAGCTGAAAGTGCACAACACGGCTTCTTTTTCTCATCTGCTGTTTCCTAAATACCTCAACTGTCATCTCTCCCACACACACATACACACAGATTGCAGAAGCAGACAGCTTAGTGATGGTATTTGGTTTCGTCATCAGCATCGCCTCTGTTGTGGAATGACAGGTCAAAGGTTTTGAATTTATAAAGCTCAGATTCATCATGAGCTGACACACACATGCGCTCACACACACACACACGCACACACACACACACACACACACACACACACACACACACACACACACACACACACACACGATCTATGTGATCTCTTGTGATTGCTGTTAGAGTGGTGACAGTAAAACGGCAAGTCATGGAAAACAAATGAGCAGAGAAAATAATCACAGCACTGTCAGCATTCACTGGCAAGCTAGCGAGCTGATTGCTATACAGGCAATTTACTTGTTTGATTGAGTGACACAAAATGGCTGCTTGGCTGCAACTGAATTCAGGCCTGTCTCGTGGCAGGTGGTGGATGATGTGCAGATGTGATAAGCATAATAATACTGACAAGATTGACCCATTAAATTATATTCTTTATTCCTAATGAGTTTCACAATATTTACACCTCTATATCTTGCTATCCATAGAGAGCTAATCACACATTTATTCACACTCAGTGTGTTTCAATGGGGACATACTGTGAGGGCCCTGGACTGTAACTTGACTGTT
Organism: Semicossyphus pulcher; assembly: GCF_022749685.1. Lineage (NCBI taxonomy): Eukaryota > Metazoa > Chordata > Actinopteri > Labriformes > Labridae > Semicossyphus > Semicossyphus pulcher. The sequence goes on from NW_027211726.1 coordinate 25,935,462, forward strand.
TTATATTTATGGTTTATATGTTTGCAGTTAGTTTAACTGTGGCATAACTGAGTATATGATTCTCTTTGGTCTTTTCAATTAATTTCAGTCCTGTGAATTACGTACAGTCTGTTTGCAGTGTAAACAATGTTTAAGAAAGCTAATGATTCCTCTGTCTGTCTCATATTTCATTATTTATTCTTGTGAGACCAGAGAATTTCAAACCAGGGGGCCCTTGATTTTATTCTCTTCTGCCTTATTAGCCAGCTAATTGGAGAACTTTCTGCAGTAGTTGCAAAGTGGAAACTTAATTTTGACATCTTCTCTCCTTTTTTCTTGCTTTTGTCACTGACACACAGCTGAAACTAGCTTATTTGGATTGAAATCAGACAGAGCCAAGCAATAAGATGACAAGTAATTGATGCATCGAGACATGAAAACGAAACAACAAATCTGGATGTTTACTGTTGACCAATTATTTCCAATCATCGTAACACATTTGTCTTAACTTGCAGGTTTTGATTTGATGCAAGCCCAGGACACACAGATAGGTGTGGGGGACTTGAGATTACCCAGAAGAACACTGCTGGATTCATCAGCAGGCATCTGGTCACAGCAGGGGCAAAAACATTTCAAATACTTGGTTTGTGCCTTTGTAAAGAGATGACAGTTGATCCATGTGTATGTTTTGTAGATGTGTCAGTATTGAATATTCCTCAGATGTATTACTGAAAGTCAATTGTTTTGAAGTCTAATTGTATTAAAAATCTATTTGGCTAAGATGTCAGCACATCTATCCATGTTACATGTTTGTACTTCTTTGGTCAAATTGTATTTTCCAAAGGAAGACATTTTGGTTTTTCTAGCTAGCACCCTTTCATTTGTATTCTGTCAGGCAGGGCTATTCAACTTCAACAGCAAGTGGGCCACTAAAAAAAAAGCTGGGGGTTCGCGGGCCACACAGAATAATTTGTCACTGAAAAGCTACAAATAGCTCCTACATAGATTTAAGTGTTAATAGAATAAACTAGCTAATCCCTTTTATTTTACTATGTTAATGTGCTGCTGCTCAAGAGCTTTTTCCTGGTTAAATAAAGGTTAAATCAAAATAATATATATAAAATAAATAACTTGAATTAAAAATAAACAACAAATATCTTGGTTTATTTCGTGTTGGGGCTGGCAAAGTAAATACATACTTTTCACAATCAACTTTTCTTCACTTAGCTTGGAGAGAGACATTTTCAAGCTGGTTGTTTGCTTAAAGTTGGCTAATGTGACTTTTTCTGTAAAATGACTGCTAAAGTGAGGCTTCACTGAGCAAATGCAGGTCTTATTTGTCTTCACCTCGCACATATCCATGAATGACAAGGAAAGACTAGCTTGACTCAAGCTGCATTTCATAAGTTATTCAACATGCCCTTGACTTCCCCTCCAAATGTTGTCTTAATAAAATTAAAAAAGCACATTTTTATATATGTATCTAATTTACGGTTGTGAGAAAACCAGCATGTTTTTGCATATTCATCTCATTTGTCATAATTACCCATATGTCACTTTATTCCACACCATGTCACTTTAGATTGTCACTTATGACACTTTTGTATACCAGTTGTATATATCTCTTATTTAATTTAATTTAATTTTTATCTATTCCTATTTCTATTTGTACTTTCCATCTTGCTACTTGCTTCATGCTTGTCTTTGTGCTGTTGCAACAACTGATACTATCTTATCTTATCTTATAAAGTAAGAATTTCATAGCTCAATAAAGGTTGGTTATGTGTTCAAAGGGCACTGCAACAATAGTTTTGTTGAACCAGATATACATTTGGATGACGGGGGTGTCGCTGCAGGGTAATGAAGGGTTGGCAAAGTTATCAAAGCTATACAGTCGACACCTGTGTCTGATTCATTAGCAAGCAAATGGGATAGATAAGACTTTTTGAAGTGGGGTTGTATGATGTACTTATCAATAGTAAGTGTACTACGTATAGTAGACAACAGCCAGCACGGCTCTTGTTAGGAGAATCCCTTATAACATTGGCCCCGAAGGCCCCGTATTCTTTGTGGGGAAAAGACAACAAAAATCCTCACGATGCATCAAATAAATTGATGTATAAGAAATGTTGGATGAGCCAACTAGCCATGTATTGTAAGCATAGACTGGTACTTTGTGCTAAGATATAAAAACATTTTACTGGAATTTTACTCAACAAAAAATAAATCATCATCGCACAGCAAGCAATAGTATTTGTTAGATATTTGCATTAAAAAAGGCCCCAAAAGGCATCAAGAACACAAACATTACTGAGGTTACATTCAGTGACTTAATTAGCTGTGTTGATGTCCAGCAGACAGCTAGCAGCACTCACCTGTCACTCAATTCATCAATGCCCCTAATTATGCATGACTTTTAGCCTTCAAAGACTTAAACAGGTCAGTTATATAAAAATGTACAAGCCAAACTGTTGTAATCAATAGAGAAATAAGCTATACAGACCAAAACCGTATTTTAAAGTTGGGAGCCTGGTAGATTTTCATAATGTATAAACTTCTGCTACCTGCTAAGACACTGAGCCCTGAGAGGTAAAGATGACCTTGTGACCTCTGAAACCCTCTTTACTGTAATGAAAGATGCTCCACTCCACAAATGCTGGTAATGTCATACACACACACACACACACACACACACACAAACACACAGATGCACATACATGCAAGTGTGCACACTGTCAAACTCAATGCTTTAATTATTCACAACAACAAAAAAACAAAATAGCATCAAGGATAGTATCTATTTTTACTCCTAAGTCTGCTGATCTTTCTAAAATTTCCGAAGGTGCACTGAAATCTGTCATGAGGAGCCATCATTAGGGATGCTTCTGAGTGGCTTTTTGAAAAGAGAATGCTGTTAACAGATATAAACATACTGCATGCAGAGGAGTCTATCTGAAAGATAATGACAGACTGAGTTGACAGAGCTTTTGTTTGTGTCTTTGTCCCGGCAACACAGTGGAAAGAGAGCTTCAGTGTGGATGCCAGTTCATGTTGCAGGCGTTGTAACTGTAACTTGAAGGCCTTTGTTTTCTGACAGCTCGTGGAGATGAAGAGGGCCGCTTTGTAATTATATTGACAACACTGAGGCTTCATTAAAGCACATCTTTGTGTAGTATATAAACACCTTGGAGAAATGAAACAGAGAGAAAGGGAGACAGGGCAAGGAAGAAGATAATTAAATATGGTGACATCCATGCAGTGGTTGAAAATCATAGCTGTTGGTGTGTGTTTTTTATTATAGTGAAAGTATACCGTTTGATATTTTGCTGTTTACAGTGAGAAACAATAAAATGAATTAAAATGTATCTCATGGCTGGAAGCAGGTTAGTGAAACAACATTCAGGTCACGGATAGAGCTCCATCCACCGTGGTATGTAGTGCAATGCGAACTTGTCTCAGTAATTACATGATTAATCAAGCCAACCACGAGCGGCCATAATGATCGCATTCAACTACCACCATGTTTCACACAGATAATGAACCATTCACTTGAGCTAATTTGCTATGGGAATCTAGTAATCTTCCCCTTGAGTTGACATTTCCCTCTCTCATGAGAAGCAAGGCTACAGTTCAGGGCATACCATTGTGACTCCATTTTAGTATTGAAAAAAATATTCCCCCTGTACTTGTTTAGTTGCTCATTGTTTTTAATTCAATACTTAATGAGTGGCGTACCCACCTTGCAGCACTTACTTCAAGCTGGTTGTTGTTTTTTTCACATTCATCAGATTTGTGGCCTGATGGTGAAAGCACAGGACCTCATGCCAATTGAAGGCTTCCATGTTCTGTTGTTTTTAGTCACACCAGTCACCTGTCTTTGTTGTTAATCCATGAGTGTATATTGTATAAATAGAGATAATAATAATATATGTTATTTATATAGCGCTTGTCATGATACTCAAAGTCACTTTACATTATCAAAACAACTAAAAAAACAAAATAAGAACAGAACAATTAAAACAATGAAAAGATCATCATCAGAGGTTAAAAGCAGTTCTAAAAAGGTGGGTCTTGATCAGTGATTTGAATGAGGTCAGGTCAGCACAGTCTCAGATGTGTTGGGGTAGAGGGTTCCAGAGAGAGGGGGCAGCTATGGAGAAAGCTCTGTCACCCCAGATGACATGACAGCCACCCAAAAGTGAAACTAAAACATCTCGATTACCCCCTGGTGGCTGGCTATTGTATAGGTCATATAGATCTGCCTCCCTCTATGTAAGCAGAAGGGACATGGGCCAAACTAAACAATTAAACCAAAACACTGGTGTGCTTCACTCATATAGTTTCAGATTGTAATAGGTGCTGAACCCAGGTCACAAAATTTGACAACAAAGTTGTCTCAAATGCATATGTAACACTTTAAATGATGCACAATAGGTTAATTCGTTACCTACTGAGAAATGTAACGCATTTGAGTACTTTTGTAAAACCAAAAACTCTTATCTAGCTAGTAGCAATTCTAGCCCAGTGGCTAGATTAACTTTTTTGTTGTTGTTATGCACACCATTAATGGAAAAAGAGTAGGCTATGTATGATTATAGCTATGGAAATCATCATAAAAAGACTAATTCCAAAGCACAACTGGCTAGCTCCAAACAAGGCACAACAGCAATTTGAAAACTGGTCTAACTAGCTTGCACCCACTCTGATATTATTTAATGCATTTCCCATGGGAGGGGGGAAACAGGGAGTAAAATAACATGGCATAACAGGTGTGAAAGAAATTAAATGTAGACAAACAACAATAGCGATTACTTGAATTGCAGAACTAACGCGTTACATACTTGTTAAAACAAAGATGTAATCCTAGTACCCTAATTACTTTATAAGGCTTTGTAAGGCGTTACCCCCAACAATGGCTGCGGCACATAAATGAACTGTACTTATAAAACGCTTTTCTAGTCTTTGCGACCACTCAAAGCTCCTTTTACACTACATATCACGTTCACCCATTCACACACACATACAGCTTTAGAGTGAACAGACAACCTACTCTACCACTGAGCCACAGCCACCCCATGTGGATAAGTTGTATGTAAGTAACTCTGAGAGGAGAATTAATTAATGCTCCAATCTTCTGTCCAATAAACTATAGCAACCTGACAAATCATTGAATTTGTGTTTCTTAAGCCAATGCAAGTTGATGTCATTAGCTTGTAATAAACGATGTGGGAAAAAAGCAGTTACTATTAGTTTTTAATGTTACAAAATGATTTGACTTTTCCCACATTATTTTCTCTGTAAAGCTGCAGTAAATCAAGCTGAACATGCGGAACACACTGAGTACGTGTTAGCTATCTGTCAAGCTCTGTCAAGATTTCAAACATAAGAAGAACGCTTCGTCAGACCTTTGTCTCCAATTTCTAGCACTGTGCGAAAGTGCAGTAAATATAATGAAGAAGATAGGGATGAGTGGTACATGTTTAAAATGATAATGATTGTCCAACTTACAGCATAGGCGACATTGACAATGATGAGGGGGAAGTGGCTGAAAATCAATGAAACAACCAAGACAACTGCTGCAGGTGATATCTTGATTCTTCAGCCAGCAGCAGCTATTCAACCACTCTCTCTTAACATCGCCTAATCTGCAGACGAGGGGAATTGTCTCATCACTTCTGCTGAGTGGGCAGCCATTTCAAAGTATCAATTGGACATGTGTCAGAGGAAAGTTTTTGCTGCCAAAGCAGCACCTTTCAGAACATATGAGCCCTCCGGAAAAAATGAATCGTCCCCTGTCTTCCCTATCCCTTTTCGCCCATCTCATTTTTTTCATTTCCCCACGCTGCAGAGGAAGGAGTAGTGCCACTGTGAACAGTTTGAGTGATGAGAGAGATAAGTGGCAGAGATGCTTTGGAAGTGGGGACTCAGGGGGGAACAGAGTGTGTATTTGTGTGTGTGTTTAGATGTGTGTTGAGGGCAGAGGCAAGGAGAGGGAAGATGATAGACTGAAGGTGACAGATGTCAGTAGCCTGACGATGAGGAACATGATAAGCAGCCTTCCTGTCATTCAGATGTACAGACCATGACATCTATCAAGCCATCAGCTCAAACCATGCTTGTACAAGCAGAGTCCAGAATGTCTGTTGTTAGCTGAAGAACAGACAAACCACCACCATCTCCCCTGCTCCACTCTGACAATATACTTTTCAAAAGGTTTTATTTTGGTCCGAGACATACTACATTCTTAACAGACTTTTTCACTTTTGCAAAAAAATAGTCGATGAATAGAGATTATAATAGATAATAGAGATGAATTAATTCAAAAAGAACCTTGTAGTGCATTCTTTTTCGCGACAGGAAGATTAGGAGGTCAAGACCTGTTCATTTGAGTTCCTGTCTGTTTCTGCTGAGGCAGGAGTGTGGCTTCAGAGTGAAATTAATCATCAGGAAACCTCACAGGAAAATATGGCACTATGGCTCAAAATATGAAGTTTTTATGCTCACACAACAGGAGCTGATATTTATTATGGAGTACTCCATCAATATCAAAGCAACAGCAATATATCCAGTGACTTCTTTTTAAACATTAAGTATTCATGCAAGCATGTCAGATCCAATCACATTGTCCTTTGACTAAATCAATATTATAAACAGTGTCTTAGACAAATTCTATGAAAGCTGCCTACCTGAAGCTACCTGAACTGTTGGTCTTGTGAATGTCAACTTTTTTCCTCTCAGAGACAAAAGCGAAAATAGCAGGAACTGGTTATTTTGTGGAAAAAACATGTAGGAGTTTGAGGTGGATGGTTGGATATTATATATATCACTGGAGACTATTGTTTGCCCTTCAACTGTTGCCATACAAAATAATAATATTGGACGTAATAAGCCCTGGCCTTCCATTAATGAAAACTTTTAATGACAAGTTCCTGAAGAGTTCCTTGGCAGCTTAGTGGTTAGAGCACATGCTATATGTTCACAACAATGACCGTATATATGGACCAGGCGTCTCCATCTGCTCTTATTGTATGAAATGGATGCCAAAATAGCCCCCGTGATAGGTGCTGCCATCTTGCGATGGTGACGTCATTTGAAGCCAGAGCTGCACAGTAGAGATCGGCTGGTGTAGCTGCCGTAGCCACTTCCACTAACCGAAACATACACGAAAATTACCCAAAAAAACAACAAAGATCTAACAGCAGGGGTCCGTTTCACAAAGCAGGTTCAACAAACTCTGAGTCTAACCCTGAACTCTGAGTCAATCTACTCTGAGATAGGAAACTCTGAGTTTTCGGTTTCAGAACAGCTGATCAGAGTTTGTTCAATCAACTCTGAGTAGGTTCACCCGGAGTTAAGTGCGTGCACGCTGACTGTAAAAAGCCAGCATTAATGGAGCCCCGACACCACGATTCACCATGGCAACGGTACACAAAAAGAGGTCCTCCTACGTCACACCAGTGGAGCTCGAAATCCTCACGCGGACGTTCAGCGAATACGAGCATGTTTTTAGAAAAACAAAGTAACACGGCTGCAGCTGCAAAAGAGAGAGAAGCGGCGTGGGAAGAAACTGCTGCTCGAGTTAATGCGCTAGTTTAAACTGGTCTATTTATTTAATACTTAAACACGACCGGAAGCTAAAATTTATATTAATTTAGGAGCAATGCAGCGGGAGAAAAAAACATACATGGAAGCACTTCAATCATATTTTAAATATTAATCTAATGAAATATAATTCAGTGGCTGTTTTAATGTGCATTAGCTTTATCCCTAACATGATGCTGACTTTGCATACATTATAATTTATGTTGATTAAACTGAATGTGTTAGATTAAATAAATTAAAAAAATTCAATAACTTAAGGTGTCTTATTTGAGTGCTCTCGGCAGTGGTGGTGGAAAATCTAAAAATGATGACTTTGACACAGATTTGTCTTTTGATTTTTTTTATCATAATTATAAAAGACTTTTGCAAAGGGATCAGAGCAGCACAGAGACGCAACGTTTCTTCTTTTAATTCGGTAACCGCTTAAACACACGCGTGAGACGGGCTGAATGAGGAAGTCGAATTGATAGAATATAACAGAATATAAGAGAATATAAAACCGAATCGGTTTTATATTCTAGAGGGAGGAGACAGAGCGAAACTCTGAGTTTCCTGAAGAAAACCTGCTCGCGATCCAGGTTAGGTTCATAGAGTCTGTTACTACGGTAACTGACCGAGAGCTTAAGTTACCTCCCTTTGTGAAACGGAAAACTCTTCCCTCATTTCAGGGTTAACAGACTCAGAGTTTTCAATAAACCTGCTTTGTGAAACGGACCCCAGAACAGCTTCTTGTGTTGGTCTGAAGCACTTTCTCCACTCTACTAATCCAGAACAGATCGCCTGCAGGAGCCATATTGGTCAACAGAGCTGTCAATCATCCTTTTTACAGCTTCAAATGACTAATTAAAAATAAACTTCTCAGAAAAATGAACACTTGGATGTAAATCAGCATGATAAGAACTAATTATAATGACAGAAACCGTGTTTGAGAAAAATTTATTTGGTGTGTATTTTGATTTTATTGGAAATTGGGAATTGGGAAATTGGGAAGTGTACTCCTTCAATTACCGATTATTGCCTAAGGTGCCGCCAAAGAAAACGAAACGGAAATCTTCTAGCTTGAATCTTTAACATGGAGGAGGCTGGCTTTATACCCATACTGCAGCCAGTCAGAAGGGGGTGCTCGAAATGTTTTGGCTTCACTTTTAGGGAGCTGTCATGTCGTCCATCTTTTTATACAGTCTATGGTTCACAACCACTGGTTCCCTTTGTTAAATATCATACCACACTCATTCCTTGTTTTATGTCTGCTCATTGTCACAAGACAATGAGGTACAAAAAAAAAGGCAAAAAAGAATGAAAGTGGTTGTTTTGTGTTTTTTGTTTGTGATATTTGAACACTATTATTGAACAACCTAGGGAATGCTATGAAATAAGGAGCAGTACTAACAATAATAAAGTATGTTATGGTGACTTTTGCTCACAAATGCCATAACAAAGGTCACAGTGCTGTGATTCGTGAAATGTAGGAAAATATGTTATTCTCTTGTATGTTATTAAGTACATTTTTAATAGGACTCAACATTGAGGTTTTTTTATATGTTTCGGTTGGCATGTGGCACATATCTCAATAAGGTCAATGACCAAATAGGGGTAATCCCTGAATCCCAGGGTTAGGAGGAGGTCTCCTCTGACAGACCTTTTGGCCTAGTGCAGTCCAACCAGCACACAATAGTGTTCCATAGTGACAACCAGACTGCAGCTGTGAAGGCTTTCTTTGCCTGAATCATTTCAAGCAGGAGAGACATCATTAAGATTGAACAATTATTTATTTACAAGTTTGGAAAGAATGAAATGTGCAAAGTCTTTGGCGATTAGACTCCATCGTGATGTCTTCATGTACTTGAACATGTCGAGAGTTCGGATACCCCCCAGATGGAGTCTAGACACTGGTGGTGGTGATGGTGGTGATGATGGTGAAGACAGGATGACCTGAGGAGCTGGACTTGGACACTGATGAGATGGATTGGAGGCGAACGGGGCGGAGGAGGGTCGCAATGATCGAGCTAAAACGACAAACTGTCTGCGGAAGAGAGGAGAACAGATTTAAAATTTGACAGAAGCGGGATGATTGGACGACAGACGTCGAGGCTGAATCTGGTTGGTTTAGTACTTAAATAGTATACGCCCATAATCAGCTGATCACCAGACAGGAAGGACAGTGCGGGAGAGAGAGAACGTGGCTTGAATGAATGGTGCTAATGAATGAATGAGTATAAACAGTCTTCCTGGTTGAACTTACGCTCATCTACATTTGTGGAGGTGTGTAAAATATTAGAGTAAAGTTAAAACAGAAATACACATACCTCTAATGTTTTCAATGAAAAGGCATTTCCCTTAAAATCATAAGCATTCGGTTATATTAAAAATGTGTTATGTCGCAACAAATCTACAAATGCTTAACATACGGTAAAGCAGAACAGATACATTGTAATAAATATGTGAAATCATATGGTTTTTTGAACTAATAATTCAATCAGGATTTAAGAGTTTCTCAATGTAAACTGCAGATTTTGTGAGAGAGCCCATTTTTACAAGTTACAAATACTCTGCCAGACCTGCACTGTGGCTGTCTCTCATTCCCTTTTAAAGCCAGGCACACCTGTAGCGTGTTGCTATTAACATTGTGGATTTAAGCCTGTATTCTTAAATAGACTGGGCTTGGGCCATCTCATGTAACTTTTCTCCTTCCACTGTGCCCCTGAACCTGCAAAACACACACTGTGTGCATGAATGATGCACAGATTGAAGTGTACTGCACCGTCTTCCCGAATTTAGAAAGAGTTGTTGCATGAGGCACAGGATCATAACTTTACTAATTATTTAAATATCAAGACACCCCGACAGGATCAGACAGGATCTAATGTTGATTAATGTTCTGTGTCCTTATCATCAAAGTAAATGTATTTACTTATTTTCTTTCTGTTGGATCACATGGCTGCATTCTCTAGTACGAGCTTAAAGGACACTGGGCATTCTGTATTAATATTGTGGGCATGACTGTCAGTGGCACTGGTAGTTGTTTGAGGCACATAATAAATTTACCTCTTTGTTGCTTGTGTGCGTGTATGAATTTCTGCATGTACTCCAGAGAGGGCGTATCAGCATGAGCGCTTATAATGGAGAGCTTGGAGTCGGTCTTAGGCTGGAGTTTTTTGGCCCTTGCAGGAAATACTCCTCTGGTGAGGCAGGAGAGGGAAGAGGTAGCATTGAGCATGTCCTTGTTTTATGGCATCACCACACTGGTAATCTCTATTTACAGATTCTACATAATAGAATGGTCTACATAGTAGAGTCTATAGGCAGGGACATGGATTTCTGGGAAGGCAAGTATTCTGGTTTATGTTTGAACTACGCTTGTAGTCCGAGTAATATTGACCAATCATGTATCGGCAGGCTACGGTGTATGCAAGAAAAACAGTCTGTGAGGAGAGCCAAAGCAGGCAGAGCCTGCTTCAGTTTCTTATTAATCTCTATAAACAGACATCTGCATGTAAGTTCAACTAACAATCCGTTTTAGATCTAAAACGTGAAATGTGACACGAAAGTCGTTCAGATTTCCCGACTTCCTTGAATGCATCAGATTGATGCGACCTCCGTTCAACAAACGAGCATTTTAAAAGTGTTCTTCTCCTCTTGAGGACAGACCTGACAACGCTTGAATTTTTACTTCTTACAAATCTGCATCATGATGTTGAAATTTCGGCAAAGGTAAGACCTGTTAATAACAAGTAAATCACAAGAAAACGGTTTCTCTTTCTGTAACAATGCAGCACAAGGAAGTCTTGACGGGAAGTCGTTTATTGCTTACTGCCTCAGATTGGAGGATCTGAGAATCAGACTGCCGATCCACCAATTATTGGAATACCTTCTCTGTCATGCGCCACAGCTCAACCCAACTCTTTGTTCGATTGTTCCTTGCACAACATTCTGCTTGGCATTAAATGTTTGTAATGGAGTCAAATATGAATCTTATTCATTGGTTACTTTTAAGTGAATCTCATCTCCAACCAATAATTACATTGTTTTTCATTTGAAAGGAGGCACTGTCAAGTTTTTGGTTAGTGTGGTTTGTGGTTTCATCTAGTCAAAACCAGGGCTTGACATCAACTCTTCCTTTGCTCACCAGCCTCTAGTTGAAGGTTCCTGGGGATCGTTGCTGCAGACCACCTGCTGCTGTGGACCTGCTCGACTGCAACAACTACTAACATCAGCCTTCCCCGTAGTATCATTATTGTTGCTGCTAATGCTAAATAGTAGAACTGTTGACTTCAACTGTTACAATTACAATTACCTCAGCCTTTATCATTACTCTGCTTCTCTCGCTAATTTATTTATTTATTTGTTTTGCTAATCTTCACCCTAGTCTACCACTATTATTGGCATTGTAACCATAAGTATGTGTCTGTTGTTGTTCATGTAACAAGGACATATGTTGTTGTTGTAACAAGAACATATGTTGTTGTTTCTCTCTTTGCCTGTCTCTATCCTGCATCTCCTTATATCCCATTTTCGGCCCATCCAGTCGAGGCAGATAGCTGTTCAACATGAGTCTGGTTCTGCTCGAGGTTTCTGCCTGGAAGTTTTTCCTTGCCAATGTGCCGAATATTGCTAAGTGCTACTCATGGTGATTCATGTTGGGCCTCTCTTTAAATAACATAACAAAGAGTCGGTCTAGACCTGCTCTTTCTGTAAAGTGTCTTGAGATAACTCTGGTTATGATCTGGCGCTATACAAATAAAATTTGATTTGATTTTTGATTTGATTTAGTTGTTTTCCACAGTTACTGGCCACTCAGTATTTTCAGTTGCAACAATTTGTTCTAAACACTAAAAAGTGTAAATATCCCTCGTATAATCCTCAAATAAACTAACACATTTTACCCTTGGGGTCAATTTGACCCCAGGGATATTTGTGATTTATGAAACTGTAGCGTGGTATCAGGATAGGCCTGATCCAGGCCTGACCTGGTCACTTGAGCCCACCGGGAAGAGAGCTAGACCACTAGCTCTGTTCTGGGGACCAATAAGTTAAAGATTGTGTCCACAGGGGAAACTTTATAACTCTTCGTCTGCAGGACCAACATTCCACAGACACCAGATAAAGGACGTCACCTGATAAACCATGGGATTACAGTCGGTTAATGTTTGTCTTAGTTGATTAGCTGTGGGGAAATAAGGAACCACAGGCTTTGATCCAGGGACGGTGGATCAACAGCCACGATTCACACCCCAGAGCCCTGGGGAGAAGAAAGAGTTTTGGGGCATCCATTTGTTCCCCCCCCCCTAACACCCCTCTCTCTGCCGGACCTGCAGACAGGCAGGGGAAGGGGGGGTGAGACTGAGACAAAGGGATGTTGATTCAGTCAGGACATCTATTAATGAATGTAGCAAAGTTGTGTGTCTGTGAATACATATATGCCCTACAACTATATATGTATATATATATCTATATAGATCCAGGTGTCACATCCACACGAAAATGCATAAAGACTGTGGAAGGTGGCTATGTGTTGATCTGGGCATTCGTCATTAACTTGTACTGTTATCCTCTGTCAGGTAACCTCATTCTGTGTATTTTCATTCTGTGGTGTTTGGAGTCTATGTGCAGCTGAGAATCCAGAGGTATTACATGTGGGGAGGTTAGATGGATAAGGATAACTACTTTGGGGTAAAAATAAGTAGTTTAATAAGTAGAGAAAGACTCGGATATGAGGATTGGTCAAACTCGCGCCATTGCCCGGACGCTCCCCCGGGGAGGGGAGACCCTTTAAATGTGAGGTGACAACTTCTCTCGCTCTCTTGCTTCTCCCCTTCTTTGCTACACCCTGCGTCCCGGCCGCTGACGAACGCCTCCGCCTCCCCCTTCCTCCGTAACTTCTTCCCTTTCCCCTTTTTAAGTTTTGCCCGCGAGTAGGCCCAGAACCTGCGTGCACTCTGCCGTGCTGAAGACCTCGCGTGTCCATATTGCTCCAGTATTAGATCTGACTGCTCAAAATACAGACTCTAGTTCTCCCGGTGCTCAAGCCCCGGTGCTCGGACAGAATCTCAGTCCCGAACCCAGAAGACGCATTCAGCCTCCATCTGGCTCAGGCCGCAACGTGGAACTGACCAGCACGTCATCATCCAGAGAGACCGAACCGGCCGTGCGGCGCCGCTCCGAGGGAACCCGGGTACAAGCCCTGGCATCAGAAGCTCCGAACCACTCCAACCTGACGCTCTCCACACGCCTCATCAGCAACGCGGTTGACCCTCCTCACCCTCCGAGTAGGTCTAACTTTGGTTTTACTGTATATTGGGGTTGATGCTTTAGTCACAGATTTGTTAGGAAGGTTAGGATAAGGTTTTGGGCGATATACCTCCTAATATCTCAGCTGCTACACTTCACTCCTTTGAACAGATTTCAATCCATCTTTCATCATATTCATCCTGTTATAATCATTTCACGTTCATCACCATATTTAGTTATCTCATGTATGTTTAGTAGTAGTCAATAAATTCTTCATTTATAAAGTACTGATTCAAGTGTCTTTGTGTGTGTGAAGTACTAAGCCTCTGTACACCGCGAAACAAACTCAATTCTAAACTGTAGCAACCTTCAGATTATGAGACTGAATTAAACAATTAGGTAACTAATTATATGTTTTCCCTGTTTTCTCAAAATTGGGTGGTGCCCCGTTAAATACCTATGATAGGTTAAGTCTTTTAATTAACTTTAAAGTTAACTTCTCGTCAATATAGAGTGCAGGCATTCTATGACGAGTTTAATTAATTATTAAATAATTAATCGACCGATTTACGCTACAAAACCTATCAGTGAGTTGACCTGTTCTCTAGCGCCACCATCAGCCCAAACTTTTAAATTAGAATGAATGTATCTTGAAAAGTTTTCATACAAATCTTCTCAAATTTACTGACAACATTAATGAACACAAGAGTATGAACCCTGTTGGTTTTGGTGATGATATGACCTTTCCTGTAGCGCCACCATCAGGTCAAACTTTCAGTTTTAGAGTTAGTGTATCTTGAAAATCTTCATCCAAATCTTTTCTTATTTGGGCTGCACATTCATGACTCTCACAGAATGAACCATATTGATTGATGTTGGTGACCCCCCCTTTCCTCTCATAAACATATTTATTTAATTATTTTTATCTCCTTTTTTGTAACATATTTGTGGTTAGTCACTATAAAGTCTCACTCACCCCTCCTCTTACGTATCCGGGCTTGGGATCAACAAATTTGTCATCCCAAGTACAATATTTCCAATCGATGGTGTTATGAAGAGCTCTAATGATGACTTGATGTCTTCAACATGGCTGATTGCACATCTGGTGGGGCCTGGAACCATTTTGATAATATAAGTAGCGCTAAGTCTACCCTGCTGTTGAAGTGGGGAAAGGGACCACAATATCTTTCCATTATTGGAAGGGATCGTGTCTGCTGGTGGTTGAGAGACAACAGGAGGGTCAACACTCTCATTCTCATCAGATGAGAATGCCTCAAAATCAGGGTCCTCCGCAACACAATCCTGTGTCTCAGAATGTCAGAATGCAATGTCCTTGCGGGAATACCCTGCCCTCCACACACACACACCTTCATGCCCATGGTGCGGGAAAGTTCTCATGAGAATATTGTTTCCCCCTCCCCCATGTCATGTAAAATTATGGACCATCTACTCACTTCAACAACAAGGTAGACGTGCTGCTAAGAGTGTGTCCCACCAGACACACAGTCAGCCATGTGGAAGACATAAAGTCATTATTCGAGCTCTTCATATAACCGTCAATTGAAAATATTGTACTTGAGATGATAATTTTAGAGGGGATAATTTTAGAGGGGTATGTGTAGTTGGAAAGACTTGGATGTGATCAACTCGCGAGCTTCCTCATTTTTGCAGGAGTTCACAAGTCAAGTTGTTTCCCACATGCCCACACCACGAGAAGTATCAAAGTTCTGGTGGGAATAGTTGTCCCCCCCCCTGTTATGTATCAACTCAAAAGTATCAACTCTGCACCTGCAGGTGTGGGGATGTTAGGTCACACACACACACAGACCAGTTTTACACAGCTAAAACAGCTTGGGGTCAAATTGACCCCAGAGGAACACCAATGCGTGCAATATGTGTTCAGCACTTTGAAAAAATATCATCATGATAATTTTATGCATAATCAGTTGTCCCCATCAAATTAGGAAAAGTCATGAAATATGAAGCAAAAAAAAAAAGTCAACAATTATTTTTTAATGATAAACATTAAAAAAAAATTGACCCCAAGGATAACAGGAGGGATATACTTGCAAATGGAATTATTGCAGCATTAGTTTTATCTGTTTTTCTTGTGCAAAGCAACTGTGCATCCGTCTGGATTAGCCCAAACTAGCACATTGAGAACAAACTTCCCTCCTGGGCCAAGCCAATGAACCAAGTTGCTATTAAAGTGCATTTTTTAAAGAGCGAGCAGATATCTTGAATGCTGCAATAAACAGTATTTTCACTGTTGCTTCTTTATCATCCTCCACTGTTCTTCATCTAGTTGAGCAAGACATTTTCCTGGAGGCAGGTGAGACCATGTACAGTACAGTATACACTGTATGTCAAGCCATCTGCATAGGAGACGGATCAACATTTATTCAGCCAAGACTCCACTCTTTATATCCCTTTCCTGTTGTTTGCTATTCTTTCACACAAATGCACTCTAAGTCTCTTCTCCTACAACAACTGTATACATGCACCTTGTAATATCTCTTGGGCAGTAATTTCACTGCACCGTAAATGACTCATTTGTCTCCTCTGTATTTTTTCTCTCTCTCAGCCAGTGGGTAAGGAGGAGCACAATGTAAGAACACTGCTGCTGAGATTAAAACCTGATGGAGGGTGTCTGAGCAATGCATGTGTGTGGAGGTTATTTATGTGTTGCGCATATGTTTGTGTGGAAGACACAAAGAAAGAAGGTGGGGGAGGGTATTAAACCCATATCTTGGGGTCTCTTTTCAATGTCAGGTAGGAGCTGGGGAGGAGGAGTGTAAGTGCTGACAGGGCAGTCTCTCTTGCAAGACACACGTGCAATCAACGCATACACACAAGAACCTGAATCTTCCTTTGCATTATTTATGAAATGCTACCATTATCTCTTGCTTTACACCTTGCTTCAGCTGAGTGCCAGGAAAAGAGCTGTGCATGTATCTGTGTGTGTGTGTGTGTGTGTGTGTGTGTGTACATCCAAGTATGTGCCTGCTTGTGTGTTCATTCGTGAGTTCTGTCTTATGAAGACAGAAGAGATTGAAAACTGATGCCATCAAAAAGAGACAGAGAAGCAGGTATATAGTAATTGAGTCTGTGAGAACAAATTAGTCTTATCAATGGTGGGGGAAAAAAGAACAAGTACACTTTTCTTGTAAGTGATGTTCATGTCCATCTTTCAAAAAGGTTTGCAATAGAGGAGTGTGTGGGAGGAGGTTGTGTGTTGAGTTTTATCCAGGAAATGACAGGAAATACAGAATAGCTAGAGTAATACAATGACTGTAATACAGTATAAAATTGCACTAAGGAGGCCATGACTATTATCACCATTTTGACAAAAAAATAAAAAATAAAGCTTCACACTCACTGTTGTAGTTGTTAGCAGTATAATCGTGGGTTCTGAAATGATACAATGAAGCACAGCCTTTCTGAAATCAGCTTTTACTTATTTTTTTCCTTCCATAATAACTAACGCGGTCATTGCGTCACTGTTAAAGTAGAAGCACTGAGATGTCGGCATATGTTACGATTTTCAATATGTTTGTAATGCTTCACCATTATAACTAAAGACTCCACTTCTATATGATACAGTTTAATGAAGCTGAACTAAAACAATAATAATGCTACCTACCATGTGGTCACGCTGCGATCAAGTGGCCGTAGGTAATATATAACAACGATTGCACTACACTACACGACTATAGTTAACTTTGCAACTGGCAATGAGAATGGCTGACACAGAAACGCTTCTTTGAGGACAGGTGATTCACCCCGTCCTGTTTGCTGAATCAGCACTAGTAGAATTTATGGTGAGTCCAAGCACAAAACATAATGTACTTTTTTTCCCTTACAACTTTTACTCCGGGCACAAACATTCATAGAGTAGTTTCAAGTACATCTCAACTGTTACTGGTAACTGTAACAAATGTTTTGGAAACTTGTACATTTATCCACAAGATACTGAACGGCAATTCGGTGTGCGTGAATGTAAATTAGATTTCATCCAGATGCAGTCACGTTGTATGGCAACCTCTGCCATTAGTGTTTCAATGTTTGTGTGATTGTGTGAATGTTGACACAGTAAACAGCCAAGCCGCAACTTGCAGTGTTGAAAAATGCAGCCAATGCGTAAGTGCAAAAAAACTGCTGTTCCTCAAGTGCCCACCTGAGGCTGGCTCCAAAAGCCAGAAAATTCCCATTAGGCACCAAATTAAAATGTCCAACATTACAGAAGAAATAAACAAGTTTTAAAAAGTGTTGTTCTCTATAGCTCTTTTTTCTACTCATGACAACTTTACAGAGGGCGATTTTTGTAAATCAACTGTTTTATTATTAAACCCCCAGTTATGCATAATTAGGGGCATTTTCACTTTGAGGTGACCAGTGGATGCTAGGGAAGACACCCTTCGATCGCCATCACCATCTCCCCACGGAGTCCAAGTGCCAAAAATGTATCATCATGATTCATTACTACATCATCATTGTATCATAAATATTTATCCTTTCATGATTTACTTGTGTCTTCTGATTGAAATGGCTTTCTGTGTGGTGAGTAGCAGATAAACTGTGCTTCCTCCTCCTGGCTTGTTAGGTCTTCAAGTGTTTATCATTATATTATTTGTCAGCCAATGCATAGGAATCAGGACTGTTGTTGGTTTTCCCCAAGAGAGATTACAGACAGGCAGATAGTAGTGGTGAGAAGAGGTGTTTTTACCTGATATGTCATTTACCAGCTGCTCTTGCATTTGGGGGAGCATGCAGCATGTCCTCTAGTATCTACAAGCTCTCTTACCTTATTTTGCCTCTGCATTAGGCCACCACCACAAAAAGTAGCTCACTTTGTAGGAAACAAAAGGGTAAATTAGCTCATTCACAAGCTAATGAATAAGCCATGTATGTAGATTGTTAAGTTTTGATTACTTGGCCTTTGCCAACCCCTTGCTCCTCTTCAGCATCAAAATATGGTAACTATAACTGGACTAGGTCCATTAACTAATAAAGATCAAAAAAGGCCCCAAAACAACCACCACAGAATAAGTAAGTAAATGAAATAATTCACAACACAACCTACTTGTGTCTAATGCTTAATGTCTTACTAATAACAACCTTCTACTACATCCATGGTATAGCCTAACACTACTTAGCCAGACCTAGGAGACATAGGAGACCTTGGAGAACATCTATGTAATATTCTCATGATGATGAAACATTTCATAAAGTCACTAACATTCTCAGACTCTTGGTATGGAACTTGCGCCCTCCTTGCCATGCTCATGGCTGTGTTTTCTCTCTTTCTGAACTTTGGAGAATGGATTGCTGTCTCCTCCTGCTTCCGGTTATGCTAAACTAAGCGACTTGCCTTCTGGCTTCATACATAGTATAGAGACGCACCACCCACTGCAAATCTCGCGGGAGCCAGTGGTTCAAACTTTGCTGTGGGCGGGACCGGGAGTGGGATAAAAATTGTAGAAATTCGTCCCTCTATGTATGTAAATGATCACACTGTCTTAAAATAACCTTGTTTATTAAGAATAAACACCAGGTGAACAGATTGTTCACAAGTCCTCTTTGCCTACATGACTGTACAAGATTCAACGAAAGTCCTCTTATTCTCTCGCCCCTTGCTTTTGATGCACCCGATTTATTGATGTTAAAAACACTGAAGCAATTCCACTGTCCAGCAGAAATAAGAGAGATTGTGTACGTTTACGCACAAGGCACTGCAGCGTAACTTAATTAATTATTGAAATCTCCAGATGGACAGGATCTTATGTTTATTAAAGTTCTGTGTGCTGACCATCAAAGAAAGGTAGGCTGTAAATGTTTATTTACTTATTGTTGCTGCTGTATCACTCTGCTGTATTCTCCGGTGTGTGCGTAATGCTGGACAGTGTTAAAATTATTAATTTCTGTGGGCACGATTGTCAGTGCCACAGGTAGTTATGTTTGAGGTTTATAATAAATGTACCTCTCAGTTCCGTCAGTGTGTGTCTGTTTCTGCGTGTATTAGAGGGAGCACGCATCAAACTGAGCACGCAAACTGAGCATTCTCCAGACCTCTGCTGGTGCTGAGCAATGGTCTGAAAAGATCTCAGGCATTAACATTTCCCCATCTAGATTTTTTTATTGTAAAAGCTTGGCTTCTCCCAGGAGACCTGCGCATTACCTTCTTTTTTCCTAGCTTGACTCATTTGTGAACACAAATAAACAGTTGTTTAACAGAAATCCCAACCTCTCTAGCTCTGGGCACAGCAAACCAAACAAAGGAGCTACCAGATGCCTTCGTAAAAACTACAGTGCAGGAGTGAAGGACCAGATGGAAAAAGTAGATAGTCCCATTAAAGCTGGATAGAAAAAATGAAACGTGATTGCAGATGTTACCGGCACCAGACCTAGGGGAATCTGGACCAGCAGCAAAGGTTACACATACTGGAAAGCACTGTGTAGCCAAAATAAACTCCTGTGGAATGATAGAGGACCAGAAGTTAGCGTCTTTCTCATGCACAGTCTGTTTATTGTCTGAACTGCGCATGAGCTGAGCCTGCAGCTACGGTCTCTCTAAACGATCCACAGTGGTGTCAGAGCGCCCTCTACTGGCTTTAAAGCATATTGCCTTGTAAAGACTGTCTAAATGAAGTTAGAGTTGTTCATACATTATTTCAAAAAAATAGGGGGGATGTCTGTTTTAAATCAAAACTAAACATGTAGCCTTTTCAACCTACTACACTCTCCCCTGCTTCAAGAGATGTCTCCGGACATCTAGAACTAAACTAACACAAGTTAAGTATGGTTGTCCAGTCTAGAAAGTCTGATAGTCAACGTGCAGTCTAATGCATTTGCACACTTAACGTCTTGTGAGTCACTGTTATTGTCACATGTCTAGCTTGTCCATACTCGTGTCGGGTAGTAACAGGATTCCGGAACAGCTGAATACAACTGCATAGAGTAAGGGACGCAAGCAAACATCAGGTTTGTTCCTGGCCTCCAGGGCTGGTATGAAGGTTGTCCGAAGTGGTCATAAGTGAGCATTTCTCGAGGTCTGATTGCTTGGGTTGACCTCCTCACAGATGGCAACTCCTCCTCTGATGGCACTGCGTCAGGTTCACTATTGCCTACATGCTCTTCTGGACCTGCTTCCCCCGTAGTGTCACCCACTGCTGGTTTCTCCTGTAGTTCCTCAGCTGGTGGTGTAGCAGCTCGTACTGGCATTTGCACCGCGTCTGGTACTGCGACTGGACCAGGTTATCGTGGCTTGAGCGTAATCCTGACTTGTCTTATTGGCTGGAACTCTGGAGCTACAGCACTGAGGTCACTGCGTGGTGTAGGCTGCTGCATTTGGGGTCTGATGTTCCTCCTGTTGTATACAGGTATGGTCCTGAGGGAGTATGTGTATTCCTCCTCCTCATCAGAATGTTCAGACTCTTGCTCTGTCTCACTGTTGATTCTCTTATTGTCCTTGTGCTTTTGTCTTTTCTTTGGTGCATGTAGAATCTGCTCTTCATGTTCCAAAGGCAAATCATTAACAGGTAGAAGGAGGTTACGATGCAGGACGCGTAGGATTCGATCTCCTGTTTCTGACTGAACTCTGTACACAGGTCCATCACTCATCTTTTCAACAACACAATGAACTCTCTTCTCCCAGTAAGCTCGAAGTTTGCCTGGGCCACCCCTCTCTGACAGATTTCTGACAAGCACCCTATCTCCAGGCTGCAGCACCATACCTTTGACACACCAATCGTAGTATTTCTTCCCCTTAGCTGAGGACTTTCCACTGTTCTCTGAGGCGATCTTACATGCCCCCTGCATGCGATAAGCCCATTTCTGTGCGTACTCTTGCATGGACTGTGGCTCCTGCTCAAATTGAAGGTCAAAGAGCAAATCAACAGGCAAACGTGGGGTCCTTTCATACAGGAGAAAGAACGGTGAATAGCCTGTGGAGTCATGTCTTGTACAGTTGTAAGCGTGGACTATGTGTGACAGATGGTCCTTCAAGTCAGCCTTTTTCTCCTCCTGCAGTGTGCGAAGCATCTGTAGAAGTGTTCTGTTAAAACGCTCAATGGGATTCCCCTGTGGATGATAGGGGCTGGTTCGAGAGTGACCTATTCCTGACAACTGCTGGAGTCTCTGAAAAAGGTTGTTCTCGAATTCCCGGCCCTGGTCATGATGAAGCTTTTTGGGTTACCCGAAGCGTGGAATAAAGTCATAGAAGATCTTCTCGGCTGCGGTTCTGCCTGACTTATTCTTGGTTGGATAAGCTTGTGCAAAGCGAGTAAAGTGGTCTACTAAGACTAAAATGTATTCGTAGCCACTTTTACTCTGTTCAAGATGGAGATAATCGACAGAGATGAGTTCAAAAGGAGAGCTAGTCGTTATCAAACCCATAGGCGCTCTCTCTGGAATGTTTGGTCGCTTCTGTTTTACACATTGGCACTGGCGGATGACATAGTCTTCTATTTGACTTTGCATAAAAGGCCAATAAAACCTTTCTCTTGCCAGGTGAATGACTGTGTCTGCGCCTACATGCCCCATATGATCATGCAGGTGAGCACAGTTTGTTTCATTTTACTGGGTAGAACCAACTGTTTCCGTTGTCCTGTCTGTCTGTACAATATTCCCTTGTCAAGTATGAGTCTGTTCCATTCGTGCATTAGTCTGCGTGTGTCTTGTCCCATTTGTCTCTTGTCTTTATCATTAGGATTCCATCCTCTTTTTTTTAAGTTGATCACCTCACAGATGGGAGCATCTTCCTTCTGAGCAGCTTGAAAACTTTCTGGAGTGATGACTGGTATGCCTTCCCATGGTGTTTCCTCTGCACCAGGATGCAGCTGCAAAGCGGCTACCCAAGGCACATCGCTGTCTCTCATAGCTTTATCCCCCTGCCAGATGGCAGAAACAACATCTGGGGGCATTGTCTCTGTAAACTCTTTGAGATGGTCATGAAAATGCACTGGGTATCGTGACAGTGTGTCAGGTGTCAGCGTCTGCGTTACGCCGGGAGCACACCGGATGCCGAAGCGCTGCGAAGCGCAGCGCAACGAAAATCGGGCGCGAGCCGGAGCACTTCCGTTCACACCAGACGCGCATTTCTCTGCGCCGGTCGACAAGCGCCCCGTTCCTCAGCTGTCGTTTACTCACATTTGGAGCTGTTTTTTAATCATGCTCTCTCTCTCTTGTTCTCTCTCTGTGTTTGCGTGTGTGTTTTGACACCCCGCCCGCACCCCTATAGCCAGTCCACTTTGTGTCTCTCTCTTTCTTGTGTGTGTGTGTGTGTGTGTGTGTGTGTGTGTGTGTGTGTGCCTTTGTCTGTGTCTGTGTCTATGTCCATGTGTGTGTGTGTGTGTGTGTGTGTGTGTCTGTGTGTATCTTCATCTCTCTCGCGCTCTCTTTAGATACTGACAAATATATAAAAGCACACAAATATAACATCGCATTTGTCAATCGCGGTGTTTTATTTTGAAAATTGTTTTAATTTTGAAAATTGACCGGATTCTTTCGTTGTTTCATGTGTGACTTCCTGCCAGGATTGACACGATCGCTCGCGGCTCGCGCAAAAAATAGACCAGATGCCGAAACGATCGCTGCAGGGCGCGAGCCGGCCGCGGAGGTGCGCGGCGCTTCGGCGTCCGGTGTGTTCCCAGCGACTTGCCTGGCCGATATTTGATGGTGAAATGGAAATCGGCTAACTCACCCACCCACCGATGTCCAACTGCATTTAACTTGGCAGTGCTCAAAACATAAGTAAGGGGGTTATTATCCGTGTACACGGTGAAGGTAGGCGCATAATAGAGGTAATCTCTAAATTTATCACAGATCGCCCACTTCAATACAAGGAACTCGAGCTTGCCAGAATGGAGATGATAGTTTTTCTCTGCCGGTGTGAATGTCCTTGAGCCATAACTGATGACACGGAGTTTGTTTCCCTGTTGTTGGTAAAGCACTGCCCCTAGACCTTCGTTTGATGCGTCGGTGTGAAGGACGAAGGGCAAATCGAAGTCTTGGTAGGCAAGGATCGGCGGACTGGTAAGCAAGTCAACAGAGCGTGACAACACAGCACTGTGATCTGGTGTCCACTGGACAGGTGTTTTGGATGAAAGCTGGCCACTGCTGGTGCCCTTAGCTTTGGTTTTAGCAGATCTAGCTAAGGTATCTTTCTTGCTAGATTCACTTGAGATCTCTGTGAGCCTAAACAGTGGTCTTGCTATCCTAGAAAAGTCCTGTATAAAGGTTCTGTAATAGCCTAGAAACCCTAGGAGAGCTCTTACTTCTCCTACATTCTTTGGCTCTCTCTCCTTCAACTTCTGAACTGCCTCAAGGTCTTTAGGGTCTATCTGGACACCTTCACTAGACACTAGACGTCCTACATACCTGACCTGACGTTTAAATGGCTCACATTTTTTGGGGCGTAACTTAACACCATGCTTTCGTAAGCGGCAGAGCACCCGCCTCAGGTCGTCAACGTGATCATGAAAGGTCTTAGAAAAACAGAGCACGTCATCCAAGTATGGAGAACAGCACTCATCTCTTAAACCACCAAGAACTCCTTCCATGCACCTATGAAATGCTGCCGGGGCGTTGGTAAGGCCAAAAGGGATGCGAATCCATTCGTACAGCCCCCAAGGCGTGCTGAAGGCTGTCAGGTATCTTGAACTCTCATCGACGAAGCCCTGGTGGTAAGCACTGCCTTGGTCAAGAATTGAAAACCAAGAGTAGCCTCCAAGATTATCCAACAGATCTTGGATGCGTGGAAGAGGGTGGCGGTCGGGGACGGTTTTGCGGTTCAAGCCCCGAAAGTCAACACATAGGCGCAAGCTCTTGTCTTTTTTTCGGACACAGACCACAGGCGACGAGTAAGGTGAGGTGGACTTTCTGATCCATCCTTGGCTGAGCAGATTCTGTACATCGTCTTTTACCTCTTTGTACAAGGGCTTTGGAACTGAATTGTAGGATGTTTGGACTGGTGTTTCATCCTTAAGGTGGATTTTTAGCTGCAAGTCAGGGATGCAACCAATATCAGAATCGTCCTGAGCAAACACATCTGACTCTTGATACAACATGTCTTGGACTATCTGCTGTTCATCCTCTTCCAGGTGTGACACGTCAACAGGTGGGTGCCATTTCTCTTTTGTCATGTCTTTTGTCTTGTGTCCATCACTCGTTTCTCTCTGTCTGTCGGTTCTAACTTGAGCAGAGTGTGCATTTGCAGTGGGATGGAAAATTGGCTCTGAGACACCAGGAAAACAGTTAACTGGTTGGTTTCACTTCAGGAACTTCTTCCAATGTTCCAAGAACTGTTCTCTTTGGGAGATAGATTTCATGTTTAGTTGTGTTCTGAATGGGGATTTTAACAATTTTGCTGGACCCACTTGGAACATTTACTAAAGCTGGAAACAGCTCTAACCCTTCTGGATAGTCACTGGCTAGGTTTGGTTAAAAGAGCACAGTCCCACCCCTTGACAAATCTCTGATCCTACACCTGACCTCAAAAATCTGTCCTACAGGAATAGTCACACCTCTCTTCCCTGTTCTTACACTGCTCTCAAAGGCTCTCAAAAGGCTGTCTGCCCCCCAACCCAGGCCTTTTATTACAGTTAATTCAAACTCAAATAAAAAAGGAGTAAATCAAAAAAATTTAATAAAAATTAAAACAACAACCAAAGTTATGCCAAAAAATATGAGAATTAAATGTGGTCTGTTAAATATCAGATCCCTGTCATCTAAAGCTCTATTAGTGAACGATCTGATATCAGATTATCATATTGATTTACTCTCTTTAACTGAGACTTGGCTGTGTCAGAAAGAATATGTCAGCTTAAATGAATCCACTCCTCCCAGTCATCTTAATACTCATATTCCTCGAGACACTGATCGAGGTGGTGGAGTGGCAGTTATTTTCAGTTCTAGTCTTCTAATCAACCCTAGACCAAAACTTAGTTTCAGCTCTTTTGAAAGCCTTGTTCTGAGTTTTTCACACCCAGCTTGGAAAACTTTACAGCCTGTTTTATTTGTGATAGTATACCGCCCTCCTGGCGCATACTCTGATTTTCTAACTGAATTTTTATTCAGTTAACTGAGTTTTTATCAGATTTAGTCCTGAGTTCACATAAAATAATTATTGTAGGGGACTTCAATATTCATGTAGATGTTGATAATGATAGTCTTAGCATGGCATTTATGTCCCTTTTGGACTCTATTGGTTTCACTCAAAATGTAAACCAGCCTACTCACCGCTTTAACCACACCCTCGACCTTGTTCTAGCTTATGGCCTTGAAACAGAAAACTTAATTGTCTTCCCACAAAATCCTCTTTTATCAGATCACTATTTAGTAACATTCGATGTCCTATTAACCGACTACTCTCCAGTTAACAAAAATGTACTCACAAGATGTTTGTCTGATAGGACTGTAGCTAAATTTAAGGAAACAATTCCAGCTGCTTTTAATTCTTTACCACATCTGTTTACTACAGAAAGCTCTTATGCTAATGTTAGTCCCTCTCAGCTTGATCAGTTTGTTGATAGTACTGCAGGTTTGCTGAGAAGTACTCGAGACTCGATTGCCCCCTTAAAAAAAGAAGATTATTAAACGACAGAGGCTAGCTCCATGGTATGACTCAGAAACTCGTAACTTGAAGCAAATGTCGCGTAAATTTGAAAGAATGTGGCGATCCACCAAAACAGAAGAGTCTCGTTTACTCTGGCAAAATAGTCTTAATAAATACAGGAAGGCCCTACGGCATGCTCGAGGTGTCTACTACTCCTCCCTCATAGAAGAACATAAAAACAATCCCAGGTACCTTTTCAGCACTGTAGCCAGGCTGACAGAGAGTCACAGCTCCACTGAGCCAAGTATTCCTATAGGCCTCAGCAGTGATGATTTCATGAGCTTCTTTAATGACAAAATCCTAAAGATAAGAGACAAAATTTGTAACCTCCTGCCATTAACTGGTGCAGATGTATCTTTGGAAACTGCTCAAAAACCTGATGTTTACCTTGACTGTTTTTCTCCAATTGATCTTCCTGAGCTAAATTCTCTGATATCTTCGGCTAAACCATCAACCTGTCTTTTAGACCCGATTCCAACCAAGCTGCTTAAGGAAGTCTTTCCCTCAATTAGCACTTCTTTACTAGATATGATCAATATGTCTTTATCGACGGGCTATGTACCCCAGTCTTTTAAACTAGCTGTAATTAAGCCACTTCTTAAAAAGCCTACCCTAGATTCAGGCACCTTAGCTAACTATAGACCTATATCTAACCTTCCTTTTATCTCAAAGATCCTTGAGAAAGCAGTCGCTAATCAATTATGTGACTTTCTTCATAACAACAGTTTATTTGAGGACTTTCAGTCAGGATTTAGAGTCCACCATAGCACTGAGACAGCCCTTGTGCGAGTTTCAAATGATCTACTTACTGCTTCAGACAGAGGACTTCTCTCTGTACTCGTCCTGTTAGATCTTAGTGCCGCTTTCGACACGATAGACCATCACATCCTGTTACAGAGATTAGAACATTTAATTGGCATTACAGGATCTGCACTAAGTTGGTTTAAATCTTATCTATCAGATCGATCTCAGTTTGTTAATGTTCATGATGTGTCCTCTATGCAAACCAAAGTTAGTCATGGAGTTCCACAAGGTTCTGTGCTCGGACCGATTCTTTTTACCTTATATATGCTTCCTCTGGGTAATATCATGAGGAAACGCTCCATTAATTTTCATTGTTATGCAGATGATACTCAATTATACTTATCTATGAAGCCAGATGAAACCAATCAGCTTTCTAAACTAGAAGCATGCCTTAAGGACATAAAGATCTGGATGACTAGAAACTTTCTGCTACTTAATTCAGACAAAACTGAAGTTATTGTGCTCGGCCCAAAACACCTTAGAGACTCTTTCTCTAATGATATAGCTGCCCTAGATGGCATCAGCCTGGCATCCAGCACTACTGTTAGGAATCTGGGAGTTCTATTTGATCAGGATATGTCCTTCATCTCCCACATAAAACAAATATCAAGGACAGCCTTCTTTCATCTTCGCAACATAGCAAAAATCAGACACATCTTGTCTCAAAACGATGCAGAAAAACTAGTCCATGCATTCGTTACTTCCAGGTTGGATTATTGTAACTCGTTACTATCAGGCTGCCCTAATAAGTCACTAAAAACTCTGCAGCTGGTACAAAATGCTGCAGCACGTGTGCTGACAAGAACTAGGAAGAGAGATCACATCTCTCCTGTATTAGCCTCTCTGCACTGGCTTCCTGTAAAATCTAGAATAGAATTTAAAATCCTTCTTCTTACTTACAAAGCTCTTAATGGTCAGGCACCATCATATCTTAAAGAGCTCATAGTGCCATATTACCCCTCTAGAACATTGCGCTCCCAGGATGCAGGCCTGCTTGTGGTACCTAAAGTCTCTAAGAGTAGTGTTGGAGGTAGAGCCTTCAATTACCAGGCCCCCCTTCTCTGGAACAATCTACCAGTCAAGGTCCGGGAGGCAGACACCCTCTCTTCTTTTAAGAGTAGACTTAAAACTTTCCTCTTTGATAAAGCTTATAGTTAGAGCTGGCTCAGGCTTGGACTAGCCCATAGTTATGCTGCTATAGGTTTAGACTGCCGGGGGGATCTGACACACCAAGCTTCTCTCTCTCTCTCTCTCTCTCTGACTCTCTGACTCTCTCTCTCTCTCTCTCTTCATCTCTCTCTGACTCTCTCTCTCTCTCTGTCATATTAATGCAGCTCATTAACTCTGTATCTTCTGGTCCCATTAACATTACTAACCACATATCTTCCCGGGAGTTCTTGTGCTCCCTTGTCTTGAAGGTTCCTGAGGATCGTTGCTGCAGACCACCTGCTGCTGTGGACCTGCTCGACTGCAACAACTACTAACATCAGCCTTCCCCATAGTATCATTATTGTTGCTGCTAATGCTAATAGTAGACCTGTTGACTTCAACTGTTACAATTATGATTACCTCAGCCTTTATCATTACTCTGCTTCTCTCGCTAATTTATTTATTTATTTAGCCAATCTTCACCCTAGTCTACCACTATTATTGGCATTGTAACCATAAGTATGTGTCTGTTGTTGTTCATGTAACAAGGACATATGTTGTTGTGGTAACAAGAACATATGTTGTTGTTGCTCTCTTTGCCTGTCTCTATCCTGCATCTCCTTCTATCCCATTTTCGGCCCATCCAGTCGAGGCAGATGGCTGTTCAACATGAGTCTGGTTCTGCTCGAGGTTTCTGCCTGTTAAAAGGAAGTTTTTCCTTGCTAATGTGCCAAATTGCTAAGTGCTACTCATGGTGGATTCATGTTGGGCCTCTCTTTAAATAACTTAAGAGTCGGTCTAGACCTGCTCTTTCTGTAAAGTGTCTCGAGATAACCCTGGTTATGATTTGGCGCTATACAAATAAAATTTGATTGATTGATTGATTGATTGTCTCATCAGGGGTCAAAATCTGGAGAGCCGAAACTAAGGCTTCCACTGCACTGTCACTGACACTCAAAGCTTCCTTCAGCAAAGCGGAAATATCAGTCTCACCTCTCTGTTCTTTGTTTGTTTTGATCACCTCAGCGATGACATTACTGCCTAAAATAGGACAGTTAAGACAGTTTTGGCTGATTAATATGGGCACTTGTATAGTTACATGTCCATAATTTCTGCTACAAATCTGGAGTTCGATATCTGCCCATCCATCAAAAGGAACATCAGTGCCATTAGCTGCAGCAATCTCTAATGGCTGGTCAGAAAGAAGGGTTTCCATTGGCTGAATCTGGACATGCGAGAGTGTCTCCTCCATCCATGCTCTCCCCACCATAGTCACTTGAGCTCCTGAGTCAAGTAGCATTTTAAGAGGGACTCCGTCGATAGCACATGAGACCATACATCGCTTTCCAATAAGATTGGCTAGGCGTTTTCTTGGTGGTGGTTGACAATGTGTGTTTGCTTTTACAGGACTGACTGTCTTACAGTGACTGGTTTGTACTGGGGTCTCCTCAGCTGTCAAGGTCAATGGCTGTCCCTCTCCAATGACCTAACCCCGTTTCCCGACATCTCCCTTTGAAGGCAACCGATTGCACGATGTCCAGCTTGGCCACAGACAAAACAGTGAGGGCATTTTATCTTGCTCTGTTTTACACAGTCACTGCATCTACCCCTGATCTCAGATGTTGGTGCCTGAGGACGGGTTGCTGGCAAGCAGGGGTCTCCAGGTTTCACACAGTCAGTGGGTTTCACCATCTGGGCCAGATGTTTCGTCAGTGAAGACACCTGTGCAGTCAGTTCTTTGATAGCAGCACGATTAGCCTGTAACTCAGTGTCAACTTTAGTCTGCTTAGATGAGTCACTACTGTCAAGCTGAGCTGTTCTTACAGTCAGTGGTCGGTTTTTAGCAACAGTACCAAGGCGTTTAAGTCTTTCTGCTTCTTCACTAGTAGACTTCGTGATTTGGTCTAAGAGAAAGTCATCACTAACTTGCAAGTCCATGAGAAGGGGTTTGAGGTCATGTCGGACATGGTTATTTTTCCTCATTTAGCCCTTGATAAAGTGTGTGCAGAAAGGTACCTTGGACAAGCTTTCTGTCATAGCTAAACTCTGCACCAGGCTGTTGTGACTCAAATAAAGCACGTTGCTTTAAACCCATAATTTGGTACAAAAACTGCTGTGGGCTTTCTTTGTCTTGCTGTTTAGCATTACTTAGCTCTTGAAAAAGCTCAGTACTGCTCGTATCCCTAATGTGTGCGCGGAGGAAGCGCTTTAGCTCATCAACAGTTAAGTCACCTTTGTTAAATAACATCTCCCTGAATGTACCAGGTTTTATGATTTTCAACACAGTACGAATTACCTCTGATTCAGTAAAACCTTCATGCAAACCTTAATTCATTTGTTTACAAAGGCTACTATATGACATGTCAGAACCAACATCAGATATTTGTCCACCGTGTAACTGAAACTCTCTTCGTGGGAGAAGAGCTGCAACATCATTTAACCTTAGTACCTGATCTCCCATGCCAGCAGATGGACTCACCCTACCAAGGGGAGAACCTCCAACACCTGCTGCGAGTGGCTTGGCTGATGCTGGAATGGTGACATTCCTGGAGGACGACCCATTGTCTCTTTCCCTGGGTGATGAAAGTCTGTGAATGTCTGTGTCCATTAGAGCAGTGGTTCCCAAACGGTGTGCCGCGGCACACTGGTGTGCCGTTAGGCAAGTCCGGGTGTGCCGTGGGATTTTGTGACAATCATATGTTATTATTGCAATATACAACTACACAAAAAAAAAAAAAAATTTAATTTACTATATCAGTACTTTATATGCGCTCATTTCATAATACAGAGGCAAACTCTATACCTAAAAACAATTATTTAAAAAAAAATCCTCAGTGAACCCCATATTTCGCTGTTAACGCAGTTGCGCAAGTGGGAATTATAAGACTGTGACACATCAAAGGCTGAAGGACAACATTAAAAAAAGAGGGAAAATGAAGCGCTTTCTTGTGCGGCTGCATGGACATGTTCCCGCTGGCATCAGCTGCGCCACAGGCAGCGAGGGAGCGCGCTATATATGCCGAACACCTTCAGACCTTAAACGAGAGGTTTGAGCGCTATTTTCCATGTGTGGCTGACATCGAGGACTATGACTGGATCCGAGACCCATTCAACCAGGAATCCTCAACAGAAAAGCTCACTATGAAAGAGAGAGAGGAGTGCGCAGAGCTCCGTGTGGACCGCACACTGAAACTCAAATTTAGTGAGCTCCCACTGGATCAGTTTTGGTTGGCTTCTGCATCAGAGTACCCAAGCATCTCCAACCACGCAATTGAGCAACTTCTTCTTTTCCCCACTACCTACCTGTGTGAGTTGGCGTTCTCTACGCTGGTTTACATGAAGAACAACAGGAGGTCACGGCTCTCTGTTGAACAGGACTTGCGAGTGGCCCTCTCCTCAGTGCCACCAAGGATTAAAAAAATCTGCGCGCCCCGACAGGCACATGTATCTCACTAATTTGTAAGTAGGCAAAATATTTACGATAGCACATGTTTCAATGCTGATTGCTGAAATGTTACATTTATATTTTGTAGTTCAGAACCATGGACAGTGCAGCTTCCTTGCATTGACAGTTCTCTGTGCTGAATTTCTGCCGAGTTTCCTTTGCCTCATTTTTAATTTTGTGACCTGTCTGGTTTGAATGAGTGAGTTGCTGCTTTGATGAAGCCTAATTTGATAAAGTTTCAAATTCATTTTTGAAATATTTCGTTAATAAATATTTCATGAGTAATATAGTTGTCTTTGTCACATTTTCTTTGACATTAGTAAATAATTATGCACATTTACAGATATTATACATGATATGAGTGATAACACGTGTTATAAGGGCTATTTGCACAATAGGTGTGCCTTGAGATTTTTACTTGTCCTTTGGTGTGCCTTGGGCACAAAAAGTTTGGGAACCACTGCATTAGAGGATGTGTGGGTGTTGTCGAGCCGCCCCTCTTGATAGGTGCAGCCTGGCTAGCTCCAGCCTCTTCAGTGTCTGTAGCCAGCAGGTCACTCAGCATGTCGTCCAGAAGAAGGAGTTGGGAAATGCCTTCATCCTCCAGACATCTCAATTGCTCACCTCTTAGATAGTCAACGATCAGATCATACAGTTCTGGTTCACTTAGTTCATCAAAATCGCCAGTTATGCTGCCATCATCAATGGAACTAGCAACTCTCAACAGCTCACTTGCACTCAGCTCAGAAAGTCTCTTCTGGATCTTGACGACCAGCATTCGCCGTGGGGTGACGGTGGCCATTATGACGTTTCACCGGTGGCTTCTGCTCTCTGGATGACGCACTGGATTGCAGCCTTCCCTGAAGCTTTGCACACAAGCTCACGCCATCTCAGCACGCACTTCACCAGGCAATGATGCTAGATCATCCCGGACGAGCCCCCAATTGTTACCGGCACCAGACCTAGGGGAATCTGGACCAGCAGCAAAGGTTACACAGACTGGAAAGCACTGTGTAGCCAAAATAAGCTCCTGTGGAATGATAGAGGACCAGAAGTTAACGTCTTTCTCATGCACAGTCTGTTTATTGTCTGAACTGCGCATGAGCTGAGCCTGCGGCTACGGTCTCTCTAAACGATCCACAGTGGCGTCAGAGCGCCCTCTACTGGCTTTAAAGCATATTGCCTTGTAAAGACTGTCTAAATGAAGTTAGAGTTGTTCATACCTTATTTCAAAAAAATAGGGGGGATGTCTGTTTTAAATCAAAACTAAACATGTAGCCTTTTCAACCTACTACACAGAGCAGAGAGCTGTACCAGTATAAATCAGTACATCTTCTGGGGTTGGTACACTCAGAAAACACCATCCATTAGAGGGAAACACCCAGCAGAAACTGTCATTTCCACCTTGCATCAGCATGATGGAATAGAGAGAGAAACAAAAGGACAGATATAGAGTCAGTGAAAGAGCAGAGGGAAAAACTTAACAAGGTCAACAAAGCATTTAAGGGATGCTCGACCTCTAATCTCTTCTGTAGTTTTTGCAAAACTACAAACTGCACACATGCACACACTCTGCAACATTTCAGTATGCAATGAGACATGACAGTGGCCAAAGGAAGATTGTTTAGGGCTATCAGTGGGAGCTTCTCTCCAAACTGACAGTGTGAAAACACCACTAAAAGCCTGAATATTTTACCAGGAAGGTGACCTGCTTTTCTTGTTGCAGACACTGAACTACTGTTGCAGCTTAAGGCACCTCTATAAAATACACCTTATTTGATAGTTACATACTAAGAGTCACACAGTTGGTCCCTGTATTCAGGTGACACATCTCAGTAAATACCAGGATTGTAGGCCCTTTTTTCCCTAAAGCTACAAAGTACAGTCTAATGGTCATAATCTTCTTTCAAATAAGCCAAGGTCTGCAGAAATTGTAAGCCAACTCAAGCAGTGTTTCCCCAGAACAAAAGTGTACCTGTGAAAGGGAGAGTGGTCTCCAAATAGACCTGGTTGCCCCACTCCCATTTCAGGTATGGGCCCTATCATACACCCAAACTTCTGTCTAGTAAGCACCCAGGGCTTACTGGGTCTTGAAATGAGGTGTGGTCTGGCTCTCAGGTGGCTTTTTGCTATCTTGAGGACACAGAAACGACTGAGCCATATACCAACCAAAACCTGGTCTAAAGTCTATGGTGCAGTACTTTATTGGTATTAAGAGGAGACATTAGTAAGATAGTAAGATTGGCATACATTTGGTGAGTTTTCACACTTTAATTCCACTAGTAACACATACAGGGATATCAGTGCATTTCCTGATACATTCAAATTTAGTTTTTTAATGGGACAGACTGCTATAAGACAGCAAACTATTGTTTCCCTGTCTCCTGCCATCTTTATATTCCTTTCCGAATGAGGCTGGTCTGGTGATGCCTTAAGATGAGGCTACACCGATCGTACATGCCTGCTTCAGCTCAGAAAGTTTCCTACTCAAGCCCTGCACAGGCCAAAACTCCAGCCCTGAGTGCGTCGCTTAACTATTTAAGCGACGCTTAAATTTTTGTGCGTCGCTTAACTATCAAAAGGTAGTCTAGCACGCCCAAATAGATCTTGTGCCATAGGCTTTAGACTGTGCACTTTAGATCATTTAAATATGGCCCTTTGTGTTTATAACACAGCCCTTAGTAAGAGAAAATGGAGAAATTCAGTGCACAACCCACTTGCCATTAGACCAAAAAATGCATGACAGCCTTGACTTATTTACTGATGACTTTTTTCCATTGGTGTCTAAATAGCATGCTGTTAGTACCTGTCATACATGCTAAGTCTTAATTAAATTAATTAATCAATTTAATTTAATTTTAGAAGCCTAACAATAGTAAAATATGTAAAACAATTTGAAATAGATTTTATATATATATATATATAGATATATAGATATATAGACTGTACATATGTATATATATATATATGTATATAGATAGTAAATGGTAAATGGACTGTACTTATATAGCTGAATAAGCAAACAATTTCAGCGCTGACTGATATACTGCATCTCATCTAGTTCTCAGGCCAAAGACGTCAGTCTTCCCTGAAACCACTGAGGCACCCACATAGCTGAAACTGAAGCAGTTCTGGGGTGCTGAGTCCAAACAAAGCTCCAAAACACCACAAGCTCTGAATGCCAGCACTGGTCAAAAGCATGAAGTGGATGCTGTAATTCATCCAAGCTGGCTGAAAGGAGCATCAGTATGCAGCTAGGCTGGAGGGAATGAAGCCTATCTGGTCCATTTATACAAACATGATGGGATCTGTTTGGCTACGGATTGCTCAGGGCGATGGAATACCAATGTCTTAACACATACTTTTACACACATGAGTGCACACAAAGCCTCTGGAATATTGAAAGACACAACCACACAAATGCATGACGGCAAACAAATTTGCAGTTCTTTTTGCCAAAGTGCATGTTTGCAATGCACACACATACACAAACACTCACATGTTGACTAAAAGCTTGTGAAGGCTCTCTCTAACACACTTTACATTTCGACTCAGAGGGTCAATGTAGGCCCTGGAGAATCAACTGATCTTCTGGAGTCCTTTAACTCTTATTGACAAGTTCATGGAGCCTAGAGGGCACACATAAACAGACGAACCAGGAAACACAACCGTACATAACACACACACAAAAAAAGACACGCATTCACATCAGAAGCACATGTTTGAACTCACCCTGACAGTGAAAAAAATACTGTAGCATCACATTTTTAAGTGGTATCTCTATGTCAGGTCTAAATTAGACTTGGATGCTAATGAGTCGGTCAGACCCAATTTAAATATGTAGAGAATAAATTATGTTCATAAAATAACCAAAGTACATCAATGTCCCCTAATCAGGCAACAAACCTCAGAGTGACACAATTGGATATCCTGTACAACTCTCGCACGCACATATTCACTCACTGACAGCCACATTCATGAATAATCCCATTCAGACCTGTCAATTTTTGCACTTGATGTGTAGCAATTTGACTGAATGAGCTTAAGTGGATGAGAAATGCAACAAAGGGGAAGAAAAACATATCTCTTTGTAGCAATATTGTCCTAAAACAGGTTTGGAGAATGGTAGAGGAACTCACACACACACATACACACAACTGTCTTAATTGGAAAATATCTACTGCAACTTTAGCAAGTCAACAAATCACTACAGCACGGTAAGACTAACAACTAATGCAGAGTGTATCATGACTGAAATGCTGAGCCTTTTGCTGGCTCAACACTCCCATGTTTTTTTTTGCAAAAGAACAGGACACATTTCATAGGCTGTATGCATAGAAATAATCAAGCTGAAAGATTATGTAGATAAGGCTGTTGTCGTACTGGCTCAGACTCAAAACATCTGCAAACACACACACAGACTCAGATGTGGACACTATTCCTCTGAAGGGACAGGATAATTGGCTGCTGAGCGAGAGCCCCCTTTGGCTCCTCATTAGCAGCTGTGGACGTCTTCTGTGTGTGTGCGTGCCAATTGAGCATTCCTACCGCACTCATGTGCACGTTCAACTCGTGTGATTGACGAAAATGCGAAAGTCATGTTACATTCATGTGCATCAGTGATCATCTCCTTCTTGTCTACAGATGCATGTTTTAGTATTGTCTCTAAAATATATAGAAATTCAACCTAGCATATGCAATATGTGTGTGCGAGAGTATGCGCGTGTGTGAACAATAGTTATTTTCTCCTTCAAGAGGGGATATTATGGGGTAATTTCACTGCATTAGGAAGCGGCAGGAATAATTTGGACAGCTATCCCTGCTATTGCAGCCCACAGTGCAGATTAATTTACCAACACATTGAGTTTTTTTTCTCCCAAACAAAACCCTTACGCTCTCTCGCCAAGTATTTTCTATCTCTTACCCACACACTGGAAATTAAAAAACAAATTTCCCCATCTTATTTAAGCTTCCAGATCAACCCCTCTATTCAAGAAGGTAGTGTACAGATGCCAAATGTTTTATCTTCTGCCTTTATGTTCCAATCTTGCACCACCTATCCTAAAGAGTAACTATTGAATGCTGAATTTGAGCCACATGTAGGCTAATGATAAAAGAAAAGTGAACTCTAAGACTTGCAACTCAGATAAATTCCAGCTAAAAAATAAACATTTAGATAAGATAAGATAAGATAAGATAGACTTTATTGATCGCCCACTGGGGGAAATTCACTTACAGCAGTAAGGGACCAGAGTAAAAATTCACAAAATTCCAGTGCAAGGAGTTTGAGAGGAACCACATACTAGAGGCCTCATGCCAAAGCCATAGTAGAGTGAATGGAGCCAAGGTCTTTTAAACAATTCCTTGGATTGTCAAGGGCTCGACTGAAGTTGTTTGGTATGCGTGAAACTGCATGCTTCAGGTGCAGTCATGAGCCGCAATTTTAAACTGGTCTTGACCTACTGTACCCTGCAAGCCAGTATCTTATGCTACTATATGGTAATACTATAGCAAATAGAATTGTAATAATAGTAGTAGTAGTAATAAAATTAGCTCTAATGCGTAATAATTAACCTGCGTAAAAAAAACATATGAAAAGCTGTGTGGTGGTTGAGCAATGTCACTGGAATAAATATAAAACATAGATCTGAACTTATAAAATAACATTTAAAAAATTCCTGATTACACAGTTCAGTCAGAACACTTTTGGTAACACTTTACAATACTGGTGCGCTCACTGGATTTATTAATTCTTAATTAATTAATGACTCATGGGGAACTAAGACATGCATTAATGATTATTACATCAGCAACTAATAAAGAGTCATGATGATTCACATACTATACTATTAATAACGTCTGTATTCATTGATTAATTCCCTGATAACATCTAGTATTAATTAATTAAGCATATTCATGTGTTAATTACCACAATGGGCTGATGCCGCTTTGTACCATAGTGAGTTAATCGTGCCTCACCAAGTAAAGCGATAACATAACCTAATCTTTGAAAACCATTAGCTAATGATTTAAACAGATTATGAGTCCACTTTGGTACAATAAACAGTAGGAACACAAATAAAGTCACTACAGCCAGCTATTCACAGTAAATCTGAGTAAGAAGCGTGCATATCAGCCATGACTTGAGAAATAATTTAAAAAATAACTTCTCATTGATGACAATCATTAGTATGAAAAAAGCTGTTTATGGAACAACATTATTGGTTTTCAACAGTTTCCAAACACAGTGTGGCAGTTTATATCCTCATTCGAGCCAGCATGTTGAGGACCGACTTGTCCTGAGTATGTTTCCACAAAGCTCACTTACCATCCAATCAGAAGAAGTCAAACAGCCAAATTAGGGGGAGAAATGGTCAGTATACTTATTGGCAGCAAATTAGATCATTTAGATCATTGGCAGTTTTTTCTTAATTGTATTGGGGACTACAGATTCTTCTCTTTAAAGTATTCTAACAAGTTACAAGGACTACGATAATCTGTGGAAAACATATTTTCAGGTGGCGTTGTTACATAAATATGATATTTATGCCATTGAGGATATTCTGGTGTTGCTTTGTGCTTGATGTTATGTGATTTTATGACAGATATAATTACTTAATGCAATATGTTAGTTCATTTTGCTATGTATCTTATGGCTGTATTTCAGTTTCAAATAAGGAATCAGTGAAAGATTGGCATAACTGCTCTGTTTTACCAGAATTTCAAAAGGTAATACCAGTGGTCTGATCATTACAAATGAGGCAAACATTGCAATATTTCCAGAGCCAACAGGATTTTTTGTTTTGCATCTGCTTACGCATTGATGGTTTTCCTTTCGTCTGTATGTAGTGACCCTCGCCTTCTGCCTTACCTGGAACTTCATGAGTTAGCGGCCTGTTCCAAGCAAGATTGCTCCAAAGGTTGTCGATACTTGATACTTGTATACTTGTTATACATGATCTCAGATCTCTGCTGCTATCTGGCCAAGGAAAATATGAATACACTTTTAGGCCCATATGTGTGATTTAAAATAGTCTGATTTATCCCCAGGTTAATTTATGTGGCTGAATAATAATGAGAATAACAATAATGATGATGATGATGATAATAATAATAATAATACTAATAACAATAAAATTGTTATTGTCCCATTTATTACTCAAACTATGGTGGCTTGCCATGGTTCATTTTATGCTTAGTCATGTCGTAGATGAATAAACATCTGGGCCTGTATTCACAAACATTCTGAGAGTACTCTCAGAGAGCTCCTAACTTAGCTTAAAAACTTCTAGCAAGGAGTCCTAGCCTAGGAGTGATTTAGGAACACTCTCAGAGCAACTCTGAGCAAAGAAGAGGCAGAAACGTATATCTTAGTGTGGAGGCGTGGTTGACCCCGTTGCTAGGTATGACACATTCTTTCAATAGCTGTGATTGGTTGAACCCAAAACATAAAGAAAAAAGCTCTCTTAGCAATAATGGGCAGGAAGGATAGTGAAATAGATTGGCTTAATCATAGAATCTAGTCAGACATTGTCGATAGCAACCTTGGCACCCTATCTGATAATGTAAAGCTCACTGACGGAAACCTTGGCGTAATATTCGACTGCGACCTAACCTTCAACCCACATATAAAGAAAGTTGTACAGTCCTGCTTCCACCAATTACGCACCATCTCAAAAACTAAAGCAATAATTACCCAACCGGACCTCGAAAAAATAATCCACGCTCTCATCTTCTCCAGACTGGATTACTGTAACTCCCTCCTCTCTGGAATCAGCCAGAAATCCCTCTCTCGCCTCCAACTAGTCCAGAATGCAGCAGCTAGGCTTCTTACTGGTTTAAACAGACGACGTCACATCACCCCGGTCCTGGCTTCTCTACATTGGCTTCCAGTTACTTTTAGAATTGATTTTAAGGTTCTACTGATCACTTTTAAAGCACGTATGGGTCTGGCTCCAAGCTACATCACAGAGTTGTTGACACCATATGAGCCTTAGATCGTCAGGTGGGGGTCTTCTGGTCGTTCCGAAGTCGAGGCTTAAAACCTAAGGGGATCGAGCCTTTGCTGCCAGGGCCCCTTTGGAACAACCTGTCTGAGGAGATAAGGCTCGCAAAATCAGTGACATCTTTTAAATCTCTTCTTAAAACTCATTTTTATAGACTTGCTTTTATGTGATGTCGTCTTCTTATTGGCTCATATCTATCTTTTTAAAATGTTACCCACCTTATTCTTACTTTTCCATCCTTTATGGCTTTTATTGATCCTTTATCTCCTTTACTGCTTTTATTGCTTTAATTTCTTTCGTTGCTTTACTGATTTAATTTCTTTTTATTGCTTGTATTGCTTTTAGCTCTTCTATTGTTTTTTTTCCTTTACTGGTTTCTATCTCTCCTATTGCTTTTACAGCTTTTATTTCTTTTTCCGTTATTTTCTTTTCTTTTATCTCTTTTAGTTATTTTATTTTATTTACTCTTTCTACTTCTTCCTGCTTCGTCCCCCTGGTCTTGGTTGTGTGGGTTCTCCTGTTGTCTGTTGGGTCTTGAGTTTTGTGCTTTGCTGGTTTTCTGCTTGTTCTCTGCTTTACTTTGCTTGCTTGGTTGCCAAAGCACTTTGTAAACTCTTGTTTTTAAAGGTGCTATATAAATAAAATTATTATTCATATTATTGTTAATTAAAAACACTATGAACATCTCTGTTGAAGAAATGGTCATACTTTAATGTTTAAAGTCACACTTTAATGTATACAGCCTACAGAATGCTCACTTGCGCAGTAGCCTCTTCGCATACTGATATCTTTATTTATTTTCAACTTGGTTCAGCTTTCATTCATTTCTGTGACTGTTGGCCAGCCCATAAAAGAAACAGGGTTGGCTGGCATTAAAATCTTATAAAGAAACCATAACAGACACCGTCATGGAAAGAAAGAAAAAAAAACTGGACAGAAGAACAGTGTTTACTCTAGCTAGCTCAACTATTTGATGAGCGTAAAAATGCTTTATGAAGTAAATTTGGCCCTGGAATTACAGCCAAAGCCAAGAGGCAAGCATGGGAAGAAATAATAAATGCATCATTCCCTCTGGTTGTGCGCACAAATTAGTGGGAAAAGCGATGGTATGTGTTGCAATCTAAGGCGAGAGGGGAGATTGCAGCACAAGCAGGTGAGTGCTGTAGCCTACCACTTACTTACTACTTCTGGCAGTTGTGAACTTAAATACATAATTTAATTATGCCCATGCTGGATTGTTTTTAGGGGGTGGACCACCTGCTAAACTGCTCTCTCAAGTAGCTGAAACTGTGTTTAATGTCCTGGGACAGTCTGAAGTTACCATCACTGGGCTGAAGGAAGGCATTGACAGTTCAATTATGAAAATACAACAAAGGTAGGACAAGCTTTCATAAATCAATAGGCTGGTAAACAGAATATCAATAACAATTTTTTAAAGCAATTTCTCACTTTTCTCGCATGCTCATTATCACGGTGGACGCTTATTCAAAATTCAAAATCAAAAATAGGAAAGAAACAATTAAATACAGTATTGTCCACTTTTCTGCAGCATTGAGCCATCAGACGAACCGGGACCAAAGCCCCAGTTTTACGACCCTCAGTTGAGCCTGCTCTCTGCTACCGCTTCAGCACCATCTCTGCAGGACACAAAATTGGCACTTGAAGTGGACATCCTCAGACAGCCCAAAAAATTGTTACATTTAAAAATGTATCTCCTTTGAAATAAATTACATGACAAATAGAAATTATGCATCCGTGTGTCTTTATGTGTAACATGTGTCATGTGTCTAACAACACGTTTTCTAATGTACACCTAGTAAAACTGTATGGTATGTTTGTTCAATACAGCCACCAGTTCTTATATTACATGGACTGTAACTTGCCTAAAATGCAAATTTGTAAATTGAACTCTGTAAGGAAGCCCATTCTGAGCCATGTCCCTCCCCTGTGGAGGGTGAATATCTTCAACATCATCACCATCATCCTCGTCTTCATCGTCACCATACCCCTGGAGAGGTTCTGGGATGTGTCTAGCCTTGCAGATGTTGTGAAGAATCGCACAGGCTGTGATAACTTTGCAGACCTTAGATGGCATCAGCCGTACCTCTCCATGTAGCACATGAAAGCGTCTCAATTGATACAAACATCAGCAGCATTAAATTCAAAGCAACTGAAAATAATCTGAATATTTTTGATAGCCTACATGACACTATTTGAGGGAAATTTTGAACTTACTAGGATAGTCACACATGGTCTTTAAATTATATTTCTAAGCAAAATAATTCTATGCCATAGCCTACTGTTTGGGTCACCTGTTGTAAGTCAGCTGTGGTCCCCGGTCTGGATGGAGGTACGGTGTTAGGAGCCATGGTTTGCATGGGTAGCCATTGCCTCCTAAGAAGTGGCAACCGACTGCCACATGATGTCCTTTGAATAGCTGTTTCAGTCCACTCTCAGACAGTATCCTGGCATCATGAGTTGACCCTGGCCATTTTGCAACAATGTCTAAAATGTAGTAGTTATCACTGAATACAATTGGCACATTGATGCTGTGGTAACTTTTCCCGTTTATAAACACGTCTTCATTTTCAGATGGCGCTATAATGTGGACGTGTGTCCCATCAATGACACCCACAACACAGGGGAAGCATGCTATGCCCATGAATGCCCTTTTGTGAGCCTGCAGGGTGTGAACATCAAATGGAGAAAAAAAACAAATCGCGTCACAATATGAGGCTGACAGTGCTTCAATTGTTTGCGTGATTACCCTGCTAATTGAAGGTTACGAAAGACCAAGGTCATCACTGCTGCACTGTTGCATCTTCCTTGTTGCCAAATACCTTAATGTGGTGATCACTTTCATTTCCGGCGATACTGCATTGTTGCGTATGGTGGGAGATGTGAGCGCATCTCTAAGAAGATCTACAACAAACATGATCCCTGCGCGATCCAATCTGTAACGTTTAATTAGCTCATTGTCGTTCATTGTTTGGAGAACATTTCTCCCAACTCTCCGTCTTTCCGTCAGAGCTCTCTTCAGGGCTGAGATGCTTTGTGAGTAACATTTATCTTTACCAGGATGTAGTCTTAACTTTAAGGGGAAATTCTTAGAAAACGTCACAATTCTAAGAATTTTCTCAGAATTTCGTCACTAGGAGCAACTCTTTGCACTAAGAAGCTTTATGAATACGGGCCCTGGTTCTCCTTGGGAAGATCAGCTCCCATCTGACCTGAGGATATGTTGAACACCAAGAGAAGGCAGCAAAGCAATAGCACAAGACCACTGCCTTGTTAGTACGGTTTGATAACCTTTTTACAGAGCATTTCTCAGAATATATATCAGTAATGTAAACATTATCTATGATATAAGCTGCCAGTCTCCTTGCATATGTTAATAGGCTTGTATGTCTCCTTTATCATAATTTGTGGGTCTGAGTTTTTTGCCCTATCATCCCTACACAATTGTTAACAATATAGTGAAGTCCTAGCTCTCAAAGGGAAAAGCATTGATCAACTGAAATTCAAATGTAGAGCAAATCATGGCCTCAAACAGCACTTGAGGGTCTGAGGTCCACCCACCATAATCCTCAGGGAAACACCCGTGTTGTGTGATCATTTGCTGTCAGAAGTTAATGCAGCTGTTGATCTAAAGTTGCACTTTTAGAATACCATGCTGTTGTGCACTGTTTACACTTTATGCTTTTTTCATATAGAGGCACATATTTTGCTATTTTAAGCTGGAGATATACTTGCTTTTAACTACGCGTACGCATTGTGGCTGCCACGTGTTCCCTGCGTCTGTCTGGATCGTCGGCTGTGCACGTCTTCAAATATTAACCCTACGCTATCCCCAGGGCTGCAGTATGCACATGACCGGTAGGGGCAGTGTAGCGGCAGAGGGGATATGACAGTGTCAACACAGCAGCAGGGACAACAATGGCAGAAAGTTCTGAAGAAGAGCTGATAGACCAAGTCCGCAATTATCCACATCTGTATGATGTGCTATTACCGCTACACAGTGACAAACATGGCTGTCAAAACAGCTGGAGACAGATACTTTTCATTTTAGAAGTCGCTGTGGAAACCTGCAAAACTAAATGGAAATGTGTATATTAATCATATAGTCCATGCATTTATCCATTAATACAGTAAATATCCCTAAACCACAACAAATTGAATATAAACTTTACGGTTCTTAAGGCTACCCTCCTGGTATGGGGAGTTTAATTTGTGTTGTTTTTTGAGTGAATTTTCCCATGAGCCTTAAAATAGACCTGCTGCTGTGGACCTGCAGCTATTCCTTAACTATTCCTTTCTTCTCATTTTGTGTACAAAGATAAGTGTTAACATGGGTGAAGTTAGTCTGTATGGGAATATTAATTTAGCATTTGTCAAATATGTTTATTTTATATAATAATTTATTTTTATTTTTTATTTTTTTATTTGTTGTTTTCAGCTGGTGACTTTTCTTATTTGTGTATCTGTTTGTATACCTTTTACATCGTATTACGAGAGCTCCTTCCCTCATCTATGCACATTTCTATAACTCTACATGTCTGCACACCTCACCTTAGGCAGGACTCCGCTCATGAGTGCATTGCATGGGTGAAAGGGGCTAATTAATTAATTGCCATCCTGGATTTAATTGTAAACCAGTGAAGAGTCTGTTTTCCTCAGATGAAAGACCACACACAAACACAGTCAGAGTACTTCAGGCGCTAAAATATTTTTTTGCAACCAGAATAGAGACGAAACTGTGACACAGTCTCTGTCAGCTTTGACCCTATGTGTTCAAATATTCCTTGACAAAAGGTCAATATTAAGTGCTTAAAAGAGAGACAGAAAATACTTTAAAAAATAATGAAATTCCGTCTGCCTAAAGAGGTGAACCAGAGGCCACAAAACTGTTTGTTTGAGTCACAGATGAAGCACAGCATAAGTAACATTCACTGCAATTAAGCCTGAAACTTGTTTAATAAATAATTTTCAGGTAACTATTTTGAGGGAGAGCATTTTAAATTGTATTTTTAACTGCTTAAGTCATGTCTGAAAAAGAATAAAATAAGTCTGTTTCCTAACAGTCAAAAACTCTGAGATGTGACAGAAACAAATGTAATATGATATTAGAGCATCATCAATTCAAAGCTTATCAGTATTCCATGTGTGAT
The DNA here is from genome assembly GCF_022749685.1 of Semicossyphus pulcher. NCBI lineage: Eukaryota > Metazoa > Chordata > Actinopteri > Labriformes > Labridae > Semicossyphus > Semicossyphus pulcher. Next base: position 25,980,456 of record NW_027211726.1, read on the forward strand.
CTGTTTAAAATGAGGAAAAACAATGTTTGCCATTGTCAGAAGGTACAAATCCGCAAATAACAGATATAACTAAACCTGAATGACACAGAGATATGAAAGAGCACATACTGAATCCCAAACACTAGATCTCTGCAAGTTATGCCTATTCTTAGATATTCATGCTGAAATATTTCTTTCTGTGACACACTGCTGACGTTAAGCTGTTTGCCTTATTTAAATAAAGACTGGGCAAAAGAGACTGAACACCCGATTGTGCGACCCACAATAATTTTAAGCATATTTATAAACACTGTCGAGCATATTAATGGATAAGGCACCCTCCTATTCTCATGTTTTATTTTTCTTATTTGGTATATTATCTTGTTCAGTCGTAATTTGATATATTAATGTACATAAGCACCTGTACTATTTTAGTGGGTTAATACACAATGTATAGTGATGATGTGAGAGAAATGGAATTCTTGTAATGCAAATAAGACAATTTTGCAAGTAAGTTGATACTCTTTATTGTGCCCCATCTAGCATTTTTAATAAGATGTCAGAGCAGTAACCATAGCATGCGAGAATGTAAGTTGTGAGAGTGTACAGTACATTATCAGTGGGTGTTTTAAGTTTGCAGTGTATGCAGACATTATACTGTATTTCCATGCTAGACTGTCAGTCCATTTACCATTTAACATGGTTTGCTTAAATAACTTTATCTGTTGACATTGCAAATGACTGCATCCTTTTGCAAACATGCCATAATGACCAGTTCATAAGAAAGTAAAAACAGTCAAACAAAATCTAATGTCATTGTTTAAGATTTTACCACCTTGATCTGTTGGAGCCTGGCCTAACAACTCAACCAGCCCAAGGTGTAAGGCTATTTACACGGAGTGATTTTGGGCCCTGCCGTCCACCCGGCGCAGAGCGCCAAAGCGCACAAGTGTCATTCTTATCTTCCACCCAACGCAGTCGTCATTTTCACGCCCAGCGCCCACGTTGTGTAAATAGCAAGTGAACTTGCGCCACCGTAGGCGCCCATGGGCGTGTTGGTTTTGCAATGAGGTGTGGTCAGGCAAATGGGTGGCGCGTTGCTATCTAGAGGACGCAGAAAGCGACTGTACCTTTGACCAACACAAACCTGGTCTAAAGTCTGTGGAGCAATCTGTCTTTGCTATTTAGAGGCGCATTATGGACATAAATCGGAGAGTTCACGAGTCTCTGCTTGTCACTTACACAGGGACGCACAGCAGCGTGTCTACTCATAAGGAAAAAGCACTGTATTTACAGATACAGTGAAAACACGTTGTTTCAGGGACAGGCTGCAAGTTTTTGTTTCGCTCGTCTCCTTGAATCATGACACTGCTTTGGTTCTTTTACCAATCTGCTGAGAAGTGCAGGAAGACATGGACTGACACAAAGCTCTCTATAATGCGTGCTCATACAGACACACACTCTCTATAATACAGCAGAAACCGAGACACACTCAAACACACGCATCTAGGAGGTAAATTAATTACCATACTCAAACAACTACCTGTGGCACTGACAATTGTGCCTACAGATATGGTAAATACACTGTCCAGTCTCCATCACGCACTGACAGAATACAGCCTTGTGATCCAGCAGCAACAATAAGTAAATAAACATTTAAAGCCTTTCTTTCTTTTATAGTCAGCACACAGAACTTTAATAATAATAAGATCCTGTCTGTCTGGAGACTTAAATCATTAATGCTGTGCCGCGTGCGTAAATGAACACAGCATGACTCTTTTCATTTTCATTTCTGCTGGGCAGTGGGATCGCTCCAGTGGCTTTAACATCAATCCTTGATCGACATGAATCATAGAGTAACCTGTGTTTTTTTCTGCGTGTTCAAGGACACAGTGGAAAGAAATCAGTTAAATATACCGGTCGGGGTCTCGTTTATATAAGAAGAAAGACTGAAATCGTGTGTCAGTGTGTCAGACACACCCTAAGTTACTTAGCACCATGCGCTTGAGACTGTGCGCCTTCTGCCGTCTAAATAGGGCCCCTGTGTTTAATGTGTTATTTTGGTTATAGTGTTACTAGTTTTGATCGTATTGAAGTAGTAGGGGTGAACTCTCCATTTCTTTTGCGCCTTTTTCTCCTGTTTGTGACATAATTCAGGGAGGTTGGTTTAGTAAATGTCTTTTGGTGTTGTTTGTTTCACTGTGGTTAGTAAGCACTTAAGGAGGATATAGTTTCTTTTGTTTGTTGTTTGTGCCTTTGTTATTATTGTATCAGTTATTGTCAATCATTTCACCTTTTTAGTATACATTTTTTTTTCTATTAGTTGCAATTTAGTTTCAGCCTTTGGTCTGAGGACCTTTCAATTCTTTATATTGCGCTCCTACCCTCCCCTAGCCTAAGACGTAACATAAGACTAAAAGTACACACTACAAGAGAGTAATAAGCCAGTGCAAAATGGAACAAAAACAGAGGGTAGTTAATTCATTGCATAACCTGTAAGTGACTTTCTATGCTGATTTGGTGCTGTCAAAGAGTTACTATACCTTCTACAAATCTGGAGGTGATGGCTAGGTAATGTCTGGAATTAATAACAGGAAAAAGGGTCCAAAACTTCTAGCCAACCATGAAAAGTCTTACTTTGACAAAAAGTGTGTTCAAAAATTCATGGCCAACACTGTCAATATTCAGCTTGTCAAACAGGAGCACATTTAGAAGGAGAAATGAAGACATGGAATGATAGAGCAACTAAGCTGTCTGCAGTTTCTTACCTGACAGGGCCTCTGGATCTGGGGCCATACTAATAAAGCTCAGAGTAACTTCAAGTTCATATAGAATAGAATAGAAAAATCTTTATTGTGTACTTTCTGTGCGCAAAAGTTTGTCTTTGACAAGTCAATTCATTAATTAATTCAACTTTCATGTCACTCTCTATGTCTCTCTCCCTCCCTATCGCTTCCCGCTTTTCTCCCAAGTCCCCTACAATCTATTTCCTCCGTGCTTGTGAGTTCTTGAGATGTCCACCCCTCAGCACACCCTTCTTTTACCACCACTACAAGTGTAGATCCCACCAGTGGTATCCTTGCCTGCTCACTGCCTCACTTCCTCTTTTGAATACATGAACATGGCATGATAGAGTCTAATTGCCAAGGGCTTTGCATGTTTGCATGTCATTCTTTTCAAAACTTGTAAAATAAATTGTTCACTCACAATGAAGTCTCCTGATTGAAATAAGGAGAGCAATCTTTTGAAAGCTAGTGAAAGATGTAGCTGAACAAAAGCCCACTCACTAAAGCTTCATGTTCAAAGGGAAATCATCCCTCAGACGAGACAATCATGAACTTGTAAAAAGCAATGCAACACACTATGCAACACACCAGCCAGTTATGAACAGATATCTGTTTACAGTGGGTATCAACTGAGTCCTTTTTTGAAATGTATGACTTTCTTAATACAGATACAGAAATAATTACTGTGATGATCAAAGACCTACTTCAGTGTGGCCTTGACATTGGTGACATATAAGGGTAAACCTACAGTGGTGCATAACAGTTATCCAAAAGTGTACTCAATAGATTAAACACAGTTTAATTTAAAAACTTCAAAAAGATGCTTCAAAATGCAGCATTTGTGGGGCCCTTCAGTTTAGTTCCCAGTATAGATAAAATCAATGAATTATGGCTTCTATCTGCATTGCAGTGCAGCACATTTTTTTTAGTGCCTCTTTTCTGCCCATCCAGTCGAGGCAGATGGCTGTTCAACATGAGTCTGGTTCTGCTCGAGGTTGCTACCTGTTAAAAGGAAGTTTTTCCTTGCCAATGTGCCGAATGTTGGTAAGTGCTACTTATGGTGATTCATGTTGGGCCTCTCTTTAAATAACATAACAAAGAGTACGGTCTAGACCTGCTCTTTGTAAAGTGTTTTGAGATAACTTTGTTTATCATTTGGCGCTATACAGTCAGATGCTGATGGGCGGCTTGGCCCTTTGCATACACAGATGGCAGTCTGCCATCACTTCTTGTTCTCTTTAAGAGCCAGGTGCGCCTGCAGGCAGGCATGTTGCTATTTACATGGCTGATTTCAGCCTTTGTTATTATATTATCTGGGCTCGGCAGGCATATTCGACTTCTTTCCTTCCACTGTGCCTCTGTACACACAGAACACATACAAGTCAATGTATGACATACGTCAATGTTAAAACCACAGAAGCAATCCCACTGCCCAGCTGAAAAATGTCTACATTTAAGAATGAGGCACAGCAGCGTAACTTCATTAATTGTTTAAATCTCCAGACAAGCCGTCAGGATCAGACAGGATCTTATGTTTAAGTTCTGTGTGCTTACCATCAAAGAAAGGTAGGCTGTAAATGTTTATTTTTGCTGCTGGATCACATGGCAGTATTCTCCTGTGCGTGCTGGTGGACACTGGACAGTGTATTAATATTTGTGGGCATGATTGTCGGTGCCACATGTAGTTATGATTAAAGATTATAATAAATGTACTTCTTAGTTGCGCGTGTGTTTCTGCATTCTGTATTAGAGAGAGCGTACATCAGAGTGAGCACGCATAGAGGCTTGATGTCGAGCCCTGGCTGGAGTTTTTGGCCTGTTCGTAGCTCAAGCAGAAAGCTTCCTGAGGTGAAGCAGGTGTATGTGGAGGCATGTGGAGGTGAGCTTGTCCACGTCTTCAGGCACTTCTAATCAGATTGGCACCAAACCAAGAACAGTATCATGATTTAAGGAGATGAGGGAAACAAAAGCTTGCTTGGAGAGAGGAGTGAGAGTAGATGAAGAGGGAGAAGTGCCGTTTGTTGTGTTGGAGTACAGAAAGCGTTGCTCGGTGCTATCTGAAAGATTGTTGAGATTGAGAAAGACTGATTTCTACGATTCACTCCTCTCTCCTTCCTGAAACAACTACGGTCTCGCACGAGATTTTAGCACGAGACCGCTGCCACAGTGTTGTCAGACACTTATTATAACGATCTGAGCCTGTCAGTAGCAAAAACAAGCGCTTTTAGTGGCTATATATTGGCGTATGCGCGGTGCCCCGTTTAGTTAAATTGTATCTCATTTCGCGGCTGCCGGCTGGTGCTCCCTCCCTGAATACTGGATCGATTTCATAAATTGTTGTCTCCACTAGTCAATTACACACAAACACATAGGATAATAGGGTCTAGGTTGAGAAATCCCGAAGTTATCCTTGAAGACCAACACATCCATGGGCACTGACGTGTGCGACAGATCACTTGCTTTTTACACAACATAGCCGCTGGGCTTGAAAATGACAACTGGGCCATGTGGAAAATAGCAATGACACTTGTGCTGTGCATCAGATTGGGCCTATTGATTGGTCTGTGGACTAGATAGGCACAATTTTCCCATCTTAACTTCAGAAAGAGGAACACTGGAAAACTGAGACTGCAAATTTTAAATAAAAGAAGTTAATTGGCCAACTTATTATTTATTTATTAGTTATTTTTTTAAGAATGAAGGCTAGCGTGCAAATAGCTCATTATCAACAACAAGCAGACACCAGCAACATTTACTTTTCTCTCAAGTTTTGTTTTTGCAGCCTGGTTAAACCAAGTCCAATATCTATACTATCTCCTTCCTCTCCCTGTCTCCCTTGAGCCTTAACCTTCTCTGTATGTCTTTCTTCTTGTGTGTGGGTGTGAACGTTGTTTTCCCTCTATTGACTTACTCCTTTACCAACAAGGCCTGAAAGATAAAATAAGATAAGATAGAACTTTATTAATCCCAAAGGAAATTTGAGTGCCAGATTGCTGCAAAATTACAGTACAAAACAGGAGTAATACAAAAATAACAAATCAAATATAAATGACTTATAAAATATAAAGTCCATATGGGTTAACTGCAGCAGTGAACAGTGCCTTACACATTAACAATATTACCATAAGTTATATACAAAAGTAAGCAGAAACTAGTGATGGCATTTACATTGACCGTTGTATTTGCAATGACAATAAGAAGTAGAAAAAAACGTATTAGTGACCGAAAGAATGAGATCGAGGATACAAGCGGTGGAGGGTGTCTAGGCTCAGCCTTAGAGCTAGGGTCAGGAGCTCGGAGATACGAGGGGAGCTTGGAGTAGAGCCGCTTCTCCTTCGCGTCGAAAGGAGCCAGTTGAGGTGGTTCGGGCATCTGGTTAGGATGCCTCCTGGGCGCCTCCCTTTGGAGGTTTTCCGGGCACGTCCAACTGGGAGGAGACCCCGGGGTTATTTTTGTATTTGTGCATATAAGGAGGTAAACAAGACATACAAATAAATGGAACAAAATGTTATTTTGGAAATGTATTGGATTTATGTAAATTAAATAGTAAATAATAAATAATAAAACGTTTAACTTATTGTAAAGTAAAGTCATTCAAAAGGTTTGCTATGATTTAGCTTGGCGATCTTATCATTTTTTTAAATTTATATTTGTTTATTTCGAACATGTTTAAAATGACAACATAAAGAAAGAAAAATAACATTCAGTCAAATAAGGCAAATCGCAATAACCACATTCTTTCTAAAGAGTCTCAATTTACAACTAAAGTCTGTTCGAGAAGGGTGTGAATGAAGTGAAAAAAACGTATCTAGTCCTACCCCTTTTTTCTATAAACTATATCAATTCGGTCTAGGCCAAAGCATTCAAAATAACACTAAAAAATACAGATACCTATAGCTAACCAGACAAAAAAAGTAACAACCAAATAATATTAATTACACAAGATACACAGTAGTGATATTAGTCCAGTTTAGCCTTTTGTTCTTCTGTTCTGTATCTGTTCAGTAAGTTAGATTTGAAGATTTTTTTAAACTTGCTTAACGTTTTTACATGTTTTCATTTCTGCACTACAGCTGTTCCACAGATTAACCCCCTTGTTGTAACACAATGAAGTTTAGCATTGGTTCTAACTCATCAAACATCAAAAATTCCAGAAGCATGGGGACAAACAATTCAGCTTTAATCAGATCAAGCCCTTTTGCTTTGTATAAAACCCTGAATATTTGTTGGTGGAAATAGGTAAGAATATTATATTATTCTTTTTCGCAATATAATAGAATTCTGTAATAGGTGTGAACAAGTGTAAAAATCATCTTTTACAGTATTCACACTAAAAAGGACATTTGTCTCTTGCCTGCAGTGAAAAAAGTTCTCTGATATTTCTCAAGCACATAGGGAGATGCACAAAGAGTTTCCATATAAAGATTAGACATCCAGCACTGGCACCTTGGAGAGTTTCTGCATGTTTCTAAATTAGGAACTTTATTTGCTGAAAAATTAGATGATAAAAAAAACAACTTTTATTGAGCATTTCCCTATTTTGAATGTCCCATTATAAACGCTTTGAGGCTGTTGCTCTGTGTGTGACTGTGTGTTTTAAGGGACAATAGATTAAAGGCACAGTATGAGTAGAAGCAAGTAGACACTTCATGTCTTCAAAGGTCCCAAGTCTAACTGGAGTCTAAAAATACAGGTAGGATTGAATACAGTAACTTTGCAGTCTGTAAAGCTGAGCAAAACTGCTTTGTTGAGCAACCAACACCAACAAGCACTTACTGTGTATCCTTACAGACGTACACACAAAGAGCAAGTAGACACCCCAATTTGTAGTGACAAACTGCAGAGTGAAACTCCATTCGAACTTCTGTTCACCTTTTCACACCTAAAGGCAACATCCATTAGAGCAGAGCTGTCAAAGCATGCTGGGAAACTCACATACGAACACAGTGGTCTGATAGACATGCTTCCACTGCAGCTTAAAAGTAGTTGAAAGACAGCTTTTGAAGCTTTGTAAACAGAGACCATTGCAGCAAAAACGATGTTATACGTTGCACTTTATTGCAAAGATAAGCCATCACAGATTATTCACATCACAGAAGTATTTTTAGTTACTTCCTAGCATGTGTACTGGGCCCCTTGAAAAATCTAGGGGTATTTAGATGATTGCATCAATCCCCTGAGGTTCAGCCAGGGACATTTTATGAAATTGAAAATGTAGCAAATACAGTTACATTTGCAATACCATAAGCTTAAGAGACAGAGGAATAGACTTTCAGTTCACACAGGCTGCCTTGTATACCTGAAGGAATATAATTGGACATCAGAAGTCATCTGGTAGTTGAGCAGCTGATAAACAAGCAGAAGAAGTTCAACCAATCAACACTAGCAGCAGCATGATGTTCCAACCATAAACCATATAAAAGACATTGATGTAGCCTCAGTGAGGTCATGCTTTTGTTTGTGGACTACTGTATTAAGGCCTAAGGTTTGACAAATTTTGCATTTGGGATCATTTGGAAAAAATGTTGTAGTTTCCATGGACACGCTAAGACTTTACTCTGATCGACAGGTCACCATGGTAGCGACTTGGTAATCACAATGTCATGCCCTAAAATATTCACTGCTTAATCATCCATTTTACTCTAAATTGGACGATTTACAAGAAGAGTCCTGCTATGTTTTTTATTAATTACATATTAATAAACAATATATTTGTAAAAGCATATATTTTCATATCTATTATATATTTTAAGTATTTATATTGATTCATAATTTAAACAAATATTGACACTAGGAGTCAAAGTTGGACGCGGTTGTAAAAATGGCACAAGTATTTTTATGTAGAGAGGACGTTAAAAACCCTGAATAAATGCAGATTGTGAATATAAAGAATCACTTTGTGATGTTTTTATGTATCTATTGATTAAATTATAATGTCTATGTAAGCACAGTCTGTAACAGCAAGGCTGTCAAACTGTAACTTGCATACAGCATGCCAGCAAATTGACGGTATTTGGTAAATTAAGTATTCTACCAATTATTGCATCCATTCATCGAGAAACCATATAAGGTAAATGGAAATTAACCAGACCCGCCAACATACTTAGCCACTGCATGTTCTTGCCTGTCTTCTGTAATATAAGGTGATTTTATGTTGATGATCAAATCAAATCAAATCAAATCAAATCAAATTTGATTTGTATAGCGCCAAATCATAACCAGTTATCTCGAGACACTTTACAAAAAGAGCAGGTCTAGACCGACTCTTTGTTATGTTATTTAAAGAGAGGCCCAACATGAATCACCATGAGTAGCAATTAGCAATATTCAGCACATTGGCAAGGAAAAACAGGCAGAAACCTCGAGCAGAACCAGACTCATGTTGAACAGCCATCTGCCTCGACTGGATGGGCCGAAAATGGGATAGAAGGAGATGCAGGATAGAGACAGGCAAAGAGAGCAACAACAACATATGTTCTTGTTACAGCAACATATGTCCTTGTTACATGAACAACAACAACAGACACATACTTATGGTTACAATGCCAATAATAGTGGTATGATGATGTCTGAATAATTTGTGCTGATTGTTTGCTTGTGTGACGTCCTTCGCGATGAGATTTTATGTGTCATGTTCTAGCAAATTACGCTGCCTGTCTGCTTATGCCATGTCTCTTGTAATGTGATTTTATGCGTCATGTTTTAACTGCTTGTGCTGATTGTCTGCTTAACATTGGCTTGTATTTATTGTTAAATATCCTACTTTGCATGAAGCTGCCTTATTGTCCCAAGCTTTTTAAGCCTGTTTAGCTGTTCACGTTTTGCCTTTCCTTTTCTGTTTTTTGTATGTTGTGTGTTTTATTTGTTGTTTTAATGGTCAAATTTACATCAGGCTAAGGGATAACAGTTGAAAATTAGCCTTTTGGCTAACACAGGCACTTTTACAGTGATGGTAACTAATGTGCATTGTCCCTGAGAATAAACAAATAAGAATAAATTAATACCTTTAAAAAGCATAGTAAATATGACCCAAACCATAACTTGATATTTTTAGGGCTATTTCATGCCTCACTGTTATTAAATATTAATATAAATATATGTTAGTAAATACAGTCTGTGAGTAATATTTTGTCATTATCATCATAATCAGGGGGCTGTACGTTGGTGCAGTGGTTAATGCACACATGCATGCACAGCAGTGCTTCTATTCATGAGGAAAAAGCAGTGTATTTACAGATACATTACTTTGTTTATGGGACTGTGAGATGGCAAGCTTTTGTTTCCCTTGTCTCCTTAATATTTTCAGTTTGTGTCTATCTAAAAGTTCTAGATTCAATATTCACTCTCCTTTAAGAGTCACCAATTAACCAAAGGAGCATGTCTTTGGACTGTAGGAGAAAGATGGAGTACCTGGAAGGAGCCCATGCATGCATGAGGAGTCTCCACACGGAGAGGCCCCCTATGTCTGAGCTTTGAACCAGGAACCTTCTAGCTGTATGGCGACAGTGCTGGCCGCTGCTCCACCATGCATCCCATGAAAATGTATACTAAATTAAATAATATTTAATTATTTTACATAATATTTCATACATATTAGATTTTAGGCTAATGTCTGTCTAAAAGCCGTCACTCAATTGATAAACTCCATCTTTTGCTCAACCTGCTGTTTGTGTTTTAGGAAGAAAACACAACACTGTGAAGCAAAGCATAGCATTCATCATTAGAGCTTTAACTATGGTTAAAGTTGACTTGCGTTAGCTTGGAAAAATTTAGATACATTTTTGAGGAGATGAAGAGAGGGAGTCCAGACTGAAGTTGTTACTTCTGATACTGCATCTCTGGCCATTCCGTCTGTATAGTACCATGTAAACATTGACTGTGTGACATCTGGTTGGGTTGTGAAACATCCTGTAAATGTGTGTAGGAATCTCTTACCCTATAAGTGCTAGACTTGCAGGAAATAAATATTGTTTGAGCAATGCCCACAATTCCACATTCACCTGCTGAAACTCAGGCCCTGGACTAAAATGTCGAAGAGGCTTATATTAAATTCAAACTGCTTCGAAAGACAGTTTGAGTATGCTTTCTGCTTATTTTTCTTAGAAGATAATTATTCATAGGCTATCAGGTAGCTGAGAGGTTTACCCCCCCCAAAAAGCAGAAAAGTTTGGGAGTGATACTCTGTGACTCATTCCCAATCCTCTTACAAAAGCGTTTCCCAATCTGTTTGTTTTAGCAGCTGACAGCAGCTTCTGATACCAGAGGTTTGGACAAATACATTTCTAAATACTGTCTAACCGAATGACACAGATGTAGACAGTGTTCAAACTTACATACATTTCACTGTTGCTGTAGGCACACATCCATTACCTCTGCACCATCTTTGTTCTTGCCAAAAAACAATACACCACCCTAACTGTATTTTCTAACAAATTCACAAACACTGGCTCCTATTCCCAAAAATCATTTAAGCTATCGGGCCAAAATCTGTGCTGACAAGGTTGCTGAGTAGGATATGAGCTGTCCGGCCCTGTTTTAAAGTCAGAAACAGCTGAGACTGCAGCTGCTGTTTCATCAATAAAAACAACAATTTTACATATTATAAGCAACATGATCAAAAACTTACACCTGCATAGATATGAACTAAAAGGCAAGCAACAAGCCAAGAGTAGGGCAGGTGTAGAGAGGATAAGACACAAATTGTATGTCCAAATTTCTCAGTTTAGATAAAAACTTGTGCTTTTCAAAGTGATATTATAGTCAAGGCGACTAAAGATTGCTGCTGCAAGCTGTTTTTAATACATTGCTGTGAAAAGCATGAGCCTGTGCTCTCGGAGACAAAGCTGCAGTAGAGTGGAGTAACAGCTTTTGACTGTGACAGATCACACCAGTGATTTTATTTTCTTCTAACATTGACACCAGTGTTTAGAAAACATTAAAAGCATCAAAGCAACAGGAAAAAAAATAAAATTTTACTTTTCCATAAAGGCATGAAACTTTGCACAATTTTGCAGTTTGGGCGCCTGAACATTTTCAGAAATGGAGCCATGCCATGGAGCTAGGGAGTCTGGAGAATCAGGACTCTCCTCTTAACATCAGTTCATGTGTTTTTAATTGTTATATTGTGTATTCAAGATTGTTGTTTATTTTGCACGATAATCTATTGTTATGGGATGGTATATCCCATTGACCTCTGTTAGATAATTTTATTGTAAAAGTTTGTTTTTGGTGATAAATTGTAATAAAAAACATTTCTAATGTAGATATTGGTGGAAAAAAAACATGTTTATATCGAAGGAATAAAAATTAAACAAGGTTTTTCATTAATTTTGATTCACTTTTCATCACTGATTTCGTCGAACTTTAACTGAACACATTCATGTCAGTCCACACAACAAAAGCCCCATTAAACAGGTATGGCAACACATCAGCCCTTGTAAACACATAGAATTATGAAAATACTACCTATTAACATCTCTCTCTCTTCAACACAGGAGGTTGCTGCTGGAGTTACATCAGCAATCAGATTATAAGAAATTGGATTAAAGAAGTAATCTGATTTCAAGTAACTGGATTACGATTTCAAAGTACTTAACCAGTTATTTTATTAGAGTATACATTCAACTGAACCAAGTAAGTAATGTCACTACATTACTAACATTACCTAGCATTGAATCAGATAATATTACTTAAAATGTAGTCTGATACATGGTTACATACTGTTAGAATCAAGCAACTACATAACATTAAATTGAATCTCTATTTACAGATTCTTCATAAAAATGTCCGGACCGGACTTTGGTACCATTGTGTTTCCATTTGTGGTATGTTTGAAGTCCAAGTAGTACCGACCAATCAAGTGTCAGCAGGCGTATGCAGGAAAAACAGGGTTTATCCACAGACAAAGCAGTCAATTTGCCGTAATGATATTCCGGCTGCCATGGGCGGTAATTTGACAAATATATATTTATCTTAATAAACAGACATCTGCATTCTCTTGACGGAGAAATCTGCTTGACCCTCTGTTGTAAAAGCCAATCAGCATTTAGATTTCCTGACTTTCCTGAATGCATTATCAGTTATTGATCTGACCTCCATTTAACACAAAGCATTTTAAAAGTTGTTTTCTTCTCCTCTTGAGGACAGACCTGACAAAGCTTGCATTTTTGGCTGACCACCGGGTCAGCCCTAGACATGGGTCTGTATGTGACTGACTGAGTAACTGACTGACTGACTGAGTGAGTGACGGTACTTTCAGAGCCGTAGAGACAGAGAGAGTTGCAACATCGCAATGGCGGATCATACTAGGTTTTGACCTAGTCTTGTTTCTTTTTACCACCTGCATCATGATATTGTAATTTCGACAAACTTAAGACCTGTTAACTAAATCACATTTTTCAGGTGCATGCCACTGAAGTAAGCTAGAGTGAAATCTCAGTGTAACTTACTATTTACAGTGAAACTGAGACTCACCAGAAAAATATTAACGGGCGCTTCTCAGGGGGATTAAAAGGGATAGTTCGGTTTGTTTGAATTAGGGTTGTATGGGTTACTTATCAATAGTAAGTGTACTACATACAGTGGATGGCGGTCAGCACGGCCAGGGCTATATGCCACTGCAGATAGGGTCACTTTCACACGTAATTTATTCACTTAAAAGGATGTTCCACCTAAAAATCAATGGTGGTTTCAATTGTATGCTATTTGAATAATTTACTGCGTTTCATTTTTCAGTAAGGAAGCCTCTTTATTTGGCACTACTTTGTGTGGACCGCAACACATACGTGTTACTATGCCTGCAACAACATAAGGTGTCACTTCAGCTGTTTGTGTCAGCAGTTTGTTTAAGAGACAACAAACCAAAAAAACCCAAAATATTATGGAAATGACAAAGTGACGCTCATGGTGGGGACTAGAAGACATTGTTTTCCTTCATGCCGTGAAGTGTTTTATACTGTTAAGTGATAGTGGTGTTAGACAGCGGTGGCTAGCTCCGCAAAATAAAAACATCAACACTCCAGGCACAAAACTGAGACAGTTATAGGCCTGCACTGATCATTTTTCTGAAGAGGATTATGCAAAACCATTGATTGGTCCCCCCCCCTAACCCGACACACTACGGGGCGTACCCTGCTGATTTACCGGTTACATTTAGTCTTTATAAAACCAAGCCAGGCTAGAGTTTGCCCCAACCCCTACCTGATTAGACTTTATGCGAAGCTACGCTATGTGGCTGCTGGCTTAAACGATAAATTCACTGTACACAAATGACTGTGGTATCAACCTTTATCTAACTCTCAGCAAAAACTTGAATTAGCAGATATCCCAAAAAGTCCAACTCTATATTTTATCTTGACGACTAGCTTTCTTGCTTCTAACTTTGGGACTGAATGATATTCAGCTTAAACCACAAGATAGCATACTATTTCTTGGGACAGTAGAAAATATGAAAAATAGAAGTAAATTAATCAGTGTATCCCACAAAACAGTTCAGTTTTCATCAAAGACAGAAATTGCCTATTGCGCCTCTGTTCCTGGATTTTACTGTGGCTTAATATGGGTGGTGATGATGGAGCATCTAAAATGGGTTCCTTCAGGCATGACTGAGAGTAATGGGCCCTCCAGTCACTACTGTTTATCTTCCTGGACAGTTGATGGCCCTCCAATGTGTCATTACACTAACTAGGTATAGCCTGGCAGCTTGTTTGTGTATGTGTGTGCGAGTGAGTGAGAGAGATACAGAGAGAGAAAGACAGAATGTGAGCGAAAGCATCTGTATGAGTATGAGCAGATCGTAGCATCTTGACACATAGACATACATGCTGCATACATTTCACACATGTACACATATACAAAAGTTGAATTTGCATTGAGTGAAATACAGTTCTCATTAGTATCAATACATGCAATCCCGCACTCACTACCACAAACATAGATAATGACAATGGGATCTTGCACTGCTGCTGCAACCCGAAATGTTTTTCATTCTGCAGGCTGCATCTGTGCTAGAGTGTGTCTACCTGTTACACAGAGGTTTTCTCAACCACCCTGAGAAGGGTTGCACACCTGAGAGGCCAGACCAGAGAATGAGAAGACCAACAATTTTAAGACGCTAAAGCTCATCCCGCCATCTTAGCACTCACTTGATGGGAATACGTTTTCTGACTGAAGGCTTTGTAAGAACGGACTGTTTTTAAACTTGTATTCAATGACATCTCAAAATCTCTCATCCTTTGCTCTAGCTGAGGTGCTGATAGCTCATTACCGGGGTGCTTCTGCACTGCACTACCCAGAGATCAGCTGTCAATCAGCCTGAGTGCTCAGTTCCTGTTGATGAAGTTTAGGTTTCTGTAGGCGGTGCTCTTTTCTTTGTCTCCTCAGTCACGTTTTCACTGTTCATGTCAATCACCCACAGTAGTGCTTTGTCTACTAATTCAAACAAACCTGGAACAGATCAGATTCTCAGAAAAAATACAACCACATGCTGGGTTTGGAACAGTCATTGTCATATCTATAATACTAAAGTTTTGCAGTAACGTGTTAGCTCAAATCCCCCCCTGAGGTGTGTCACAAGGAACCCAATCATTTCATCATCCATATTCTTATATTTTCAATTTAAATTAAGAACAAATGATAAGCACTAACCAAATTATTTAGCCATGCACCCAACCTAGCTTCAAAGGGTTAGCCAGTATGTCCTTAATCTAAGGTGAGAGGTTTATGAAAAAGAAAAAAATGCATTTTTTGTACATATGAACATACCATTGCCAGAAATTCCAAGAAAAAATAGATTCTGGATTCAGCACCAGATTGAAGTTTTCTGCCACGTCCATGTCAAAGTCATTTCTGTCACGAGTTATTCTAGTTTAGTTATGTTTTTGATTTGTATTTCGGGGTTCAGATATTGTTTTGTTGTTTGCTGTTTTACCTGGTCACTTTGTCTCTTGTCATGACTTCTCATCATTTAGTTTTGTATATAGTTTATTCCGTGTTCTTGTCAGTATTTAGTCTTGTTTAGTGTAGTATTTCACTTGTGTCTTTTTGGTTAGATCATTTCCTGTTTCACTTTGTCTACTCGTGTTGGTCCACTTCCTGCCTTTGTGTTTCCCGCTTGTTTGATTGTGTGCCTTGCCCTGAGTATTTTCACCTGCCCTTGATTGTCTCACGTGTCTGATTAGCCTCACCTCCTAAGTTTATTTAGTCTCTCTGCTTCCTTGTCTCTGTGCTGGTTCATTGTCGTGTTACCCCTGGATTTTGTCTTTGTCGTGTTTCCTGTTGACTTTTGTCGCTTTTTCTTGTGATGGATTTACCTGTTTCCAATGTGTTTTGGTTTTTTCCCTTTGGATTATTTTGTTACCTGGACTCTCAATCAGTAGCCTTGAAGCCTTTTGTTTTGCCTTCTGCCTTTTTGTTTAAATAAATACATACCCAAGTCTGCATCTGGGTCCTCAACCTTGTTTCAGCTGAAACCTTGACAATTTCCATCCATCAGTCTTTAAAGTAATAATCTCGAAGATTTTCATTTAAATAAATGTCTGTTTAGTCACTATCAATCAGCGAATGGGGTAACACAATGGTGATTGAGCCCATGGCCCACTGATGAAAGCTTTTGCATTTGCAGAATTATGGACTAGGTGTCTGGAGCGACTTTAGCGGAAAAAATCACAAGTGGCGCCCGATTAGTGACGCGTTTTCCATCACCTAGTAGTAGTTGGTCTACCAGAGAGGGTAGGCAGAGCTAAGCGGCTGCTTTTTCGACCTCTGCAAGTGTTGCGAGTAAAAAGTAATGTAATATGGCTGAACAAACAAAGAAAAGATAGATTTCAAAAATAAGTGAAAATCCATTCAGATGAAGGCAAACAGTCTAAAAAGGAAAGTGACCGTCAGGAAGGAAAATCAAGAGTTACAACCGTTACAAGCGGAGCCAACTGACGATGTCACTTATGCAACACTGTTTGGATATCTGGGAAGTGTGCTCCCACAATTACAGTTTACTGCTAAAGGTGCCGCCAAAGAGAATTAAACTGACATCTTCGAGATAGTGGGCCCTATTTAGCGCATGGCGCTAAGTGATTTAGGCAAGTCCAACGCACTTTTGCTCGTCACACAATGCACAATCTGGGCGCAAACCGAGGCACAAGGCACAGAGAGGTTTGCTTAAGTACCTTGATTATTCATAGGCGTGTTTTCGGCATAACATGAATCAAACCAATCAGAGTGTCAGCTCTAATTCCCTTTTAGAGCCCGGTGCGCCTGTAGGCAGGCGTGTTGCTATTTACAATGCGGATTTCAGTCATTCCTCGTTTATAAACCGGACCCCGACATGCATATTTAACTTATTTCTTTCCACTGTGTCCTTGATTACCATCAAAAAACACAGGTTACTGTACAATATGTCGAATCACAGATTGATGTTAAAGCCACTGAAGTGATCCCACCAACAGAAATGAAAATGAAAAGAGGCATGCTGTGTACATATATGCACGAGGCACAGCATTAATGATTTAAATCTCCAGACGGACAGGATCTTATGATTATTAAAGTTCTGCATGTTGACTGTCAAAGACAGGTAGGCTTTAAATGTTAATTTACTTATTGTTGCTGCTGGATCACATGGCTATATTCTGTCCTTGCGTAATGGGCACTCCGCGTAATGGGACTAACTGGACAGTGTATTAATGTCTGTGGGCATGATTGTCGGTGGTTATGTTTGAGTATGGTATTTAATTTACCTCCTAGTTACGTGAGTGTGTCTTGGTTTTCAGTAGTTTTTGGCCCATGTGCGGCTGGAGTAGGAATCTCCCAGAGGTGAGGCAGGTTTGTGTGGAGGCAGCAGTGATCTTTTCCACGTCTTCCTGCACTTCTCAGCAGATCAGTAACAAACCGAAAGCAGTATCATGATTTAAGGATAGGGGGAAACAAAGGCTTGCAGTCTGTCCCTTAAAAAACGTGTTTTCACTGTATTTGCAAACACACCGCTTTTCCTTATGAGTAGAAGCATGCGTCCCTGTGTGAGTGACAAGCAGACTCGTGTTGTAAACTCTCCGATGTATGTCCATAATGCGCCCCCTAAATAGCAAACACAGATTGCGCCATAGACTTTAGACCAGGTTTTTGTTGGTCTAAGGCGCAGCCCCTTCTGCGTCCTCTAGATAGCAACGCGCCACCTGTTTGCCTGACCACACCTCATATCAAAACTAGCACGCCTACGCGCGCTATTGGTGGCGCAAGATCACTTGCTATTTACACAACGTGGGCGCTGGGCGTGAAAATGACGACTGCGCCTGGTGGAAGATAGCAATGACATTTGCGCTGCGCGCTTTGTGCTGGGTGGACGATAGGGCCCTATAACTTTAAACACTTTTGTATCCCATACTGTGTTCTGTTTAGAGTTTACTTCATCTGCCTGCTGTAATTTTGTCGATTTTGCTGTCATCCTGTTTTTTGTCTTGTAATCGCTTTGGATTTTTCTTTCCTTTCCCCCCCCCCCCCACAGCAAACTCAGATTGATTTGATTAGTTTGTCCTCCAGTGCCTGTGTTTGGAACTGTGTCCCTAATAACAGTCCCAATAACTTTACTTTATAGCAGCAGTCTGCTATAGAGAAATAGCAGACCTTAGAATGATGTAATTGACAAATAAGAATCAAATATTCAACACAGCTGTGTAATAACAGTTTTTATAGAGACATGGTGGTGGCAAAGTAACTTAGTTGATGCACTAGTTCACTGTTCTACAGCAGCCTGTACTGTTAAATCTTCAGAATTATGATGGAGTAGCTGACTGACGAGTCCACAGTAAAAGTACACACTCATACTCTATGATGCAGATACCAGGGACATATTACAAAAAAGGGCAAGGTTAGCTGGTGAGTGAGTCTCCATTTAGTATTCTGTTTTGTATTTATAAGTGGTAGCCCAGTCTAAAAGAAGATTGGCTGTAACACAGTAGGGAACCAAATTGAACCAAACTAGTGGGTGCAGTCAACTGTTGTGCTTTTGTTTACTGAAAGACAACAGACCAACATAAAAGCATTTTCTCACTTCAGCATCTGGCTTTGCAAGTCAACACTATCTCCATAAAAAAATGTTGATAGTGGAAGACTCTGTAGAAAAAGTTGATGGTCATTTTTAAAAAATATATTTAGCTGCACATAATAGCAAAGTATGGTTATGGTAGTTAAGGAATATTAACTGTTGTCCCAGTGTGGTTAATTATGAGCACGTGAAACACAGACTTTAGGAATAAAAGATCATAATAGTTGTAAAAAAGTGCCTGATATTGACAGAATACAAACTCAAGTTTCCCTCTGTCACACTGCATCCTTCAGTGGAACTAAAAATTGACATTGAATTGTCCAATAACAATATAACTCCTCCAGATACTGTCCTGGGCAAGGCAGAGGAAGCTTTCACTGTACTTGTGCTTGAAGAACAGTGGTTGAATGTATACAGATTTAAGTTTAACTTAACCTCAACAGAGCAGTATATAGAAAAAAAGGTTTTTTTATTTTATTTGGTAATCCAATTTTTTTATATTAAATATGACAACACAAGCATGGGCCAATTATCTGCTATTAGTAATTTTACCATTAGCACAATTTGCTTATAATACTCTTTAGAAAAGGTTTTAAATATTAGACTATTACTTGCAATGGAATATTGTTTCTACCTAGTATGTTAATTTCGCTGCAGTCTAACAAATAAAAGTGAAAATGCTCCCTTAGGATAGGGCACACTCCTCCATTATTTTCCACATCCCGCATCCCCAGAGAGACCATAAAACAGCTCTATGTTATTGTCCATCTTTTTTTTTAATATCGAACCAATATCCTCTGCCTCTATCTATCTTTTTTCAGTCAGTGGAACAGCTATGGATTCTTGTGGGATCTCTTCACTATCAGCAGTTAGTCAGTCATCAGTGGGCAGTGTACAGGAGCATATAGCAGGGAGGACAGAAGGTATGAACGGTCTGAGAAGGGACCTGTCTGTACTGTCAAAACGTTAGATGGAGATGCAATACATCACACGTGGACTGTGGGAGACAGGTTCCATGTGTGTATTTGCTGTTCACGAGTGCTTGTGTGTCCTAAGCTTGTTGTGTAGGGTATGCAGGTGCAAATGCATTGTTTGCAACATTCTGTATATGTAAAGATGTATATACATATGTGCTTTTAAGTGTAATTTTTTCAAGTGTGCCAGTTTTCATACAGATGTGTGTATCTTTGTGTGCGGGTGTGTACCCTGACATGCTTGTTTGTGTGTGTGGCCTGGATTATCTGGTCATTCATCACTGCCTGAGCAGCCGAGGCTAAAGACCATCCATCTTCCCCCCTTTCACAGCCAAGGCTGACACTCAAGGTGTTTGTATGGCTTAATGTTCCTCTCTGCAGGATTTTGGAGCAGTGTATACACAGCTCTGACTGTGTTTTTTGAGCGTGTGTGTGTGTGTGTGGTATTATGCAGCTGAATGTGTCTGTGTGTGTTACCGACAGGCTGTGTCTCTGTATGTGTAACTGCAGCAACCATAGTTGGGTTGCCATTTAATCAGTTTTAAGTAAACATATATAGTAGAGGTTGTGGTGAAGTTAGGAAGTGTCATATTTTTGTTATAACATGAACACTGATCCAATATGTGAGTATTTGTATTACATATGTGCATTATCATAAATGGATCAGAGAAGCTCTTCCTTGTGTTTATCTTAAGCATATAGCCACGTCTAACTGTTTGCTCGCAGGTACTGACAAATACAAAAGCTCACCATTTTTGTTGACTGCCTTGAGCTATGACCTTAGAAGAGTGTGTGCACTTGCCTATTTCTCCTTGCTTGTGTGTGAGTGTGTGCTTACAGTCACAGGCCTTTCTCATTCTCCCAATAAAGGTCAGCCGTCAGACAGTATTGAACAGCACTAAAGGTGAAAGAAACATGAAATATGTTAAATGATAAACGGCATACTGTTCTCCTGCTGCCCTGCTGACTCAGACTGGGATGAGGTCTTTCCGGTGGTGTACATGAACCAGTATAATACATTCATGTTAATTACTGTTGAGACATATAGGCATCTAAGAGCTGTTCAGCAAGCAATTAGGAATATTATGAATGACTGTTTGTTGAGTTCAATTCAGATCTTTATTGTTCAACGAGGAAATTATTTTTGCATCAAGGAGGCATCAAAACCCAAAATGTATAACATTTAAAGAGGTGATAGTATATAGACACAACATAAAATAAAGGTATGGAAACAAGCAACAATAACAACAGAAATTAAGAATCACCCTGCACTTACTATTTAAAACAACAACAGTACACACATTCTTTACTGGATACTAGTGCAGATACTTCTGTGAAAATGAGACTGTGGTAACAGTAGAAAAAATGATTTCAGTTCTTTGTTGAAGTAAAAGTCAAAAATACGGGCTCTGAAATGTACTCACAGTAAACTCTACTTAAGAACAATAATAGTATTTGTGCTTGGTAACTTCCCACCACTGTGTGGTGGTTTTTCAGATTGAATTTTGTTACAATGTTCCAATGTTAAAGTTTCATTTAGCAGACGCTTTTATCCAAAGAGACGTACGAAAACGTACAGGAGCCGTTTTTGTTGCTGTTTTGTAAGCAAGCAACAGGGTTTTGAATTTGATGCGAGCAACAACTGGGAGCCAGTGGAGGGATGAGCAGTGGAGTGACGTGCCGTTTTGGGTTGATTGAAGACCAGTCGCGGTGCTGCGTTCTGGATCATCTGCAGAGGTTTGAATGTCCATGCAGGAAAGCCTGCCAGGAGGGAGTTGCAGTAATCAATGTGTGATATCACGAGATTCTGTGCCAGCAGTTGTGCTGCATGCTCTGAGAGGTAGGGTCTGATCTTCCTGATGTTGTACAGGGCAAATCGACATGACCGAGCAATCTAGGCCACATGAAGCTTAAAGGTTAGCTGGTTGTCAATTGTGACACCCAGGTTCCGGGCAGACTTAGTTGGTATAAGTTCTGTTTGTCCAAGCTGGATATTGATCTGTGGTTGCATAGAGTGTATTTGTATATCACCAATTACATACATAAGAATAAACAACCTGACACATTGTCAACAAACAATGAATATAATAAGCATCACAAAGATAGACTTTACTGCACATGGTAATTGTTCCATTAGCTCGTGTATAAGGGGTGTCTCATATCTACATCTTGTCAAAAGTAAAATAGTATGCACAGGCAAAGTTATCATACAAAAATGAAATGAAATGATGAAAGAGATTTTATAATAATAACAGGCACCACCGTCAGTGTCTGAACTCCACAGGGGGATGTATCTTGCTGCTCAGGGAAGCTCACTCTAAGCTCCACGTCTCTCCCTGTAGAGTCCATACACCAAAGACTTCTGACCATGTTTCATTACCGCTATTATTGTATAATAAATATTTATCCTTACTTCATTTACTGGTCTCTCCTGAATGAAATATTGTATTATACTCAGGTCCTGAATTTCCATGCATTATACCTAATACACTTCTGTCTGTGTGCAGATTCATGTTGCTGAATCTGAACTTTGTCAGCTTTTTATTTAAGCATAAACATTAATGGGAATTAGGGCTGCAGCTATCAACTATTTTGATTTTTTAAATTACGATTTATGGATTATTCATCGGATAAAAAGAAAAAGAGCTCAATTTTAGTATTAGCGTTATATTCAATATATATATAAATATATATATACAGAGTATATATATCATGTTTTCTTGTACAATGCAATGTTAATATGTCATTAATATCACTCAATTAATATTTTCTTGATTTACTTAATAATTTCACATTAAAAAGGAAAGATATATAAAATGAATAAAAAAGGACATTGGGGATGCAGCCATGAACTAGGGACTAGTATAATAGGAAAATGTAACTTACCAATATATATTTAAGCAGATATTGCCCAAGTTTCTGTTGTGAACAAATAAAATTTACTTTAGTCCTTCTCTGACTAATGGCATGAAATATAAAAAAACTCCAGTGTCTGTCCAACCCAATTTCAGCTAAGTAGCGATAGATTTGTTTCCGTTCTGACGGAAAAACGCACAATTACAAGTTAATTTAAACAGAAATACTTTTCGTCAGTTTTCTCTCCATTTTATGATGGTTTAATGAAGCCGGGTATTAGCTTTATCAATAGTTAGCATTAAATTAGCTTTACCAGTGGTGTTAGCATATTATAGGCTTTACTACCACGGTATACTGTCCTCCGTGCATGATAACAAAGACCCAACTAATTGATGCTGAAATTCGTTGCCAACTATATTAATCATCGATTTTAATCAATTTAATCGATTAGCCGTTACAGCCCTAATTGGAATACTGGCCCATTTGCTAACAAAACCTCAGTCACCCTACTAAAACCACACATTTGGTCTTTCTCGTGTTTTGGTAATGGGAGGTATAGGGTGCACTTCGGTTTTCTGAGCTTGATAACTTAAAGTGTTGCTAGGGTTTTATGAAACTGAAGAATAAAACACATAAAAGCAGATTAAGCTGCCCAAAATATTACTTAAAAATGTCTGTTTGTATGAATGACCTCTTTCTGTATATTCTGTGACCCTTGGTCCCTTTTAACCTAGTTGATCGAAAATGTAATTAATGAATATGATGAAAAAAAAAAAATATATATATATATACAAAATGGCATTGTGCAGCTGAAATCAACCACAGCAACATAACTAATTTACTTGTAGGTCTAAGAAGGGTTTAGTTTTCCTCACTAATGGAACATGCCCTGCATTTTCAGTACAAACAGAAGAGTTACAGTTTAATCTTCCCTGCAGCACAGTTATGCCCCAGTGAGCTTATAAATGAAATCTGCCACCATGCCAAGCCCTTGTGCCTCACGACCTTTCCCAAAACTCCCTAGCTCCCTGCTCCCTGACGCTCACCTACCTCCGGCCATAAACAAATACACACTCGCACAAACGCAAGTAAATGTCCACGCACATGCTCTTGCTCTCTCTCTGTCTCGCATACACTCACACACACAAACACGCACACAGTTGAGCGGAGGGACTTCCACACAGGCAGATAGTCAAACAGCCAGACAAACACTCACATGTACAGTATACAACGTGCCCTACCTTTCTCTCGCCTACAGGCTCAACAAACAAACACATCTAAGTCAGTCTTTGTTTTCATGTGCTGACTTCTGTGTCAGTGTACTGTATGTTATTAACTTCAATGGATTTCAGTTTCAATTGCCTTCATCGCCAAAGTCTGCCTCCCTTTCTCTCCTTTGATCCAAAAGCTAACATTGAAGCTCTCTTCCTCTCCTCCTGCTCCTTTCTCTTCCTTTTTTTCAACCCTCCAGAGACATCACAGCATGTCATGTATCACTCTCTCCTTTCCCCTCTTGTTTCACGCTGTCTTGTTTTTCCTTTCCCCCGCTTGTGAAGAAGCACAATTCTGAAATCTTTAAAATCAGTGGGATCTTACAATGCAGTCTTGAGGCTAATGATGCTGATGACTGTTATCCAGGTTTCAGGAGGGGGGGGGGTCATGTGTTCACTCCACATACAGTATATATTTAAAATCAAGGTAATTGGCCAGTCTTTCATGAAATAGAGGTCTATCTTCAACATCTGGAGTTTGAAAGGAAAGGTGACTCATACTTTATGATGATAATCATTCTATTCTCATTGTTAGAAATTTGTTTTTAATGGCAGATTCCACAATTTAGAGTGAAACTGATATCCAAACTGAGCTTCATTTATTTTACTCTGCTAATGATTCTCTGGTTTAGAATTTCAGGCCAAAGATTATGAAAGGTCAATTTATTACATCTAAGGTCTTATGTTCACCATTTAGATCAATATATGGCAATATTATGGTCATACTCACCAGATTTTTTCCTTATGGCATCTGGCCACTGTACTGGTATTGGTTGTTTTTGTGTGGACACAAGTTTCCTGTGCGGAATTATTATTGTCATTAGGAGTGCAGTTGTTTTTTGTTTTTTTCCCCTCAAAATATAGAGCTGTAATAGCGGACAATGGTGTCCCACAGGGTTCCTCTGTATGATAAACCACGTATTTGTGTTGGGCTGTAGTTTATCAACTGTCACAATAACCTAAGCTAGCAGTCAGACTCACCAAGATACACCACAGTTTTTTCACCAACTTGAGTCAGCTGTGATCATGGGATTCAACATGTCGCAGCTAGCCGGGCTCTGAAACGCCCCCAAAAAAACTGCATACCAGCACCTAAGTTCTTGCTGGCTTCTCATTAAGCAGACAGAGTTGTAGCTTTCACTTAATTAACTCTTTGAAAGAAAACAAATTAAAATACTTCCCAGAATACCATTTTAAATTTCCATTATTATCTGCCTTTGTCGTTCATTCTGGCTTAACCCTCCTGTTTTCCTCAAATTTACTAATATCGTTGACCCTTATACCCCTTTACCACCAAAATTAACACTTTGAGGTGGGTTTTTCAGACCCGGGAAGACCAGCTTTTAGATGCCAATTGTCTGTTTTCCCATTGCCAGTGGAGTATACTCCTGTCGGTCTCTTTTCTGCTGTGTCACCGTCTGACGTCACAAACATGTCTGAAAAGGGTTAGTAAGCAGTGAAGATGTTACGGTGGTTACATCTTTATTGTATCTATTACTCATTCAGTCTGTTTATCAAACTTGGCGCCGACAAATTTGGAACGATGTTCGAGTGCTGCTCGGATGGAGACGGGCAGAATTTGTAGTTGAGATGACAAGGAGTAACAGAAGTTAACGACAGAGCATAGCATCGCGAGGGGGTAGGAGATTAGCATGTCGACACAGGTTTTGTGTTCCCATCAATGCCGATCGGACCTATGCGATAATTACCTGGATCTACTGCAGAGTCATTTGACCTGGGTCTGACTGCCGATTGTAACCTTCCCCACTAAGGAAAAAAAGCCGGGTCTTAGCGGGTTTTTTGACCAGTGGGAAAGCAGCTTTAGGGTCAATTTGACCCCAGCAATTTAAACCTTCAGAAAATTATTATTATTATAATCAAAATTTTTACCCAGGTTTATATGTCAAGTCCTTTATGGTTTTTTGTTGACTACCTAAATAGCCCTTTAAATAAAACATA
Source organism: Semicossyphus pulcher (assembly GCF_022749685.1). NCBI lineage: Eukaryota > Metazoa > Chordata > Actinopteri > Labriformes > Labridae > Semicossyphus > Semicossyphus pulcher. Next base: position 26,006,317 of record NW_027211726.1, read on the forward strand.
ATCATACATCCAAAATGCCGATTGACCTAAAATTGGAAAGAAAGATCTTTTTTGTGTTTTAAGGGATTTATTTAAATTCTGAGTGTTTTTTTTTAATTTATTTATAAAATTTTGAAAGAAATACAAACTTTTATTGACCAGTACAACCTTGACTTGATTTTTTCAAGGTTGCCTAGGGTTTTTACCAGTGTACACCTGCATATTCAAGGCATAGCTGGACTGTCATAACATGTTGCCAATATGTTGGTAATGTATTTGGCTGGTTTGCTTGTTATGTAAATAGTAAATGGTAAATGACCACTCAAAGCTGCTTTTACACTACATATCATTTTCATCCAGTCACACACACATTCACACACTGATGGCAGAGGCTGCTATGTAAAGTGCCCAAGATGTCAATCAGTCATCACATTCATACCCGTTTGCTATGCTACCGGGAGCAATTTGGGGTTCAGTGTCTTGCCCAAGGACACTTCGACATGTAGACTGAGGGAGCTGGGGATCAAACCTCCGACCTTCCTGTATTGTCTGAAGGAGAGAGCGCACAAAACGCAACCAGACAATCATCCACAGTCACATGGGGGCCTGGAGTATAGAGCAAGGGTAATCGCTGAACCCTGTCCCATACATCCCGTATTGCTGCATGTTTGTCATCGGCCCTGCCCTGTTTCGCTGTCATCAAAGCGTATGACACTTATGAAAACATGGAATGTCTTGAGAGACATGGTGGCCTAAAACATTGTCCTTCCAGTGTCAGCGTTCCAAAGGCTTGCTGTTGCTTCACCTTTTGACTTGTTTCACTTGACTTGCGCCTCCCCTCTAAATTTGTCATCTCAAGTATATGCTTCTTATTTGAGCTCAAATGCTGACTTTATGTCTTGGACATGGCTGGCAGCTTTCTCTTCAGAGAGAGCATGAAGAGAAAGCAAACAGAGCACCAGTAGAAGGCTATAGTGCAAGCTTTTATATGTTTGCTCCTCCACTGAACTGTCAATGTCCTTGGGGGAACATATATGCCCAACCTCACGTCGCTGGAAATATTCTGGAAAGTTCTAGAGAGTATTATGCCCCCCCCCCCATTTATTTAAGGACACTTAACAAGGATAAAAGGAGGGTTTAAGCAGAGCATGATAGTTTATTGTTGACCTTGCAAAGCGAGTTGGACTTCCTGTGGAACTCCATTTGCATATATTGAGACTGTCTCACCAATTTCAGAGTATTGTGTTTCACACTTAATTTGGAAAATTGTTCTCATATCCACGACGCAGAATCATCTTTATGCACCATTTTCATCTCTCCCCTTAAATCTCCTGAAGCAAAAATATCTCCATGCATGATTGAGTAATGATTTTCGTACCAACCTGGAAGAATATTACATTTTTCATCAGTGAATACCTCTCTATTTTTTGAGTAAATGGCTGCATTTTGTTACACTGTTTGCTTTATTAAGTAATTGACAGTGAATGTCCCAAAGCCAAGAAGACCATCAACATAATAGTTTTCAGTCTATCTACTGGAGAATTCAATCAATTTGAAGACATTACTAAGGGAAAGGATTCTGAAAATATGGACATTTTCTTTGCATGAATGAGAATCATTGTAACAGCTGTCGGGTGGTTGATATGATCAATGTTATGATTTACACTGACTAAGCCATAGCTTATTGGATTTACCAATAGTCAGTTTAGGAAAACACATGCAATCATTTGGGAAGGTCTGTATTTTCAAGGCTTATTAGAAACAATAAATAGTTCTGAGCAATATATTTATTTTTTGCAAACACTCTATTTGTATTTCCCCATTATTCCTTGATGAATAGCTTGGCCCGAACTGTCATGTGTAACTGATCACCCATTTTGAAGGCAGCAGTGTGAAGGGCATGGTGACTGGAAAAGTGAGATTTACGCAGCAGTCACACACATTCATTACTACACAGCCTTTTATTCCCTCACTGCCCGTTTGACATGGCATGATGTATTCACTGGCTGTTTTACGCAACAGAAATACTGGCTGTTGGCCCAACACAAATAAGGTTAATCTGTTAACATGAACCTTTGATTACCTGTGATTGAGTCTCCATGTTGCCATAAATGAGCCAACTAACCATATGCTACTTGGAGCTACACATAAACAACCCACCAGGAAAAATGTATAAAAAGGCTTTGGTATCTCTATGGATCACAATAATGCTGTTATAATTATGCTAAAGGACAATGATGGCTGAGAGTGCTGAAGTCTTTATATTCCAGGTCACTAGTTGATCAAGAGCATCGTATGTTGTAAGTGCTTTCATATTAAGCTGGAAGGGTTTAAAGGCAGAATGAGCATTGGTTTGATGCATCATTGAAAGTCTTCCCCTCCTTGCTGGCTCAACGACTGAGAGGGAGAAACAGAGACATAATTTAGAGAGGAGTGTTGTTAGAGAGAATAAAGCTGAAAATTAACTTTTTTTTCAGATTGATTCACGTGTTCCAAAGCATAAATAAAAACAGCCACATGTCCACACAGGTGCTAGATTTTTAGGGAATCCAGGCCAGCCTAGCGTCATCCTGCCCACTGTGGCCTCTCTGAGAGGCAATGGACAATAACAGCAATGTATTGTGTTTACTTTTGATTCCAGACCTGTATACACCTCAACATCCTAAACACAGCAAAATAAGAAAATACTGGAAGGCAAGGTGACTGCAAATATAAAAGAAGGCCACATAATTTTAGTTCGTCAAAAGTGGTGAATGAGAGTGATTACTTTGGTATGAGTCAATATATATATTTGAGGGAAAATCCTACTCACTTTGCCTTTAACAACATTAATGGTACATCAATGAGATACTTACATTTATCCTAGGGGGCAATATCCTCAATGGTTAGGAGCATAGAAACATGAGTATGACAGTATATGTTTACATTACGACCAGTAAAAAATTAGTCCTGATGGTTCTGAAACTTTGTTACCGAAAAATAGTCAGAGGTGTGATTTGCAGCGGCCGTGAATTCAAAACACTTTGTCATCACAGTTGTCAATAAAATGTGATCAAAATAGAGCAGGGAGGAATGACATTAGCTGAGATTACTAAGTCTTTAATCTAATTCAGAAGACGACTGTTTTATTTTTAATTTAAGTATAACAGTTAAATGTTAAAAAGGTTTGTTTAAATCATCTACACATTGTGCATATGTAACTTCAGCTATACATACTTCATGTTCTCTAGCAGCATGACTGAAAGTATTGCATTTAGTATAGGTTGAAGAAAAACACAAGAATATACACTCTAACCAAATGAAATGATCTGTAAAGTAGCTGCAATCCAAACTCTTTACTAGTTTAGCTGAAGAAAAAAAAAATACAGAATGTTGCCATGGAAACTAAAACTTGGTAGTCCAGATGGAAAAGAAAAACTGAAGATGTGATTAAAGTAACAGAAAATAATAAGGAAAAGAGGAAGAAATGAAATGCAGAACAGAGCAGACATGGGCAAAGAGCATTTCATTCAGAAAGTATAAAGCAATAAGTTAGGATGACATAAAGGCCCATGAATTTAAAAGACACAAGTACAAAACAGACCTTTTCTTAAACATTTGACTGCTCATTGTAATCTCCTTTTCATGTCTTGCATCAAGCTGCTGTTATGGTAGCAGCATGCACACTAAACCAAACTCTCAGCAGCCTTGGTTTCAGCCTCTGAGGTCTGCTCCTGAAGTGAGTGGAAGACTTAGTGTGATACTTGTGATTCTCTAATGAACCATCTGTCTCATCATCTGAACATCACACAGTTTGTTTTTTTTAAAGATGCTTGACGCTGACAAACTGAAACTCTCCATATGTTTGTTTGGCTGTTAGAGAGAGTGACAAAAAGCACATTTGTATGGTTTTACTTTCCAATATGGGCAAAATAAGTGCAATTGGTGGGAAGAAACAGAGGAGTGAATTTCATTTAATTATGAAATCATTTCAGTAAATTAAAACGTCCACTTCAAAAAGGAAGTTCTTCTTAATGACCTGACGTGATAGTTTATTGTAGCCGAATGTTTTGATTTTTTATCTGTAAGATCATTACTTTACGTGCTGAACTCTGCACTCACCACTTTATTTTCATATTGCGCCTGAAATTCAGTGCCAGCCAAGAGCTGTATAAGGGACTGTTTTAAATAATGAGTGTTTTCACCATTGCTGCTGCTATTTATAAAACTTTATGTTAGCATGTTTCTTAAAACATCTAAGTAAATAGCAAGTGATCTTGCTAAATGCGGGCTTAAGTCTATGGTGCAATCTGTGCTTGCTATTTAAAGGGCGCATTATGGGCATACATCGGAGCGTTCACAACACGAGTCTTTGCTTGATGCACAGCAGTGCTTTGACTCATAAGGAAAAAGCACTGTGTTTGCAGATACGGTTGTTGTTAAACGTTGTTTAAGAGACAGACTGCAAGCTTTTGTTTCCCTCGTCTCCTTAAATCATGATACTGGTTAATAGTTGTTACCAATCTGCTGAGAAGTGCAGGAAGAAGTGAACAAGCTGCCTCACCTGCTTCACCTAGATTCCTGCTCCAGCCACGCACGGCCAAAAACTACCGAGACTGACACAAAGCTCTCCATAATGCACGCTCATTCTGACGCATGTTCTCTCTAATACACACAGAAATAGACACACACTCACACACACACGTAACTAAGAGGTACATTTATTACCATACTCAAACATAACTACCTGCGGCACTGACAATCGTGTCCACAGATATTAAAACACTGTCCAGACTCAATTACGCACGCAGGAGTCAACAAAGCCATGTGATCGAGCAGCAACAATTAGCAAATATACATTTAAAGCCTACCTTTCTTTGATGGTCAGCACACAGAACTTTAATATTCATCAATCAAATATCATTTTTTATTGCCAATGTGTGAAGGGATAGTAGAGGAACTGATAAATTGAGACCTTCCCCAACTTTCTCCATTGGCCCAAACAACCTGTGGGCTGATTTCTATGTAAAGCACTCGGGACGTTTTTTCCGGGAAACAAGACGATGTGTTATCTGCATGTTCGCGAGTACCTCTGAGCTCATTTTCTTCCACAACAGTAATCTGTGCAACACGAGATGATTCAAGCTATGAAATGGGGATGGATAATGTTAACAAATGACTGGGACCCATAACAACACCAACACAAACCACACACAAGAATAAAAAAACAAAAAAAGTTTTATCTAGTGAAGCCCGTCTGACCAAACAGGAATGTGATCGGTGTCGGGGAAAACTAGAGTCAACATCAGCAGGGCATGCAAATCATGCAGACCTTTGATTGCTTTTGGGGTTTTGTTGGCGTAATTTGCCGTTTGGTTACGAAGCACAATGCCAGAGTCATGCGCATCACCCAGCTCTCTCCAGCCGCCGCGCCCCGCCTGGCTAATGTTCGCTAATGCTTGTGATGATTTGCTCGTGCGCCGGCATAATTTGCCATTTGGTTACAAAGCACAATGCCGGAGTCTTGCAGTGCATTTATCATAGACTGTGTAAATAAGGGTATTTATGTTAGAGCTAGTTGGTTAACCTTAGCATGCTCGCTAAAGTTATGACTACCAAAATACTATCTGAGTGTGTTCGTCAGTTATCTAGCTTGACAAATAACTTCACCAGCTAACATAACAAACGGTGTTGATTTTGTGAATTATGTAGCAGAACAAAGCAAATGTGTATAACTACCGATTGTTTTCTAATAGCCAATATCATTGCATTACTTGCCCAGGCTAAGGTTAGCCAGCCAACTGTAAGCTGGCAACAAGCTACAGTTAGCTTGTTTGCTACTGCAGACGATTTGCCAGTTAGGCAACGTAGCAAAATACCGTCGAGTAGATAACATCAGCCAACTCATACAGACTCCCGGGGCTGATCTGGCTGGTAATTGAGTAATTTGACGTTTGGTTACGAAGCACAATGCCAGATCCATGCAGTTAAGTGAGAGCTAGTTTGCTAACATTAGCATGCTCGTTAACGTTATGACAACCAAAATACTATCCAAGTGTGTATTTCAGTGTTGTCAGTCTAGCATGACAAATAACTTTGCCACCTAACATGATATTAACTAAGGTATTATGACAAACAGTGTTGATTTTGGACAACATGATGCCGGTCAACATGATACTGGTCAATGAACACTTCTCGTAAGTGAAAAGTAAACAGAGCTGGTGAGTTCAGAGATTGAGCATGCTTAGTTTCGTGCGTCTTCGGCAAAAACCCCGGATGCTCGTTCATGTGTGTGAGAGTCCGTGCGAGCGTGTACAAGAAGGGTAACTGCAGTTCCCTCAACGGCCGACCGTGTCGCTAGGAATGAGTATTTTCTGAAAGTTACATATAGCATCTATAAACAATTAATGCTGTGCCTTGTGCGTAAATGTACACAGCATAAATATATGTCTCTCTTCATTATTGTTTCCGTTGGGCAGTGGGATTAATTCAGTGGCTTTTACATCAATCTGTGATTCGACATGTATTGTACAGTGACCTACATTTTTACTGCATGTTCAAGGACACAGTGGAAAGAAATAAGTTAAATATGCGGGTCGGGTTCCGGTTTATATAAGACTTAAGCCAACCTCTTTGCGCCTTGCGCCTCGGTTTGTGGCTCGATTGCGCGCCATGTTACTAACAAAAGTGCGTCAGACACACACTAAATCACTTATCGACATGCGCTTTAGACTGTGTGCCTTCCGTCTAAATAGGGCCCGCAGTGTTTTACAACTTTTTTTACATGAAAATCATCAATAGCCCTAATGACATACCAGATAGTCAGGGATCTGTGAACATTTAACTGCCACTGGAAATTGAGCATTAGGTAACATTAAACAGCATGAAGGAATACTGTAGATGCCTGGTCCAATTAAAAAATAGCTGAATGCCTTTTTTATTCTAAAAGTTTGTCAACAAAAGCTACCTATCTTATATCTGTATGTTAGGTACAGAGTGATAACAGAACTGACACTCCTAATGGCAAATCGCTCAGCTCAAATTCTTCTTTTTTCTCTTTTTCGGAGGTAGTAACTGGCAAAACAGCGTCAGTGTAAACGACGGAGATGGCAGGGCGGAACAGCGCCATGTGTATATATGTGAAGCACACTCTGTTTACACCTTGTGAACGTTTTGCTTTCGCAACGCTGGAACGTAGTGTAAAAACACACACTGGGGCGGCGACCCATTTGAAGGCAGCTTGGTCCTCTACATTTTCGGTTTCTATCCACCATGTGCGTACGTATAAGAAGCACTGGCCTCCGCTTCAAAACAACATTGAGAGAGTCGTCCCCTGTTATGACTTTATGTGTTCCCTACACTGTGTGTCCCTTTTCCATGTGTTCCCTGCACTGTGTGTCCCTTTTCCCCTCCTGTTGTGTCTTCTCAGCTCTTCCCAGGTCATTGCACAAGGTTCACTTGAAGGATGCTTTAAAACCCAAGTGATGAGATATGCAGAAGAGGCTTCTGGAGTGTGGACTACAGTGGTTCTGCCTCTCAGCAGGGATTTTGTATTGTTGTGTCTTGGTTGATTTTGTTTGCCTTCACTGAACGATTCGGTTGTTTGATTATCCTATAATAAATCCCCTGGTTTTGACTTTTCTAAGATGTTTCATGTGATTTTGTTGGGTCAATTGTGGACAGTTGTTAGCCCAATAGGGCCGCCTTAGGGTGGGGCATAACACCACCAATCTCAAGATTGGTTGGTCAATTCCCTTGGGCAGGATGTTGAACCCCAAATTGCCCCCAAATGCATAGCCACAGGTGTGCTTGTATGGGAATGCAAATAGAATAGATCATGATAGCACACTCCTGATAGCGAACAAGAACATGCCACTGGCAAAGCCATCACAGCCATCCATGAGCTTGTGTGAATGCGAATAGAATAGATCCTGATAGATAGATTAAGTCCTGTTGAGAATCCTGGCACTTGGCATTGCAGTCTCTGCCATCAGTGTATGAGGAGGGATGTCTGCTGTCAAACAGGACCCTTCCCACTCACACTCCGTCACGTAGTGAACTCCGTTTGAAGTCACTCTGACAGCTGAATGGAGAACCCTTTGTTTAGGTGAAGGGATTAAATACAGCGGCGAGCTTTAAGATGAACTCCCCCCACTCCGGGTGGAGACAGGGAATTTATGTAGCATGGTTTCATGTCGCACTAATAATAAAAGCTACATAAATACCATATTCTGTAATTATTTTTCAATCTGATGTTAATGAACTGCTGAGTTTTTACAACAGTCCTTGTTAATATAAAGACTTTTCACTTGTATCATTTTTAGAATGGTTTATTAGATCCTGAATATAACGTTAACTTTAAGACGTTTAGATGTCATATATTATTTCATGTTTTTAATTTAAGCAGTTTTCATTTGAACGGGTAATAACATAGAACTTTAATTTACGTCTCTCATCTCTTGATGATCATAACACAGTGTTTCACCTGGTCAGTAAATCAGCATCGGTGCAGACTCGCTGGTGGAGGGTTTAACAACCCACTCCACACTTAGAGGTTTTTGACAGCACTCAATGTGGCGGAGCCTCCACGCAAGCGTGCAATAGGAGTGGAAGTGTCTAAGGAGAGGGAGTAGGGGGTAGTTTGAGAAGGTCCTAGTGTGAAAGGGTGATTATATTTAATTTATTCTTATATAATGTCATTTATAATACAATAATTCACAATATGCGTTTTAAATTGGCAAATAATTAATCAATTAATAAGATCAGATTAGATGATGGAATAGTGGCAATAGAATACATATTTTTCTAGTCTAGTCTACCTGACTCATTGATCCATGATCTAAAAGGTAAAAGGACTAGTGCTTTTCTAGTCTTCTAACTACTTAAAGTGTTTACACCCCAACATCACCGAATCACACAGTCAATCATACACGGATGGCAGAGGCTGCCATGCAAGATGCCAATGTGCTCATTATTGTCATATTTAATTCACACATTCACACACAGACACACACACTGGCCTCTTTTACAGGGCCAGTTATGAAAATCACTATAGCAGCATTATAGGGTTCAGTGTCTTAACCAAGGAAACCTTAACATACCAACTTCAGGAGTCAGGTAACCCCCGATATTACAATTAGTGAATTATCCTCTGAGTAACTGCTGCCCCAATCTAGGAAAGGGTTAGGTGCTCACAATGGTCCATCCCCTTGTTAAAAATTAATAGATCACCTTGTGATATCAAATAAATACCATCTTTGATTAGTAAGAATCAGCTGACAAAAATCTACATAATAAATTCTGTAAAAAAACAAAAACCAGCCATCCTAACATCAGTTGGTAGACTGATGAAATGCTGTAGAATCACTTCAGGTTGAGTATATAAGGACAGATTTTATTTTTGGAGTACAGATGCCAAAAACAGTGCCATTTTTATCAGACCAAGGACAAAAGGTGCATTCTGAGCTTACAGTTGTAGAGATGCAACACTAAGCCTTTCCCCCTGTCATCGCTCACCTACCCTTGACCTCTCTGTGCAGACAGACCTAGCAGCTGGGTCAGCTGAGAAACCTCTGTGACCCAAACAGACAACTCCTCACTCCAGAACATGCAAATGAGCCTGATAGCTCCTCCCTGGCTTGTGTTAAGGTGGAAATCCACTGACACCTCCATCTGTTTACCCAGAGTGAGGAAGGCGGGAGCGGGAGGAAGAAAAAGGGAGGTGGGGGAGTGATAGACAAATTGGTATGACAGTACTATACATATCTTTTCAGGGGTTGTGAATTACTCATGGATGAAAATCAAGTGTGCTTATGTAAACTCTTTTGGATCTGTTTTTTGTTAATGCCAGCAGGGTGCATTTTCATTTCTAAACGAAAAGGGGCTTGGTAAATATGTTACAATGGCTAGACTGTATGTCACGTTCTTCACTTACCAGAGACCCATATATTCATCACATGCCTTAAAATTCACACAGCATGTAAACTCAAAGGTTTAGAGAAAGGATTTAAAATGAGCTGGCTTTGGGAAGTGCACATGGAATATTATTGAGCTGGGTCATAAACAACACCAGGATGCAAGGACAATGTTCCAGTTTCCCTTTGTGATGAAGACACTTCACTATTATAGGAGACTGGATATCCCAGAGATTTACGCATCTTGTGTTCTTTTTACAATAATGTGTTTGTGTTGTATATCTGCCTGCAGAGAACACGGATACACTATTATCACTCCAAAACATAACCCTTAACTTTATTACTGCCTAAAGCTATTGCCCAGTCTTTGATGAACCCATCTCACGTATTCACATTTTTATTGGTAATTAAGAAACAACAGGTACCAGGCTGCTGTGCATATGCAGAATCCAAAGAGTAATTGATTCAAACACATGCCAAATTAAGAAAATTAAACATGATAAACAATCACAGCCTCCTAGTGTCAGAAAGTACCACAAAGACCTGCATCAAGCACGAATAGAAAATCAGTTCAGAACATAGTCAAAATCCATCAGACATTGACAGTGCAGTGCCTATGAATGTCCCTCTGATTCAGGCTATTAAAGTCGAGCTGAAACGGCATTTCGAGAGTATCTAGCTTCCGTATCGTGACGTATTTCCGAGTGAAACAGGACGTGCAGGCGGGACAGACGTTCTCCCCAGCGCAGTAGCTAGCTAACTGACCGAGCGTTCTTGGTGCTCTGCGGCTAAATGTTGGAGATTGATTGGTTGAAATTGTTTGGTGCTAACTTACGTAAGCACGCGTGAAATTTAGTTTTACCGGAAGAAAAAATTATCGGATTTTGATATAAGAATACGAAGAAATTGATTTTCTGTAATTTTTTTTGCCTATATTGTCAAATTGATGCACAATATTACCGGGGATGTGATCTAAAAGGAGTAAAATGACAGTTTTCATTTCACCTCGACTTTAAGTGTTTAAGCCCTGAGCCCCAAAATTAAGACAAACTTAGGGCAAAAGAGCTCCAATCTTAGGGTACCTTTCTGCACAGGCAAACTAATTTGTACGCAGCAGCAACTACATAATTATAGACTCAGTAATAGCCATTAGCTGAGAGATGCCTAAATTCTCAATGGACTTTCAGACACAACTGTCCAGCTTTGCAAGTGGACTTAAATCAACTCTGGGGTAGTTTTTGTCTGTAATATCATTGTAGCAGAACACTAATTCACATATGTCCTATCCGACACAAGATTTGGACATTACTGTGCTGTTAAACAAACCCTTTACATCACCATGATACAGCTGGTAGGACTATGACATTTCAGAAAATGTGATAACACCCTACTGTATCATCAATGCCTTAAGGAATAAATTGTTAAGTCTGCCGAGATCAAAGTCATACGTTATACCTTATTATCAGTACTGTCAATCCATTCAGAATAAACCATTAAAAAGTCTTGGACACTCCAGAAATGGCCTTATCATTCCAGGTGCCACTCTTTCTGGATCTCACCTTAACAGATTTATATCACTCGTAATACTGTTATAAAAAAAACCCCACAAATTTGATGTTATATTATTTATACTGTGCCATTGTCGTTGTTGTCCTTGATTTTGTTTTTGACTGTTCTTGCTTAGATGCCAAGATAGACGGTGCCAAGAAATGCCCACTTCACAGCTATTTCTTTTTCTCGGACACACACTGAGGGATCCAGAGACCATATGCGAGAATCAAGAGACCACATGGGGGAGTGTAGATATTTGCCCATAAGAAAAGTCAATTATCCTAAACATGCTCCCACAACGCGTCAATGTTGTCAACCCATGGACCAAGCGTATATATGACACTGCTTGTGGTAATTCGGCATAAAGGGGAGTGGATCTAGGGCAGGCAGTGAAATTTGGGCACCTTTAAAAAGACCTACGGCTCACCTACGACATGGTTCCCATCTTTCGCACCAAAGAGCCCTTAGAAAGAATCGGATGGTTCGCGAACGTCACAACACTAGAAGAAAACATCGCTGAGCACCAACCTGAGATAAGCTCAGGATTTAGCAAACCTAAAGAATAAAGTTTGCCTTTTCTTCCCCCTTCAAAAATAAATGTCAAATTTTGCTTAGTTGCCAATGTGATTGCAGGCTCACTAGCTGAACAGGATGCAACAATTCAATAATTGTGTATCTGAATTTGACCAAATTGTTTTCACTTTCACTGGAAAATGTGAGTGTTTATTTTCCATTTCTCTGGCATCTATCATCTACCACTAAACAAACACACCTGCAGCTGGAATTAGCATAACAGTTTTGCCAGCAATATTAAATTTAACTGCACCCGAGAACAAGCAATGTGATTGATCTCAGTAAATTTTAAACAACTATCATTAATAGCCTTATCACTAAACCTCATGCAGAATAAAAAAAATAACATAAACAGAGGTCAGTTTAACACATGCATTGTTCTGTATGAGAAGTCAGTCAGCTGTCTCTGATTCTGTCTAAGCTATGTGATGCTTGTCTGCTGTAGCTCAAAGTCTCTTGATGCTAAAATAAATCTATATCCTTGATTCATTTGTCAATCAAATCAAGTACAGAACATTTAAACCTCATCTCAGTCAGACAGCTCACGCTTCAAATGTTTATTGCAAGAGCGGAATATTGTTTTACTTTGGCGTCTTGGCTCCGGCATCACCACTCCTCCATAAATTTGGGGAGTGATGAGATACTATCTTAAACCACCTAATTGGAGCCCACAGTTGGGGTCTAAGCTGGTGGAGGGGCTTAAAGACTGAGTGCGGCACTGTGTTTGGCACTGACAGGGCAAAGGGAGAGATGGGAAATTTTGCAGTTGAAATAGCCCGCCAAATTGGCAGGGTGTGTTTGCCATGTAATTGTGTAAATGAGACCTGTTAAATGTGTATAACAGTGCAACTCGAGTTGACTGCCTGAACTATTTTGCAGGTGTTGCTGGATTTGTTCATAGCAACATCTTCTGTTTGGCCTCTGATTTAACCATTTATGGTTAATCTAGTTGCATACAGTGTACAATTCAAATTGTTACATCTCCTGACATTGTTGTTTCAAACTGAATTGTAATTGAGAATCTCACTTCTAAGTTTGAAAATTAAGGGATATTTTGCTTTACAGAATCAACTTCACGTGGATTATTGATGTTTTTACTCATTTTCTAAGGTTTTAAAACACTTAACATTTCAACATTCAAGCCACAGCTTTAGTCTGATCGAAACTACTTTTACTTTTAACTGTTTCGATTGAAGGAAATATTGGCTTTGATGGTGTATAAAGAAATGCTCATCACATTTCATGTTATTTGGCTAAAGTACTGCCACCACTGGGAATGTTTAATTCAGTTACTAGATATCTCAACCTCAATGAGACAGTGAATTCTCTGTCTGTGGGTAGAAATAATTCCATAAAGCAGATGCAGAGCACTACAAATGAATGATGCTGGTAACACAGGTGTCTGAGTAATGTAAAAGTGTACAGAAAATTAATTTGGCAGCTTTGGAGCAGAATCATGACTTGTCTAATTTTAATGTACCAAATCACAATAATTTCCCAGTAGCAACAGCAGCTTAAAATAGTCATCACAGCTATAATAATAAAAATATAAGAAGCAATAGCAATCCTAACAATAGCAAAAAATACTAATACTAAAAACACATACAGTCAATGACTACCTAAAGCAAAAACAACAAAAATAAAAGTAAAATTATGACTGATTATAATAACAGCAGTAGTGGAAGTCAAGCAGTTCAGTCTAACAACTATTGACAGGAACCTGCAAGACGAGGAAGTACAAGAACTCCAGGGAAGACGCAAAGTTACTAACATGCATTAATGGGAAATTAATGCATACAGATGGAGAGGAAGAGCAATGGCAGTGGTGTCTGAAATCCAGAAATTACATTTTAAATGAATAATGACCATAAATAATAGATGTGATTTCTTTTAAATAATGAGTCCAACACTGCTCCCTTGGGTAGCACTTCCATGCTACAGCCCAAACTTTTGCCCTAGCAGTTTTATCTTGCTGTCCGGATCCAAGCATCGACAGTGTAGCTCCAGATCCAGCTCAAACACTGCTGCCATTACTCCACAAGGGCCTGTGGCTCTTGGCAGGGGTATACCCTTCCATTTAGGTCAACAGCACCAGCTCTGTACTATCTGACAACTGATAACACAATGAGACCATTAGTGTTGTAGGCTCGTAGTGCAGGTCTCGCCGGCTCAGGTACCTGTGCCAGCTTCAAGCCAGAGGGCCTGTCTCCTAGAGATTAATGATCCCTGGTGCCGGCAGAGTAGGCCACTCTTTGAGTGTGAAATACACCTCATCTGCCTGGCTAGAGCTCTGATTTATTCCTGCCTGCATGCTTGCACTTGGTGTCTGCAGGGGGTTTGTCTTTGTTTTGCAGTCTGTGTGACTGTGTACATATATGCGCTTTGTTTGATTTCTCTTTGCCTTGGCTTGATCCACATGCGATAATAAGTACAAATCAAACTAATCTCTCCCCAAATGTTGTTAATGTTTTGTTTGACTAGCTCTATCAAGTGTGAATGCACTTGCATATCTGTTTGCATCTGAGGGGCATTTGACTAAGTGTCCAATGACTTTGTGTTAATTAGATTTATGTTCTATTTCCATGTCAGTACAGTATTGTGCCTAGTTGTATCATAGTTATCATAGCTAGTTGTATCTGTTTATTTAAACATATTTTAAAATTGATTAATTTTAAAATGTGTCATTGTGAATTAATCCCCTCTATTCACATCACTTGTTGTAAATACCTTAGTATTGCACTACAGTGGTCACAGTACCTGAAACACAGACCTAAAGGAACCACAGGACTTTAAAGAGAAGATTTTACTCTTGTACAATCAAAGTTTATTGCTATAAAAGTGGTCAAACCTACTTTAGTTGAAGTTCTTTTCAACATATGCAGACAAGGGTGATATGGGCAACTCACCTGACTCATTATTACCCTTATTGGTCTTGTTATTTACTTTGAGGAATAGAAATTATTTCATGCTTGTTTCATGGATAAGGTGGTTTGTTTACTACATCAAAGGGATAAAATTGATTTCTGTCACCCGATGTTTTCTTTGTTTCTTTACATTACCATATTGGGGATATGAAGCTAATATTAAATGATACATTTTGCAATAACGCACTCAAAATGTAATGAATATGATGGAAATAATAATTACTGTTCCTCCATTCTTATGCACTGAAGCTGCTGGTAGAGGATTCTAAGTCAAGGTTTCCATCAGAGCTGCTCTGCCACCTACATGCAGAAAAAGTATATATTTTCAACATGTTTGATTTCTGCGCTCCTGGAAACTAATGAGAGAGAGACATAAACTGAAGACAAATAAGCTGGTATGTTTGACAGAACTGCTCAGATGTATTTAGATCATCATTAGGAATCGAGGTGAAAAAGTCTTATTATTAAAAACACATTACCAGCATAGATTGGCTCAGAGTTCTTTATCTGGCATATCTGTATTTGATCCTACTGTTCTATCCTCAACAGATATAAAATCTAAAAGATAAACACTGAGTAGAACTGCTCTCTGTATACTCTGTTCACCTTCCGACATTGCCTTCATCAGGATGCTGCTTTACAGACATTTCTTGCATCTTATCACAGTAAGGAGATGAGCACAGTACACTGTGGACACAGCTGTCATGGCTTTTTTCTGCTTTGCAACAGACCTGCTCCAGCTGACAGCAATGCCTGCGGGGCAGAACAGAATGAGAGCACTTTAATACCCACCCTCCGAGTCCTTTGAAAGGTGTTGCAGGGGATTCATGGAGATTCTGGGGATCTAAATGATTCCAAGGTGCAGGGCATGACCTTACAGGTGGATTAAATGCCATCGGTTTGCTCAGATTTGCCCAGAAATTACAACTGTTAAACATTCAATTGGATTTTTATACAATTTCTACACTTTTAACCTTAACAGACATTTTAGAGGGGGAAAATGGTTCTACTGTAGTCACGTTGCAAAGACAAGGCTTCACACACCCACATAGGTATTTTAAAATGCACTGGCTTATTAGTGCTCAGGTCAGTTTCAGATGTAAGTTTGGTGCACAGCTGGTGTGTAGGAGGGTACTTACAAAATACATGATCACCGGTTAAAAGGCGCTACTCAGTGTTGTAGTCAAGTCACTAAACCCTGACTCCGAGTCGAGTCTTTCGTCTTCAGGGTTCAAGTCCAAGTCACCTAAGAAGAATTTGAGTCGAGTCCAAGTCTGAGTCCTCAAGGTTTCATCATGTTAAATGCTACTAAGCTGAGCTTTAACTCTCTTTCACCCTTTAAGTCTTTGAGGGTGTGATATTTTTAAAACACGGAGCCAAATGTTCAATAAATTATTATAAATTATATTGAGCAGTGCAGCTTTCCAGGTGATTTCTTTACTGTGTTGTACTGATGTATGAATGTCTTCTTCAACTATTTACTTCAAAAGATTAGAGAAGCCATTTACAGCAATTGTAAATGTTTCCTTGTGCACATTGATGTCACTGCAGAGAATATCGTGGAATATTTAGGGCCCGATCAGACCAAACGCGTTTTGCAGGTGTAAAACCCGAGGCGCACCGCACTGCCTTTTTGTGAAAGTAAATACCAAATCAGACAGAGCGCGTTTTAGCAGCTGTGGGTGGCTTTTTTCCCCTACTGTTGTTAAGGCAACCACCGAATCATTAGCTGTCATTAACCTAACCGTTACATTGTAAACTGATAGAAGGCTCCACAAAGCAAAAGCAGCGCGCAAAAAGCGTCCCTCTCATCGAAAACAATGACAAAAAAGCCGCCCCCAGCTGCTAAAACGCGCCCTGTCTGATCGGGCCCTTAAGCAGCAAAAAACTGTTCTAAAAGGTTAGAAATTGACAGGATAGAGGAAACCCTCCAGAGAGAACTAAATAAACTTTTATCTGAAATAAAATTTTGAAGACAGCTCTGATGGAGCTGAGGATTTTAAGGAGGACTGCGGTTTCATTCTAACCAATTTCGCTGTATTAACCTGACTATGTGGGACCTTTTGGATATGTAAAAACAAACATTTCATTTATTAACATTAGATTCTGCCTGATCCTGTCGGCGTGTCTGGAGATTTTTAATTATCAATGAAGTTACAGCGCTCTGCGTAAATGTGTGCTGTGCCTCTCTTAATGGGGAGACACACTCATTGTTTCTGCAGGGCGGGATCACTGCAGGTGTCTAATAAACTCAAAAATACCTGCAACCCACCTGCTGTTAATCAGAATTTTAATTTTCATGACCACGTTAGCCCAATTCACATTGAGAGGACTGCAATCTGCGCATCTCTAATGGCAGACCCAGTGCTGAATACACATATCCTCATATTTACAATGTGACAGTAATGTAAATGTACAAAAAATTTTGGTATAGTTAACATCAGACATCATCCAAGTATATAAATCTTTCTGTGCACTTGAACTAAAAAAATATCCAGGTAGCTTTTTAACATTTGCTCTAAAATCTTTGAAAACAAAGGGCATTCGTGGCACCTCTTTCAGTATCCTGGCAGGAACTGTTGCTTAACAAGACAGCACATGACCACATATGCAGGTGAACACACCTGCCAGCCCTGCTCAAAACTGAATAAATTATTTGGACCTTATACAAAAAAAACAGTCCTCTCCATCTTCCGAGTCTGAATGCAGTCAATGGTCGTCACAGTCCAAGTCCGAGTAATCAGTGCTCAAGTCCAAGTTTAGTGACGAGTCTTGTAAAACAAGACTTGAGTTGAACTTGTGTCTGAGTCCTGGACTCTCGAACTACAACACTGATTATTATGTATTAAAACACCAAACAGAATAATACTGTCAAAGTTTATTTCAGCTGGTGGAATGTATACTTAACTGGCCCCACACTCATTTGGGAGATTTAGACTCACCGCACTGTACCGTCTGCACTATTGGAAGTGACTAAAGTTCAGACTTGCAGGAGGACAGCACAATATCATTCTTAGAAATCCCATTACCACCTGTACCACTGTGTTTTGACGGCAACACCAAACAACACCACCACAATATAAGAGAAAAGGAGATATCTAATATGTTCTACCATGTCACTGCGCAGAGACGCAGGCAGCCTGATATTTAATATATCTGGTTGTGCAAAGCTCACAGATGCAAACAGTTGTATGATAGCCTGTCTCTCAAGTGGAGAACCACAACTTGGGACGAATGACTCTGACAATATTAAATCTTAGATTTGAATAAGAATTTAATTCAACTTTTTTTCAAATTTGCATTAGGCTGCAAAAAAAACTAAAACAATGTTGGATAAGTTCATCATTCACTCAAAGCACTTTAACACTCCATGTCAGATTCACCCTTTCACTCACACACACACACACACACACACACACGCCCACACACACACTAATGGTAGAGGCTGCCACCTAAAGTGCTCCACAGTCAATCAGTCGTCACATTCACACACCGTTGGCTATGCCATCGGGATCAAATCGGGATTCAGTGTCTTGCCCAAGGACACTTTGACATGTAGACTGAGGGAGCTGGGGATTGAACCACCAACCTTCCAATTGAAAGACGACCGACTCCACCACTGAGCCACACTGAAGGCTGGCCCAATCCAACAGAAGAGCTACTCGAGCATAAACTGCTGAAAATGTTTATCCTGGTTCTGATAGAAAGGTGTCAGAACACAGTGCATCACAGTTTATTCATGGGGGAAGAAGGTCCTGCCATTCATGTGGATGTTACTTTGACACGTACCACCTACCTAAACATTGTTGCAGACAAAGTTTTCCTTTCTTCATATAAAGTTCATGACTTCTGATTGTGACATTGTTGCACTATAAATCTCTTTTTCAGACTTTTTTTCTCCTTACGACCCACCTAACACTAACAGTACTCATATAAAATGTAAAAGGTCAACGTTAAAATCTTCTTTTATAACTTTAGAATCAGGCCATTGACCGGCTTAAACCGACCCAAAGTTGGCTACCAATTCATATTCAGTATTGGTTACCAATTCATATTAGTAATCAAAGTCTTCTTTATATTTTATTGTATACTGCATATATATACACTCACCGATCACTTCCAATACACCAGCTTCAATGATATTTCAGCGTCAAGGTCATTATTGGTGGTGGGGCTGTACTGAGCTGCATTATATTCAGAGGTGTTTCCAATACTCTGGCCCCCTCATGTATGTAAATAGGGAGGACAAAAAATTAGAGACACATCTCAATATAATTTAGTTCAGTACAACACCACCTAACTAATTATGGCCTCAGTAATAAACATAATTGAATTGTTTTAGTATTATTATTAATCTTTTTTTAATTATCATTGTTATTATTATTTTACCTTATCTATACAATCCTCACTTCCTTTAGTATTTAAACATTGTTACTTAATTTGGGTTGGGTTGACCTGAGAATATTTGGTGTATAAATATGTTATGTGTTTGTGCTTTACTTTAATGTGACTTGATGTGTTATATTTGTTATGTATTGGTCATGTATGTCGTGTTTTGTTTTAAAAAAAGAATAAAAAAATAAAAAACAATTGAATTTACACACTTCTCAACAAAACAAAAGTCAACAAAAACTAAACTTCATAAAAGCAGAATCCATGGCAGTACTGTGGTGGGGCCAATACTCAATAACTCTATCTGGGCCATATAATAATATATGTAGTTGAAGCTTGTGGAAATCAGTGGAAAGAACAGAAAATAAGTACCTTGAGTGAGTAAATCTAAAGAGTTGTATGCTCCCTTCTCTCTTTTTTTTTTTTTTTACATCTAATCCAATTGTCACCAGGCAAGTGAATTCTCGTGGAATCACATCACCTTTCTCCTTCTTGTCCTCAGGTTTGAGTCCCCTTCCCCACACTTGTCTTCGTAACTATGGAGCACCCTTGTGAATCGACTCACACCGCTGAATGCTCGTTAAGATGGATAACTTTGCTTATATTGGCTGTTTGTCTTGGTTATAATCAAACAACAAGAAAGCTTTGCTCTTTGGGGTCGAGACTAAGATTTTTGTGTATGTAACTGTATCTTGGTCGAGTGTGCTGTTAGCCATGCTTGAGGGCATGTGGCTTTGTGTTTGTGTATGCCTTCTACATTGGCAGTTACAGGTGAATACTCTATGTGAGTCCTCCACTGCATGCTATATGCATCTGACCTCCTCTCATGGCTGCTGTCTCAAGCTGCAGATAAATCATGGGGATCTGTGGCAGGCTAACCCTGCTGAGGTGATTCATGAAGCTGCCTTTATGACCTTCCATTCAGGTACACAGCTGGGCCCACTTGCCCGGTGTGCCCATTCATCCCTGTGACAAAACAGAACCATGGGTGCATCTCAATTCTCTTATTTGATATTTCCTCAATTGAACTGTAAGTTGTTCAGGAACTTCTGTCATCTTCCGATCTGCTGCAAGAAACTAGGAGCCAGTAGGGATCTCTGAGGAGCCATGAACAAGGAGAGCAGCCTTCACAGAAGTCTTTTACTGGCTGACACGCCCTCCTATGATTCCTGATCGTTTGCAGAGGGGGGCCAAAATTTAAAACTGGTTTTAAGTTGAGAGCCAAACTTGGTCATTTATTGAACAACAGACCTAAATTGACAATGTATTCATCAGAGGTAATATAACAAATTATTCAAACAGAAATATGAACTTAAATGCTGCCAAGACATCTTTTAGAATCCAGAATAAACCAAGGGTATCGAAGAAAACAAATGAGAGATCAAATCTAAAATAAGACACATCAGCATCATTTATTTTTTGTCTCCCTCTTTATCAGCAGTTTTTCAGCAGTCTTGTCACAGGCCATCCAAAACAGCCAGAAAACTATAAATATTCTCGAGAAAATCTAAACTATTTAACTATTTTGTTTTTCATAATCAGTGCCATCAAGCAAAAGGAGAATATTTTAAATGTGATCAATATCATGAAAATGTGCAAATATTTCAACCAAAAACAGGAAAAACAAAACCTATTTAAGTGCACTCTGCTCTCATGCCCATTTGCTCGAGCCAGATGCTTTCCATCTTTTCTTGGCTGCAAGTTCATTAATGTTTTGGGGTAAGGTTCTGAGTTGTGGAAAATCTTAGGATGGAATCAAGGTGTGCTTTGTGATGTTTGCGGTGTTGGTGTATCATTCCAGGGATGAAGTGTAGACACTGCAGCACCCACAGAGTCATACTTTGCCTTGAGTGTGCCATTACATTGGAGTTGTATCAGCTCCCTTTGGATGTTTACAGGTGCACTTTCCACGTCAACTGCAAACAAATTACTGAGCAGTGCAAATTAAAAGTCAGCAAATCACCGTGTAAACTCAGTGTCAAGTGTCAGCAAAATGTGCAGTTGGGAACACAGCAGTGGAGACCTGGTTTGTCATGGCCACACGAAAAGTGACCCAAGTTAAGTTTCCTTGCTTCATCTACTGTAATTCTCCAACAGGTGCAGCTTGGCTTGGAAAGGTCTCACTGCATCATATCTGCCGTGACCACACGGTCCCGCCCCTAAAGCTGGAGATTCAGCATATGGGATGGTATAAAAATCAGTGTGGTTTTACTTGAGTACAATTTCAGTCAAGTAACAATACTTCTACATGAGTAGAACATTTCAGTACTCTTTACACCTCTGATTAATTGTTATTTCAATTCAGTCACATGTAAGGTTGGTTATTCCTGAGCAATGGTTTGATATGAGTAACATAATTTCTATTCATCTCAAACATTATACATTTCTTCAAATGTGTACATTTTAGGAATTCAATTCATTCAAGATAAAGGGGCTACATGTAACTTTAAAGAAATTCTCATTCCTAGTGGCACAGTTGGCTGTTGAGTGAACTGCAGTCAACCTTCTTGTACGCTCTCTGGTGGACACTCACACGCATGAACGAGCATCCGGGGTTTTTGCCAAAGACACACGAAACTGAGCATGCTCAGTCTCTGAACTGGCGTCATGTTGTCCAAAATCAACACAGTTTGTCCTAATACCTAATTTAGTATAATGTGAGCTGGCAAAGTTATTTGTCAAGATAAACAACTGACATACACACACATAGTATTTTGGTAGTCATAACGTTAACGAGCATGCTAAGGTTAGCCAACTAGCTCTAACCAGTGTTGTAGTAGAGTCACCAAACCTTGAGTCTGAGTCAAGTCTCGAGTCCCCAATATTCAAGTCCGAGTCGTGGACTTGAGTAGGCTACTACAACACTGGCTCCAACATAACTACACAACATGACTCTGGTATTGTGCTTCATAACCAAACGGCAGATTACGCTGGCGAACCAGCAAATCATCACAACAGCTAACATTAGCCAGGCAGGTCGGGGCGGCTGGAGAGAGCTGGGCGCTTGTGCGATGAGAGAAAAAACGCTGCGACCAGTGAGAGAAAAAACGCTACACGCGAGTGTTTTACTTACTACAGAGCTAACAACAAGCTTACATCACGTAGCAAGAAAGCCAGATCAGGGTCTGTTTTAATCCCCAAAAGCATTTGGAAGTCTCTCCATGATTCGAATGCCCTGCTGATGTTGACTCTAGTTTTCCCCATGACGTCAGTCACATTCCTGTTTGGTCAGACGGGCTTCACTAGATAAAACGTTTTTTTGTTTTTTATTCTTGTGTGTACTTTGTGTTAGTGTTGTTGTGGGTGCCGGTCATTTGTTGGCATTATCCGTCTCCATTTCACAGCTTGCGTGGTCTCGTGTTGCACACTGTTGACTGTAGGGGAGGAGAATGAGCTCTGGGCAGAGGTACTTGCGAGCGCGCAGATACGTTACATCCTCTTCTTTTTCGGAAAAAACGTCCCATTCCTCTACTATCCCTTCACACATTGCCAATAAAAACTTATTTGACTGATAAATACATAAAATCTTACATAGTGCACCTTTAAAAAACAAAGATGAAAATAATGTGTAACTACATAATTTCATTCTGCTATTACAAATGGTTCCCTTGCCTATAAGGAGGACACAGTACATAGTTTAATTACAGAATGCAGTTTGTTATTCATGTGCAGGTGTGCTAAAGAAGTAACTATCGACAAAGAAAAAACACTTGACTCAGGCTGAGACAACTGTGTGCTATTATTACTATTTATACAGTACACAAACTCGACTCAACAATTTTACATTGATAGAACACAGTAGCATTCACAGCCAACTACCTGCTGTGATTACACAGGTATGCATACCATTTGAGTTACAATCATAGAATCTTAGGACAAATAATTACATATTCGAGACAGCTGCGTGCAGGTTGCATCCTTGAGCCATTTCAACAGACAGCTGTAGCCTAGTCACTGGCAATGGCTGTCGGAGAATCAATGGCTAGTTCTTGTTTATCAGCAGGAATGTAAAATATGTTTCATTATATAAAAGACTTTCAGTCTCATCACTGTTAAGTATAGTATAACCTCAGCCCCCTTCACCTCTCTGTGCTTTCTTTTTACTTATCTTACACTCCTCACTGACAGCACAGCTTCCCTCCATCACTTTTCCAGGCCAACTGCAGTGAGCATCCTATTCTCTCCATTTTTTGCTAATCCAAACTCTACTGTGAAGACGACACCGTAAATTTTGACAAAAGCCCACCCGGCCTCCCTCAGCTAATCAATACAACAATCAATGTGAGTATTCATCTCACTAGAAGGAGGAAGTCTCTCTTTTCTTTGGCGATGAATGCGATGTTGTGAATGCTGCAGATAGAGGCCAAACAGTATGCACTACCGTGTTCAATAAACAAGCCAAACAACTCATTATATAATTACGTCAGTATTTTTGTGCCACTTATAGCCATATAGACGATTATTTGTGAAGAAACGCCTTTCAGAGCTCCATAGCTTGAAGCTTTTACCTTGCAGGGAAACAGAGAACTTGTAAAGAGCAAAATGGAGCCAAATTTGCGGGGGCATAATGGAAAGAATCAATACAGCTTTTCCTTCCTAAATGGAAGATAATGGTATCACAATGGAGGCATGGGGAGCTTGTCTACTCAGCCAGCCCTGATTGATCTGTTACTGCAAGTGTCACTTTGGGACCGGCAAGGTGTCTGGACACATTAGCCTCATCATGTGTGAGCCAACACACATACACACACATTCACAAACACACAAAGTGTTCGCTGTGTCGCTTCAAAGAAAATGTATAATTAGATGTGCTTACATGATATATATCATCATTTTGTACACACATTTTTCATTCCATGTATTCCAGTGTTCATATTATCAGTATTTGAATTGCTGTTTGCTTCATCTTCTTCTTTCTTGATTTTTGTGCGATTTTTTCATTATCCAAAATGGCAAAAAAACAAAAGAAACAAAAGAAAGCAATATTCTTTATATTATTATTACTCTCACTTAAGAGTCTACGTGTTGGAGTAATCTAATGTAATGAGATGTAGATGGATGTATACATGGACTGGTTGGATATACACACCAAACAGTCCAGGAAAAAAAACATACCAAAAAAAACAAAACAGGTACTTACAGTATTAATATCATCACACAGTGCCGTAGAAAAAATAATCATCAGGTGCAGCCCTAAAATGGTAGTAAGCTTATGCTTAATCGATGTTAGGATTATGAGGCAGTCCTTTGAAAATGTTCTTTCCCTGGCCCCAAAAAGTTTGAGAACCCCTGCCCTAGTTTACCCAGAGACTCTGAATTTTGTAACCGACCTTAGTCTCCACCATGGACTGGCACGATTCCACACTCCCAGTAGATACTGCTACGGCTACCACCTTAACCCCTGGTCCAGTTCCTGAAGAGGAAGCACGAGAAAAATAAGGCTTTAACAGATTTATGTGACACAACTGGGTAGCTTTCTTTTTATCAGGAATCGAGATCACATAATTTTGATCAGACACTTTTCTCAACACTGAATAAGGTCCCATTAATTTAGCCTGAAAAGGGGAAGTAACCAAAGGCAATAATGCTAACACCAGGCCTAAATATGCGTTTTTCAGTTTTCCTGTGATATAACCTTTTCTTTTTCTGCTGAGCAGACTGCAACTTTTCCTTAGCCAGCTTCAAAGAGCCATCTCTTGAAACCATTAACATAACAACAGGTTGGTTGGGGGATCAGGAAACTTCCAATCTTCCTGTAGGACTGCTAAAAAGCCTCTGACATGATGTCCGAAAATTAGATCATTTGGGCTTAAAC
The DNA here is from genome assembly GCF_022749685.1 of Semicossyphus pulcher. Classification (NCBI taxonomy): domain Eukaryota; kingdom Metazoa; phylum Chordata; class Actinopteri; order Labriformes; family Labridae; genus Semicossyphus; species Semicossyphus pulcher. The sequence goes on from NW_027211726.1 coordinate 26,031,444, forward strand.
CGGTACTGGATTGAATGACCTCCCTGGCAGCCAACAACAACAAGGTTAACCCTCTACCCAGTCAGGGTTCAACTCATTAGAGTAGGAGCATAACAAAGATTTAAGGGTTTGATGAAACCTTTCAAGAGCTCCCGGGCTTTGTGGATGGTATGCACTAGAGGTGGCATGTGTATGACATGGAGTTGCTTCAAATTCTTCCCAGACATCTAAGAAGTGAAATTTGTACCCCGGTCAGACCCCTTTCAGAGGGCTGAGGTGGCACCTCCTGCACCTGAATCTGAGTTGGACAAATGTCGGGAAATGCAGCAGCAGCAGGTTGTATATTAGTATGATGTTAGGTGGCAGCCTGTTGCAGCAGCTCCCTTTATGTGTGTTTTATTTTTTCTTAAATTTTGTAGCTTTACTATTTTTGTTACTGTGTGTTTTTCAAGTTTTTCGTTCACACTAGTAAGTTGTCATGGCTATTTTCAATTCTGGAACTTTTCTCACAATTTCCAAGTTTGGGATCAGTAAAGTCTGTCTGTCTGTCTGTCTGTCTAACTAACTAACTAACTAATTGCCTAACCCAGACTACCTTCTCTCTCTCTCAACCCTAGTCTTCATGCATTCCATGAGAACACGATCCCAATTTCCCAGTTAAGCTTCACCCAAACTGGAATGCAGCCCACCTCTATAAAGAGCACAATCTTAATGTTGTTGCTATGCAACACGACATGTTCCGCATACAGCACTTATCTAACCTTCCGAAGTTACTTTTGTCACCTTAAATTTGCCATGCTCATTAGCTCATGCATCAACAGCCTAAAATAAATATAAAAGAAATTGACCTGTATTACCCAAGGTGCACATAAAAGTTCATCGGAATATGAACCTGTTTATGCAAAAAAATCTTGGAAGGACAAAGCTGAGGAGAATGTCCACTAATTGCTATACTGTTAAAGTATTAGTCTTTCATTAACACGGTTGAAAATATAGTCACCACCATGAACAACACATTCAGGACTAGAAGTTAGTAGGGAGTAAAGCATTTACATATGCAAGTGTAAATCCCATTTTTCACACTTATGTCTATTTTCAAAAGTAACCTGTAATATACAGCCAATGCATATGGGAAAGTTGGAGAATGAGGCAGTTACAGAAAATACCAATATAAATATTGTATGGCTCCATTTGTCCTTCCTTGGTCTTTGAAAATGCTCCTCTCTTTTGTCTTCACCATCATTAATTCACCAACTCTGATAAATGGAGGTAGGAGTGAAACAAAAGAGAAAGGACATTGCTCAAACAGAACAGAGAGAGAGTCAGCTTTCTCCACATTCACCCTACAGTACACCGGAGAGAGGGAGGTAAACAACTTTCAACACATAAATATTTAAATGTTTCATTAGATGCTGTCTCATGAGGAGACTAAGGAGAGCTCAGGGATTTAGCTCTGGCAGCAGGCACAAAGTCAAACCCAGTCAAAGACAAATCCAAGAACAAGGACCATTTGGAGGTGGTGAATTATATATGTGAATATGTAAATGCATTATACATGTATGCCTAGAATTAGTTATCAATATCTCTTAAAATATCCATGTTTAATAAGTGATTGGCTATACATCTTGACAGTGTGCACATAAACATGTATGTGTCATGCATTTGTCTGTACATGTAAAACATGATGTTCTCATTTAAAAAGTGTATTTTATGATGACTTACAATAAAATAGCAGAGATCCATGTATCCATAGTGCCAAGTTTCTATCAAATTTCTGCCAAATAATTTTTTATTTTGTATATTATTTGTTTTACTGTTATTTTCATTTTAAAGTAGGAACTGCATTGCTCTTCCTAAATAACATACCACCTGTATGTGTTTTTAATATGGACCATCAGTGACAAATATGTGAAAAGTGAATTATGACCTGAATTTCAGTGCCCCTCAGCTTTATGGAGCTCAGGTAAGGGCATTTTGGGTAATTGTCTGGCTGTCTGTCCCACAGCTGCATTTTCAGACGTGAGCAAATGTATGTGCTTTGGTGTTTTCATCAGGATAGGGGATAATTATTTGAGTCCTTTAGCACACCTTCTTTGTGCACCTTTCATCACCATGCCCAACGCAGCCTTTTCTGTGGACATTGCTTTGGGAAGGTGTAAGCCTCCTGGAAGGTTTAAATCAAAGAAAGAATTTCTGCCTCCAGGAGCTCTTTAGAAAAGAATGACTTTCTGAAAATGAAAGCTAACAGTTAGCGCCGAAAGAGCCCCAAGCATCAACAACTCCCAGCCCCGAGCAAGCAACAGCTTAAACAACAACACATTGATTGATTGACGCACATACAGTCAAATCAGTGTAGAATAAAGACTCTTGGCGCATTTTCTATGTTTCTTTATTTTATTAGGAAATAATTAATGGGACAGAACATGATAAACATCTGAGCCCTGAAAACAAGAATAACATTATAATTATCATTATACTTTTGGTAAAAGTCTGGACAATTTGGCCGTGAATGTTGAAAACTTCTGTAACAGATATTTGTTGAGATTCATGACACCCAGCTTGAAACCTGTAATATCTCAGGCAAACTGTGACATTTTGTTGCTTCCATAATATTGCATTTTCTTTTATTTGTTGTCTCTGCTACCGCTGACCTGAAAAGCTGTTGTACCTGATACCGTGTGCTGTATGAGTAGGCATACAGGGACATGCAAAGTAAGACATAAAGGAACAGGGCTGTCTGATGTCAAGGTGGAGTGGTGAAAAATTTGAAAAATATAGCGTACAGTCAAAATGAAATGTTCTTTTAAATGTAGGACTCTATTTAATGGCTAAAGTACGTGGTACTCGTGACCCCGTCTGCAGCGGTAAATTGATTAGCTTCTGTGTGGGAACACCGTCTGTCTTGTCCTAACAGGGGCCGTGCTGACTGTTATCTACTGTACTGAGTACACTCAGAACCAAGAATTATCCATTTAAGTCGGTATTCTTCTGAGTATTTAAATTCTATCATAACATTGACTTTCAACATTCAAAGAAAGCAAAAAGAAAGGTTTGCATGTTAGGCAAGGAAACTTACACTTTGGTAATTTCAAAGGCTAGATGTTATGTGATTTGTTAGTGCTTCCATATGAGCAATCAATGACTGTATATATAGATGGACAGTGCGTCTCCATCTGCTCCCATTGTACGTAATTGATGCCAAAATAGCCCCTGCGATAGGTGCTGCCATCTTGCTATGGTGACATCATACGGAGCCAGAGTCTGTGCAGTAGAGATCAGCGAGTGAAGCGGCGGTAGCCACTTCCGCTAACCCAAACAACACTTAACTTACCGAAAAAACAGCAAGGATCCCGCACACCGGTGTGTTTAACAGCAGAATAGCTTCTCTGTGTTGGTCTGAGGTTAACGCTCACAGGTATGGAAACTTCAATGACTTTAGTGATTGTTTTAGTTACGTTTCTACTCGTGGATCGTCCTCCGCTCTGCTCACCCGGAACTGATTGGCTGCAGGAGCCTAATTTGTCAACAGAGCTGTCTATCATCACTTTGACAGCATCAAATAACTAATTAAAAATAAACTTGTCAGAAAAATGAACACTTGGACGTAAATCAGCATGATAATAACTAGCTATAATGACAGAAACCATGTTTGAGAAAAATTTATCAGGTGTGTATTTTGATTTTATAGTTTGACCCATGTCCCACCTGTTAACATGGAGGAGGTGGGCTTTATGACCTATACTGCACCCATTCAGCAGGGGGCGCCCGAAATGTTTTGGCTTCACTTTTAGGGAGCTGTCATGTCGTCCATCTTTTTATACAGTCTATGTGAGCAATATACACATGACTTGTAAAGAATCCATAAATGATTTAAATGATTAAACTTAATTATCAAAATACATTTTCTGAGAAAACATTGCAAATTTTTTTTCAACTAAGAATTAGGTTATGTTTGTCGTAGAACATTGATGACAATTTATGATCAAAAGGTTATGGATGCAGTGTCACACAATACTCTATTATAATAAACATTTGTTGTGAAATGTTGCTAAGTACTGCTCATTGTGGATTCATGTTGGGCCTCTCTCTAAAAAATTTAAAAAAAGATTACAGTCTGGACCTGCTCTTTTTGTAAAGTGTCTTATGATCACTTTGGTTTTGATTTGACGCTATACAAATAAAATTTGATTGATTGTTTGATTGATTGATTGATTTGGTGTTATATGAATAAAATTGGCTTGACTTGACAAGCTAGGGGAGAAGGAAAGTTAGGTAAACATTGGGTAAAATCCAAAGACCTGGAACATCTTGGGCTCATAATGCAGTCTTTTAAGGCTGCAAGTGTTGTCATAAATTGTTCAGATTGCAACTATTAAAAAAATATCACAAGCATGATATCTTATGGACTTGGTCATACACAGATCAATAACTACCGGGGTTACATTTTTCTCCACAAAATCTATACTGTGTGTAAAAATTTAAGTTTTGATGCATTTTCTATGGTAGTGCTTGGACATACATGCAATCCTGAACTGAATATCCATAAATTGGATTGGATTCTCCCTGGTAAGATGTGTACGAAAAATAAAAGAACAGAGAGAATCATCTCCAGCAGGACAAGAGTGCAGATAGCATGCTTTACATATAAAGCATATCCATTTGTACTGCATGACAACACAAAGTTCTGCGAATGAGTAACTGAAAGTAAATTACTACAGATTCATCCCATCCACTGTCTTTGATTCCGTTTATGATTAATGATTTATTACGGTCATTAGTGAGATAAAGCAATGGGCTCTCCTCTGTGCTCAAACTAATTGTGGTCTGCAAGGCTGGAAGTTCTTAGTGATCTGACTCAGGTAATTATGCTACCCTTTCATTTTCCCACTGAGCTCTTGCAAGAGTCTTATAGCCACATGCTGAAATGACCTGGTATTACTGCTAATCTGTCCTCCAAAGCCACAGCTCTTCTGCTCTCTCTCTCCTCTAATAACATTCATTTGTTATCCTCTCCCTCACACTATCAGTTGAGGAGAGATTGTCTCTGTGGGTATTAGCTTAAAAAGTAAGGACTGAAGGACACAAGTCATCATTATGGTACCACAATTGGGAGTAATCCAAATTCTAAGAGAAGGACAGTGCTGCAGGAAGCATCTAAATCACAGGACAAGCCTCTTTTAACTTCCACAGTGTGTGTCCAAATGCTGTGATTATCTCTGCAAGTGCAAAAGAAAAGTACATGAGAACTTTGGCTGGTATCACAGTGAGCATGATCTAATACTGTGATCAAAGTGCTTACATTTTCGAGGACTTTCTGTAGCATTACTGATGAAGCAGATATTCTATTTTTATTAATTAAACTGTTTAGTTTGTTGTCATTTTTCTTCATTGCACTCTCTAAATCCTTGCACAGGATTCTGTATTCAGTTTACAGACAATAAAGCTTTACCCAAACTGTTTTAAGTAATTCTGTGTCAGGGTCTGTGCTGGTCTTTTTCTGGAGGGACAGTAATGCCACAATAAAAGTCTATTATCAAATGCATCTTACAATTACAACCATCTGTAGCTGTACAACGATAAAACATTTGTGATGACATTGTAAACCATCACAAATAACAGAGTAGATGTAATTTCCTATATTCTGGTGCCTTTGAACATGTAGTTAATTATCTGGCCCCAAATGATGGGTATATTTTATAATTTCATCCAGAGGAAGTGGTTGGCCCCAGTCAGATCACACATTTGAAGATATTAAAAAGCTAAAAGTACAGAAATTGATTTGATGACTAATTCAGAGCCATCTTTAACAGTAACCACTCATTGTTTATTTAAACTTGAGGATCTCTTCATGCTTGCATGCAATTGCAATTTCTGTAAAATGAATTCCTGTTGTTGTTATTAAATCATTGAGTTAAGTGGAGAGGACAACTGTAGTCAAAGTACATTCTCCAATAAACTTCATTCACACTCCAATCATTTCTACTATTATGAAGAATCACCAGGACCTAAGGCCTGAGTCTCAAAGCTAGATTATGTTGTCAGCCAGTTATCTCAATGGTTTTGTTTACACACATTTTTACACACATACCACTGCTACCAAGAAACACTCCACATAAGTGTTTAGGGCAACATTTCGTAACGAAAGGCATCAATATAACAGTCACCTGCCACCTTTCATGAAAAGCAGTGAAATGAAATGTTAACCCAATTAATCACCATCAATGACTTAAGGGGGATTGATGCTTTTTGCTGTTTTTTCTAAACTGTCAAATCACTCACCTCAGCAAGGAAATTCTCTCCACTCTCCCTCTCACTGCATTTTGCCCCTGCCTGTGTCTAGATGTCAAGAGGGGTGGTGGAATGATAATTACTTGTTTAGCAGTTGTTATTATTTTGCAATGATAGGTGGTAGGTGGGTCTGAACCAATAGTTTTAAAAAGTGGGTGGGACTTGTCCCACTCACATATAATGGTTCCGACACCTATGCCTGAAATAAGAGAACACGGTAGCCGATTGGTTTGAGTGCTCAGCTTGAATGCAGCTATCGTTGGATCAAACCCAGGTCAACCCATTTAGCAAAAGAAAATGTGTTGGTGACTGTTTTGCACTGCTCACTTATATAATCATTTTAGCCGCTACCAGACTCGAACATTGCCGTTAATATGTGTGTGAATGTGGGATGAATCCTGTGACCCAAGCAGGTAATATGTGGTCTAAACATGAACGTTCAATGAACGTCTGTGAAAAACTTTCACTTTTGAAAAAGTATTGAATGTCTTCTCAATGTGGGGCCATTGTCGTCATTTTAAATGTCTAAGGCTGCTATCTGTATTTTTTATTTCAGAAGTGGTTACCATAAGAGTAATGCTCAGCTATTTACATGAAAGAGGGCTTCTACATAGGGATCCACGATAACAGCCTGAACAGCATGGATGGATGAATCTTGGAAAACCTGGGTGGGGAAAGTAAATGAGGACTGTTTCTCCCACCATGGCCAAATAATATATGCCTGTATTTGTTTTATATTAGAGAAGAAAACTTGGCATGCTACATCAGGGTTAATAAAAACCCTCAAGCTAAAATCTTGTCACTTAATCAACATGAGTAGAAATGCGATTTTATTCAGCTCATATTTGCAACCCTACCTCCCCATCACAAGCTTCATACAAAGACCTGTGGCAATCTCTCTCTTATGACATCAGTGCAATTACCTTGGCACCAAATCCTCACTCAGGGCGCCTGCAGTATCATACATTCTATTCATGACGATCCTGTTCCCCCCCAGAACTATACATCCTTTGCTATATTACTATGAATGATGTATTAGTCTTATGTATGGTACTGTGCATGTGTGTGTGTGGCTTCTATTGCAGAGGAATCCAAATGGACCTATCGGCTACTGCCTCATGTGGTTCACTTAGTGGTAATCATTGAAGGGGATGTTAATCATTTGCCCCAAAGACATGCAAGCAGATGTTCAGCACAGAAATGGACATCACTGATGAACCTTAAAAGGGCTGTGGTGACATTGTTATGCTCTCAGTCTATTCAATTCAATTAGTTTCAGTTCAGTATTTACCAGTTTATTCACTGTGGAACCATATTGCGTTGTCATATTGTCTGCTTTACAATATGGAAATATATTTACATTATTTTGTTGGGTATTTACAAAACAAACAGAAATTACGACAAGAAACGACTGGGAATCTGATAAAGTGGCAATCCCTGACTTTGTTTTGTTTAGTCATTTACTCACCAGCTTTGGCTCATAGGTGGAGTGGGACATCTTCTAATCATAAGGTTGGCGGTTCCATCCCCTGCCGTCCAAATGTTGAGGCTTCCTTGGGCAACATACTGAGCCCCAAATTGCTCCTAAAGGTATCTCCATTGGCTGTGAATGTCTGTGAATGATTAGATCAGTAATAATGGGCAGCTTGGCATTTTGTATAGCAGCCCTTGCCATAAGTGTATTAATGTGTGTGTAAAAGGGTAAATGCTGATATGTAATGTAAAGTGGTCAGTGGACTTGAAAAGCGCTTTATAAGTGCAGTCCATTTATCATTTATTATTATATATGTTACTGGACTGTTCTATCAAGGCTTTGTATTTCTTTTTTTTTAAAGATTATTTTTTGGGCTTTTTTGCCTTTAATTGACAGGACAGCTGAAGATAGACAGGAAATGCTGGGAGGAGAGAGCAGGGGACGACATGCACCAAATGATCGGCAGACTGGGAGTCGAGCCTGCGATCAGTGCAACGAGGACTGTAGCCTCTGTATATGGGGCGCCTGCTCTACCAACTGAGCCAAACCAGCGCCCCAGGCTTTGTATTTCTATTCTTCACTCATAGATTATCAGTCAATTGTTATTATTATAGCACATTTTTACTAAATTGAACAATATCAAAGAAATCCTGAACGGTTTGTCCTTTATGAAGGATATTGAGAATAATGAAAGATAAACTTTCACTTTCAGAATAGCTTGTTGGGCGTCCGTTTAGCTCAGTGGTTAAAATCGGCGACCATATGCAGAGGTCCATAGTCCTCGATGTGGCGACCGAGGGTTCAGCTCCCACCCTCAGCCCCTTGCTGCGTGCCATCCTCACTCTATCTTCCCCCATTTCCGACACTATTCGCTCTCCTCTCTCTAATAAAGGCATAACAAGCCAAAAAAAGAAAGAAAAAGAGTAGCCTGTTAAATGTTTACACCTCAAAAAATAGTATCATAACATAACAAACATAACAAATGAGGTGGTTGGTTGAAAATTATGGCTCACATATAATATCTTTAGAAAATGCACAACAAATTAACAATTAAACCACATTTAAGACGGAGGCCAATGCTCTTCACAACAGGTTTTTTTTCCCAGCAGACCCTTCCTGAAATCAGAATTATCATAGTTAGAAAGCAGCGGTACTACTGGTCACACTTAGAATGGAAAACAAGTAAACTACTGCAATGTGACAGTGAGTGAACATGCACAGTTAGTCTCTGACAATGAAGCAGCTGAATGGAATGTTCTTAGGATTCATTGTATTATTTACATCTGCACTTTTCTTTCTGTGACACTGTAAACAGCCTTTCCCCTTTGGAAACCATTGGAAGCTTTAGAACTTGTTCAAAGGTTCAAACGATTTTTTGTTGTTTAATAATTATGTCTTTTTGCTGCTTTTAAGAGGGGCTAAATTCAACGCTCTGCTGTCTGTCAGTATAATGAAGGATAACCCGTCATTTTGTGAAGTATACCATGGCAGAAAGACTTGTCATGAAACCCAGCAACTCTTGTTTTTTCGTTGTCTTGTGCAGCAAGCCAAAAGCTGAAAACCTCACTCCTTACATCTTCAGTGTGGGCCTGTGGCAGACCACAGTGAAGCAGATTCAATCTTCTGCTCTGTATTGTCACTTATCTTCTGCAGCTGCACTTTTTTTTCAAGGGTGATGAAATGATTTGACAGTGCCTTCAGTTCTTTCAGCTCTCCAAAACTGTCCTCTACCTCACTCACCTTTTCTTGTCATTCAATTTTTTTGTTGTTGTGTCAGCAGAGGCCTGCAAAGAGATAGCTTCAGTGTCCATTACCAGGCTTGTGCCTCATTACTGAAATCCCATTTTGTTAATCCTTACTTGATGGAAGTGTTAGCTAAACCAACAACAGAGATAAAGGCAGTCAGGCTTGTCAAACCACATCTGTTTGGTTAGCTTATATCACAATCTATCTCCGTTTAGCTAAATGACAAGCACATTGACTGGCCAAGAATATCAAACTCTTCTTGTTTTGAAAAGTGAATCGCTAAAGCTTCTGTTCGGTTTAAGAAAGTTGGTCCAACATCAAGTGTCATTTATATTTTAATAGTTGCATTTTTGTTTTTAAAATATATACTGGAAACCAGTTTTCAATTTTTCCCTCATTTACTTTTCCCCTTAAAAAAAACAGTTAATACCTTTGTCTATAGTGAACAGTGGATTAGATTGGTTCACTGCCGGGAAATCTTAATGTTTAGTGATTAGGCTACAGAACGCACATTGAACTTCAAAATAAAAGAGTCTTTATTTTCAATACATTTCATGCACAGATGACATAATTGAACTTTCTACAACCTTTTAAGGGATTTCATTTTTCCTACACAGCTGTTTATGCATAAAGCATAAAGCACACATATTCTCTATTTACATGCATTTTCTCTACAGGTTGGAACACAGGGTCAGCTATGATGCAGCAAAGCAGTGGAGCGGTTCGAGGGGTTCAGTTTTTGGAGCAAGATATATTCCATGAATATGATGTGGTTTTCACGCTCTCTCTATTTCTCTGTGTGTCTCTTCGCTGGGTCTCTTTGTAATCGTGATGTGTCTCTCTCCCTCTGGCTGTCAGCTTCAGGTTGGACAGGTGACTAGATTGTGTATGTATGTATTGTGTATATATATATATATATATATATATATATACACACACATCCATATGGTGTGTTATATCCAGTCAGGATGATGACAGATATCTCCATGGAAACTCTGCAATATCCACCCTCCGCCCCCAAACCTGTCCTCTCGTGCTCTCTCTCAATGCTGTGCCCTCTTCCACCAAGATTGAAAACCCTTAAATGTCCAGAACTCTGTGGAGAGCCCTTGCAGATAAAAACTTTTCCCTTTACAACCAGGACATACACATACACATACACATACACGTACACATACACGCATACACACACACACACACACACACACACACACACACACACACACACACACACACACTTGTGCTACTTAATAAATTGTGTTCAGCTACTGGCCTGCTGTGCCCCATAGGTCAGTGTGTGGAGCAAAGAGACATTAATCATTCTGAGGGAGAGTGTGTAAGCAAACACTGGCTGAGCATCAGCTCCCAGTGTCTTGTGTGTTTGGTGTATTTCTACAGTATTTTTCTCTTTATTATGTATATGTGTAAATATAATTGTGTGGTCTACAGGGTATGGGCTTATATATGTACTTCTTTGCATGGGTGACATTACTTCTATTAAAACCGAGACATCTCAAGATTTAATGTGTGTTTGCTTGACTGTGTGTTTCATGTTTCCCAGGTAAATGTCGATCAATGCCTGCCCTCAGGCCTCTTTCTCTCCATCCGCCTTTTCAGCAAGCTTGTATCTCTTCACAACAGCTTTATTGCTTTTCTTCTTCTCCTTCGATTCCACTTTCTTTCACTTCACTTCCCTTTCTATTGTGTGTCACTTTTGTGCGACTATTTTTCTTGTACAATCTATTTCACTAGCTCATCTCCTCCCTATTCCACTCCCAGCTGGATCTTTTTTTTTCTTTTTTCACAATCCTTTAATCTCACTCCCTCACATGCATTATCTATTAACTGTGGTTTTTTAGGTCTCCAGTCCTATGTAATGGGAGACAGGCTGGGCTGAATGCAAAGCGTCACATTAATTTGCCGCGGCTAACTGTTCGTACACAAGAGCAGAAATCAATGCGCCACCCCCAACCTTTATCTGCCCAGTCATCACCGCTGACAGAAGTACACCCGTTGCCCTTTCCAGCACCCACGGTTCCTTTTGTCTGCCAGCCCATACACACATCAACGGAATAGGTCTTGTAAGACATTTTCCTCCAGCAGAAAATTCAGCCTTTCTCCCCAACAAAGCATTCTCAAGAAGGCCACATTAGCAATATGGATGGTGATGTCAGTCTGTTAGTTGGGCCAAGACTTGTATTCTAACTGAAATATCTCAACAACTTTTGAATGCACTGTCAAGAAATTTTATAAAGACAATGATGGTCCTCAGGTGATGGAGCCTGATTTGGTGATCCCCCTTATTCTCAAAGTTTCCACTTACCCCCTGAAATATCTCTACATGTGCTTGATTGACTGGCACAAAATGATGTAAGAAGATAAATCTAATTGGAGCTGCAACAATTAGTTGAAGAATCAATTAACTTCCATGGTAAACAAAATGACCTCTAAACATCAGCATGTTATAATTGTCATTGTGTAATGCTCGGGCTGCAGTCTTTTTTTTTTTTTTTTTACAGTGAGCAGTCTCTCTGATGAGAAATTCTCCCACTACTCCTCCACTGCTTTTTTCATTATGCAAAATTGTCAGTTGCATCCTGTCTCACCTTAAAAAAAAGGAGGATGATTTGGTTTTCTTGCCTGCAAATGATCAAGGGAAGCAAACAGTGTTGATGTTCAATGGTCTTGTCATCCTGTCCCTCAATGAAATCAAAGTGGTTAGAATAGTTTCCCTGAGCAGGACTCATTACGCTGGAGATGGAGGCTACATTCTGATACTGAGAGAGTTGTTGTCAAACCAGTATTGTAACCAATTCAATTCATTTAATTCTCTGATAAAGACAAAAATGTAATTACTGTACCTTCATACCATCAAAAACCTCCAGTGTGGAAGCTTTGCTCATTGCGCCAACATGTATGTTTTGTGTGTAAGAGCTTTCAAGTGAGTAAACGATGTATGTTGTGTTCCTTAGTCGGGCTCAATAGAAATGTTTTGATGAAATAAGCATCAAACACCTTGGCTTGCCGTGTCCTGCTTATCAATAAAGGCCTTTAATGAGCGAGAATGGCATTAAAGGCACAACGTTTTCCTACTCCCATTGTGTATTGCATTATTTAGCCATCAGAATGGATGAGGCCCATGATGGTACGTTCTGAAAACAATTGGAGTTTTTGTTTATTTTATCTTCTCATGTGGAAGAAGGCAGGATGAAGGCAGAGGCCAAGATAGGACTTGAGCTTACTTACTAGCTCTATTCTGTTTGAAGTGAATTAAATAATGTCTCTTCATCATTTTCTAATGAAATATTTAATTCCACCCAGACTGAGAGGAGATTAATTAAAATGGTGACTTGCAAGCGAAATGTTCTTCTTCTTCCCCTTTCATTTTATTGTCTGTGATTAGGAATGTTCTCTTTTACTTGAGCAACACAGGGAATATTTTTGACGCGCTACAAACTTCTGTCAGAGAGGCTGAGCTGATTTCAGAAATGCTTACTTATTGATGTGTTTTCTTCAAGTTAATTATTGATGGACCTTGAAACGCATCATTCACTGGTTTAGTTTTCAGCAGGTCTGAGGCCAACTTGCGACAAGAGTGTTGTGCAAAAAACACAACAAGACCACGGACAGCACCCTCTGGGCCTTTGTGTGAGGGATACATGAATTTATTTATACATTTTGCATACTAACTTATTAGTAATAACTTAGACAAACAGGATGTGTGCGTGTTGCAGATAGTGTTTGCTTATTACAGAAATGTCACCAAAAAGAGAAAGGAATTGCCACTTCTGTGAAAATCAAATTATGATTTGTTCTCCTTAATTTGCCCTCAATGGGCAAATTAAGGAGAAGTAGTTGATGTTTTCTATTTATTCAGTATAATCACACCTTGGAGTTACATCATTTGCATATTGTTGGTATGTAGTGTGAAGGGTGAAAATACAGCTTATGAATTTTATCGGCTTTATAAAGGCACAATGCTTCACAAAGGCTACATTAATTTCTAGTGAAAGCAAACTCCCACCACACACACACGCACACACACACACACACACACAAACACACACACACACACACACACACACACACACACACACACACACTCACTCAAACATGTCCATGGTACACTTATCCGATTGAGAAACAGCAAGGTGTCCTAATTTAAGGGGGAGGGAATGGGAGCATTTGTAATTTCTTATCCTCCGCTAATTACAGCGGTAACAAGACCCTGGAGAAGTGACGGCTGCTGGTTTAGACGTCTGCTGCCTTGACAGTCGGGTTAATTAACAACCTTCCACCAAGATTAAGATAGAAAAAAAAAAGATCAAGACACACACACACACACAGACACAAAACACATCTAGCACATGCACTTGTGCAGGCATGCACATACACAAACTTAATAGCCCTTCCTCTCAGAGCTTAGATTAAGATAGCCATACCAGCCCATTTATTTCAGCAGAAAATTAGCCTCCTGCTCGGTTTGACACAGGGCCAGTCGTCTCACACCTAACGCATTTATTCATACACCTGTGTGACTTATTGATACTGGCACATGCACTGGAGAATCATTTTGTTGATCCTCTGAATATGGCTCATGAGGGAAAGCAGAGAAAGTAAATGGTATTAGGGGGCTGACAGCTACACGGCTGCAAACCCTTTAATCCCTGTGTTGTATTCCCTGCAGAGCACACACAATGATCCTATCCATCTTTCCTCCCTCTGTAATGTCATAAACTGTGGCTTTGGGTCTGAAAGATTTGTCTAAACCCTGCCTAATGTGTCCCCATCTCCACCTTGCCTAGTGGCTGGAGCATTCATGCAGACACACTCACAGACTCTCACTGCCAGGTTAATGTGGCACCAGATTCATTGGGCTGAAGCGCGTGTTGCCTCCCGTACCAGCTGTCCTAATGTAACTCATTTAAAAGACTCCATTTGGACAGAAAGCCAGCGTATGAATAAAAGAAAGCACTTTCTCCAGTTTCCCTCTCCTTGCTGCTATCTTTGGCCTGCAGGGTGAGCAGATTGGAACCTGGAGACATGTAGTCGCTGTGTTTTGCCCCACGGGGACATGGGAGGGTTGGAAAAAAAGAGAGAAAGACAGAAGTAGCCGACAGAAATGTGTGTTTATTTGACACATCAACATGTTTTTTTTCATTACTCTAAACTGTGATTTTTTTAGAAAATGTATCAAACATTCTTATAAAAAAACTCAAGTGCAAGTACTGTATGTCTCATAAACCTGGGCAAATTCAGCCAAAATAAATTTGCCTGGTATAACAATAACTTAATATCACGTATCTCAGAGAGCAGTAGACATTATTTGTAATGAGTTGTCTGGGTAGTAAATCATGATACATGACAAGGTATCCCAAAATATGAAAGTAGTGGGGCGGGGGCCATTATTACCAAAGCACGTCTTAGAGCATTTTCATAATTATACCCTTATCCTTGCCAAGGAAGGCTGTATTCCATTGTACTGTTGATTTAATGGTTTCATATATATATATATATATATATGTATATATATAGTGACAATAAAACATCAGTAAAATTGCAGTTCGTTGTCATTCGTTTGGTATTTTGTGAACTGTAGAAGGACAGTTTATTGTTGACCTTAACCATCCTTAAGATGTCTCACTGTACTTGATGATGGACAACTGTAAGCCAATTAGAGACAAGTACTTTTCAGAGCCATGATATATAAACTCTCAGTATGCATGCTTAAAGAAACAGTTTACTATTTTTGTTCGGAAACACGCTTATTCACTTTGTCTTTGAGTGTCATAGAAGAAGATGAAAGCTGGAACTGAGCTGGAACACAGGAAGCACTTTTAAGAGACCAGGGCGAAGCCTCCGAAAAACTCATCGTGAAATATTATAATATACATTTTCGTAAAGTACCTGGCTGGCTGATTACTATTTGTATACAAAATCCAGCACTGGTTATTTTAGTAAGAGACCAAAATAGAGTACACTGCTAATTCTGCAACTAGAAGTGATCCATCATGTTGATATGATTCACTTGGTTTTAAGAAATTGTTAACTAAACATTTGTCATGTGGTTTGAAGAAGGTGACCTTCAGAGTTGTAATCAAATTACTCTTGCCCGCATTATGGCTGTTTTGCAATGCATTTTT
This sequence comes from Semicossyphus pulcher, assembly GCF_022749685.1. NCBI lineage: Eukaryota > Metazoa > Chordata > Actinopteri > Labriformes > Labridae > Semicossyphus > Semicossyphus pulcher. Next base: position 26,047,074 of record NW_027211726.1, read on the forward strand.
TAAAAATCCTTTCCACCGAGTTCTGATTGGCAAGGTTGTTTTTTCCAAAAAGAGAAACAGGTGTCAAGTAGCACAACTATTTTTAGATTTGAATTTCATTTGAATCACTAAACATATCTGAGATGTGGGCGACAATTTAGAAGCATCCAAACAGTCCATGCATTTGAGGCCAGCCCCCTCTATGCGCATTATGATTACTCCCCTGTGTGAGTGGTGCTGTCTGCTATGTATAAGGAAAGCTTATTGAGATTCCACGTGGAAAGAGGAAGAAGTTTCTGGTCTCGATGGCAGGAAAACATTACAGTAGCATGACTATTAATAGTTTCCTACATTTGCACCCCTAGAGAGTCATGCCTCAATAACAGCACTGGGCTAAAAGAGGAATGGGTAAAAGGGGGCAGGCAATTTTGGGGGGATGGAGGGAATAGAGTGAATTATTTGACCTTAAAGCAAAGGGGGAAAAAGCTGCTGGAGAAAGCTGCTGGAGATATGGAAGGGCGGACGATTGAGGGAAGGCAAGTTTTGAAGCTATAGCAGCACTTGGGATGTGTTTGGTGCGGGCGGATGGTGGGGTTGTGGGTTGAACTGGCAACCACTCCTGTCTATAAGGACACTGAAAAGGAGGCAAGAACAAACGGGTGATAAAAAGAGTGTAAAGAAGGGGAGGAGAGGGCGATGACAGGAGTGTTAGAGATGAGTAGCGGGAAGAGGAGAAAATTATGTCTGAGATTGAAATGTTGAGAAGAGGATAGATGGAGGCTGAAAGTTTTATGAGAGTGTCACATGGAAGCACCAAATTTCCTAACACCATCTGCAAAAGAAGCATTCCACTGAGGCTGCTCATGCACAGTGTATGTGTATTTGTGCGCTACAGTACGGACTTGAGGCAGTCTGTCTGGCCAGAGGATAAGTTTGTCTTTATTTACATATCAACAGTGAGTTTAGAAGGTAAAATGAAACTCAAGTATATGTTCCTAGTCTATGTCTGTGTAATTCAGGCCGTCAGCTTTAAAGTACATTTATACTGTGCTTTCATAAAACCCCCTTTTCTATTTCATGCTGCTATTCAGCATCCTCCACAGCAGCCTTGTGATCTCTCTTGTGTATATTTCACTAGCCTGCCGTTACAAAGAGTCCTGTTCTTTTCCTCCACCACAGGACCTCATGTACCAAAGTGCATTCAGCCTGTAAAAAGGCTAAATGAGGTAGGTTTGCAGCCTATCTGTTGTTAATTGGCACAGTGCAACAATAGATTACAGAACATGACAGTGTCTTTTTCAGAGAAATCTATCTGTCGTGACCTCTCTGGCACTATTACAGCAAGGTCAGAGAGGAGAGAGGGAAACCAATCAATACAATATTGAGTGAGAGAGCGGCCAAAGTCTGATGTGAGGGGACAGAAAAAGGAAAAAAGAAGAAAGAGGATGTGCAAAAACGGGACACTGGAAATGCAAAGACAATTTGAGAGAAAAGTGAGGGAGTACAAACTGGAAATAGAATGACAGAATCAAGACAGAGGAATGACCCAGGATAGAGTGGATAGAAATGAGGGAGGCCTATACAGCGGAGACGTCAAGCCATGGATGAAAAAGGTAGAGAGAAGGATAGAGAGGAATGCCCTAAAGGTGGCTGCAATCTTGCACGTGGCAGCAATATCAGTCTACAGCAATGCCACCAGTACAAACACACAAAACGACCAAGAGGAACACTGTTGTGTTTGGAAGATGGTCAGTCCTGGAAGATTATTCTGCAGCCACAGGCACAAACACATATTGCCCAAGGGAGGTGTCTGATGACACTGTTTACAATAAGTTGTATACTATAAACTACATGGGCTAAACAGTAACTTTTTTACTCACCAGCTACTGTGGCTATAGGTTTTCCAAAGTTACTAGCCACTCAGTCACAGCCAGAATTTTGCTTTTTAGGGTAATTACGTTTGACATTAGTTAACTATGGTGTGCTACAATTTAATATAACAATATCATTAAGAGTGAAAGAGTAGGAGGCAACATTTCAGTGGGTCCATTTTTTATGTCAATGTGTTTATAATAAAAAACACAACAACTTGATGACTCCCTCGTGGTGGCTGCCTCCATGTCAGGGGATGGGCTGAGCGAGATAATCAAGTTTTTCCCAAAGATGGAATTATTGCACTTTATTGAGTTTAGTTGTTTATGTTTCAAGGGTTGGATTTAATTGTTTTTTGTTGCAATACAAAGGCGATGTATTGTATTCTGGTTGTTTTTTGGTTAGGGAGGACCTCCTTGGATGAGTTTCAAAAATATTGCAGGGAATATTAAAAATGTTGCCGCTACCGTTACATGTTCTTTAAAAGGGTTGTATGAAATGTGCTTTAGATGATGGCTGTGGGTGTTTATGCGTGTGTGAGATACAGGTGTGTATGCAATGACTTGTTTATGTATGATGGGTGCATGTCTCAGATTTGTCACAAGACTACATGTTCAATGTGTATTTGCTGAATAAAAACTCTTATCATTATCATTCACAAATTATTTTCTCAATATGAAGACTGTTCTCCTCCCACCCCCACCCCCCATCCAACTCACACACACTCACACACTAGGCCCCCCACTTCCTCTCTCTCAAAAGTACACTCCTTGCCGGCCCAGCAGGGCTCAAGTGTGATTCATGTGAGTTTCAAATCATCGCCTTTCTAAGGTTGGAATACAGCTAAGGCTGTTTCCTGCAACCACCTGTTCTCCCTCTAGGAGGATACAGAGAGGCAGAGATATAGAGAGAAATTGAATACTAAGTTAGGAGGCTACAAAGAAAGAAGGAAAGACAGAAATTAGCAAGAAAGGTAGACTCCTGGAAAGTTTTTTAAAGGGAACACAGATGAAAAGTGTATGAAAGAGTAAAACACAAACAGAATGATAAAGGTAGATGAGAGAGGTTTCACATTTCAGGCTGGTGAATAAAGATATAAAGACAACACATATTAGCATATCTGTGTGTGTTTGTGTGTGTGTGAGTGAGTGAGTGAGTTGCAGATAACGAGGCGGCGTGTGAGCACTCTGTGTTTACTCTAATTAACTACATCAATACTGTCAGACAGCTTTTCAGGCTTTGATCAGCTCCGCAAGCCTGCCAAAAAGTCTGCAAAACACACCCGTCAATCACAGCCATCGTCTTTTTGTGCTAATCTTATTGCAAAAAACAAAGGCGAAGCAAGGATTAATTTACTTCTCGGAGTGAAATGAGTGTGCCTGGTCAAGTCGGAAGGGAGCGCTTCCTCTTATTGGGATTCCACCCTCATTCCATTGCACTCCATCTACTTCTCCACCAATGCCTCTTTTGCACTCATGACATCCGTTACTTTTTCAGTCACACACACACCTATGTACACATGCACCGCTGGCCCGACGCTGAATATGTAAATCGACATCTGCTCCAGTACCCAATCTCCAGCCCTCACCATGTGTCTGATATGCTAATGCAGCCAACACAGTTTCTTCACTCCTCATCTTCCACTCCTTTCCCTTTCCTCTGCTTCCTCTCCTCGGCGGCGGCTTTCTCAAGCCTGCCAAGCACGAGCAGATGAGGCAGAGGAGGAGTAAGAGTCGAAGAGAGAGAGGTGTGAGGAGCTTCAAACAAAACCTGATAATGATGTTGTTATGGATGGATGTTTCACACACAAACAGGCATGTGAGCAACAGCGAGAAGCCAGGCTTATTAGAACAATAGCGAGGAATCCAGGAGAGAGATGCTGAGTGTGGGAGGAAGGACAAAGCTCCAACTCCTCTGGTGCTCTCAGTGCTTCTCCTTTGTTAACTGTGTGGTTGCCACAGCACCCGTCCCCCCTCCCGTCTTTTTCACAGACAACTTATCAGTCGTAATGAGCCCTGAGGTTGACATCTTGCAGTCTCATTTGACACACTGTTGCTGCAGCACATAGTTGACGTATACACAAAGTTCAAATACACATGCAAGCATCCACCCATACAAACAGTACCATCACATATGCATTGAGCGGTTAGATGGATGGTATCCCATTCCAGGGCCATTGTTCTCCATCCAAGTCCAGGAGTGTGCTTTGATTTATAAAGGATGAAATGGGACGAGACCTGGTTCCCAGAGATCCCCAGTTGGCTGTGTTCACAGCTTTTGCCGCTTTGACTGAGTTCTGAGTGAATACATGAATACATGAATGCTAAACCACACTAGCTGTGGCTTGTTGCTTTGCTGGCAGCGTGTGAGGTCTCACTTGCTGTGTGGGGGCCCTGTTGAATACTATAATGCATTGTATCGGCTGGGTATTTATCCAAATTTTGTAAGGTTGAAACTTTGACACAAACTGGAGTTGTCCCACGTGACCTTACACAACAGACGCAGATAACAACCATATGTATTTGTGCTGCTACGAAAAAACATAATGAAGTAGTACAAATGTTCACACATCTGAATCGAGTTCTCTTATTACACAGACTAATCAAACCAATTTAACAAGTGAGGTTCTTGGAAAAATACAAATTTTTCAGTTGGATCCTGGTTTTACAATGCAGATGGATCTCACATCTGTACTGAAACATTTTCAAAGTTGTAAGGAAGACTTGCAATGGTCTGTATTTTCTACATTCCCATTCATTGTGCATAACACAGTACATAAAGTGATGCACCATAAGGTTTCTCAAATGCTATTTATTTCTTTTATGATGAAACCCACCACTTAACTTTAGCAATTGTATAAAAAAGACCAAGCGTCTCACAGAAATGCTGTAAGAAGAAAAAGAAAATTTGTCCTTCAGCTAAATAATGCTGCTGCGGTCTTTTCTGTTTTCCTTACTCCAAACATAAAGTATATATTAACATCATTAAGGGTATGATAAAAAAAAATCTACAGCAGCAAATTCATAACAGTCAAAGCTAGAAACCACAAACATTTTGTAATTCCTTTTGAACTAACTTGCAGCTCAGAGGGATGGAGCAAGTATAAAATCACAGGGGCAGCAACATTCATGTGAGCCACATTTAGCTGAAGACCAATAAGCAGCATGTCACCGAGATATGATTAAAATGGCTATATTGGTATAGGGTGTATCACTTTTGAACATCAACAAGAAAAACGGCGACTCGTCACCACACACTGGGTCTTCCTCAGATTGTTGGTGGAAAGAGGGATCAACCTACTGTGATTATTCTTTCACGCACCAAGAAAGATCCAGTTTGGGCCGGAACCGGTCTGCGTTTTCATGATTTGCTTGAGTTGAAAATGGTTCAAACTTCATCACCTACACGGTGCCACCAAGAATTGTAGAACAGATATGCCTGAGGGTAGTTGATTAATTAAGGCTTACATTTCACTGGTTATGAAACAGACTGAAATTAATTTTGATTACTTTATATGAGCTACAAAAGCAAACCAGACCATCAGCGACAAGATTTATTATTTCTATATAGTTATTTTTAATGTCTGAAACCGCTGGTGGGGGGTGTCATATGAAGCGATTAACTGCACGCTGCCTTTGTTTACATTTCCCAGGCAAAAATTTAAAGTGTTAAAGTTCCTCATAGGAGCTTTAACTAATACACTTAAATCAAGTTGATAGTCTGATATTAGATATTTTGCTTACACTATCCCTCTGTCATGTAGCATCGGCTGTTGGCGAGTGAAGCAGCAATGAAACCTCGCCAGAAGCCTCCCAACTCACAAAGCAGCTAGACCGTTGTGTCCCCCTTGGCCCTCAGTTTCACATATTTACTGTTTATAACAGACTACAATAAAACTAGAATTATCCATCAATATGCAATTTCCCAACTGTATGGGACCTGTGTCCGATCTGAAGAAATATGAGTAAACACTTTCAGCAAACAGGCAGTAGCTCTGGTCAGTTGATCATATGAAGCATTTACCAATGATGTCTGCAAACAAATGAAAATCTGTGTTGTATTCTAGGTCTAAATCAGTTGTTGCTGCTGCAGCAGTGGCTTCTCCAACAACGTTGACATACATTCCTAAATAAGCGTTATATAACTTACCACTTATTACTAAATGTTTTTAATTCCAGTCAAATAATATATATTAAAACTTGAGTCTGACTCTGCTGTTGCTGCCAGTTGTAAGTGTACCTCCCTCATTGTATTACTGTGAAATGATTTGCTAAATTAAAAAAAACAATTCATTACTGGTTCTGACTTCCCACAGGTCATGGGGCACTACAAAAACATGATTGACAGTTACCACAACCTTCTAAATTCTCAACAACTAGCTCCTCTAGGCTAACTTGTGTTGGAGAAGTAGCTTTATGTGTCTCTTTTTAGTGTATTAGTGTATGTTTAAGCTGTACACATAGAACTCCAGTTATTATATGACTTTAATAACTATATAACATATAACAGGACTTTATAACATGATTCATTTTACTGCTAAACTTCGCACATGATTCTTCTTGAACATTTAGTACCACTTCAACAGGGTATTTGCATTAACATCTCTGTGCACTGTACTAGCACATTAACACCTTAAATCACTGTATCTGCACATTAACAACCTTTACACTGTAATTGCACATTTACAGCTGTGAAGACTGTATGGTACCTTAACACCTCTACCTCCCAGTAATGTTTGTTTACATTAAAGTTACGTGTTAGTTTTATATTTAGATTTACTTGAGTAGGTTTACTTTTCAGATATATTTATATGTATTAAGGTTAGTTTAAATTTTAGATTAATATAGTTGAGGTTATTATTTACTATTGCTGTTAGAGTTCCTGGATATTCCTTCTTCTAGTGTTAGGGTCATTTTTACTGGGTATTTATTTTCTCCTGTGTTGTAGTCGCTTTGATAACCTGCTGCTGTAGCGCCACAATTTCCCAGTTTGGTATCTATCTATCTATCTATCTATCTATCTATCTATCTAGCTATCAATCTGTCTAACTATTATATGACTATAATAACTGTAATAACATGACTAGCAGGTTTTAATAGTGCCACAACAATTGCTAATGGTAATACATATATTTTCATTTTTTAGAAGTAAATGAAGTCAATTATTATCACAGATGATATGTGATACATAAACTTACTCGAATGACGTCTGCCCTGAGCAGTAGCAAGATTAATCCTCTCATCGAGTCCTCACAGTGGTTGTGGTGGTGGCGGCTGATGACTTCTGCGGAGGCCGATGTAATAAAGAATCTGATGAAACTGCAAAGACTGAGTTGTAAAGGGGAGGTGTGTGTGGGGGGGACAGGGACAGCAAGATGAATTAACTTCAGATATAGAAAAAATAGACATTTAAATCGATTTATAAAAGACAACAGCAGGATGATGTGTTAACACTAAGCCTGTGTGCTTTAAATAGATTTGACCGACGGGAAAAGCTAATATCTCAATTGACAGCTCCAGAAAATAACAGCAGGAAATTATGTGTCAGGAGAGTGAATGCAGAATCATCTTTCACTACCGCTTCATAAATAAGACTGAACATAAGCTGAGGTCATATTTGATTGTTTTATAAGACACTGGTGTTGATGGAAAAGTGATACCACATATTGTGAAGAATTATACAAGTATGTTTGTTTGGCTGCTCTGCGTGGGTTATACAATCCTTAAGAAAGTCAGGCCTGATGTAGAAAGAGTCACTCAACCCCTCATGAAATCTTTTTACTGAAACATGGATATGTTTTGTTTTGCCTTTTCTGTCCAGGTAACTTCTGAATGGAGCAAAATCAGCATCTAATAATTAACTTAGTTAAAATACCTTAGTTAGATACTAAAGATATTCACTTAACTATTCTGAATCTGGTGTGTCTTCTATGAGAATATGGATTTAGGTGAGTTCATGTTTTCTTCATTGCGTTCTTGTTCATTCAAATGTTGTGTGCCTATTGATCTGTGGGGTTTTTGAGCTCACAGACAGCCTGTGTCAACTCACGCAGATTTGCTTCTCATGCACTGGGAGCAGAACCAAACCACCAAATTCAAATGTTTGTTTTTATTGCAGTAAAACCATCACACATGAACTGACACACCAAAGACACGGTATGACTAAGTGGTATTGATCTTATTCTTTATCCTGACTGGAGACCAAACAAGTTCATACTTCACCAGGGCCACTGAACGATTGTGGGTAAAACGATTGTGGAAGACGGGCTGGTATGTATGCAGAGAAGATATAGAGGGAAGGAGGAACAGTTTTGCTGGTGTAAAAATATTCAAAATGACCGAACAGAAGTCAGAGTTTATCAATGGCATAATTAACTCCCCTGCGTTGATGTAAAGCGTTGCGCTAAGCTTTAAAATTTCATCTACAACCCAAAACAACAAATATTACCAGGACCAAGGGCCAACATCATCATCATCATCATCAGAGCAGTTCTGTATTGTGACATAATAAATAGGGTAAAAAGTCCTGCTAAACTAAAGTAGTGCATGAGAGATTGTCATGAAACTCTGAAATGAGGATGTAGAAGAAAAATGATATGCAGGTGAAACAGTGTGTTAAGCTTAGAGGAACTCCCCTTGAATATTGATCTTAAAAAAGACCCAGAAACAGCTGAAAATATAGAATTTATACTTTTAGCTACAAGATTGCATGCAAATTATAAAATCCCCCCTTTTCAAATCTACAGATTTAGTCATTATGTTCCTTAAGTAAAACAAGTAGAGAAAGGTAAATGCGGCTGTATATGACTACAACATTGATATACCACTTTTGGTCTGACACATAGACTGTATAAAAAGATGGACCACTTGACAGCTTCCTTAAAGTGAAGCCAAAACATTGATCTATACTGCAGCTGACTGGAGTATAGGTCATTAAGCACGCCTCCTCCATGTTAACAGATGGGACATGAATCAAACTAGAAAATTTTATTTTTAATAAGTTATTTGATGTTGTAAAAAGGATGATTGACTCCGTTGATAAATCGGACTCCCGCAGCCGATCTGTTCTGGATTAGCAGAGTAGCGGAGGATCAGCGAGAAGCAATGAAACTAAACAATCACTCCAGTCATTGAAGTACCCATATCTGTGAACGAAAAACATGCCGACGTGCGGCATCCTTGCTGGGGGTTTTTTCAGTAATTTAAGTGTGTGTTTTGGTTAGCGGGAGTGGCTACAACGGCTCCACCTGCCGATCTCTACTGCACAACCCTGCTCCAAATGACGTCACCATCACAAGATGGCCTGCCTATCATGGGGGCTATTTTGGACAGACGGAGACACTTCATACATCTACATCTACAGTCATTGGTGACACATAATACTAAAAGGAAGACAAAAACAAATTGTCCTGTGTAAATTCCCTGTCCGTACTGCTCAAGAAGAATCTTCTTGTGTGAGTGGCTCTTACATGAGCAAGTTCTGTTGACGTCTGCAAACAACAATGGTAAACTGTTAAGGGTTGTTGGCTGCAAGTTTTGCGATCGAAAAGTTGCTCTGTATTACCATGTAGTGACTAAGACATGTGAGGTCATTTTACAGAGCCAGCTTTATGCAATGGTGTAAACACATTAATTCTGCTCTTGTGTTGCAACATGATCACAGCCCTCATATACACCAGGTTTTATCAACTGCAGGATGAAGTCAGACCCCTTTCGCAACCTCCCCAGTCACCCTGTGTAAACACTACTGAACCTTTGAAGTGTAAACATCATTGAACCTTTGTTGGAAATAGATTTCCTGCTCCTTCATCTTACAGTCCACTGGAGGTTTTACTTTTTAAGAAAGATTCTTTCTAAAATAGACACAGTTCAGGCTGCTGTGTGAAAGCAGGATGACTGAAACTATTAAGAGTGCCAGTAAAGTTAGTAATATGTGGTGAAGTCTTAGATTGAACAGGGTTTCCAGATCTGTGTGAGAGAAAAAAAACACCACAACAGCCAATAAATTCCATCCCACAACCAGAAGTCTAGAACATGCCCCTGCCAAAACATATTGTTTACTGTGATAGAATTAAAGGAAGTGTTTTACTAAAAAGTTCTTCTTCAAATGCTGTTGTGTTTCTGCAATAATTGTGAACTCCTCATAACTGTTGTTAACTTGTAACCTTGAATTTTAGTGTGTGGGCCGAGTTGATGGGCTCAGCTGTCACTGCTGCAGACAATAGCTGGCTTGCAATCATTAAATTTCCTCACCTGTCACAGTGGGTAGACTGACTTTCTACTAATTGCAAAGACAAGGAGAAGTCATCCTGCTTCACTGAAACCATGTAACACAAAACATTAGACAATGTTTTAATACAGGAGTGTCCACTCGCTGCTCAAGTGCCTCCCTAACTAGCAGAGTTTGAGTCGAGAAAAGGTGAGCGCCCTGTGAAGAGCCAGCCAGTGGATGTGCATGTCCCATTTTCAATTGTGAACTTGTTGACATATCTGGAGTTGTTAGGTAGGATTTGGGTTAGGAAATGTATATATTTTTTAAAATATGGATTTATATTTACAAATATTATTCATTAAGTAATTTTCATGCAAAGAGGTATACTTAACAACAAAACAAAGCAACCTGCAGCAACACAAAATATTGCCCAAATGCGTGGTAAAAACCTTGCAACCCTTGCTCTTGTTGCTGTTAGACGAAATACTCACATATCCTTAACTTCCCATTAAGCTTATTTATTCTCTACTTGCAGAATTTCATAATTTGATAAAAAGCAAGAAAAAGTGGATTTATGCACACACAACCGTGTTAAAACTCTTTCATGCTGCATTTGATGAACTTAGTTTTTAATTAAGGACATGCTGGGTGCAGTTTTTTCATGGTGACGCTATGATATATAAGGGACATTTTGACTTTAATAGTATATTGATTAATAATTTAAAGTATCATATTTCCCCCCAAAAAATTTGATTCGATTTTGAGCTAAATGTTTCTGCACACTTTATTGTGTGTGGATTTCCTTTACTTCATAGTAACACCTTCTCTGGTACTTGGCTGCGCTGTAGGTGGACAGCTCGTTGTCAGCCCTTCAGCCTCAACATATCCTGCACACACACTCGCACACTCAGCATGCAGCCACACATAGATCCCCCCATCATTAGAGTCTCAGGAACAGACAGGCATGGGGGGAGGTGGAAAAGAGATGGATAGACAGAAAAAGGAAGAGAAAAAAAGAAGATGGATTCAGGAGGGCGGATATTCAGGCACATCATTAGCACCAGGGATGGAGAGATCTTGGAATAGAGGAATATAATGAAGACAAGACTGTTCATTTGGGATTTTAAATTTACAGAAATATGCAAAAATGTGGAATATGAGAGGCAGCTTTTAACTGGCCCGTAATGCCAGCACAAGGCAATATGTTTCCACAGTTAGCCTAATTATCGATTGCTTGAAATGTCATATAAAGGGCGATGTACAAGCCCAAACTAATTAACAAGAAGTTCGATAGTGATTAAAAGTAAATGTCATAATATTGTGTTAATGTGCTCGATATTGATTTTTTTCTTTCTCTGGAGTATTTGAGAACTACGTTGTAAAATAGATACTTAGATGAAGCAGTTTCCCCATTGTGAAGTTAATTAGGAGAAGCAGTGACAATTACCAAGATATGCTCACTAGACCAATCAGGAAGCCACCCACAGATATTTCATTTCTCTAATGGGATATAAACCAATATCCACACAAATGTGCACCTAGGAAAGAAACTCACATAGTAAGCAGTGTGTAATGAGTGGGACTGACAGATACTCTCCGGTATCCATCTACCTTACCTTATCTTGCTGGGCCTGAAATAGCTTCAGGAACTGGAGTTTTATTATTATTAATTCAGTTTAATTTCCTCTACCGTAACTGAAACATTCATATCTGCACATGAATTATTGGGTTTAAATATCAGACCTTGCATCACCAGGAAGAAGCAAGAAGATGGACTTGAATTTTTAAGCAGGGCTCAATATTTGAACAGTGCATTCCTGGAAGCCACAGAGAAGTTATATTGACTTCCACCACTTGAAGCTCTCAGAGAATATTGAGTTAAATGAAAGGCACAAAAGTGGTGTATAAGAAATGGAAAAGGCTGCAATTATGGGCTTCGATGGAGATTGATGAGAAAGATTCAGAGATGACAAAGCTATACAGAAACAGCACTTAACGATGACCTTTAATTCAAGGCGGGGGAAAAAATCCAGTTATTTGTCTACAGTGAATGTAAACCAGCTATACTCAATATTATTATAAAAACAATGACTCACATAACTGAATTAAATAGTGAATTTGTTAAATATACACAAGCTGTGTCCACTTCTGTAGTCATTGAGAACAGATATGGTGAAAAGTCTTTCACTGAGCAATATAACACACAAAAGTTTTCTTTTCTGAATGTACAGTGTATAGTGTCATATTTGACGAGTCTGCGACATCAATTCAATTTTGAGTTTCATCAAAGAAATCAGTTATCGGGGTCTAAGTTTAATTTAGTATGTCAGAATTTTTGCGGCACAGCTGTTGGATTTAGGCTGAGAGCAAGTCCTTAGCAACAATTCCCAAATATCAACATCAAGGTGACAGTCGTGCATACATTGTAAAAAACCTGTGAAGGAAACTTTGGCAGGTGAGGAGACGGGGATACAGACCGAGAATGAAAATGAGAGACAGAGAAAGAAGAGGCACAATAAATATGCTAAAAAGGGGAAGAAAGCGGACGACAGGAGAGGAGAAAGCTGAGACATTTAAGTGACTTGATCAGCAGGCTTTTCAAACAACTGGATAAGGAAAAGTATTTTAAAGAGCTGACATATTCTAGTAACTGTGTGCATGTGTGAGAGAAAGAGAGAGCAAGAAAAAGTAAGAATGAGCACTTGTGCGTGTGACCTCGTCTGCACATGTGGGTATGTGTGTAAGAAAGCTGTCAACTACTCCAGGCGAGAGAGTTCCAGCAGTGTGTCAACCTAATGGGCAGAAACTGGGGCATAGTGAATTATTCAACAGCTTTTTAGGGGGAGATGAGATGCTTCCAATATCTTCCCTTAGGAAAAATGTAAGGACCCTGCTCTCATAATACAGACACATGCACACACACACACACTCACTATGCACAGCATGTATGCTGCACAACATCAGTTTGGTCTCTGCAAACAGGTCATAAACTCCTAAACTAATGTTCTTGTTACTAAAAAAAGCAGCAGCAGCAGCAGCAATTTTGAAACCACTGAAATGCTTGAATGTAAGTTGAAGAAAAAAAGCTATGTTGTGGAGAAATTGGTCCACTGGTCAACTTACACTAATGTAACATGTCATTGTTGTGTGCCTGAGAGATAATTGGTGCAGTGGCAGGAATTTACTTAATCTCTAACAAAACATGGCCTTGTGTCAACATACCAGTTCTCATTTGTTTCTAATCAATATCATTCGGGGTGCTGAAACATTAAGAATGTCTTAATTTGTAATGGTGTCGAGGAAAGCTATCTGCTGTGCTGTTGGGATTTCAACTTTGGAAGTCCAGACATGCTACTAACTTCAACCACATGACCCTTGTAGTCATCTCACCATTTCTCAAACCAACATTAACCCCTGTCCAGTGTAGCCAAAGTTAGCAAATATTGATCTTTAAGTTTATTCAGGAGACACTAAATGAGACAAGTCAGTTAGTAGTCACTTGACACAGTTTGTATTTGGTGATTAGAATACATTGTGATGACATCATTTTACAGGGTCTCATAACAAATCAAACATGAAACAACCTTTAATTGAGTTAAGACACTGGTGGTGAAGTACTGAAGAAAACTATGGGCCCTATCGTACACCCATTGCAAAGCACCGCAGCACAAGTGTCATTGCTATTTTCCACCCGATGCAGTTGTCGTTTTCACGCCCAGCACCCACGCTGTGTAAATATCAAATTATGTTGCGCCCACGTTAGCGCCCACGGGCGTCTTGGTCTTAAAATGAGGTGTGGTCAGGCAAATGGGTGGAGTGTTGCTATCTTGAGGATGCAGACAGTGAGTGCGCCATAGGCCAACAAAAACCTGGTCTGTCTCTGTTATTTAAACGACGCATTATGGGCATACATTGGCCAGTTCACAACACGCAAGTCTCTGCTTGTTATACACAAGGGGACACACAGCAGTGCTTCCCCTCATAAGAAAATATCACTGCATCTGCTGACAGAGAAATACAGTTGTTTATGTGACAGAGGACTATGAGAAGGCAAGCTTTTGTTTCCCTCGTCTCCTTAAATCATGATATTTTCGTTTTGGTGCCGATCTGGTGAGATGTGCCGGAAGACATGGACAAGCTTACCGCTGCCTCCACACACACCTGCTTCACCTCAGGGAGATTCCTGCTCGAGCCACGCAAAAACTCCAGCCTGAGACCGACACCATGTTCTCTATCATGCACCTCTCTAATATAAGCAGAAACAGACACACAGTCACTCACATGCAAGTAAGACATGCATGTGACAAAGTACATTTATTACAATCCTCAGACATAACTACAGGTGGCACTGACAGTCATGCCCACAGATATTAATACACTGTCCATTGTCCATTACGCATGCACTGGAGAATACAGCCATGTGATCCAGCAGCAAAAATAAGTAAATAAACATCAAGCACACAGAACTTTAAAAAACATAAGATCCTGTCCAATCCTGACGGCATGCGTGGCGATTTAAATAATTAATGAAGTCACGCTGCTGTGCCTCGTGCATGAATCTACAAAGAACATTTTCATTTCCACTCTGCAGTGGGATTGCTTCAGTGGTTTTAACATCAATCCGTGCATCCACATGTATTGTACAGTGAGCTGTGTGTGTTCTGCGTTTACTAGTTAAATATGCTGAAATCCACCATGTAAATAACAACACATCTGCCTGCAGGTGCACCTGGTTCTTAAAGGGAATGAGAGCTAACGCTCTGATTGGTTTGATTCATGTTATGCCCAAAATACACCAATCAATAATGAAGGGACTTAAGCCAAGCTCTTTGCACCTTGTGCCTCACCACTTAACTAGCAAAGGTGGGTCTCTATAGCACCATGCGCTTTAGACCGTGTGCCATGCACCATGTAAATAGGGCCCAAAGCCTCGCTCAACTAACTAACTCATTTGACATAATCTTCTGAAACTAGAAGTTGGAGCTGGGATCATACAGACATTGAAATGAGAGCTGCAGAGAAAGAACAAATGTGAAAGCAGTGAAATAATGTTGTAAAGTCCAACTCAGGGTACCACCTTTACATTTTAAGGATAATATAGCCAAATATTTTAGTCTTGTAAAAGCTACTCTATTAGTTATATGACACTTAGCATTTGTTGGGCTGCAGGTAGGAGGGAACTGGTTGTTTATTTGTTTTCTTTGCAGTTAGCAGTTCAGTGCTAACTTTCTTTGTTGCTCCTGTTTGCTCGTGACATCAGCTGGCTCTAAATAACTGCTGGCTCTGAATAACTTTCAGGTTTCAAAATTAAGCATAGCATAGTTTCAGGCAGACCTTTGTGTTGCTCCAAGGATGTGTCTGCTTTTGTGCAGGACAGACTCTTTGAGATCAGAAAGGCAACAGAGCCTGAGGAGCAGAGAGGGAGCTCGAGCTACACTCTCAGCTGAGTTCAAAAGGAGAGAGGGAACAGTAAGGGAGTTGGGGTTTATATGACCTGATGATGTCATGGATCATTTGCCATCTTTGCCACAAGTGGAGGAAACACCTTGTTGTTAATACCTAGAGGATTGTGGGATATTCAGTTAATTCATATGCAAAAGCCCTACACAGGTCACAGGTTAAAAGCTCTTATAACATAAAAAGCATCTGCCTTGTCCGCCCTTTTCCCCTGAACTCTCAGCAGACAAATAGTTAAAAGCTCTCTTCCCTGCTGCTTTTCTCTCTTTTTCCAATTGGACTCACTGACATTTAATTAGTTGGTGAGTGGAGGACGCCCCGCCACATCAACCCTGTAGTGTTGCTGACCTTTTCCGACTGGGTCACTCATCTGCCATTAGGAGCACCACTACTACCACTTCACACACACACACACACGCACATGAACACACGCCCACACGCACACACGCGCGCACACACACACACACACACACACACACACACACACACACACACACACACACACACTTGTCATGTGTAGCGTTAAGCAGTAGCAAGATTAATAACTAATTAATAGCAAAAGGATTTAGGTTTACCTTAAATTCAGTGTTGGACGCCACCCAATTTTGACAAAACAGGGAAAACTTATAATTAGTTATCAATGACTTTAGGCTCATGATCTCAGGGTTGCTACGAGGTTCTTGGACATGGTGCACAGTGACTTTACCATTTCATACACACACAAATCACATGGATCAAGATCTTTATAAATGAGAGGTTTATTTAACTACTTCTAAGCGGAATATGAATGAAGAAATAAACAGGGACAATGAATACAACGATGAACAATACATGAATGACAACGGACCACATTGTAGATGGTATCTGTGACTGGTTTCTTTGATGTTTTAGAATTAAATGGGATTTAATTACTAATGCATCGTTCAGCAGTTGAGAGTTTAAAAGGGCAACAAGGAAGATTGTGAAGCAATTCAAAAGTAATTCTAATTTCAAATGATTTTAGGTTTAGGTTTAATGTTAATTAATCCTAATTAATTTGACATCAAGCATCAACACATGGGAGATGTAATTGTATCACCTGATGATCATCTGATGGGTGTGGCAGCAGGCTCTCTTTTGGCGCTCGGGCCTTTTCAGGACGGCTTTCGTCCCACGTGGCCGATTCGGCTTGTATCGGGTTTCTCCATCTCTCTCTCTCTCTCTGGCTCAGCAGGTAACTGAATCATCTTCATCTTCACCCCCCTTTCTCTGGCTGGGGTGAGGTCTGTGGCAGTTTTGCCAGACATCGTTCGGGAGTGTCTTTTGTGCAAAGTCTTCTTTAAAGGTTGCTGGATTTGGCTTCTTCAACACGTTCAGTGCAGCACGGGATCAGCACAGTGATACTGGCGGCGTTCTGCAGCCCAGTACACAATAAGGCCGTTTTTGACGGCTCAGGACTTCAGGAGAGGTTCAGGCTGCATGAGCTGACAGCAGAACCTGGGACAGGCCATGTGGCCAACCCTCCCCCCCCCAGGGGGGGAAGAGAACTCAGAGAAGTCAGGAACAAGAGCAACAGGAGAAGAACAACCGGCGGAGAAAAAAAAGAGGAAGTTGCTTGGAGCTTTATAACCTTGGGACCAGAGGGGTCTGGTCTCTGTGGTCCCTCTCTAGCCACACCCATATGGAGAAGGCTCTGAGAGTGAGATTATGTCTTTTAAATCATTAAAATCAATATTGCCTACTTCACATATTTAATTCTTCCATATTTAAAAGTTGGCCTCTGTCAACTACAGAACGATACCAAACACTTTATATTAATTGTTGAATAAAACCTGTTGAAAAGGGATTAGATGAACTAAACAATTAAACCACAAGGTTGATGGCAACATCCATTATGATGACAAATAGTATGTACATGTACACGTACACATCTGCATATGCACAGGTAAACCTTTCTGCACATCAAATGAGACAGACATGAGGAGGAGGTGTGATCAGGATGAGGAGAACTGCAGTTTCAGATTCAAGTTAAAACAATTTTCACAGTATTAAAATATGTTAGCTCCGCATAACATTACTTTAAGTACATTCCAATTGCATAGGAGAATCAGTCACTTTAGTCCTTATATTCTTTGCAGAAAGGATGTGTCTGCATGTGAGTTATCTTCTCTGGAATGTGAGAAGGGTCGCAGACTTGGGGGGCGGTTGGTACCTAAATTGACCATTTGTACCGGCATTCTTCTACAGACTCTGCATATGTCTGTTCCAATGATCAGAATACTTTGTAAAAAGATGCAGAATTAAGGTCAAGGCAATTCACGCTACACATGCAATTGTTAATAATAAAGAATACTGCAATGTGATGTTGAAATGAGCTGGTGAGCTGGCGATTGACAGTAAGGTGGAGTTTTCTTCTGCATAATTGAAATGAAGTCACATGAAAATACACACACACATCTGCATGCGAACACACACACACACACACACACACACACACACACACACACACACACACACACAGTCAAAGGCAATCAGAAGTTTCCACTTCTGCCCCCTCCCCCTCAGTGCTGTGACATATCACACAGCAACATCAGCTGCCAGACACCTCCTATCAGGATCAGTTTGGAGGCCTTTTAATCCGCCCTCTAAAGAAGTCTTTCCTGTCAATGGAGGGAAACGTGACCAGGATACCAAAAGCTGAGGAGGGAGGGGATGTAATGGTGGTGACGAGATCCGGGGTGAGGGCCTGGCAGAGCAAACTAACCAACTGGCCCTGCATGCCAGTGTTGGGCTGGAGCCCAGACAGTTTTTTTCCCCAACCAGATAGGTTTGGAAGCATCCTTCGTGAAGTGCTCCTTTAAAAAATCTATGTTTATTAATCATATTTATGATCAACCCTTCAAATATTATGTTTATCTTTTTGTTGAGTCTGCTTGGAAGACTTCAGTTGTAAGCTCACCCGCAATATAGTAATAGTATCCCGTTGTCTAGTTGCGACACAACAAAGTTGTGAAATGGTTTTCCAAGCGGGTATAGTCCACACCAAATGCAGAAGAAAACAATCTCACTGGTTCATTCCGCTTGCTTTGATTGATGAAAACATTTCCAGGCACATGGATCTATGTGGTGCATAACAGCCCTGAAATACAGATTGGGGGACTGAATAGAAGTGGAAAAGACTTTGATTTAAACTTAAGCATGTTGTTGCAAATTTGTAATAACAATAATAATAATAATAATTGATGACCACAGAACCTCTATCAGGGGTGCAGAGTCAAACAAAAGGATCAAAGAACCATTTAACTATTTATAGAGTGGATGGAGTATCGATGAAAGAATAAATGGGTGATTTGTCTCTACAATAAATAAACATAAAACAGCACATTACCATTTATATGTTTTCTTCAAGATCCTATAATAAAAAGACAATACATCATCAAAAAAATACACAACCACTTTCTCTCCCAGTTTTGCATATTTTGATCTACCTACAGGCTTCAACTTTTCTTTCAGGTAAGTATACTAAGTGGCACCAACTTAGTTGCTTATCTGCTTCAAAACAATACTGCAGAATTTTGTTATCGTCTCACTCCATTTTCTCAAACCCAGACTGCTATACTGCATTGGATAGTAGCTCATCCAAAAGACAACTGGATTTGGTTAAAGTTCTTAAAGACATTTCACCTCTCATCTGAAAGGCTTCTTCAGTTCTAAACTGGCTGGTGAACGGAGCAAGAATTATAAGCCTCTGTCGGTCGTTAGTAGACCTACTATTACAACAACCGCTCCAATTTGATTACAACAACCATAAGAATACCAACCAAGTCCAGTTGCCTTTTGGATTAAGTTTCAAATTACAGCAAGAAAAGTGTCACTGATCCCTTTGATTTCAATTGGTCCGGAAATCCTGCATAAATGCCACCAGGACAGAGCAGCCCATGACTACACCAGAGCCTTTCACAACAGATGACACCATTAGGTCAAAGCAGACTGTCTTTCCATTAGTTTTCCATCCTTGTCAGTCCATTCAGTTTCAGACCAGTCAAACCCCTCAGTGCCTCATTTAGCCACTTACTTCAGGAGCGAGCTCAGCCAATGAACAATCTGTCACCTCTGTAAATACTGTCTATCCTTATGCAATGCTTGAAAGCAGGCACCGACACAAAGTGCTGCTTTGTAAGTTAAAACTAAGAGAGTGAAAATGCAAATATGCACAGACTGGTAGATTTTCCACAAAAAACTGACAGTAATTTTTGAAAACAATTGTTCCTTCCTTATTTTAGACTGACAGGACTCTGAATTTGCCTTATACAAAAATATATTCCCATTCATCCTCTACCCACATTTAGAATGCTTCACTCCTGATTGAAAATGTTTTTAATCCCATTGTTCTCCTGTGGATGGGTTACTGCTGTATCTTTTGCAACTTGTGACTGCTGGTGCAGACAAAAATGCATTTCAGCTATTTCTTATCCCCTTTTTGTTTTATTTTTAGTTAGAAAGAAAAAAAAAAGCATCGTTCACACTCCTAATATAGTATAACAAATGCTGAGCTATGATTAGACACTCTGTTCAGGGATGGTTTTAGCTTACAGGCAATTGTTGTTCTTACATACTGTTACACAAATATGTGGGTTATTTCATGTCAAGCAATAAAAATCTTGGGAATACTAGGGGTATTTTATATCCTGTTCCTAACGCACCACACATCCCACTGCCAAGTGTAATGAGTCCCAAGAACATCCTTGAGCTGGAAAATATTTTTAAACCACATTTGCACTTCTTAACTGTCCTTGAGCAATGAAAGAATCTCTACCTACTCCAGGGATGCACCTCTGCCCCTGCCCTCCAATCCCTACGAGGTAAGAGGAAAGACATTTTCCCCAGGAATCAACACAGTCTTACAGTGATATAGTTATGCTAAATAGTTTGGGTGATTAAAATTACCTTTAGTCATAGATAAAGAGCATACAAAGCCATAGGGGTCACACTTTGATCTTAAAGTTTTGATTCTCTTTCAAAACAGCCAAGGGAAATGATACAAGAAGGTTTTTATTATAATATGCAATCACCTATTTTATTCTGATGCACTACAAAGCTTTTTTTGCTGCCAAGTTCCACAAGGTTTTGTTTCAGAACGAAGGGATTTACTAAAAGAAAGATGGAACTGCAAGCAACACGCATACATTTAACAGCTTTTAAAGCTATAAGAAGAATAATTTGTCTATTTTCACTCCACTTCTAGGATTTTGCATCTGGTGTTATTCCTGGCTAATTGAAGGGTTTTCTGCATTAAATAATAAACTAAATTTCCCAAGGCTCAACTCATAAGGTGCAGAAACCAACCATTTTCTGGAACAAAGCTCGAGCCTCTCATAACTGTAGCGGCTGCCAAGCTGAGTGGTGCGTAGGCTGTCATTTAGTCAGACAGCATGAGTTCAAGCTCATGTGACAACAAACATTCACCCTGCTCAAGTGTCCTTGACAAGACGCTGAATCTCTACCAGGCCCTGGGGCACTGCTCAGTGGCCAACCCTGACCCAGAGAGAAGAGAACTTTTTAAAGGCTTTGCTTATTATTGGTAGCAGTATTAATTATCTACCTAAAGTCCAATGCCATAGCAAATCAATAAATCCAATGACAAAGTACCTTACAAAACCTTTAATCAACCAGCTTTTGCTATTTATTGCAGCACATTGATTCTCCACATTATTTCTGCAGCACCGTGCTTTTTGGACAGAATCTTTGGCACCAGTCTTCCCTGCATTCATTTCTGCTTGTTTAGCTCATGTCAGCGCACCATTGGATTTGCTTTTGTTGCATTTACATTTGCACTACTGGCAGCAAAAAAACCAAACAATTAATCATCCATTTTGCTGTTACAATTTAAAAGCAATTCTCCGCTGGGGTGTTCTGGCTTGTAGTCAAACTTTGCATGTATGTACATTTTTGGGTTTGGGTTACCGCCCTTAAAATTAAGGGGAATGATTCAATATCAGTGTTCGGGAATCCATATTGGCTAATATAACTTCACATCCAGTACTAACATGTAGTGCCAGTGCCAGTCTCATCATGTAGTGAGGTTGCCTGGGTTATGGTGGTGAATGGACATGTAAGCTACTGTGGCACATTATAATGACAATAAATAAATAATGGAGGACTGGAATAACTAGAGTCTGCATCACATCACAGACCTGCATTTAACATGTGTGTTTACATAATTGTATCTACACATCTTTCCAAACGTTTAACCTATATATAACCTATATCTAAATATATGTCTTTCAATTGCAATATTCCACAAACTTTATAAGGACCTTGACAGACAAACATTAAATAATTTTTGGGAGGTTGCAATTTTCTGTGTGTAGGCACCCATGTTTTAAATGTATGCACTGTATTTTGCCATTATGACATACTGTGTTATCATTAAACAGTAGTCAAAAGAACTGATACACTTTTTATTGTCTTTCAAAATAATTCCTGTCTCCATGGGCTCATAATATTATTGGAGGTCCTTAAGAACATGGAAACATATTAGGATTTAGGGGTATGAATCTTCATGCCATGTTGTGATTCTGCAGCAGTTTCCTGTCCAAAATAAGACCCAAGTCACCTCTGCAAAACAACATGTGCAGTACCCCTCATGTAAGATTCAAATTCTGCAAGGTTATGACACTGTCTGAGTCATGTGGGGTGGAGCCAGTCCAGTCTGCTTCTGCATCCCAAACTTGGAGACATAAACACCAAGTGCAGGTGTGAAAGTTTAGGATTTCTGCGGCTTGTATCCCATTACCAAATCCCTTACCTCTCTGCCGCGCCTCCAGCTACAAAGCCCAGTGAGAAATACTGTAACAGCTTCGTTAGGCCTATCCAGAAGTTTTAAGTTAACTAACCTCATGCCGGTACACATCAGCATTCTCCTTTATCTCTCTCCTCTTACTCTCTAAGGAGCTCTCTTCGATGACTTGCTGTTCCAGAGGATGCTCCCAAAATGGCGGCTCAGGGAGCACAGCTATTCCCTAGACTGTTGAGATGAGATGCAGGGCTCTCTCTTGTGAGCTCAGCTGAGAAGAGGAGGAGATACGCAGGAAGTTGTGTGTGTTTTCACCCTTTTATATTCCTAGCTTTCTCTGATCTGATCTGATGTGAAATCACAAATTGGCCCCTAGCCGCTGCCCCCTGTGTACATAAGAGAACTCATTACAGTGAGGACGGTTATTAAAAAGTGATGGAGCGAGGGAGGACTCTGACAAGAAAAACTGATTCTGTTTAATAAAAGAGGTGGAAGAAGGAAAAGAAGACGCTCCAGAAGAAACTTGCTGTGGAAAAGAGGCTAGGCAATGAGGGAGCTGTGACGAGAGGCAGTGCTTTAACTATTCACTTTCACAGATGGCTTGCACAAATACTCTAAATTCTTCTGAGGCTTTGGACATGCTTAGATATTTATTTTCCAACAGATGATAACAGGGAATAGGACATCTTTTCCACTGGCTCTGCTTCTGTGCCCTACATATGGACCAAGGCTGAGCACAGACAACAGGATAGAACACAACAACTCAGCTGGCTGCAGATTAAATTGTATGTTTCTTGAATCCCAACAATAAGCAAAAGCCCCTTGAGGTCTTGGCTAAAAATACAACACATATTACCGTTCACTTAAGATAAAAGCATTTGTTAAATGGCTGTATCATAACATCTCCCCTGCTCAGGGCAGTAGTTTTGTGGTGGGGGTGTGTGAAACAGCAGTAAGAGATCTCAGATATTCTGCTTCATGGATAATCATCTATAATTAATTTGTTGTGACTGAGAACACATACATGAAATGCAAGTAAACTCTATCTTGGAGGGTTGAGAGGGAATGACTGAAAGGAGGGAGAAGTGGATATAGTAAAAATTTAACAAGGTGCGAAGACAGAGGAGCGTCGGGTAGAAAGATAAAGAGAAGGGAGAAAAGCAGTGAGCAGGTCTGGTGTAGGGGGAGGGGAGGGAGGAAGTGATGACAGTTTCTTCCAGGTTGTTTGCTCTCCAGAGGCTACTGTGGATCCAGATGGACTGAGGCTAAGAAGGAACAGATCGTGCATCAATATTTACTCGCACTCCCTCTCTTTTCCCAGAAAGACTAGAAAAAAGCAGAATTCTGTGCACATGTATTTGTAACAGGAGATTATGCCTAATGCCTTTTATATATTCTCATGTGTATGAAAGAATATGCAAATGCATCCAAATGTAATCGTATGTGAGAGAATGTGTGAGCCTGAGCGTGTGCCTGTTGATTTAATATTTGTTTGTAAAAACCGAGTGTGTGCCTTGTGGTTATGTAAACAAAAAAGAAGCCCTTTCCCCTCTCTATGGAAGAGTGAAAAGAAGAAATGAAATGGGGAAAAACAATCGTGAAAGAAAGGTACAGAGGGAGGAAGAATGAGTCAGTGATGTCTGGTAGATATGCCGCTCTCCAGCGAGTCACCACCACCAATAACTGAAGAGACTATAACCTGTGGCCTGCAGCATCCCACCTGTATGCCTCTGCAGCAGAAACATAACCACCTGCGCCATTCAACATCCTCCTGAGGCCTCATTTATAAACATAACAACCTCACAGTGTTGGAAAGTTGTGTATTCCACTCTACAGACGAGTTCCAGAGAAACAAATCTGACAGAAGACTGTGTTCAGCTCCACAGAAACTACGGTGTATGCACATCCAAGCCAGCCTAGGTGTCCAAGGGCAAATAAGTTACTCAGCCCCCCATTCGCCATGAAAAACATGGCGGCCATTTTTCTTCTAAGTGCACGTTCAGAGTGTGAAGCTCAAATGGAGTTATCCCATCGTAGTGCTGTTTTTCAATTTTCAAGTCTTTTGAATAAAGTGGATCAAGGATTCCATATTATTGCAACACTTGTCAATTCTGAAAATTAAACTGATAACTAAAATCTGGGGGGACATCAGGCCCTCTTTCAGGGCAAAATAACGTATTTGTTTGTCCATTAGATATTGTTACCATTCAAACTGTAACGTTACTGTTAACTAGGACTTGATGCCTTTCCTACCATCATGTAACCTGGAAATATTAGCTAGGATGTGATTAAACTCTAATGTTAGCTGATGTATGGTGATGGTTTATCACATACCTTGTGTTTCCTTCAAATACATGGCTCTGTATTCTCATAATTTACTGGGGTTTTGTCAGTTGTTGATCAATACAAAAGCGGTAAATTGATATTTTAGTCAGATTATCTTCTATTACACAACTTCCAACCGTTCAAACAGCAGTAATCCTTTGATAATAGAATTTGTAATTGCCACAATAATTCCCACTGTTCGGCAATCAGCTTGACTTTACCTCCAACATACTTTCTCACCACAATTTATGTCTACGGAAACTTTTAGTTTTGGTGGTGGACTTTTGACATCAGTGATTTCTTCTGCTTCCACTCCTGCTGCTTCATCACTCAACTCACTGTGCAATCAGTTGCTGTTGCTGCTAATAATATAGTATGTCAAAAGGCCCATGCTGTCCAAGCATTGATCTGTAGGCTCTAAGTATTTGTTCCTTAAAGGTATAATAAGTAGGATTTTCCTAGCAAAATAAAATATAGACTTTTACAAGTATAATATAAATCATCACTTCTGGGCCTCTATACATGTGTATTGTTGAGTGTATGAGCAGACCCTTGTGAGACCCTTCCCTCTGCATCTAGTCTGTTGTTTTGCTTTGTACGGGACATTTTCAGGAGGAGCGCTGTTGTGGTTCCCAATCCCAACGTATAGGTGAGTGTGGGAGTGGTTCAAATTAGCAAGTAGGCCCCATTCAGACTGGCGAACATGGCGAGAGAGCGCTGCAGAGTTGGCCATCTTTCTGTTGGACAGGTAGGTGCCTCAAACCAGGTAGGACAAGCTAACCAGCGGTTAGCATGCTAGCGCAACAGTAACCGGCAGTTAGCATGCTGGCGCAAAGGTAACTGTGATGCTGTCAGTGTTAGCTCGGCGGGGTGGGCGTGTTCTCGCATGAGAGAGTGAGAGTGAGCTTCTGGTGATGAAGAGCCCAGGAGGAGGGGCTCAGTTTGAATGTGTTGTCGACAAAATGCAAGGAAATATCCTACTTATTATACCTTTAAGTAATGTAAAAAGGTAGGTATGCTTAAACTAAAGTGCTTGTCAGATGTTTGAACATTTGAGACGGTGGTAAATGGTGACTTCTTAAGATGTAATACTTTCTTTACCTCCTGTTTGTTCTTAATCTATGAACTGTATACTGTTGTGAGCTTAATGTGCAGAGGACATGAAAGGCCTTGTTTACCTGCAACAGATTTAGAAATTCTGCTCCGTCACTGCAAAGTCGTCAAACGGTGTTAACATCATTTATTTTTATTATATAAACAATGGCCCCACAGGGAAGCGTGCAATAAAGCCAGAAAAATGTTCAAATCATTTCAAAAGAAAACAAATGCTTTCCTCATATCCCACATGAATGAGTTGTAATGATTTCATCTGAGTAGTGTAATGGATTATGGATATTATTTTGTGTGCCTCCTCTTTAGGGATGTATTATGAGGAGAGTGTGTTTGGGGAAAGCCTAGAAGCACATAAAGTTTATAGTGTATTTTTCTTATTTAAATTAGACAATGTGTGTGTGGGGGGTGTATTTATAGGATAAAGTATGGTGTCAGCCATTCATCCTAATCTTTACACTGTTCTTATCCTTTATCCATTCTGTGCAAGTTACAGCCCTTTGTTCAGGAAAGAGCTACACAGACAAAGTGTACACTTATTGTTCAAATTTATCTTTGTTCCCCAGTGAACCCTGCGAGTAGGGTTACAGAACATAAAGATTTATAAAGAGACAGCGCGCACGAGCACGAAAGTCAGGGATTATGCTCACTCAGACGTCCCCTAAACAGACACTGACGGGGGGACCAAGAGGACCTGGAAGTGGAAGCATGACCGCGGTATGAACCTGGTCGCAGGTGCTCAAGCATGGCAGTCAACGAGCCAGAGAAGGGCAGTGGGCAAATGAATACAATCAGCACAAATTTTCTGTGACCATTAGCGGCGGTTACCTCGGTTTACCTTACTATGTCTCCTCACAGACGTCCTGTAGCAATAGACCTCATTGTGCTTCATCTATTCATCCGTCACACTGGTTGTTTTTTAAACTGTATGCTTTTAAAGAATGAACATTTATCTTTCGAGATCTTATCAGCTTGATAACTTTCTATGCATGTGGATATACAAAGCCAAGGTCAAGCTGTGTGGCTGAAAGGAATACCATGAATAGGAATAAACAGTGGCGGGTTGGGTTACCTTTGGGTCTCCTGCAGCTGCAGGAGCATCGCTGCTGCCTTGTCCGTCTTTGTCTCATCTGCTCCAGTTCCTTTGGCTTTGAAGGGCATGTCTGCTTGCATGTCAAAGATTAGAGATGTGTGTCTGTGTGTGTTTGTGTCTTGATGTCTTTTTCCTGGAGGTGGTGGAGGCAGAGGGCAGTGCAGACTTTAACTCTGGGATGTGTGTGTGTGTGTGTGTGTGCCCTGTGTGTGAAGTGGAAACAGGGAGAGAATAGAGGCACTCATCTGTATAATGTAGTAAGAACTAAGCCAGTTTCCAAGAGCCTTCATTTGTCTGCTGCGGCGCTAAGAAACACACACAAATACACACATATTCTTTCCTGGCCCACAGACCTTACCAGACCAGCTGTAATTTGTCATTTGGCTAGGAAATGGACCTCAGCGCTGGGTTACTTTTAGCTTCCAGCTTGACGGTAATCCCTTCCTTTGAAGGCCGGCCAATCCAATCCCATGGCTGACACTAGCAGAGAGGACTACACCATTGTGACCTTTATGGCGGACCAGCTAATCTTTCTTCAATGAAAAAGAGAAGGAGTGGAAAACTGGCATGGAGTTCAACAAGCTTTCTCGTCCTCCATAACTCGCCATTCTGTGTTCTAATTTTTTTTTTTTCTGCAGAAACACCCAAAGCCTTTTTCCCAACATGCACTGTCTAGTCACTTGGTTTTAGATAAATGAGGGAAAAGTCACGAAGCCCTTTTAGTCCCTTGACATTTAGCAAATCCTCATGTTTCTGCCTCTGGCTCTGTGTTCTGAATGTGTAGAGGTTTTGTGTGCTGTATTTGGGTTCCTGGGACTATTTACTCAGGGTCTGCCCCTGACTTATCGCATTGTGATCGGTCCCGTATTTCCGTGAAGACCCTTTAAAAAGCTTAAAATACGTCTTCCCCCGCCGAGATGAGCCGGAGGTGATCCACGCGGAGTTTATCAGAGTTATCATGCCGCGTGGGGAGGAGACAGCCGCTAGGAGAGGAGCAGATATGACGCAGACCTGTGTGTGTTTTGATGCTCATACCTGAATCAATAACGTTGCAATCCGTCCATATTTCTGCGCACAGTTAAAGTATAAACTTAGTCTCCACAGGCTGTCATATGCCCATATGTTGTGTAGTTCATATATTTCACTGATAAACACTGAGCTTTAGAGGGGCACCAGGCTTCTTGATCAAAGTTTCATGGGATGTGAAGCCAGGGTTGCCAGGTCCGCAGTTTTTCCAGCTGAATTGGGCGACTTTTGAAGTGTCTTTAGAGGCGCGAGGCCCTGTGTGGTTGCACACTTCACACAGCCCATTCGACGGTTCTGACTCCGCAAATGTTTGGAATGTCACAGACAACTATTGGGTTTCGCGGCTTTCGCAACTTACGGTCTGGTACCGGTCCACGGACCGGGGGTTGGGAACCCCTGGTTTAGAGGAACCACCCAGAATTCAAGGATTTAAACACCCTCCAACACACTTATTTGGGTCAAATTACATAAAGCAGTGATGTGAAAATACACACATTTGTAAAAATAAGTTAAAATGGGTACCAATCAGATCAGCAAGTCAATCATTTAAAATGTAACACTACACACAGACTTATTATTCAAACTTGGCAACTAATTTCCTAACTGTGCAACCTGATGGCCGATCAGTGAGCCTTTTGCTGCATTTGTGCCCCTTTATTCCAGAAATAGTCCAGAAATAATATTTAAAAATACTGTATCTTATTTTACGCTCTAGCTTTAATGTATTAAGCACTGATGGAAATTACTTTTAATGCAATTTAAGGCATCACTCAAAAGCAACAAAATAACTTTTGGCACCGAAAATCCGTCTGAAGGCTGGTAAATGCCTTAGCAAGAGAAACTAAAAACAAAAACGCCTCTCAGCATAAATTGAGTAGTATAGTTGAATAATAGTTGAAAGTTCCCTGACTCACTAAGTGGCATTTTATTCTGTTTTTAACTTGATCCACCAGTCCCCTGCCATCACTTCATGTCTTTTGTTCCTGCCAGACCAGGCCGAGGGGGGGTGGGGCTCAACATGAGCTTGCATCAGCAGGTTACCTTCAATCTCCCACCATTTGCCAGCATGGTACCAATCAACACTTTACTCCCACCCTGCGGAGAAGCAACTGACTCTGAAGAAGACAGAAAGGGACCTGGTGTGATGGAAACATGGAGTGCGAGAAAGAGAAACAGAGAGACAAGAAGGAGGGGAAGGGAGACAGAAATAGAGGCAGAGAACGGGAGAAAGCAGGAAGGCTGGTCCTTGTTGAGCATCCTAAATTTAGAGTGCTGAGGCTCCCTGTCTTCTTCAACTCTGGCTCTGTCAGGAGATTTGAGCCTCTGCTGAGCCCTGACATGCATGTACACCTGCACTCAAGGATACAGTATAATCTTTAATACAACTTAAGTTCTCTTAACAGCCACATGTTTACACTGACATTTACATATAATTTACATAATAATACATAAATAAAAGTATGATTTTGAGGATGTCTCCACTATAAAATTGCTCCTAATAAGTTTTAAAAGGGAACTTTTTTAATCTAAGAAAGTCAAATAATGCCCCTGCGGAAATTTAACTTTATTTAAAGTAAGAGTTTCTGTACTTTTATTTATGTCACCAAATGATCATACTGCATCCTTGCTGCATAACCACTTACTTCAGAAAAGTACTATTGATAGAAACCACTGCAGTGATAAATGCAATATTTTATCTAATGATCACAGGTTAAGCATAATGGCCTGGTAGATGCAGCAAAGGAAAATTATTTGGGTTTTGAATGTATTTAGATTGTGGTATCTATCCGTCTCACATGATTCAATAGAAGAATAATCCGAAAAACTGCCTATTTAATTCAAAGCGAGTGATAAATACAAACATTCACATTACTACACAGGGATAGATAATAAAATAGATGGAACTCTCAAGCATTTGCATTAAATATGAACTACATCTAGGATACTGTTCCTGTCCAAGGTAAACCGTTCTGCCTGCCAACACCTCTACAGCTTAAATCACTATTTTATGTCATTTGTTCAGTCAGTTCAAAAACAGGTTCAACAACAACAGTGATTAGGACAGCGATTCCCAAACTGGGGGCGTGGCAAGGCTCTCACAGTTCTGCACTTCTAGCAAAGCTTGGCCAATTTTATGAAAGCACTGCCAGGTAGACGCAAGGCTGATGAATCTTTACCAAACGTCACAACTACTAAAACAAAGACAAGGACATATGAAGACTCATACCTCTCCCTCGTCTTCACCTGTACAATGGTGGGTAATGAAGAGAGACCAAAGTGTGCCCCCCCACACACATACACACACACACACACACACACACACACACACACACACACACACACACACACACACACACACACACACACACACTTATGTCACTAGAAGTACACATTTCGCAGCACGTCCGCTCTGTGATGTGGCCACAGAACTAATGAGCACCAGGGCGAGGTTCGCACACTGAAAAATTTGCCTTGTGTAACTGAAAGCTTGCGTAACTGGCAACCACTGGATTAGGAGGTCGCTGTTTTTCAACATTTGGATAGAGCCAGGCCAGCTGATTCCTGTTTCCTTCAGTTTTATGCAAAGCAAACTGTCTTCTGGCTGTAGCTTCATGAATATCAGAGCACAGAAGAAATTAAAGCATTTCCCAAAATCTCTATTCATACTATTGCATTAAAAATGAGGTAAAAACTTAGTTCTGAAATCTGAATCAAAAATAATACAGCAGTACACTGGAATTTGGTTTGCTAGTCCCTGAGGTAGATTAATTGTTCACAGTGAGTATTGTCTAGTTTATGATAGTCTTGAAAGTCTTAGTTTATTTTCATGGGGCATTTTTTATGGGTGAAAGCAAAACAAACCTGTGTGAATTAGCAGTAGGCTACTAGATAAAATAGCTTTAACATCCAATTCATTAACTTTTAGTTCAACATTATACACATGATCTATACAGTCTTCATATCAAACCAACAAGGCATTATGGAACTGAGGACTTACATTTTTTTTTTTGTTATATTCACAGTGGGATAGCTTGCTTGGAAACATAGATCTAATTGTTGAAAAACTCCTTGTTGACATCTGTTTATATGAAACAGCAGGTCTGAGGTCATTGCTCTTTACCTAGTTGCTTGGAAGTGGGATTTCAACATCTGACACTTGCAACAAGCAAAACCAATGTTATCTGGAAACCGAGCTAGCTGTATTTCTGACTTGCTTGTTATACAGATGTGATACATGATATATATGAAGAAAATGTCAATGCCAAAGAATCTTCACTTTTTTCTGATGGCCAAATACTAGAGAGGGTGAAGAGGAGGCGACTCCTAACACTCAGATCTTCAGCCACTCAACAGTTTTAGCCCAGCCTCATTTAGACATGGAAACTAAACTAGCTATAGGGCAATTACATTTTCTATTTTGCCATTCCATGATAAGATCCTGGTATAGCTAATAGACACCATAGTTAAAATTTACATTTAAGAGACCTCCTTGTTTTTTCTTTCATGTTTGTGCTTATTGATAGTTGCACAAAATTACTCTGAAAGAGCTCCTCGATAATGGAAAACAGGAAAAAGAGAATATAAAGGCAGGAAGAGGTAACATTCATGAAACACAGCCTAGAAAAGCATCGCATCACAGTAAGTGAAAAAGGCAGTGGTAGAAAAATAGACTTGCTGAAGTAGAGTTAAGTGCAAAAAATAGACACATTGGGAACGTAACAGAGAGGCAAACTTATTGGATCAGGCACAACTGAAGAGCAACAGCAGAGACAAAGCAAGGAGGTGAGGAAGAGATCAACAAAGTGAGCAGAGAAAAAGCGCAATGACAATAGTAGATATGCACAGTCTCACTGGTTTGTTCTTGTTCCCTCTGACTATAGCTGCCTGCCTGTGAGTGCCGGCAGTAATGGAGGGGCCAGGAGGCCCAGGACACAGCATTTGGTCATTTCACAGAGGGCTGCAGCCCACCAAAACAATGTTGAAGCAATCAGAGCTAATTGTGCACTAATGGCTCCCTTTCCACTTTTCTTCTCTAATTGGCTGGAGCACCATCTGCGCATGCACTCACACATACATACTCCAGTGCTTCTCACACACACAAAACCACACAAACAACTACCATCCTCACGACCCAAGCATCCAAAACAGACATCAATAAACTCTCTAAATAACATGCAGGTCTAGAAATTGTAAAAAATAACTTCATATTTTTTAGCCAACTAGATGGTGAGAGACTCTCTAACAGTATGCTCAGTCATACAAGGGATGCATATATATACTGCCAGTGAAACATAAGCATCATTGTTGTTGTCATTTTATGAAATAAATTTATTCTTCCTAATAGGAGCGTTTCTGAGAATCAAACATGATCGCTAACAAGCCTGTCACTGCAGCAGCTGAAGGATCTCCATATCACATGCCTCACCTCTCTCGTGAAACCATGAAGGCGCTTCATTCTGTGGAATGGCTTGTCATTGCTGTCATCTCTGTGGCATCTTTTCCATGCATCAGGTTTCTTCCCTGCGGTTCTTTGTTATCACTTAGCAGGAATTCTTTTCTGGCTGCACAGTGTGGAAACCATCACTGCAGGCAAAAAGTGGGTACAGCAGGGAAAGTGGTTTTAGTGCAACGGTTGCCATGGAAACCACCTTTACCCAGGTTCAACTTGTTCGCTCACCTACCACGATCTGAATGGCTTGCTTGCTTAATTGACAGATACATTAACACACACACACACACACACACACACACACACACACACACACACACACACACACACAGTTTTTGAAAATGATTAAATCTGTTTCTCACCTGCTTGTTTATACTCTGGCACTCAACTTTCCTGTTTACTGAGACATTTTCTGTGCTACCGTCTGTTTTTTCTTTTGCTGTTACAAGTGAAAACATAATTTGTTTAGAACAGGTAGTGCAGTTCTCTTTTGCATTGCTATCACACAACAATGGGATGCTTTGTTTTGCCAACACACCGTCTTGCAGTGGGTGGGCTAACTCCTCACTATTGCAACTCTGCTCAAACAATTGGCTTTTCTCCTGTTTTACTGTGAGTAAGTGTGTGTGTGTGGTTTGATGTGGTTGCGTGTGCTTCCACTTGCACACCAGCAAATATACTTGTGCATTTGTGTGAATCTAATCCTAGGGGTTTGTGTGTCCAGAGATAGAGGCTAATTAAAGGTGGTAACACCTTGAAGAAAGCTAGATGAACAAGACCGCTGTAGCCAAATGTTACATAGAGAAGCACGAAAAAAACATACACACATGTGAGGGAATCACAAATTCTTGCTCTCTGTGGTACAGAAATTGCACTGGGTGTAGGTTTCTCTGTTGACACCATCATTTGTATTTCTCCCCAAACATGACAATCCAGCTTGATTCTGACACCACAAAACCACATTCCTCTAGGCTGATGCAAAGATGTGCAAGATATGCAACACTTTTTTTTTTCAATGACATCTTCTCTTAGAGCTTCTTTTAGGCTCAGCACTTGGAGTTACATTTTGGTTGACTTGTGCTTTATTCATAAATTACGATCATTATTATGGTTATTAATTAAATGAACGCCTCACATTTTTCAGATAAGTGAAAGAAAATGCAAGTCTAATGTAGCAAGGCTCTTACTTAACATCTTTAACCTCAAACTCATACCTTTTTTTTTTCTTTAGACAATATAATATGAAGGTATTACAGCTCAAAGACAGATTCTTCACTCAAAAGAATGCTCTACCTCTTTTCACTCTTTCCAATGTCAGGGAATCTTGAGAAATATACATGTATACATGTTTTAAGAATGGATGTGTTTAGATTAGGAATAGAAATGGGTATGGGATTAATTGGTTTTGGAAGGTGTAGCCACCCCATAATGTAGTTTAATGTTACGTGATACATCCTTAGAGCAAGTACAAACAGCAGAGCTGATGTGATGCACAATGTGTTTTTTTGTTACAGCATATGGTTTTATAAGCCACAGGCAAACAAAACAGCACACTTTTGTTTGTGATTGTGTCCATGTTTGTCCATATAAATAAAAGACTGGCCTATTTTTATGTCTGTAGAGTAGATCACCGTGGAGCAAATGCACCACTTAAAAGCACGCCTGGGGTAGCCAGGGTCCTCTGCGATGGAAATGGCCAAGTTTCCAACATGGTTTATTTCAGTTTTGCATGTAAGAAGAAGTTTATCTCAGTACCCCGTCTCCTTACCTTATTTTCTTAAATAACTGATCTCACTGATTGGTCACAATTGAGTACACTTTGATTTACAACTTTATTTGATCATATTAGATCATCATTAAACGTAACAAAGATTAAGTGAAGCTAAGAAGTTAGCCTCAGCCTTTACACTTTTTGTGACGAAAAAAAAACCAGTTTCAGAAACCCACAGTTTGTCAAGTTTGAGATATTAAAGGGCCAGATGCAGACAAAGCAAATATTTAACAAAAGGCCAAATGCTTAACAACAAGGCTTACTGAGTTTAAGAGCTGCAGGCAAACAAAATCCAACAGCCAGAAAGGTCTAACAAAACAGGTAAAAAATAATCCAGAGGAAAAGAACGGCAGGTCAAAAGAAAGGGGGAGCCATGAACAAAAGACACAGAGCGAGACATGAAAGACATATGACGAACCAACAAAGAAACAGGGGAACACAAAAACTAAATATACTTGGTAGGTGAGGCTAATTGGACACAGGTGAGACAATCAAGGGAGCAGGTGAAAACAATGAGGGCAGGGCACATAATCAAACAATCGGGAAACACAAAGGCAGGAAGTGGATCAACACGAGAGACAAGGTGACAGAGTAAAACAGGAAATACCTAAACAACGAAATCATATGAAATGCAGAACTAAAGTAGACTAAATCATGACAAGAACACGGAATAAATTAAATACAAAACTAAACAATAAGAACTCATGACAAGAAGAGACAAGACAGAGTAAAACGGGAAATAATATCTGAACACCGAAATACAAATCAAAAACAACTAGAATAGCTCACGACAGTTTCCTTTTCTTCCTTCTAATGTGATTCCGAATGCCTCCCTCTCTCCACATTTGTTTTCTTACAGGCTCCGTTTTGTGTTTCAGCAACCTAAAATCAATGGAGTGATGAATTGTGTTACCCTCCTGTGTGCACAGTACTTATTTGCTCTTTACCTCTGACGATCATCTCAAAACTGTCCTTCCTGATCTGACCTGAAGTTAGTCAAAGCTGGTTTGTTTGTAGAAAATGTGTAATTATTACTCTAATTAGGAAAAAGTCAAATTGATGGTATTTAAGGTGTTAACCCACACTTTTATTTACCCTCTGCATCACCATCCTCAACTTCCAAGGTCAGTCTGGAACATTTCACAGCAAGTGGGAGCAACAGAACACGAGGTGTGTATTTGTGTCGGTTTTTCAGGTCCAAAATGATGATTTTGTGAATATTAGGACTAGGCCTCTATGTCTCTGACCGTTCATTTGTGTGTGTTCAGTGGGCTGTTCGTCAGTGTGCCACAGTGTTCAGCACCACTTCCCTGAGTGTGACAGGAGCAGATGTTAAACCCAGCATTGGCCTTGGGGCTCTGAATACAACTCCCATCAAACACAACTATTTCCCCCTCTGGACAGTGGCTCTGCAGGCCAGTTCAGCTCTTTATCCAGCATTCATTCTCTTTGTTCATCATAAATCCTCTGCTGATGCCAGAGGGGGGAAAAAACAGGCAAATGTCAACCCCAAACTGGGACAAAAAGTTCCACTTTCACTAGTATTACATAGGGAATGTAGAAGGATTTTTTTTCTGGTGTTACTGATGTCATTACCCATGCTCTCACTTGCATTTTAGGTCACTGCAGAGTTTTTGATGGACTGGTGCTGTGAATGAAGCCTAAATTGAGCAGGAGGATTATAAATTACCAAACAGGTTTGTTATATAAGAGAATCATAGCGTTTAAGTAGGAAAAGGACATCTCTCCTCTCATCTGAGAGACACTTTTTCATTACTTTCCTAACCATGTCAATGTACAGTCGCTGTAACCCCTGCGTGCCAGTTTCAGGGAAACAGCAGGCCAGGATTTTGGATTAGCAACCCTGCTGCAGCTGGGAGAGACCATTACCCTTGGTGGCATGCAGGTCCAGACCTCTTGGCAGAGCATTCTGACGGAGAGCAAACACATGTAACCAGTGGGAGTCGGCCCATCTGTCTCTGTCTGGGCTAGTGGCACTTACATGCATACACACAGGAAAGTGAGACATGAGCCTGTGTTGGCAGTGACAAATGAACTGCACAGCGAGGGGAGATGACCAATAGATCAGACAACCGAGACTCAGTTTCTCACTCACTGTCTCCTCCTGTTGTCTGCTTACTCTTGCACATTTACCCAACTAACAGGCACTAGGTAAAATGGGACGGGTCAGTTCATTCAGAGGACTGTGTTCCGGATATATTATTTAAGTGGTGACTGGCCTGATAGTATGGTTTTAATGTTCCCATGGTTTGAGTCATCTGTCTAACTTCTGCCTACATCCCAACCAAATATTAAAGTGGAACAAGCCGCTGGTTCTGTAATCATTTTCCCTGTTAAATTCTTATCTCAATTTTTGGTTGGCAACATTATAACTATTTTTTGACATTAATGGCAGAGCTTTCAAGTTTAATTGCATTTCAATTTTTTTCCCCAAGAAATCACACATTTAAAGCCCTGACAGCACCACTGGTGCTGTCATCACCACTGTAAAAGTCTGTAAAACTCATGACATCAACAACAATGGTAGGCTACATGGTCTAGTCTCCTGGCTTTTAGAGCCTTCATTGGCATCCAAACATGACTGCTCCAATGCACTTATGCTTGTAACTATGGACGGTGAATACATTTGAGAAGCAAGGTAATTAACTACCTTGGGGACTGCTGTTGCTAAAGATCAGTTGTTATATTCTATTCAAGTTGTCATGTCGAAGTGTCCCCAAGTAACATTTCTTCAATTGGATACTTTCAAAATGTAGCTTAATCTTACTTATATCTCTAGAGTTGCTCTATGAGGTAAACTATCACTCCCATTAGTTGATTGAAAACTATTTTATGAATAATTTATACAAATAAATTCTTCTTCAGTGTTCCAGTTCAAGTGACAACCTGCAAATAACAATTGACACTTAAAGAGACCAAACATTGATCTCAAGTAGTTGAATAAAATACACCAGAAATAGAAGGTTTTGAGATGATGCAATGATATGTTTGAGCGTCACTGTTGCTCTGCCATCAAACTCTTGAGTTGTGTGGCCCAAATCCAAATAACCATAACTAGCCCATTTACACCTAGCCAATAGACTTTAGGAAGCTGTTGGATTTAAAGTGTTAATGCATCCACAAGAATGCATTCAAGACAGAATCAGGTTATTATCTATATTCTAGGATCATTTTAATGATCTTGTGTCACAGCACTGGTGGAAGTTCCTGCACATCTGTACAGTTTTTAATAACACCTGTTGTATATGTTTTGTATTATATGTATTGTGTTCTGCACCAAAATCACCAAAACAAATTCCTTGTATGTGTAAACCTACTTGGCAATAAACCCAGATTCTGAAGTTAAACTCTACGTATTTTCAAAAAGCTAAATATTAAGTAATAAGCGTAATAAGTGTGGCAGCAAAGGTACTCACCTCACTGTAACTTTGTTTCCATCATTCCATTGACATTACTAGCTTATTTTTCTTTGTTTTATTTCCATCTTTGTCTCCTTGTGGTGATGGGGATAGAAAGCGTGTGTGACACAGAGAGAGAAGAGGAAAGAAAGTGAGACAAAAAGAGAGAGGGACAGATTGTGAACGTGTGAGGAAAAGGTGGCAACAAGCTTCATCTACAGCAGGATTCATTACCATACATCTGTCAGAGTACCGACGGAGGTCTTGTTGCCAATGGCAATGTGGAAGGGAGTAAAAGAGCATCAGAACCCCCCCCCCCATGTCTGTCTGTCTGTTTGCTGCCATTTCTTCTCCTCGCTTTGAACGAGAACAGTTAAACACATCAGCATGTCTGTCATCACTGTGGCCTCACTGTCTGCACACGCCGACAGTGCAGACACGAAAAGTCCATTATCGCTTCCTTCTGTGTGACTATTTATTTCTTTTACCATCTCGCCCTGTCACTTCCAAACCCACCCACCCCGCCCCACCCACACACACACACACACACACGCACGCACGTACACATACACACACACACACACACACACACACACACACACACACACACACACACACACATAAGCCAACAAGGACTGTTGACAGGCGAAACATTGCATCAGTTGTAGTGGGGTTGGGTTGCTGGGGAGGCCTTTCTAGTTCCTAAATGTTTGCATTTGGACTGAATATTGCTCCCCCTTCCCCTTGCTAACAATCATCCCTGCGTTTTGTCCACAAGGCATTTAACCCCAAACTGCCCAAACAGGGGTGCTCTGAGACCAACAGCCAAATAAGAAGGTGTTGCCTAAAAGCTAAGAACATGTACAGATTGGACAGAAGATCAGTTCAACATTTTGGAAAGTGATTTGTTTCATTTTTAAGAGTGAGATTAAAAGATTTACAATAATTCCATGTCTTCATGTTAACATTGGAAATACTATAATATGAGAATGAAACTAAAAATGTGTTAGTTTGACCGAACTTGTCCATCAGCAGGGCTTAGCCCCAGACGTTTCGGGTGTATAGTCTGAAACATAATGTAAAATTTACTTACTACTTCCCTGATAACTTTTTTATACTTTTATACATCATCACTCTCTGCAGCCTGCTCTCTCTCAATCACTAAACCCCACATGCAAAACACACATAAGCTATGTTATCTGTGAACAGAGTGGTCTGATGTCAGTGCTGAGTAACAAAAGTTGCCATCTTTTACTTTTCAATGATATTTACAGTTGACTTTAGACTTAAAACATAAAGTATATCTTTTTCTACAGTTACACTGATCGTTTTTTAGCTGAAGGGCCATAATCACATACTTTTATGCAATGCAGACAGACAGCACAGCAGGGTCACAGGTAAACACTGCAGGCACTTTATTGCATGAACTAGGTCTCAACATTGTGTGTATTTGTATAAATGAATGACTACTTATAAAAATGGTTCATGACAGCAGTTGTCAGGGGCGGATCCAGACTTTTTTGACTGGGGTGGCCCAACTGGGGCACTGACTTATGCAGGGGTGGCATGAAGTATGTGTTCACACACACACACACACACACACACACACCACTTACGCAAATGAATAGCATTTAATAAACCCTTCCTTCTAAGCTTAATTCATTAAGGACTCAAACAGAAGATGGAAATGTGCCACATTGAAATGGGAAGAAAGCTACAAGCTGCCTGTTGCAACATAGTTGATTTTAACACTAGTCCCGCCTCTGACAAGGCAAGTAGCCAATCCTAGTTTAGGATTTTGGGGTGGCCACCCCTCTAGATCCGCCCCTGGCAGTTGTTAAGCCTTCTGTTTCTTCTCATTACAGATAATTTTTGTACTAGTACAATTTTTGATATTGTAGTAATTAATCTGAATAAAAATAAATACACATTTTCATGATAAAGAATTGTACTTTGAACACAATTTAGGCACATAAAAGCATCAAAATAAAAAAAAAAAAATCCAGGCTGAACTTGAAATGTCCTCAAGTCCTAAAAACGCCCCCTGCAGCTGCTTCTTAATCAACAGCAATGACGCTCTCCACGAAGTAAAAATACATCTCCTGCTTCAAACACTCACTTATGTACAATTTGGACAAACATACATGTCTGTTACTAAAAGAAATGTTTGTATATATTTTTTCTCATTCTTTATGAATAAAATAATAGATGAACATAGGACTAATGAGCAGATAATTGTAATCCAGGTTCATTATAGAAAACCTGGAAGGCATGTTCAAAAAGGCATGTGTGTTTTTGTAGAAAAAACAAAAAAAACATTTGTCATAGATAACCGTTTGAAGTCCCTTTCCTTCTTACCTGATGAACCCAGTCAGATGTTCAGAGACTTGCATCTACTGAGTGTTTACATTCCCTATTGTTGCCATGCAGTAAATCTGACAGCTGTGAGATACAGTGATACGAATTTGCTGCCTACTTTAAAGACCAAATGCCTTTCAAAAAGGAAATTCAGTACTCAAGCCTCCCTGGACTTTATCAAACTGTGTTCGAAAAATTCCTCTCCTGCTGCAACCTCATTTTAACTACAAAAACATTCTTTAATGGCAAAGCCAGCCCTATTTTAGCTGCTGTCATTTCTTCAAACACAACCCGCCGTCTGCCTTCTAGCGCTTTGTAGTGTTGAAGTGGGAGTGCCGTGTGTCTAAGTGGAATGGTTGACTGGTCAGGCAGGACAAGGTGTCGGGTAAAAGGCCTATCCTATCAGGTAGAACCTTCATCAGTGCTGCAGGGACCTCTCTGCTTTCAAGCCTCGAGCACACTGACAGAGAGGTTTAAGGAGCTCTTTTAAAGTGCTAGCTGTCTTCTGAAGCACACACACACACACACACACACACACACACACAAGCGCAGTCTGTCATAAGTACAAATTTCCTAAAGTGAAGCAGATGTAGCTGAGCCCGTGTCGGAGCAACACATGGTTACAGAAGTGAAATACTCACAACTAATTAAAGCTCTTGTGAGGAACCTTTGTTTTGTGTTGATTTTGGCGCCCCCTGTGGACAAAGCCATACCTTCTATCTCTTTGCTGATTTTGTCCTGTAGATAATTCAATGGTGGGTTTTAACAAACATACTCATCCTGCTTTCTTTAACAGTCATATGTATCTCTCATTTTAAATTTTTGCCCTGGAAATTGTCAACAAAGGCAGCGTGCAGTTAATCACTTTGTCTGACACCTACCCCCCGCCAGCAGTTTCAGGCATTAAAATTAACTATATACATATAATCAATCTTGTCGCTGATGGTATGCTTTTGTAGGTCATACAGAGTAATAAAAATTATTTTCAGTCTGTTTCATAACCATCAAATAACTCCTCACAGTGGCTTTAACACTATTAAATAGTGGTGAAACTTAAATTATTTGCACCTTGCAACAAAGAAACAACCGGACATCCCATGAGGGCATTTTCAATGGGAGAACATTGTGCTGATTAAAGTATCTAATGTGATATGAAGCATAGAGATTTAATGGAGAGTTGAGGCCAGGTAAGAAAATTTGACATTTACCTGTTGGCTAAAAGTTGGCCTTCTTCAATGCCGACAAGGCCTTGCTAGACTATCATGAGAAAGCTTCTTTGGTGGAGGATGTCCTTTTTTGCTCTATGTTTATATTAAACCCCCTGAAAGCACTGACTCTTCCCTGGTGAATTTCCGTGCTGAAATACACCCTGAAGGAAGAGCCGCTTGTTGTCTCTGCAATCGAGGCAAACGACGCACCCCATGTTGTGTTCATCAACCAACATTTACTCCCGGATTTATCTACATAGCCAGACCCAGCTGCAGATCGCTGATTGGTTTTGCTTGAGTAATGAGCACAATCGACAGAAAGTACAATTTAATTAGGAGCCGCAAACGGCGACGCTGAGATGGAAGATACTGGAAGGGGACAGGGATGGCGATTAATGGAACAACGCCTTCCCAGTGTTCCATCATGGCAATCTGATTTATTAATTACCCGTGGCGGTGGGTTTTTTTTATCTCACTCGTCATGCAAATTGGCAGAAGAGACACGCTCATGCATACACACTCACAAAGGAATGCAACATTTGCTATGATGGGAAGGCTTGTCTTCACTCTGGGACGTGGAGCTATGTAACACAGTTGAATGACTACTTGAAATAAGGTTTGATTGACAGTTTAGTAGAGTCAAAACGCAAACAATCCCACATAACTGACCTCAAATACACCCATAATTGGATTTTTTTTTTGGAGGAAAGGTCAAGGTTGGTTGTGTGATTAAGCGCAGGCAGCTTTCTGCTGCTGTTATGGCAGGAAGTGATATCCCAGTCACATGACTGTCGGGGGTTAATAATAAGATAACATCCTACAGTATTATCCAGCTGCTGAATGCCTCTGGCAAGGATTAGGACCAGATTTCGCTTGAGTTCTCTGCGTGTCCTCTGTGGCATACAATATACCAACAAACACAATTATACTAAGCATACACAAAGTGGCACACATACAGATGCAGTAAGGGGCAGAGACACTGTCATGTAACTTCCTGTCCTTTAAACTGAATCAAAGCTCTGCAGTGTTATAGAGAGGCAGACATACAGAAGCCAACACAGGGAC
Source organism: Semicossyphus pulcher (assembly GCF_022749685.1). Taxonomy (NCBI): domain Eukaryota; kingdom Metazoa; phylum Chordata; class Actinopteri; order Labriformes; family Labridae; genus Semicossyphus; species Semicossyphus pulcher. Next base: position 26,089,193 of record NW_027211726.1, read on the forward strand.
ATACAGTACATGACCTTGATCATAATATGTCCTCTTTCAAACATGCATTCATTGTGTACAAACTAAGTACTTTCTCTGGTTGGAAATGTTGGAAATGCTACCTAATGTTCAGTGTACCATGGTAGCTTCATCCTTTTATCCTCATGGACTGGAAACTGCCTCTACAAACAATTCTCCAACAAAGTCACTAGATTGCATTAAATCTCTATTTGTCTAATATAATGTGTGCCGTGAGAGAAGTTGACCCACATTGGTTAGCTAAGTTTTGAACATTTTTATATATGACTTATATATGTGCTCAAACTGCCCCCAAAATCACCTCTTGTGAGAATTTTTTTCTGACGCTAAATTTTGCAGGAGCCAGAGGAGGATCTGCATTGCGAACGCTGAGAAAGAATCACCACTGATGTCAGAATCACAATCAGAATCAGAAATACTTTATTAATCCCTGTGGGGGATTCGGGCATTACAGCGCTTTTCCTGGGTGGAAAATTGGGCCGACCAATTGTTTGAAATTTCAAAAGGCAAGCACCAAGCATGCATGCATTCTTTTAGAACACAATTATATCACTGCGTTGGTGTGAGCTGCCACATGCTCACACTAACAGCTGCAATAGCGTAATCCAGTCAGCTACACTATGTGTTAAGAAAGGAAATCAATGCAGTGACAAACCGCAGGCACAAATTGATTAAAAAACGACAGGAATTACTGCCTCGCAATTGTATGTCTCAACCTTTAAGGTAGCAGTTTATAACCATCGTGTTTCCCGCAGAGTGACAGTGTAAATCTGACCAGGGAATATTCAAAATACTTGAAAGTATACACTGCATGAAAAAAAAAACAATGGCATGAGTAGGCCTACATTATTAGGAGATGCTGCACCACAATCATGTACAGAAAGGACATACTTCCTCTCTTTCTTTGTTTCTCTGTAGAATATTGTCAGGACACCTTTTCACAGCAGCAGAAAGAACAGGTACGTAATTGTATAGCTTTCAAACATGTTCTCTTGAATGGATAAAAAATAATTGGTAAACCAGATGTAATAAAATTCCCTCCTGACATTTCTGAGAGATTGCACTAGGAGAATGGGACAGATGGACGGACTAGCTGAGAATGTAATGCCTCAGCCACGGCTGTCACTGTCGCAGAGGCAAAATACAACAAGACATTTGCATCTTAAAAAGAGATGCAAGTAAGAAAAAACCCAGAGAAGCTTATTATTATTTGAAAAAAATCACATTTAATTTTTGACAAAAAAATAGTATATCCTTGTATGTTTGTTTTGACTCTTATGCCTATTTGGTCAGAATGTTAATAACCGAAAGCAGTGGTAATACTTCCTCCAGTGATGTTCTCGGGGAGACTGCAGAGAGACTTTGTTAATCCTGTGATTAGAGCACTGCATGTGTTATTTCATGTTACTGTGTTGCCCCTTTCACACATGCACTGCTGACAATTTCCTGAAAATTTCAGGACAGTCTGCCCCTGAAGTTTTATAGAGGTGCCCTTTCACACATGTCCCTCACAGCAGGAGATTTCCCCTGTTGGACTGGGTGTGGGGGGTGGGGTGGGACGTATATTTGTGGACTAATTCTATCATGTTCTATTTTTTTTATCTGTCATCTGACATCTATCAAATGTCAGGGCATTTTAAGGAGTGCAGTGCACGTGTGAAAGAGGCTTGTTACTCCATGTGACTAAATAACTGACTGTCATGCAAAGTGTTGAAGAAATCTTTTTTGTTTTGTTTTGTTTTTTTACCGGGAAAGCAGAGCGTTAAGGACTCAGCCTTCCTCCAGTCTACCATGTAAGCGAATGTGCCGCACACAAATGTTGAATATTTTAATTGTACAGACATCTTAAAACACAAAGAGGTATAAAAGTTAGTGAGCTTGCTGAAGATGACTCATATTGAAGTTTGTAGGCTTCGTTTGTGGGGTTTTTCACTCAGTGGCATATACTGCAGTTGACAGTACATCTCCTACCAAAGGCTGTCAGTCAATCCTTGCTATGGGAAACTGTTTTTCATACTTTCAGAAATATTCCGACACAAATTTTGCTCTCACACACCTTCCCTTTCCCAACAACAACTGCACTACTTCCATCTCTCTCCCCCTTGCCTCCACTTATAGATGCAAAAGACCTTGATGTGTCTTTGAGGGTTTGCCACGGCACATTTCCATGGCAAATCTAGCGTGTTATGCCTGTGCCAGCACTGCCAAGTCCTCATCATTCATTGTGATGACTCACAAAGCAAGGCCGAAACACAAATGTCTCTCTGCCATCAAATCCCTTTGGATGAGAGAAAACATGTGTTCATATTAGAAGAAGAAAAGGAACGGTTTGGCCTTCCTTCCAACGCAAGACTATTTTGATGATCAAGCCTAGAGTAACTGTACCTACCATCCTTTGTGCCCCGCTGAATATTCCTCACTATCCCAACAATGTTTAACAGCTGAAAAACACAAAGAATCTTGTGTCAAATCAAACAGCAAACACTTTGACATGTGATATTCACACAGGGCCAGCTCTCGGGCTCATTTTGAGATTTGGTGCCCCAATGATGACATTGTGGGGCTTCAGACCAAAACGTTGGGAGACTCTCCCCCAGGATAAAAAAAGCTCTCTGTTAATGCAATTTTATGCATTGAAAATTTTAAAATGTGTACCTATATTCAAAGATGAAGTTTGAGTTTTTCCACCTGAATTCTCTCACATCCTCTCGTTGTAACTCCTCTCCTCTCATTGTAACATGTGTGCATGAAGGAAGTGCACAGTGAGTGAGTGGTTGAGCAAGTGAGAGAGAGAAAGAGCAGCAGAGTGATGGCAGAGCAGAGAGAAAGGTAGGGAATGGAGGTGTCAATCTGGCAGAGGGCTTATATCATAGACTGTATAAAAAGAGGGACGACATGACAGCTACCTAAAAGTGAAGCCAAAGCATTTCAAGCGCCCCCTGCTGACTGGCTGTAGAATAGGTCATAAAGCCCGCCTCCTCTATGTTAACATGGGACATGAGTCAAACTATAAAATCAAAATACACCTCAAATACATTTTTCTCAAACATGGTTTCTGTCATTAAAGCTAGTTCTCATCATGCTGATTTATGTCCAAGTGGTCATTTTTCTGACAAGTTTAATTTTAATTAGTTATTTGATGCTGTGAAAAAGGTGATTGACAGCTCTGTTGACAAATACGGCTCATGCAGCTAATCAGTTCTGGATTAGCAGAGTGGAGGACGAACAGGGAGAGGAAACATAACTAAATCAATCACTACAGTCAATGAAGTTTCCATACCTGTGAACGTTAACCTCAGACCAACACAAAGAAGCTGTTCTGCTATTAAACACGCTGTCATGCGGGATCCTTGCTGTTTTTTTGGGGGGTTTTTTGTTGTTTTTTTTTGTGTCCAAATGATCACAAGATGGCAGCGCCTATCACAGGGGCTATTTTGGCATCACTTTCGTACAATGGGAGCAGATGGAGACGCATCGTCCATCTATATATACAGTCATTGGCTTATATTCAACGTCGTAGCTGGGGCTATATTTAAAACGTTTAAGGATCAAGCCAGCAATCCCCAGAACGTGGTGCCCTAGGTGACTGCCTATTGTCTATGCCTTGAGCCGGCCCTGTATTCACAAATTTTCTCGAAGCAAAAACTATAAACAAACAAGAAAAGAAAAGAAAAAAAAGGCCTTCCCCGTTTAGTACTCTTCTCCCTTGCTTGCTCAAAATCAATGATGGCTTGAGTTCACGGTACAAAAAGAGGCGGAACTCATATTTACAGTGATCTAACAGGGTGGCAAACTAGTCCCTGAGGCATGCCATCTTCCACCCACTCAAAACAGTACCAAACTCGCTCACATATAAAAACATACACACACGCACACACACACACACATTATACACAGGCTCTAAAGCCACTGCAATCGGCTGAAGCTACATTTGGTTTGAGGTGATGGAAATAGAGAAAAAGCAAGCTTATAATCCTGTATGGGTGACTACAGCGTGTTCCAAATGGGTCCCAGTGGCGGTGCGGCACTGGCTCCAGGGCATTGGTAAATGAGTCTGTCTGCAGTCGCACAGCCAAATGAACAAGAGAAGCTAAGTAAGAGAACAGCGGGTGTGGCAGTTCATTTATGAAATATATTAGGATTTATGAGGCAATGAAGTGTAAAGGTGCTTTATTACTCCCCCACTTCCATCAGTCCACCGAGATGGAAAGCAGAAACGACACTCTAAATGTTTCTCGTCCTGTTTTCTTTCCTCCTCTCTATTGACAGGAAACAGGCATAATAAGTAATATTTTAGAATTCAATGTTAATTCCTCATGTTATTTTTTTATTTGCATTTTCTCTTATTTTTATTCCAGGAATAATGTATTATGTATGTAATAATGTATTTCTAGACTTTTAGTTCTGCTAATATCTGTGCTATGTTGTGTAAGAAAAGAGTATTCACATGGTCATCCGGTCACGCTACAGCTCAGGCCAAAATCACACTACCTGTTGCCATGTTTGTTTCACATACTATGTTCAACCATGAGCAACACTATGACTCCTGGTTGAACCAATCCTGAAGGCCAACCAGGTGTGGAAAGAAAGAAAATTGTGCTGATCTTCTAAAGCTATATCAAGCAGAAGGAATAAGATGATCGTGTGCGTGTGTGTGGTGTTTATGTGCTTGTGTGTCTCCGTGTATGCCATGGGACCGAAATGTGAAGAGTGGTTTTCCTGGTTCAGTGCATCCTCGTTGAGATCAAATCTTCTCAAGTTGTGTGAATGAGGTCTCCAAGGAGGGTAATGGAGGAAGAGGCCAGCTTGGTGGTTTGTGGTAGATTGTGTGTGTAGATATAGATCAAAACAGGGTCTCAAATCCCTCAACTATGCTCGTTTATTACTAAATTTGTACTGCAAAGTAATAGTAATATGTGGTATATGTGGTCTTATATTTAATTTTACAAGATGGCCAAAAGTAATTAGGTAAACAAGTGCAGAGGTAATCCCTCTATAAAAGCTTAAACGTCAGACTGATCTGAATACTAGTTTCCAACTATGTTTTCTACAGTCGCGACTCACTGACGTCAGCTGCCATTGAATTCTAAATACAGTCATCTGCACCAGACACGGCAGCCCACAAGGTGCAGAGATGCACCAATACACCCCCTCACTCTGACTTGGAAGTTTTCCAAGCACTCTGCTCAGAAAAAATATTTCTGTTTCAAGCAGTGCTCATAGAGGTTCCAGCGCTGTCATCTTTGCCCCTCGACAGGCTTCCGGTAAAGTGGCAAATCAGAAAAGTGGGCTTTCAGGACGGAAGCCATCAAGAGATAAACTAAGTTGGCTTGTTTCATCCAGAGGCCGAACTGAGGTGTAAACAAAATAGAGCTTTTTAAAACTGTAAATTATGCAAAGCTACTTCAGGTGAATCCAAGCTGCAGAACATATAGCTGGAAATGAGCACAATACTTTAATAACAAAAGCATTTTAACACTTCTTGGGAAGGTCTATAGATGTCCAGAGCATACAGATGTTTGCAGTACAGAGACAGAGGTGAGCGCACACCTTTTCTGAAGCACATAGGGAGGGATTGTATAAAATATTATCATGAAGATTCATACATCACTTTAGCTAAAGCAATATGTAGTCTACAACAGGGTAGTTTTAGCCTGTTAACTGCATTTGGTGTGAACATAATATGAATGTTACACCATTTCGGGGTAGCAAACAGCATAATTAGAGCCAGCAATAATTTAGTTTCCAATCTGTTCTACATGCATCTTTGCTGTCGGCACTAAATGATTCTTATTGTTTAACTACCTTGTCTACCAGAGGCTGTTTTTTTCCCCTTGTGATTCAGTTTGTTTATCTTTTTAGAGACAGGATTTCAAAATTTTGGTAATCTCTTTCTGATCTTTGTTGCAACTGTAATTAGGTTAAAAGTAAAACTACAGCATTCATGTAAAAATGTTATTGATTGAATGTTTTTGCTGAGGGACAATGCGTGAGGAAAAAGAGGCCTGTGTTTTTTCCACACAAAGCTAAAGTCAGGTGGTCATAAGGAAAACGTGACATGAGGAACCAAATAGCTGTGCTTTATACTTCTTACTCCAGACAGAATGTAACCTTATTTTGGCCCTTCAGAGCACTCTTAAGTGAGACAGGGCATCAGATGTACTTGTTAAAATTTACATGATTGGAAAAATTTTGCCAGTCTGAGCATTTTTTTTTTTTGCAGAAATGTCATATTTGGCAAAATTACAACCTTTTACGGAAGGATTAAATGTTTCTCCGTTTGCAGATTAAGACCATAACATAAGGCTAAAAACTCAGTTATAAATAAATGAAGTAATTGGACCTTGAGTTACGAACATTTGTCAGACTACAAATGCTTTATTTTAAAATTATTTCAAAAGTCTTGAATGTAAAGTTGGAGGACAGCATGAACAAGTTCTCTTGTCTCTTGCATATCACAAAGTCAACAAAGTTCTGACTGACTACATATCATACTGTGCATATGCCACCTACTCTAACTCCTCATACTGCTTGGTCACGAAGAGTGTGTGTGTGTGTGTGTTCGTTAACATTTCCTATGCCCCCCATGCTGTCTGGCTTCTTGACTTCCCAGCCATTGGGGGGTATTTCATTAGCACTCAGTGAGAGGAGCAGATAGGAGGGAACAGTACCTGACCTGACACTCCCATTATAAAGATGCTTCCAAAAAAAAGCATCTGTCTGCATTGCCGTTGTTCTTCTTCTACATTCAAGCAGCTGTAAATGCAACAGATGGATGACTGTTTACTTGGGTTATTAAGCGACTGCTTACAATTTGCATGCCCTGACACATTTGATCATCTAATGACACCTAATTATGTGGCCGCCTAATGTTGGGTTGCTCTAAGGTCAGGATTGCTGTGCTGAGAATGCTTTTTAGAAATACAGAGGTAATTATTGGCCAGAGCCGCTCTCTCATTAGAAACGCTGTGTATCTGAGCAGTGCAGAGAGAGTGCGAACAAAATCTAATTATCGCCCTCTTCTCACCCACCCCTCTGCGACATCAATACTCCATTATAGCACCTTGTCCCCAGGGTGCAGGCAAACTTGTGCAGAGTGCATGTACATACGCACACAAATGCAATCCATCAAGTCATTACAAATTGTGCATTTTGTTACATTTATGTCAATACAATATGGTATGACAGTTCTAAATGATGAATTTGAAAGCAACATGCATTGTCTTTCTGTTTTGCGTGTCTCCAGATGTAGTATCACTTGGCCTCTGAACTAAACAATGTGCTCCACAGGGTTACACACTATCAGATGTATCCTTCAGATTTGTGTCATATGGGATTTTGCCATTGAAAATATAAATTTGAAAGATGACAGTGTTTTATTTGACTTCACTGGGCCAGGTGGAGCTTGACATGGAACAGCAGTTCCCTTTAATTGTTGCCTGTGAACTAATTTTTCAGAAATAATAAAAACTGTCAGGCAGGATCTTGTTGGACACAAAAATGTCAGATCAGGTTTTCTACAGAGGTAAAACTTATCCAAAAGTTATTCCTCTTCTTTGTTTTTTCGAGAGAACATAGTGACTGCAAAGTCAAAATAATCAACATCTGAACTTGAGAGCTGCAGATTGCAATTAAACATGGTTTAAAATATTGGTGTCTGTGATGGCTCAAGATTGTGACAGGTTGTGTGCAGTTAACCTGCTGAGATGCAGCAGGCAGCAGGAGCGACAGTCAGCACCACCTCGGCTTTGAGGTGCTTAACTTTGATCTCACAGACCTGTCTGGGAAGGCTCAGTCCAGGCTTTGTTTTTCTACAGTAGGCTGCTCCTTATCCCATGGCATGAACTGCTAAAGAAGCATAATTTCTGTATTAAAGCTGAGACCAATCTCTAGGATAAGTGGCTAATAACTGATGCATTGATTTGTAGATATGTACTGTGTTGTTGCTGCTGTGTAAAAAAAAAAGCCAACTCGAGTGTTAAGAACAAACTTTTTTTCTCAACTTCAGAAGCAGATGTTTAAACCAAAACAATCTTAAGGTTATCACCAATACTTGTGAAAACATCTGGTCCAAGGAGTAGATGATGATGACAATCAGAATGCAAACGGAAGAACTTTTGGAGAACACTGGCTTATTTGGAGAAAATAATCAAGTTAAATTGTTAACTTTCATCTTTTCAGAATGATAGCAGATCTGTATGCTAATTTGTTGACTTTTACAGCTGCTTGATTGTCATGTCTATTGCCTAAGTATGCACATTTTCTTTGATGAGACATATTTGGGTCAATAAGTTTTTGTGAAAACAATGTTATCTGATAGAGCTTTGAAAATAAAATCCAAGCTACAACAGCTGTAACTGCTATGTTTGGGAGAACCACAAACATCCCACTGAGAATATCTTACGTGGTTGGGCTGTCAGAACATCTCGCATCATCAAGTCAAAAGGGTACAAGACTGAGTGTGAGTAGTTTATGTAATCCCATGCAACTGTGCGAATCTGTGGAAGGGTACAGAGGGCATCCACAACCCCCATCCGACAGAAACCAGGGGGGATCCAATAAAAACAAATGGGATGTTCAAGGGGAAGCACGGTGGTGAAGTGGCTCACAGCTTAAAGGTTCCTGGTTTAAAACCCGGTCTCCCTGAGCATGCGTGGGTTTCCTCCGGATTCTCCCACAATCTACGGACATACTCGTTAAGTTAATTGAGTCTAAAATTTCTCATAGGAGTGAATGTGTATCCCGCTTCTCACAGAATGACAGCTGGGTTAGGCTCCAGCCCCCGCGGCCCCACACAGGATACACAATATCGATAGGATGTCAGGTTGACACATTGAAATTTAAAGTTTGGTAACAGACTAGAGGTTTTTAATGCAGCTTTAGTTTCTTCTCTGATTACAATAAGTAAATTAAATCCTTTGAAGCACAAACTACTTGTGTCCCTTCGTGTGATGGCCACAGCCGCACAATAAAGGTTGAAGGCTGACACACTCACATGATTATTAAATGTAAAGTAATTTCAATTTGCAGTGTCTTAAAATTACACTATCAGTTTATTTGGTTTAGAATTTGTTTTTAAGCAATTATTTCACTTTTCCTTTTTGTTATATGGCTGCTGTATCCATTTCCTAGTTTGGCAAAAGATAGGTCTGAGGTTGAAGCCTGGCTTTATAGGAAAGGCCAAGTAAAGGAGGATACGGAGTGCCTTGGCAGCATGAGGGGGATCAGGGCTCCTTTGTGTTATATTTGAGTTATTTTCTATGTGATCCTCGCTGTGTGTACTTCTTGGTTTGCTCAGTTGGTAGAAATGTTCCCCTTAGTACACATTCTGTTAGGTCTGTTAGTTGAGTTTACAGTTGATTTTGATGGCAAGTGTCATCAGGTCCTCCAGCAACAATCTGTCATGGAATGTATGAAAAAAAAACCCTCCAAGCCTATTGTCAGACTAAGCGCTGAGCTGTAGAGGTGTTTTGGTTCAACAGAGCCTGAACAGCAGGAATATCAGTGAGTCCAATAGTCATGAACCAGATACTCAGAGGGACCTAGAGGTGTGTTGAATGGGCTTCAACTCATCTCCTATAGCTATAAACCAAATGATAGGCTTTGCTGAGATCCAGTTTTGTGAATATGGTACAATGGAATGGCTTGAAAGCAAAATCGATTGGCACTTGGCAGTCTCTCCCACAACATTTTCTAACTATCATCTTAATAGCATTATCCAGGGCCAAGAAAACCATATTTCTCAAATGTAACATTAGCTCAGCTTGATAATTCAGTCAGTTAAAATTTAAAGTTACCAGGGTCTTAGAAGTCAAGGGCACGTGAGTTGAAGCGACACATGTTTAATGTCCAGCCATTGGGCCAACATCTAGCTCTCAGAGAAATCTCTGCTGTCCTCCCAAGAACGTTGCAGTCACACGATGTTGTTCTGCTTATGCATCATTCGAGAGGGAATGGACAAACTACGTAGTCTGTTTTGAGGTTTTGATGACTTTTTGTTCTTGTAATTTATTCATAGATACATAGAAAAATTATTTTCGTAAAAAATCTAAATACAATTACACATATTAAATGTTGCCTTAAAACATTCAATTCATTTCAGTGGGTGGTTCAGTTTCATCAGGTTATGTCAGCTTTTATGTGACTTACAAAATTCAGTTTTTTAGATCTCACTGCAGTGCTTACAGCTTGAGAGGCCACAATGGAGCTGAAGTGCATCTTAAGATGAACTTCCGACCCGGCGCTTATTGTTTTACCTCAGGCACTTCATCAGCCCTGTAATGTCTGCTGTTGAACTTGGAAATGATAAGCGCAGAGTAAAGACTGCCGAAAGAACGGAAACAAGTTGGGCTTGAGTCTGTTTTTCTCTCCCACTCAGCACTCAAGTGAAACTACAGTAGGTGGGCGTATTTCTTTGACACAGAGATGAAGAAATAGAGAGAGATGACCATGAGACATCTGGAAGGAGGGTGGTGGACTCAGTGAGACAGGGAGGGAAGTTTGAGTGATAATTGTGTGTTGGAGACGGCGTGTGGGGGAGGACAAAAGGTCTGCGCAGGGAGGATATATTACATGCAGTTCCATTAGTGTGTGTAACGGTGCTGAAAGGCTGCGTCCTGGTGCTATTGACTGTGGTGAAAGTAGGAGTTGAATTAAACAGCCCCTGTCAGGCGGCCCTGGTCATGTGCGGGGATAGACAACGCACCAAACACAACTCCTCCTATACAACCATATCACAATACTCAAACCAGCCGGAGCCTTTGTTTTGATTTGCTGATTGTTTTCTCAGCATGAGATGAACTTAGTAATGATGATGCATGGTAATTGCCTCTGTAGGGTGTACAAACTTACTCTTGGCACTGTTAAGGCACAAGTAATTGCTTTTGCCACTACCACCTTGATGATAGTTTGGTGACTGTGGCTCAGGAGATAAAGCAGGTCAATCTCTGGCTCCTCCATGTTCTCATGCGGAAGTGCTCTCCAGCATGATACTGAACCAAATTGCTGTGTAAGAGATGTGTGAATGAAATGATGAGCAGGTTGGCCCCTCTCATTGCAGCCTACGCCTTCAGTGTATAAATGTTGACATGAAGAATAAAGTGCACAGAGTGTTCAGAAGACTGAAAGGGTTAATAAACAATACAGGAAAACTATCCATTCTTGTGGCATGCAGTATTCCCTTTTTTCATGACTTGCATAGTTCTTTAGTTCCTTAAAGAGTTATTGGTTCCCGGAAAGGTTCTAGTGGTAGAATCGACCTACTGAGAAAGATACATTTTGACAAATCACATTATGAGAGTTATTATATTCTCTCTTACTGGTTAACTAGGTAAGAGCCATTGCACACAACTGTTGAAATCAGCACTGGTGCAATCAGCATGAGACCATCTCTGAGACCATCATTACAGATGTATTTTTTCTAACTTGTTTCTTTTTTAAAGCCTGTATAACACTTCCTTTTAGCTCCACAGCTGCCCTCGGCAAAAAGAAAATAAAACCGTTCTATTGAAAATAGTTTTCTTAGCTGCTGAATTTCCACCAACAAACTAGATTTTTTATTGTTGTTGTTTGAACCTTTTTTTCACAGCACAGACCGTAGGGCATGCTGGAAAATGGACCAGGGTGAATGTAAATTATGCATTCCAATGGGTATACTGATCAATATTGGTTTTAAGTGCTGTAAGTCCAACCTACAAGACATATTGATTCAGTTGCATGTCTTGCTGGTGCACTTATGCATGAAATTCATTGTGTTACTGCAGCCATCTTTTCAATGCCAGGGTCTTAAACCCCATACCCTATTTTACTCCCTCCTTCTGGTTACATTAAACAAATGACCACAGACAGAGGTCAACTAAGTGTCAATGAAAAAAACGAGTTGTATTGTTGTAGAACATGTGGCATTGTATTTTGTTGAAAGAATCAGAGTAGTAATCAAGATGCTGGTCCATCAGTCCACACATGCAGAATGAGGTGAAATCAGCTTCAAATGAAAAGCACTACTTAACTGTCCTTAAATGGACTGAAGGTATTAAGTGTTTTTTGGTCCAAGTGCAAAAAAAATTAAAAATAATAAACAATATGAGAAGAGAAAGAACTATTTTTTTTGTTCTTAAGCTTCCAACATCAGCCACATGGTAATAGATTTGAAACACTCATTCAGATGCCACTGGTCACCCAATCAGATAGGCACTTAGAGCTCAATCCCACCAGCTTGGTCTGGAGTAGCCCATGTCAGGAAACTGCTGCTGCTGTAGTTGATTGCTTCTATTTTAGGATGTGTGGATTTGTAACATCTCTTTATAAAATAAATCTGTTAACGACAGGTCTCTCTGCAATTTAAGGTTTGGCAGAATACAAATTAAAAACGCAAAATCAAAACATGTCATGATTACGTCTGGTGTAACTCCGTAGTATGTAATTGTCAGGTTTTATCAGTGAAGCGTATAAATACTGCAGACTATAATCTGTTAACAGTGACAAACACACTGACAGCTGTTTGATAAGGAGTCAAAAGCAGTTTGAATGTGCATCAGTAGTTGGGTTCCTCTGTCCTATTTTATCCTGTCTATGGTTTGTAGTATCAGCCCATTATTGACTTAGTTTTGTAAGTGCACGGTGACAGTGTTTAAGGCTTGGGATGGATAGGTTGAAGGAACCTTAAGAAATAGCTTGGAGCAGCTCATAAAACAACAAGTTTATTTTTGGTACTGTGATTTCAGTTCAAATGTCAAAATGGTGAACTATGAGTGCGAACCTGTTCATTTTATACGGAATCTTCTTCTACAGGTTCATTATCTACCGCTGTGTCTCCCTCATTGAAAAAGCATCTTATAAAATGACAAAACAAGTTAAACATTTTTAAATATCACGCCACCAGCCTGTGCTACCTGTTGTTTTGAAATTAAGCTTAGGCTCAGGAGCGGGTGCTAAGAGAAAATATGCTGCAGAACAGGGAGAAAATACGGTCTGAAGAAGAGGACAATTGAGTGAGAAGCGAATGTGTGAGCCTAAAGAACAGAAAAAGGGAGAGAGAGCGAGGAAGATTGAGACAGAATCTCATTAACGGTCTGAGGAGTCTTTAGCCTTGGCCTTTAATGCGATGCTATGTCTTAGTCTTTGCCAGAAGCTGCAAACTTCCCCCTCCCTCCTTCACTACCCCCCTCCACCTCTCTCTCTCTCTGTCTTCACTGGCTCTCTTTCTCTTTCCCTTTTTTTTTTTTATTACTCTTGTATCTTCTTTTCCGCAGCTTCTCAGTGTCTTTCTCCCGCACTTCTTAATGCTGCGGAGCATGGCGAGATGGGTATTATTTATTTATGGTCATGCATTGTCTGTGTGCGTGGGCTTAAGTAATATTCATCTGAGCTGTGCTGCTATAATACAAAGCCTCATTCCTTCTCATATGAGAGGGATGAAACACGAGCACTGAAGCCTGCTATGGTCCCTGAGTCAGAATACTCAAAGTCGAGGGAATGGGGGGGAGCTTTGTAGAGCTCAGTGTGCTTTATTAAGAACTACAAAGAGGACAAACTGATTTGCAGTCTCTTTTGCTTTTTGCTTTTTTTCCTAGCAATTTTCTTCTCTCTTTTTTTGTTTTTTTTGTTTTGCTCTTCCTTCTCCTGTTCTTTTTACTCGTCCAGAGCCGTAGGGCAGGTCACGGCTGTAGAGGTTAGGGTGCAATGAAGCAGAAGTGCTTTCTCCACTGTAGAAAGCATCTTTCCCCATTAAATCTGGCTGGTATTTTCCATCTGTCCCAGAGCAGGACTTAATGGCTCATCACTGACTTTAAGATGTATCAGGGGAATCTGTGCATCCAGATACTGCATGTGGTTTGAGGCTTGAATCCTTCTTCCTTTACGCTCTTGTCTGTCAGCAGAAAAAAAAGGGACTTTGGCTGGGCCGAAAGTAAGATTAATGCTTGCTAAGAAATCTCTACAAATACGAATGCATTTTTGACTTAGTTTGCAATTAGTAACATTAATTTAAAAGAACAAAGGGGCTGGGAAATTTTGGTTTTGACAGTCACCATTCTGTTATTTGCTTCCATATCTGTTTTAGCATGTTCTGCAGTCATGTGTCAGTAAGTGCCTTTATTTATCCAGGCATTCAGTCGCTTGGGAGGTCACTCAAATACCAATCTCGGATCCCATCGGCTGTAGTCTGATGACGATATAGCCTCTGGGGTCGCCTGCGAACGTGCCGGGGCATGTAGCCGGCGATTAGCGATAAACAACTTCCTTTTCTGCATTGTATTAAAAAAAACGAAAGCATTTTTCTTGTGATTTACTTCATTTAAAAGGCCTTACCTTTGCCAAAATGTAAACATTAGATGCAGATTTGTAAATAGTGCTTTTACTCTCCACACTGCATACGCTGCAGCCTGCTGATATGTGATTAGTCAATATTACTCGGACTACAAGCGTACTACAAACGGGAACCAGAACACTTGCCATCCCAGAAATCAAAGTCCCTGCCTACAGATTCTACATAGAAATGTAGATTCTGTAAATAGAGATTACTCAGATATAGTTAGAGTCAGTTACATGGTAGAATCCATGTAACACAAGCCTTCAATCTTAGTTGCTGTTGCACTGCTTCTTCATAACCTTTATTTCCCATCAGCCTATACCTTTGGTCGTCACAAGTTGGAAGCACCACCCCAAACTTGGAAATGTTTGGTTTCAGGTTGCGTTTATAAGAATTTTTCCCTAGGTTGGAAAAAATTACTTTTTTGATGTCAATCATGTGAACTCTGCTTTTTTACCTTTATGTTGCCTGGACATGAAAAATGATGGGGGATATTTGGATTTGCATTATGAACTTGTGATGGCCGGAGGTTAGGTAAATAATTGTTAACAACAACAAAAAAAAAAAAAGAAGCAAATCCGGAAGGAGCGGACATGGCACCCAGCCTGAAAAACAGAGTTTAGAGCCCACAATATGTTGCTAAAGCAGAAGTAAGTTGTGTGGGTGTGAGAGCAGAACAGAGCAAGAGAGAAAATAAACTCGATACATTTGCACACACACGCACACACACACACACACACACACACACACACACGCACGCACACACACACACACACACACACACACACACACACACACACACACACACACACACACACACACACACACACACAAACACACACACACACAGGAGCAACCATCCTAGAATAAGAGCCTCTTTTTGGAATTATGCATGTCTTTCTAATTTCCTTCCCTCCTCCACCCTCCATCTTTATCCCTGTTTCTGCTGAGCGAAGCCTAATGAAGTCCATTGTGACAAGTGCTGGTTAACTACTAGCCATCAACCCTTGCAGGCACATAGACACAGCCTGCCAGACACACACACTACACACACATATACATTCTGGCCAGCAGCTGGTAGCTTTGCCAACTGTGTCCCCCTGACTTGAAGGAGATATAGGGAGCAGATGTGACTCCATTCTGCCTGACAGGTCTGGGGAAAAAAAACAAGAGGCAGCAAACTGTGTGTGGGGTGGAGGAGAGGGGCGATAAAAGAGCTTGTCTCCACCCTTTACTGGCAGGAAACACAACAGATTAGTTTTAACATTGTGTGGCCACTTCTTCAATCTATGAGGCACATACAGAGCAAAGATCCAAACTGCATCCCATTACCCTAGAAATGCCTCTTCCTTTGCTTCACTGCTTCTTCCTTTCCTTTCCGATGTGCCTCCCACCCTCCTTCCGACAGGAGGAAACACAGTAAGCTGCTTCATTATCTCCTTTGCAGCAGCTTTGTTGCAGGAAACATGGGACTATCCTTTGAGAAGGTATTTCCACTGCCACGCCCAGCTCCAGTTTAAGCCGACATCTGCAACAAAGACACAAGATTATAAACCTTCCAACAACATCAGACACCAACAAAAATCATCTTTATAATGCTATTATAAGCTGTTTTTTTAATGTCTGCAGGCAGTAGCCAACATACAGTAGCTTAAAATTAAAGTCTTGAGACAAGATTTACTTCCTTTCACACCTCAAGTTTATAACAGAGAGATATAATTACAGTTTATACTCTAAGACGATAATAAATGGGACTCAAACATCAGCTTGACCTGTCATTTCATGACCCTTTATTTAAAAAAACTTGAATTAAAATAAAGAAGCTGCTGTTTATGCCTTCTCAGCATGCCAATATTAAGCACCGCCACACTAAGCATGATCTAAATTCAATACTCACTTGAAGCTCACAGTGTTAGGGCATGAGTTTATTTGAGCTTGAGATTCATAAGGAGTTTTGCCCGTGAGACAAGAAGCTGAATAAACACAGTGTACATGCAAATACCGCATGATCGAGTGATAGTGAAACATTCCCTGAGGACATTCGGTGTCATTATCCATTATATTCGGACATTCCACATCACGTGTGTAGCCTATGATATGGATCTGTATAAGCATGCGTTTGTGCGTGTTAAACTATTACTAGAGTTTACTTACCATTTAATGAATCTTTAGGTGAAGGGTTTATCTGCAATCAGGCCCACTTTCTTTATATGGGGATTAAGGGGGACTAATTTATCTTTAATCTCATCAGACAGGGTGCTCAGCAGTGTTTGCACGCTGGAAACTAACATGGTGGATGCAGCAATACACCACACTAACATTCTCTCTCTCTCTCTCACACACACACACACACACACACACACACATATAAACACACGTACACACAGTTAATTTACATTGTGTGTGCACTAATCTGGGACAAGGCCATAATTAGTGACAATAGCACAGGATGCTTGTTGGACTATTCATTACATGAGTCATTCACAGTGCTGTCAGTATTCATACACACACACACACACGCACACACACACACACACACACACACACACACACACACACAAACACAGGCAAACAAAAATACAGCTGTTAGATCAGTAGTACAAACTATAGACAACTTAAGAACAAAACATATGTTATTCAGCTCAGTGGAGGCAAACCCCCTGTGCAGTGACTTCCAACAAGGGGTACTTGTTGCTATTTCTGCAGTTGCCAAGAGGTTCATTGAAAGCGCCACAAGTAAAGGCTGCTAAATACAATTAACACAATTAAAAATAGCAATTGTGATTTATACCCAACCTTTTATTTCATTTAGGAGGAAAATAAATGCCAAAACTGCCAAATTGAATAAAATGGTTTGATGCTGATTTAAATCCAGGATACAACTAGCAGTAAGTTGCCTCAGTGCATGGAAATCAGCTCGAGAGCAACCAGAGATGTGTTAAATAATGAGCAAAAGCAGCTTGTTGCAGTAACTAAAATAATGGATAAGCAGATGAAATAGTTAGTTACAGGTAATGAATAAATACTAAGAAAATAGCTCAATGGAATAAATAAAGTGATAGAAATGGTCGGCTAAAGGCAATAAATAATCTTAGCCAAGTTATTTGGTAAGTAAGTAAAGACTAAACGGCAAAACTGTTCTTTTCCACAGAGTATTGAAATATATGCCTGTAAGTGTGAGTGAATGGTGTTTGTTAAGTGTGTAAAATAGATTGTTTCTATAGTTAAAATGAACACAATCGGCATGCTAATTCTGCTAGCCCGTTTTTATATATGGATGCGGCAGTTATGCTAGCAGTATGGGGAGTTGTTTGAGCAAAGTGCTACAATGTATACCTGATTGAATATGCATTTGTTTCTTTGATAATGTGATAATGTTGTGTTCCTTTGTGTATTTTTGTTTTACAGTACCTTTATTTGGGAGGCAACAAATAAACAGCCTGAACCTGGAAGACGCTGTCTCTCATTTGAAGAACTGTCTTTCTTCTGCCAAACGTTTTTGTTTTTTTTTCCTTGGGTGAAGGCATGTGTTTGGAAACTGTAAAAAAAAAATTATGTAACATAAACATCTTTTTTTAAAGTAATGATGGTCATCAATGATAAGAATTATTTCTCAGGTCATGAATGGTATGCAGGCTTCTTACTCAGATTTACTGTGAATTGATGGCTGTATGGCTGTGTGACTTTATTTGTGTTCCTATTGGCTATTGTCCCGTAATATGTTTAAATTAATTATTAGATAATGATTGATGATTTACAAAGACATAATTATGTTATGACTTTACTTATTGAGGCATGATTATTAACTCACTATAAAGTACAAAGGGGCATCGGCCCATTTTGGTAATTAACATTTGAATATGCAGTATTAATTAATACTAGATATTAAAAGGGAATTAATCAATGAATACAGACGTAATAGTAATTCATGTATTACTCAGTATGTGAATCATCATGAATCTATTAGTTGCTGATGTAATCATTGATATATGTCCTAGTTCTTCATGAGTCATAAATTAATGAAGCATTAATAAATCCAATGAGCGCACCAGCATTGTAAAGTGTTACCAAAAAATTAAATAAACAGTTGAAATAAAAGCTAAAAGTAATCAAATCAAATGAGCTTAAGATAATGTATGAGCAGCAACACAGACTACATTTCTTTGACCTTAATTATTTGGTTGTCAAATTAAACCAAACTTTAAAACTGCTGTAATGCTAATTTAAAAAAGTGTATGTGTGATAAATATGCGTAATTTGGATAGAATAACCTTAAGAGCCAAAATATCTGGGAACTCAAATGTGCTGCTTCACTTTGACCTTGAATGCATCTCATTAGTAGTTCTACTTCTCCTCATTCACTGCCCTTCAGCCCTAGTTATAATAACAGCATACATTGCACAGAGCCCACTAGGAAAGCAAAGTGAAAGTGGGTGAGGGGAAAAGGGGGGGATTTAAATGGAACGCACTTGCCCTTGAAAGGTATGCTTGTGATCTGTATCATGATATTCAGCTATCATTGCTAAAGGTTTATGATATCTTGCAAAGCAGTGATTTGCCATGCGCTTAGCCTACAGATAACTGTGGGAATAAACAAATCACACATGCTGAACAGTACCCCAATCAAAGGAATATTAACTCTAATTAATTATGTGATATTTTTAAGTAAAATATCAAGGTGCTGAGATTCTGCTTCCATCAGCTTGAAGATGGCTACATCTATATATATATATTTTTTTATGTCTGTTACCTTGTCTCTGACAAAGCGATTTACAGTGTGCAGACCAGGAAAGCCTTTGTTTACATTTTCCTTGGCCAAGTTTCACAGTGAGTGGCTCGGTTAGCCAGTCAAAAGGAAGCAGTTGGAGATTTTTACGACACAGGCATGCACAGTACACATTCAGCAAAGAAATAAGACTTTCTGCTTTATCTAAGGAGGCCATCAAAATTGAGGCAATCCTCACAGCTACTTTAAGAATCTACATGATGGGACATTGAAGCCACACACCAATATCAGCATAACAAATGAGTCGGAGCAAATGTAAAATATTTGGGCAATGTTACAGCATGTTGGCATTGCCATAAATAGGCCTTATAGATTGTAAAACATGCGTCTCTGAATTTATTCATCTTCTCCGTCTTGACTTGAATGCAACCAGAGTTTTACGTACAGTATATATAGCCTACATTACAGCTGCCAAACCTAATATATCTGATTGCAAAAAATGCCAAACTGCGTTGCGTCTTGGGCGATATTTACTTCTGGTGTCATCATTGTTGCTGACTCACACACTCCACACTCAGTCTTTTCAAGGGTCAATTTCACTTCAGTTCACTTCAGGTTTTTCACAGTGGGGATTACCCTGGGGCAAGTGCCAGGGGAAGTCATGAGGGCATGTTGTTCTTTGTTGACTCCCCTCTGATTGCACTCTAAACTTACAGTGTCCTTTGCAAAGCTCATTTTCTCCTTGGTGGTGACACAAAGGCCTGTCTGAAACAAAACTTTAAAGTGTTAAGCGCCAGCAGCTTTGACATTTTGTCTGCGAGCTGACTTTAAGAGCAACACGAGTAAGTTGAGCCACTAATTGCTGGAACCAAAAATAGCTATTGTTTCCTCTGACCTGCAGCCTAAGTGTACAGCCAATTTCATTATATGAACCACAAGTCTTCCTCTTCAAATGAATCACAGAGGCAGACCAAAGAACTGGTAACAATAACTTACATGATCTACGTGTGTACATGGCTTGCTCATTGTGACAATGTGAATACATTGATTTTCCTTTGTTTCTGAGCATTATTGCAATGACGTGTTTTCATTGTTAGGTCATTGGTTTTATTGTCATTGGTTGGCAATTAGGCTAACCAATGCCACTGATAAGTTAATGTTTGCTCTTCACATAGACCTGTAGAAAGTTACATCCAGTAACTACTATGACTTGAATTGGCCTGAAACACTCACATACACTGCTCTCTCAAACACACGCACACGGAAAACAGTCCTTGCGTCATCGTGTCAGCGGACGTCTTTGTTTCTGCTATCTTTGTAGTTTTTTCTTTGTTTCAGCCAGCACATGGTTTGTGTTCTGCCATTTGATCTTGTCTTTCCCTTTTTGCAATTCACACCAGACACACACACATGCACACACACACACAGAGAGAGAGAGAGAGATACAGATATAATATTGTATTTTAGCCTTGTTATCTTGGAAATAAGTGCCTTTGAATATACATGTTGATCTTTGCAATGTTGCTAAATAATTATTTATACTCCAACATCTCTAAAGCCCTTTACCATTTACTATCTATTAATATTATACTTCAAATCTGAAGATTTCCCCCTCTTTGGATTCAGATTGATTGATTTTAGTTATATTATTTGATGATTATGATTATTTCTGTTTTGTTATTACTGAAAGTCAGATTTAATAGAAAATTCCCTTTAAAATCCGACACAGTTCCCTTCAAGATATGTCATGAAAATGTTTTTTGTTTTTTCTTAATTAAAGTATTAATACAGTAAATGACACTGCTCAGCGTGGCTGTGGTTATAATGGATTCCAGCTTTATATTGTTCCACTGTCTTTAAAATAAGATTCTAAATTTGTGATGCAGCACGTCTTGGAAAGAGACTATGGCATTTAGCTTCATGCACATTTTGGATGATTTTGTCAGAGCATTCCAGGTTATTCGAGGTTGTCATGTTTGTACTGGTAGAATAATGCTTGAGCGCAGTTTGCATGTCACTTGAATGTCTTAAAAGGATGGATGAAAAGGTAATGGTCAATGACATTTACAATAATCTGATGACATTTTTCCACACTTGTTTAAAAAGATAAGCCGATTGGACATTGTTGAGGTGTTTCTGCCAAAATATTTTTTGGGGGGAGATTAATATCTAAAGCAACTCCCGGGTTGCAGAACTAAAAGACCCAACACATACACACACTGACAAACAAACACACACACCACCTTGTCACAACTCTTTTTAGCTCTCATCTGAAATGAGAACATGCCGTGGGCCGCGCTTGGAGAGTGGAAGTGAAAGACAGAAAAAGAAAGGGGGGGCCAGAGAAGGACAGGGATGGAAATAAAATGAAGGAGAAAAGCCAAAGGGGAGAACACGGAGTGATAAAAGGCCGTGGAAGGAAGGGGTGGGGGGGAGCAGCAAGAGAGAACAAGACAGGCGCTGTGGATCAGCCTGAAGGGTCAGCAGTGTGAAAGAGTTGTAGTTCATTGTAATGTCTCAACCTCTTCCATCCTCCCCCCTCCATTGATGCCCGACCACAGGCCCACCCCGCCTCCCACCCACACCCTCTAGCAGCTATTTAACATGGAAATTGATTTAAACAGAAGCTGAGATATCCGCAGTGGGACCTGAGGACAGGTGCCTCCAGTCAGCAGAGGAGAAGCTAATGAGAGGTGAGAGACCCGAGCAGAGCTAACAAGGAAAGCAGAGAGCACAATGAGACGGGAGAGGAGAGGCAGGAATTAGAGGGAGGGAGTGGAATGGGGAAGAAATTGCAGTGAAATTGGAAAGAAATGAGGGTCTCTAAATTTTATAATATCCAACTCGAGTTCCCAGCCAACTGCGAGGGGAGAAATAAATAAATAAATGAGTGAGGAATGTGTGAGTGTTCGTATATAAGTCTATGTGTGGGTGTACAGATAGTCTCTGGGTTACGCTATATTTTGTGAAGCAGAGCTGTCATATTTTACCCACATGGGAGGAAAGTTTTTGTTGTAAAATACAGAAAAGTACAATAAAATTGCGTAATTGTATAGGACGGATTGCATAGTCTATGAGATTCTTAATGTATGCAAAAAGGACTTAAAGAACTAAAAGTCATGAAAATGTTTTTCACTTCAATCGACGTCTTTCACTTTATATATTGTCGGTTGGTCTAAATATAAATATTAAACTTTTGATTAGAGCAGAATTAATGTTACACGTTAATGAACACGTCAAACTTAACATTTGGTATGTGGGTACATTTTGCAACTGGTAAGCTTTTGTGGGCAATGTGCTACAAGGACTGTCCTAATGAGTCCGATGACAAAAGCAGGTGCGCACTGTGGATGTAGGTGAGGACAGTGGACGAGCAGCGGAGGAGCAGCCCCGCCTACTCCCCGAACAAAGTATCCAGAGCCATATAAACAGAGAGTTGCATCAGTGGAGGTCCAATATGCTCCATGATCTGCCACTGCGATGTCGCGACTCTCACTGTGTCTACGGCTCTGAAAGTACCGTCAGTCACATACAGACCCATGTGTAGGGCTGACCCCGGAAAGAAATACAAAGACCTTAGGAGATGTTCACCATTTGGTTTTATAAATTACAGGCCATGTCATTTGTAACCTAAACAGCAGAGACTAAACGTTATGCATCCAAACAATAAAACGTGAAAATCAGGTGAAAAACTGACAGCATTTGGTACAATTGTTTTACATGAAAAGACAATATGGTGTGACATTCTAAGCCACAAAACCTGATCACCTGGCCTGGTTAAAAATGCACATACAGTCATACACACATATTCAAACAGAGATTTCCAGCTTGAGCTACGTTTCAGTCATTTCTTCTTTACGTTTGAAAGAGAATTGGCTAAAGGAAGTCCAAGTAGAAGTTGTCTTGTCTTGACAGATCAAAGAAACTGACAATAACCTGCACGGGAAGCGCACGGGTTACTGTCCAAACTGCTTTAGATATGCGCTGTGACTGAAAGGTCCTTAAACCCTTTTTTTTTAACTTAAAACTTAATCCTCCTTCGGCAAACTGCTCTAAGCTTCCTATGAATGTATCTTCCAAATCAGCACTGCTACAAGGGCTGAGACGAGGAGAAGTAACACAATTATTTTTGATGCAAATCAGATGTGACCAAGAAGCATGAGGACGACACAAGTGGGCCAGTTGGACCATGTTTTGTTTTTTCCCCACTCTGTACCTGAGCTGTCCGTATATTTAAAAAAAGGCTGAGTTTTATTGATCCCCTATCGCCACACTTGAGTGTAGGTATTCAACATGTGAACACACACACACACACACACACACACGGTTTTGAATATCAATGGGATTAGTGAAAGGTCTGGCTGTCGTGAGCTTTCAGATTGTAAACTACACCAAAAGACGGCTGTGTTGCTCTTTAAATGTGATCTCGCAACTTGATAAATGTTATTTAGGTTACATGACAGGTATGACATTTTCTAGCAATACCCTCCCACACACAGATGTAAAAGCACTCCTCATTCTCTCTGGCTTTCCATCACCCTCTCTGTGTCTTTCTGCAGAAACTGATGCACACAGACAGAAGCACTCACTGTTCCTCTCACTCAGTCTTTCATTAATAAACAACCCAAGATGTGCTTCCACTCTCTTTCTTGCGTGCATACACACTCTCAAACACACACAGGCTTGCTCTAGAGGATTCCACATTTCACTGCAGCACGTAATAAGTCTTCCATGAAAATCATTTCAAAATTAAGATTCATCCACTTTATATAGCTGGCCTATTTAGTCTACTCCAGCCCCCGCAGAGCACTGCCATCTACGATGACGACTGGGCCCTGAGCAGCCTGCACAAGAGAGAAGAGGGACAAAATCCCTATGCAAACACCAACATATAGTCTTAAAAGTTCTGTGCTCCATTAAACAAAGTTTTAAATAGACCTCTTTAAAAGTGAGAAATAACTCTTTGAATGTGAAAACAAATTGCTGATATAGCTCAACCTAAGATGTTACTTTTAGAAGTAGAGAGTATGCATAAATATGTTCCAATAATACGTTCCCCCCCAACACCTACATAAGAGCAAAACCAACAGACTTAAAGAGACATAAATGACTACAGATGTAGCAGCTCCATAATCTGTAGTTTTTTGTCTCTTTGCTGTAGTTTTAACATTCACTTCAAACAGAGCCTCTTGCACGGAGCCCCCTGCCTGATCCCTTGCACTCCTTAGCCTGTGCGTGTGGACTTGTTCAGTCAGAGATCTGAGTCATATCAGCAAAATTTTCTGTAACTTTTTTTATGTTATAAACTTGAAATTTGAAAACATGAGACTCCAGGCTGCTGTTGTAATATGCGCAGACTCCGGCGTTGTGTGTCAGTTTTTATATTTGCACTAACAAGTTACAGAAAAGAAGAACCTCCACCTAAGATAAGCCTTGTAAGGGAAATGAGAAACTGAAAATTGTCTTTAAAAAACCCTGTCCCATCTATTTAATTTATCCACATCATGCTCTCTAACAACCTAGATAATCACATTTACATTATTTTGTAACTGCAATTCAAGTTGTTCTTTTCCTGATGTTGTTATAAAGCATAAAAACAAGCTTTTGTTTAACATAGGAAATTGCTAGTGATGTTGATGTTTTTGTATGTAGTGAGTCTCAGAGACCCTCGGGTGGTCATTTAGTTGGGTCCACAATGATAAATGTGTTTTAGGACAAATTGTGGTGTTAAAGTCCATTTGATGTTACAGCTGTATCGTTATAATTAACTGTTAAATAAGGGTATTATCCTTCTGGTCTATCACACACTTTTCTAAATCTAAATAGAACATTTAAAAGTTTGATTCTAAATCTAAAGAAATTGAAGAAGATTGTAATAGTTTGACATTTTGATAAATGTACTTATTTTCTTTCTTCAGTGAAGAGAGTATGAGTATTAGCTATCTTGTCTTGTGTGCAATATATGTGCAGATGGAAAGAAAATGTTATTTCTACATTTGCGCGTCCCCTGGACAATAAAGCATCATCTGTCCATCGAAGACACAATGGTCTGCACCTTTTTGCATACTGGTGTATGTCTGTGATGCGCCACGTAGACAGATTCTGCACACCATAATGCCACAATCACAGACTGCAGATATTCAGACAGAAATTTCAGCAGTGAGAACGCATGACTCACACAAAAGCAAACAAGTGAGGGCAGACTGAGACAAAGAACTGATTCATGTAATTCAGGCTTACTTTAGATCAAATTGTGACCTTCCAGCAAGTATTAGTGAACTAATAATGCTACCTTGGCTTTGCCCTGAAGGTGATAGTGTTGTTTGTTTTGTTACCTGACAACAACATGCTTTCCCTGTCCAACACTATCAAGTGTTTGGCGGTGCAACAGTGAACCACAAAAAAATTGAGTGGCCACTGTTTATTTACCAATTGTTAAATAAAAATCTGACAAGGGAAAGCGGTGATCTGTTGGTGGGCTGTTTTTAGGAAATCATTTGTAATTTTATGACTTTGAGATAACCGGTACTTTTGTTTATTTCTACAATTTTAACACAGATTTGTTGTTTACAATGTAGCACTATAAATAGGGTGAAACAGAGAGACAGAGACAATCACTGCTCACCTTATGAGACAATTATTCACTGAGTAAAAAAAAGCAAAACATTTTTACATTAAAAAAATTAACTTTGTAAAAAAAAAAAATGAAATTAATCAAATTGAATGTAGGTATTTTTTTTGTTTGTCATATTCATAATCCATTGTATCTATTAGATTTTCTTGAGCGCAAGAACTTTGAAGTGTTTTCCAACTGAGAAAAATCAGTTTCATAATTAGAGTTTCATAGTGATCTGTGAAGACCATGTATTTAATATCAAAATGTCAACTCTGCATGAGCAGTGAATTGAATTAACGTTTTTAAATGGTAAATGGAATTTTCAAACCACTAAAGGAACACTTGCTTCAGGTCTATCTTTAAAAAAAAAAAAACCTCAACGTCAAAAAAAGAAACATCAACCTAATCTCTACCTGAATATGAAAGCATAAGCATCTTCGCCAGACAATAGCAAATGAGCTGGAGATATGCGTTGATAATAAATGCAGCATTTCTCCTGATGTTTATTAATACAAATTTGGCATATAGCTGATTTAAGTCACAAGATGTAAAATGTTGAATGGACTAAAATAAACTACAGCGCCTGTGTTTATCTTCATGAAGGCATTCGTTAGCCTGCATCGTGTGACTAGCTCTGTTACAGAGAAGAAAAGGCGATACTTGAGTGTTATACCTATTAGAAAGATGAACTAAATGTAATTTTTTTGTGTGACTTGATGAAAATAAGAAAAAATTGGAACACTTAGTTCATTGTAAATGAACTCTAACACTTCCGACCTGTGACCTCCTTTTGGTACCTTTTTGCACGGCTGTGCGGACAGAGGAGTGCACAGACTGCTTATTATAGTAGCCATCCCCATATATCTTTAAAGATTCCCCTGTAATTCCCCAAGGAATTCAACGACACTTAGGGGTCAGCTCACCCCACTTAAAGCACCGACAGTCACCTAGATTTTTGTCTCTGCTGTTGAAGCAGCAGCTGATGTGTATCTGGGGGAGTCTGATTGTCAGTCTTCACAGGCGTCAGCATGCGATGTTCCTCGGATGGTGTGAATCCTCCACGACCAGAAGATGCGATCCAGCTGTCCACCATCTCTGCCCACAGTATCTCCACCTCTAACACACACTCACAGCATTTTCACACATCCTCCTCCACACTCTGTACCCCCCCAAACTCTCACCCTGCCTGGCCTCCTGTCTCTCACCTTCTTCCATCTATTCTCCCACGTAGCGTTATGTGAACGCACCACGCCACTTGACTACATGGAAGTGGATAGAAACAGCAGACTGTGTTGCAGGCAGCTACAGCAAAGAGGAAATATTACAGATGACTGATACATGGTTTGCTTAAATTCAAGTCTACTTTTATTGATCATAGCACAGTAACATTTACTTTCTTTTCCATCCTTACACTCTTGACAGTTCATCGATTCAAGCAGAGGAGATGACTTTCACGCCATCACTTATCTTTCATTAGATTATAGGAGACACAAAAATCATTATTTTAGACATAATAGCTCATAAAGACTGAAGAATGATCTGTTTTGGATATGGCCCGTTGACATTTCATCTCAAATAAAGGTTTCTGTCCTAATATCTAATGTTCTTTCCTCTAAGCTGCTAGCTTTTTCAATAAACTAAATGGAGCCTCTGACTTGTGTAATGCTGCATCTGACCAGTGAATCGGGGCAGAGAAATGTGTTTCTAATACAGGAAAGTATAGTTTTGACCTCTAAATGTAACTCTGCACCACAGGCAGATGCAATATCACCAGTGATAATAGCAGAAAATGGCATAGAGGGGAATCAAATCAGCAGAGGCATGATGGATAGATGGGTAGAAGTTGTAATGTCTGTCTTCACCCTCTGTCCCTTTCTCACATGCAGCTCTCCTCCTGGGCCCATCTCGCTGAATTATCATACTTGGATGCTGAACAGCAGCAAACAGGCCAGTGTTGCTTATGAAAGTGTTGCACATTTGTGGGGAGGGTACATGTGAGTACATGCAAATAGGCTGCTGAATTAGCATTTGATATCCTCGGGGCTTCGAGGGCCGTGCAATGCCAAGATGTGGCAGAGTGTGTGTGTGTGTGTGTGTTCCTGTGTGAGCTTGCAATGAACCCGTCAGCAGTGAACTAGCAATCCAGACTTTGCAGGCACCTTTAACTCTCGAGTAAGTTAAATATGACGCAGCAAGAATTTTAAAAATGTAATCCTTAAAATGGAGATGTCACACAATTCTCTTTGAGTGGGGAAATACAGCTAGCCTTGCAAAAACGCAGAGTTATTTTCCTGTCTTATTCAAGGGTTAATAGAAATTAAAAATAATTTCACAGCCTACTATAACAAGAGTGCTCATTTTATGGCAAATTAGGCTGTAACAATTACATTTGTTGGAAGAGGGGGTGGTCTGTAAATGCTGGGTACAGCAGTGTGCAATCAGCAAAGGCTTCAAGTGGGCATCTGCAATGTTAGAAAATAATTACAGGAGGATAATTCATTCTGGCTCAATATTGAGATTAAATGTAGACATTGTGAAAAAAAAAAAAAAA
The DNA here is from genome assembly GCF_022749685.1 of Semicossyphus pulcher. Classification (NCBI taxonomy): domain Eukaryota; kingdom Metazoa; phylum Chordata; class Actinopteri; order Labriformes; family Labridae; genus Semicossyphus; species Semicossyphus pulcher. Next base: position 26,117,412 of record NW_027211726.1, read on the forward strand.
GTCCTCAGAAACTGAGAATTTTTCTCTGGAATCCCAGCAAGCTCAATGTCTTCACTGACAGCCGCATTGTTTGTTGTGTTCCAGTGGGAGTCTGAGCCAGCTCCTCTCCCCCGCGCTATTTCGACCAGCTCCTGTAGGTCACGTGGCAGCCAGCCACCACAACCGTTCCAAGCCAGGAACATAACAGGGTGCCCACCCCCCAAGAGCTTCGTGTGACCACCTTCTTCTTGCTGAGCTGCTCCTGTGTACGGCTTCACTGGAAAGAGACAAAACCACAGGAGAGATGCTAAAAGGGGCCCACATGTAAACACACATTGTTGGTTCTTTTAGTCACAAATCCTCCTCTGCTTCACGGTGATTTAATACCAGATAAGTAGTGTTTGCTAAAATATTAAAAAAGCTCTTTTTCTGCCACAGGCTATAATGATTAAAGGGTCATTTTCCTGCCAAGCAACACAGCCTTTCAACAGTAGATAAGCACCATCTTGCTAAGCAATACATAATTACTGCCAAGAGTTTTGATTTTAAATCAGTAAATAAATATTTTAATTAACAGCTAATGTGGTCACAGGTCTTAGCATTTTGCAGCAGCTTCGAACAAAAGGACCAGACATAATCATATTTCATAAAATCTGGACATGAAACAGCATATATTTTTCATTATCAAATATAAGATTTTGTTCTGAGGGACATCTGTAATAATCAAACCATTCCAAATAAGCTGTTGTGCTGCATTATCAACACAAAGAAACAGGATGTTTTTTTAAGATGTCTTACAACTGCACGCAGTCGTGTCGAACACATTCTTCAAACGAGTGACCTTTCTATCAAATACATTTCATCTCAAAAATGTTCCTAAATGGTTCATTACCCAGCTTCCCTCTGCTTAAATGCCAAGGTAGTTAATGTTTTTCAAGTTCTACCAATAAGCATTACTTTTCGAACCTTTATTTAACTTTCCTCTGCCTTCGAGGCATGGACAGGACTTCATGAGCAATCCCCCTGACAACTTTTTTCTCCTGCTGGTTCCATTTCGGGAATCGCCACAGCCCTCTCACTCCTGTTTTCCTTCTGTCAGAGAGCCTTGAGCTACGGATCCTCATTAGTCACTTTCCCTGAGACTACACTGACACCGGCGTCGTATTCTCCCACACTCAGACTCGCTGAAGGCTAGCATGGCCACACACCAATTCACAGGGACTGTCAAAAGCCAGGCGACTTACAGGAGCTGGGCAATCATCAGAATCAGCCAACCTTTGAAATGCTGTGAATATCATGAACGTGCTGCAGCTGCATAATATTACACTGGCTAAAATGCCCACAGGCATCAGCAGCAAAGTTTTTTTTGCACAATGGTCTTTTGGGGAAATTGGAGAAGTTAAAAGGACCATACCAGTGGTTTTGGATGTTTTAGACCATTACCTACAAATCGTGTACACTTTACATTCCAGCTCAAGATGACTAATCCATCACAGGGGAAAATTTGTCAGCTTTTTTAAGTTAGTGTTGCAAGCAGGGACTAAAATTCCTGATTTGTGGTAAGTTCAGTTGTTAAAAATATGTACATTATGGAGATATCTGGTCCCTAAATACACAGTTTTTATGCATCTGTTTTTGTATGGTAGATATAGTCTTCTTTTAACAGAGCAAGGCAAGCATTTTCTCTGTTTACAGTCTTTATGCTATGCTAAGCTAAGCACATATTTCCTAAAATATTCAGAGAACAGCCTACTGTTGGCAAAGTGACAATAAAGGTTCAAACAAGAATAAATGCATACATAAATAAAGTGTTTTTTTCTTAGTTATCGATTACACATTTCATGCAAGTTCCAGTCTATGATATTCATATTGAACAAATGTCAACACACTAATGACTGCCTGGAAGGAAGAAAAATCTATATTTAAAATTGTGTTGAGGGCAGTAATTTAAAAAAATGCAGGTTGTAAGTTAATGGTCCAAGCTATGCAAAAAAACAGGAGCATAGTCCTTTAAAATGGAAACGGGTTCAGCGGCGGACCAACCTGAGGTTTCTTTTAGTCTCTCTTCAGACGACTGTCATTCTCCGGGGCACTCAATGACCGACAGCTGTGCCTGGAGGAAGGACAAACACAAAATCAATACACTGTCTAAAAACACTGGGAGAAACTTGAGACAGAGATCATGCAATGTCTACAGGAGAAGATATGCTCATGCAACTCAAGCTTTTTTTAATAACTTTGTATAGGCAAAACCTTTTAAAATTACAGTAAGCAACCTTTACACAGCAAATAAAAAAAAGTAACTGCAGCTCAAATGTACAGAAGATATTGACATAGATTTGGCTTTGTTCATTTTAGCAAGAGTTGCATTAACACTATTCTAATAGATTTTGTTAGTATACAGAACAGTTATTTTGGTATATATAATCCACTACTGTGTGATATTGGTAATTACGTTTTTCTTACTTTTGAGTCGATTCTTTTTTTTGTTGCCATGACTATAATAATATTTTAAGAAATTGTACGCATTTACCAGCAAGTTTATGTCAATGGATAAACACACTACGAAATTAAACATTTAGGGTTAGGTTACCTTTACAGTGGAGTTCTCTAGGTTATAACCATCCTCTCCATTGCACTGCCATTACTCTGTACTAAAGTAGCCATCGCGCCAGGGTCATTCATGACAATGAAGCCTAGACCTGAATGGTGGTTTGAATTCAGTTAATTTTCAGATGCTATAAAAGCAATTCTCATTAACGATTACGACCACAGGTAAGAGGATTGAAAAAGTCTTATACATACCCAGGCAATCAATGCTTTACTCTATACACATTAGGAAGCTATCCAGGTTATTTTAGAGGTCTTACCTCTGGGTCCTTTTTAAAAAGTATAGAAAGAGAGAGAAAGAATAAGTTGTGCTCTTTTGATAATCAATCAAGACATCATTTAGTAGGGTTAAAGTCTTCAGACGTCAATACATTCATTTAGATTTAAAATGCGGTTTTGAATGAGAAACAAAGGAAAACACCTACATCTGATTGCTGAAGGTTGTTTTAAAAAAGCCATTTCAGAATTTTACTAGGACAGGAAACAAATAAAGCAAGTTAAATTTCATAAAAACAAACTAAGCTTTATTGACAAACTGCTGCAAAACATCTTTTGGACAGATTTAGTAACCTATTTAGGCAAGCTTACACATGTAGCATAATGCATTTTATGGAGAGGGTACAGATACTAGTGGCAGAATAAGTACAGTTAGGATGTTTTAAAATATGTACAAGAGTTCGGATTGAGCTGCAGGATCCCTTCTCTCTAGAAAAAGAGAAGACCCATGTGGAGATTTTTGTCCCAATCCTTTTTTGTGAACTTTTTGTGCATGCAGTTTATAGAGAATCAGATCACAAAAAGAAGACCTGAACTGGGTTTAGCATAACAGGAGGCCATCTCTCGGCCATGATCTCATTAAACAAACATTTTTGTCTTCAGAGTTTTAAAATTAATTTTTACCAAGTAAAACAGATTGAGGATATGAGGACAGTCCATCTCAACAGTGTCTATTAGGGCTATATTTCAAAACTCTAAGTACAATGACAAATATTGCTGCCTAAGTCTAAATGGACAACGTTTTAGAACTATTTAAAATCAAACCATCATCAAGAAGGAATTGCACTGATTCCATTAACATTGATTCTTAACCTTCACTTAAATTAAGATAGTTTTGTTTTGTTTCTATATTACATAATTGAAAGTTTAAAAAGGTATTTTATTTGACTATATTAACAGAATTTTGAAATGTAGCCTAAATGGGAATCTGCAACTGACCCTCAACAGATTCGTTTTTATTTAAAAACATTTATAATGAATTCCTTAAACAAGTGGATAATCCACCCCTAACTCCCCTAAAAATGGCTACTCCCAAACAGTTAAAAAAATCGATTATAAACAATGCAAAAAAGCCAGTGGGGATTTAAAAGGGTAAGAGAAAAAAATACAGCAAAATAATCCAAAACTCAAATAAAAATTAACAAAGAAAGGACGCCAACTTCTCCTCTCTAGCCCATCTAAAAGCCGCTTTTGGTGGAAGGACTGGTGGCTGGTTGGATAGGTGGTTGTTTGGAATGACAAAGTAGTGGTGGGGGAAGGTGTTCGCGGTCAAATCTCAAAAAACAGTTCCGATTTTCAGTTCCCAATTTGCTCTCTTGTATAAAGTCCGGTGTAGGAAAGATCAAACCAAAGACAAAACAGACAATTACTTTTGTCGGGCTGCTTAAAGCGAGAGCTGCCGTGGTACACAGGCGGTAGTCAGGGCGACACGTTAAGGGTGGTGAGTCGCTTCAGTACTGTCTGTATGGGTGCTCCCGGTAAGGCGTCTTGGCACCTCTAGAGGTGGGAGGGGCCTTCCCTGGAGCTGTTCGTTGGGTCCCGTTCCAGTCATCTTGGCCTGGAGAGGATACACAAAAATGAAACATTTGCATTAATAATAAATGCAATAAATAAGATTATTGGTTGGTGGAAATAAAAGGTGCCCTTTGGGGTTTTTTTGGTTTCTGTTTACATTCAGTGTAAGCCACCCAAAAATAATTGGGGTATCCTTGAGTTTTAAAAACACGTTGGAACGAGATAAAACTGCTGGCCTGTCGGCTGCTGTGTATCATAATTCGAGTTAAAATTGAGAAAGATTATTGCAGTGCTGTTAGTTTTCAACAAATTCCAGAGGGAAGCTAGTTGATTATGAAATCTAGCAGCCCTTCTGCCTGTTGAGCCACCTTTTTGGGGAAATTGGACAAAAGTCTTAAATTAAAAATAATGTGTAAATAATAATAAATAATACATTTGTGTGATAGTTGAATTAATTCATAACTATGAAGAGATATGGGGATAGGTGATGAGGCCAAAATCTACTTTAACAGTATACGTACCATGTTACAGTACCTATCAATTATTGTTCTGTACATTCAATTAAAAAAATGGCTTGAAATGTGTTAATTAGAAAATGCCATATTCCTCATATTTAATTATGTTGTCATGAACTTCATTTCAAACAAAAGCACCTGCCTCAGACCCACAACAGTAAAAAAAAACGTAGGCTTTTTAAAGAGGTCACATATTTTAACATCGATGGTTATAAATACAATTTTAGTGTCTATTCAACATGTCTGTGATGATAAACACGTATGCATTTGTAAAATAACAGCAAAATGTATTAACACAAAGCTCAGGAACTCTGCTTGAAGGTCTGCATATTATATTTACATCGCAACATTTATATCATAATGTACATGAACACCTTCATTCCCTGTTTATACTGCTCACCCTCCTGTGCAACACTCAGCACACCCCTGTCTGCCTTGACAGAACAACCACAACATCGCTTCTTCACTCTCACTTTGACACTCACTCAGTCCACCAGGGGTCCGTTTCAGAAAGCGGGTTTACTGAAAACCCCGGGTTTGTTAACCCTAAAATGAGGGAAACCTCGGGTTTGCCGTTTCAGAAAGAGAGATAACTTTAACTCTGAGTTGGTTACTATGGTAACTGTGTCTGTGAACCTAACCTGGTCCGGAGCAGGTTTTCTTCAGGAAACTCTGAGTTTTGCTCCGTCTCCCCCCTCTAGAATATAAAACCCTCATTCGACTTCCTCATTCATTCAGCCCGTCTCACGCGCATGTTTGAGCCGTTACAAATTTAAAAAAAAAAAACGTTGCCTCTCTGTGGTGCTCTGACACCTTTGCAAAAGTCTTTTATAATTATGATAAAATAATCAAAAGACAAATCTGTGTCAAAGTCATCATTTTTAGACTTTCCAAAGCCGAGAGCACTCAAATAAGACGCCGTAAGTTATTGGAATTTTTTTTTTTTAAACTCACACAATGCAGTTTAATCAACATAAATTATAATGTATATGAAGTCAGTATCATGTTAGGGATAAAGCTAATGCACATTAAAACAGCCACTGAATGAAATTTCATTAGTTTAATATTTAAAATATGATTGAAGTGAGGTTCAGCCATGAGCCTGTTCTGCCTGAGCTGTACCTTTGAATGATGTTCTGGTATTTTATTTTTAACTGCTTCCATGTACGTTTTTCTCCCGCTAGATTGCTCCTAAATTAATTTAAATTTTAGCTTCCAGTCGTAATTAAGTATCAAATAAATGGACCAGTTCAAATTTACACGTTTACTCGAGCAGCAATTTCTTCCCACGTTGCTTCTCTCTCTTTTGCAGCTGTAGCCGTGTTTTTATTCTTTGTTTTTCTTAAAACATGCTCGTATATTCGCTGTATGTCCGCATGAGGATTTCGAGCTCCACTGGTGTGACGTAGGAGGACCTCTTTTTGTGTACCGTTGCCATGGTGAATCATGGTATCGTGCACACACTTAACTCTGGCTGAACCTACTCAGAGTTGATTGAACTAACTCTGATCAGCTGTTCTGAAACCAAAAAGCCAGCGAATTTTAACTCAGAGTAAGTCAAACCACAGTTCGGGGTTAGACTCAGGGTTTGTTGAACCTCCTTTCTGAAACGGCTTACACACCTTAGCTCAAACAATAGTTTAGGAAAATAAAAATAAAAAATCAGATTCAATTCTTACTGGCTTATAAAGTTAGAAGGTGATCTTGTAGTGGCAGAATTTGGGGAATGGCTAGGTTCCATAGAAAGATAACTTTATGACATACAGGTTTTACTCAAAATAGTTGCAGGGTTTATACCATCATATTGTCCAACAATACAGGTACATATTGCATACCTGATTGCCCTTTTATGTTTATGAAAAATTCAAATTAAACACAATTAAAAATACATTGTAAGGTCATATTCAGTTTTTTTTTGGTCATATTTATAAACACACCTTTTATATTCAGTATAACTAAGGTTGTTTTTGTTGACAATGAATAAAGTTTATTCTTACCATAAGACTCGTACGACTCTGTTGTCTCTCCGTGTCCATAGTCATAGTATTCTGGCTCTCTGATGGACAAAAAAAAGTGAGAGAGAAGAAGAAAAATAACTTGTAATCTTTGAAAAACATCAAGTAGCTGCTGACAGTAATGTCTAGGGGGATGATAATTGGCTTTCATGAATAAGATCAAAGCTAACTCTCTAGCATGGAACATCCTAGTCCTGGCTGGTTCCCCTTAATAACACCCCCATTCAAACCATGAAACATGAAGTACCATCAGCACTGAATTTTTGCACAGTGTCTAAAATGTATTTCTGCTCTCCTCAAATCCTTTTCCTCGCAACTAGGCAATGTGCGTGCACTCTATGAGAAGCAGGTGAAAATAACCAAAGAGACGTCTGATTCACTCACGCCTGCGGCTGACTGTAATAGCTGTCGTATGACTCGTAGGCCGTGTCTGTGTAGCTCTCATCGTAGCCCTGGAGAGGAAAGGAAACAGAGAAACAGAGTGAGATTTAAGGAGAGGTGTGTTCATAAATCATGAATGTCAAGGTGTCCCCAAAGAACTACACTTGTACTAAAGCAGACACGCTCCCATCATGTTTCCAGCATCCCAGATCCCTACTTCCTGTGTTGACGGATGTGCAACTCAAAGCTGAGTGCAAACAGAGGGCCCAGAACAATCTCATTTAGAGACACGGGTGGAAAAGGTCTTCATCACACCTGACAGCATAAAGTCTCAACAGCAAAATCATAATTTGGCCATTGCACTACTGAATCTTTATTAGGTCTTATCATTCCTTATATCTACCTAATCAAAATGTAAGTTTAAACAGATATTCACTTATTTGTATTGCATATTTAAACTAACCACAACTAACTTTAATATAACCTATAACATATTTGCTGAGCAAATCCACACACAAACTAATAGATACATTAAAACTACCTTCCAATAACAGATGCACTTACATATTCCTCATATGTCTCCGCAGCTACGGCAGGGGCGTGCTGGTGGGGGGGTGGAGGTGCCATTCTCTGGGGGGGGCCACCTGCTGGGGGCCTAGCGCGGGGGGCCACGGCTCCCCTGGAAGGCGCTGCAGGAGGTCCTCCTCGGCCTGCTGGAGCACCCCTCACTGCTCCACCTCTGCCTGGGCCGCCTCGAGTCACACCTCCCCGAGGAGGCATTCCCCTTCCCCTGGAGAAAGAAACACTAAGTTAACACGGTGTTCCTCTAATGACGGAACATTTCAGCATTTTAGAAAATATGCTTCTTCAATTTCTTTAAAAGAGTTACATCAGTTGATGGCTACAATCTTGTGTCTCTGCGCTAAATATATAGGTCCATCCAGAAGTTAGCTTAGCATTTCATGTTTGTTAAAACCATGTTAATTAGTGAGCATTGACGGTGTTGGTATTTAAATTTGTTTTATTTATTGACAGAGTCATGTTAGCTGTTATCTCCTGTTTTCAGTCTTCATTTGGCTGCCTACTGGCATTATTTACCGTTTAGACACGAGTGGTAATCTTGTCATCTAAGTCGTGCCAGGAAAGCAGGTAGGCTTGTTGGCCAAAATGTCAAGCTATTCTTTTGAAAAAAGAAAACTAATTATGACAAATATTTGTAGTGTTCTTCACATCAAGACGCTCACGTCATGTGTGGACCTCTTTGTATTTCACTTTTTTTACTCACACGTTTCACACAAAAGATCTGCTCTTTTGTATGCAGCTGCACAATGCATAAAACTTCTAGCGGTTCCTTTGCTGCTTATCTCTTTGTATTTGGTCAATGACCCAACAGCTGTTATAGAAGGAACCCTGTGTGCATATGTGTATGTATGTGCATTTCAAAACCTGTGTGTTCCAGAAGGGGGGACTCCACGGCCCCTGACAGGCAAGCCCCCTCGGCCTCGGGCTCCGTGCTCCTGGCCTCCATTCAGGTAGCTCATCTCCATGAACTGCTCTTGGCAGATATCATCCATCATATCCTACACACAAACGCACACACAAATGAAAAAAAAAAAAAACAGGAAAAGGAGAAAGAGAGAATGAGAAACAAGAGCACATGACAGGGGACATGACAAGTGAAGGCACATAAATAAAAAGCAAAAAAACGAAGGAGAGGGGAAAGAAAATGAGGTAGTGTGAAAGAACGAGTGATGAATAACGGGGTAAAAACAATTACTGAGGTGCCCACAACACAGCACCCCCCGAACAGCTAACAGAGCAAGTAGAAGAAAAGTCTCAGTGCCAGTGACTCAGAGTGTTAAAGAGAAGGGGGCAGGGGGGGTCGTGGTTGTGGGAGGTTGGAAAGCATCCATCCACACTCCCTGCCTTCCTGTGCCTCTCCATCATGCACAAAATGTAAATCACTTCTTCCTGCACTTCTTCACAAGTCTGGTGTGACTGCATCAGCGGTTACCTTATTCTATCCACAAATACAATACATTGGGATGGATTAGTGACACTGCCTGTCTGAGCAGCACAAATCCTGCAACACAATCCGCTGCCATTCTTCAGGGAGCAATCGCAAGGGCTGCACTGTGACCCAATCAATTCTTTTTCATAAATCAATCCCTGAAATTTCGACGGAGATCTAATGATGGTGAAAAATAAGGAAAAAGAGTGATAGTACAATATGCTGCTCAGGCGGCATTTTTCAATTTATCTGCAGCAGAAGCAGGCAAACGCGCCATTTGACTGATTACAGATTCATCTCAGGCAAGAAGCAGAGTTACTGCAGCGGCATGTAACAAGTCAGAGAGTGACACACATTTACCCATCAAGGTGTTTAGATTAATTAATTTTCAGTGGATATTACTTTGTATAGACAAAACAAATCCTACAAGCCGGGGCAAAGCACTGATGTTGAATTTAAACCATTAGAAATACAGGTATAATGATGTAAAAGGGACAAGGAAGTACAAGAGAGTCAAAGCCTTCTGGATTACCTGAGGAGGAGTACAGGTAATAAATAAAACATTTCCCCTGCGAATCACGTCCATCCATTTTCTGCGAAACCTTAGTAATATATTAAAATATGACCCTGCTCCAAATGAAGGCTTTCAAGCCTGACAGATTATGGCTTTAAATTGTAACGATAGGTTCTGCAGGAGATAGCTTTTATGGTCATGCCAATGCCAGCATTGCGACTTCTCGTTCAGCCTCTTCGTCTCACCTTTAAACAAAGGACTCTATTCCATAGCACCCTGAACATATACTCTAAAATGTTGGGCTTGTTGGCCTGCTTTGGAATGAGCCTTTGTTAGACCACTATGGGCTGCAGCCCAGTTCAACAGCGGGTTGGCTTGTGCTCAAGAATCTCTCAGCATAAAACCAATAAACTAAGTGAAGGCCACACAGGATGAATTCTACCACACATATGTCTGGAAGCCAAGCAGATTCTCCTCACTCTCTGGATATGACACTTGGGTAAGGACACAGTGATGGACAGACACTGTCTTTACCTTCAACTCGCAACAATCCTCGGAAAAGCACACGGTCAGTAAATTACCCAATTATTTTTGAGGTTAAGACCAAATATAACACAAGATTAGCTACTTTGTCTTTCAGAAACAGGCTTTCTTTTCTCCGACTGATATTTTTTCCAGACTAAAACTTTTAACAGATTACAGTTATTTTTAGTTGCAACACCAATTCAATTTGTAGGGCTGAGTTTCCAGTTTCAGCTGAATGACTGAAGAGTACTGACATCTGACTCTGATTTAACAACGAACAAATGCAAAAACTTGCTTTGCACTATGTCTTTAGAACAGACATGCTCTTTCAGTCCAAAAGCATTAGGCTACTTTATCCTCAGAAAGTGTGAAAGAGTGTTTATTAATATTATTGATATTGTATAGAATAAATTATAAACTTGATAATCATGAATGGCAAAAAATACAAAGTCCAGTCAGACAGGTTAATAGACACTCTCCAACCAAAAAACAATGAGAAACAAGCAAGATAAGCAATTAAGTCAGACTCACAGGGAACAGAAACTTCTTGACCTCCTCCATGGCATGCGCCATGCGCAGGTATGCATCTGGCACCGGGGCAAATACCTCGATGAATACATGCAGCTCCATCGACAAGTGGGCGTACTTGGGCTCCCCACCTTTCCTCAGCCCCTCCTCCTGAGACATGGGCAACATAACCGGAGTGTCAGCAAGTCAAAGAAAGCACACAACTAACATTACCTTATATTAATGAAATGAATTTTGAAAGAGGTTATCACATTTCCCCACCACAGAGGGCATCGGGCAGGGATGGGTTTTCCCCTTTCTTTATGTAGCTTAATAATGAGATCAAACGGGTAGATAGCAGGTTAGACAGGATATCCTGAAGATTTTTGGAACAGATGTGCAGTGCGTGGATGCCCTTGGCTTTACGTTTACATTCATCCAAACTATCCTGCAAGCTGACGCCATCTGGACTGAGTACATGCCATCCCTCTGAAGTGCAGGCCAGATGCGTTATGGCTTCAGGTACACTTCTCACAGGTGTGTAACACCAACTGCGTGTGTCTGTGTATGTATTACCTTGGATTTGTCTCTCATGGATCCTTTGCCCAGCACAGAGATCTTGGCTCCAGTCTCTTCCTGCAGACGTTTGATTGTATTGCCCTGAGGTCCCAAAATCTTCCCCACGAAATTGAACTAATAGCAAAACAAAGCAGAACAAAATTAGCCTGACAATCAAAGCAGGGGATAGTTAAATACCAAGAGAGTGAAGGAGCAATCACTGTCAAGGGTCTTGTTGCACATACTGCAGCCTTAAGTAGTAGATTTACCAGAGACGGTCGATATGAGCTCTTGGGGGCTGTAATACCTTCAGTTACATTTACTACAATAATCCAAGCACTGAACCAGAACCAACTTGTGATCAAATACTGCAATCTTTGCCATCTCAATCTTTAAACAAAGTAATTACCATGTGTATATGTCATGTTCTTAAATTAGCTGTCATTTTAAAAACACATTTAGCACAGTTGCCCCCAAGGAAGCAATGTCTCCTGGAGGTTTAAAAGTAGCTTTTGCAATCTGAGATCACTCTTTAGTTTTTTTTCATCCCTGACAGAGCGGACTGATGTAGCAACCTAAACTAAGTCTGGCTGGCAGACTGAGACAGCCTCCTGGAGATCAGAAGCCGTCTTACCCCACAGACACGACTACGTCATGATAATCTGATGCTGGAGGTGCTCAATAGGTATTACTCTTGAGGTTTAAGATTTTAAAGACGTGTGGATCTATCAACTTTTGCAAACATCAAGTAAAGAGAATTCTAAATGTTACAGAGAAGGCCAGCTCCATGTAAACCTTGATGACTCAAACTGATGCAAATAAATTAAACAACATGCAAATGAAGCATTATGCAACTAGAGGCTTGTCTTTTGAGTTTTAAAGGAGAGATTATACTGTCAAATGCCTTCTCCTGTACCATAAACCATCATCCTAAACTCTCATGTTAGGGAATAACTGGAGGTTACATGACATAGTCAAGTAACACTTCAATTACACACAAAAGACTGGGTCCAATGTTCTGAGCACAGTATCTGTTACAATGCAATGTAGTGCTTCCATAATCATTGTATTATTAAAATTTTGCTCCTTTTGGTAATATTTGAAAAAACATGCCAGTATTGGCTCTCAGCTGTAATTACAGACAGGAGCTTAAAGATCAAGGTTGAGAAGAGTAATTTAAGACTCGCAAGTAACCCCGTGGCTTTATGTAATTGAGACTTGTCTGCAGGATAAATTAAATCGAGAGGAAAGAAGACGGAGTGAAAAAAAAAAAAAAAACAAGGGCAAAGAAAGCTCACCTTCGGGTACTGTTTGACAGGTATGAGAACTCGTTCCTTAAGCTTGATGTTCTTTGTTGTAAAAAGATCCAGGTATGTTTCAGCCTCCTTTTTAGTCTCGCCTTTCTGGATTCTATCAATTTCTAGAAAGCGAGAGGAATTGTTTTAGGCAATTGTTTTATGCATTCAAAATGTGTTCAAAGAGGCAAAAAACCTAGTGCACTTCTACATGCATATTTTTAACTAAGCATTTATTTAGAGATTTGCAGGTCATGAGCAACCTCTATGTCTAGGTTAAGCTTGTTTAAGTTTAAAAATTAAAATTTTTGGACATGTACATTAAATTTAGAAGCTGTTTCAATGCACCACTATTCATCCTCAGCTTAAAAACAACACTTCTCAGCTTAATATTGCCGTGTTTAAACCGAAACATTTAGATTGAAAAACATGTTTTCTGGATGCCAAACCATTACTGGAGCTTCCGGGTGAAAAAAAGAGTGTAAGTGGCAACTATTTTTTATATTCAAATACAAATCCAAAACATTTGCTTTTTTGGGTTTTGCTTTTTTCTCTTTTTTAATTATTGTAAACTGGATATCTCTGTTTTTGGAGAAATATTTAATTATAGCTTCCTAATCTGAAAAACATCAATTAATTATGGGAATAATTGCCAGACTAATCAATAAGGAAAATACTTCTCCATAGTTAGTTGTGGACCTAATCTTGAACCTTGCAAACCATCATTTAAAAAAGGAGTTCATAGCTACATTTTCTGAAGTAGCACCTTCTGCCAACTTTTCCATGTGGCACAGTACTCAATAGTACCATCTTAAACAACATCCTCACTCCTGGCCATGACAACTCCTGAGCCTGCGATGGGCAAACCTGTCAGCTACACCACATACCAGCTGCAGATAGAGGAAGCCTTAGATGTAGAGCCACAAAACAAGCCGACACACTTTTCTCTCTAGATTATTCTTGTGTTTCTTATATCAGAGATGAAGCCTACTTTGAGCACATCCTGTTAGATAAAGAGACCTTCTTAATCACATTCAGAGTTACCTGAGGTACTCGAGTCACATATAAGAATCACTTTGCAGAACATGACTCAAAACCACTGGGATAGCACATTGGCAACAGTGCAAACAACAACAAAAAACACTTAAGTAGCTCTATCTATATTACATAAGAGCAGGCTACTTTCCCGTGTCTGTTTGTGTATCATTTTCATGTATCAGTGAAATTTTCCTATTAAGATTTGTGCACTCAGTAACATTCACTATAAAACTAAATCCATCCAATTACTGAGCAAACTGATTACCAAAGAACAAATGTATTTGTCTCCTCAACTGCACAGCTACGGGACAGCAGCCGTGGAGATGCCGAGGCTTCAGTCTCCCGCTCAAGGACGCTTCAGCAGCAGTTGACAGACAGCGGAACTTCAAGAGTTCTGTCACCACAGCTAGGCCACCTCTCGGCACTGAAGAAGCGAGGTGACCCCAGTCACGGACACTGACGTAGATTAATAGGCGGCTGCGCAACGTGTCTGTTAGACAACGAGATCAACAGGGGCTCGCCAGTATAAACAAACGACCGTTTGTCCATTAAGCGTGTGAGTTGTCAAGTTTAAACTCTGCACGGACCGCGACAGCACTGAAGTATACCGATCTGAAACGTCGCAGCTGCGTGAGGGGAAGCGGAAATTATACAGAAGAATATCTAAAGTGTGATTCTTTCAGTGGTGTTATAATAGCTTCAGGCTATTTAGGTCCCAGACACTAGTCATTAAGACATTATCTAATTAACTCCTACTTGTATCCATGAATTATACACACACAAACTCACACATTAATTGATGTAAAGTGAACCCTTGCTGTCAGTATTCTGGGGCAGTCCCGTCCGCAAACACACTAACGTTTTCATTACCAAGCGTGTAGGTGAGCAGTTTTCCAAGGTGCGTTCGCGAGAATTGTTTTGCCCCTCTCAAACTCAAACGCATAAACATATGTAAATTAAAAAAACATATTTCAGTACTTTACCTGTGTTTAAAAGTTTCATGGCGTGCGTGAACGACGAATCAAGGCTATCCTTCTCCGCCAGCAGTTCGGGAAGATATTTGTCGTCGTTCTCCATTTTGAGTTTATACAGGGAGTCAGTTTCGGTGGAAGAAAAAAAGCGCGAAAAACCCAACAATGATATCAAAAGTAGTCCAGTTATGTAACTACGGAGTACCGTGTATCCTCTGGGCAGACAGCGCTTGGCATGTGGCTACCGGGCGTTTCTGCGACGAACGGGTCCGCTACTCAGCGTCTTTGTGGTTTCCCAACCGGACAGGTCCCTCTTTCAGCTGCTGCTGCTGCTGGATGGAAATGGGAGAACAAAAGCGCTGAAAAGAATAGTGATCCGATTCAAGCCGGCGGAAGTGAGCTCAGAAGGACGTAGTTCTCCGGACTGACGCCGCCTACTGTGTGCTGCGCTGATGTGCGCCGCCTCCTATAGAGATAATCCCACTATCAGATTTTCAGCATTGGTATGGGTGTGTCTGCTGCACGGTGTTGTGCTGTTGTAATAAAAATTGCCTAGACTATTAAATAAGGCTTTTGTTGAAGTCCCCTACGACTGGGTTCACTTTACTCAGTGGGAAACTCATATAGGTAAATACACTAACATTTCGCAAGTGCTTAAAAGTAAATTGATTAATGACCATATGCTATTCAACAGGACAGTGATTACTTTTTATTTACTTAAAGGTAATGTACGGTTGATTTTTAAAAAAATATTTTTGACCTAGTCTATGTATTAATAACATTCTTTAGGGAATGCTTTTGACTTTAGGCAGACAGACAGACAGACAAACAGACATAGATAGATAGATAGATAGATAGATAGATAGATTTTATTTGTTAATACAATTTTAGTTCAGGCAGGGTGACCTAAAGATGTGGCACTTACAGTATATCTCAGGCTTTCTACTGCCTCTTAGTGGCAGAGCTGATCATAATAAAGTGTGCCTCATGCTGCTGAAACCGGATCCATTAGCAGAAGCCAGTTCTGAGACTAATCCCCCATTTTCCTCTCTACTTGTATTGATTCAAAAACACTTATATGCAAGTGAAAAGCGCAGTGAGGAGAATGTTTAGAACGGACTCTCAAGGATTGATTCCTACATTTCAGATTGTGGTAATGAACCTGTCACGCCACTGAGTGTAGCGGAAGGGGTCAGAGGTCGGAGCTGGTCTAATGCATACAAAGCAAGAGCAGACCATTCTTTGTGTATTGAACCTTTAAGCATATGAACTCGCATGCATTATTTGCAGATGGATGCTCTTTGAACAAACAGCAAAAACTGCAGGTAATTTGTCAGTCTGCTGCTGGAGTGACAAACTATAATGATCAACCACAGCTGTACCAGGGAACGTATTTGCTCAAAACAAATGAAGGCAAAAATTGTCTGCAATAAACACTTATGGGAGGCCGAAGACCCGCTCTAACTATCAGTGTTCAGCTTGATCTATCTCTGACCGTTACAGTGTTATTAGTGTTGGGGGTTGCAAGGTTGTCCTGACTCCTCTTGTCATTGACAGAATGGATAGCATGTGAGCTGAATTTCAATTGGCTCATAAAAGGAAGACTTACTTCTCTTGGCAGGTGGAGGAGTTCCAATCCGTTAGCTTGCTCCCCTGCCTTCTGCTTGTGTGGACTTCTCCCAGACCCTAACATACAGAGCCACAATCTGGGATGAGCAGGGGCAGATGAAAGGTAAACAATTGGTCAGGCTTACATAAACTGCCACAATTTCAGATCTTCGCATCTGACCATTTCTCTTGCCACAAATGTTCCAAAAAAAGGAACAGATTCAGCATTTGCCCTGAGTTTTAGCTTTGTTAGGACAAAGGAGCACGAGAGAGACAACATCTAGAGCATCATGGGGACCCACAAGCACCACCAAAAGTCAAAGTAATGAAATTCTTAGCAGCTCCTTATGGCAGGTTTCACTGCAAATTTTACGAACTGCAGTATAAAAAGTTAAAGAGTTGACAGACATGCTTCCAGCTCTCAAAGGCACTACTATAGGCCAAGTGTTGCTTTGAGTTAAATGGGGACATAAGGATGCTTTAAATGACAATGCTCAAATGCTGGTGCAATGTTTACCATGTTAGATCAGCTGAGACTACTTAAAAGTAATTATTTTCCATGTAATTGGTAATGAACTTAAGGATAAGACATTACAAAAAGTATGTAAAAGTAAAGTGTGATAACATTTCATCCTGATGTACATGAATGTTTGAACAAAATTTTATAACTATCCATTTAATAATTAGTGAGTATTTTCAAAGTCATCTGGGAACCATTAATGTCGGGGGGTCTTGTATTGAAATATTGTCAAGAAGGACGGCGATCCTATTCAAATGAAAACAGACATGCTTAAATTAGTCGGTAAATATACTTGGGAGACTGTAAATATACCTGGGAGGCCCGTCCAGGTCCAGTCTATGTGGGAAACATTGTTATAGTTTTATTTCACAATTAGAAAATCACTAATTGATGGTTGGCCTTCGGTAACGTGGTGCAAGTAATTAATACATGTACATTCAAGTAATCTGTAAGCAACAAAATAAGCAGAAATGGTAAATTGTAAAATATCGAAGATCTCCAGCGGCAAACCTGTAAGCCCACAATTTGGGAATCACTTTTCTAGAAGCTTTAATGAATATTCTGAACCAAGTACCATACATTTGTTTTCTCTGTATTCAGAAGTAATTTATTTCCCCATGTGCATTTGCTTCTTAACTTTATTTCATAACTCATCACCATATCAAGTTCTCCAGATGTGTGAGCTGAGGTATATCATAGAATCGTCAGCATACATGCCAATGATGGCCTAATTCAAAATACATGGTATCATTTATTAAAAGAGTAAATAAAAGCATCCCTAAAGAACTCCACACGCTGTAGCTCACTGCTGTTACCTCACAATAAGTACGATTAAAATGTACAGTATATTTCTGTCGACTAGAAAACATGTCATCAGTGCAAGCAGGTGCTTCAACGCCGTAACAGCTAGACTAATAAAATAAAAGATAAAAACTAATTTCAGTTATTGCTGTAGTTGTGGCGTGCCCTCCTTTATATAAATGCTGATAAGGCATCTAGAAATCCTTTTTATTGAGGATTATCTAATACGGAATACAAGTTCTGAGTAAGATTTCTCAATGTAACATCTTTTTCGTATATAACTGTGTGAGGGTCAGAATTTCTCACCTTCGTTGCCATGCAGAAAGTTTGGTTTTATTAATCCAGGTTGTGAGATATCTTTGATACTTCTTCCAACACTCCGAAGTCTCACATACTATGACCCTGAAACATTCCATTCCAACAGTGTCCTAGTCTAAACACCTTGCTTTTTTCTCTTTTCTGCAATGGAAATAGTGTCGATATACATCTTAAATAGATATATCTAAGCAAATAACACCCAAAGTATTAGTACGCCTAGAATCTGTTATCATTAGCAAACAGCATTATCATCCAGTTTGAATACTTTTTCTGGCCTCGTAATAAATCTAAGTAAATATTCACTGGCCATTTAATAATCCCTGTTGTTTACAATTGAACAATTACAACTGCATTTATCTTGATGTCATTTAATGGATATATTAATAGAGGAAAAAATGTTAAGCATTTCAGAATAATGCTATTCTATTGCATTCTGAGTGTACGCCATTGTTTTAACATGGATAACTCGAGCAAATTCTTTTGAGGAAAGATGGATTACCCTGGTTTCTAGTTTCTTTTCACTCACAAGGTCAAGGGATTTTGCCTGCTCTAAGTGTGTATTCACATTGGTCTCTCTGTACTTCTTCATCTTATTATTTTACAAGAGCGTGCACTGAAGGGTGGAATAAAGGCATCCACATACCAGTAGAAATAACTGTAACAGGAGCTAAGTTAGGGAAAATGAAGAGTTCTCAAAATTTCTTTCACTATAATGAGCAAGAACTGGAGTCATTTCCCAAATCCGTCTCGGCTCTGTCAGAAAGAACACAATCTGAAATGTCACATTACTTATGTATTACAGCAAAATACGTTATGTTTTAACCTGGAATGTTCGTTATACCCTCCTCTTTGTTAATAGGGTAAATTACAGTTTTTGGCTGCTGGGTCTGTGCAAATTTTTCCCCTGTTTTTTTGCAGAAGCAGCACAACAAGTAAGTGCCCTCACTAATGGATTTTCCTAGAACTGCAAGTGGAGAAATAACACTCCTCCAATGTAAATATACTTTGCAGGAGAGTAGCGTAATGCTCAAAAAAATATTTTGCAAAATCCAAAACATCTATGAAATTTCATACAAATTCCCAGGATCTAATCTTATTTTGTAATGTTGCAAGCCCCTTGTTAGATTCCTCCCCAGAGGCATTGATCAAACAGAATAATCACGGTGTGAGCATGACAGAGACAGAGAAAGGGAGTGGGAAATGGGATGAAGGGAGAGCTTGTTTTCCGTGGTTATTGGATGGTGAGGTGGGGATAGAGAACGCAGGCGGGTGGAAAGAGAAAGAGATGGTTGAGGAGGGGGTAGGGTAGGGTAGGGGGGAGAAGGGAGTGTTACAGACCTAAGCAGGTGTGACAGTTCTGAAAGCTTTCATGGGGAAAAAAGGTTTCTCTGGCCTTGTAGCGATGCTAAACTGAGCGTGACCCTTAGACTGAACCCAGCCATCTCTCTTGCTTTCTTTCTTGCCTAAACTACCAAAGAACAGGAAAACCCTCCACTGACTGTGTTTGGACTATGAGATTTAAACATACCATTTTTTAATCTTATTCTGTTTGTTTTTCCACCACTTTTATTTATTTACTTTCTTCTATTTACTATTTAATATTGTTGACATATGCTTTGCTATACATATACAGTATATATTATCTATATGTACACAGCCATACTGGATATATATATATATATGTATACTGAACTGGAATTAACATCTGGAGGCAAAGAGAATGAAGTGATGCAAAATGCTTTGCTAACTATATCATAGTTAGCAATGAGCATACATATGCAAATACCTGAGATGTCCCTATTTGTTCTCAAAGCTATGAATGCAATAGTAAATTTTTGCTCTGAGGCGTTAGCAAATACTATGTTTTTTATGGAAATAAAGTAGATCATTAATCTTCCTCATTAAACTTGCAACAGATAATAGACAACCACAGTTGACACCTGTTGGAATAGATACTTGACGCTATGCTAACACTGGGTGTAAAGAGCCAAATATCTGCCATGTGACATATTCTGGGATTGGTTTGTTTAATGGTATAATTGCATTGTTATAAATATTTATATAATCATGCTTAATTCAAACCTAATATCAGGGAAGTTAACAAAAAGTTTACTTAAAAATTAAATTCTTGCCTTCTTTATACAATGGCTCTAACCCTTTTGGCTCACAAGTCTTGCAGCCCGAGATGAAAGGACTTTTTAAATCAATCCAGACTGACAGAGCAGTAGATCCAGGGATGTGGAGCTGAAGAAGGTCAGGCTCCACCCATTTGGCTCTGCACTGAGAAATTTATTTTTTCAAATTGGCATGGACCAAAACTGAAAATTCAGTGAATATGGACTTTGTCTTGGACCAGAAACTAAGGTCTAATAAGATATTGTTGCTGTATGTTTGCTGGATGTGTAACATGGCCACAGTTTGCTAGCAAATTAGCCATAACAACTCTATGGTCAAACCCTGTGTTTGCTATAGACGTCTATATGGGTTCAAATAACAGCCCTGAACCCTGATGGATGTAGGAACTCAGTTCTGAGATCAATTGGACCCGATATTTTATACAAGTATATATAACCATCATGTTTTTGCCTGAGATATAACTGGATACAGAATGCTATTCTGTTTTTACTCTGTGTGTATGTTTAATAATGTTTACATCTAACAATAATTTTATTTCATGCTATGGTCAATTTTGTTGATTTTTGCTACCATGATTTGCTGTCTTAACTGAGTCGAATCCTCAGTCAAATCAATCAACTGCAGGCACGGGTCCAGGGTCTGCTGGCATTTTTTATTGTCCTTCTACCCCATTAATGTGCCAAAGTTAATTTATTCAGCTTTAAGTTATAAATGTTGTAAGTGGTGTTATCATATTTTCTGTACATTAAAAGTATACAAATATGAAAGAAATAAAGTCCGGAACTACTTCAGTTTTGCATAATGTCGATCTGCTGCATAGACCTTTTCAGCTTTATAAAATACTTTATCACCAACAAGTCATCTAAAAATTAAACAACATTGCACATGCCTGCTTAGCAGCAGACCAAGTGATCCGCCAGGGCACTCAAAAACTGGTTTATACCTTAAAAGAAAAAATGTATGCAACGTGTGATTTTTGCTGA
Source organism: Semicossyphus pulcher (assembly GCF_022749685.1). Taxonomy (NCBI): domain Eukaryota; kingdom Metazoa; phylum Chordata; class Actinopteri; order Labriformes; family Labridae; genus Semicossyphus; species Semicossyphus pulcher. The sequence goes on from NW_027211726.1 coordinate 26,138,488, forward strand.
AAGTAAGTAGGGCACTTGTGAGCACAAGGGGCAGAGGAAGGCTGGATCTGTTTACTGAAACTCGAGGATTTTATTTGTTTGTTACTTGTTTGTCTGTTTATTATTGTTTTTGTCTATTTGTGGCTGTGTGTGTGCATGTTGGCACGTGTGATTTATGTACAACATGCCTAACAATCTCGGGCTTTCCCTCTTGATTTAAGTGTTTTACTCTCTCCTCACTATCCAGCTAAAGATGCACCGATAGTATGGATTTATGGTGCCTGGCTGCATTCATCGGACCCAAATGAAAAGCCAATAAGGTGTTCATAGACATATATATCTTCACATAATGACCTGTGGCTCGTTAAGTTTTTATATTCAGTGTTACCTCTGGGAGATCACTGAGGTAACAGTTTACATTCAACCATGGTGCTGTGTCATCATTAAGCAGACAGAAAAGTGGCTGTGGGAGATGTTTACGTCCTGAGGCAGGGCTCTTGGAATGGTGTGGTACTTCTCCTTGGACAGTGTGTCTTCATTCAGTGCAGGTTGCCAACTTCAGAGTATGCAAAACACCCACAGACTTAATTTTATGTCCATTTGATACACAGTAATATGATACTCTCTTCTGTCTCCTTGCACACACTGTTCTGTAACAGCCATAAATCCAAGACTTGGATTCATTAGTAAATTGGATTTTTTCCTGTCATCGTCTGTGTAATGCTAGGACTGCTTAGCCTGCCCCAAGCGTTTGACTTTGTTTCCCCTACTGACAAGTTGTTTAGACACTGCGACTTGTCCTCTGGGACCACTACAAGACTGGGTTCTTGTGAAGTACCTTTACAGAATGCACTTTAGTTCTTTATTTAGAAAATTCTGCATCTGTGAAGTTGCCTGTCTATATCTGAGGGAAGTAAACTTAATGTATTTATCTTCTGATGGTGAGTCACTTATGGTCTACCTGATTGTGCTTTGGATACAACTGATCCGGTTCTGGAAAGCACTTTAGGCTTTGTTTAGACTGCAAGCCCAAATCCTTCTTTTGGAATATCCAGATGGTATTGATTTTTGATTTGATTTGATTTGAAACAAGTATGGATGGCAAAAAAACATATAAACTTTTGTATATACAATCCAAGCCATATTTGGAGATAGCAGTTTCAATTAAATTTGTATTGATGCCTCACAGTCTTCATAATCTAGACACTAATATCAGATTTGAAAAGATCTTTTGCATAACTGGCAACGACAATGTCAATTTGATTGTTATCCTCGCAGCTACCAGCAGCGGCTGACTGACTGTCTGGTGCAACAGTGGAGTTCTACATCACCACTTAGAGCAGCATAGCCCTTTCAACACAGCCTTTTCAAGACGAGACTTTTACACCTCTGTTATGCCGCACCATCTGTGTATAGGGCAGAATGGTTAGTCATAGTCGTTCCACCGCTGAGCTAACAGAAACAACACAACGAAAATAACTGAAAGCAGTAAAAGTATCTGCTGAAAAAACGTTGAGTGATTATATTAAAGATTAAGACAGTAGAGAACAGAAGCACTGTCGGTAAATGAAACTAAGTTTTGCTTTTTCAATACCATGACTCTTTTGTTACAAACATTTTACTTAAAGCGTGGCGAATAGTCTTCTGAAATGTACTCACAAACATAATATCCACCTGCATTTGGTGCTCAGTGGATGTTAATGTGGTAAGTGGGTGGTGACACTGCACTAAATGTTTTGCTCCATGGAACAAAGTTACTCAACAGTGGTCCTGAGGTTTCACTATACCTGCTTATATAAATGTTTCTCCGACACACCTTAAAGAAGCACATTGTTTTCAGGCTTCTGCTGAGCTTGCTGTAAAAAAGTTCAATGCACAGCACCCTTAGAAACCTGTTAGACTCCAGATGATTTGACACAGAGAAAGCCACTCAGCTTAGAATTTCACTAATGACACTTTCACGTCATTCTGATGCCGTGTTTCTGACTATTATACTGCTACTTAATAAGCAGCAGCTTGAAACTTGAGGCACAATCATACTTCTAACAAGTGAACACGTCAAGGGCTTCTTGAATGAGCCTCTGATGGGTGGACCATTTGAATGGATGCTTTAATGGAAGAAAAAATGCTTTAATTTGATTGCTGACCTAAAAATAATAGAGAATCTTTAATATTCTTCATTTCACATTGTATAACATATTTTTCACTGTTTCTGAATCCTCAAACTTTATGTATTTCCATGAAAATATTAGCAATTTTCAATGTGGCCTCATAAATATATTTGAAGGTAAGGGGACAATCTTCCAAAAAATGTGTACTCCTTCAACTTCACTGAGCGTCTTTACAATATGAATCCAGACATCTGAATCAAGATGTAACTTGTATCAACACTGACACTCTTTATATTATCTCTCTGTTTTTAAAATATGGCACCATTTGTTCGAATGCATCTCCTTTGTATTTATGTTCAATTTATGAACAAAACTCATCCTTTCAGTTTAGCCTCTCGGTTCCTTCAAAAGGTGGACTGTCACAGCCAGAACTGCAGACCTTGAGCTGCAGTCTGTTGGCTCGATGACACAGCAACATCAAACAGGGCTCACAGCCCATTTGATATGTCAAAGGATGTTCTCTCCTGCCTCTGCTGAATGGTGTCTAGAAAGCACAAATACTACACATAATCTCTGAAACCAATAGAGGATTTAGCACTTGGTTTTAGGCTTTAGTAATTAGAAATGCATTTAGGCCTTCAAAGGCTGGCTTCAGATGAAGATCAGCTGCCTTTCTTGGCCGTGAAAGCTCTGTAAAGAAATGTCAGGTTTTTTCCCTGCTCTTCACCTGCCTTCTACCTTCAGGGCATTTATAAAGATACGGCCGTAACTCATCCCACATTCTGTTTTTTAATGATTGTAAATGATATACCTCTCTTCTTCAAAGCTTCCATTCTTTTAAGGTAAAATAGAGGTGTAAAAAAGAGGGAGAAATCCTGCCTTTGAGCTCCTTTTGCAGGGTTCCCTTTGATCGAGGGCTATGTGAGTGTGTGGCTTCGTGCATACAGAGCCATATGTGTGAGTGTGAGTGTGTGTGTGTGTGTTCCTGTTAAGAGTAAACAAAAACTCCATGTTCCCAATACTCAAAGATGTGTGATCGAGTACAAATCTCTGAGGTGTGTGAGAGAGTGTGTATGTGTGGCGTGTGTGCGTGAGACATGTGTATCAAAATGAGAGGTTTTGGCTCTTCCCAGCTAATGACAGACACTTCAGACAGAACTTTGAACGCAAACAAGAAAAAAGAAGTGCTGCCACAGTCACCCAACTTTCCCTGCATCATTACCTCTTGCTTTGAATGTTCCGTGCACTCAACAAACGCTGAGAAAAGCAATTTATCAACTTTTTGCTCCACATATTGCTAAAAATTATTCATGGAACTTCATAATTATGTGGAGGAGACATTTTCCTGTTCACTCCCCGAGAACAATATTCTTGTTCCCACTCAGCTTTCTGTTGCCATCTACAGTTAAGAAGCACATCGGACATTTGGCTCACAGTCAACACATTTTGCATTGTCCTTGTTCCACAGCCATAATCATCTATTTATCTTTGCACAGCTGCGTGGCAAGGCTAAAGCTCTGTATGTTAACTATGTGATTAGTTAAAAGATTATGCACTCATGGTCTGTCTCAGTTCAGAAGCATGAATATGCATGGTCTGTAATGATGTTTAAATCTGTGAAAAGGTTAAAAGGATCATTAACTCGCAGGGATTGACACAACAATAAAAAACATTAAAAAAAACAACTGTAAGAAACGTTACATGCATAAAAATGGTGAAAATACTAGAAACATGTTTATTGCTTTATCGCTCCATTTCCTCATCCTCCTTTCCTTTCATCTTTCAAATAACGTTGAAGCTGAGGAAACATTAACATAGTGATTATTTCTTTTTACTTTTCAGGTCTAGGTCTGTTGTCATAACTTGCTAACATCTTGCTTGTTCACAGAGGAAACCCCGTAGCTCTATCCAGTGCAGTCTCTTTTTGTATGCACAGTGCGTTCAGATTTACTCATATTCTGCACTTATCTGTGAAGTTTCTTTCATAAACTTTAGAGTTTTTCATTTTTGTTTGAGGTAAATTCTTTATGTATTATTCGAACTTAACTAGGATGTGTACTCTCTACCTTCCTGTACATGTGTTGATTTGTGCATGATTACATTTTTTGTAAAAAACAAACATAGATTAAACTACAGTTCTTTCTCAGGAAAGTCTTACATTAAGACTGTCAACTCACCAACCTCACGGTAGAAACTCATGTCACACCTGCTTATTTAAAACACTGCGTTTTGTTTCTCATACTGCTGCTCCAGGCATGCATAGACAACATTGTAACCTTATGAATTTTTGTGGTGAGACCAACTGACACAGACAACAAAGAGGCCATCAATCAAAGCCCACAGGAAGTTTTGTGTCTTTTTGCATATAAGGAACCGACCTCTTTTCTGTCATTTTGTGTAATCTGATTGTTTGGCAGGCTCAGCCCCCTCTTCACATCGAGGTTACGAGGTCTTTCTTGAGTGTCGAGTCAGATTTGTCTTGTTTGGCCTTTAGTAAAAGCATGCACACACATACGAATACACATGCACAACCCAAACCATGCGCCACATGCCTGAATTAAAAAACGCTCACACAGAAGCCGTGGGTGAAGCAGAGGGTGAGGCCTCTCGACTCAGACAGCACCTGGATCCAGACAGCTGGCCTGATGAGGTCTGATGTGGCCTCGGGCTTCTGAAAACTCTGCATTCTCAATGGACTCGCTCGACTACCTGCAGTGTTTCCTACAGCACTGGGGTCAGGCAGACTGTCCAGCCTCAGCAGCCAAGGCCGAACCTTAGATGAATTTTAAAGAGAGCTTTTTTTGTTGCATTGCTCTTACAGTGTTCTGTGGAGCTGTGTGCATTTAATCCGTTCACGTTCTTCAGGGGACGGCAGTTCAGTAAAGCCTGGAAAAGTCTCTGTAAGTTTCTACAACCACAACTAACAAAAAATGAAGACTTACAAACGTTCACTTCTTTTCAATGTACATAATGTACTTAACTTAATGTAGGTACGTTTAGTAGCATCATATACAAAGAGATATGTGGTGTACATAAGTTGCGTTGCCAGCTTACTTACAAGAATACTTTTTTAAACCCAAACAATTGTGTTTTCCAAAACCTAACTGTGACTGTTTTTCTTACTTAAACGTGTTCTCATGATTGTTGCAGTTCCAAAAGGCATTACCTTTTCAAAAACATAACCATATGTTGCATTTCTTAGCGATGACATGGCAGAGGCCTTGGCTATAGGGTTTTTACCCACTTTCTATGTGTCTCATGTGTTACCATCCCTTGGGTTCCTGTTGTCTCTCTGTGGTTTATCTAATGCTTGCCTCTTAGCGTGCCTAGCCTCTGTTATCCTAGCTGGCTCCACTAATCCCCACCTCCTAACTGCATCATCCGTGCATCATCAGTTCTCCAGTCATTCACTGCTAGATGGTTTAGTCTACTTATGGGGTCCAGACATTAAGGCCAGGTAGGTAGTTTTTGTCTAGTCTAGCGCTCTTGTAATTGTTTGTAACTGCCATCTCAGGATAGATGAGAGCAGCCAAACGTCACTTCACATTTGCCAGAACGACCATGCCCCCTTTTAAGTGAATACAAGCGCTGTTACAGTGCTGGCAGTAGATTATAAATCACATGCAGTACCATGCCTTTAAGCTTCTGCGCCAAATTTTGTGTCTCAAACAGTGAAAATAAAAAACAATTTAAGATTTCTTTTACCGCCACGAAGGGAAAAGGAGGGTAAAAGAAGAGCTCTGTGGCTTCAAGCTGCCTGCAGAGAGCATGAAAGTGGTACTCTGTGGGACTGTGTTGTGTTCCCTAATGGTTTTCGAACCAACTGCTATCCCAATCAGCGATCGCTGTTTGTAACAGCAGGAGCTGTAGTCTGCCTCTGTCACAAGTTCTTCACACATTCACTCACATAATTCTGGCGATTGTCATGTTGCATCTCATATGCTACCAAAATCATTTCACCAAAGCCTCTTACGAAAACTAAATGTAACAATGTAAAAAAAAATCTAAAACGTTACACTGAGCTTGTGTACGTAAATACTCGATAATATTAGTATTTTTTTCGAATAAAATGTTTTCTCATATTACCCACTACACTACAGCCTAAATTACTACACAACGCATTACGACAAAGGAATACTTTTTAACAGTGATGATCTTACTCAGGTAACAGGGTTAAAAAACACACAGTGTATGTGATGTCAGTTTATGACACCTCCTGTCATAAGATGGGGTTGTTCGTCAAGTATAATAGAGGCAGACATGGGAGGACACTCCCATACACCTATAATTGATTATTTTAATGTCACAATGCTAATCATTGATCGGGAAAGTCACAATATATATTTATATACGTATATATGTTTTCCGGACTGGTCATTGGATTAACAGAGTTAAGACTGTATGGTATTCTTGTTTTAAGTTAATAAACTGTCCCCCGGATTTCTGCACTATTCATATAATAGGGACTGCTCTTACCTAAAAGGGGGCAAAGTAACTGGATTGGTTTCTCTCATCTATAACCAGTCCATAACCTTTGCAGCATTTAAGCCCTTTTCAACATATACACTTGAGTCTGTGTAGTGCATTTTGGGTCTAAAAGAAAATAGCCGTTGTCTTAAAATCGAACTTGACTGCTTTATTTTGAAAGTCTAACCCGGAGTTGCATATTATCAGAACTAACTTGAACCCGGAGCTCTGCATGTACCAAACAAATGCTTGGTTGGTCCCTAGATTATCATATTTTGAAGATTAGGGCCACAGACCAAGCTGCCGTATTTTTGAATGGTTATTACTATTTACTTCATCCTCACATATAAACTACAAAATCCAGTTTTTCCTCATTTATAGGCTTAGATTTTACAACTGCACACACTTTGTTTTACCTAATCGACCTCTATGATTTCCTGCCAGAAACACAGCACATTCAATCAAATGATTCAGTGATGCAGTCACCTCTAAACTTTAAGCACTTTTCTCTCTACCATCTCTGCAAGTTAAAGCTGCATGAATTCCATTAAGATATTCAACCCCCATCCCTTTGTCCTCATGGTTTTGATAATGATATGAGCTGAGGAGTTAATAAGCGTATTAATTACCTGTGTAGGAGACAAACCAGCTCCCAGAGCGAGCCCACTAACCCCCCCTCCTAGCTCCCTTCCTCCCACACATCAAGCAAGGTCCTACACCGTTGTGTTTAAATGAGCCATCATCATCCAACTGTCTCCAAGGTCAGCTGAGGCTCTGCTATATGCACACTACTTGCTACGGGAAGTCTCTTAAGTAGCTCAGTAATGAGAATAATTAGAATAATACAAGGTCAAGCAGGACAACATAGGAAACGACACGGGGAAATGGTAAGATGGAGGGAATGAGGAGACAGTAAAGTAGGATGAAGCTGGAAATGAGAAAATGCTTGTAATCCTCCTGGAGACTGGAAGTGATCACGGCTCGATACTTAAGTTTCTAATTATCTCTGTCAGAGAGTGAAGCTTCTGTTAGGCAGTGCACAAGCCTGCACAAACACGAATAGACACACAGACTCTGACAGACGCACACACAGCAGGACAAGTCTTCAACCTGTCTGGACATTTCTGGAAAAAATGTCAAACCTCATCGACTTGATGTGACTAGATGTCTGCCACTCTCAACTGCACACAATTGCACACACTGTGCAACAACAGGGTTTTGTCTCCAAATTTTGACATGGATCTATCTGGTGCTTTAGGCGTGCCGGGGCATAGGTGCCTTTTCACAGCAAGAGGAAGCCAAAAGCACAGTCAGAAAAGGAGAGCATCAGCTCAGTGTGTACAGCGCATACAGCCAGAGGTCAGTACAGGTCAGCACTCAGGAGTAGCCCACAGCCCAAATAACAAGCAGAACAAACAGCAGGATTTCATTTCTCAGCTGAAGACTTTTTTTCTCTGAATGCTAAGAGACTTTGGCATACACCAGTGCTGTCATGATGACATCATTTAAACTTTCTCAGGCTACACCAGTGAGTTTTTAAAGTTGGACCCTTTTTCAGAACTTTATTTTGGTTCTCATTAACTCAGAGTAATAATTAGATTCCCTTGAAAGGTTTTTGGCAGTGCTCAAACAACTAGTTCTTATGTCACTTATGTGACCTACAATCAATAAATAAAAATCGATTGAAAACGGGGGAAATTAAGTTTTATCTTTGGCAATAAGGCCAAGTTATCATTAGCATTTCTTACCAACACATCTCCATCATATGGCTGAACCCTGGTCTGAACTGGTTCAGCTCAAATCTTAGAATGGTCAAAGCTTATGTAAAGATCCAGACAGCCAACCTGTCTCTGGTTCTTAGGTCTTTTCTGTGCTTCTCCACTTTTGCCTATATACAATACATTTCAACCATCATATGCAATTTAATAAACCTTGTAACCCCAGGCTCCATTCAAAATACAATGCATGCTTACAATGACTTTCCCCTGTTATGGTAATCGGATCATCAGCATGACTATTTTTTAGAGTTCCATTGCTCCTTTTATTTTGGCCTCATTCAGTCTGAGATCAGATGAGAGTGAAGAAGAAGCTGTGAGATATTCTTCGTATGACTCACAATGTAAATCATTAATAACATGAAACACGTCTGAAACACATTCACTTATAATTATTGTTGCATCCAGAATTTCAGACAAAGTTCACTGCTTTGTGAAACGAGCAAACACTCATCACATTTTTAATGATCACATGGAATTTGAATTTGACAAACCAAGTAACTGTCAGACCAGATTAATGGACTTACTCACTTAAAATGCAGAGAACTTGCATTTGAGTTGGCAAATACAGATAGTATTTCTATTAATGAAAACTAAAAGCTAAGAGGAGGTTTTTATTTTATTTTTACTTTTTAAAAATTTGAAGCTAGTGCAATTCATCTGGTGAAAGTTTCAATTGCTTCAATGGTTTTTCAGCAAGGTCGCAATAGTTTGTCGCTCATCGCACCCCAAAATCGATCGTGTTGAAATCCAAAGACAATGTCATTGACAAGAGCCACTGCATGAAGTAGAAAGAATGTTTGAGTATTCCTCAAATATTTGGCAGTGATGGAGCGAGCGGATTCAGAGAAAGGCTCCTTTGACCTTACTGGAGAAAACTGTCTGATAACCCTCACCTTCCCAGTGTATTCAGTCTTCCTTTTTCTGTGCCAGTTCTTTTTGCCTAACTTCAAACCTTGTCCCGCATTTTTTGTGTGGATGCGTATTAATCTTAGTATTGTTTCTGCTATGCATGGACAATCCAGTAAGCCTATTTGTTTTACTTTATCTGTATTAGATTTTCTGCAATCTGCTTTTGGGTCATCTCCCTTAGTGAATATAGCAAACTTGATAAAAAAACAAACAACCTTTCATCTGTTCCACCTTGACTGCTGCAGTCCTCTGTCAACAGCTCAGTGAAGCTCAGTGTATTCCAATCATCCTCTTTTTTGTCAATCGATCCGTTGAGGGCCCCTGGCGGGGACATGGAATTTGCTGCACGCAGAAAAACATTTCTGTGCAAACACAGAATGTATATGAAGCCAATCCAATCTCTTAGAACAACACAGAACTGCTGTTTTATTCCAACTTCATCAAGTAAACAACAATATGTGACTGAGAAAAACAGGCAGGGGGAAGAATCACCCCATGCACACTGGCTCTGGCAGTGGCAGCTGCAAGCTTTTCTCTCCTGTTTGCTGCACATCTGCTGCGTCTCTATACCCCAGTCTCATTTGCATGTATGCGATCAAATAGCGGCAATAAAAGTGACATAGGCAGGAGCGTAACCTAATGGCTTTTTTAAAGTAATCATGTACTGAGGTGGTATATATCTATGAATGTCACAAAGTATGTGATGGTAAAAGGACAAGAGTTACAGTGTGAGCTTGTGTGTGTGTGTGTGTGTGTGTGTGTGTGTGTGTGTGTGTGAAGGTTTACTTTCCTGCCTCTTGTGGCTGCTGCACATCATCAGTGAAGTGAAAGACAGCATTCTGGCATCTTTTACACTCCAATACACAGGAGAATAAATTCCCTCATAAGACCACCCTTAGCTCCACACATGCAGACATACACTCACACACACACACACAGCAGCATCCTTCTAAAAAAAGCATAAACACGAGGCATAAGAAAGTTGCTGAGAATGGGAAAAGCCGTCTAAGCTGTTGATCCTGTTTGCTGCTTTGAAATTTTCCAGGAAATCTTCCATTTCAATCTTTTTCACTGAGGGATGAGTGTGTGGCAATGGAGGCTGGTGGAGACTAAGTCTTATCTATTGCAGGGCAGAGCAGCACTCTCTGAAGCTCAGCACACTCAGGTGCTTCATCTCATGTGTCCTGTATCAGTAAGCCAAAACCCTTATAAGACTGGGGGGGGGGGACGGGGGGCGGCTCAAATATAAATCATATGAGGAATCGCCAACTGTTAAGCTAGTATTGGATGCTTATGTAAAACAATGTGTAAATGTTAGATATCTGAAGATTATGGCTTTAGTTAGGTGTTTGGTCAGGGGTGTAGCACTGGGGGGTGGGGGACTAAAGAGACAAAAAAAAAGCTGTGGATGGGAGGAGCCCATTGAGAAAAAGTGAGACAAAAATTATAGCCATCATGTTTTTTATCTGCCGTCATAGTTATGGGTTTCTTAAGTTCAGGCACCTAATACTAGGGGAAATTCGATAATATCTTTCACTTTCCACTTTACATATTCTTACCTTTTATACGTAACATTCTAAAACAAACTACCTACATAACTGTGTGAAAACGAAACCAGGAATTGTTTGCTAAGAGCACACACGTTCCGCAAAAAACCCTACCTTGGATTAAATAAAGAAGGATAAAAATATACATGTAGCTGTCATTTGTGTCTTATTTGAACATTTGATGGCTGATGGTTTGGTATTTCAGTAACCAGAGGTTGGATTTCTTTCTACATGAAAGCCTTTTTTTTCTCACTCTTTTTTTGAAGTCTGCACTGAGGGGAATGATGCTGGAAAGAGCAAAGCAAAGAGAAAAAGGTACAGGGCGAGAGCGAAAGAGAGGGGGAAAGGAAGAGAATGAAAAAAGAAAACACATATCTGGCTTACAAGAGAAGCCTCTGAGGAGTTTTGCTCATTTTATTTGAACCTGCTCATGTTCAGATGAGGAGTTGCTAGGTGCTGCTGAGAGATGCTCTGAATTAGAGAATAAGTTGGAAAGGACAAAAAAAAAGCACAGTGGGTGCGACAAGTTCTTTGTAGAAACTCTTACCTGACTGGAGAAAGGGGGACCAAGGCCCTGACAGATTCAGGGCACAGTGTGTCATTATGTGTCTGTGTGTGTGTGTGTGTGCGTGTGTGTGTGTGTGTTTCATTACTTTTATTTGTCCTGCGAAATAGGACATTGTGAAAAGGTTCTTACTCATCTACTCTTGTGTCATTGTTTCAAGGGCAAGCAGCCCATTTGCCTCGTTCTGGGGCCTTCTTTAAAACACACAAACTCACATATGTACAAAAATGGCATTAAAGCTGCAAGCAGCGTAAAACTTCCCCTCGCACCCCTGCAATCCTCAGGGGAAGAGGTCGTCATGGGTGACGCTTTGACTATGACTTAATACAGACATGTAGAAATGTACAGATTCCACAATGTACAGTTATGGAAATGTGTTCACAGTGTTATGAAAGTTATGCAGATTGTTTTATGATGAAAACTAAAAATCTTTATAATTTAGTAATGTGAATGTCTTTAGCCTGTGCAGACTACATTTAAAGTGGATCTTTCAATATTCTTGGAGGAAATTGCACAATTAGAGCAACTGTAAATGGCACAAATGACATATTCAAATGAACAGTGAATTCACAAAGGCTGACATCCTGTTGTGTGCTGAGCACCAAGAAGCCTTGTAATACGTCAAGAGATGCTACTTGTGCCGAACACATCTAGGTTAAATGTACCACAAGTGGTACTTGAATCAAATTTTGTAGGGAGCGCGCTCAAGGCATTTTTCTACACCCAAACCCAACACAGAATTAAATATTGTTTTCATAAATTTGAGGAAATCCCAGGCCCTTTGAAAACGGCTTCCTTTTAAGGCATGACATGTAAATCCCCACCCAGAAGATTTTATATGGGTATGTACCGTAGATCTCAGGCCTGTGACTGTGTAGCAAACTAATATTTTTTTTATCCTCAGCCCTAGTAATCTATATAAGACAAGGTTCATGCACTTTCATGCTTGTATTGTATTCACTACAATAGATAGAATTTCCCCGTGCATGCACACAAATTCCCCAGTCTACGGGCTGTCTGAAGGTAACCCTTCCCCTCCTCCCTTTATCTTTGTCTGTAACACCTTCTCTCCTCTTCTCTTCCCACCTCCTTTCTCTTCCCGCACAAAACAACACTTCACTCAAAGGTTAGACTGCAATGAGATGATATATAATCAGACAGGAGGGGACATTTCATACATCTCCAAGGGGAAGAAATAAACACATATTTTCTGCTTTAAAAAACTGTTCAAGTGGCAGCCAACTCAACAGAAAATGCCTGTTATAAAAACATAACTGTAAATGCTCATGCTTCAAAGTAATAACCACTGATAAATTGAATTGCATACTTTTTATGCCACTTGTGTCATCAAGTGTTTTGTGGGGCGACTAAAATAGCAGGGAAATCGTTTACCAAGGCAGCGGATGGCCTGTGCAGTCAGCAAAAAAGGTGACAGGTCATGAATTCTGTTTTCCACAGGGAAAAAGAGGATGAAAAACACTTCTGAGGGAATGAATGATAGAAGAGCCGCGTTGGTCTCAAAGCCTGATGAGGCCAGTACACACCTGTGTGCTTGTGTGTGTGTGTGTGTGTTAGAGAGAGAGAGAGAGACACACACAGAGCAGTGGTTTCTGTATTTGTATTTGTCTACTGTTTGGGTGGGTGTTAGTGTCAGGTGTTTTTGTGTGTAAGTTTGACAGAGGTGGATGGTGACTCAGAAAATTGAGGTGGTTGGGAGGAAAACTAACCCACAACTTTGTGTTATTTTACATCAGTTGGATACTTATCTCTACTTTTTCGTGGTCAACAAAAATAGGCAGTAAAAGAATGACTTACCAAATGATGGCTTATTTTGTTCAGTTCCATCATGTCTCCAAATTAACAATAGAGACCTGATGCAGAGTTTCTATCGACCCCTGCAGAGGAAAGTGGACTGACTGATTATGATCTTTGGCTGCATGGTTGAATTCAAGCTGACCTGATTTCCAATAAGACAAACTATAATAATTCCGAACAATGTATTTCCACAAGTACGGGTTACAGAGGGCGAGTTTGCAGTAGTCTTTGGTTTCTACAAAGAGAGATAAATGTACACATAGCAGGAAATTGTCCCTAACAAAGTAGTACAAACACCTTTGTACACACATTTCTTTAATGATATAGTAGGGTATGGTTTATTTCATATGTTTTGTCATATCTACCTTTAACCCTTTAAAACAAGGAGAAAGGTCCCCTGCCTCCCATGTTTTGCCTAAAGGTTCTCAATTAAGGCTGCTGTTTATGGACATGTACATGAGACATCAAATCAGCACTCTCTGCCAGTCTAGTAATATCCTATCTGGTCTGCTTTCCCTGGGAAAAGACATTGGGTCATATAAGAACAAAAAATAATCTAGAGCCATATCTAACAGTGTTTTTTTCTTTGTCTTTATTCTTGGCATTTCTTCTTTATTAATAATAAAACAGCTGGAGAGCAACAGGAAAGAGAAGGCAAAGGCCTTGTTTGAACTCAGACCCTGGCCACTGCGGTAAGGACTCAGAACATTCAGTAATCTTTGACTGACAGTTCATGATGCAACAAATATGCTATTAACTAAGACACCAAATATATTTTCAGACTTTAATAAGTTTCCCACTTGCGCCCAATAATAAGTTGTTATACAAGTGTTTGAACAATTTTGGTGGACAAAAAAAACTTTTAAATAAATACCCCCTTCATTACAGGTCAGCTCAGAGTTCACTGACACCATATTCCTGAACATGCCTGCAATTGTAAACCTCACTCTGACATGTTGCCATATTGTGATTCACATAAATTAATGATAATGCAAAATCAATGACATTATAAATGGAGGTATTCTACGTAATACCACTTTAAATCAAATTATTTCAGATGTGTGATTGGATCAGAATGTTTTATTTTGAAACACACAAATAATGTATAGGGCTAGTAAAGCTTAATGCAAACACGTTATTTAACTTATTTATATATTAACACCAGGTTACACCCCATCCTGAAATACCAACCATCATGCCCCACCCCCTGTACAATCACAAAAGATGAATCCTATTCAATAAATCACTAATTGTAGGCCACGCCCCTTCAATGAGAATTTATAGACCTCAAGCCACGCCCTTTCGTAAAAATATCACAGGCCACATCCATCAGTGAATTCACAAACCTCACACCATGCCTCCTCCAGAAATTACAACCATCAAACCACGCGAGAACAGGCCACTTAATCACACCAAAAAAACCACAGACCACACCCCTTCAGTTAAAAAACGACAGAGCTTGAGCCACGCCCCTTCCTTCACATACAAACTACGCCCCCTTACATAAAACAAACCCCCAGATGAACCTCCCCCCAAGCCAAAACCTCTTGCCAGACCCTTAAACAAAGTTAGCCCTTACCCTTTCTTACATTTACAAACCACACCAATCTGAAAAAAAGCAAATAATACTCACATGTGAGAAGTTGGAACCAAGCAAAGAATACTTTTTGCTGAATAAACAACAACCTGGAACCTTGGAACTGATTTAAATTGCTTCTCGCCTGATGATAATCCAATTAAGATCAAAAGCATGCAATAAAATCAGTTGTAGCTACAGTGTGCAGGCTCTGCTACTTTCTGTCATGCTACAATTGAAACCACGCTGGAAACAGACTGCTGTCCTCACATTGACAAACCAGCTATCACCTGCGGGGTGTGCTGCAGCCGCATGGTGCGCCTCAGCAGCGGGGTGTGCATGAAGCACAGGATGTGCTGAAGCCACAGGCTGTCCACCAGTTGGGGGTGCTATCAGCATGTCTCAAAGGCCTCCTTTAAACATCCCAAGATCATCAACCAGGCTCAGGAATATGCCAGGATCCTGGTGGCGCAGCAGCAGGAGGCCCACAGCTCCAAACTGTTAAGTCCACAAGAGGTGGTGATGGATGTGGTTCCAAAAGTCATGCGGGGCATCTGGGTGCCTCGGTTAACCACCTTCTTCAACATGCCCTCCCAAAAGCTCAGTGTAATGGCTGTTGGCGTGACTCAAGCAGTTCTGGATCGAGTCTCCTCTGCTCTGTCGACCACGCTCCATCAGGTCAGCTTCTCCCGCTCCACGAGAGATGACATGGTCCTCTCTATACTGGGGAGGGTGAGGCAGATTTTCTCTCCAGACACTCTGAGGATGAAGCTGAGGCGATTTGAGTCAGACCTGCTGAACATCATCACTGATGTTGCAGTGGGGCAAATCTGTGTGCTGTTTGAGCCTCAGGCGAAATCAAACATGAATGCTGGTGCTCCATCACCTACTGTAACCCTGCCAGCTGAAGCTACAGTCATTGCTTCAGTCCTGGAGGGTGAGGTTAGGAATGAGGAGCCCAGCGAAGAACCTGCTCCTCAGACCCTGTTTCCAGCTCCATCACCTACTGTAACCCTGCCAGCTGAAGCTATAGTCATTGCTTCAGTCCTGGAGGGTGAGGTTAGCAATGAGGAGCCCAGCGAAGAACCTGCTCCTCAGACCCTGTTTCCAGCTTCATCACCTGTAACCCTGCCAGTTGAAGCTACTGCCATTGCTTCAGTCCTGGAGGGTGAGGTTAGGAATGAGGAGCCCAGTGAAGAACCTGCTCCTCAGACCCTGTTTCCAGCTCCATAACCCATAACCCTGCCAGCTGAAGCTACTGCCATTGCTTCAGTCCTGGAGGGTGAGGTTAGGAATGAGGAGCCCAGTGAAGAACCTGCTGTTCAGACCGTCCTTGATGCCGTGCAGTATGATCCATCCACACAGAAGGGTGTGGTCACCAAGGGACGAATCCAAAGATTCTTTAGGTGGTTTCGAAAAGCATTTTGCTGCTGTTTCCTGCCTGAGGATGAAGACTGAGAATTCTTTAGTCTAATAATTACTTTCATTAACAAAAAAAATAAATTCATTGTCAGTATTACTCTGTTTCATTGTTCGATATGTGGAATGAAACCTGAACCAAAGACATTCCCTTCCAGGATATACAAAGTTTTAGGTTTTTTGGTCTTTATAAAGGTAAAAAATCACGGGACTGTTAGAGAGGTAAGCAAAAGTTTTTAAATCGAAACATGTTAGCGTGTTTAGACAGCATGAAAATTACATTATATTGACAGAACATATAACAAACAATGATTGCCCTGTAGCCCTTTGAGGCGCAAAGAAGTGGTTTGTATGTATCCAGAAAATTCAACATTTGTCTATGTTTGATTATTTTGCATTGACATAATTACTTAAAAGTGTGCTGCCTTTTACTGCCTAGTTGTGAGCAAGTGTCTTTTTTAGAAGAATTTAAACTTTATATCAAAATCCAGATTCATCCAAGTTATTGTTTTCTATCAAACCAGAACATGCAGAGGAGATGAACGTATTGAATCAGCTTCATCAACTGTCTGCAAACTTTCTGAATTGGTCAAAAGTGTAATGCCCACATTTATTACACAGCTTTATTGAACAATATTCTGATTCTTTGATGTATAATTTCTGTATAGCAGACCCCTGCTGTAAAAAAGCAGTGGTCTGATCACAGACTCTGGAGGACTACGTCCAATCATATAAGATCAGATAAGATAAGATAAGAGAACTTTATTAATCCCGAAAGAAATTATAGTGCCAGATAGCTCCAAAAATACAGTACAAATGAGAGAAATGCAAAGAACACCTCAAATATAAGTGAAATTAAAGCCACAAGCGGCGATGAATGGGCCCTCGCAACCATGGCCACGTTGGCGCGTGTTGCGGCCGCGGTGTGTGCTGCACCTGCATGGTGCGCCTCAGCAGTGGGGTGTGCATGAAGCACAGGTTGTGCTGAAGCCACAGGCTGTCCACCAGTAGGGGGTGCTATCAGCATGAGCAAAATCAATATTTAGATCTGTTCAGACCGGGCCTGGCACCATACATGTGAAATTTGGAGGAGATTGAACAATGTATAGGAGACCTACTACTGCATCTTTCCACTAGGTGGCGCTATGAGTACGTGCGAAAAATTGATATGTAGACCTGTTCAGGCCAAGACAATAATCATGCATGTGAAATTTGAAGCTGATATAACATTGTATGTGAGAGTTAGTACTGGCTCTTACCAGTAGGTGACGCTAAGAGTATGAGCGAAAAAGTAATATGCCTATGTGTTCAGGGCAGTACCCTTATGAAACCTGTGGAATTTGGAGGAGATTGGACAATGTATATGAGAGTTGATACAGGCTCTGGCCAGTAGGTGGTGCTATGACTATGAGTAAAAAATGTATATGTAGATGTGTTCAGGGTGGTACCCTCATCAAATCTGTGAAATTTGGTGGAGATTGGATAATGTATATGTGAGTTGATACAGGCTGTCACCAGTGGGTGGCGCTATAGAATTGGCAAAAAAAGAAGCGTGTGGATCTGTTCAGGGTGGGACTCTTATTAAGCATATGAAATTTGGTGCAGATATGATCAAGTACCGCCGAGTTATCAATGCCTAAATGTCATGGCGAGGCATCATGGCGAAGGTAATCTTCGCCGCGCTGCCAGGGTCACGCCCTCTGTTGAAAGCTCACCAAGTTTTTTCACAAACCTTGATCACGGTCTTCAGAGTTAGACATAAATTTGAGGTTAATATGTTTTATCACCTTGGAGGAGGGGCTTGTAGAGTAAAACATGTCACTTCCTGTTTCCAGTAGGGGGCGCTCGGCCTGATGGGAAATATTTTCATGTAATTGTGTTCAGGCTGGGAGTCTTGTCAAACATGTGAAATATGAAGAAGATAGAAGATTGTGTATGGGAATTGCAATGATTTTCTGTGCAAGCTCCTTATCAAATGTACATTTTTGCCACGTTTGATGTGTGTGTCCACTTTCATGAGTTTTGGGGCATGTTAAAGCCACCAAATACGTGATTCATTTTGGACGAGAAAGAATAATAAACATAGCAGATCCAATAGGGTCCTCGCACCGCTTGGGGCTGGGCCCTAACTATAAAGAGAACAAAAGAACACTACGGGTCAACATTTTTGCATTGCAGTATTTCAACAAACAGGCGCATTTTAATGCAGTTTTTTTTTTTTTACTATATGCAGTTTTTGCTTCAGACTGTTGAATGGACCAGATGGTTGGGGTTTTACCGCAACATGACTCTTCACGGAGTGCCAGACAACAAACAAACAAACAAGAGATGGGCTAATTTGACTTGCAAATAGATCTGTGTGATTGCTGATACTCATGTTGTCTCATCCTGTAAACCAGTTTGAGAAGGCAAAAACAAATGTGAGGAGTTTTCTGTAAAAACATTTTTACTTCAAGGTTTAGAGTTTCTGTTAAAGTCATTTGTAAACGTAACAAACCAAACTATGCAGGTTCATACTCCCTCTATGAGCTGTTTTTAAAATCAACTTGAGTTTAAAGTGAGGAACACCAGTTCTGCATTATGTTTGCAACTGGCCACATTACCAACACTAATTCCAGGGCTCAATATTAAGCAGTAGACAATGTCTCCCTCGTGTGGTTTGGGGGAGGAATAACAGGTCCAAAAGGAACCGTTTACTCAGAAATTTTTACATTCAATAGGTAAAAATCTGTGGAAGGGCATGCTTAAATTTGCATACATATAAACACACACACATCTGTGTACACATAAGCAGACAAACACACATCTTTATAGACACACACACACACACACACACACTGATATGCTGATTTAATAAATGGATTACATAATTTGGACTATATCCAGACTTTATAGGCCAAACTTTAAGCACATAACAGCTTTCTGAGGGATTTGGGGCAAATTTGATCATGTTGCCATCACATTACATCAGTCGATGTCTCTGTGAGCGGTAAGGCACTAATGTTTTTGCTAAATGCCAATTTCCAGAGACAAGTTTATTTTACCTCTCTGCACTTAGCCAAGAGCTTTACTCTGTGCACGCTCCTCAACTGAAAATCAATTAACAAGTTGGAACACATAAGTATGACTGTGTGTGATGATTTTCGGAGCACATTTTAAGGGAATATTTTCTCTGGAACTGCTTGTGCTACAGTGTGTATAATGCATTAGTGGAAGTTAGAAAAACGTCCTAACAGAAGCTGTGAACAGCATGTGGTCTGATGAAGTTCAGACGCTTTTTGAACATGATCAGCTATAAGCCTCTCAAGTGTCACACTACAGTAAATCCTATTAATCTCATCTAGCTGGGATATCGGAGCTTCAGCGAACATTTGTAGGGTTCCAGCACTGGCATCCTTCTCATTATTATTATTGAGTCATGTCCAACAGTTCTTACAGCTTCTAAATGAGTGAAAGTCATATTTTATTTGAAGTCTCCATTCTACTTTGCAGTTACACAGAGTGAGCTGTGTCTCTCTACTAAGACTTTTTGCCTGATCCAGCCATGCAATAAAGTATTTTTAATAAAAAGTAAAAACAAGAAGAAATGTCTGTCATGTTTTCAAGGATTCAGTTTAACATCATGGTTCAGTGTCTTTGCAACTGATATTGGATGTTGGAAATAGTAGTTTTTTTATTGCACTGTTACATTTAATTCTGAGTCATCTGCAACATTTTAAATCATGTAAACGGAGTATAAACAATTTCCTGAGCCACCAATTTGCACATTTTAAATAAAAATGTCTTCTTGGTTCTCACAAACTTACATGGTTTTTAAACACGGGGCATAAGATTATCTTTCTATTTTAAGATGAGGTTATTCAATATTTATGTTATGGCTGGTTTTAAAGCCAAATCCACACAGCAATGGTGTCAGAGCAAAAAACTCTAATAATATCATAATATTTTCAATGGCAACCTGTGGAACTATGTGTCCTCAATAGAATCTAAGAAAACTTAAGACTGTTGACAATAATGGAAATATGTGTATTTAATGTGGGGATCAATTCATGCTGCAACACCACAAAAAGAGTGACGTGCTATTCATTCCCAGAACATTTCACATGTTTCTATATTGTTTCGTCATGACCTTTACTCCTTCCTGTGATGCCGTCTCCTTCTCCAGCTCAGCATCTGTTTAACATTCAGCCTGGATTCTTGGCCTGAATATCAGGTTATGGTCGTTATTAGACAGATCAGACTTTTTTGCATCACTTTTATTCTTGTCTTAGCAACCAATGGCTAAATTCAGCATCCCTGATCTTCTAAATAAAGTCATTTAGGAAAGGTAGCTTGGTAAAACTTTAATCATATATTATATTAAAACTAAAAAAAAAAAAATATTGAATAACACACTTTTATATATATCACATCAGGAAAACCATTCCAATGTTTAATTTAGCATTATATTGTGATTCATAGTCAATTTAATCACACACAGAATATTACAGCACAGAATATTTTTTATCAGGAAGCAGATTTTGTTTTTTGAGGAACGTATTTTTTATGTTATATTTTCTGCTTCTTGCTGATATTGGGGTTCAGCTAAAAAGAAGGTAGGTCACTCTGGAGAGAATAAAATGAATTGGAAGGATTCAAAACAGTTGTTAAACTCTTTCTATTTCTCCCTTAGGTAAAATGTCTATCTTGTTGTGAAATACGCAACAAGACGTGGCTTTGTGCAGTGCACTTATAATGCTTTTAAAGTAACATTTTGTTGGCTTTACTACAGAGCTATATCTTACTGTTGGAATATTACTATCATAACATCACCAGAGCTGCTGATAAGTAATTCTCATCAAAATTTCAGACCTGTTAGTTGTATAATAAGGCGTACATGTGGCCTGGGTATATGAAAGGTATCGTAACAGTAAGTTTACTTTGTTTGACCATCCTAGTTAGTTTTTAATCATGCATAGCTATAAGTAGATGCATTACCTCATCACTAAGCATCCTGTGAACAGCTGTTAAAAAAAAAAGTATTTAAAGAAAAATTTAGTCTTTCACTCTCTTAAAATAATTAAACAAAAACAGAATACTAATATTAAATCTCTTGCAATGGACTCCATAAAATAACGTGGTCTCAATTCTGGTAAACACCAAATAACACATATAAAAGCTCCTTCTAGTTGCTTTAACACTACAGAAATGCTCACTGTCACAGACTTATCTTTCACACTGGCAACATTTCTGAAATAAGCACTGAATGCATGAGATAACACACAAGCTTTCACTACACAATCATTAAAAGAAATAATTTGTTCCAGGGTCAGAGTATTATCAGAGTACTGATAATATATTACCACTCATGTTGAGATGCTAGTTTTGTCCACTCGACACCAGCTCACTGTTCTTCTCCCAACCCTAAAATCATTCAAAATAAATCAAGACACATCCGAATGTTTGTTTACAGTTTTATTATAGTTATTGTTTTCTCGTTGTCAGATAAAAGCAGATAGAGAGGAGCATAATAATCAGAAACAGCGTGCAGCTCTGGGGCCCTGTCCAAAGCTGGACTAGAGACCTGTCTGAGGTGAGTATACATTAACAATGTAGGGCAAACCCCATCGTCATTAATGCTACATAACACTGTCAATATCATAAACAGTCACAATAATGGCCGCTGTCAGTTTTGTGACAGTTAGTCTGTAACACATTCATGACAGAAGAGTTAATCTGAGGTAAGCTAGAGTTGGCTAGTGTTGTACTGAGCAAATAAACATCTATGTACGGTATATCTACAGAGTTGTGACTGTGTCTTGTCCTGTTCCCGTAAGCACAGTTTACTCATCTCTACCTTGGCATAGCTTTGGCATTAGGAGGTAACATGGTAGCACCCTGTTGGGTACCATTTGAGAACAAACATTTGAGAACAGTTTCTTTGTCCATTTCATGAACATATAGGGAGTAACTCCCAAGGCCTTGGGCCCGTAAATACAGGGGGTCTAAGTAATGCAGAGTTTCAGTTAGCTATCTATATTTCAAGTTTGTCAAGTAACAGTTCCTATATAGTGCTAATTTGAACGAAAGCACCCATGTACTCGTATATTCTCTGGGTTATGTACATGTCTAATGCAGGTACAGTCTGTAATCCCCCTTTTTTCAATTAAAGTGAGTTCCACTTTGAAGTGCAGCGTTGCAGTCAGACAAACTTACACGAGCATAAGCTTTAGCTTATTCCAATAGAAGAGAAGGTGCTTGCAGCATGTCTGCCACGCATTTTTGATCACATTGGTTTTAGCGTTCTTTCAAACGTTAAAAAAACAAAAACAAGGATTATGTAACTATTCTAGCTTCACTGGCTGAGATGAGGATTAAGACGGACATTGAAATGGATGGACTACAAAAATGACCCAACAGCAGCATTCAGTATAACAAAGAAGACCAAAGACAAAGAGATACTATGATATATTGTCCTAGGCTTGTTTTGCTAATATAAAAAGGTATAAATAACAGATCCTGTTTTGGTTAAACATAGTTTAGAGCATAAGAATCAAAATGAAGAAAACAAAGCATGTTAAGAGAACTCTTCAACGTCTTTATCCACCATTTTTAGGATTACCTGAGATTCCAGTTGTCCCTCAGGGCTCTACCGATTTGATAGCACAGCACTCTTTGATTGATCGACTGATTGAATCAATCGACTGATTGAGGTTAGAGTCTTACCAACGAGATGGAGTCAAAGCACTTAAGCAAGCAGAGGGCATTCATACCACCATACCCTCAATCTTTGATACTGTTCTTTCTGCCCACACCAAACACACCTGACCTGCAGGCTCAGCACATCCATGCCACCACAGTTCATCCAAAAACCTCTCTGTAAAAAAGCTAAAAGAAGGCATGTAGCAAAGGAAAAAGAAAAGGCTTAGCTTAAAATGGGTGAGGTATCCTTTATATAATTCTCCCTCTAAGAAATTTAGGCTTTTAATAGCATCTTGGAATGCACTATATATTGATATATATACTGTATATTGCCGTTAATATAAGCAGGATTACTGTTGATAAATACAGTTGCCTCCTTACCATCAGAGGCACCTCAGCAAGCTTTAGCACCCTTCCCCCTTTCATTTCAGGGTGCTTTAGGCACCAAAGGCCCTACTTGGGTGGAGGAGTAGACACTTATTGTTTTCCTATTTCATCTGATTAACTTCAAATATGATGATTCAAACTCCACAAGCTTTGGTCACTCTTCATCCACAGTCTCCCTTTTTGAATCCTCCTCTTTCTGATCCAGGACCTGAGGGGTGGAGCTCGACAGGGCTGCAACCTCTGTAGTAGCCAGTGAGGAGGGGTCCTGTTGGTCAATAATCTTCAGGGAAGTGGTCTCTTCCTTTGGAAGAGTATGGATATATCAGCAAAACATTTGGATTTACAGACAATATGTACTTTATTTGATACTAGGGACAATATATCTTCAACCGTCGCAACTGCAATGAGTGCATGTGCGATAGTCAAATTGCAGGACGCGCAATGTCAATCAAATGACCTGAAACACGTCATGCTAATACTTTTAATTGTCTTGATGCAAAACAAAAACTCGCCAGTTTCTTGTCTTCCAAGATGAATCTAGTAGAAAAGTACGTCTAATTAGTGTGCAGCTGATCACCAAAGCACAGAGTGAACTGACCGCTGTGCTGCAGAGTCTTATGTCAGCTGCATGTTAACAAGCCCGTGAGCCCGCTGCTGCTGTCACAGGTCATGTCAGCGGGATGATCAACACAGGCGTTCAGTTACGCAGGGCAGCTTCTTAGTGAGTCTATTCATGTTGTCAGTGGCACTTTGCCCGGTGCTCGTTAACGCTGTGGCTAAATATACGGACCGTTCACGGAGCGGAGGTGCCACGGAGTGTTTACTTTTAGCTACTACACCTGCAGCGCATGTCGTGTTAAGTGGACAGGCAGGGGGAGACGGTGAGCTTTCATTTCAAAAAGATAAGGGGCTGGTCACGCTAATTAAACACCGTTTGAACACCGTTAGAGAGAGTAGATGACATAAAAGTAACACAGCATCTACCCACAATCCTATATGTAAAGTTTATTAAGAAACGTGTTGCTCCACCAGGTCTCTCTCCACCACCATTGCTGTCTGAGTAATTGTAAAAGCTGGCAGAGAGCTGAAACAAGTGAAGTAAATGAAGGGGAGAGATTTTGCGTTGTTTGCAGAAAAGAGACTTAAAGTCCCAAATTTTAAAAAGTATGATTGTTAAGTATAAATATATTTTGTATACAAAAACTGCACTTGTCTGGAATACTTTTCTATATTTTTTTCATACTAAAAAATATATAGCGCAGACAGAAAAGATATTGCAATGTACGTTTTTTCCAAGACTGTGCAGCCCTATTAGAAACACCTAGTTGGTAGAAAATGAGCCCCTTCTTGCCTCTGCGGCAGCTTGGATTCATCAGTCTTTATTGTCCCCATGAGCAATTTTGTACTTGGACACATAAAGTTATTTTAGATTTTTTTTTTATATCGACTTTGCATATTTCCTTTAAATGTCACCATTGTGGCCCTTCGGGTCCCGACGCGATATAAAGATCAGAGGAAACGCAAAAAACAAGTATTTGGGCAAGTTGCTTGAGTCCTCTCAAGCCCTCTTAATAAGCATGATTCCAGAGAGGAGCCCTACAGGCTTATCTTTAGCTTAAATATATCTTCATAAATATATCTTCATATTTTGTACACTTTTAGAAATGCTCTATATAAGCCTTAATGTATACAATCACAACAGTTTAACGACAACATCATTTTTATCAGAAACATTTTGAACTTGAACTTTTTAAATAACGGCCTGATGTAGGCCTATATAATGTAGACTTGTTCTATAAAACTTAAGATCAACTAAGACCCTTTACTACAACAGAACCCAAAGCAACAAAAACATGCCATCAACAAGATACCAATATACCCCCACCGCCCTCTTTTTCTCTGTATGTCTGCCTGCATGTACGTGTCCGTGTCTGCTAGTTTCTATTGCTCTTTTGAGATATTAATGAAATTATCAATGACAAACAGAAGTGAAACTAGGCTATTTTGAATATTAAATTTCATGGGAGCCACTTGACAAACTCGCTGTCCTGTCTAAACAGCCCCATTGGTTAAATGGAAATCTCATGCTAGTGACTAAAAACACAATCTAACAATCTGTAATCTATGTTCCCAATAGTCATTTACTAGATCTCAAGTAGAACAAGCAGTGATATTTGAGTATATTTGATACATTGCCCGCCCCTTGTAGTCCCATGTCATAGCCATCCTTGCTAACTGCATAGGAATCTACATCCAGACTGACCTTATCACCTTGCATATTCACTGTCTTCAAGGGAAACTCAAAAAAGCTACATGTTCTGGCATTTATCTTGTGGATTATACTGAGGCTGCTGGTGAGGCTTTACACACTGTACGAATGTCCTCACTGCCTGCTGTGACCAGCCGAGAAAAGTTTCTGTTCCAACAAACCCCCTGCTGCCCCTGCTGAGTGTGTACTCAGTTTAGCAAACTTATGATCACTTATGTCTGACTTGGCTTACTCAGTTACCAGTGACAACGCTAGCTGACACTTTTCATCACGCCTTTAGCTGACTGTCAACTGAGTCAGATCCAAGGCTACAAAGTGTTATGGTTGCTGATAGGCCTTTTTAAGTCTAAATAAATCTAGAAAATGCAAGCATAACTAATCCCACTTATAATGTGCCAATTTGAAGGAGTCTTTTTTAGATACTATAAACATCCAAATGTATGTGATTGTAAGCACTTAAATCTTTTCATTTGCAGTTTCCAGCTACAGTTGTCAGAGCCAGCGAATCCTTCTACTTGTTGTCTGCTTTGTATCCGTCTAAAGCAACTGCTAAAGTGTCAGGAAAGTTGACTTACCGGCTCTGAGAATCTATGATTCACCTGATCGGCAAACTCTTGCATCTCTCCCTCCTCACCATTAGAGTGGCAGCTTGGACTTGGCACCTCTATTCCATGGCTTTCCAGAATGGCAGCTTCTGTTTATGTTAGATATTAAAGTGAATATAATTTAAGGGTATAAAAACATGTATATTTTACACAAATAATAAGAAAAAAAACAAGACAAAAAGCCCTTTCCTGTGATTCTACATATTGTAGCTGTAAATAGAAAACAATATATCACCTTCTGATGATTTGGAATTTCTTTTGGACAAACTAGAGGTTTAAGTTTTCCTTTATGGCTTGAATAAAAGCCTAGGGTACATGGCACAATACTACAAAGCTACTGTTTCAGAGATTCACGGGCAGCGAAAACATGCAAGTGGTCAGGTCCTCACCGATATTTGCTCTTCTCTTCATCTCCTTCCGACGGTTGGCAAACCAGTTGTACACCTTTAATGCGGTTACACGCTCAAACTCTGACAGCTTACAACCTAAGTGATAAAATCAAAACATCTCTCATTTAAAGAGCCATCAGATAATGAGGAACCACAGGATGTCAGTAGAGATACGGTCCTCATTTTGCCTGTTAGGGTGCATTTGTCATAAAGTTAATAAAACTAGTTTTCAAGACAAGACAAGACATCTTGTACATAATAAAGGACAATGGATTTAATTGAACAAGCCCCTGGGACAGTTTCAAAAGGTCATATTTACTACTCACTAAAATATTATATAAATACTTCGGCGGGAATTCACTAAGAACGAATTGTGGGCGCTGATGGCGAATCATTTCCCCCCGCTATCTGCTCCGATTCACAAAGCAAATTGCACTGATGATATTCAAGTGCAAACAGACCCATAAAGTTAGGCAGATCCGTGCAGTTCGCTCTTGTTTTGCGTCTGATTGTGGAGAGAAGCTGTCTGCACCTCCACTCTCTGCGCAGTGCTGCACACTCAGGGATTAGTTGAGTGCACAGTGACAGATCTCATCTCCTTGCACAGATTAAGGATGAGAATGGAGAGGAGGGGGCAGCTATTTTAACAGTTTATTGTAAAGTCCCGACTCGACAAGTGTTTACTAGTTTAACTATTTGAACAGAGCCTGATTTTTTAAACAAACGTGCAACAGCAGCTTGTCCAAATAATAATCCCTGTCCTGCGTAATGGCTCCAAAGTGTGCCTGTGTCTGTGCCTGTGTGCCAGGGTTGAGCCTCGCACAGCCCCGGACGATTGGTTTCCCAATTAGAATAATAATGACAATATATTATTAACAGATTGTTTTTACAGACAAATACATTTTTTGATCACACAAAAAGGTGAAATTGCCGTCATGATCAATGAAAACTCAGAGCGTGACAGCCCTTATAATACAGCGCCACAGTTACCACCAACTCTCTGCAGAAGGTAATATTTTCAGTCTAACTGCGTGGTGCTGTTAGCGCTGCTGTTTGTGAATAAGGTGTTTTTTGCCACAAGCCTAATTTACATAGAAAGGGGTCCCGAATGTCTGCATAATGACTCATTTAAATACGCACATTGGGGTGCATTCAACCCTCTGCGTGTGCTTCAAGAATGAGTCAAAATCTTTTTGTCTCAGACTTTGCGGGCGCAAAAGCCACGCAATCGTTTGGTGAATTTCCCCCTTAGTGTTTTTAAGTAGTTCTAGTATTTCACACCAGTAAATACAGCTCGTCTTATTTTATTTTATAAAACATAAACACAAATATTAACCTAAACAAGTCAATTACAATTATCAAATGTCTTACTATATGGATGCCTTTGTTGATCAAACTAGAAATGTATTAAATGGTGAGGAGTGAATAAAGATGGATGAAAACTTTAACTTAGACTTTGTGTTTGGAATAGCTGCCTGGGGATATCTGTATTTGAATGCAGGCCTTGCTAAAGTTTAAAAAGCCCAGGTTTACCTGTACCTGGTTTCTGAATGACAGAGTTACAGGTGTTGGCAATCTCCTCCCGCTTTGCTTCATCTGGGTACTGGTTCTCTATGAAGAAACTGTGAGAGAAAAACAGCCACAGTAATGGTCGTTGGCACCAGCCTTAGCAATGCTAGTTATGCCCTCAATTTAACCTCTGCAACTTTTAGTTTTGGTTTTAATCCAGAGGAGAGGAAGGATCATATATAGAGGAGCAATTCTACAATTCAAGTATTGCATGCTTCTTGTTTTTTCTGCTTCTTCTTAGACAACTCAATATAAAGACTGAGTTTTGTATCCAGGTAAATATGAGAGTAACCTACATCTCTTTCCTCGCGAAACTTACCCACTTGTGTCTACCTCTTTTATAGGCCTCCCAAGGCTGAAAATAAAATCATTACTTTCCATAAAAAAAACACAAAGGGATCAATTTCATGCCAGCCCTGTCTTCTACTCGCCCTCAGAGTTGTCCTATCCTGTCTCTCACACACGCACATACACACATATCCACACAAACACTCCACATCATTTTCACCTCTACTGTACTGTCCTTGGGTTTAAACTAGCTCATAAGGATCAGCACTGCAGTAGAATTGCGTAATCCGGGAGCACTGCTGGTGAGTGTTGTCTGAGGGCCTGTGTGGTCTTATTACAGATAGTGCCCAGACTGCACACTATACTTACAGCTGGCATGTAATACAGAAATCAATCGCACACAGCGGGCAGGACTGTACAGGAATGTCTACAATGTCTACAACAGTAAGTCACTACAGGACAATTCACTTTGGAAAGGTTATAAATATTGATTATTACCTCAAGCAATGCTGCTTTCCTCTCTGACATGGTTAAAAATCCATGGCTTGATAGTTGAACCAACACTAATGTTTTACATCAGGCTGTTCAAATGATTACATGACTGTGACTGTAATATCTGATGTTGCTAGAATTACAGAAGTCAGTTAAATTTGGGCACAAATGTTAAGATGCGGAGTGTAATATATACAAATGTCAAATGGTATGTTTTAAGAAGAGTACTCTACAGTCTACAGTTTTTCATGACATGAATTGCAGCACAAAAAAGTACCTGTGGCCTTTTTTACAAGAACCTCAATCAATCCTCCAGCAACTTTTAAGTCTTGCTCATCAACTCTGTTGGGTTCTGATATTTAGCCTAGAAAATTTCAGGATTTACGGGAAATGCTGTTTGTTTAAGGACGGTAAAAGGATTATTATTCAATAAACAATGATATCGAGGGCTCTATGACATTTTCCATTTCCAAATTATTTTTCACATGTTAGTTTGCAGACATCCAAGTAGATTTTTCATACTATATTTGACATCAAAGTACAACTTGCTAGATGATTTTAAAATACAGCTGTTAAAGTTTATTTGAAGTTCAATAGTAATCTAATTATCACAGTGTCAGTTCAGCCTTCTTTATTTATGGTCTCAAAGGAATTTCCATACTTCTTCTCTTTTTTTGTACCTTTTGGTCCTTTTTAAAAAAAAACTACAAGCTCATGTAAACACACAAAACAAAGCCACTTGACTGTTTCAAGGCTTGATTTTTATTTATTAATGCAGTTAAAAATATCTACAGGATTTTTGTGAGGTTTTCTCAACACATGCTTACCTCTCCATGATTGATTGGCACTCCTTCCTCCAGGTGAACCTACTTCCTCTACGCAGCCTCAGAGGCCCACCCACCATCCCTGCTCTGTCGCCAGCCATGATCCCTGTCCTCCAGTCAGGTTCCTCCTTCACCAAAGACCGCATTGATAAGGTGGCCCCTGAAAAAGAGAGAACATGCCACAATTTAACCTGAGAGAATGTATGGAAATTGGGACAAAACACTGAAACTAATGACATAAATTAAAAAACATTTAAAAACACCAGGCTTCATTAAAATTTTTCTGTTTTATTTAGATGGTATTCACAAGGTGGTGTCAGCCACTGTTCCCATCCCAAGTGAATCCAACAGGTTGGGTATGGCTCAGTGGTAGAGTTGGTCGTCTGTCAATCAGAAGGTTGGGGGTTCGATCCCTGACTGCTACAGACACATGTGGAAGTGTCCTTGGGCAAGATACGGTCTATGAATGTCTATAGATCCTGATTGGAGATTGGTACTCAGGCCGTGAGTGTGGGGGAACTTGACATGTAGTGTAAAAGTGCTTTGAGTGGTGACGCTATACAAGTACAGTTCATTTACCATTTAACACAAAATAACACTAGAAACATAAGCGTCTACTCCAATGAATGGTTACTGTACAACAAAGTGCAAGGTGGTAATGTCTGTTTCATAAATGTAAACGGGTTTGTAGTCTGTCGCAGGAAATGTACTCCCAGTGTAAATATCAAAGAAAATGTTTCTGGCTCTTAACATCTCAATGGTTAACAGTTAATAAAGACTGACTAACACCTGTCAGGGATTTGAAAATTTAAAGCTCCATCTTTACATTGTAATTTACTTGTATCAGGGTTTCTGCAGGGCTCAGCTAAAAATAATTTAATATAGTATATAGTAGTTATGTGGTTGGGTAAAAAAATGCTGATGCTGACATAAACTCCCCCCAAAAAGGAGGGTTTTACAGCTAGCTTAGCATTTACAATATCATGTTACAAACAGTTGTCAGTTTAAATGTGTTTCATGTCTACGGACATGTCTCTCCACAAGAGCATCTTTTAAGCTAATGCAGACGAGAATGTCATATTTACAGATTTCCTCAAGCTCAGACTTTTAAATACCTTCATTGAACAAAATGTGATACTTTTCTAGATGTGCAGATACAATGCAATGCAGTTATAGCACAACTCCTTTACTACGTTCAGATTAAGCTTCATTTGACACATAGCAGGTGCCACAGATAGCCGATACTGTACAAAAGTCACAAAGACTTCAACTGAATGGAGGCTTTTCATTCAAAGCATTGGGGCCAACAGCCTCCTGCTTATCTCTGCAATTTGAGACTGTCAAAATGCCTCCCAAGTTATAAAAGTAGCTACAGGGTAAATGACATGCGGGTCAGCAGATGTGCAGGTGTCTCCAGTAGCAAGCTGCTGAGGCCAGGGCAAGGAGGGCACAGTTACCTGGCTGGGCCTGGGCTGCTGCAGCAGCGGCAGTGTACCATGGCAGCAAGTGCATCAGCAGCTCTCTCTGCCTGCTCCACACTGGGTTGGGGTTGAGGTTGGTGTTGGGGTTGGGGAGGATGTTGGGGAGACTGCCACTTGCCCCTGCTACCGTCCCGTCTCTGTCCCCTCCCCTGGCCCTGGGCATGGGACTCACGCAGTGCTGGCTTTCACTCCACCTCAGCCCTTCAGTCAGGACAAAACCAATGGTCAGGCCACAGCCAGGGGTTAGATTACAGATACCAGATTTGGCGGATGGAATTGTTAATTAACTGGGTTGACTGACACACTCCTGTAGACCTGCCCTGCCATTTTTATTCATTATATTTTTTTTTGAGTCTGCTTTTTAATGTTTCCCAGACTATCAACCAATTAAATGGCCATTCTACCTGACAGCAGTGCTACTTTAGATTCATGACGGGCAGGTCAAAAGGAGCCTTTCTCAGAAGCAAAGCATTGTGGCCAGTGAGGAAATTAGTCATTGTTAGTATCACTGTTAAAATTGGTTTGTTAGCCATGTAGGAATGAAAACCAGCACCAGAGTACCTTCAGCATCAGAGCTGAGAACTACAGAGGAGCTAAAGCGAAGCTTTGGGTGGGTGGGAAAGAAATTAAGGATAAAGATGAAGGGAGACAGCAGGGTTAGCAGATGGTCATCAGTGGCTTTGTTTATTTCATAAAACTGATCATATAAAAAGGTGATTTTTAAAAAAAAAACATGATTTATTGTGAATGCATGCTTGTTTGGTTTGTTGTTGCTGTTTAAAACCATGACACTTGTTTTTAGTATCTGTGTCCCTGAATCCTAGGACATAGAGAGGTCAGCTACAACCCAAGCTGTTACTGTAGCCTGTACAGACTGACCACATTCACCCAGTGAAGTTTCAATTGCAAACCAGAGCCTTAATGCTATTGATTAGCATCTCTTGTGACAGGACTACCTTTATCTTTTTGTCTTTCCTCTGAAATTATAGATTTGTCTCGAGTCCTTCCTTGACCTCACAGCCCTCGAGGACCAGGATGGAATTAGTGTGAGGAATAAGAGGTTTGTGGGTTTACCATGCAGGACAATGAGGGCAGAGAGAAGGAACGATGGAGAGGGAAGGTTAGCAAGCAGTGGTTCACATTCATGAGAAGTTTTTGTTTCGTATTAAAACGCTTCATTTCTAGATGATCTTTATCCTGACATTAAACCTTGAGGCGCTGATCTGCACTTTCTCCTAATTAGCCTTCCTGTATTTAACATCCATCATCCCTGTTATGATCTGTAATGATTCTCCGACCCTTCTTAAGTCCCACTCCTTTTGCTCTGTGCTCCAAATACAGTGGAGCAAATGACAGAAAGGGTCAACATGTCCCTTACTTGGTATACTCGATATAGTTTGTGCTAGGCTTTCCATGTTGAAAAGGAAACCAAATTTTGTAGATAGTTAAAAATGTTGCGGGGGACCTGTGCATATGACATTCAATACCCTGACTGTGTGGAAGACTTGGTGATGCTTTTTTTTCAGTGAACCAAAATCAAACAAACATGGTGACTTAGATTCTGTTAAGCTGGGTGCTGCAGTATGAAATAGACAGCTGACAGCAAGGACTACAGTCCCAGAGGGGGGACAGGGGAAAATTGTGAAGGAGCCACGGTGACTTATAGTCTTTCCCCCTCTGTCACAGTGCAATGTGAATGCTTGACATTGATATTGAGGGGATTTGGTAGTTCTGTTATGCTGTGGAGGGCGTTTTCCTGGCATGGTTCAAGGCAACATGTCACCTTAGAGGGAAGGGTCACTGCAAATCAATACAAAGTTGTTCTTAGTGATCACCTTTATCATGTGAAGAAATGTTTCCATCCAAATGGGAGTGGTCTCTCAATGAGACAATGCCCCAATCCATAGGGCAAAAGGCGTCATTGATAGGTTTGATGAGTATGAACAGGAGGATAATTATATGCTATGGCCTTCACAGTTAACATCTCAACCCTAGAAAACAACTATGGGAGATTAAGGAAAGTGATTTTAACTCTCCAGCAACATCATTAAAACACCAAGAGGGGAGAATGGATTTCCATTCCTCCAGTAGGGCTGCAGAGACATGTAGAATCAATGCTAAGGTGCATTAAAGCTTTTCTGGCAGCGCGTGGTAACCAACCACCCTACTAAGGGTCTTTATGTTATTTTTTTTATTTTTTTTATTTTTAATCCATCTGTAACCTTCCATCATCACCCACCATGCTGTAGTCCTTGGTGTCGGGTTCCTGAAGTTATATTAACTGTAAAACAAGTTAAATGGAACCTTCCTTTTTTTCTGATACCATTTTGTCTTCCAAATAAAAATTCTGATACCTGAACCTACATACTGGCAATCCAATTAGCGATCCA
The DNA here is from genome assembly GCF_022749685.1 of Semicossyphus pulcher. NCBI lineage: Eukaryota > Metazoa > Chordata > Actinopteri > Labriformes > Labridae > Semicossyphus > Semicossyphus pulcher. Next base: position 26,172,029 of record NW_027211726.1, read on the forward strand.
GAGCCAGTGTGAAAAAATGTGTATCCAATAATCGTTATATATATTGAGACAGCTTTTTACTACTAATCCTGTATGGATGTGATATAATCGCATTTATTGCAGCATGCTTAGGTCAAAAAATACATACAGAGAATCAATGCCATAGGACTAAGTAAGTAAGGGGGATGGGAATTTAGAAAGGGTCGACAATAAAAATAATTGCAATTCCTGTCTGACCACTACAACCCTCGACCTGTACTGCTTCTCACCTGGGTTATTTCTCTCCAGTAGGTACCAGCGGTAGAAAGCTCTGCGTTTGGAGTCGCTCATCTCCAGGCCCTGCTGCAGCAACCACTGGGAGATGTAGCTCTGGCTGATGCCTGTGTGCCGGAGGCAAGGCGTGTTATCTTAACACATTAAAGACATTGATTTATTCATTGGTGCACCAATAGCATCTGTACTATTGAGATTGGCTGTGAGCCAGCTCTAAAAAACTCCTGTTAAGCTAATGAAGCCGTCCAAATATCAATAATTTAATTCAGGACATGGGAATAGGTGACATTTTTGCATAGGGGGGTTTTACTAATGTGAAGTTCAGCATTTATTTCAAAGAAGACATGATTTTTATCATGAATATTGTATCTGTCAGTTATTTTTTGACGAATTGATTCATCTTTTAGGTTACAAAATGTGAAAAACAAATTGTGAAAAAAGTTTTCCAGAAACCAAGACGACATTTTTAAATGCTTGCTTGTTTTCTTCAAACCTGAGATTTTTTATTTTAAAAGGTTTAAAAACAAAGGAAAGCAGCAAATTCTGTGTGTCTTCTTCAGTGAATCTTTGTATGTCAAGATACTTTTGCTGAAAGATGACTGAAACTATTGTTAATGATCGTTATACATCCATTTAGTATGTTTTTTTTTCATTTAATAACTTCATAATTAGCTTTGCAAGACAGAGAGTAAGCATGTTCTGAATGCATTGTATGCCATCAGCTGTAGACATGTGCCATGTGGAGCCAACTTTGGTCAGAGGAAGAAAATAACTCAAAAGGCTTTTGTTTCTAGAGCACTATGGATAACAGTGGGTGTCGCAGGTAACAGTGTGGCAGCAGAGAGTGTATTGTCTACTGTATCAGGTTAAAATAGCACAGAACCAAACAACATTTAAGCAATTTAACTGTCACAGAAAAATTCCCAATAGTGGCATAAAATGATAGTTTTGCTGTAAGGTAGTCATAAAACTCAGTCTGAGCTGTCTTAAGCCTGTCTGTTTCTCTTCTGGATGATCCAATAAGTAATAGGCACAAGCTGTAATCACTATGTAAAACCATCACACACAAAGCAGCAGAGTACCTGTAACTTGGCCCACGATTGCCTGAGAGATCCTGCGATTGTTCAGGAAAGTTTTGATCTCTTCTTTCACCAGGTTGCTGTCTCTCCTATTAAAGCAACAAAAACCCAATATGACATTAGAACTATTACACCATGGTTAATACATCAGCCTTTGCTCTGACTAAGCTTATTCAATGGTGCTTCTCTTTTTTCAGCCATCCCTAAACACCTGACCTGAATTAACTCCACTAAAATTCTGAAGAATAAGCTTGCACCTCAGGGGACAGAAGCTGTCATTATCTGATGTTATAATAGTCTCTCTTTGTCTCTACCATTCTTTTGGTCTTGCTGTCTAACTCATCCTCAGCCAGCTCTCTGGTAACACTGAGCTCCACCATCCTCCCTCTCCCCTGCTCACCTCATGTACTCCTCTACCTTCTCTTCCAGGTCCCACTCCTCCTCTCCTAAAATGTCATAGCTGAATGACCGCTGAACCACCACACTGGGAGGGTAGAGGGGCGGAGGTGAGGCTTCATAGCTATTGCTGGGGGACAGAGCAGCGCCGTCCAGGCCGGAGGTCTGTGTGGTGGCAGAGGCTAGGGAGAGTGAGGAGGAGGATGATGAAGATGAGGAAGGTGCTGGAGCGGCAGTAGTGGGAGCGTTGTTAGATGGGGTGGGTTGGGAGTCACAGTGTGGCGGGCGGTGGTCCGGGTCAAGCCTCTCCAGGGACTCCAATGCATGAATGATCTGAGGTTTGGTCATGCCGGACAGACGCAGGCGCTGAAGGAGGTCAATTTGTTCTATGGTGTAGCGTGGCTCCACCTCACAGCACTCCATTCTAGCATCTGCAAAAATAAAGTGGGGATGTCTAAAAGTGCATTTAAGACTTGCATGTTGAATGTAATACAATCAATCAACATATTTTGTAAATAAATATTAATATACAGAAAGACTGCATGCTTAGGTTGATTTCATACCAGATAAAAAGCACCAAAAGAATTCACAAAGTGTAACCAAGTCATGATATTGCTATATTTATCTATAGTCGCATTGTCAAAATCTGTTTACAAAGTGAAAAATGATTAAGGTATTATTAATAGATTAAAACCCAAATAAAAAAGGCATGCAAAGCTGAATTCAAACACTTCACTTCCTTTGTTAGGGTTCATTTATCTTGAATGGAACACCTCAAATGAAAATCTGACTAAAGGAATTTAGTTATGCTCATACCAGATAACACAGCATACCAGATAACAAAAAATGGAAGACCTGTTTGTAAAACTGAACTTAGGGGAAAAAAGACTGCATTCTCCTCTGAAGAACCCTTGGGTCATTCAAAAGTTTGGCACATTTTCAAACACTTGGCACAGACACTTAGGACTAACCTTGCTCCATTTGTCCAGGGTGGAATTAAAGTAAGATCACCCTGACATAGGTAACCTAACATCATGTCCACTCAGTCAAGTCACATCTATCCATCTATCTTTTCTGTACCTGTTTGTACTGTAAAGGGTCGTAGGAAGCCATGACTGAAAGGCTTTACGATTTCTAAGATGCCTGAAGTCCAACACTGTCACGTACTGTATCTCATATATAATTTGTTGATAGGCAGTAGAAAGTAAACATGCCAGACTTTTACAAACGATAGGGATTTAAATTGTGTGTTTACAGTACAGACAGACACCCATCAGGGCTACAGTAATTCAAGTCTGCCAAAGTAAGCACAGTTGTTTTCAAGGTTCATTCTGTGCAAAACTAAGATTTAGATTTAAGCAGTAAACTAGCTTTGGTTGAAAACTGAAGTCAAAAGACGTTCCAGCCGTCATTGAGGGTTATCATACCTGATGGAGGGGGTGATACAGATAAGCGCCCCGGGAGTGGTTCAGTGCGAGGGGTCGCAGCGGGGACACACCACTGTCGCATGGCTCAGCGGAGATCAGCTCTGCTGGACCTCTTCAGAGTCAGACAAGAGAGTTGCTGCAGTGTGTTGCGGTTACGCTTCCTCTATAAGCATACTGCCAAATGTACAACAACAGATGATTTGCTCGAACGCTATGTTGGCTAAGCTAACACCGTCAACTCTGGTTGGTTCCCCTGAGCACCAGCCTCCCATCTCCTTGTTGTGTTAAGCTAGCCGTGCGATTCAAATTGTAAGCGGAAGTATTGCTATTGAAGAATAGCAAAAAAATAAAAGTCTTTTGTGTGCGATGTGCGATTACGTTGTTAATATTACGATAACAATATTAAGTGCGACAAATGAGAGTGCACATTAGCTATAACACTTAGTTTATGTCTGTCTGCTGCTCTGCATGTTTTATACTATACATGTGTTTGCCAAATGTCCTTCCTGAATCCAAAATCAATTTAAATTCAGTTTTGTATCAGCACTAAATATAAACAAATGCGACGTGTTCCATACGCATGATCATATTGCAATTACAATGAAAATTCGACTTATTGCGCAGCTCTAGTATGTATCAATTTATATTCCATACTTAAATCTCTCTCTGAACATAAAGCGCTTGTGCATACATTATCTTTCGGTTGTAATAAAAGCCTTGCCAAGTTTAGCAAAAACGTTTTGTAAAACATTTGAAGAAACATGATTTACCAGAATTTTTTCACAAGATGAGACTAATTACACTACTGTAAAGTTTTGTTTCTGAACATTCCTGTTTACAAATTGTGCTTTTACTTTGAAGAACACAGGAAACGTTACAACTAAGTTTTGCCAACTACACCCTACTGTCTGTCTTGTCTTGGCTAAAACTTATCTAAAAAACTAAACTTACAATTTAGAGGTTATATTGACAGTGTCTAAGGTTGGCTGCGACGTACGAAAACTTCAAAGCTAGTCGTGGCAAACAAGCAAAAACATAATGTGTAAGGTCGTGGAGGCTGGGAACCAGCCAGGTGCTAACGAGTTAGCTCGCTAGCTAGCTAAGTTAGCCGATAGCTAGCATCAGATTGTCCCACCTCAGAGCACCTCTCTCTTACCTCCCGTTGCCGTGGAGAGATAGCAGCAGCCGGTTGGACGAAGAGGGAAGATGGTTAAAACTGCAGAGAAGGTCGCGGTCCGACCAGCCCCACTAAAGAAAGTAACTCCTTGGTGCGGAGCTGGCTGTGGATAAACTAGCAGAGGGTGAACGATGCAGGATTTTATATTTCCGCTGTGCTGTGGGGAAATACAAGTGTATGCAAATGTGGGGAGTTTGTCTCAATCTGGTCTAAATTTATGACCCCTCACCCGATAACACTGTCAAGCTAGCAAGAATTACAATTATGATTTCCGGTTATCTTTTACGTACCAAAATATTATAGCTATATTAAGACAACACAATCAAAATAGAAGTGATGGTTACATTTCGGATATATATGTGTATATATATATATATATATATATATATATATATACATATTATTTCTTTACAGTATATATATTTTTATATTATTATATATTTATATGACTATTTTTATTGACCAGAAGATAATATGCATCATGATCACAAAATATACATACAAACCCCCAACCCCAAACCCCACAACTTGTCATCATCTCATACACATTTAGCCTTGGTTGGTTGGTTGACATAAATACACTCCATGTGCAGTGGACTATAAAACAATACTAAACTCTATAAACTGACCACAGCAAAATAAATAAGTACAGAACAGGTACATAATTATGTCCATGCAGTAGACTAAGGCACTAAATACACAACATGCGATTCCCTGCAGAGACTGATCCACATCAGGCAACCTCCAAAAAGGTTAAATATTTGCCCCATTTTCAAATGTATACATCTAGTCTACATTTCAGGGTAATTATGGAATCAAAATACCAAGAATGCTCTTTATTCAGTTTGTTAAACATTGACAATACTATCAGTTTAACAGTTTATCCTTTTCCTTTTGTGAGCAAAATAATTATTTCACTAAATCTGTCTGCCTTGAAGAAGCACCACCCAAAACATAGGGGTGAATGTCTGCAGATAAGCTGCTTTTGTCAGTTGAAAGAATATGAAGATGTTATACAAAGATTTTTGTAAACAAACAGTGATAATAATGCTAAAAGTAATAATAATGGAAGAACTTTCTGTAGCACCTTCCAACAACCCCATAGCCTTTGTATTAGGGGGCATTTTCGCTGAAATGCGAACATTACGCTGCATGTTTGCATTTGCAGCCTGTTTTAGCACCATCCACTGAAGAAATTCCAGAGTGTGTAGGCCTACCTAATAGCCATTTAGACACCACAATATGTGAAAATATAGGGCCAGGGTGTAAAAATGCTGGAATTTTTGTGTGCAAGATGATTAAAAATGGTTTACTTTCTCTTTTTAAATATCTTTTTTAATTCAGATTGATCCTAAAATACATTTTAAAATTCAGTGGTGGTCAGTCCAAAGCCTTGCTCAGTGGCAAGCTCAAATTTGCCACCGCAAACAGTCTTCATACACGTGTCTACAGTATTTTATTGGCAATACCTTCACCCATTACTTTTCAGATAGTTTGGTGTCGTATCCAACCATTGACACAATGAACAGGTGTAGTGAGAACAGGGGTGCTGATGTTGGTACTGCATGGTGCATTTTAGGAATGCCACCAGCTTTACGATGCATGACCTGCTTTACTAACAGTGATGAAATCCTCTAAGGTCCAAACCAGAGTCACATACTGTACATTTGGACCACTTAAAACAGTCATAGGTTCTCTTTCCAGATGATTGTTCAGGCTACAGGCCACCTCCTCATTCCCCTTCTGAAGGTGCAAAGTTGAGGCTAAAGGTAATACTGATTCTCCACACACCATATGGAAAGAAAATAGATAAATATTTTTTCAATGAGTTTCTAATATGTCGTACATTTTGCTGCCTGTGGATTTTTATTTTACCTTACAGGGCTAGTTGTTCCCCATTTCTTCCAGTCTTTATGCTAAGCTAAGCTGTTTCTGTAGCTTTATAACAGAGACATAAAAGAGTTAATCATTTCAGCTGACTCTGATGAAGAAACAAAGGTATTGCCCACAATGCTGAACCTTTTCCTCTAATTTCTTATATTTCACATACAGGAACTTAGTATGCCCTGGACACATTTGGGCTCATGTGTGAATAAGTGCTTACATGCCTTTCTTTTCACTCTTCATGACTTGATTCAAAGTGTTATCACCAGTATGTGTTTGCTTTGTTCGATATTCTTGTGACCTGTGCCAAGAATGCTGTAGTTCTAAGTATCAAAGAGGCTTTGTGTGCTTTCTTGCTCAGTTCTGTCCGAGTCTTCTGGTTTTAGTCCTCAGCAGAGTGCCTGCGAAATTTTCTGGTATTTTGAACTCCTTTTTATTCCATATGGTGACACCTAACATCTGAAACAACACCGTGATCTGGTCCTTCCTTGAAGGACTCCTTAGTGGGGCAATCAAGTACCCCACTGCATTAGGTCCCATCTGGTTCGCCATTGTTTTCATCTTTAGGCTCCTGGTCTTCCTCATGGCCTGTTAGAAGTCTGGGGGGATAAGCAAAAGGACTTTGATTGCAACACTTGGCAGCCTGATTGTCACAATGTGTGCTATGACCACTGCTTCCCAATCTCCCACACCTAGACTCTGGGCTCTCCAGCTGCCCTCATTATAATCCCTCATGTGTCCTACTGGGAAGAATGTGAGCGCAAGCATCGGCTGAAGCTAGTAGAGAACTGTACTTCTCTGTATAATAACAAAGGGAAGATGCAAGGTGGTCCTTTGCTTCTTTAACATGCTGTTTAAGATAATTGTGGATGCTGTGTTAGTCTTCCTGCCGTTCTACATCAACAAGGTCACTGTCTTTCATGTCCCAATGTGGTGGACTCCACATTGCCAGGTAAGGGTACTTCCATCACTGTAAATTGTTAAAAAAAAAAGAATGGCCTTTGATGTCCACTTGAAAAGGTAATTTCTCAAAAAAGAATCAATAGATCTTATTTTACACTGTGTCCTTGTGTTCCTCAGGCCTACAGTTTAGAAAATATTTGCCTTTGATGGCGACTATAGCTTTGTGTGCTTCTTCCTCGCTCTTTGCAAGATCCTCTACCTGTGAGATGTAAGAGGTGCACTGTACTCAAACTGCAGTTAAGGCAAATACTTATTTATCAGTAGACATTATGTAATGACATGAACCAAGAAATGAAGATTTTCTAAATATACAACTAGCCTGTGACAAATGCTTTGTCTCTCAATCCCTTTTCATCCCTGTGCAGAAAGCTTTAGAAATCTGAAAACTGTAACATGCCACATGTAGGTATGCGCGGATACGGATTGAAATGGGTGCAGCAGAGTTGTGGAAATTTAACTGATAGAGATCTAGATGGATGATGGTGGACATGTTAAAAAGTAAACAGAAAAAAAACAACAAGATGTACTAAAATTACTTGGGTACAAAATGATTGACACGTGTTGTGGATCAATCACTATTAACAGAATTTTATAAAATCACCACTCCTACAGTAAGTTAAAACAACTTAATGACAATCAATCACATCCTGCATTCCTTCAAAAGACAGACAACAGATTGATGGGAAAGAAACATAAAACTGAGTGTACACATAAGACATAAAACCAACTAAATGAGGTCCAACTCATGTTTGTTTGTTTATCATACCATCTCACTTCTATTACTTTGCACAAATTTACACTCTGCAACTGATTTCCTTGTTCTTTCAAACTCTTTTTGAGGTTTTTTTTTGTCATTTAAATTTTTCTTTCATTATACAACTGTCGTGGTAAAAGTGAGTCTAAAGGCCATTATTATTTGGGCTCTTGTGTTAGCTGACTAATGTTATAATTGTGTATTTTGGGTCAGTCAAATATCTCACTTAAGGGCATTAAATATTGGGTATTATATAACTTGACTTGTCTCTATATTATGTTCTAGGTCCCCAGTTAAAGCCTTTTGCAGTTCAGGCACGTTGACTGGTGTTGAAGGATTTATTTTCCTTTTCCTTTCTCACAAGGTGGGTTCGTCTTGGGCACACTGATTTTGGTTGCCCGTCCCTGCAATAGCTGCAAGCATGAATGTACTTACAACTAACGAACTTGCACACATTTTCATTGAAGTTATAGCACAATGGAGTCATGAATGGCGTCACCTTAGTCTCAGCAATTTTTGGGCCTGCCAGCTTTGGAGGATGTACTATGGCCACAGATTTAGGACACAAATTGAAGAAGTGCGAGAAAGAGCCACAGAGGGAGCAGGAAAGAGCTTGACGGCCAGTGTAGTGCCTGCTTATTAGAGCAAGGTCAACCTAAGACCAGTCCAGTCTTTGATTGAACCTGTGGATGAACACTGCAGCCTTGGCAGAGAATGATTTATGATAGTCATAGAATAGAATTCCACCATATGTCATGGCGAGATCGGCAATGATGGCGAGGTAAGTGTCCAGTTCAGCTCTACGGAATGGGTAAACCTCACAGATGACATCTCTGAACACAGTAAAGGTTACAGTGAATTCTGCCAGTGTCAGAATCTTTGAAAGCCTAGGGTCGCTATCTTTAAGCATCACAGATACATCACCACAATCTACCACATGCCTATCACTGAAGTCTGAGCACAGCAGGATTTTTACCAGATTAATATTATTACCTGCGAGGTTCTGGCTTCTTAGATTGGATGAAATGGAAGCAGCAGGAGGGTACAATGGGACCCCGGTGGAGATTCGGACTGCACTTATCAGAAATCTGCGCGAAATGTCATCGGCAACGTCATCGGTCAGCGTTGATGGTCCCGCAGTCAAGGAAGAGTCCCGGGATGTATACACAGTGGCCAGGAGAGATGAGCTGGTAGATAGTGCTGCACCGACCTCTAAGGTTTGGATTTCTCAATTCATGCTGGAAAGTGATGACTGAATATTTGATCGTACTGACAGGATGGCGTTGTTTGCCGGAACCCCAGAGCCGGCTACTGAGGCTGGGGCTCTCGCTCTTTTGGACAGCAGGGCAGTGGCTGAAGTCGGTATGGCTGCGGGGTTGCAGGAGCAATGTTTGCGTTTTTCTGCAACTTTTTTGGGAATGGAGGAAGGACAGTGATCTGCAGGTGGAGATTGGAAACCATAATGTGAACAATTCCTTGTGCCATGTGATTTACAAACAAAAACTCCAAGAGCTTTGGAATCAGCCAGTCATCAATCGATTGGATTATACGAACCTTTTCTTGCCAGACGAGAGCTTTGATGGAGAGAAGGAGCACTCTCTTCACAGGTGGCTCCCTCTGCGTCATTGTTTTGCTGAGACTCCATGACACAGTCAATTTGCCATGGATCATCAACACCGTGGACAGAGGTCATCGACATGATGAGCAGCAGGGTGAGTAGAAGTACCAGTGGCGATCTTTTCATCTTCATACGGGTGCTTGCAAATCAGCCAGCAGAGGAGGCAGCAAAGGAAGCCGGGCTAGAGCTGTTTAAATAGAGCGCTCTGAATGTAATTTTCCAATAGATGGCATAGTGGAAGTCAGCTGAGTCATCAGCTGATTGAGGATTGGCTTGGCTCGCTGTTGACAGCTAAGATAGAGCTTGACGTCATGACCTGCCTGAACTAACGCTATGCTTGATACTTTGAGGGTTAAAGCTGAGCTGTGGCTGAAAAAGTGTTTCATATTTGGGTCTTTGTCATTTCTTGTCTGTGCAAGCACCCTTGTTGCCCGCCCACGTTCTGTGCTGCCGTCTGAGCAGGTGAGTATTAAGATTTGTCTTGCAGCCATAGTACTCTTTTCTACAAAGCAAACAAATGGACAGACTTTTGTAAAATGTTCTTTCCTTCATGTGAAGTCCAAAAGCTGCCTTGCTGGATTTTAGATGTGGATCTCTGCAAAACACTTTATCATTTACGGACGTTGCTTTCTCCTTGCAAGCCTCCACACACTAACGTCACCCCCTTTAAAGGTCTAACAGGCCCAGGGCTCAGCATACTGATGTATTCACATATTTAAGATAAAAATCAGTTACCAATTTATAGCAGTGAATCTTAACAAGTCATGGTTTAACAAGGTTTATGTTCTGGACTGCTTCTTGCACAAGAGCAGTGACTTTGTAATGCTGGTCCTGGCAACGTCAGTCAGACGAGATATCTAATATTCAGTATCTCTGGTGTCATTTACTTTTGTGTTTTTTAGGCAGCAGAGTAACCTTTTGAGATGGGTTTTACTGTCGGGAGCAGGTTGAGAAAAGTGTTTTAGTAGTGTTAAAAATCAGCTTTAAAACACATTTGAAAGTTTTTGATCAGTAACATGACCTTTTTAACTCCCTCTCACAGTGAATGTAAACCAACATTTAATGCTTCCTTCTTGAGTCTGCACAAATCATCTATTTTCTAAATCTTTTATTTACCACTTCATACATTGAAACAACACTATAAACACAGTCAACGATTATTTTCTGGCTCCCGATGGTCCTCCTTTTATTTGTTTTATTATAAAAGGATATTATTGTTTTATTTGTATTTGTTTAGGATCCCCATTAGTTATTACCACAGTAACAACTATTCTTCCTGGGGTCCATACAAAACAAAACAATCAATACATTTACATTCATTGCCATCACAAGAGTAGGTGGTTATTTTATTGGTTTTGTCTATTTATAAAGATTTATGTCAATCAAATCAATAACATTTTATTTGTAAAGCGCCGAATCATAACCAAAGTTATCTCAAGACAATTTACAAAAAGAGCAGGTCTAGACCAACTCTTTTTTAATATTATTTAGGGAGAGACCCAACATGAATCCAACATGAGCAGTACTTTGCAACATTTGGCACAGTGGCAAGAAAAACTGCCTTTTAACGGGCAGAAACCTCGAGCAGAGAGAGTGGATGTCTAGAAAAGAACACAATTACAGTATTAAAATCATTGTTCCAAGATGCCTTTATGTCGATAATATAAAGCGGTTACACAGTTTAAGTTGCTTTATCTTCACTGAACGTCATACTTACCTCTTCAGTGATGCAGGATTCTGGGTTCACCAGCAGCTCCCGCAATATAGTGACGGGGCTGTCCACCTTCTCCAGGCTGAAGGAGGGGGTGAACCTGAAGAGCTGTAGCTGCAGGATCAGCACGCTGTTGAGGAGAAAGAGATGGAGGGATAAGGGCAGATCAGGAGTTCACAGAGAAGGACAGAAGAAGTAAACTTCTATTTATCCTGACACCTGAGTGTCACTATTTTCATGGATGATAGTACTTACTTTGGCAGCGTCAGGAACGACCATTTCTGGGATGACTCCTCAGCGTCACAGTCACAGCGGAACTCCAGGTGGGTCTCCTGTGGCAGGGAACAAGAGGAGGAAGCAGGTTTTAGTATGAATCTTCAGAATCACTTTGACAGATACATTAATGCATATTGAGAACATATGGTATATAAGTGTGAGCACTTGTGTCACTAACTTCCAGGTACTCCTGAAAGCACTGGCTCACAGAGCCTCCACATGCCAGGTCCAGGGACAGGTTCAAAAAGTCCTCCTCCCTCATGGACTGTGAACCACATCTGCAGAATAAAGGGACAATTCAGGTTAAAACATGGGTTGTGAGGTTTTCTACCACATCTTTAATGCACATAGTTAACATATTGAATCTTTGAACTGTAAGTATAAAAGATAAGATAATAGAAAAAGAAATATAATTCCAGGTGTTGCAACAGCACAAACACAAAATAGCAAGTACGTAAATACAGTATAAAAATAAGAATAGATAAAAAGAAATAAAATAAGAGTTACAGCTGTTATACAATTAAGAGTAAGTGACAAGTTAAAGTGGCAGTTACGAGATAAAGTGGCATGGTATGGGTAATAGCATTTTAGCAGGATGAGACAAGACAGTATGCTATGAGGTATAAGGTATACGATATGGTACAATATAAGGTGCAGTATAAAAGGTGCAATAAATACAGTATGGTATATTACAGTATGTATATGTATACAACGTAGTATGAGAGTATAAGTACTAAAAAAGTAATATGAAGGTATTTGACTTCGTGTAATAGATAGTATAGCAGTACAATATAAAGACATAATGTGATGTATATAGTGTTGTACGGTACAGTCTGGTGCAGTATGTATAGTATAATATGAATATATACATATAGAATACTACAATATAATGTACTATATAATAATAGTAATACTAAAAACAAACACAATATAGTGCAGTATAATATGGAAGTAGTTAACAAGAAATAGTAAAACAGTTGTAAATGAAAATAGGAACAAGACAATAATAAATAGTGACTCTGAGCTGCTTTAACAGGCTGCCAACCTCTCAGCCCCCGGAAGTGATCAAACTGTGTGTTGTCGTGGATACATACCCTTGGCAGGTCCTGATGCTCAGCATGTTGAAGGCCATGTGAGCTCCGACGGGGCAGGTGTAGCTGCAGCCCATGCCGATGGCTGCGGCATGCAGGTCGAAGGACAGAGACATCAGCCCCCCTTCGTTAATTCGTTCTTCGTTAATTACTACTACCAGGCCTTCTTTAATGATTTAAGTTGCGTCTAACTTTAATGTGTTTTTAAAAGAAAAAGATTAAGAATTAATACATTATTACGATGATGGTAAAACAGAGCTTACTTTCTGACTGTCATCTTCGAACTCAAAGTTGCAGTCAGCAACAGCCCTATTGAAGGCATCGAGTACCTTTCTTTTTACCCTGTTGTTGTTGGAGAAACGACACACTCCGACATCCACAAACCCTCTGAGAGCAAAAGAAAAGAGGAGAGAACAGACGACAAAAGAGAGATATATACTTAGTTTTTGTTGCTTAATGTTGACCTGCAAAGTTGGCAGAGACCCCAAGAGTGATGTGTGTGTTAGATTGTGTGGAGATGCTGTACCTGAATAAGTCAGACTCTGGGTGGGAGCTCCACACCTGCTGCTGGTTGTGGACCTCCTGCACAAAAGGAGTCAGTGTTAGGAGGCCCTGCAGGGTGGCGTTCATGTAGCACGTCTGGGTCAGGTTTGGGAACCTAAAACACAACAAGACAGAGGACCAAAGTCAGACTGGAGTTCCAGTGAAAGTTTATAGAACTTATCCTAGAATTACTTGATATAAATGCAGATATTAAAAGAACATTTAATGTGTGTTTGAGTCTCACTACAGGTACGTACCCAAGGCAGACAAGTTCTTCTTCAGGGAGGTCCTCTCTGCGGACTAGTGATGTCTTTAGTTCAGATGTAGAAGTCAACTGACTAGCCTGATTGCGCCCACCGTGACCAGATGGGGTGATGTCAGGTATTTGGGGCTCTGGTGCATCAGTGGGCAGGGGGTCAGTGTGCACATGGGTGGACTCAGGTGAAGGGTTGGTCTCTTCTTTCTCTTGCTCAGCTTTCTCCAACTTCTGCTTCTGTTGAGTTCAAGTACAGCAAACATGAATAGGTACAGCAATAATAAGTCATGTGTAATGAAAATGTTCAAATTACATGCAGAATCGACATGTTACTGTGCAGAGATGGTGAGTAACGAAGCACAGGCACAAGTTTGACAACTTTTTACTCCTACTTCCTGAATATAACAAATATGTGTACTTTCTGCTCCTAAAATCCTTAGAACAGGCCTGTTACTTTAACTTTCATGAATTTAAGGGGAATTATTTTAATTTTCATGTATCATTGCACACCACATTCCCAACATCTAGAAGGATTTTAAACTAAACTAGACTAAAAAATTGAAAAGACGATTTGTTCATCAGATGTAATGTAACCAAAAGGACGTAAAAGACATATCAAGTCCAAACAGACAAGAGAAGGAAACTCGACTGGGTGGAAGTGAATGTGTGCTCTTCTGAAAAGGCTGTTGCATGATTCTTGTGCAGGACTCTGCAAACACGAACACACTTGATCATACTTCTGTAAATTCTTAAACCATTGTCTTCTGCAGGTCAGATGTCCTTTTGTAAATGCTCATTCATGCTCGTGACTATATATAAAACCCATTGACAATCAGATAAGAAGCATATTTATATAATTAGAGGGACAAGGAAGAGAGTGAAAAAGATGTTGCAACATCCACTTTAATTTTACCTCTGCTGAGTCAAACTGCTCCAACGAAGAGAAATGATGCACAGACAGAACAAATATATGTTTTGAAATGGTAAATGGTAAATGGACTGTACTTATATAGCTTTTTCTAGTCTTTGCGACCACTCAAAGCTGCTTTTACACTACATGTCACATTCACCCATTCACACACTGATGGCAGAGGCTGCTACATAAAGTGCCCAACTGTCAATCAGATATCACATTCATACCCGTTGGCTATGCCACCGGGAGCAATTTGGGGTTCAGTGTCTTGCCCAAGGACACTTTGACATGTAGCCTGAGGGATCTGGGGATCGAACTTCCGACTTTCCGACTGAAAGACAACCCACTCTACCACTGAGCCACAGCTGCCCCAACTGAAACAACTGTGCAAACTTGTTGCACCCTGAGCTAACTGAGCTTAGAGCTTAGACGACAGCATAATACCTCACTGTCTTTAATGAGTCTCTTTTTAAATAAATAGATGTAAAATCCTGAGAACAAATTAGCTCATCAGAGGAAACATAAAGAGGCTAAAGGAGCTACTGTTCCGGACTAGCACTACCATGCCTTAGCTGGCCGCTGATTGTCACATGTGAATTGGTTGCACATGACCTCCAGGCATCAGTTGTTATTGCCATTCACTGTTCTTTTGACAATTCTCTGTAATTTAATTGATATTTCGGACACACACTTGAAAGCCATCACTCTCAGGTACACTGTAAGGTCTTAAAATCTTAGCAATACAGCAGGCTATAGGTGCTGTGATAACCATAGTTCAGTCAGGACCATTTTGTCAAAATAATCTTTAATTACTTTGTACAAGTTATATTTGGCGGTATGGTTCTGTTCTGGGACCCCCTGCTCTTCCACGCGCTTGCGTGGAAAGCCTGAGGAGAGAGCACACCTTCCTGCCCTTCATGAGCCATCATGAACGGCTATAGCAGGGAGCGCAGTGGCAAAGACCCCCCAAAACGACCATACCGAGCAAAGTCTCCCTGGCCCTTCTTGGTATAAGAAGGTGCTCGTATAGGAGAAGCTAGCTGAGTAGGAGATAAATAGTATTTAATTAAGAGTGTTTAAGTTGATTAAATCGTAACACACAACCTAATAAATATATGAAGAAATATAAAATAGTCATATAATTTATGTTATCTTTATTATTAAGCCAGCAAATTACAGGGAGCTCATGGCTTTTTGAGCATCGAGGATGGCTCGCACTTCAGGACGTAAATATTGTTCATAAGCAGATGATGACCATCTGCCCATGGCTTTTAGCGTAGACACGGGAGCTATCATTGCTGCGGTTATTGCTGCTCCTATGCGGAGGGAATGAGCTGTGTAGCGATCTGATGAGAGTCCACAGGATTGACAGAGGAGGCGAAGGCAACGGTGAACCAAGCTCTTGACATGGGTTTTCCATCCTCTGTGGCAAAGAGAGGCTCCTGCTGGCTGGCTTGAGATCTGCGTCTCAAATCGCGGCTCATGGAAGAGAATGGACAGAAAGCAGAATTAGTCTGAGAAATGAATACTGATGTTCCTTTCCTGTCTCTATCAGTTTTGGAATGTTTAAGGAACAGAGAAAAGCAGAGACTGTTAACTGTTACATCGGCTATAGTGAGGTCATGCGAAGGATCAAAAGATCCTGTGCGTGTGGTGACATCTCCACTTCCTAGAAAGCTGTAGAAAGCTGTGAGGAAGACAGTCTCTAAAAGTACATCTGTATAGAACCAAAGCAACCATTCCTTAAATATGTGATTATTTTGTGCAATAGTGGTGGAGTGAAAGGGAGACGAATATCATTGGCTGTTGGTGGATGGATCCAAACAGCGCAGGTGAAACTGAATTCCTTAGACAAGGCCTTTGATGGAGGACGGCTGCATTTTGCGGGACTCAAAATAGTGAACCATGAAGGCGCATACAGTGGAATTATTAACAAGCAAAATAGCAACTGAGAAGGTGGAACAAAATGAGGTGAAGTAGGACCATGCAGAGTCATACAGTTTTAATGTAGATTTTGCTAATACAGATCGCATATAGTGAGCAGCTGACAGCATATATGATTGCAGAGTCGTGTCTAGTCTAGCACCGTTAAGCTGACAGGAGGGCAAGGTAGGCTGGATGGCGCCGCTTCTGGACACATTTTGTGGAATTTCTGAAATTCAAATCGAGACAAGGCATCAGCAATCTAATTATCTAAGCCTGGAATGTGAGCTGCTCAAATTATGAAATTCCCCATTACAGATACCCAAGGCACCTTACGAATCTGTGAATGAATGGAATTGAGGAACAGTCTTTGTTAATAATATAGACAGCTGATTCATTGTCGCAGAGAAAGAGGATGTGCTTTCTGGACCAATATTTTCCCCAAAGAAGACATGCTACGACAATTGTGTATATTTCCATTAAAGCAGAAGAAGAAACTTTGCCTGGTAAAGACAACAGTTCTTTTGGCCATACATCAGCAAACCACTGGTTATCAAAGAACCCCCCAAAACAATGGAAGGAGCTGCATCTGTGTACAACCTAATGGCCAAAGAAGATTCTAGTTTTTCATTATAGAAGAATGAAATACCATTCCATTTTCCAAGCAATAAATGTTAATTTTGCAATTTAATTTTGCGAGGGGCAAGGAAGCTTGCATGAGATTGCTGTCCAAGTTAATACCCAGAAATTCAATGACTTTAAGTTGACCTTAAGTTTTTAAGAAAATCATCCAAAAGGTGAAGCACGAACGGCAGCCTACAGTTGTTTAACAGGATCCAGTAAAGTGCCTCTGACAGTGTATCAAATATTTTTGGGCTGCTGCAACACCCAAAGATGAGCCTAACTGCAAAATACATTTTATCTCTCCATTTAACTCCAAACAGATGCCAATGAGAATGATGTAAAGGCATACCTTTAAAAGCGTCGGTGATGTCTTCTTTAGATAACCATTCACCTTTACCTGCTTTTTTAATGAGCTTAATGGCATCGTCAATAGAGGTATAACATCAATAATTAGACGCTTTTTCCCAGAATATTTATGGGTAGCTATAACTATAGGGTTAATGCATGTTAGAGGAAAGGATGATTTATCAAATGGTCCGATCATGAAACCTTTTCTGACTTCTCCAGTAATTTATCTACTATCTCAGGCTCCTTGAAGGCAGATTGTAGGTTATTGCACACATACGACACCTTAGGCAACCAAGTCAGACCAGCCATGAAACCTTGAATCAGTCCAGTGATCAAATAATTGACAAAACAGCGGTTTGGATGCTTTCTTAATAAAGTTTCTCTCTTGAAATATTAAAGACCGACTTCGAAACTACTGAGGCCATAAGCAGCCAGTCAAATCTTAACTCATGGATTGGAAGTTCTTCTTAGTGAAGTTCTCTACTGCCTTCAGACGTATCAGTGGTCTTCTTTTCCGAGAGTTGGTCTTTGTTGTGGCCGCCATGTGAGTTTGAAGCAACGACCAGAAACATTCTTACTGCACCAGCCAGGTTAAGCCAACATATGCTACGATTACTACTTTACCATCTCGCACATTCGCCATGGGGGTCTCCAGCTCATCTTTTTACCTGCTCTTCCTTCATGGTGGTACTGCACATGGCCTTTCAGAAAGAGCGGAAGTGAAAGTTTCAAGCCAAGCACTGGTCTGTATAAAAACCCAGGACAAATGCATGGCAGTCCGAGGTAGATTTGCCACATGAGCCTCTTCAGCAAGATCACATCGGGGATTGCTTTTCTCTTCTTGCTCCTCTACGTCTACAACAGTTTTAAGCTGCAGCTGAAGGTCTAATGTGATATCAATCCCTGTCCTAATTTGGTGGACTGCTATATATCACAGCCCACTGAGAAGACAACTAATTTCATGGTGTTGGCGTCCATATAGTGTGTGGTGCTCAACATCTGTGAGATATTTTATTTGATTGCTTTCCGTGTGATGAAGCATGGAGGTAGCATCCACACCTTGTCTAGAAAGATCCACCCTGTAATAGATAGATAGATAGATAGATGTACTTTATTGATCCCAAACTGGGAAATTGTGGTGTTACAGTAGCAGGTTATCAAAGTGAATACAGCAAAGGAGAAAATAAATACACATTAAAAATAACCCTAACAAATATTCAAGATGAATCTTGTGCAAAGTTTTGCAGTGAAATGAATTGTGCAAATTTTAGCAGGAGCATAACAACGAGCAGTTTGAATAATTAGCAAATTAGCAATGAATTACTAATGAACTGTGATGGCTGCAAGTTATCTGTTACATAGCTGCCGACCAAGTATAATGGATCAATTTTTCTTCTCATGCCTCTGATTGATTTACTATGAGATGATCCCACAAAATGTTCCCATTCTCTGGTAGTACACATTTAACCAATCTTGACATTTTATAACCAATTCATAGCATGTATTTTTATCTATTCTGAGGTAATCATCCTACTCAAGCATCATGTAACATGTAAGACTGTGTGTTATATTTTTGTTCACACTATGTTTTCACCAAAAAGGTGGTCAAAGCATTGAATATATTTGTATTCACTTGTTTTATTGTATTCATGTGATAAAATCTTATTCTATTTTATATTTTATTTGTTATAATATTTTATTCTATTTCATTTTTCTTTGAATGTATTACTTTTATGAAAATAGTTGGTTAATTTAAGCAAGATGATCATACACATCTATGACTGTCAGGTTGATGAACAGCTGAATACTGCTTTACTTTAAATGTTTTAAGAATTGTCGTTTTATCTCACCATTCCTTTCATAAAGGGTTGTCCAGCATACCCCGTGTTAAACGAGACAAGAAATTATGTATTATATATATTAGAATATATACTAAAAAAATAAAATAATAAATAAACTGCTCTTTGATACTTTTATACATTTATCCTACTTTAATGGCGCCATTTCTCCACCTGGTGGCACCAAAGGCATTCTACATTGTCATCTGAAGGATAGAAGGCCTTCAGAAAACAGACTGCACTCAGTGGGGCCACACTAAGTGCACATCATGAGAGTTCACTGAAAAGCATTGAAGAAAAATGTGTAATCTTGATACTTGTATGCAATTGCCAATTACCTTTCTATTCTGAGTTGATCCACTTTTGATATTTATGCTACTTTCTTTACCACCCATATGCCTGAAAAACACAATTGTCAAGCTGTTTTGGTGACTGTTGTAACTGAACACATTTATTTATATGCCTCTGCTGCTTTCTTCTCTCTGCCTTAGTGACTGGTATTTGGTTACAGTGGGACAGTTGAAAGTGATCCTCTATACTGCCTAAAACAGCTTGTTTTAGACACTTCAGGAAGTATTTCAGATTAACAGCCTTAATAATGAAAATTTGGCCTAATGGATTAAAAACAGGTTCAAACTGATTCACAGATACATAGACCCCATGGCACTGAAAATTAATCCAATATTAAATTGACTTTGGCCTATTCCAAAGAGTAAAATGCAAAAGTGGCAGTAAAAAAAACCCTTCTCGATTAAACTTGAACTTGCTGTAGCCAACACTGGTCGTTGGGCTAAATGGGGCATTTCCATATTTTTTTTCTACCTTAGAAAAAAGGGAGGTGCCGAGGTGCACCTGCGCTGGTATGCATCAAGTTTACGAAATTCAGCAGTCAATGGGTGATTAGCAGCAGTTTCAAAATAAAAGCATGGATTGTATTCAGAGGGGACATAAGGATCATTTTGAGAAATTAAAAATATATTTTTAAAATTATTATAGAAGCCGATTTTTACCACAGCATAATCTTAAGCATGTTTATTTTTAACTCGCACAAACAATTGCCGTCTGCTTTTCTTCTTGCCATTTTCCTTAATTTAATCTACTGCTAGCAATTGCTTCATTGTTTGGATTTTTGTTTATGGGCTCATAACATTTTAAAAGTTCAACTCTGATAACCTGACACACGTTTAATGAACATATGTGAAAGTACAACAGTCCGTCAAACTTCGCACACTTTAATCTACAGTGTACACTCTTAGACTTTATTTTGAAACTTTGAACAGAAGTGTCATTGTGTGTGTTGATGAGTGAGAGAGTGATTAGTTTGGTGAGAACAGGAGTGCAGCTGCCCAGTTCAAAGCAGAAGATTCGCCGCGAATGTAAACGAATGGTGACCTAAGAGAGATGGCCAATACGGGTAATAATTGTTCCTACGAAGTTTCTTTCAACGTCTGTAAATTGCAGACATTTGTTTGTGTAAAACTGTCGGTGTGATTTTCTGGGTGTGGTGGGACATTCCACTTGTAGATGATGAACTCCGGAGAAACTGAAATGCAGTTTCACCAGTAGGTTATCAAAGTAAGGATGACTGGCACTTTTCATTGATACGTATTTGAAGTAAAACTTTAAAATGTAAGTACTGAACTTCTTATTCACACCCTTTGGACTTCATGGTCAAGTCTCTGAGGCTGAGCAGTGTGAATGCTATGTGAAATGTAAATTGTCGCCTCTGCAGGTGGGTTGTCTCCGTGATTGCAGGAAAGTGTAAGTTAGAATTCCTCCAAATACTGTATAAAGCTGTAAAATTGTCTTGTCATGTGAGGATGGGAGCAGTGGCCCGATTTAAATGGAGATATGTCCTGTGTTGCGTATACACAAACAAGGATGGCTAACCAATGTAATTTGTTTTTACATTGACCTTAATCAACCACATTGAATAAAGTCGTCTTACGATGTATCATAAACTGTACCATCTCATTTATACAGGGATGGATCATAGTTAAGACAAACTATATTCTTAAGTTTATCTTCAGTTGTTACTGTAATCTTCACCCTTAGGCTTCAATATTTGTTGCATTTTTATAGCACTATCATATACTTGTTTGAGCAAGCTTCAATCTGAACCCCCTGCACTGTAGTTATGTATTTAGCAGCTAATGATTAATACAAGTGACATCCCTGCTGTGGTTTTGACCTGGGTCTTGTGTTTCTGATCAATACCTCATGGACAACATGGATGGTGTAACATGAAGTGAAACCACTGCAACACTTTGTTTTGTATTGTAATGTTTTATAGTTCTCTGCCTCAAGCATTAACATGTGTCTTCTTTTATTCTCCCCCAGGAGTGTGTTGTGCCCGCCTGGAGGATCCCAAGGCCCTGATGAAGATGGGTCTAAGCATGGTTCTTATTGGTCATGTTAACTTCCTGTTGGGAGCGCTGGTGCATGGTGTGGTGCTCAGACACATCAACCTCCACAAGCAGGCCCGAGCCATGGAGTACGCCATCTCCAATGTGATCGCCCTCACCTCCGGGCTTGTGGTGAGTGCACAGACTATGAGAATCATACTGATCCTTTTGCAGTTCAGGAAATAGAGGACAGCATTTTTATTTCAGTGGTCTTTTTCAAAACATGTTGAGGCAGTTTCCATCAGGGCAGGCACTCTGCAAACAACAAGTTGCAAGTGCACCCATGCCATCAAAAAATGGGCACACTCTAAACCAGGGGTGAGCAACCCTGCTCCTGAAGGGCTACCTTCCTGCTTGTTTTAGGTTTCTCCGCACTTTAACACACCTGATTTGAATGATCTGCTCGTTATCAACCAACTGAAGCGTTTCAGGGGATTGGTAACAAGCGAAACATTCGAATCAGGTGTGTTAGAGTGCGGAGAAACCTAAAACATGCAGGAAGGTAGCCCTCCAGGAGCAGGGTTGCCCACCCCTGCTCTAAACAAATAGTCAATACGACAACAAGGGCATATTTTGGCATGTTTTGCAAGCTACTTGTAATGTAGTGAATTAGGCCTTATTTTTCTCTACATTAGGCCTACATCAAGCTTCACTACTTAAACGCTTTTTTTCATTGAGTAGATGCTAGTACTGTGGCATTTTATTAGGACTACTCTGTACTATCGTGGTAAGCTATATGTACACATTTTAAGCAAATCATATGACTAACCACCATAGTTTAGATAGAGGCATTTTTATCATAACGTCTGTTGGTCAGTGTTAAGATCTACAGAAGTATTATTTCTGAGTAGTTTTTATTTTAACCTCTTCTCTCATGTATGTACTTTATATGTTTTATTCAATCTTTTGCAACCCCCACCTCCAAGACAGCTGAGAGTAAAAAAAAAAATGCTAGCTGGTGTTTGAGTAGCATGGTTGGCGTGTGTTGTGTTAACCTGTTTGGAATCACCTAAATGTTTTTCCATTAAGTTACCCCAAGCTTTCACGTCTGTATTTCTCTGCAGCAGAGTCACCGGTTTCAGAACTGGTAAAGATGTCATATAGAAGTACTTCTGTCAGCTACACATATTCGTCCGAAGTGGTGTCTCTTCACGACCCTAAGCAGTTTTATTTCAGACAGCAGCAGTAAGCACCACTGAGCTTGATCTTCAGAAATGCTTAGAAAATGTAACCGGTGTGGATGCTACATCACCATCTGATCAGTGATAGAGCAAATCTATGGAAAATCAATGTCATTCTGAAAAGAGCAAAACTACCACCACACAACTGAGAAATTTGGTGTAACCTTTAGCACTGCTAAGTTAGAGGGCCATTCTCTGATGACTATTTGCTTTTGCAAAAACAGCTTTTAAAGCAGACAAGGTACTTAAGCACATAACTGAAATGCTTGTAGTGACAGCACAGCTGTCGTGTTGAGAGAAATTACCTTTTGACCTTCCATCGTATCATTTTAGTGTCTGCTTTGTTGTCTGTACCTCAGCTACATTGTAAACGAGGTTCCAACTCAAAGTGTTTTCTGAGGGTTCAAAAAAAATCACGATGATGGTGATTTCTTATTTTATGTTTTTTTAAGTAGCATTAATTGGCAGTGTTTGCAAAGGAGCAATATGAATATTCTTTAAATCATATCTGTCTTGTCTCTACAGGGAATTATTGTTGGCATTCTGGCTATTGTGCTGTCTAAAAACAAGAGGAATAGAGGCCTGGTTAGTATCACCTATATTCACCTTTTTAAATGTATTTTTTCTTTAATGTTCTCAAGGGGTAATGAAAATCATCAAAAGCAGTGGAAGATCTATACATTGCAAGTGCTTCTGTTCCTCCTTCTCCTTTGTGTGTCCTTTTTTTAAACCTTTTCCATCCATCTCTGCTACTTTCCTGGATTGCTCTTTTGAAGGCACTCTCTACTTATTTTCATCCGTCTACCTGCTCTTCACGCACAAACTCTTATTCTTTGATATTTCACAGCTTTTTTTCCACCTCATTATCAGCATGAATCTCTCTCTTCCTACACAGGAAGACATTAAATAAAAACCTTTAAGCATCTGCATGTTTCCCCAGGTGTCTGAATGCCGCCCTGCAGAGCTGGCATTGTTTCTGTGGTTTTTTTCAGTCTCCGCCTCAAGTCGTGCAGAGCGACTTCTCTCTGTTTACTCAATCAGCAGTCGGGCCGCTCAGACGGGACTGACAAGGCCGCGAGCGAACAGTATGAGTAAGCCCAGGCAAAGTCACCAGGCGATACCACTCCCAGTTTCCTTTGTTAGTGAGAGCAGCTGTGACTACCTTCATCTGCCTTTTTACCTTTTCAGTCCTCCAGGCATAACATATCATGGATGTTACGTAATCTCAACATTGCTTTTTGCAGTTAGTCCTGTATCACACATTCAGATAACCACAGCTTTTTATGTACCTAAATAGTGCCCCAATATTCTTGAGTTTAACTTTAAGTTATTTAAAAAGACTAGTGAATTTTATTTACCTGTCTCACCTTCTTTAGGGTTCACATGTTTTTCTACCAGAATTTGACTTGTTATACATAGTTTACGGCTTTAGTTTCTAAGGCTAAAGCTTCTTACTGTGAGTTTGGATATAGCTGGCATTAATTTGTCTCTTTCTTGTTTCCAACATATCCCATTCAAACATCAAAACCAACAAGTTTGTCTAATTCTCAATATTTAGCAACGCTATCGTGTTTGTAGCAAGTCTGTTTGTTTGTGGTGAAGATTTTAATTCCAAAAGATTGGTCAAAATGTAATCTTGAAAACATTAAACAAACATATGAAGAAACCTGTTAACTGGTGCAGGACGAGTGCACAAAAGAAAGTTACCATTCTTGTGTGACTAGCTTAATTGATCCACACACTCTACCAAATGCAATGAAGGTATTACATTCACGCCTTGAGCAAACCATGTAAAAGGGACAATAGTATTTTCTTTAAATGGTCAATTATATCTTAAAACATCTTGGCAGTCAATAAGGGAAAAAAAATGTTTGTTGCGGACTATTATTAGCTGTGGATTAATACACATTTTGTCCTGCAGAGAATGGTTTCAGCAGCAGGACGGTGTATGCAGGATTTAGTGAAAAATAAACTACATTGTGTATTCAAGGTAGTGAAGGAACTTGTCAGCAAGTGCTACAGATTGCCTGACAGCTAACACTAATGGATTTTGCACAACGGTAGAGCTCTTTGCCGCATAGGAATAATATACATCAGGCTCATTCAATAAAAAGAATAAAACGTATCAATAACCAGTGGAAAGACAGCCTCTCTCCATCTATTATTGGAATCATCATATTAGCTCTAAGGGTTAACATACAGATATTAGAACACTTCCACCAGAGCCACATATGATGCTATAAAACCGTTTTCCCAGGCTTGGTATTACTTCTGATGAAGTTCACTGATATTTATTTTTAAAACCTGCGTACTGCCTCTTTAAGCATCCACTGGACTTTGATGAAGATGCTTCAATAAAATACAGGGTTCCTCAAATCTGGGTTGAAAGCAGTACAAAGTGATCAAAAACATGTTCTAAATTAATTCCTTTAAATGTATACTGCTTTATTCATCTATTTCTATTTACTTTTTTATTTTTGGCAAATTCCTTGTTTACTTGATATTTCTTCATTTACATCCATCTGTCATCTTGTAAAGGTTACCTTTAATCTGCTGTTATTGTTCTGTTTGTATTGAAATAACTTATTTGAAGCTGTCATTTATCTATTTACTGATGCAGATGCCCCAGTTTCCAAACTGAGAGCATTGAAGCTTCTTTTTTTGATCCCTGATTGTTTTTTTTTTGTCTCTCCTCTGTTCCTTTCACAGACGTGGTCACTCTTCACATTCAGTCTGGCTGCAGCTCTCATGGCAGCGGCGTCAGCCATTGGACTCTTTGTGTCTGTTGTGAGGGCCATCATTCACGGCGGGCGGAGCCTCCTGACTCACTGCCGCTTCCCTGATGCCATTGGCTACTCCAGCATCACAAACGAGTGTCCTTTTGACCCCACACGCATTTATGTGAGTGTATTTGTGTGAGAGATAGACACTAAGATCAAGGAACGATCTCTGATCTTTTCCGCTGCAGCTGGCTCTGAACAGCAGACCATTGTCACTGCGACAGAGTGGTGTGTCTGCATCATGGTGGCTGTCCCTCTTTTGTGTGAGTGCATGACTGGACACAAGGTGTGGGAAAATGGCAGGCTTGGTGTCTGGATTTTCTGTCACTTAGTCACATTCTGCAGCCATTGGGTTGGTGGCAGAAGTGCTGACCCAACCCTGTCGGTCTACTTCAGGCTCTTTCCTGTTCTGGTGTGTTACAGATTGACTGTCAGACCTGCTAAGCCTCACAGCTGCAGCCACACATCAGACTGACTTTAGCATTTTAGCAAGCCAGTAGTCTACAGTTTGTCAGTAAAGTGACCTTTGTCTTAAGCTGGATTTGTATATGATGCAGGTGTTAATAGCAGTCCAGATGTAGACACATACAGGAAGGTATTGAGTGATGGCTGAGAGTTAATAGTACGAACTTGCACTCATTATGGAACAGGAGACTTTCACTGTAATAGAAAGCAGTGCTCACAGCCAGACTATCAAACACAAAGATAAATAGGTAGCACTTAACATGAAGCATTTATAAATTGACCGCACTTGTTAAATGGACTGCACTTATAGCCTTTGAAGTCTTCTTACCACTCAAAAAGCTCTGCAATGTCAACAATCACCCATTTAAACACATTACTGCACAAACCACTTGCCATGGGAAACTAATCATAACGTAATACATTAACACACAGTCACACATCTATGGCTATGCCTTTGAAATTTTCAGTTCTTGTCCAAGTAGTCAGGAAAATTTGAGGAGCCAAAGATTGAACAGCGGTCTTCTGATAAGTGGATGAGCTCTACCTACTGAGCCACAGCTGCATTTTTCAACAACTATGACTCCTCCATAAGGGAAAGCATAACTTAAGGCTTAAAAAACAAATAATTACTGACAATATGGTGAGACATAGTTGTAATATTATGAAATATGTGCTCATAGGAAAAGTTCAAATTGCTGACCAATACAGTACATCAATAAACTTCCATATTATAGTGTTAAATACCACTTATTTTTATACTGCTGATTAATGCGAAATTGAGGACTTAATGTTAAGTGTTACAGATGTATTTGTGGCTACAACAAGTTTCTTATGGTTAAATACAGTTTACCTTGCTGAAGAAGGTATTATGTGCAACCTATTGTCCATTAAGTTGCACTGAAGCTGTGTGTTAAAGCTACTGAACTTTAATTTTATGTCGATTTTGGCAACCTCTCTGGACAAAGCAGTACATCATGTCTGTATGTATTCTCTAGCCATAAAAAAATCCTTCTGTTGTCTCTTAACTGTCAGACCTATCACTCACAGTGCATCCTTTTCATGGAAGTGGCAGCCAGATGACCCAGTGGCAGCAGTGACTGAATAGAAATAGTAATTCTTTTAGCCAAATGTTGGCTGGGTAATCTAGTTATGGAAGCTACACATAAAGTGAAATACCTAGATTTTCCGCCTGCTGAAATGGGCGCTTTTTGTTATTGAATATCAGCAGATACGTGAGCCCTTAAAATAATTGGCTTAAAGTTAAACTGACAATCTCAAAGATTTCAGTTTCATTCTCTTGGGCGATATACAAGGGGGACACTTCCCAATTTAACCAGACATCTACAGTTGGCTCCCTTTGTAACCGTTGTTACTCTTGGTTTTCCTCGCTCATTGTCGCTTTCCTTTTTAGACTGTTTGCCTTCATCTGAGCGTCGAATTAGTTTCTTTTTCTTTGGATTTTCACTTATTTTTGAAGTTGTATCTGTAGTCATCGATCTTCTCTTTGTTTGTTCAGCAATAGTAGATTACTGTTTACTCGCAAAATTTGCAGAAACCGGAAATGCATCCGCTTAGCTCCGCCTACCCTCACTGGCAGACCAACCATTGCTGGGTGATGGAAAACACTTTTTTTCGCGAATGTCGCTACAGACAACCTGTCCCTAACACTACTTTATACTGTAAATGCAAAGGCTTTCATCAGTGGGCCATAGGCTCAATCACCATTGTGTTACCTCATTCGGCAAGATAGTGACTTAACAGACATTTATTTACATGAAAATCTTGGAGATTATTATCTAACGTAGCTTGTAAAATAGGAGAAAAAAAAACATGCTCTTTGCTATGCTATTGCCCCTTTTTGCGGTTCTTTTATGAGGTGCACTTAGCTGCAGTCCAGGAATGGCAATAACAACATTGAAACCCCATCATGCTCATCTTAAATGTGACTTTACCACAAGTTGCAGCTACTAAGCATGCAACATTTCAATGGGCCATTAGGCATGTTCAGTATCCACAATCCCATAAAAGTGTACATATAAAAAATCAGTGGTAGATTTACCTATTGTACACATTGTTCCCCCTCAGGTAAACTAAGGATAATGTAACTTACCGAACAGTCAATATGCTATTTTAGCGTGCGCTGTCACTCAGGATGCAGATCTTGTCTTCCAATAATCGGAAAGATAAGCGGTTCAATACCCAGCCTCTTCCTTTAATGTGTTTTCAGCACGATACCACACTCCATATTGTTCTTGGAGCTTTCACTTCTGTTTGTGAGTGTGTGTGTGTGTGTGTGTGTGTGTGTGTGTGTGTGTGTGTGTGTGTGTGTGTGTGTGTGTGTGTGTGTGTGAATGAATGTATGAATTGGTGTTTAATTGAATGAGTAAAAGAAGATAAGAAAAGCGCTTTATAGGTGCAGTGGCATGTCATGCTTGTGCATGTAATAGTCATTATTCAACAATATAGGATAATTCTTGTTTATTACAGTTTTGGTCTTGATCTCACAGCTTATGCTCAAATAGTTCCTCATTTCATGTGTGCTAAAATTTGATTTTACTTCCAAATAAAATGTAAAAATGATAAGAGGCTCAGAGGCTTAACAACAGGTCAAGTGTATCAAATGTGACGCTGGTCAGTAACAGAGGCCAGATGGGTAAAAGCTCTCTCCAATAATTTAAACTGGTTTTCATAGAACTACCCTGTGAACACGGTTGGTATGGCAGGGTTGTATGAAGCACATTCAAATAGACCATGTTTTCGCTTCTTTCATGTGCTTCTAATACCTAACTGTCAATCTCCATGCACAGACCTCCACAACATTCAACTACAACAAAGACCTGTGACTTTTTATCCTTAATACATAATACAGCCATGTAATTGTACATTTTGAGGTTAATTGTCAAATAAACTTATAACTTAAAACAAGTTATTAAAAAATGGATCAATCCTTTTTATCTGAAACTGAGTTCCAACTCAAAATCAGTTCAGTTATATAACTGTGGTCTGGTCTACTGAGACTGCAGACCATGCTGTTCGCTGAGAGTTGCCTATTAACAAGGGCCCTCCAATAAGGCTGCCGCAGGGTGCATTACATCACCTGAAAGAGTGACTTGGACTTCTGGCTCAGATATTCATAGTTGCCAAGAGGCAGTTATGATATCTGTGCAGGGTTTATTATTTTTTGTACCTTCTGCAGATTTCATCAGCCCCAAACTTGGAACT
The DNA here is from genome assembly GCF_022749685.1 of Semicossyphus pulcher. Taxonomy (NCBI): domain Eukaryota; kingdom Metazoa; phylum Chordata; class Actinopteri; order Labriformes; family Labridae; genus Semicossyphus; species Semicossyphus pulcher. The sequence goes on from NW_027211726.1 coordinate 26,201,155, forward strand.
ACAAACTTTCATTCTCCTTGTAGTGTGCCTCACAACAAAAGGCAGCTCTTTTTCTTTGAATTCCCTCTGTGCACTCTCACTTTGATACAGTCTGCTATGCATATTTTATTCACAATGCTGACTCTCCTGTGCGCACTGGAATTCCCAGACCCTGCTGTGTTTTTGCTGCGATCCACAGCCATCTGAGAAAAATGAGGTTCTGCATTACATCATTACCCAAACTGTAGCCCTGTTTACGTGAAGCTGCTCTTGCCTCAAATTGTGTTCTTTGTGGTCCAGCTGGTGGTTGCCGCTAACTCCACTCCCCCCTTCCTCCCCAGAGTACCACTCTGATCCTGTGGGTGCCTCTTATCGTGACTTGTGTCATCCAGCTGGTGTTTTCCGCCCGGTCCTTTGTAGCCTGCATTTCATTCCTGGGTCTGCCTTGCTGCCGTAAGAGGAAAAAAACCAGAGACTCTGGCAGAGCGGTGAGATTTTGACTCAAACATTCTGTGCTACTTTAAAACTCTTACCCTTTTTTCATGGTGAATAATATAATTTAAAGGTGGATAAAAAAAAGTAATTAACCCTAATTACAATAACCCTAACCCTAATTAAACATTTTGTCTGATTGTGTAGATAAATGTTTTGAGGCCAATGGAGGAAGCTCCTCTCTCTCACTATATTGAACCTCCAAGAAGCTACAATGAACCTCCAGCACGCTATTCTGAACCTCCAACAGGCTATACTGAACCTCTAAGAAACAATCGCAAATCTCCAAGGCGGAATACTGAACCTCCAAAACAAAAGCACAGACCTCCTCAGCCTCCCCAGCATCTGTCCCGTCAGCCTCAGAGTCTCCCTGCCTCAGAGAGAAGGCCTCCTCGCGAGCTGTACAGGACACCAGAGGAACACCAACTGCTGGAGAGGGGTACTCTGGAAAGGTCCAGCTTCTGGATTTAGTTGTATCTAACATGTTGGAGCTTCTTGAAGACCAGGCGCTACTGTGGTTCTAGCTACAATTATTGAATTGAAGCATCATGCCTCAAGCCTTATTTGAAGTCAGTACTTCAAAAGTATGAACTCAGAGCTGGAGATGTTTTATTTAGCAGTACAGTGAACCTGAGCAACTACCTGATGTATGAATTTCTGAGGTTGTGTGTTTGCACAGTGTGTAGGATCCCTGCTGTAAGAGTCTGTCTGTCCTTGTATTTTTGTACTTGTAAGGGTGAAGTTATTCACGTCATTACAGACAGGTGAGGCAAATCCTCCAAAGTGAAGACATGATGCCAATCCTTGTTTGTCAAAGGGTTTAGTTAATTCAGAGTTAAAATAAGTGTTTGACAATTGGGGAGATATCTTTTTACATTTTTGCTACTTACAATTTTATACCCTCCTGAAGTTTGTAATAAATTTATTTGACACTTTTTGTACAGTTAACAGTGTGCCTCCCATGTAATTATTTCGTACACAAGTAGAACTGTATCAATGCCAAGTTACGGTTAAGTCTCTAAAAAGGTTTACAGCACGTAGGCTCTCCTAAAACCACAACTTATCATTTTGGCATTTCTGGATTTGTTTGTTTTCTCGCTTCCAGGTGCATATTACAACTGGCCAGTCTGGCTGCTTTCCCTGCTTTCAATCTCTATGCTCGGCCAAGCTAACCATTTCCTGGCCCTAGCTCAATGTTGTACGCGCAGACATGAGAGCGGCCTCAACTGGCTCATATAACTCTTGGCTAGAAAGTGAATAAGCCCATATTCAATACTGTTGAACTATTATTGTTGTCAGTTGGTTCATGCAAATGATAGAGGCAGGTATGGTAGTGCAACAAGTGAAGATGCTCAAATATAAAGCGATACAGTTTACAGAATGTGTGTGGGTGTGTCTTCAACCTTCTACCTTTTTTTTTTTTTTGCAGAGGCTTGATCCTCTGGTGTGTGTTACCTGTTTGAGGCATTAACAAGCAAGTGTGTTCACATTCTTTCTGCAGTCTAGTTTCATGAGAAACTAGAACTGCAAGTTCTTGTATTTATTTTTTAAATAAATGTTTTATCCATATTTATGCAGCTTTATTCTGTGTTTTTTATCTGAACGTTGTAACTGAAAACACTTCAATCTAATATGTGGTCATGTCAACGGTGATCTGACAGGTCTGACTGGTTTCATTTAGACACACATGTTGAGATCCCGACAGCTCAGCACAAACACATCCACCCATGTCATACCAGATGTATGTCATTAAGGACCTACAATGTACCTTGACAGGCTGCAACACTTCCATGTATGACTAATGCTCAGCTAGCTGAGTAGACATGAGCCCTGTCCACAGTGAAATGCTCTGCTCCCTCATGTATTCTTAAATAACCAGAAATAAGAAAACATTGCACACGAGAGCTTTGAAACACATAAGTATATTTCGCTTTCAGGTCCAACAGAAGAATCATGACATCCTCACTCGAGGTTTTCATGCAACAGAAAAATTGGAAGTAAGGAAAGGGAGGTTAGGAAGGAAGGAAGAAAGAAGAGGGTGTTATTCTGCAACACAAAGTACCTGTTCTTTAGAGGCAGTGAGAATAAAAAAAGGTTATAGATAAGGGTAAAGCAATTGTTATTCCTTATCCTACCAGCAGAAGGCAGTGACACTAAAGGATCCCCAAAGCAGAGGTGTGGCTGGTAAGGAAGCGCCTGTGCAAAGGTTTGGTACATCTTAATCTCAGCTCAGTCCTGGATGCAGTTGCACCAGCACAACTCTCAGGCCCTCATTGGAAGTCCACTTTTCCACCATTGCGCACAACTGCGTGGTAGGGAAATTTTGGGTCATACAAATATGCCCATTTTTGCCAGTTTTAAAAATCTGATGTTTGTCAGGTGTAACTGTAGTTATTTCCTGACTCGAGAGAGAAAACGTGTTTTTTATCTCACATGGCAGAGAGAAGAATCGGCCAGGTGTGATGGAAGTGTGTGTTTCTCACCTTCTTTGGTGTGTAAAGTGAAACCTGTCTATACCTGCTACATGGAGCTGCTAACCCATCTATGATAACAGACGTAGTCTGGATTTCAACTAAGCACTTCAGTGCAATTTCAAACAAATTCAATGTTTAGGAAAAAAAATACTGAATCCTTTTAACTAGGGAGGGTTCGGCTAAGGCCACAAACATGATCAAATTAAAGGATTTAAATATCAGCTTTGCTAAATACCATTTACAATGAAAATACTGCTCAAAAGTTCTTAACTCTTACTGTTTACTAAAGCAACACAATCTATTAAATGAATGAATGAACTGTAGCAGCTGGTTTATTGTATAACAATATAATATTCTAATAATAAATAATAGAATCAATATTCATTTTGATATTGCAAGCAGTACTTTAAAGTTGGACATTGGAGCTTATTTGAACTTCGATACAAAATTGGGCAGTTTAATCTACACAATGCAATATTTTACATAAACTAATACTGAGTGTTTTGAGTAAAATCTTAATTTGAAAAGTATCTACCAACAGGAGTGATACGAAAAAATATCAGTGTAGTAGAAATTGCAATATTTACCTACTGTTTGATGTTTCATTCGTCTCAACCATTATTTGCGATGAGATTTACCAAAACACAAGATGGCAAGAGTGATCTAACAATGGAGGCCTTACATCCTTAATACATGAGAGTGGCGCCAGTATTGCTGCAAACAGTAGCTATCTTTACACATGCACAGCATTTCAGATAGAGGCTTTTATTCTGTAAAGTACTTTGAAGTCTTGCATTTCCTAAAAAATTGGAGAAACTGATGTGATTCCAGTTTCACTTTCTTAGTGCTCCCAAAAAGGATAATAAATACATGTATTTATTTATTAATATTAATTTAGGATGTCTATCATGAAAACACAACCGATGATCTCTGTCACATAACTACACACCTTATGTCTGGAAATCCTGAAAACTCTAATCAGAACATGTATCTCTACCTGCTCCTGTCGCCTGAAACATGTCCCTTCATCTAACTGCTCTGTAGGCAGACTAATCCAGGAGGTTATAAAAGCATTCAGCTAGAGAGTGATGAACGAGCCCTTAGTAAGTTCTCTGTCTGTCAGAGGAAAAGGGGGGTGGGGGGGTGGGGGTATTCCCTAAGCAAGACAAATATTAAATCTTTTCTGCCTGGTACAGTGAGGAGGCTGCAGAGCTACAAAAAGATACATACTGCTGTGTGTTAACTGTTTTTGTGGCTTTTGTCATCGTTTGGTTCTTAGGATCATGCAGTATAGTGACAGGTAACAACTATCTTAAGTTCACTGCTCATTGTTAAATAACTTTTAAATACTTACAAATTAAGAAACAACACAACATGATAATACTGTAAAAGTTAGCTTCAAGCACACAGTGCATATTCTCATGCACATACCACATTCATACAAATGCACTGCCATACTTTATAAACACATGGCGGCTCAAAAGATATGTGCTACTTGTGTCATTGATCATAAGCCTTATGGGATCCCCTTATTTTACAATCTCCCACTTAAACAAATCCATAAATCCCAAACATATTAATCTGAACTCACATTTTCTCTCTCTGTCACTGTAAACTGGAACATGGTCATTTTGAACAGTATATCAAAGTAAAAGGACAATAATAAGAATACAAATAAATAACATGACGAAGGAAAACAGTATGTACAAACAAGAAGGAATGTTTGCAATTTCAAAATCAACAAAAATGTCAGTACATCAATAAAAACCAAATGGGATCTTAGGCCTTCTTTTTCTCAGCGAAAGATCATATAGCAGTAAAATCCCAATAACACCTATTCCCCACCTACCTTCACCCTGTCCACAATCTCAGATCAGACCAGGAAGCTACGCTACATAATACTGCCTTTCAATGCCATAGAGAGCGCACCATACATGAAGACAAATGTACTTCATCTTATGATTTACATAGACGTACAGTATATACATGATATACATGTGTTGGAGGGCAAACTGAGCATTCCCCACCCTGCAAAAAAAATGTCACAAACTCCCTGGAAATCCAATGTTCCAGTGGAAGAGAGAGATATTCAGGAACATTGGCTGACGCCACTATCAACTGATCAATAAACCTGCGCATGTCCCTTCAATGCTTCCCACATATAAAAATAAAAAATAAAGTGATAGTGATGACTTTTCTTAGCCTTCTTAACTTTCTTCCATCATTATTTCATACAACAAAAACAGAAAATATGATATGAGTGACAAGAACCATCATGCATTGATTTGAGTGACTGTTTCAATAGCAACAGAGAGGGTGAGGAAGAAAGGGTTGTAGCAGGGTTGGAGGGTGGAGAGGTATTCAGAATTGGGAAGCCGAGCTTGGGTCGCACTGAAGTAGCCGGACGATGGAGGGGTCGCTTTTGGCACCTTTGATAAATTCCTCCAGGGACAGTTTACCTGTATGATAGGAAAAAGTAAAACATTATTTTGAGGAAAATATGACCCTCACGTGTTACATGTGGCCTGCAAATGCCAAAGTCAGAGAGGTCAATTAAGTTTGGGTAAGAAGACCGAAGAAGGAGAAAACTGAAATGATACTACAATCCATATCACTTACCAATTTAATGTTGGATCACACAAGTTAAACAATGCAGATTCATAAAAAATAATAAGCCTCTCTTGACTAACAAAATGTGTGTTAATTTTCTTGCTTAATTGGAACTATAGCTAGGGAAAAAAACACAACATGACATGCTAACAAGGTAAAACAAAAAATAATAATAATAATAACAAATACAGCTCCAGAAAAAAAGTAAGAGACCACTGCAAAAATAAAAAGTTATCCCCTGGTTCTTCTATTCATTGGTTTGTGTTTGTGTAAAATTTACTTTTGTTTTATTGTATACCGTATTACTCCCAGCTTCCAAATAAAATATTCTCATTTAGGTCTTTTATTTGCAGAAAATAACGATATAATATATATATATAGATAATAATACATTTGGTGGAATAACCTGGTTTTTAATAATACGCTTTCATGCATCTTTGCAGGCCCTCCACCAGTCTTTGACATTGCTGTTGGATGACGTTAGGCCACTCTTGGCACAAAATTCAAGCAGCTCGACTTTGTTTGATGGCTTGTGACCATCCACCTTCCTCTTGATCAAATTCCAGAGGTTTTCAATGGGGTTCAGATCTGAACTGGGCTGGCCATGACATGTAGAGAGAGATGCTGATTTGAGCAAAATTGAGTGGTTTCTTTTTTTTTTCCAGAGCTGTACAAATATACAAATTTGATCAATCTTGTATGTGTCCTCTGCTCAACTATCACTCAATTAGGGCATTCAAATGCGTGACTCTGCAAAACTGTGCTTTCATTAGTATTTTGGCTATTCAGTGGAGACAGTGGTGCTGATGATGCTTGCGAGCCGCAGAGAGAGGAGAAATGCAACTCCCAGTAACTTGAAAGTTGTTTTTTTACATTTTGTTTCTACTTATCTAGCTTTAATTTTAAAGGTTTTATGATGCTGTGGATACTATTTGCAATTTAAAGATGAGATTGGAGTCAAAGTGTCCTAACAGATCATCAGAATTAGAATCAGAAATACTTTTCTTTATTTTTTATTTTCTTTATTTTTTTTATATAGGAAATATATATATTTGGTCACAATGCATCTGTATGTGTTGTAATCCGAGCTTCTCTATTCTTTGTTTTGATCGCCAGGCTGGCCGCAGCTTTTTAAACTTAAGGCGTTCACATTTCACCAAAACTACAAATCTGTAGCTACCCAAATCATATTTCACTTGATGTCTTTGGTAGCTAGCCTTAACAGGATAGCAAAACGAACAATTAAGTCAAATGGATTTAGGTCACTCTGCCGATTGAATCCTGTGTGGCGACCTTCAGAAGCTCTCCCCCTGGGTCTTTAGAGCCTGAGACAGCTCTGTCCCAGAGTTTGAAGCTGTGTCAGGGCTGGATCTTTACTATGAGGATATAGGGTCTGAAGTGCAGCTACACTTACCAGGGCTAACGTTAAGCTAGCTGTTAAGTGAGTAATGTAGTAATGTAGTGAGTGAGTAAATACCTGTTGAATGATAAATTGATTTTATAAATATAGACTATGCACACTGAATGAATGTGAAAGAGTTGGCTTTACCCATAAAAATAATTTTAATTACTCATACAAGGTGAAAGATATGTAATGGGAGATAATGAAAATCCTTGATGAGGATAAAATTAACCATCTTTATGTGTTACTGGAGGATGCATGTTATTTTTTTCTGTTTTGTAATGTCTTGTTATCCCTCGAGGGATGGGCCAAATGTTTGGCACAGCATAGAAATATGCAGTCCTAAATTCTGTCAAAGAACTCCAGTTTCCAGTAAAATGAGCTAATTTCAAATATGATCTATCTGTCACATGATTCAATTTCCTCCTCTCACCATCATTGTTGAGGTCCATTTGTCTGAAGATTTTATCTGTCCTCTTCTCCGGCGTGGATTCATCCTCTGGCATCTTCATCACAGATGACACCATCTTGTAGATGGCCTGATAGACAGAGCAGAGAGAGGGGAGAGACAGGGTATGGGATGGATGGGGAAGGAAGAAAAGAAGTGAATTCAAGCCAGCAGAGACCCATTAAAGAGACTTGGCAGAAAAAGACTAAAATACAACTGAACTGAAAAATGAAGCCACTGTGGCTTTCAAGATGGTGATAAACACACTTGATTCACTGACATTTGTTACTCTTGATGCTAAGAGCTGCTCTCTGGTGTATTTTACCACTGATATCAACGGGCATGTATGGCTGCAGAACAACACCATCATCACAGTTTCACAGATCACAGCTTGTCAGGGTAGGGGGCCTTACGAACAGAGAAGCTCCAAGAATCAGCTAAATCTTCTCCATTAGGAGCAAAGGGTGTAATACTGTCTGTAGAGTCACAGGGGCCCTGTTTATATCTGGCATTACCATGCGTCTTGGGAGATCTGCTCATAAATGGACAGCATGAGAGCAACAGAAGGCCTGTGTAAAGTGTGGACATGACATAAAACTTTCTTTGATCATGAAGCCTGTTACTCTAAAATTCTGTGGTTTCTCAGTGAGTTGTGTGAGGACATTTTTTTTGTGAAAAAATTAAATGCACTGTCCCTTACCTAATCAGTATGGAACACAATTATTTTCTTGCAGACTGAACCAGGGGTCCGTTTCAGAAAGGAGGTTCAACAAACCCTGAGTCTAACCCCGGAGTGTGGTTTGACTTACTCTGAGTTAAAATTTGCTGGATTTTTGGTTTCAGAACAGCTGATCAGAGTTAGTTCAATCAACTCTGAGTAGGTTCAGCCGGAGTTAAGTGCGTGCACGCTGACTGTAAAAAGCCAGCATTAATGGAGCCCCGATACCACGATTCACCATGGCAACGGTACACAAAAAGAGGTCCTCCTACGTCATACCAGTGGAGCTCGAAATCCTCATGCGGACTTGAAACTGCTGCTCGAGTAAATGCGCAAGTTTGAACTGGTCTATTTATTTAATACTTAATCACGACTGGAAGCTAAAATGTATATTAATTTAGGAGCAATCCAGCGGGAGAAAAATGTACATGGAAGCAGTTAAAAATAAAATACCAGAACATCATTCAAAGGTACAGCTCAGGCAGAACAGGCTCATGGCTGAACCTCACTTCAATCATATATTAAATACTGAACAGTTTAAATTTCATTCAGTGGCTGTTTTAATGTGCATCAGCTTTATCCCTAACATGATGCTGACTTCACATACATTATAATTTATGTTGTGTATACAGTATAATTTAAAAATCCAATAACTTACGACGTCTTATTTGAGTGCTCTCGGCAGTGGTGGTGGAAAATCTAAAAATGATGACTTTGACACAGATTTGTCATTTGATTTTTTTTATCATAATTATAAAAGACTTTTGCAAAGGGGTCAGAGCCGCAGAGACGCAACGTTTTTATTTATTTATTTGTAACCGCTCAAACACACGCGTGAGACGGGCTGAATGAATAAGGAATTCGAATGAGGGTTTTATATTCTAGAGGGAGGAGACAGAGCAAAACTTTTTCCTGAAAAAACCTGCTCCTGACCGGGTTAGGTTCACAGACACAGTTACCATAGTAACCGGGGCGGCTGTGGCTCAGTGGTAGAGTCGGTCGTCTTTCAATCGGAAGGTCGGAGGTTCGATCCCCAGCTCCCTCAGGCTACATGTCGAAGTGTCCTTGGGCAAGACACTGAACCCCAAATTGCTCCCGGTGGCATAGCCAACGGGTATGAATGTGATATCTGATTGACAGTTGGGCACTTTACGTAGCAGCCTCTGCCATCAGTGCATGAATGTGTGTGTGGGTGAATGGGTGAATGTGATATGTAGTGTAAAAGCAGCTTTGAGTTGTCGCAAATACTAGAAAAGCGCTATATAAGTACAGCCCATTTACCATTTACCATTTAACCAACACAGAGTTAAAGTTACCTCTCTTTCTGAAACAGCAAACCCGAGGTTTCCCTCATTTTAGGGTTAACAAACCCGGGGTTTTCACTAAACCCACTTTCTGAAACGGACCCCAGTTGTCATTGTCATCCAGTACATGTTTGTGTACACACTGATGAAAGTTCATGGCCTTACGCAGACCACCTCCAGATGTGGTCTAAGTGCTCAGATATTAATTAATTGTTCAATTATTATTTATGTCATTAATAATATATTCAATTATTATTATGACATTTGCCTAATACATTTATACAAATAAATCAGCTTGCTTAAAAATCCACCAGTCTAACAAAACAGACATCAGTTTGAATATTCTGTCTTAAAAGGGGCCAAAAATAAATAATCTACAAACAGAACATGTACATACAAGTAATCTATAAAACAGTATTTAAGATATTATTTAATGTAAAATCATGTAAATGGTTGCAAAGCATTCAAATAATTTTTAATAAAAAAACAAAAATAAAGATACAAATTTGACTCAACAATGAAGATGTTCCTTCCTTTTTCCATTAATCCATCTGATTAATAACGTCAATAATTTTTTTTCAATCTGTACCATTTGTCAAAAACTATTTTTTAAATAAATAAGGGAAAGATTCTATTTTGGTGAAATGTCTTCAAATAGAGGTTGTAGTATGAAGATATAGCCTGTTGCACTGTGATAACACAAAACTGACTTCCTCCATCGTCTGTCTCCCTCTCTCTTTCTACAATGACACAATTGGCCCCTCCTCTCATCCACCGGTGCGTAACCTCAATGAGCTTGAGTATAATCTCTGTATTCTGCACACTCAGGGATAAACTCTGGTTAAATTTAACTCGCTAATCCATGAGAACCCAATCGCGGACACACACACACACACACACACACACAAAACTTCTACCCATATCTCAACATACGTACTGTATGTCTTTTTTTTCTTCTCTTCAGGAGTGACAGGATTACATACAGCCCTAACGTAGTGCTGTACTTACAGTCTTCAAACTGCAACCTGTGTTGCCTTCAGCAAATTCATTATTTCAATATAGTTTTGCATTTCAGTGGATGAGTATCCCTGGATAGACTTAGACAGATGTATTAACTTAGATACAGAGATGATGCCAACAAACAACAGCACCCACAACAACACCCCACACAAGTATAAAAAACAAAAATAAGTTTTATCTAGTGAAGCCTGTCTGACCTAACAGGAATGTGATCGACTACAGGGGGAAAACTAGAGTCAACATCGACAGGGAATGCGACTCATGGAGACCTTTAATTGCTTTTGGGGATCAAAACAGACCCACAACTTATTGTTGTCATAGAAACAAAACCCGCGTGCAGCGTTCTCTCACCAGGTGCAGCGTTTTTTCTCTCACAGCTCAAGTGCTTCATCCCAGCTCACTCCAGCCGCCCTGCCCTGCCTGACTAATGTCCGCTATGCTCGCTGTTTGGTTGCGAAGCACAATGCCGGAGTCATCCAGTGTATTTATATTACAGCTAGTTGGTTGACCTTAGCATGCTCGCTAATGTTATGACTATCAAAATACTTTCTGAGTGTGTGTGTCAGTTATCTAGCTTGACAAATAACTTTGCCAGCTAACATAACAAACGGGGTTGATTTTATAAATTATATAGCAGAATAAAGCAAATGTGTATAACTACCGATTGTTTTCTATTAGCCAATATCATTGCATTACCTGCCAAGGCTAAGGTTAGCCAGCCAGCTGTAAGCTGCTGGCAACAATCTACTGTAAGCTTGTCTGCTATTGCAGACGATTTGCCAGTTATGCAACGTTGCAAAACACCATTGAGTAGATAACATCAGCTAACTCGCGCAGACTCCCGGGAGCCCTGGTAATTGAGTAATTTGCCGTTTGGTTACGAAGCACAATGCAAGATCCATGCAGTGTAGTTATGTTAGAGCTAGTTAGCTAACCTTAGCATGCTCGCTAACGTTATGACAACCAAAATACTATCCGAGTGTGAATGTCAGTGTTGTCAGTCTAGCTTGACAAATAACTTTGCCACCTAACATGATATTAACTTAGGTTTTATGACAAACAGTGTTGATTTTGGACAACATGACGCCGGTCAACATGATACCGGTCAATGAACACGACTCGTCAGTGGAAAGTAAACACAGCCGATGAGTTCCGAGACTGAGCATGCTCAGTTTCGTGTGTCTTCGGCAAAAACCCTGGATGCTCGTTCATGTGTGCGAGTGTCCGCGCGAGCGTGTACAAGAAGGTTGACTGCAGTTCCCTCAACGGCCGACCGTGTCGCTAGGAATGACGATTTTCTGAAAGTTACATATAGCACCTTTAAACAGCTGGTATCTTGTACTTTATGACACAAATACCCTCCTGTTTATAAGTCACACAATAACCTAACTCTTACCAGCTGAGGCCCGAGGATGAGCAGCTACAACAAACAAACTTTTGCAGAAATGAAAAACCCTCAAGTTCTTTTCTATGGTCCAAATGCTTTAACTTATCTTTGCCCTCAATTTCATTACCCGGGGTTCTTTGCTTACCTGTACAATCTCAAGCATCTCCTCGCGGCTGATGTACCCATTTCCATCCAGGTCATACATGCTGAAGGCCCATTTCAGTTTCTGCTCCAACTTGCCCCGTGACGTCACACTCAATGCAATGATGAACTCCCGAAAGTCTATCGTCCCGTCACCGTTGGTGTCAAATGTTCGGAAGACGTGCTCAGCGAACTTGGAGGCATCACCGTAGGGGAAGAAATTGGCGTAGATTTTTTTGAACTCCTCCACATTCAGGGTTCCACTTGGGCAGTCCTTTAAGAAACCCTAAAGACAACCAGAGAGAAAGCGAGACAATGGTCCTTTAAAGCCTTTCTTTCAGTCTAACGGACAAAATAATACACTTTTATGATGCAAGTTTTACACCAGCAGACCAAAGTAAAACCTTTTCAAAGCCAGTTGAAACGATCAAGCCTGACAAAATTTCAACCAGTAACTGTTTCTCCATGCAATGCTTCATCCTCAACAGATAAAAGATTTTTTTGATAATATGCTTGGTCTTGGATAGTTGAATGCAGTTCTAGCTTCTTTTCAAGGAGTCACCTTTGATAAAGCAGCATTGTGCCTGAGAAGAAAAGGTAAGTAGAAGTCATGTCAGTCTTGGCCTTTGATCAGCAGAAATGAAGCTCTTTTTAACAGAGGCCTGTTAGATAGAGGCAGCAAGGTGACAAAGTCATTGTCCTGTCTTGACAGCTGGAGTTGCTTTTTGATCATCACATCAAATATTGTCAGAAGTGCAGGTAAAATGTTAACATGATCCAGTTCCTAATAAAACTCTTTTTTTAATCGCAACTGTCTGACATTTGTCTCCGAGTGAGTGTCACAAGTTTAAGTGAGGCTTGGACATAAAGCCAATAAAAAATAATAACTTGGATTAATTGTCAGAGACCTCTTCTACCTCGACCGCCTGTGGAATATGCTTTGCAGTCCATATGACATCTCAAGCTGTTAATCTGCTGGGAGGAAGCATCATCATGACCACTGTCAGTGTGAAGAGAGCTGGGGTCAGTGATTAAGTCAGAAAAGGTCAGAAAAGTAGCAGTGAAACATGTACATCTCTTATTCAGGATGGGTCAAACAGCTGTTCAATCGAACTCACCACAGCATTAAGCCATATAGCCATTACACAAACACATATTATGCACCCAAGATGAGATAAGTCATGCAGCAAGGTCTTAACCCACTCACAGACTTCACAGATGGGAGCTGGAGGTTCTCTGCCTTCGACTGAGACAAACATTGTCACATTCACGGCTGTTTTGAGTGTTACTGATATTATGATGTTGAAATAGAGCCGACTGAAGGCTATACTGACGGATCCTGGACACCCATCCACTTTTAAGTGCGGGCTTAAAATGTTCCCTTTTTCGGTTAAACTTACAGTGAGGTACGGATTGGCTCTTTGGGCCCTGAACCATCCCTTAGTTATGCTGCTATGGGTCTAAGTGATTTCCCAGGATGCACTGTTTTCCTTGTTTTGTGGTTTCTAATCTTACACTTCTCTTTCCTTTCACTTTCTGCAGATGTCTCTGTCTTTGGGGCTGTAGACTCTGGATCTTTGATCGCAGCCACCTCCTGCCCCCATAAACGTGTATTAAGGTCAGTTCTGTTGGGATTTAGGCCATATGTATTAAATTAACTTAACCTGGCTCCACTGGTTGCAAAAAGGTGTCCAATTTTCCATAGGATAATGACCATACTTCTCCCTTGTTTTATTACCTCACTTAAGATGTTCCCACTGAGTTTATGGTCTAGTTCACTAGTTTAAAATCTTCATCAATCAATCATGTGGTTAATTTAGTAAATTATGGTACAATTTAGAGTAAAATAGACAATAACGATTTACACCCTGGTAATTTACATATTGCAACAAAGGTGACCTATCAATTAAATTAAAAGCATATCAATGCATATTTAATCCTGTGTACAAATTGGTCACTTCTAACTCCAAAAAAACCCCTTAAATGGCGAAGTTTAAAATGCGAAATTCAGGGCTTCAAATCCAAATGGGTGACATCGGGGTGGCTATGTCTTTAACACAACTTGGAATTAAAATATGTCTCTACTTTATTGCAGTTGTAACACCAGCACACTGTTGACATTTAAACTCTATTAACACACATCTTGATTTAACTTAACTTCTTCTGTGAATGATCACAGCAACTCAAATGGTAAATACAAGTAGTACTTTTTGAACCTCAACTTTAATATACAAAGATGAAAATAAAGGAGGAAAATGCTGCCCTGTTACAAAGTAGGCAACAAGCCTGTGGTAGATGGCTAACATTGGACCAAATTACTGACAAATTATCATGGCATCTTCCATCTTGTTGTTGCTGAAGTTGTATGTGGTGTTGCTAAACAACAACCTTTATGTCACTTTATGTCAACTGAAAAAAAGACCTTGAATGTTTGCAGGTTTCTGAGAAGCTCCCCACTGAATTGTTACTCACATATAGAACAGCTGAGAACACCTATTCGAGATCATTAAACTGAGCCTTAGGAGTTTCAATAATTGGTGGAGACCAAAACCGAGCCTAAAGAAGAGTAAAGGTAATACGCATTTCAGCAAATGTACTATTAAAGTAGTTATGCAGAATTGCCCTGCCAGCTTACTCTATATATTTTAAACTAAACAACAATGTGCAAGCAGCATTCTGGTTAAATCAATAACAATGTATCATATTCAAGGCAAAAGTGTGCAGACTCTGTGTACAGGATGTATCCACGCACCTTGTACCACTCCTGCAGCTCGTGGTCGGAGAACTCAGTATTCTCTCGGAGGTCCTGCAGCATCTCTGGCCGCAGCTTGCTGTTCTGTTTCCCCATGGCAACAGGACAGGACTCTGTGTTTCTTTGACAACAACAGTGACTATAGCGCTAGCCAGGCCGTTTTTCCACACCTGTCAGTCAAAGATAAAGAAACAGGTCAGCAACAATTAAGCAGACAGGAGGATGACCTCCTGTGACAAATAAGAAGAGAAATACAGTTGGTCAGCAAACAACAAAAATGTGAGGGATTAGAAAGTAGCATTTCTGTCAGCGACCGTTAAAATAGAGGAAAAATCTGAAATCAAAATAGCTACAGAGGATGTTTTTAGCTATTTCTATTTTGATGTAATACACATTGAGTTTGTGAAAATTAATTAACGAAGCAAACAATGGAATATAAAACAAGTCAGTTACCCACAAGACATAAAAAAATGACATGACTTTGTCCGCTCACACAATGACTTCCTGAATTCTTCATGAAACCAGAGCGAGCCATGTCACTGTGTTATATCCCAATCCCCATGACACGGGATGTTACGCAACACCACAAGTCTTCAAACTGCTGCATCACATTCGCAAAACATTAAATAATCCCAAGCGCACCCCTGTGACGTCAAGCACTAGCCCACTGATCACATTTCTGGGTTTATCCTGCCAGCTGTGTGTTTGTGTGTCAAATCAGCTGTGTGGTGTGTATGTGTGTGTGTACGTGTTTTTGTGTGTGTCCAGATCTCCTAATCTTCATCTCAGCTCAACCTGCCCTACAAAACACGATTTTAATGATGCAGCTACGTAATGCAGCCTGTCACTACGTAACCAAATCCCTTCTTTTTTGTTACCTTAAAATGTCATTAATTTCCCGTTAATAACAATGTAATTCCCATTAATAACAATGTCATTAACGGCATTTTAATGGGAATGACATAGCATTGATGTGATATACTGAGTTATTTAATGTATTACTTGGATCATTTTAGTTTTAATCTTAATCATAAAGAGTAATCAGAATTAATTTCAATCTGTTTCATGAGCAGCGAAGAACTCCTCACAGGGGCTTTAACAGTTACTCTTGGGGTTACACATTTTATAGTGCATTCTATATTTTCATATATGATGCTTTCATATATTATCAATATAATAAATAAAAATAACTGATATATAGAAATATAAAACTGTTATATAATTTAACAGTGTTTTATTAAAAAGAGCAACAAACTTGTGCTTGTTAACTTTGCTACCTTTTAACTGTACAGCTAATTGGCTTGTATTGAACCATCAAAGTATTTTTCTCTGTTAGTGTGTGTGTGTGTGTGAGAGAGAGAGAGAGAGAGAGAGAGAGAATGGTGATTTAAATTACAGTATCACTGTGGCTTAAACATCTCAGATGAGAATTGGCTGACCTCTCTGACCCCCAATCGTCTGCAGTCATGCTGGGTAATTACACTAGCAACTTTGTGAGTAAGTGTGTGTGAGACAAAGTGAGAATGAGCACAGGCCTGTTTGTGTTTCTATTAACTTGAGGAAGTCAAACAGCATGTTTGATGCAGATGAGGTGGATGGTGTGGGTGTTGCAGGTCTTTATAGTGGCATGGCGAGAGCATCAAATACACTGACACAAAACCCACACGTCTGATCATCTCTTTCCTCAGCTAATATAATTAGACTCATATTAAGTCCCTCATGGCTTTAGACTAAATACGTGTACACTGACAGCAATGCTTGCAACCAATTCCCAGGCTACCAAAGGGAGAACTGTAGCCATCAATTATGGTAAATGGTAATGGACTGTACTTATATAGCGCTTTTCTAGTCTTTGCGACCACTCAAAGCTGCTTTTACACTACATATCACATTCACCCATTCACACACTGATGGCAGAGGCTGCTACGTAAAGTGCCCAACTGTCAATCAGATATCACATTCATACCCGTTGGCTATGCCACCGGGAGCAATTTGGGGTTCAGTGTCTTGCCCAAGGACACTTCGACATGTAGCCTGACAGAGCTGGGGATCGAACCTCCGACCTTCCGATTGAAAGACAACCGACTCTACCACTGAGCCACAGCCGCCCCAATTATGTCTTCCTGTTTTCTGTTTGGCGACTGGTTAATGGTTCACACCCTGAGGATTAGGAAATAAGAAATAATGGCTTGTCATATGGCATGAAAATGCAGTTTTATGTGTCTTAGTACGATAAGCTGGACTTAATTTCCACCTTTCAGTAAAAAAACCCCTCTGATAATAGATTAGATTTATAAAACATCACCCAATCCTATCATCCTATAAATGATAGACTTTCTCTCGTGTCTATATGTGAATATTAGACATATTTGCCTTTTTTTTAACTGGTAATGTAGAATAATCAGTACATGTGATTTCACATCAACCAACTGTGAATTGTCTGAAGAATGCATGTCAAGTTTATCTGTTTTTTCTCTGTCAAAACACCACCAAGCCTAATCTAATCTAAGGACAAAGGCAGTAGTAATAGAGCTACACTGCAGCCATGAAGGTTATATGTGAAATCAGCAGGTTTGCTTTAAACCAGTAATTTATGCTTTAGTTAGCAGGTGGAGAACAGACTGAGTGCACCTCTGTGTCTCAGATGATTGTTTGGAAAACACACTGCCGTCATACACGCATTGATGTGAAGTGCCTGTAGAAATTAATATAGACGCCCACGCCGTCCAATCGTCAGTTGTTGGACTATGCTACAAAACACACAGTCTGTATATGTGTGTGTGTGTGTGTGTGTGTGTGTGTGTGTGTGTGTATACATGGATTACGTATAGGAAGAAAAGCTTTAAGAAAAGGAAAGGTTTTAATTGGAGAGACAAAGATTCTCTAATTAGAGCAACTCCTGCTTCCTGGTGACAAACAAAGCAAACCATCACCTTAATTGGCTTGCAGAAAAATGGAATAAGAAAAGCAAAAATCCCCAAACATTGCATACTGTATGGGACTAATGAGACATTCAGGATCATTTTAACGCTTGTGTTGAATGCTGGAGGGTTTTATTATTTCTGGCTGATATATAAAAATGAATTTTATGAACCAAGAAACCAGAGCGATGTGACCCAGCGAGTGTAGCACAAAAGATGATTTGAATTATAGGTAAAAGACACTGGCTTTGGTCGAATAGTCCTTTTGCTTAGGAAGGTTCCTTGCCAACCCAGAAGTGTTGAAGTGTCAGCCATAATAAGAGCGTTCAAGCTCCTTAAGGAAAGGAGAGAAGTAAATAACCACCAACAATTCCTTGCAAAATTCCTTGCATCAGCTATCATTAAAGTTCCTGTGAGGAGTTTTTCGCTGGTTATGAAACAGACTGAGACAAATTCTGATTACTTTATATGACCTACAAAGGCAAACCAGACCATCAGAAACAACTTATTTTTAATGCCGGAAATTGCTGGCGGATGGGGTGGGGGGTGGTGGGGTGTTAACTGCATGCTGCCTTTGTTTACATTTTCCAGGGCAAAAACTTTAAGTGAGAGATACATATGACTGTTAAAAGAAAGCAGGATGGCAGTATTTCTTAAAAAACCACCACTTAAGCATGTACAGGACAAAATACGGACAGAGATAAGAGGTACGGCTTTGTCCACAAGGGGCGCCAAAATCGGCACAAACCGAAAGTTCCTCACAGGAGCTTTAAAGTGACACACCTCTTGGCTGTTCATGAAAACAAGCGATCAACATGCCAGTCATTCACTGGATTAAATTGTTATTTTCATACAATCAAACTTTTGATTCAGGTACTGCTCATGGTGGATTCATGTTGGGTGTCTCTCTAAATAACATAAAAAAGAGATATGGTCTAGATCTGCTCCTATTGTAAAGTGTCTTGAGATAACTTTGTTTATTATTTAGCGCTATACAAATACAATTTGATTAATTGATTGATTGGATAAACATGAAATGGAAGGAGGGAAAGCACAGCAGTAGTCTCAATATCACAACCATTTCACTTCATATTTGGATGCTGTAATTCCTTTTTTATTCCAACCTCCAATTAATCAATTGGTGTACTGCTTGTACACTTCAGAACCTTTATGAGGTGATATTTTTAACTGTGTTGTCCCACATTCAGATGGCTGCATGAAACAACATGGTAAGATTGCAACGGGAGATAGAGGCGCTGTTTGTAGTCCATCTTCAGATTGTACTTTTTACATGGCAGACCCACGTGACATCAATAACATCCGCCCAGTGTAAATGCAGTCAGATTCTCTGAGCGTCGCGGTTGCGATTTTTTATCTTTTGAATTCTCCATCTCACCTTTCCTTGACCTCATGGCGTCTTCCATCGAGGTCAAGGACAAGTGGTCACCAAAAATAGGGCGTACATTTTTTCCGACCTCAGCTTCTGGCTTTATTTATGAAAAAAACACTTATGCCATTGAAGTGAAAATTAATCCCCTCTGTTTGACTGCATGCAAATGTGTTACCTTCACTTAAGTTACCTGCCTTTTCTGTATAAGATCAGGTAAGTGCTACTTTAAAAGACTGATATCTAACCTATGTAATGTATTAAGAAATAAATAAAACCTCCTGTCAGTCTGTTGTGCTTTTCTCCAGGCAGGTAATATGACCAGGTCCATAACAGTGTAATTATGTCTACAATTACCGGTAAATTTAGACTTGGATAACCACATTTAACTTAGCAGAAACTAAACCTTAGAAGAGGTTGTCATTCCAGCTCTAACCATAGATTGGAGAATTTCTAAGATAACAAGCCAATCCTCTCCACGATTACAAATGCTAGTTTAGACCATGGCTATATAATGACAAAAGATTCAAGTAGACCATAAGCTAGCCTCCACCGCTCACTCAAAGCGGGCAATCTCTAATTACTTGGATAACTTACTGTAATATGATGAAAATAAGAAAGTTATTTAAAACTTGACCCATGTACAGTTGTCATGAATGAAGAAATGAACTATAGAAGCATTATTTTTTAATAGGCTATAAGACTAGGCAGTTTAATTATATTGGAAAGTTGGGAATTGAATACAGGAGCTGATGGGAATTGACTCGCTTTCTGAGCTAGCCTCAAGTGGCCATTAGAGGAAGTGCTGTTTCCTCCATCTTGGCTTTCCAACCCTTGAGGTTGCTTTCCAACCCTTGAGGTTGCTGCTGATAGCAAGACACAATGGCTACATGTTAAACATGAAAAAACACTCTTATCTAGAAACCAAACCATGCCTGTTCACTGTATTTGCTCCAGTGTTTGAATAAAAATAGAATTAGCTTCTTTGGGCTACGGACCTCCGACACGGCTGTCAGAGGAGGTGTGGGATCATCTGACAGCTCTCCACAGGTTCGACAAAGCCCTTGGAGACCAAATTGCAGAAAGTGAATGTTAAGTGGCAGGCAGGCTGCAAGTATTCTCTACCACACAACAAATACTATTATAAGACCCTGACCTTTTCACTGCACTCTCTCCTCCACTCCCCCATCTTTTTTTCTTCCACCCAGCTGTGACTTGTGAAAGCCCACTGCAGGCCGCCCTGTTGGTCTGAGAACTAGAAAATGCTAAAAATGTTTCTGTCTTCCCAGGCTGAAGTTGTTTTAATTAATCTGTAGCTACCCAGACTTACTTTAAATCCCTTCGTTCATCCCTGCATCCTGAACCATGAATCACTAATCCATCTCCCCAGTCTAAGTGCCCGGTGCTTGTTATTTGTTGTTCCACCCCCTCACAAGTTACCACACACACAGAGACACACCCTTGAACATCTGTTCCAGTGCCACTAAGCAGGTCACTAACCTCTGTGGTGATAACGCTTGCACAGAGGAGAAAGGAGGTAAAGACAGATGAAGCAGAGTGACATGCAGGCAAATGATGTAATAGCAAAGACAGAATCAGTGAGAGAAAGGAGCTAAGATGGGAGAAAATCACATCCAAGGATGACAGGTGCTTCCAGAGACAAAGAGTCTTATTGGGTGATAGAAAAGGGGTATCTGAATCTGACATCTGAAGCTAGCCTTGCTTTGTGAGTCTTATTTCAGGTAATATTTGTTCTTAACTTTTCTATCATGTAGCAGCATGAAACATGACATGGTTAAGTTTAAGTATTAAAATGCAGCAACACGAAAAAAAAAAGTTGTTTGATTTGAAACAGAATTGATCTGTTGACTCACTCTCAGCAAGTGTTTTGTCAGAATGATTGCTATTATATATTATATTTGGGGTTCTTAAACTCTGTGCTCTCCCTCATGCCTCTTAGTGCAAGGAAAGCTGTCTAAATTATGGTTCCCACTGGTTCCTTTAACTTGCTGAAGGAAAAGTTTATTATCCAATCCTCAGCTTAACGGATTCCAAATGTGAGACAGAGCGCTCTATAACTGAGATGGGGCCCACAGAGTTAGTGGGTGAGTGTGAGATGAAAGCTACCAGTGAAGTATTGGTGGGCTCTGCCAGTATTGATATCAATGGAATCTGGAGTGACAGTAAGTAATGTAAAAAATCTTTGCGTTTATTCATTTATAAAGACCTACAGCCAATAGTCAAATGCCAACACTCCACCAACGGTTTTGCTGCAGTCTTGCCTAAAACATGTAGCTTAATATGTCGTTTTTTCAGTAACAATTTGTGTAGAAGGTTACAACTTGAAATACAGACATTACATGACTAGCCGTTTTCTGGGGCAACTAGTAATATGCTTGTTTGCTGTTTAAATGGATCTTTGATGAGGGCTCAATATCATTTGCATCTCTGTGTTGGATTCTTAAAAGACATGGCAGCTTGTTGCAGTGGCTGGAGATGTGGGGTGATTTTTAGCCTCTACCAAAAGAGAGGCAACTACCAGTAAATAAATCTTCATACATGTTCTTAGCTGGCTTGCTAACATGAGTCACTCCCAAGCCTTCATTTAGGATTCACCTGATTTACTTCGAAGTTAGAGGCTGTGTGAATCACTAATCTTCAGTGTGAGGATGGGACTAATGGGTGCAGTCCCCTGGGCTAATGTTGAGCTAACATTAAGCTAGCTGTTCAGGAAATAAAGACACTAAAAACATCAACTGGCTGCGTGTTAATTCCAAATATCTTGTTTGCCCTTCATGTCAAAAACAGATAATATATAATAAATAATTAATATATCTGAATAAGGGCTGTGGTTAGCGCTGTTGCCTCACAGCTAGAAGGTCACTGGATCAAATGAGTTTGCATGTTCTCCCCGTGCATGCGTGGGTTCTCTCCGGGGTCTCCGGCTTCCTCCCACATTCCAAAGACATGCTTGTAAGGTTAATTGGTGACTCTAAGTTGCCCACAGGTTGTCTGTCTCTATGTGTCAGCCCTGTGATTGACTGGCGACCAGTCCAGGGTGTACCCCGCCTTTTGCCCAACAGGTTCCAGCCCCCCTGCGACCCTGAACGGGATAAGTTGTATAGATAATGGATGGATATCTGAATAAACATTTAGTTAGAGGGTTTGCCATTAATATTAGTCATTGATTACATTTTTCGAGTAACATACTTGACACTGGCTTGAAATGATTAAGAGGTCAAAGCTTACTTAGTTGGTGTGAGAAGAGAAATACTAATCAGTGGCTCACATCACACAATTCAAGCGAGTAGACAAGTCACTGCGGGCTACCGTGAATTGGTCAGGAAATACAGTCACACAATGGGAACTGTTTCTCTTCATCCAGCAGATGGCATATTTTTTTCACACAAATTCAATAATGAATGTCTCTTGAAATATTACCAAAACATCTGGAAAACTGATGTGTTGTTTATGTAAAAGGGTTTATCTGTCAGAAAACAGTTCTGTGGCTGAATTTCAACACATAATCATTAAATTCCTCCACATATTAGTTTGAGAGGAAAAAACAGGCACTAAGAATTTACTTGGTGAAAACTTTACAATAAAACATCTGAATTCTGATCCTTATTTATTTATTTAAGCTGCCAGAGCTGATATTTGGTGCCAAGATTATAATGAGGTTTACTTATAAGGCCATTTTATTGCCCAGAAACCTTTCAGAAACCCCTTATAGGACATCAGTGGACACTAAAAGTAATTTAATTCTTTGAGTTGAGCAGGTTTTACAGATTGTTGTGTAAAATCCTCCCACACCATGCTGCAATGATTTCCTTGGGTATTAAATAACAGCATATTGACTCGCTGTGGTCAGAGAGGTGCCATCATCATCACAGAGGTAGATGGTATCAGTGAAACTAGCTGGCGTTTTAATAAAAGGCCTGCTATAGTTCCGCAGTCCAACTTTAGTTGCAATAAATAGAAGGAGAAAGAAAGCGATGGAGAACAGACTGAGATGAAGGGAGTGAAACTGGAAGGGGCAGGAGGAATTTATAAAAGAGAAAGTCAGAGAGAGTTAGAGTAGAGATAAGTCCAAAGTCCAATTGAACATTTTAGAGAGCCAGTCTTTTTTTTCCCGACTCTTCAATGTGCTTAAAATACAAGAAAATAGGCCTTCATATCGCCTGCCAACAGCTCAGTCATTAGGGAGGAAGAGGGATGTAAAGAGGGAGAGAAAAAGAAAGTGAGAGGAGTGAGAGGGGAGGATAGAGAATGAAGGGAGGAGTGGTGGAAGTGGTATGCAGTACTAGAATCAAGCTGACAGAGCTGGTGCCATGTGGAAAAGAAGCGACAGATCAAAAAATCTGACAGGCAACATTGATTTTTCTCTCTTCACTCGAGTGTTTTCAGCCTCCCGTTGCCTCTTCTCAAAGTGCAGCAATCTGAGAGGCCACCTGAGATGCCGTGCAGCGAATATTTCTCATCTTTATTTCTTTTCTTTTGTGTTCTCCCCCTCCTGCTCTTCACGCTTTATCTTCCTGACAATTGTCGATAATTTCTGCACAAAATTCTGCTTTTCTTTTCCTGGAACTTCAGAGTGTCACGACGCTTCTCTGTGTCACACTGTAGAGACGTGATGGCCTTGAGTTCTTTGCCTTCTCTTTCTCTTTTTTCTTTCCGTCTCACTTATGATGATGACTGTAAGCACTCGTGATGAAGATGATTTTATATGTGGTGCTTTGCAGGTAATATTCAATAGGTTAATGTGTGCTAATTCTTCCTTTGTGTGGCTACACAGCTGATAAAGAAACAATGCTGACCTGATAACTATAAAATGTCACATAAAGCTGAGTCAGTTTATAGTTCTCTTTCAACTCACTTGTGTGGGCATTTGTCTTTTTCCAGTATCTGCTTACATTCAGGGTCAGGTGTTACAGTCACTGAAGACTGAAGACTACCAAAAATGAAAGCAAACAAATTTGATGTTCAGATAAGGGCAAACAGTCAAAAAGCAGAGCGACGGCTATCTGAACTTATCGCTAAGGTGCTGTAATACACAATGAGTAGAGGATCTCTGTTACTTCAAACACTAGCAAAATGTTCTAAGTTAAAAAACTAGATGAGAATGTGTTCCTTATCCATTACTTTTCACATAAACCTTGTTCTTTCACTCCCTACTTGCTCCACATTGTGCCTTACTGCCACAGATTGTCAGCTGGAGGCTTCTGATAAATACAAAGTGTCAAAATTCAATGTGCTTCCTTTTTAGGAGAAAGTGAGAAAAAAGACAAGCAGAGAAGACAGAAGAGAGGAAGGATGGATGAAGACAAGAGAGTTATAGAAGGAAAAGGCATTAATGGAGTGGTTAAAAATAAGAATGAGGACTGGTCCTCGGTGTGGAGCTCCCTCTCCTGCTGCACTCACAGAGTTTTCAGAGCATGTCCAAATCCTGATAATAACTCTCTGCCAAAGAGGGAGCGCACGCATACACGTGTATCCACACATGTACGCACACATCTCGTAGTGTTCTTTGATCCTTCTTCTTTCATTTAAAGTAACTAATGCATAAAACAGAAGGCTTTGAGGAAGATGAGACAAACTGGATATGGAAAGTGTTGTGTTTTTTGATGGTACCACCATAATGAAATAACTAATAATGGGGGAAAAACACACTGCAGAAATGAACATGACACTACATCAAACTGAGAGAACTGCCAAAGGATTTACTCTTTCCTGTTTTCCTAAATATGCATTCTCCACTCATGAACATGTTGCATCCTGGATACACACTTGTTCTGAGTACCGGATGGAAATACTCTAGAAGTTGGTGTTATGTATAAGGCTGCGACAATTATTTGTAATCCCCAGACCCTCTGCCTCTTTTATGAACCCCCCTCCTACATTCACTCAATATGATGATGATGATGATGATCAGATGTCTGGTTTTATCAGACCTACAGTCCAAAACAGAAACATATTCACTTTTCTTTGCTTGTAAGAACTAAAAAATGTTATTATCAAATGGTTGCAGATATAGTTGAAAATCCTGATCAGGGGGTTGGTTTATGGAAATCTCCAAAATACATTCCAACAACATTAAGCTTTACTTCTTTAGATAATAGGACTCATCAACACTTTCATGCATTAACTAGAAATTCAGCTTAAAATTCCACTTGTATAACTGCTGATCCTGCTAAAGTCAACATCAGATTTTGAAGATAACACCCCAGAAATGTCATAAATTACAAAGACAGTGGAATGTTGTGCCACATCGTGTGTATGCCAATTTATAGTATCCCGCCCGCATGCCACATTTTCAGACAGAGCTTTAAGACACTTCCTTTTTTTTCTATCCTCAGGCTTCTTTTCAGAAGCTCAGACCTCCATCTGGGAGAAGGCTGACCTCATTTATAACACGTCCATTGGAGGGCAAAGCTATTTCCATCTGGGTCACAAAGACAAGAAATAATGTCCTCCACATAGAAGTAACAATCAAGTTTATGTGACTAAAAACAACAAGCAACCCGAGTGCCTCCCTATATCCATTACATGGGTTCCAAGCAAGCAAATACAGATCAATTATCTTCTATAAAATCTGAGACTATTTAAAGGCCATTGAGTCGTGCAGGTAACATATTCTTGCAACTCCATGGAGCCTTCTTGGCCATGGGCAGTGATTTCATCTTCCTGAAACACTGACACCCTTATTCCTGTTCTTATTAAATAAGAAGCTGTGTTTTCTTCTTGCCTACACAGCTTGTGAATATAGAAAGATCTTGCTAACCACAGATTTCCAATCATCAAAAGCATACAACTTTCTTCTGATTGTCATCCTCTGGCGATGTCCTCGACCACAAAATCCCCTCATGCTGTTTAATTTTTAATCAGAGGGAAAAGGGAATCAAACATGCACAAGTCAGCATACGGGAAAGCATGCACACATATTCCCAACCCTCCCTTGCAGGGTAGAGATAGAAGCCAGTTGATACCACAAGGAGAGAGGAGATATTCATTTATATAATATTTATATTATATTTTTCAAGAAGCAGGGACTGGTGAAAAGGCTTCCTCGCTGCTATTTCTTATGAAATATTTACACTGGGAGGCTCATCTTCACAGTCAGTAACATCAGCATGGATTCATTAATCAGTTCAGTCTTGTAGCTGCTCCAATGTTCCCTCTCTCTACATGTATGATACATTATTGCATAAAGGCTTCAGAAAGCAATTTCAAAGATCTGTTTCATTCTATTTTAGTGGTATTGCAATAAGCGGCAATTTTACAGGTGTGTCTTCAGACCTTACACTAACAACCCCTCCTTTCTGACCAACCAGTGATGCGTGATAGCTGCCGCTCGAGATCTTTCCTCAGAAACAGTTTAATGGAATTGAAATTCAAAACAAAGTCAATGCGATCCTTTAATGCACTTTACTTTGTTTACACCAGCAATTTCATGCATGCATCTGACTAAAGTTGACAGTAGAGCGAGGTGAGCTTTCACACAGAAAAAAATGTGGGCAGCTATCAGTCTTCTTTGCTTATTTCGGTTAATGGCAAAGACGCGGAAGCTTAAAACTTGCAACACGTTCAACGGAGACAGAAAATCGAGCATTTGTGTTGTCCTGTTAACACTGAAAGCTGTTGCTTTGAGAATGAGCTGTGTGCACAAGCATACGGCTCAGGTCAGCAATGCATCTGTCTGTGAATTCACAGCAGGGAAGGGGGCTATCAATGGCTTCCCGACTGTAGAGCACCATGTGTTTGCGTGGGAAGGGCCAGGTTTGAGGAGCCAATGAGTCAAATGTGTGCTAAGTTTGTGCATCAAAGGGAGTCAAGCTATAACATTTGTTGATTATGCAATAAGTGAGCCAAAGAGAGTATATGGGTGGAAATGTGTGTTAGGTTTGGATGCAGTAAGTCATGGTGGAGGACTGAGAGAAGGAAAAGGAAGAGAAAGAAGAGGAGAGCAGATTAAAAAAAAGCTTTAACAAACAAGAGGAACACTAATGGATAATTAATGGCACTTTTTTTTTTACTCCCTCCTCCTGTCTGTTTTTATTTCAGTATCTGCTCCGTGCAGAGCTATGACCTTTACTGAGTGTGTAATTCTAGCACAGTTCCTGAGCATAACAATATATGAAAATCCATAGCGTCTGCTGCGCACTGAGCAGACCAAAGACAGGAGGCTCAACTGCTGACAGGCCGAATCATGGCCATCCTCCACCCCGACAGCTTATTATATCAGCAGCATCCTTGCCCCCAATGGGGGGTGGGGGGCTGCACAGCCGTATCTTAGCCTGTCTTCATCTTGGAGACAGCTTGACCTCAGCAGCTGAGCAAGTCACAGTTCAAAAGCCAGGTTGCAGTTCTACTAGAGCACATATTTTTCGATACAAAGTCAAGACATCTGAACATCTCAATGAAATGAAACACTCACAACATAGGATGCATTACGGGAATGCACATAGTCTAATGAAATGCACAAAATGCTCAGAGTAACTCCTCTAGTTCGACCCTAAAATTCTCACACAAGCCAAGGTCAAGCCTATTTACACATAAACAGACAGATGAGACGAGAGTGAACATTAACAGAACACACCCTGCTGCAAATCTAAATCAACATCATATTCATTATAATCACATGGCAGCACTCAGGAGATAAATATTTTATAAACATAAAGACAGGGCAGAGCAGTGCACGTACTCACGCACAGCAGCAAAGCTTCCCCAGCAACCCTTATACCACTAATATTGTACTGATCTTGCTTGCTGTGCCCTGTACCTTCTTCTCAGCACAGCTGGGTCGTTTGGTTGATCAGGCTTTGTAAGATCCCCACTGCACTCACTTGAACAGCTTAGGCCTGTGTTGTGCTGAGTGGGCGATGTCTGCACACCATTTGACAGTGATCCATAAATTTTCCCAGCAAAAGCAGCATTTTATTCACCATGTCCTCATGGCTTATTCAAACACAAACAAGTCAAGGGAGAAGGAGCACTAATGAATGCCCTTTAGGCTTACATAAAATATATTGTAAACACTACAGTCCATGCTGGCCATTACAGGACAGCTACTATGACTTTTGCCCCGTTGGCTGACAATGTAGTTTGTTTTCTTAGCTGATAACAACCTGTTAGCTGCCGCTGCCTGAGAGAGTGCACCCTGTGGCTCTTGGATTTATTGTGGCTTGTAGAGGGGAGGACAGCAGGTAGCCACAGCTGAGCACCCCACTTTTTCTGGATTAGCAACAGTTTGACGACTGTTGTCGAGATGACCAATTCATGATGCCGAAATGCATGCCCTGACATCATTGATCCACAATACACATGATAGGTGAATTGTCAAATTGCGTCGCAGCAGTCAGCTGGGTGACAAATATCTTTTGGCTCATTTTAAGTACAATTTTGAGAAAAATCATTCTGTTATTCATAAATATATGTGATATCAGACTCCAAAGCAGACCTTGTGCCACTGCCCCCCAACTGGCTCCTACATTTCTGCTGCCTGTGACTGTACTGAGGAAACACAGTGTTCATGTCCATGATTTGCCAAATGATAAAGGTGTCCAATAATTACCAATCACACTTAACACACAAATGTTCTTAACTCACCCCAAGCCATGATCTGAACCCTTTAGTTCCATGCTAACATGCTAAAGTATAGCAGCCATGCAACTAACTTTTTTGGCAGATTAATGCATCAGTTCCCACCAACGATATAGCACACACACACAAGCACATATTGTTAAGATACTAAAGCATAAAAATATTATTGACTTTTCTGATTTAAATAGGTTTACTTTATAGGTACACTAAGACTGACTTTAGGACTTATAGAGTTGTTTTTATGCTTTGTGTCATTGTTAACAACTGTTTTTAAGTTCTGTTAAATGTCTGTAAATTCTTAGTGTTTGTTCGGTTTATCTCATTATGAAACTAGGCCTATTAGCACTACTTCTTCTCACTACTAATCACTTAGTAACCACATTTTTGCACAGAGTTAGCCTTTAGCATCATGATTGTGAATTGGTAGGGCGCTCTTTCAGTACGTTTTTAGCCACAAGATAACATAGCTGCATATCACAGCTAAGTTTAAGATGATGTTTTAGTCACAAGCAGGGGAGCTACCATAAGCTTTAGATTCAGACATGAAGAGACACAAATAAAGCCCTGAAAACCTTTCTGAGCTATTGTGAGCAATGGAGTCCAAAATAAATGTAAAAGTCTAAACCGAAAATTTGATGATTCGCTTGAGAAATCTTTGTATTTGTAAATTTAATTGGAAATACGTGCATGTTGTATACTATAATGCAATGAAAGTTTAGGAACCTTCTAATCTGATGACAGGGTGTTTCCAGATCGCATCAATCAAATGTGATCAACCCACGTTGTGAAAGTCTTTACAAATATTAATTTTGATCATTTAATGTCATATAAATACATCATGAAATCGAGTATTCAGTAGCTTTGAGAAATCCCAAATGACTAAAATGTCGTTTCTGTTGTCCCAAGACTCTCAGTGGGGATATTGAATAGTATACAATATAAAATTACTGATATCATTATAATGATATTCTAAGATTCACATCAAAGGTATAATTGACATTATGTCTATCAAAGCAACCCCTCTCAAATCTATACCATCCACAGATTTCCCTCAGGGGTCACCAGTGTAGCTATTCCTGCTGCTGAGGTGTAGGAAAATCCTAATATAATTCTATCCTTAGCTGCAATCGATCTGCTGACAAACAACACCCGTCTCCCGTTCCTCTCATTCAGTCTCTGCTTTTTCTCTTTCTCCCTACTCCATCAGTCTTCCTTCCCCTCCAATCCGTCTCCAATGTCAGTTTGTCGTTTTTTAACAGCCCTTGATCTTTACTAAATGCCTTGGGCCTAGCTTGCTGCTGTCTGAGCTCCCCTGGTATCGCTGCTCTAGATCTCTCCGTCCTGCTCCTGCCAACACAAACTGGCAACAGCACCGCTAGAACCCGGCCTTGTGGCCTTTTGCCTCGTTATTAAACTACCCGAAAGTGGGTTCAGATGCATCATGTTGTGCTGGGTGCTGTTGCTTTGTCCTGGTTTAGTTGCCTGAACAAAACACAGGAGGAGTAATGGTAGCAGAGATCTCAGTCTCTAACCTTTGCTCACCTGAATGCAGCGCTAATGTTTAATGAGGTTCTTGCATGCATACAGTTTAACTACAAGGTAATCATTCAAAAAAACTTACATGCATTAGGAGAGAAGTGCCATTCTTCTGTGTCCGTTCAGCAGCTTTGAAAAGCTTGTGGTTAAGTTGTAGCTCCAGTGTAAATTATATTGTAAGGGCAAGTTAAATAGGACACTGAATCAAACCTCTCTCCTTTCAACCTGCCAACAGTATCATGTTGCCTGCTAGGTGAATTGTTCCACATTGCACTGAGTGCTTAAAGGGTTATTGCACTGTTTTTAAGCTCTCTGAGGGTTCTAAAAAGGGGACATCCCTTACTGAGAGAGGCCTCCAGGGTGAAGGACTTTCAAGGCAGCAAAGTGTATTTCTGTACACGTCCCCAAGCAGGATGCCGCACCGACACAGCACCAAGAGCACGGGGGAACATATACTCACAGCCACGTGCGGAAATCCCACGCTCCACTCACAAAAACAGACACTGCAGACACACACACTCCCCAGGATGAAGATAGTAATCATCCTCCCAGCATCAACGTATGTTCTTTGTTGCTGGAGGCAATTATTCTGCTATTAAGGTCAAAGATTGTGATGAGAAACTAATGTTAAAAAAGATAAACATGAGCATCACTAGGATTTGGCAAGATGCGGCCCTGATTTGGCTAGAGAGAATTTCAAATATTTATCAAATTATTTATTATATTATCAAAAGCAAATATCAAGTGTAAATATGTTCATACTTAGTTTAGTTATAACATAAGTGTTAACTCATTCAATATTTACAGAAATGGATGATACCAGACAAACTAGCTCTTCAATAGAGATAAGTTGTTGCTATCAGCAACTCGGTTTTTTTTTAAAGTGGGGGAGAAAACTGGAAAGACTAATAAATAGCAGGAAATTTGTTTTAAATTGGACCCTGCCCTCCTCCCATCTAAAAACCTGTTTAGTTGAGCGGCTGTGCCGATTTCATATCCTGAACCTAACCTGCAGGCTAGGTTTTAAACAGAAGTTACCATGGCGATGTCAGTCCTGTCATCAGTGAACAATCTTCGTAGTCCTGAAAACCCAGCGTTAACCCCAAAGTCACCTCACTTACTGCAAATGCTGCTTCACAGTGCTGCAATCTGCTCTGTGTGAATATTGCCCTGAGATAACCTCTGCTGTGATTCAGCACTGAATAAAAAACACTGACTTGACTTGTCAGGTGAGATATTCTATCACTTAGACCAAATCTATCAGTCGTCAATTATTCCTTGTCATTGTCCTGAGACACTAAAGTATAAGTGGATGTTGGCAATTGTACAGCTATTGCTATTACACGCAGTGACAGAGGACAACCATAAGGACCCAAGAGGAAGGTCAGCAACAAATAAACAAAGTGGTGGAGACAGAAAGAAGGTGTTGTAATGATAACAAAACAAAAGACAAAGCTCGGCTCATGTGGTGGAGAGTCTGGGGTGTGAAAGGCAGATGGGAAAGGCAGGAGCATCAGTCTTTTCCAGCTGCTCACTGGCACACACACTGACGCTAAGGTTACGACCCTTCTAGCTTTCAGTTTTTACCTTTACCTTCTCTCTCTTTCCCCTTCATTGTCAAACACTCTCATTCTCTACATTTCACTCTTTTTTTCAGCTTCTCACCTCTCTCCTGCAGCTGTCCAACATACTGTATGACATTTTCTGTTCACCCCAAAACACCAGCACAAAGCTGTCAATCCCAACCCCTCATTTACTCCCACCCTGCAACCAACACAGATCACACACCATTCAGAATGTGTGACTTGTGTAAACGTATGTTTACAGATCACTGTGTTCACCATATTGTTTCACCTTCACACAGCAGAATTGTGAATTTTGAATAAAGATATTCTCTTCATGGTGTATCTTTTGCTGCTCTTTTGCTCTTTTTGTCTTTCTTAATTCCTGTTTCCTTTACATAACGATAAATTATTTTGAGGAGAACCAGAAATCATTTTAATGTGCTTCATTTGGCGATTACATTTATTGGAACTCTGATGTGTGTCCTTCGAGCAGCAGTATTGAATTTACGGGGTATTTTTGATTAAAAGTCTTCAAATTAATATAAGGCAAAGGACTTTGCTCTCTAATATACTTATATAAAGAGGATTTAGCCTCCACTTTGACTTCTCACGACCATAATCTAACTCTCACTCAGCCTCGCTTATTTCGTGCAACTTCTCTCTGTGTCTCAGATTTTAACCAAAGATAAAGGGGAAAAAACTGATGAAAAAGGAAACACAATGACTAGAACATACGCATGAGAATCAAAATGCCCCTCAGTTCCTAAATTAGGCATGCAGTAAAGGAAGCTTGGGGAAAAAACTAAATGTCCTGCGTCAGTGAGCAGGGATACTTAGGGTGACTGGAAAGCTGTGCCATACCGCCTGGCCACATTATAGCTGTCTCACTTTCATAGTTCCTGCACTGGTGATGAAAAAAGAGAAAACATCTAAAAATACCATCACACCCCGACAAACAGCACACTCGGCAAGAATTTTGCCTTCGCAAGCTATCATGTTGCTTGGACAGAGGCCTGCGTGATGGAGATGTCCCACAATGCAGTGCAATGAATTGTTAAGCACCAGTGTGCAGGGCTCGCCCTTGGGTCACACAATAAGACCAAACGATCAGACAACTCCTCCTCCTTATTTTGCTCCTGCTCCACATCCTCCCACCTCTGCTCCTGCAGGCACGGCTGTGAATTTCACACATCAACCTGCTGAAACCAAAGAATCACATCCTCCTCTTTCTAAAATACTGAGAAGCTGCTGAGGAGCTACAACTGCTGGAGGTATGAAACTTTACCTGGGTGATGAGAAATTCTGTTTTAGCTTGATAAAATGAAAATAAATTGTGTTGTATTGTATTTTTTTTTTTTTTAATAATAATAATCATCAGCAGCAGCATCAACATCAAGAAGATCAGTATAGTCATCATCATCATCATGAAAATCCTAGTCAGCATAAACTACATCCTCGATGTCATAGCATCAATATTATTAAGGTCAGAGGTGTTCATAAAGAGCTGGGTCTTTAGCTTCTTCTTAAAGGTGGAAAGGGACTCTGCGGACCGAATGGAGTTTGGTAACTCATTCCACCACCTGGGGACTACTGAGGAAAAGAGTCTTGTTAGCGACTTAGGGCCCTGTTGTGATGAGAGTACCAGGCGCCTTTCATTGGCAGAGCATAGTGGGCAGGAAGGAGTGTAGACCTGGATGAGGGCGTTCAGGTAGGCAGGAGCCCTTTTTGTTGCTGTTTTGTAAGCAAGCAACAGAGTTTTGAATTTGATGCAAGCGGCAACTGGGAGCCAGTATTATGAACTAATGAGAATAAAATTATGCACAAGAGATCCAAATTTCAGCTGATGTGATGACTTATCAATAAAAACAAGGTATGATTTATAGGTTATATTCCTGCTTGGTTAAAGCATTACTTATGTGTAATTGTATATCATGATGTGTTATTGTTTATTCATTTCATTCGATCCCCATTAGCTATAGGGCGACAGCTACTCTACAGCTACTCTTCCTGGAGTCCACAGGAAACAAAACTACAGCAATTTTGGATTCCATTCAAATATAAAATTTGACTCAAGTCAATCTCAACAAGCAAGCTTGTTAACATTGCAGATATTAGTTTGTGTGGCTCTTATCTTAGTCTTAGTCACAATTTTCCAAAGGCAAAGATGACATTCCTACGTTGCTACAGTCCAAAACCCAATGAAATTCAATGTTTATGTGATGACATTGCCACGAGAATACGTCTCTCTCAGATGACGGTTATTAAACACTTGGAACTTTCTATATGTGGTACTGAAGACACAAATGTTGCTAATGTAGCTTCTTATTAGCCTCACTGGATCATCGCAGGGCCTAGATTTGACCAAACCTGCACTTCATGCTTTAATATGCAATGACAAATCATCACCTTGAAGTTCATATTGTATACTTACTAGCAAACTAATTTACACCTCTAACAGTTACTCAGGAACATGATGGTTAATGTGGAGTTGTGTTTCTGGGAATGTCAGTCTAATATTCACTCTTTTCTATCTCTGTTTTGAATTCAACCATCTCCTGAGGAAAACAACTTTTTTTTTCAGCTGCTAAACTCTCTGTTACATTCAGCAACTGGTCTCACGCTGTGTTCATTTGCTGTAAGCAAGTTATTAGAGCTTGTTCACAATATCGATTATAGTGGCTTCTAAAAATAAACATAGGGGAAATTTAACATGATCTTTCTCCATTTGACTTGCAGCCAATTGTCTGTATGGCTGTAACAGCACAGGCCATAAGAGCCATTCTGTTCAAACAATCAATAATCCTAACATTACGATATTTCCCATAAAGGAGATTAATGCAACTAATCAGAGAAAATAACTGTCCCTGTAACGGGACGTCTAGTTTAGCTCCCTCTCCTTCCACCTCCTTTACTTTCTCCTTTTATCGACCTCTCTTAACTTGTTAATCCCTCTTTCCTGTTCTCTTTTCGTCTATCTTTTTTTCCTCCCTCACATGGCTAATGTGATGGTAAAAACAGACCTCTCATCTCTCAATGTAGTACTAGTGTAGCGTGGTATCAGGATAGGCCTGATCCAGGCCTGACCTGGTCACTTGACCCCACCGGGAAGAGAGCTAGACCACTAGCTCTGTTCTGGGGACCAATAAATTAAAGATTGTGTCCACAGGGGAAACTTTATAACTCTTCGTCTGCAGGACCAACATTCCACAGACACCAGATGAAGGACGTCATCTGATAAACCATGGGATTACGGTCGGTTAATGTTTGTCTTAGTTGATTAGCTGTGGGGAAATAAGGAACCACATGCTTTGATCCAGGGACGGTGGATCAACAGAAACAACTCACACTCCAGAGCCCTGGGGAGAAGAAAGAGTTTTGGAGCATCCATTTGTTTCCCCCCCCCCTAACACCCCTCTCTCTGCCGGACCTGCAGACAGGCAGGGGAAGGGGGGGTGAGACTGAGACAAAGGGATGTTGATTCAGTCAGGACATCTATTAATGAATTTAGCAAAGTTGTGTGTCTGTGAATACATATATGCCCTACAAGTATATATGTATATATATATATATATATATATATGTATAGATCCAGGTGTCACATTCACACGGAAATGCATAAAGACTGTGGAAGGTTGCTATGTGTTGATCTGGACATTCATCATTAACTTGTACTTTTATCCTAAGGAATCTGCCATGTAACCTCATTCTGTGTATTTTCATCCTGTGGTGTTTGGAGTCTATGTGCAGCTGAGAATCCAGAGGTATTACATGTTGGGAGGTTAGATGGATAAGGATAACTACTTTGGGGTAAAAATAAGTAGTTTAATAAGTAGAGAAAGTCTCGGATATGAGGATTGGTCAAACTCGCGCCATTGCCCGGACGCCCCACCGGGGAGGGGAGACCCTTTAAATGAGAGGTGACAACTTCTCTCGTTCTCTTGTTTCTTCCCTCCTTGTGCTACACCCTGCGTCCCGGCTGCTGACGAGCGCCTCCGCCTCCCCCTTCCTCCGTAACTTCTTCCCTTTCCCCTTTTTAAGTTTTGCCCGCGAGTAGGCCCAGAACCTGCGTGCACTCTGCCTTGCTGAAGACCTCGCATGTCCATATTGCTCCAGCGTTAGATCTGACTGCTCAAAATACAGACTCTAGCTCTCCCGGTGCTCAAGCCCCGGTACTCGGACAGAATCTCAGTCCCGAACCCAGAAGACGCATTCAGCCTCCATCCGGCTCAGGCCGCAACGTGGGACTGACCAGCACGTCATCATCCAGAGAGAACGAACCGGCCGTGCGGCGCCGCTCCGAGGGAACCCGGGTACAAGCCCCGGCATCAGAAGCTCTGAACCACTCCAACCTGACGCTCTCCACACGCCTCATCAGCAACGCGGTTGACCCTCCTCACCCTCCGAGTAGGTCTAACTTTGGTTTTACTGTATATTGGGGTTGATGCTTTAGTCACAGATTTGTTAGGAAGGTTAGGATAAGGTTTTGGGCGATATACCTCCTAATATCTCAGCTGCTACACTTCACTCCTTTGAACAGGTTTCAATCCATCTTTCATCATATTCATCCTGTTATTAATCATTTCACGTTCATCACCATATTTAGTTATCTCATGTATGTTTAGTAGTATTAGTCAATAAATTCTTCATTTATAAAGTACTGATTCAAGTGTCTTTGTGTGTGTGAAGTACTAAGCCTCTGTACACCGCGAAACGAACTCAATTCTAAACTGTAGCAACCTTCAGATTATGAGACTGAATTAAACAATTAGGTAACTAATTATATGTTATATTTCCCTGTTTTGTCAAAATTGGGTGGTGCCCCGTTAAATACCTATGATAGGTTAAGTCTTTTAATTAACTTTAAAGTTAACTTCTCGTCAATATAGAGTGCAGGCATTCTATGACGAGTTTAATTAATTATTAAATAATTAATCGACCGATTTACGCTACACTAGTGAGTAGTTCACATGCAAAGATTTGTGGGATTGGGTTTTTGATTGGCTTTGTGATACTGTTTACAACCCCCCCCAAAGAAGTTCCCAAGAAGTAGAAATATGTCAGCAAATATAAGGGAGAAGAATGGCCGCAAGCCAACATGAATTAAAACAATGCAAAATAAAACATACTTTAGAAATCATGTGTCAAATGTAGATGTTTTATGTGGCAGTATTACAAACTGCATTCAAAGTCAATGTTTAAGCTCAAGGAAAGCTATTCCAGTGCATTTAATTGAGTGTTGGATTGTCTGCAGATTTCCACCACAGTGTTTTTCCATGTGCTACTGCTTTGTTTGGAAAGTCAAATATGTGACTACCTGCTCCATCACTAATATCCACCAGACCCCTCGCAAACTGCTTGTTTTCAACCATTCATTTGTCATAAAAAGTCAGAGCATGTGTCGCCAAACCACAGTCCTTTATCACCAACATGAGCTCTGCATATAATGAGTCCCCCTCCCCTGAAAACAGTAATTATTACATTACATTATTATATACAACAACCGCAGCTGTTGTATTACACCACCAACACTATTGAAGCAGATACATATCAAACCAGCGGCAAAACCACCAGCCCTCAATTTGCTGGCAGAAACTGTGGAAAAAACAGAGCCAACTAAGCAGTAACACACTGATGTTGTGAACATTTAGCCGTGAGAGCACAGGCTCACAAAACTATCAAGAGAAAGTCAGAAACCGTAACACTGCCTGGGCACTTCACAAAGATATTTTCAGCCACACCACCATGA
This sequence comes from Semicossyphus pulcher, assembly GCF_022749685.1. NCBI lineage: Eukaryota > Metazoa > Chordata > Actinopteri > Labriformes > Labridae > Semicossyphus > Semicossyphus pulcher. The sequence goes on from NW_027211726.1 coordinate 26,238,637, forward strand.
AACAACGCTAAACAGCAGCCGCATTGGGAACAAGCTAACGTTAGCCTGACTGCAACACCAACGTAACACAGCGTCACAGTAACCGCAGACATCTTATAATGTGAAAATATTATTTGAAAGCAAATACAGCAGAAATTAAGCTGGGGTAATTACCTGTCAAGCAGAACTGTCTAACTCAGCATTGCTCCTTTCAGCTCTCTCCACCTCGGAAATGCCGCTCTAATGTTTACTCTCATTTCGTTTCTGTGTCAGTCCAACTCTTTCTTTTTAGCTTGCTTTTCCTCATTTCTCTTCTTCAGTTTAACGGTCTTTGTAGTATAAGCCGTAGTTGGCAATAGAGGGATGGGCAGTTTTTTCATTCCCGGTGATTGTTTTTAAGCCTTTGTGGACATAAACCGGCTGATGCTGCGCACACTAAAGAAATTGAGCTTGACCGCAGTGATTGACAGCAGCCTGAGAGACTGCTTGGCTCTGATTGGTTGTTGTTTATCGGGAGCGTTGGATTCGTACAAATGGCATTAGGAGCAGTAGGAGGAGCCAGAGGAACATGATTTTTTCGTACAGATTATCTCTCTCATGTACTAACGCATGTTTAAAGTGACAGTTTGAGCAAATGTGACAAAAAAATAGTTTTAATAATGTTACCTACTTCAGCTTTAATGACCATTAATTCAGCAGCTTTATGATGCAGCACCACTGACAATCGTCTACAAATACTGAAAAGTATTCAGAATCAGAATCAGAAATACTTTATTAATCACCGGGGGGAAATTCGGGCTTTACAGTTGAAACATAGAAAAATATATGGCATAATAGAAGTAAGAAAAAATGTCAAATATGTGCTTTTGATACTGTATACAATAAAATAAGAGATAAATGCAAGTGCATATGCATGTATTATTTGGAGTGTTGGCACAAGTCAATTCCTGATCAGAAGAAAGCTAAAAAGTATCTCCACAAACAAGAGCCTGTCTGTGTCAAATGAGAGAGAAGAAAAAAGGCATTCTAGCAGCTCACATTATAAGAGTATCATGCTGTGCCCTGAGAGGCAGACAGCGCATTTAATTGAAAAGACTCTACAGAATAATGCTGCTCTTTTGCTCACAGCTCCACAGAAAAAAAGGTTGCTATGTGATTGCACCAGCAGCTGGAGAAATGAGTCTGCAGTCATTACGGCTGCTTGTAAATGCATCCAAGCCAGCCGGCGCCAGATCGATTTTTCTATTTCTGATTGGCCCTCTGTTATTGCCCAGAGAGCCCTGCGAGAGGCTGGCGGGGGGGGGGGGGGTGATGCTGAGCTTAATTGATGCTGTCAGGGTATGAAACAGGTTATAATTTCTCACCCAGAACATTTTATCTGTCAGAATACTTCTCTACTCTCACATCATAAAAACAATTCGGGGGTGACATACACTACTCTGTAAAGAGACACAGCTGGTGGTTATTCATCTAGAAAATTCCTCACATTCTATTCGAGCACCAAGTAGATTAAAGCTTAAATACCCCTGTGGGGCAGTTTGGCTTATAGACAACACTGAATGATAGTAAATACAAATAGAATACAACGTTGACTAAATACGACAATTAACACAATGCATAATGCGCAAACAAGAACACAAAAAACACACAGGTGAATGCCCATGTAGTTATTGTCCCTTGTTGCAGAAATAATCAGAGAAAGCAGTGAAAGTAAAAATCCCTTTTCTAAATAAAATCAATGTTGGCATAAAATGATAGTCTGTCATCCAGGATGGCTAATAACTATCTGTGATGCTGGATGGCAGCTTTAATGATGACAAAAGGAGACACGTACAACATGAACAGATTCCCAGACCACTTGGCCGTGATCTGCTCCTTATGGTGCATGAATGGTGAATGATGATTACAACAAAGTCATCTGCATATTTGAGAACTTAACCATCTTAATAAGTCTGACAGTCGAATGTGTACGAGACAAATAAAAGTACTGAAAGAAATCAGGACTTGGGAGACACTGTGGAAGACTTCAGTGTATTAGACAGTTAAAGCATCTGTTCACTGTCAACAACTCTAGTAACCAACAGAACACATTAATAGCTATTTTAAAATGTGACAACAGACTAAGTGAAAGGATGTGGGGTTCAATACAATTCAGTAATTATGTTTTATTCTCTTCAAAAGGCCTCAAAACAACATTTAACAGCATTGTTAGCATCTTCAACCCCTCCCTCCCCCTCCTTGCCTCATAATCAGACTGAAGGGGGTCCGGGCTGCCTTGAGACTTGGATAAAATTGTATTTGTGATTTGCTAAAACATTTTCATTACAAGGGAAGTAAGTGCCACGTGGTGATAATAAGTTAATGTTAATCTGACTTCAGTCACTGTAGCAGCAAGTCTACAGGTACCTTCTGCTGTTCCAACGAAGCTCCAACGATATTCAAAGAGTCTGAAAGATATACTATAGGCTTCACATATCTGTATCTTATAAGCCTCTATGCTGTATCTCAGAGGGTTCATGATAAATGTAATGTGCAAAAAATCTTCAGATAGAAATTATTTTGCTAAATTCATTTTTTCTACATTCCACTCATAGATCTGATGCCTTCCCAGGCTGCACATGTGACCATTTCTCAGAACACTCTCCACTTTGTCAAAGTGATATTTTAGAATATATTGGACAGGGTTAAGCTAGGAATCAGAATATTTTCACAAAAAGTAATGTAACATGACACTGGTCACTGAGTTCTGAATATCTTTTAAAAATCAGTTTTTGCATTCAAAAAATCTCCAGACCACAACGTGGCATCTCTGTCTCTCTTCAGAGTCAGCTGGTAGAGCAGAACTAAGTGAACAGTACAATTTACAATGTCACAATTTCATTTAGCAGACGCTTTTGTCCAAAGCGACATACATCCTAGAGTTAATACAGCACAGCAAGGACCGAGACAGGAGGGAACAAAGTCAGTAAGTGCCAACAAACCGCTTCAAGTGCGACTGGACACAGGCGCCAACATGAATATCCTAATCAACATCAAAAATATCCCGAATATCATCATCATCAATGTCCTCATCATCATCAATATCATTAATTGCAGAGGTGTTCATGAAAGAGCTGGGTCTTTAGCTTTTTCTTAAAGGTGGAAAAGGACTCTGGAGTTTGGTAACTCATTCCACCACCCGGGGACTACAGAGGAGAAGAGTCTTGTTAGCGACTTAGGGCCCTGTTGTGATGGGAGTACCAGGCGCCTTTCATTGGCAGAGCGTAATGGGCGGGAAGGAGGGTAGACCTGGATGAGGACGTTCAGGTAGGCAGGAGCTGTTTTTTATTGCTGTTTTGTAAGCGAGCAACAGTAGTATGATCAGAGGTGCCTAGAGGAACTCATTAAGATCTGTAGGCAACCACTGATGGTGCCATTATAAAGGTCCAGGACCTCTTAAAGGGCATGTAATAGACTAAAAATAAGAAACTAAAACCAATCTTTGTAGGAATAGGGTTTTGGTTTCTTCCTATTATTACCAGGGGATTTTGAAGTAACCTCCCCTCGTCTGTGTTTAATGCGGCACATCTGCACAAGATGAGCTAGTATTTCACTCAAATGTACTAATATTATCCCCTGGATATTATGTGGTGTTGAGGGTCAGCATAACATCTGTTGCTTAACATTACTAATAATAGGCTACCACATAATAACTGTTGAGATATTAAGTGATAGAAAAATGTTCTCTATTGCATTCTGCCATCATCCAGCTCATCATCTTTTGAGTTATCTCTTCTGATGATTCGAGCATGCTCTTCCTGCTAATCAACCTCCATGCATGAGTGAGCCTCCCAAAATCCTGTCAGCACTTTTATTTGTACATTATCACATGACCAGATATGATAGGCTGATATGGTAGGTTATTTTGGGTCAAATTTTTACTTTACAAATTATGGGTCATGGCAGATTGGCGTGGGATTGAGATCACAAGAGGAGCAATTATTACAAATTACTAGAGATCCCATGGTATTACTGGTCCCATGCGGATAGGGCTTATGGGACTTATTCATAGATAAGCAAATGAAATCTGTGAAATGTAGTTGGGTTCAACTAAATAATAATAAAAATGATCGGGCCGATTTTGGGCCCAATTCCCCCCCTTCCGACAATCGTAAGCAAAGTCCAAAGATTATCTTGCCAGATGTTCCTGTGGTGTGAGGTATGTTAACAGTGATTTTATTTCCCCCGATCTGCTCAGAAGGCCGTTGTAGCCGTACCGATTTCAAATCGTAAATATAAAACACGTTCAATATTTACGATCCGTTATCCTGCTGTGTGGGGGGAACCCTGATGACAGCCGAGCACGCAGTCTGTGGATTGTCGCGTGGAACGAAACAATAGCCAATGGGGAAGCAAGCTGACTGAAGAAGGAAGCACAACAACCTCAGCCATGGCGACAAAAGCAAATGTGAAGCCTAAAGTGACATGTACAGCCCATGTTCACACCGTCTCCACCACTTCATCCACAGTTGGTTCTTTTTTCTTCCTGAATTTTCAGTAAAACGTCCAAAAACTATCATCGCCAATTCTTCCTGCCAGTCGTCCAAAATGTTTGTTTACTCTAAAGTTGCGTTTTTCCGCAAGAGTTTTACACATATGCGAGTTTCCACACAATATAGGAGCAAAACTGTTAAACCTCTGATTACATATCATGTGTGGGGTCGCTCACATTTGCAACATCTGTTAAGATTTGAAAAATCTTTTAGTGGGGGCAAGGCATTAGGAGGTGCTCTGCAAAGTGTGTCACCCTAGAAATGGCTGATGTTGCATTGTCCATGTGGATATAAACAACTGAGATAAATAAATGCAGAAAAGTTAACAGTTAATAACTCGATATCAAGGCTGCACACTGTTTCAACTACAAACCAACAACAGTGAGTGTTTAAATATAAGCACAAGCCACCTCCTTTTACGCAAGTATGATTCAATTTTAAGGGATGTAAAAACCTTTGATTTGAAGATGGAAGTTTGAGCAGTGCTCTCTGATCAGGATGCTAGTTATCTTGTAGTCCGACAGAGACTCTGCACTTGCTGTCAGCTTCTTCATCTCAAAGAGAGTAGGCACAACTGGCTACATCGTTTCTGAATCACTTCTGCCTCTCTTCCCCTCCACCTAACCCTACCTGTCCTGGTTTTGGTGGCTAATAGATGGTAATCGTTCAAATTCATGAGTAGTATAACAATGCCAGTGTGTAATGTGTAACTTTTTTGAGTCTACCAGGCTGTAGTAGTGAAGGCCAAACATGACTGTAAAACAAAGTCACGACACTCCATTAGAGTAAGATAACAATGGATCAGAGAACAGGACCAACAAGCCCTCCTTCTCAGGACAGGGAGTATTGAACAAATGGAATAAAGAAAGCTAAGTAGACATCAAACAAACAAGCTGCTGCAGGTCACCACAGGTGCAGCACCCCGACTACAACAAATATGTTTTGTTGAGAAGCTTAAGGAGGGATCTAAATCAAGGGAGAGTCAGTGGAGAGCCGCAAAAACATTACTTTATTTCAGCTACAGAACAGCTTCTCGGTCTAAAGGCATTAATTCGACTAAAAGTCCCTTCAGACTGAAACTGAAACTTCTCGAAGAGTCTTTTGAAAAGGCCAGAGAGTGACAGGATGTAGTAAGAGATGTACTGAGGGAAGATGAAAGGCTTATTAATGAGGGACAGGAAGAGATCTAATGATTGAGAGTGGAAGAATCAGGGAAAAATGATGTCAAGAAGCATAAAGGGATAAAAGAAATGTTCTTGCGGTCTGAGAGGGAAGTGATAGATAACAGACGAGAAGGACAGATAGAGGCAGAGAGGAAGAGGCCACTCTGAGATATGCTCACTAAAGGGTTCTCGGCAGAGTGAGCGGCGAGCGTGTGTTCTCCATTTGCACATTATCAGTTGAGAGCTGTTTTCCTTTTCATGCTAAAGAACACACACAGAGACACTCCCTCACACACTTTTTTTGCCCCTGTGCCTTCATTAGCCAAACCGCATGCTGAGCTCAGGGAGTAATTGGCTGCCCTTTCTGCCTCCTAATGGCAGGAGGAGAGGAAAGGAGAGGACAGGACAGGAGGGGAATGAGCAGAATTACTGTTGTTTATTAAAATCCTCCTCAAAACTTTTTTTTTTTCCTGACTTGCTCTCATGTGAGTTCTCTTCTCCTTCCTCATAAGCTGTTTATTGTTTTAACCCACTGCTCCTTTGTTGTGCTTGCCTGCTCCTACTTAATTTGTTTAATACTTCTATGAAAGGACTAAAGGAGGAATCCCTGACTAGCTCTGTCAGATTATTCCAAAGAAGTGTGTTTTGATGGATTCTCTGTTGAAGGCGACCTCCCTGACCACAGGGTTAGGAAAAATCATGTTTAAGCTTCATACCTGATTTTTTTAGTGTTCAGAACTTTTCCTAAAGTTGCTTTAAAAATGATTCTATATAAAATAAAATGTGTTCAAGATTAAACTAGAGTCTATAAGTTGCTGATGGGACTTTTCCGGATGTTTTTTTTAAGCATAACCCAGAGAGATACAAATTTAAGTCACTGTAAAAAATAACTGCAACAAATCCCCCCAAAAAAACAATTGCAACTCTCGGGCTAAATGATCAAACTTAACACTGGCTGCCCTCTTTGCTACATCCAGTGTCACAGTCAGATTGATGAGGTTACATCTGTGCTAGTTTTTGCTCCAAGACGTTGACCCCTAACAGGGCAGCTGCTCTACTGGCCTTATCACAGGTCTTATCGGACTGGATGTTGGATGGGCGGGTTACAGCCCCTCACAGTAGGATCAGGGCAGATTATAGGGCCAGCAGCATGCAAGGCAAACACAGACCTCATGTCAACCCAAGCAGGCCAGATCCCACGCTCCTACATTTGAAAGCACATGGCTTATAAAGAATGATGGTTCTTTCTTTCAGATCAGCTCATTAAGCTTTCTCTGATACTCAGTGTTTTAAGTTTAAGCACAGCCCAAGTCCTTCCTTCAGTTCATATGAAAACTGATAATCAATATTTTTGAAAGATTTGATATTCGACTTTCTTTATTTGATTTCACAGCCAGTTGTTGACTTCATCCAGATGTTGATACAACTTCTAAGGCCCTTCAATATAAATGGCACAGAATGCAAAACGTAAGATAAACATTATGATGTTCTGGATCTTAGCTTGAGGAAATATTCTCTAACTGGAACTGGAATTTCAATTAAATACCCATAAAACATCTAATATAACTCTTGTAAAAGATAAAAGCATTTCCTCCCCATTACTGTGTTATACCAACAGACCACAGAGCCATTTTACACTGGGCTTTTACATCCATCTCTTTGTTATTCTCTTAATGATTATGCTCACTTTTTTTCCATAAAGACCTTGGAGTTGTCCTCCGAGACAATTCCAATCGCCTTGCACATCCATCATGCTGCCTGAAGATGTACACACAGCAAGCCTCTATGGGGGAGAAGTTAACCCGACTCGAGGCCTAGAGCTCTCTCCAGCTCCACCACGGTCTCCCAGCATCAGGAACGTTCAAAGGTTTTCTTTGTCTCCCTGGAAGAGAGACAGAGCTCGAAGAGGCTGAGCCTGTGTGTTTCTATCCCATGATCCACCGCTGACCTGTGCTCACATGACAAGACAGGATCCTTAATTCAAAGTGACTTTTTGCCTGTGTACTTATGTATTCCTTGCATACATGCGGTCAGGAGCATCTCGTCGAGAATTTCTAGCAGAGTCACATGAGAGCAAGGTCGACTATATGAGCAACACTAGACTGTTACTGTTAAAGCCTGCAGTATAGAATACAGAAAGAAGTACATTGAACAAAGACGTGCGTGAAAGAGCCATAGAAGAGAGTGAAGAGTGATAATGAAACCACTTCCCTCTCTCTCTGCGCTGCAAATCACCTGCCTCTTGAAACACACCTTAACTACCACATCGATCATTTGCTAGGTGCTTAACGCCTCAGGGTTACAACCTTTGCTGGTGTGTAAATATACAACTTATGAGTGTGTGTGTGTGTGTGTGTGTGTGTGCAGGCAAGAGTGCTTATGAGCCTGAGAGACTGAGCTAGTAGTGCTTCAGCACACATTTATCTTCTTATGTAACAACTAGACTAGCATTAGCACATGCAGGCTAAACACTGCCTCTACCTAAAAAAACATCAGCAGCATTATTCTGCTCAGTTTTCAGCCTAAGTAAATTGAGTTGATCAGGACACAATTCGCAAATACAAATCAATTAGTCAGGGCCCAGCCTCCACCCTGCACCACATTCCCATTAACCCAGGGTCAGGCCCAATGACGGCCACATTATCAGATCTGTCATTATTCCTGTCACTATTAGCTGCCGTAAATAACGACTGCAGAATGACACAGTGCCTTTCTCCTGAGTGGATGATTTTCTGCACAGTATTTTACTTCTTGGTTCCCTAATGCCAGGTCTGACAGAAACCAGTTAAATCTGAAGGGATTATACTTAAGGCACGCAACAGCTGTGGTAAGAAAACGTAGAGGCGAATGCATCATGTAAGAGTAGAACTGCAGGGTCTGAATAAGGCATACACAGGAGGCCAGAGGTCAATTAATATTATATACCCCAATATGTTGTTTATTTAATCATCAGCTCTATTGTCAATTAGCAAATAAATCAGCTTTAGATGATACACACGGTGCCGAGCTAACAGCTGTGAAAGTGTGTGCGATAAATGAACCAACTACAAGCTGCATTAACCAAACTGTTTTATAGGATGACTGTTATCAACCTTTTACAAAGCATTGAGTGAGAATATAAGCCAACCTGAGACTCACCCATAGCGCACGGATTAGAGCCTAAGATAATTCAGTTGTTGCTTGGTGGCTAATCCTACTATTCTGTTGTTAGGAAATGCAACAGCAAAGATAGCATAAAGTACAATAAAGGACATTTTTTAATAATAACATCTATAAATATACTCCAGGTGGATTAAATGCACATCTTTAAAGCTTATATGGAATATTTATGTTTCCACATGAGAAAGACTGTTAAGTACTGTGACATAAGTCTTTACACACATTCTGTGCAGTCCAAACCAAAGAATTACAGCCTATGGCAATCAAGATGATGGCATAAAATCTCTTCAGTTTTTTCTTATAGGCTTCTTACAATGAGGATGAGAGTAACACCTCATGGATGTAAAACAGAGAAGGGACGCTGGAAGAGCACCGCCATGCGCATCCATCCTCGCCTGTGCCTCGTCCCGCGTTAAGATCATTCATAAAAAATGGCAGGCCGATACCGCTGAGAGAGGGAGATGAGATGTACTAAAAAGGTCTTCCGTCGCTTATTTCAGGGGTGAACACGCTTTAAGCAGTACGGAGATGTTTAACCTGAGTGAAATGTACAATAAAAGAAATATTTGTGCTAATACCATCATCTTAACTGCAGGGGCTGTGCGGGAATGTTTCCAGGTCACATACTGTGTGCTGTGCTTCACTCGGCGGTTATTGTCACCACACAGCCGGAGTACGCACTGCTCTCGCGGTAAACAAAAGCGTCTGCGTCGCCTTTCGGGAAGTCGATTTCTTTTATCACAACCGCATTAGCCCATAGAAACCTTAATATTTAGAAATATGCTAAACATCAGCGATGCATATGAATGTCGACCCACTTCCTTACCCGATAAATCCGCGGTGGTGTGTACCGAGGGGAGGAGGGTATCCCTGTTCCGGTTGAGCTGGGCCGGTGTGCAGGACGGCCGAGGAGAGATGCAGGGATGCTCGGCTCGCTCCGGACGCCTTCCTCCTGTGCTACTGATGAACAGCGGTGCGGGACCGATCTCTGTCTGCTTACCAGCCCACTTCTGCTCCTGCTTCTTACTGCACACACATCCAAACACACACACCGAACTAGCTGAGTGACTGACTAAGTGGCCCTTGGCTACAACAGCCGAGCCCTGTAAACCATGTTACCGTGCAGGCGAGAAGCAGCAGTGAGGGTGCTGCGGTGAGGGGCTGGTGTTGCTGCTGCTGCTGCTGCTGCTGCTTGCGTTTCCTCTCCTCCAGGGGCCGGGTCGGGACGGGATAGCAGTGGAGGACAGTGTGTTTAAGTCAAGAGCGCCGCTGGAGTGGATTTAAACTGGGGGATGGTTTCGTTGGGATTACGTGGTGGGGGTTTAATTAGACAGCGCAGCGCCTATTGGCACCGACCTTGCGCACAACCCTCCTCCAACTTTCCTCCCCTCTCTTACGCTCTCTCTCTCTCTCTCTCTCTATGTATCTCTCTCTCCCTTTTTCTCTCTCTACCAGTAAATGACTAGATAGGTGTGTGTTTGTGCGTGTGTCACAACATAGAATGATGGCGCACCATGCTGTGTTTATAATATTAGTTCACTGCACCACATGAAGATGATAATTGCATAGAGATCACAAACTCGCAATAGGTCTATAAATATCAATATAATGTTATATGGATCATGTTGACAAGATATAAAATCACTCAGGGAAAAAAGGAAAGGAGAACAAAATAGGAAAATTTAGGAATTATCCGCCTTGGCTTTCTAACCCCCCGGAGTGTCAGCTGTAACTTGGGGTAGCTAGCCAGTTTTAACATGACTTCATACATGCTATTTTACCATAAAGACGTAATCAATTAATTAAAGGTATTTTTGGACACCAAGTTGTATTAAATATGTGCCAGTAGTGACATGGATGCAAAGCCTTTAGCTTGTCACAGCCTGTCGCAGGCGTTGTGATACTGGATTGATCAAGAGAGGAAATAGAATGCCACATTATATGAAATCCTAGGATGGTGATTTTGTGTTGAAAATGGATCACCATTGCCTGCGTGTTGTTTTTGTAGGGTAAAACTTTTTGGCTTCATGACCCTGGCATCTTAACGGCACTACTTATTCTACGTTCGTTACCGGACAGAACTCCGACCAATGGACTCGGTGAGTAAGCTAAGAGCTTTGCATCCACGACACTACTGGCAAGTATTTCATACAACTTAGTGTCCAAAAATCTGAACTATCACTTTAACATTGATATGTCTAGATGAAAACACTCAGTGCTTTCCTTTCAGCATCTTCAACAAATGCCAATAACTGTAATCTATCAGAGAATTTTATTATTATCTAGACATTTTTAATCTACAGGATGACTGTATATTTTGCCTATCATGTGTATACTAACTCCATACGGTGTCTATCATCCATCAGTATTATTCAGGCTGACTTAACTGTTTAGAGCAGTGGCTATGGAACTCACACATGCTTGTGACTTAAACAGTGTCTAGAGGGCTCGCTGTGAAATACAATGTTTCTCCATAAAGCAGGTGGATGGAAACAAACACACTGCTTGTTACTATTATAGGGCAACCTCTCTGTATTTCATTTAGAAGCACACACAAATACACATTCATCAGAAAAAGTGGCTTCAGATCTGAGTCAGACATTGGACAGTCTGTTTATGTTAGCTTTGATTTGACAAGCCGAGTACCAGCAGTCTCTCGCTCTCGTTCTCACACACACACACACACACACACACGCACACATACACCAAGACTCACTCTGAGGAACGCCATCTGAGCCAGACATCAGCCGTACTCTGTCACACCTCACAGAACCTAATAGAGCGGTGGGAAAGATTTTTAACAAATCCTAAGTTTGGAGATGACTCACAGTTTGTGGCCTCTTCAGACTATATCTGGTGGCTCATTGAAGGGACAGCTGGCCTGCGTAACCAGCGCCCACCAGGAACATCGAGAACGACACATTCCAAAGGGGAGCACATTAACTCTCAAAGCTGCAACAATTACCTGAGACAATCCATGCCATGCTGGATTTAAGTCAGCCACTGCAGCTTGTGATGATGTCTTATTTGGTTTTCTTCAACGAGGTAACATCTGTTGATGTGGCCAGTGTGTGTTCTCAGTACATTCACTTCTGCCATGTGATGAATCGCTCTTACAGTAAAGCTCGAGATCATTCCAGTCGTAGCTGCTATTTCACAGATCAGAACATCAGAGTCACTTTTCCAGCTCTTCAAAGAGAGAAAAGACAGAACAAACAGAAAGACTATAAGCACAAGGTGGAGGCTGTGGCAAATACAGAAGTTGGATGTCTGATTAAAAGGAATAATTTATGGATGAATGTTATTGCCAAGATATCATACACTGGCATACAAATGAAGGAGATGAGAAGAAATCACAGCGGGGTTGGAAAAAATCAAGTGCAGAGTGAGATGCAACTGGAGGATGGCAAGAGTGGAATTACAATTTCCATGCACAGCTTGTGTTTAATTGCATGCACAAAGGGGAGGTGAAGTGACTGCATTCAAAGTCTCAGACCAGATGTTTGGATGTGGCTGTGTGGTTCCAGGGATGTCCAGGGGACGAATGATTGAAAGGCATAAGAAGTGTAAATTTGAGTCTGACACAAACTGAAAGCACAGCCACAAATCTTTAGCCATTCATGTTTCTTTTCTTCTTAATAAACTCCAATACACTATGAAACCTTGAAGCTTTAACATGGAGAGCGGAAATTAATTTCCAGGGACGTTAAAGGGATAGTTCGGTTTGTTTGAAGTGGGGTTGTATGAGATATTTATCAATAGTAAGTGTACTACATACAGTGGATGCCGGTCAGCACAGCCCCGGTGTTGAGAAACCGGCAGGAGTGCCAGCACGGAAGCTAGGCTATATGCCGCTGCAGATATATTTCTGTAGAGGATTATGCAAAACCAATGGAGACTAGAGGATACTTTTATGAACAGAGGAGGTACTTTTACAGATGAGACTGACTGACAGAGAGACAGGGGAAAACTTCTGCGGTCGTTTGGTGAGTTGTTTCATTCATTTATTTGGTGCTAGCTTTCCTGATGGTTGGGTACACTAATTCTCTTTAGAAAGAGTCCAGCTGGATCATTCGCCGTTGGTTTTGCATAATCCTCTTCAGAGGAATGATCGGTGCAGGCCTATAACTGTCTCAGTGTTTCGCCTGGAGTGTTGATGTTTATATTTAGCGGAGCTAGCCGCCGCTATCTAACAACATTAACACTCAACAGAACTCCATGTAATCTATAAGGTAATCAGGACTCTTTGTTTCAACAGAAAAAAGACAATCAAGCACCACCTGTGATATCTTCAGTAATAATAGTGAACGTAAGGGAGGCGGGGTTTTTTATAATGACTGATGAAAGAAACCCTCAGTGAGAGAGTTGAGCTCTCTGCAGAGTATAACAATCTCAGGCCTTTTCCAGAATTAGGTTGGGTTTGGATCATGCCTTTAAAGCACATCATGTAATATAATCAATTGAAACCTTCAGTATAAAAATCCCCTGATTTACTTACCATATAAACTGCTTGTTTTGGTGGAATCATTATGTATTTCCTGAATAAGAGGCTGGTCCTTAGAGGCAGCCTCCTCTTTTTTTAGGAGGCTGGAGAGAGATCAAAATAAAAGAAGAGTAATTGGTTAAAATAAACCATTACCAATGTCAGTATCTTTTATAAACTATATTTTTATTATATATTATATATTATAATTAATAAAGTTCTGAATAAAGTTCTGAAAAGTGATAGAGAGATTACTAGCATTTTAGTAAATTAATTATATTAGCCAATTGCAAACTACTTTTAACTTACTTAAACCTCTTCATTCACTGTTGAACAAAAGGCTGCGACTATCTGCTTCCATCTGTTCCTACTGAATCAGCACGTGTTCCTTGCCCCAAGATAAGTTTGCTGTTTTCAGTTCCAAGATCACAGTTCCCTGCCAGGTTGTTCTTGGCCTCCCTTGTTTCTTCTTTCCAGGTGGAGTCCATCTCAAGGCTACTTTAGGAATGCAGTCTAGGTCCATTCTGTGGACATGTTCAAGCCATCAGAGCAGTCAATGTTTAATTTCCAGCACTACATTGCAACAGTTCGTGTTTGTTTGTTCCTCGTTGGAGAAATTTTTCTGGCCAAAGGATGGGAAATTTCTTCAGAAGACCCCGTTGTGGAATGCATTGCTCTTTTTCATCTCACTCTAAACAGCTTGCCAGCATTCAGAACCATACTGCAGAGCTGATTTAACATTACAGTCAGATCCTGGTTTTTAGGCTGTACTGCTTTGACTTCCAGATGGTTTGAAGGCTTTCAAATGTGCTGCGAGCTCTTCCAAGCCTTATGCTGACGTCTTTGCTGCTTGAATTGTCCTCCTGAGGAGACTTCCCAGATATGTAAACTCATCTACATAATCAAGAGGGTTACGGTCCACAGTGCTTGGTGCTTGTCGTGTTGAATTTATGCACATCTTTTGGGTTTTGGACATCCAGCTGCTTGGCAAATCTGTCAGCCCTATTCGTCTTCACTTGCAGAAAAGTATGATTTGTGGATAGAACAGCAAGGTCATCAGCATAATCAAGACCTTCTAGTTGGGTAAAGAGAGTCCACTTGATGTCTCTGGGCTTGTCTGTTGTGGTCTTTCGCATGGTCCAGTCATTGGCAATCAGGAAGAGTATGGGGGAGATGATACATCCCTGGCATACACCAATTTCCCCAGGGAACCATTCTGCAAGGTTGCCATTAACGATGATACTACAAATTGGCAGTAAAACATCCTTATCAATGCAGTCATCATTGGAGAAACTTCATTGGATTGCATGATCTTCCACAGGGTGTCACAGTGTAAGCTGTCAAAAGCTTTCCGGAAGTTGATGTATAATTGATTGTTCCACTTCAGGCATTGCTCAATGATGTTCCTTAGTATAAAGATCTGGTCTGTGAGCTGACTTCTTTTCCTGAAGCATGCCTGTTCCTGCCTCAGTTTGGTGTCAGTCGACATTTCAGTTCTGCCCAGCAAGACTCTGCAAAAGACCTTGCACAATAATGATAGCAATGTGATGCCCTCCAGTTGTTGCAGTTTTATAGGTTGCTTTTCTTTGGGATATTGGCAATCAGACCTTCTTCCTTGAATGACGTTTCTGTTCCAGATGTCTCTTAAAAGGTCTGTGAGAACCTTAACTGTGGTGTTGAGGTCAGCCTCCAGCATCTCAGTGTGGATGGAATCAATAGCATCTCAACAAAGGCCCTTTTGTCATTCGTTGTGCTCTTTTTGACCTCCTTATCCTTGGTCTTATAGGCTTCTTGGACCTGTTTGTGGAGCCTCTGAAAAAGAAAAAGTCTGAAAAAAGTGTTTGAAAGTAGTGTCTTATGTTTGAGTTGAGAAACTATGTTTAAGAACATCACTTTTTTCAGATGTGCTTGTTTTTATTAAGCTGTAGGTAGTTGTGTTAGAAAACGTAACAGTTAGCTTTTAATCGCTGCTCTGAAGGAACTATAAGTGTAAATGGATTTGGACTGGGGGCAGCAACAGGCCGCTCCAGGGAGAGGAGGGCAGCTCTGCTCAGTCAGGCCTCAACCTCCACGCAGCTGTCTGGCCAGGACCCATGGGACTACAGCTGAATGTGGAAGCCCGATGTGCTACACTGTGCTCATCCTGGACTGGATCCCATTATGAGTGACAGTCTGCTGCCCAGGCTGCAAACTTGGGTGCTGCGACACTCCTCTGTGGACTGTCAAGCTTGTAGTGACACATTATGCACACATGAGGTGCATTCCCATCCAGGGAACAAAGTGATAGTGTGTCATTCTTTTTCCCATTGCAGCCAAGAAATAGAGCTGGTGTGTTGAAACTAATTATTATTAAGGATAATTATCAGCTCTTAATTGTGTATTTAATTGGATTTAAATGAAAACCACACACTACCTAAAACATGCCCTGGTTAAAAGGACTTTTAATAATTTAAGGTTCTAAATAAAGTATAGGAACTGGACGCTAGCTTTGTTTATCTAGATGATCAGGACAGGTGGATTCAACCAGCAAGTGATCATCATTAGACATTATGCCTTCATCGAGTTGCATCTCACACTTGATAAGTTACCTGCGTGACCTCTGTATAGTTATTCTGGACACACAAGAAATACATTAAATTTTGTTGTTTTAAAACCTGTGATACATTATTTTATCGCTTGATTTTGCATGAACCATGCTGAAGTAGAGCTAAGTAGCAAGCTGATGTAAAATAACATGAAGCTGTGGGCTGGTTTCTTGTCCTGCCCAATTTTATGATTCACCGGCTGCCACTGATTTCCAGATTTCTGTACAGCAGCCAAGAGCCCTGACAAATATCTAACACTGCTAGCAGGGCTGTACACTCTGAGACCCCATTTACATCTGGTATTAAAAAGCCATACCCTACCATCAGCATTGCTGCATCTGTAGAAGAACACCCTCACTTCTGGGATCTTACTCCAAACCTTGGGGGACGATCATGGAAGTGTGGATGGTAGGCTGCGCAGCCTGAAGGTTGAGGCTCTGAGAGTTTGTGTGTTCAAGGCCTGATAGTGTGTATCTGATCATGCGTGCTCAACTCAGCTTGCAGGGATAAGGGGAGAAAGAGAAGATGTATGGCATCAGTTTTTGTCTTGTTTCTATAATAACCTTTTGACCTGCAGGAACGGAGGAGCTTCTCTAGCAACAAAACAAGCTCTGTTTGTCTGTCCAGCTTTGCTGCTGGTGTTTTCTCTACCTACCCCTGCCTCCCTCTCCTTGTTTCATCTCCCCTGTCTGTTGTTTTACTGAGGGTGAGACGGGCACAAATATCTGACTCAGCTTTTGCTTATTTCATTAGTTGTTCATAACTCTGGCTCTCTGTCCTGTGAATGAGGACGCTGATGTGATTGAATTACCCCCTCCTCTTCTCCTTCCCTGTCTTTCCTCTCTCTCTCTCTCTCTCCTTTGTGTTTTGTGTACTGTTGGCACTTTCCCTCCTCTGAGCCAGGGTTCAATGCTGTTGTTGCACTTTCTCTGGTCTTGTGTAACCATGCAGCGGTCGTGTTGCGTTGCATCCTTCATCTCCTTTTCCCCAGGCGGGATGGCCACTGTGGGAAAAGGCGGCCCAGAAAAGTGATCTTCATTTCAGTATTCTAGAAAGACTTCCCTCACCGTGTGTGGAGCTCGGCTCCCCAGAGGAGAGCGTCATTAGACCTGCTCGACCTTTGTTGAAATAGGAAATAGCACTGAGATCTACTTAAGACAAAGGCTCACACTTATAAATGAGAGGAGCCAATCAGCCTATTTCATAATTTAGTGTTGGGAGTGTTTCTGCTGTTCTCAATGCCATTCACCCCAGAGCAACGCACATGTGTTTAAATATAGGAAGTCACTGAATGGCAAAAATGCAATCAATAAAAACAGCCTGTCCAAAAAAGAATATAAATAAAATGCTTTTAATTCATCAATAAGATGACAACATTCACTTCGTCGACTTAAAGCTTCTACACATTGGCAAAACTTGGCTTTGAATTCGCCACAATACTTCTGTATGCTCACTGAAGAAAGCGATATAATCTTTTCTTTTAAATTGTTGGACTACTGTTGAAAGCAGTTGCATGAGGTTGAATTCACCAGAGTAGCCAAGGCAACTTTATGTTTGCAATTAACTGGGAACCAATTTTACACCTTCACTTCGGTTTCCTAGTCTTTGGGAGTCTGATAAGTTGTCTCAACTCAAGTCACTTGAGTCAGCATCTGTTAAGGCTGAAGATTACAAGTTTACATTACAAATGAAAGAAATCAGGGGTCACTAAATAAGAAGAAAGTGAGTTTACCAGACGCCTGATGGGAACTATCAATGGGGCTAATACCGTCTTATCAGGCACATGCAGTGGCATACTGGCTGTATAAAAAAGAAAAAGGGCACCATCTGTATGCCATGGGGCACTAGCACGCAGAAAGTTGTGATGAAAAACAATCCATGGTGAAACCAAAACCTGGTTAAGATAAAATGTAATACGGTGACACCTTTATAGAAAAAACACACAGGGAACAATTACCTTTTTAACTTTTTTACTATTAACCACAGAATTTAGTCTACACATGTTATTAATGTATCCTCTTAAGTAAGGTACAATCTTTAAATTGGCTTAAATGTTAAAAATATTGCGATGTAATACTGCACATAGGGGGATGTCAAGGTTACAGCTCAGACTGTACTAAACCTACTGCACTGACAGCACGTTCAGACTGGGAGTGCTGCGAAGAGCTGAAAAGTGCTGCGAAGCGTCAATTCTCGTGTGAGCAGAGTCTGCCCTGAACACCAAAAGCATGTTTCTCCAGACTGGTCAGCAAGCAATTCTGCTCCTCTGCTCTTTTCTGATCACATGTAGCAGTGATCTTTATCTGGGGTCATTCATTTCTCTCTCTCTGTCCCTCTGTGTGTGTGTGTGTTTTGTGTGTGTGTGTGTGTAACAGACACTTTTTTTCTTTCTAAATATAAGTTTAAATTCTACATGCTAACTTTTTAACATGCTAACATTCTAACAAACTCCAAAATGAGTTGACTGTTTTTTTAAAGAAACAACAACAACAACAACGACAGGGGCATTATTAACAATAGCGGCATTAGGCAACATTGTCTCACATGTGTGTGGAGGCCAACTAATTGTCAGCGGTAGTCTGCATGTGTGTCAACAAAGAGGTGTTCTTTTTAGCTAGTGTTTACAAGTTAGCTGACAGCCACACCACTGTGACTCACCCGTTTTCAGAAACATTAATAATTAAAGAATAATTAAAGATTAATCACTGAAAATAAACACAAGGAAATTCTGGACTTTACTTAATTCTAACCAAAAAATACAAAAAGGGATACTTATCTAATGCTTAGTCTTGCAGTTACCAAAGGAAACATATTGATAGTCCAAGGCCAGGAGTAAATACTAGCACCTGTAGTGGTAGCAACATTTGTGTTGGACTCTTACGGTGAGTTACTCAAACATCTTGCAACTTTAAACACAATGAGTTGCATACTGCTCGCTGTGCCAATTCAAAAGATCTACTAAATAAGCCAGAGGCTGTTTCTCCCACCAGAGCAGATAACTTTACAAACATCTTTAATTTCACTCTCTGAAACACCCCACATTCTCCACATATCACAACAACACCTCCGGCTGCAGGGATGTGGACGGAGGAAGTCTGTATATTATCAAAACCAGATATTTCTCCTGTGGATCGCCGTCTGCCTCCGCACTATTTACATGATAGGTTCTGCAGGCATCCCTTTCAGAGAAAACTTTTATTAGCAAGCCAGAGTGCCCGGGGTCTGTTTATCACCTACTGGTGTGCTGCTGCTGTCAAGCCAAAGTTGGTGGTGCATTAAGGGACCTGAATCTAGTCCGCTTCACTGTGTTGCTAGGAAACAGCTTGGGTTCATGCTTATTTTTGCTAGCTTTTGACACTGAAAAACACAGCAAAAGGAAATCAATTTAGATTGTTTGTGGTGTAAATTATTGAAGGTAATGGCCTGGTCATAGCTAACTATTAATTTAAAAATATGGTACCTGCTTTTTCCACAGCTTCATTTGACCCAAGCTCAATGACATGTGGAAAATCCATGAATAGAGCTGGACATGTAACTGGATATTTGTCTTTTCAGGAAATACAATGGCAGTAGCTCTGAACCTCACCTACATCCCTAGCGCACATACTAACTCGGCAGGGGAGCTCTGTTCAATAAAGAGCAGATATCATTTCAAGAGATGCAGAGAAGGTTGTGCTCAAATAGCCACACTACTTTGTCCCTGTATGTGAATGTGTGAACACCCACCAACTGACCTGAAGTTTTTATTCAAGGGCGTGAACCACTCCAGTCACCTTTCATACTTTTTTAATAAATGAATGCAAATTTGTGCTGTTTTAATTTATGTTTACAAATATCAGTTGTACTGTTTGTGAATCATAATAGACAATGGTAACAATGGAGACACTCATTTTCCTCCTGCAGACTGCACCACCTGGCCAGTCCAGGTTTTCAAATATTAATATTGGAGTAAACATCAAGGAAAAGCTGGGGAGGATTAACAACTGCTATGATCCGAAACATGCAACCAAGACCATCTCTGCCTCCATCCCAACATTGGGGTAAACACTAAGGTTAACGTGGAGGGATTAAACACCTGCAAAGCATTCTGCTTGCCAATGTACAGGTGCAGGATAATAAGCTTGCTGAGCTTCCATCTGTGTCAGGATATCAACGTTATGTTGTTTTCCCACGAAAACTAAAATAAATTCAACTATATCCCAGTACAGCAAACAGCCCTGTACAACAAGGAGACTGTTCTGTAAAGCAATCTAACAGAACAGATGACTTGTGGCATGTTCTTGTCTGAAGTTCTTGTCAATCAAAGTCAGGCTGTAATTTTCTACCAATGTAATTTACATCAGTAATCACAGCGGTCTACATCCAACCACAGATATAGAGGCTTCCCTGTCAGAGCTTTACAAATACTTGAACTACTCACTAATCAATAATCCTGAGGCTTCGCTCATTGTTGCTGGATACTTCCTCAAGGTTAAACTTAACAAGGTTATGCCTGACTATCCATCAATTGTGCCACAAGGGGAATAAACTCTAGATAAGAGCAACATGTGATTCACAAACAGCTAGACAGCTGAATATACTTTTGTTCACAAAAAGCAACCAGGTCAAGGTATGTAAACAAACCACAGTATGTGTGCTCCCAGTGACAAGAGAGGTCAAAAATGAATGTATGCTTATACATAGTATGTATTCCATCTCACGCTAATGTTACCCCAAGCTATAGCATCCAGGACAGCTTCTACTAATAAGTAATGTAACCTAATTTGCTAAAAAGAAATGTGGAAAATCATGTTATTGCTTTTACAGCACGATTGTTACAAAAGTGTGCTGGACTTGTCGAGAGGCAGGAATATAGAAAAGAATATACCGTTCATCACAAATGAGCACAAATGAAACATTTTGCAATATTTCTTTAATTATTATTGTTCAATATGTTGGAACATTCTGCAAATATCCTCAGTTTGATAATGTGGGTTTGAAAATTCACTGACCATTATGATCTGTAGGGGGAAATTAGGTTTCCCTCAACAAATCTACCATGTGTGACAGTTAATCCAGCAGCTGATATCACCTGTGTTCAGATAGAGGGATTATGGCGGAGCTAATTCTGAGAGAGGAAGAGGGACTTTCTTTTTGTAATCCCAAAGAAAATCATTCCTGGAAGCTAATTTACAAAACTTTTTTTAAATATGCAAACATTTCCTGTTATGAGTCGTGACTGTGAAACACTGCTGTAAAAAAAACAACAACAAAAAACATCCTACTCTAAATAGTACAACCAATTATGAGGGGAAGTGAACACACATCCAGTGGTATGAGTCAAATCTAAAATGACCAAAGCAGTTCCTGCTTCAGTGAAGTGTAACTATTCTATGCTTGGTTTCACAGACTTAAACACTTGGGTCCAGCCTTACTTGGCTTGTTTTAACGCACTTAGCATCTCTCACTAATGCTTTGACTGCACACAGTAATGCATCCATTTAATCTCCTTTGGCTGTGAGGAGAGGATGTTCTCACCTGTGAGATCAACACAGGAGGACTTAATGAATATCAGAGAGAGGGCAGAGAGCTGTGACTGAACTGATAGTGATAAATGACTGTCCTAATAAGGTCCTCAGCAACAAGGATGACAAACTTGTTCTTATAAACACAAGAAATAGAGAGATATCTGCGCTTCTGATCACCATTTTGAGATACTTGACCTCAAGAAATTACAGAAGTAAAATTCTGTCAGTTAAAAAAATGATTGTGGATCTCCATGTAACATTTCACAGGTCAAACTGTGCTCAATGAAACTGTGCATGATCTGCATTTTAAACCCATTTTCTTCCCCAAGGAGTTACATTCTCAAAGAGAGAATCCACAAGAGGGTTTCCATCCCAACAACAGTCTGTGCATCCTAACCTAATCATGGAATTGGCAGATGGTCCAAGGTCCTCCACACCAAGGTGAAATACTTTGGTGTTTACCTCTCAGCTAATGAAGCAGAAAAAGTAGTCTTTGGTGCAAAGATGAAGAGTGCCATCTTTTAGATGAAGGAGAGTGACTGTGCATAAACTGCAAATAGGATTGCAGGAGTGTTCATTTGTAAGCAGATCTCCAATTGCGCCCATCGGGATGCAAGTTTCCTGTTATAACAAGACTTTTCACTGTAACTGTCTCTGGCATTTTCTCTTGAAAGCACTCTCCTCACGCTGTAGATGACAACACAAGGCTCAGGTTTTTACTTTCCAGTCCCTGCAGAACTAAATAAACTGCCTGAATCTTATTGCCTTCAGATGATCATTGCATACATATTGAATGCAGAGTGAAACACCTGGAAATTTAACTAGTTCAACTGGCTTTTTTCCTCTTACAATTTTGTTTATTTGCCTTCTTTAGTGGCAGACACTAATTAACACTAAATTAATTAAATTATGTTGATTTTAAGATCGTGTGTGTTTATATTTTATGTGAAATATGCAGTATGTCAATGTAATATAATTATTTATGTGGTATGTACAGACCACATTGAAAACTTTTTTCACATATCCTGTAAATAATTTGAAACATTTAAAAACACATGAAGAAAACACATTGTGACATGGAACAACATAATGCTTTGGTACAAGAGGTCAGATTTCTTTGAACTGTATTCCTTTTATTGAAGTGTGCGATAAGATGACATTCAGGTAGGTTGGATCTACACATAAACTACTCTTAAAGTAAGTCAGCCTGAAACCATTGTTATTGCAGCATCAATATGACTTTGCCTTTCCTGCAGATCATTGTCTCCTAAGTAGCATTGATATTGTGGGAGACAAGGCATCAGAAAAGTGTCAGCAGTAGATAGTTATTCTCAGCAAATAGGATCTTTCTCAGTGCCACATCATGGTGGGACTTAAAGCTATAATAAGTCTAGGATTTTCCAAAATAAAATATAGACTTTTACAAATATAATATAATATTAATCATCACTTATAGGCCTCTACACATGTGTGTTGGTGAGTGTGTGTGCAGACCCATGTGAGACCCTTTACTCTGCTTCTATTCTGTTGTTTTGCTTTGCACGGGATGTTTTCAGGAGGAGCGCTGTTGTGGTTCCCTGAGCCAATCACAGCATATAGGTGAGTGTGGGAGTGGTTCAAATTAGCAACTGGGCCCCATTCAGACCGGCGAACATGGCGAAAGAGCGATGCAGAGTTGGCCTTCTTTCGGTTGGATAGGTAAGTGCCTCAAACCGGGTAGGACAAGCTAACCAGCGGTTAGCAGGCTAGTACAAAGGTAACCAGTGCTAAGCATGCTAGCACAAAGGTAACCATGATGCTGTCGGTGTTAGCTCAGCAGAGTGGGCGTGTTCTCGCCCAAAGAGAGCGAGAGTGAGCTTCTGGTGACGAAGAGCCCAGGAGGAGGGGCCCCGATTAAATGTGTTGTTGACAAAATGCGAGGGAAAGATCCAACTTATTATACCTTTAAGGTTTCTAAATTCCAGAAACTGGATCGGGCTGACAAAAATAACATTTCACAGCAGAAATTTGAGATGTATTGCCGTAACAGAAGGGTGTATGGAAGGAGACAACAGCCATTATAAAGTGTAGACAGACAGCCAGCTAGTGTCAAATCTCATGACAGCATAGTTTGGTTTTCTCCTGTCCTCCACAACATTTTGAGTCACCAGCACTACTGCCTTACATACTATGTACTTGACAGTCATTATACATATATAATATATTGTCACACAGTGCTGTGATGAGTAGCACTTCATACAGCTGTTGCTCACAAGCAAGCTATGACAGCGCAACCAAATGCAAGAGAGGATCAGACTTGGCTAGATGCCCGGGCTAGTAAATGAAATCTAGTGGAGAATAAGCCAAGGCTCCACGGAGGTTATGTAACACATGCACACAAACACACATCACAAACTCATAAATGTGTTGCATTTGCTGGCTTTTATATGTGAAGAAAAAAAATCAAAATGATCAATACAAATGAGCCAAAGTGGTCGATATTTATCTTACACTGGCCCATAAATCTTGATAGTTCATCTTCTAAAGGAGCAGCCTAGAAAACAAGCCCAGCCTGGTACTTGGCCTCTTGGCAATTCAAGTATGCATCATGCAGGATCAATGTCCAATAACACAACACTGTCCAAACCAGAGAAGACCAATAAGGTGAAGCAGAGAATGACCTTTGTGGTTGTGTGAGAGAACAATCCTGGGGAAGCTAATTTCCAATACAAGGCAAGTAAGTTCAGAATGCAACTGCTTAAAGATTCAAAAAAGGCAAGTTATTCAGTTCTGTGTTTCTGCAAAAGATCTAAGTACAGATTTTCTGTGATCTTGCACTTCTACTCTCTGCATTAAAACACCCCTTGAAGCTGTCTTACATACAAAGGTTGTCTTCAACAGCTCAAAGGTATGATTGGTAGCCTACACTAAATCAATGGCTCAGCAGCAACTTTTAGATCTCCTGTAGCTTGCAGGGACCATCAGCTCATCACTGTGCTCCTTCCAATCGTCTCTTCTCATCACAGCAGGCAGAGGTGAGGCAGGCAGAGAAAACAGAAAAATAAAAGTTAAATTAGTAATGCGGCTTGGACCCGCTGGCATGAGAAAGGAGGGTTTTGTAATATTGATGAGTTGAGTGCAGCAGGAATGACTCATCTGAAGCTGGAGATGGAGAAGGAGAGCATACAATCTACAGTACAAATCAAGACTTTATATTTCAACCCTGAATCTCCACGTCATATCACAGGAAAAACTGCAATTTAGTAATGTCCATGGCTTTCCAAGAACCTCATTGCTTTTTATGCATACTCTCCAATACAGTGTGACGGTTGCACTACCATTTAAAATTCACTCTGCTTTTGTACATACACTGTATCAGTATATAAATGTAGGCTTTAAAGCCTTAAAGTAACATGATGAATGTCTTAAAAAGAGCTGGGAAGTCAAATAGTCTAGTAATTATTTTAATGCTGAAAACAGGCAAATTTTACTGTCTTCCAGGTATTTGCCAGGGTTTGGAACAACCAGCTTAAAACACGGATAAGTAAGCAAACAAATGAGGAAATCAGGTCTGGGTAGTTATGAGAAACTTAAATCAAAATCTTCAGGTCTAACTGGAAAGAGAGAAAAAAAATTTCCACTACACAGAAACAGGTCGCCTCCTCTCACACCTCCATTAACCACGTTGGAGCAAAAGAAAGAAGAGTTATATAAATACATTACACCTCAACCACATTTAAAAAAAAAAGTGTGAAGAGTTTTTCTCTGCTGAAAACCAAACACAGTCGTTTAACTGATAAGCTACTGAGATATTGTTTGGCTAGCTAGCTACCCTAAAGCTAACAGGTCAGTGGCAGTTTCTAGGGCTTATTTAGAGGACCAAATCAGATTGGACACATTTATGTAGCCACCCCAGAGCTCAAAATAAAAAATTTTAACATTTAGAGAAGGAATGACACTGATTTTGATCATAACATCTTTGAAATATGACACTGAGAAAGTGGAACGAGCAAGGAACAATAGGCTGACAGGCTTCCTGAAGAAGAAAGCAGTTAGCCTTGCTTGCTAACATAAGACATGATTCTGACAAGAGGTTACTTTGTTACCTCTGCCTGTCAGCTCCTGTACACTTGCATTCTTCCCAGCTCACAGTATTACACAAAGGAAGGGTTTTAGCTAGCGTAGGTGTCTCTGTTTCTGCTGAACTACAGGCACAAGTGCACATTTTATTTTAGGAGAAAGTGTCTCACTCTTGGCACACAAAAACCAGCTGCAGTTACATACTTACATTGGCAGAAACATTACTACGCAGGTTTGTATAACAAATATCCCTAAAGCAGGAAATAACCCACATGTGCAGAATGATATGAAATTAAAGAGAAAATAGTTTATCCACATGACACCCAGAGGAAAGCACGCATTTGCAGACACAAGGTGAAACCCTCTGGCAGTAGATAATCCTCTGCAGAGCTAAGGAAACTAATGGGAAAACAGGTGACTTTAAAATCATTATATTGAAATGATTCTGCAGCTACTGTCTAACAGCTTTCAGAAAAAAGAAACAAAATCTTCTCTCCACAGATGAAAGTACATTTCGAGCACATTGTCAGACATTGTTTTGTTGACGTCAGAATTGAGTGCTTGTAGTAGCCTACGTGAAATGGAAGGTGTATCATACACACTGTGTCACTGAGCTAATGATGCTGCCTGTGAGTCATACTGCAAATCTGCTATGGGAACTGCTTATTAAACTGTCCAAGCCTAAAGTATCACACAATGTTCCAAATAGAACACGTAACACAAATAGTTTTAAAATCATTACTGATGATGTTGTGGCCTCATTGTCATTTAAAATGTCAAGGTTTTGGCTCCAACTTTGACAACACAGGACGCACGTTTGGCCAGTTTAAACCCCTCCTCTGCTCTGACATGGCTCCCTCATCACTGTTCTGAATTACTACTCAGACTAATGGCTTCATCCGTTACTACAACCTCTACCACATGTTGGAGTGGAAACACAAAGTTTCTGAGCAGACTGCCAAAAAATCTGAATAAATATTGTGATTATTCAAAGGCATTTAAAGACAATGTGGTCAATGAATAATTCAACTGGAGGACAAAAAAACAACAACATTCTGAACTGTGTTGTTTTTGAAAAGCATCCAACCATATCTCCTACTAATTATGTTTTTTGTTGACTTTTTGTTTCTTTTTGAACTACATCACCATCCAGCTTTTTTCTTAACCAGGAAAGGGTTTGAGTTGAAAGCTGACCATACAGAGCTTTTGACTGAGGCTTCAAAAAAACCTTTCTAAGGAATATATTTATAAAAACAATGTATCACTACAGCAAATACATCTGAGGATATGAAAGGCCTTGTTAGTGACTTTTCAGGATATTCTTTATACATTTGGCCTAATTTTCTCTACCTAATACTTTTGACTAACCTCTGATATGTGTTTCTCTCCCCTATTTTAAGTATGTCATAATATCATTGATTACATTTGTGACTTCATTTTAACTGACACAACAAGGAGCCACAACTACAACAATACACCAGCGTTGGGATAGTAGTGATTGTTTTATAAATTCAGTGATAAGAGACGCTTTTTAATGAGGGGAAATAAAAACTTCTCATCGGCTATCGTGTGACCACGATATAGCCTCTAGAGTGACGGTGATATTTGCAGGTATTCCTGTTTAGCCAGCGTTACACGATACGGACCTCAAGACAACTTCCTCTTCCGTGCGTTGCATTGCTTACAGTCTAATTAGGACCTTGAGAAGTGACCGTATGTTCAGATGAAAAATTAGGCAAATTTGCAGCTCCAGGCATGTCAGCAAAATAAACAGCAACATTTCTTGGTTCATTAAAGGTATAATCTCGAAGATTTTCATGTAAATAAATGTCTGTTAAGTCACTATCTATTGCAGAATGAGGTAACACAATGGTGATTGAGCCTATGGCTGATGAAAGCCTTTGCATTTGCAGAATAGAGTGTTATTACAGACTGGGTGTCAGTGGTGACATTTGCAGAAAATAACACAAGTGGTGCCCAGTTAGTGACGCATTTTCCATCAGCCAGCAGTGGTTGGTCTGCCAGAGGTGGGGGTCGCTAAAGAGCACAAAACTGAAATCTTCCAGATTGTATCCTTAAATCCACCGGAGGAGTCTCCGGTTATCTGTTTCTGGTGAGTAAATAGTAAGTTATACAGAGGCTTACTACTGCGGTATGAACTCAAGAAATATTTTGATGTAGAACGTATTGTTAGCTGAACTTGCATGCAGAGTTCTGTTTATAGAGATGAATGCGAAATGGTCATCAGATGATCACCACTGGGAGCTGGGATGTCATTACAGCCTGCTTACTTACTTACTTACTTTTGCTCTCCACACAAAACAGGATTTCCTGCATACACTGCAGCCTGCGGATACGTGATTGGTCAATACAACTTGCACTACACCTGGACCTACAACTACAAATGGAAACCAGATCACTTCCCATACTAAAATCCACATCCCTGCCTATAGATTCTACATTTCTGTAGAATCTGTAAATTGAGATTATTGAGTCTCTGACAATACTAATCATTGACTGATCATTATGAAAATATAGGACAGTCATAAAATACATATATCACTCCCTCTGACCTGTACTGATTGATTAATTTGTGTGTGTGCGGGCATGCATGTGTGTATGTGTGTCTTCTAGGGCTGTGCCATATCATATTGTTCAGATTATACCGGTCTAATTTTTGTACGTGATAAGGAAGTGCCATATCATGATATCAAAGATGTAAATTTGCAAGAAAATTGTTAAGGTTAACAGGTTGGGTATTGCTTTTCCTGTTCATAGAAGCACTCACCTCTGCTTTAAATCAATACGAGCATGAGAGATGCCTGTCGGTCCGTGTAAACCCCGCCCCTGCATGCTCGGAGTGTGTGAGTGTGGAGAGGTGGGGGCGCTCAGCTGAGAGCAGAGAGCGCGTCTGGCAGAGAGCAAACATTAGTGTTTGATAGATTTTAGCAAAAGAGGACAAGAAGAACAGTTGCATTTTACTGCACAGAGAGCGGTCATCGTCATTACGTGCTGCTTCAGAAAACAGTGGAAAGCAGTGGCAGCTACGTGATGCCTGCACAGTAAGCATTAAAAAGTTTTCCCAACACGCCACGCAGACGTAATGAATGAACAAATCAATGAATTACCTTTATATAGCCTACATTTTGCTTGTCTTCTTTATTTCTCTTCAGATTACCATCTAATTGACATTTGTAGCATAGACATAGGGTATTAAAGCGCGCAGCTTCGCTTTTGACTCAGAGTTCAAAATAAACATAGAGGGACGGCTGTTACAGTGGCTGATCAAAAACCTCTTATTAATCAGTAAGAAGAGACTAAGCATATCAAAGCTTGTAGTAGCAGGCTACGGCAGTGTACATTTTTATGTTTTCATGTACTGTAGATCCAAATGTAAATGCTAAATGGGTGGGCACAGAGTGGGCTTAAACGTACAAAAGGCCTAATTCCCCTTTGAAAATGTCCCAGAAGCAATTAAATTTGGGCTTTTACAGCCAAAATTGACAGAAGGGAAATTGTCAAAGCACTTTATTTTGTTTGCATGAATAAATGCTGCTGCCTGAAATCACATAAAGTTTTCTTTTTTTCATATCGTCATGTATATCGTTATTGCACAATTTTGTGTAATATCGTGATATCATTTTTATTCCATATCACCCCTAATGTCTTCATATTCAATATTTCAACACACGTTCTTTTGGTTTGATGTTTTGAATCCAAGTTACAGGTTGCAACCTCCAGAGGCCTTTTGCATGGATCCAAATATATTGAATTCCCACCTCATTTGTATGCTACAGCACAGTGGCCATTGGGACAACATGGGCCAACAGTTATAACACAAAATGGATCTACACATTTTAATGGTCTGATGGTCATAATTCCAACAATTCATCATGTAGGCTTTATATTCCTCTGTTCCTTTTTCCAGCAGAGCATTAAAGTCATACATTAAACAGACACATGCACACATGAAGGTCATCGTAAGCTCTAGTGAAAATGTATATGATACGATATTGTCCCCATAGGGACATTTGTGTCGGACCTGAATGTTGCATACAATTAGTTGCCTCCACAGTATACTCATAAATAATAAAACAATAAAAACAACCAACATGGGTTGGGTCAGCCAATATTCCCCGTGATTGCTTGAGAACAGACTGCTCATGTATTGAGTGGAGGGACTGGTGTACATTCCTCCCTACCTTTCGTGGCAGTCTGAATCAGATGAGAAAACTTGGATTTTTAATAGAACAGACAGATTGCCATGCCATGCTGCCATCCCACACCTGATGATGCTCTCCATTACTGCCTGGTAAAATAAAAACATAATCCTTTGATCCACCCAGTACACCCTGAGTCTGTGTAAAAAATACAGTCTCCGCTGTAAACGAGAACACCAACTTTCTTCATGGACTTTACAGCGGAACAGGTGAGCACCCTGAACCCTGAGAACCGTACGAGCAGACATGATTGACTGTTTATCATGTATAAATAAATGGTCAAATTGACAGGCACTTAAATAGCATTTTACTAGTCTTCAGACCACTCAAGGCATTTTTACCTTACAAGTCACATTCACCCTTTCACACACTGATGGCAGAGGCTGCTATGCAAAGGGCCAATCGCCTTTCAGGGTCTAACCATTCACACAGAATCATACACTGATGGCTGTGCCTCTGAGAGCAATTTGGGGTTCAGTGTCAGTGTTACTCAAGGACACTTCAACATGCAGACTACAGCACCTAGGGTCCAGCACCATCTCCTCAGTTTTTCTTACATTTAATAATAATTATTGCATTTCTGTTTTCTTGATGTAATACCTGGAGGAATGTTATACTCTCCTCATTGCTCCTTTCAGGTACAAATTTAAAATGCAAATAAAAACAGGTGGATGAAAACATACTTTATATAAAATACTATAAAGACACAGTTACAGAAGATACAGAAAAGGTGTTGCTGAAAATTGTATTGACAACTATACATATTTTATGTGCTGGTCAACATTTGTCAATCCTTACAATAATGACGTAATGAATGTTGGTGTTTTGTTGTGTGATGATCCTACGCACCTGTCAGACTCCACCTGTCCTTCAGGCACAACACAAAGAAAGCATTTACTGATTGCCTTTACAGAGGATGGTTTATTTTTGTTGGTAGTTGCAGTAGAACTCAACTTCTTCCAAACATTGATTTTGACATAAAGTAAGGTTGATTACTCAGGTACTCAGCTCTCGTCTGGGGAGGGTAATATTGAGCTCGCCCAAGCCAATACACATGCCAACCTATCTGTAATGGAACTATGACAAGCACAATAAAAGTCCTGTGCATTTTCATTGAAACGAATAGAGGGCTACAATTGTGACAGAACCTTGACTAAGTAATAAATCACTGGATTTAAGCTCAGAAGGTTAAAAAACAGAATAGAGGATTAGTTCTCACCTCTCTGGCCTGCCTGCATGAGGCAAAGTTATTTGGGGAATGGATAAGTCCTCTGCTTAGGACACAGACATATACACACATTTTTAGTATACCAGTCAAGAGAACTTTGTACTGTCACAATTATTTGCAATCCTGTAATCCTAACCTTCCCAAACTATATACCCTTAATCTGAACCCTTACCCCTCAATAAACAAGATAATTATTCTAATCCCAACCTTTAGCCCAAACCAATTTCTGGTTCTTTCTACCCTTGAGAGGACATCTGTATCTGAGCACAAACACACACAGACACACACACACACACACACACACACACACACACACACACACACACACACACACACACACACACACACTCTACTGTACATAAAGAGATACTGTTAGATAAATCTATTATCCATGACTGCTCTCTCTGCCTTTCTCTATCTTCATTTCATGCTTTTACCAACACAGTAAAACAATTTACATATCTGCAACAAACCCAACAGGAAGCGTAAGGAACATAATAGACTAAGGCAGTATTGCCAAAGAGCAGTACATGTCTATGTTTGATTGTTGCTTGCATAAATGCACACTACAATTATATTGTTTTAAATGCTTGCACAAGCATAATCTCGCTGTAGCTGTGCTACACAGACTCAGTAATGGATTGCCCAGCTGTTTCTTTCAATCACAAATCATTAGCACTGTTGTGGACGGTTAATCATACATCGGACTCTTAAGTGATGTCAGTATGTGTGTGTATGTGTTTGTAAGTGTATGGATGAAGAGATTACTTAAAGGTATAATAAGTGGGTTTTTCCTAGAAAAATAAGATATAGACTTTTTCAAATATAATATAAATCATCACTATACATGTGTGTTGGTGAGTGTGTGTGCAGACCCTTCTGAGACCCTTCCCTTTGCATCTATTCTGTTGATTTGCTGTGCACTTTTTCCATTTAGACCGGCGAGCGTAACTGGCGGTTAGCATGCTAACACAAAGGTAACCAGCGGTTAGCATGGTAGCGCAAAGGTAACCGGCGCTTAGCATGCTAACGCAACGGTAACCGGCGCTTAGCATGCTAGCGCAAAGGTAACCATGATGCTGTCGGTGTTAGCTCGGCGGGGTGTGTGTGTTCTCGCACGAGAGAGTGAGCTTCTGGTGATGAAGAGCCCAGGAGGAGGGGCCCAGTTTGGATGTGTTGTTGAGAAATGCAAGGGAAAATCCTACTTATTATACCTTTAATGTAGTTTAGTCAATGTGTATTTATGTCTGTGTACAAGATAAGTGGTCTCCCTGTGATGACATTTCCTAGTTCAGAAAGTGTGTGTTGTTGGGTGGATGTTGTTGTCCGTTGCTTACAGGAAACATTTGGATTACTCATAAGGCCCTGCCCAAATATGCATGTGGAAACAACAGCAACCAGTCCATCCCATGAAGTAATATAGTGACTTCACTTCACCCACACTTTGTGGGAGTTTGCTGGATCATTTGTTGCTAGAAATGTTTGGTGAATACCAGTATGTGTCTGGTCTTGTACCTGTGTTTTAGAAAAATCGAAATCAATTAATCAAAGATAAGGAGCAGTTGACATGGAGTCTAACTAACACAAGAAGCTGATCTGCTGTAGACTACGTAAACCTGAGGGATTGTATTATTCGCGTGTATTATTATTAAGCAATCAATAGATCAAATGCTCTGACTAAAAAGAAAAATAATTTGGTACTGTGATTGTAGTTGGCTTACCTTCCTGTCTACCTGCCTACCTGAGTGCTCTCTGCCTGTGAACTCATTGCTTATGTCGGAAGTAAGCTAGCAAGCTCGTTGCACAAAGGGCGCTGGATACAGTTCGCAATATGTTATGCTCTGTCTCCCTTTCTCTCTTGTGGACTCCACTGGTAGTCAGGCAGTGCACGTTCATGCGTGCCAGGGGGAGTGGCTTTGGCATCAATTCTTTAGATACTTTCACAATCGAGCTAACTCTGATGGTTTCTTTAAAGTTGGTTACCGCAGCCTTGGCGATGTTTACCTGACGTAAAGTACAAACACAATTTTTGAACTCAATATCTTGAGTTCAAATCCAGTCTGGGACCTTTCACATTTCATCTCCTCTTCTCTTTTCTTAGTTCTCAGTGTGTGTGTGTGCAGTTGCATGCTTTTTTTCAATCTGGAATGTATGGTGTATCTCTTTACATAATCCACCATGCTGGGGCCTCTATGTGGTGGACCTGACACATCAATTATAGATAAGCAGTGATGCACACTTTGCCTGAGTGCGTTCCCAATGGCACCATTAAAGATGAACATATCCTCAGCTAGCTCACTACAACATCAATTAATTACTGTAGCATTCCCCGTACTCTGTATCGCTCTCTTCAAAGTTTCAGCTTCTTTAGAATAAGTTTTTAGGACGCCTGTGTTGGTGTGAAAGACAGGGCTGACCTTGAAGCTGCAGCGAGTTATCTAATGATTGAATCATCTGCCGACCTCACACTGAGTGAAGGACAGAGAAGGGTCATCCCTGTGTCCCAGTGTCCTATCATCCCAGAGTCCTATTTTTATTACTAGCAAGAGATTAATAGGGGCTATCTTTACAGTTAAAATACCAAAAACACCATAGACCGTTTGATCAGATGCAAAATGAGTAGTAAAAGTCAATTCATCAACTGTAGAAATTTTTATGTGTAAAGTCAAGATCATGTAATATCAGTAAGCTACAAGTTGAATGTGCTGACATTCAACACTGTCCTGAGGAAACATACTTAACACATAATTAGGGGGAAACATTGCTCAGAACATACAACCCTGTTAGAGAGAGAAACAGAGACAGACAGAGAGTATTGAGCTGGGGAAGTTAGAACGATGGGAGCATACAGCCCTTTTTCAAATTTACAGTGTATCTTTCAGTTACATTCATGTTTCTCACTTTTCCCGTCTTTCAAGCCAAACTCACTCCTGCCTTAATTGTTAGGTTTATCCACCTCATTGGCGCGACTTCCGCCAGCCCATCTGTCACTGAACCGGTATTACCAAGGTATTAGTAGCCCCTCTAATGATGATTTTATTGGCCAATGTATATAATCTTATAATAAAGTATGACAATGAATTGTATCTGTATTATCTTGGCACAGATGCAGCCATGATGATGGTCTGGTCTGAGTAATGAGTACCACTGATTCTTCTTCTCTTTGGGGAAAAAAACATCAGGTAGCTGGGGGTCTTTGATGTTGCGTGTTGTCATAGCGAGGAGTTTGACTGACAGCCAGTCCTCCAATCATGGCAATCACATACCGGGGAGCTGTTGGAGTCGTCCAATCATGATTCCCGGCATACTTGATAGTTAGACAGAAACTTGACAACATTGAATTCTATCGTTTTTTTATTTAATAGCGAACATTCAAACTTATGAACACACACAAGTCATCCAAGTCATCATGCCTCAAGTCAAGTCAAGTCTTGAGTCATTAACTTGCAAGTCCAAGTTGAGTCTCAAGTCATTTATTTTTTGTCATCAAAACAGTGACTCGAGTCGACTCAAGTCCAAGTCACCAAGTCTCAAGTCCACATCTCTGCGGAATGCTAATGCTAATGTTTTTCTGAAGTGATCGGGAGTTAAAACAGACATAGACCCTAGCCAGAGCCTCAAAGTCCCACATCACCGGGCCTGGGTTTTAGTTTCATTGTCAGGTGAAATACAAACAGCTGGGTGCTCATGTGTTGCAGGATCAGGCTGATCTTGCAGCCACGCAGCTGCAATACTGTGGAAGGATAAAATGTTGTCTCCTGATTTATTACTGTAATGCATTTTGTAATGACCTGTGCTTTGATTTACTTTGAGTTACTGAGTGTATTTTATAATGGACAATTAGTAGCCCAGCCACAATGTAGGATGCGTATTTTCCTCCGTCTGCTTTTTGTCGAGGAAATGAAATGAGCGGTGGTCTCTTTAAGTTCGTGTTTTACAGCCACATTCTTTTGGCTTCCTCATCTGAAGGTAGGCGATGGAAACAGTACCACTGGTCACAGGAACAGTCCCTTTTTGTGCTGGGTGCATGTTCAAAACGCTGTTCATCAAACCACAGATTTACCTTCGTCCTTTTGTGTCTCAAATGGACCCCAATGTAGTGTCAGTTGTGTGTGATACAGACGTACATGGTAGCATCTCCTTTCCTCTCCAACAAGTTGTTATCCATCGCCCCCAAACCTCCACCCTTCTACTATGTCCCTAAGAACATTTTGTGTCTATGTTGAAGGGTTTAAGTTACATTAAGCTAAAAGCCTTCTCCATCGCATGCAGGTGCTTTAGGGTACCCAGTTTGCCCAGCAACAAAGCGTCGGTATTTGATGCCTTGGGAGGCTGGAATGCCAGGCCACAGAAAACAGTGTTGATTTGTAGGAGATGTTTGTGCCTCCATAAATATCAGAGGATGGTTTTATGCACTGTTACCCAGAAGGACAAAACAGTTAACTCAATCTCATTTTTTCTTCTGTGGGATAATACACTTCTGTCAACTTCTTTGTTTGTTCGTTTTTTTTGTTTCGTTTTGTGCCTTGACTTGATAAAGGAATTGAAGGACAGAGGACATTAACAACTCTACTCCTTTTAAAATTCAAATTCTTTTTTTCGTTTGCATTTATGGAAGTTTTTCATTTTTCAGCAAGTGCAGTAAATTTCCTGAAGTTCTTTAAGTTTTATTGCCTAAGAGTAAAAATGATAAAGAGAGAAAAAGGACATGATGTACTTCTTCCAATGTTTCAACATCAGTGCTTGTACAGTTATTACTCCTATTATACCCAGATTAAAATGCCATCCTTCTTGGGTGCACTGACTATGTTCTCAAATGTGAATATGTAAGGGACAATGTATAGTGAGCATGTTGTCTTGCAAAACAGAACCCCGAAAGGGTGAGCAGGACCCCGACACAAAGCGGAGGGGTTTTGTGTCACCCTGAAGGGGTCGCTCGGCGATAACAACCTGCAACAGCACCATATCCCATACTGTGCCCCTTTACTTCATGTGCCGTCTTCAGTTTGTGCCGTCTTTTCTTTTTTTCTTCTGTAAACAGACCGATGTCAAATTTCTGACTTCTTCCAGCTGATTTAATTACAGATTTTCCTCCTGATTGTGTGATAAGAGCTGAATCCCTAGCAACAGTCTGTTCTTCATAGCAACAGTCTGTTATCAAGAAAAAACAGACCTCGGAATGCTGTGATTAACCAATGATAATCAAGTATTTAACACAGCTGTGTGATAATGTTGAGTAAATCAAGACAGAACACACATGAAACTCAAATCCATATTGAACCAAAAAAAACCTCCATTCAATTTGTGAAGACTTAATGACGCACTCAGGCTGTCTTGCAGGCAGGGTAAAAAATGTAAAGAGCACCTGCTGCACGTGGTGTGACACCAAAGAGGATTCCAAAGTCTTGAGCAGTTATGGGGAAACAGTAAATGGAACAAACAAACAAAGCTGCTTTTACACTACATATGTGCTCAATTGTCAATCAGATATCACAGTCATACCTGTTGGGTAAGCCAGCGGGAGCAATTTGGGGTTCAGTGTCTTGCCCAAGCACACTTTGACATGTAGCCTGGGGGAGCTGGGGATCGAACCTCCCACCTTTGGATTGAAAGACGATCGACTCTACCACTGTGCCACAGCTGCCCCTCAGAGTGATACTAAAAAGATTAAAATAGGTTTTTACATGTGAACAATTTTAAAGATTAGCTACACCATCTCTGTATTAAAAGCACAGGAAATATTAACTATTTAACCATTTACATAGAGGCCGACAAATTTTCCAGAGTGGCCTGTATGGCTTTGTATGTCTTTGTCCTCTGAAAGGGCACCTACTATAAGACGTCACATCTTTTCATTGTCTCTACAGAAAGGGCACCCTAGAGGGTCTTTCATCACATATTCTCCACTGAAAGGGCACACTTGAAGTTGTTGTTTTTTGCATTGGGCTACCTTAGAGGACACTTCCTCATGTTTATCATACCACAGGGAGATCTGTTGTGACAACATTTCTAATATGGGGCCATTATGTGGTCATTTGATGCATGTATTTTATAGAAAAAAATAAAGATAAGAGCAGCTTTAAAGGGAAAATTAAAAATCTACTTGTTTTGTCTCCTAATTATTCTGTTGTTCTCACACTTTATAAACTACTCAGTCAGACATTTTCCTGTTTCCTTGCCTGGCTCACTCATATGTCTCTACCCTCTTTTCCACCTTTCCTCTTTTCCCATTTATCTACATTTCCTCAGTGTCTTTTCAAATCCTTTTCAAATGAGGCCATTGATTAGCCATAATTTGATTTTTTCCTCCCTCACTCACCATTCTAGTAAATAGCCCTTTCGCCCACAGCTTCAATTATGTATACTTCAAATGAATAACAAAGATTTTCATGAAGAATAAGTGGACAAGACTTACTGTGACTCATGCTGTTCGGGGTTGGATAGTTGGTTCAGTCTATGGAGGATTGATAGATGGCTATATTTTGTATCTCTCCTTTGGTGAATAGCCTATACATAATATGGCCTCAGGTAGGGTGAACGCTTACACACATGCACACATGCACACATGCACACTGTGGCTTAAGGTCACAGCCTGCCTCTATTGTATTCAGTGTTGCTGTGCAGAGACTCATTTTTCCCTTTAGCTGATTGCTATCTGCTCATTTGGTTCATTTAACATGTTATAAAAGGCTTTCTCAGATGAACAGCTTAAACACACACACACACACACACACACACACAACATGCACACACTCACACAAGATAGTGATCAGACAAAAACCAGAGGATCTCAGTCTTTGCCAGAAGTCAATACTAAGCAGTTTGCTATGGCAACCATTCTCAATCTAGGCCCTGGAAACTGCCCCTTTGGGCCCTTATAACCTTTAGTTGTGTTACTCTTACTGACATGCACACACACACACACACACACACACACACACACACACACACATATCAATACATACACTTATAAGGACTAAATGACTAAAACTAAATGACATCCACTCTCAAAAAGGGCTTAATAACAAGGCATGTAATGAATACCTGGTATCATAAAGATGTGATGTTCTTTTTGAAAATGGGATGTGCTCAGTGAATTTATATTTCCAGCTAACTTGAAAAGAAACAGGAAGTTGTTCAGTCGAAGCAGCCTTAAATATCTAAGCTTGGCTTTGACAGACATCTTGATATCTCTGGATATAAGCTGAGAATAATTTCTTTATATTTCTCACAGGAACCTGTGAGGACACCTACCCTTTCAACAGATGAGGCCCAGATTTGATGTGGATACCAGCAGGGAGACATTTTAATGAATTAATATGCATTGGCCCAATTAGCCTCTGCACTGCAGTAATTATCATACGCTCGCACACATTTATGCACTGGAAATCGGGACATCCCATAGCGTAGTTCTGACAACCCAAAGGATTGTGGGACTTATTTTTAAGCTGGAGGAGGTCAAATGTTTCCGATTTGTTCTCTCTGCACATTTAATTAGCTGGAGTTTGCTTGCATGAAGAATGTGATGTGACACATGAGCGGTCTGATATCTAATTCCTCTGATCTCTCCTCCAGGGATGTGGGGGAGGGGACGCTATGTTGTTAGAAAGCAAAACAGTTTGTTTCAAACACAAGATCATCATTATCAACTTGTGTTCATGCTCTGGGTGACAATTATGCAGTTTATTTTCTAAATTGTGATTTTCTTATTAATCAAATAGTATTGAGGTGATGGAGCAAGTAGATGCTGCTGAGGGAAAGTGGGATGGAGGAAAAGCCAACAGCAGTACTTCATACATGTCAGCCTTGTAGAAGTAGGTCTACAGCCAAAGATAAACTAAGCTAGTGCTAACACTGTTAAATAAATCATGGGTTAGTTCACTAATCTAAAGCTGTTTGATATGGTGCTAAACACTTTATTATACGGTAGGTTAAATGTTAAAGCTCCTGTGAGGAACTTTCGGTTTGTGTTGATTTTGGCGCCCCTTGTGGACAAAGCCGTACCTCTTGTATCTTTGCTCATTTTGTCCTGTACATGCTCAAGTGGTGGTTTTTAACAAAAAATCTCATCCTGCTTTCTTCAGTCATATGTATCATTCACTTTAAATATTTGCCACTGAAAATGTACACCAAGGCAGCATGCAGTTCATCACTTCGTCTGACACCTACCCCCCGCCAGCAGTTTCAATCATTAAAAATAACTACATAGAAATAATCAGTCTTGTCGCTGATGGTCTGGTTTGCTTTTGTAGGTCGTATAGAGGAATCAAATTTAATTTCAGTCTGTTTCATAACCAGCTAAAAACTCCTCACAGGGGCTTTAAAAAGAAAGGGGTGACTAGTCACAAACACAAAAGGAACTACTTTTTTAGAATCTTTAAATGGTAAATGGACTGTACTTATATAGTGCTTTTCTAGTCTTTGCGACAACTCAAAGCTGCTTTTACACTACATGTCACATTCACCCATTCACACACACATTCATACACTGATGGCAGAGGCTGCTACGTGAAGTGCCCAACTGTCAATCAGATATCACATTCATACCCGTTGGCTATGCCACCGGGAGCAATTTGGGGTTCAGTGTCTTGCCCAAGGACACTTCGACATGTAGCCTGAGGAGCTGGGGATCGAACCTCCGACCTTCCGATCGAAAGAAAACCGACTCTACCACTGTGCCACAGTTGCCCCTTTAGCTAATTGCTTTGTTGTAGGCGTGCCTTCCCTCAAACCTTGTTCTCGGCAACCTCTTCAGAATTGAATCATATGACTTGAAAA
This sequence comes from Semicossyphus pulcher, assembly GCF_022749685.1. Classification (NCBI taxonomy): domain Eukaryota; kingdom Metazoa; phylum Chordata; class Actinopteri; order Labriformes; family Labridae; genus Semicossyphus; species Semicossyphus pulcher. Next base: position 26,278,330 of record NW_027211726.1, read on the forward strand.
ATATAACAGTGCTCTTTGAACAATAGAAAAATAGACGAATGTTAGCAAAAACACTCATAGCAACTGCTATCCATCACATTCCCCACGGAAAATGTGCTATTTGGGGATGTGTTTAGTATTGTGGGATTTGTTTTTGCTATCCGCAACCCAGTGTTTAAAAATCATTATGCAACTTAAACTTCTTTAGCAATCAAAAATGACAAACATTTATTGGTTCCATCTTTGCTAGTGTCAGGATGTGCAGCTAATATCATTAAATACTGAATCCATTTTTACTTTTTGACCGTTGGTAAGTCAAAACAAGCAATTTGAAGATGCTGTCAGTTTCTGGAACTTGTCGTGATGATTCTTTTACTATTGACATTTGATTTCAGACTCAACGCTTAATCATTATCAAAAATTCACTGCATATGAGCTTAACATTATTTTTTCAAACACAAAAATGTTAAATTGCTTTGTCAGTCAATCAAGTTTGACCATGAATTAAATGAAACGTAAAAACACTTGAACAAGTTGGGAATTCTGTTGTCCAGCTCCATTCCCATCATCCATCAGAGTGAGAAACATCCTGACAATCACTTTTTTTGCAATAAATGCCTTGCCACATTCTGTTAAAATATAAGCAGAATTGTTCCGTATAGTTTAAACTGTGACAAAGGCATTTACTTTTGAATAATGAATGATTTAGAGGGGGTGAAATCAGTAAAGGAAGTGCTGGCCCCATACATACAGTATGTGGATGTAAAGGAAGGGAATGTCTGTGTGAGTCACTGCAAACATGAGAGGATAGAGTCAGGGAGGAGAGGACTAAACTGGCTGACTGGCCTTTGGCATCTCACACTTTAATTAAAATAGATTGGAGATGAGAGAAAGAGGAGGGGACTGTTACCTTGGAAACCAAGTTTGGTTAGATTGAGATCTTGAGTCATCTTAAAGGGGGGAGGGGTTGTACAGTAGCCCACTTTCGACATTTCCTTACTGTTTGTCAATTGTATTTCTTTTGCCTTATATTTCTATAAATGCTTATCTTTTAGCTTTTCCTGATTACTAATTGATAAAAGTGAATATTTCAATTACATGTTTACAACGTATTATAGTTATTATGAGTTTGTGGTGTTATGTGAAGATGAAATCGCATAAATGAAGCTTGATTTTACACTTGTTTATACAGACTTAATGAAGCTGAAGAATAGAAATTCCATCACAAAGAATATTAAAGGTGAAAATACTGGTGTTAATGAAAGTGCATATATGTGACAGTGTGTACGTTTACATTCTTATGCTCATGTTACTGAGCTCTGTCACAACTCTGCAAACCTGTGTATGCGTGCGTGCATGTGTGTGTCTGTGTCTGTTTGTGTATGTGCATGCTTCTGACTGCAGACACTAAAGCAATGCTCTGTCTTACTCTAACATGCAGCTGATGCAGACCACAGTGCTGTTTGGCAGAGGCTCCTCTGCCCCCTGTAGAGCCTGGGGGGGAGGCTGGGAGCGGTTCATCACTCACTCAGGATGGGGGTGATTACTTGGCTACTGTATACTGAGTCCTGGATCTAAATATAGAAATGCTGTTGCGCTGGGGAATGGCCGGGCTGCCGGGAGGACAGTTGATGAGGGCATGTGGTCATCATTGGTTTAGCAGCAGGGGGTTCTTTACATTTATGCAGACGACACTGCTTTACATTCACACAGCTACATTAAAACTTGGATTTAGTAAAAACACTAAGTGATCCAGCAAGTAAGTGACGCTTAATTTGACCTTTGACTTTTTTCATGCCTCGAGCCAAATCTGATTCTTTTCTTAGGTTTTCAATGATCACTACCACAGATGTTTACTTTTTATTGTATGGCCTCACATGAGATAAATCTCTTATAATATCAGGATTATAAACACATAATCAATTTCCACTTTTACCAAGAGGAACCTTCTTTCATTACTGTTTTGAATGAGCTGTTTTAGCTCTGTTTCGGCTTACCAAATCAGTGTGCAGAACTGCAAATTAAGCCATTACTTAGCCACGAGGCACTTTGTGTACTCTATTACACGCCTGTATAACAGATGAAAAGTGAAGTGAAATTAAATGACTCCCTCACACTATCTCCACATAATTTATTAGGAAGATATATCTTGGTTATAGACCATGAAAAACGAGGGTTATCATTTCTAAATTGCATAAAAACAAATTTTCTCGTCATCAATGTATCGAGCAGGGTGGTAAAAGGATGTTTCCGCAACACTAACTGTCAAACATGAAGGAGGTATTATGATGGTCTGGGGGTCGTTTGCTTGATCCAGAGTCAGGGACTTGCACAGACTGATCAGCTCCCTCAAACAAAAAGGCCACCACACAAACATACCTACAGGCTATGTGGGAACTACCTCAGCCAAACAAGAATGTAGGTTTCACATTCTTAAACAGCAGCACAGTCTTGACACTTACACCCTATTGAGCTAGTTTGGGATGAAATAGACAAAGGGTTGAAGGCAAAGCCACCTATAAGTATAACACATGTATTTGTGTTGTGCTGGAACAGTGCTCGGAACTACTTTCCAAACAAACTTTTTATTTCCTGTGCTGAACAGAAGAAAAAAAAAGAAAAAAAAAAAGTATTACTAAGATTTAAAGAAAAAAGGTATATTCTCTGAGATTAAAGCGGTTAATTTATGAGAAAGAAAAACAGACAAACTGAACAAAAATAAAAAGAATATATGTTTCGTCAAGGAATCCCGTGTTTACCGGAAAGACTACAGTATACAATCCGCTGTTGTGTTTGTGGTGTGTAAAACTAACCCAAGTTTTTTCTCTCAAATTTATGACTTCAATCTTATAGTTCTTACTTGCAAAGTACTTTTTAATCTCAAAAGAAGCTTTTTTGATTTGTGAGTTTTTTTCCTGTACTTTTTTTTCTCTAAATATTATCCCCTCCTTTTCTCATATGTAAATGGTAAATGGTAAATGGACTGTACTTATGTAATAATAATACATTTTATTTATATAGAGCTTTTCATGATACTCAAAGTCACTTAACATTATTAAAACAACTAAAGAAACAAAATAAGAACAGAGGAAACACAATAAGAGGTAACCGAACAATTAAAACGATGAAAAAAATCAGCATCAGAGGTAAAAAGCAGTTCTAAAAAGTTGGGTCTCAATCAGTGATTTGAAGGAGGTCAGGTCAGTACAGTCTCGGATGTGCTGGAGTAGAGAGGGAGGGGGCAGCTGGAGAAAGCTCTGTCACCCCAGGTTCGGTGCTTGGTTCTGAGTGGCGGAGAGGGGAGGTTTGCATCAGAGGAGCGGCGGCTGCGGGAGGAAGTGTGGAGGCAGGCGGCAGAGTTCTGGGTGCACTGGAGTTTATTGAGGACTTTGGAGGATGAACCATATAGGATGCTGTTGCAGTAGTCGATTCTGGATGTGATGAAGGCATGGATCAAGAGCTCCTTATTGCGGTTCCTGCTTAATTTTCGTTGAAATAAAAACGTAGTCATAAGTCTCCCGCAACCCATAAGTATATATGTTAGTAAAAATAGATAAATAACATCACGTAACAGACGTAACTTGTGTGCGATCTGTCCCTCTCTCCCCCTCCCTTGCTCTCCGTCTCTTCGTCTCGGCTCATACGGTTGTTTTCGATGTGTGTTAATTAAAGTCTCGTTTGTAATGTAAATCAAATCCTTTTCTGTTAACACCAACCCATGGAAACCTTTAAAGCAACCCTGGGTGATAAAACTCAACTTTTTATCACCCAACTGGATCTTAATATGGAATATATAGAATTTTTTTTGAATTTGTGAATAAATTATCGACAAATACATGTTGTTATATGTGTCCTAGGGTTTTTATTGACTTTTCCAAAATAAACAGACTAATATTTTTCTAAAAATGAAATGATTCACTGTACTGAATTTGGACACTGAACTGTGAGTACCACCAATGACACAGGTTTTAATATGGAATTTTATAACATTTGATGAAAAGTGCTTGAACTTTCATTGTGACAAATTTCAATGTTGAGGGATCACTGATGACAAAATGCCATTAGGTTGAATATACGTACATGTTTGTATTGGCCACTTTACAGAAATGTCTATTTTAGGGTCGTGTTATAAATTGCCTGACAGCACACATACAACAACCACTAGTGCAATGCTATCGAATATTTTCTAACTCTAGAGATGTATACCTTGCCAAAAATCACTATGAGCATTATTCCCCTCAGATGGTACCGACCAACCCTACTGGCTTACGGACTCCAATGACCTTCATGGACTTAAGCTACAGAGCAATGTCCTACAATGTATTTCACGAATAAAGACAGACATGTTACATATCTCTTTAGGAGAAATAAGCCAAATTAAAATCAGTGTGGAATCTTTTCAATCCTGTAATTCTCTCCATCTGCTGAATGACTGACAGAGGTTCATGTATGTTTTACCCCAACATAAAAACTATCTATTACATCTTTCCTCTAATCAGCTATTTGTCCTTTTTCTTACCCTGTCCCTATGTCAGCCATAACCACAAAATTATTTGAATTTTATGTCAAAATGTAAAATTCTTTATAATAAATTTCCCTGTTGCTTCCTATTATCTGGCTAACCTACTAATCCCTATGAAATGTTTGTCTTGGAAAACATAGACTCTTCTGGTCTGAAGGCTATAAATCAGTTTTACTGCTTTTGCTGGATTGGAACTGATGAGGCATGAAGAATAAATGTATGGAAAGAGCAGTATCAAACCTGCAAGCGGTCTAAAGGATAGAGCACTTGTCTTTAGCCAAAGGTAGATTTAGTGGTTGTTGAGATGGATATGGATTTAAGTCCTTTCAGTTACAATTGAATTTTACATGACCGTTTTAATATGTAAGCCTACCAAACAAGCATGCACATGTTCCATTGTCAAGAGTTGGGGGTGATCTCGAAGGTTAAACTGTCTACAAAACGTAATGTTCTGTCAACAAGAGTGTGTTACAAACACTGATTGTACTGATGAGTGGAGTGACATTCTGCTTACTGTGTCAGCTTTGATGGCCACTGATTGTACAGCAAAGTAAGCTCTGGCATGCAGTTGAGAGCAGCACTTCTCTCTGTTTGAAGGGCCATTGAGTGAATCGTTCCCACGGCCAGTGGGATGATTGTAGTTTCCATCAGGGTTTGTGTAATCCGTTGCAGTTGGAAGCAGAAGAGGCTGAATGATCCTGATTGCGTACATCATTTTTTTCAAACAGCTTGAGATGAAACCACACCCATGACCATGTGGGGAAAGGCTCCTTGTTTGCATTCCCATGGAAACCACATTCACGACGATCTTATAATATGACAATTACAGAATCTTGGAAAACAAGCAATATGGGAACTTCTGCGAACTATCCTAAAGCGCCCCGATATTCCATCGCTGCCAATATAATGCACATAAATACAAACAAAATACAATTAATATATTATAAAGATTGATTTTTAGAAGAAGATCGTGAACTGCGCAAGATTTGGAGGTGGGTAGGCTTCTATTTTTCAGATAACAACTGTATCTTAAATACATATTCCACTTATTAGCAGATCATTTGTATCTGCTGATCTAAACAAGAGTTTGAACTCCCTCTACTGACAAACAGGACAAAAAAATGAGAACAATAAAGCCATTAGTGCCTGTCAGACGTGCAAATGTTAAATGCATGACAGCCAGGGTCAGCCCTACACACAGCACACAGGTCTGTATATGACTGACTGAGTAACTGACTGACTGACTGAGTGCATAATGGTACTTTCACAGCCGTAGAGAGAGTTGCGACTTCGCATTGGTGGATTATGGAGCATATTGGACCTCCACTGACACGACTCTCTGTCTATATGGCTCTGGATACTTTGTTCAGGGAGTAGGCGGAGTTGCTCCTCCGCTGTCCTCACCTACATCCACAGCGTGCAAATGCTTTCAAAAACGTTGTCATCGGCCTCATCGGAGAGTCCTTGTAACACATTGCTCCCAAAAGCGCACATTGACCTAATGCGGACCTAAAGCCACATATTAGGTTTTGACCTAGCGTTGTTATAATGTGAGTCACAGTAAAGTTGACAATTCCTGATCACCTCCTCTCATTTATAGAGCATCTAACATCCTCTCCTCTTCCCCCTGGCTTTATATAAAACTGTGATTCTATAAGCCTGTGCATTGCATTAACCACATATTGAACACCCGATTGATCGATGTGCACATGGGCCCTGAGCACATGCTAGTGATTATAAAGGTGTGCTCCAATGTGTGCAACAACCAAGGTAGAATAGACAGCAGGGCTGACTAGATAATAGATCCAGGCCCAACACAAACATACATTCATTCCCCTTCTGTAACAGGTATTCAATACCAAAGGCTCATGTCAAAAGAGGCATGAGAGTTCATTAATGCTGAATATGACTTTGTGTGTTCCAGGCACGATTCGTATTTCTCGCTCGCATTTACCTCTAAAGTGAGTCAACCACAGAATGAATGTACTGACATTTGAAGACTGAAATGTCAGCACAGAAGGCAGTTCAATATGTAACTACAATTGAATTCATATGTAACCACATTAAGAAGAACTAAAGAATGACAATTCATTCTCATTCCCAGGTTGTCAAATTCCAACACTTTCTCTGGCATCTAATACAGACATACACCTTCTAGCATCGGTCATCTGCTCCCTTCTGCCAGAGAGCCTTTTTAAACCCATGGCTAACATTTTAAAACAGTCGTAGGTTGGTTAGGTTTACCTAAAGATCAGGGTTTTGGTTTAAATCATAAGTCAGTGTTGGCTTTTGGTTTGACATAGGACACAAATCCCCTTCTCTGTGTTTGACCCATCCATCCATCCTGTAAGGGCTTCCTTGCTCTTGCTCTACCTTCAAACGCACAGGATGGCCCCATTCATATATGCACTGCAGCCCTGAAAAAGACAGGACATTACCCAGGGGGGCTGTATATGAGAACAGAAATGTCCAAGTCACTTGAACCGGACATTAAAACAAACATTACCCTCTCAGCCCCCAAGTACAAAGTCTGTGTGGTGTCTGATTGGGCGATGTGTGAAGGGAGCAGGTAATTGTCCAGAGCATTGACTGCTAGCAAGTGGTCCTGTTGTTGATGTGGTTGACATTGTACAGAGTGTAGCTGCCTCATTTTTTTCTGCTTGCCTGATTACTTTCTACTATTTGTTGTTACTGTGGATACGTCCTTATAAATGTTGTATTGATATTGACATAAAAACAGTCATCCTTTCAGACAAGCCCTCTTCCTCGTTCTACTCAGGCGGCAAACCTCTCCTAACCCAAAACAGAGTATGTCCAGTAGTTGAGGACACGAATGATCTCCCGCTGTGTGCTACATGTGTTAAAGGACAAGTCTCGAGAACTCCTGACAATATGTTTAATTGAAATGTTGGTCCATATTCACATGATAGCATCATACAGTTGCTGCATATTTGTCGGCTGCACATCCATGATGTGAATCTCCTGAAAGGGATGGACATGGTCAGCAACAATATTCATATGATGTGGTGTTTAAACAATGGTCAGTTGGTACTAAGGGGTCCAAAGTGTGCCAAGAAAATATCCTCCACACCATTACCACCAGCAGCCTGAACCTTTTATCCAAGGCAGGATGGATCCATGCTTTCATATTGTTTAGGGGTACAACACAGCAGACCATTTCCAGCTCGACAAACACACTGTGATGCAACCCCACTGACCTCAATAAGGTAGGGAGCGACTGTGTGTTTGCATGTCTGTGTGCGTACAGCTCAGCCGTGCATCTGCCTGTTTGCGGTGTGTGTTGTCATGTGTGTGACAGGCCATCAGTCATGATTGGATCCCTGTAATGCGGCGGGTGAGATAGCGGTTGCTGGCAGGTGGCCCTCAGGGAGAAAAAGACGCAGTATGGCAGTGATGGAGTGTGTTGTACTCAAGGTTGTGTGTTTGTGTGTGTGTGTGTGTGTGTGTGTGTGTATGTAAATGAATGAACATGCAGAACTGGCAGGTTATACTGGTTGATGTTGAAGTCACAGCTGATTGCTTCATCTGGACGGTTGGGATAAAAGGCAGCAAAATTCTGGTGGATCACCACACCAATTCCAGAGCTTTAAAAATCCCTCCTCTCTGCTCTCTTTTATTTTTCACTTCTTTTCACGTTTTATTCTATCTTCAAATCTCCAGACCTTCCCTCCTCTTTTTTTCTTTCTTTCTGATTTACAGTATCTAGATCACTGTGCCCTGCCATTTCCATCTTCCTTATTTCTCGTTTGTTTTTTCATCCAGCTGCTCTATGACTCATACCACTAACTGTGCCGACTGTGTGTGTGTGTGTGTGTGTGTGTGTGTGTTGTACTATTATTTTGGTGTGGAGAAAATGTCTTTACAGTAATAGTAAGATAAGGGAAACACACCAAATGCTGTGTATTGTTGTTTAGGTATGGTTATAGATGGGAATATGGATAAAGGGTTGGCCTACATTTACTACATTATTCTGTCTTTACACATATAAAAAGTATTTAAAAAAACATTCCTGTTCCGTTGCCTCTTGTACTGCTCTCATATGTCGCAGTATTTTGCATAGTGTAAAAATGTCCTCAAATCCTCTTGTCTCTATATCTGGGGTCTTGTCTCTCTGTTTGAGCTGCAGCAAGGTTTTCAGAAAAAAGTTTGAAATGTTGGGAATTTGCTTTTGTGCTAAGAGTTAGATAAAAAAAATGTAATACCACTCCTCTCTCTGTACAGTCCTTTCAGGAAGTCAGCCTGTCGTGATCGCAACAATTAAGCCAATTTTAACAAATCCTGTGCTCTCTGCCTGCCTTGCAATTTCCAAACACCACAACTTCCCAAAAATATGATAGTCCCCTCACGTGTGTCGCCATGTGCATAACCAAACTCAATTCATGTTGTTAAAAATGTTAACTACCATAGGTTGGCCATGTCCTAAAACATAAGAGTGTAACTGTATCGATAATATGTTTGGAACGCTGTATGCTGGAGACTCACTTTTTCTTGCTGTAAAGCAGAATGCTGTGTCGATCATGTGATGAACTATTGTATCTTTTTTGACTTGACACTGACCATTTTTCCTTGTTGAAAAAGGTTTGTGGTCCACAGCCATTACCATGATGCATCGGGCCAAATCTATCAGCCAATCAGAGGCTGTGTTGCTGTTAGAATGACCCGTTCAGCTGCTGGATAATGCAGTGTTCAGGCTGGAAAATGATGCCAAGTCGGTGGTAAAGTGTACCAAAAGTCATGGTTTATTCAGCCATCAACAAAAACAGCAGCAGTTAACAACGTCCAACATAGCTCTGACCAGCAACACAGACAGATGATACATGGTGCCTTTAATACTGTGCCAGGTAGACTCATATTGGACTAACCCATTAGGAGGTGCTCTCCAAAATATTATAAACTAACAAAATGAGCTGAGGAAATGTGTATACATAATACCCCTATCCATAATATTTACAATAAACACAGACTGCTATTTAACACCAAATAAACCAATAAACCAAATGACAGTGAATTCATATGGCTGCAGGGACAGGTACCATCCAGCGATGCGCATGTTCCCATCCCTCATGCGATGAAGCCACTGAAGAGCTCGGTGGTCTGTTTCCAGTAGGAAATGCCGTCCCAGCAGATAATATCGGAGGGTATCGATGGCCAGCTTCATCGCCAAGCACTCTTTCTCCACCGACGAGTATCTCGTTTCCCTGTCGAGAAGCATGCGGCTCAGGAACACAACCGGTCTCACTGGATCACTAAAGGTCTTGCACTACCATGTGATCATCAGTATGGCTTGTAGCTGGTCTGGTGTACCCCCCGTCGTGGGGTTTTACCGTAGCTGGCATTGCCCTGGTTCCAGCTCTGTCTCTGACCTCAGCTGTGGTGTAAATATGTTCATCCCCGTGAATGCAGCCTATCCTTGACCTGTCCTCACTCCACTTTTCCCTTGGCACCAAACTAGACAAAACAACTGTCTGAAAGCATGCTATGTCAAGTAGAGCTTCCTCGCGCTGACCATTGATCAGGACTGGTGCGGTTCTGCCTGCCTTACCTACAGTGTCTAACCTGGTAGGCCTTGGGACTGAATACAGGAGAGATGGCTTGGTGTGGTTTAAGGCTGGGCAAAACTGCTTAGTGTGACCTAAACCGTTGCAGTGGTAGCATCTGACTTCTTGTTTGAATGACCTAGGTGGAGGCTTTTTAGCATGGGCCTGGGGAGTGAACTGCCTATTACTAGAAAACCCTCTACTTCTTGGCTGACCAGACCCCTGTTCCCCCCCAGTGGACTCACGTGAATGGGCTTGGTGGTTTTCCCAGCAAAAGGTGGCCTGCCGGCTCCCTTTTCTGGCTGATGTGAAGACCTCTGCCAGGCGAGCTGCTTCCTTCCTTTAACTTTGTCATAATTTTCAGAGTCTTTAATGTCCTTCATGACATAGGCACTGCAAGCTTTGCCAGTTAGCAGGAGAACAAGACGCACAGCCCATCCATCTTTGGCCCAGTGACATACATGTGCCATTCTCTCGAACGTTGTCAGGAAGTGTTCAATGTCATCTTCTGTGGTTAATGGCAGCAATTTGGGCTCCCTGTGGGCAAGGGGTTCCCACCTGAGTCTGAAACCGTGACTCATTCTGCTGGTCATTTCACCTGGATCATCATCATCATCATCATAGTCATCATAACCTTCATAGTGTTCACCATTATCATCATTTGGCTGGTCAGCCTGTGTGTCATGCCCATGTCTGTCTTGGCTCATTTCGTTTACTTTCTGCTGTACTTGCACAACTTGATGCTGCAACGTCCAACATAGCTCTGACCAGCAAGACAGACAGATGATACATGGCGCCTTTTATACTGTGCCACCGGTAGACTCATATTGGACTAACCGATTAGGAGGTGCTCTCCAAAATTTTATGAACTAACAAAATGAGCTGAGGAAATATGTATACATTATACCCCTATCCATAATATTTACAATACACACAGACTGCTATTTAACACCAAATAAACCCATTACACGTACTTACAAAAAATATAAATATACACCCCACTATTTCACCTCCCCTCTGCCTATCTTATCCCCTGGTCCCTCCCGGACGTTTATCTGGGTGTCCGTTACCCCGGGGAATCTTTTGACCCGAACACCCTGGAGCGGACACAGGACAAGTCAGGTGAGTGATCACACAACTTATACCATCAATTTTCTACATTAAAGGCACTAGCACACACTTATTACTACGATCAAGACATACAATTACTGCACACCCTAAACGGAACACATGTTACCGTTAGTAAATTATTAATTCACGTAAACAAACAGTATTCTCGGAGCTTTCTAACTCCCCTCTCTTTTAGGCGGAGCAGCGCTCTCAAGCCAGCACCTGTTGGAAGACCACATCATTCATGGGCTTTTAACTTGAATAAATACTGTTGGTACATAATCAATAAATAATGTTAAGTCCAAAATGTGCAAATATGCAATGTGAAAAATGTACTATGCAAAGATCGCTAATAAAATGCAAATACCGCTATCAAAGTGCCAAGTGCCATTAATAACTTAAGTTGTGCATCGAAACAAACCCAGTGTGCAATATTTACATGGCAACCAAGCCGTCAGTCTCCGGTAACGATGGGCTCTTTGTTACAGTTGCTGACCTCCAACCCACCAGAGGCACTGTTACTGTGTGTGTCAGGGCTAATCTCAAAGACACCTTTATGAGTGACATATAATATTTGCCCCATTCTTTTATCAATTGTTTTATACAGCATAACGAGTAACATAATAACAAGTAGAGCTGTGTTAATGTAATAGATAATGTTTGGATTCTCCTTAGCACATACGAATAGTATTGTATGTGCGCACAGTGCAAATTGAACACTCTGTTGCTATTTACTTTTATTCAGTTTTTACACATTTTATTTGCCACAAAATTAGGCAATGTAGGCAACAAGTCAAATATTATCAGATTATAATTGTTTTTGCTTTTGGAGTCTTTTAATGAGGAAGTAATGTGCTGTGAATCCCTGCTGAGCTAACAGTGGCGTCTCAAACATGGGTGAAAGGAGCACACGAAAAGCTACTGATTCAGTTAGTAGCTATTGCAAAAAAAAGCTAAAACACAATTTGTTTTGTTAATTGAATTCTTACACAAAAATGACAAGTTGTGGTTTTACTGTTAGTTTGTACTTTAATGGCCAAAGTGAATTCCTGGATTTTTCCAGTGATTAAGCATATTTCCCTCGTCAGACTATTCCTATCACTCCTCTGTCAGTCCATATATTGAAATACTGATGGTCCAGGACAACATGTGTAGCCTAGCTTTCCTCAAGAACTGCACCAGGGAAAGTCTTGGATAGCACTTCTGCACTCCATTCTACTTCTCCATAAGTCTCTGATTTACACATTTTTTGTAATCTTGCACACACATGCACACTTTTACTTACAATAAATACACTACTGTACTTGTGAGGACTCCAATTGACATAAAACATTCCCCAGCCCCTTACTCTAACCATAACCATCAAAGCATCTTACTCTGTCACCTAAACCTAAATTATTTTTTTGGCCTTTCATGCCTTTATTGAGAGGATAGTGGATTGTGTTGTAAACAGGGGAAGAGAGTGGGGATGACATGCGGCAAAGGGCAGAGGGCAGGAGTTGAATCCCTGGCCGCCGCATTGAGGACTTTAGCCTCTGTATATGGCCGCCGATGTAACTGCTGAGCTACACCGGCACCTAAACCCCCAACTTTAACCTGAATCTCTGAACTATTTATTACAGTGAGTCAGGCTGAAGTTCTGTCATAAAATTAGGACCAGCCACATTGTCCACTCTCCTAAAATGTCCTCACTCTTATGATCTAAAAACTCAATTTGGTCCTCACAAAGATGCATGTACATGTACACATATACACGCCCCCATACACACTCACACACACATATAGATGACTCTAATCTGTGCACATTAAGGCCATTAGTGGAAACATTATCTCTTTGATCAGTCATTATAGCAGCCATATACCAGAGGAGCAATGAGCATTTTGCAAAATCAGAGTGCTCTAGATCATCTGAGGGCAGGCGACCCTTTCCTGTATCATTAAAGACCAAACTCCACATTTTATTGACAAGGCTCGCAATGAGAAAAGAAATTCACTACTCTCTAAAACCCACAGCAGAGAGTAAAAAGCACTTAAGCCTAATTAGCCTGAGTTATATGCCAACGCTTCAGCAGACAACACCAGATGGTATATTTCTTCTTTTCTCACAGTTGAGGGAGGTGTTGATTGACTCCATATTATGTTATCCTACTCATTTCTCTGAAGGATAATCATCCCTGAACATGAAGGCTTTTCTTCGCTGCTACAGTTTCTAACATCAAAATGAACGCATTCTGATTTTGTAGCTTAACTTACAAACACTGTACAGATAAAATCCATTAGAGCAGAAAGTTCTCCGTCACCTGAGGCACATTAGACTCATCCTATTCAACCAGATCAATGAGTTGTGTTGCTGTAGTGCTTTAGTAAGTAAATAAAAACTCTCTCTGCTTGGCAACATTCAGACTGTTTCACTGTTAATCTGATCCTAAAGGTCCTGAGAGAAAAAAAGTGACACACCCTGATAGATCTTATTCAATCACCAGGATTCAGGCAGATTACTGGACAGCACAGGGAAAAATTTAAGAGTCCAGAATGGCAAAACAGCAGAACTAAACATGTTGTATTGATTACAAAAATAAAATATATGAAATTAATTATTTCAGGCTTTTATTTTAACTTTCTCTTAACATTTTTTTGCAAACTTTAAAGTAATCCCAACAAAGCATGAGATCATTCATTCATTTCCAGCACTGATAGTGTGAGCAGAGCTGTACTGTTATAGCTTCTCTTTGTCCTGATCCCCTGCATTTGCTTTGTGTGAGGGAGCTACACAACATCTGGTTGTAAATATTGCGACAAAGGACAGCAAAAACCTAATATTTCATTTGTGGATCACAATGCTGTCTATTGTTATTGTTGCCTATGTCACTTTATTTATCTATCCTGCTCTCATCCATAATATCTGGTTTGCTGTCTCCCATCAGACTGAATCCATGTATGCTACAATATTCAGTTGATTTCATCTTGAACACAGGCTTCTTAAGAGTTGTTTATTCAAGTCTCCATATCGTCATGTTCACTTAACCGTAATGTCATACTTGTACAGAAATGAAATGCTCTCTGCTTCAATTAGGAGCGTGTATCCGGCTTTATAGTAATTGTAGCCGTTTGATGCAAAAAGCCCTCCAGCTATGGCCTAATGTCACATACACATTAGAGGTGTTTATTTTTTTACCTAGGCATGAAATAAAATGTCTGTTTGTCAAGGTGCATCATCTACTACTCTCATATCAGTACGGTAAATATCCAACTACTGCTGGCAAGGGGCGAGTAGAGACTTTAGAGGGGCATATTCTCAAAGTTAAACAATTTTTAAAGTATATTTCTCCAACATAATTTACAGCATAAGTTGTGCAAGTATAGTAACTCATATTTCAAATATGATGCACATAAAAACAAAAGAAATCTAGCATAATTAAAACGGTGATATTTGGAAAGCGAACTATCAATGGCACAATAATCTATCATAAGTAACTTTAATTCCGAATCATAACTTTAGCAAAGTATGACATGAAGGTAAGGTTAAGGTTGCTTATTGATGATTGAAAATGTTAGCCCTATTTTCTTCAATTACTGAGCTCTCCTCGATTAAGAAGTGAAAATTAATTGGTATCAATCTGTATCCTTTCTTGTTGTCATGACAACATGAAGTAACAGATACCGGGACTCCTAACTACTACCAGAACAACAAGAGGACCACTATTAAACTAATGGTGTATTATTGAGGCACCTCTCTGATGAGCCTCTCCTTCCTCCTGAACCAAACATTCCATTTGGCCATTCAAAGGTTAGACCTTGGCCACGATTTGCTGACAGTATTTGTAGTGACCATGTAGCCCTTCCCGCACATGTGCGATCCCATGTGGGGGAGCGACCTCACTGCACTGTCACTCCAAAGTTGTAGAAAACATGGCTGCTCTAGGATCGGTTATTCGGCCTTATGTGTCTGGGCCAGAATTGCCAGGAGGTATCGGAATGGTAAGTTGAAATCTTGACAACGACTTGACAACAAGCTAGTGCAAGAAGGCAGCCTGAGGTGAGTGAGGGTGAATGACGATTGGTTGATTTCAGCAAAAGCAAGGTTCTACGTAGAAACCTGCAGCTGTTCTGAACGGCTCATTTCAGAGGCTACATTTTAAAAAATGTTATTCTGGAAAAACACTGAATTATGCAGTTTTCACTTTTTCACTGTGAACAATTAACACCCCAAAATGTGAAACCCATGCAAAATATGAGAATATCCATTCAAAAGATACGGCCCCTTTAAAAAGCACATATTTTCCAAAATGTCTAATTATTCCATTAATTATTCCATCAAGTTTTATGCCATTTAAACAGTGTTTGTGTTCTTTATTTTTGTTAATAAATGTTCTTAAATTCATCTTAAAACTTGAGTTTAAGCTTTGGCTGTATCTAGCCCAGTTCAGATGGTAGAACTGAGGAGTGGAGTTGGACGTGGTTGAATCAAGCTGTGGCTAAGCTCTGCTCATATGTTGCTTGAGGAAAAATCAATCCATCTGAAGAAACCCTGTGAAGCAAAAACATTTCTGCCAGCCATCCACATGCTATCTCCCCCTCCAACCATACCTCCTTCCTTCATCCCTTCAGCACCTCTTATTGCCCACACTTCTACCCCCTCTATCTCTCAAGATCTGTCAGTGCTTAGCAACATGCCTCACCACTCTTTCAGTGAAGTGTTTCCTCTGGAAATGTGTGTGTGCACACTTCATGTGACACTTCCCTTGTAAGCCCTATGTTGTATGTTTAAATTGCCTGAAGTGTGAGCTGACAGTCCCACAAATGTCTTAACAGTTTGTGTACAAAAGCAATGTTTGCATAATATTAATATTATAACAATATGTATGAACTACAAATTTACTTAGCATGTATTCTCATTCCTTATTTGTTCTTCTTACTGCTTGTCTGCCTTCTTATCCAAATCCCTCTGCATGTTTCTGGCTCTCAACCTTTGATCTTCTCTGACTTTCACTCCTATATCTCCGTTCTCTTTGCCTTCCATGTATAGATTCCTGCGTTGCTTCCCTCCACCCTTCAACATCCTGAATAAGGTAGCCATGGGAACACAGTCACAGTGTGTTGGTAACAAAATAGATTTTGTAAAGGCCAATCCATGGATTACTTTCCTACCTTGCACACACACACACACACACACACACACACCACAACTTTCATGTTCCCATCTCTTCTTTTACTCAAGGGATAGCCTTAATCTGTTGCTATGGATACCAACCGAGAGAGAAAAGGTGCTCTAGAAGAAACTTCAAGAAACATTAGAGACATGAAAGAGTCAGTGTTTTAAGGCGATAGCCATGCTAATCAACTTTCATACTGATTTACTGATGAATCTCAGTTTCTTCATGTTATGAATTATATTGTATTAGTTTTATTAAGAACCTTTTCCTGTCTGCTTGACTCGTTCAATCGATTCCACATTTTTTAAATCCTCTCACCTACAAAGCTCTTAAAAGTCAGGCACGATAGGTGCTTTTCGATAGCAGGAGCTTTCCCCAGGAACTAGGAACCTTTTCAGGAACTCTGTGCGTTTCAACAGCAGGAACCAGGATCTAAATTTAGTTCCAGAGTAGTTGATTTGGTTTGACACACTGCTCAGAAACAAACTGCTGCACTGACTAAACTGATTTAAGTAAAATGATATATATTTTTTAGGTTACAGAACAAAGCCGAGGGCTTTGTAACAACAATCATATTAAAAGCAGTTCCAATCTGACAGAGTTAAACGTGAAAAGGTCACTTCACATTTCCAGCCTGTGGTTACGGTCATGTCAGTGTTATATTTGGAGGTAGGTGTTGTTTGATACCTGATGGTTTAAAAATGAGACATGAAGTGCAAAGAAAAGAGTGTTTAGGAGCTTCATAGTTGTTTTGATCTGGAAGCACTGTCTACATGACTGATTATACTTTCTGAACAATGTGTTTCCTCAGTTAAATGGTGAGCATTTGATTATAATTCCAGAAATTAATTCAATATCTTAGATGGTTTAACATTTTGTTCAAGCAACAAATGAACCACCAAAGATCCTATTAAATATTAGAGCTTTAATATCTCTTATGAACAAACACTTTTTAAGAAAGTAAGTTTATTGGGTTTGTTGCCACAGTGAAATTCATTATAGCCTCAATACAGCTATCCATTAAAATCATCCATCATTCATTAATTCTCTTTGAGTTACTCTTGGTCAGGTTGTGGTAACATGCTGAGAGGGTGAACAGGTTTGAGCATCCATAAAGAATGTGTGAGCAGCTTGATTTATTATGAACTGAACACACAAAGCAAAGCTGAGGCTGATGGGAATAATTACTTGTGCAACAAATGTATCTGATGGTGCTGGAAGAAAAGCTGGGAAAGCGACAAAATGATTACCATTTATCATGAGGGGAATGTGAATGCTTGTACAAAATTCATGGGAAACTCCAATAGTTATGTTCCACTCAAATTCACTAATGTCAACCTCATGACAGCGCGAGAGGAAAACTCAGGAGATCACCAAAGTCTGTACGTTTCATCCTTGGGGGCGGCCAGAACCCAGGCTTAGATTGCTATCCCTCCAGCTGCTCTGCTAGCATCGCTAAAAATACACAAGAAAATGCTGGAGAACATAAAAATATCAGGAGCCTTTAGTTAATCAACAGCAGCAGATGCTGTCTGTTTAAGGAGATGTGTTACAACGTCAGCTGTTTTCTCACTTATGACTAGGAGCTGTTATTTTCTTTAAGGGTCCAACACAAAACAACCACACACTAACATACAGCAACACATACACACAATTGTTTGCGTGGTTGAATTGGTATTCTTACTCATTACATCTTGACTGTACAACAGCAGATTGGCAGCCTCTCACACCAACAATATGTTCCTGTCAACAGCTGCTTCTCATCCAGGCAACTGCAGAATCTTTAAAATGCAAGCTGTGCTATGTTAACGAATACTCAGTTACTGAGGCCAGAGACACGTACGCGCTCACACACACACACGCACGCAGGCATGCACGCACACACACACACACACACACACACACACACACACACATATTATGAAGACCACCAAGGGGTTTAAAAAATGTGCTTTATATGCATGAGCAAGGTTATTTAGTCCACTGGGTTTCTTTAATTTTATAAAAGGACACTATTTAAAAAGAAGAGCATTCTAAAATGTGATTTTTGCTCATTTCTTAAACAAACCTTTGCAGCATTTTCAGAAAAAAAGACCATTTTAACAGCTTAAAAGGCTAGAGTGCTTGAGTGCACTGCAGACAAGAAGTATGTCATAACAGATTGAAAACATTTTGTGGTCCAGTCTCCCACTGCGGACTCCCTCTGAGTCTGACCAGCATCTTCTCCAAGACAGTGAGTCACCCATCTTTCCCTCAAAGTGTCACTCCGCTTTGTAGCCGAGCAGAAGGAAAACAACACGCTTGTTATTATCTGTGTCTTTGGGGCAAGTGCTGCTTTCCTCTCCAGCAGCCTTTCATCTCTGTATTCAGATATTTATTATCTCACCGTGTTTCCTTACTGTGTTGTTATCCGCCACTGATAAAGGCAGACTGTAACCCCCACCCGCTCCTCTGTAGGTCACATCTGGCAGCTTATATTAAAGCATATGGTTTGTTACATAATGTCCCACATTCAGTCATAAATAGCAGTCAGTGGAACATGTCCCTAATCTACGAAATGATTCCCCTTTTCTTTCACTGTTGTATTTCTTTTCCACATACATGATTTTGGTAACTTATGTGAAAATACTGTATACCCTTGCCTTTTCTTTATCTCTTCTTCACATTAGCATCTTCTAGCATTTTTCTCCTGGCAGGGATGTCTGTAAGATACAGGGTGGTGGGTTGTTATGGTCTTTTCTGTCCTCAGGCATCGTCTCAATCTGGCACAGTTAAGAACAGAGCCATCCTCTCTCACCATTCTCCATTCATGCTGATGAGTATTGTCAGTTTATGGATACAGCTGGCAGCCGGTGCATGTGGGTCATTATGAACTGTGCAAGGCTTTGCAGAGTTCGCCAGCTGGCCATATCTTATCTATCTGCCCCTGCCCTCTACTGTATGTGCCAGTAGCATCAGCCCTATGGGCTGGAGCTTATAAAATCCACATGAATGTCAATCCATCAGCGTTTACCAGCAGGGCCTGTCCCTGTGGTGTTGTTAGCAATACAGCTTCGGATAGACCTGCCCTGGATGTTGGCGCTTTCTGGCTTTTATTACCCAGGCTCTGCTGGGAAGATCCAATTCAGCTGAGAATGATTGAGAATATTAACACATTTATCACAGATTTTTGTAGGGAAAGTGTGGGTAGTAATATGATTCTGCTCGATGTGAGGATCGAAAGAATAGAGTAAACTGGGAAAAATTGGGACCATGAAAGAAGAACAAAAGACATAAAGACAACATTTTACATGATGTAAGATAACTTTTATGTGTGCATGGAGTTGTATAATCAATCCCAAGTGATAATCTCCCAACATATTTCATCCAAAATAAAAACATTTGTTGAATGAAGACAAGTTACTGCAGCAGGTAATTTATCATGCCAGTGCTGCCACTCCATGGTGGACTGGAGGAGTGCACAGAAAAGTCTCCCGATGCAGGAGTTACTGTATGTGTTCATCTTACAAAAGATGTAATCTGAGGCTATTGTCATGAAGAAGAAAAGCAAATACATTAATTTACATCTTTATTCTTTGTTCATGTGCATCTTCTTATCACGTTTTTCTAATAATCACATCCTGTTGCTGAAAAGTTGAAACATTACTCTCCGTGCATTGATCTAGTCCTGAATGTAACCCTGAACTGCTCTGATTTTTTTTGCATTAACTCTCTGAAAAGTCAGCCATCATTTACGGGAAAATGTCAGCCAAGCAACACATCGGTTCAGTCATTTGTTTTGGCTGTTAAATCAAACTGGTGGTGCTTGTCGCTGTCCTGAGCTCCAAGATCTTTATAAGGCTGATGAGGTGTAATGAAGCATCACTAAATGTAACACTAGTTGCAAGAATTCAGAGGACTCGCCAGCAGTGACAGAGTGATGTGACGTGGATTCAAATTTAAAAGGCCATTGCAGCCTTTTTGTCAATGCTGAACAAACTAATTTTTTCAAACGTAACACTCTGTAACAAAAAAAAGGTATGAATAACCAGTTGAGTCTTTATTGCCAGGTGTAGTTAAATTGTTTAAGTTTTATATCAGTTGTAAATCCTGAGTGGGACTTTGTACTAGCCTTGATGTACAGGAGAGGGCAGTAAAACCAAGCTTGCTGCTTTGTGAACATCTGTTACGCTGATAGTTCAGCCTCTACAGCCTCTACTGCTCTTACGGCAGCAACTGGGGTGACGTTTAAACATGAACTGCCACAGAAGACCAATAAGGCTGTAAAACTCTGTATAAACACTGGAAAGCTTACCTGTTGGATGGATTAAACATGGAGTTTAAGTTTAATTTTGTGGCTAAAAATAGTGTCTTTATTGATACTAAGGTACCAACTGAAACTTATGGCTTTCTTGTTTGGGATTAACACAATAGTAAATAGAATATTAAGTAAATATTCTGTCATATACAACAATCTATTTAACATTCATGTGAAGTCAAACTATGTTAAATGATTAAAGATAAAAACATTGTGCTACAGAACATCACTATTAGCCTATTTATAACTTCAGAATATCTCTACATTATATTTATGGCTCATTTATCGACAACATACAGTGAAGTCGCTGTGCTTTACTTATGTCAGTATCAATGAAACCATTCATTCAATATCCTCCAGTCTTTACTGAAGTGGTGTCTTATTTTGAAAACAAGTCATAAATAGAGAAATAGCAGGTCATTATGAGAATCAAACACTTTCATAATTCCTGCACAAAGCAATATTTAACCAAAAAAGCACTAGAGTAGTTTGTAGCTTTGAAATGTAAAGCTGAGGAACACTTGGGATCCAGGTCATCACAGGTTCCAGACCTCTACTTGACCTCTACTCAGACCTGAATCTAACTCCCAACATATCAGCATTAAGCCTAGACAGTTTACATCGTGATAAAAAAAAAAATTACAATATATTTGCTACTGTGTGGAAATGATGCAATTCCACAACAATTCAGGACAAGTTTTTCTTTCCAAGCTCTCAACTTCCCTTTGTTTTTCCCTTCCTCTTAGACTCAACCATCCAAGTCCTGCTGTCTACTTGCCCACACTGGTGGTCTTTTTCGCATTATGTTTCTGTGCAATACCGTAGGGCACATGAGCAGCGATTGTGCCCATCTCAGCCGCTCCCTCCACATGAAACATCTGATCGTCAAAGTAGATGTGAGGCCTGATCTTCTCCAGCATCGGGCCCTTTGGTGCTCCTGCCAGGAACAAGGCCTCATCGATCTCCAAGCCCCAGGCCCTGAGTGTCTTCAGTGCCCGGATCCCAGAGCTGGCTGCGCTGCGTGCTGTGACCAAGTATGTTCGGATGGGACAGTCCAAGCGCTGGCCTTTAGCATAAAACTTTTTCTGGAGCTTCCCGAGTGCCTCCAGGAAGCCCTTCAGCGGACCCTGCGAAATAAAACAGAGATGGTGAAATTATGTTTTTTCCTCCTGTTTCAGTGACTTTGTGGTGTATTCACAACATGCATCATAGGTTGTTTCTAAGTAATGCCACATCTGCATGTGGATGAAGCACAAGAATAATTCCATTGAATTAGCACCATTCTATTTTAATCGATTTTAAAGCCTGCACAGATTAATGCTAATTTCATAAATTGCTGGCTGTCTGACAGAACACACTGACGGTGTGAATCCCACAGCCATTTAAAACTATTTATCATGTCATTTTGCATAATATATTCACAGAATAATCAGATAATTAAATGGATTTAATATATTAAGAACATCTGCATAATCATTTACAGGTGATTAGAGCTGCATGGAAATGGCAATGCAATGCTTTGAAGGAGATTAAGGTTTAAAACTGGTCTATATTTAGATTCCTCAGTTTCTGTTTGAGGCTTTTTGTTCTTATTAATCACAAATGACAAAAAAAGCTCACATATTCTGGGATGAAGGGAAATAATTAAATCTATGATCATTTCACAAAAGGTAATATATACATATAGTTTTATAGGTCAGAGCATTGACTATGGTGCAAGAGAATATGTCCAAACATTCCTACAGAGAACTACATACATGATCGAGTAACGTGTCCTCGTTGTCCCTCTCATGCTCAAAGAACTTGTCCAGCCCGTGGGCCTTGAAGATGCGCTCAGATTCATCAGAGAAGAGGACAGCATCACCATCAAATGCTACCCTCAGTTGGGACTCCGATACCTCTGTCTGTTTCTCTGGTAAGAACATGGTGGCTGCTGCGATGCCTGAACACAAATACAGACAGAGATATCAACGAGAATAGGGTCAACTAGACGAAGGCAGTTAAAGGGAAGAAGTTGTTTTACAATTTGATCACTTTACAGCACTTCATGTCTTTACTTCAAATTACTTTATTTCTTCATTTCACTTTACTGCACTTTACTTCTACACCACTGTATATTGAACCTATAGATACCTTGAATTCTGCAGACCATAATATGTCCTACATCAGAATAAACTAGAGAAAACTATTTCCTGTTATATCAGAGTCCAGTGAACAGAAACATTATTTACTAAAGTAAAACCATCACTACAGTTATCACTTCATTTCCTGCAAGAAACAAATCAAGAATGTTTCCATCAGTGTTGTCACAGCTGAGTGCTATTAAGATTATAGTCTCAGAAGAGACAGTTGTAAGCCATCAGCTCACAGGAAGTATTAACAAAGGGATTTACAGCAAATTAGGACCTTTCAAATAAAATGTCAAGGACACTTCCTTTGCATGACTTGCTAGTGGGTGTGTGCTTCCCACAGAGTCACTGCATTACCGTGTAAGTCACATGAAAAATGTCCCTGAAGTCACCTTGAGAGGTAGGTGGTCACACTGTGGGTAGGTGACTGTCACACAATCAGCACCCCTATTCATTTTCCCTTCTACAGTCCTTCTACTCACAGAGTGCATTGTGCTGCTCTGAACAAATGAAACCATCGTAAGTAGGTCTCATCTCTGTGCCCACAAATTTCTCGTCAGTATATTTAGTTTCCACCTGCTGGTCAGCAGAGCATTTAAACATTGTGTACTTCTTTGGCAGGATGTGGCTGATGTTTTCAAGTATTCATTTATATTTAGAACCACAAGCAGAGCTCTAATATGCTGGTTTATGGTTTTGTTACTGCAGCTATAATTCTTAATGTATATTTGTAGCTTATCTGCCAACTCTATGTGCCAGAATTTGAAGCATCACACTTTATATCACATTATGACAGTGAAATTAGAGAGACATGATTAATGGCCTCTTGATGGACATTTTGCAGAATGATTCTCGTGAAAGATTCATGATATTTATTCAAAGTTATTTTCTGGCGACGGCTCAGTGGTAGAGTCGGTCGGCTCTCAATCGGAAGGTTGGTGGTTCAATCCTTGATTGCTACAGTCACATGTCGAAGTGTCCTTGGGCAAGACACTGAACCCCAAATTGCTCCCGAAGGCATAGCCATCGGGTATGAATGGGCATAGATCTGATTGGAGACTTAGGCCTTTGCCATCTGTGTGTAAAGTGAGTGTGACTGGGTTAATGTGACATGTAGTGTAAAAGCAGTGGTCAGGAGACTAGAAAAGCGCTATATGAGTACAGTCCATTTACTATAGCTTTCTGTTACTGACTCATAACAACTGTTGATGATGAGTGAACAAAAAATGGGTCCTGGTGGTGTGGCAAGTATTTGCCTGACTTTTACCAAGGGTGGCCACTGACACCACAGACCAACCTCTGGCTCTGTTATTGCAAGAAAGACCGGGAAGCTCTAATTTTCACAATGGTACTGGGAATGATAGCAATCAACTCTTTACCTATAATTAAAAGAAAAAGCTTTCCTGGCAACTTTCACGATGTAACTTCAAAGACTTCTTAGTTTTAGGAAGTAGTTTCTCTTGAACCCTATCCGAAGAAGACTGCTGAAAGGAATATTAACATTTACACAAAATCCACCTTAAGGCTATTATTTTTTTTAGGAGTAATATACTCACTATTGATTAGTATCCAATCCAACCTACCTATCCCTTTATATGGAAGTTCTGCCTTTTTCTATTTTTACAACTTATGATCAATCTGTCGTTATTAACAACAAATGTATTAAAGACCTCTTAGGTTGCTGTAATAAAAATTTTTTAAAAAAGTCAGAGGGGTTAAATAGAACTTTATCCTTCTCTTTTTCTCTAAGATCCTTGGGAATGCAGTCGCTAATCAGTCGTGTGATTATGCAACATAGCGCAGGGACAGCACTGAGTTGTAGATGACCACATGCATCAGAGAAAGAATATGTCTCTGTATATGTTTGGTTAGATGTTAATTATGCATTCAACACCATCGGCCATCACATCTTATTAAAGAGTTCAAGCCCTGTTTATCAAATCGAACTCAGTATAGACATATCAATGACGAATCCTCCATGCATGCCGAGGCACAGAGTTCCACAAGGTTCTGTGCCCTGACCAATTATATTCAACTCATACGTGTTTTCTGGCAGTAATATTTGGAAAGACTCTATTAACATTGTAACTATTATCATGTAAATAAATGTCTGTTAAGTCACAATGGTGATTGAACCTATGGCCCACTGATGAAAGCCTTTGAATTTGCAGTACGTAGCAGAAATACAGATGGGGTGTCTGAGGCGACATTTGCGGAAAAATCACAAGTGGTGCCCAGTTAGTGACGCGTTTTCCATCAGCCAGCAGCGGTTGGTCTGCTAGAAAGGATAGGCAGAGCTAAGCGGATGCATTTCTGGTTTCTGTAAATGTTAAGAGTAAACAGTAGGCTAATCTACTATGGCTGAAGAAACAAAGAAAAGATCGATGACTACGGATACAACTTCAAAAATAAGTGAAGATCATAGCATACCTTACGGACCTAAAAATCAATTGAGCTTGGATCAAAACATTTCTGAAACACATAAAAATATCATTCATTGCATAACCCTGTTCTCCAGCACCACCAGGGAATCTTGAAGTAATCCTTAATCGGATATGCCGTTTAACTCAAACATAAAACACATTTCAAGGGCTGCCTTTTTCAAAAATCAGACACATCCTACCTCAGCAAATTGCAAAAGATGCATTTGAGATTATTGCAATTCCTTTTTATCAGGCTGTCTAAAGTTAGGGTTTACTAATGTGAACTTGAACCATCCATACTATGGGCTTGTTTATCAGAGCTAACAGCTTCCACACTAACATCATGTCCCAACAGTGAGCAGAAGTCCAACTATCACATTCAGTTAGCACACCATAATGACAATCCCTGCTGGTGCCTCCCTGGAGTTCCCTCCATGTTTACAGCACACTTATTTGTTGTTGACAATGTGCAAGACAGATCAGGCCAAGATTTATAACCAGCTTATACCAAAACAACAACATCATGTAATTGGTCTCAACTCCAAAAAACTTTCTCGATTTCATTTCGACTTTATACAATTGTCTGCAAAAGAGGAATTGCTATATAAGCTCCTTTTTTAGAGTTGGCTTAAAGAAATACCGGTAGTTTAAAGAGATTCATGATATATGAATATACTGTATACAGTATGTCTGTTTGTATATCTTGTTTTTAACATGTAATTTATTATGATCACTGAGTCTTTTTTTAACCTTATACATTTAGCCTTTATCTTCCTCATCTGTGTGCATGCATATGTGTACTTACCTTCAGCCAGGGCCTCCCTGACCTTTTCAGAGTCAGCAGACAGGTAGAGGTTAGTGTGCCAGGCCTTCAGGTAGCCAGTGGGACTGCTTCCCCCTGTCATACAAAACCTCTCGATGAACAAGTCTGGAAACAAACAGTAGAAAGGTTTTTAGTTTCAGTTCGTCACCCAGTGTTAAATGTCAACATACAGCAAATCAGCGACATTACAGATCCATTACAATACTGTTACATGTACTCAATGCTATCTTGACAGACCGTGACAAAGCTGACATCGCATGTTTCAAAGAGTGAGAGAGAAAAAATATTCTGTGGGATTGAATGTGTCGTGGAATGCAATTCCAGGGGTCATGGGAGGTGAAGTGGAGGAGAGATGGGGGTAAGGACAGGGTGAGAGGATACCCTTACAAACACTTAAATGGTGGAGAGGGTCCAAGGAGGAGGTTAACTAAAACGGGGGAGAGGGGACGGTAGGTGGGGCAGGGCTGTGCAGATGAGAGGCAAAAGGAATTAAGACTGGAAGGAGAGTGTCTGTTTGCATTTTGGCTTAGGGAGGCTCTTAATTTCACTGCTGTGGGCTGATCCAAAGAGCAGCAGTGAGATGGTACGTTGGGAACTAGAGGAGACTCATGTCAGGTAATTAGATCCTGCAGAGCTGTTCGGGTAAAATGAGACAATATGTATGAGGGTCAGAGATACAGAAGACTGTTTGAAAGGGCACAAGAGTAAAGTAATTGACTAACGTTGGGATGGAGATATGATTAAATGAGTTTGAGAGAGACGTGAAGGTTATAATAGAAATAGAATATGTGGGTGATAGCCAAGATAGGGGGTATACAGTTATAACAGAGAAGGTTAGTGTGGGAGGAAGATTAGTGTGCTGATTTTGAAAAGAAAGTCAGCACGGTCATGGCATTTATTTTAAGCTATGCAAGGCGTCTTATCTTAGACCTTCTGCACATTAAAGGGGATTTCTAGCAATTTAGAGATGCCTTTCCATAAAGATGAGGGACTCTTGGGATAGATGTGAGTAATATATTTGACTTGCAGCTGGAGACTTCATTACACATTTTTTGTTGCAGACTCTGAAGCGATGCCGGCTTGTAGCTCAGCAGCTTGTTTTGCAGATAGCAGGACTTAGATGGTAGGTGGGGCTCAGAGGGTCATCTGCTAATACCTGCCCAGTTAGACTGGGTTTCCTCAAAGGTAAAAGTTTAAAGGTTAAAGACTGGCTTTCTGGTGTGGTCTCTTGGCAGATTTTATCTTTTGTTTTTAGTTTTTTGCCCCAACCCTGCACCCTTTATTGCACTCTGTAGTGCTTTAGGAGATACAATTTCCTGTTTATGTGGAAAGATTTCACTGCTCCTTTAAGTCAGCTGAAATCAGTTAATCTTTTTTTGCAGTCTTTTTCACTCATGGAAATCTATTAATCACAAAATACATGTGTTAAACTTGTTATGTATAGCAGCTCAGTGTGATGAGATGTACTGAGCATACATTTAATGAAACAAAATCATTGTGTTGTAGCATGACCCACCATACACAAAAGGACTTGTAGGATTTAGTATTTGCCACCAATTACACACAAAAAAGATCAACAAACTTAACCTGATGGACTGAACTCAACAGCTGTAAACCCCTAATGTCAAACTCTATCTGTATTTATTTATCTCATTTTCATGTTTTCTTAAAGCGATAATATCAAAGATTTTTATTTAAACAAATGTCTGTTTAGTCACTATCTATCGCTGAATGAGGTAACACATGGTGATTGAGCCTATGACCCACTGATGAAAGCCATTGCATTCGCAGAATTACGGACTGGGTGTCTGGAGTGACTTTCGTGGAAAAAAACACAAGCGGGGCCCAGTTTGTGACGAGTTTTCCATCAGCCAGCAGTGGTTGGCCTGCCACACAGGGTAGGCGGAGCTAATGCGACAAACATACTTCCGGTCTCCGCAAGTGTTGCGAGTAAACAGTAATCTGTGGCTATGGCTGAACAAACAAAGAAAAGATTGATTTCTATAGATACAACTTCAAAAAAAAGAAAAGAAAAGAAAAAGAAACAAATTTGACAGATAAAGAGAGAAGAGGACGAAACCGAGATCTTCAAGATTACAACTTTAAGTTTGAATTCGTGTAATACATTTTTAAAAGAAGTCACACTTACGGAAACAAAGACCCAAAGATAATATATATTACAAACAGGCTGAAAGCGGATGGAGATGGACACTAAAAAAACAGAGAGACAGTATTCTATTAACCCCCTGAGTGATCTCATCATCATTCAAAGAACCAACTGTCCTTTATATATTCCCTAAGTGGTTTATTTAGCTTTCAAGAAAGGCCCTGGTGAGTTTGACCCAGCATTATGCAGCGCTTCATCATATCCAACCCCCCACACGTCCCCTTCCTTTAAGACAGATGCCAGAGTGTGGGAATCACTTGATGGAAAATATCCTCAACATTGCTGTCTTTGTATGTTTTTGTTTTTTTCCTGCAACAGTGTTTTCATATCATTTATCTTTGTTAGAGGTATTTGCTTGTTCAGAAGATCTAAAAGATTCTAATAGGAAAGCAGGAAATCAGCAGGACTGCTGTCACATCAAAGAATGAGCAGCTTCATCATGCACAGCAGCTCGCTGTGTGTCCGTGGTTATTATGCTTATTGCATGCATATATGAGGATATGCTGTGGCTTCAGTGTTCTGTAGAGAACAAAATGCAATCACATGACATCACGACTCAATTTACTGCACACAGAGCCCGTTATAGGACCTGCCAGTCATCTATGTCCTATGATGTATACATGCGTGATAGGTGCATGAAATTGCTGACAGTGCTTGTCCTCCACCCCCAAAAACTACTGGTCATCCAAATAAAGAGTGAGAAATGTTAGACTTCAATCTGCAGCTGTTAGAAATAGCAACAGTAAGCAGCTGCTGAGGGATAAATGAGTATTTAAATGTTTCTCTGAGGCTCCCATATCCAGTTTCAAATATCAAAAGCAAAGCATCAAGTAAATGTTTCTGTTGCAGAGCCCCATTTCTGGCCGACACTGCAGGGATGATGAACAACAAACTCTTATCCCTGTGGCATCAGAGAAGCCATGTTTTCCTTTAGTTCGATTGTAAGGTCAAAGGTCAGGCGTATGTTTGAAAGTACTGGGCCCCTCATACAGAGAGCCACCCGAGAGATCTAACATGGAAGCATCTAGAACGTGGCGTGTTTCTTTGCTGGCTCCACTCAGACCTGTTTTTGTTTTGGGCCTCTTGGATTATTCTTACATCCCAAAGGAATTAATCTTGAACTCACCCAGGCCTGAAGTTCTAAGGATATGAAAACATCTGAGGAGCTGAACAGGAAGTGGTCTGTGAGGAAGACGTCATCACAGGGTGGGAGATTTCCCTGGGAAGGGTCCTGACAGTCAGCTGTCAATACACTTTGTTGTCTGGCTCTCAGCTGAGCTTGCGTCAGATTAAGTGTCCTAAACAACTTGGATTAACTCATTATATTGATGTCAGCAACTAATCTAGTATCTCTTCTTAAAGTCCTGTTATTTTGAAGTTGCATAAGGAAACAAAAACACGGTCACAAAAAAGGATGCCAAAAGTACACCATGGGGCTCATTGGAAGTATAAACTGTATCCAGAGATATAGACCTGCTCTGGAACTGTTGCATACTTTGGAGATATTCTTTATACTGTGCACAGTCTTTGGAATCCTATCATCTACAGAAGCCATTTCCCCAATGTTTAAGCATTAGTGGCTTTCCAGACATCTGATAGTGCTGAAATTAGAGAACCCACGTTATTCTTTACGGATTTAAATTTCTACAAGCTATTGACCAACTCTGCTAAGGCTCAAATGCAGGGTCACTATTTGTAAAGCTACAAGTAGATCGTGTTAAGATCATTTCCCTCTAGTTCCTACTGTAAATTCACATTAAGAAGCAGCTTTTGGCTAAGCCTGCACTCGTGCGTGCAGCAGTTTGCATTATCTGCAGTGAATGGTGCCAGAAAGTTGGGATGGGACTTACATTTTCAACCTTACCAACTAAATCTATGTAGGTTCCTCTTGCAAAATAATGCAATGTATTGCCTACAGTTTGTGCAGCTGTAACTGCACAGCTTATTGTGGCTTTTCTACTAACCTTTTTAACAAGTTTGTGTATTTCCTCAGCTTAGAATCTACTGCATACTGGAGATCATAGAGAGTATCATCAGGAAAAGATTAAGTGAAAGGGCGGCATCTGTAGCAGTAACGGTGCAGCAAAAGTTACCAGGGCTGTGTAGCCGGGTTGAAGGAGCACTTCAGGTTAGACAACACTTTCCCATTCTGAGGCAACAAGCCAAAGTTAGCTAGAACAAAGGACTTAATTTATTCTGTGACAGCTGCTGTGGGATGAACATCCCCTTGTCAACAGTGTAAAGCAATTCACTTTTTAAAACATTTTTTGCTTTTTATGCCTTTATTTTTTAGAGAGAGGAGAGAGGACAGTGGATAGTGGCGGAAATGATTGAAGAGAAAGGGCCGAGGGTAGGAGTTGAACCCGAGTTGAACCCGGGGACGCCGCACCGAGGACTATAGCCTCCGGCACCCCAATTCACTGACTTTTAATGTTACACACATAAAACATTTACATTTTATGGGTTATTATAATTATGGTATTTACTATTCCTATAAGAGGGTGAGAAAAAGGTGACCTTTGCAAACAAAATGGAATACTTTGTAAACAATATCCATAACTCTGAAGGCCTTAGGGAACACATTGACAAGGAAAAGAATGACAAAAGACGACTCTGTCGAGACAGTGTTTTATGAAAACCTTACACCACATGATTAAGATGCGGCCCAACTCTCCTGATTGTATTTTGCTACTGGAAATTTGTCTTCAATAATGAAACCTCATTCTGTGTGAGGATAGCTTCACTTATTTGAGGAAGATATCTAAAGCCACTATTCTGTCTGCCACAATGTGTCTTGTTTTTTGCCACTGAGTGTTACCGAGGTTGTGAATTTTCAATGCTACACAAAGAGGCTTAAACCTGATGTGGTAAAGCTATTACTTACTCTTGTCTTACTCTGATAGTGCTACTCGGTATGAAGCACTTTGCGCATCTATTTCATAATTCATTTTCTGTAAGAGCTTACTGTGATGGTTGATGGTGTTGATGAGCCGGACTCCTACGTGTGCGTGGTTGTACGTCACCAGAACAATGTCAAACAGTTCTTCACTCTGTGGGTACAGCTCCCGCAGACGAGCGTTCACAGCCTCCAGAGCCTGTCAGGGTACAGCAACAGTCAGGGGGGAAATAAAGTCTAATGTTCAGGTTTGCAAATTATAGGCTGTTCTGCATATGCTTTGTCTGTGAGCGTATGTCTGTGACTTTGACCTTGACAAAGGGGAACGCAGGCCCTGGGGCGAAGGGTTCGTTCTCATGTTCGATCTGGTATCTCAGATACTCCTCGACTCCTTTCTGCTCAAACACCTTCTGCTCCCGATCGGTCCGGAACAAGACCCGAGTGGAAACAGCGATGGTCACTGCGTTCTCTGGTTTTGGCTGCAGAAAAAAAAGGAAACAGACAAAATGGGATGATGGAGAGGAACAGAAGTTCAGGGAAGATGAGCGAAAATTTTTCATAATGATTGGAGAACAGAGGGGGAGGAGATGTGAGAGGTGTCACAGGAATAGATGAGCCCAATATTACCCATGGTGCACAATTGACCCTTAAACTAAACCCTGCTAATAATACTTTTAATGTTTCCTTTCAACATGTGCATGCGTGTACATGTGCTGCTATTACTATACAAGAAACCCCAAGGGCAACATCATAAAACTTTATGAGATTTCAAGACATACATAGTATGCTTAGTTACATGCAAAAACACGTGGTACATTTAGCGTGTTGTCATGCCTGTGAGCTACTTTAATGTCATCACATTATATTTTAGCTGCAACTGCATGAATGGAGATCAATCATAAGACACATTATGTTACCAATGCTTCATTGCAATGCAGTCCAAAGGACTATACAACAACTAATGGGTTGAGGAGCGGGGTGAAGTTTATGTTTTCACATTTTAACAAGTTAGAACTTCCTCTGTGTTATGAAATGAATTTCTTTGGACCCAATATCTGGGGCGGCTGTGGCTCAGTGGTAGAGTCGGTGGTCTTTCAATCCTTGGGCGTGTCCTTGGGCAAGACTGAACCCAAAATTGCTTCTGGTGGCATAGCCAACGGGTATGAATGTGATAACTGATTGACAGTTGGGCATGTGTGAATGTGTGTGTAAATGGGTGAATGTGAAGTAGTGTAAAAGCAGCTTTGAGTGGTCGCAAATACTAGAAAAGTGCTATATAAGTACAGTCCATTTACCATTTATCATCTAATTTTTTATTTTCCAACATTATTTCAACTAACTTTAGAATAGTAAACATTTAATACCTTAACAGATAAGATTTTTTACAATCTGAACAAACTAAAACCAGGTGGGTTTTAAAGCACTGACAGAACTAATCATATTGGTCTAGTTCAAAAGTCTTTACAGTCCTGGCAAAGGTGAAATCCACCTTGTTTATGGAACATGATATCTGTTATGGTATCTTTCTAAATGTCACATGAGAAAAGCAGAGTTACTTCCAATTTGCAATTTCCAGCTCTGCTTGTAAAATAAGGAACAGCTTTATTTGCAGACTCACCTTTTTCAAGGTCTGGTTATTAAAACTGATTGAGTGGACAAAATGATCTCAGACGGCTCATATGAAAGGTACTAGATGGCTCACTGGCCTCATGTTGCAATCAAATTGCCTAACGTGTGTGTTGGAGCACGCAGTGCTCATGTTTGAAGGGGGAGGGAGACATTCCTGTGGGGGCAGCCGGCTTTAGTGACCACAGCAGGCGGCTAAACTCAGGTGATGCCTGGATGGTGGGAGGAGGGGTGAAGGCGGCAGGGGGCTGTATGAGGGTTGTATCAGGTCACAAGACTTGGCCTAAATGTGTGGCTGAATTTGCTGTACAGTGTACCACATGTAAATGCAGCTTTTTTAACGTTCAATAAATGATCTAAATCATGAATGTTGCCTCTAATTATTGAATGATATAATCAGTGTAGTTACTCTTGACGATATCAGAGATCATTTTAACTATTTTGCAGTACAATGTAAATAAAGCTGTATACAAATCAAAAAGGCACAAACATAATGATAATATTGCCTGCTTCTGAGTCAATATATATCTACATCCATTATGTGTATCTGCAGTGTGAGAAGTAATCTGCATGCAAGTTTGTTTCCATGCACCGGTGGCTATGTGCTGGTAAATAGGCCACAGGCTGACAGGGGCACTGAGCCTTTGGCCCTCTATTTAGACTTATTCCATCACAACGACACTGCCTGCTGACATATCACCTACTTACCTATAAAGACACACACACACACACACACACACACAAGCCATGTTGTATACATGCATATACTGTATGCATATTGTACAGTGTGTAGTGTTGTCCTCTGTTACACATTCTTATGTTTTTAAAAGAAACACAAAATTCCCTAAGTTGAAAAATGTTCAAAAGAGATATATGACACCAAACTATTGACACACACAGAGACACATATCACCTTCAGGTTTTGTACATATATGTCAGGGTATAGAAACACAGGCAAATGTAGAAGAAGTGTTTGTACCGCACACTGATAAGCAGCATTATTATGTCACCAGAGAAGGAGGGACAGTTTATCCCCAGGGTGCATGTGAAGGTTGCTATTTGTAAGGACAAAACAGAATCAACACAGGACCTTCAAAGTGTAAAGGTGGGGCAAAGGTAAAACAAAATTTGGGCACTGCCCTTCTTTTTCATCATATAATACATATGCATAACATATTCACAAGAATTAAACTGCAGAAAGTAAGACAAACTGCTTTTTCTGCTCAGACGGGAGTTGAAATTAACTTTTGCTAAGGAAACAAACTTGTGCACTTTGTCAAATTTTGATTACCAAAAAGAAGTAAAATGTATTATATCTCTCTGCTTTAAAAGCATCCAAGCTTAAGTGGGTGTTTGTTTCCAACTGCCTCTGCTATGTGATTATGAGGATTTGGTTTATGTATGCATTTGATGAATGCATAGTCTCTCAGTGATGTTTGAATGAGACGTTTCAGTTGATGGCAAACTGTGACCTAGTTTTCGTTTTCTGAATGGAAGCTTAGTCAAGTTTAACTAGCTTCCACTGTACAAGTGTTCAACTAAGAGCTCTCAATTTCCCCAAATGTTCAGAGTTATAAAGAAACAAGTCTTTAGCTGTGTTCCGACCAAAAGTGAATGTTACTTATGCAGGTGCGACCGAGGTATTCTTTGTTAATTTGCGATGGTTAAACTCTTCCCACAAATAATTGCTTTTCATAAGTGGGAAAACCATCACTGTTGGGGTTCAACCATTAACATCACACAGCTTGGTCAATTTCACCACCTTAGCTGTATGGACATCCTCCTCCAGCTACATGAGGCTATCAATGTCCACTTTGATTACCTGTTAGCTAGAACCGGCTAGGTTCGGCTCGGCTCAATACCAAGATTTTTCAGATGCCAACAAACAAATGTCGTAAATATCAGATGTGCGGCACCCACCCATCTACACCCAGCAAGTCACAACAAAAGGGTTCAAAGGATACAGAAAATAACTTCATCATGCAGATTTGGAAAAAAACGCAGGCTTTGTGAGGTCTGTTAGCAAGACTAGACAAGCAACTTCTAAGATAGTTGTTTTTTTAAATGGCGTTTGGATTAAACAATTCTGAGGCAAATACCTTTTCAAATAATAAGTGAAAACGTGTCTGTGCATGCACAGATTTGCTTCTATATTTATGTATGTAATCACGCTGCTTGAAAATGTGCTCCGCTTTAAGTCTGAATGCACCAGTTAAAAAGGAAATGGTAGGATATATAACCAACACCGTACCAGGTAAGGGGTTCAAAACGGAGGGAAAAACAAATATCAGTTATGATATCAGTTTGTTGGCTTCACGGAACAACACACACACACACACACACACACACACACAAATACCACAGAAATGAACAGTTTTCGGAAACTATCAAAAAAAGTGTTTTCTGCTCTTTTGAAAAAAATTTGAAATGTACACAAATATTAACTCAAACTGAGAGTTTCAGATGGTCACTACTTTTTTGTGTTGGCCTATATCCACCATTCAGGGAAATGTTTTTTTACTTTGTTTATTTTCAGCCTATACAAGACCATATAATCTGTCAACTAACATTAAAAATTCAAAAACCACAGGAGCACGAGTTTACTAATCAGAGAGCTGTCGCTGTCTGTGGCTGCGTCGAGCAGCCGATGACTATCAAGAACAGTATGAATCAACATGACAGCACATGTGATGATACATCAGGTCAGGTTTCTGGTTAGTGGAACGGGTTTGTGTGATCATGCAGGCGCAACCAAAAGCTGCACAGTGGAGGGTTAAAGACGGTGAAAGGGCAATAGTGATGGTCATTCAGTAAAGGACACAACCTTTGACCTCACATCATGATGGAACATACTCACGAAGAACACGCCTCCCTCCACTTTCCGGGCTCTTCTCCCGGTTACCTTAGCAAAATGACAGTTTGTTTTATTCATGGGGTTATTATGACCTTAATCAAAAATACAACCCGAAATATCTTATCGTTTTATCTTATTTTTTTCTTGTCAAAAATCTTGGATCTAGTGTTGCATGAACAATAAAAAATTATGCAGATGCATTTTCCAGATGCATAATGCAATTCAATTTTCACACTTGAAGACAGTGACATAGACAACAATCACACAGTGTGTTGCGGAAAACATTCCCTTTTTAAATGCTGGTAAGAGACAGCGCTGTATATTCAAGACCTTTAGTGAAGCTTATCCAGAGTCAGTTTACTATGAATAACATGTCACACTGTCTGGGTATGATCCCAGAACAAGTCCAGTTCTCTGCTGTGATATGATACTTGTCGTGTTTACAGCCTGCCCTCTTACAGGGAATGCATCAATCACAAGGCTCCTCTGCACAGGAACCCACAGTAACAGAAATCCCCCACCTATTGATTTAGATGACGACAGGCAAGTCAATATAAGTAAACCTGTTGGGAATTGGGAAATGCTTAATATGCATGTGTGCTATTTTATGTCACACTCATTCATTCACAGGAATTAGAGCACCATTTTTTCCTTGTAAAGATTATAAAGGGAATTGTTGTTGCACCTTCCCCCTCCATTCATTGCTCTATATATTAATCCGGTCAGAGCTCTGCCAGATTAGCAGGACTGGTATCTGTGCCTAACCCAGATCTGTGAGTCATATGTTATTTACATCTCTGAGGCTGTGAGACTTCCCTTCCATCCATCTGAGAATAAAAGGAGGAGTATGGAAGAGGTTCCCAGAAAACCGTCAGAGAGAGAAAGAATAGTTGGGGGGGAGGTGATGATAAAAGAGGTGAGAATGAAAGGAGAAAGCGACAGGCCGGGGGGCTGAGTAACAGTAGGAGGGCTGATATTTATAGATAAGTAAAAGGCCAGTGATGATGTAGTCTGTTCAAGCCTTGGAGTACGACTGAGTGCTGTGTAACAGCTTTATTTACGTCCTGATTTGGCTGGCCCTTTTTTGAAAAAAGAGCCAAAGTTTTCGTAATCCTTCCTGTATGCTGTACAGGAGGCCTCCTAAAGTAATGACCTGCTGTATAACCCTCCATGTAAAATAGGATGAATTGTTCTTTTTTAACTGTTATTTAATCACAAAAAAACAAAACATACAGCATACATGGTTTTGTTCAAACACTGAAAACAACAGTTTTAGCCAAACCCTTAAGTGACAACTCTCACTAGCAGTTACTGAAGCCCCAAAAGACAAACTATCAAGTTAGCTAATACTGAACTCCTGTCTGGGTTAAATCACTGCTGTAGGAAGTAAGACATTTTTTGGTCCCCAGTAATAAAAACAATGTAATACCTTCCATGATAATCCTGCATTATCTTTTGTATTCATTGTCTTGGGTAATCAATAACAATAACACAACAGAGCTTTGATTAATAAAAACCTATCACTTGGGAACAGTATTAAGCGATTAAAAGTTACTTGATTATAAAGACAGATTTGAAATACAAGTAATTCAGAGATAATAAGATGCTTTATGCATTTTTAAGGGGTTAATAAAAAGCCATGATTAAGCCGGGCAGCTGTGGCTCAGTGGTAGAGTCGGTCGTCAATCGGAAGGTTGGATGTTGGATCCCAGTTCCCTCAGGCTACATGTCGAAGCGTCCTTGGGCAAGACACTGAACCCCAATTTGGCTTTGAGTGGTCGCAAAAGACTAGAAAAGAGCTACATAAGTACAGTCCATTTACCATATGTTTTTGCTTGAAATATAAAGCAGCAAGTTAACACGTACAGTTCCACATATCTGTTTCTACCATCAGGTTACAAGAAACTACATGTGTGTTCCTAAGAAGAGAAAACCGAGGGGTTTGGTGTTGAAATATCAAAGCATTAAGATGAAATAATATATCTAGCAAGAGATAACGGAACAATTAACACATGGACATTGTATAAAGCTTGGAAAGTTAAAAACACACTATGAATCATGCTGAGAAAGATCAAGATAAATGTAGTGATACCTGTACTATGATAACAAGAACACAAATGCTATCACCACGTCTACAACTTTATTCTCTTCAGGCGTAACAACCATGTAACCTTCCATTCAGATCAACAAAAGGCTTAAAATCTCTGTGATCTATTACCATTGTTGAATAATCACACGCAGTATACATTATGCTGTTATGTGTCTAGAAATTATGAATATGGTATTTAACGTGAGCACAGTTAAATCCTCCTGTGTAAAGTGTTTCTGATGAAGGCAGACAGTGTTATATATCACAGTAATGTAAAGCAGTAATATTGGGGTTGGTAGTTGAGCAGGATGGATGTTGACAGTTTAAAAATACACCACTGTGACCACACTAATCCTCCTCCACTAAGCAAAGATTACTCAGCTTCTAGCTACTTTTAGCTCTGCTACATTGCCTTCAGTAAAAGTAACCAGTTCTTTACTGAAGGTTCTTCCACACTGTTGAGGCATTACGTCATTAGCATGGGAAATATTGTAATTTTTCAGTTTATTTTTGTGCTGATATTTTGAAATATCATAAATAATAACACACGGTACTGTCAAAGACTAAAATTAGTTAGAAACAAATGGAAAAAGGCTGTAACTGAGCCTTTAGAACAAACAGCAGTGAGAAATTAAAAAACGTTTAATAATTTAATGTCAAAATATTATCTAGGCTAACATTTCAATTAGGTTAGCCTTTTAGCTTAGCCTTAGCTTGGGAGAGAAGCAACAGGGCAAGAAAGAGAAGAGGAAGAGGAGGAGGAGAGATCTTGGGAACAGATTTGTAGTGCACTAAGTGTGCACCCCAATGATCTAGAAATTATTGCTAAGAAACAACGACACACTGACAGACAGAAACAGATGTTCTGTCATTTCTGAATGGAAAGTTACACTTACTGGTTTTGGCTTGGTGGTGAGGCCCAAGTTGTCTTGATCAAACTCCGCTTTCTCTTCCCATGATCCTCTGCTGTCCCCATTGGATGAAGGGGCAACTTTGAGGTCCTTGACCTGTCCGCTCATCACCTGTACAGGGTCCAGACTCATCTTCACCATAGAGACTTCCCCTCTCTGTGCTTCCTTAGGTGGCTTCAAACCTACCCTCACCTATCTCCCTCTGAGAAGGACTAAATTCTCTTCTTCATCAAAATCAAACCACTTAAATGTCCTGCTGCAGTCCGTAGCATTTACCCAGATACTCCTAACAAGTGCATTGATAACAGGCTACAATGGTAGTTTGCTAGGCTTGCACCTGCCTGTGAAAGCAGGCCAAGTGTGAGAGCAAAAGTGCTCCCTCTTCCGTCTCCTGTTCACTTGTCTGTATCCTTTTTATCTCAGGAGGATTACTGCTCACTGCGCCCACTTCCAGAGGACATGAAAGACGCTCACTAACACACAACCATTCTCCTACACACCGCTTCTGTTGTGCATGCTTACACACATACTGTCAAATATACAGTCTGTCCTTTGTAAGTGTGTTGCAGGCTGTGCAGCAGTCCATCTGCTGCTATCCCTGTGCCTCTCTCTTTTCCACACTCACTGCCCCCCCTGTCTCATTCAATCACTCTCTTGCTCCCTGGCTTCGTTCGTTCCCCTCAGTCCTCCCGCTGACCAATCAAAGACCTGCTTCCTTATTCAGCATGGCTCCGCCCCTCTGCTGCCCCTTGTTGACAGTGCAGTTTGCCCAGGAGGCACATGGGACATTCAGGCAGGCGCTGAGAACACAGCAAACAAATAGCAATAATGATGAGCCATTTAATGTGGAGGCAAATCAAAGCTGTTTTTTTTTTCCTTTTAAATGTGCTGACATCATTTTCTCAGATGGAGAAGAGTTTTGTTTAATTTTACCCCTTTAAGAAACAAATGTTTTTCGTTTTTAAACCTTGCATTCGATATAGTTTAAATCGCTTTGACATACTGGGTTGAGAGTTATAAATATGTGAACACAAAATGAATGTGGTAAAATTTAAACAAACTATAGCAATTTTCAGGAACCATCTGTAAGGTTTGGAATGAAAGTACCAGGCATAGAAAAGAATAGAGTAAGTGTCCGTACAGACAGATGGCAGGCTGAGAGAGAGTAAGGGAGAGGTTGGTCAGAGAATAGGGACTTAAATTAGCCTAAAGGTAGCAGATAATGGATGTAACCTTCATTAAAACCAAGGTTGTACACCAAGTGAAACACAGGGACATTTGTGTCCTTACTCATGCATGTTAAGCACAGCACAGCGGTAGGCCTGCCAAAAGGCAAATGACTCCTTGAATTAATTTTATGTTCCTATGGTGGCTTTGTGCATTCATGGCAAGTGTTAATCTCTGATAACTGCAGTACAATTGTTCCATACTGTGGTTGTGACACTGTACTGTTTGTTTGTTGTAATTCACTGCCTATCAAAATGAAGGATTCATTTCTAAATTGAATATAATACATAATCTCTGCAGTACATTTGGATTTATTGTAACACTAACTCTGATCAGTCAGGGCTGAACATTTTTTCGAAGCTTCTTACTTCAAAAGTCAATTCACAAGTTTTGGACGAGGATGCAACCAAAGTTCTATATCAATGTTCTATTTTGTGTGCTCACTATGTGGCAAACAGTGGTTCCACAACAAACCATGGACGTCACATCACTTGTTCAGCCTGCTGCCTGTTTCTTATAAAAAAATTGTTGTTATAAAAGTTGGACTCAAACCAAACACTGTACAGGACTTATATAAACTAAACTTGATTTTTGCAAGAAACTTCCAATGGGCAAGAACCATAGACTGAGGAAAAAGATGGATGACAAAAGTGAAACTAAATTTAGAGCGCCCCCTGCTGACTGGCTGCAGTATAGTTCATAAAGCCCGCCTTCTCCATGTTAACAGGTGGGACATGAGTCAAAGTATAAAATCAAAATACACGCCAAATACATTTTTCTCAAACATGGTTTCTGTCATTATAGTCAGTTATTATCAAGCTGATTTACGTCCAAGTGGTCATTTTTCTGACAAATTTCTTTTGAAGTTTAGTTCAAATTAGTTATTTGATGCTATCAAAAGGATGATTGACAGATCTGTTGACAAATGCTGCTCCTGCAGGCGATCTATTTCGGATTAGCAGAGTAGAGGACGAACGGCGAGAGGAAACGTAACTAAAACAATCAGTGAAGTTCCCATACCTGTGAACGTTAACCTCAGACCACCACAAAGAAGCTGTTCTATTGTTAAATACGCCGGCGTGCAGGATCTTTGCTGAATTTTCACTAATTTAAGTGTGTGATTTGGTTAGCGGAAGTGGCTACAGCAGCGTCACCTGCCGATTTCTACTGTGCAGACTCTGGTTCCATATGACGTCACCATCGCAAGATGGCAGCGGCCGTCATGGGGGCTATTTTGGCATCAATTCTGTACAATGAGAGCAGATGAGACGCGTCGTCAACGTATATACATACAGTCATTGGCAAGAACCCACAACGACATGTGCAAGTAACTACAATAAAAGTTACCATTAGCATTATAGCTGGTGAATTATCCTACAGCTCAATACAGCCACTGAGCAGCTTGAATGAAAAAGCTTAACAAAGAGTGTGTTTTCTCCAGCTTGGATTTAAAGTCCACCTTCTTTAGATTTCAAAAACACACAATAAGACATTATTGCCTCCTGTGTTGTTTACCTAACTTAACTCAATAGGCCATGTTTTCTGGCTGATCACACACCATGAAGGTAGTACTTGCACCTAAGTTGGGTGCAGTGGAAGTTTGTCAGGTAGAAGCTTCCAGCACTGCAGCTTAAGCAAAATGTTGATAGAGAGAGGGAGAGAGTGAGCTCATGCAGAGTCCAGATCCAAACTGTCAAAATTTGACGTAGGCCTACACAAAGGTGCAAACGTTGCTTTGTGACATAAGACAACATTTAAGACAAATGTGTCAGAACATCTCCTGAAATTATTAGTCCTTGAACTGCGTCTAAATTTTGTGCAATTCCTTCAGTCCCACACTGAAATTCATCTAAGCAATTTCACACTTGACACTGTCTGCTGTATGCTACAGGTATGGGTCTCTGTGGCCACCATATTGAGGAGGTCCAGATCTAAAAGTCAACAGACTAAGCACCAGAAGTTATACCAGTATTTGTAGCTGCCATATTGGAAAGATCTGCTACATGTTTCATTTTCATAAACATTTAAC
Organism: Semicossyphus pulcher; assembly: GCF_022749685.1. Taxonomy (NCBI): domain Eukaryota; kingdom Metazoa; phylum Chordata; class Actinopteri; order Labriformes; family Labridae; genus Semicossyphus; species Semicossyphus pulcher. Next base: position 26,320,123 of record NW_027211726.1, read on the forward strand.
ATTGCTCACTTAAACCATTTCACAAATGACATGACAAACATTTCACTTTATAAGGTTATTGTAAAGAAATATTTGGTTCATTAGCATGTTTACTAGCTAGTTGCTAATTTTGTTTGTCTACTTTTTGGAGCTACAGTGGAGTTTCCTTCTGTTTTTTAGTTTAATACTATTTTCTATTACTTGATTTTCACTAAATAGTCATTTAAGATTTTTCATGAATGTCTCTACTTTGCTCTCTCTCTGTTGAGTGTAATTTGGTTTTAACATGGACATGAGCCTGTTGTTAGTAAACTTAACAACTGACCTTTGTAAGACATACTTTTCGGACATTGAGTGAGTGAGGTTACAGCTCCATCCTGTGGCCACTCTGCAAACTGCACCAGTTGAGCATGACCTCTATTGCTGCAGTGTGATTCACTGTTTCTCAGCTGCTCAGCCTCTGTGTGCGCATTTGTGATGTTTGGTTTTCCACTGAGCTGAAGCCTGATACTGATGAAGCTCAGAATAGGTTTTTATTGATCCTTGATGGATGGCGGGGGAGGGACAATGGAAAACAAAGGTTCAGCTCACACGCTTTAAACTGAGGGCTGAAGTGAAACAAGAAAGCAAAGATCTGATATTGTGAAGAAATCTGAATTGATATATAAATATCTTTTTTTCCGACTATTGGACTAGACTTTTGTCATACTGGAAAAATAAGTGAAATTAAGCTGTATTGTCCTTTAATACAGCATTTAAAAAACAGGAAATGTGTTTTATTTTTCAGCATACATGGTCTGTAAGTGTATCTGGCTCTTATGGGAAGTACATTTGCATATTGATTCATAAAGTGAAAGCTTAATCTGCATGAGTCATTTCATTGTGGACATTTTTTCTCCAGTGATGTCCAGCTAAGTAAACGAGAGACTGCAGATACCAGAAGCAAAATTAATTTCCGCAGTCATTACATTTTACAGTGAGTTACAGCTCTGGTTATGTGTGTGTGTGTGTGTGTGTGTGTGTGTGTGGGTGTGTGTGTGTGTGTGCGTGTGTGTGCAGCAACATAGGTGTGTGTGTGTGTGTTTTTTGTGTGTGTTTATGTACTTGTCTTCATGCCTTGTGGCCTCAGCGTGGTTACCATGAGAACAGCATGAATGGTGACCTCACTGCAGTAGTGTGACATCACTGCTAGACGGTGACTCATACTCTTGGCTCACTGTTCTGTGTGTGTGTGGGGGTGCTTTAATGTGTGAAGATGCTATTGGAGCACATTGGCCAGGCAAGACGACAACAACAGTTACTCTGGACATCCATGTGTTTTATTCTATGTAACAAAAATAATTACATCGTCTTTGTTCTAGGATCCTAATATTGAAATCAAAAACAAAAAGGGCGAAATAATCAGATGGGACATTAGACATTTACATGAACATCATAGAGAAATGTTGAAGAATAGAATTGTATTGCACCACTGAGCACAAATGATCCCCTTTCAAAGAAATTTGACTATCCATGTTGGTATTCATGTGACAAAGCTCAGTGTGTCAGTCCAGAGTTTCTGAAGACTGGCAGCAGATGAACTGCATCACATGTCATCAATACAGTATCACTTTATTTTTTTTACTCCATCTGATACAAACACAGCGATTATAGTTCACTTTCCCCTCATGACACAATCTCATCTTTGGCACACAAATTCTACAGAGTAAATGTTTAATTTTGTCCATGTCATTTTGAATTGAAAACTGCATGAAAAAAAAATCATCCAATGAGAAAGCAATTAGAAACAATAAAACAAAAACCATTTGAGTCTGTTATCTTGGAAAGCCAAAGTGGCTCCCTCACTCTGAACCTGTGCTTATTAGGATTGACAGAATCGAATAAGCAGAGGAGTCCTCAGACCAACACGCTGTGAAGCCACTATGTGAGCCAATGTGTTTTACTTTACAAACTGTTTTACTGCATACTGTTTTATGTTAAGTAGGATGTTAAACCAAGGCTGTCATGATAATACATTGAGTCACAACATGAGGCAATAAAATACATTGAGCTGTCTGGGTGACTATTTGTACACTCCAACAAATTTACAAGACATTCATTCTGGTAATATCAATCTTAATCTTATGTCTCTGTTATTCCTTAAATAGGAGCAAAATAATCTGCCAGTGGAGTGAAATTATCCCATATGCTGGTTGACAAATCCAATAAAAAAATCATTTTTTTGGTCCTATCTTTATACTTTTACTGGGATTGGCTAAAAAGATAATGAATGCTCTAGCCTACTTATTGTGGAGGGGTTTACACACAGGCCTACACTTTATTTGATTTTTATTGTAACATCTTCACTTTAGTTTAGCTAACTCTTAAGAGGCTAAATGCTCGACAGCAGTTGCTCAAAAATTGTCTGCAGGTTTGTGTTTTTTTAATTGTTAGAATAAAAATAATTGCTGCAGCTTTAAATATTGTTAATCATTCCAATAGTTCACCGTATAGCAATAAAAAAAAAACCTGCATTAAAAATGTAGCTGTGTATTCGTCGAATTAACCTCACTCCACTTTCAGATTTCTGCACTTCAAGAACAAAGACTCTTAAGACTGACGGATAATTATCAAGTTGTTAACATCAGATAACATTGCTTGTGTTGATCTTGAGGCTTCATCATTACATAATAAATAAAGGAGAGCTGTACAGTTGTTGGGTTGTTGTGAGGCTTGACATTATACCTCCATCCACTGGGTGACACTGTGACACAGGACTGTTTCATTTCTTATCACTGATACCCCTCTCCTCACACCTGCGCCTCAGCAACCTCCATTTCAGAAAGACCCCCCCCGCCTTCTTACTGAACCGTAACTATGTCATTTGGTGAAACATTACAATGTGTGAGTAGTATTTGTAGAACTGCAACAGTAGGCTACAGCAAACAAAACAACACGTCCCATATTGGAGACAGTACATAGGCTACTGTACACCAGCGGACCACAAAAGCAAGTGTAGGTGTGGGTAATAATACTTAATGGTTCTGTGTGAGGGTACAAACTTAAACTAGACTGAGGCATTTCTTGTTACACAAATGATACAATACAAAACACAAGTAACATAAAACACGTACAAAACACTTGCAAAAGTGTCCCGAAATACAGCACATACTGAGCTTTCACAAGCACTCACTCTCTCTCACACAACACATACATACTCTCTCTTACACACACACACACACACACACACACACACGCACACAGTAGCTGTGTCATCTTATGAAATTATGTCTAAGATAGTGGTACATTTACATTTACATATTATATTTGTTTATATTCATAAATACGATTACAGTCGTATCATAATATACATGTAGCTTTATCATTACATTATCACACAGGAAAGGCTCATTCTTGTTCTTAAGGGAGGGAGCATGCTCACTGGTTGGGTGAACAAGTAGCAAATTAATCTAAATCGCTGTAAGAAGAGAAGTGAATTATTACTTTTTTGAGAATATAGAAAAACATTTTTTTATTCAAAGGGGAAAAAATGTTTTGGTCTGATCCAATGAGTCAGAATTACTTCTGCAGGACTTTGGGGGATACAGTAAAAGGTCTTTTTAGAGTTTTGGGGTATAATTGACTTTGAGGTCCTAGCAACATATAAGGATTTTAAAATGCGAACAGAGATGATAAAAACCAAATCACAAAAAAAAGATTTATGCATCCTTTTATAAATACTTGTTCTTTAGTACAGAGGTCCATAACTAGTAGTGTTAATACTAGTTAAACAAAAATTCTCTTTCTTACTGAGGTTTACTTGATTGGATTGACGCCACGTATGAAGCTACAGCCAGGAGACTGCTAGCTAAGCTTGCTAACAAAGACTGAATGCAGTGAGAACAGGTTTCCTAGCTTGGCGCTGTCCAAAGGTTGGAAATCTGTCTACCTGCACCTCCAAATAACACATTTGATACAAAATGTTATTTGCTGGCAATTCTTCCCAGCTTTCAAGATAACAGTCTCTTGGCTGCAGCTTCATATTTAACAGACGGACACAGGAGTTATATCAGTCTTCTCATCTGACTCTATATAATTGACTTAAAATTAGATGTCAATCAAAGGAGAATATTTAATCTGTTCTAAAAAAAAAAGAACCTGTGGCTAACCACTTGTTTGCTGATCCCTTGAAATACACAGTTTAGTGAAGCTAACCGCTGGAAATTACTGACTATTTTAAATTCTGTTTCAACTTACTTAGACAGTTATCTGCCATCATTCATATTCACAAGCAGGTGAGCACACGTACACACCACCATGGCTTCCCCTTCAACCTTTTGCTCTTTTTCGAATTGATTTTAGATCTGAGCTGAGTTCAGCAAAGCTCCTCTCCCTTCATTATCAAAGCGCTTCCTCTCTAACATTTAGGGAGGAAGAAGACGAAAAGGGGGGAGAGCAGGACAGTGGGAGAGGAAGAGGAGATACAGCTATTTCAGCTTTCTATGTGAAGCAACAATGAATCATGGAGGCAGGTCTGGCCTTTCCGAGAAATACCGTTTCTGTCATATGGCCTGTAATTACTGTCCTGATTACCCCCACTCCACACTGGTCTAGTGGCTCCTTCTGCTGGCATGTTTCACAATATCCTGTGTGTTTCTCTTTTTTCTAATTAGGCTTAAATCACATGTCGGACTGTTGACCCAATTTCCAGAGTTAATTCAGTTTTGCTGCCGTAACTCAGGGTTTTACTTCACAATGAACACAGAGCTGGTTTTATTTATTTATTTTGGTGCTGGGAACAATGCACATAAACCATCTGTAATACTGTAAAAATGTAATATCAAACAACAACATTTTTTTTGTTTCTCTCCTTTATAATGGAACCTGTTGATGAATGAAAAATATAGTATTTTTTAAATGATTTCCAGTGATATATTAAGACTTTGTTGTCCCAAAATATAAATAGAAAAGATTTTAAATGGATATTTGCAGCTGAAAACAGAACATAATGTGCTGGTTTTAAACTGTTGTTTTTTAAAACTTATGCTAGGAGAAGAGTTTGTAGATACTATCATGACATAACATTTTTATACTTGGGGCGTTTAATTATGACAAGCTAATGTAGTGATATACTGCGATTCTTCTAATAATCATCATACTAATCAGCTATGTGAAGTTAAACGTCAAATGTCTATTTTCAGCCAACAAGAGACATGCAGAGAAGGTTTCGTTATGTCGAGGACAAAGCTTATTCTAATCTAATTACTTGTCCTTTTATTAAACACATGTAATTATTTGGATGGGATATTGATTTGTTAACATGTGTGGAAAAGCTTTCAGTGCAGCCAGAAGACACTGAGCAGCCCATCAGTATGCTTCACCATGCTGCTGGAGGCAGCCGTCTGAGACTTTCATCACCTGCCTGCCTCACACTCGGAGCTCGGACACACTGTGCTGTAATCTATCAAGAATGCTCTCTTTAAGTGCCATAAACTGGCCATGGATTAGGCTATTGAGGAACTAATGGTTGCAACTGCGCACTTACATACACATGCGGAATGGGCAGTTTGATCTTGATTCATAAAGTGTATTTTTCTCGGGAAATGTCCACACACACATTTTCGCATTCATACTCAACACATAAGGACATCATAAAACTAACTCACACACAGCTCATGGTTTTGTATATTTACATAATTTTCTCTCTATCAGCGTTTTCTCTCTCAGCGCTCTATGGACCATATGGACCAAACAACAGGCCATTTGTTGGTTTAATGCCATTCCTTTCTTCAAGCTATCCCATGGTGCACAGAATCCGATAGCAAAATTGACATTCTGGGTACCTGAATTTACACTAGAGTGAGACATTAAAGGAAAAGTCTGGAACAACACTCATATCTTTATGGCATATATGAAGCTGGAGCAAGGTAGCGTATCTCAGCATAATGTCTGGAGACATGGGGAAACAGCTGGCCAAGCTCTGTCCAAAGATTAAAGAAAATCTCAAGTTAATAAGCAGATTTATCAAAAAAATCTAACAATTAGCAGATTGTTAAAATTCTCTTGAAGATCCTATGAGGGACTTTGGGGTTGTGTTGATTTTGGTGCCCCCTGTGGACAATGTGGTACCTCTTACCTCTTTGTTGCTCTTGTCATGTACATGTCTAAGTAGTGTTTAACAAAGAATCTCATCCTACTTTCTTTTGACATTGAAATGTATCACTCCCTCTTCAATCTTTGTGGTTGAAAATAAAGAAAAAAGGCTGATTTAGCAGTGCAATGTTAATTCCCTCATCTGATACCTACCAGTGGTTATAGGCCGTAAAAATAACTATAAAGATATAATCAGTCTTGTTGCTGATGGTCTCGCTTGCTTTTGTAGCGCATATAGAGGCATCAGTATTAATTTCAGCCCGTTTCATAACCAGCTAAAAACTCTGGGAAAAACTGTTTGTGAATCTCACTTGTGAGACACAAAAATGAACAGTGTCCAAGTGGTGGTGACACTTTCACATATTTCCGTTTCCATTATTGTTTATAATCAGATTGGGTTTGTAAAGACACTCAGCTACAGTGAAGCAGAAGCCCCGCAGGAGTGTACTTCACAGTAGGACGGCCTGGAGAAAAAGAATGGCATCAATCAGAGGCTGAACTGTGTTCCCAACATGCCTCATTCCCAGTCAGCACTGTCTAAAATAATGGAGAAAAGCTTCCCTGCCTCCTCCTCTTCCTCTAACTGCATCCCTCCCTTTTTTCTTCAACCCTTCTGCTCTCCCATCCTCCATCCTTCTCTTACTTCAGTTTAACTTTCCCTCCCCTCCCCTACCCTCCCTCCCTCTGATTCTCCACCCATCTGTCTTTCTACTTCTGCATGTCACACTGCAGCAGTAGGACAATGGAGGGGTCAGACTTGGCGGCTTCTTTAAACTCTTCCAGGGTAATCTCATCATTGTGGTCCTTGTCCATCTTTGAGAAGATCTTGTCCACACGCTGCTGTGGGGTCAGCCCATCCTCGTTCATACGCATCATGATCACAGTGCCCACCATCTTATAGATGGCCTACAAAGGTAGGAAGAGAAAAACTGTAAATTTTTTCTTCAAATGAATCGATAAGAGGGAGGATTTCTCTCTACTCAGCCCCGCTTCATCTTAAATAACACATACCTCAATGATCTCCAGCATCTCCATGCGGGTGATTTTACCATCCCCGTCCAGATCATACATGTTGAAAGCCCAGTTGAGTTTCTGCTCAAAGCTGCCCCTTGAGGTGATGGAGAGGGCGCAGATGAACTCCCTGAAGTCGATGGTCCCGTCACCATTCTTGTCAAATGTCCGAAACGCATGCTGGGCAAATTTGGAAGCGTCACCGTAAGGGAAAAACTGAGAGAGGAAAAGAAGGCAACATGACTGACTAATTTGTTGCATTGTGCATCACTTCAAAATAAGTGCATAATGAGCAATGTAAGATCCAGTGTTGTTTGTGTTTGAATTGTGCTAATTATAACCTGAATAATGGGTAATATTATCTTGTTGATACTTTGTTGATTCTAAAACATGGAGTATCAATTCTTAATTAATATTCTTTAATGAACAGACTTTATCTTTAACAGTTGTATAGGCCTATTACTTGGCACAGATTGCAACTGAAAGTGTTATCATGTTGGATGTTATCCTGACAAATACAGTGCAGATCACACTGCACTGATTTCATAATTAATTATCAACTTTTTTTTATCAGGTTTTCTACATAAAGTAGTGTGTTCTATGCTGTGATAGTTTTTCCCTTGAATCCACTTTTCTCACTATGACTCTGTGTTGACTAAAAGATGAAGACCTCTGCTTATTAGTCAAATCACGGATCGCTGTGTGCAATGCATACAACAACAGGAAAATAACACAGTGACTGTGATTGTGGGGGACTATGGTACTAACAAGTGCATTTGGTGAGCAGTAACTCTAATCTATAATTTAGAAAATACAATATATACGTAAATACAGATTGTTATAGATTTTAAAGCCATAAATAAACAGTTTGTTGACATTGAAGACAGAAAATGGCAAAGACTAATTATGGGGGTTTATTAGTGCTATGTGTTCGGATCTGGTATATAAACAGCTTTTCTCTAAAGACATGAATGAGGTAGGAATGTTAACAATATGAAACTGAAGTCTGAATGCAGAAGGAACTTCAATTCACCCTTTAATTTTCTGCTGCTTATCTGTTGGATACAACTGCAGCAGTTAGCTTGTTCACATGATAGATAAATTCCTTCAGTACAAGGCATAGCTGTTTTCTATGCTCTATTGAATGGGAGTAAATGAGAAGCTATGCAAAAGTGATCTAAAAATATCTTTAACACCTGTGCAAGCATGAAGAATCTCTCCGGCATCGTGCCATCTTAAAGGCTCCAGAATGTTCTATCAGAGTTTTATGCAGCAGCAGAGTCAGTGGCAGGACGAGAGGCTCTGCTTCCTCTATAAGCCCCAAACACTGGGCGATTAGACTGCCAGAGTAACATAACAGCTTTCTATAAATTGATGTCCATTCAGCGAAAAACTTTTTTCTATTCCACTATCAAAAAAAACAATGAGCACAATTTTAACTGTAGGCAATGCTGGAAATAGCAATGAAAAACATTTTGTAAAGGCTCCAGCCCTGCTTCCACTGCAAATTCAACTGCTATGATTTCCCTTCCTCTGCCACACGTCCTATTTCATGCCTCTCCCCTGCCCTCACCTTAACATAGAGCTGCTGAAACTCCTCCAGGTTGAGGATGCCAGAGGGACAGTCTTTCAGGAAGCCTTTGTACCATTGCTTCAGCTCTGCCTCGTTGAATTCCGTGTTCTTGGTCAGGTCATCCAGGACCTCTGGAGCCAGCTTGCTGTTGTGTTTCCCCATGATGCTTCACCTCTCTAGGGGTGGAGACACAGAGAGAGGTGGGGGGGTTAACACCATAGGAGGAGTTGTTAGACAAACAACAGCAACGGCAGTAATTCCCCTGTGTTGTTGCAACAACACCGATCTCTGAGGATGGATGCAAACAAGGAATTACCTTCATGGAGACACACACATCGGAAAGCTGCACTGTCTTTATGTAGTTATATGTTTATATTTACAGCTGCTAACATACCTATACTGAAGATGCAAAAAACCTACCATAAGATTACAAATCTGACTCAATTGCAAACTTTTCTGTCAAAACACAATCTATCCAGGAGGACCATATAGTAAAATATTACACAACAACTATTAAAATACCATCAATTGTTAAGTGTTTCTTTTCATGCTTTACTTTTGGTAAATAGTCAATGGACTAAACACACTTTTCTAGCCAATCTAGAGATAAAAAGACAACTCGCTCTACCTCTGAGCCACAGTCCTCCCCTTTTTTTGGTTGACATACTAAAACATCTAAAAGTGAAAGTCATCTTAACTTTATAGCATGTACGTTGGCAAAAAAAAATGTGACAGAATTGCTTCCTGGTCTAGACATTTTATTATTTCTCTTGGCTCCTCTGGTGGTGACTGCATTTAAAAAAATAAATCCAAAAGTCAAGTTTTAGTGTCGGCTTTATGTCTATATAATTGAAAGAACTTCAACACGCTGCTATGCAGCTGTGGACACAAAGAATAATAACTATATCGACATGATAATATATTGTTTTAACAATCGCTTGAAATCAAGTGCAGGGGGGAGGGGTCCAAATTTACAGGGCATCACATCACCACACAGAGCAAGCTGGTTGCTGCTGTTTACAGAACATTATCGTTCATCAGTGTGGATGCTTTCATTGTTATAACTATAGGGATTGTTTTAGGTGTGAACAGCCATTATGTCAGCTTTAATCAGTTATTTATCAACTTTTCAATCAGCTGTTCCATCAAAATGTTCATCTGTTCCAGTCAAGCTTTCCAGCTGCTGTTGTTACAGGAGCCGAGGCTTTATACTGTACTCAAGGTTTGTATTAAGAAAGGCCTGAAAGATGTGTCATTTTGGGTAATCTTGTAAGTAAAGAAAGTTTGGATATTTTAGAAGGATGTAAATTGACTGCATGTTGTGCGAAAGCAACATGGTTTGTGTTAATGGTGTGGTCCAAAAATGTTTGTTATTAAATCAAAACTCAAAACAGTTCTCCAATAATGGATAAGGTACAACTACATCCATTTGGAAAACATTTAATACATTATTTACTCGGATATAAAGTTAAAGCAGATAACATACGAAATAGAAATGTCCATGCCACAAAAGTTATTTCCTTTTCTATGTTGACTTGTGTCATTCTTCCTCCATTATCACCTTGTGTGAGTATAAGCCCTGCCATAAAATGGCCCATTAAACTGGCTCCTCACCACACACATATTCACATGTCTGAGGACCACTGCAGTGCCTTCATGACGCCATCCCTGAGTCATATTCCTGTCTGACCTCTTTCACACTTGGTCACCTGGACACAGCCGACACAGCTGTGTCAAGCGGCCACAAATCCTCTTCATAATTGCAGAGGGAGTGCGGGGTTGGTTGAGAGGCTGAAATATCATCCTGCCATGCTTTATGGCGAGTGAGTCATCTAGAAAGATGCAACAAAACCCCAAGTCACTGCAAAGTGCACAAATATTTTGGACTTTGTATTCCCGTGACAACTGGGAGGCACTGAAGGAGAGCAAATAGCTTAAAGGAAGAGCAATAAATGGAGTCAGGCCATTCCAACATTAACTTGTTGTGAAAAGGTCACCTGCAATCTTATCAAGTCGAGACACAAAAATGAATGTTTTTTCTCTGCTAACAAAATCCTCCAAAAGCTGCTGAAGACAAAAGAGAGTTTGCTGCTCAGTAAACAAATGAAAAGAAATTGGCCTGTAAACTGGATGACAGATAAAAGCAGGTGCAGACAATGAGTCAAACACTTATGAATAGTCCTGTACGTGTCAAACATTATAGACTTTTCAAAACCAGGTGTGTTATGCAGTTTTTTATAGTTAAATAAATACATGATATTACCTTCTGGCATACTGGAAAAATCTGGATTATGATTTTTGCAATTTTGGAACAAGCCAAATTGAATGCCTTATTTGTACAGACAAATAACAGCAAGGCAATATTATATATAATATATTATATATATGTTTTTTCAAACACAATGCATAGAAAGCAGTGCTGGCTGCTGGCTCCCCTTTACCAGTGTTGAAAAAGCTATCACAAGTCACATCTAGCTTTTAGCATCTAGCATCTAGCTAGAAGGCTAAACAACTACATTGGGGATGGATACTAACTTTAGCTAGTACTAGCCATCTATAATCATCACACTGTTAATGCTGTGTGCAGCAGTGAATCTATCCTGCAACGTTTAGCAGAAACCAATTCTTCTTATGACTTAATTAGAAGAATACACTGCACTAATCTTATAAGATGATCATAACGACATAAAAATAAAACACAAAACAAAAATGTAGAACAACAGATAAACAGATGAAAATAAAGGTGGGGCATCTGCCCACCAAGCTTGAATGGGCATGATGCATCTGAGGTGCAGGCACAGATTCTCGGGGTTAACTGCTGCAGGATGGATGTAGACAGATGTTAGGGGCAGCCGCGTGAATAAGTATCACATACGGGGGTCCATGTTGTGGCAGCAATGCCTTTGCTGTTTACCCCCAAGAGGCACAAGTTCAGTTGGAAGGACCATCATTCAATAAGAGGTTTTCAATTATTAAATCAAATCCCTCTTAGACATGTGTGATTCTCTGCCTTAAGCAGCAGACATTTAGAATGACTGTTTAACTTAAACAAAGTCATTGACAGTTTCCACTCAGGTACTTCTGTAAATCACTGACTGTATTGACACACCACAAGCACAAACTAGCAGTGCATTTCTTTTGGGTCGTACTCTCCTGGACATATATTTACACACACGCACACACACACACACACACACACACACACACACACACACACACACACACACACACACACACACACACACACACACATACACACACACTCCACAGAGCTGCAATGTTTTTTCTTGCCTGTTACTGAGGCAGATGAGATTTATCCCTCTGTTAGGGAAGCAAACGTAGCGGATAATACAGTTTCCTGTGGAGGACAGTGAGAGGCGTGACTAGCCAAGCAAACACACTGGAAACTTATCCCATCTTAGAGAATCACAATGAGCACTGCTCATGCCAGCAAAACTGGCAACCCGTAGGTATGGTTCCCTGATCAGACACTGCCTACCAACTAGGTGCTCCGATCTCTGCCAGCTCTTCTTTCTGAGGCTATTGTGCAGGACTTTTCCTCAGTAGAAGGTTAGCTGGGGATAACCCTGGCTGTTTCATTTTCTTGGATTAGGTGCTTCCTAATGTAACAAAATAATGTAAATATAGACTCTCAGGTTCCTGTTTATAGCCTGGTTTCACTTCCACAAGTTGTTAAATGATTTTAAAAGGTCTTCTGATGTGCTAACTATTAGCTGCCAAACAACCAGACAGTCAGAGCCTCGTGGGCAGGATTAAGAACAGGCATATCTGAGGCAGCAAAAAGCAAAAAAAAAAAAATCCCCCAAAAGTTGCTGCTTGACTGATGTCTTTAGAATTAAAGTGCTTTTTCCCGAGCAGTCAAATCAATGCACTTTATTTAACTGCATAATTGTACACAGAACAATGCAGGAGCAACAGCGTTATAGACTGTCAACGTTACAAACCTATTTTCAAAATGACCACAAACCATAAAACTAACTGTGATGGAAGAGGAGAAGGGTGATAGAAACACGGGGGAACATAAAGTGAGACAGTATCGTGCAGTGACTCCAGTCTGTAGGCTGCTCAGACGCTCTCTCCTCCAGTGTTGGAAGTTACATTTTATTTATCTCTGATGAACTCTGCTGCTGTTCACGGTGATTGACACTTCAGCTGTCAGCACTGTCAGCAGCCCAGCTGGAGAGAAGCTCCAAGGAAGGCTGGGATTTTGTAACTGAATACGAGACGCCCACCTTTACTTTCTCTGACTGTGGATGATGTGTGTGTCATGCACAACATGAGACTCATGCATTCTGATATAGGAATTTTGTGTTGCGATGAACAGAAAAAAATGCACAGAGGATGTATTTGCTGCAGCTGCTTCAGCTTTATAGAAGTGTTGTATGATCTTGCATCCTTTACATGCAGCTACATATATTGTATTAGGTGCATAATCATACAATCTAGTAAAGTGATCCCACATTTTGAGTTGAGTTTGTTCTTGTCAGCCATGAAGTTCAGAATGTAAGCATGCAGTTTTGCAACTACAACCCACAGACGCTGGGAGCTTTGTCAACATTAAGGGATAAAAAGGACAAGCTTTGGGCTTTGTTTAAATGAAGTCATCTTATTCATGAGCTTACCAATACATTGATACCAACCAATCAGGAACCTGTACCAATAAAGCATGCCCATTGATACCGATCCTACAAAAATAGATATTAGAGTCAAATTAAGATTATTTGACTAAACTCCAAACGAGGCTTAATCTTACAACACAATATTATTAACACGATATTGATGATCATTAATCATAGACAATGACATGAAACATCATCAATATGCCAACCCTTTTGTGTGAAGGGACCTGCTTTCTAAATATTCCACAGAGAAAAGTATGCAATTCAGCTGAAGAACAAAATTACCAATCAAAGGTTTGCCTTTGATTAAGCGTGAACAGCACCAGTGAGAGTGATTGAAAGTCACTCCCACTGGAGCTAATATGAATAGCTTTATTTCCCTGAATGCTTAAATTTCAGCCCTGTGGCCTGCCATGCAAGCCAAATGGGATCAATTGGCCTGGCAACATGCTGTTATTGTGCACAATGACGTCTTTGACAGTCTGTTCACGTCGACATGCTGGAGAGGCCCAAACACATTCATAAAAAAGCATACACACAAACATGCCAGATTAAAGTAGGCACAACTCAGACAATTCTCATACAGACACTCATACACCGACATAAATAATTAGAAAAAATATAACAAGGAGGAGGATGGACACAGCAAGAGAAGAGTTTGTGCTTGAAAAACGAATTGGGGTGGGTGGATGACTCAATCTGGATTCACATCTTTGAGGGGCAAGACAAACAGATAGAGAGAGAGAGAGACAGGGAGTGAAAGGTGATGAAGAAGGAAGGAAGGAGAACGATGGGAAGTTGCAGGCAGATAATCAGAGCTTGAGGCAAATTGTCCCAACAGGCGTTTAAAAGAGAAAGACATGAGGCTCATTTAGTCTGAGGGGCTGTAACACATCTTCTTTCCAGCTGTCAGACTGATAGTAAACACAGAGTCTAATCTGAGTTGTAAATGAGTGGAACACTGTGAGTATGTGTCGAGCCCAGCTTGACAGTAATCTAGCTGATTAGATGAGCTAGTTAAACGTGTGCGTGTTTGAGTGAGTAATAATAAAGCTTACATTTTGAGGGCAGTCTTCTCAACTCAAGACACTTCGGTTCGGCAGTAGCACTGTACAGGCGCGTGGCATCTGAACACTAACCAATACCAGATCTAAAAGGCTCAAAATGGAAGCATTTTCTCCATTGAAATTAGAAGGATGTGTATGATGTGGTCATTTTTTCCAAATAGATACACTTATTCTTGCCATAACCAAGCAGTCCTTGTTGTAAGTCTTTAAATGAAATCACATCATAGGTGAGTCTGTTCTATTTAAGTGTCCTAATAACACAACACACTATATCAGGGGTCTCATTTACAGCTGTTTTCATTGTTTTATTAAAAAAATAAGGTCTAAAACGTTGTGATTTGGCAGGAGAGTGTGCAGGCATGTAAGCAAACTCTGACCCATGCATAGGAAATTTATGAGGCAGGGGAAATTGACGACACTAATGACACAATTTCCCCTATAATTCTAAAACTTATATCCACATTAGCATAAGCATTGATACTATACTATTCCAATCTTAAATTTGCCATATTATATATATTATATATATTTGCAACAAAAGCTTGTGTTCAGCTATCAAACTATGGTACGGTGAAATGGTGAACACAAACCAGCACAGCTTGTTTCTACGAGCTCAGCTTTTTTCAGTTAGGTTTCCTTCTGTAGGGATGGGTATCGTTAGGATTGTACTGATACCAATACTGCTTATCGATTTTTAGTGATACTACTTTCTATTATTTGGTGCAAAAAATAAATCAATGTCTTTATTAGTGTGTCTGATAATGTGTATCTGGAAGGGGGTTGTAGTAGGGTTAAGGGCTGTGGTCATCTTCCTACAGTAACAACTTTTAACATTAACAGCAAATGTAGTAACAGTTATCATCAAAAGCAATACAAAAGTAGTTTTCTGGCTGTCATGGCAACTCAAAATTTACACAAGCTATCACTTATTAGCGTACCTAAACCAACTGGACTCCACTGTGAAGGGAAGTCTTTTACAATAAACTTGATGACAGCTCTGTGACATTCGTTCGACACGTTTTTTTTCATAAATTAGAAATGCTAACAACAGTGACTGAATCACCACAGGCTTTTTTAAAATGAGAACCATGCCTTTTAACAGCATTTTTAGTTTGGCTTATCCCAACTGCTGCATCGACATTGGAGCCACTGGGACTGAGAGGTTGCAGCGTTGGCTTTGGCCCTCTGCCAAAGCAGTCAAACACGCTGCACTGCTTCAGATCTGTAGAATGTTGAACTTGTGTGTCTTTCGTGAGGTTGCTGGTGTTACCCCTTAAAAACGCAGCTACCGTTATATATAAGTTGCAGGAAGATGCACCAGAGTTACATTTTGTAAAGTGAGCCCAAACTATCGAATGCTTTGCTCTGTCCGCCATATAAACGTACTGGACTTTCTCCAGCAGGAGGCCAAAACAATGCAACGTCATTCCCTGACGCCGGCAGCTTCGTCATCACTAGGGCAAGGGTGCCAGATACATTGTCATGAAGCAATTGAAAGGAAATAACATTAAATAAGTCAGAATATTAACGTTAAATACCGATAGGAGCACCATTTGTCCATGACCTTATCGGGTACTTTCGGCAATGAACAATCACATACCTGTACCAACAAATACTGGTTTAAGATACCCATCCCTATCCTTCAGTGTTCATCGTTAAAGGGCTAGTTCGGCGATTTTCAACCTCATTCCTATTGTGCTATTATGGGGAGCTAATGCCATTATGGTAGGGAAAAAAATGCTCTGTGCCTCTGGAGGATGCTATCCGCTTCTCCAATGGGCCCCGGAAATGTAGACTGCAGACCTGCAGATTTTTTAGACCATCCACCGGTATATTCTCAGTATTCTGTACCGCTCCGAGCCATTGCATACAACGATCAATGTCCTTGACTGGAAACAGTAGTATTTCACTCCAGCGTCTCTCAGTGGGCTGTTCCTTTCAGAGGGAGGGGCGCAATGCACTCTGGGTGTTGTAGAAATCTAGAAAGGGCTGTTTGTACAACTTTCTCCACAGCTAAGGTGCCAATTTTAAATATTATTGCTTCTATCGATTACAGAGAACACCAGCTTTGACTGACAGTGGCTTTTTCCAGGGGCGAATTGCTCCTTTGACAAGGTTTTAAACGGGAGCCAAATTATCCACATGCCCTCCTCTCCAAAACAAACTGACATACTAGTGCAAAAACTGAATGCAGCAGTTTCATGTAATATATGAGTGTTTCTTGGGTGTGGTTTATCACTATGCAATCTCAGAACTCATCAGCTGACATCTGACGATATCACCTCTGGCAGAGACAGCTTCCGGTGAAACCAGCTGTCCAGCCACTTTCTTTCTCCATGCAGTGGTCATTGTTAACAGTTAACTTTTTTTTGGTTTTGGTACCGCAATCATTCTGGTTTTGTTCGTATTTAAGTATAGATTCTGTGCAATGTTCCATAAATTACATCCCAGGACTAAAACGGAAGCATTATATACACCTGTGCTTTCCTACTGACAGTTCAAAATGTCCGATTGTTCTAAACTCGAAAACTTAACTTGACAAATATGAAAAGAAGCGTTAAACAGCCTAGTTGAATGATAGGGGATTCTTGATATGACAGATAGAATCACACTAGAATTTGCCTTTTATTTAGAAAAAACATTTACACAGGAATTGGCAAATTACATTAAAAAAACTAGGTTTAAAAAAGGGCTTACACTGTCGTTATTATGAGGTTCAGCAAATCTGGTTTGACTGTAGCCCAGAGGCCAAACTGTGTTGGTGTCCCAATGACTGAAAAATGATTAGCTGGTAAAACCTGTAATTGAGCTGGAAACAGAGCAAAAAGAGGAAGCTAGGCCTCTTAGTAGTATTCAATTTCTGTGTGTCTGTGTGTGTGTGTGTGTGTGTGCGTGTGGGGTTATGTGTGTTTGTAATGGCAATAACCTCTGCGAGAATGGAAAAAGTACAATGGACTGCTGCAGCAATAGGGGGAGCGATCAATAGAATACCAGTCCAATACCAGGCCCTGCCATAAACTACACTGTGAAGTGTATGTGTGTGTGTGTGTGTGTGTGTGTGTGTGTGTGTGTGTGTGTGTGCGTGCGTGTACGTGCATCTGTGTAAGAAAGAGAGAGAGAAAATGAGAGTGCATGTACGAGAGAGAGAGAGAGAGAGAGAGAGAGAGAGAGAGAGAGAGAGAGAGAATAGAGAATACAAATGTGATGAGAGGTAGACTTCCAGGGTACTGATATGTGAATGATAAACCACACCCTGAATGGTCTTTAATGGCAGCTCACCAAACCATCAAAAGTGGAATAGAACAATACTTTGTCTTGACAACGGTTGTCCAGCTCACTGCCAAACATCCATTCGGCTGCGGATGAGGCTTTCAATATGCAGTACCTCTGCCAACTTTCGAGATTCAGGCTTGATGTGAGGGATTTCATTGAAAATAAAATTATTGGCCAGTGTCTCCCACATCATACATGATGCCTTGTGTGTGATTATTAATGCAATACATGAACAAATATGTCTGTATTTGTGCACAAAAAACGTATACATGCTCAAACATGTATAATATAATTTTGTATTAATACATATAGTGATGATTTTTTATGAGGGTTGTCAGAATTAATTTCTGGAGTCTAATTTAATTTCAACAGTTAAAAAACACAGATGAATCATATCCTGAAAATAATATTCAAATGTGTATTATTGTTTGTATGTTGACAAGTCTTTGGCTACATTGAACACATTAATGTTAACACATTAAGAGAGACTCTTGCAGCCTCAGCTGTGAGATGCATATCTGAGCAAACATAAAAATACCTCTTTTCTTTATTTCTTTAGTGTTTGTGTTCCCTGTCTCCTGTGCTTTTGATAGTACCTTCTAAGTGGGATTTATTGAGTATACAAAGTAACACAAAGAGCGATCAGACCATTGGATGACTCTACCAATGAATCTTTCCCTAACCCAAAACGTAAGCTCACCCTCTCGTTTTGCCTGTGACTTGCACATCCCGACACTGTATGTGCGCTACAGGTATAGCCAGTAAAAAGACATGCAAATTTGCTGCAAAAACCTATTAGAGTTTTTCTTAAGTCTTTTCTTAAGTTCCATCAGAAATTGTCCAAACTTTTTGATAACCATCTTTTTTTTTATGCACTCACCGGATGCAGGTGGACAGGCACTTGATACAGAAACACTGAAGTTGGCTTCCATACTCAGCTGAGCTGAACCTGATCAAGCTAACAAGACATCCAACTGGGCAATGGTCAGCCGTAAGTAGCTGGAAGGAGTAGTAATTGAAAAGTGAAACTGATCGAGTGATGTGAACTTCCGGGTGATGTTATGAACCCAGAAATGACAGTATTTGGTTTTCTGACAGCACCGATACTTGCCTGTAGAGTTTGTCCAATGCACATAAACAAATTTGTGCGGCAGTCAAACTTGTTCGAGTCGCGCCAGGCAAAAATGTGTCTCTTATCTTGTTCATATTAAAGGACAATGGATGGTAATTTAAGTAAATACAGTTATGACAGCAAGTGTTAGAGCTGAATATCAATCAAATCTGGACATTATAATCTACATAAATCTCTCTGGTGAAGATGGATGCATTGCTATAGAAACGCAGCTCACCTCTGTGCAGTTCAAACTCTAATTTAAGACCGTGCAGCATGTTGAGCCTGGGGAAGAACGCGGGGGACAAAACGACTGCGTGCGTGTCCCCTTATGAGTCAGACTCTCGGCTAACCTTTATCTCCCATATCTCCAAAACGTCATTTATTCACCAGTATTTATTTATTGCCACTATTAATACATATCAACTGAAGTCTGGGTGACTCATGTCTGAGTCCCTTAATCGTCATCTATTGTTTCTGTCTGAGTCCTATCCAACCTGCACAGCCTCGTCAAATGTGTCTAATTATATTCCAGCGACACCTTTATACTCCTTTATAAAGATGTCAGACTGCAAACAAACACACATGCTCAAATGCACAAAACACACTTGTGTAAATTACATAAGCACCTGTAGAGAGTTGCTTTCTCCTCAGGTGTTTCCAGACAATAACAATCTCTAGGACCAAACATACCCATGTCCTGGAAGCAAACACACACATACAGTAGTTGTGTGTTCATTAGTGTTTATTATGAATTGTGTTCAATGTAAAGGATCAAGGGACAATGCCTGCAGCACTTAGCCCTGCTCCTGTACTCAACACTATCCTCTCATCTCTATTCTTCACATGAACATTAAATGTCTTCTGAAAAAAGCGAGTGGCAAACCAACATCTTACAACTTAAATAATTTTCAGAACTCTGTTTTCAAAGCTGCTTTATGTCATTTTTAGTTCGCTTTAAATGTAATACTGATAAACCTAGCACTGTATGTAAATTACTGGTATGTATGTACTGGTATATTATTTGTGTGTAATGTAGCTGCAGTGAACACGACTGTGCTGTCATACACAAAGAGCGCACCGGAGGACGTCCCATACCGAAAAGACAGAATAGGCTGATTTTAACTCGTAAACCATTATATTTGACCTTTCTGCAAAACATTGTACACCGTAATATATCGGATCGTTGTATGATAGTTCCCAAAAACAGCAAATACGAACACTACAAAATTACTTATATGACTGGTCTCCAGTAAGGCAAAACAACGTGATAGGGGCCTTTATGAGGCCGTATTAGGAGAGTGAATCATACTTTGAGAGTCTAATGTTAGAGCCGATCAAGACGTCACAAGTGAGTTTGAGAGGGTAAGGAAGAAGATATTCTTTGGTTGACCTGATGATGCCAAACATAGTCTTTGGTTAAGGTTATTTAAATCACGATATTGATAAAAACATGAAGACAGCCCGGGCACACAAGTGTAACTGTTAGCTTTAAACTTTTGCTACAGGATCTTCATGCCAAAGATGAAAGTGTGAAAAGATAGATTGCGTGTTATGTGAAAAATGGCTTAATATGAATAATACTAACTTTAATTCCCTTTTCATTGTGGAGCAGTGCGCTGCTGTCAGTCTCTTTGCTTAGATGACTTTTTTGACACAAAGTTCTTTATAAATCTAGCCTCTTAATTGTGCTCTAAAAGTGCAACAGATGCATTTTACTACTGGGGGACCAAACCTCACAAAATACTGTGGGTAACACTGGAATGTTAACAACCACAACAAGTAAAGGTATCCCCAGTGAAGATATTTAAAAACTTCTTGCGATTATTTTATTTTGAAGACCATTCAAGTTGTGTTTGCTAGAAAGCTTTTACTGTAAAGCTGCAGCAAAAAGTGTTGCGTTTGCATTAGGGATTGGGACGAATACTCGAGTACTCGTTAACCTCGTTATTCGAGTAACATTACACCTGCGCATGCGTTGTTTTCAGTAAAAGTAGTTTAACTCAGTTAACTTACATGCAGTATGTTGTGACCAGGAAAAGTGGAAGTACTGAGACAAAAAAAGACGACGATTAAGTGCCGTGCAAGATATGTGGTGTTAAACTATAGAAATACTAGTTCCATGCTTAACCACATGCGCTTAAAGCACAAGGAGAAGCCAGTGGTGACAGACAACAGGCAGTCTCGCATCACATCATTTGCTAGCCCTATAAGCACACGTTGTTGTGATGATACCAGAGCGGAGAAGATTAGCCAGCTAATAACAAAAATGGTGACTGGAGATATGCTCCCAATAGGTTTTGTTGAAGTAGAAGGCTTCCGTGAGCTGATGGTGTTTGTTGAGCCGGAAGACGAAGGACAACAGCTACGAGAGTGGAAAAAATGTATGGGGAAAACTTTAGTTTGCTCAATACGTCTATTTTTATTATTGTCATCAAGATATCATTAAGATGAATGTATGATGATGTGATGTTATTTCTTTTATTTTTCATGGGAAACTGCGGGCTAAAACTGCCGTGAATTAAATTAATGTCATATTTATTTTAACTTGGAATGTGTGCTGTTGATTTAGAGTTACGTGTTAAGCAACACAGAACAGAAGTCCTTACAGTGACGTTTGACAACGGAATGGTACACAACGTTAACTGAAGGGGCTGTTAAGGTTGTTCAAAAAATGCATTTGAAATTGCACTTTGCAATGTTGGCAATTTATTTACATTAATGTAAAAGTAAGGATAAGGTTCTCTTGCAGGCATATAGCCTACTATTTCCGGGCTTGGAGGTCCGTGTCCAACGTATGTTTTTTTAACGGTAAAAAATATATAATTTGCAAGTACCCGATTACTCGTTTATAAGGTAATTAGTTTACTTGAATATTGAGATTACTGAAAATGCCCATCCCTAGTTCGCATTGTAAACATGACATTAGATAGATGCCTGCTTTCTGTCAACTGTCACCTCAGATTTGATAAAAAAGAAAACCCCAGTATAGAGACACATCTATTGAATGAATTGCACATGATCTCACCAGACAAGCATGACCATTCATACTTTGTTTCCGATTGAATATCTGTGCAACTGTAACACATGAAAGCATCATGTCGTACAGTCATCCACCCATTCCTCTAAACTGCTTATCCTGCTCAGGGGAGATGGTGTCTATCCCAGCATGCATTGGGATAGACGCAGGGAGAACCCTGACAGGTTGTCAGTCTGACATATACAGTATATAGACTAACACGTTCACACTCACATTCACACCTGTGGACAATTTCACAGGAAGGAAACTGGAGCACTCAGAGGAAACCCACTCAGATTTGAGACATGACATTCTAGCTGTAAGAAAACAGCTAAAACATTGTGTTATTTCATTTTGTCACAGTAAAAATATGCCGAACTATTCAGCTTGATAGGTTTTTCCTTTGAATCTAGCCCTTATGTCACCTAATTAGTACCTAAGGAAGTCTTACTTCTTCACCCCGGTGTACATTACCTCTTCGTTGTACTATCTGACAAGCCATGTGAAGACACTCTGTCAGTGGCGTTTACTGATAACTGTGGGTGTTCATTAGTTATCCACTCATGATGCCAAACTCCATCACTCAACATTTCTTTGTTGTTGCTCAACCACTATCAGCTGGTCCATGCTGCAGTGTGTGTCGAATACACAACCACACACACCCATCTTTATTTTCCAACATCTGTCTCCCTGGGTAATATAGCATGTGACAGGTATGGATGAATCAATCAGTCAAGAAACACACATTCATGTACAGACACAGTGAGGCAGTGATGCATGAGACGGATGCGTAGTACACCTGGCCACAGGCTTGCGACAAAATGAAAGTGATACAAAAGAAGGCAGGCAAAGACAGAAATATCAAAAGTGGGGGCAGTTGTGTGTGTCAAAGCATCATTCATCTCTTGCTGTTAACAGGAAAAAAAGGAAAAGAGAAGAGACTGGAAAAACACACACATGAACAGACACAGGAAGGAAAATGTAGTGTCACATGTGGCTCCAAGCTGATATTATTGTACTCTACAGAATATGGATCAATAGGTGTTTCCAGAGAAGAGGAAGTATCTATAATCATGTGTTTCCCCATCCAGCGACCTGTCAGTCAGCAGTTATGTGTAACTGCAGCTTCTTTCCACCTGCAGCTGTAAACATTAGGGAGCTATGACTTTGTCTAACATCACTGCAAATGCCAAGCAGTTAAGTTAGTGCAGCTTTAGTATTATTGAATGAGACAACAGAATGTTATCATGGCTTTAGAAGCTTTAAAAAGTATACAAAAAAAGTATAGCTGTTGTGTAAGCTTTATTGAGATTATGACAGGTAGCTCCATCACCAATATTATAAATGTTGAACTGGAAGATGGTATAACTTCCAAAGCGATAGACAAGGGTTTACAATAAATCACAGACAAATTCTTAACATCAACAACCAGTTATTTGTATTTCCAATGCTGAGAAGCGCACATCATTTTTTAAATCTAATGTAAAATTCAATCTTATTAGATAAATCCATCAATTATATTCAGAAACCAATCACTGATTGGGCCTTTAAAGGTCTGGGAGGATAATAAAATAGCAGATCAGATTGTGATTATTTGTAAGGATACTTTGGAGGGGGGTACTGAATAAGATCGGAATTGTGGCACTATAATAGCTCCCTCATGGGATACTTAGAACCACTTGAGAATTCCTAACTCTTGAGAATATACACTGGGGAGAGTGTAAAAGTGGAAGTTGAAATAAAGCAACAAGAGAACGTGCTGTATTTCCTAGGTTGATTAAAAAAGCAAAGGCAACTATAGTTTTTTCTGGTACAGATACCTTTTCAGAAATGCCACCAATTCCGCCTGAAAGATTACATAATCAAAGCAGGTGAAAACATATAAAATATAGTTTTATGTTATGTTATGTTTTTTCAGGGTCCCTCTGTAGGAACAGGATGTAAGGACCGGCAGTGAGCCATGCTGCCTCTAACATTAGCTCAGCTTATTTGTAGGTGCTCAGCTTGTTTTAAGGTTAGAATTTATTTTAGTATACAAAGCCAGGCGATACAGCAGTGACATAAATCATCTCACAACCAAACAGATTTAGTAGAATAAAGCTGTTCATGAATAATAATTATCTGTATCTTTTAATCACACTGGTATAAGAGGAGAAATCTGTATCAGCCAATTATCTGCATATAACAAAAAATGGTATTGGAAATGCCTCTAAATACAACAAAATATCATACTGCTACTGTATAAACTAAATCCTATAAAGTTTATCTTAGTTTCAATAACAACAGAGCAGTTCTGCTCCTGTTCATTTAAAGGCTGCAGCCAAAAGGCTACAGAACTAAAGTGAGCTGTCACTGCCACCAGCAGTCTGTCCTTTATGTGCCCATCACTGTGTTTATGTCTTTCCATTTACATGCTACATTGCTCTGCTGCTTTGTATTGTATACAAACAACAGTCAATGAAAACTATATTATGTATAGACCTAGCAGGGCACACAAATATGCAGATGCACACGGTCAGTGTCTATGATGCAATAACTCATCTGATATGACCCTTTCTGGCAAAGTGCCATGAAGGCCAGCAGTAATGGGAACAAGCTCATACACAGCACACATTGGAAACTGGTCCTATTGATTGTGCAGGACCTGGTGGCATTCACAGAGGACTGGATTATGCAGATAGATCTGAACTTGTTCAGCCTGCTGCATGTCCCTGTTTGTCTCTTCTTCTCTTGACTCACATAAACTGAAAATGACTTCTTCTTTTGCAAACATCCCTGTTAACTCCTGATATATTTGCACTTACAATACAATACAGTTAGTGCAAGTAGCACCAGGGCACAGATTCCCTACAACTGCATTCTTCATGAACAGACTGGTGCCCAAAAAAATCACATACTTGACTGTAATGACATGCTTACATCATGCATAGTTATGTTCTTCATTTGCAGAACAGAGAGTCTGAGTTCAGTTTCAGTGGTGCGACACAGGTAGTCTTATTTTGTTCATCCATTGATTGCTTCTAAAGCATGAAGGACATTTTAGAACTGACTTCCCTGGCTGCATTTCCAGATCCGTGCTCAAGCAAGCAGTTAATGCATCACACCAGGAGAGCATACTCTTTAAAGGTAAAACAAACCAGCTAAAAAAATTAAAACACGATTAATGTTTGCTGCACCAAGGCACACATGGCCAACAAAGTGCCAATATTCTGTAAAACTGTTCAATTGACTCTACAGCCCTAAGTGTCCTTGAACAAGCCACTGAACACCCACCAGCTCAATAATACAGTCCAGTTTAATTAAAACCCTTTTTAGTGTTGGATAGATGTAATGCACCAATGCTAGGGTTATGGGTTCAGTTCACCCTCCTGATGAGACAACTTTAATATTAGACCAGTAAAATAATGTCCATGACTTCCTTTCTCTTCACTTATTGCTTCTCTTAGTTAGGAATTAAAGGTACACAAATGAATATGTGACACATGTAGACCCACTCTTATACACATTAACATGATGGTACCAAGAGACCATGTATAAATAAAAATGTCCTCCACTTACCCTGTAATGTTTGAAAGAAGAATTTGCTAGCTCCTTACAGCTTTGAAACAAAAGCCTCTTCTTTGCTTTTCAGTTACTCTCACGGCAGTGTTTCTGTCCAAAACAGTTCCTCCCTCATGTAAAATAACCTTCGTCTTAACTCACCTCTCTCTCTGGAAGAAGATGAATGAACCGCTGCGTCTCCCTTGCCAACACATTTGCATAAGGGCCGCCTCCCCCGCGCAACGATTAGCCAGGACGCCGTTCCAGGGTGGATGCTTGTCATCTGATTCGAGGGGGCGGCCTGTCAATAACAAGCTGTGGCTGCGCGCGCCTGTGCCCTCGCGTCCTTTCTGTAGCGCCGCCGTCCGCGTGCACGCGCACAGAGAGGGAGGGTGGCAATATTGTGAAAGCTATAAAGGAAAATCAAACAACAGCGGGCAAATCACGAAACATAAACATGATAATTGCTCAGTTACAGTAATATCTCTCGTTGCCAATTACCTTTCCTTCACATTCACCTGATTTCTAGCCTTCAAAAGATTAGTAGTATTATGAACATGTGAGTTCAGTTTTTGGCTGAGCAGAACTGGCAGGCTTATTGACCTTATAAATCAACAGGGAAACAATAATTATTTTACCAGAGCAGTAACACTATCACTGAAATACAGTTTAAGTAAGAAGACACCAAGATGTATGGTGTATCTACTGCAAGGTTCCTCTGGGAAAATTACTTTCTTGTCCTATGTTAACCTGGTAAATTAAGCAATATGAAACCAGGTTTAACACACACTTGCTGTTTTTCTTTACTTAATCATTTTGCAGGATGAGGAATGTTCAAAGTTTTACATGTGTGTTGAGAGGGATTTTGTGACATAATTGTCGTTTGGAAGCCAATAGTCAAAAATCCAAACTATACAGGTGTGTTAGGAAACTTCTCTGTGAAGTAGAAGACAACTTCAGTGGCTGTCCACCCATGTGCCTGGTTCTTTTAGTGGCTTCTGCCAGATAGAGTGAAGTTTGTCCCTCAATAAAAAAACACTACAATTATTAAGGTATGTAAGTAAACTGACACAGACTCACTTGCTGCTGTCTTGCAAAGAATACAAATCAATCAAACATCTATTTTGGTTTATAATATTTATTCTAACTGACAGAGAAAAGCGCAGGTGGTATGAAAGACGAGTCTGTCTCTTCCTCTTCTCTTTATGGCAAAAATTTAATTTTAAGGAAAACTTCTCCAATGAGAGCAGAGCCTCTGATCATGTCTTCCATAGTTATACAATGATTCAACTGTAGTGCATTATTGATTTATTTTGTGCTGACATGGTTTTACACTCTATCGTTGTTATTTGGAAAATCCATTGACTTTCGCGGCCATCATTATTTTGTAGAGTTTATATAAGATACCAGTAATAATAAAACAGATTTTATTCACTAAATGTAATAGAACTCAGATTAACAAGTAACCCTGCCCTGTTACTTAACAAATGCACAAATTAATAAACTATGATTAGTGTACCACCACTATGATTAGTGTCAATGTGCGCATGACTGTTGACACAATCGCAGATGGTTATCATTTTACTTTTCATAATGAACTTAGTGCGTGAGGGGGGTGCATGCACATTTATGATTTATTTGACAGTTGCATTGTTTCTGTTTTCCTGTGCTGACAATTTACCATTCATGCTCAATAAGCACTGCGAAAACAGGATGTTTTATTGTTTTTATTTAGTAATTTATCTAATTAGTGATGATACACAAATTGTCTCATTTTGATTAGATAGAAAATCAAGAAATTCTATGACATCCCTATCCTACCGCCTACAGAGGCTGTGTTATACTGAAATGGAGGAAAAATGTGTTACAGGCTGATTAGCCAAGGTCAGCCTGGGCCTCTCGGTGGGAGTGACATAATCTGTAGCACAAGGTAAATGTCCATCACCCTGCAGGACCACTGCAACTCGCACTCATTTGATTCTTTGGTGTGTGTGTGTGTGTGTGTGTGTGTGTGTGCGTGTGTGTGCGTGTGTGTGCGTGTGTGTGTGTGTGTGTCTGCATGTGTGTGTCTGCATGTGTGTGTCCTTCAATCCAAGGTAAGCATCGTCCACTCAGAGCAGAGACTCAGATGAAAACATAAAATAACCAGTTTCAGCCTGAACTTCTAGAACTACGCAGCATTATGGGAGGTAAAGAGCTGGGGTATACACTACAGTCAGCAGGACTTATGTTGAATTCACATCAGGAAGACAGTGGAGGGTTGACGGCAGACGAACACCTTCTGAATGACATAGAAAAAACAATCGTCTGACAAACTGACAGGATGGCAAAACAAAACGTGCATGGCAAAATGTTGCTTTAGTGATGTCGTACGGTTTACTATGGAATACAATATATGAAATTGAATTATTCTTATATTTAATGTTATTATTTTAATAATGCAAGTAACTTTAAACACTTTTTTCTTTCAATTGCAAAGTTAAAATGAATATTATACAAAACATATCTCGTCCATTAAAGTGATATCCAGGTTGCCTTTGACCTTCTACCTGAATCCACGTGAATGCAGAGATAGATCTGAACGTTGTCAGCTCTGTCATGTCAGTATTTATTTTACAGGGGGTTATGTAAACGTCTTGTGTTACCTTTGGATGCTTCCAGATTAGATTTTCCCATGATTCATGTCTTTATGCTTGGCTGAGCTTACCGGCTGCTGGCTGAGGCTTTAAATTTACTGTACAAGAGTAGGACCAACTTCCTCATGTAACTCTCGCCAAAAAAGCAAATAAATGTATTTTCTGAAATGTCAAACTATTCCTTCCTAAGTATCATAGCAAAATCTCTTCTTTCCTCGATTTGTCTCTCTTCCTCTCTTTCCCTTCTCCCCCTCTAATTCAAATATGTATAATTCAAACCTCATTAATTGATATAAAATGAATCTCTGGCTCTGTAATTGCAATATGCTTTATTGAGAATGACATGAATATAGTATGAAGCTCTCTACTTTTTACTTCTATGAATATTCATGTGTGTGTGTGTGTGTGTGTGTGTGTGTCCATCGACAACAGAGGGTTGCCACGGGAGACAACCTACTGAGCCTGTCCTCAACCCCTCTCATCTCTCTTTTCTCTCTTTCATCTCTCCTGTCCTCTGTCACCGTACTACTCGATCTATCTCAACACTCAGAGAGTGTTCTACTTTTCTGGACCTTCCTTCCACTTACTTTGATATGTTTTTTGTTGTTGTTGTTGTTGCTGCCTTTCTGATTTGATTTTAAAATTCAAATAAATAATGTATTCTTCCACTTGGCAAGAGTGGGGAAAACTATTTGTTAACATGATTTTTTTCCTTTAGTGTGCTGTTATAAAAATATGGGCAGACCCTGAAGCTGGCGTGTGCACAGATCACAGCACGGAGCTGTGATTTCAGACCTATTCCCTCAGCAAGAGGTGATACAATCTTATTCATGCTAATTGATGGGCAAGTTGGAAGGCCGATAATGAAATTCAAACCCCCATTCATGCCTCGGTTGCGTGTGTGTGGTGTGTAATTCTGTGTGATGGCGGCCTGTAAACTGTCTAATTGACCTTTCCAAAGTCCACAAAGGACGGCTCCTCCACCCGCCCGCCCGCCTCCTTCCGGCTGCTGTTCCCTCCCTTCTCCTCTTTCTCTCATCCTCCTTTCCCATTCTCCCTTGACACTTCCGTTCCTCCTGTCCTCTATTACCTCCTCTCCATTTTTACCTGTCATTTATTCTGTTTTTGAATCATACAATATGTCTGACATTGCTGATTGCCTCTGAAGTTTGAAAATGTTGCCACTGTAAGTATTGCACAGGGGAATCTGTTGTTTGTTAGAAAGTTTATATCTGATTTTTATGCAGTTTGAGAGTATGATGCACCAGATCATCAAGTGTTGCATTTCAAAAATTATGTAAAGCGGGCTCTTTAAGTCATTCACATCTTCATTGGTCCACTGATCAGTTTTAAAAAATAGATCTAATTATTTTGATGGCATACATCTGTGTTGTTAAGATATAATAAATAATGATCAGCTCTATTAAAGTCTCTTAGACTTTTACTTTTCCCAAATAGCTTTTGTCCCTAAAAATCGTTCAAATGCAGACTGAAGGCTGAACATTTTTAAAACATGACATATTTATTTCAGATCAGCACAGAAATGTCCTCTCCAGAACACACTTGAAACAACTATTTT
The DNA here is from genome assembly GCF_022749685.1 of Semicossyphus pulcher. Taxonomy (NCBI): domain Eukaryota; kingdom Metazoa; phylum Chordata; class Actinopteri; order Labriformes; family Labridae; genus Semicossyphus; species Semicossyphus pulcher. The sequence goes on from NW_027211726.1 coordinate 26,349,683, forward strand.
TTTATTCCCTAACACAGTCCTCTTGTGGCTGTGCGAAAATTTGTGAAACCATGCAGAATAGCATGACATTGTTAAAGCAGTCCAGACCCTCCTTACAAGAGATCAAGCTATGGAAGACCCAGAGGGTGGTCACCAAAGGCAAAAGTCAGGCCTCCAGACTATTTTTGGTTCTTTGAGGCCCTGTGTCTGCCCTCAGACTCCATCATCCTAACTCATCTTGTCCTTTCTTCCTCCCTACCTTTCTTCCCTCTTTTCTTCTTCCCATTGGCTCTTAAGTGACGAAGAACATAGGAATGTGTTCTGGCAGCTAATTATGAGCGCTGCTGTTTAAATATACTGCACGGACAGTTTTGTTGATCAATGTGGCTAAAATGTTTTTTACCATAGCTTTTCAGATTTCAAACCTGCCAACGTGTCTGAAACAGAGTCCAGTGACCTTTCAGAGAAGACCTATGAGATTCCACTCATCTCTTCTTTTAATGACCCTTCCTTTCTTTCCTTCAGCCTTTCTTCTTTTTATTTCCCCCCTTCTCTCCTGTCTGTTGTGATGTAATGAGATTAAGGAAAATGTCTCATGATGACCTCTCCATAACAGGTCAACATCTGCCATTTTGTTTGATGGTGCAGCTAGAAGCTGGGAGTCAGGCTGCCTTAGGCAATGCAACCACTGTGAAAGCAGAGCAGAAGAACAGTGAATATGCATCATGTATACAGGTGTTTATTAAGGTTGATCTTATTATTATTTGAGGTGGATATAAGCCGGGATGTGTTCAGGCATATGTGTGAGTGCATGATTGTGTGTGTGTCTGTCCAGTCTGTCCACAGTCAATATCACATACTACTGGACCAATCAGCCTAATATTTCTTTTGCATATTCATGTCTGCAAGCTCAAGAAGCTGCTGTGGCCTACTGGCCATGTTTTTAACTCTGTCACTGTATACAATTTGCAGTAAAACCTGCCTATAGGAGCCCCTTATGTGCTAAAGCTCCAGAGAAGTAATCAGGACTGTTTGGTGCTCAAGTAGCAAAACAGTTATCTTGCCAATTTGTGATGCAGTGCATGGCTGAATGTTCTTTCATTACCTTATTTCTTCATATCTTTAATTTATGTAGTATGGAGTATGTAGTATATAGTATAATATAGAAGACCATCCCTCAGTAGATGTTACAGACAAGGATATGTTTTAAATGACTTTCGGAAATGATATACGGTGTGCGAGACATCTAAAATGTAAAATTGATGTCACTGAGCTTCCATGGTGGAATTTGGAGAAAGGAAGGGAACTAGAATTCTGAATATATATATAAATCTGGGCTGTCTGTGCAGTGCAAACATGTAAATGTTTCAGAAAATGTTGCTCCATGATCAGAGAAAACAGAAACAGAGGATTGTGGATTTTCTTTTTGCTCAAAAGGTCAAATGGTAGAAAAAAACTACAACAAAAATACACAGGGACATTGCCCTCTAAGACCACTGTGAGTTGTCCATATGTTGTTCACCATTACAACAGCAGTGTACACCTGCGGTGCATCAATAGGTGGAGTCTGTACACCATTTTTGATTCATATATATTGCTTTTGAACTGTTGAATGTACTTCAGCCTCAGCTCTCAGCTGTTGCGGCCTCTTTCTCCTCCATATGCAGAGATTCTTCTGCACTGTAATTTGGCCCTGACCATCTTTTTTGAGCTCTTAAATTTATTTAGTAAATGAGTTTCTTGACATTTGGATTTTTAAGCAGTGACGAGCTGGCCCTCTCTCAGTATGACTGTCCATGGAGAAAGGAGTACAAAGAATTCAGCGGTACAGAGCGTTGCATGTCATTGAAGTCAACCAGACGCAGCTCTGCAGACAACGTTAACTAGCTCAAAACAAGCAAAACCCGACATTTGGTGGGGATTTCCCTTTATATAAACTCAAATATGCAAGATCATAATATGTTTTTGACTACTGGATTTGAGCGTTTCCTTGTTTCTCATCATCTATTCAATCAATCACACTGCACAAAGCAGCACCAGCCTTCTGCTGGCATGTTTGTTGTTATTCGGCATAATTGTGTGTAGATTCGACTGTATCAATAGAAAAAAACAACATACAACTGGACATTAATTTGTTGTATCTCCTTATTTTATTGATTTGCCTGTCCCAGTTGAAAATGCTTGTCATTTTTGTTATGAAATCCTCTACAATGCTGCAGTTTTAACATCTCCATATTATTATTATTGTATAGAATGATTCTAAACTACTGGCAACATGCCCCATCAATCCAGCTCACATAAGCACTAGCCTTAAAATTCCAATATTACATCCTTTATTGATAATTCATAACACACTGAGAACTTTTTTCCTTGCAATTTTTCCAGACAACTAATGGCTCTCAAGTCTCTGTAGATGGAGTTCTCTGGTGTTAATAACCCTGTCTTTTAGCGGACCAATGGATGTACCACCTTGGGCACTGAACCGCTTAATCATAAGGGGACCGAAAAGAGACCAGGCAGGGAAAGATGAAGTGAGGGAAAATTGGGGGGGTTGGCAACCATGACGATCACCTCGAATCAGACAATGATTCCACTCCAGTGACTTCACATGGAAAGAAAAGAAGAGCAGGGGGGATGATAAGAAAAAAAAGGGGGGAAGGGGAGGAGAAAGATGTGGTCTGACACATCCGTAATTAGCTGTGGTGATGAGTTAGACAGAAGTATGTGTGTGGGGGTTAACATTCTATATACCTTAATGCATCCATATAAATTCAAGCAGAACAGCTTGGGGCGTCTGAGGCTCAGTGGTAGAGTCGGTCATCTTTCAATCAAAAGGTTGGTGGTTTGATCCCCAGCTCCCTCAGTCTAGATGTCGAAGTATCCTTGGGCAAGAACCCCAAATTACTCCCGGTGGCATAGCCATTGCCATCGGTATGTGAATGGGTGAATGTGACATGTAGTGTAATGGCGCTGTGAGTGGTCGCAAGACTAAAAAAGCGCAAAAAAAAAATACAGTCCATTTACCATTTGCTCCATTTGGTTGCCATGACTCTCAAGCATAGACTGTAAAGAAGAAGAGGGCATCACCATCCAACCATTGGACTTCTGTTTTGAGGCCCCGGTTTGGCATCAAGCCTTCACCATCTTGGTTATTTGGAGCAAGAAGTGGCCATATTTAGAGGTTGGAGCTAGAGAGGAGCAAGGGTTTTGCAAACTCTAAGCCATGAAGTCATGCTGGCGCTAGCTTGATTATCAAGATTCATCCATAATTGACAGTGACTGTGATATTAATTGTGATACTAATTTTGGCAAGCCACTAGTGCTGTGACGTTGTGACGTTGGCGAACGATCCAATTCTTTTGAACGGCTCTTTGGTGCGAACGACGGGAAGTTGTAGATGAGAGCCGTTCTTTTCACAGTTGTGCCCCAAATTTCACTGCCCGCCCTAGATCCATTGCCTTTATGCTGAATTACCATAGGCAGCTTTTTTCAACTGCAACTCCGCTATACTAGGTCACGTGCAGCAGAATCATGATTCCAAAATATAGTGCTGACAGTGAGCAACATTATAACCCTTCGCCAAGTTTGTTGTTTTTTTGTTGACATCTCTGTAGTCATACAGAGAAAGAAGCTTTTCGAAAGAACGGCTCTCGGAAAGGAATGGACCCATAACAGCCGTTTTTAGTAAACTGAGCACAGCACTTTCAGGATGCAGCGTCTTGTCAATCACAGGTAGCCATGCTCTAAAGCAGGGACAAAAAAAACAAAAAACAAGCAGATTGTCGGCAAATCATGGTGCGGGTTAGAAGAATAACCTTTATGACCTTGGCCTCCTGGGATATAGTCCTGCCTTGTTTGACTCATCCATTGGCTGCGATCACCACCCCAAACATACTTTATCTGTGTTTATACTACGTCACTTACAGCAGTGGCTCTAAGGCAATAAGCACCCTTAACACAGATTTACTCATGTACGCAAAGAATTTTACACACACACCTTTTGACACACTTGCTGTCATCTCCCTGTCTCCCCATCTCCTGTCTATTTCCACAAAGCCCCCAACCTGCACAAACACACACAAACACACACACACACACACACACACAGACACACACATCACATGACTGGCACACGCATAATCACGCACAGACACAAGCATAGATGCACACACACCTGTCACAGGAAGAGCACACACACATTTCCCTGCCATGGCTACCGTGAAGCTGACCCAGTTTCCATGGTGACGGGGACAGGGTCGGTTGCTGGCTGCTGATCCCCAGGACACTCCCATATTTCACTAATACGAAGACAGAAAGTGAGACAGAAAAGATGCAGACAGAGGAATGAAGTGATGGAAGAGTTGAAGAAAATCAAATGCAGAGGGCCAAAGAAGGGCGAAGAGATAAAAGAGATGGAGGGATAAGAAAGGAATGCTGCACTTTTTACGTAGGTTTCTCTTTCTAAAGTTTTATAACAAATTAATCATATTGCCATCCTGTAAGCAATTCCCAAAAATATTGATGAATAAATCCATACTAGATGAAAATACAAGTTATTTCTCCCTCTTCCCTTTCAGACCTTTTCTGAACTCTTGACTTTAACTTCCATCTGCTCTTTCCTCGCGCCATGAAAAGACTTCTGTGGCGGAACAAAGTTAGAAATTTCTATTCCTGTACATATAAATATATTACAGTAGACGGACAATGATGAATGTTACTCGGCCCAAAAATAACTGTCGGGGTAAATTTAGGCTCAGCTCGCCTGCAGCACAGTAGAATAGAATATATGAATGAGCGTCGGGCTCCTGGATGAGCTATGACAAAGATAGCAGGTGGTGGTCATTTGCGGTTTGTTTGTGTGTGTGTGTGTGCGTAGAGAGAGTGAATGAGGGAGAGTGAGAGGCGAAGGTGACAGGGATTTTCACTTCAAAGGCAGGCAAGAGCACAGCACAGATTAAAGCACACCAGGAATCAAAGAGGCCTCAGGTGGTAGGCAACACACAGGTGTCCCCTGTGTGGATGTGTGTTTTTGTGTGTGTTGTGATGGAGAGAGCCCATCTATTTATACCTGTTATCTCTCTCAGCACCTTTCTTGGTTCTTGCTCTCCTTGGTTTGTTTGTGCCATTCAGGACTTTCAGCATAGATGCATTGTCAGAGATGAAGGGAAATCTCCCACAGACAAGAGATGCCCTCTGTATGAGTGTGTCTGTTTATGTTTAGACATCTTCTTAAAGGGGCTATATGTAAGATTTTACATGTATACATCAATCGAATATCATTTTTATTGCCAATTTGTATTGGTAATGAGTAACTGAAAAAATGAGAACTTCCCCAACTGCAGCAACTCTAGAGACCCTGAGCAAAGTCCCCAGTGTCTCTGTGGATAAATACCTCCCTTCTCCTTCCTGCGAGTTTGGGACGTCATACAAGGTGAGGAAGCTGCTGGTGAGCAGATACCCGGCACTCCTAAGCTTCATCCCACAACAAGTCATCGAGGCCGCCCTTAAAGTGTACAAGGACAAGGCAGAAGGTGTGTGGACTCCTCCCCATTGAGCAGCATGGATCCTGGATAAGACACAATAAGATCTTCCAGAAGGCTTTCCCGAACATATCGGGCAAGGAGATCCTGTAAAACCAAGAACATCTGAGCCAGCCTCTTCTGTCCAACCAGGATGAGTTGGTGGACAAAGAGGACTTTGTGGCTGATTCTAATGAGGAGGTGACACCTGACGCTGATATCAGCCTGATGCTGCAGGAACCTCCTACCTGTCAGAGTGAAGACCAAGAACAAGTCTCCAGCACTGAGGAACTACATCCTGAATGTGAAGCTGAAAGCCTCCATCCACCTCGGCTTTGTCCTGACCAGCTCATCGCTGACGAGTGTCATAATGAAGAACAAAATGTGCAGACAGACAGAGCTTTAGTGCAGGAATCCACCATAGGAAGTGTCCTGGTGAAGCTGTAGCTCAGAACTTCTGCACACCTCAGAGCCAGAACAGCCAGGACTTTGATGAAGAGATGGTGGAGTACATCCACATATTGCTTAAGAAGGAGGCTACAAAGTACAAGAAAAAACGAGTCTTCCTGAAACAACTTAAACTCTTTGAAGACCCGAAGCCAGGAATTGCGCCGTCCAATCAACGCCCGGCTGTGCAAGGCTCTGCAAAAGAGCCGCCTGATCAGAAAGGACCTAATGGAGGATGCTCAGGTGGCCTTGTTGGCCTGCAGCCTCATAGCCACAGAGATCATCAACCACCTCAGGCGTACTGTGAGCTTTGAAGCCAACACCAAGCCTGGAGATGAGACTCCATACAGCGTAAACATCCCCATCAGAAGAGAGGAGCCAGAGCCGGAGAGAGGGCTGACCCAGCTATCGATTTGTCTACAGGAGCAGCAGGCAGCAGCCAGAGAGAAAACCAAGAAGAACAGGTGGAGCTCTTGGCTCTGTCGACTGTTTCGGAGAAAGATTTAGACCTTCAGACGAAAAAGACATTAAGCCCAAGCACCACCTGCTTTGGTTGGATGGTTGGTTTTTTGTTTGTTTTCGTCTGGTCTCTGTTATTTGTATTGTCTTGTTGTTCTCTGCATTTTTATCTTAAAAAAAATGTCAGTTTGAATGTATTCATGAAGTTTAGGTTTTCTTTTATCTGGCAGCTGAATGTCAAGGTCAAACTGACCTCAGCTTTGGGGTATGTGGTCTTCTGAAAGGGCTATAAAGACTTTATTCTTGATATAAAACAATTTCTTTTTAATAGAAAAAATACAATAAATACATTAAAAACTTACTTCAAAAGTGGTTCAGTGCAGCTGTCAGTCCGGGCAACAAATATAACCTATTGTAAACTGATCATCACCAAGAATACGATGACACAGTGTTAAAAAAACAACAACAGATGACAAGAACTAAATTTGGCTCCCTCTGGTGGTCAAATAGCAGACAGCATTTATATTTGAACAGTCTTGCTGCATCCTCAGGACAGTGTAGATATCAGAGTTTGTATTCAGGTCTTCATAATATAACACAACGACTATGGTTTTCTATGCAACGTGATATTTTATTCATGTTTTCGTTACTTAAGAGAGTAAAAGGCTGTATTAAAGGTTAATACTCACTCACGAATAAACATACTTAAAATGAATGTTCTACCAAAACTATTGTACCTGTTTCAAAATATACCTCTACCCCTGCCAGTATCCTACTTCTCTAAATTAAGGAAAACATGTCTGAATTTTATTTGGAATAACAGACGACACCGGCTACGTTTGACATTATTATATTTGCCATATGACAGGGGGGGACTCAAACTTCCAAACTTCCAGTGGTATTATTGGGCCGCGCAGTTGCACACTATAATTTATTACTTCTCCTCAGAGTCAGCCCCAGCATGGGTAGACATCGAATCATTTTCACTTACACCTAAACTAACACTTAACGCGTACATGTACTCTGCAAGCATTAAAAAGCTTAGGGAACAAACAACTAACCCATTTGTGTTGAATATGATCAATGTATGGTACAATGTTAGAGATCTCCTTGGAGAAAACTCCTTAATATCCCATTTTAGTCCAATTTGGGGTAATGACCAATTTAAACCGGGTAAAGCGGACCAAGGCTTTCGTCTTTGGGCCACAAAAGGTCTTACTAAAATAGGAGATATGTTTCAAGACGAAAATTTGATGTCATTTGAACAGCTACGCACTAAATATGACCTTCTGAATAACCACTTTTTCAAATATTTGCAGGTAAGAAGCTTTATAACCACTTCCCGTAATCAGTTATTAACTCCTCCACCTCTTTCTGAAATGGAATGTTTGATCTCTGGGAATTGTCAGCAAAGGGCGTATTTCAGTGTTGTATGATATGTTGGTTTCTAACTCACCTGAATCCTCTACTGACCGGCTTGAAGCCTGGAAGAAAGATATTCAGGAGGATATCTCCTTGGATGACTGGGGTGTGATATGTACTAACGCACATAGACAAACGGCAAACACAAGATTAAGATTACTACAATATAATTGGCTGATGCGATCCTACCTAACTCCTGCCAAATTACATCAGTTCAATAATAATATTCCAGATATTTGTGTTAAATGCGAACAGTTTAAAGGCACACTATTTCACTGCATGTGGGATTGCAAAGAGATTGCAACTTTTTGGTGGGAGATTTCACAAATAATACATAAAATGTTAGCTGTAAAGTTACCCCTTGATCCTAAAATGTTTATTTTAGGGTTATATCCTCCCACCCTAGTCATTTCAAGAAATAAACTAATTCTTATGAATATGTGTTTACTCCAAGCAAAACGTTCAATTGCCTTATCCTGGAAGAATACTCAAAGGCCACAGGTGGGCCAGTGGCTTAGAGAAATGAGTCATTGTTATGCTATGGAGAAGATAACTTATATCCTGAAAAGGAAAGGTGAAACCTTTGAAAAAATTTGGGGCCCTTTCACCCATCTACTGGGGAATGTTAGTGTCTCAGGTCTGCTACAAAGGGATGTCACTGTGAATCCATGAGAGATCTGGTCAACAGCTGTGGGGGACTATGATCACAGGACACATGATCATTGACTTTTCGTTCCCTATGCTCTCCCCCAGATATGGCAAAGATTTTGAATTTTTGATAAACAATGAACAATAAGCAAATAAATTTACATTTAAAAATGAATAACTGGAACAGATCCATTCTGCCGGTGATCGTCTGTGGTCCGTTTTAAAGTACCTCTAGTGATGTGATTATGTGCGTTGTCTGGGAAATTGTTGTCCCTGCCCCAAAATTGTTGTTTTTTTGGTTTTTAATGTAATTTAATTTGATTTATTTTTGTCTGTCTGTTTGTTTGTTTCTTCATCTTCATTTCCAGTTTTTATGTTTTTGTCGTTATTTTTATTCTTATTTGTTGTTTTGTCCTTTCTATGCCTATTATTTACGCTGTTGATATTAAGTTTGTGTAAGGTATATATTATGTATAGGATATGTCTTATAACTATGTTGTTAAAAGGAAATAAACATATTGTTTAAAAAAAATACTCACTCAAGGGGGTTTAAAGGGAAGTTACACACTTTTTTAAAAATGGTGTTTTAGTGCTAGAACCAAATAATCTGCATAAAATTAAGCTCCTATTTTACTTTTTGTGATTTATAGTCATATTTAATCGCTTGAGTTATGTTTTGCAATTAAATATTTAGCATGCCAAGTTGTCAATCACATTTGGACATATGTTTACCTTCCCTTAAAACAAGTTGTTGTGTGTTGTATTCCAGTGGTTAAAATAAGGTCAATAGGTCAAAAAATTGTCAGGTTATGTTACTTTATTTCCACTTTTACAAGGAAATATTGGCACTTGTGAAAAAGAAGAACGATAATGAAATGACAGTCCTAGATGGTTCACATAAGGAGACAAGGGATAAGGGTCAAAGGTCAATGTATTCTGTTATCAATTGCATGTCCTTGTGAGTACAGTTCCTTTTATATCTTAACACCAGTTTGGTTGACTAAATCTCCTAAATTTAAATATCTTTATTTGGAGGCAGGCAGGGAAATGTTTGGAAGAAAAGCTGCAAGTTTGAAGGTATGTGAAAAAGTGACTTGGGGATTTCATGTTCTATGTAAAAATTCCAAAAAAGGCATCAGCTGTATTTTTTTTTCTTCCCCTTTACCCTTTACTTTTATCTAAAGAAGTTTATGGGAGTGTGATTCAAAATAACGAAAGAGCAGCTTTAAGTTTTAAGTTTGGCTTTAAAATCTTATCAGAGGGGTGCTGGTTTAGTGCCCCATATACAAAAGCTACAGTTGCCACATTTCCTGTCTCTCTTACGCAACTTATCTAATTAAAGGCCAAAGCTAAATAAATAAGCTTAAAAAATGTAATAATAAAAATGTTATCAGATACTGTTGGCAATTAAATGAGCAGCTACAAAAAGGTTCCAAACAAACACACTATTAACTCCAGTTTGAGATGTTTTCTTAAAGCTACAGTGCCCAGATGTTATCGGACAAAAACTTCTAAAAGGGGCTTAAGGCTGAGATCCACAGACAGGCTGAAGTTAGAAAGTAGTGAGAGATTATTGAACTCATTGTTGGTTTTGGGTCTTTTTCAAGGGATTTATTGATATCAAAAGAACAAAACTCCAAAATCACAAGCCCTGTCCTTTAAGTGATATTATTTCTGATTGGTACATCTTAAAAAAAATACTGGATCCTTCTTTTTCCATGATGCACGCATCTTAAATTTCACTTGCAGGCCAGATTATCATACAAGGCTTTCTATCATAAATCTGTTTTTGCACCTCCTACCATTATAACCACTGCTAATTTCATATTTATGCAGCTCTACATGCAGTGCAGAAATGTCATTAATTACAAGGACAATTAAGGGTTTAAAGTGCTAATTGACCATATGTTTCAAAAGATTGTTGAAAAAGTGAAAATACAGACTGCTGGTATAGCTCTTGAACGCATACAAGAAGGTTGACTGCAGTTCCCTCAACGGCTGACCGTGTCACGAGGAATAAGGATTTTACATATTGTTACATATAGCACCTTTAAGTAAAAAAAAAATCCAACAATTTGAAATGACCCCCCTTATTTTTCAGGTATGCAACAAAGATATAGTTGATATCTGCAGCCAATCAAGGTGTAGCTCCATTGCTCGTGTTTTAGTCCACTCAGAGAGTAGTGAGCCAATGCTTCCGGTTGCTCTTGAACTGTGTTGTGTGGCTCACTCCAAGCCACTTTGTTTGTTTTCCATTTATAGATCCAGGTTTACTTATTGTACTGGATTAGAATTGCAAGAGTCATTAACGTAAAAATCAGCAAAATATACATCAAACTTTAAAAACAATTTTTCCACTAACTTGCTTCTCACTGTCTTTTACTGGCTTCCAATATGAATATATACCACATTGACACAATCAGAGTAACAAGTGTTATGTTAATACAAGGAAAAATTGATCGGAAGATTCAAAATTCACAAGGCATTCAGCAGGCTAGGTAAGTTAGCCTAGGTATCCCTCTAGGCTAACTTATAATTTTCCAGCTCCTCCTGGCGGATCCTAAAGCGTTCCCAGGCAAGATAGGATATAATCCCTCCAGGTCTCGGTCTACTCTCCACTTTACCTGACTGCCCAAGACCTATGGTCAAAGACCTGATGATACAACGATAAAGGTGATAATCTATTTTCGGCCTACGGTGTGCTGGTACCACCCTATTCTTGATCATTGCGTTTATTATGACCAATCCATAACTAGCACATAGATCCAATAACAAAACACCACTTGGGTTTAGATAGGGCAGGCGGTTCCCTTTTCAGGACTCTGCCTATATTCTCCATGTACTCTGAAGTGCTGTTTGGTACAAATTCACAAACAGTAGCCTTAGCCTTCCTCTCTATGACTTGCATTCAAGAGGCAACTTCTAGGAGAACTCCAACACAGCCGGGTCAGCCACTTTCTCCCATTAGGCTGGGTGAGCAATGCTCAGCAGATTTAACGTACAAGGAAAGAAACAGGGGATTTAAGGAGAGAGGAGGATAATACAGGAAAAGGGTCATGTAAAGGAATAAATAGGGTATAGATAGATAGATAGATAGATAGATAGATAGACAGACTGACAGACAGACAGACAGACAGATAGACAAATAGATAGATCCCAACCACTTTAGACTATTGACATTTACTTTGTGTTTCACCTCGTAAGTGAAGTGTGCTAAAGTGGCATTAGGGAGAGGGAGAAATAGGGAGGACAAGTGTACACACCCACATGCAAACACACACACACACACACAGCCTGAAGTGCTTCCCTCTATCCATCCCAGGGTGCTAACCATGCAGACAGCCATTACAGCCCCTCCCTCCCAGCAGAGAGCACCCGGCATGGGCCACAGGGTTGAACCTCTCAGCCTCCCCATCTCTACTGGCCCCGGCTCTCCAAACACCCACTCAGCACTCCACCGCAGGGAGAAGAGTGTGTGAACTCCATTTATCGGCCAAACTGCCGCAGTGGTATTGTGCAATGTTAACAGTGTCTCTGTCTCTCAGACTGTGCAAAGAACAGAATACAGCAACGTAACAGATTTTTATTGTATATTCTCCTCCCTCCCCTGTCTTGGCTGTCTTCCAAGAACACAGTGCCACACACATGGGTAAACACACAAATATACACACTAACAAGCAAATAGACTTACACAAGCTGATAAGTGTCTGCTTCAGCACAGGTTGCCTTAGCAACACGGTCAGCAGCGTTCTTGCTCTTTGGCTTCGCCGAGCATGACAGTGAGGATAGTCAGTATTTAAAGTGCAATCACATATGTGCACATGCGTTCACATTCATACAGCGTGCATGTTCCATTCATAAATATCCTGTGAACTAAAAATGTATTCTTTTGCACAGAAGAGGGGTATTTTAATGATAGTTGGTACATTTCTTGTGTTTCTGGGTTTTAAGGTGACTGTTTTAATATTATAACAGAGCAGCAGTCTCAACATTTACAAACACTGACATCTACAGTACAAACACTGCAGTTGCATCAACAATCATCTAAGGTGGACATTTTATGACCAAAAGTATGTGGACACCCAAACCTCTGTAATATGGGAATGTTGCGCATCTTATTCTAAGCATCCTTCATGGGGATCTGAAAGGAGCAGCACCACTTTTACCAATTAGGGATGACCTAAGAGTCATATGATCAATTTCGTGTATGACCACTTCCTTCCTGACCTTGCAGGTGCAATTGCAATACTGTGTGAAGACGTTTGCAGATTTTACAGCCAAAACACTGATTTTCTGACAAGAAAGTAATTTTTAGGACCAAATCTATATTTTGTTTAGTACTAATACTGTTGAAGTTCCAGAATAAAGTTCCTCTAAAAGTATCAGCAACAGTTCATTATGTGATTACAGTCATTTTTAAAGTGAATTAAAAGACAGTAGTGAGTTCTTTTTGTGCTTGCTGAACCACAGGAAGATGTTTAAGTGTTCACACACGTGCAATTAACTTATTATTAATTCTTCTTTTTGTTTGTATTTTCTTCTTCTTTCTCACAATTGCATTGTGTGCAATGCGATATATAAATGAAGTCTGAACTGTGAAAAACAGATCCAGACCAAAAGTATAACATTAAAGTATAAGGGCAGACCCTACTATTTAATAAATCCTAATCCACAAATATCCATGTAAGAACGGAAAGAAAGAGACAATACAGCACCATGGTCAGCAACATGCAGACTTGTTAGTTAGTTAAGCTAAAATAATGTTGTGCTCAACTTTTCTTTTTAATAAAAACAAAAGAAACAAGAAAAAAACAAACAAGCAAAAGAAATACAAAACTGTTTATTATAGAAATTGGGAAAACTTGCATGCTGAGAAATGGATACAACTACAAGTAAATAATTTGGGTGAGAAAAAAACAACTTCTGTGTTAAATTGTAATATATTTATTATTCTTTAATTGACACAGTAATAAACACTCACAGATTATCATCTACTGATCATTATGTTGGCCTAGTTGCTAATGTGAGAGCAGCACCAGTTGTAACAAACAGTGGTTACACAGGTCAGAGGACAGAGAAATGTAATTGTATTTTAAATAATATTGCTATTTTCAGAAACAACTTGCATAGATGTAATTAACAGTAAATTCTTTCTATAATAATAACATACCAGATCTTGTATTATGCATATTGTCTTGTTAGCAGTATCTCAGTAGTCAATAGTTCCCACCTCCATAATGCAGTTTTACAGCCAATGGATAGCTTACCTTATACTGCATTTTTAAACCGCTTAATGGGGAAATAGTAAAAGTGTAATCATTATTTAGATTATGTTGGTGCAATGATGAAGCTAAAAACAACTCATTTCCAACATTGTGGCAGCATTCAAGGGGCTTTGGTGGTTTTGTCTCTGGACAATTTGAATAACATAGTATGGACTGGCTGTGTCTCAGTGTGTGAAATTGTTTATGTTAGAACAATATGAACACAAGATTTTCTTTCAATGTCATCTCCAATTATACTAAAAATAACAACAATACAAATACAAATATAAATGTAAGATATGCTTCTTGTGCTGCTGTACAACAGTTGAAGTAACAATGCAGCTCAACTGTCTTCTTAGCTTTGCTGTCAATGGCTTGGCAGCCTGCAAAGACAACACACCAAACTTTTTGTTTTGTTGTGTTTGACCACTAGAGGTGCAGCAAATTGACAATGTTCCCCACAATGTGTGGAGGAGGATACACATCTACATAACATGCACCTGTGCACGCTGTACGTACATGGTGAGTGGCAGTAAATGGAGAACACGTGCACAACACAGGTTTTAAGATATTGAAAAAAAGGCTTTGAAGACACTGTATGAGGTAGTAAACTAAAGGTGTTTGTTAAGTCTTCAGGAAAAACGAGATCTATTTAGTTGGAAAATATAACTTTTTCAGGAATCCATGTTTGTTTATACTATATAGACATGTTACCCTTAACACCCAAGTTAGCTGTAATCTGATTGGATATGCCTTGAAAACTCCAACTCCAAATTTTTTTGTGGCAACATTTAAAAAGGTTACTACAAAAATAAATCAATTGTGAACATGGTATTCTAAGGTTTTTCATGTGTGGTGCTTTGAAGTCACCACTAAAGTAAGATCATTGTTGTGCGAAACAGGAAACTTTAAGTTTTTGGCAAATACATGGCAAGAGCTTGTCCAACAGATGACTGTGGGCCTGCTGTTACTTTGAACTTGCTTGCTCCTCCATGCCAGCCTGTGTCATGAGCTCAGATACATTCTTCTCAAGTTCATCAATGCGGGTTCCCATCTCATCTAGTGTGAAAATGAAGGACAAATCTACCAGGACATGAACATTTAGTCCAGCAGGAATCAGAGAGAAACAACAAAATACAGAAACCAATTTTCATTTTGAGGTGCATTCTCATGACTTACAAAACTTTTACATTTTTTGTGTGTGCAAGTGTATTGTAAACACAAAGATTAAAATGGGGAATTGGACTGGGCTAAAACGTAAACATTTTATGTTTTCAGCTTAGCAGTCCAGTGAATTAACAATGATCTTTGTATAGGTATTTTCTTTTGCCTTTTTTACACTCGGTTAATCCATTTTTTTCAAGCAGCATTTGACAACTGTTAGTCTAATATACGAAATATGCATTTACAAAATGAATATCCCCTTCTATTCGTGGCGTATTTGCCAGTCGGCTCCCATTATACAAAGTTTGAATGCCCCCAAGTGGCCATATATTTAACCACATGTAGCCTATCTGTTAGGCAAAGAAGACATTTGATTAACAATGTGTGTTCTACTTGACACACTTAGCTTACTTCATCCTAAAATATTGTAGCCCAATGCTGCATCAACGTCAAGTTAGCAAAGCCTGAGATAAGTGAATTTGAAAGTTTGGGTGTGAATAGATACAGTAGTGACAGGTTACAAAAAAGGATATTTTTGCACTCCAGTTGTTCAGAAACTGCCTGGAATCTTCCTTGAAGTCGCTGCATCGTTTTATCCATCTAAATGTAAAGTCACAAGTCAGAAAACGTAATTCAAAAGACATCGAGGTCATATCTGACAAACTTACCGCCTCTGTCATGTCTTTAGCTGCTTTGCTGTCTGTGTGTGACATCGTTTTTTCAGCAACAAACAAATCATTCCATGAAATGAAACTAAATCTTGGCCAGACAGTTTAACTGAGGTTGTTTTTCGTTAAACTGGGTTGTGACATCGATCATAAGAACCCCAACTCAGTTTCCCTTCCACAGTGTTAGCTGTGACTCCCATAACTTTGCGGCAAGCTGAGTCAACAGAATGAAGAGAACATGACTTCCGCTTATATTGGTTCAGAATTTCAAAATAAAGGTCACTTAAAAAACTAATTTTCACATTTCTCAAAGAGAGAATCTGGGAATTAACATTAAAAGTGTTCTGTGTAGCAGTCATAAACAGATGTGAGTATGGTACTTTCATACATGATATATATTAATCGTATTTTATTCAGATAACTATCTGTCATTGACAAGCATAAAATTATATCATCTCACAACATCATAGTTAAGAGGATAAGTGACATTCGTGGAGGTGATGGATTGTATAGTTCCTAAATATGCCTGTTGTCTGTCACTAGTTATGCCATGGCACTAACTAACGTCCTCTGCAACGCCGCAACGTTTCCAATATGCTTTATGGTTTTATTATGAAGGTAAATATTTTTGATTTCCCGGTGTCATGGTGATTCACTTTGATTAGCTTGACTTTGAAATCCGCAGTGATATGTATGCATGGTTGCATATGGGCAGAGCATTTTTCTTAACCCTTTGTAGACTGGTCTATCCTGTCGGGTGGGTCACTGTGTGTTTAGGGTGATGTGAATGAGTGGGAACCATTCCCTCTCCCCATCCTGAAGCTTTTATATAAGAGATTATCCTGGATCATAGTGACAGATGACAGATGGGAGCTTGTCTGCCATGAAGGTTATATAATTTTCATTAAATCTTATAAATCTTCATAATCTGGATTTGTGTCAGTGACTGTCTGATTGGGTCCTGCTGAATATGGTGCATATAAATGCACTGATTTGAGGTGCTTTAGGCCTATACTGAGTCAACTAACATTAACCAAGTTCTATGAAATATTAAAGAGGATGTGGCTCAACCATCAGGGCAAAGTGAGATTCTTCACTTCCTTTTAGGTCCCTCCTCTGACCAAATAAAAGTCACTCTAGTGACTGCAGTAGGGCAGGAAAAAACCTCAGTAAAGGGGCTCTGGGGAGAAGTATTACCTTTACTATTTTTTTTAGCAAAGTGTGTAATGATTTTAACTACGTAAAAAATGTTTTAATCCATAAAGAGCTAGGCCTTTGTCAGTGCATAACAATTATAGTACTGTAGTTGTTGTTTTGGTAATAGGGCAATAATCATTTATTATCATAATTCTATTTAGTGCCATAATCATGATGGTGATGCAACATAAAAAGGACCCTGAAACAAAAGCTGCTAAATGGAATCTAGCCATCATTCACTCTTGTATTTGCAACTTGCCGATCAATTACAGTGTGTCATATCAAAACGTCTTCCATTAAAATTGTCTATTGGGCAAATTAGTAGCCAAGTTATTTGTCGTACTCTAGGATTTGGGTCAATTAGGAGATGCTTACGAACTAGACAGCTGCCTAACAATATTTAAGCACATATTCGTCTGTTTTAATACTTTAAAAGGAAAGCTAAATAACAGCCATCAATGTCCATACTGTCCAGAGTCAAGCTTCTAGTTAAGAAGTCCTTGCCCGACAGTATTAGCTAGTAAGTGAACTATCTTGACCGAGTCGTACATCTACTTGTCATAACTCGTGACGTGTGACGTTCCCGGAAGTGTGGGCTGGATCGTAGGATTGAAATACACGGAATATGAGCTCCTCAGTGGTGAAACTGAAGTAGTATAGGGTCCCCTGTTAAAAAACACAACAACAAAAGTTTTGTTTTGTTTTCCGCGAATAATAAGGGCATTTTATAAGATTCGGGATCATTGCGAGCTTCTGAGTTAAGTGTAACGTTTCAAACGCCAGCTAGCATCTTCAGAAGTGTTGAATCGGAATAGTGAGTGAGGCGTATTAGTAGATAACAAGCTACTGCCGTCTCTTCCACTGCAAATATATGCGCTTCTTTTTGACTGTTGTTGTTCTGTCAGTACAATAACATCGATGTTCTCACTGTTGAGACAGTTGTTTTCTGCTGTTACTGTAACGCTAGCCCTCGGACTCGTCGTTCCTGATTCACTTCTCGGCTTACTGTGATGGCGTGGCAGTAGCTGCTTCTTTGTCCGTGAAATCCGTGTAAGAACTAACGTTACGCATGGACAATCCGGATGTTACAAAGTCGTTACAAGGAAACAGAAGAGGATAACCACTCTAAATTAGTCTCTGCTGAGCTGGTGTCACTCAGCTGACATCACTTCACAACGTCTTGCCAAGGCTTCGGACTGGTGAGCAGCTGAACATGGAAGATGAAGTGTTTGATCAGTTTGTGTTCGTGTTTAACAAGCTGGTGTCGTGGGTCGCTGCTGGTGCTATGGTGTTTGGTGGGGTGGTGCCCTACATCCCTCAGTACAGAGACATCCGCAGGTCCCAGAATGCAGAGGGGTTCTCCACCTACGTGTGCCTGGTACTACTGGTTGCAAACATCCTACGGATACTTTTCAGGTAACAATTTATTTCTTGTGCGTTATCTCACACCACACCAGCTTTTGTTGTGTGGGGATGAAACTGCATTTAAAAAATCTTCCAATTGAATACTCTTTTGCGTATAAGTCTAGAAATATTGGTTTTGGAACGAGAATCAGGATGTCTCCAGAATCAATAGCTTGTTAGGGATAGGCTTAGGGCTGGTTTACATTTGTTGCTGAATCTACTGAAGTGGTGGAAACATTATGACCAACAAATGAGTATATGAACAATTAATCACTAACACACATTCAGTGAACAGCCTCTGGTTGATTGGATGTATGCTGCATGACATTTTGGTTTTGTTTCTTTTACTAAACTGCATTCTAGTACATATTTAAGACACTACACTGAGCAACTTTCACTAGACCATGGTTTGGCCAACTTATGTAATGTGACATTGACCGTTGGGTTTTTGAGACAGAGAAGAAGCACAATGAGACACAACTGAGATGATTTTTACAGGGGTAAACAATTTTTCCCTCTATTATATCTTATTGGAAGTTACTTTTCTTTTGCAATTTGCTGCTGCTCAGTACTATTCCTTTATGAGGCTGTCATTGCCACAGCAAAGATAACTATTAAAGTAAGCATGTGTAGTATTAGAGCTTCCACTGCATTTCTTCACACATTCTTTTGTTTTTGTCCATCAGATTTGGCCGCTACTTCGAGACGCTGCTGCTGTGGCAGAGCATAATCATGATTGCCACCATGCTCGTCATGCTGAACCTGTGCACCAATGTCCGCATGGCCACTGAACTCAACACCAAAAGACGCTCCTTCATAGGTCAGAAACCCTCTGGAGGGCCTCTTTACAGTACAGATAAAGCACAGCTTAGCTTTTAAGTGTAGATACAATTGCTGTGTGCATGAAAGAGTGAGTGTGCCTGTGGGAGGGATCTTGTGATACGTGTTATACCGAGATGTAATTGTGTGAGAGTATAAAAATATCTCAAGTGGGATTGAGTGTGTGTAGGCAGGTGCATGTGTGAGTGTTTGAGAGAAATGTGACGAGTGTGTGAATGAACGTGCATGAGTTTGTGAGAGGTTGGTACGAATATATCCTTCCCTCTCAGTTTGAGTAATCACAGGTCTACTCCTTGAGTTGGCATTTTGTAATGTTTGAATAATGTTGCAAACTAGAACTATAAATGAACTTTACCTCATAACTACACAAATGTGTGCCTGTAACAGGATCTGATCCGTGGGATGCGTTTGATAATATTTGATCCAAAACAATTCAGCATTCTGATCAAGGGAAAACACTGGTTTCATGCTGCACCTCATTACTTGTAAATATACCGGTAACTAGCTCATGGAAATGATTGTATACTACTGACGACTGAGGTTATGCAAAGATTTGCACAAGCTATTATTTTAATTATTTCCAGACGGGTAGCTGTCTTGAATTTACACTGATGGCAGCAGTTCATCAGGTTCTAACTGTATTACACAATCATACACACACGCAGTGAGGCACATCCAATCTGGCTTCAGTGTCTTGCCCAAGGACACTTTAAAACCTGGATAAAGGAGCCAGGGACTGATGGCTGATCTTCCAATTAGTGTACAGAATGCTTTACCTCTTGGGCCTCAGACTTAAAACATTCATTATAAGTGAAAATATATTATTCATAGAATATCTTCTTATAGTTGAGGTAGTAGCTCAGGTAATATAGATTACAAAATATATAATGGAAGTGGGACAGGTCATACTAAAATTTAGTTACTATAGCGTATTAATAACTGATGCAAATCTATCTCTATATATCCTTAATGAATCTGATATACATCACAGCCTGCTGCCATGTGTAAAACTGAAACTGAGATGTCTCTGTTCCTCTAAATGGGTGATTAAGAGAGTCTTTGTTATCCACCTTTTTAAGGTTATTCAACACTAAACACATGTGGGTTCCTGTGTTTTTAAATGTATTTACTTTAGCTCAAAAATGGAACAGCCCCCTGTGGTTCTAAAAGTCATGTGTTTAAAGCCTGTATCACATGTTGCATTTAGTGCTTCAGATTACCAACAAACAATACTACAGTATATTCTGGTGCTCCAGGACTGGATGCCTCAGTGATGTCTCCCTGTTGAAGTCTAAAGATAAAGGGGGAACACGTGAAATAATGAGTGCTAATTTTGTAAGGCTCAATGTCAGTTGACAAAATACAGAGAAACTGAAGAGTAAAAACTGGAGCTATTCTGTGAGTCAGAAAAATGTCCATTATTCATTTTCCCATTAGCCTACAGGTATGCAGCTGAGGATCTACCTTTTGTAAATGTTGATCTGTTCCGTCAAATTCTGAGTGCAAAAACAAGTTGTAGTCTCAAAATATGTGAAAAAAAAATATTTCTTTTTGAAGTCAATATGAGGTTTCCCGGGCAAAAAGAGTATGCGAGTTATTCTATTTCCGAAATGTCAAACTACTGCCATTTCCCCCCAAAAATATCACATTTCACATATTTTCTCACACTAATGACTTATTATGCAACAACCAAAGTTAAAGTTTAAAAAGATAATCCTGAGAGTGAGTGGGAGTGTGCTTTCATTAGTTGACCTAGTCAACAGATCCAACAGTGTGTCTTACTTTGCTGGTTAACAGTAATAGGTGACGTGATATCACCTTTTTCCATCTTGACCTCTGCTCACTTCAAACCATTAAAAAAAAAAAATGAAAAGAAAATTTTCCAGCTTTGTCTTCATGGAGGACCACATCCCCCATAGAAGCTGTTTGAGAACATGTTTTCATCAGCCTTTATTAATGTGGTCTTGGAATAATCTGAAATATTGGTTTGTGACAAGGACAATTTAAATTAGGCCTCTCTGAAGTTGGGACAACAAATTGAAAAGAGTTGCCTATTTGACAAACTATACGTAGAATTAAGCAGACACATGGCGAACAAAAGGAACTGTTTGCTTGATGGTCAAATTTTTGTATAAGGTCTCTAACATGCTCAAAACGTTAGATGCTGTCCATGCAGAGGACCATATTAGTTCTGAGAAATGTGATACAACACATCTTCTTTGTTGGGTCCAAGATTTTTTCACATTAAAAATGTAGGCTCATGATCACACCAAACAGGCGCATCATAGGAACACATAAATGCTGGGAAACTCTGGTGTTTCGCACAAAATGCTCTTTAATTAGTGGTGTAACAAATCAGGAAATTCTACTCCTTTATGACAAAGTCATGCCCAAGCTCAGTAACCTGACACATCATGGGTCACCTCTGTCTTTTTTGACAACATTAAGAAAAACAAGCCTTTTTTCTTTCTCTTCCTCTTTTTACTTATTTTTTTGTCTGTAGCAACAGACAGTAAGGACGAGGAGATCAGAATCCCTAAGAGGCTCTTTCTGGGTATGTACAGAACTTACTGTGTCTGCCATGAAACATCAGTTGTAGTTCATCTGCCACTACCACCCCATCTCTTTGTCTTGTGCATGCTGACCCAGTGTGACTCTCCCTCTCGCCCAGCCGGCACTAACTGATGACTAACATCAAATATCACATGTTTGGATGATGCATGAGCCCATTTCACTCGCATGTAGTCTTGTTGTTGAACCCATGTTTGATTCATGAAACATGTCTGTCCATTGTGTTCCCTGATGTGATGCTTTCAATGCATGTTACACTGCACACCCTAAGTACAAATGAGGGTGTAAAGTGTAAACGTTAAGAAAAGTGTTGATGTCATTTTGCATGTATTATTATTGTTTCTTTCATATAAAATGTAGGTTAAGGAGGACATTAACAGCGTATGTATTCTGAACTGACATAGACTAGTTGTTAAATATCAGTGATTTACAAGACTAACCTGTTAAAGTATATTGGAGCAACTTACTGACAACTTGCTGGATTAGTTTTTGCGGTTGAAATTAGCTCTCAAAGCAGATGTGTTTTCATGTTTAATTACTTTTAAACTGTTGCATGCTGATTTTATCCCCCTGCAATGTCCTGTTAATGTGGAGCATCTTGTGAATGGATATATGCAACCTCTACTTCTAATGACTTGTAATTGATGTTGTCTTCTAAGTGGCATTTTAAACTTGGTCTTTGAACTACACTTGGTTTCAGCACATGTCCCCCTTTATGATGGATTTGCCAAGAAATCTGTTTAAGAAAGAGGAAAGCTGCTAGTGTCTGCTAAAGCTGATTGTTGCCGTCAGTTTTTCTGTGTGTGTGTTGATGTGGGTGTAGTTTATAAGTGTTACAGTGTCAAAGGTTACACCTGGGTTCATGACATTTTGTTCAACATGACTTAATAAGGGACAAAGAGAGGACAAATGTAGCAACAATAAAATTGGTCCCTTTATAGAACCCTGAGGGACTTCACAATTTACCAAAGACTGAGGGCAGGTCACCAATAGAAAAAATGTTTGTAAATGTATCAAAAGCTGCATTTAAGTGTAGCAGTGCAAGGATGGAGCATTCACTATTATAAGCCATTCTGAAAGGATCACCTGTCACTCTAATAAGCACAATATCTGAACTGTGTTGCTGTCTAAAAACCTACTGACATTTTTCCTGAATGTTGTTTTGTCTTGAAACTTTCAGGGATTGTAGTCAAGACAGTTTTCTCAAGGAAAATACAAGATAAAATTGAAATTGGTTTGTAATTACTGGATTCTGCTGGATCAAAGCCTTTTTTTTTTATTAGTGCGTGCACACAGGCAGTCTATAAATATTCTTGGACACAGCCAGTGGAAAGAAAATTGTTAATGATTGAGAGTAACCCAGGTGAAGTCACATCTATTACTCCACAGAGCTATTTTGACGGCATTACATTTTAAGGGTTGGTGGGGCGTTTGAGGTGCGTCTTAGTCATCATAAGCTCATTTAAAGAGGCATAAAGCATGTGAAAAAAGCTCAGTTGAAGCAGGCGACATAATTATAGGAGTCAGGAGCCACAATTTTTGATTTTGTCTTACTGGTTGTATCTTAAAAAAATTGTTAAAGTGACTCAAAACTCAAATCCACAAGAGCCTTGTGAGTAGTTCATTGCCTCATGTACATAATGGAAAGCACGAGAAAAAAAAATTGTCTCAATGCAAATTTGAAGTATTTTCCTTTTTAAATTCTGTGAAGATTCTTGATATTACTTGAATATTTATTACAAAAAATACACAATTAGGTCTCTGCGTCTGCAGGTGGCTATTGACAGCCGCAGTTGTTCTGTGTTGACCATGGCTGTCCACTTTAGGCTGTGGGAGTTTAGCGTATGCTGTTGATATTCTATTTTTACGTTAGGTGTTGAGCTTACAAAGCATCATCTAACACTTCAGAGCCATCATGTCACATTCATAGCTTCTAGAACAAATTGGGGCATCAATAGCTTATTTTTTATTGAAAGGGAAACTATTCTACTCTGTAGTAATATGGGTAACAAAACATTTCATTACTGATGATGAAATATATTAAGCTTGCATGCCTCTGCTTCCTCCTCTGACTCTTAGTCAATTTGCTAGAACATAAAGGGCTAGAGTACATTGATCGTCTGTTGAGCCATTTCTGTGTTCGCAGCCAGGGAGATTGCTAAAAAGCAAAATAAGTTGTTTTAGGAACTAGGTTTTTAAAAACATTTTTGTGGAGGAAAAATGAGATGCTTAACATTGATATCATAAATCAATTTTTACTATTTCAAGCCAAATTCCCCTCACCAAACAAAAGGAAGTCATTCCTCACTAGAAGACATACATGTATTAAAAGGTACAGGATTCAAAAGATGGTCCTAAGTGTTAAAAAGAGCCCTCTGACTGTGCTTATTAGTTTGAATGAAAACAGAAAAATAGATGTCCTTATCATTCCTTTTCTCTTCTTGAGAGAAATCTTTAACTCATCTTTTGGTAATTGAAGCTTCATCTTCCTCCACCTCTATTCATCCCTTAACATTCTTTCATGCAAATGCTAATGTTAGTATTCATCTTGAAGCCAATCCTGTACTATGTTCTATTGGTGTCTTACAAGTCAAAAGAGAGTATAACTGGATGTACATTCATTAGACTCATTAGTCATTAATTGGCTTGTCTGTGTCTGAGAATGTTGGAAAGTGGTCGGGAAAAGTAGAAAAAAATGTTTTCTCTTCCTCATGAGGTGAATCAGTGTGTTGTTTCAGTCCTTTGTACTACGTCACTATCTTCAAATAAAATACATTAGTGATCAGTTATGTACAAACAGGGCCAGTACTCACACTGTAGGCATAAACCAGGTCCAAACTATGCCTATGATGATGTGTCGGCCCAAACACACGTTTTTGTAGATTCAATTAATTGACTAAGCAGGATCTTCTTTTCCACATAAAAATAGTTGCTATTCCAGGTATCGACACTAGATGGCAGAAGAACAACAATAATCAATTGTATGATGTGAAAAGGCACAGAGTACACTTGGCTCAGTGAGGTATAATACAGTATATTACAAATTCCCTTCTTGGTACTCTAGATGAACTGGTATTAAAGTGTTGTTTTAAACGTCTTAGTGCCCTTTAATGTTTTCAATAATTTAAAGAAAAGCAGGAGCAGTTTTCATCAATGGCTTTTGTGGTTTAGCCTGTTTGTTGTTTCTGGCATCAACTGTCTTTGCCCACATGTTGAAGCTGGCCAGAGGCTCTAGCCTCTACGAATGGTCATCGATCAATGAGCTCTGCCAAGCATCATTAGAGCTGACAGGAAACCATGTTCTTTGATCGCAGCTATGCTGGTCTGTGCTTGCTCATTGATCTATTAATGGAAATATCAAGTGTTAGCATGTTCTAGTCTGCTTGGGTAGAAGCATTAAAACACCCAGGTAGAGAGGGAGGAAATGCTGAGGAGTGGTAAGACACAGCAACATTTAAAGGCCTGCGCACAGTGGTCAGTGTCCGGGCTGATACAGCAATGAAAATGCAATTTATAGAGAGCTAATAGTCAGAGAACCATACTGGTGTTGAGTGCACAGCTGTCAGGTGGAACAGCTTCACATGTGGCTTTTTTTGCAGTGACTCACAGTAGTGTTGAGTAAGCAGGACTAACTGTCAACCTGTACGTGTCTCTGATTGTTCATTTTGTTCCCTTTGTGTCCCTCTAAGCCTTCAGCATAGCACAGATTTTTTTCTCCTAGAAGCACAGCATCATTATCACATCAGCCACTTCCATCAAACAGCTGGACATATTTTACTCAGAATGAAAAACACAGGGTGGCTGACATTTGATAGAACTTCCTAGGATGCCCACATAAGGCTCTATTATAATAGGTACGACTGGCTGTGAACACTAGACATTGTGCTTCACAATGTGTAATTTAGTAGCCGAGAAAAAACATCTGAGAACACACATAAGATCAAAAACTGCCCAGGGCACTACCACATAAGTGGCTACATCTGTGCTCGTACAGTTTGTCCTTTGTTGCAGGCTGTGTAGTTTTATTTTCCAAACAGGAGAAATCCTGGTGTAATTGCAGCTCAGTGTTATTTATATGGAAGACTGCGTAGTGCAATCCTTAAAGGAGATTAAAAGATCAAATAATTTGGCTGTGTCAGAATTTGAAATGTTGGTGATCACTCAGGTGGAGGTAAAGGGGTTTGAAAGGAAAAAGTAGGATGAAATATTTGTAGTTCTGACGGTGACTGCGGGGAATGTTTCACTATGTAATGCCTGCCTGAGTCAAACTTAAGTTTTTTGGAAGACCTGAAAAAGGAAACTCAGACTGCATTTTTCTAAATCTCCAGCAGCATATAAATGAAAATGTGTCAGCAAGCAAACCATCAAACAGGGCTCCGCTCCATGATTAAAAATTCTGTATGCAAACTTTAAAAGCGTCTGTGGTTTCAGACTTTGGATTAGTGTGCCTGTTTGTTCTCCAGATGCTGCAGCTCTGTCTGTCCCATCACATTTTCAATCCCTTTCAGCTCAGTTTAATCTTAAAACAAGTTTTTGATATTTTAGCATAAACTAAATTGGTCTATGACAGGAAAGTGTACTTAAGAGTCACTTGCCTAGCAGGGAAAGAACCACAATGTAGCAGACACACCCAAGTTTTACTCTATATAACACCACTAGGACTGATTTTTCTTCTGGGCTGTATGCTCAAAAGCCATAAGCGGTATAGATAGTATGTAGCTACTTTAACATTACTTGGCCATTGCACGACTGTAGTAATTCCGTCTAGTCATTATATTCAGAATGACTGAATTCTTTGGATTGAGTACCTGCTTGTGTACTTGCCTATCTGCGTGCCCATAGCATGCACTCATTACACATGAACAGTCTTCGACAAGCTAAAGCTAATGAGCTACTAATGGCAGAGAAAGATAGATGCGTTCCTCATTCCAATACTTTCTCTTGGATTCTTTGGACTCGTTTGGGCTCAATGGCTTTCACATATCTCTGGTTAGATGCTTTCTAAATCTAAATTATTTTATGTTTTGTGTTTTGTTTTTGCTCGACTACCTTTATTCTCCATCCAGCTAGATGTCAAGCAAAAAATAAAATAATGCAAACATTACATGGCCTTTTCCCTACATTTCTCATTAATTACTACTAATTATTACTCCCAATAAAAAAACTAACTACACTTGAGATAGAAAATCACAATTTAAACAACTGAACAAAGCAAAATAACAATTGGGTTATTTTAAAAGAAAAAAAGCTACTTTTATTACTTTACCTTAAACTTCACCCCTGCACCTGTGTGGGAATCCTTAAAAATGAATCAGGAGGAATTTAATAAAATCGGCATCTGTCTTGATCCTATCACAATGATGCCGTGATCCACCTCCTCAGAGATGTTGGTCTTATAACGTTGCACTGGTACATAGCAGTACAAGAGATTTCCATTTCTTTCTAATGTTTTGTTGTGGCTCATTACTCATTCTGGTCCAATGGGGGTCTGTACCTATAGCTTCAGTGTGTTTGTCAGCTTAAAATGAATCCCTTTATCGTGTAGGTGCAGTTATCCCCTCCCTAAGGGCAGGAGCAACTTTTTGCTTCAGTCCCTTAATGGTGGAGCCACAGTATTTAGCCTTATGGCAGTATAGTAAGGTTGCTGTGCTATGGCTTGGCAGTAAAAGCCAAATATTAATTGTAAAAAAAAAAATCCATGTTCAAATGAAAAAATATCTTGTTGAAATCTGAGGTTCTGTTTTGCGGGCTGTCATAGCTGTCTTTTATAATAATATTCCTGCTTCTCACACAGCATGCTTTTAAATGACAGCAGGCGAGTATTTCAACTACCCGCATAGACTTTTCCAAGACCTGACTGTAGCTGGCACGGAACAGTTAGTAAACAGGGATTTAAATCTTTGACTATGACCTGAGTCTTCCTACACATGTACCACAACTCTGTGGGACTTCAAACTGAGCTGTGCACAAGACATTTGGCCACCACAGGCAGTCTATAGTATACAGCTCCAGTCTTTTCCCACACAGGGCTACCACGGCTGCCACACAGCACACGGATTAAAGAGGAGGAGGAGGAGGAGGAGGAGGAGAATGCCCCCAGGGTACACAATGGAGGGTGTATGGCAGGGTATGGCTGCGGTACAGTACTACGATCAACCTCCTTTAGTGGTCATTGAGAAAAGTTTAACACAGCTGCTCCTCGGAATTAGAGGCAGATTTGCGTATATCTTGAAAGTGTGCACATACAGGATTAAGAGATGATGACAGTACAGCACTGGCATGAAGGAGTGTAATTATTAAAACATGAGGCTGAGACGAGGACTGCACGAATAATTGAAAAGCAAATTGTATTCACAATGTTCATAAGAAAGGTTGCCTGTTCTTTGCAGAGTCCCTGGCCACCAAATTAAGTTGCGTGACAGAAAAAATGTCTTTAATTTCATCATGGCTGAAATTTAATGCGCTATCTCTCCTCTAGGCACCACTCCCTGACAACAGAGCCAAAGAGAGTACATAAAAAGTTCATTTTAATTTTAAAAACTGAAAAGGAGTGCAGATTTTGCAATTATTTTGAGGTAGCAGTCTGCCATTCCTCAATATCAATTAATTAAAAAGAATAAACAGGCATATCTCGATAAGTTTGAGGAGAGAAAAATGTCATATAAAAAAGTAAGAGCATATTGGACCTCCACTGACACAACTCTCTGTCTATATGGCTCTGGATACTTTGTCCGGGTAGTAGGCGGGGCTGCTCCTCCACTGCTCCTCCGCTGTCCTCATCTACGTGCACACCTGCTTTCAAAGACGTCATCGGCCTTATAAGGACAGTCCTTGTAACACATTGCCCACAAAAGCGCACATTGACTTGATGTGGTCAGCCACATACTAGGTTTTGACCTAGTCTAGTTTACACTGTTGTCTAGTGTTAACACGTGTGATACCTGTGTGCTTCAAGCCTAAGTCCCCTCTGTAGCTAGCTTATTAGTCCGCAGGCCAGCAAAGCAAAACATCGACAATGTTTTCACAAATCCTTCAATCTACTATCTTATGTGTGTCTGTTTTTACTTACCAGGTTGAGGCCAAGTCATATCATCTCTTTGGAGCCTTGTGTTACATCATATGTTCAGTTTCGTGTTTAGTGTAAAGCCTTACAAGCTAGCATCCAGGTAGGTGTTAAATGCTGCTCTCTTGCCACTGACTGTTTCCCTCTGTGTTTGGCTGTTATCAAGCAGCACCAGTCTGGTGCTAGTTGGCTCAGATTCACAGTCCTCTGGCTCTGCTGCCAACAGGGCTTCAAAACCACACAAGGCATCTGCAGCCACAACACCTACAGAGTAAACACTGAGATACAGTAAACATAAGAGCTCTTAAAGGATATTCTTAGTGTTCATTATACTCACAACAAAAATACATGCCCTGTTATACCTTTAAAGAACAGTTTCTTTATCTTTTGTTAAACACTGTTTTGTGTTGCCATCCTACATAGTTGTAACATTGAACCATGGTTAATCTTGGTGTAAGAAGTGTGTGGAGGGTTGACAGAAGGCTGTGACCTGGTTTTATTTGCTCTTTGACATTTAATCATTTGAATTTTTTGGATTTGCTTAAGATTTGCAGAAAGTAACAATTGGATTGGCTCGATTTTGCAAAGGCAGGTTTGACAGCACACATATGAGCTTGCCATTCATATTATTGTTTAAATGCCATCCAAATGTCAGAATCAGTCACCGTTTATTCTCTGATGAAACAGGATTTTATAACATCATTACCTTAAAAGTCACGCTTGTATTCTTTCTCCTCTGATTTGATAGTCTTGGAAAACAGCAGCTGTGTTCAATTTAGCCAAAGAGCTAAGTGTTAAAGTTAGTCTAAACAATGCTTTGATATTTATTCTTTTTTTCTTTTTTAGCTTTATGTACTGTAGAGGCCCTTCTCTGGAGGCCTGTGCAGGCCTATACAGTGGGCCTCCTTTGAGCGCTTAGATCTGCCTCTTAGATAAAGAGAGCCTTATTTAACTATGATTAAACGAATCAGCTCTATTGCATTTGAGGCTTGTAGAAATCCCATTTAAGATACAGCAACGCAGAAACATCTTTCGCTTTCAGCCATAATTAGATTTTTATGATAAAATCTTTCAATGTCCTCTGCTCAGACATTTACCCAGCAGCTACATGTGTGCTCTTTTCACATCCCTCACACTGGAAAAAAATGTTGAATGCATTTAAGAAATTAGAAAAGATGTCTTCCAGTGCTTAATGTACCTGTTTCCTCATCTGCTGTGGTTACAGTAGTACCCGAGGCAAAAACACTTTGCTTTGCCGTCTATTATCTTAGTGTGGTTAGTATTGGCTGTGTGGCTTATTACAGGTATCCAGTGTTATTGTGCTCAGAATCTTAATTTAATCATTTATTTGGAGAAAGAAGACACACAAGAGGTGCTAGGGCAGAAAACAGGGTTTAAATCATTCAGCGGTGTCCAGATTGCCAACAAGCCCATTACCACCATGTGGAAAATACTATAATCTGGGATGACTCTCACCTTCCCTCAGGGCTTATCACCACCAGCACTTCTTTCTCACAAAGCCTCCTCCCTCAAGACCTTGAAGTTAAAAGCTTCTGTGTTTGCAAGGATCTGAATAAGAAACAAGTCCAAACTTTGTGCGGTTCAGACGGCCTATATGTGGCAGTGACATATTGTGAATGCGAGAAGGGGATTGTGGGAGTCATGTGAAAATTCACAGCTCACGTGTGAAGTTTTTCATAATAATAGAGTTTTTGCTTCCTCATGCTGACTAGATAAAGCCCAGAAAAGAACAGACAGGATTAGTAGATAATGATTTCCTCCAGTGCTGGAAAACGAGACATGAAAAGAGCTTGAAATTAGATTGCAAATACAACAGACTGTCTTTCACAACGGACAAACCTGAAATTGAAATCGTATATGTTATGGAAATTTAATACACTAATAAACAATTGTAAGATTCAGCTCCAGCATTTCAAGTCATAACTAAATGGCTGTAATCTAGTTTGAATGACCTTTTCTCACAGAATAACATTTTTAATGACAAACATTCGATTTTTGCACTATTGATCTTTTTAATATATATGTATTTTCTTAACTATGAGTCCCTTTATGCTCCTTAGAGGATAAATCTTTATTGATTTAATGGGGAAATGTTTTATTACTTTCAAACAAAACTAGTGCTAAGGCTTTTGAAAAAGACTAAAAGAAAATCAATATCTCACTTCCAGAAAGTTGAGAACTCATAAGAGGCAGCTTATAGACAGACAGGTTGAAATTGAAGCAGTGAGGGTGTGATCAATAATTGGGGGATTTGTTCTGTCCAAAATCAAAGTCTGTTTTGGTTTTAAAAAATCCCATATCTGTCAGCTTTCATAAGTACCCGAATTTTACAAACCTGATTATACAGCTTTGTGTGTGTAATGATGCACT
The DNA here is from genome assembly GCF_022749685.1 of Semicossyphus pulcher. Lineage (NCBI taxonomy): Eukaryota > Metazoa > Chordata > Actinopteri > Labriformes > Labridae > Semicossyphus > Semicossyphus pulcher. The sequence continues at coordinate 26,380,719 of NW_027211726.1, forward strand.
GCTTCTTTAAAAAAAGCAATGTCATTGCCATGTCGTATGTCTTTTGGGCAGCAACACACTTCTATATTTTTGAAATTAAAGAATATTGCATCCTTTGTTTTTCAAAAATTGCATTTTGGAATGAAACTCTTCCCCTGTGATGCGTCAGACAAAGTTCCTTTTGCCTCTTTTTTAGGACTGCTCTACTTACCTGTCTTTATGTGTCTGTTGCTGATCCAACATTGGCCAGCTGGTTGAGAGCTGTACTCCCTTGAGTGGGGAGTTATTTAAAATATTTTAATTTCTGTGGACTAATTTGTGTTTTCTCTATGTCGCTGTTTTGTGCACATTCAGACTTTGAATGGAGCCACTTCTGGTCGTGGAGTCACTTCGTTGACTATCTGCAGTGCGTGGTCGCCTTCACGCTAGTGGCAGCCTACATCACCTACCTCCTCCTGGACTCTGCATTGTTTGTGGAGAGCCTGGGCTTCTTGGCCGTCTTCACTGAGGCAATGCTGGGCACACCACAGCTGCACTGCAACTATCAGAACAAGTCCACAGAGGGCATGAGGTACAGATTCTGTAATACACATTTTTGTTTTTAACGTTAATATACGTGGCTTTGTATCAGGACATGGGAAGATATTTCAATTTTGCAGTAACCTGGCACGAAGGTTATGCAGTTGAACCTTCTGTTTTACTCCCATGTTAATCATGTCACAAAGGCAGGAAGAAAATGTTTCATATTTGATTCATAATCGTGTTTAAATTTAGACTTGAACGCCTGTGGGAATATTTTGATTTTAAAAAGGCAGAAAAGATCTCTTCTTGACACGTATCAGAAATAATCAAACAACCTTACAAAGAGGAAAGTGGTTTTGATTTTTAGTTCTGTACTCATTAAACTCAACAACAGGATGTCAAACAGGTTAACCCAAACCTGTAAACCCAATTTATGTTAACAGCTGCTGTCACAGGTGTTTCATACACGTCTTGTCTTAAAATGACTAAACCACATAGATATCTGTGATGGAACAAGTAAGGGTTGAATGAAAAAATCCAGGCCACTGGTTTATGTCCTCTGCTCTGACACTCCAAGCTCCAGTGCTGAATTTTAGTGCACTCTGCTAAAATACTCCTGAACCAGAGGCTGGTACAGTCTCTTCTGCTGCTGTCCAGTGTGCCTGACTGTCAGCACCCTGGCAGGAGGGACTCGCTGGTGCACTAAACCATGAGCTGGATGCACTATTTTTATTGCTCTGACTGTGTGAAAAATCACATAACAGATAAGAGCCAAAGCACCTAAACTAAAGTCTTAGAGGTAGAACATGAGACTTTTGTAGGCTGTTGTAGGTTTTTAGTGTTGTTCTGACTCTGTAAAAATTTAGCTGCAGAAGTCTTTGGTCACCAGACCTCCGATTTTGCATTCACTAGGTTTCTCTCACAACTATTTGGGCCTTGTATAATTTTAATAGAGTCAGTCAGATGGCCATCAAATGCTTGTTGCATTCTTAATTAATGATAATATCTTTTTCCAGATGAGTACTGTTTTATTAAAATGAGTGCCACTTCATCAAAGGCTCTGAGGGGCTCTTGTCCTGTAGCTCACATTTGTGAGTAATGGCGCCATGTTATGTTGTCTCACATATGATCATTAACACTGACACATGCTTATTAAATATTTCTGGCACCTGTCGGGCAGGAGGTAAGGACAAGTATTTATCATGCGAACATGAGAGCTTGTCTGATGGAAATCAATATGATAATGAGGTAATCTGTCTCGCTGTATCTGTTTCCAATGTATCATTTTGGTTCATTATTGTTGATTTGCATTAAGTCTGTAATTAGAGGCTTTGGCATAAATTGATTTCTGAAAGCATGTACAGTTTAAAAAATAAATTCTACTAGCTTTCTTAGATGTAGCCAAGCCCTGGAAACGGCTTTTCAAAATAGTGTACACAAACTTTATTGTATAGCACATTTAAAATGTAAGTAAATACACAGATATCATATTGAGAATTGTTCGAGTTGTAAACAATAAAATAACATGATAAAATAGATCATGATTGTCAAATAGTTAAAGGCATGCACTACACAAACTGCAACCCCCACCAACCACAAAGCCCCACCCTGCTGGTTGACTTTCTGCAGCAGACAGATAACAGAGCTCCAGCAGGGCTGCCTGTCCACTTAACCGGCCATGACAGCTCCCACGCTGGGCTTTTCCATACGCTCACTGTCCCATGCCTTATTTATTTTTGATTTGTTTGTGTGTGTGCTTCCTACCCGTCCAACACTTTGTTTATCACCCCCATTTTCCACCAAGCTGCCTACAGTACATGCTTACAAGAAGAATCCACCCTCAATTATGCTAAGTCTGGTGTGTTCTTCAATTTTTTTTATTAACTAGTGAATGTTTTCGGTGGTCCACAGTTTCCATGATGACTTCAGTCAGTTGTTTTTTTATTGTTTCCCAGAATGCACTCCAACAAAGCCCCAGACAATGGTTTCTAAACATGCTTTCAGTCATTGTGGACATATGGGTATCTATAAATATAGAAAGCAGCTTAGTGGGACAATGTTTATCAAAATGGCTGTACTCTATACTGAAACATTCATTGTGGTTGCAATGCATTCTGGTCTTTTTAGCTACTTATAAGGCATAAACTGATGCATATGTCCCTTCCATCATGGATTTCTGCCTGTATGATTGCTGAAGCCTTTAGAAAAAAACATTTAAAATAATTTGCTTTCAAGCGACGGAAAGCAGGAAATATAGTGGTCTTGATTTGATGAATTATTCATAGGGATAAAATTCACAACCAGAAATGGCTCAATGATGCAGATATTTACAGCACATTGGCTAATACACACGCTTTTAACCATGAACAGCAGTTTTTGTGGATAAACACACAGTTTAGTTTTTTATGTAAGGTTTTCCATTAAAACCGATCCAGAAAATTACAGTCACTTTCATGATTTGCTTTGTGCAAATGCAGGATTTACTGTATTTTAAAGTTGTATCAGCTGATCAGTTTGATCAGTATTATCAGCAAATACACTGACTTTTTTTTTCAAGTCTTACAATAATCTTACTAGAAACAAACCTGCATTAATGGCACAATCAATATTTGTATCATCTTAGCAGCGTGATTTTTGCGTACTCTGTTTTGAAGAGAATTAGTGGTTGATGGCATTATTTGGTTTAAACGTTTGCATTTGAGAATGCTTCAATGACTCAAATTCTCTGATACAATGTTACAATGCCTTAATATGGGGTGGGTGCTGCAGTACTAATACCTAATGTGATACTGGCATTTCATTCAAAATCAAATGAATATCAAATTGAGACTCTTTTATGAAATCAAATTACCCAGACAATATGAAACATGTCAGTTTGCTTGTCAGTTCTTTTATCCTATGCTGCAACAGATTCTGCCAGCCATCAAACATTGCAAATAAAGCTGCCATTGAAGGCTGAGGACATTGTCATTTCCAGTTCTGTTTATTGTTTGTGTCCTCTCCTCCCTCTCTTGCAAAACCTGTTGAGTCTGGAAGGCTGTTGCTAGGTTACTTTACCTCAGCTCTCCGTTCAAGGTTTCAGTGAGTGTATATGTATGCGTGTGTGCAGGGACAGGAAGCAAAATCCTGTAAACTGAGGACGTTTTCCCAAGTCCAATATTTAAAAGCAAATATTTTTGCTTTTAGAAGACCTTCTCCTCAACCTTAGGTGCAGGATTAGGGCATGCTTTTTGGTAACACTGTGTTTAGGCATGCAGAAGTAAGGATTAAGGAATAAATGAAAGTAAGTTTATGTGAATTACTTAGTAAACACATGCTATTTGCAGAGACGTAAACAACCAGAAAGCCCTTTCCTGTAGATGTGTGAAACATAAAAAAAAATACAAACAGATCCTATGCAGTATGTTTGTCTGCACAGAAAAATATCACACTGAATTCCTCCCAGCTAATGGCTCAGCCAAAATGCCCATACTAATACTAAAATTGTAGCAAGTGTCAGACTTCTTCCAGTACTTGCGTCCCTGGGCATGCAGTAGGGAGCTTCATCACCTATACACACAGGAAGACATGGGATGGAGCCAGATCAAAGTAAGAGTTAGCAGTAGAATGAATCATATTGGATGTCCACAGTGTGTATGCACGCCAGTACTGCACCATGACACACTGTTTGACAGGCAGTAGCAAAGCGGTTTTCAATAATGAAATATGGATTGAGTCAAGAGGGAGGGTGATGAGTCTTGTGTTGGAGGTGCATGTCCCATGAGGACATAGCTGAAAGCATTTGGTCTGATGATAATTTTGCTCCCAGGCTCTCTGTTAACCTCTGTGGAACTGCTCTGGTACCATAATGGGAGAGACTTTCCTTATTGCCAACCATAGGGCGTGTATGTGATGAGCACTTTTCTATGTCCCATCCAACTCTGTAGTTTTTGTCCCCCAGTGTCATCGTCTAATTTTTCTATTTTATTACCTATGTTGTTTAGAGTTCTGGTCAAAACTGTACAAGATATATCACTAGTCATTGGTAACTTCGACTGGTTTTCCTGAAGTGCAAACCACTTTGAATCCAATAAAGAGCAGGACATAGCCTTTAATGACAGCTTAAACTCTGTTGTATCATCAAGACCCAGCTCCAGCTGTGGGGAAATACTGTATTGTGGATGGGTCGGTTCTAAAAGGATTTTTTTCCGACATAAACCTATAACCATACAGAGTTTTAAAGTATTAAAGTATTAAATCATATTAAGCGTTAGATTACTCTTTGAAGTAGTTCTTATTGTCATTTAACAAGCTAGTTAGAGTGACATACTAACATTTGAAATCTACAATGAATTAGATAAACTCTGTTTAATGAGTGTTTGGACTGCTCTTGTGTATTTTAGTTTCAAACGGCTTAAAAAAGAGCGAGTATTTCTCTTACTATAGCATGTAGAGAAATATAGCATGTAGAGAAATAAATAGAATGACAGGAGAAAAATATGTGGCTGTGAGTTTAAGATAACGTGAAATTTAGCACTTGCTTTACTCCAAAAGTATCAGCTATATGCACCGTACAATAATAGCATATGGTGAAATTGTATATAATATTTCCAAAGTGTCCATCAAATTACACCATTGTCAGTATCACTGGTACTTTTGTTTTCACACCGTTAATATGCATAAAGGGTGTTGTGAATGTACAAGTCCTCCTCCTCAGTCAGTGTGTGTGTGTTTTCTTTGGATCTGGATAATTTGATATTAAACTTTTTTTTTTTTTTACTCCTCTTTCGTTTCTATCATACACAAATGCAAGTCAAATTAAACCCATACTTCAGCTGACAAAACTGAGCCTCTTCCTACTTTGTGCCATAAAGCAATCCAGCTCTCTTGTTTTGCTCATTTACCAAGGAGGCTTGCCCTGCTTGCAGACTCTGGATATCACACGGCTCCCATAGGCAGTTATCAAACCCAAACAGCTCACATACTGTGACTGGCAGCCCAAAGCCCTCATTTTACAGCTCCGAACCCTCGAGAAATAGAGAAATGGGCACAGTGGGACCTAAAAAGAGACATGGGTCATTATTTAAACAGAGATATTCAACTGTCATCATTTATGGAATCATATAAAATGGTCCTGCAAGGTGGCAAAGGCTTCTGGGAATAGGCTTTTTTGCTTCTAATAATTAGTTGCGGTAATTTCTTTCAGACATTAATTTTATTTTTTAATAAGCTTCCCTGCATTAAATCAGAAAATGAAACGAGTCAGGGTTTTTAATTTTGACGATTTTTTTTTTTTTTCTGTGTAAATTGACATGTCAGAAATTGTCTTGAATCTTTTGAACTAGTTCAAACTGGATTCAAACGTAGTGAAACAATCTCAGCAACTGTGCGACTGTAAATACTTGAAGACAGATGTTTTATGGGGAACATTAGAGCGTGCGTGTGCGTGTGTGTGTGTGTGTGTGTGTGTGTGTGTCGAGCTGTACGTGGGAGATGAGAGGGTTTTAGTGTTGATACTTTTCAGGCTCCTGCTATTATTAGATAGTCCCAAGCTTGGAGAGCCAGAGGTACAGGCTGATACTGACCAGCCTGCCATAAAACAAATAAAATAAAACACAGACAGACAAACACAAAACATGGGGAAAGGACGTCCAGACAGCCAACTGCAACCTTATAAGGCTTGTGGTCATGAGCTGCATCCCAGTGTACTAGATAAGAGTGCCAGAGCCTTATTTAGCCTGCATGCTGCTGTTCACACACGCGCGCGCACACACACACACACACACACACTCTCACACACACACACACACACACACACACACACACATACACACACACACACACACACACACACACACACACACACACACACACACAGCCACACACAGCCACGTGCTGGGATGGATCTGTATTGACTGGGCAGCCACCCCTGTGGCCAGTTGCATGGTGCTTTGGTGTTTAGCATGGCTGTAGAAAAGAGCAGCTCTAGCTCCCTGCAGCGGATCACCGCAGCTTGAAAACCTTAACATCATCGGTCCAACCCTTCCACCCCCATATGCTCACATCACTCAGGGAGCTTTCTGAGATGTAAATGAATCAATTTGTTTCTATTCCTTCAGGGTGAAAATCCTGTTGATATTTAACAATGTAAGTGAGTCTTATTTTGTGTGGGAAGTGTTGCTGCATTTTGTGCCGTGTCTTTTTTTCATTAAGTAAATTATACATAAGTTAGCAAAGGCAAAAGACAATACTTAATATACATGCACAAAATAATATTTAAATGCTTTTCCAGCCCAGGCCATTTAAAGTTGAAGGAAATTTTATAAGTTTTAGTGAGGGGAAAATGAGAGTTTCAAACCTCTGTTTTTTTAAAATATCTGTCCGATTATCCACAGATGTTACAATGTTACAATTTTATTTAGTTCATTTGTTTTCCATCATACTTTTGTCTTAAAGAATAGTTTCAACTTGTTTTAAAGGATCTGGAAAAAGGAAACTAGCATGCCTTTACGTACGTTGAGCTTGATCGATCATTAAAAAATACGTAATTTAAAAAAAGTGGAGAGAGAAACTTTTTTCCAAATAATTTATCTCTGAGCTCTTTCCTGTCATTCACATATTTCAATGTCAGCTGTTCATATTATTTGAAGTCAAAGTAAAGGTATGTAAAAGAGGAATCCCTGTCATAGAAAACCTTCAGGTTGCTGTGAATGCAAGGTTTCAAATAGTTTTGTTCCACTTTCTGAAAGGCTGTCAGCTTAAGTAATTGCATATTGTCTATAAGCAGCTGCTCCAGTGAAAGCAGGCAGCCAAAGGACAGGTACGCACCCATCCAACCGCTGAGTCCGTCTCAAAAGTTTTTGGACTGCTGTGCTCAGGACAGCTATTGAAGTTTCAAGTTTCAGGGCTGGGTGCAGTCGCTGTGGCTCATCAGTAGGCTTCCACTAAGCTGGTAATTGGTAGGAAAAGTGGTCTTTTAGGGAGGAAGGCCTTAAAAAGACAAGGTCTCCGTCCACACCAGTACAACTTTATCTCAGTAAACTATCTTGTTTGTACGGATATTTTAGCACAGCTTCAGCAATGCTCTCCTTAATACTAAAACTCCTTGAAATACTTGTACACTGTGTGTAGTGGATGTAAGAAGACTAAAGTGAAATGAAGCTTAGTCTTCAGCAGTTCCATATGTGTCTGTTTTAGGGGCTTTAATGTGCTAGAGTAGTGTAGATGCTACATGTAATCATATCAAAAGTTGTGTTTTAAAACAAAAATGCTATAAAGTAGATGTAGCCAGGAGCTAAACCAGGCTGTTTCAGTCAGAGGATGAACGTATGGGCTGCATAAAGAGACAGAATGAGATATTTATGGAATTTCTTGAACTGTGAATCACACAAAGCTACCCTAGTAGACTCCAAGAATAAAAATGTGAAACTGGAAAGGAGCATAATAGGTTCCCTTAAAACATTCTGGTAGGTAATTCATATCTGAACTCTACTTTTCACCACAATTTTCTTACCTCTGAAGCTGGTAGTTAAGAAGTGAGCATAATCACAGCAGAAACCTTTGCAGAATTCAGTCTGTCTATGAAAAAGTAAGTATTTATATATTATATTAGCTCAACAAAAATATAAGGCAAATCGTCTTTAGTTCTGTTGCATTAAATCTAAAATCTGATAAGCGTAGCTGGATGCTGTTTACTCATCTACAACCTTTTGGAAAACTTACAAACCCATAAAACATATCGTTTAACAGTATTTCTCCTGGGTAATCTCTTACAAAATGAAGACACACATTTACAAAAGATGGGCAGGTTTTTTTGTTTTTATATTTTCTTTAAAGAACTTATTTACATCAACAAACTAGGAGACAGCAATGACAAGATGATCTGGAAAAAAAAATCACTTATACTCATACTTAAATAGACCCACAATAACTTTATAAAGGTTAACAGTATAGGAAAAACTGTTCCACAGTATTTCATTTCTTACAGCTTGGGATGCTACAATATTTATTTGATTGCTTTTAATTGGAGAATATCTGACATATCCAAGAGACTCGATTAAACCCTGAATCAGATCCAAAAGACCATTCTTTGGCAAATCATACATCTTGGATTAAACTAACCCTAGAAATTAAAAAAAATCTGGTATTACCTTCAATGGCTCTTTTTTATTAAGAGCAATTCAAATACAAAGCAATGTATCTGCAGCCCACTGTGGAGATTGTCTGGTCCAGTGCAGCTTTTCTTAAGTGTTGTTTGAGTCAGAGCTGAGCATGCTTTCTCTATTCCTCCCTCTATATGTATCTGGGAGAAAGTAATAAATAGAAAGACAGACATGCTCGCCCCTTGTTCCCCGGCCCTCCTCATGTTACCTCCTATTAGAGAACCAGCAGAGGGATTGATCAAACATGATTTCTGCCTCCCTCATTAATACCTGCAGGTACATATCGTCATTATGTGGACTGCTGCTGTGAAGAAAAGGGGGAAGGGGGAAAGAAAGGGAGAGAGCAGTGTGGAGTGAAGCTCTCTCTTCACAGAGCTAACAAGCTTCTTACTGAGAAAGAAGTGTATTTGCCTCCCCCCAGCCCACCCTCCTGACAAACAGGTATAGAAAGGCGAAGGCGACTGGTGGTGGTGGGAAGATAAATGGACAAGGAGGACGAGAGAAGGGCTGTAGAGAGTGGGCTTCAGAAAAAAGAAAAAGAGTGTGAAAATGGAAGCACGAAGGGGCATTCCAAAATTCTGCAAGGAAAGAGCTGGTTAAAAAGTAAGGAATAAGGGACTATGTGAAAAATGGCAAGGTTTGCACAAATTGGCCTGACAAATGAAAAGGGCTAAGGTGAGGCTGGAGGCATGAATAATGTAAGAGGAGATTTGGCAGCAAAGATTTGACTAACAGAATAAAGACACACAGACAGATGAACAGAGCTCTGCTGGGGGGGATAAACACTAGATTACTTTTCTTCCATCTTTTACATCTGTTAAGAGGCTTATAGAAAGGAAGAAATCTGCTAACACTAAGAGACATCCTGTTTTCTTTGAGGTCATACCTCCGTGTTTGATGCTGCACGAACCAAAGCTTTGTTCCGTGACGTGTTTATTTCATGATGCTCCATCAGAGGATCCACAGGCACGGTGGCATGTTAACAGACAATACTTGACCCCACCAGCTGTGAGTGAATTATTTTTTACACCAGTGGATTCTAAAATGTAAAACTTATTCACTGTGGTGAAATATGTCATGAACATAAAAACGTTGGTCTTGATCGATCAACTATAAATTCTTGTGATTCATTTTTTAGAGTCAGTTCCCTCAAATTGCAAAGCAAGGAAACTTTTAAAATACCCATTTACAGTCATGTATGTAGTGTGTCCTATATGTAGCAGGGCTTACAAATGTGGCTAGGTGTGTGTAGCATATCTGACTTCTAGGAAACTGGAGCGTGCCTCCCATCGCAGACATGGAATTTACTATTTGCCATGATGATTTTTAGTTGCCACGTGCAGATCATATAGGTAGCAAGATTTTACCAATGTGTAAATTTTCCCAAGCACAACTTCATCCATCTGCATCAGGCTGAAAAATTAAGGCCACTCACTTTCTCTGCTACCTATTATGCATTTTATTCTGGTGTCGGCAGAAAATCTTAGACGGATATCTAAAAACGAATAAAAGGTGATCTATCGTGCATGGCTTAAAACAGCTGGAAATAAGCCAGCAACCCCTTTTAAAGTCAGTAGCACTTTACTAAGTGACAGAAAAACACTCCTGCAATGTTTATTGAAATAGTGCTGACCAACCAAACAACACGCTTGAGTGAAAGGATTTGAAATGTCTCGGTGTGTGTTCGTATTGTTGTAGGCAGGTTGCTTTAGGAGGCACATCTGAAAAGTGCTGTGTGAGTATGTGTGAACACGGGTGCATTGTAGACACAGTGCTGGCTCAGGCATTTCTTTGCCAGCATTGCCTACACGTATCCCTGCCTGGAGCGGGGAAAAAAAGTGAAAAAGTTGATAGGTGTCTTTTTATTGTTAGAAACTGGTGTTTATAACAAGCAGCGCTTTTAATGTTTCCTTAAAGGACTTCTGGAGGCAATGTCCCCACATGTTCTTTGTCTTTTCTACATTTTGTAAATAAAGTTGTGTGTTTTGATTCAGGAGCTTTGTTCTTGTTTCTTCTACTTTTATCTTCCTTTGCCACCTCATTATCTGAGTTCTCAGTGCTTCCCAGTGCCAGCGAGAGGACAAAGTTTATTCTGAAAAAAACTCTGCCTCCTGAAAAAAAAAAACTGCCTTCTCAAATCACAAGGGTACTTTTCTGTAGTCATTTTAATAAAACAAGAAGTCTTAAATTTTGTTGTAATGAAACCCTTGGATCCTCTCATGAGCATCCCCTGAACAGTGAGTGTACAGGCAAAAATCTTCATAATTTTATAGTATGTAGCCTGTCACAGTGGGATGAGTTGTAGACAAACCTGCACCCTGAGAAGTTCCATTATTTTAATTACTGATACTTTTAATTGCAACTTTAATTGTGAAGTTTGCTATTTCCTTCTTGCCCAATCTGATAGTTCATTTCTTTGACCCTTTTCCCTCCATCAACATGTGCACTTGGTGATCAAGCTTAATTTAGACTGAACAAAAATATATAAAGATATATTAGAACCAGGTGGAAATGTGTTTCAGGTGCATTAAAGGCCTTGAGACATCACATAAGCTGGCTGAACATAACTTGAAATCTCTTAAAGTTATAATCTCAAAGATCTCAGTTTTGTTCTCTTTGGCAGCACCTTTGCCAATAAACGGTAACCAGATATCCAGACAGTGTTGCATGTGTGACGTCCACGGTTGGCTCCGGTTGTAACTCCTGATTTCCTCGCAGACGGTTGCTTCGATGGTGGATTTACACTTACTTTTGAAGTTGTGTCTGTAGACATCAATCTTTTCTTTGTTTGTTCAGCCATAGTAGATTACTGTTCACTCGCAACACTTGCAGAGACCGGAAAAGCAGCCGCGTTAGCTGAAACCAGGCCACTAACTGGGTGCCGCTTGTGATTTGTTCCGCAAATGTCGCACCAGACACTCAGTCCGTAATACTGCAGAGGCTTTCCTCAGTGGGCCATAGGCTCAATCACCATTGTATTACCTCGGTCAGCGAGAGTGACTTAACAGATTTTAAATAAAAATCTTCGAGATTATTACTTTAATGACCACAAGTTCAGATATAATTTACATTTAATAACATTATTTAAATGTTGAGATGATACATTTTCATGTTTTAGCTGAAACCTAAAAAAATGAAAAAATGAATTTTGCTCTGGCTAAAAGGAGTAAAATTGCTAATATTGAATTATTGTTAATTTTGGTTAAAATTGTTGAGCGTGTGAAGTTACGGAGTGGTGTAATGTGCCTAAAAAGGGTTAACTCACTGTGAAAGATTTCCATAAGGAGAAGTAGGATGCAAATTCAAAAACACATACCAAAATCCTCCCCCCCAAAAAACATGCTGCAAATTACAGATCTGTGCTGCAGAAAACCAAAACAAATGCATTAAACTATAAAAAGTCAGAAACAATCAAATGCCGAAAACAAATGTTAGTGAAGCGCTAACAATAGCAAGAATGGAAACATGCGTTGTAGACTGTTGAGAACACCACTGTCATGAAACAATTTGACAATTTAGATTTAAAGTGTCATCAGGAAAAATGACATGATGAAATAATAGATGTTTGAAAAGGGGTATTTTAAATATAAATATTGTGTCCTGACAAAAATGTACTTTAGCAAACTGTGATAATGACTTGAGTTTTTATCATTTCTGTTTCAATAATGAGTTTGAATAAAATTGCATTAGTCCATTCATCCAGTCTTCTCTTTTCTCCCAGTATCAAGATGGTGCTGATGTGGACCAGCGGGGACACCTTTAAAACAGGCTACTTCCTGCTCACCCAGGCTCCTGTGCAGTTCTGGACATGTGGCCTGCTGCAGGTCTTTGTTGATTTCGCCATCCTGTTCCAGGTTTACTACTACAGCCGCTACCCACAGAAGCCAGTGTCCCACACCGTCTCCCACACCACCAGTGCCAAAGCCCTCTGAAAGCCTCTGCCAACTCCTAAAGGACATGTCAAACACCAGTGTGGAAGCACTTTCAGAGGCGCTGTGGACATGTATAAACATACATGAGTACCAAAGCACCTTGATATGATGCAGGCTGCTCACCCACACCTCCAAGTATACAAAAAGACACACGCACACCCATAAATAAGGCATGAACATACACAGACACTTTGTAGTGCTGGTGTCTACAGCGATACCTGGAGGACTTTGTTACAAACAACCCTTTTTGTTTTATTTATCCTACTGATTTCTTCTCAATGCAACAGTATGCTTGTGTCTTGGAATGCAGACTCCTCAAAGAATATCTCCGTCAATCAACCTGTGCATGTGGAGAATATTATGCACATACATGATATATACAGTATATACACTGCAGATGAATGCACTGAAATCTGCGCTCAAGGAAATGTGGACCAGCTTCTGTGGTCCACGTTAGCTGATGATTGTAGCATGGACCCTTTGCCTTAAAACACACACATTCAAACATAGCTTGCTGCATTAACAGCAATATAAATGTATGAATCAATCAAAAAATCTTATTGTACAAAATTGAACATGAATGTACAAAATGGCATTTGTTATTAGTTTTGTTGTTTTCCCAAAAACAGTGAAGAAATGCTGGTCAGTCTGCCGCTTGTTGGACAGATGGTTGCTATGTGCTGTGACACACAGGCTTGTCTTTGGGAAAACAGAGGAATCGAGCTGAAGGAAACTCGGGGCAATCAGTCTTTACTAAACGAAGAAAAATCCCAAAGGCTTGCAGATGCAATGCATTGGCATTTGTCTTAAACATAAATGATCATGTTCAGGCTGTAGGGGTTGTTGAAGAGATTTTTGTACTGAAGCTGTTAATGACAGTGTGTATATAATTTTGATCACTTTCATTCCACAGACACCCAACCACACAGGAGTCAGGTGTTACTCCAAGGTCCATTTAGGCTGAACACAAAACATATTTCAGACGTGGCACAACTTCATACAGGTTACGTTACCATAGAAATACGAAGAGGGAGTTGAGTAAATAAGAGAAAGAAATGGAGTTCCTGCTGCATTCTGAGATGAGTCAGAGGTTTGACACACTCTGCATAGACTCAGTCGGTGCATACATTTCTAGCTAGCTAGCTGCAGCTGCAAAAATAGTCCCCTGCAAAAAATGTCCGACATTCCCTCTGAGCACAGCTTTAGGATGCAAAAAAGAATATCATCGCTTTAAAATTAGCATGGCTAGCAGCTCCTTAAAATATCTTTTCGCTTTGCTACATCTTGATGTTTCTTTCGGGGCAATGTTGGCAGTACTGGAAGAACAGAAAAACCTACTATTTTGTAACCTGGGATTGGAGGATTTTAGGTTGGTTACCAATCAATAGTCGTGTGGCCCGAGCATTTAAAAAAATTTGCTACTTTTATGGTTGGCTGTCTTGATATTGGCTTTTATTAAGATGCATTTGGCGGCTGTGATGGTTCTGCAGCCATTTTGCCACCAGCTTGTCAACTTTTGGTCCCTTTTTTTTCCCAGTAAAGTGCCACACCAATGGCACATGTCGGCTATAGACAGTTCCAGCTGACTACTTGAAAGTCACAGCATTTTTTTACCATATGATTTAACTGGACTTGTGGACCTTAACTTATCAGAAAAACAAGCCGAGCTTAAGTCAATTGCAGCTTTGCTGCCAGATCCCCCTAGTAGAAGAGTATCAGAGAAACACTGATTTATTTATGGCAACGTCAGTTTGTTATAGAAAGAAGAAGAACTTGAACAACCTTGTAAACAAGAAACACTGAAGAAATCCTAACCTTAAAAAAGCTGGGGACCTAGAAATAAGCTAGGGGCAGGTGCATTGCACCCCTTCCTCCGCCAGGATGTCCTCCATGTTTTAGGGCGTCATGTGAACGGTGAACACTGAAGGGTCATTTGGACAATCGGTTGTAAAGTTTACTGTCTGCTCTGCTGTTGCTTCTGCATTGCTCTGTTTACATCGAGGCAGCTAAACAAAAGTGCAGAGATTTTGACTGACAAACTGCGAGTTGACTCATGGTCTTCTCGACTGATGATTCAAATTGTTGACTTCAGTGGGAAGCTGATGTCATTGCTATCATTATACCTCTGAGACCGAACTACAACCAGTAATTTCACGGGAACTTTTTTTCCTGAATGGCATCTCTTAATTTGGCCTTAAAATATGAAATTGATGCGGCATTATTTTTCAATTTCATTTCCTATGACCAATAGTGACATAACATGTACCAAGCAATGGCGATGGTTAAGGATGGCAGCTAATAAAGAAAGGTCAGCTGATCTCAAAGGTGATTATTGTCAGTAGAGTAGTTATTTTTACCAATAGAAATTACAGCCAAAGCTACAACATGACAGCCAAGTCATGATGAACCAGAATTATTATTCGAGAGGTTCACTTTAGGTTTTACACACTGATGCTCAGTAAAACCCATCTTCACTTGCCATCATATTGACCGTTGGTTACACTGACTGACCAGTTTATTATTTATATTGCAAATCCAATAATATCCCCTGATATCCATACTCATGAGTCGACATCACTGAGTCGTGCTGCATCCTGCAGGTTGAACTCATCACCATTTGGTCATAAGAAAATTAATTTCCTGTTCAGAGAGAGAAGCAGCCGCACGACACAGGGAAGATTTTTTATTGTTGTTGTTTTTGTAATTTTCCTCTGAGGAGGGAAGAAATGCCAAACCATGAGGTGTACGACTGTCAGCCCTTCACTGAACTGTGTACCACAGCAGACCTGATTCTGTCCTTCTCTTTTTAAGCCTCAAGAAACAGAAACGTCGCTTTTTTTCCAGTGGGACGTGGCAGAAGTTGCCAATGAGTATTTCTTTCCTTGTTCTGAAATATACAAAAAAAGATATGACGGACTGACTCATTGGTTTCTTAGCGATGTATGTGCATTTTCTGTGTTTACACCTGCTTAGTCACCCTGTTTGTTTTCTCATTTTTTATAATCTTAAAATGCCAGTGTAAAAAAGTGTCTGTCTGTTATTTAATCAGCGGTGAGGGTGAATGTGTTATATGGATAATGTGAGATACCTGACAGTTTCTTGTTTTGCTCAATTGGATCAAAATGACCTCAGAGTTACATTCCATGTTTCTAAATTTTACTTTTTTTAGTTTGTGTTTTGTATTATTTAGTCATTGCATTTTATCATGTCAAAATATTTTTCATAGAAACTGCCAAGTTTTCGTTTTTCTTATCCCTGAGACCCACACCTGGTTTGGTAATGAACCAAAAACATTATTTCGTGTATTTTCCTTTTGTCACATCAGTTAGCTTGTATTTCATTTTTCTGTTAAACTGCCAATTGTCCACCTCAACATATGACATCTATCAACACTTGAGACTGTTTAAACTTAAAAGTATTGTTGAGAATATGATGTGGCACCATCTCCCAATAAAGAGGACACGGAGAAACTCATGCGTCATGTTTTGTTTGATGGAGATGCGTTGCAGACATCCACCGTTGCTCCCATCAGCAGTGCATCTCTGGCAGACATCAATTGTCAAAGGAAGAATGAGCCCACCAGCCGTGGTCCTTCTTTGGGCTTTGAGCATATCTAAATAATAAGCATAGAAATTGTAATGTGCTGGGCTTTCACATCAAGCTCTCCACTGGTACAAAGAGGAGACAGTCCACAGATAAAAGATGTTTTTTTACGACATTTACAAATTGGTTTTTCATAATTGTAAGATATTTCTAGAAATCACAATTAATAATGGCAAAATATGCAGTTTAAAGACCAGACAGTATCCACACTGGATTTCACTGACTGAAATGAATTTAAACTTAAATTCTAACTCAAACTTAAGGTCAGGGATTCACTAACACAACCCTCTAAATTGAGTTCTGGACCTTGCTCAGTACCTGGGGAATATGAGTCATTGTAGCAACTGTAGTTGCTAAAGAAAAACTTTCCCAAATCCAATTTAATAAACAATAGGGCTGCTAATGTCGTAGTAATCCCTGATAGACAGTAGAAGCATTCAGCACATGATCCTGCACAGTGAAGGAATACTAAAGTGTAGATATACCAGCTGTGGCTCTTTTTCTAGTCCAGTAACCCAGCACAATAATAAGCTTGCTGGTAGTAAGCTTTATTTCTTACATTTTTACTCATGTCTTATTGGTTTTAAAAATGGTAAAAGAAGGCACAGTCCTATCTCTTTATGAGGGATTTACCGGATCCAGGTTAATCAGAATTGGCTGCTAAATATACAGAATATATATCTATATATATTTGACCATCATTCCTTTTTTTTCCCAGCTAGCACCACACCAAACTCCTGTATCAACCAACATTAGTCTAGTGTCTTACCTTTACTATTCAAGCTGGCTGTACGCCAGGTGGGACACGGTGGGACATTTACAACTGACTATATACTTTTAGTATTTAAATCATGTCACTGTCAGTTTTAACAAAAGCATTTATAGGGACAAATGATTGTAGTCAGTAATGAGCTACAGTGAGCAGCAGCTTAGCTGGCAGCTTGACAGTGTTAAAGAGACACTGATTTCTATCATGAAACTGCTTGTACAGTGTTTTTACTGATTTTGTTTACCAGGTCCATTGTTTTAGAAAGGGGGAGACCTTGGCAGATAATTCCTCTCTAAGTAAAAACGTTCCATTTCTGCTGGATGTGTAAGAAACCGTTTATCGGCTTATACATCAATGCTAAGCCCAGTATCTTTGGAGAATAGCCTTCAAACTAGAACCTGTCGTCTCGTCTGTGTCTATAAAACCTTCAAAATTTGCTCTCACTGACTTGTTATTCACACATGGTTTTGAAGAAGTACTCTGAAGTGTCATTGTCATCAACAAACTGCTTGAGCTCATGGCCATGAGATGAAGCTCCAGGGTCTATATTTCTCATATTGCAGCATGATCTTTAGCTTGGCCTCGCAGCACTAACTGTGTGAACAGAAGAGTTCAGTGAT
This sequence comes from Semicossyphus pulcher, assembly GCF_022749685.1. Lineage (NCBI taxonomy): Eukaryota > Metazoa > Chordata > Actinopteri > Labriformes > Labridae > Semicossyphus > Semicossyphus pulcher. The sequence continues at coordinate 26,398,285 of NW_027211726.1, forward strand.
CAGCCTCCTTTGAGTTGAACACTTCATGGAAGCTGTCACTATCTATGATACTTACGGTGCATCGAGCCAACATCACTTCTGGAAACAGAATTCATTTATTATTGATAACAGATGTGGAGGAAAACATGAACCAAGCCGCACAAACCAATTTAGGATGTTCTAAGTGCAGCACACAGTGTCTTCAAATTTGAGAGCGTCCTTGTAGGTTGTTAAATGAAAGCCTCTTCACATTGAGGTGTGTTCATTATCATCTTTATTCCATGGATTCATGATGCTCAGCACAAATCCATTAAAGTAGTGTTTTTATTCAAATGATGTCTCATTGTCCCATTTACTCCTCATCCTTAAATCTAAGTATTGTGGATATAATAGTTTTAAGTATTCTGTGTTATGTTTCCATGCTTAATGATTCAGTTAATCCAGTGACTGCGATTCAGAGCTGACAGGCTAAACAATAACTGTTGGCATATTAAAAATATCTGAACCTTGTTTGCACTCTGAAGCACTTACTGCTTTGATGGCTTCAGACTTGACAACAATCTGAGGAAATGTTTTTTTCATGTGTTACTTCAAAGTACAAGGCACTCAAGTCAAAGAAAAAAAGGTGCTGTGTGTGCAATAGCATGAGGAAATCCTGTGAGACTAAAATTGATTTGCAATTTCTGAAGTATTATAAGGTCTGTTGTTTTATTGACAGGAGGTGGATGTGTATGATGTATATGAATTCGCACCATCATCTCCATTTCTCTTACAGTAGCTCTCACTACTGCACAATCTTCTTTAGTATCAAGGAGGCTAAGTAATTACAGATTCAAAAAGTGAGGATATTATTATTAGTAGTAAGGGGTTATACTAAACATACATACAATACAATGGGCCTCATGCAGTACTTCCTCAAAAACAAAAAATCAAAAACTTTAGTGCCCTGGACCACACATTAGAAAATAAAGCAAACTTGTGTTTTGCACTGTGAAATATAAATTATGATGATGAAGAAGAAATGTACTTTATAAAATCACAGAAGACAACGTTAGAAATCATTTTTTAATTTATAAAATAAAACTTTTTGACTCTTTTTAAAGATGGTCACTTTCTGGAGCTTAACAAAATTACGTTATCCACTCCATCTCACCTCACTGCAATTACTCCTGGCTCATGCTTTCCTGCTTTGGCAATACCCAGTCCACTCTAAGTTCTCCAGGGTATCTTCCAGTTAATACAACTCTACATTCAATTTCCTCTGCTGCTCAGCAGACCCAGATAAAAAGGGATTTAATGCCATTACTGGACTACCTATACTAACTGAGCAATCGACTGTACTTGTGTTCGTCAAGGCACCATCTCCAAATTGTATTCCCTTCTTCAATGGAGAAATATTTCATTCAATAATAATGTGGTGCCCAGAATCACTAGTTTTTTACTAAAATGCTGCTGGGCATGGGTGACTCATTGGTTAGTGTTAAAATTAAAGAAGTTTGCATTTGTATGTTTCAACATGCTACCATGGCTTATAAAACCGCGTCTTAAGACCCATCAGGAGGTGTCCTATAACCACTTAGTGGTGGAATCTGTTCACTGGCAGGCCAACGTCTGAGTCAAATGTTGACTGCCTAATGTAATTGGCTTGCTGCTTTGTGGTTTGCACATAGCAATTGAGTCTGCTGCCCTAAAATGGTTATATTAGGGGGTATTCCCTATGCAAATTGCCTGGCATGCGCAACCAATTAAAGATCAAACGTTATTCATCAACCCGTCTCGGGTGGGTAAGAACAGACTTGGCTGTCAGCGCATGTTTCATGAATCCCCCATGACATTATTTATTTTTTATTTTTTTATTTATTCTTATTGCTTTGTGCAAGAACAAATATGAGACAAAAATAAATAAACATTCATGCATGAGACCCATTGTGTTAGGCAAAAAGACAAAAAATATTTTTAAAAGTTGCTCTTCTTTTGGTAAAAAAGCAAGCAGTCAGTTTATCTATACTACTTATATTCCGTTGCCTTAGGTTCGAATGCAGATGATGTTGCATTTGCGTCTATAATAAACTACGTCTGGCATTTCAGCAAACACTTTTGTTTCAAACAATTCGCTCAAATGCAGCTACATAGGGAACATTAACTATTAGTCTGAGGTCTCGATAACAGTGTGATTTTTTAGAATTCGATTTTCCTTTTGCACAGACATCTCAAGTCTGAATCGCAGTCAGTGAGAATACTGTCTCAGTGACTTTTTAAACCTAATTTGATTCAGTTTTTTCATCGTGAAAGTTGTACAGTCACCCATGTTTTGAAGTCAAATTTGTGGAGAAAGAAAGACTCCTGCAAGTCCTCTGTGAAACTTAACAAATTCAGATACACTCTGGTGCACACGATCAAAGCAGAGACCTCAAGCTCCGGAGAGGAAAATCTCCTCCCTGCTCACAATCCTGCAGCTTGTCAACTTTGAAGTCCTGGCTCAGTGTCACAGCCTCCCAGGCTGCCACACAGATCAGCTACGTTCGCATGGATGCTCTCATTTCAGCTGCCCTCTGAGCAGCCATGGCCTTCCTCCGCAGCAGGGTCGAGGCTGTGGCCTCCGTGATACCATGATAGCTGTCTGTCTCCTGAGAGTCTTCGCTGTTTTGGGACTTGGTGCTGTCCTGCGAGTCCGGCTTCTGCCTCAGTGCTCGGTTCTGTTCCTCCTTCAGCTCCAAGTACGAGCGGGAAAAGGTATGAAAGATGGAGGTGACGGGAAAGGCCATGAGGAGGATGCCGCTCAGGATGCTGCTGAGCGCCACCACCTGGCCTGGGATGCTCCTGGGCACCATGTCTCCGTATCCAACTGTCGTCATGGAGATAACGGCCCACCAGTAGCTACCAGGGATACTAGTAAACTCCTGCTTAGCGCCCATCTCGCTCTCAGCTAAAAACACCAGTGGGGAGAAAAGAGCCATGGCCACACAGAGGAACAGCAGCAACAGGCCGAACTCACGCGTACACCTCCTTACTGTCAGACCAAGTGTCTGCAGGCCTAAAGAATGACGAGCCAACCTCATCACATAAAAGATCCGTAGAGCTCGCAGGACTCGGAGAACTAACCCAACCTTCTCTAGGTAGTTGTTCCCGGAGCCTGAAGGTTTCCCTCCCACTGACAGGGAGTCCACGATGAGGGTGATGTAATAGGGAAGGATGGCCACCACATCAATGACATTAAGAGGTGTGCGCAGAAACATACACTTGCTCTGCGTCTGAATGAAACGCAGCAGGAACTCCAACGAGAACCAGGCAACACACACTGTCTCCAGCACAAAGATGTTATAGCACCTCTGGGAGCACTCGCCCTGCAGAGAAAAAAGCACATAAAAACAGACATTAAGAGTTGTGTTACATTACACACCCTCAATAACACCATTCAGTGTGCAACACTTTGAAAGTGCTTCAGATAAAGGTTGACGTGAACGCAGGATGAAACTCAGTAATTAAGAATCTATTTCAAAGCCAGCGTCCTGACGCGTTGGTTTGTCATTGACAGAAAAGGTTGATGCATTTGATCTCACAACAAACAGGGTGTTCTGTTCTTTGAAAGAACAAAACATAACAGAAAAACTGCTAAAAGATTCATGAAGTGTAAAACTAAGGCTTTGATTATCTTATCGAGTAAACCTTTCTGACTTAAACATCACAACTGAGTAATGAAGAGGAGAGAGCTGTAAGAGGTGCAGACTAACGGGTAACTGAACGTAAGGAATTAACTTTTTGATTCAGTCATAACGTGGATTTGTAAAAGTCCCGCAGCTGAAATATTCTCCCCTAATCATTTTTTTCTAGACTGCTGGAATAGCGTTCATAAATATTTGAAAATATAATTACTTGGTTATTGGGTCAAAGTCGCCCCTGGGGGAAACAGAAAAAAAGAAAGTGTGAGATCATTTTTCTGCAGTTACTTAAAGTGTTATATTAATGAACAAAACATAATCTTTGCTTTATTAGTGTCACCTAATTATGTGTGGATGTATTCAAATGTGTAAATACATGGATACTATCAAGCAATGGTGAAAACTTTCATCACACTTTTTAAACTTTAAAATCTTTTAGCCATTATCACCATAATGGCCTCGCTACTGTCGTCATGTTTAAGGACGCAATCTCTGAAGCCTTGTCATGAATACCCGAGCCACAACACACAACAAACAAGTCTGGGGGATTGTGAAAAGATTACAACGGCTTTTCCAAAGTATTACATGACATTTCAAAGACAGATCCACATATGCTGTGCAATCTCCAGGTGTAAATGTGCAGAAGTGTGAATAGATAACAAACCATTTCCCTTAGCATTTGCTCAGTCAACAGATTTGCTCCATAGAGACGTCATTAAGTTCCCGCACCAGAAAAAAAAAATCCTCTCAGATTGAACCTCATGCATTTTTCAGAGAATACATTTAGCTTTGCATATATCCAGTTTTTTTTGCCCTTGAGACATCAAACCACTAAACCCATTAAGGACCTTGTATCACTGATCTGCAGCGCTGGAGTTGCAGTTTTTGCACTGAAGCAGCAGCGATGCTTCAATGCTTAAGTCAGGCTCAAATGATAAACAGCAAAGTAAGAGAAAAAAGTTATAACATTGAGTATATAAAATCTTCAAGATCAAAGTGGTACAGCTCTATTTGCTGCTTTATGTGTTATGCTCATTAGTTACATCATTACTGCGGTGGCAGAGTCAAACTAAACCTCTTTGATCCCCTGACAAAAGAGGCAGAGATGGTTCAGATGATCACGTTAGGAAATAATCTCCTCTAATGGATGATAGCTAATGGATATCAGGAAATAAGCATGCCAGTATTTTAACTGTTGGCTTATTAGGATGCTGATGTAAGTAGTATAGCTTCTAGCATGAATGGCTGTACCCTAGTTAAACTGAAATCTTATTATAATTGAATTTCTCAGACTACACAACAGATTCTACAGAGGCGGCTGTGGGTCAGTGGTAGAGTCGGTCTCGGTCAATTGGAAGGTTGGGGGTTCGATCCCTGACTGCTACAGTCACATGTCGAAGTGGACATTGGCACTTGCCATGAGTGTGTGAATGGGTGAATGTGACATGTAGTATAAAAGCGTTTTGAGTGGTCGGGACATAGAAAAGTGCTATAGAAGTACAGTGTATTTACCATTTACAAAATGGTCTGATGTATGTCTTAGAAAAAGCAAAAAGTGTAAAAAGTACAATTCTTTGTCACGATTTTATTAAATGGTTATGGTTATTAAAAAGTGATAAAACCCATCATCCACACAGGAAACAATCTCTATAAAAAATACCTCAATTAAACACAACCTGCGTCAGAAGAGTAAGACAGAGCATGGGGATGAGGAATAATATTTTCTATTAGTCAGCATCACATCAGAAAGTCTCCATTGGATGAGTTCCATAGTTAAATTAAAATGAACAGTAGGGATTCAGTGCTCTGCCTCAGCACAGCTCCAGTCCCTGGCCAGCTGCTAACAAGCCTTTGTACTTTTATTATGAAATTTGAAATGATAAAATACCTGTGAGGTTAAGAGCACAGCTTAATGTTTAGGGGATTTTAAGCCAAATTAGACCAGACATTTCAAAACAAAAACACTTTCTGTTCAAATTCCCCCATTTCTGATGCCAAAAACATTTGGATAGATTATAGAGGCAACTGTTTTTCTCAGTATAATTAGATTTGCTAAAACTACCTCTCTATTCAGTTTGGAGTGCAATATATTTCTGCTACATCTACGATTATCAGTATAATATTTTTTTATTTCTCATTCTAACACATTACACTCTTCACATCTTAGTTATCCATAATCCTTTAAGTCTTCGGCTCCTGGGGCAGACCCTTTGGGGAACTACCCCAGTATGTTTCTTTTGACCAGTTTTCCTAAAATGTGAAGGAGTAAACACAGCCTTCTCGAAGCTCTGCTGCTGCAGCACTATTTCAAATTGATCTGACATCCACCCTCCAACCTCATGCTATCCTGTCAGATCCAAAGTAATATGAGTCTGAAGCCAAAACATAAAGCGCTACTGTCCAAATCCTTGAGGAGCTCACTCAGTGACACGTTTAACAGAATGTTTCACTGTCATTCTGCTCTTCAGCGTCCACAGTGGAGTCTGTTTCGCTTGTGACACATTGCAACTGATATCATCCCTTGCCTTTGTTTCTGGCTGACTGCACTTTCCACTCCCCCCCAACCCCCTCTCACTGAAAAGCATCTCATGTGTGTGCAGAGGATCAAATTAAAAGCACACAATTATCCGTTTCAGCGATCAGGGGACTCTGACCCCTTTCACGGCTACAAGACAAGCATGTAAACCAAACAATGCAGGAAGCAACGGCTCACCTCTGATCTCCACAGACAAGTTGGAGTGGGTGTGATTCATAAACAGGCGGACTTCAAGTGCCTCGCTGGTTGTGTCTTCGGCACACCCATGCTTTTAATGGATTTATTTACTGCTCTCATTTATCCACCTCACTGGGCTCTGCTGTGTGTACTGAATGTGTGTGTGTTTGTTCTGCCAGCCTGATTGAGTTTCAACACTTTTCCCTCTCTTCCAGACACCATCTCAAAATGCTTCTCAAATGCAACAATCTTATTACAGAACAATAACCTGATTGTGCATGAATCCTCCTGATTTCACGGTCAAGCGAGTGCTTTTTCCATCGATGGGAACAGATGATTGTTTTATGATTGTATTCATCAGGTTGCATTGCCAGTGTTTGGAATGTTTGGATGCAATACTGATGCAAAAACAGTTAAAGAAATTATGATTTATTCTCTAGCTGATGTAATTGGATGTTCTCACACATGAAACGATCAGCTGCCAGGCAAGTGTGTTCAGTCATAAATATTTAAATAGATTGAAACCAGTTACAGTCAGGATGAAAAGAGCTGTATCACCAACAAGCTAAACATAAAGCAAACAGTTATTTACTGCTATACACTGAGGTGTTTTTACAGTTTTAGACATAAATACAACTTTGTTTTTGACTATATGTCTACAGCCTGTTCTTTCTGTAGGAAAGCTTGGAGGAGCGCCACTACACTGGACTTAAATGGAGATAAATAAGTAGAAGGAATTATATTACATAGATGTCCAATCAGTGTTGGTGGTAATTGTAGTCAGTTGAAACGATAAACTATCCAGTGTTTATCCAGACAAAGCTTTAGCCTCTCTCAGCTGACTTTCTTCTGCTAAATACTTCTGCTGAGACTAGAAATCCAAGCTGAGCCTGTAGTTCTTCCTGGCCACTAACCTTAGCACTGTCCACATTAAATCATAGCCCTAGTGCCAGAAGAAAAACACATTTGTCAACACATGTGTCGAACAAACTGGTTAGCAAACATGAATGAAGCCTTTTCAGTTGTTAAACTGAAAATGTGCCTGGGAGACATGGCTGTGCATACTTCATTGAGCTGTGGTCTCTCTCATGTCTGGTGGCCTACAGCATCACACACAACGAGGACACAACTTTCACTCTTCTGTCGTCTTTTTAAAATAAGCTGGTTTTGAAAAAGATCCAAGCAGAATTTGAGCGCGTAGTTGCCATTTAATTTTTCAGACAGTGTGTTGTGGTTTTACAAGAGAGAAGGCTTCAAGGATCCTCGACTGGATTCATCCAGGAGAGGCAGAAGGTTGTTCAACATGAGCCTGGGTCTACTCGAGGTTTCTGCCTGTTAAAAGGAAGTTTTTCTGCCACTGTTGCCAAATGTTGCTAAGCACTGCTCATGGTGGATTCGTGTTGGGTCTCTATCTAAACAATACAAATAGAGTATGGTCTAAACCTCTTTTTGTAAACTTGGTTTTGATTTGGCGCTATATAAAAAAATATTTAAGACTGTAAGGACAAGCTTACTCCGACTAACTTTCCCATCTCTCATAAAAAAGCTGCACACCTTTTTCAGTGGAATTCTCACCGCAGACGGCATACTATCTTCCACAAAGACGGTAAAGAGATAGGACTAAATAATAATTATGAAGTTTATTTTTAAAGCGCCTTTCAAAACCCAGTTATAAGGTCTTTTACAGAATATAATACATCACTACAACAAAGCCAAAAAAGCAAACTGAGAGAAATATAACCAAATAAAAATAACAATAAAAAATATCTCCAAGAATATCATGTACAGAGAAGAGACAAAGTATAGTGGCATGCTTGTCTACGCAGCTGAGTTTTTAAAGGCTTCCCAAACTGGGGCACTGACTCAGCTGATCTGATATTGAGTGGGAGTTTGATCCACAGCGTTGCAGTTAAAAGAGTAATAGCATGATCCCTTTTGTTTTTAGCCTGGTTTATGGAACTTTTGACAGCATTAGATTCTCTGATCTGAGAAGAACAGTTATAACTTCTAGAATGTAAAGCAAAGCCAGACCAAGTAATCAATAGCTTAAATATAACTCTGTAACAAATATGTAGTAAGTGTAATTCGGCCTGGACTGGAGTGATGCGTTTGCTACATGGAGTCTTAGTGAGAAGTCTTACTGCTGCACTGTGTCTGCAACCACTGTAGACGGGCAACTGCTGCACTGTTTAGGTAAGTAATGAATGGCAGGAGCCTAGGAGGGAATAAATGGTTTTAGATATGGTTGTTAAGTCATTAAGAATTGAGCAATATCCGTATTTTCTTTTTCATGAAGTGGCACTGCTAATAGGAAAGGTGTATTTATCTTTTTTACATCCATAAAGTAAATTTTAAAACAGACATTTGCATTTGTATTGCCATAAAGCACTAAAATCTTTTTAAGTGTTAAGAAGATTAAAAAGACAGATAATATTTTACAGTTACTTTAACGGTAGAGTTTCTGAGTAACAGCACATGCAGTTGTGAAACGGATGTTTGGGACTATGGAGTTACCAATAATCACATTAGTGAGGGGAAGAAGAGTAAATGGTAAATGGACTGCACTTATATAGCGCCTTTCTAGTCTTTTGACCAGTCAAGGCGCTTTACACTACATGTCACATTCACCTTTTCATACTCACATTCAAACGTTATTTAGTGCCATCCAAGGCAACTGATAAACTTCATTTAAACACCACAGGCTATGCTTCCGGAGGCAATTTGGGACTGGAGAAGGAGCCTGGGATTGAACCGCCGACCTTCCTATTGGAGAGCAGCCCACTCTTACTCTGAGCCCCAAGAGGAGTATAGGACAAATTAACAACACTGTTTGAGCAACTGTTTGTGTGGGCCGATTATCGTTAGCTTGAAACGAGCTCTGGGACTGGAATAGACCAACCTGCCTGCCATGCCGGCAAAAAGGACATACGCAGGGCAGGGTGAGCTGTGGCATCAGCGGGTTACATAGCAAAGCTTTTTGAGAAGTTTCTTGACGGAGGAGAGCTTAAAGTCTTCTGGGCTTGCTAAATCTGGTTAGCCTGTGAGCCAGGAGTGAAAGAGAAGGGCAGGCAATGAGATGAAGCGTCTCAGAAGGTAGCACAGCTGCTTGACAGATAATGTTTACCATTATCAACATCTTAATTTAGCATGTTGGCATTTCCTAATTAGCCCTGGACACAAAGTACACCAAATGTTTATTTGATATCTCACAAACTGATATGTTATCATAATGATGAAGCTGTATTTACAGATTACAAAGGTTATCACAAGCCATCTAATAGGGACTTTTGCTGTCTGTTCATAATATAATTTCAAAGTGGTGAACCAGCCGAAAACCAGGGAATAAATTGCTATGCTTGTGCCTTTTTCTCTTTCTGTATAACAGCAGTATGCAAGGCAATATGCACAGCTAAAAATGTAGTTAAAAGACAGATGGTTTTTCAAACACACAAATACTAACAAGGTTTCATTTCCACAGGAAGAAATCTGGTCCCTTCCGGTTGCAGTTACTGTGATTGGAAACTACACAGCCCATAGAGGTAATACATTTGTGTCTATTTATACCCCTGTAAAAGACCGACGACCTGTCCAGGGTACCCTGCCACTCACCCAGTGCATGCTGGGACTGGCTTCTGCCCCCAACAGTTAACGATGGATTCAATAACTATTAGTGCTTATTTAACCTGCTACATTTCACTGTCAGCACCGGGACTCATGCCTGTCCACTGCAGATCTACTGTCAGTAAATACACTGTCAGTCAAGTATACTTTCCTATCCTCATCTTCATTCTTCTCCCATGACCTAAAAATTATTTTAATTCAACATGAAATCTCTGACACTGAATGTTGGGTTTGAGAGTATCGGAAAAAAACAGGATGCCTGGGAAAGTGAAGACAGAAAATCTGAAGGGCAGGAAAAGCTGCAGAAAGCTGCCTCAGGGAGGAATTGGAGCTTGCTTTAGTAATTTAACACAAATTATGACACATAAGACTTATGTACCCACTAAGTTAATAGCTTAGTGACCTACTCTCTATGTAATCATTTCGAAAAATGACCAATCAATATCTTATTAGTAATTCCTAAACTTTGTCCCTATAAACCAGGTGAAGTTAGCACAAGGTTCAGTGAATTTCCTCGGTGTCTCTGGGGGTTTGCATGTGTGATTAGGATGCAGAATCTTGTTTAGCAGGCAAATAACTCAGCTATATAATTAAATAACTGCAACTTCTTAAGATTTTAATAAAGATTGTCTTGATGAGAAGGTCCCATCGCCGCCACAGAGAGTGATCACATTTTTTCATCATTATGAAAATTTATTTATTTTTCAATGGCCTGCAAACACTGGTATAACTCACTCACAGCACATTGGCACCGACCCAAGCAGTTTTGTTGCTTGTCAATATGTATTTATTACAGTCACTTCTTTGGGGAGTGCAGAGGAGCTTTATGACCTATGCTCTCTGTTCTTCCCTGGCCCCTGTATTTTATCCCCTCTCAACCTGCATTCTGCAATGTTAAGCAGCTTTTAGAATACAAACCTACATACCTACACACCACACACATAAAACTACACACCTTAATGCATGCATGTCGCCTACATCTACTGCTCTGCTATTAGTTTGCACTATGCATTTGCACTGGACACATTAATGCATTGCACATCTGTACACCCCATAATGGTTTAGATGAATACCGGCCATCCACTTCAGTCTGCAATAATAGGACCAATGTGTCTTCACAATGTATGCCCATGCACTGTTATTTATATCATGTTCTCTGCTGCTTTGACAGCACAAATTCCCCATGGGGGCCATTATAGTTTCATCTGATCTAACCTAATCCTGAGTATCACTGATATTGATGGCTGATGTCTGACAAGTACAGTATATACTCTCACTTATAAATCCCTATGTGTTAATACAACACTGTAACTGACGGACAGCAGGGGAAAGAGCTGAATTTTGGTTTATTGTGATTATGCAACGAGTAAATGGTTTTAAACCCATTAAAGGCAGAGTTTTATTCACATTAAGTTCTAGGAAGGGAAGGTTTTCATTAGATTTCAGCACCACTGTGCACATCTATCGACGATCTTATTCATACAGTAAAGTGTGTATTTTGTGGCAACACTGGAAAAGGTATTTAGGATTTATTTGGCTTTACAGGACATTGTTTAATTTAATGACAAACAGACTACTCCTGCTGCCATGTTTACTAATGCAAATGCTTCTATGGTAACAGGAGAGGGATTTTCTAATACTTAAAGTCAATGGCGTTCCTCCTCATGTGTTGAGAGGCTGTTCAGCTGGGTGTGCTTGCAGCTCTGCCCAGAGGAGCAATTAGAGCGAGCTCAACTGAAGCATTCTCTGTTAAAGGTAAGTAACCAAAGGGCTGAAGAAATAATTATTTAACCTCTTTAACTTTCTGTTTTTTAGGCTCTTAGGTTAATAATGGTCATGCACCAGCTTGCTGAAACAAATGAAGGAAAGTGAAAAAAAAACCTGTGGATGTAAAAGCTTGAATGTAGCCGTAGCAGTAAAGTCATGTTCCACAATCTATTGGTGGTTTACATTTCTAAACTTTTAAAATAGAAAAGCTGGTATTTGCTCTTGTAGTCAGACACTTAGAAACTTTTGTCACTTTTTTCTACCAAGTCACCTTTATCAATAATTACATGATCACAAGGGACAGAAAGAGTCTGAAACAAATGCAGATACAAGTCCTGCGTGCAAAAGTGCCTCACACAACTGTTGAGTAAAAGTCTCTACAGCAAAGGACAAAACTTGATAATGATTGTTTATGAGTATGATTCAACTGTACAACTGCTCAAAAGTAAAATCAAGGATTATGAGAAAAAAACAAATGTACATAAAGTTGCTGCATTAAATTACTTTGGTCAAAAGACATCAAGCCTGATTTTCAAGCAAGCATATTAAAATAATTAATTGTAACATTTTCTTTTGTAAAATAAAAAAATTATAATAATATAAATTATAAAATCCCCAAAAAATTACTCAGATACTTGACGGCTTTTGGTGCTGGCCCAAATGGTATATATTCACTTTCACTTAGTCTAAGCTTGCTACAGTGTTATACAGGCAAGGTTAGAGCTACTGGAATCAACTTCAGTGAAAAGCAGAGCTGCAGGATTTGATATTGAGTCTTGGAGGGCTTTTCCCTTTGACAATATCTGAAGTAATATGATTTAATATAAATGTTGAAAAAAATATGATATTACAAAAAAATTGACATTGCCTGCTTTTTTGTAAAGCATAGTAGTTTTTGCAGCTGGGCTTGAAGAACCACTCCACATAGTAGTACTTGTCCAATCTTCCTATTCCTGTACATTAATACTGACAGCAGACAGGGTTTTTTGAAGTTCTAGCATAAATGCAAATATTCCTATAGTGATTTACAATTTGTACTTAGAAATAAATCACTCCTCGACTCACCAGAAATTATTCAGCAAACATAAATCATCAGCACCATGATGGATTGCGCATTAGTTTGCTCCTGAACAGCAGTATTCTTACACACAGACAGAAGGAATGAGTGATGTTCACCTCATATGTTCACCATAGTAAAAATTCTCTGTATTTTCATTCCGCTTTTGCACATATTTGTCTTCTAGCCATCCACACACTGGGCTCTATCATTCTTCTTGATATATAACTGGGGTAGGAGTGTACTTTAAAGTGGCAAGGATTTACATAAGAATGGAGTGTATAGAGCTCTGAGGCACAAGTAGAGTCACTGAAAGGTTAGATCCATAGCCAGAGCTCGTGCTGGTGATAAATGGGACAAGAACGCAGTTTTCAAAGATGCTTATGGAACAGCAATTCTGAGGAAAGAAATCGACAAAACACTTGATATGTTGAATCCTCTATTCATTCAGAGAGTGTGGAAGAGGGGCCATGAAATGCATTATAGCTTCTGTTTTTTTCCTTGTGTGTGTGAGAGAAATGGTGGAAAGAGGGAGGGTTCCCAGCCACTGAATGCCTTACTAAGAGCCACATTAGATTAGACAGCCAGGCTAAGTGCTTTCCATTCAAGGCAGCTTTTTAAAAACTTCTGGTTTGTGCCCGAACTCTTCTCCAGCTCAAAAGACCGAGTGCATAAAGCTGTCCGCATCCTGGATTTATGTTGCATTGCCCTCCTGTTTCACAACAATTTCACTGAGGTTGGAATCCACATGCCCACAGCTTGCATGGCTTGGTATGTGAAAGAGGTCTCTGTTGCTGACAGACCAACAGAGAATACTCACTTGACATTACTGTTCTCTTCAGCTCTAAAAAGTGTTCCCTAACTACATTGTTTTGGTTCACTAACAGCCAACAAAGCATGGTTTTCACCCACAGCAGGCAGCTGTAACCAACGGTACGCGACCTGCCCATCACTAAACAGCAGGGAGACGAAGTCAGTTACTATCTAGTGAACATGTTGTAGCATCTAGCAGCTAAAAACACATATTGTCCCTTGGGAGTTAGGAAATTAACTCTCATTAAACTCAAAGTATTATTTCACCCGGACAGCAGGCAGCTGCCTCCAATGAAAAGCACCGAAAGCCACTCTACACCTGCACATTACCAAACAGCAGATGGGAAAAGTAAGCAATGAGCCTATGATAATATGAAAGTATTTAGCAGCTTAAGAACCATATTTTCTTTTAGGAGTTGTTGGACACCAAAACTAGAGTTACAAGCAGAGTGAAAATGGAACTTATCCAAACAGCAGGGAAGGGACTACAAGTAACTACTAATACCAATTATTCACTGCATGATGTTTAAATATCCAATTCTTTGCAAAACAAACAAGCAAAAAAATAATTTTATAAACAATGTTTAATAATTCAAATCAGAAGCTTTTTAATTGCAAATGTCGCAGTTACAATTAAAAGCTAGGAAGTCAAGTGGGTTTATGTTTATCTAACATGAAGTGCAGCTGCATTCATACTGTCTACACTGGAGCCAAAACTGAAGCCAAAACATTTTAGATAATAACATAAACAATATATTACAATATATAAACGGGTATCCAAGGAAATGTTGATTTCATTAGCTTCATAAGCATAGGGAGATCTGAGCAGATGTAAATGACTGGCTATCAAAGCTAATGGATATTAGGAAGCTGTGTAACAGAGGGGGATGAGTGGGCGGACTCCAGTGAAAGGGATGTGTTAATTAGCACCAGCAATTCACCAAGTTGAGCTGGATTCATGAAAGTGTTCAGCTTCTTAAATGCTGTGCTTGACATAAGCGGATAAGGACAATACAAGAAGCAAGGCTCGCTCACGGAGGGCATACATCAGCTCGGACAAACTCGTCTCCTAACATGGTAAGAAGGAGAGGAGACGCTCCACAGTCAATTCCTGTTTGACACTATGGAACATACCATGACTGCTGCATGGAAACAGTAGGGGATCATGAGGCACTATCACACCTGTCTTTTTCTTATCGAGCCATCGTGAGGAAGTTTACTGTGTGTCTGATCTCTATTTACAGATTCCACATAATAGAATAGTCTACATAGGAGAATCTGTACGCAGGGACGTGGATTTCCGGGAAGGCAAGTGTTCTGGTTCCCATTTGAACTACGCTTGTAGTCCGAGTAATATTGACCAATCACGTATCAGCATATCCAAAAAAAACTGTCCGTGAGGAGAGCAAAAGCAGGCGGAACATAATCCGCCGTAATGCCATCCCGGCTCCCATCAGCGTGATCTGACAATTTAGCTTCTTATTAATCTCTATAAACAGACATCTGCATGTAAGTTCAGCTAACAATCCATTCTATATCTAAAATTTAACTTGAGATGAATTCCCCGGACCCTGTCTCACGAAAGCCGTTTAGCATTCAGATTTCCCAACTTCCTTGAATGCATCAGATCGATCCGACCTCCGTTCAACAAACAAGCGTTTTTTAAAAGTTTTCTTCTCCTCTTGAGGACAGACCTGACAAAGCTTGAATTTTTACTTCTTACAAATCTGCATCATGATGTTGAAATATCGGCAAAGTTAAGACCCGTTAATAACAAGTAAATCACAAGAAAACGGTTTCTCTTTCTGTAACAATGCAGCACGTGGAAAAGGAAGTCTTCACGGGAAGTCGTTTATTGCTTACCGCCCGGCACGTTCACCGGTGTCCGAGATTTCTTTGTGTCTAATTTATGCTTTATTTGTTTTATGAGATAGAACACATGCAACAATTTCCAGACAGCCTGAGGCGGTGAGTGTACTTACAAATAGTTTTTGTACAAAGCAAAGTTTTTGTTACAGATGTTTCTTCTCAAACTAACTGACTTTGGCTTCTGTGGTGGACACTTTCTTTTAATTTCAGTCTCCAGCGTTTGTCAGTTAAGATTGTGTGAAAAAGTGGCAGATTGTGGTTTGTCTCCCTTTGTTATGTAGATTTCCAAGAGTGACACAGCTACCTTATTATACCCATTAACCCTTGTGCTTGAGTGTAACCATCAGGTTCTGTTTTTTTTCTCACTGCTAATGAAGCACACCAGAGTTCTCCAGGAGAGGAGGAGAGAAAGTCACTTTTATGAGGAGTGTGTGGTGGTTAATTGGTGCCAAAATGACATTGTTTTTGTCATCTAGAGTATAAAACACAGCGTGTCCCTTATCACACCTGTTACTCTTTGAATAATTAAATAATCAAAGCTACAGAGTCATACAGGCGTCTAATGACATATGACACTTAATTAAAGATAAAAATGAGATCATATTTCAGCTGGTCTGCTTTGAGCTTTCACTCGCTTTGTTGTCCTCATTGATTTTCCCTTTGAAGCACTTTTTGCTAACAACCCCCTCCCCCCCGCTGATGAAGACATATCTCTGACAGAGGAAGCTGCAGGGTTCTTCTTTAATCATACTCTGGTCTGCTGAAGTCATTCAGGAGGTGAATTAGTGCAACACAAAGACACTATGGAGCCAGATCTCTGAGGCCTTCTAACATCTCCAAGGCGAAGAAGGACATGAATAGACTCGGGAGGATGACATCGTCAGCTTTAATATGCTTTTTTTGCTCCGCTTGTCACAGCCTGTGACAACATGTGTAGTTAGTGGGAACAAAAGCCGGAGGTAGAAATATTTCTCTGGTGCAAGATGAAAGCTTAATGCAGCAACAAGTGGATGGGATCTGCTCTCACTTTCAGCCCTAATTAGAGACCAGAGACTGATGGTATAAGCATCATCTTTTTTTCTACCTAAATATTGCAGCTTTGGTATGTTGTCAGATATTTACAAAAAGCTAATTTAACTGAACTTAGCTTTAAATGTAACAGTAGACCCTGAATGTATTTTTCTAATTGCTAATAAACAGTGGTGTTTATTAGAAAGTACACAACTTCATTACCTGATTCTAAGTATAGATACTCCTGGTCAAATATTACTCCAATACCAGTGAAAGTTCCTCAGTCAAATTATTACTTGAGTTAAAGTACTGGAGTACTTGCTTTTAAAAATAAACTACTTTTTAAAAAAATCTCAAAACATGGTTGTGTTTTCACAACACATGAGTGCAGTCAACAAAACATTGGTGTACATTCTGAAACTCAAATGCTACAGATTCCAGATTTGCAGCTCCAAAATAATAGGAACAATAACAGGAACAACCAAAAATACCTGATGACCAGGGAAAATGTCAGAATCGCTATCCTTTTGCTCTGCGTTTGCTCTACGATTTTACCAGAGATGTGGACTTGAGACTTGGTGACTTGGACTCAAATCGACTCGAGTCACTGTTTTGATGACTTGCGACTTGACTTGACAAAAAATAAATAACTTGGGACTTGACTTGGACTTGCAAGTTAATGACTTGAGACTTGACTTGAATTGAGGCTTGATGACTAGGATGACTTGAGTGTGTTTATAAGTTTGAATGTTAGCTGTTCAATATGAAATGATAAAATTCAGTTGTCAAGTTTCTGTATCAAGTATGTAAGCAGCGCAAACTGGGAATCATGATTGGACGACTCACAAAGTTTCAGAGTATGTGATTGTCATGATTGGATGGCTGGCTGTCAATTAAACTCCTCGTTATGGCAACACACAACACCAAAGCCCCCCGCTACCTGATGTTATTCCCCAAAGAGAAGCCTAATCAGTCGTTCTCATTACTTCTCAATACGGTCTCAGAGCAGACCATCATCATAGCTGCGTCTGTGTCAAGATAATACAGATACAATTCATTGTCATACCTTTTGAACAGGTTATATAAATTTGCCCAATAATATCATAGTTAGATGGGCTAATACCTTGTCTTTTCTCTTTAAAAAGAACGATACTACAGGTAAGAGTGCTGCATCTTGGGTGGAAAAAAAGTGACTTGACTTGGGACTTGACTTGCCTTAACTAAGGACTCGACTTGACTTGACTTGACATAACCTGTGACTTGACTTGACTTGACTTGCCCAAGAAAAAATGACTTGAGACTTGCTTGAGACTCAGACCAAATGACTTGAGACTTGGTCACACTACTGCATTCAACCATGGAGACGTGCAAGGTATAGGTATGGGTACACTAACACCACTTAGACAAACCACACGCAGAACTACAAGAACACAGTTTATTGTCTTTTGGATTTTAGAAAAGAAAATTCCTCAGCTGACTTCAGAGCAAAAGTAGCAAGAAATGAGAACATTTCCCCAAAAAATAATACTTAAGTACAGATACTCAAAAAATGTACAGTATAGTACTTCATTACTGTCCACCCCTGCCAATAGAGCAGTGAGGTGAGGTTAGGTATTACTTTTGTTTCCTGTAGGCACAACAGTACCAGAGCTGGAAAACCTCACCATGATGAAAAGACAACATGAATTCTGACGGATGGTGCGAACTAAGACATTTTCTTGCCATTGGGTGACTGTAAGACCATTTTGTCAACTTTTCTTGAAAAAGAGAGCCCAGGATAAATAACAACGCTTTGGGCAGATACAGGCTGCTCCTAAAGAAGCCATCAGAAAAATGAAAGAGCTGAGAATGTGTATATCAGAGTTTTAAACAACCTATCAGTAATACTAAATCTTTTATAAAACATTGCAAGTGTCTTCATCAATGTAAGTGTTACTAGAAAAAGGAAAGACATATTTAAACTGATGCAAAAAACATGGTTGGACTCGGTCAATAACGAAATTTCTCTTTCTGCAGGTTAGAGCTACTTTGGATTGAAACTAGTCCAGTGGCTAACTGTTTTCTTTCTTTTTTTCTAGTGTTGCTGCTAGGTATCTTACTTTCAGTCTAGACAGAGCCAGTCTAGCTGTTCTTCCCCAGCTCCAATATCACACCGTCATCAGATTGCCATTGATCTTCTCATCTAACTCTCAGAAAGAATGAGAATGTACACATTTTTTGGTATGAACTATTCACAGCTTCCCCTTCAGGCGTAATACCTTTTGTTTTGTCTTGTTTTTATGTAGAAATGTTGGTGTGTGCACTATAATCTTTGGATTGCACATCAAAGCTGCATTTTAAAATGCCATGTACCGCAGTTAAAATTAGTCTGTTTAAATGGAGCGTCACTGTGAACAAGAAACACAATAAGGATCAATGTATTTTCCATTTGCAGCTCCCAATTTGTTTACAGGTCAGCTGGTCTAGATACGGTTTTGGTAAAGAAGCCACATACTGTACGGATTGAGGCTCCATGGATACAATTTGCATAATCATTGCATCGTTATATAACAATAATGAGAGCAATGATTTCATATTCATCCAAGCCTTTTTCATATTCATTATTGGAAGCAGGTCAAGAAAAATCTACTGCATGGGGAGAATATCTGTGGGATTATACAGAACCGAAGCCCAAACCCAGAAAAGATTATTCATGTGTAAATAAACAGGCTTTTTTCTCATCTTGGTGTTGTGTGTGCACTGTCAATTACCGCAGACATTTGAGAGAACACGGATTTCATGTTGCCATGAAGGACTTTATGCTGCAGAAACAGTGAGGGGAGCAACATAATAATGTGGCATTCAGGTGAATGGAGAGGAAGCCTCGATGTCCCTGAGCCTTCGCCTCTGTCACGATGATTTACAATAAAGCCCAGGAAGACTCTGTATGTGGGCTGCTGCATCAACATAATCTGAATTCTACTGTAGCAGCTGTAAAGCATTCACATCCCCGAGGCTGCTGTGGGGAAGAAAAGGAATCCTGAGACCGGGGTGCCTCCAGTTTATAGGTATGTGTGTTGTATAACAGGAATGGTTATCTTCAAAATCTGTTCCTATCATGATCATGAAGTCTGTTCCTTAACTTTGTTGTGCAGTTCAGAAGGGCATTCTTGCCCACAGGAGCCATAATATTAGATATTACATTAGTGTCTTTTTCAACTTAAATAAAACTTGTAATTTGTTCCAGTCTTACCTACAATATTCCAAGATGTTTTGTTCTGAAGCCTTTGTGTGAATGACAATGGTTGATAAATGATTCTAAAGCTGAATGCTGCTTCTTTTGCTGAATAAAACATGTGCTGTAACCGTAAGAAGGTACTTCTTCAAACTGAATTACGGAACCAGATGAGTTTGGACATTGTGTCTGATTGAGTCTGTTAATGGGGCAAAGGGACAAGTTATCACTGAAAGTGATTAGAGAAGAGACGGAGTGAACTCACCCTCTCCTCCTCCTCTCTGAGGTCTGGCATGGTGCTGACACACAGCGTCACAGCTGTGATTGCTACAAATATCACTGACAAACAGGCGAAGATCTTCCCTGGCAGGCCTGAGTGGGGGTTCTCCACCATGTCCCTCAGTCTTCGCATGCAGCCCCCCGTACGGGTCTCCTCCGGCGCCAACACTCCAGGAAGCTGCTGGCTCTCATCACAGGACTGTGGAGAGGTGAGCTCGGCCTCCTCCTCCTCCAGCCTCTGCTGCTCCTTGTACTCCTCCTGCCTCAGCCGTAGCTTCCTGAGGCAGCACCAGTCCAGGTTGTTCTCCTCCACTCCCCAGTACAGCAGCTCTTCTTGGAAGGACAGTGCACACATCTCCCTCAGCAGCCTCAGCTTCCCGGCTGCTAAGAAACTGACGATGGTGCGGAAAGCAGACGGGCTTCGGTCAAAGAAATACTCATTGCGGCTGCCGTCGTAGTCGTCGCACAGATCCATGATCTCAGCCTCATTGCTGCAGCTGCGCAGCTTACCCAGACGGGTCAGGGGGAACTCCTCCAGTGTGGACCAGGGGATGCGGTACTTGATCCCCCCCACGTTGATAATGGCCGCCCCATCAGCCAGGCCAATCTCATCTCCATCCTGTTGGCGAGGTTGTGGCTGAAGAAGAAGCTGGGCCCGCTTGTAGAACAAACCCTTCTTGGAGCTGACCTCTTGTGGGTTCTCCACACGTTTGAAGCGATATGGGGTGAACTGATGCTCAGTGTTGCCAGCCAGGAATGCCACTTCCTGGTACATTCCTGCTACTATGCTGGGGGACCCTGTCCTGCACGATGCGATGGAAGGGAGCTTCACAGAGTATGTGAGGTGACTGGGAGCTTGTCACCCATTCAGCAACACAGGACGTCTCTGCAGGACGATAAAAAAAAAGACATGTAACATTTATTCAGTGCTTTTACTAAACATTTAGGTTTTCAGGGCTGAGTTTTGTCCACAAGTTCTAAAGGCGGAATTGGCGAGAATGTGTCTGTCAACTTCCGTAACCTGTAAAAACATAAACATAATTGCCCTCTTCAGATAGCCATTAACCAAGTGTTTAAAGGTGAGAAAGGAGGCAGGTTTGGATCCTCTCATAAGGACATTAAAAGTATAGGGCCATCATGATTAACTATCTTGGCACTTTCTTAAGGCCTGTTCACTGCTAAATTGATTTCATCCCAATTGAATCACCCAGATTAGAACATCCACTCATTGAGGCGAAGTACATACTCACAACTTTTCTTTTTCAAGTCCACGCTGTTGACCAACATCAAACGAACATCCTTGACACAACCTTGACAGAACTGGCCTTTAAGGGAACAGAGAGCCAGCAAGTCTAAAATAGACACTGGTGTTGCTTATCACCAGTGTAACACTTCTCTGGTTAGACTGAAAAAAGGACACAGCCATTTAAATTCTTTAATAGCCTGTTTAAGAAGATGCACAAGTCAAAACAAAGTGGTTTTCCTGTTGACTGCATCAGCAAGTTCTTGAATGAGACAGCAATGTGTCAAGTAAATCAACACACTAATTTGGGTCTAATCACAGCACGATGAGCAGCTAGATACAAACAAAAGGAAAGTATCAAATGCTTCAAACCACACGTGAAGTAAACATATGTTCAATGTTTAATGTATGTGGTAATGCTTTATTCATTTTTCATTTTATACAAACACGCAGCCTCTGTGACAATGTATTATTCACACCAGGCTTTCATGTCAACATGAAAAATAGTCTTTACTCTGAGGATCAAAAGGACGACTTCTGTAAAGCTGACTATATAGAGTCACTGTCCACATTCTAACAGCTATTAACCAAATCCATACGGTTACTTTTCCTGACATGCTGATGCTGCACTAAGTTTCAGCTTTGTGTTTGATTTACGTACTTTTGGTTTTAGTGGTAAAACTTTCTTGTGGCTATAATGGTAACGCAATAAAAATGTATGAATTTAAGAACCGACAGCACAAAGAAACTAGAATAACCACCTTGCGGTTGTATGCCTCTGCCAGCTAGTCACGGACAGACAACCCGAAAACATAAGGCCACGGCTTTCGCCAGCATGGAGGCATAAAAAGGAGAGACTTTTTCTTGTGTGTGGACAACTGATCACTTTGTACAGGCTCATATGTCTATTATATGTGTGAGTGACATCTTACGAATGTCTTCCTAACGCCGGGGACACACCGGACGCGGAAGCGGAGCCAGTTTCCTTTCAGCGCCCATGTTAAATGATTGTGTCGTTCACACCAGACGCGCCGCGGCGCGCACCTCCGCGGCCGAGCGATCGCGTCAATCCTGGCAGGAAGTCACACATGAAACAACGAGAGAATCCGGTCAATTTTCAAAATTAAAACAATTTTCAAAATAAAACACCGCGATTGACAATTGCGATGTTATATTTGTGTGCTTTTATATATTTGTCAGTATCTAAACAGAGCTCGAGAGAGATGAAGATACACGCACGCATGCACGCGCACACACACACACACACACACACACACAAGAAAGAGAGAGACACAAAGTGGGCTGGCTGCAGGGGGTGGGGGGTGGGGGCGGGGTGTCAAAACACACGCGCAAACAGAGAGAGAGAGCAAGAGAGAGAGAGCATGATGAAAAAACAGCTTCAAATGTGAGTAAACGACAGCTGAGGAGCAGAGGCGCCTGTCGACCGGCGCGGTGAAATGCGTGTCTGGTGTGAACAGAAGTGCTCCTGCTCGCGCGACGAAAGTCGCTTCGCAGCGCTTCCACATCCGATGTGTCCCTGGCTTAAGTCTGTTTGAAAGTCTGTTTTGTCCAGTTTTGCGTTCCTTGAGGGTAGGCCACGATTTCTCATTATTGTTCTGTTAAGAAGAATAGTGACCATAGAGCAAGCAATGGAAAAATTGAAAGCAGGTCTCAAAGAAATGCTGGTACATTTTAGCCCTAAACACAGTCTGACAGTTCTGAATATGAGTTAAACTACAAAATTAAAATTGGAATAAACACAACTTGGCTAATGGCTTGATGGACATGCTTCTGCTGCTTGTGAAAGACATGATATTCGTCATGGCCGGATAGCCCATTCACTGTGGTATTGTTTTCCAACATCATATGTTGTAGCCTTCCTGTGAAAATGTGCACATTAACAACTCGTTCAGCTGGCCCACTTACACTTATGTGTAACCGAAATGTTTATTATTGTTACCTAATACACTATATAAAACACAAGGAGCGACTGCTGACGATACATTGGTCTTAGTAACTTAAATGCTTTTTAAAGAAAGTTGGATACAACCAAAAAAGCTAGATCAAAAAAGGACCATCAAGATCAAGAAAAAAGCTACTTGTTGAGTTTTTGACACCATGACAGTGATCACTGACTTCCTGCTGTTTTTGCGGAATCTGACACTTTCATCACATTTTGATCAAACAGTGAAATGTGTCAGTCACTGAAGATTGACTCCTTTCACATCCCCTGAAATAAGATATATAGAAATCCAATTACACATTTATGAAGCCCTGCTGTCTTAAAAGCTGGGACATTTCTTGTTTTATTAAACATTGCCATCTGGACACGCAAGGCAGATAACACAGGATGCAACTCCAGCATCATCCAAGTGATCCTTTAGTCGCTAAGGATGACTGTACTGTACCTGAGGCTGTGGAGCTGATGTAGGGAGGCTGAACACATCATCACAACAAATTAGGAGTGGGGACCCTCTAGCTATCCTCAGAGTTTGCTCTTCTGTTGTGAGGCCAATCATTTTTGAAACGGACTGCTTTCTCCCAGGGAGGGGGCAGAGAGCAGCACCTCTACAGCGACTCTGCAAAGTGCTTCTGACAGGAGCAGTTTATTGAGCATGACACTGCACCCAGGGGTGGCTTCAGGGACACAGCAAGAATTAATTCAAGTTATATAGGATAAGAACCACAAAAGGGCAATATGTCAAATATGGCTTTTTGGAGTCTTACATTTATGAAATATAAATTATATTTAAGATTAAGGCTTTTGCAGCAGGTTTGTGGCCTTTGATTGAGAATGTTTAGTCCTCATCAAAGGCAGAGTTGTTTGGCGAAATTTGCTTATCACTTTCTTGCTGAGAGTTGCACAACAAGAAGGCCTTCATGGTATGAGGAGACCTTGCCATATTACATTGCTCAACATTGTGATACAATATTACTTAAGATAAATAAACAAAAATATAAGTTTTTAATGCGACGCCTCTCCTGAATCCAAAATAATTCCAAATAGCAGAAGTGTAGCACTACTACTTTTCCATTCAGCCATCACGCTGTAAATCACACAAATAAATTTGGAAGCAATTACTCTGAGGGTAGCTAACGGCGAGCTAGGGCTTCATCGGATCTCCAGGAACTACTCAGTGCCAGATCCCCCTGGCCTATTCAATGGCCACGTCTGGCCCATGTATTTGAAACACAAGAACATCATCTCATCTGCCTTAATGTTTCCATATGTGAACGAGAGGTGTGTAAATAATAATTCATTGCGTTTCAGCAGTCTTTTGAGATGTGTTTATGGTGCATGTTCAATAGCAATGTTGATGAAAATACAATTTATTGAGCAGCCTCAGTCTAAACCAAGCGGCAACTTCCAGTGTTGAAAAATGAAGCCATTGCAAAAGCTGCAGTTCCTCGAGTGTCCACTTGAGGCTGGCTTCAGAAGTCAAGAAAGGAACATCATGGCAGATGTGAATATAGCGGTTTTTACAGCAGAAATAAACATGTTTACAGCCTGGTACGAAAAATGGTTTGTTATAAATACCATAAATTCTCAAATACCAGCCGGAAGTCAAATAAAAGCCGGATTTCTGTAAATAGCTGGGGGCGTTGTCGGCGTTGCTAATTTTACTATTCAAGATGTACAACTGTACAGGGGGTGAATTTCTATATAACTCAACTGTATAAATTACATTTAGCCTTAAATTATAGGGGCTTTGGTGACAGGTTGTAGGCCCTAGTGCTGGCTGTCTGCTAGATGTAAACACAGCTACACAGTCACTGAACTTTACTTGGCCGAGTCTGTGTTGTTGGAGCCTTTTGGAGATTTTTCCTGCAAAAATCTGACAAATAACCTTGCTGTGAGATTTAAAAAACTCTGGCCGTGCAAGAAATCCGTGCTCCAGTCTATGGACAGAGCCAGGCTAGCTCCTTGCCTTGTCTGCTTGCTCTGCCTTTGTTTTACAGAACGTATAGTTTAACATAATAAAGAAAAAACGACAAGCCATAGCTATGCAAATTCAAACTGATGTCATTTGAGTCAACCTCAGTTGGGTTTGAAGACTAGGGGAGTGAAGTTAGCTTAAAAGACCTCTGTAACCAGGTCTGTATCTCTGCTTGAGGCTAGCTGCTAAAGACTGAAGTAGCCACTACTAGCACGACGCATCCATATGCTGTGTAGTTAACATATTTCACAAACACAATGCTGTGGAGGCATCAGGCTTCATGATCAAACAAAGTTTCATATCATGTCATGTGATGCGAAGCCAGAGAGAGAGAGCAGACCATTATTATTCCAATTAGCGCTCTGGTGTGATCGTATTCCTTTCAGAAGCACTGTAATCCAGCCTGAACTGCTGCGGTGTCTTTTTGGAGTAGTGGGCTGCGGCCAGCAGGTCATTTCTGCCACATTTCTGGCGGCACATCTGGCCTTTGCCAGAGTTTCCAGATTGCCAGTCTGAGCCTGTTCACAGACTATGAGGTCACTTTTTGAAAATTTATAATGAAGAATAATTAAGAAGGTAGCAGAAACAGAAGCATATTTTTGCCATAGCTGATTTGCAGTAGTTGGCTTTAATTGTGGTGATAAAGCCGTAACTGTGTTAGCATTATGAGCGAGCAGGCCACTAACCGGGCATTTTCTTCCTCCCTACTTCAGTGTTTCACCCATTCATTGGATCGAACTGCTGCCACTCTCAAACTGTTTCGTCACATTCAGATAAGGCCCAGTGACAGCAGATACAGTGGCTAGAGCCTCCCGGGGTCCCCTCCATGTTTACTACCTACCCCATTTGCTGCTTCATGTTTGGTGCTGAAGAGAAGCATATTGGTTGTTGACAATATCATGAGGATGAGAAAAAGACAACTCAGTTTTAACTGCCTTACACAGAACAATGGAGATGACTGGAGCGTGCATCAACTCCAGCTAAACTCTTATAATTCAACATTGGAAAATTGTCAGCGACAGAGAAATTACTTGAAAAGGCCCTCAAGTGAGGTCAGCATAAGTTGCTCTGTGCTAACAGATGCAACAGAGGAGTGAAGAAGATGTCAATCAGCAGCACAGCCTGTAAAGTCTGAGAAGAGGTATGCTGGGGCATAATTAGTGAAAACAGCAGTGTAGGTGGGTCATGGGTCTGTCGAGTCTTTAAATTCCACAACAGTTTTAGTTCTTGTAAATTCAGAAGTTTAGGTAATCTAGGAATATATAAACTACAGTAGTTTGACAGGCTTGACAAAAAGTATATTGGGTGTCCTTTCTAAATACCTGCCAGCAGATTTTTGGGTTGAAGATTTTTGAATCATGTGAACATAAAAAAAATCATTGCTTGAGATTTGCGGTCAGTTTATACAATTTTGAAAACCAGTGAATGCCATCAAATATGTTTTTAGAAGAAATGGAAAATCAGACAAAGATAAAGGTACTTGATGTAGTCTGTATGTTTTTTTTATTTAATATTGTGTCTGCAAGTAAGTCACACAAAAGACATACATTTCACCAAACAGACTATAAATGCAACATTGTACCCATTACATGTAATTTTGAGTGAAAAATTGCTTTCATTTCAAGTACTTTACATCCCTCTCATCCTCATTAGACGGGTCGAGTACAGCATGTGAGGTCATTTTCTATCCTTTCATCGTCTACATAAGACTTTCCTGTTACCCTAAAGGCCTGTGTGCATGTGTTTCAGATACTAAATCTTCAAATTAGTCAATTAAAGACATTTCCAAATCCCTGTCACAGCTGGAGGTGATAGCGCTTCTTTATAGAAATACTTCCTGTGTAGATTGGATTTCCCCCTCTCTCTTGACTTTTTCACAAATACTTCCTGAAGAAGATGGAGTGCATTAGGACTCTGCATTGTTCTCTTACCACCAGTTGGCCATGCAAATATAATTTAAATGCCTTTCTGCATAAATCCACAGCCCATGCATCACTGATACATCTGCCTTCCCACATCCTCTCAATCTTCATCTCTTAGAAGGCCTGAAGCAGAATTCTATTTTAGGACAGAGAACTTGATCGACACTAAACTATCACCTGACCTGCAAAATCAGACAAATTGCACCTCCTCAGAGTGACTTTTTGTCAGTGACAGTCTGTACTCAAAATCTGAGGACAATTAAGTTCCTCGCCTGCAGAAGCAGTGCAGCAATTAGCGGAGAGAAAATGGTTTTATAACCTCGAATGACGCCATATCTGCCTCTTGGACTCAAATAATCATGGAAAGAGTACTTCTCACAGCATAATCATGGGGTTCTGAGGGGCAGTGATGCAAAGCACCTTTTGGATTCTGAGTCACAGGAAGTGAGGATTTGTTCAGATGTTTTATTATTGATTCAAATGATAAGCCGTGATTGAAAATGGCAAAACATCAAGCTCTGGTTTCTACTGTATGAATTATAAATGGGCTAAATGGGTTGATCTAAGCAGACAAGACTTTCTATCGCCCAAAGCCCATTAATTTACTTATTGAAAAAGCATCAAAAGCTTATAAAAGGGATTTGGACTTTCAATTGTACACAAGAGTCCTCCTTTCTGAGCTGCCAACAGACAGTTAGCAAGCTAGTTTTTCAGGCACAAAGAATCAACTGTAAAACACTGGCTTAATGAAGTTCCCTAAAACATTTTTTTCAGGATGGGGTAGCCCACAATGAGGTTAACAAAGCTGCTTGCCAAGTCTTGTCTCAACAGAAGTCCTCTCTCTCAATCAATTTCTTTGTAATCAATGAACTTTGTTCAATTGAAAGTGCTTCTGTGCAAAGTCAAAAATGGAAAGTCAAAGTGCTTCTCATGAGGGTGGTACAGGCGTCTTCTTAGTTGTAATTTGACGTTATGTTGTAATCTTAAACACATACAGTATTTCCCGAGCTGAACTGATAGGCCAGGAACGTTTTCTGATTTGAGGCTATAATCAGCAGCACATCATTTATCTCTGTCTTCCAAAACTGTAACGAATAACTGCTGAAAAAATGTTTAATAACGTGACTGCGCTATAGCTAATGTTTGGTTATGTTTCGGCCCATAAAAACTCAGTTACGTTAAGGTAAAGATCATAACTTGGGTTAAAATGACTTGGAAAAGCTGGCCCCTCTCTTTTGTGTGAGCCAGTCCAAAATACTATATCAGTGCCACAGCTGGAGACTTCAGAAATTCATATTCAGTCTATCACATTTTATATCAGTACTGCTTTTTGAAACTTTCAGAAGTACAGTGAACATCTCTAATTGAAAATTAAACCTGCACTCTGAGCCTGACAGTCAGCGTCAATCAGGCAGTTCAAAGGGCTGAATTTTACCAAGTGTGAGACAGGAAGGAGATAATGGGCTGAGTAAATTGCTGGAAGGGAAAGAATCTATTTGATGTTGAGCCTGAAAGCAGAGAATGTAATGTTTGTGTGTAAGCGCAGTCATTAGAACAGAGTTTAGAGATCACACCACAATACAAAAAAGAACAACAACATACGCCTACTTACAAACACATGAAAAATGTGCCACATCTCTTGTCTCAACTCTATGTTACCTTCTCATTATGTCTGCAGGTTCTCAGTCCGACAAACACTTTGGGCCCATTTATTCACCTTCTGCTCCAGAGCAGGAGGACTAATGAGTGATAAGAGCTGTTACTTTATTTGCAGGGCAATCTGATGTTGAAAACCAGCCCTGATACAAAGCCGGCTGTCATATTTGGTGCATGTGTTCTCATTAGTTGGTTCTGAATGGTTTCAAGGGCCCATCAGTGCTATCATGGGAGAATTAACTGCGCAGGAGAGACACGAGCATCCATCTCCTCACATCAACAGGTTAATGATCCCAGCACGGGGAGGCGGTGACATGTACACATGGACAATCAATAGGAGAAAGTAAGAGGGGGATGCTTTTTAAAAGCAGGATAGTTGTAACCCCTTTACCCAAAGACAGACTAATTCAATAATCCATGGACAATGCTCAGAGAGGTCTGTTTTTTTTTTTGAATGGGGGAGCTTCACAATCACAGTACTATCCCATACATTTTTTTAAGGAGCACTGTTAGTAGTCTACATGTTAAGCACAGGAGATAACAGGAGCTCATCTAATATATAATAAGACATCCATACCAACACGTCTGGAAGCACCACTTCAAGAAAACTACAGGACTTTATAGTGATGAATAAAAAAAACAGGACAGTATGAAAGCATTAATGGACAACTGTTAGCCCCTCTACTTCCTCCTATAACCAGTCTGAAGGGATATTACAAAGTTAGTCACATTGATTAAACAGAAAAAGAGAGAAACAGGCTGTCTTTACTTGGATCCAATGTGTGTTCAGTAATTGTTTGTTCCAATGTTTCCCTCGTTGGCTCCAAATATATTGCGCAATTTGGACTTTTTTTAGGCACAATTTAAGCAGAAACAACCAAATTCTAGTTGCCAGACTTACCCAGTGTGTTGTTGTCCTTGTGTCCATCTGTTTCAGCCTGCTCGCGCGGTCGCACCAGTCAATATGCAGCATGCCTTTAAGTTTTCCGCGCAGATGCTCTGGGACATCGTAGTACAATTAACTCTCAGTTCGATTTGCAGCGCTTTCATGCCGCACGGAGTTTTAGAGACGTCGGAAAGTCGCTGTTTAAACGCTGGAACCATAAACGTGGTTAAACGCGACACAAGCGCCAAAACAATGATTTGGTCCGTAAGACGCAAAAGAGGCAGACATTTTACTTCTCAGCAGCAAACACTCCGTCAGACTGATCCTCTCTCTCTTAGAGACGACGTGACAGATGTTTGCAGAGGAGAGTGGCTCGAAGCAGGTGGAAGGCTGTTTCCTGCTCACTGATGGTCACTCCGCTCACTCTGTTCAGGTGCGTCCGAAGCTCCGCGGCGCGCGGCGCTCTGCCCAACTGCGTCTCTGGGAAACCACGAAGTGCCTCAGTACAATTTCACAGCGTCAGGGGGAGTGTTTTAATACATGTCAGCTCACTATTATCACATAGAATGGACTCTAATTATTTTCTTTCCCTTGAGGATAATTTGGGCGATATAATCATCAATAATTTTCTCAGCTGGCACAAAAATGTGTTTGTCGAATTATTTCCGCTTTATAAAGTTGATCAGTAAAAATGACTGGCGCTTATGTAGGTCAAAGCTGAGCGGAATGTGGATATAATGTGATTTAACGTAACACGAATTCATATCTGGGATACTTTGCTTGTCATAATTGCTCTTCAAGATACATTTTCGACAGAAAAGCCAAAAGAGAACAGAAAAAACTGTCTAAGCAGATTGAGGGACATGATGGCACAGTGAGTTTGTGTTTATATAGTGGTTTAGGCGTCTACCACACTGGACCCAGCCAGCTGATACAGTAGGTGTGGCTTATCATACTGGCTGGAGACTCACTGTAATTTCAGCCTGGTCTGTCAACATAATGTCAGCACTACTTAGTGTACTCACAATGAGAGACAGCAGAGAGACAATGATTGCAGCAGTCTGATTGATGCCAAAGTAAACAGTGGTGATGGGAGTAGAAGCATTCATTTACAGGCTATCTGGTTTGCTAAATGCCTGCTAACAGCTCAGGGTGAAAGCTGCAAATGTGGTGACATAAAATATGACTCTGGTCAGATTTTAAACAGGAATTCACAGACTAAAAATAAAATCAAGGGCAGGTGATTGTTTATGGGACCAGAGACCACCCGTCAAACCCAACATTCATCATGCTGAAATGTCCTTGAGCAAAAAACTGAACTCTAAGCAGTTTCAGAGGTGCTGCTCTGCTGCTGTGAGTTTGACCTCTGACCTCCGCACAAACAAGCAACAAAAAAAGAGGATTTCCCCGCAAAGAAAATAACTGACTTCACCCCTGCCTTTACTGATTTTTTTTATGTGTATTAAACGATATATTAAAACTTTCAATCTAAAAAAACTAAACATCTGGACCTTTTTAATTATCTTTAAGAGGAATAGTTTTTGCTCTCAGTTACAGATTATTGTGATTTTCCAATTATATCTTGTTGTAGTTTGTTGCCCTGTCTCAGTATTTTATTTTTTATTTTTTTATTTTTTTATTTATTTAGTCATATTTCCGTTGTATACATTTATGTTGTGCATGTCTACAGTGTTTGTATACTGACATACTGTTCAAGAAAAAAAAGACTCATTTAACAGGGACATATTTTAGCCATGCAATCAATTTTCTATTATTCTAATGTGTTTTTGAATTGGTAAAGTTTATTTCGTTTTAAAAATTCCATACATATTTTAATTTAATTATGTTTCAGAGCCTCTCCTTCCTTCTGAAATGAATGAGCCGTTTTGACGTTCAAAGGTTAGACCTTAGCCACGATTGTCTGACAGTATTTGGAGCGACCACATAGCCCCTCCCCCTCTTGTGTGATCCCACCTAGGGGAGCGGCCGCACTGCGCTGTCACTCCAAAGTTGTAGAAAACATGTCTGCTCTAGGATCTGTTATTCGGCCTTATGAGCCAAAATCGGACCCTGAGTGGGAGGACAATACACCGGAGCAAGTGCAGCTACCCAGGAGTTCCCAGGAGGTATCGGAATGGTAATTTGGCAGACTGAGGTGAATGATGGTGAATGATTGTGAATGATGGTGAATGACGGTGAATGACGATTTCAGCGAAAGCAAGGTTCTACGTAGAAACCTGCAGCTGTTCTGAATGGCCCATTTCAGAGGTTAACTTTTTCAAAATGTAATTCTGGAAAACCATGGAATTATGCAGTTTGCACTTCTTCACTGTGAACAATAAACACCCAAAAATGTGAAACCCATGCAAAATATGAGAATATCCATTCAAAAGATATGGCCCCTTTAAAATCAAGAGATAAAAATGTATGCTGCAAATTTCTTGACTTTAGGTCCCAAGAGTTGATCATGCAACAAATGGTGCATTTCCCTAATGAAACTCAAAGCAAAATGATTCAACAGCATATCTCCAACTAAATCCTGTAAATGCACCTGCAACAAACTTTACAAACCGTGCAATGCAAGCTTTCTGTTACAAATGTTTTGTCCCACAGTCAAAATGGAGACAATCCGAGATGATATCATCAAGAGTCTTTTTTCTCAGACCTGACAAGCCTCCTACAGAGTTCAGAGGATGATTAATGGGTCATTAGAGTAAGTCAAGTAAAGAACCTGCTGCACCAGCAAGTAAGTGTTGTCTGGTACTGGGAAATTGACTAACAGCATTTCCTATTAGTTCACATTCATCATCCATGAGCACTAGGGATGCACAGTATTTGATTTCTGCAGATATCCCAAATGCCGATATTTTCCAACTCATTCTGCAGATTTCTCATGTATGACCATATTTTTTCCATCTAATTGCAGGGACCATCAAGTCTTGCTTACTTATTACTCTTATTGTGGTGGACTGCTGGCAGATTCAGACATAAAACACAATGCTTTTCAGATTGACTCAGTTATTGGCAAAATATGACACTTTAACTTTCAAGATCAGATTATCACATTAATTAACAATTTAGTTTACATGTCTTTTTTTTTTCAAAAGATTCATAGCACTGACTGTAGTGAATGGCCTCATGCTGGTGCCACGTGAGCATACTTAAAGTGTATCTTAATGGCCTGTCATATAAGCAGAAATGTTTATGTCTGTACGGATGATTAACTTCAAAGCCTTTATCCCTCTGCCTCTGTTCTACTCTGGTTATCAAAGGATAATGGTAAATGTTAAAATTTAGCAAAAGTAGCACAAGTAGAGAGGAGTCATGACATCAACAAACTGACCTAATCTATTTAAAGTTAAATAATTTACTGTAGCTAACATTAAGTTATTGGTCATTCCAGAACAATAATGACTAAAGCAGGAAAAAAAAGTTTAACCATCTCAGCATAGTGATATAAGAACGTTTTGCATCGGCTATAAATTCAGGTTTGGATTTGTGGGAAGAATAATGTGTTATTTCTTCTTTCAAAGGTCACATAGTCTAGTTTTAAATTTTACAGGGGACAAACATCCCTATATTATCCACACACCCTCTTTTAAGTTTTAAAATGGTGGCACTTATTCTTTTTTATTCATTATTCTGTGACATGTAAGTTCTTGTCCTGGCTTTGGAAAAGGAACTGCAGAAAGTATAAAGCCTTCACTTTGAAGGCATCCGCAGAGAAATATGTTGGATCCTGCACTATCCGGGGGGTAATTCTGTTTGAAAAATGGCCTTCCTTAAGTCAAAAATAACCCAATGATATGACTTTGGGGAGAAAAGACCATAAAGATTTGATAGTTAGACATCTATTACATTTGGGAGTTAAATAGAACTTTTTAATGGAATAGGGAAACTCACATTGTCAGCCAAAAGCTAACCCTTTAGAAGTCCCCTCCAGGAATTAGTAACTCTGCGAGTCAATTCCTCTTTTTGTTTGTGTCTCTAACTTTAATTGGTGCGTTTCTACAGTTAATTTCAGCCCACATCAAGGTAAGAGATCCTCCATGGCCTCTTTGTCTGCCGCCAGACATTATTAATCTGTCATCAGTTACCTTGAATTCATTTCTCTCTCACCAGCCAGACTGCAGACTTTTCCTGTGCCAGTGTATGAATTTGTTATTCAAGGTGTTTTCAGTTCACTTGATGAAAGGAAATTGGAAGTTTGTTGTTGTTGTGTAAAATCATAATTAATTTAACCATTCTAGGACAGGCAGCTATTTTAGGTTTACATCCATTACATGAAAAGCTTGCTCATACATACATATTCATGGAGGGGAAAAAAACAACAAAAACATTTACACAGTGAGTTTACAGTTTGAGAGATAACCACACTGATACAGCTATTAGCCGCTCTCCACATGCACCTGACAATGATGAATAACCATGCTCTGAATATGCTGCATCAGCCATGTGAGTACATAATAAACTTTGAATTCATCATCTCAGCTCTCCTCTCTGTCCCTGTGTTGGGGAAAGGAAGGCCTACTAGATGAGAAACCAACTGCTAAACCTGTAACTATGATCATAACATGACTTGGTTCCTCAGGCCCGAAACTGTACAAGTGGAAAAGATGAAAGAGGCCAAAAATACAACGCCTTCTCAAGACAAAGCAGGACTAAATCGTATTTGCAGTCGGCTAGATATGTTTGTTCCTGCTGATGTGCATACAAATAGTCTTTCCTTGGTCCACTTGGTCTTTATTGAATTCAGTGTTAATGGTTACTAAACGTATTCGTCATACAGGTCCCTCTCAATAAACTTGGCACCACCTGTCATGTTCTTAATTTGTTCACATTAGATTTTAATATAAAAGCAGTTATTGTTAAAATATATTTTTTTCATACAAAATCACTGTCAAACTTTATGTTGGTTTGATAACTTTTGTATTTTTATTGCCACAAGCTGCCCATTTTAGCCATTTTTATCAGCCGTGATATTACTTGAATG
The DNA here is from genome assembly GCF_022749685.1 of Semicossyphus pulcher. Taxonomy (NCBI): domain Eukaryota; kingdom Metazoa; phylum Chordata; class Actinopteri; order Labriformes; family Labridae; genus Semicossyphus; species Semicossyphus pulcher. Next base: position 26,432,905 of record NW_027211726.1, read on the forward strand.
TCTTGGGTTGGCATAAATTTTATACTGGTTTTACTAATTCCTTTCTAATAAGAAATTCTTCATAGCCTTTGGGGACTTTTATATGTCTTCCTCACAATTTTCCTATGGAGTGCCTCAAGGCTCAGTCCTGGGTCCTTTATTATTCTTCATTTTTATATTATGTTAAGCTTTAATTATTATATCAGGCTCCATTCTTATACAGAAGACTTCCAAATCTATTTTTCATTCCACTCCAAAAACAGGACACAACTTGTCACAATTCTATCCTGTCTAACAGATGTTAAAAACGCTCGAAACTGATGCCTGCATGTTTGTCCAATAACCAGAATTTAGCCCAGAGAAAATTAAGGACATCACAGCTCTTTTTGTCATGTTTTTGGAAGTGTTTTATAAAAATGATATTATTCTTATCTATCCATGACTTTTAGGTTTACTATTTAAACATGAACCTTTGCCAACTGCAAGTCTGTATATTTCAAAGCCATATTGTTATAACAGTAGGCTAACAGGTAACATCTTCTCTTACACTGTCATCCTCCTCGCTGTAGACATGCTCCTGCCAGAGAGGCACTAAATTAAGTATTACATAACTTAACTGAAGACACCACTTATTTTTATCCATTTTCCTACAGTTGAAACATTCATACAGAAAAAGCACACTCTTCTTCATGAACAGCCATGTTCACATTTCTGTGTTAAGTAGAATTGGAATTATAAATGCAACCTCTAATTCAACCATTTATCCCTTAGTTTTAACCAACTTTTTACCAGCTGACTTAAAACTAATTATGACCGATTATGTTAGTAGTTTTATTTTTTCTTAAAAAACTTTCACTTAGTACTTTTTAAGAACTGATCACAGCACAGTCTTTACAGAGGATCATGTTGGATATTTGAATCCCATTGTAATGGGGTTTTTTTTAGATTCGTAGCTACATTTCTACCTGACTTATGTGACCCAATATGCCATGTAAATTGTTGAAAGCAGGTTATAGGTTATTATTTTTAATGTTACTGTTTCCTTACGTTACAGAATTGATTAAGTGTGTCTATGTTTGTAAGGGTTTCATTCTGCCCATCTGGGATATTGATCTGTTTTCAAGGGCACAGCAGTTCTACCTGAATATGCACGCGTAGCCTCCTTGCACAATGTAAATTATGAATTAGTTAATACTGGGCTTAGCCTTATGGTTATGACCTGCCGTTATAATGAGATGCTCACCTTGTGAAAGATCTGGTCATGACCTAAAAGAGAGGGCTACAATATTAATGACAGAAGCTGTGGATGTGTATCTTCCTGTAAGTCCTCTTGGGCTTAGCTCCGGCTTGTTGAGGCAAAGCAGAGACCTTTTGGTGAAAGACATAGAATGAGCTCAATATCAGTTAAGTTGTTGAGGTGGTCCAAGTTCACAGACTAACTACATCTGGTTTTAGGGTATCCAAAGGGAAGTTTAATATTTTTATGTAATTACATTTTGAAATCTGATGGAACAAAAGAGAGCCACAACTAGACTTTAAAAATAGGAACTTCAGTTTTCTTTCAGGGAACCTGCTCTGCTGCTTGCAAGCAGAGAGATGAACCTGCTGACCAAGTGACCCCGGTATACATTTATGGGTATCAAGACATGTGAAACCTGTTTTTTAACAATCATCAGGTAGATAACAAGGACATCTTTTTATTTAATGCTGCACCAGTGGGGCATATGTTGTAGCGTTGAGTAGGTTAAAAATGTTCCAATAGTCAAAATAATTGAAAATCTGAAATAAATCAATTGAAACCTGGATGATGATTTATTTTTCAACCTTGCAGGCTGTTAGCTGTAGCGTCATATTAACAAACAGACAAGAGAATTGCACTTGTTCTTCTAACTCTTATCAAGACAGTGAATAAAAGCCTTTTCCACAATAAGCTTTTTCTTATTTTCAGCTGATGCTTGTTCTTAAAATCTACCTTGCAGTACAATTCAATTTATTTTCACTGGCTCACACAACAATGAACATATTTGGACGGTACAATGCAGCAAAGTAGAGAGACAGAGATCTAAACACAAACAGACATGCAGATAATTTGTCAGACATAATGGAATAGAGCTGTTCCGTTGCTTTTTCATTCTGAGCACCACAGCGAGACAAGTAGTCACTGGGGCAACAGCTAATGGGGATGTGAGCAGAAAATAAGCTGTAAAATAAATGCTTTTACAGCGTGGCAAAAAAGCCAAATGTCACCATTGAATGGCATTTATTTCCACAGCAGCCCCGCAGCCATTTACCTTCCTCAGAGATTTTTCCTTTAAGTGAAAAGATATATCCCTCCTCCTGTAGAAGGTCTAGCACTCCATCTAGTAATCATTATGAGATAATGAGTCATAATAGGCAAATCAATTTAGAGAAAAGGCACTTTAGAGTTGAATAAATTACATAAATGCATTTCATTGTGAGCAATTTCCCCCCGTTTTACATACATTTTCCTAAATGTCATTCATCTTTGAAGAAATGGGGGGTTCAAGAAGAATAACTCTAGGCCAGACCCTGTAACTATATGGCAGCACACAGAGACAGGTGCTGAATCCTATTCTAAAGCCACAGCTGTATGCATTGACTATCTTATTCTTTCATGTGCAACAGTTAAAGCTAATCCAAATAAGGGGGCACTCATAGTGACAAACAGACAACCGATATATCACCCGAATCTGCCGTTCCCCTCAGCTCTACAAAGCATTTTGAGCCGGTTTGATTTGATTGTCATACTTCTCTTTAACTCTAGGTTTAAATGAAGAACTGTTTGGTAGTAGCACGTTTGACTTAAAGGTGAAAATATGTTAAGAATTGTGGCTCCCGGATTTTCTTTTTGTAGCTGCCAAGTGTGAGAAACTACTTCTTTCACATTCACCCTTTCACACACACATTCATACACTGATGGCGGGATCTAACTACATTCACACACTGATAGGGATGCGTTCAGGAGCAATTTGCTGTTCAGTGTCTTGCCCAAGGACACTTCGACATTTGGACTGCAGCAGAACAAATTACCTTCTGATTGATGCACAGCCGTCCACTATATATATATACAGTATACATATAAGAATGTATCACATGAACCTTATTTCTAACAGCAGATAGCTGTCTTCAGTAAAAAACAACAATTTAGACAAGCAAAGTAAGCTACTAGCTGCATAACAAAGAGCTAAAGAGCCCACATGTATGTATTTCTCTTTTGAGTTGGTGAAGACCAAAAGCTAAAGAGAGTGGACTTTACCAGATGGCTTGAAACATATCTTCAAATGAAGACTACGTTTGTTACATTTCAGCCGGATGTGTAACAAGCTTGCCAAATGCTCTCTTACACATCTGCCATATCAACTTTATATGGTGATAAAAATGTTGACTTTAATGTTATCTTACTTGCTTTTGAACCAGGGGGTCTGTTTGTTGAACTGTTAGAATTTAAAACAATTTGATGAAAGAAATGACTTCAAGCTGTATTTATAATAAGATGAAATAAAAGAAAAGTTAATGTATAAATGATTAGAATAGCACCCACATTAATAAGAGAAATTATGGCAGCTCTCTGTAGTCTCAACCTTTTTTATAGTTAATTTGTATTGTGCAAGATGAGTGTATGCACTGAAAATGATTGTATATACAAATAACAGAGATGTGGATTCCTGAGCAGCTGTTTGTTGGTTTGTTTGGCAAAGGAAACATGGATTTGAAGGGGACATAAGTGAAGTACAGATCACAGTAGTCTTAATGTTGTAGATAGTTTCATCTGGAGTCGTAGAGATGAGGGTTTGGAGGAAGGTAAATAATGTAGAGCCTCCTGGCGAGCTTTCTTTTTGGTATCCCATCCCATCAAAGAACAGGTCTTCCTCTCTTTATTGGCCACATCAGGTTGACAAGTGCTCTGCTGCTGTGGTGCAATATTGAAAAGAGGAGAGGAAAAGAGAGGGAAGCAATTCCCACACCAACTGCCATCCTACTGTGACATGCTTTTTTCTCTAATGTCACATCTTTTATATCACATCTTCCAAAGACGGAAAAATCAAACCTTTACCAAGCCTGGAACCGCAGTGACAAAAGATGAAACAATTCATCCGTCCACCACAGAGACAGAGATGCAGCAATGGAACCTCTCAGAGCTGTCTTAATGATGTCTGAATGTGCATTGGCGTACATATTGTGCACATGTGCATTAACATGTGTGTGATTTGATTTGCAGGGAAGAAGAGAGGAATTTGAATTAGATTTGAGCATGTTTTGATTTGATTTGGAGGGAAACAGGCAGGAGAGGAAAATGTCAAAGTGTCCAGCAGGATACACAGCAGCTCCTGCATCTACAGAGCGGGGAAACACAGCACTTACTGCGCAGTTTACATCAGCTGTTCTACCAGCATGTCTTCAACAGTCCCACAAGTCAGAGATGAAAAGGGAACTGCGTGCAGAATCTGACATCTCTTGTCAGACGGTGTGCACAAAAGAGGAGCACTGCCAGCATCAGAGAGCAGTCTCAGCAGCAGCTGGATCTCTGGATGAACCTCTGACCGCTGACAACCTGGTTGCACTATTTAGTTTTATACACTTCCCTGGCAGCGAAGGAGCTTAATGAGAAAAAAATCTATACGCTGCAAAAACATCTGTCCTAACAATTCTCATACTGAGCTTTAAAACGTATTGTCTTGATACAAAAATGGGTTGCCTGTGATATAATTAGACTTATACAAGATCAGGCAGATCTCAGCAGCAATAGAAAATTCTTTAAACAAGCTGATTGTTTTGAAATGAGGTAAAATAGTTTCACCCTTTTTATCAGACTATCTTTACTGTTTGGACAGAAAGATATTTTGGGACTCATTAGTAAACTCTTAGTAAAAGAGTTTGGCAGTGCAATGGCATGATGAAAACAAAAAAGCTGAATATTTAAATAAATTATAAAAGATAAATAATTAAGGAAATAAGATTCCTACCAAATTCACCCATTAGCAATATTCATACAGCAGCCATTTTCCTCTGACATCACACACACAAGTTTGAATGCTGTCGTATTGTCATTCTGCTGTGCTCCAGGTTGCAAATCATATAAACATAGAGAATTTAATCTAATCTTATATTAATGTTTCAAGATTGATCCACACTAGTCAATCAATCACTCAATAAACACAAAAATATGTCATAACTCATCTTGCAACATGGAACATGACTGAGCTGCCAGGTGAATATGGTGAACTTGTCAAAGTGTTTGTAGCTAATTCATCTTCTGCTCGGCAATGAGCTTGCAACATTTTTATGGCAACCATTATAACCTTTTTAACAAGCAGAAGTCAGTAAGTGCACGAGGCTGACATTCGGGGTTTTAACTGAATTGTCTCACCTAATATTTGATACATAAATCCCCAGAGGATAAGTTCAAGTGATAATCTTGAAGATTTTAATTTATGTCTGTTAAGTCACTATCTATCATCGAATGAGGTAACACAATGGTGATTGAGCCTATGGCCCACTGATGAAAGATTTAGCATTTGCAGTATTACAGACTGGCCGGCTGTTGGTGGGGACTTTCGCGAAAAAAATCACAAGCGGTGCCCAGTTAGTGACGCTTTTTTCATCACCCAGCCTTGGTTGGTCTGCCAGAGAGGGTAGGTGGCGCTAGTGCAATGTAAAGTGGATGTTTTTCCAGTCTCTCCAAGTGCTGGGAGTAAATAGTAATCGACTATGGCTGAACAATCAAAGAAAAGTGAAAAGCCCAAGAAAAAGAAGCAAATTTGATGCTCAGATGAAGACAAACAGTCTAAGAAGGAAAGCCACGTCAGCAAGGAAAATCAAGAGTTACAACCGTTCCAATTGGAGCCAACCTTGGACATCACCTATGCAGCACTGTCTTGATATCTGGTAAGTGTGCTCCCGCAATTACTGTTAATCGCCATAGCCGCAAAGGAGAACATAACTGAGATCTTCGAGATTACAACTTTAAAATAAGAATGGTGGCCCGCTGACTTTTATAACTAATCTAGCCCTATCATGCGGTCAAAGTTTGTTCAATATTTGATTACCACTAGTTTAACTCAGACTAACTAAGATGGCTAAGAAGTTAAATATTGTACTCACTTTCATTTACTTATTTAGCTATGCTAGCTGTGCTGTTCTACATGGTTGTTACATGGTCAGCTTGTCAGTCAACAACTTTGGTCCAGAGTGAAATGTCCCAACATTTTGGATGCAATAAAATTCAAATGTACACAGACATTCATGGTCCCCATAGGATGAAACCTGCTAACTTTGGTGGACTCTTGAGGTGAAAGATTTGGTACACACATTCATGTTTCCATAAGGATGAGTGCAACCTCACAGAGCTGCTAACATGGCTGAAGACTCCTGGTCTTGTTATTTAATACCTTCTTCAAAGTCGACGTCATGAAGAATGACCTTCAGAGCTGTCAGGAAGAATGTAAATACAAAACTGAAGAATAAAAGAGAAAAGAGACTAATGCAGCTTGTTTTCATCAGGGTAGAACCTATCTTTGTAATGAACCTGCTGTTAACCACAGGGTTTGCTGCTGTTGCATTAAGAAGTCATAAAGTGTTCTTTTACAGCAAACAGACAACCCTGCAGACACTAATGCAATCAGGGCTGAGCGGTCAGCTTGGCTTGAATCGGTGGTATAATAACAAACTGGTATAGCCTGGTCTCTGCTGCGGTAAAGCCTCTTGCTGTTTAATTAACCCTGGTCTGCACGCTTTTCTATCAAAGGTTGAGACATGAGCGCACTTTAGCTCCCACTGAAGCCTGGGGCCGCCCGCTTTATGAGGACTGTAAATCAAAGCTGCACAGATATGTAATTTTTAACTAAGTCACAAAGTTTGTTCTTTTTATAGAGGAATCACTGGGATGAATTGTTCTGGTGGAATACCTGCTGCTCCTTTCGGTGAGAATATATTATAAAATATTAACTTCTCTTTCTATTAGTAGCCTCATAGTTCAGATTACATAATTCCCCTCGCTATGAAGGTAGGCACCCCAGCTGCTGCATGAAATTAGCTATAAATTACACCTCCAGATTTATATTCATTAGTCGTGTAATCCAAAACTTACTAATTGTCTGTGCTGTGGGTTAACTCTGAACTCTGCTGGCACCAAGAAGAAGAAGGAGGCATAAATCTGATGAAAATAATATTATAATATACTGTGCTGTCAAACTGCTTTTTAACATTACCCTGAACTGCACGTTTGTATCTTTGAAGGTTGGGAATAGGAAAAAACATGGTAATATATATGTGTGGACATGATCAGAATATGTATGACCCGCGATATTGCTGATCTCTCGGATATACTATATCGTGGATCTAAAGGTCAACTGGAAGCGGCGGATAAAAGCCTGTGAAAAAGCCGTAAGTCAGCGATCCTGGGCTGAGCCTCATATCCCTCCACAACAGAGAGCGCTGGAAGATACAATTGGCTCATCATAAAGCTGTCAAGCAATCGAGTTATCCACATTTGCAAACACAGTACCATTTCACTGCCACAAATAACACTCTGGGCATTAATTAATCCAGCATGCTCTGAAACAGTAACCAGGAAGCAGCTTTCTGCTTTGGGATTGTAGAACGAATGTTTTCTCTGGAAACAAGTCTGACTGTGTCTTTCAACAGAAGGCTTTCTTTGAATAGTTGATAGGAAGTGTGTTCTTGGTGTTGCCATTGTTTTTTGTCTTGCCTCCTACGCCCTGCTCCTTCATATCTGTTTATTCAGTAATAAACATCATGTTCAGCTCCGTCTGTTGCAGAAAGTGTAGTCTTTTTGAAAAATGTGGAAGCAGAAATCTTGTATTTTTAAGTCCCAGCAATGAAATTATTATTACTTTTTTCAGTTGAATTAAATGATCTCAACAGTTTTCAGCGTAATTTCACCTGTTTTGCAAATACTGATATGCAGAGAAAAGCAATTTCAAGACTCATTACTAAACAAATTAACATGCTTAGATGAATAATTTTTTCTTTACAAGAAGCTCGGCCGAGCTTAAGCAAAGCTCCAGTGGTGTTTTGAAAATCCCTATTACATAAACAGAGCATAATGGCATGCAGAGCAATGAATAAGTCTGCCAGTACAAAACATCATCTATAAAGGTCTTTGATGTTTTCAAAATGAAGCTGGAAAAATCAACTGCTGTACATGGCAGTGGACAAAAATACCATGGGTATTAGTGAGTACTGTATTTCTGGAGGAACGGAAATGAGCAGAGGTGTGGGATTTTGATTAATATTCTCAGTCACTAATGACTCAGGACCAGAGAGCTATCGGCTGATAATAGCTAGTTTCCCTATGAGAAGCGTTGGATGTGGATATATGGAGAAATAATCAGTCTTTATGATCTGTTGCACTTCAGTAGTGTCTTCCTTTTTTAAGACAATGATTTATTAAAGTGGTGATAGAATGACGGCAACAGTTTAACATTTTTCGAAAGTACACTTGCTCACTTTCTTGCAGAGCTTTAGATGAGAACATTGATATAACTCTCATGTCTGTACACGGAGAGGGCAGAGAGATGATTACCTTAGGAAAGCATCATGACTGCAGGCAGAAGGCCTCCAGCAAAGTTTGAAAATATGCCTTCAAGCATTTCGAAAGATTAATCATAAAGCTGCATGTTTAAAAGAAGAGTTAAATAAAAACATATCAATATCTGTAACATCATGTACAGCAAATGTAAAGCTTCTGACAGATAGCTATTAGCTGAGCTTAGCGACATTTTGAAAAAAAATCAACCAAATCAGTCAAATCAAGCGAAAGAGCATCACATGTTGTTTTACAATGTCCTCTGTCTCATCTGTTCCCACACTTAAGCCTTATTTGCACAGGACCTGGAGACCTTGAATAGGGCTTTAGACTGTCCAAACAGACAAGTCTTAATCCACTCTTGGTATTCTTTGGCTTTCTGCTGGCACAAAGGTAACTGCTTCAACCCTTCAGTCTATCTTGAAACGCAACTATATTCCTATTTGCAAGGGACTAGTATTACCTCTAGTAATTTGTAATAATTGCGGAGGTCATCTGTGATCTTAATCCCATGCAAATCGGCCATGTCCATAATTTGTAATGTAAAAATTTCAGTGCAAATTACCTACCATATTTTGGCAAACACAGAGGTCACCATCTCCTTAATTTGGGGTGAAATATTTTTTATCTTTTTTGCAATGTTTTGTTATCTCTGCGCCTTTTCCTTGCCTCTTTCCTGATCAATTATTATCGAGCCTGCAGTGGAAATTATAAAGGAAAGTTTTGATAGCATTTTGGGTGAAAAATTCAGGAGGCTCATCTCATTACACAGCATGGGGACCCATTCGCAGAAAGAGCAAACTCAAATCCAACACGAGCAATATGAATGGCAACACTGCGGTAAGGAACATTTTTCTATCTTTTAAAGCAGATGTTACGTGAAGCCTTGACATTTTCAGTCACATCTGGGGGGTAATGTCTGTAAATTGTAGTAAAATACAGACTTTTCTTATCCTGTGCGAATGCGTCGCATGAAACACAGACGTGAGGGGGTCATTTCTAAATCACACGAGGTCCCCAGGGAATAGTGGTCCCGTGCAAATTGGCCTTATGGCTGACATTTCCGTCCATTGACACTCCAAATAACAGGTTAAGTGGAAAAATCTCATCCAGATAGGTTAGAACCTGAAGCTACACACCTGCTATTTGTTAAGAATCAAAGATACCTTGACCACATTCTCTGCCCTGGAAAAGTATGTGGTCTCTCTGGAACCACACTCTGGAACTCTGCTCTGATCGAAGGACAACATTTTTTTTTCTTTGCAAAATGTGGGTCATAATATACATGTACAGCTAATTACACACACTGCTCACCCAGCTCCGTGCCAATCAGCTCGCTTCTGCATCACTGTTGCTGCCATTTCACTCGTATAACATTAGCCTGTAAATCGAGGCTAAAACACTGTTTATTTTTCAGTTTTGATGGGGAAACTAGATCAAATAATAACTTGTAAAGCTGGGGGGAAATCTTGTGGGAGAGCTAGGAGACAAGAGGCAGGAGTAAGCAACTTTATATTTTTTACAGCTTTTCTTTTTACTTGCTATTTTGTCTTTGTACCGCTGCAACACCCGAATTTCCCCCCTGGAGATCAATAAAGGATCATCTTATCTTATCTTTACACCTCTGAGTGAAATAAAACATTAAAACATAAAACCGAAACACAATTTTACTAGATAGGACTTTTTAAGGCTACTAAGTGAGTTTCTAACACTAATTAGAGAAAAGGAAGATGGCAGAAACATCTGACATTACATAGATGGTGTTAAAATAAACAAGTGTTTCATTCCATCCACTGTCATTAGGCTGCTGGTTTATTATATTTCTACATCAAAAAGCCAAACTTTCTAGCAGGCAAATAAAGATTTAAAAACAATTGCCTGCAGATGTCCTTTTTTTGAGAGCAACATTCATTATTATTAAAATAAAAAATTTAAATCACACACAATGTTTTAAGTAGTGTTACAATGCAATAAAATCACATAACATGTATGCAGAAGTCTCCCGGGCAACACAGCAGGGACAACCTAAAAAAAACACTTCAGTCCCAGATGGTCTTGGCTGAGAAACAGACCTCATGAACTCCTAGAAATCCCCCCAACTGACTTCTTTTTGTCATGAATGCTAAGTAAATGGTAGATGGACTGCACTTATATAGCGCTTTTCTCGTGTTCAGACCACTCAAAGCACTTTTACACTATATGTCACATTCACCCATTCACACACTGATGGCAGAGGCTGCTATGCAAAGTGCCAATCATTCACACCCATTCAACACCAACGGCCAGTGCGTATTCAGTGTCTTGCCCAAGGACATGTAGACTGTAGCAGCCAGGGATCGAACCGCAAACCTTCCGATTGAAGGTCAGACTCTACCACTGAGCCACAGCCACCCAAGTGTCTGCTTTCAAGTCAACCACATAGCTGTGAACTCAAACATCTGTCCAGCTCTGCTCAGCTCAGATAAGATGGCCTGACTGACATCACTTGGTGAAGAGGAGCTGTCCGGTCTCATCAGTCCTGAAATATCATATGTTGAAAGGATATAGAGAATGACAAAAAATGAATGTCCTTTGTTTGAACGCTTCCGTCAGTCTCTTATCTTATCCTTTCAAACTCAGAATGAAATTCTTACAAGGACATAAATGAAAGTTTTCTACAGCAGAGACAGGTTAAGACATTGAATGGTCACCATTGGGTCTATCTAATCAAAAACAAGTGCTATCCACTCGCTTCTGTAACCTTTAATGTGTCAGTGTTTCGGGAAATGTTGTATTCTGTCATATGCTGTGTTTTGGCAACTGCCCCGTGCCACTATTAAAAATATGGGCTAAATTTAAGCTCACTATTGATAGACAACATTACGTCTCAGTTTCCATTAGGATGTAATTAGTATTACAATAGAATTTGGCACAGGATGTTGACCTGGCCTATTTATTATAGACTCGCTCATTTTATTTTGGAATCTAATTAAATCTAACTTTATTAGTAAAGTTATTAACCTGTTTTAAAAATGGGCTTCAGTCTGTGTCAGTCTGGACGTAATATTACCTGGAAAAGGAACATATCACTTATTCTGAACATGCCCTCAAGCTGTTAATCATACGTGTGACTTGATTTATCATGTTTCATTATGCAGCTTTGAGCTCTTGCTGTTATCTATCTCGCTAACGTACACCGGGGATGATTGATAATCACATTTGTGGACCCAGTAGAAGGACTTTTCAGTGAAACTGTTTTAAATATCTTGAAGGATTTCATGTCTGGAAACATATGTATCATTCGGAGCATGTACAGTAATAATAATAACTGAGCAGTCACAGTGCCACTGCTCACACAGATCACAGGCACAGGCTTCAGTGTTCTTCCTGGAACCGGCAATAACCTAAAATGGGATTTAGTCTTTCAGTTAAGATGAATGACGCTCTAATGCCAAGTGTATGACAAACATGATTTATTTTTATGATAAATCACACTTATATAACAGATTGAGTCAATAACTGTGGATCCTGTAATTGCTTTGTAAAATCAGTAATCAGTCCTGTTCATACACTTATTATTGGAAACTCTCACCGATTTACTGCCACTTCCACCTCCTCCTGCTGCCCTACATACTGTACACTAACAGCTGCTGCATGTCTGCACTCTGGCAATCAAAGGTGGTAATGGATTGGAGAACCTTTGATCTGACCTCTGTTATTATTCTTCATCTTGTGTCACCTTTGAGATGCACTCACAGGACTCAAGATGTAGAAATCTACAATTAAACACATTACCATTTCTGATAATAGTTACACGAAATCAATGGTCACATCTATGTATGAAAAATTAACTGTGTCATCTGGCATCATCATCATACACATCATGAATTTGTATTAATGGTATGGTCCACAACAGGCAGATGTTAGGCAGTGAGCACCTTGAAATACAACACCTTCAGCTATAGAAACAGACAGTTTTAAAGGTTTCTGGGAAGAGAAAAGACCTTGGTTTTTTGTGCTCATTATAAGATGGTTTAAAGGCAATACATTTCAGTAAAATGTCTTTTACAAGGGTTAAAGAACATGAGCTGTTTGTAGGGGGGCTTTCTTACTTTTTAAAAAAGTTTTTTTTCTTTTTTGGCCTGTGCCTTTAACAAATAGGAAAGTGAAGATAAAATAAATTGGGGAGAGAGTTTGGATGACGAGCACAAAATGGCCAAGGGCTGTGGTTGAACCTTGGGGTGCTGTGGCGAGGATAAAGCCTCGAAGTATGGAGTACAGGCTCTACAAACTGAGCTACTGGCACCAGAAGAAACCAAATGGTTTATCTTTATCTCGAAGAAGCTGTGTACTTTTAAAAAAAATTGTTTCACAACTGCAACTTTTTTTGTCTTTATAAGTTGGTGGGGGCAGGGACAGTATGTGCATGAAAAATGAAAGCAGCTCATGTGCTATACACTGGCTGTGCAATTATTTTCCTATGGGCAGAGCTGTGGTGCATCTTCCCTTGGCGTGGCGCACAACATTACCACACTTTGCGCTGCACTCAAAGTTCAAACAGTTGAACTGGGACCCTGGTTGGTGCTGACCTTTCAAATGAGGCGCGACAAATGAGATAGCAGCTGTATGTGACTTAACCTGAAGGGATACATGCAAGCAGGGGGGCAGAGAGTGAAGGAAGAAAACGTGAAGTGTGAAGAGCAAATTTAATCTCACCTGAAGGCAACTTAATAACCAATCATTTTACAACCACTTCACACACACACATAGACAAATGGATACAATAAACAAGACCTAAACACATTTGCAATTTTGCTCTGTTTTTGTCTATTCTGTTTTTACAGCTTATTAAGAGCTCTATAGGTTCTAGTTTTTCTGTTGTTTTGCCTGTGGCTTCTTGTGTACCCTCAGTTGTCAGGACTATAAAAACATCACTACATCTTGCAGAGTAATGCTGCAGTACAACACATCCAACACACTGCCAACACATCCAAACTGACACCTCTGTTAAGGTAGGATCCAGTAGAAAGTAAATTAAATGGCTAACAAAACCTGAAGGCTTCTTTCTATTTCTTATTTTAAAGAAAGACATTGATCATCACGGGTGCTCACTTTCCAGATCCTCTCTTCAGATGGATTCAATTCATCAACCCTGAGCAGAACTACCAACAGAGATCTGACCTCAAGTGAAATCCCACCAAAGCTTCTCATTGGCTTCATGGCATATCAACAACATCCATGACTCGTCACCTTCAGGTCAAAGGAAAAGGAAGAAAATAAGGCTCAGCGGGAGAAAGATCTGAAATATGAAAGTGTATCATTGGGTAGGTGCCATTGAAAGCCTCTGTCACTTATTTGCGAAGGAAGCAGTTTTCCTTAAGCGTAGGATATCTAGAGAAATGAGTGATGGATGAGGACAAGATCTGCAGCCCATCTGAATTTAATGTCTTGTCTTGTAGTATCCCGCAAGGCTACAATGAGTTAACACGTTTGTATGTTTAATCAAAAGTAAAGCACACAATTCCAAAAAATATGACAAAATAATTTTAACTCTACTTAGCCTTTCTAGAACTTTAAACTACACACCCTGCAAAACCTGATCAAACATTAAAAAAAAACATGATTTAATTGAATTGCGAGGATAACAGGAATGTTTGCTCGCAAAGTTGAAACATAAATGTTTTTGCACTCTGTAAACTTCAACAAGCAATTTTGCATCATTGTATAATAAACCACCATGACAGTGCTGACATGTTGTATAATGAGAACAGAAGAGTCAAAGACAGTTAAAGCTAATGTAACTTTTAAACTGTTTCTTCATACGCTTTTGCTTTACAAAAGAGCCATGGCTAGCTTAAAATGACAAAACAGTGATTTATCGTTTAAAAAAGAAAGTTTCCCTTTAAATAAAATTTTGTGAACCATTTTGTAGTAGCAACAAGTAGGTGCTAGCTAGTTTCCAAACTGACAATTAGCTACTCAAACTAGGGGGACTATTTGACGCACTAGCGTTAGCATGTTTTCAGCTAACAAGCTTGATGAAGGTAAGTTTAACCACAAATTTGTTGATTAACTTTGAAAATGTTTTAAGAGGAAGAAAATGCATTCAACACATTTGTAAGAACTCAACGGTAAAGGATGTGTTTTGTGTAGTAACTGAATGTAATTGTGTTTTCATGGGCACAGGGCACCTTGGCTTTAAGATATCCTGCCCTGTGCTTGCATTAAGCGTTTGTTTCTCCCTTTTCCCATGTTTTACCAGATTTGTTGCTTTGCCTAATTTATCCACAGAAAATGCATCCAAGTGGAGCCCACATTAACTTACCTAGGTTAGGTGGACTTCAAACAGGCATTGGCTCATAGTGGGCTTTTAAATGGGCTGGTTGGGGGCCACATGGGCAGCCAGAAGAATATGCACAGGCTAGAAAAGGGCATACCAATGAGAAGGTGAATTACAGATACTGGATGGGTTCCAAATCTACCCATGTTTTCCCTGTATGGAGCCCATCATGGGCCATTATTTTACCTATTGAGGCTAACCCATGTTGGGCCTCCATGGAAACTGGAGAAAAACTGGCTTGGCACTAGTCTGGTATCCTGTTCAGCCTAAGTGCAACCCCAGGGGGGCCATTTGGAGCATTGAAATTGATTTTGGGTATATTTTGGTAAAGAATGACAGCAAATTAATGGATTATGATCCGTCTGATTTTGAACTTGAATCAAACTGAAATAAGGAAATTGTTGTCTTTTGAATCTCTTTATGAAAACCAAAAGCCTGAAAAGCCTTTTTGCAGAATTCTGTTGAAGTCTTTGTAGTTGATGCTTTTATCTTTTTGTGTGCAGCCATTGTGTAGTTACCTCTTCTCATGACAATTACCCAGCTGTCATAGTATTTATTCTCAGCATGCAGTTGTTACATCTTTCTCCAATTACACCCATAAAAATGTTTGTTTGAAAATAAGTGTGTTTACCTGGCCTCACACTATGCCGGAAGAAAAGTAATCTTTGCTATGTGGGTTGATTACTTTATTTTAGGACCCTCTTGTCCATGTTAAATCACCTTTCCCCAATTTGTTTGGACTCAATCCTCTACAAAATATCACACTGAAGGAAGGTTGTCGGCTTCGTAAAAGGCCAAGCAGCTCTGCATTTATTGCTGTTAGCCTGTCTTTAAAGGCACAGATCATCAGGCGTTCTGGGTAATAAACGCAATGACTATTGTGACAGCTGCTGGAGTCGGGCTTTTAATAGAGTTTATGACCATGATTTATTACGCTGTTTCCTGTGCAATATCACACCTAAAGTCCCATAACTTTTACTGAATGCCAAAATGATAGATTTCGCCTTCCTGCTCTAGCTAAGCCACGCCAAGCACCACCATGTCCCCAACACTTTACACCAATCCATGGTCATTTGGTTGAAGTTACACCTGAGCTGGAAAAATCCTATTATATTTTTATCTAATGAAAGTTGAGAATGTAATGCCATGTCATTTCAGTCTTTTCCCTCCTGCATCAGAAATTGCAAACTGATGACTGGTGCTGTCTGTTCTCTTCAATAATGAGGCTGTCTGTCTTGGTGTAACAACAAGGACTAATTGAGAATATTTGAGACACATGTACTAACCCAAGCAGCACAATGGAACAAAGCCTAATGGTTCTGGTATGATCATGAAACAGAGCCCATTAACTGAGTAGCATGGCATAGTGGGTGTACAGTGCCAATACACATTATGACTCTAATGAATTAAACCCAGAAGAGAACAAAAAGGATAATGGACTTTATCTGGAGAACAATTTAAAGATTATATCAGGGAATACAATTCATGCACGAAATCCATTGTGGGATGCAACAAAAAGAACAGACTAAATTCTGTTGTGTTCCTTATAAACATCTTTATTTAATGAAAGTATGTTTTCTCTTGGGGTCAAGTAGGAAATAGACTTCACAAATACTTTACATGTCAGCTGTTTGAAATTCATGTTAAAACCACCACTAACAAACAAAACAAAAAAGGATGACTCACTGTAAATGGTCCATCTTGATGTTTTGTTGGGCGGTGTTGGTGAAGGTGAGGGTAAATAATTTATTTAGCAGACTCAAACAGGCATCTGCTCCACTGCCTTGGAACAGTTTATATTTCTAAAGACTTAATGCAGAAGACAGAAGATTCCCCACCATTAAAGAGTCTTTTGAAATAGACAAAAACTAAAAAGTCAGTGCTGTGGGTTTAACTCTAAATATAACAAAAACATTTATGCGATAAAATGCAAGCCACCGTAATTCAATATACGCTCAATTTGAGTCACACGAAGCAACCTTTCATGACAGTGGTATGAAGAGAAAGTGATGTGGAAGTATTTGATCTTCAATAAACAGAAATCCTGTCATGTGTGATGTCAGTGAAGTGCCTGCAGCATGGTCGTGTTTACCCACCCGGCTGGTTTAAACCGAGGAACACCATAGAGGTGAGATGCTGGTGAGTTCTGCTCTCTGTCTTTACTGCTTCTAACTTTGAGGTTTAAAGTTTTTTTTACAGTCAGGGAGAAAGAAAAATATACCCCACATCTAATCTTTTTGTAGTCTTTAGTTTTAAAGGGTCAGTTCACCCAAATGACAAAAATAATTTTCTCGATTATCTCTAGCGGTGTCTAACATGCAGATATTTCTGTCTATATTTCTGTGGCCACGCCAACTCAAATGAGTTGAATGAAATTAGTTTCTGGCATACTTTATTTTAACTGTTGATAGCATTCATGGTAAAAATCCATGTTAACTGGAACAATACAATATCTCTGGAGAGAGTTTACATTTACATTTGAAATGTATCTTTAAAGGGCTCTAACAAAAGAGCCTCAGGATATAAACCCTTCCAGATTTCAACATCAGTATATCATTTCCCCTTTCTGTTTGAACTACCTGGACTCTCTGTATTAATGTAAGTTGTTGGAGTTTGAGAGATCTATCCTTGAAAACCTGTAAAGAAAATAAAATAGCTATCTGCATAGTTAGACAACACTAAAGGTAAAAGTTAAGTTAGAAGCTCCAGTGTACTTGGGCAGCGGCCTAGTCAGAGCGCCTGTCCTTCTAAACTGTACAATATGTATAGAAGAAGTGGGTTGACAAGGTAAAGGTGAGTGAACACTTATAAAACACATGGAAAAAGATATAAACTTGTTAAGTTGGATTCAGTTCACACTGATAGTGCATCAAGGGGCTGGTTATCACAAAGAATGAGAATCTTATCTTAACATTATGTTATCAAAAATACAAACACCATGAGGAGGAAGAAATGACTCGGAAAAACATTCAAACGTCTAGATCCGCTGGTTGCATTTATGACCCGAAAAAACTGTTTAGGCCAAAAGAAAAGTAAAACTGGAAGTCCAGAGTAAAACATTTAGCTACAGGCCTTGGCAAACCTTTTTCAAACTCTTTGGCATGTACAACCAGAAAAATTTATTTTTCTCATCAATATAAAAATTAGAAAAAAGTAAAACAAAAAAAGTATCAAATTCCATGTCGCCGATGGTTAGTTATCTTACAATAAAATGTGAACATCAAATTGTTTTAAGCCAAAAAGGCCATATATCAATGCTACAAAAAATTAAGCCTTTATTTACACAGCAACATGTCATTTCTGTACAGGACATTCATTTTATTACAGCACACACTCATGGCTCATACATCCTGATCACACACAGACTCCAAACCAGAAAAATAGGATCTTTATGTACCACTTGTAGGGGCGACTAGGGCTGATTTTTTGTTGTTCTTTCCTGTGACTAAGTCCTTTACTTTTCCACGTCACATAAAGTCATTAAGCTCCGCCTCCAAAGCAGCCGCCATCTCATCTGCCTCTGAACTGCTTCCGCCTTCTTCCTCATTGGAGTCCTTCGAAGACTCGTCAGCAGATTCTTCTGCCTCCTCCTTCTTCTCATCGTCATCGTCCTCCTTGGCTTCATCAAGCTTACGTTTGTGGCCCCTAAAGACACAACAAAGGTTGATTTCAAAAGAGAAATAAAAACCTTTAACCTGTGGGACTTATCTGCTGACACATTAAACAGGGCTTACATCACAAACATGGATGACTTAGTTAAAACTCAGAGTGCTTTTCTTGTCTTCAGACCACTCAAAGTGGTTTACACTACATGTCACACACACATTCAAACACTGATGGCAGAGGCTGTTATGCCAAGTGCTAATCCCCAATCACATTCTAACCAGAGAATAATTTGAAGCTTACAACACCACAGACTACACTGCTTTCCCTGCTGCATATGAATGCAGTCTACAGGAAGTACAACATTTTTGGCTTGCTCTGTAACAATATAAACGAAAAACCAGCTGATGAACTGGTTCAGTGCTAGCTGTCTACCTGAAAAGCTAGTTTGGTAATTTACTCATGTACTGGTCTTTTTTGACAATTTTCTAAAAAGATACGGTGGCTGTTTAATCAGAATAAATCCAGGCAAAGAAAAGAAAGAATTTAAAAAGTTGTTCAGGAGTTTGTAGAGGCGTCATCATCTATACATTTGCAGATTGGTCATGGTTGTACAGTTTCTGAACCAAAACTAAAACTAGGGATCCACGATATTATCAGTATCTGCAGATTATGGCTTGAAAATGACATATCGGCATCAATATGCCAATATTTTATGCCTAAATGCTCAATGATTCCCTAATAAAGCTTAACGTAATGCTACAACATTAACTCGCCATGATTCTTCCGTCAAGCGTGAAGAAGGTTGCAAGATGTCTGCGGTATGGTAGTTTTTCGAAACAGACAGCAAGGTTGCTATTTGCAATGGTTGCTCAGCATTGGTCTTGCGAGGAGGGGCCGTATCTCATTCATTCAACACTACGAATTGAATCGCATATCACGAATCTATAAGTGTAGGCATGATATCAATTCCACTACAGGGGAGACTTGATGTTCTCTGCAATAAGGTGGAAAAAACGTGCGTAATATATTGGTATCGAAATCGGCATAAAGGGTTGGAAAATATCGGCATATCGGCAAAAAATCCAATATCGTGCATCCCTACTAAAAACCAAAGTGGATGTTTCCAGATGGAAACACAAACTGAGCTATGAGTCTGTAAGTCAATAAATTGTAACTTAGCAATGAATAACAAAAATAAATCAAATACCAATTGTTTCTCTGAAATATGAAAGTGATAAGTTCAACAGTACTCCCCATTTCAAAGACAGAAAACAGAAAAAGAAAGGGAATAATTTGCTGCTTGTTCAGCACAGCATGCCCCCTTGAGAGTGACACAGTGCAATTAACAAGGGCTTGTTCTCCATACACACTGTATCCACTGTGCAGCCATCGCCCGACAAGCTGAAGACATTCACTTAATGACTGAGCAGAGCAGCTAGGAGATGTCAAAGCAGCACTGTGGTGATGAGGGAACAATCGTGGAGCCAGGGAGATAGAGGAGATATGAACACAGAGGGAGGAAAGAGGCAAAGATTCTTAGGTAGAGCAAAGAAAAAAAATGTAAATGAGACCCAAAATGCACAGGGCATGGTCACATTAAAATCAAAGGGAAAATGCTGTGTCTCAAATTAGCCACGTTATTACACAACTAAATATAACTTTACAATAAAGAAACCTTTGCAAATCAATCAGGCCACAGGCATCTTGCAAATTGGGCAGGACTTAGCTATGCCTTACTTTGAAGTATGTGACCAAAAAGCTCTCAAAAGTGTTAAATGTTAAAGAAATAGTTGACCCCCTCAGTCGATTTGAAATTCTTCAAGTTTAGCCATTTTTCTTGCTCTGTACCTGGCTCAATAACGTCGCAATCTGTCCGTATTTCCGCACAGTTACTATAAAGTATAAAGTACGTAACCTGCGATCAGTTCATCATAGTTTATAATAACGTGGATCTGTGTTAATCACGCGGATCTTGTCTGTCATTGTTAACAGAGACTCCAGCCTGCTGTGTAGTTCATATATTTAACAGAGCTAAAGAGGAGCATCAGGCTTCATGATCAAACTTGAATCTCACGCCATCACTTCAGTCCTTGATCACCCACTCCCTCCCTCGTTCCCTCCCTCCCTCCCTCTGTGCCCTTGCTCTCCCCTCTCAGCGCTGTGAGTCTGCATCAGTTTTTATTATATGTTTTTTAAAGTCTAACGACGGTGAATGAAGCTCCTTGTATATTCACAGGGCCTAAGGCTGTAATATATTTAATCAGAGTACCCCCCACCTTTTTCCCCTCTGGGATTACCCCCCAAAACAGACTGCGCCTTATATTCCGGTGCGATTTATATTCCAGATTTTACGGTAAATCTAATTTTACTAAGCTTACACAAGCTACCTGTTTGCTTCTGTGTTGATAACAAAATCATCAGATCAACCCACAAAGTAGTCTCATTCAGATGGACACAACCTTCGGCATACCTAACTACCCACTCCAAACTCCAAACTATGGGCAACAGAGCCTTCTGCTGCAGTGCCACTACATTTTAGTTTGGATACAATACATTAACAACAAGCCTCCTCCACACCAGATCTCCTTCTGTTGTGAAAATGGAATCAGGGCCAGAAAAACTTAAAATGCAAGTTTCTTTTGTCCGAATTCATACAAAATGCGGCGGAAGATAAAATCAAACGTGCAGACATAAAGCAGGGAGAAACAGAAAAAGGTGGCACTGTGCAAAGTGTGTTTCTATTTTGTTTTTTGGTCTATAGCTGCAATTTTACATGTGCTTTTACATCTGTTTTTGTTTTGTGTCATCATCCGTAACCTGTGTGCTCTAATGTTTGTATCACTGTCTGTATCCAGTGTTTAGGGTTTAGAAAAGCATACAAAAAAATGTGTTATTTGTAAAGAGTATTTTGATATGGCTGTAAACATGCCATCCCTCTTCCCACTGCACTCCAGCATCTCCATGATCTTCCCCTGCAGAGTGGCTTATTAGCATGATGCTAATGAGGTGTGTAGGGGTTTTGTTATGGTTATTGTGAAGGACTGACAAGGGCTCTGCTGAGAGGGCCCCTCTCATTAGACCACATTGCTGTCAGACAGTCTCGCTAACCTCCCACAACAGCAGGGCTCTGGTTGTGTGCTCATTAAAGGTCAGATGTCGGCTAATATCAGCCGAGAGGCTTGGTGACAAGGCAGTTACAGTGGACCCCTGCAGACAGCATGGTGTGTGTGATCGGAAGGGATTGCGTTGGGTTGTGTTTGTGTTACAATAGTGGATCTCTGATCCTCCATAATAACAATACGTTACATTTTCTGAACTACAGGATGGAGGCTCAGTGGTCAGAGGGTAATGTGATGGGTTATAAGGGCAAGAGATGAAATAAGAGATTAATGGATATTTGCCATTAATGTGAGAAAATCTGGCAATCCCCAATGTGCCATCAACAGTGATATTGTCCCTGATACTTGGCTCTTCAGTTGCACTATATGAGTCACTGCAGATAAGTGTGCGCATACGGTATACAGTATACACAACGGAGAGGATGAGTAAAAACTTGTGTGTGTGATTTTACACCTCTTTCCCATCATCCCTTTCCCATATCCAAATATTAACAGTTAAGACAGCGGGGGTTGAAGGGGATGGCTTCCTTCATTGCTCCCTGCTTTGCATCATTACATCCAATCTAAATCCTCGTCTATTAATCCAACCACCCACAGTCACACAGTGGAGAATCTCCCACCACGTTCCCTCATGTCAACTCTAAAACGGGCTTCAGTTGTAATCCACTTTTATTACATTTTTGTTGGTTTCACATGCTGTTAAACTGCAAAGGTGCAGAGGGGACCTTCTGGCAGTCAACAACTTTACTTACATTTTAGGTCTTACAACAAACACAATGTCTTGTCTTCACTTAAAGGAGACTTTTACAAATTAGATTTCCATTTAGATTTTAAATAGTATTGGTCAAAGAAAAGCAAAAGTGCTAGAAAACTTCTTACCAAAGGAGGCATTAAAATATTTGTGGAAGGAATGGCTGGATACGTATTTGGGCAGATACTGATCTAATTCATTGGATCAGGTATCAAAACACTTGGCAACCCACACAGAATGTTTCTTAAACGGTTTCTTGATCAATGTAATTATAAAAATATGATTTGGCTAAGAGTTACAAACATTTATTCACAGTAGATCGCAGTTCCAGGCAGTGTTGTGTACACGTTTCAACTTTGGTTCAAAGAGAGTTCTAATATTGGATTGAGTAAATGTGTTTGTAGATACCCTGAGTTAAGGTCTAGGAATCCTTCGTCCATATTTTCAACTTAGCACCAGAGTCAATGTGCGGAAACCATGTCCTAAATTGTGATATAGGTTATACGGACACCTGGAAAACCAGCATGGCCTCTCCTGTTTCTTTTTGGCATTGTGTCTTCTAAAGCTTTCCTATAGACTTTAAATTTTTAAATAATGCAATTAAATTTTAATATCTACACCATTTGCTTCAACAATAACGGAGCCATTTACTCTGAACCACACGTCAATCTGCAGCGAGCGCTGAAGATAAAAAAGTGTTTGATAGAGTCAGAGTATCACTACAGTTGGTAGGATTCATTTTCTGGGGATCGTGAATATCTGAGCAAAATGTATTGCCAAAACATCCAATAGTCCAACAGAGAGGCACACTTCAAGCGTAGCTAGTAAAATGATTCACAAGACATGAAGACAATGTACTTTTTGTAATCATTACAAACTCAACCTCCTCAAGGCTTGAGGGATTTTTGGATTCAAAAATCTGCCCTGAAAACTCTCCATAATTAACCAGCTCCCTCTTAAAGGAATGCAGTTTTGTGTGGTCCCCCTGTTATGTTGTGAGCCCATTACCAGAGGTGAGGATCACAGGCCAATGATGAAAGGGAGAAGGTTTTCTAGCTTGAGAGACAAAATAAGCAAAATGTAACATTTCCACAAGCAGGTTTGCTCACTAATTAAAAGTCTCCTCATTGTTTCCATCCATATATGTGTGTGTGTGTGTGTTTTAAATCTCATCATAACTGGATCTCTTACTGGCCAATTAAGCCAAAATGTGACTATAAATGACAATCTGCCATCACAGCGTCAGTGGAAAGTTGCTAACAAGGAATTTGGGACCTTTTTAAATTTTTTTCCATTGACAAATTATTTTCAATTAAATAAACCAAGCCTCGCCCAGTAGTAGTGTGGAGTATGACATCTTGATGAATTAAGCCAAGAGCAAGGCTTGCCGTAAGTCCGGAGTAAGCACTTTAAATCAAGCCTGACCTGTTGGGTAGTTTTCATTAGGTGGTGATCTACTATTATATACAACAATTAAGTTCTTATTTCTGTGAAATCTAGTACCAAATTAACAGATTTATTGTGGGGATATTGCAATTTATTGGTTTTGGCAAATGTACCTCATGCATGGAACTTAATACTTTGTCAAAAATAATCTTCAAAGTCAGGTATTAGAGTACAAAAGGTAATATAATATGTCTAGACACAGCTGTTCAGATCATTACTATGAAATGTTATTTCCTCTATGTACAACAGAGTATGATTATATTAGTAGTGTCAAGAGGACAGAGCTGCTGCAGAGTGCCTGCTGATGTACAAACAGCCTGCAGCTACACAATCCTCTACGCATAATTAGAGATATATAAATGATATAAAATGAGACCGTGTGTTTAAGTCCAGCAGCACAAATGCAGCCTGAGGGAGGATTTAAAGTGGATACGTTTGGGAGACCCTTTACAGAACGGGCTAGACAGTTTAATCCTGTGACGTAGAGGAACTATCATGGCTGGTTAAAAGGTAAGCTCTTACTGAAGTCCAAGGCTGCAAACTAAACCGAAGGCATCCCGATCTAACATTGGTGAGAAAGGAGGCAGAGAAAAATGAAGAGAGGAGGAAGCCCTGTAAACAGAAGAGACTTCAAATGCTTTTGACAACTCTGCTTAGAGGAGTTGAGGGAAAGAGGGAGTAAAAAGGCAAATGGAGTGTGAAAGAGGAGGAGACGGAGCACGGAATAGAGGAGATGGAAGTAATGAACTAAATAATGAACTAGACTTTTTGGACTCATATCCAGTTTTCTCGCAAAGCCTTCTCTGGTGTAGGAGGGTCAACATCCCCTGTCCTGAACCCAAAATATGCTTAAACAAAGACCTTAACAACTGACCAAGATCAATTAAGCATCCTTTCACACTCCACAATGTTTTTCCTTTCATAAGGGTCAATTAAGCCCCTTTGAAACATGCGCTGCAACCCTCAGATGATCTGGACATTACCCAGAGGAGCTGTGTTAGAACTCAAATGTCCTAATGAGTTTGGTATGTGTGGATGCCAGACTCGCCTAAACCAAACTGAGTATTACCAGTATGTGCTTGTGACACATCTCCTGTTTTGAGGTACATGTGTAAAAGAGTCACAATCTTCTGACCTCATTCTAGAGATGTTCACATGGGAGAACAGCTTTAGTCAGAACGACAGCTAGGGTCTTTAGTGAACTCAGAGTTGTGAGCCAAACCGTTGCCGTTGTCGAGTTATTCCTTTGGAAAAGTAGCCTCACGAAGGCAGAAGGGATCCTACTTTGCAATGCTGCTATAATCTGCCCTGTATCATATCACTACACTTCCCCCACAATCATTTACTGCAGATGTGTCAAATGCAGATGGTTAGATATATTCACTCCCCATCCCTAATGCATTCAACAGCTCCATATGCAGTGAGCTGATAAGCAGCACAGTTAAATGGTTGTTTTTATATAGACATTATCTTTTCCTGTCCCTCATTTCATTATCTTACAATAAACAATAAAAAACAGGAGGATAAAAGGACAATCGCTGTTGTGGGGGAGGGAAGGGTTTTACTCAGCTATGCTTCAAAAAACGAAATATTTCAACGCTTTCTTAAGGAAATAAGAAACAAAAGTGCATGAAAGTACAAAAACAAGCATGCACACAATGACTAACTTGTTTTTTGAGGCCACATGCTTAAAATTGTTGACATTGAATTTAGAAAGGATGCTTATGGTTGACAGATTTATTATGCTGAGGGAAGCATTGTGCAGAACTGTAGTTAACTCATCTTTAGCACCTCTGGCTATGTGGAAGGTCTGTGGCTCAGAGGAACTACAGGACTGCAACCTCTGTATGATACTATGCTATGAATAGCGATAGTTGTACCCCAAAATGTGAGTGCAGGTGATGTTACAAACAAAAATAAAGTTAGATGGATGCTGTGACATATAGGAACCATCAACACAGCCCCCCAAGCAGAAGAATCCAGCTTTCTCAAGCCCCTTTACCACTGGTCAAAAAACCTGCTAACGGTGGCCTTTTTGCTTAGTGGGAAAGGCTACAATCGGGAAAGGTGTATCAGGCAATTTAGCACTGAGAAATGTATCACTTCAGTTGACAACATTTACGATCAATACTGATTAGACATTCACATAAAACAAGACGGAAATTCCCATTAAACACATAAAAACACCAAAACATGTTTTAAACAATACTAAGAACATTCTGCTTAAAAAAAATACTCAATACTTGATTTTGATCCAATCATATATAAGCTAAGTGCATTCTGTTTTATCCCTGTAAGCAGTAACCTCTATTCAATGTTAACTGTATCGTATGGCTCGTAAAAGATTATATGGAAAGTCTACCCCAGGCAACTTAAATGGATATATATATATATATTTTATCATACACAAGACTATTTGCTGGAACTTTATAGACTATGAATGGCTTTCTGTTCTTTTCTTTTAGCTCGATTTGTGTGTTGTACTGAGGAGCACTATAGTTGTCATATTGTACTAGATTCACTGTCCCCCACAGTTACACTTGCCATTGTATGCACATTACCTATAGTGACTGGTTTTTGCCAATATCGTCATTGTAATTCTTGAAACTCTGAATGTTAAATGAATATAAACTTGGGTTTGATACTTGTGGTATCACTGATAAATTGGGTAGCTGTGTTGATACACTCAATGACTTTACACATAGAATGAATGAATAAGGGTTATATTTCTTTACAAAGAGACCATAAACGATACATCTAAAAAAAAAAAAAAAACCTTTGCTAACAGTTACATCGCAGATCAACAAGTGTGACAGAGGTGTGATGCAGCCTGTCAACTGTGTGATTCACTGTCAGTGGCATTTATATCTCCCCAGTCACCCATGTCTGCATCAAACCATCCCCATCTCTGGCTCAGCCACAGGCGGCTGAATCACATTTCAGGCCCCAGGCGTCCTTTCAAATAAGTAACTTCTCTGCTCTGTCTGCTTACTGGCATCGCCAGTTTTGACAAGGCTGTATGGATCTTTTTACTCAGAGCACTGGATCCTACAGCTGTTACAAAGAGTAGAGGACAAAAGATATCCTCTGCTTTCTTTTTACAGGATGGTGAGGAAGGACATTAGTAAAGGACACTGTCCATTAAGGAGAGGCCTCAGGTTTAATCCTTGTGACAGTAAATGTACCAATAAACAACCATCAAATTTCAACCTGTCCTTGAGAAAGGACAAAAGACAAACTGTTTGGTCATAGAACAATAAGGACAGGCTTATTTTATGAATTCTTTTTTTAGTAAGTTTGAAAGAACTCCGAAGCTTCTTAATTCATTCATAAGCTCTGAGTGTCTCTGTTCATTAAATATTTGAGATGAGCTCTTGCTTTGGGGTTTTCCATCCCTACACTCTACAAGAGCTATGCAAACAACCTTCTTGCCCCTGCTGTCTGCTTTCTCTCTCATATCACAAAAACATTAAAGTCTACACAAGTAAGCTCACAATGAACCAAGCCAGAAAAAGTGAGGAACAATATTCAAAAGAGTAGAGTAAATAAAAACTTAGATGGATCTGAGTGCCCTTGATGGCACTTGAAACTCTACTCCACCCTGGTGGAGTAAATGCCACTTAAATAATTAAGTCCTCTCAGCAATAAGCACCCTTCACCCTTCTTAATTCAAATGTTTGTTTATTCATTGGGGAGTTACTTGGTGTCCCTAAGTTAGTCCTGCCTTTTGGCAAAAGTTTATGTATGTACAGGGGACGTGTTATGAGTCCAGTCCCTAAAAACAGTGGGTATCATGTCTGGTCGATAAAACATGGACATGTCTGAAGGAGTTTCTATAAATTAGAACATTCTAAAGAAGTTTGAAATGCTATTGTCAAATTAAAGCAGCAGAGCCTGAAGAAGTCTGACTTATAATCTCAAATATTGATGAAGAAAACTCATTTTCCAATATGCAACTCAACAGAATTTTCAGTCAAACCATCTTTCCTTGGTAAAATACTTTTTTTAACGCCAGTTTTAAACATTAGCTGCTTTAAATGTGTCATCTCCCAACCCTGGTGACATTATCAAGGTTATCTTTTCAGGCTTCTGAAAGCTTCTACCATCCAGAGAAGATATACAAAGATTTTCGTAGCAGAAAGGTTCTCTCTTTGATGAGTCAACTGTTATTGGCAAATAGGCCCTTTCAAACAGTCGCTTGACATTTCAGGATAGGATACAGCCTTATAGTGTCTGACACATTATTGTGTTCTTTTATCAAATGTATCCACAATGTAAAGTGTCGCTGGCATATGAGCAAGTTTCTGCTTAAAATATGATAGATCTCTAGGATCTGAATGGAAAGAATTTTAAACAGAAGAACAGTTGTGATAGCCCACACCCATCAGTGAAGATGCAAAAAGGCAAGGATTCAAAAGTGAGTGAACTATACAAGCCCCATCCGGTCTAAAGATCACAAAATCTAGCAGCATGTTAAAGACATTTCTTGAACCACATGGCTCTGACGAAGATTTGGCTTTTCATTAATCACTATAAACAGACACCTGCATGCAAATGCAGCTAAAATCAGCTCTCAGAGTAGTCATCTCTCAACTCAGACACCGTTCTCACTTCTAAAGTGGCGAGTCTGACCATGAACAATGGCAACACACAGAAAAGTCATGGCCAGATGTCCTTTATCGCTAACAGCTGGCTACACCTAAAGCCCCGGAAAGTTGGCCATCACTCCCAGAGGCTATATTGTCGTCAGACAACAGCTGATCGGTTCCAAGAATGGGTGCCACCAAAAAACAAGCATATTTTTTTAAATCGTCTAACCAAGCAGACCAGAGTGCATCATTGCTTGTACTACATCTACATAAATAACAAATATTACTGATCATTTTGACATTCCAAGGTATACCTTTGTTCCAATCCAGAATATGAGCCAAATATTTGGTATCAGAAATCAATGGCAGCACTAATCAAGATTCCAATTCACTCTCTACACAGACCTACAGTATATAATTAATATATTTTGTTGTGTTACTGTCTCTCTTTAAGGTTTACCTTGAATTTATGCAGTGAGTCTGAAGTTACTAAGATGTTGCTTTACAGCTGTAGTACAAAGCTCTACTTGAGTCAGAGAAAGGATACCTTCTGAGATCATAAAACTTGGTTCAATTTTGTTTGATTCCAAATGGAACAGAATTTCAAATCTCTCATGTAACAGTCGGAGTAAGAAGGGCTGAGGTGTATCTTGCATAAGGTTTACATAACTGAGGCTAATCAATTAGTTTATACTCAACTATGATTTCAGTGCTCAAATAAAAAACAAAAAAGAATGAAAGTTGAAGGGAAAATGTTTTTTGAAAGCTAACATTAAAGTTGAACAACAAAGCAGAAGAGCCTTAAAACCAACACTACTTTGATACTCCCACCGCCCATGTTCTCCTCATCAGTCCGTGCAGTGGGTAGAGAGCACTGAGCAGTGTCTGAGCTCAAAGTATTTCCTCCTAAACTAACTAATTGCCCCACTATGACGAGGTGGCCCCTAATGAGGTACTCTTCACACCTCCATTTTTGGCAGCTGTCTACTGACCAACATAATTGCCACCTATTTCTCAATACTGAGCCCTATTCAACACTATACTCAGGTCTCAATCAGTGGTAGTTAAAGTGTGGAAGCCAAGTGTTTTGATGAGGTTCGGATTTGATATTTTGGCATTCAGGATGAGACTTTTTTTTGGTACATTAGGTTGCTTTGGCTGGTCCACACTTAAGGATCATGTTTCAGGCTAGAACAGAATGTAATTGGCTTTTGGAAAGAGGAAAGAAAGGTATTTTTTTTTTACTTTCTGATGAGTATATTGCATGTGGTTGTTTGATAGTATTTAACTCTGTCCTTAGGACATCTAGAAAATGTACTCAATGTGAGATCAATGGAACTCTCAGTGCAGCTATGGCTAAGTTTGACAAAATTTGAATACAACAAACATTTACTGCTTTGCTATAACCAACATTAAAACTATGAGTTAGAAGGGCCCTATGAAATAGGTGTCAGTAGAAACTGAATCTGTAGTATTTATATTTAAATTTTGAAATGCTCAACTTGAATAGTTGAAATAAAAATTTGAATCATATAATTTGAAATTGAATTTATTAGTCTGAAATTGAATTTCAATAAACTTGAAACTGAATGTAGCTGAAGCTCTGGCAGGTCTCAGTTTACCAGTAGTTCCACTGACAGGTCTGGGTAGCCACCTAAAGTAGTAATATAACTATTACTAATGATATAACTAACTAGCCATTATTAGCTCTGGGAGATACCAGAAGCTCCATGTAGTTAAAGAAATGGTCAAATTCATAGGTGCTGCTGATTGGCCAAAGAGGAGTGCTGTGAATCCGCACTCAATTGCTCTTCCTCATCAACCTGATGTGTGTCTCAGCAAACTGAAATTGAATTGTAAAAAAACTGACTGTGGAATTATAATTTTCAGATAATCTGAATTCAATTTATTTTTCAATTATTACATTCAGTTTCAAGTTTAATGAAATTATGTTTCAGCAACAGTCATTAATAGAGTTTTGTGGCAACACAATGCTTCGTTTGGTGTAACACTGTATTCTAAATAACTAGTAAACTACTTGGTGCAACAGGGCCACACAATTGTAGTCCCCCTATGTGTAGTTTTCAATCTTTAAAGAATTATTTTATTTTTAAATTTTATTTTATTATTTTGGCCTTTAATAGAGAGGACAGTGACTAGTGACAGGAAACATTGGAAAAGAGTGGGAGTGACATGCAACAGAGACGGAGTTGAACCTGCGAGCTATGCCTCAAGGACTAAGCCTCTGCACATGGGGTACCCTGCTCTACCGACTGAGCTTAAACAGCGGCCCCTATTTTTAATCTTAATGCCCACAGATCATTTACCTCAGTCACTTTTTTTCTGATTAGTGGTGCAAAATACAGCACTACTAAGAATTTGGGGTATGTCTGTGAAGCCTATGAGTCATGGTTTAACTAGGCCAGGGACTCCTCACCAGTCAGTCAGAAGCCTTTTGGATGAAAGACAAAATGTCTTCAAGAACCTTAAGCAAGCCCTGTTGCCTTTGATTTTTCACTTAAAAAAAAAGGATGAGTCTTCTTTTTATGTATGTGGAAAGAACTATAGCAACAATATGAGCACAATTTTGTTTTTGATCAAGACAAAGCTCAACAGCTGGAAGCATCTGGCTCTCTGGGGAGGCTGAATGTTACTGGGTATCATGTCAATCATGATGTGAAAGTAAAAGTGTGTGAGGCAGGTTGACAGAAAATAGATGCACAAACAAACAAAAAACATTCAGCATTAAGAAAATAATTCTTCATAAAGACTGTATATAATTGACGGATATAGTCTAACAGTGCAAGATATATGAGGTGATGATAAATGTTGGAAAATTAAGATATCAATTTAAGATATAAAATCGCCTCAGAAGCATAGGAAGACAGAAAAACACAATATATACACCTTTCTGTTTAAGAAAAATGATGTGTGTATTGGTGGTGATAAACAATGGTTATTAACAGGCCAGCCTTCCCGAGCTGCATCTTGCTGCTTCATAGTGAGCTCAATCTCAACCAAGAGCATAAATAGAAAAAACGCTTGCATCACCAGCTTGGAGCCACGAGCCGTGAGGAAAAACTGGGTCAGATTACTTGCAGTTTTAGTTTTTCCTACTTACGTATTCCTCCTTCGTCCTCTTTTCATATATGTGAAAAGCCTGAGTAAGCATTCCGATTCCTCACAGCTTGCCCTCTTTTTTGCACTGCTGAGCTTTGTTTATCAAGGACAGGGAGTGTGAGGATCATTGTGCAGTTTCTGTGCGTGGCTCTGCTGAGAAACACGTACTGCTGGATTCTGTACGCTCCCGAGGGGCAGCCGAGCAAGGCGGATGGCTGTCAATGTCTTCTAAACCCCTGTTACATTCATAATCCTCCTGCATGTGGCATCTTTCAAAGCACCTCTGGGATTCAGGTGTCAGGCTTTGTTGTCAGACTAACAGGACAGCTGGGTTTCACTTGACAAAATTACTCTTGGGCAAGATTGATCTACTCCATAAGGTTAAACAAGGCTTTTAAGTGATCTCTCACAACACAATCCCACAGTGTTTTACAAGAATACATTCTAATACCATCATCCTTTTAACTGAGTCTTTCAGGTAAAAACATAAAACTGTCAAAGTCAAATAAAGGAGTTTAGTTCATCACATCAAATTCATGTAATTTCTAAATCTTTTTATACTTGCCCACTTGGTCTAGGTTGAACTCCAGTCAGGCCTAAGCATGGATGAATTTATTGCAAGTGTGAGGGTTACATGTTGCGGCCTTTTAGTATCTGATACTATTATGTAATACTGTAACCCTAAATGTATAGGGGAATCAGTGTGCACACTCTCACAGTTGTACACTGTACTTCCTCAACTCACCTGACAGCTGACCTTTTGGAAGCTTCAACAAACTCCAAATCACCTTTGCAGCAGTTGTTTGCCTGAATACAAGCTCTACACAGCATGACAGAAGGAAAGTGTTCTCGCTAAGGCTGTTGAAGAGTGTTTGTACTTGACAAATCACATAATCACAGAAGCCGGTCTAACAGAAGCAGCTCTGACTGCATGTCACAAGAAAAGGGACAGAGTAACTGCAACCCGCTGCGTTCGGATATAAATCAGGTGCAGAGGAAATAAACGTTTTATCTGACAGGCTAAATTCAATTAGGCTTTTTGTTTCACTCTGATGCTGAATGTCAGACACCTGCAGAAACTCCTGCTGTAACAGTAGACAT
This sequence comes from Semicossyphus pulcher, assembly GCF_022749685.1. Taxonomy (NCBI): domain Eukaryota; kingdom Metazoa; phylum Chordata; class Actinopteri; order Labriformes; family Labridae; genus Semicossyphus; species Semicossyphus pulcher. Next base: position 26,465,504 of record NW_027211726.1, read on the forward strand.
TTAATTAATCTGCAGCAAGCATCAGTGTGCCCTGCAGCAGAGAACAGATATGAAAAAAAACCCGGCTCTGGTTCAACAACAAAGCCACGTCTTTGTATAGGTTGTAGAGAAAAGCATTCATGAATGCAAATAGAATAATTTGAGCACATACTGGAGAAATACAGTGTCATTACAGGAGTCTTAGGGGCATCAGCCGATCCTTAAAAACAATTACCCACAACAGGGCCCTTGGGTAAAGACGCTCTAATTGGAAAGCTCATGGAGTCTAACTTACAATACAGGCGTGAAGATAACAGCCTTATTTTCCCCTTTACACCATCATCATCTCCTTCATTAGAAAATAAGGAGCAAGCCGTGCCAAACACCAGCTACTCAAATGCAATGAACATCCTGATGAACCTGTTTAATAGCAATTCCTTTACATATAGCCATGTTAACTAGCTCCATGCATAAACAGTAGTCCTATTCAAGTTCAGCATTCAACTCTTTCTATTTTTGTGCACTGCAGCATCCCACTTTGGCCTCAGATATGAAGAATACAAGTAAATACATTTATTTTTTACATTTATGTAGGACATGCATGTGATGCACAACTGTCATTTCTCAGTGTTGTTCCTGTATAATTCACAGCCTTAGGGCCCGATCAGACAGGACGTGCTTTGCAGGCTGTAAAACACAAGGCGCACCGCACTGCCTTTTTTGTGGAAGTAAACACCCGATCAGACAGCGCGTTTTAGCAGCTTGGGGCGGCTTTTTTTCCTACTGTTGTTAAGGCAACCACCGAATCATTAGCTGTCATTAACCTAACCGTTACATTGTAAACTGACAGAAGGCTCGCCTCTCCTTTCATCCGATTGGACAATGAAAAAAAACGCCCATGACGTCGGGCACTTTTCTGCTTTGAGTTGAAGTTTTTTCAACTCGAGGCACTCGGAGCGTTTCCTCAAAAACGCGAGGCGCACAGAGCGGAAAAAAGCACGGCACTCTGCAAAGCAAAAGCAGCGTGCAAAAAGCGTCCCTCTTATTGATAACAATGACAAAAAAGCCGCCCCCAGCTGCTAAAACGCGTCCTGTCTGATCGGACCCTTAAGCAGTTGTATGAGTACGCCATGTGTATGAGGATTAAGCCAGTAAACACTTTCCAATTTCTGCATTCCTCTATATATATAGATATATATATATCTATATATATATAGATATATATATAGATATTCATATATATATATACTGCATTCCATAACAATTTTACAAAAATAGCAAACATATATGTGAATTATTATATCAATGCACTGACAGTGCTTAAAATCTTTGGTTGATTTTAAGTTTTCAACCACTCGTGAGACTACGCTAGACACGTCAGCTATGTTTATGACTGGGTCTCTGTTTTGTTTGTGAAGTACAAGACAATGCACAAGCAAAAGGGCCTTGATACCCATTCCTGCCAATGTTTTCAAATACTCAACAAATAGCAGTAATGCACCATAAAAATAGGAATGTGCCACCAGAGACAGCGCAGAAGAAGACTGCTAGCAGGTGAACATGGACAACACAACGTAGAAAAAACAAAACAGAAACTTGTTTGTTTAGATGAACTCTCAGGGTGCCTTGAATGATTAAGAATGTTGTGTTAAGGCCAAAACATATTGAGGCAGAGATGAAAGCAGCCACAGCAGGCACAGAGAAGATGCAGAACAGCTGTGTAGTTCAGCCAATGTGCTTTCTGCTCCAGTGTTCACTGGCAGAGGTTCTTGCTGTTTATCTGCATAAACTGTTAATTGAAATGGAGCAGTCATTGTGGAAAGAAAACTTTACTGACCTTTTGACAATGTCATCTCTTACTTATTTTTCAAAGACAAAAGACTAGATGAATAGATTCTTGCACACTTTCTCCAATTTCTTAGTAGAAAAAAAATAACCCATTGGAATAAAAGCTAATTATTGAAATATTGTTCGCCTCAACACTGTAGACAGATAATTGGGTTGGCACTGCTTTAAGTATAATGCCCACAAATAACCTAAGCAAGACATGAATAATTAAGACAAGCAATAATTACATAACAGACTCTGTGAAGGAATTGAGATTTCACACTGAATGATTTAAAGCAGTAGAACAAGAAGAGACATTTCATGAGAACATGCAGTCCATATACAAGGCTTTGTGTTAAACCGCAATATGACCGCAGATTGCCAGACTACATAGCCGGCTCCACACAGAACCATAGTCTGGAGACAAAGAATGAAATGGTGCTGAGGTGGGAGAAAAGAGCAAGGCAAGAAAACGAGGGAGTCCAATTCATAGAACGCCAAGATGGGCTGTATTTCTATTTTTCCCTTTCAACAAAGTCAAAGCACACACTGAACAAAAGGCAGTGAATGCTGATGAGACTAACCAGCCCAAGCAAGTTGTTTCTACTCTGCTGTTCGGAGAGGACACAGATTTGCAGCAGGATTCAGATATTCATCTGTGGTTCTACAGTATTTGGTCCAATCACAATGGCAGAATGTTAAAAACCAATATTAAGTTCCAATTACTCAACATAATTTTTAATGAAGTTATTAGAAACACGCTTTCCCAGAGATGCAATTTCTATGACTTACAGATGTGAGGTAAAACGAATATAAATACGGCACATAATGTTATGTAACCATGCCTTCACATAGCTGACGTATTTTGACAAAGCAGCTGTAAACACATGAATGCACCACAAGCAATCACAGTGTGTGTTTATGTCTCTGTGTGTGTCTCACTTGAGTAGCAAACAGCCTCTTTTCAAATGAATTCTTAAACAATACGCCTTGCACCCAAAGTGGAAAGCTTATTTGTTCTTATTTTTCCAAGTGCCACTTATGTAGAGGCCACAGCACAATCAGCTGAAGTCATACTGGCTAAGCTGTGAGGGGGCAGATGCATTGCAATTTGATGAGATGATGAATGTCAAGTATGGTAATTTACTGTCGCTGCATAAACAGTTTTTTTGAGAAAAGTTGACACTGGTTAACTTCCACAATGTGAAAGCATCTACTGTATTATTTAATTAGGGAAATTTGAGTTCTGGTGGGCGGTTAGGGTTGACTGCCAACTAACACCAACAGCCATCAGATAGTGAACAGTCAGCAACTTGGCAGAGTGTTTTTAATGACAGTAATATAGGCTTCTATCCTGTACTCAGATATTTTGATGCCTGATTAGCTGCTGATATGATGCCAACCAAGTGTTGTGTAAACATACATGTTAACGAAAGGAAAAGTGCTCATCTTCAATTATAAAACCTATTTCATAATATCTACAGACAAATCCAGCAAGCCAGCTATGAACCAATCTACACAGAAAGGGAAGACCATGCAAATCAAGTCAATAGTAACGTTAATAACATCCTTGCAAGAACACGCAAACCTGCTGGGGACACATTACATTCTCATTAAATCTAGCATAGTTAGCCCACTTGATTAATGCAATCACTCATCCGATCATCAATCAATTGTTGCTGGCTTACCTCATGCCTTTACACTATTTACTTTTAAGAAAAGCTAGTAAACAACTTGTGTCTTGATTAGGTAAAAAAATCCAGGGGGTTGGCGCACTGTCAGCATTTGGCACACTGTCTCTAGTTATTCTATTAAGAAAGGTACTATCTCTAGACTGCTGAGTGCCTAGCTTAGCTGTCAAATCGAGCTAGCAAGCATGTTAGTCAACAGTACACACCTTTTATTGACAATAATGGTGTGTGTTCTTTGAATTGAGCTTCAAAATGCCCTAGCACAAGAACCACACTTAGACAACAAGTTTTGTTGAGTGAGCGGCAAAGATGACCAACAAGACAGCCTTCACATAAAGCTGCAAATGAAAGAACATAGATAAGAACATCTCTCTTAAATTTTCATTTTACCCTACCTGAGGTCAGGTGAGATTACTTTGTAAGTCCTGAAATCTCTCTTTAACCACAAGTAGAATATAACAATCTCAAGAGTAAAATACAAACTGTCTCCTGAACAGAAAACAAGAAGGAGCTCTACCCAGTTAGACTGTCAGATCTTTTGCCTCTCTTTTCCCTGTGGTTCTTTTGCATAAAGCATCACAGACTGGCTGGTTTGGCAGACATGAGTGTGCTGTATCCAGCTTACTGACGTCATACAGGATGATTTTTGATGTTAAACTTTTTCAAAGCAGAACTCTTTGAAGAGTGAAAAGGTTGCCAGTTTAAATTTAGTTTGACCCTGTACTAAATAAAAACAAGATGAGACAATGGTGCAACCATTCACATTAATTGTATCAGTACAAAGCTTTACCAGGGTGGAGGAATGCAGTTTTAATCAGTGCTGGGCAGTAGAGCAGAAACTGTATTATTTTCCCCATTAACAAGTAGTGTAAGGGAACGTCATTATTTTGGGTTTTTCTCAGTGCAGTGCAAAGAACTCAGTAGGCTACTTCAGGTTGTACATGACTGTTCGAGAATATGTTTGATAATAGTAGTAGACAAGGTAGTAGTGTGTCCTAAAATTAAATGTATTATTACACTATAAGAGTAACTTGCCCCAAACTGGTCTCAACAGCTTTAGCTGTCAAGAGAAAATAGAGATGAAACATTTTATCCTGGAAGAAAGTCTGCACTTTATCATAGTAAAAACAAGGAGATGTTGCCAAGTGATGTCTGCATAATGAATTGGCCTTCCTAAGGGGCCAAGGACATCTGAAAGCAGTGTTTAAATGGGGGGATGAGGTGGATTTGGTTATAATTGAGTTTCAGGGAGTGGATGGCAAAGTTGCAGGTATTCTGTTAGTATATATATGATTTAAATGTTTCTCTTTTTCCTCATGACCACAAAAACAGAGCCCCCAAAGTCAGGTGTCATCCTCGAAGAAAAACAAACTTTAAACACATTCTTCAACAAAATAATGCCTCTTCACTCAGTGAGCAACAGTAGCTTAGATGTCAAACAAGGAAAAGAAAACATTTCTGCTGTGACCAGTGTGATATTCTCGATTCTGCTGACAAACTGCCCAATGTTACAAGCAATTTCTACTCTAATGATTCTCGGATGCCAAGAACAACAGGCTGCTGGAAATACAACCTTCCCAAGACTTTTTGTAATAATGCCAGCATGAGAGAGATGACAAAAAAAACCTAGGCAGCTGAACTGGTGGGAGAGAATGTTTACAAGAGTTATCAGAAACAGAGAAAAATTACTTTTACACCATCTTCCCCATTCATTATGGTTTGCAGCATTACGTAAGCCTGCAGTACATCCTCACAAACCCATGTGCCCACCATGGACTGTTTTTATACCACTTAGAGAGCTGTAGGAGGTCTGAACAACAATGTACATTAGTGGCAGAGTATAACGGAATTTGCAGTGGTGGCCATCCTTAAGGCTACACCCATGCTTTAGAAGATACTACAATTGTGTGTAGACCAACATAAGTACTTCATTAAAACCCCCTTTCAGGTTTCTAGAGTGTAAAAAAATTAAATATAAGACTTGCTAAAACCCTGTGGAATGCAATTTTAATCCTCAGCCATACAAACCAAAGTGTGACTGGTTGTCAGTACTTGCAAACTGTTTAAAATAATTCCTAAAATTAGTGTATAGATGAATTACAAATAGTTTTGTATGACTACAGCAGCTGTCTATGCATGTGAGAAAAAACATTCAAGACCTTTGTAAATGGACTTTTAGACTAAATATCACTGCTTTCGTAATGAGTGAACATTGCTGAAACAAACCTTGCAATCCTTGGGTTAGTGTAAGTAGTGTGTAAGGCTGCTTGATATTGGAAAAACTAACATAATGACAACTTTTTGTTCTGAAATACTGTATTAATGAAATTAAAAAAAATATACTAGATAAATGCAGTGTGTTTCATGTACATAAACAATTAACAATCATACTGCTTATTATTTAGGAATTTTAATACTATTTTCTTCTAACAAAACAACTTTTGCTACACTTGGTTCAGTGGCTCTGACCCCTGCATGAAAAAGTAGAGAGAGTTGGAGGTGGAGGTGGAGCGACACGTTTCATAAAATAAATACAAATAGGTTTACATGCAGGTGAAACAGACTCTGTACTGTGCTCTGATGAAGAGATACACTAACATGATATCGGACAGACATTTTTCTGTTTTTATTTTTAATCAAGTAACAATAAAGTGAGAGCTTCATGTGTCTCATTTAATTTGCTTCACTATTGAACATCCTGCGATGTGACTATCGCACAAGCGCACATTGCAATGCGATTCTTAAATTATTTATCATTCAGCCCTAGTGTAAGGCAAATAATATTTAACTTAGTACTGAATTCATCTGATATAGAATCTAAACTGAGAGAATAATAACATAGTAGAACATTTCACATTAAATTAAAATGCAGAGAATTGTTCTGCTTTCCAAGGAGGTTGGTGTGTCTACTGAAGGTATTTGAACAAAGAAATAGCAAAGTCCCCTTGAGACTATAAGAAATCTCATGACTACTTTTAAATGCATAAGAAAATCCCTTATATAGGAAAACTGATGTGAAAGCTTTGATAATTCATCGAAACCTACAGTATAAATGCTGCTAACTCAGCAAAAATGGTGCCAGAGGCTGAACATATCCTATACTGTGCTGTTTTCCTGTTTGTTTAACAACAGCGGCAAAGGTGTATTGCTGTGCTGCACTAAGAACGTCCATTGAGAATAAGTGAACATGAACCATTATGTGAAACATGTTGCTGACCTTCAGGCTATAATAGCGACTTGTGCTGTGAGTGGGCCAAATACAAAAAAATACTTTCTTTAAATAGCACTATCTGTTACATTTTCACTCTGCATACATTTCTGCTGTTCAAGTGAAGAAACAGCAGCGAGTCTGTTTCTAAATAAACCATAAAGTTAATCACAGATTTTTGAAAAAGTTAGCTGTTAGCTTAGGTCCAAATGAATTTGAGTGGTGACATTGGACTGTTGTGGGACTTCCCCAGTTAGAGGAGCTAAAGTTCTGACCACAGAGCATAAGCATAAGCATAAGCTGTCAACAATATCATTAGTCAAACATTAAAACAGTGTCAGAGTCAGACATCCACACGTCATATTCTATAGACCACCCACAATAGCCAGGAGTTAAATTCCTAAAAAATAAATTACATTCAATTTGTTATTGCAAGAGGAAGACCTCTGTACTGAAGAGAGCTAGAGTCTTCTTGCAGTGCAATTCTTAGCTTTTCTCACTGCCAAAGCTTCTCAAACAAAAAAATAAATAAATACATTTAAAAAAAACATGAGGAGTTTGTGTTAAAAAACTAAACAAAACAAAACAATATTCATTATTTGGCCAATTCTAATACAGTAGAATTTAAGATAACAACTTTGTTCAATTTGCCATTTTTACTTTATTAATCCCTGAGGGGATCTGGGGCAGTGCAGCAGCAAATGATAAAGAATGAGAGAGATACTAAAACAGGCAGCAAACTACTCATAGTAAGGGAGCGGGGGCTTGCTTCATTATGAGTAGCCTTAAAAAAAAAGGCTACTCACAAAGACTTGTCCAACAGCCTACAGATCTTTAACTGCGCTGTAAAAGATAAAATAAGCCTCGATAAAATCCTTTTCCCTTGCAATCGATAGCCTTGGCTCACTGGAACCACTGGAAGAGAGCCCCCCTAGGCTGACACAAATACTTTATGAGCAAGACGGTAAAAAACATGGGGATCAAACGTATAAATCTTTAACATGTAATAAATGAAAGTAGAGCATCATCAGCTTTTATCCTTCACTGCTGCCAAAAATCAATTTGCAACAAGGTTTATACCATAGTCCAGCCAGCAACAGGTAGATGGACACTGAGTGAGTGACAGTGGGCAGGCAGGCAGGGAAGTAACAGTCTTAGCTTCTGGGTAGGTCTGGAGCGTTTTGCTGATCTGTGTTTCATTTATGTTTAATCCGCTCTCAGACTGTAGCACCTCTTTGATCTCACACCGTGGGTGCAGCCAAAAAGTAGACATGACTTCTTGCTCTGCTTCCCCGCTGTACATCTATGCTTTGGTTAATGAGAGAACACTATTTAATCACTGGCTTCTCCTGCGGAATTTGAAAAGCTCAGTTCTGGGACTTTGCTGGGGGAGTCACACCTGAATGATGCTGTTTAAATATATTCTACCATAAAGCATTTCAGGATTTATGCACCTGTGCGGTGGAGTGTAGAGGTTCCTTTTCCTAACCTTGATGTATGTGTTTGGGCTCTCACATTGAATTATATAATATATATAATAAATATTTTGTCATCATGGTGTATCAAATGACAAGGATAAAAACTGATAACAAAATGTATACCTTACGTGTTGAACCTACAGAGAATTATTACCAATATCTATAGCTTTGTGTATGAGATTAAGCTCAGTGTGTCCCACTTGGAACATTAACTGATTCTCTCCTAGTATTGATTTCAGCTGTTTTCAGGGATAAAGCTTTAAAAAGTGAGAAGAGAGGAAGGAAAAAAATGAAAAGCACGGGCATGGCCTGCTAATGCTCTAGCTAGCTTGTTAGCTATGGTTGGTAACTAGCAGAATCTATCGTCATTGGGCAGGGGCAAAAATATTCAAGAAAGCATTTTAATGGACTCAAAATTAGTTTCTGTGTTATGGTTTGGATTTGGGCCAGACACTGGAGTATGGGTGACAATTGATGCAAGACATATATGATAAAAAATCTATATTGATTTCATGATTACCTAAAGGAGCTGAAGCCGATTGTAGCCGACATTGGGTGAGTCTATAATCATTTATAAAAAATTCTGATTCACATGTATTAGCGCATTATTTGTGCCTTTTACTTCAACAGCCAAAAATGCATGGCTTTGCTGTGCATATGAGGAGTAACGTGTGGAACATCTAGATGCAGATGTGTATATTATATTACTAAATAAATTATTAAAATAAAAATTATTTAATAACATGCCAGTGTTTACATTTACATAGCAAAGGTTCACTTTAAAGTCACTTTGCACAAGCACATAAAAGACTGACCAAATCAGGAAAACAGGCAACCTTGGGTTCAAAGATAATTCAAAATAAAGGGTCACAGAAAACTAATTTCACAATTTCACACTCTGCTGTCTGACAACCTGAATGGAAAATTTTACAACCCATTTGCCCTCCTTCATCACCTCAGCTCTGGCGATGTTGTAATAACACGCTCACTCAAGCTGACAAGTTTCACACTTTCATTTTCACTCTGAAATAAATACACTCCAGAAGTACACGGAGCAGGAAAGACGAGTAATGGAGCTCCTTAGTGAATGTGTATCACCTAGAGAGAGGCAGGAAATTAAAAGTGAGGAGAACTGATAACAGTGAATGTGTTGAAGAGTCTGACTGCTGCATAGTCATGACAGGAAATGTGTGACGTAACACATCTAGCTATCAAAGTATTGGATGGAAAATGATAATGGTAAAAGATGGAAAGATGGTTAACAATTCAAGCTTTAGAAACCTGTAAAGAAAAACTTTCCAGCTGCTTCATTATATAGTTAACAAACATAATATAAATATCATTATTGTGGCTGGCTCAAAATGGGAAGATTCTAAGGCAGGGCATACATCATTTGCACTTTAATAGAATGTTATCTCAACAATCTTATCAGGTTAATAAGTTATCTTGAAGTCAGTTTTTGTTTAGTTTTATTTAAAAGTGTTGAAGGTAGTAGGTAGGTAGGTAGTCTATCAAAGGAATATACTGTATACATCAATTTGTGTTATATTGACCAAGAAAGCTGAGCTCTCCTGCTTGCACTGTCTTGCCGGCAGTGCCAGCATGTACCAAACTGCATTGTGCGCAAGCAGCCTCAGACTCGCTTTGCTGCACTTGTTCGGTCATATACAATGTATCAATTTCTGGGCTGTATATCAAGTCAGCAAAGCACTTAAAAATGTATCCTCTTTATCATATTTTGGGACATACTCTATAGGAAATGTGGCTAGTTTTTAAAACATGCAAAGGCAGAGACATCCAGAAATCTATCAATCCAAGCTAAAATATCCTGTAGTTCTTCCAGGCCACCATCTCCATAATATGGCAGAAGTGGTGGGCTGAGCTGCTCCCTGAGAAACAACATCAACAACTGCAGGAGTTTTTCATAGATGAAGTTATGGTTGTAATGGGTTGTAATTTCTCTTAAATTTCTCCCAAAGGACTAAAGCATGGCCGCTAATTGTTTCCAATAACATTTGAAGAATTTATGTCTCTGCTGTCCTTGTTTGACCAGAATCTTAAAATTTGGAGAAGAGAAAAAACAAAAACTACTCAGTTAATTGAATATGTCACGCTTATTGCTATCTGGAGATACATTCATGGACATTCCATTGTGATCATTTTGGTGGTAAAAGTGTTGCTATAGTTAGGAGTTAATCCTCGAGCCATGCACCACTTGGCACCAAAAGTTCCCCCCACTAATCCTCAACTGGCTGCCTCTGTTTGTTGTTTGGCTTCAGTTTCATAATCATTCTGCAGTGTGCAGTCTCATAAGTCTCTCCTAATAAACTGACGACAGTTCTATGAATTTCATCATTGAATGTAACTACCTGTGCTTACAGACCACAAACCAAATAGAAGTAACTAATGCCAAAGAAAATGGAACAAATTCATTAACTTAGAGAAATAATCTTGAAGATTTTCATGTAAATAAATGTCTGTTAATGTCTTGTTAATTAATTGTCAAATGAGGTAAAACAATGGTGATTGAGCCGAAAGCCCACTGATGAAAGCCTTTACATTTGCAGTACATAGTATAATTATGGACTGGGTGTCTGTGGCAACATTTGTGGACAAAATCTCAAGTGACGCCCAGTTAGCGACGCGTTTTCCATCAGCCAGCAGTGGTTGGTCTGCCAGAGAGGGTAGGTGAAACTAAGCGGCTGCTTTTCCGGTCTCTGCAAGTGTTGCGAGTAAACAGTAATCTACTATGGCTGAACAAGCAAAGAAAAGATCGATGACTACAGATACAACTTCAAAAATAAGTGAAAATCCAAAGAAAAAGAAACAAATTCGACTCTCAGATGAAGGCAAACAGTCTAACAAGGAAAGCAACCATCAGCGAGGAAATCAAGAGTTAACAACCGTTAAAAAGGGAGCCAACCATAGACGTCTAGTTATCTGGGGTGTATGCGCCAGCAATTGCCTTTTATTGCCATAAAGGGGCCACCACCCAGAACAAAGCTGAGAACTTTGAGATTAGCACTTTAAAAACATCATAAATAAAATAACAAGTGATCATTGGTCCACTCTGGCTAAGACCCAATCTAAGGTCACATTTTAAACCTCCAAACAAAACGTCATATCAATCATAAGCATTGTTTGAGCCATGATGGTCTGAATAGGGAACTATCAGTGCTAGAGGGTCCCTTCTCCATGCTTGGAGAAAAATTGCCAACACTGTGAAAATTGTGTTCAGCTAAGTGTTATAATGTATAAAATTGAAAAATAAAATTAAAAATAAAATATGTGAGAATTGATATATAACATAAAATTATATACACAAAACTAGTTTTAGGTGGTGGCTACAATTTGTCTAATTATAGTATAGTCTTTAGAGTATTGCCAGCTGTCTCTAAATGCAATAGAAACATAAACAATCTAAGAAAGGACAAACCTTTCAAAATCTGGTCCAAGATAATTCTAATGGGGTTGGCAGACTTGGTAGGTAGAATACTTGAGAGTCATTAAAAAAGAAACTTGTTCAAATATAAGTGCACACAACCTCTTAACATCATTAATCCACTGTAATAATATATTTCTTTTCTCAGAAGGAAAGAACGTTATGCAACACTTTGCCGGCTACTTCTACAAAGGAGGACCCAAAAGATAATGGATCCATTTCAAAATCTTTGCCAAATACTTTTGACATTTCACAGTATTTCAGACCAATACTACTGTAATGAATGAAAATTTAATATTAATTAAATTTATTGAAATTTTATTTCAAACACTGAGTTGTTAAACAATGCATGTGATAAGAGAAATAAATATTAAGTCTTAAGTAGTATAAATCTGTCATTGAAGTTGTTAGGCAAGAGAAACAAAAAGACAGGGAGAAGAATTGCTCAAAACCCAATGTGAGGGGCTAAAATTAGATTCAGCCTTTATTAAAAGCCCTACATACGCCTTATTAGAGTCACCATTCAATGTTGTAGTTCCTACTAGGGAGCAATATCAATTATTCATACTGCTCACAGTGCTTTAAGAATAACTTAATTTGTGATGCCTTCGTCTTAAAGGCTGAAATTTTACAGCCCAAGCTTCCGACTGACTGACTGTCTGAAAAATGAGAAACATGAGACATAGATTAAAAAGACATTTCTATCTTGAACTTGGTTTGACAGAAAAAAAAGAACTACGTCATCTTGACAAGTGGGCTATAGCGATGGCCTGGAACTGTGATTGCACTGTCTCAACTATAATGTCTTGAGTTTCAATGAGCTGGTGGGAGATGAAAGTTCATCCACCTTTTATATCCACCCTGCAACCTCCTTGTTAAATCTTAAATCCGTCAGAGCCCTAAGTGCCACTGCTCATCGTAAATCATTCACGTCAATCCGGCTAATGACTACCAACACACATGGGCTGAAAACCAGCTTGCTGGAATTTTTTCCTCTTTTCTAAGTAATAGAGATGCATCGAACTTGAGTAAAAGCAATACACTGTCAAATAGCACAGGCAGGAGCACAATATAGATGTAAAGTCAAGACTGTTTGGGTTAAGCCAGTTCAAGGCTGATTTTGATTCAGCAAGGTCAGTAAACCCTTCCCTCATTAGAGGAGACAGTAATGGAAGGGTTTATGCTCAAAACAAGTTAGCAGTCACTCAAGATGTGTATACACTCAAGACACATTCAGACCTGACCCTTAAAAAGAAAGCCTTCTTTCCTTCAGATTTTATGTCCCTGAAGTCCTTCAAATAAATTAGGATTCGGAAAAAGGCTCTTTTTGGTAGTAACAACAAAAAGATTGATTGCTAACCTTTTATATGCAAAAAATGCTTGCATATCACAAGATAAAGAAATTAATGGTAATTACCTAACAAATGTCGGTGGTCTACTCGTTTCAAGATCAGTTAAATCTGTTACATATGTTTATTACTACAAATCTTCAGTTGTCTGTGAGGCTACTAAGCCTCAGTCAAAAAAATACATTTGAATTCTCCTCACTTTTTGTGTTAGACCAAATAACCTAAAATGGCGTAACTGCAGTAACTTTGAACATTTTTTCCATTACATCAAGAGAATTAAACTGTTTTTTGGAAACAATTGTGGAAACATGTGCCCCATGAACTTCAAAAAACAAATTCAAGACCTATTAAGATCTGAAGAACAAAGCATACTCTGGCATGTGGCACATACTGGATCCCTTGAATGTGGCACACAACTTATATTAAAGGATTTTAAAAGAAATGTGCAACAGACTTGGAATCAGTTAAATGCTAATTTTTGCAAGCCCATTATGCCTCAATGGATTTTAAAGAGAGAGCATGTTATTATCAGAGAGAAAAGATTTGTGGGACTGTGCAATGACGTTTAAGGTTCGGAAGATCTTTCTGTGAAGGTGAATTTGGATCACCTTTGTTGAAGATAATTATTTTAATTTCAAACACTGCTCATTTTCTACAAAATCAGATAACAGTTATTTGCTCTAACCTGGCACTATGAGCGTAAAAACAGGCATCTTCATTTGAATGCATTGAGTTTCCCTAATGCACGATGGATGTATACAAGGTAACCTATGTGGATGCAGACATGGCTGCATTATGTGGGCTGTTTATAAATGGATTAGAGCAGATTGCATGAAAAGAGAAGAAAAAGGAGCAATGTTGTTTTTACTTTAGACAGAAACATGAAAGAAAGACAGGAGCAGATAGTGAATAATGCTGAGAACAAAACAGTTTCTTAGCAACAGATGTAAGTCTATTTTGTGCCAAATATCAGAAAGTGGTGAAGCCAGGGATGGCAACTGACAGAATGTCAACTACTAAGCCAGCTCTCAAGGGAACTGAGGTTCTAAATTGAGAAGAGGCTGTAAGACTTCTTTTATAAATGTTAAATTGCCTCTAATGTAATACTGGGCAACAGTACAGTCACATTCTTTCTCTGTCAGACAGGAAAATTACATTGACACAGTCTAGCAGACAGAAGGGGACGTTGACTACTTTCCTTTTTTATATAACTGCGGTATAGGGCTTATGACCTGTGTCAATTTTTACAGAGCATACACCATACTTGCACTTCTCACTGTGAGTAAATCCCTGGTAAGCTGACGCTGGAGTTTTATACACAGTATTGAACTCATCATCGGTAATATTTGATAGAGGTTTTGATATTAAAATGTTTTAGCATTTGCAAATCTACTTAAATTGCAAATGAATCTCTGTGACTCTTTTTTTTCCCTCTAATCTTTTCAAATGTGGTTTTAATGACAGTTTGGGGCACTCCATCAATTTTGCAGATTATAGTGGTTGAATAACACTAATGGAGATGTCATCAATATTAGAGTAGCCTAGAGGCAGGTGGTGGTCTAAAGAAGGAGGCGTACTTATCAACAGAGCTGTCAATAATCCTATTTATTGCATCAAATAACAAATTAAAAGTAAACTTTTCAGAAAAATGAACTCTTGGACATAAATCAGCATGATAAGAACTGAAAATAGTGACAAAATAGTTTGACAAAAAAAATGTTGACGTGTATTTAGATGTTTTGACTTCACTTTTAGGGAGCTGTCATTTTGTCCATCTTTTTATACAGTCTATGGTTTTCACAAGTAGGGTTATGACCGTATCAGATTTTGTAACTCCCCTTCAATATTAATATAAAAAATGATACTATGGCAAAATGAAAACAAAAATCTTAAAGTTCTAGACACACAAAATAGGATCATTTTTGTTTAATTTCCATTACCAGCCAAAAAAAATGGTTTAGATTTACGATATACTCCCAGAAAAGTTGTTAGGACATCACAGAGGAGGAGACTACATTACTTGTATCTCTCTGTGGAAGGACCCCAACACCTACCGGCCAATTTGAGCCCACAGTGCTGTTAAAATCAAACTTACACTGTTCTCCTTATGTGTCAGTCTGTCTAATCATGTGCCGCTCCCCTGCACCACTGCACAGAGTTGGATTTCCTGAGCTCTTCAACAACAACTTAACGAAACAGCGGACAGTGATTTCAGGCTTGACTCATTAGCAGTAACGAAAGGTGCCAGGTGACAGACAGACTGATGTGTCCCAAAGAGTGCGCCGAGGAAGAAAATCACCACTCTGCTGCCTGCTGAGCCCTGGGTAGCCATGGATACTGGGCCACAACCAGACCATCCAGAAAAATAAGAGAGTGTCCTGAGAGCATAACTGGTGGAGGAAAACACCAAAACAAGGTATCATCTTTTTAAAGCTCTGACAATCAGAGTGGTGAGTTTGAACATGGACATACTGACAAATCAAGTCTGGAAGAAGAGTTTCAGTTGTCCAACATTTGGGCTATTATCAGAGGAGCTCACGTCAAAAGCTGTGCATTTTTTGTTTGGCTAACGCCTCTTAACAGATGTTGTGAGAGACCCCACACATGATGATATATAATCATAGATTTAACAGTTCCTCCTATAGTGTGTGGAGAGCTTGGTTCAGCCCTCTGCCTGTGACTCAGATGCATGGACAAGTGGAGAGAGAACATCAATTCGCATTACTGTGGTGTTTTTAAACCTGGCAGCAAAATTAGTCCGAACACTGGCGTGATGTACATATACTGTAGATCTGGATAATGCAACTTTGTATGTTAAGAATTTCTTACAATTTAGTTGGACTATATCTGTGGCTGTGACCGTTAAAACAAAAGTGGTCAGTTCTCGATGTGCTCCTGTGAAGGCGTGTACTAGTAATGTTATATCAGATGGACTTTGTAGATTAGTCATGGAAAATGAAAACCTTGTGTCACACATTCTGCAATGTGACTGTTGGCCTTGGTACATCGTGCGTTGCTGAAAGAATTTTTGCCTAATTAAAAACCCAGTCTGTTTTCCACTCTTTAGAGTAACAGTGCTGCTTTATATTTCCTATCCAGTCAACACTAGACAGAGAGCACTGATAAAAATTGTCATCTATAAAGCCACCTAAATTGTCAGGTGTGTCACATTTAAAGCTCCTGTGAGGAGTTTTTAGCTTATTATGAAACAGGCTCA
The DNA here is from genome assembly GCF_022749685.1 of Semicossyphus pulcher. Lineage (NCBI taxonomy): Eukaryota > Metazoa > Chordata > Actinopteri > Labriformes > Labridae > Semicossyphus > Semicossyphus pulcher. The sequence goes on from NW_027211726.1 coordinate 26,481,695, forward strand.
AATAAATATTGATTCCTGAGTGTGACCTATAAAGCAAAAGAGACCATAAGGGAGAATACTGACTATTTCTATTAAGTTATGTTTAATGCCTTTTAGCGCTGCCGAGGCAATTAACAGCAAGACTCCAAGTGCTTGTTTACACCTTGTCCAGAAGATTCACACTGAGTGATATGTTTGACAGTTAAAAGGAAGCAGGGTTTAATATTTTAAGATAATTGCTGTTGTGAACATGACAACAGAACGCCAAAACCCTGACAAGAGGGAGATCCCAAACATGCAAAAAATATTCCTTGCCAAAATTGTTTTAGTACAGAACTGAGAGATCGTACAGTAAGATTATAGATGCAGTTGTGCACCAAAGCAGCTACAGAGGACACATTTGAGAGAGATGTTAATACAGCCCTCGTATCTTACTGTGGTGTAATGTCTGGACTTGCCTTTGGGTCTTTTTTAAATTAGATACAAAAGATGTACAAAAGACAACTAAACAATCCATTGGGAGAGACTGAATCTACTAGCTTGACTGAACTCACTCATGCCCTTCAGCAATAAGAGACTCTCATCAGAACTCTCCAACTGCCTGCTGTCTGTTTGGAATTTGTCTCCATGGCAACGCACCAGACTGTCTGGCTTCAGCATGTCCACACTGATTAAGTGGTGTGTTATGACTATAGTCATTGGAGAAGTATGACCTGAATATATACAGTACATTTGCAAGATTTCTAAATGGATATAGATTCCTTCTAGCTGCAGCATTCTTCACACCTGGAGGTGTTCATGCAAGATGTAGAAGATAAACAGTGAAAGAAGAGAGTGTCAGGATCATGGCACTGAAAAACTAATTAAGAAAATGTGTAGGCTAATGGGGAAAATAATTGGTCTTTGAAAGATAAGTTTTATTTTTTGTTTACTTTTATGTTTGCTAAAACTTGATGAAATATTGGAGCGAAATCCTTTTGGATTCCTGCTGGATTTGAATACTTTTGTTTATTCTATGCTAGGTTTACTTGTAGCATCTCTTTATGACAAATACACAAGCCATTTATTCTAAAACTAACTAAACTTTGCTATTACTGTAAATATGCTGCTTCCTGTTAGGTCCACGATATCTTTTCATATACTCACTTTAAGCCAATTGATATCTAACCTGTCCACACTCCATCACCATGTTCTATGCTCTACCATGTTCCACTATGCCTTACTGGGAGGCTGTAAAACCAATACAGAGCCAAAAGGTGTTTCAGATCTTAACTTACCTATTAACTTCATAATATCTATTTCTTACATTTATCTGATTCTTTTTGTCACCAGTAAGTCATTATTGCATATTCTGAAGACCAACCAAAAAAGCTCTACATCTTACTACTTTCTTTTTTTATTTCACTAACTGACTTGACACTACGTACTATGACTGGAGGTACATTAGCTGGTCTGACCACAACAAAGGAACAAAGTTAATGAGCCAACCAAAGTAATTCTGAACTCTATTAAACTGCAGAGACATTTTCATCTACTGCAAGAAGTATGTTACATAAGCGAGGTTCATTGGACTTAAGTTAGGTGTTCAAACGTTAAAGCACAGCTTAAAACAACTATTGTCCCACTGAAGGAATTAAGTATATTATTTACCTGTTATTAACACAGGAACTAGTTTAAAGGGGAAACTTTAAACCTAAAGTCTACTCAGGACTTCAACAGGAAAAAAGGCTAAAGTACCCTGTGGCTCCAGTCGCCTATTGTGTTTGTTGATTTCTCTTTCAGCCCCTTCTCAGAATTAGATACTGATCGTAAATATATTTGAGTAGGCTAGGCTTTGAACTTTAGTTGAGTTACACATACAAAAGGTAAATGTTTGGGCTAAAGAGAAACAAAGAGAAAGAGGGAAAGATCACACTATACCATACACAACATTTAACTTAAGAAGCCCTACTTCAGTTGTAGCAGTCCAGACACACAACGGGGCACTTAAACGGGAATACCAAAGAAGGAAAAGGGAATTCTATATAGAAAAGGGGATTTTTCAATCAAGTCTCACCTTGGCACACTGCCCTGCAGAATGGTCGGTAATTGTTTCTGCATGATCACACCAAGCGCCTGAGGACCAGGCCCTCCTTCTGCTATCTGTCCAGCTCCTGGCTGCTGCTGCCGCTCCTCCTCTTCATCCACCTCCTCATTGCCTGGCTTCTCCTTCCCTCGGCCCTCACTTTCATTGTCGCTCTCCTCGCCTAAGATGTCGTCCACCTATTTTGTTTTAGAAAAGAAACTTTAGTGAGATATTGTTTACAGCTTAGGACAGGACCAGGTCATGGGAAATTTCACGCAACAAAACAAGTCAGCCCTCTCTGCTTTCAGTTTTGTTTGAAGGTTTAGATCATTTTGAACATTTATACATATACAAAAAACATATGAGCTGCATATGAGCTCAAGTCCAAATCAGAGCCAAAGTATAACATAGCTTACTTTTGTCGTATTATAAGACGTAAGATTTTATCAGTATAGAATCAATGAATAGAAACAATTTGTTGTTCTCCTACTTTTTTCATTTTGGGAAATGTGCTTATTGGCTATAATGCTATGGTTTCAATATCAAAAAAGTGCCACTCTCATGTCTTTAGGGTGAATACAAGCTCCAGCTTAGTTGGTTAGTTTAGCTCAATAAGTAGAAACAATTCAAAAAGTAACTAACTTCACCTATCAGCAAATTAATGGAATAAAACATTTAAACTAAATCTTTAACTTCAGTTTTTATTTTACAGATCATATCAGCAAGTTATTCAATATTTATAATTTAATTTTGTACTTTTATAATTTTACTTGTCTCCAGACTCTGTGCTACGCTAAGCTAACAGGCTGCTGGTAGTAGTTTTGTATTTATGCTACAGACATGTATACATCTCTTAAAGTAATTCCTGGCAAGTAAGCCAATAAACTTATTTTGTAAATGTCTATGCCGTATTTTATTTAAATTTGTCACTGATATTAAAGGAGCAATTTGCCCCTGGAAAAAGCCACTGTAAGTCAAGCTGGTGTCAGCTGGTGTTCTCTGTAATCCATAGAAGCAATAATATTCAAAATTTGCACCATAGCTGTGGAGACAGTTGTACAAATAGCTTGTGGTTTCGCCCATTCTACATTCCTACAACACCCAGCGTGCATTGCACCGCTCCGAGACGCTGGAGTGAAATACTACCATTTACGCTGCAGGCAATGAGTCAGAGCGGTACATATTCCGAAATACGATGAGAATATACTGATGGGTCATCTAAAAAATCTTCTGGTCCGCAGTCTACATTTCAAACCTGATGATTGTTAACGAGACATCGGAGGCGGGCCTAGATTGAGGAGGTGTAAAATGGTAAATGGACTTACCTTACAGCACTTTTCTAGTCTTTGCAACCACTCAAAACCTGCTTTTACACTACATGTCACATTCACCCATTCACACACACATTCACACACAGATGGCAGAGGCTGCTACCTAAAGTACCCAACTGTCAATCAGTTATCACATTCATACCCATCGGCTATGCCACCGGGAGCAATTTGGGGTTCAGTGTCTTGCCCAAGGACACTTCGACATGTAGACTGGGATCTAACCTTCGACCTTCTAATTGAAAGATGACCGACTCTACCACTGCGCCCCAGGTGTAGTGTAGCAAGCTACCTAGCCTCTGCTGATGATGCGTTTTACGTAGTCTGGCGGAGATTTTCCAGGGCCCATTGGAGAAGCGGCTAGCATCCTCCAAAGGCACTGAGTGAAACTGCATTTTTTCTACCATAATGTCTTGAGCTCCCCATAATAGCATGATAGGACTGAGGTTGAAATCAACAAACTAGCCCTTTAACAAGGGTTGATTGATTTTGCTTCCTCAGCCCCGCAGGTGGAAAATGTTTGTGGCAGAGTAATAAACTCATCACATAAAATTTCTACCATCAGGATACAATCCAGAACCAAATACCACTAAGTTAATCTGTCCAGTTGGATATCCTGAGGGCTATCACAGCAAAGTTGTAGCCTCTATCAGCATCAATCTTGTATTCCATGATCAGCTCATAATTTATACTCCCCTCAGGTTACCATTCTATTAAAGTACATAGGCAATTGACAACCATCAGATCAAATGAAAAATCTAAGGTGACTTTTGCCACAGCAAATATGCAGCAACGAGTCAACTGACCCCTTTGCAACATGGATCTAATGGAAAACTGCGATTAATGTAAGGGGGCACTCTCTTGGGGAGGGGTCATCACGGGTATGAACCAGGCTTATTAAAGCCTTGGTGTTGCTTATTATGACAGCTCAATGGAAAAGGTAGAAGGTGTATGCCTGAAGCAAACCTGATCTGGAAGTAAAAAAAATAAAAAATTCTTAACTGTAACTGGTCATTGCTTGTTGTCCTCATATTCCATATTTCAGAGTTTTTAAGATTTCAACTCCGTTACAATTTAGTGGGCCTTGCCTTTGTGACAGCTGCTATGGATTCAAAGGAAGGACTCTTTTTGATTCAGTACAGGGAAAAGTGCATTGCATTCCGGGAACAACATCGATACCAACGAATCACAGCCCTCTGACATCATTAGTGTGACCTGCGTTTCTTTCCAAATTACTTTGAGCGTCTTCAAAGGTAAGCTATGTTTCCCCCAATGAAGTCGGTACAATTGATCAAATACTCAAGTAAAGTTGAATGGAATTGTATAAGCAATGTTTGGTAGGAGTCATTTCTAATTTTGGGATATGATAGCTAGCTTTTACTCTCCAAACGTCATTTGCAAGTGTAAACAAGTTTTTAAGGCTGTTCAGATACAAAGTTCACATGCCATAAAAAGTTATGAAATGAATCAGTCAACAGAGAACCACACAAGTTGACAGCAGGTCAGGTAGCATCACTGGCACTAAATGCAACTCAAGTAATTTCACAGGAAACACCCAATCAGAGACTGGAGGTATATGGCCATACAGTATACAGTCTGAGACCGCTTCTGATCTTAACCAATCTACAGTTCAGTATGTCAGGGAAGGTCTTATAGCCTAAGCAGAAATGGAAGCATTAAACATCTCCACAAAAAGCTCAGCAAACTCCCCACAGCATCCTTTTCCTTGCTATGACCAAAGGCCAGGCAAAGACCCCCTCATGAAACTTTTTAAAGCACAGCACGACAACCCCTCAAAGCAGTCAGGCGGTCTTATCACTGTGAGATGCTATACAGAGTTTAGTAGTGTAATTTCAGGGCTGAGAATTTATTTTTGGCTAAAAGCTTCAGTTTCAACACTACTGTGGTAGGCACTGTTACTAACCTGTGGTGTTCTGTTATGATGTATCTGTTTGAAGGAAGATGTAAAAGATGTAGATGGTAGAAGAACAAACATTATTGTTTGATCATCTGCCTATTGTGCTTAAAAAACAAATATAAAAGGGATGACATGATCTGAACAGAGACATTTTGACGTCAGACTCAAATCTAGCTGGAGGTGTTACTCACACTGAAAGATTCATATGCAGCAAAATAATTCATTCATTTTAAATGGAGCCCAGCAATTAGGAGTAGCTGTGTGACCAGTGAACTGCTGTTGCCCTGAGCAATGAGTTTCAGCCACAGCTGAGGCCAACTTGAAGAAAATAAGCAGCCATTACACAGGGCACTAATAAGTAGCTAAATCGTTGTCAGATCACGCTGATCGGAGCCGGGATGGCATTACGGCGGATTACGTTCCACCTGCTTTTGCTCTCCTCACGGACTGTTTTTCTTGCATACGCCGCAGCCTGCTGATACATGATTGGTCAAAATTACTCGGACTACAAGCGTAGTTCAAACGGAAACCAGAACACTTGCCTTGCCTGAAATCCACGTCCCTGCGTACAGATTATACTATGTAGACTATTCTACTATGTAGAATCTGTAAAAAGAGATTAGCAGACAGCTAACAATAAAGTAGACTAAAATGTCACCTCTGTTAACTTCAGCTGCAAGGAACCCTCCCAAGAACAAAAACGTTAAGGCAGCAATGAATATTGTTTCTGGAAATTAAAGGTTCACCTCAAGTCTGACTTCAAATAAAAAACATTGATGTCTCAGTACATTAACATCACTCAAAAGAGAAACAATAGGGTGCCTGCTAGGAGAAATAAGGAGCAGGAAAGGTGAACTAGGAAACCCCAGAGAGAGCTTGACACACTTCCATTCAGACAGTCAATCAGCACTCATTGTCTCGACCAATTTCTGTTTGTGTTGGGTTATCGCTCCAAGAGCTTATGTCTCCACCAGACTGAAGACTGTACAGGAAGAAATTTACATAGAACATTTCCAGTGAAGGGGGTTTATAACAAGCTTTATTCCCTTCCAAAATTACAGACTTCATCTGTGGAAGGTAGTCAGAGGGGGTGATAGGGCAGGCCGTTGATTGCTGGATGGAGTTGGACCATGACATGTTATGTGGGCGCAGAGGAAGATGAGGGCTTTGCATGAATAGAGGACAGCTCACCTGAGGCCCAGAGGAAGAGAAAATGAATGCAAATGTAGAAGAGGAGTGGTAAATCTGAGGACATGGTGCATTATTACATCAACCAAAAAAAGAAAAGTTAAAAATTAAAACACTGTGTGGAGTGTTGAATCAAGAGCACAAAAACCTTAAACACTGTTCTATGATTTCCTGTATTCACCTGAGCGAGCTGCTCATTACCTCAGGGTCACATCGAAAGCCATATGCCATACTTTCTTATGGGAACAATTGCAACAAGAATACACACCGTTACTCTACCTCAGCTTACTCCCTCATGAAAGGAGCACTCAAATGTAGTGAATACAAGTATTTTTTGAAAGCGAGAGTTCTTAAGCAGCTCTGCAAGCAGGAAGATACTGGCCTCTATTCACCATCATTTCAGAAAGACTAGCTACACTGCAGCTGAGGTTAGTCGAGGGTAGTTACATAAGGCTGAACTGAAAACATTACTTTGGAATGGCACAGCCTCAAACATGAAATACTTTAGAGTTCATTCAGAGACTTCGGATTTCACAGAGTTTTATATCAATGATGTACTTTTCTGAATCTGTATGGTTCAGAAACAGTTCCTGAGCACATTAACTCTTGCTTATTTGAGCAAGACTGAAACTGGACATCTTGCCACAGTCAGATGATTGAAGATATTTCTGTCCAGCTGCCAGTGACTGTGTGCAATGGGAAAGCGGAGCAGAGGGAGTATTCATAGCGCTCCAGGTTCAGGGACAGACGATGGAGTCTGGTTCGGATGATTGAGTGACTCGTCTGGGAACAGAAATTTGCTAGTTGTGTCGGCATGATGTAACTCACTGCTTCTTTAACTGTGGCTGCACATTGCATGAACATTTTCAGGACCACGGAGAGCACCGCACACAAACAGCAACCCCTGATGTCCCTGTAACTGTTGTGTAGTTGGCTAAATAAAACAAGTTTAATTGAAGACGTTTCACTTCTCATCAGAAAGGCCTTTTCATTTCTAAACTGACTGGTGATCAGAGCTAGAAATATAAGCCTCTATGGGTCATTAGTCTGCTAATAGATGTTGTAGTCAAATGAGAGTAGAGTTTGATTAAACCTTTGGATACAGACATGTTGTAGAGCAAACAATCGAGTCCCTGATCAATATGCCAAATAAGGACTCAGGATCCCAGTCCCCAAACTATGACAAAACTGCCAGTTTTGATGAGAATGACTTGTATTTGACTGACATGTTTAAATGGTGCTCAAATTGTTCTTTTCTTCTGTAATGGAACATTTTAAAGTACTAAGTTATGTGTAACTTCTCCTTAGCAGAATATTGTTATCTGACAGCTGCACATAGGGCACATTGTTCTTCATCCACTGGTACCAGGTTGCACTTCTTCCGCTAAGACATAACATCTTAATTTTGAATCTTGAGTTGTTTTTCTCACCACCAAGATATGTTAAGACACACAAAAAAACAGACTCTTCCCTTCTGCTTATGACTGTGTCGTGTACAGTTATCCCTTGGCAAAGGTTGTAAAAAATCACACAAAGACAAACTCCTTCGTGCTTCATTTGGCATTCAGATTCGCATCACATTTCCTTTTTGTGTTTTCTACATGTTTTTCTGATTTCTGATTTGAACAAATTTTAATAGTTTGGGAAAATGTTTAACTGTTTTCTTTGTTATTCAATAATGACCCAGATTAATTGTCTTCTTATATTCATTTGATTTGCATTGATGAAATAATTTGAAAATGATCAATAATACAAAATGCCCATCACAAGTTTCAATGGCACAAACTGAAATCTTCAATTGCTTGTACTGACCAAACAACACAGACCAACACGGGGGAATAATTTTGCTTCATGAATGAATGACACATTTTATGAATGATTAAAAAGCTGTGTATTACTTTTCTGTTGATTGATTAATCAATTAATTGACTAATTGTTCTATCCCTTGATTATAGCCCGAAGCTACATTTCAACAGTTGCTCTCAGCAGCGTAAAAAAAAAAAAAAACACTGTCAAGTGTTCTGGTTCCAAACAGATGGAAAACAAACATTTGACACCATTTGATCACATAGTACAGTCCAAATGACTGCATCATAACCCTATACTACTTATCTGCTCTGCTAGGCCTATAAAAAGCATCAGCTGTCATGTTTAATCTCTGTGGACTCCACAGCAAACCCTAGAGTTTATACATTCTGTTGACTTCACATCTTAATAGAGGCTGTCTGTAAAATGACAAGTTGACAACAGCACATGCATCCGGCCTGGGCAGCATGGCCAGCAGAGGAAAAGCCTCGCTCACAGCAGAGGGATTTTATCACAAAGAGAAAAAGGAAATTAAGCTTTTAAGATCAACAGAAACCTCTCCATCAACTGAATTTAATCCTTTGAACCATGTGTTATTTCCAACTGTCTTTGTAGAACCTCAGTGGGGACTGCTGCAACTCTTCACACTATGGATGCAATTTCAAGTTTGTTGCCACAAAGCAAAGAAGATTTTGATACACTCCATACTAGATTTCTTGACTGTTTGGTAAATATAAACCATGGCAGAGTACAACACCAGCCAAAACAGTATACTGGGACCGACCCTGGCTGGACTAAAAATCCATTATCATGACTTATTGTGAAGTTTACACTTCTCAAAGTTCTTGAGGGACATGGAACTACTGCAACAGTACCAATATTAAAATTAATAAAGCTGAAGGAGTATTTTTCTAGCATGTTACGGAAGGATAACAATGAAATGATGATGATCAATGATGACAAATGACAAATAATTTGGCTGAAAAATTCGGTGTACTATCAAGTGCTTGAAATACACACAAACCGCATAAAATCAGTGATACTATACATCTCTCTTCAAAATGCATTCCCTAATAAGTGTCTGTATCCTGCAGACTCATGCAGAAGCTTGTCCTCCTCAGTACTCCCCAAAGATTATATCTCACCAAGGATGTGTAAGATCGATACCTGCAGGCGAACGGAGAGCAGGGATCAGTGTGACTGATGACTGTGTTAGGTCTCCTATGATCTCGGGCTTAATGAGCCACGTCTCAGAGGGCCCCTATGGCCTTACACATGTCTGACCATCCCCGACCTGTTTCTAAATCTTCACCTTACACTCTATAACCATTCACTTCTCATATACTCATGTAGCCTTAACTCAACAGGATTTAATTTCATCATCATGTTGTGAGCCAGACCAGTTAAAGGGTGTTGATTCTCTGTCTTGCTAAAATTAATTAGGGTAGTTAAATATTTACTGCAGCAAAGCTTGTCAGGATTATTATGTTATTGACCATTTATGGACACGACCTCAATCATTGCTGCTGAGCTAAATATTTGCCCATAGTGTTTACTAATGTATTAGTTTACACCAAAATGTTGTCAATTATTTACAAGAGTGAACAGCAAGGTTTTCCTTTCCATTTTGAGCCCAGCTCTTTAGTGTTATTTCATAGCAAGTCGAGGAATAGAAAAAACATATAATGAGACAGAGTGTGCTCACATTTCAGGCCGCACTGCTTTCTTTAGTTTCCTCTGCTCTCTGTATTGGAGTTTCATTGTGGCTGGGGCTTAGGCAACTGAGCCAACTCAACCCTACACACACACGCAACGATTTTGGAACCAGGTGAAGAGAATATAACTTATTACTTATTGCTTATTAGTGTTTTTCCGGATGACTGCATGACCTCAAAGTGTGGAAGGATAAGATTACATTGATTTGGTTCAAAGCTGCAAACTCTTGTGTGGGAACATTAACATCATAAGAAGTATTTCATTGTATTGTTGTCTTGTATAATGTCAACAAAGCTTGGTATCTATCGTATCTTATTAGATATTTTGTAAGTGTTAGTTCAGCGCCTAGTATACTCCTACACCATTTGAGTGAGGTGCATATTTTCTTTTTTTTTTTAATTGACTGTAGGCTTTATTCCGCCATAACGTAGGGAACAAAACTGAATCCAGCCTGTCCTGGTCATTACACTGACAACAAGGGGACAGTGATTTTAAAGAAAGGTCAGCTGGCACACTGCTGTGATTCCTTGCTGGGCAACTCCGCGTGTTATGATCCGCGTAAACTGACACATACCACCATGTAACCACTGGTGACATTTAAATGCAACGCTGTCTACCTGACTCAGATATGGACTTCGCCTCAGCCAATTAAGCCTTTGCCTCAGCCTTTGCCTTAAATATCTAGAGTGTTTAAGAACGTCACAGACTGCCCTTTAGCTAAAGCAGCCCGAGGAGGATGACATTTGAAATACAGTGTATCTACAAAGGACCCTTCCTTCGAGACATTTTTTTACTATTTCAAAAAAACAGGGTGTTGGACAAGGACCTAGTTATGCTTGCAAGAGGAAAACCAAATTATGATATGAAGATATAAATTACTGAGCCTTTGTTTTGGAAAATCACTTATTTATTAACTATGTTCTATTTCACACTTGGCCCTTACAGGTGTAAGGGTAAAGGCATTTATCTTTATTTATCTATAAACTGGAAACATACATATACCTAAACTCTGTTCAGGCCTGCTACTGTTAAAAGGTCATTTCCAAAGATATGTCCGGGAGGCAGACACCCTCTTGGCTTTAAAACATTCCTTTTTTGACAAAGCTTACAGTTAGGGCTGGCTCAGGCTTGGAACAGCCCCTAGCTATGCTGCTATAGGCTTAGACTGCCCGGGGACCTAACCATATTAGCCCTATGATTGTACTTTGCTGTTCCTGCAAATACTACACATACTTTTTGCATTATTACTGCCATTAACCCATAAATCTGTGTTGTTTTAGTTGCCCTGTTTGTCTCTATACATCTCTGTCTTTCTGCATCTCCCTCTATCCCACTTTCTCAGTCCAACACAGTCGCAGCAGATGACTGTTAAACATGTGTCTGGTTCTGCTCGAGGTTTCTGCTTCCTCTTTATGTTGAGTGTCTTGAGATAGCATTTGGTATGAATTAGAACTATACAAATACAAATTTAATGACTGATTTGTTATGTGGCATGTTTTGAAGTCTCACTTTGTTCTGTTTGGTATACTGTGACATTGTGCCAGCATGCTTATTCAGTCATAAATTAGTGTCGCTATGATCAACATTTAGCAATACCAATACATTTTTATCAATATAGGTAATTTTTTAAAATGTGTGGTTAGCCATAAATTAAGATATCAAGCTGAAATTCGAGACGTATGCTTAGGAGCTTTCACTCAGCTTTGGTTGCATGAATTTATACAAAATTAATTTTGCACTCTGGCCATAACTAAGTTGATGAAATTTGGTGGTGCTTCATTAAAGTGATTATCTTCTTTAGCAAAGCCACTGAATAATGACAAAAATCTGCTGTACTGCAACCTATCAGTCAGTAAGAGGTATGTCACATTTTAAAAAAAAACTGTACAATCTATTTACAATTATTTCTCCCTAAGTCTTTATTCAAACAGGCTTTAAATACTAGATATCAAGTGTTTCAAATGTTGTTTAGATATGGTAAATCATGAGTCTTCAGTGACGTTTATTGTCTTACTGGGATAAATACTGCACACACACATTTTCCTATTTCACAAAATGAAACCAAACTTTAACAAAGTATTTGACAAGAAAACAAAAACAAAGCAGAATGATTTGTGGCCGTTGGGCAGGAGAAAGACAGAGCATGAACATAGTGAGCTATCTCTAAATGATGAAATAAAGCAAATGTACAGTAAAGCTTCAGGCATTTAGTCTGTTTATGGTCTTTAATGTGTCAGGAGTCAGGACCAGTTTACTCAGGGAGGGTTTTGAAGGCGCATGTTCATTTGGGTCTGGTCTTGAAGATAAAAGTACACCTCAAGTATGGGTTTCAATTTCTGGCCCAGGGAGAACTATAGTAAAAACTGATATACACCTGACATTTTCATTTTGAAAATATAATAACTAAGTATTTTTAAACCTTCAAAATGAAAGTAATGACATTTGCCTGAAGCGATAGATGGTTCAGTGCCATTTTTTTGTAACAAAAACAAGCAGATGGGATGAAACATGACCAAATATTCTCCCATAACAGGTGAACTTCACTCAGCTTTATGCTCAATCATTCTAAATGTCACATTTGCACAAAAAGTACTGCTAGTGGTTTGGGCATAAGGTTCAGTGGGAGCTCAAAAAACCTCATTATGAACTTGATCTTTAACTAAGATACAGTAGTGCCACAATAGCAAAAGCTGGCATTTAATTGAGATTGAAAAATTAAAGTCCATGCTACCATGAAAACAATGCTTTATTGCACAATCGTACTTATTTACAAAAAACTAAAAGCAGGGTGCTTTGCCACTAGAACAGTAGGCCTTTGCTGTTTTAAGATGAGACAAATGTAAAAGTATATATTCCAAAGCTAGCACTGCCAACTTCGTACGATACTCAGAGTAATGTTAGACGGTGAAAAAAAAAAATCTGCTCTCTGTAAGAGTTCACAGATAAATACATCTCATTAGTACAACAGACAGGAGACCCCCATAATTTCAATATAAAAAAATCACTTAGTGCAAAGGGGAAAAAGTCATTTGAGATCCATTATTTTTAGTGCAACCTATCATTTGTCTGAGCTCGTCACTGATAGCAAACTCATCACACATAACATTTATTATATGTAGTCAAAAAAGAATAAACATCATTCAAAGTCCTTAACAAATGTTTAACATTTGCATTAATTCAAATAATGAATGAATGGATCATGAAAAGCATGCTTCTGAAACACCCAATGTTCTCAGATAAAAGGGGCAGAGGAAATCTTTTTCAGTCTAACCACCCTGGCTCAGACATAATGATACAAAAGGCTGGACCCAGCCACTGACATAATGTACCATTTCCAGATTAATAATAGAAACACAATTTCCACTTTGCTTCCTCCTGCAGTCGTCATGATGTCTAATGGGCACAAACACAGACGTGTTCTTTGAAAATATGTCCTGCTTTTGCCATAAGTGCTGTATGTGGAGGACAAATTGTGCTGGACAGGGAACAATTACCTTTGAGATGACTGCTTCATCTCCTGTGGAGAAAGGTCAGATCACTTGGTTCCAATATAATATTGTTTTTTTTTTTACAGAAAGAACTCAATTTAAAAAATATAAATCCTGTCTTAAAATGTTTATTTCTTTTGCATTAGTTTTTTTTTTTAAGTCTGCTAAACTCCTCAGTGGAAAAAGACACTGGACTTTGTGGGCCTATCAAGTTTTGGGTCTGCAGCATGCAGATGAGGTTTGCAGGAGGGTCTAAAAAAGCAACACTCCTGTGCAATATGAGAAAACTATTAAAATAATGTAAGTCATCTCCCTTGATTCCAAAATAATTCCAATTCACAATGCTGCTTGTTTTTTTTAATCACAAGATTTAGATTTTTAACCACCAAATTAACAACAAGGTATCTCAGGACGGCCAGCTGGGGTAACATAAGCTGCAAATGTAAGCTTATACGGCTAACTACATTAGTCATAGTAACTTTTTGTTACATCAATCCAAATATTTCAAAGCTCCAGTAGACAAAGTATTTCTCTATTTTACAAGCTAAATGAGTAGATTTTGTCAAAGTTCATCCTGAAACACCAAAAAGAGAGCTTGGATATGCAGCTCTGCATCTTCTTCAAACAATAGCAATACAAAGTGTTGTGAAAACAGAGCACACAGTCTTTTTCTAGAAAGGCACGGCACAGCAGTTCTCACACTGAGCTGTTGCCTGCAGCTACACAGTTACTTAACGTCAGAATATAATTGAGTTAATAATCTGGCTGACTGTTTTGCATCCCCTCAACAGGAGTCTGTTCATCATTTAAAGCATGACCAATTACACTGACATCCAGATCATTCAATTAAATTTAACCAAATAAAATCCCATTTCCTTCATGGACTTATAAATTGCATTTGATTCAAAGTATTAAGTAGAGAAGACACAGAGCTATTATATAATGCAGAACAAAAATATTATAGCGATTATGCCCCAAAAACAGCCCTGATCCTGACCGAGATCTGGGGAATTTGGAGGCCAAGTCAACACACCTTGATCTCGTCGTGTTCCTCAAACCATTCATGAATGGCCATTAGGGAATACCGTTTCCATGAAGGCGTGTACTTGGTCTACAACAATGTTTAGGTAGGTGGTACATGTCAAAGTCACATCCACAAAAATGACGGGACCCAAGGTTTCTCAACAGAACATTGCCCAAAGTATCACACTGCCTCGTCCGGCTTGCCTTCTTCCTATACTGCATCCTGGTGATTCATCAGACCAGGCCGCCTTCTTCCATTGCTCCGTTGTCCAGTTCTTATGCTCCTGTGCCTATTGTGGGCACTTTCGGCGGTGGACAGGGGTCAGCATGGGCACCATAACAGTATGCAGCTAAACAGCCCCATACACAACAAACTGCGATGTACTGTGTGTTCCGACACCAGCTTGAACTTTTTCAGCAATTTGAGCAACAGTAGCTCTTCTGTTGGATTGGACCACACAAGCCAGCCTTCACTCCCCACCCGCATCAATGAGCCTTGACTGCCCAATACCCTGTCACCAGTTCACTGGTTTTCCTTTTGGTAGGTTCTGACCACTGCAGACCGGGAACACCCCACAAGAGTTGCAGTTTTGGAGATGCTCTGACCCAGTTGTCTAACCATCCCAATTTGGTCCTTGTCAAAGTTGCTCACATCCTTACACTTGCCCACTTTCCCTGCTTCAAACACATCAACTTTGAGGACATAATGTGACTTGCTGCCTAACATATCCCACTCACTGACAGGGGCATTGTAAGGAGATTAGCAATGTTATTCACTCGACCTGATCAGTGTAGGTTCATCTCTCACAAATTAATCTGGTAATTCATTAACAAAAATGTATCCAAAAATCATGTGCAAAGGTGGTTTGGGAAAACTTTTCTATTTCTACTTAACTGGCATATTTCTTGATTCAACAGTTTACAGCACATTAGCTTCATCAACAGTTCATAAGCATTTCTCCCTCCGTTGTTACGCCGAGAAAAAAGGTTGACAAGAGCTGAGAGAATAAACCAAAATAACAATTTCTTGTAAACCAAAAATATGAAGACCCTAAAGAGCTCCAGAGAGTTAAAGGTATAATAAGTAGGATTTTTCCTTGCATTTTGTCAACAACACATTCAAACTGGGCCCCTCCTCCTGGGCTCTTTGTCACCAGAAGCTCACTCTCACTCTCGTACGAGAACATGCCCACCCCGCCGAGCTAACATCAACAGCATCCCGGTTACCTTTGCGCTAGCATGCTAACCGCCGGTTACCATTGCGCTAGCATGTCCTACCCAGTTTGAGGCACCTACCTATCCAACAGAAAGAGGCCAACTCTGCATCGCTCTTTCGCCATGTTTGATGGTCTGAATGGGGATCAGTTGCTAATTTAAACCACTCCCACACTCACAAATACGCTGTGATTGGCTCAGGGAACCACAACAGCCCTCCTCCCTAAAACGTCCCGTTCAAAGCAAAACAACAGAATAGAAGCAGAGGGAAGGTTCTCAAAAGGGTCTGCACACACACTCACCAACGCACATGTAAAGAGACCCATAAATGATGATTTATATTCTATATTGTATATTTTATTTTTGTAGGAAAATCCTACTTATTATACCTTTAAGGAGAACTGCAGTGAGTTTTTGCAGTTTTAAGATAACTAATCTTAATCTGACTCAAAATCACATAATCATAGTACTTCATATATACTATATGTATATATAATTTATAGAAAATAATATTACTCTTTAAAATTTAGGTCATTTTAGGTTTTTGAGTAGAGACCAAAGCTGCTTTCCAGTATGATACAATAAGAAAAAACTACCTCTAGCAACAAGTGACCTAACCTCAAACATGGTTTGTCACATGTCACGTCCCACGCCACAGGGCTCTTAGAAATAATCTCCTGCCGAGAGGCCCTTTACAGATCTCAAGGATCTGCTCTGCACATTTCCCCCGCTGCAGCATTAGCAGAATTCAGACTCCATTAAAGAGTATTATCCAGGCAGGAGGTGCAGAGCTCCTAGACATTATTAATCACTTCACCTGCCTTGTAAGGGTTGGGAAAAAAATAGAAAGGTAAAAAGAAAAACACAATATTTAAGGATTTGAATATCAGATTTGATTGCAAACCAGAAAAGTAAGTAAGAAGCAACATTAAGGTTGGTGTTTCTCCGACTGATTCACTGCAGTTTGTAAATCTTAATGTATAAAATTTGTTTATTATCATTTGCTGTCTTGGGCGTTTTCCTGGATCACACAGGCAACATACATTTTCAGACCAGTATAAACATTCCTTGTAGAAGTAATGACCCCACCCTTTCTTACCTCCTTGTCCATGCTCTCTAAGTCCTCCTTGCACAGTGTGTAAAGAGGCATAGTCTCTGACATGCTTGGCTGACGTTTCCGACGCGATGGTCCTGGCTGCTCGTCGTCTTGGCTGGGTCCTGCCGCGTCATCTTGCGGACTCTGTGAAGTTCCCCTGATGCAGTATAACAGAAAAACAGGCTTTAACACACTGAATGTAAATGTATTTAATCAGCTCAACAAATTCAGACAGAAGTAAGATATCAGATTCTAAATTAACAGGATAGGTGTGAAGTCTACCAGGTAGTGGCATCTACTGTGTCTGTCTATGAGAGAACGACATCACTGCTGATGAAGGCATTTTTTAAATGAGCTTTATCGGCTGATGAGTCATGTTAAGCCCAATCTGATCCTTTGTTTAACATCAGATGTCACACAGATGTTTTATATTAAAACTTTAATGGTCAGCAACACTGTGCAGGCCTCATCAACTCTTTGTCTCTACTCCACTCTGCTGAGTTCAGTGTGTGTAAAAGAAGGGGCCTGTCCACGCCAGAGCCAAAAGCACTGAGACTAAATTTATGTTGTTTTCCTATTTATATTCATTTGTTTCATTTCTGCTCGTTTTGCTGTCATCGGTTGTGCATCATGTTTTAACACAGGCGCCAGTGCTTGGATGGGAGAAAGCAGTGTAGAGCCCATGCACATCCTAAAAGTGGATGGAGCAACCAGAATGTCAAGTGATTTGAAAACACCTTAATAAGCCTCAAGTTCTGCATTTTGGCCATCAGAATTCAGAATTGACAATATTCACACAACAGGGTGGAAACAATAGTGATGGATCTATCCCAGTTGACAGGCTGCCATGGTAGCAACTTGTCAATCACAGGAAGCCACACCCTTATGTATACCCTACTTTCTAAAATCTATTTTACTCTAAATGAAATTCATGCTGTACTCTGAAGAAGAGTTGATATTAGCCATTGAGATCATTAACTATGAAGTTGTGTCATTTTCCCATCAGGTTTCATACAGTCTCTCCCTGTCATTAGAAAGAATGCAGGTTTTAGGCAATTCCAACTGGCTTCACTCTTTCAATCAAGATTTTACGTCCTGTTATTTTATACAGTCTATCTGGGAGCCGCAACCACTTGAAGAGTATGAAAGGCCTCCCCAAGTAGAAGCTCAAAACTGTATTTTATAAATGTAAACTGATGTACAGATGACAAAAATAAACAGTGTACTACAGTTTATTCATGCAACTCAGGCAAATGCTGCATCAAGACAACAAACATTGGAGAATACTTTAAGGAAGACAAAGAAATTCTACGGGCATTCATTTTAATTACTTTTAGTTGTACTTGAAGTGTCAGAAGCATTCGATTTTGATTTTGTTTACAGCAGTAACTTGTAATCAGGGACATCGGCACTATTTATAACATCAATACCATTAGTATCTTCTGCATAGGGTCATTTTGTGCCACTGAATCAGGCTTATTTATCAATTAAATTAATTCGCTGAAGAGAAGTCTGTCGTTAAAGTCGAGGTGAAATGAAAAATGACATTTTAATCCTTTTAGATCACATCCCCGGTAATATTGTGCATCTATTTGACAATATAGGCAAAAAAAAATACAGAAAATCCATTTCTTCCTATTCTTATATCAAAATCCAAACATTTTTTCTTCCTGTAAAACAAAATATCATGTGTGCTTACGTAAGCTAGTACCAACCAATTTCAACCAATAATATCATGACATCCACCTGTCAATCAATCTGCAACATTTAGCCGCAGAGCACCAAGAACGCTTGGTCAGTTAGCTAGCTACTGCGCTGTGGAGAACGTCTGTCTACGCTCACTTCTCAACGATCAAATCAAATCTCTCTAATGATATGTCCCGCCTGCACGTCCTGTTTCACTCAGAAATACGTCACGATACGGAAGCTAGATACTCTTGAAATACCGTTTCAGCTCGACTTTAAGAAATGTGCTATTGTAACTCTTAAAAAGTGAGAGATGTTACTTGTTTCAATCTTCTTTGCTAGTTTGGTTTGTTACTCTTACACAACATTCTTATTTAACAGTAATCTTAACAGGAATTAACAGTGAGCTGTATACATTTTCCAACATGGGGCATGCTGAAAAAAGAACATTTTTCACACAAACAACTCTCAGATGTAGAACACAGGGTGAAGGAGTGCAGGTCTGTGGCTGGAAAAAAGAATGAGATGTGCATAAGCTTGCTCTCTTGAATGAAAAACCATTTCATGTTAAACTTAATTGGCAAGAGGAAGTTTTCATACATCCTGTAGACAGTGCTTAATTGAACACATCTCCTTTGATGATTAAATCCAAGTTTATGCAACTCCCTTAAAACACCACACTGCCTCTAATCCATGAATTATGTGGGCCAATTTCATGCTTGTAGTTAATGATTAGACTATCATCATCTACTTATTCAAACATTCAACACACTGTGACTCCCCAGTAAAAAGACTGCTGAAATCTTTCACTTTCCTCTTGAGTTATGTGAAAAAGCTGCCAGCCTCTCCATGGCACCCCTATGACAAACACATATACAGAGGACACACACACATACACACGCATACAGAGTACATGCTCTGCATTAGCATCCGTTACTGATGGATGAATGACAAACGGAGCTGAAGATCACAGAGGTGACTTTGAGGAAATGTGAAGCTTTCCTGCACCTGCCAAATCCTTCTAGTCAAACTGTAGGTAGAAATAAAATTACTGAAGTGACACGTTTTTTTGTGTTTTACACTGAAAGAGGCTTTTCTGCCCAGTAGTATGAAAGTTGCCTGAATGTTATTGTTTATTGGGCTTGTTTATGACTAAACGTGGATAAAAAAAAGATACAACACTTGGAGGCTCATCTGGGAGCTTTACCACACGTTGTATGGTTGACACGGTTCCCCCGACCACCAAATACAACGAACAATCCATATCATAACAGATCTGTTCGGGGGTATTATGGTGCCTGTTATGATAGCTGAAGACTTTGCATGTTTCCATTGAGGCTAATTTGCGTAGAATTGAAAGTAGTGTTGCACTACACCAACATCTGTTGTGGTTAACAGATAACAGAGGGACAGAAATGAGGCCCAGAGGACAAATTAGTACAGTTAACATCTGTTATGAGCTATTCTAAAGTCAATACTTAAAAACAGAGAATTGAACTTTTTACAAGGGTTTTTCTGGATGCAGTGGGAGGGGATGTCAACACCTCAGCCTAAAAAGTGCTTTACAATCAATATCCGATACATCACAATATTTTAATTCCACAGAAATCCACAGAAACCTATGCCTATAAGTCTATAACTATTACCATTTATTATTACTAACTGTAACTTATGGTCTTAAGTATACAATAGTAAGCATCTGAAAAGTATCCAATTTTTACTGATTTACGTTTGTCTTGATTTTGCTGATATAAGTTTTGAATTGGTTATGGTAATACTTGGATATTTATTATGAAAATTACACAACTAATCCTGCAAACTTTTCAAAGCAAAACTCACAAAGTAGCTCTTGACGGTGCCGACATGAGGGACCCTTACCATTTTGTCGGTAAGTTAAATGTTGGGGTTTTTTTGGAAGGGAGGGGGTGCAGTAGGTCAATACCATGGCTCCACCAGCCAATCCCTGCTGCAGAGTCTGACACTAAATGCACAATCAATCAATCAATCAAATTTTATTTGTATAGCGCCAAATCATTACCAGAGTTATCTCGAAACACAAAAGAGCAGGTCTAGACCGACTCTTTGTTATGTTATTTAAAGATGGCACCGCCTGCTTACAAGGTTATTTTGGTGCAGTATCAGGTAAGATTTTATCTTCATACCATCTTATCTTTGGTGCGACCCTGGGCATTGTTGAAGGAGACAGGGTAACATTGTGTAAATAAATTAACAAAATGTGCAGTCTCCTTGCTGGTTGTTCTGGCATATTCAGAGCTTTTGCCACGTCCTCCTCAGATTCTGACTCAGACAACTCAAACAAAAAAAAGCTGCATTATGCAGATGTTCACATTCGCCATTGTTGTGTGTGGAGTTCAGTTTTGAGAAATAGGATAAACAGCATTTTTTTTTTTTTCCAGAACAATCAGGTTTTACATCTTTTGTTCTTACCTGAGACAAGACTGCTCTCTTTGATCAGAGACCAACAAAGACCCTGATGCCTGGAGGTAGGGTGGTGGCCGTGCCACCTGAGGGCCCCTGCGAATCAGCTTTCCTGTGACGGGGTCGTAGGTTCGGACCTCAGGAGCTGGAGGTGAAGGTCTGTGATGGATGGCTAACGGTTGGAAAATAGGCTTCTGCAGGGAACCTAGATTGTCAGAAAATGCTGCTGGACTGTTGCACCTACAAATGACAAGAAAATGAATTGGAGTAATCTTTATTTAATACAGATTTGGTGTATTGTATTTAATATGTTAGCATCTACTGGTTCCAGCCTGTCAATCAGACAACATGTCATTAAATTGCTCCTCTACCTTGGTGTTCTGGAATAGTCCTCTTTAAGTGGGTACAGCTGCTCCTCCACTCTCTCCCAGCGCTCCAGACAGCTCCACAACCAGTCGGGGTTGACAACATTGAGGTGCTTGCAGCCTTGAGCCTGGCGAACCTTCTCGGTGCCTGGGAAACAGAAACAAAGGACAGAAAGGTGAACAAGTTTTGACCTTACGATCAAAAGCTATTACAAAATACACACACTTTGGGTCTGCGAAATAATTGAAATCAATGATAAGACAACAGCAAAATAATTTCCTGGTCAACATTATTACTATGATACGAAGGAAGATATTTATTAGAGTCCTTTCACTCTTCACTCAATAGTCCACAGAGAGTTGTGCTTCTTCTTCAATAAGACTTTATTGATGTTTGACACAAAGAACGTCTTGAAGCTCATTAACCCAAGGTTATTTTAGTCATGCATGGCTTAAAATCCAATGCTTGTTCAGATATTGACTACCACTGTTTGGGCACATTTCCATTTTGTGTGGTGTACAGTATGCTGTTCCTGATTTGTGATTTGTAAAGTAACAAACTTATTAAAAAGGATGTCTAAGTCTGCAAGAATTAATTGACCTTAATCTTTATGATTTCAATGTACAGAAAAAAAGCTAAACAAAGCATTATTCATTGGAACCTTATTGCACCCTCACCTAGATCTGAGGAACATGACTATGGTTCCCCAGCTATGCTAGCTCTGTAAGGCTGTGTTTTAAGGCAATTTGATAGCACCAAAATTCAAGGTATGCTGTCTTTAAAGTACAAAATATAAAAAGCTTTATGTAATCTAGGGCTTATCCATAATCATAAACCAAACTGTTGATGAAAAGAATATTTGTCAGCCGAGTCGACATTGGTCTGATAGTCGCATCTGTCTTTATCAACAGATGTGTTATAAGGTTACCAAAAAATTACGTCGACCGCATGTCCGTCATCACAACTACCTGCATGCCATGCTTGGAGGAGGCTTGTTGTTAATAACGTAGCATATATTCCAAGCAAACGCTGGGAAACAATATTGGTGTTATTCACAAGCTTTTAAAACGGCCACATAAGCAGGTCACACCCATAAACTGTATAAAAAGATGGACGACATGACAGCTCCCCAAAAGTGAAGCCAAAACATCTCTATCGCCCCCTGCTGACTGGCTGCAGTATAAAAGCCCACCTCCTCCATGTTAAGTCATTGAACTTTCCATAACCATAAATGTCTGTTTCAGACCAACACAATAAGCTGTTCTGCTGTTGACTGTGCCAATGTAAGGGATCTTTGCCGTTTTGGCGGTTAGCTAAATGTTCGTTTTGACAGAAGGGACAGTACGTTAATACCTCGGCTCCACCAGCCGATGTCTACTGCCTCTGAAGACTCCGAAGACTCTGGCCAAAATTCCTTTTTGGAGAATTTGGAGCCAAATGATGTTCACTGAGAGGAGGTGGAGACGCCTCATCTATGTTTATATAGAGTCACTAGTCAGTATTCAATCAATGCATTGACAGGAGGGACCTTCCAGAGGATTAATTAATTGTCATGATAATGTTAATTATCTCTACTCGGTCAAAGTTTTGACTCAAGACTCACAAATATGCCAAATGTTGGTTACTGACATTCAAACAAGGCTTCCATGAACCTTCCACGAATTCAAGCCTCATTAGTATAAGATTGCTTGCATTAATTATAAAATGTTCCAGAAGACAGCTACTATTAAAGCTGACCTGTGACCTTTGAACCGTAAAAAAAATCTTATAGTCTTATAAAGTCTCAATCTACAGCTGTCACCGGCGCTGAGGCATAAAACTAGTTTTAGAGTAATACCATGAAAAGTTTGAAACAATTAATTTGTTGGCAAATTCAGGAGACATCTCTCTCTCTCTATATATATATATAAATATATGTGTGTGTGTTTCTCTGCAAAGCATGTGTAAAGTCCCGCAACCTGCCCAGATATAGTCAATGTGTGGGAACACTGTCTTTGACCTAGACTGGCCTGTTGGCTTTGAGGAGTTAGTCCCACCTGTGTAAGTTAAAAAAAGCACTAGGATGTACTGTACACAGTACAGGGCATGCTTTCAGAGGGTTGTTCTGTCACGATAGTCAGAAGAACTGTCCAGATCAGCTCAGGTTCAAGTAATGTTGTTGTAAGGTTGTGAAAGGAGCAGTGTATTGTGATACCATGAGAATTTTTCACAACAGTTTACAAAGACTGCAAAAGAAAGTTAGCATCTAGAAGCAACTCATTTTCTCAACTCGGTTAAGTGGACCAAGCTGGAAAGCTAACAATAGATTAAGTGTCATGGAAGGTTTTATCTTCATACTAGCTTATCTTTGGTGCTAGCTTGGTCAGATGTTGATGGAGAAAGGGCAACAATGTGGAATGCAATTGTCAGGTTGTAGCCTGTGCATGCGCTTAAATTCATTATAGAATGTTGAACAGTGTTAACAAATCTACCTATAACATTCTTTTTGAAATCAAAGCTTTTTCTGATACACCCCCCCCCCCCCAAATTTTTTTATTTAAACAATGAAACCAATATGATAAACTACAAAACTAAAAATCACATGTTAAGAGATCCCTATATCATCTGAAATCCCTCAATAACAATCCAAATTTCATTAACTGGGCAAAATAAATACCTATCAAATATGTAATTCTGTCAACACAAAATGTATTTTCAGCAGTACTTGTCAGTCTGTGACCTGCTGATCGTATTTCCTTGATCTCATCTTTGGCCTTTCTCTGTCCTACTCAGGGACAAGATGAGCGATCGTCAAGTGTCTCTCTCAGGAGTGATGTATCCCTGATCAATGCTGCCACTTTCTTTGCTTGTTTTCAGAAGGTAAACTACAATTGAAATAAATGCTTGAATCCACTTTTGCTGCTCTTCAGAAAGAAAAGCAATTCCTAGGCTGAGTAGAAGCTGTATTGTTTGTATGTTGTGAACTGCCAGAGAGTGGACAAAGACATGATACACATTTCTTCTGACAGCAGTTACATCTGATCAAAGTAATGTGTTCAGAGATTAAAAAAAAACAACTGGCCTGATCAATTCGTAAAGTATAAGTGGACATTTTGCATCATCAGGTTTACACGTGATAGATCAGGCCAACCATGTGGTCCCTTTAAGAACCATGTTTCTGTCAATGAAGTTGGCTTAATAAAAGGAGGCTGTTTCAAAGATCTATGCAAGAATCAATTTCAAGCATTCAAAAAAAATGTTTTTACCCCTTTGGGGAAATTGGTATTTTTATTATTTAAACCTGCATTTATTGATTTTTGGCCACTGGCATGCACGAGGACTTTGTAACAAGATGACAGGTAGGGAGGACAGAGGTCCAGATCCCGAACGAGTTGGTTGAGATAGCACCCTAACCAATCTGACAACAGCTTTACATGCAAAATTTGCCAACTGAGGTTACATCTGCTTTCACATCCAAAACTTAATGATAAAGTTTCCTTAAAATAGCTAACCTATGAGACTAATTAATTGTCATGATAATGTTAATTATCTCTGCTTGGTCAAAGTTTTAACTCAGACTCACAAATATGCCAAATGTTGGTTACTGACATTCAAACAAGGCTCCCATGAACCTTCCACGAATTCAAGCCTCATTAGTATAAGATCACTTGCATTAATTATAAAATGTTCCAGAAGACAGCTACTATTAAAGCTGACCTGTGACCTTTAAACCGTAAAAAAAATCGTATAGTCTTATAAGTCTCAATCTACAGCTCTCACCGGCGCTAAGGCATAAAACTAGTTTTAAAGTAACACAATAAAAGTTTGAAACAATTAATTTGTTGGCAAATTCACATTTGTATTGCTGCCAAGGTATTCTTGTTCAACACCATGCTTTATATATTCTTACATACCAGCTCTTGCTGCAATGAGATGTGTTGTCCGACTGGGATCTTTGGAACTAAGAAGCAGATTCTTGCCGATCTTGGCTCCCAGAGCTTTGGCATGGTAGAATTCCCGGGTCCTCTCCATGGGGTAGTTTGTTGGGTACAGGCCACTGAACACTATCATTGTGCCCTCTAGCGTCTTGCTTTTTAGCTCTGGGACAATCTTGCGGATGTCCGGCGTTTCAGAGGCCTCCTTCATTAGGTAGACCTGGTAACGTGTGTAGTACTCTGCATGGATCCTTTCCAGCACTTCCTCCAGGTAGATCAAGTGATCATCCTGGTCGTTATCAATTTCTTCCTCCTCATCCTCATCCTCAATACTCTGGTCCA
Organism: Semicossyphus pulcher; assembly: GCF_022749685.1. Lineage (NCBI taxonomy): Eukaryota > Metazoa > Chordata > Actinopteri > Labriformes > Labridae > Semicossyphus > Semicossyphus pulcher. The sequence goes on from NW_027211726.1 coordinate 26,507,264, forward strand.
GCAGCTCCTCCCCCATGGTGACCCCAGATTGTTCACTATTCTGGGACTCTGTTTCAGGCTCTCTCCTATCAGAGCAGCCATTTCCAAGCTCAGGATCTGGGAGAAGAACTGCAGAAAGTTCTGTTGCGTCAGAGCTGCTTTCTCCCTCAATGCGACTTTTATTTTCCCCACCCCCATCACCAGGCTCTTGCTTGATTCCTTCCTGGCTAGATTTTGTTGACTTGCCTTCACCATCACTCTCTGACGAGGGAGGCTTTTCTGTTATGGAGTCATTGTCGCTGTCACTAGAAAGGTCAAAGTCCAAGTTATTGGACTCGTGGCTCGGTACTAATGAATTTTTACTGTCCTGTGCCTCTCGTGTGAACAGTGTCCTGTTGCTATCATCATCTTTAACATTTGTTCTGTCATCCACCTGAGTTTCCCTTAACCCTGCCCCAGACTCTGCCTCTGACCCTTTCCCTGATTCATCCTCAACGACCCCTGTGGGATGTGTCCGTTCATTTGTGGGTACTCCCTGAGAAGACTGTGATGTTGTTGACTCTTCCTTTTCAGAAATGTTCTGGTCTTTGGCCCTTTTTCTGGGGCCATTACTGAGCTCATCTGCACCAGGTGCCGCTGCTGGCTCTGCACTCTCTGCTGATCGACTTGACGGACCTCCTGCTGGAGAAAGACAAGGTGATCAGACAGTATTCAGGACGTACGCACTAGAATCCATAGGTGGGGTAACAGTAGGAAGGGCTACAGACTGAAGGATTCAAGTGTCAATCAAACCGATTAACATCCTTCAACAATGGAGCTCCGAAGTCTTCAATTCTAAATAAATAATTATGAAATTAAAAAGCCCATGAAAAGTTGTTGAAAATATAAGCATGAATCATTGATTCGCAAAATCCTTGGTGACTCTAAACTTGCCCGTTGGTGTGTGCATGAAAGGTTGACTGTCTCTATGTGTCAGCCTTGTGATTGAATGGCGACCTGTCCATGGTGTGCCCCGCCTCTTGCCCAACGACAGCTGGGATAGGCTCCAGCCCCCCTGCGACCCCAAGCGGGATAAGCGGTATAGGTAATGGATGGATGGATTGATGTATTCTAAAGTAATTATTAAAAAAAAAAGTTTTGAAAGGACTTAATCTGGAGTTATCCCCTTAGGAGACTCACATTTCATGCCACTTTTTATGATATAATTGGACTTGAATAACGGCTCTTTAACGGATGTTTTTAGTTAGTTATTAATAGTGCAACTTAAATAAAAAAAATGAATTACTTACCTAAATACGATTAATGCCAACATAATGAGACAGTAGAAATGAATAACAAAAATTTTACAGAATTAATTATTTTATCTTCTCTGATAACATTTTAATTTGTGAGTCTTAGGGATTCACAAGTACAAACTTAATCCCCACCATCTCTGACCATATTGGAGGTCTAATACAGATCTCAAAAACATAATACAAGGAAACGCAGAGGAAACTTCAGAGTTAGCAAACTTCCACTACAAAGGGACCTTTTAAAGAACAGCTCCAGTCATGTTTTAAGACATATAAAATGCTCTGCTTGAATTGTCTTTTCTGCAAAACATTATTTAATTACCTTGTGAAAATACTCCAGCATCTCCTCTACTCCCTCATTAAAAATTCCAGAATCTGCACAGTCCCCGCCCACTATGCACATTTGCACACGCGTCCCAAAAACATGTCTCTGCCATCGGTTAATGGCAACCTTTTGAAACTTAGCTAGCTTGAAATGTAGTAATTAGTAGTAGTAATAACGTTAACATTATCGTTAGTAGTCAGTAGTGAGTTTGAAAAGATGACGATGACGGTTACAGCTGGCTCATGCATCGCCAAAGTGGTTGCCCATAATGATATGCATAGCGTCACGCGGTCCATTTACAGGATTGGCTCTTTAGGTTATTGGCATCTCAAACCCTGCCAATCTGAAAACATGTTGTTCAGCCTGTCCTTGGTACACTGCAGTTTAAAAGCAGACAGGCCCAGCCATGGAGATGACTGCTTATGTTGTCCCTGATATGTCTTGTAGCACATGAAAAACACCACATGGAGATGTTTACAAGGTTAAACACTTGATTTTCACTGAAGGGTTCTTTAAATTAATTAAATTAATTTTTACCATATGACCTCAGTAGCAGTAATATTTATGGCCTTTTTCTCCATGTACTTAGTATTCATAAATTATGGAAGGTCTGTGACCCTGTGATAATAAACCTCATTGCCATAATCTTCCTAACATTTCATAAAAGAACATTCTGTCCAGGGGATAACGCAGACTTTAAGTAAGGAAGATCTGCTTTGGCTTTAACCTTTATGTGTAAAATCTTCCTCACAGGCAAATTAGTACACTGAGTCACTCCATTACAAGTGACTCTATATGAGTGTGAAACAAAATAGGTAACTCATAACCTGTCTGCAACACAAAATGATCGACAAGACAGTAATGTGTGACTATCAAACATAACAAATAAGAATGATGTTTTTCTGAGGCAAAGTGTTGTGTTATTTTCACATAAAATAGATACATTTTGTGTTAACTCTTCATAACATACACCTCCAACAAGTTTGGCTGTTCAAAGATGTGTAATGTACCACTAGGAACAAAAGGGCTGAATGGACAGGAAGGAAAGCGAAATGATCTGAGGAGGCAGGGCACGCTAGAGCAGTCACAGGCCAGAGGAAAACAGCCTTCAGGACATGAATGCAGCAAATTAGACTGGTGGCAAAACCTTCCATCCCTGTTTCAAACATTTGCAAAAAGTATTTACATTACATCTTTTAGACTTAAGTTGTTTTTTACGTTTTCTTTGTAAAATGTCCTTGTAAAAACAAATATCAAGCATACAGAGCAATTTAAAATGGACTTAACGGTCACTACCAAGGGAAGCAGAAGTGCCGCCAGACAACTTTCGGGATCTAGCAACAGTAAGCGTCTGTGTGAAACGCTCTGAAATTGAGGTTGTGTGCGTTGCCAGTGCAAAAACCTTTGTTAGTGGACACAGGCCCTTATAACAGTGATCTGTCATTCATGCAATTTCTAGGAAGCATTTTGGTGCCTTACAGCGAACTGTTTTTTTAAGGCTCTTACATTACTTTTGCCTCACCCTCACTGTGGTTTGGGTGGTCTTCACAAGTTGTGTTTACATTCGTTTTTTGTGCTGCCACAATGTGTTACAATGTCATTTTAATGTAGGCTAGGTTTAGCCAACCTACATAACTCTCTGTTGTTGAATGATGCTTCAAGCTTTAAAATTAGTAGGACAACAAAAAATGTCTTTTTTGTTGCTTTAATGTTGGGATTAGATAAATGTCTACTTTCAGTAATACTTGCAAAGCAGCATGAGACACACAAAAGTCAGTGTGTTTGCTTTGGACCAAATCTGCTTTAGGCAAATTATAACTTGTGTTTTAACCACAAGAAAAACTCTCTTTTCTATTTAAGAATTAATCAACATTAGGGGCCACTGCTGAGCCTGGCAGCTGTTGTAACATGGGATCAGTGCAACCAGGAGTTATCACTAATTGATGTGACAGCCTGAGTGTGGGTGTAAATAAGGTGGATCCTACAACTGCCCCTGGGGAGACACACTGGCTGGCTTCAAGCAACTTTTTTCCTGCAATGATAATGCAGGGAGTAGCACTGAGTTTTAAGAGGATTCCTTTTATAAGTATAACTCCGAGGGACACACTGATGTGACAGTATATGCATTTTCCTTGTTCTTTGACAGGGACTATGATTCATGGTAAGATTTGAAGATAGAGGTGTGTAGGCACATAATGTGAACTCACGATGCTGGCTGTACATGAAAGCAGTGATGATGAGCATTTATTGTATGGGTCCAACCTGAGTGGCTCTGCTATGAATGATATGACCGAAAAACCCCTAATGGAAAAATCAGTTGCGTAATATACAGCAAGTCTGTTCATTTTAACATTAACAGTTAAATAGTTGAATAAGTGCCAGGAACTCTTTGCAGGTCAGTATCACAGGCAAGTACAAGGGGAATTAGGTTTGACTATTACAGATTATGTGTAATGTGTAGTAATAACCAGATTATATTAGGTTAGATACTGGGTTAGTAGTACCATTTGTAAGGTTGCTGCATATTTTCACAAATAAAAAGTGATACATCTAAAAGGCCTTTTTTGTAGTGATATCCAATCAGGATTCTTAGGGCCGTTACCGATTACCGATTTTCTAATAGTGAGGTCTGCCGATCACCGATTTAAATGCATTCTTCCAACCTTTCTACATCTATCTTAGATTTTGAGTGCCTTCAATTCCAAAATATTCAACATGACAATAAACGAGGCTCTAGTGTAACACTAGATCAACTTTTTTTAAACAACTTGCACAGAAGGCCTCCTATTGCAAGGGAGATACAGTTTGACTGAAGTAAACTCTGTGCCACTATTTCAATCTGAGTAATGGACTGTGTAACATTTAGCATTAGCACTCTGAACTTAAAAGGGCGGCTGAGGATCAGTGACTCAACTGGACTTACTTGCTTGTTAACTGCAGCTAAAAGCCTCTCTCAGAGGAATGTGCACAGTACCGGAAACATAGCAGTGGACAGTGTATTCCTGATAGTCCAGTTGACCTTCAGCATTGCATAAACTGCCAGCAATGTTTTCAAAGATGTACGAGTACAGTACCTTTCTTTGCCATCTGAGCTTCCCGTGATCCAGGGGGAGCATTGATGTCCCCTGTGCCCTGGAAGTACATGTATTTCTTCACAGTGATGAGGTTAGGTGCAAACTTCCACACATCCTCCCGGTCGTCGATTATGCAGACCATCGAGTCGCCACAAGGAAAAAGATTCCTGTCAGGAAAATTGTGCACAAGACACTTGAAAAACCACTATTCCAGATAAACACAATTGAGGCCATTATTTCTCTCTCTTTGGCTGTTGTGAAGTAGTGACGGATGCTATGTTCTGCTATGGATCAATAGAAGAGGTCTTTTTATTTCTTAGATTATTTGTCAAATTTTTCTTAAGTTTTTCTGTCATTCTTAAGTAACACTGATAGAGAATAGATCTCTACTCTTTCTGCTTGTCTATATTTACTGACAATGCAGACAGACTGTCCATCCAAAAACAGTTTCAGCATTAATAAAATTGTCCTATCATTACCTTTTAAGAAACCCAAATGAGTCATATAGTAAGTCTAACCTTTACAACAGGCAGGGCTGCAGGATTTTTAATATAATATGCACAAACTTAAAAACTGTGAAGTGGTTGGAAATTCTGGAAGCTGCCATAAGACGGTGCACTGGAGTTATATCAGGTCTGCGTTCATCAGATACAAGCGCTAACCATTGAGTTTTCAATTCCAATTTTCAAGTCCGGGATCATTTAGGTGTCTTCAGACGAAAAGCAAAGCGAAAACTTGTCCCTACTGATATGTCATTTCTCGGTTCATTACATCCCCCGTAGGAGATTTCACTGATGGAAACCCACAACCGGCAGTCCGTTTTAGCTAAGGAGCACCTGTTCATTTGTTTCCGAGGAGTCTCATTGTAAATAGTAAGTCACACAGAGGCTGGACTCTTGCTGACTACAGTTGAATGAACCCGAAAAAGAAAGATTTTCTTGAGATATAATTGCAATTAATGGTTTGAAAGTTTGCTGATGCAGATTAGAACAAAAAGGAAAATGCATGCTTTGTCAAGTCCGCAAGAGGACTAGAAAACAACTTTTCAATCAATCAAATTGTATTTGTATAGCGCCAAATCATAACCAAAGTTATCTCGAGACACTTTACAAAAAGAGCAGGTCTAGACCGTACTCTTTATGTTATTTATATACTTTTGAAATGCTATTTTGTTCAATGGAGGTCACATTTCTAATAAACCACAGGACTTCAGGGAAATCTAAACACTGATTGGCTTTCTGGACAAAGCATTAAACAAATTTGTCCCCCAAATCTAAATCTGTATCTTGCTGATGACTTTCTATGTAATTTTGTTGCATGAAAGATGTTATTCATTTTTGGTCTGAACACTCTTGGAGAGAGGCACTCAGTTACTGCTGAGCAAAAGTCCTGTAACCAGCTGAACTGAGGAGTGTGAAAATAAATGTAGAATAAGAGAGAGTTTCTGAAGGAGGGAGACAGATTTGTATATTTGATGGAAAATAATGTAATCTTAAATGTACAGCAGGCAATTAGCTGCTCTAATGAAGAGTATACAAATGTATCTGGATTGGGCTAAAGCACTAAAAATAAATTGTTACTGTTACACTACCAGAAACATAGAAGCACTGACAACCAGAAATGAGAAAATGACCTTATTATCATTATTTGACCCTCTTATTGACCCCTGCTGTGCTGTGATCTGCTTACGTAACCAAACCGTTTCACAATTATAACCACATACATGTTTGTCTTTAGGCGACAAAAATATTTGGTTAGGTTCAGGCACCAACAGCACTTTGCTAAATGTAATAGGTAAATGATTACACTTGGTTTCAAATGGGATATGAACACTGGGAGAAAGGCCTGTGTTTGACCTTATGGCTCTCCTAATCAATGACAGCAAAGTGGAGTAGGATTAGCCAATACTCTATTGGGGGGAAAAATTATGTATGATATTATTGCAGCAACATATACATTAGTCACGTCTTTATGTGGACTGGATAATTTGTTGCATGTAAATTATGTGTATGCTGGTGTAACCTAGGGATGGGCATTTCAAGCAGAAATACTAGTCGATATTCAGAGAGCTTTGCAAATAGGAAATTGCTTGCAAACCAGAGTTAAATCATATCTAGAGTGAACAGGTGTTTCACCAACTTAACTAAACATGATTCACCTAATTTTTATTTTTAATATAAGCCAAATCCCACCTTAGATTCCCTGTCTTGGAGAAAGGATCAATGCATTCATCTCTAGAAAGGATCCGATGAGAGAAAAGCTTCTTTTCAGGGTCCAGAAAGCCTAACAAAAGGAAAACACAATTACAATTAAGAAAAAAATAAATAAAAACACAATTCAGCTGTATCTAAAATCACAAACTTCTGTATTTTCAACTACTTTTCTCCAGTATTTCCTCATAGAATCAAGGAAAAGAAACCTAACTCTCTCAGGCTTTCTAATAAAGCCACCAAAGAAATACACTTTTGATGAAACCTTGGAGATAAAAGAGCAGGCCAGAATCTTCTTTAACCATAAGAGAAGCTGTCCATAGCTGGAGCACTTCTTTACAAAATGCCGACCTCCTTGCAGCAGGGCCAGTAGTAAAATCCAATTCAAAATGCATTAAACATTCATCATTTGGAGGCAAAACAGTACTGGAACTGAACTGCTTCAATTATATACAGTATGATGATGCATGCAGCCTGAATACCAACGAAAAAGTGTATATAATATTAGACCAAATATAAACGCATTCAATTACTTCCTACACTTCAACATGATCCAGCCTTGAATCATACACTGAAACCAACCCCAGTCACTAACCAGGCAGATGCTGATAAAACTATTCTGGGGATTGGAGGATTGGTTACCTGCCAAAATGTTAAATGCAGAACATAAAATGGCTTTACGTGCATTCTAAAATTTCACATGACTTCTTCTTGCAAATGACATTAAATGCACAACAGCGAACAAACATCAGCTGGAACTAAACAAAAGCAGACACTTCCCTCTTATGGACAAAAACAGGCAGTACAAGTGGGAAACCAAGAGTTTCTCCTGGACTGTGAAAATGTAATTGTTTGAATTTTGTTGCATTTTGATATCAATAAAAACAGGTGGATTAATGTAATTAATGTCTTCTATGTGGAAAAAGTGCTGTAAAATGCAATCAATTACCAGCAATGGTGTGTGCGTAAAGGCGGCTCCCAAATGTGAAGACATGTAACTCATAGAGTTTGGCAATTTTCTCCAAGAATTCCTTGCAGTGTGGGCGTAATCGTGTGTGGAGCATCGGCTCTCCTCGCCCCAGCTGAAAGTGGAAAATACCCTGGAGGAATTGACAAAAGTATTAACTATGACACAATCAATTAAAAAAAAAAGGTTCCTTTCAGACAGGTTGTTTTATGGCTTTGTACAATGTTGCCAGACATTGCATTTATTCTTCACATATAAAATCAAGTTTTATGTTGGAGCGATAAAGATGGAAGTATCGATGAAAAAACACACAAGAGGTTATTTTCTTAAACGTGAGTTCCTTTAGTGGTAGAACATAAAGCTTTGGTTATAGAGGTCTTGAATCAAACATTGATGTTGCCTCTGTAAAATTTGGACTGGAATAGTGATATAATGGAATAATACCTTGTTGGACATGCGCTGGCAGTGCTGTTCAGTAGTGTGGATAAGCGTCTGGTCCAGATCCACCATCAGGACCAGCTTTTTGTTCCGGTGGAGTCTCTGCTGGTCTTCTCTGCCCAGCTGTTCTGCTTGCTGTTGGGAGAAAATGAAAACAATGAACGTACTGTTAGAAAACTGTTTTTAGCAGGGATAATACAAATAAATCGATATATCAATGTATACATCAATGTAAATGTACGGATGAGTATTAGAGCCAAGTATGAGGAAGATTTTTTTTAATGTAGCAGTGTGACAATAATTAAAATGGGAGGAATAAAGTTGAACTTTCAGTATTATAGTGTCAAGCAAAAAAGTAATATTTGGAAGATTTCCATTGTTTAGCAGAGAATGTATTTGAAATGGTGAGAAAAAATGTAAACTTTCAGTTTCCAGTCATTTAGTGGATATAGTTAAGCAGCTAAATTGTATCTGCAGTCCCTGGGTTGGAAGTAACACTATTAGGTATATATTATTATATATTATATTAGGCATATATTGCACTGATAACATAATGCACTTTAAGTACTATATAATAATAAAAAACAACAAATACATTAAGGAGGAAAATACATATACACATATATATATATATACATATATAAAGTATTCAAAAGTATGTTAAGTCAGTTCCACAGATAAGGTAGTAACATCACTAATGATTGCAAGTATAGTTTTATTTTAGCCATATCTCAGGTTTATGTGTACAGGTTGGGAAATTAGGGCTTACCATTTGCCCCAACTCCATATGTCTGAATTGTACAACACAGTCTCTTTTTGTGGTTGACCTTAATGTTGAATGTTTAAAATATCTTAATTAAATAAAATCAACTTTTGTAGAACATGGCATGGTGACGGCTATTGGCCTTTCTGTCAAGTGCTTTTAGTTTCAGTTTGTAAAGGGACTTTACTTTATTGTCTCAGAGCTGTCATGCTTTCTTGTGACCAGCTTGTAAAACAATATGTTATACGTTTGTGTGTCCTTGGTGGCAATGAAGTCTGCATGTAGTTCCCCTAACATAGTAATAAAGTTGTATTCAATTGGGTTGAATTCAAATATTCCAGGAAAGCAAATAGGAATACTGGTTAGGATGATGAATTGGCCTAAAGTTTAGAGGGGAAAAATATGCCCTCCAATAATCCACATGAACACATGTATTTTTTGGCATGAAAATCAACTGAATCTAAAAATTTAATTGAACGATACAGAATTCTGCACAATTACTGGAATTGTTCTGTGATGATTTGGGGCATTGTTCTTCCAAGAGGAATACACAAAAACAAAAAGAGATAGTATGAATAATGAGATAATGGTATGAATGTGAGGTATATTTGCCCTATTAGCCCAATCTCCCATGTATCGCCATTGACTCACCTCTGAGCTGACCATCAGCTCAGGCACACTGTGCACCATGGAGACTGTTGCTGTGGAGATGGGAGTTTGCTGGTTTCCATTCGTGCTCTGCAGCCTGAGAGAGAGAAATAAAAAGAGTGGGAGTCATACACTTTGTGGTTTATATATTTCTAACATCCTCTCACATATTGTGACTGAAAATAAAAACTAGTTTTAACAGATGTGCAAATTGTAATTTGTTAGACTAAGAAGCGGTTACTGGCTTGATTTGAGCACATTTGTTGTACAACACAAACAATACTTCAGTTACGAAGTGATCTGCCTGGTTGTTGGCCGTTCTAAGTGTCACTGGTCCTACCAGAACCTGTTGCTTATTAAAAATCCTTTTGTGAAGACAAAGTTCCTCAAGGCTTGTTGAGCATGAGTGTACAAAGATTCTCATCATCAAATATTGAAATGTTTACCCATGTTACATATCGGAATTTTAAATTAATTTAACAAATATGTGTATATATATATATATATATATGTGTAGGTTTTGGAGGCTGTGGAGGCGCCATAGAGACAGAGTTGAGAGACATTAGTCTGTTGAAGATCTTATTGTAACATTTGTCTTTTAAGAATATTTTTTATGCATGATGTACAACACTTAAATGTTAGACAAAGAGTGGAATAGAAGTGGGTATTGGATATTGGTCCAGAACAGACAAGGGCAGGAATGAGTAAAATTAGAGTGGATTTATTTCATGCAATCTATATTTACAGTATATCATTGGCACATGAGGAACCTTGCATCATTTAAAAAAAACGTAACAATCACAGCTAGAGTCAAGAAATGTAACAGACAACTTACTAATAGTTAAAACTATAAATCAGCATGGAAATGACAACCTTCAACCTATACCACCATATCCTGAATGGACACATTACAAACACTAACAACAAAAGGTAACAAATACATTTTGGAATATAAAACTGTACTTAAAAATACTCAGTCCTACACCAGCTCTAGGCAGATATACGGTAGGTGTTTGCAGTACACTGTTTCAAGAAAAAAGCCAATCAAATTTCTTTTGACAAAAATAACTGGAATGAAAATTTAACATTTCTTTTTGAAAACCCAGAATCAGAATTTTGGTAGTGGTTCTCGATGACAGACCCTAGTTCCAAGTAGAACCCCCTCTGTGGGTTCTACATTACACCATTGGAATATTACAGGTTTTTGGTTAGAACCCCACATGGGTTTTAGATCAAATCCTCTAAATATAAAAAGGTTCTCAGTGAGATACCCTGCATTGATACTAGATGAAACGCTTAGAATAATAAAGGGTTCTTGGTAGAATATCAGGGTGGTTTTGAGATAAAAGCCTAAGAAATAAAAGGGTTCTAGGTAGAACACCCTCTATGGATCCCAGAAGAAAACCCTTGAAATATCAAAGCATTCTTAGTGGAATACCATGGATTGAGTCTTGTTAGCACACATACACATTTGAAATGTTTTGGACCCTCCAGAGGTGATTCTGAGTGGAACCATTACACCATTAAAGAGTTTCTTTTGAAAGCAGCTACACTGTAACCTCTCAATAATAATAATAATAATAATAATAATAAATATATATATATATATATAGTGTGTATATATATATATATATATATATATATATATATATATATATAGTGTATATATATATTTATATATATATATAGTGTATATCTTCAATAAATTAAACCTGCCATTAATTTAGAGTTTATTGAACTCTTCTGATAGCTGTGAATTGTATGTCAATGAAATTGACAGCAAGATAGCAGAGTAAGATCACTTGACCTGAGTTGTACTCAGCTCTCTCTTTATGACCTATGGTGCCCCCTGATGGTTATAAATAACAGAATCTACCACAAATATGTTGGTTTGGATAAAGTAATTTTTAAAGCGCAGGAATGTGCCTCATTTTAGAAAGATATATCATAAATGAGATCTAAATTTTTCACTGAATGGTGTTGAGATATAGTATGTGAAATGGTTAGCATTAACTTCTACATTTGGATGTTTTGTTCAGTTTAATGTACCGTGAAGGTCAGTGTATGATCAAAAGTGTCAATGATATCATCTCAAGAATAGAGAGAAAAATAAAAAAAATGTAGCCTATGTTTCCTTAAAGTGTAAAAGTAACAGCTTTTTTATTTCCTTACTGAGTCAGGTCCTGGCCACATTCAGCACATAAACCCTTCATTACTATAGGATGGCTGCATTCCTCAATTTTGACGATGACGCCCCTGAAAAAAAGGAAAGAGAACATTAGTGTAAATACTTACTTTTACTTTTTGTTGTGGGCAAGGCATTGTTATAAATGGAGTTTATTAGAGAATAGTCCCCAGGTGGTAGAATGACTTGCCAAACTCCATTCGGTCTGCAGAGTCCCTTACCACCTTTAAGAAAAAGCTAAAGACCCAGCTCTTTCATGAACATCTCTGCACTTAATGATATTGATGCTATTAATGATGGCATTGAGGATGTTGATAAGGATATTCATGATGATGATGATGACGACTATATTGACCTTGTTGGTGCTGCTGATGATTATTATAACAAAAAAAACCACCCTGTGCGCTGCCTGTCTGCACCAGTGTCCAGTCACACTTGAAGATGTTTGTTGGCACTTACTGACTTTGCTCCCTCCTGTCTTGATCGTTGCTTGTGTTGTATTAACTCTCAGATGTGCTAGCTTTGGACAAGCGTCTGCTAAATTAAATTGTAACAGCGTAAATTGTGTAATGGTGGTAGAGCACATTAGGTAGATGTTTTGGCTGTTGGTTAGCTGTGACCCTCAAAACTATATGTTGGGATTGCTTTGAGTAAATCTTTGGTCATTACTTAGAGAACAAGCTATAAATCCAGTCAGCATTATCGTATTTTCAATAATGAATATCTTAACACACACCTGCTACTTCCCTTATTTAAAACATTACAAATAGAAACACTTTTAGTGTATCTATATATTCATGTTTTACTTCTTCAGAACATCAGTTTATTTGTATTTACAAACATTTGGACACACTGTCCAGTCAGTTATTATTTCAGACTCAGGGCACGCCACTGTCACCACAAGCATCTTGGATTTTCAAAGACAGGCGTTGGGAGTTTACAGGGAGCACAAGCCCTTAATTTTTCACTGACATCAGGTGTGTTTAAAATTACTATACTTTTGAACAAGTGGGACACTTTCAAGTATGCCTTCTTTAAAGAGAAATGGAACTCAGTAGCACTGTTTTAAATACATGATAGAGACACACCTGTCCTCAAGCAGTTGCTGGTAAATATATTTTCTGTTATTCTGAAATTATAAACGGGCAGGCAGAAGCAGGAATAACAACGGCAGGTTCGCAATATAGGGGCAACAGGGCCAACCAGAAACACTGCAGACTCCCAACAGCTGTCTGTCTGTCAACCTTTGCATTGTGTACACATTTCTTTCACGCGAGTGACGGCTGCGTCAAGACATACAAAACGAGACAACACTTAATGTGCTTTTGCCCCCAAAATAAAAGCTCAACGTTTTGCTTTCAACCATGATGGCACGTTAATAGTGGAACAGATAAGGGAAAGATACAACTAATGTTGGCTACAATTTCTTCTTTGAATTGCATTTCATTTACACGATAGTTGTTTCGACTGAAAAGTTAAGAAACAGCTTATCAAAAAAAATGCTCTTATTTTGAAAGTGGCCAAAAGTCTCCTTGTTTATTTTGACTGACTTGACAGTGATACAAGCAAGTGCTGTGAGCGTTGGTCTGAGTATGGCTAGCAAACAAGCTAACGACTTAGCACCTAACTATATAGCAATATTAGCTTGTTAGCTGGCTAACGTTGCACTGCGGGTGAAGTCAGCAAAGCGGTGCGAAAACCACAACTGACATGTTTGTTGTAGCTTATCCAGGCAGCTAGGTAATGTGAAAGCGAGCAGAGTGACTCACCCGGGGGGTATGACTTGTCCAAGTTGACAGCATAGCTCCTTAACTACTCCAGCACGGTCCGATTTCACCTTCTTCTCTGGTAGCCTGGGAGCCTCTGTCCCCTTTTCCTGAGGTATGGGAGCACACAGTGCAAGCACAGAGTCCACGTTAACAAGAGAGCCGGGTTTGACTTTCCACTCTAGAAGCCGTAGAGGGAGAGCCCCAGTCGGCCAGCAGATATCTGCCACCTGCACCGCGGGGCCCTCCACTGCTGCACCGCCGCCTCCACCGCCAGAATCTGCAGGAGGATCCTCCATCTGCCCTGCACAACCAAAAAAATCCCTTTAGTTTTTAGCAACAGTCCGCTTATAACCTCTGCACTAGACCTCGCAATGTCCTGTGTATCATTAAAACGTGTAAACCATTAGCTGCAATGGGAATTAAAACAAATGTGCTGCCAATTCGAGCTCTGAAGCTTCCAGTCAGCTTGGTTCGCTCTTCCCGCCCGTAAACAGGAAAGCGCAATACTGCAGCGACACGGACCGCTACAGCATCCGGTAGACAAAGCAAGACCAAGCAGCAAGATGAAAACAATTTTTCCACTCACGTTTCAAAATAAAACACCTACTAAAATACAAGAGCTATGAGTTTTATTGGCGCGCAGTATGCAGTTTTTTCTGCATGCGTTATCAAATTATACCCATGATTATTTAGAGCGTTTTTTTATTTTCTCATTTTTGTGTGTGTAAGTGATCACTTTTACAGCCTTTTTTTGAAAGCCATCCCACGTTTCTGGTATCGTTTCAACCAAATCTCAATTGTCCACGCCATAGGTCCACACTGGCAGCGATGCACTTGCGATGGCCACGGTTTTTTTTACATTTTTATTTTGAGTCATATACTAACATAACGTTGAATCCAAACAAAATAACTTTCCATAAAGCTTGAGATAGAGGCCGTGGAACCCACAAAGGCTTACGTGATGTAATATGATGTAACATAGAACTAATACTACACTTATCTCTCATGTGGCTCCAGTCCATCCGCGGTAGCAGGCTTATTTGCCTGAGGGTGCATTTATTAGCGTAAACAATTGGTACTCCGGTTATCAACCAGTAGACTATGCAATTAAAGTGCATTTAAAAGCAAGCTGTCTTAGTGAAGTAAGCTACTGCCAGTAATGAATTTTTTCTTATTATTTTTTCTAAATTATTATTTCAACTTTTGGTTAATGTCAAGTGAATACAATAAAACGTAAATTGTATTCACTTGACATGGAACCACTACGTATAATCAGTGACGTACATTTCGGTACCCAGAGAGTGCTTGAGATTCATCCATACACAATCCGCATTCCTGCCGAATGTTACTTTACCAAACTTTATCCGCTGTGCTCTTAGCAAAAAGCTACACTTTTTCACATGGACAGAGGTCTTTACAGACAGGTGACGTGTTTTGAAACTGTGACAGCGCTTACACCCTCGGTTAATGAATAACACTAGCAAATACATTTTACATTCGAAAAACTGGTAATTCTAATTGTTAGGATGGCACACCCCAGGCTCTATATTTTCGAGTACCTGAATAAAGAAAAGCGTTAGATGTTTGCACAAAACAAACCCCCATCCGGCAAAAGTATTTTAAGCGACAGCGGAAGTCCTTGGGCATATATCCTCTTGTTCTGTCTTACTTACTCTTTGTGCTTCCCCGCCTGCCTTGTTTACTAAGGAGGTGGTTCTTGTAGTCGATCACATTGGGAAAGACACCTTGGTACTGGGACATCCCTTTCAGCAAAACTATTTTATATCCAAGGCAACATGACTGGGGAGACCATCAGAGTGGTAAATGAACGATGTTTCAAATTTTTTTGGCTGCGTTTGAGAACATTAATAGTGTCAGCTGAAGTTAGCTGGTTGGCCAACAGCTAACCACGTTAGCGTTAACAGTAGTTAGCCGGCAATGTTAGCAACATATATCAAAGGTATTAAGGGCGGTGTTCAGGAAATAAAGCTTTTTATTTGTGTGTGTGTGTATGTGTGTGTGTGTGTGTGTGTGTGTGTGTGTGTGTGTGTGTGTACAAGACATGTTAGAACATGTTAGTGTTGTTATTTTCAATTTGACACAAGCAAAATTATTGTTTAGGTTGCTTGGGAGTTTTTTTTTTTTACATCTTACAATGGCTGTTGCTGTAACTTGGTTTGACAAGTGCCCCTACATGAAACTTCTGTTTATTACTTAGTAATACAAAACCTGTCTGGATCAGATTAGACCAAGTGAGAAGCATTTTTCTTCAGTATTGTTCTGCAAAGTGTGTAAGTGACAGGGAGTTCGTTTGACATTGCTGTGTTCAGGTCCCTGACATCACAGCTATCTGTACATCACTTTGTCAGCACTGGAGACATTTTGTCCCTCAGAAGCAGACAGCGAGAAAAAACAACAAAGTACCCCGGCTGACCACATTGGCCTTGATCTAGAACCCCCTACAACCTTCTACTTCCTTCCAGCAAACACACACAAACATAAACACACACTTGCATGTTCTCTTGCTTTTACTTCACCCCACTACCTAGGCCTGTCTCGTGAATCAGGCTTAAAGTCATTAATGAAAATAGTTATTCAATAGTTGCCTCCCAAAAAGCCATTGGATACTGCCTGAAAAAAGTAATTGAATTAAGCACAAGCATAAAAATTGCTTGAATAAGAAATTGAGAAACCAAAAAAGGATCTCCAAAACAGGAAGTTGACAATGTGGACTACTAAAAGTAAGTACACAACACTGTCAGTCAAAATTATTGGAAAGGGAAGGATTACCAGCAACTGTGCCCTAAAAAAATGAGAAATGTGTTTTAATGAATAAAAGAACACAATCAAGGTCATATTAAGTGTAATACTAAAAAGGTTTTTCAAAAGATATGCTTGTCCTGCAGAACTAAATTAAAACGACTGCTTGGAAAGGCAGGTGTGGACGGGATCCTTTGCCACATTAATGGGGCTACAAATCCCTCAGAGGAGTGTAAGGCGTGGTGGTAAAAATGGTACTCTACTTTGAAACTGAAAATGTAATAAAAATACTTCAAGCAAATAGAGGGATTATGGTTTATAGTATAATCTATAAGTGGATCTCAGCATAGTTGTCTGCATTAGCTTTAGAGCTGAGTGGATTACCCTACAAGCTCTACAAGACATGCCATTGTGTGCAAAAATCTCCTTTTCGCTCAAGCCAGTGAGGTGGTACAAGTATACAATAGTGTTGTCGCTGTGACAGAGCCAGGGTCCAGAGTTTCTGTCCCTAATGATCTTTCCATAAAACTCTTGTTAGCAGCAGATCATTTGTGTTGCAAAGATAACTAGAGTAAAACAAATATAGGTTACATTTAGTTAAAACCATTATCTTTGGCCTCGGCTGTGATCTCAGGCCAGAGTTCTCATACAGTGCTTTTTTCCCCTTTTTAGTTAAGGTTGTGTCTGCGTCACATGGCTCTGCTCCAAAGGTGTCCACATCCTGTCTCGTCATTCCAAACAACCAGATCCCTCAGCTCACTCAGGTACCAAATAACTGCAAGGCCATATTTACAAATCAAATTGTAGGCATAGTGATGTTTTTGTCTTGATAAATGGGACTTTCTCTTTGCTGTTTGCAGGGAAAGTAAACGCAGAGGGCTGTTGTGGAAGACACTTGTTGGTATCTCTTTTGGTGTACCTGTTGCAGTGGGTGTCCAGTACGCTGCATCAGATCCAAGAGCGAAGAGGAAGATGAGGACTGTGATCCAAGGATTTGGTCGATTCTTCAGGTATGTCTTTGTCAACAGATGTACCTTATTAATTCAAGTTCTTTGCTTATAGGATTGTTTTCAAGTAAAGAAGAATGAACTGAAATGGTAATATCAACACAATCAAAGTTGAACTTTGTTAGCTAACATTAGCCACTATGAGCTACTGGTCCATGCAAGGTCACGTTCAGACTTGTGTTTTTTTTCACTGAAAAGTTCATAAAAATGTTGATTGACACAAACATTTCATATCCACATATCAAAATTAAGTATCTGCAATGAGAGGACACTGTTCACCACATAAGGAAACAGGGTCATCAGGGTGGGGAAAAGTCATTATATGTATCTAGATTCTTATAACCTCAGCAAAAATGTAAAATCTGAGCTAATCCAGTCCATTGAAGCACAGAATATTATTGATATTTCCATCCATCGAGATTTAACCTAGAGGATGGAATTATTACTTGTCACTTGATTTGAGGACTGTATGTAACCAAGTACAGGCAATCTTTTATGATCACATACAAAATATATGCACAGGAAGAATGGGAAATAAGTATTTTTTGTCGTATTATGTCGTATTATTAAAGTAAAAAGAGAAATAAAATTAAAGACAACTTTAATGGCCAACAGAAGCAAGTAGTTCGGATACCCAATATTAAAGCCACAGGGACCGATAGGTTTCAGTCTTTATGAAGCTACCCTCACCTACTAACATCAGCCTTCCCCATAGTATCATTATTGTTGCTGCTAATGCTAATAGTAGACCTGTTGACTTCAACTGTTACAATTACGATTACCTCAGCCTTTATCATTACTCTGCTTCTCTCGCTAATTTATTTATTTATTTAGCCAATCTTCACCCTAGTCTACCACTATTATTGGCATTGTAACCATAAGTATGTGTCTGTTGTTGTTCATGTAACAAGGACATATGTTGTTGTGGTAACAAGAACATCTGTTGTTGTTGCTCTCTTTGCCTGTCTCTATCCTGCATCTCCTTCTATCCCATTTTCGGCCCATCCAGTCGAGGCAGATGGCTGTTCAACATGAGTCTGGTTCTGCTCGAGGTTTCTGCCTGTTAAAAGGAAGTTTTTCCTTGCCAATGTGCCGAATTGCTAAGTGCTACTCATGGTGGATTGATGTTGGGCCTCTCTTTAAATAACTTAACAAAGAGTCGGTCTAGACCTGCTCTTTCTGTAAAGTGTCTCGAGATAACCCTGGTTATGATTTGGCGCTATACAAATAAAATTTGATTGATTGATTGATTGATTGGCTCCAGCCAACCCTTAGTGTTACAGACTGGTGTTGAGGGCTTGATGTTTAAACTAACAGCTATTGCTGCTTGAGAATCAGTACTCTCCTGGTTTACGAAGCTATCTTCATGGCTTAGCTATACAAGGCTCTGTTTTTCATATTAATTGGCAGCAGATTACAAGTATACTGTGTTGTATTTTACATATATATCAGCTGATCATGAGATAATTCTCTGGGATTAATTTAGCATCTGATACAACAAGAGAGAGGGAAAGCGAGTTAAGTTTTTGTCCCCAAGGGGAAATGAGTCTTACCCACAGTTGCTAATAGAGATAATTTTATGATTGCTCACATTCCTGTTTATGTTTTGTAGAAAGTCCCTGTGATGTCTTATCTATGTGTCCTCAGATCCCTCTCGGTTGGAATCTTTATCTCTGTGGATTATTGGTGGACCACCAATGTGGCTCTTCATGGTCTAGATGAGGTAAGTTTCATGTAATGAAAATGGGGTTTGGTAGGTTTAATTATTATGGATTTATATCTCACACTCCATTATGTGTATATCTTACTTACAGCCTAACAAGGCATATTTTTCCTCTCCGAATTGGGTGACAGTGTCAGTCTCAAAAACGGCATATCCGCCAGGTTCTACTTGATACATACCAAGATCTATCTGTTTTTGAAATCAAATAAAGCATTCTATTATTGATGTTGATCAAAGGCAAACACAATATAGAGTACGAGGGATGGCATTCACACAGGCCAACAGTGTAGACACCACACTACACTCTGCAGCAGTCCAGAGAGATAGCAGTCACGTACAGGTAGATTAAGGTGGTTTGTACTGAGCTTAAGTTACGAAACACATAACCACATTTTCTTTCCACCTCTCTTGTACACTATTCGGTAATAAATGCCAAAACAAATACTTAAAAAAAGATTGCATCATGGGCCTGTGGTTACACATTCATTGTTCCCTGTGATGTTCTATCACTTAGGGTGTTAATATTGTAAGGACAATAATGTCCTACTGCTGTCCTCCCCTGCTAGAGCAGCCCATCCTACTTGGCTGAGATGTCAGCCTGCCATCAGAGGGCAGCAGAGTGCATGGTTGAGGGAGCCATAAGGAATGGAGGAATATACATCAAACTTGGTCAAGGTCTGTGTTCCTTCAACCACCTCCTGCCCCCTGAGTACATCCACACCCTGCAAATACTGGAAGACAAGGCCTTGAACAGGAAGTACAAGGAGGTGAGAACGGCAACACAAACAAGGCAGACGGTTCAGTTTCGGAGGACAGTTTGAAATTCCTCAGGATTGTGTATGTCTCCGTTACAGGTCGATGCTCTCTTTCAAGAAGACTTCAACAAAACCCCAGAGCAGCTTTTCAAAACGTTTGACTATGAGCCCATCGCTGCTGCCAGCTTGGCCCAGGTTCATAAGGCAGAACTGGTTGACGGGACTCCTGTTGCTGTGAAGGTGAGCATGACTCTGAGACCAAAATCAACTTTTTAATTTCCTACTCACTTTCCTTTTTACTTTCAAGTACAGAATTTCCAGAAAGTGAAAGGTTATATGTTATAGATGTACAAAGTGTACTGTGCAGAAGCAGACCTGTTTTGAGTCATGTCACTTTACCAAACACCTTGAATAAGCTTTCCAAGTATTTTCCCTCTCGATCCAAAGCTAAAACTACATTGAAATAAGGTCCAGTCATGACTTCTTTGGGGGCATTTTGGGTCATTTATGGGAGAGGGAAGTCTAAATTGATAAGCATAATCTTTAAGTTCTGGCTGTGTTTCCTAAATTCTGGCCCTTGCAGGTGCAGTACATTGACCTCAGGGATCGGTTTGATGGTGACATCAGAATATTGGAGATCCTGCTGGATATTGTTAAGTTCATGCACCCCAGCTTTGGATTCAGATGGGTTCTCAAGGTAAGAAAACATGTATATTTGTTGCTGTAAATCTCTGGGGGAGGAAGATTGTTTGCCAAATATTGATTTTTATTTTAATACCTGTAGGACCTAAAAGGCACATTGGCTCAAGAGCTTGACTTTGAGAATGAGGCCAGGAACTCTGAGAGGTGTGCAGAGGAGCTGAAACACTTGACTTTTGTTGTTGTACCCAAAGTCTTCTGGGAGCAAACTAGCAAGGTAAGCTTATATTAACAAATACGTAGGAAAAAATAACTGATCTCTCATTATGTCCTTGGCTAAATCACTTTTTTTTCTCTGATTCAAAGAGAGTGTTGACAGCAGAGTTTTGCCATGGTTGCAAAATCAACAATGTGGAAGAAATTAAAAGACAAGGATTAAGTTTGAAAGATGTGAGTTTATGCACTCTACACAATAGCTGATACTCATCTCAACAGTGGAAAATAATCATAGAGATGCTGTCTAACACAACTCATCTAATATTTGTTTTTCAGACGGCAGATAAACTTATCCGAACATTTGCTGAGCAAATATTCTACACAGGCTTCATCCACGCTGACCCACACCCTGGAAATGGTGGGTACATTAGTTTGTTAACATATGTATAAAATATATATATATATATATAACAATATTGGTATAGTGTAGTTAACATGACATGCTGAATTAGATAACGAACATGGCAAATATTTACTTGCTAAACATCATGTTAGCATGCTGATGTTAGCATTTAGCTTAAACAGGGTTCCCATGCAATATGGAAAACTATGGAAAAGCATTTCAGTCATTTCCAGGTCTGAATCAATGACTGTATGTATAGATGGACAACGCATCTCCATCTGCTCCCATTGTACAAAATTGATGCCAAAATAGCCCCTGTGATAGACGCTGCGTGATAGATTATGAAACTTTTCAATTTTGGTTCTTATTTATGAAAGACATGAAAATATAGGTATTACAATATTACATTTCCAATATGTTAAAGGAAAGTAACAAGATTAATTAGCATCAGATAGTTTATTTCCATTTTTGGTAGAGATGTTTGACAATGGATTGTAGGAGTCCGGACTAAACGCCTATAATGAGTAAATGCTAATTCTTCAAGGGCTGTTTTTGACAATCCCAGATAAAAGTGTTGGTTGGCTATGTATTGTAAATGAAAAAAAAACATCCCTAGATTAAAAAACAAACAAACCAAAAAAAAATGTTTTAGAAATTTATATTTGGATGTCAAATTTGTTCTGAACAGTCTACAGAGAAGTCTTGAAATTTGGGTCTGTAAGTATGGAATTTTACTACACCTTCACAGAGCCAAAGTCATGACTCTAGACTTAGTGTTATAGGGATGTACAAAGATATTATGATAACGATCATTGTAAGATCATTATATGATGTATATTATATTATCATTATTAATAATATCATTGTGTTGGCAGTTCTAGTGAGACCAGGTCCTGATACGAAGGCAGAGTTGGTGCTCTTGGACCATGGCTTGTATGAATACCTCAGTCAATGGTAAGATTCACCTGAGTCTGTTTTGTTAAACCTTTTAACAATACTCTGCTCTCAGCTGTAACTGTGACCTTTACCTCAGTGACAGAGTTGCCCTTTGTAAACTGTGGAGGTCCATAGTCCTGAGAGACGAGGCAGCAATGCAGAAGTATTCCAATGCACTTGGTGTCAAAGGTACATGTTTTTGAATGTAGTAGGCAGAAAATGCTGTATATATATATATGTGTGTGTGTAAATAATACATTTGTTGGCGTGCTTAAATGATCTCCTAAAAAAAATGTCAAAACATTTCTAAACTAAATTAGATTTATTTTACTACTTCAAGCAGATCAACTTAGTTGTTGCACCCTAAAACAATTTAATTTCTCATGTTATGTTCTGCAGAGTACTTCCTCTTCTGTGAGATGCTGCTGCAGCGACCCATCAACATGAAGGAGCTGGGTCTGTCCAACATCCTGAGTCGAGAGGAGACGACCTACATGCGTGAAATGGCCCAGCACCGCTTTGAAAACATCATGCAGGTGCTGAAGTCGATGCCTCGGCCCATGCTGCTCGTCTTCCGGAACATCAACACGGTCCGAAGCATCAACATCACTCTGGGAGCCCCAGTGGACCGCTACTTTGTCATGGCCAAGAGGTTAGTGTCAGTGTTTAGTCAGTGAGGTGATGTCATATAAAGCTATCCCACAATACAAAATGTTCCTAAAATGTAACTTTAAAGATCAGAGGCTTGGCTTCATGATGATATTTTTTAACTGCTGGGACTTAGTGACCTAATTATGTTGACATCTAACAAATATTGCATGCTTTGATTGTTGTAGGATGTTCTATTTAGAACTTAGTTGACTAAGTAAATATAAGTACATAGACTCTGTAAATATTCAATCTGATCAGTGTGCTGAACTTGTCAGTTTTTTGCTATAAATAGTTTTGATGTAAAAGGATGTAATACAGGTAAAACATGTATGCTTTTTGGTCTTTTTAGATCATGTTGTAGTGGTGCATTGTAGTGTTGGTTTGTCATATTTTCTTTGGAGAATTTGTCTAACTGAAGTGATATAACCAAAATGTTGCTTGCTATAATTTTTCCAGTAGTTTGTAATTGATTAAAAATGACCACAGCAGAAGTGATAGTCCTGAGAAATAGCAAAAGAGCAAAGAACACTGAAACTACTCTCACTCATTGCGCTGGTTAAGAGGCTCAGCAGTTGCGATTGAGCAGTGGGTTGTCTGTCCATACTGTGGCTAAAAATCCCAAGCATTTTAGAGAATAAGTTCAATACAGTTAATGCACTTCTCATTTTTTAGTGCGGTGCGAGGCTGGGGGAAGCTTCAGGTAGAGAGGACCGGGATGCTGACCAGGCTCTGGGTTTTCAGCTGGGTCAGGTCAACATGGGAGAGCCTCAAGTTCGAACTGGCTTTAAGGTAAAGACTCAGTTTGTGTCAACAGATTATGTTTTGTGATAGCCACTTTACGTTTCATTAATGTACCATTAATAAATTCCGCGCTACATCAGAATCCTGCACATCAGAATTATTTGCATATTCACTATGCATTTAAACCACTGCACACCCGCTTGGCAACTCGTATAATTCCTGCAGATATCGTACAGATCTTTCATTACACTTTAGAAAATAAAGTTGTTTTTTTTGCTTACTTTTATATTTTTTATAGTATATTTTATTCTATTTAGTTTTCTTGGTAGGAGTAGCTTTCGTTTTTTCCTGTAGTTATATATTAATATATAAATATATGTATATTTATTGTTATACATCAAACCTACCTGGCATAAGTCCTTGTACTGATTGGACCCAACAAATATTAATGATAGGTCTCCTTTATAGGTGGGAGATGGCATCGATGAGTCTGACCCGTTGTTTTCTGAGCCTGCTGTCGTACTTCGGTCTGACATCTGTGGACGCAGAACTGCTCGAGTACTTGAGATAGGGCAAACATCTCTCCCACTAAAGGAACAGTGAAGGAGGAGCTATGCCAAACACATGATAATGCAATCCAACAGCTTTTCACTAAAGTAGCTGCGCCAAATACTTCAAGGTGCTGCCCAAATGTTAATTCTCTACACCAAATCATCCTGGCCTCTGGTGGCTGACGTGACTTCTACAGCAGGACTGAGAAGTTTTGAACGGCAGAACTTTAAACCACCAAACCCACTCCAAAGTAGGTTCCCAGAGGCTCAGAACTGAACAGCATGTTGAAATTGTTTTATATATATTCTGGTATTTAAATTGTTAAAGTTGTTTAATTGTAATCTTAACAAAGCTAATGTTTAATTTTTAATGATGAAACATGATTTTAAGCTGCAGTTTGTTTTTAAGAATCATTTTTTCTATCAGAAAATATTTTGTAGCAGCTGCAGCTTCCTATCTGGGCAATACTTCAAAATGAGTCACTGTATTCCATGATTAATGCAGAATTAATGTAAGAACAACAATATTAAGCTGCAACCTCACTTGAACACTGGACCATTTAAATGTTACTGCAGCTTTAATGACAGCCATACAACATCAAACATAACATGACATTCTTAAGGATTACAAGAACAATCCAGTGCCACCTCACCAAATATTTTAAATTATCAATGTTAATAAAAATGTTTTACCTCCTTTTTAAACAGTGTTCCTGTCTCATCTCTTAAAGCACAAAAACACACACAAAAGGCTCGTGTAAATTACTTTTACTGATTTTTGTTTTTATACAAAATATCCTAAGAAAAAATTGCTGCTCTTTTCTTTGAATCTAACAAGTAAGAAAGAGAAATCAGGTTTTCACAAAGATGGGCCATAACAAAACATTTTTCTCTATTCAGTATAAAACAGTATTCAGTGGACGAGGCGTGGGAATGTGGCTCTCAAAAATGAGCTGTGACTCTGTCGATCTCCAGAAGGTCATCCAGGATCTGGTGATGAAAGAAGGATAAAATAAGAGGAAGAAGAAAAGTGACATCCCTGCAACCTGTTTCCTGATTTTGCACTTACTATGTCCTGAGTGGTACCAATCTTCTTGGCCAGCTCACTGCGCTCCATTGTACTGAGGTACAAGTACTTGTTGAGGAGTTCTCCATCCAGGATGTTTCTCACAGCGTTCTGCAAGCATCGCCTGTCACTGTGCAGCATCCTGGACACAGGATACAAAAGGGTCAGTTATACCTAACAGTTGAACTACATCTGTCACAGACTTATAACCAGAATTTTTTTTTTTTTTTTTGACACCTACATAAATCAAAATATAAGAAAACAATGTCCCATCTCTAAATAGTGAACATACTGTATATAAAAAGAACTGTATGCTATAAAGATGCAAACCTGAAGGCCTTTGGGTTCAGACCAGCGTGATGGGGCAGCATTGTGTTCAGAGCATTTTGTAACATGAGCAGACGGCGGTACGTCTTCTCCTGCATGGGGAGGAGTAGGCCAACTCCTCCGTCTAGGGTTGCTGTTGGAATATAGATTAAAACCATGGTGTTTTTTTTCTTTGCAGAAATATTAATTTATTGAACCCTGAGACATACAACACACATCATTTCTTAAAATACACACTATACTGTATATAGTATCATTCCACTCTGGACCAGTCTGCCAGAGAGGAAGATTTAGGATGAAATAACTAGAATAAGTTGCAGCTCCAAAAAAACGTATCATCTGTTGGTGGAAATGTATTATGATCTGTGAGGAGAGGTACTTATTTTTCTTTAGCAGAGGCCTGATCACAGAAAGATCACGAAGGTGCAGCTCACAGCATAAAGTCTGCTAATTTGTCTAAATCTGCTGGTCGTGTGAGCTGTTCTGTTTAGATAGTAAGAAGACAGAATGGGGGAGGAAGTCATTCTGCCATTAAGGGGGCAGCAGAGATAGTAACAGAGCTGAATCATCGTCTGTATCATAGACTGTATAAAAAGATGGATATGACAACTCACTAAAAGTGAAGCCAAAACATTTGGAGTGCCCCCTGCTGACTGGCTGCGGTATAGGACATAAAGCCCGCCCCTCCATGTTAACAGATGCTACATGAGTCAAACTATAAAATCAAATATAAGCCAATACATTTTTTCTCAAACATGGATTCTGTCATTATAGTCAGCTCTTATCATGCTGATTTACTTCCAAGTGCTCATTTGACAAGTTTAGTTTTAATTAATTTTTTGATGCTGCAAAAAGGTTGACTGACAGCTCTGTTGACAAATATCTGGATTCTGTTCTGGATTAGCAGAGTAGAGGACGAACGCTGAGAGGAAACATAACTAAAACAATCACTACAGTCACTGAAGTTCCCAGATCCTTGCTGTTTTTTTGGGGTTATTTAAGTGTGTGTTTTGGTTGGTGAAAGTGGCTACGGCGGCTCCACCCGCCGAACTCTACTGCGCAACTCTGGCTCCAAATGATGTCACTATCGCAAGATGGCAGTACCCACCTTGGGGCTATTTTGGCATCAAGTTCATACTATGAGAGCAGATGGAGACACGTCGTCCATCTTTATATACATGTATATGTGTGTGTGTGCAAGGCTGACACTGTTGCGTTGCAGGGCACGGCTCTTTTTGCTCCTGTGAGACCAGCCTGCTATCTAAAGTCATTCATGTCACATTTTCCAATGACTTAATTTTCTATAATTTAATTGATTATAATAAATCTTTTTTTTTTTATTTCTTCTCTATCGTGTTCTTCCTCACATGTACAGAAGAAAAGTTTACCAAATCCATTATAGACAAGAAACCACTTTTATCTACATCCCTTTGTCATCATTTAAAAGACAAAGGTCAGTAGATTAAGCTGCTAGCTATGGCATCTTATTCACTTACCAAACCATGTGATGTGCTTGTTGTCCCAGGTCAGAGCCTTTTTGCTGCCAGTGTCCAGGGACCCTCTGCATGGCATCCTCCAGAAAGTATTAATGTTTGCTCCGGCATTGAAGTCGGCTCGCCTCAGCAGGCGCATTCCTCCAAAGCTCTCTTTAGCTGCAACCACAGACAACACATCACATGTATGGGGGTGCTTTCACACTGTTACAAAACATCTGCAGGTCCAACAACGTCACATACCTTCAGGTAGATACATATAAACATAGAGGTTCTTGTCTCGATCTGACACTACAAGGAAAAGAAGAAAAAAGGTGAATGAGAAGAGGAGGACATTTTATGTTAAATGTATTTCCTCCCAAAGGGAATTACAAACATTACCCAAAAACCCAAGCTGGTTGTTATCCACCATGAATTCAATGCTGTAAACCTCCAGGGGCTTTGCATCCTGTGGCCAAAAAAAAAAGGAAAAAAAGGTTAAAACAAAACAAAGAAGGCTACTGAATTATCTCCAGCTGCCAGAGCTGCTTTCTTCAAGATTAACACAATTGGATCCAAATACCCACAGGAGACACATCGTCAATACTCACTTGTACATCTTAATCAATAAACACTTGAGTGTGTGCCGTGCAGTTAATCTCCCTCAACAGTCATATACAAGATTTAGGCCCTAATCTAAGTAGTAAGTGGGATCAATTCAATGGCTGCAATTATTGTATTTCTTTAGTTGTGTCACATCCTCACCCTGCTGACGAGTGACAAAGTCTTGCTCTCTTCCTGGTAGCGGAGCAGAGAGACGCTCTTCATCAGATCTGCAGCGAGGATGAAATTCTTGATGCTAAACATCTGGTGGATGTAGAGCTGAGTGTCAATGAAGGCCATGCCTGTCAGGTCGTTGTCCTTCAGTACCCACAAGAAGATCTGCAGGAACACAGAGGAGGGTTACACTCTTTGCTTTTGCATTTTAACATTGAACATTAAGTTCATTTGATTTTATTTCTTATGTACCTCTTTGTATCAGTGTAGGGTAGGACAACATGTATTAAAATATAATGTAATCTCAAATACAGTTCTAGAAAATGGGATGGAAGTGTTTATCTAACTCCAGCTCTGTGAATTCACTGAGTTGTCAAGTGTGGGCCCAGACCTTCTGTCCGATGGCTGACACTAGGTATCCGTTGCAGTGACACATCGCTGTCACTGGTCCCTTCTGCTCTTTCTCATAAAGCACTTTGAACTTGTTTTTGGTGAGGGGTTGGCCTGGCTCTGGCACAACTTCAATGATATCCAGGATTAAAATCTAAACACAAGTATCAAACAACAGGTCATCACTATGTTTTTTAATTTGATCATCATTTTGTATTAAATGTAAAACATGGTGAGGTGGCATTGTTGTGTGCTGCTCACTCGGCCCCTGCAGGTGACCTCCTCCCCCTGCATCGTGCAGGTGCCAGCTGCTATGTAGCCCTTCAGCCCAGACACAGTCTCCTGACTCCTCAGTGCCACCGTCTTCATACAGGTCACATGTTCCCACTCCTCCAGGTCGATCCTTACAAAGACAGAGAGAGGTCATAGTGAGGTCTGGGTACATTCATACACCCATTCACGAAGTAAAAAGGTCAATGTGACACTGTTTTGGATGACGAAATATTGCATGTTTTGATTTGCCTCACATTCTTATATCATACTGTGTAAAACCATTAACTGTATTTAACAGACATAGCCTTTCGGTTTCAAAGGCAAAGCCGATGCTGATGTGCTTTCGACATGGACAAATGAACAGTGTCAAGATCCATATACATTACATCAGTTTGGGAAAAAAGAGTGACTAATGCCAATAACAGCAGGGGCCTCACATGTAAAGCTGACAGGTAAGTAGAACAACTAGAGACAACCAGAATTAATGCTTGAGTATCCCTCAGACAACCAGTCAAGTTGCACTTTAAATCCACTTATGTGTTTACCAGAGAATCAGTGAAACTGTGCCTGGGAAATAGGATATATTTTTCCCTTTGAAAATATATAAGGAAAATAAAACAATGGCGTAAGTAGGCCAAGATTAAACAGGGGAGGTCGCACCACAATCATCTACAGGAGGGACATAAAACCAGGGAAGGTCTCTGTCTTTTCCTTTTTCTTTTTTTTGAGCATGTCTGTGGGAGACTTTACTTATTCATTGTTGTTCTCTTAGAGGGATACAAATTCTCTGCAGGCATTGCAGAGATATTGTGTTAATGTTAACTGAGCTGAGGTCACATTGACCTTGACCTTCAAACACCAAAATTTAATCCATCTAAGTGAAAGTTTGCGTCAAATGTGAAGGGCTTCCCTTCAGGCGTTCCTGGGATACAGCTTTGGAATACACTCAATAAAAGATACCAAAACCAAGACTGCAAAATGCACTTAATTTAACGTCACAGTTACAAACAAAGATATATTGGCCAAGCACTTTCCAATCTATTTTAAATGACAACAAAATTAAAACACATGAGATAGTTCTGCAAACTTTTATACAAACAGTACACTAAATATAATGCAGACACATACTGCATGCCGCTCCTATGTGCTTAAGCTCTGCAAAGAAATAAAACACAATGGTAGAACACAATGCAGAGCAACTAAATGACCTGAGTTCGATAAATGATCTGACATTTCTACCCGATTATATGTGGAACTCTTTATTAAGGACTGCTTAATGTGTATTAACACAATGCTTTCTTATAGATTTTGCAAATTGCATAGGTGCAATGTATAGAAAAAACAGCTTTTTACCGTGTGTTGGGAATGGTCTCCCAGCTGACTGGAGAGATGAGTTGGATGGAGAACTTCTCCTGCTGGGGATTTATGTAACGTTCATCTGCAGGATGTCACAAGAGATACAACAGTAAGATATCCACATATTTGTGAAGGAGGAAATAAACAGCCTAGTGTGAATACAAATTGAGGCGATGCTGATTTTTTTAATGCCTTTATATTGAGATCGAGGACAGTGGATAGTGTTGGAAACAGGTAAGAGAGAGAGTGGGGATGACATGTGGCAAAGTGAAGTAAAAGTAATTGAATTTATGTATAAAAGTGTGAAAAGTAAACATTAAGAGATATTAAGCCAAAAAAAGGACTACCCTAACTGGTTAAATAAGCTAAATAAAATGGTTGAATTG
Organism: Semicossyphus pulcher; assembly: GCF_022749685.1. Lineage (NCBI taxonomy): Eukaryota > Metazoa > Chordata > Actinopteri > Labriformes > Labridae > Semicossyphus > Semicossyphus pulcher. Next base: position 26,537,343 of record NW_027211726.1, read on the forward strand.
TTTAAATAATTTGACCACTGTGGCTCAGTGGTAGAGTCGGTCGTCTCTAAATCGGAAAGTTGGGGGTTCAATCCCTGACAAGTGTCCTTGGGCAAGACACTGAACCCCGAACTCCTCCTGGCATAGCCATCAGGTATGAATGGGCATAGATCTGACTGGAGATTGGCACTTAGGCCTTTGCCATGTGAATGTGTGTGTGAATGTGTGAATGTGACATGTAGTGTGAAAGCAGCTTTGAGTGGTTGCAAAGACTAGAAAAGCGCCGTACAAGTACAGTCGATTTACCATTTAAATAATAGCTAGACTTCATTTGCACTCTATGCCAAGGGGTAAAGTTTACAGATACATTTTTGGTATTTGTCAGCAAATTTTACAGAAAAACTACTGTCCTGACTTTCATGTAAATTGGATGTAGGTTTGGCCAAAGAATAACCCATTTAAATTAAACATGAACAAGCTATTTCAAATAATATCTTCAAACATAGTCGTGGTCGGGGTGACAAATTTCATCTGTTTGCATTCTCACATGCAGTCCACCTGGACAATGTTGGGAATTTTCAATAGTGCAGTGCATGTGTGAAAGGGGCTATGGAGGACTGAACAATGGGTAAAGCAGGGTTCTGCCCTAGTTAGTTAACAGCTGCAATAGTTAAATGAAATGAAAAACCCCTAAAACATATATTATATTGATGATGATAAACTGGTAATAGAGTTCATCTAATAGGGCTTTGCTGGAGTGTCACACAAATAAGAATTGGAACTAATGATGTAAACAATATGTGTGTGTGTGTGTGTGTGTGTGTGTGTGTGTGTGTGTGTGTCCATGTCTGACCTCGATCTATAGTCTCAAACTCCTTCTCCTCTCCAGTCATCCTGGGGATGCGTGTGCAGGGCTCTTTCACACTGGTGCACACAGCATACACCTGAGAGGGAAAAAGCCAAAATCACACAGTAAAACTTCACATCAAAGACTAATCCCTTCAAAGTCACCCTCATTGATTTTTCTCTCTCACAGTAAGAAAACTTTAAGGCCAGAGGGCTTTCATCTCAAACTTTTTCAAAGCTGCTCGATCGATACGCTCTATTTCACAGTGCTTTATGCAAGTGGAGGTGTGTTGGTTGAGGGAATGAGTTTCACAGCTTGACTTTGTGTCACGTTGCTTTGGTGCCTCTGGTGCTGTGTGGGCTAAGCGAGAGGAGCCTTACCTTGGATTCAACATGGTAGGAGACATAGTGGACGGTGCACCTCAGCGGGATTTTTCGCACTGGCCAAGGGGCATCATAGGACAGATAGGTGGGTAGGACGCTGATCCTCAGCTCACCCTGTGGGAACAAACACACAGAAACAAAAATTAAAAACAGTTCAAGGAACTACAACAGAAAGTAGTAAAAGTATATTATATATCTTAAATCGATCTTCTAAGACTGTTTTTGCCTTGTTTCAGTGGCTGTGAAAAGCTTTATGTATGAATACTGCATACAGAGTTTTAAAGTGCAAGGAGTTATTTTAAAACCCCCTGGGTCTGAAAGTAAAACTAATTCCTTCTAACTATAGATCATTTTGGTCAACTGAAAGCTGGAGAACTTCAACAGCTTGGATGGACATAAAACCCTACTAAAAACTGAGTAAGAAAGTTTGTAGATCTATAAATCTATAAAAAAGGCCAAGGTACACGCAAGATGTCTTTTTTCCAAGAACCATCCAACCACAGGATCTCAAAACAGAGGCTCATAGTGTTCCGCTAATAATACATGGAAGCTTAACATTACAGGATACAAATTTCAAACAGAAAAAAATATACTCATATAACTGCTATTGGGACTATTTAAAATTACAAGTACTTTTTGGGTGATTCCACACCCAAAATCTGGTCGAGTTGGCAGCGAAGATAATCTTTAAAAGTTGCCAACACTACAAACAACTACAATATACCCAAACCAAGAGAGTATGTGTGATTTGTGTACCTGTTTGTTGAAGTAGAGGAAACCTTTGGGGCAGTTGATGTTATGGAAGGGTGAGAAAGACTCGATTGATCCATCAATGCTCATAGGGTGAAGCCTCAGGGCTCCACGAGAGGTGACCAGCATCCAGTGAGGAGAGGGCCCACAGATGAACACCTGTGAAGACAAGGAGAAATGCAAGGTTATTAGTCAGGCAGAGAGAACACAACTGCACGTAAAACAACAAAAACAATGCTGCTTCTACAACACAGTTGTTAAAAAAAAATCTAAAATTCATTTGAAATATTAGCCTTCTTACCCCTGAGTATCCAGAGATATCCTCAAAGTATCTGAATCTGGCAATCCGACTTTTCACAGCAAAACTCTCCTCAGTGGCGCCACTCTCTGCCTTCTTATCCCTCTTCAGCTTTGATTTCTTTTCTCTGAAGTTAATGTTGTGGGGCACCTGTACAGAGTAAAGTAAGAGAGTAAAGATTCTCTTCATTCAAACTGGACTTAATTTACTCCAAAGAATCAGACCAAGTTCTCACTTTTTTGAAGCGCACTTTCAGGTTGTTTTGTGGCTGCTGCTGATCGTACGGGAACGCTTCATAGATCAGAAGCTCATGTTCCACATGGACCTAAGAAACAAGAAAACATAATTTATCATAACCCGTTTTATGTCATTTTTATAAAAGGACATTAATCCTTAGAACTCCTCTAAAGAAAAGGTCCACCAGTGCCTACAGTGGTAATTTTGCTTATTGCGATGTCATTTCTTGTAGTATTTTTAAAGGCATATCTCTAGAATCAGTGCAACCAATGCTGAAAATGTATGTTAGTCAATAAAGAATAATAGAATTATTAATAGTATATTGAAACTGGACTTGCATTCCACAAAGCCTAGGACGATGTAAGTTTAGTGAGTTATGCTCTAGTTATTACGTTTTTTCCTTTGTCAATTTTGAGGATTTAATCAAGTGATGCACAAACAGATCAATGAAAACATTATGGAGGGCCCTAAAGTAACAACTCACCAATAAATATGGTCTGCTTTGATTGTTGCCCAGTGAAACCAAAGCCACCTCTTTGACCAGTGGGATCTCTCCTTGACGAGTTACTTCCTCTTTTTTACCCTCCCCCTGAGTTGCTGATTGGCCGGACGAACTGTCCACTAGCACCCTCTGACCAACCGGGAAGTTCTTCACCAGGAACACAAGTCGCCAGTCCGGGAGCTGGTAAATCTGTTGAAATAAAAAACTAAGTCAGAGAAAAAGGAAGTGAAGAAACATTATATTTAATCTTGTGATGTTACATTTACCCCATTACCTCCATCACACCATTCTCCCTGGTGATCATGCACCAGTGGCTGGGTTCTGCTTTACTCAAGCTTCCCTCACTTCCAGAAGGCGCCAGTGCCCCGGAGCTGCGGCCCATTTCCTCCTTTGCAGGTGCTGTGTTGGCGTTTGAGTCTCCGTACAGCATTTCCTCCTCATCGTCCACTGTGTTGCTACACACACACACACACACACACACACACAAAGACACATTAAACACCAATTAAACGATACAGAAATCTGTGACTAAATACAAAATGTGGCTTCTGTTGTGTGTTATGAGGGTTTTGTTTTTACCTGAGGTCCTGGATGATGGTCTCTGATTCAGACTGACTCCTGATGATTGTGTCCTCTTTGACGGAGCAGCTCACCTTGTTTTCTGTTGTGAACATTCCACTAACATCTCGGTATGCGCACAGTGCGATCACACGAGATTGCTGTTGAATGAGAGTAGGTTTGATGCATTAATTACTGTAAAGAATAACTTCAGTAAATGTTGTAAAGGCAGCATCTAAATAAAGGAGCTTAATGATGCTGTTAGTGCTTCAGTCCAGCCAGCAGGGGGCATATTTGTCGAACAGAAAGCCTGATGAGCATGATTTACTCACAGTGGGGATCTGTGGCTTCTGCAGGGCCAGCCGATGTGTCTTCCCCATGTATGTGTCAGTCTTTAGCGCAAACATGGTGACTACTCCCTCCGCGGTCATGATGACCACATAAGGGTCAGCCACAGAGCAGTGCACTATGGGAGAGCCCAGGTCCACAGGGATGAAGTGAAGCTGTGTCACTGGAAGCAGAATTTCAAAGAGTACGTTAGTGAAGCAGGTTTAAGTTTAAGTTATAAATACTTTCCATTTGCAGAAAAGGAGAAATTTATGTTCAAACAGGGACCTATTTTTCATATTTTGGGGTATAAATAACTACCAGTACAAAATGCTTTGGAATCAAACCGGTAGGTTTCTTTAGCCGGCAGCCACAATAAGGGCTGTAATGGACCTAACCTTTTAGGTCCAATGCACCCGATCAAAATACATCCACTGATATTGCTTTTTTTGCAACTGATTGGCTCAGATTGTTATTATACCTGTCTGACAATATAACAGAAAGGACTGAAATAATCATAGGCTTTTTTGTTAAGTTAGGATCTTTCTTTAAAACAGACTATGCTATCGATCTTTATTGACAAAAACAGTAGTTTTACATTACAGAAGTGAGTTGCTGATCTACAGCTGCCCCAGTCACACCAACAACTACTGTGTTCTACAGGTACAATTTTTTGTCATTGGGGTCTTGTGACTTTGAAGAGAGAGATGTATTAGCTTTCTCTGGTTAAAAAAGTGCATCTTACCCTACCGAAAAGGTTAGGTTGCAATGCAGCCCATTTAGAATAATATGGTAAAAAAATAAAAAAATAAAGCCAAGGTGTAAAATTACTGGCAATATTCTCTAATTTCTAACATTCTCCTTTACTCCTACTACAGTTTGCTGCTGCAGCAAACAAATGTAAAAATCAATACGTTTCAGTTGTTTTTACTTGTTCCCCCCCCCCATATTTTACCTCCTTCCAGCAGCCGAATACCCATAGGTGACACCTGGATAATATACTTGTTGCTGCCGATGTTTCCAGCATACACTGTGGGTCCCTGAGTTGCAAAACCGCTGGTGTCCAGCTCCATGATCTCCTGACCTGTCTGAAGGATCTAGATAAACATAATGCCAAGATCTATTAGATATCATATTAATCATATAAAGGATACAAACAATACTTTTCCTACAATTACAAGAGTTCTAATTTAATAATTTTCTTCTTCAAAATGCCATACATAAGATGTATATTTACCATAGTTGAATCCTCTCTGCTCAGAATGAGAAAGCCATGCTTCTTTATATCATCCTCCAGGGGAGGGTCCGTCTTCTCCTCCTCTTCCTCTTTGTCCTTCTCCTCTTTGTCCTTTTCTCCCTCTTCACCATCCTCCCCAGTCTCTGTATCTGCCCCATCTTCTGAATCAGTGCTTTTTACAGGCTACGAAAAATACAAAAATGTTATTAGAAATTTTTTTTTTTAAAATGACAGAACACTTTGCTTAACAGCTTCAGGTTTTCACTGAAATGAATGTCAGACATGGACTGTACTTTTTTGTCTTCTTTTACTTCACTTGAGATGACTGTCCACATGTCATGGCAACCTGGCAACTCAAACGTAGTGACTACTTGTGGTCGGATGCTTCTCTGAGAAGAGAACAAAAACAAATCAGAGTAAGTAAGTCAAAGTCAGAGACAGAACACTGTACATTTCCTTGCTTACCACATATGCATATATATAAAAGCATGTGTAAGCAGCTTGTTTCTGGGGTGTTTACAGGCTACTCCGTCGATCTCTGAGGCAGCCCTGGTAGACCCAGACTTCACTGTAGCACCATCACTGGACCTGTGGCAGACGGCCCTCACTACCACAGGTGTTAGGATGGTGCAGTAACATTAACAATGCATATAACTGAGCAGAACAGAAGTCCTGAGATGCAAGTGAGAAAAAGTTACTAATCCTTTCTCTAAGTCACATCAAACACATTTCTCTTGTGTTTATGACTTTAGAACTATTAAAAAAGGAATATATAAGCATCGTCTTTCCTTCAATTTTTATCATATGTAAAAAAAATTAAAATGTATTGGTAGTTGGTAAAATAATCAGGTTGTTGTTGTTGCAATATTCAATTAGGGCCATGAGAGGCTGAAATGCACCAGCTGATTTTTTATTTCTCCATGCACTCTAAACACCAGGTAGCTACATACTGTATGTTTTGTGTTAGCAAGTTATCCACTGGTCATGACTAGTTGTTGTTAAAAACAAAATGTATATATATATATTTTTTAAGATAATTTTTTTGCCTTTCGCCTTTATTGATAGGACAGCTGAAAAGAGACAGGAAATGTGGGGAGTACAGAGTAGGGGATGACATGCACATGTAATCGGCAGACCGGGAATCAAGCCTGCGATCAATGCGACGAGGACTGCAGCCTCAGTACATGGGGTGCCTGCTCTACCAACTGAGCTAAACCAGCACCCCAAAAGACAAAATACATTTATATCCAAAAGTGTTTAGAGTGAATCGAGACAAAACTATGAAAGATTATGCTTGAAATTCTTTGTTTTTAAATGTTCTTGAGTAATACACACAGGAGAGAAAACAATTTAGGTCAGATCACCAGATTTTTTTCTTCCTTCCTTCGCAAGACTTTGTTGAACCAGGTACACATGCATTAAAAAACACATAACAGCAGTGGAATGATTTACCTGAAGCACGGACAGTGCACCATTCTTTCCGAAGCCAGAACACACCACTACCTCCAGGTCAGGCTCAGGGTTGCTCTGGAACTGTGGACAAGACGAGAACCAAGTCAGAATCCTTAAAAATACAATTTTTTGAGACAGAGGTGAGAGGTAGAAATAAATCTACAGAGACACCAGGAAGTGTTTTAAAGCGTGTACCTCTTCAGACAAAAAGGCTGGTTCACCCATGGATGCATTTGCACAAGGTCCAATGTTGAGAATGCTATCACACACCTGTATGAAACACACAAAAAAGACCCCTTAGTCACCTTCCACAAAGATATCCACTGACATATAAAGCATTTATTTCTTTATTTTTTACCTCAAAGGAGTAGGTGGCCAGCTGAGTGCCTGACTGGGCCTCACTTCCGTACACTTCGATCTCATCCACCTCATCTTAAGAAAAAAAAAAAAGGTGAGTGAAACACAGCTTAGCAGATCAGGCACATATCAAAACTGAAATCTTAACATACCGGTCCAGTTGGTGGAAGATTCCACTCGCTTCTTTTTGCTTGGTGGTTCTTCCTGGAAACCATCGGCAATGATTTAGTTTACAGGCTATTTTTACGGCAGGCAGTCAAACAAAACAAGTGATTGCTGCACACACTCAATTTGAAAGAGTGAGATGCACCTTATCTAAACTCATTACTACAGGCACATAATCACAAAGCAATGAAAAAACATGGCATCTCAACAGTGCTACACAACAATACCGCCATATTAAAATTCACATTTTATGCAATGAACAACTAACCTGTTTATCCTTATCCTTCTCTTTTTCTTTTTCCTGCATTTCTTTGCCCTCCTCCGGTGGCTTCTCCTGAAGTTTCTCAGTGTACTTAAGAAGCAGAGAGTTTCCGAGGCGAGAACCCAGGAAAAGATAGCCAGGCTCCATGGTCACCATCTAGAGGAGCATAGTGTGAATCAGTTTTACAGTCTCAAAAAGCTAAAAGTTGACAAACTAAGTATGACTACATTAAAGTGATAATCTCCAAGATCTCAGTTTCGTATGGCAATAAACGGCAATTGCGGGATTACGTCTACGGTTGGCTCCCTTTGTTACGGTTGTAACTCTTGATTTTCCTCATTGTGTTACCTCATTTGGCAATAGATAGTGACTTAACAAACATTTATCTAAGGAAAGGACATTATTCAGCTAGTGGCCTCGGTAAGGAGCATTGCTTTGGCAGTTATTCAACGCAAAAATTCTAGTCACCTCTGGAGCTTCTGAACTCAATCAGAATTCCCTCTGGGGCCGCCCTAGAGTAATTCCATACGTTTTTCTTCCTAGCAGTGTAATTCTCCCACTAACATATTTTTGGAATTGGTGGTAATTTCTGAACCTTCAAGTGGCTTTAAACTCATCTACCTCTGATAATAGCTTTTAAAACCCAATTCAGTCGACCCCTAATTTCTCCAAGCTTCTGTGTTTATCCACAGAAACACAAAGAAAAATTATTTGTTCAAGATAGAGAATTCCTTTCTCATCATACTAATGTTGCTCACAGTTCCAGGCAGAACTTACACAAGTAGTCAGGACGCTGGCAGCAGCTTTGTCGAAGTGGAAAGCCCGGACACTCCTCATGCCATCAGTTATCAGGGTCAACACGTAACTGCAAGACAACAAGAGCCAAAAAACAATAATGAATTGCCGCCATTCTTCATTTTTTTGCACTTTGAGTGGATTTATAAGGACTCACATTTCTCCTCCTTTCAAAGAAATGACCATCTTGTCGTAGGCAATGAAGTCAGACTGGGAACAGTCCAGGGTGATCTTCACTTCATCCTGTACACCTGGGAAACCAAAACAAGTTATACATAAATGAGCATCACAAAATAAGACATGTAGTGTGAAGTCTTTTTAGCAAAAATACATATAGTAGTGTTGTTCTCAGATAAAGCAACGCTTACGCAGAGGGAAGGCTGTGGTCCCAGTTGTCTGAGAATTAAGTGAAACTCCATATGGTGGAACACTCTGGTTGAGATACAGCAAGGAATTCACAGCAAACACCACAACACCACCTGAAAATTATTCAACTTAAATTCATATCTCCAGCAGCAATTATCAAGGAACTTAGTGACAATAATGATGATAAGCAGTGATTAAAAAGACAATTCTTACCGATTGGCTTTGGAACAGCCATGACCTGCGTACAGTCAAAAGGCAGATTACTGAGAGACCAGATGACAGGATGAACCTTCTGCATTATGTTGAGGGAGATGGCAACGATGCTACAAGTGTCCTGACGTACAGCCACACGCCTGGCAGAAGGATCCAGAAACATTTTTTTGACATTAAATCAAATTTGGCATGCTCAATAACAAGAGTAATAACTTGGTCAATATATATTCTTGTTGTTTAATTTGATAATATGTTCAACTGACCCAGGCCATGTCTGGTTGGGCTCAAACAGGATAAGCAATGTTGGCTCGTAGTAGCCGTGGAGGAACTTCATGTCAATGATGTTAAGCAGCTTTTCATCCAGCTCACGGACATCAATGATGTAGCTGGGCAGGAAGCTGGATTTGGGTCTGTGGATAAGGAGCAGGCATAGATGTGCTCACAGTAAGACATAAGACGGTAGACTTCCCATATGTGTAGCAATTATAGAAAAAAATCTATTCATGTCAGACATTGTTGTTAAGATCTTGTGTCAGGATAATTTCATCAAAAAAACATTTTTCTAAGAATATTTCACCCCAAGCACTGTTTTCTGCATGATATGCCCAAAAATGTATCGTATCAGGGCAAACTGGAAAACATACACTGATAACAATTGATTATAAACAATACCAAGATCAGGTTTCAGTGCAACTGGGAAATGGACATTGAAGCATTTCTGGTGCTGTGGAGGAAACTGAAAGACAATAATTAGCAGAATGTACAGTGGATGGCAAGCTTACCCTTCTCCAACTCCACCCTCCTGTTCATCAGCTAGAGTGTCCTTTCTGAATGGCAACACCACAAGCTGCGTGCCATAAACGAGCATCACTGCACAGCGATTCTCTGGATCTACACGGACAATGGGAATATGTACATTCTGTACAAAACCATCCTAAATGTAAAAAAAAAAACAATTAACAATTTATTCACTTTTGAGTGTCAATAAGTACAAAATTCATTCACTTCACAAGTCAACATTGACTACATTCACAAAGGCAACGCAATTGAACACTAAGTTTTAACAACATTATTGTTCTCCTGTTTTTACATACTCTGAGCTCTGGCTCCTCAAAGAAATGGAGAGACAGCGTCTTGAGGTCATGTGTACCGGGGTCATACTCCACTACAGATAACTGATGAGAAAACAAAAACACTCAGAAGTCAGTCATCAACTTATTTTACGCATTTTAAAATTTCAGTTAGTTAGTGCACATTTTATACAATGATACCTTGGCATCTTTAAAACTAAGAAGAAGTGCATCTCTGCTTGCTCCCACAAGCTGCACACTGGCCATGGACATAACATTGCCAAAGAGAGAAAAGGATGCCACTTGCTCCAGCTTCTCCTTACGGGATTTGGAATCTGAACAAGTAGAAATAAGTTAAGCTGGACAACACATGCAATCAGCAAGTTTTTATGATTCAAAAAGGGTAGAATTTGAACTTTGAGTATAAATACTAGACATACCTGAAGACTTATCAACCTTTGATGTACTCTGAAACAAGAACATATACGTTACACACATCACAAAAATACTTTTTTGTTTGTATTTAAAAACTTGACACTTGATCTATCAGTGAGGGTGCTTCCGGTTACCTCCACATCATGGATAATCCTGTAGACAAACAGTTGAGACGTTCCAGCAACAACTAGATTCTTCTCCTTGCTGGATATGAAGTTGCAGTAGACAGAAAACTCCACTGCAGTGGGGGTGTGTGCTTGTCTGTACACAGCATACATCTTGAAAGGGGACACTCAGCATCTGACAGGTAAGAGCAATCATTTTAAGATATCTTGCTAGCATTGCGAAACACAGCTGTAGGGATTGTTACTAAGTGAATAATGGGATGAACAAGCTATATGTCAAATAAGATAAAGCACTCCAGCCTTAAAAAAAGCATGCTTTCTCTTTTGGCCACGACGGCTATAGTTGTTAAAATATGGGGTAAAAATTCTGATTATTCCAGTTACCGTCCAATTGTCTACTACCCTCATAGACCATACAATAATATACACCACATTATACTATATTTGACTGCGCCAATATTACACAACCAGAAAAGCGCTGATTTATGTAATCATGCGATTGGTGTAAAAAGATGCTTCTATGATAAACAAACGCTTACTAAAGTTAGCATTAGGCTTTGGCAACCAGCTAGAAAATTACCATTGCAACATTGATAGTTTACATTGGATTAATGGGGCATGCATGCATCACTAGCTATTCAGAAATGTTATTATGACTTTTGTAGGTGTCTACCAACAGTTAGCTTCAGATAAGGAATGTATGGAGAGGCTGGAAACGTTAGCAATGGTAGCAACGCGCTAATGTGGTCGCTAGCATATTAGATGGAATGGCACAGCGCCTGCACCTAACACGTTTCTTTTGGCATGTTTTCGCAAATCGTGAATGAAACTTGTTAACGTACCTATTTCAAACACGTTATCAGGGTCTGTAGCGTTATCGTCCCTTCTTCTGTTTATATTTAAGGTGTCATATTTTATTGGTTTCTAACTTAATTTGCTTCCCGATAAGCTAGCAGTTAGCTATCATTGTGTTTTGGCTGCTCCAATCTTCTTCGTCTTTCCGTTTTCCGGCAAACTAGCTGCTGTGTGTTGTAGTGCTGCCCCAAATGGTGAAAATGAATTGCACAAGTCAGTTATTGCAATTTTTTAAAGGTACAGAAGAAAATATCAAGTTTTTTTTATATTCTCTTTGAAATCAGAGGTCTACACTGGGACAGTATTTGGAATGCCATTACAACAACAAATAGGCAAGTTTGACTTATTGTGTTTATTATTTTATTTAAAACAAATTCCAAAGGTGAATCATTTACATTTATTGCAGATCCACTTGGATCCTTAGATTTAAATGGTGGGGTAAAAGTTAGTTCAGTTCAGTTCAGTTATTATTTTTGCCCTCTCTTTTGTTACAAACCCTTCAGTTGTAGAAAAACAACGTGCAGTTTACCAGCACATATTTAACCTAACAACATTCCGTCATACAGCTTGTTGTAGTGTGGAAAACTATGAAAATATAACAGTAATGAAACAACATACTGAATGGCATACATTAGTCTGGAACTACTGCATGTTACTTTGGTCCCTTTTTCGTGACCGGTGTGTGTGCAATCATGTCATCAAACAGTCTCCTTAGTAAATATTCTATACAGTGGCCAAGACATTTTATAAGAAACAACTGAATATAATAAGCCACTAGCACCAAGTAAAACCAGCTTCAGGCTAAGCAATGGCTGATCTTTAATAATGTTCCAAAGAGACAATGACTTCTCATTTGAAGATTTTTTATTTTTCTTACAAACAATAATGATCCTTCCAAATACTCAATTCTTTATGTTATCTTAAAAAAAATGCTTTAACAGTTTTTGTAAAATAATCCAGATTTTAAAAACTCTTTGGTAAACACATTCATGGGCAAAATCACAGAAAGAAAAAAAAAAGGCCTCTTGAACAGGGACTTCACACAGCCTGTGCTCTCTGCAGTAAGTCAGAGAAATATGAACATGACAATCAACACCCTGTTGTCACATGGTATACAGGATAGATTATTCTACATCAAAGTTACAATCAGCATTCCTTTAAGGTGTGCAGTAGATCTGACGAATGAATAAGGGTAAAGATTTACATAGTGTATAGAATGGATGGCTAAAAACCCATCAAAAAAACCAACACTATAATAAAGGATAACTGTAATTAGTTTCAACCAAAGCCTAATTTCTCTTCATAGTGTGAACATAGAATTTTTTTATTTATGGTAGAACAGAAGACTTGGATCACCAGCTATACTCTAAACATACAAGGTAGTTACAGGAACTACATTTAGGAGCTGTCATCAGAGTTATTTTAATTGTTCTCATGTGACCAGAGAAAAAACATGGACATTACAGAGTCACTTCATGGAAATCCAATTAACAGAAACAATCAATACATATAACAAAAGCTATGTTTTTATAGTCTTATACTATAAATTGGATAATTGCAGTTAGACAGCAGGGTGCTTTAACATGAATCGCATATCAAAACTCTCATTTTGTCATATTCACATAAATACAATTAGCTGTATTTAGCTAAATAATGAAATATGTGCAGCATCAATTATGGTTAATTTTAAAATCCTAAACGTTTTTTTTTTAGTTTTTTTTTTGTTTAAGCAACAACAGCCACTGCTATTGGTGAGCAATTTCAGCAAGAATCAAATGACTTAAACCAGTGAGGTGTCATACTGAATCACACATTTTTACATAGTTTCTGTTGAACAGACTTGATTAACAAAAGAAAGTGGAGCTTCACATCAAACAATCAACAAGAAAAAAAATTACAAAATAAAGTAAAATGCCAACTGTACACTAAAACACATTAGCCCTTGTAATTTAAATGCACTTTAAAAAAAATCAAGGCAGGAACATTAAAACAAAAGCAGTCTTTTTCATGATACTTTCTTCTCATTATCTGAAGCCTTATCCTTTTCCTCAGCGATAGATTCTCTGGCATGTAATGAGATATTCAGGAAACGCCTGCGTATCGTTGAAGATGACAAACATTGACGGCTTGGTGATGTCGTCAGTCACGCTGTCGTATCTGAGGGGAATATCTCCGGTTTCCTTCAGCGGGGCCGTTTTCATCGAATGGCAGCCCTTAGTGTAGTCTCCAGTTAATACCCTTGACACAAAAACAAACTTGTGTCCGTCTGCGTTTGGGGGTGAATACTGATCCTGGACAGACAGCGCAGAGTTGACAGCAAAATACACCCCCTGACCGTAGACTGTGGCTGCGTAAACAAACCAAAATGACAGCAATTAATACCCAAGATAACACAAACTAAGTCAAACAAAAAAAAAAGTAAAATAAAAAAAACCCTACCATTCTTTCCACAGAAGCTTCTGTTGAATCCGTGAACGCAGATCTCTTTCACACTCTTCTCACATGTGCCGTGGTAAAGCATTCGTTCAATTACCGGATATGTGGCACGCTGCAGGACGCTGGCTTTCTTCAACTTGTACTGATTGTACAGAAGTCGGTTCATGAGCTTCTCCACCTGGGGAAATCGTATTGTTACAGCAGACACAAAAAATAGTTTGTTGCAAAAAATGTGGAATTTTGTTTTACCTGTATAATTCTGATTTTGCTGTGATATTCCTGTATGGTCTCATAGAAGTTTTTCACCACATTTTGAAATTCATCAGACTCCTCGTCTACTTTGGTTGCTTCAGGCAGGTTTGACAGCAGAGAGTATTCCTCTTCTGTTGACAGAATATTTAATCTTAATCATGTAATTCATTTTTTAGTTTAGACTTTGAGGTTTTTATAATTCCATTCATTTATCAATGTAGATTTTGAACATAAATCTTGCAAAATGCAGTAAAAGATGATCAGACTGGTCAAAAAAATAACAGAATACATTAAAGAATACCATTATTTACTTAAAATATAACACACAAAAAATACCTTTCAATATCAACATCAGTCATCCGTATACTGTATCACATACTGATGTAACATAGATGTAAAAATCCTACAAAAAGTAGCAAAAGCTTTTTAGCCAGCAAGCCAACACTCATGAACTGAGTTTGGTAAGAGAACTTAAAGAGTCTTTCAGTTTAGTTTCACATTCAGTTTGAAAGAAAACACTCGTCAAGGATAACACAAATAAGTTCAAGAGTTATTTTCACTATGGTTCATGACAAGGATAGGAGACGAAGAGAAAAAATAGCTTTGTTTTTTAGTTAGCTCGCCAACCTTTTTAGCAATAGCAGGCCAGCTAAAATGGCATATTCAGTCTTATCATTGTCTGATAATCTTTCACGTCACTTTTTCAAGGCTTCATGTACATTAGTATTCCTTTTACCTGCTACCTCCTCATCCAAATCCCCAATATCGACCAACTTCCTGGAGATTTTCACAGATTTCCCTGAAGCTATGTTGTATTCTTGCATCTTCTCGAAATTTAAGGTGTGAGGCTGATTGTCTAGTAAGATATCAACCTTTGTCAGCTTCTTCCTCCAAATATTCTCAATGAATACAGTAGCATCTGGTGAGTAAGGAGTCGTATCTGAAGAGACTGGATCGTGATGCATCCACTGAACAGATTTCAGGATTTCCCGGTCGGATACAGCGTTAGAGAGTCTCTCCACCAGCAGTTTCACATCCCAAAGTCCACCAGGTACAAAGTCCTTGAAGCCAGAAACAGTAATTATGGTACCCTGGACCGTAATCTCGACTGCATGCTTCCTCTTGATCATCTCCAGACACTTCCTGTGGTAATCTGACATGTTTTTCACAGTCCTGTGCTCTACTTTCTCCTCAACCTGTCTCTGGGAAACTTTTTTCCCAAAGGCTATGTCCACCCGAATCAGGTCAGAGTTATAACTTGCAAAAACAACTAGCTGTATGGTGCTGGCTGCCTTGATGGCATCCTCTATGGACATATCCATGACCTTTCCAGGCTTGTCCACTTTGGGGCTCTTATCAGTACTGCTAGAGGAAACTTCATGATGGATCATCGACTTGGACAGCTCTAAGGCTCTTTGTAGCTGTTCCTCCTCATCCTCCAGGGACCAATGGCTTGACTCCATAGAGTACTGGATGGCTAGAGACAGTTGGGCCTCTTCCTCAAGGTCCCTGGACAGTCCCAGAGCTCCATCATTCAGATCTAGTAGCCCACCTGTAGCATTACCTTCAGCTGAGGGCAGAGAAGCATCGACAGTTATCACATCAGGGTCCTGGTCTGTCAGGTCAGTTGGTTCCTCTGCTGTGTACAGGTCTTCATTATCCAAGTCATCCAGTCCGTCTGAATTGGACACCCCCTCCTCGAGTCTTTCATCAATGGTTGAGACAATTCTTTTTGCCTCCTCCAAAAGGCCTAAAAAGAGGTATACAGAATGTTTGGCACTGCACAGAAATATGAAATAAATAATTTATTTAAGAGATAGGTATTACCTTTGTCTGCAGCTCCATTCTCATCAGTTTGCATTGAATCCAATTTTAACTCGTGGGCAGAATCATCCAAAGACACTCGCTTAAAGTTTTTGTGGGACATCAACGTCCATGCAGTTTCAAAAACGTCCTGAAATAATAAATACATTTGAGTGAACACAGAATGTTGCACATTAAAAGGAACATATCAGTGGTCTATATCCCTTCACAATTGCTGACCATTTTTCAACTTTGAGGGAAGAAAATCTACAAGACTAATTATACTCCATCTTGGTCTTAGCTAATAATTATCCAGTTCAGGGCTGCAGTGGGGCTGGAGCCTATTCCAGCTGTCACTGGGCAAGAGGCAGGGTACATCCTGGAATGATTGCCAGTCAATCACATGACTGACACAAACAGACAGAAAATCAATCACACTCAAATTCACACTTAGGGGCAATTTAGAGACAGGAATTAACTTAACAAGCAGTCTTTGTAGGAGCCGGAGAACCCAGAGGGAACCCACGCATGGGGCGACCATGCAAAATCCACACAGTAAGCCCCTTATGTCCGAACCAGGATTCGAACCAGGAACCTTCAAGCTGTGAGGCCACAGCGCTCCAAGTAATGGAATGATTTTGGCTTCTTATACCCCTTTCCCACTGCAATTTGCACGTTGACACAGGTTTTTCAGACCCGGGAAGACCCGTTGTAGATGCAGATTGTCTGCTTTTGGTCTCTTTTCTGCTGCGTCACCGTCTGGCGTTGCAAACGTGCCAGATATAGGGGTAGTAAACATGTAGTGAACAGTGAAGATGTTTCTGTGGTTAGGTCTTTATTGTATCTATTTATAAAACTCGGCGGCGACAAATTTGGAACGATGTTCGAGCGCTGCTTGGATGGAAATGGGCCAAATTTGTAGCTGAGATGACAAAGAGTCACAGAAGTTACTGACGGAGCACAGCATCGCACCGGAAAGGGGTAGGAGATTAGCGTGACGATTAGTGGGTTTTGTGTTCCCATCAATGCTGATCGGAGGCGTGGCGATAATTACCCCGGTCTACTGCAGAGTCATTTGACCTGGGTCTGAATGCCAATTGTAACCTTTCCCATTAAGCCAAAAAGCCAGGTGCCAGGGAAAAGGGGCTTTAATTTGCTGATACAGAGAAAGAATTGCCTTGTTTTTGTTTGTATTTTAAAATCTGGCAGTGAAATAATTTAGTGCCTTCAGTTAGGGTGCAGTGACTCTCAATCAGAGCAAGGCATGAGCTGCAAAAAGGCAAAATGTTTAAATACAGAACTAGCAAATCATAGAACATAAACAGATTGCTGTCTCAAATGTCAGAGTTTCCGACAAGTCATAACATGCACATGCATCCGGTCCTCTCTCCTCATACTGTAACTGAAATTTGATACCATACCAGCGCCTTGAGGGTTAGAAAGTGCATTTAAGTAACTTCAGATTTTGGTAGGTTTTGGAAAGGGCCAGCAGTGATGCAGTAACATTGAACATTAACATTGGTTTTTGTGTTTGTGTGGCCACTGACCCGGAGATAACAAAAAAGCAGCAGCAGTAAGAAGAGAAAGCAGTGAAGCTAACACATCTAACAGCACAAGACTTGTTTCACAGCACAGCAAAGACTTCGTGTTTTTCTTTTACCTTGCGTGTGCTGCTTAACTCAGCCTCAGGCTATTACTGTATAAGGCACACAGCGCTTTAATCTGAATGACACTTGCCAAGAGAGGAAGTGTGGATCTCATTGTGTTGTATACACAGAAGAAAGAAAAAGATAAGAAAACTTCAGCTTTGTTTCATTATTATATTACCTGGTGTGGCAGGGGTTGCCAGGGTTCGTGCTTGGGGTTGATATAGACCTGAAACTTTGTCTCCATCTCCTTCAGGATGCTCTTGCACTCCTCTTCGACAAAGAAGCGGGTTATTCCAGGAGCATTTACTGTGATGGTTCTGGTGAGGATGGAGGAAACGATACCTTGCAAAACCTCCTCAGCCATTTGACAGGCAATGGCAGGGCCGTGGATCTATCAGGTACATTCACAAATGCGACAAACATGAAATAATTTGATGATTCAAAGATTTTCCATAATAATTTGAAACAGGACTAAATTATTATTGTTTTGTTTTTAAAAAGGGAATTTCTGCATGCGATACTGATGCATCACAAACCTTTAACCCACAAACGTCTTCTGCTTCTAGTGGGAAAATAGACACTTGGTCCATGTCAGCCAACAGATGATGACAATGGTTCTGGATGTATTTCAGAATGCCTGGCTCCATAGAGATCACCGTCTCCCTTTCAATGGGTGTAGTAAGAAACTGCAGGATTGCAGTCTGCTTCTCACTCTCCATCCCTTTCAGAGTTAACACATTAATATTCTCTCCTCGTTCTGACACCTTTACAAAGGAGAAACTCAGAGCTTGCAGGAACTCAGTCCATTCCCTGCAATAGAACATGCATTCATATTCCGCGACCACCGGTATGCTGAAGTGACACAGCTGGGATTTTAAAAAGCTACATGCCTGGTTAGCCGAGTTCTGGCTTAGGGAGTTAACCACAACATTACAATCTGATATAGTGTACACAGACGATAACCCAGTTTGATTCATGGTTTTCACTAAACGCTCTTTAACATCTTTCCTTGCTAGGAAATTTGCCTCCTCTGGGTCAAGGGTCAAATGGGTCTCAGCCATTTTGCCGAAACAGTCCAAGATTGTTTGTTTTATCTGCTCTAATTTATGTCTGTCATTACCTGCGACATGCACACCATCGTCTTTGATTTGGATAATGAAATCTGGGTGAACCTTTTCAATGTCTTGTTTTAAGGTGCTGAGATGAAACAAAGTGAGTTTTACTGGGTCAGCAATTGCAATATGACTGGGTAGTGCATCTTCTTCCTGCGTTTGTTCCTCCATGACCTCCACTGCGTCCTCTTCTATGGCTCCATGGGCAGAAAGGGGCTCCAAGGCCATTGGAGAGGAGGACTGGGGGTTTGCATTGACCACAATAGGAGTACTGGTCTGCATGGGAGTATCACTCAGATCCTCATGGTTTCTCTCAGTTGTATCTTGGCCTCCAACTGCAGAGTCTTGTAAGGTAGAACTTTGTGCAGGTTGAAGAAAGTCGAAGTATGGCATCACTACAAGATCAGCACCATCCAGTTTGTGAGGCTGATCCAGGACCAGGTCAACAGCTCATAGAAGAAATACAGAAGATATGTTGTTAATGTCAGTGAAAACAATTAAACATCAAGAGTTTTAATGGTTGTTTAATACAAAACTTACTTTCATAATTTGCAAAGGACACTTTGGCTGTACCCTCTGAAAGCCTAGTGACCTCCTTCACCTTTTCACTCCCACCTCCCTTGTTCTCAAAGTGCAAAGTGAGCAGGTCTGAAGTGGTGCCAGGATTCAGGTTCTTCACCAAGATGGAGTCAGTTTGCTCAACCTGTTCAAGAGTCAACTTGGCTCCATCAAGTGTCCTCTTGGATATTTTAGTACTAAGACTTTGGAAATCTACAAAACAAAGAATTATATTAAAAACAATACCATGACAGAAAATGGCAATTTGAAACTCTTACTATTCTTAAAAAAGTATACATCACCAACCAGAGCACGGTTGGCTGAAGTGAATCAGGATGAGATCTCTCCCCGGTGAGGGATGGAGACTGAAGTCAGATAAATTCAGCCCCACCATGTTCTCCACAAAGAGCTCTATCATCTCCGTGCAGGTGTGGGGGTTGGTCCCCCGCAGCAGCAGTCTACATGGGTCCTTTGTAGCCGGCTTTCTCAAACTCAGCTCAACATTATGCAGAACGTGGTGCCCTTTAGCCAGAACTTGGGCGGCAGCTGTCAAAATAATCAGAACAGAAATGTAGATTGTACAACTACCATTCAGTTTATTAATGACACAATAAGGCACTGTTTCCCTTCATTGTAATGAATAAGCATTTTCTCTCCCTGTTTCTGGAGGAAGCAAGGAGTGATTTTTGAAGAGTTTTTATAGCTACAGGGATCCTGGTTCATTGTAGAGAGATTTTTTTTTTTTTATTGATTGTTTTATGAAGTTGTAAGATGCCATTTCTCCTTGAACTGCTAGATTTACACTGCAGAAGCTCATATAAAATCAGATGAAAAGATATATGCTATATTATTGAAACTTTCCAAAAATAAAACCTCAGGAGAAGATACTATATCCTTTTTTGTGTTCCTTTAGTTGTCAAGGTTTAAGAGGATATTTGGATAAAAAACAGGAACGTTTTGAATTCATTGCACGTCAAAAGCTGACAAATCACAAATATTGACAAATACACTTCATGTTGCTACTTGCCTTCTGCCTCTTCAAACACCAATATGGCTCGGTCCCCCTTCTTCTCCACAGAGACGAGTGGACCTCCTCCAGAGCGGCGTTTATTCTCAAAGTACAGAAAGAGCAGCTCCTCGTCCACTTCTGCAGGCAGGGCCAGCACCTCCACCGTCCTCTCCTCCGGGCTTTCAACAGGCATCCTGAAAACACAAAAACATAATGGTTACTATATCATCTTCAGGGGTAAATGCCTGCACCAGAAGGCTGAAAGCCTCTAAGACTGTGTTCAGTCTCCATACAGGCATTACTAATGCTTCTTGTGTCTGATTTATTTTACTTTAAATGTATTATCTGTAAGACCAACATTACAAAGTCAGTAAAAGCAACAATTTAAACATATCCCTTTGTTTTGGAAAGCTGTAGTGAGGTCCAGAAGACCATCATATTTCCAAATCCTTAATATATCATGAATGACAGTTCGATATCAAAAGCTGTCACAGCATAAAATATGAAATACTCCAGACCATATATTTTAAAAACCTATAGGATGATAATAACAATATTTGACTGAAATATATGGCCATGAACTTTACTCTTTACTATCTGATATATATTTAATATTTACAAAAAAAATATCTGAGAAAATATCTAACATTGAGTGTAAGATTATGCTCAAATGCTTATTTTAAAATTAACAAGGCAACAAACATTTAACACACAACTAAGTGTCTGGGTTATCCGTCTGAAAGTTGCCAGAACATATTAAATAAACGTGTTGATTTTGTTACATTAACTTTGTAATACATTGACTAAAACAAGTCATTAACATAATTTGGGGTTTTATTTCTGAATACAGGACAGATCACACGTTTTGCTCTATTTTGTCACGAAAGAAAGAAATAGAGTGGTTCTTATGGTACTTACTGCTTATAGAACTTATTTACTATACAAATTTTACGAGAATATTCAGTCTGCTATGGTAAACTTGCAGGAAAACAAAGGCTGAAGCCATTAAGAATTTCTTCACGTAAACTTGGGGAGACTGAAACCTAAGCCTGTCATAGTAGTGATTGTGGCCTACATGACACTGATAAGCTACCTAACAGGAAGCTTGGCCCTGAATGCTACAATGTTCGAGTAGCAATATGTTTAGTTGTGGATTTTCATAGAGAACCATTCTCTCTAAATATTGAGAAACAGGCACAGTTCGATTATATTTTTTACTGCGTAGTTTATCTGAAGTTCCAGTATCTTGCTGTTCTGTAATTTCGCCAACTAGAAAGTGAAACTATTAGCAATAGTTGCCATGTTTAGATACTGCAGATGTAGTTAATCGCTTTTAAGTCTGGCGACAGAATGAGAAAACACAATTCCACAAAGGACCGACTGACAGTTACAGCAGCGTAGCTTACCTTACGGAGAAAACATTTGACCAAAAGCTCGTTCTGTACGGGTTGAACTGGCGACTCCGATGCACTTCCTTGTTGTGCTGCTTGTTGAACAGCGGATGGCGTCATCAGCTGCACGTGTTAAAGGGGAACAGCCAGCATACTGTGATTGTCACGTCTGGTCCGTTTTAATGTCTTCTTTAACAAGAAGTGTCACTAAATCATGCATTAGAAGCAATTTTTATATTACTTTATAAAGCTAGTATATTATATTATATTATATTATATTATATTATATTATATTATATAAAATGTGCATATTATATATAAATATAATATATCGTATTATTGCACAATCATTGTATTGTATTTTATAAAGTATACATATACTGTATGTATGACAAGGACATGCCAAGTAAAGGTTTATTTTTAAATTGCAGTTTAAAGACCCAATTGCTTACTTGTTCACTTTCTTCTTAGCATATAGTTTTTGATTACTTCTGAGAATTTTTAAACAGAGCTAAAGCACATTTCTTCAGTTAATCATCACAGGCCTTGTGAAATCTAAAAGAAGTCAGTGTTCTAAAATCATAGGTCCAGTTAAGGCAGATGGTTGTTCAACATGTGCCTGGTTCTGTTTGAGGTTCCTGCCTGTTAAAAGGAAGTTTTTCCTTGCCACTGCTGCCAAATGTTGCTAAGTACTGCTCATGGTGGACTTATGTTGGGTCTCTCCCTAAATATAAAAAAGACTACAGTCTAGACCAGGCCTTTTTGTGTCTTGAGATAACTTTGGTTATGATTTGGCAACATATAAATTATTAGTGATTGATTGATTGATTGATTGATTGATTGATTGATTGATTGATTGATTGATTGATTGATTGAAGAGAGAATGAGGCTCTTATACACTTACTTGGAAATATGAATCCTATTAAAGTTATAGTTTGATATGAAGCCCTCATTAAGTATTTTAAACAATAAAAAGTGCAGGCACAATGGTAGAAGCATGAACAGCATTAATTTAACGTTGTTATATATGTATGAGTGCTATCACTATAAACTTAAATGGATGATCAGTATTCAGTACTGAGCTTTAAGTTATTTGAATAGAGTTTGTTAGGCTGAGTCATACATACAATAGATCTAAGTCAGATAAATGAGCAGTCTTTATATTGGATTGAAAGGTAAGTACAGATCTATTTTTAGACTCATAAACTATAAATGTTTTCATTAGAAGCAGCATATGTATGATTGAACATTGAATTTTTTTGAGAGGGGACTGTAATGAACATTTAAGACTTCAAATGGATGAAAAAGTTTATCACACACAGGAGTGTGATAAACTTTACACTTATGTTTGAACATTGAACAGTCAGTAAATATTAACTTATCACATGAGGCGCATAAAGGACAGGTTAGTTGATGTTAATGCAGAGGGATGTTCTGTCCACTAGGTGACAGTGTCCCCTTCAAAACGAATGAACATCACTGTCACTAAAAGGTGGCTGAACAAATTGAATTGAACAATTATTGTGGTTTCACTTTTTGTCAGCCTTCAGGCATTCATAATCGAGAAGAGAAAACATTTACTGTATTTATCTATGGGACTCTCTGAGTAGGAGTGGCAATGTAGCCTTCCTCCCACATTGCTCAAAGAAAGAAGTTCTGTTGGTTTGACAATGTAAAAGACATTTCTCAAACAGTAGCTTAAGTGATGGACACGAAACCGGACAGACCAGAGTTAAAGAGTTCATGTGAGAATGTCTTTGGAAACGATGACAAAAACATTCTTCCAGCGTGAAATGAAAAGATACGCATTGGAGTCATCCCGCTGCACATATGGGCTTGATATTGCCTGCCCATAAACATTCAGATTGTGTGTTTGTTTGCCAGCAGCAGAATGACTACATATCTGTAATCTCCGTCATGAACTCTGGCCAAATGGTTCTCCTCCCAGTAAAGCTGCCAGTTTCCATACTGGTCTGCAGTGAATCCAAACCCACTAACCTGGAGCAGACATGAACAAAAGCATAATAAAACATCATGCACACCAGTTTTATTCATTTGTGCAGCTGAGGATTTTGTTCAATTTCAAGTTCAGATCCAAATGTCCTATAAATAACAGTATCCTGAAAGTGCAGTTGAATAAAACATAAAGCAAGTTGTCCTTGTAAAGTTATTACACTGCACTAAAGAATCTGAGTAGCTCTTGTTTGTCGAAGTCAGGTATGGAGCTTACTTCAACCAGTATTTCAACTTACCTCATCACATATTTGGGCAATGAGCAATAAGCAAGACACCATGACTGTCATGCAAAAACTTATAGACAAATTTGAAAAATGTGGATCTGGAAATCCAAACCTGCAGAAGCATCTGGAATTCATACAAAAAAATGGTTCCTTTGTGTATTCTCATTTCCTTACATAAGTTTACAGTTACATAAATAACTTTATTAAAGAAGAAAGATGGAAAGGAAAGAATATTATTATAAGACATATACAATGTTTATATAGTCAATAGTATAAAGTGTACTTTAAGTAACTTTGGTAAGGGGCTGTTTTTTAATAGACTGGGCTGGGCCTTATAATTAAGATTAAGATCAATCTAAATGCAACAGCAGTATAGTGATTGAAAAGTGGCTTATGTTGCTGATTGTACACGTTATGTCTCTTCTCCACAGCTCTTCCTGTGGCTTATGGCACAAAAAATTGCATATCACTCCAGTTCACTGGCAGATGGTGTACAACTCTTGCCATTTGTTAGTGGTGTGTTGCTGCTGTTTGATTAGCAATTGGCACTAATGCCACATTTAAAACATTGTGTAAATTAACATTTAAAGAATATTTCACAGGCCAATACCACTTCCCAGCACCATGTGATAATTCTTACTGACATATGCCGCTGCTGTGGTAATGTTATACCTAATCTTTAGCCCCACTGTTCTGTTGACATACCCCTTCTTAAATGAAATAAAAAAACACTCAAACATTCAAAATTTGTCCAAATTCAAGTTTGGACAAGCTAAGATACATATATATATATAGCTAAGTGTGCTAGGATGGAAACATATATCAAATACAGGTATTTTCACAGACTTTGTAATCATGTTTGAACCATAATATCATTAAAAAATGTATTCAGTAATCCTAATCATATAGGGGACAGATCAAGTGATGTTAATGCTAGCATTTATGGTCAAACTTTTTCCAAAGCTACGATTACTAGTTGTACAAGGCTAAGATGTAGCTACAGCTATCTGTGCTACAATGGCAAAGTGGATCAAGGGGTTGGACAGACTTTGCAAACAAAAAAATTAATTGCTTATTACTATTTCATTCATTTCTAAACAATGAATACATGTATGTTAAAATACCACATCAGTCATTAAACTGACCAATCTCATGAAGTTAACTGTAATACTTATTTGTTCTTGTGTACTAGGTGACTGTGTCTACTGTGGAACTTATGTTGTTGCGAGGTGGCTGACATATTTGAATTGAACAAATGTTGCGGTTTCTCCTTTTGTCAGCCTGCTCTTAGATGGAGAAGGGAAAAAAAGAAAACACTGAACAGGCAAATGTCTCATAATGTTTCAAGGCACATGGAGCAAATCATAGCCTTTTAGATAAGCTCCACTGAGCGCAACACCTATCCACTCTTTAATGAAACAAGACTTGAGACTACAGATTCAATCGATGACATTTGACATCAGGATAAGAGCTTCTGTGTTCTTTAAATTCATAAAGCATTAAGTCTTCACAAATTTACAAAAAGTTCTGCGGGTGCAGTTTATCATTTCAAGCCGGGACAAAACATAGATGTGTTCCATTAAAACAGCAGAGCCAGGTCTGACAAACCTTTCCTAACACTTTATTCTGTGGCATAAACAAAATAATATTACTGATAAATACTTAAGATGGTTACATTGTTTGTACCATGCATATTACTTTTAAAAATTGACACTCATACTTATACATAACAATAACATAAACATGTAAATGTTGCTGAAAGAAAATGGTTACACTAATGATAATAATTACAATTCAGCATATTTTGATGTTAAAATTAAGAATAAAAAATTCCCATTAAAGGCACTTAACTCCTACTTTTCATGAAAAATTTATATCACAATGTACATAAAAATTAGACAGTACATTATTGATTTTAATGGTAAGGCACCCAAAAGGCTGTAACAAATGTCAGATTTTGGCAATGAATGATGAATGTCAACAACTTGATAAAGAAGCTGGTGTTAGTGTAACACCTCAAACATGTCAGACCTTTCTATAATTTTCTCATCACATTTGCTATTCTAAAAATTCTTAAAAATAACATTGCTGGTTTTGATATTGACTCTCCAAAATTGTCAAATTTTCAATTTTGAAGCTAACTTTGACACAGCTTCAGCACTGTTTTGAACTGAACAAGCAAACTGTAGCTACAACTTTGCTTCATCTGATTTGAGTGAAGCTAAATCCTAAAAGCTAAATTCTATGCCATGCTAGCAGCTCTGTAAGTATGTAGTACTCAGGCACTGTGGTGCATTGAGCTAAAAGCTATCATTAACTAATGATACATGCTAATAATGCTCACAATGACACTGCTAACATGTTGATGTGAAGCAGCTATGATTGTTACTGTGTCCACCATGTATGCATGTTAGCATGCTAATATTTGCCAAATAGCATGAAACACAACCTACATCAGAGGCTTATGGGATGTCATTGGTTTTATAATTTTTTTGGTTACCACTTAAGTATTGGACAAATTACAATTTTGTCGTGATGATGGTGTTAGATGAACATCACCAAAGTTATTAGAATTCATCCTGAGGGGGACATAAAGGAATGTAATAAATGTCATTGCAATATGTTATTACTTCACTCTATTTCACTTCACAGGAAAAGAAAAATGGATCCATGAATGTCTGTACAAAATGTGTGGGTAACCTATAATTGTCACATTACTTCTTAAGGGCTGATGTCTGACTTTATTTAAGCGTCCCTTGGCCTTGTCAAACTGTATTTTACAGCTGCAATTGGACAAGCCAGATGTTAGTGGCTTTGTAGTACTGGCAGTTTATTTGCAGCCTGT
Source organism: Semicossyphus pulcher (assembly GCF_022749685.1). Taxonomy (NCBI): domain Eukaryota; kingdom Metazoa; phylum Chordata; class Actinopteri; order Labriformes; family Labridae; genus Semicossyphus; species Semicossyphus pulcher. Next base: position 26,563,851 of record NW_027211726.1, read on the forward strand.
TCATTTGGAACAGCTTCCAGTACATATCTCCTAGATCAGCAGACAGTGTATGTATATCTATAAGACGTCTTCCTGCATCAATCCTTTGCCCTTAACCCCCTTTGTCAATATATCAACAGAGTAATAATGACACTTCGACAACTGCTGTCAACAGGGCTTATTCTGTCTCAATGGACATAAACAAAGCTTTAGGTGGCCACACTCTTAGCTAACTTGTAGACAAAAAAAACATCAAGAGTAAACACATACTTTAAAACAGTGTATAACATGGTTGTTGACAAAACCTCTTTCTGTCAGACACATTTGATTTGTTATTACAGATCCTGTTACTAGTGGAAAAGAGTATTTGTTTTCTATATAATATACATAATAAGCAGCAGGAGCGACAGCGTTGCTTTCCTCCTATGTGTTTTCACAGACAAAAAGATCTGTTGGTTTGTCAAAAGGAATGGTATTTCTCAAACATCAGCTTAGATGTAGGACAGGAAACCGGACTGACCAGAGTTCAGGAGTTCATATGAGAATGTCTTTGGAAATGATGACACAAACATTTGTCCATCGAGAGATGAAGAAAAGATAAGCATTTAAAGGCTGTTGGGGGTCATTCGGTGGTCATTCCCCTGCACATACAGGCTTGGTATCATCTGCCTTTAAACATTCGGATTTTGTGCTTGTCTGCCAGCAGCAAGGTGACATTATATTCATAATCTCCATCATGGACTCCTGTGTGTCGGAAAGCTCCAGCCAAGTGGTTCTCCTCCCAGTAATGGTGCCAGTTCCCATACTGGTCCGCACCGAATCCAAACACACTGACCTGGCGCAGACATGAACAAAAGCATCAAGCATCAGTTAAAATCAACATATTCCTGCTTCATCACATAATTTACAGTATATTTAAAATGTAGTGTAATGAAACATTAAGCAAGTTTGCCTTGTGAATTTATTATCACTTTACTGATGAATGAACACTTGCTTGTTTGTCACAGTCATGCATGCAGCTTACGTCATACAGTATTTCAACATACCTCATCACATATGTGGACAGCAAGCAGTAAGCTGAGAAAGCCAGTGGAGGGATATCGTCCATGACCCTCAAGCCAAGACTCGTAGACATACTTGAAAAATGTCGGACTGTAAATTAAAACCTGCAAAAGTAGAAATATCAGAGTTTGAAAAGCTTGATTACAAGAAAAAGGAATAGACTTGAGAATAATACTGAAGTAGAAGTAGAAAAGTAAACCTGTTTTTCTGAAAAATATACTGAGGCAAGGGAAAGAAAGAACTTATTATGTCTGAAAAATCCTTTCAGAGTGGTATATAAATCAAAATACATATTATACAAGGGTATACGGATAATGTTTGGCCAAGGTACACTATAAGTTTGAAAATATTAAGGAATCAGTGCATTATTTTCAAGGATCATCAAAGGTTTGGCTTATTAAATCTTAATTAGAAGAGTAACCAGAATATTTGCTTAAATAGCATAAAATGAAAGTACTTCAAAATTGAACCATGTTTTGGCTATATATATAGGATTATCAAAGCTCTTGTGAGGAACTTTCGGTTTGTGTTGATTTTGGCGCCCCATGTGGACAAAGCCATACCTCTTCTCTATTTGCTGATTCTGTCCTGTACATGCTTAAGTGGTGGGTTTTAACAAAAAATCTCATCCTGCTTTCTTTAACAGTCATATGTATCACTCACTTTAAATTTTTGCCCTGGAAAATGTGAACAAAGATAGCATGTAGTTAATCTCTTTGTCTGACACCTACCCCCTGCCAGCAGTTTCAGGCTTTAAAAATAACTACATAGAAATAATCAAACTTGTCGATGATGGTCTGGTTTGCTTTTGTAGGTCATTTATAGCCTTAACTACAGGTCTGAACACACCCAGGACGGATTGAGGACGAATTCAGATCAGATCACTCAGGCCACATACGGAGGTGGTCTGGGACACATTTATTCACATACGCCTGGCAGTGTGTATGAACATGTGTCCTGGGCCACATTAAGCACCTCCCTAAATAGACAGACAGATCATGTCTGTATTTATTCAGTGACAGAGACTGCATTTATTTATTATATCCCTAACTGACGATGGGGGAGACGGTGTGAGTTAGAGGTGTGATCCACATGAATTTATCACAGTTTATAATCATGTGATCCAACAATAAACAGTTCATAATCATGCAGCGCAGTGATTACACCGATCTGCCCCTGACTGAATAGGGTCGTGATCTGTCCCGTATTTCCGTGAACAACCTTTATAAAGCATAACCTACGTCTTGAAATGCTGTGAATGATATGAGCCGGAGTTGATCCACAGATCAACGGTAGGAGGCAAGCAGAATAACACAGACCTGTGTGTGTTTCTCATGATCTGTGACTGGCTCAATAACGTTGCGATCTGTCCGTTTTTCCGCGCACAGTTACTATAAAGTATAAACTAACTCTCCACACAAGTTTCATATCACGTTACAACTTCAGTCCATGATCACGCCCTCTCTCCCTCTGTGCTCGTGCGGAGCAGCTCTCCCCCACTCTGTGCTGCAAGTCTGCATAGTGTGTTTTGTATTATAGCCTATGATGTTTTTTAAAGTCTTATTAAGGTGAATAAGGCCCCGTGTTCATTTGCATACAGAGCGGGAAAGTGAGATCAGATCACAAGTGGTCACTGAAGACGCCTTTGAGGGGCTTGATAATGCTAGGTATGAACAGCTGGGCTTAGAGCTTATCACTTGTGATCGGGTCACCCAGGACACATGTGATGATGTGGATAATACCAGGTCTGAACAGCCTCAGAGAGTAATCAGACTTACTTTCATAACCAACAAAAAATCCTCACAGGAGCTTTAAGTTTTCATGATAACCATGGATTTGTTAACAAGAGAATACATCATAACCAAAATTAAACATCTGTATAACTCACCTTGTCTTTGTTTGCCTTGATCCTGGACATAACAGGTATGTATGTGCTGTAAGAAAAGATAGGAACAGGGGCTTAGAAATCACAATTTACTTTCCTTGAAAATCCAACTGCTAAACAGAGTTCTGCTTGTTTGTCTATAATTATGAAAAGCACACCCACAACTACATAATTGTAATACCAGTTAAATGAGGACATCTAAATATATATGTACAAAGTGTCTTTATCGGTACAACTGTCTGGAAAGCTGGTATAAAATCATAGGCACGTTTTGAAGTCATCACAGTAACACATGCTCACTGTCATGCTTTTTGACATTTTGCATTAATCATCACACAAGAGCATGAAGTCCAGAGCTGTGCTTTATTCCAGGTAGGCAAGTTTAAAACATGAAAGAGAGGCATTTTGAATAAAGGTGTGAGCTGCTTCCTGTAGGTGATCATGTCCAGTTTGCATAGGAAAATGACTTAATTTTCCTATGCAAAGCCTGTGTTTCAGGTAAAAGGAGCTAAAAGAGCAATCATGTTGAGCTGACAAAGTGTAAATCAAAAAGTCAATGTGAATTCTACACCACGCCTGTGCAGACTTTGATGAAAATGTAAAGGGATGGCATACAGATGACTATAATAAATTGTAATGAGTATATGGTGAGATACAATCCAGACAAATGTTTCCAATTAAAGCAAAGGTTTATCAAGGCTATTTTCTCTGCAGCAGACAGTCTCATTAAAATTCAAAGATTAGACTGACTTGTCTAATGGCGTTTGGACTTTGGAGATGTGTGCTGTACAGTCAGTAACCAGCTCCTCTTCCTCAAGTCGGGTATGAATATGAAAATGGCCCGTCATGTGTCTGGTGTATTACACACTACATTATAAAACATCATGCTAAAAAGTACATCCTTGACAACTCGAGCATAGAGAGGTGCTTGAATTTCAGGTTTGACTAAATTCAAAGTCAGGAGTGTGAATATGAATCAGAAACAGTCAGTCCTCTACCTCTTCACACAGTTCTCTTCATAGAGCCCTATTATATGTTTTACAAGACTAGGAAATGTAACAAAATATTTCACAACACTCAGTTAAGATCTAATAGCCGTTGGGCTAATGCTGACATTACTGGCAGTAAAGTGAAATTTAATGATGCAGAAAGATTGCTCTGGCAGAATTGGAAGACAGGCGCACATTTATAGGAAACATTTGTTTAGATTTACTCGTCTTTCCACCATTTAACATGTTGCTGTGTAAAAGTTATTGGCAGTGGCAATTCACTGGCAGCGGCTCATTTTATTCCAGGATGTCCAGCAATCAAGCTAATGATTACGGGTCATTGAGAATGAAGGTGAAATTTACTGGAAGATTAAAATGGAGTGATTATCCTTGTTATGGCAATCTGACAAACTTGGATACTGAGTGATTGTGATTGTTATGACAATCTGGTATTCTGGATTAGAATGTAAATGAATCTAGGGGTGCAAGAGGTGCATGAAGCATTGTAATGCATGTGTAAAATGTAATATTTCTAGTACCGTTAGATTCCCTGAACTGTAGTGTCACTGAGAGGTCAGCATACAATATAAAGCACCTTTCATTTCCAAATAAGACTAACAAGCACTTTTCTTTTCCTTTTTTCCTTTTTACCCAATTATCACATTCAGGGGGGAAAAAAGACAAATCAAGAACTAAATCATTACCGAGCCTCTTGTCTAGGAATAGAGACATTAAGTGTAAGGATGTTGTCGCTTGTATTTTAGGTTAGGTGTCATTATGAAAAGTTAAACATGTTTCTGAAATACTTTTTTGTGCCTTCGTCATCATAACTTTATTTCATCCCCTTTTATTTCTATTATACTATCTTTGTTTTCATAATATATTATTCTTGCGCCTGCTCATAGTGGCATTTTCACAATTATTATTATTGTTACTTTTTCATACATGGTTTGTTGTTTCAAGTGACATAAAAAAGCATGTAATAAGCCAGCTCATGCCTCTATATTTACTCAGTGCTTGGCTACTAAGTTGTAACAAAACATCACCTTACAAAGTTGATAAGGCTATAAGAGGACACATACCAACACAAGCATTCATTTGGAGTCATGTTTCTGTCCACGATTAGCCCATTATAATTTTTTCTTTTAAATCTGTTTGGTCTCCACCGTGTCCTCACAAATAAATGGCTCTTTAGCGTCTACATGATCCACTATGATCACCAGCTAGCTGCTAACTTTATCCGTCATTCGTGTGTTCTGGGGATCTAGCTTTTGTTGGGAATGAGGTCGCTGAAAGAACTAAAAGTTAACAAAAAGTGCAAAATGGAAAAAAAAGCCCTGTAGTCATTTGATCCATACTTACTACACAAAATGGATTGCTGCGGCTTTAACATTGCAATAGTAACAATAATAACACTTACTGTTTAATGGTACCCGTTGTAAGAGCACTAATGATCCACTGCAGGTCCAGAGTCTTAAAAGGGATCAGCACCAGACTGGTGGTATTTTCCAGGTCTATGGCACTTTCTGGATACATGACATGATGTGTCGTTCTGGCGCCCACGTCCTCCTCAAAGCCAGTGGTGGGAGCCTGATTCATTCTGCAAGGACAAAGAAGCAGAGAGTTTTTTTAAGGGCACTATTTCTCTAACAACCTTATTTCCCCTTTTCTTCCAGTTGCTCTGCCATCTTTGTCTTAAATTGAGGTTTATTTCCCCTGCATGTTGCTTTTGTTGTACTAATACCCACAATCTACAAATGTGTTAGTTTTAATGAAACCCTCAAGTCAGCCAAACCATGGCACAGAGACATGGAAAGCCATCCATGATCACTATTTCAACAAGAAACATTTAAATATTCAGACAAAGAAAGACAAAGAAAGACAAAGGGCGCAATTTGTCCCACTTCACAACGAAATTCAAATAACAATTCAGAACCATCGAGTGTCCATTCAGAGCACAACAATTACTGTTTGGCAAGTTAGACGAGGTGTCCCTATTATTATGTGCAACAATACTCACTGGAGCTGGAGCGGTAATTGGCAGAAACACAGTTTGACAGTGTCAGTTGGTTTTGGTCAGTGGAAGGAAGTGACATAAAAAAAAAAATCCTGAATCTGACCCCGCGTGCATCTAGCATCACCTGCCTGCATGCTCCGGTCAGAGGAATATCATCTTCCTCATTACTGACTCTGAGATGACAGCTATACAACATCTTGACATTTGCAGCCCGAGCCTGTCAGAACTCAAAATGACCTCCTGCAAGAGGCATTATGTGTCTAAGCTGTCTTACTGTTGATAAGAATTATTTTGGCTATTTCATGTTGCATTGTAACATAAACAATGTAGCTTTTTGGATTTAAATTGATCACGGCATTTCACATTAGAAAAAACGTTGTTTTTAAAGTCTTCGGCGCATAAAGCAAAGAAAAGTCACATTAATTATTTTGTCCAAGGCAAAGGAAGCAAATTGTAAATACAATACTCGATGGCTACATATTAGCAAGAGAAACATTAAAAATGTCCTTTCTAAATATTTGGAGAAGCATAAATATAAATTTGAGTTCTTTTTTCTGGCCCTTAGATTGAATGAATGTCCAATAATCTGCCTCCTTTTAGCTCTTTTTTGATTCCAACCAGATGCTAAGAGACACATTTAGGCTCTATTGCAGCTAAATGCTCCACTGTATTCACTGGTGAGCCTGTGATGCCTAGCAGGTAGCACATACCTGGTAACAGGTTATCTCTGTTATCAAGGCAAGCTTCATTCAGTTGAGACTTCTGGGGAAGGTAAAGGCCTATCTTCCTCCAAATGAATTTGAGAGAGTCATTCACTTGTTCGTCTTGTTTGGATCATTGTTACTCCTTGTATATTGGTGTAGATCAGTGGTTTCTTCGTCGCATACAGCTGGTTCAGAATGCAGCTGCCCGTCTTCTGACGGGGAAGAGAGATCACATCACAGCAGTAGTGGCTTCTCTTCACTGGCTTCCTGTCTGATTCAGGATGCAGTTTAAGATTTTATTACTTGATTTTGAAAATTCAATGTAGCTTAGCGTAAGTTCAGGCAGGAAGACATACTCATACTCATTCATTCATTAGCATCATTCATTCATGTCACTTTATCTCTCTCCCGCTCTGTCCTTCCTGTCCAGTGATCAGCTGATTATGGGCTTATACTATTTAAGTATTAAACTAACCAGATTCAGCCTCGCCGCATGTCAACCAATCATCCAGCTGCTGTCAAATTTTAAATCTGTTCTCCTCTCTTTCGCAGACAGTTTCAGCTCGATCATTGCGACCCTCCTCCACCCCGTTCACCTCCAATCCATCTCATCAGTGTCCAAGTCCAGCTTCTCAGCTCATCCTGTCTTCACCATCACCACCAGTGTCTAGACTCCATCTGGGGGGTATCCTATCTTGCTCTCGGCCTCTCGACATCTTCAAGTACACGAAGACATCACCATGGAGTCTAATCGCCAAAGACTTTGCACATTTCATTCTTTCCAAACTTGTAAATTAATAATTGTTCAATCTTAATGAAGTCTCTCCTGATTGAAAAGGTTTTACGGGCTGGCACCATCATACTTATCTGAGTCGTTGCACCATCATGCTCCAGTCAGAGCACTGAGGTCAAGACATCAGATGCTCTTGGATGTTCCAGGCTCAAAAGGACACAGAGCCCTTGCAGTGGTTGCTTCTAACCTGTGGAACAGTCTGTCAATATCAGAATCACCCAGACCCTTTAGTTTTAAATCCTTGCTTAAGAAGCACCTCTTTGCATTGGCTTTTAATTCCAGTTGATCTTGATGTTTTATTTTGCAACCATATCTTACTCTTATTTATTGCGTTTTTATTGTTCATTTTACGTATATTGGTTATTTTATTTGATATTATGTTTTAAGCCTCTACAGCACTTTGGTCAACTGTGGTTGTTTTAATTCTGCCATATTAATAAACTTTGACTTGACATGGTTTAACAGAAATGTTCTTGAAACAGTCTATAAAAGCGGTGTGACCATGTTGAGATTTGTTATATTGTTGATATAACTATATTAATTATCGGAGCTTTTTCAAGTGAAAAAAGTTGAAAAAGTGATTTGTAGACTAAATTAAGCACCTGAATGAAAAACATGTATCGAATTATTCCAAAAAGGAAGAACACCGAGTAATGATACACAGCTGTCTTGAATTTAACAGCTAAGTAAAGCAATCATGCAACTGTGAAATGGGTTGGAGGCCATTTAGTCCCAGAGGAGAGAAGTGTTGTGTCACCAGTAATAAAGCTGCCGTACCAGATGTGGTTATTATCAACACAGCAGTGAATATTGTGATATTGCATCATCAGCTGTAGCATTCTGCAGAAAAATGAGTTGTATTTCATACAATAACTATGTGTCATTTTCTGTAAACCCATCGACAAAACTGACAGAACAGAGTGTTCGGTCCATTTTAACATCAGAAATTGGAAGGAAGGAGGACAAAGAGCTATTGGTTTCCTCTCTATTCATTGGTACTGTTCCGCGTTCTTGGCCCTGAATGAGCTAAAACTACAATGTATGGAGGAGGAAAGTATTGGCAAGAGGTTTTTTTTATGGTGCAATATCTCAGTAGAAAATATATTTGACAGTATTACATTGTAGATTTCTCTTTTAATGGTAACTAAAGCTTCTGGGAATTTAAGAATTGCTCAGCAAATGGATCCCTGCCGTCCAGAGCAGATGAAAAAGTAAGGCAGCGAGGGCAGAGGAATAGCATGCCACATATTATAGAGCATTATGTGGCAAATTCATTGCTTCTGCAGCCCATTCAGAGATATTCCATTGTAACACTTCATGACTTTTGGTTGTTACATGGCCCCTCATAAACATTGGTGTTCCTTATACTCCTTATACCAACAATAGACACTTCCTTATTTTCTTATTCAAATGTTTTATAGTAAAAATCCAAACTAAACTCATTTGACGTCTTACACAGCTGCTGAAAAGGCAAGGCTTTATTGATAAAGAGCAAACAATTGTCATTTAGTTTGTAGAACAGACCTGTCTTTCAACATTGCTTGAATTTATAACTGTTATTGTGTAGCTATTTAGTTCCTGAGTGCACAGACCTTGTCGTAAGTCAGTGTTTTCAATGCTGCGATAACGGAGGTCGGTAAGGGCATTTGAAAAGTTAACCTGAGTGGATTCAGTGGGCTGCTCTTTCACTTAATCTTATGGGGGCATGTGGTGTCAACTGCTCTACGGAGGCGTATATTTCAGATGGGCCTAATCAATATTCAACTTCTGCTCTAACTCCCCCCTGGCACTGGAAATTTGTACCAGATGGGCTTGAAAGGAACTGAAGGAGATGTATTGAGCCCTTGAAAAGCCCATCTCAACAACAAGATGGGTTTCTCATGCACAGGAAGCCAACGCTTTTTATTTACCTGGAATACCAAAATGATCAAGAGAGGCAGAATACAACAACAAGAATAAAGACGTTAAGAAGTATCAGAGGAGGGATTATGATTAATACTAACATTAGCTAATCTAAGGATTTTATGTGGCTCTCTGTTATAATAGATTGGAATCATAAAGCTTAGAGGGACTGTAACACCTCCAGAGAAAGTGTGAAACCAGGACAAATGACTCAGTCTCGGTAGAGGAGTGAAATTCAAATTGGAGGTCTTTTGTTCTGATGACAGATATCTTGACCGATGATTTATAGCGAGGCTATATTGAGCCTACAAGTTTAAATTGCCAGTACTTTAAGCATCAATCAACTTCACTCACCTAAGTGACTTCACACATACAAGTCAGGTTGAATTGTGAAAAGGACCACAGCAGTGATTTTAATTAGACTTTTTCTAACAAATGTGTTTCAGAGTTGGCTTTTGCTTTCCATCAGATGGATGGCATATAGTGTGAAGCTTGTACTATGAAGCACATTAAACAAAACAATCACGCTAAGCTGATTATCAACTCATATCAGCCATGAGTGTGCTCACATAAAAGTAGAGGTATTTACAGCATGTGACTAATTGCAAAAGTCCACTGGCAGCAGAGCGGCATCATCTTCAAAGAGAGAGATACCCATAATTCAAGAAAAATACAAAGATAAGTTAAACACATAATCCAGCTAAAAGCAACACAGCTGCAGCTGCCAAATGCAGAAAGGACAGCTCGCAAAAGATCACAGATTAGACAGTAAATTTAGTTTTATAATATCACTGCCCCATCATTAGGGCAAGAGTAGATCGTACTATAATTATATCTGCATTTTATTGGTTCATGTGCTGCTTACATGTATTCTTACGGCCTGTAAGACAGTTTTACACTTCTGATTAAATTTACCACCCAGATGGTGTCATACAAACTAAGGAACAAATGAATAAATAAAAACATCATCACAAAGTAGTAAGAGGCCTGCTTTAATATCTCATAAGTACAGCAACTACAAGGCTTAAGTGCATGAATAACTCTCTTACCCTTCCCTCTGAGCATACTGAGCTCAGGGACAAAGCTGAAGATACCACAGCGATGTACCACAGTAACAAGTCAACCATTGTTGAAACACGGAAAACTCCAGTATAAACCCGAAGGTACCTCTCAATCCCCAAATCCTGCATGATAACAAGCCTCTGTTCCACAAGCCAATGGAAGCTTTCTTGGTGGGATTACAGCTATGCAGCTACATCAATGAAAAAAGTGATAGAAAATGGACACAGAAATTGGAACAAAAGTGAGTTTGACACAGGATTACACTTGCTAAATCCACTCTCATAAATAACTACTCTTGATCTTTAAAAATGATCTGATCATTGTGGAAAACTTGAGGTTTGACCTTCTCCTACTATGGAAGGTTCCATTTCAACTGAAAGGTGGGGGTGGGATGGATAGTACTTGTAACTTGTAACGAATTACAAGTACTCACATTACTATAATTGAGTAGCTTTTTCATGTACTTTTTTGAGTATTTTTCAAAGTCAGTAATTTTACTTTTACTTAAGTATGTTTTAAATGAAGTAAAGTAATTCGCTACATTTGTACATCCATCCGTTACTGAGGAAAGTATTTATCTACAGATATTGCGAGCAAAAATGAAAACTGACATGGACAAGATGCCAATCAGTGCATGACATCAATAACAGGCCTATCAGATTAAAGTGTCAAAAGAGCAGGGCCAGTTGATTTTCACTGAGTCAAAGCAAAGAAGGACAGCTGGGTTGCACCATAACACAAGTGAACCATGAACGGGACAGAAGAGAGTTTAGAGGAAACACCTCCATGGACACAGACTGAAGGAAATTTCTTGTTTAACCAGAAACAGCCGTTACATCGCTCTCTTCAAAGCCACCAGGCTCCATTAACAAAAACAGTAATTTTACCTCGCAGAACATGGGACTTGCTGGTCTATCGCTGGAACTAAGTAACTTTTATTTTGAGTACTTTTTATGTGAGCTACTTTTTACTTTTATTGGAGTAAGATTTCAGTCACGGAACAGTACTTCTACTTGAGTAGAATATTTCAGTACTCTTTACACCTCTGGACAAAACAAATCAAAATATCCCCTGACAAGAAATGAACACAAAATGCCAAGCTAAATGGCTAAAGCTAACTGAAGTCAAACAAAATGGCAACGCGGTCACATTAAGTCTGTTGATCAATGGATAGAGGTTTGAAGGTTTTATGTGTGTTGGCTTACGAATCGCTTCATAACTATTATTTGTAATATTTAAATAGATTTTTAGTTTTGACATTCAACCATTACTAATACCCCAATGAATGTGGGACTGACATTTTGTTTGCTGTAGAAGTAGAGCCTAAATCTCAGGCCTTTACTGATCTTGCTTTCTCTTAAAATAGAGGAAAGTGAGTCAGGGATGCTAATTAATGATTAATAGCATCGTTAAGGTCAAGGCAGTTTCCCTAGCAGCAGGGTTTTGGACATTATTTGTCTTATTATTATTCATTAGTCCCTAAAATGCTCAAAGCTGTGAACTCCAGTATTCCATAACATGCCTCCGTGCTTCAAGGTGCAGCCAGATCACGCTGCATGTCACAGCCAACTGGCACATTCAAAGGTCAGTGGTATTTCAGCAGTGTTTCATTTCTTTACTCACTGGCTCACTCTCTCAAACTCTCCTTTCTCAGCCTGAATGTGTGTGTACATTTTAAAAATGCTTATGCAGTTCCAGCTGACTAATAGTCATGATGAGGAATGAACGCTGTGTACATTTTTTATCAGGAAAGCGAAGCAGTGGGACCAGAATGAGGCAACAGCCCCAGATGAGATGAAAGCACAGAGTCTCAGGTGTGGTTTTAAAGCTTCAGGCTTTGTAATTAACAGAGTGAATACTAAACCGATATTCAAGGTTGTTCTGAGATGATGTGGCACTCTCGGCATGAAGTTGTCCCGAATTCACAGCTAACATTATCCACCTGGGTTAAAGCGTGGTCTAATGAAACCGCAGCCCAGAACGAGGCCGAAAAGTAAGGAAGGTTGGGAGAGAGAGAGAGAAAAGGTTGTCTGGTATAATGTACCCCTCGTAGGTAAATAGCAGCAGGTTGCAATTGATTCTCAATCTAATCAAGCTTTTGAAGAGTATGCTGTTAGATCAAAAGTTTAATGTTAACCTTGTATCCAGACTTCCCAGGAAGACAACCAACAACACAGACTGTTCTTTACAGACAGGCCAATTCCTCATAATGCATGTGCACATTGAAATAAAACACATGCATGCGAACACGTAACACATGCTCGAACATGTTAAAGGTGCACTAATGGAGTGCTCTCTCATCTTGTATATCACTCCCTGCAAGCGCACTCACACTGCTTTGCCTGACATTTTAGGTGCTCTCACCTTTGAATTATTTTTTAAAGCATATTTCTTTTGGCTATTTTTGCCTTTATTGGATGGTGAAATCTGTAAAGAGACAGGAAATGCGAGTAGGAGAGAGGTGATGACATGTAGCAAAGAGCTGAAGGTTGGTATATGGGCACACATTCTGTCAAAAGAGCTGTTGGGGGCCATTCTCACCTTGGATTCATTTCCATGAAAAACCCACAGTTGTTCATACATTATGGCTAGACTGTGGTTTTGAATATAATCTGTATGATCATCACTGTGTTTTCTGGCCTGTTGCATATTTGGTAAAATAAAGAATGATTCCAAAATCTGCACAAGCTCCACTGCCTAATTTAATCTACTGTTCTTCTATCAAATACTTTATTTTGAAATTCCCTCCAGGCTGACAAGGGAAGCAGCTAAAACAAGTAACAGCAGCAGTTTAAGCTGCAGTCGTGTTAGAGTTTCTGTTATATTTGGGTTTCTTTCTGTGTGGAATCAAAATATTTTAAATACAATAAAATTACTCAGCAAGAAACACTCTATACATTTTAACACGTGAGTGTTTGTTAGTTTGGTGAGAGTTTGTGCAAAGCTGCTTTTCACATCATTTAAGCTGACATCACAAAATTACATTTGATGAATGTTCTCATGTTGCTTGAGGTAGCCCAAGTGGCAATCAAGCACCTGAACTCCATTGTTGTTCGTGTTACACTAACAAATGCATTCATTGAGCAAAGGACAGGATGGACTGCTGAATTGTTGCACAGACATGAAAGTGAAGTCTTACACAGAATGATTAGTAATAGTTAGAATATATATAGTAGGAGAAAAAATGCAGAAAGCTTTAGGGCACTGATTACAAAAACAAATTGCAGCTTTTCTTTCCCTCGTCAGAGGTGTCTGATGGGTAAGAGGCACTTGTAAGGAACATCTCGGTCACTCATTGGCCCTCGGGAACATATTATTATGGTAATAACACTCTTACAGAGGAAGGGAAAAGCTAATTTTCTGATTCTTGTAAACAGGTTTAAAGAACATTGTGTCTAGTTGCTAGGCAAAAACAGCAGACAGCCAAAGCACACACCTCATGTATAAGTGGTGTGAAAATGCTGCTTTTAAAGCCAATTTCAAACAGGGACTGTGAGTCACAAATGTGATGTGCCTACCTCTTACATCTGCTGGCTTTAAGATCCATCTTAATGAAGTTATTTGAAAGGGCCTACATCGTCGTGTAGAATATAAGCTTGACTGATCCTCAATTCAGCAGAGTAAATATGAATGATGAGACAATCACACACCCTGGAAAGCCTACTTCTTTTCAAATAAAATATGCTGCTGTGCCCATAAAGCAAACAGAAGTACTGAGGGGATGTGATTACGTTTGATCAACATTCTGTGTTCATCAGTGACTACACGTTTATATTTGATTGATTGGATTTTGAAAGACAAAAAATAAAATGTATTCTTGGCAGAATGTTTTGCTTATTTCTCAAAACTCAATGTTTTGAGAAATAAGTTTTCCACACTGTAGTTTTAAAGCATATCACATGTTCACATATGGTGACCTTTTGACTCTACACTTGGGCTGGAGACCAAGCACGACTAGAGATGTGATGCCCTGGCTAGAATACTGTAAATAAAAAGGAAACATTTACAGACAGCAGCATGCTCCTGCCGGAAACTATTAGCCAATATCAAAGTAATAACTCTTGTCTTGGTGCTGTCCCTGCCAACCGATAATTCAATTGTTAGACAATGCCATGCTGCTGTCGCAGCGGGGGCTGTCAAAGACGATACGAACAGTAATGTGGCTTTCTTCAGAGGCAACATATCACAGAAGGTTAACAAAGCCATGCTGTGATAAATAAAGAGGGTGCAACAATACTGCATGAAACTGCACTGGTTACACTCCTGCACGGCATAACATCATGAAGCCAATTGCCAACAATCCTAACACAGTTCACATTTCACCCAGAAAATAGGTCAGGCTAGTGAGTGCCTCAGCACCTTCTAAAGCATCCACATCAGAGATTTAAAGCTACTTTAAGGTGTTTGTAACTGATTATGAAAAAAACAGAAGAAAACCAGATCTATAAGATTCAATATTTCTATACAGTTATTCTAAATGTCATAGCTGTAACCAGATCGGATTCGAAAAGCAGTCATTCAATATAGATGCTTTGTTATCTGTGATGAATTATCTTTATTAGTGGGGATAGGGTAGTGACGAATCCGAGAAGGTCAAGTTTTGACTGATAAGGCCCAATCAATGCTGTATTTGTGACAAGTATGTGGAGTATTTAGTGTGTACACAAGTACAGCCACATTCCCTTTGTTGTTTTTCCATTAAGTTGCATTATTTAACAGAGTCTAATTTGTCCCTGCTGTATTATTCATGCTTTATTTACTCACAGTTATAGTTTTCTTATTCCCTTGCCCTTTAAGTTGCAACTTTCCATGATGCAACAGTAGCGTCTTGAAGGCCAGTTTTGTTTGTTGTTTGGTCCAAATTGTTCTTCCTAATCTCCACAGTCTGAGCTTCAGAAGAGATAAAGTGCTATTCCACTATGTGTCTTTAACTCCATAAATTCCACTATATTTTCACATTTACTCGATAAAAGTATCGACTTTGTGTCTAAAATGTACTTTTTATCTGCAATCAGTTACAAACTGTAAATGGGTATAGTGTCCCTTCTAAGTTTCTCTGAGATAAGAGGTCCAAAAAAATGTGCTTTGGCAATCATGTGCAGGGGCCCTATGATGTTTGACTCAAACAACACATCTTTAACAATCATTCATTATTGAGAAGCCAAAGAGATCATTTTTGTCTGACAAAGGCAGAAGCAAAGGCTCTTTTTAAGACTCAAATTTATTTCACCACTTCAATCTGCTGAGCAAACAAGAGGCTTTAGCCGCTAGGCCTACACCGTTCAATATTCATAATAGTCTATAAAGGAGGCTTTAGAGGATCTAGGCCGATTGCATTGTGGATTTGAAAGGCTATGGTTTCTCTGAGCTGATATCCTAAAACTGTCTTTGTTCTGAACATTCAATTTAAAAATGTTTTTTTTTCTGCTAAGAGCGATAAGTATCTTCCGCATCGACATACGTCATACCATCTGTGCAGAAACAATCTTACAATACTGATTGAATTTTTTTTTCTCATAAAAGACTTGTATTAGAAAAATCCATCGCGCAACATTGTGCAAAGCTGTTGTACAATATTCTGAGAAACACTGAATACCACTTCACTTGAGGAAATTACACATTTCACCCTGGCAGCCCCTTGACAAAGCCTAAATAAAGAAAAAGCAGCAAAGACTTAAATCTGTGCTTTGACCAGCCTGGAGATATTGCATGATCATTGAAATGAAGTCTAAGCCGGAGTGTTTGTTTACCCTTTGTACAAATTAGCGTAATTTTATCATAAAGCCAGCAGTTTTATAGAAGAAAGCACACCCACAGCCCCTCAGAGAAAATCTTCTTGTTCTGTTTTCCATCTTTTCCAATTCATTCTCTGCAGAGCTGCAATTGGTGTGACAGATTACGCCGAGCGACAAACTCCCCTCTTGTTCCCTGCTGCCCTAAGGCGGAGGAAAAAACATCTGAATAATCAAACCCTATTGTTTTCATCGGCTGCTTTGTTAAGATCATTTTCTAAAATGTTTAGGAAATGCAGACCAAGTTTGTGTGGAGCTAAATCTTCAACAACACCTCTGTGCTGAGTGCAGGCAGGGACACAGCAGAAATAACTGTGAGAAAGATGGAGGCACTAGAACTAAGCTTTTTAACCAGTGTTTGTCTGCCTTTGCATTGATTAACTGCTGTATAACACAACATAACGTATAATATGATGGATATGTTGCAGCTGATTTGATTAAACATTTGATCAGACCCTACAGGAAATGAAAAATATACAAGTATCGAAGGCTAAAACTTCAATCTCAAAGTAATGAATATCAGACAAATAATATATCTTTCTGTGCAGTCAATTTTATGGACTCTCCAAGAAGTCTGTGCTCCAGTTTAACTGTGCTCCTTTAGTTGTGCTCCTTTTAGCTG
This sequence comes from Semicossyphus pulcher, assembly GCF_022749685.1. Lineage (NCBI taxonomy): Eukaryota > Metazoa > Chordata > Actinopteri > Labriformes > Labridae > Semicossyphus > Semicossyphus pulcher. The sequence continues at coordinate 26,580,658 of NW_027211726.1, forward strand.
CCACCACAAGTAGAATCTCATTCTTAGGGAAACACTGTTGTTAACAATCTAGGCAACTAATGAGGTAGCCTTTAAAATATATTGTATATTGCATATATTGTATTTGTGCTTGCCAATCCCTAGCTCCTCTCAATCCCATCCTCTCGTCCAAATATGGTCACTTCTGACCCCAAAAACCCCAAATTTTAACAGCCATTATAGTGAATGTCCATCCATCCATCCATCTATCCATCCATTATCTTCTGCTTATCTGGGGCCGGGTCACGGTGGCAGCAGGCTCAGCAAGGTGACCCAGACGTCCCTCTCCCCAGCAACGTTTTCCAGTTCCGAAGCCAGACGGGATATAAAATCCCTCCAGTGAGCTCTGGGTCTGTCCTCCCAGTTGGACGTGCCCGGAAAACCTCCAAGAGGAAGCACCAAGGAGGCATCCAAACCAGATGCCAGAACAACCTCCAATGGCTCCTTTCAATGCGAAGGAGTAGCGACTCTACTCCGAGCTCCCCCCAGATTTTTTTTGGTATACTGAGTGTCCACTTCATACATGTATGCACTTCATGCGGTCTAAATTCCCATACCACCTTAACACATCCACAACACTAGCTCAACCCAGCAGAATTAATAAAATATATTTAAAAGAGAGGACCATTTGGTTTCCGAAGGATATATTTGGGCAGACATACTGCACATATTTCTGCCGGTGGTGTCTGTGGCGTTACTGTAGCATTAAATTTGTAGGTACAGCATCATCAATACTGATTGAAAAACAGGCAAATCTTCTAAAATATAACCCAAGTTAAAAGGAACTGACAAGAATGTGTAATGGAATTTTTACTGATCTGACCTTTTGAGCGTTCTGAACTTTATTTGACTCTCTGCAAAACAGGAAACCGACCAACCTTCACCAGAATCTGACAGGCAGCTCACACCCCTGCTTCATTTCTATGCAACTGCACCTAAGCCTGAAAGGTTTACAGCTAACTGTCTGATACTTCCTCTTTGTCATTCTTCTGCAGACTTTCTCTGTGGATTGACCCTTTTGCAAAGGCTTATAATGCAAACTCAAAAGACCATTCTTGTCGAGTGAACTTTATTTTACATTTCCAGCAGAAACATTTAAACTAAAAATAATTAAAAAATAAATTGAATAACTCTCATAATTAAAGTGTTAAAATAAAGTGTAGGATTGTGTCATTCTCATAATGATTCAGATTGAAGTGCAGACTGACCTTATGATGAAGTCACTAGAGTCGATGAGGCCACCGTACAGGGAGCCCTTCAGGTTCCCAGAGTTCCCCACCACGGAGCAGGTCCTGCAGCGCTCAGGGCTGGCGTCCATGTAGAGCACGTCATCAGGGATGACTTGGAACAACTCCTCCACCACTCCGCTGAAGTTGGCCGGCTGCCTTTCTGATTGCAACCACTGGTGACACAGCAAAGAGATGCCTGAGAGAGAGCCATGGCTCCAGGGCCACTTTAAGTAGAAGTGATTGAACAAGGGCAGCGGAGCTCGAGACACCGAACACATTTCTGAAATAACCTCAGGGGCAGCTGAGCTCCGTCTGCAGGGGCTCTTTTGGCTTGGCCTTCTTCTCGAGGCTTTAAACTCGGAGAGACAGAGAATAAATGCAGGAATGTTTGTGCACTGTATACTGTTACATATATACTGTACTGAGCTGTGGCAGCTGGAACAGAGTGGATACAGAATGTTCTGCAACAATCTTTCATGAGTTTTAATGCAGAGTTTTAGTGACTCATAGTCTAAATATTTTTGTGGAGGCTTTTCCCCTGGCAAATACACTTCTGGTAAAACTGTTTAACATTTTTGAATGGTATTTAGCATCAAATATGGGCATTATCATATTATTTATTTGTCTTTTAATCATATGACAAAACTGTACTTCAGAATAGGTCTTAAAAAATGGATTACAAAAGTTTTTCAGTCTAATTACATACGTGACACTTAGTTGTGTAACACGTAAGCTTTGGCATGTAGCAAGTATTAGTATAAGCAAGTATTACTAGTCCACCTGAAAGGTCACGACCTTGCCTTGCAGGACCATCTGGCCGAGCTATCGTTGATATGTGACACTTGCCTCATCAAGCTCCCTGTAAGAAGCACTTCCCAAAACCAGCAGTGACAGGAGGCAACCTTGCAGTAATTTTTCTATTCTTGTCTCTAATTGGACAGGGTGTGAGGTGAATGCAGAACTACCCAAGGCACTGGATGCCTTCCAGACGAAGGTAGGATAATTGTGTGACATAAATTTTGTGAATAGGCTTTTCTCATTTAAAGAGCTGTACTCCAATAATGGGATTCACAGTAAGTACAATATATATTGTTTGGATAGAATCAAATTAAGGCTGGTATAATAAGTTATGTAGCTGATGTGAATTTTAATTTATAAGAAAGTTGATTTAAACAAGACGTCCTGCTTAAAACACTTCTACTGCACCTTCTTTCTAATGTTTCTGTGTTCACTTTTATATATATTGTCTTTTATGACTGTGGATGACTGGCCAAATGTAGATGGCATTACATCAATTAAGATACTTTGAGTGGAGTTCAAATCGAGTTTGATATGAGGAACTGTTTCAGTAACACTTACAGTGAACACAAGGTCTTCTTGTCAATCACTCTGAATCTAAGGGGTTCCCCCCCGAGTGGCCATTTAACACTGACACTCAGCAATCATAGAAGTGACAAAACCCATCCTGGAAGAGGCACTGATAACAATTCCTGCACTGACTCCAGTGTCAGGTTGTAGTGTGGCAGTGAGAACTGGAGAAAAATGACTCTGATTCTGGATATTTGCCAGATATGCCTTTTTCTAACTTCAATGACTTGCAAGGAAAGGCTGAAAATGCATTTTTTATAGGCTGTAATTGGAAAGGAAGAAACAATTTAAAGTCTGTTTTCATTAAGCAATACCAGCGAGAGCAGGGTTCATGACATATTGATCAACCTTTAAAGGCACAGTCCAGCAATTTAATAGTGAACATTTGTAAAAGGAGGGAATTTTGGGATCTGTGAGAGATGTATTTTAAAAAACACAGACAAAACTTAAGCAGCAGAAGCAGAACATAACTTATATCCAGATTTTAAATTTTACTATAGATCAAAATATACTTGATCCTACATTTCCCATAAAACATCATAGGATATTTTGTTAGACCCTCCATGACTGGTCAAAACCCACCCAGTTTTGTAACACAGGCTCTCTGTTCCAATGGGGTCTAACCTGATGTATGTCATCTTGATTATCTCTGTGAGCCCAAATTTCACATATGTCTACATATAGCTCTTTGGAGATTATTCATACATTCAAAGAATCAAACTCTAACAGTGTGGCTTCGCTAAAGTTCACAATAGTAATAGTAGTAGTAGTGACAGCCGTATATACTAGACCAGGGATTCTCAAACCTCTGTAACTTAAAGATCCCCTCTGTTTGGCTTAAGTATTCAGGGGACCACCATCCCAAATCAATATAAAAAACATTTTAAACTTCTCTGTTTCCTTTTCCCTTGGAAATTTCCTCTTGGGCTTTCCCAACGCCTCTGGGATGCTTGTATTGACATGTCTCAGGAGCTGCGATGGTTTTAGCACCTTATCTGACAGGCTTTCACCACATTTAACACACCGTGCCCTGAGCTCACCATCACTGTCTGCCACTACGAATCCAAATTAAATCTATTCGGGGTCATATTTCCTCAGCACATGCATTGGAGCTGTTTCTGGAACAGGGTTTTCTCCAGCAGTGTCAAAGCATCCTCATTCAGTAAGCTTAACATGTTTATCTCTCTCTGATGATGTGTTATTATAAGTGTGGTGATTTAACATAATTTGTCATTTACATTATGCCATTTTCATTGATTGATTGGTTGGTTGACACTGATTGACACTGACACTAAATTAAGAAAGGTGACAGTGACTGGATATATGTGTTCCCTGATATTCACGCTGCCAGCCAATCATTAGGTTTTTTCCATTGCTATCATATAACTTAATAAATAATATATATATTATCATGTAATTGGCTATATAATAAAATATATAACCAATTACAATATCAAACACTAAATCTAGAGGTAATGGCTGCATTTTTATGCCTATTCTTTGGCCGTTGGTAGAAGGCATGATGGGAAATCTTGAGGAGGCAGGTGGAGAAGTGGGCACATCAAATAAAAGTAGTATGTGTATTTTTGAAAAAACATTCAAAGAGATTAAAGGATATGTTTTCTCTAATAGTCGTAGAGTTGGGAATAAGTGCAGTAAAGCACATATTCATGAGCAAGAGTGGCATGTTTGCACTTTGAGACATCTGATTAAATAAAGATTTGATAAAAATAAACGTGTTTCTGCGGGAATAATGCAGAGTGCTGTCAGTGAATGGCAAAAATATCACCTACACATTCAAGGTATGGTGCAACATATCTCTTTTCATCTAAGTATGTGGGAAAGATGGTGAGAGATATCCACCTCCTCACTTGTTAATATGAACAAATTGTGCGTGGGAGTTTGCTTCACAACTTGATCCTGCTGAAGATCCCTTGGATTGTGAAAGAATCAATGCGGCAAAAACAAACAGATCTTTGGAGCATTACAGCAGTCTGTGATCTCTGTTCTTTATTCATGATCCTTCTTTTTCAGCACAGCATCTGCCCTCAGAAGCTGAATGTGCATGTTTTTTTGTTTTTCAATCTTCTGAAGTATAGCATCGCAAATCCCCTGAATGCATCCCCTGAATCTTACCTGCCACCATTTAAAGGTTTCATCAGAGAGGACGCTGTTCTCCCTGGTCATCAGAGGGTGGATGGACTGATTGAAGCGCTCGGCAAACCAAGGGTCGTCCTCCAGCTCCGTCATGCACTGTCGACAGGCGCACGGCCCTTTGGAGAAAAAGTTGTCCGATAGGCGGAAAGCGTACTTGAAGAAGTAGTGAGAAGGGTCCCTGAATGTGTAACTGAACAGGAACATTGTGAATGTGATGACACAAAACAGCAGAGCTAAAGTCCTGATTTTTCTCCGCTTCGGTAGAGACATGTTGTTTCAATCAGTATCCGTTGGCTGGGAACTTTGCAACAGACAAAAACAGCATCATGATCATTCTAGAGTCCTGAAGGTGTGAGAAAAAAGCAACCCTGTTGACCGCATGGTGCAAGCAGCTCAAATACATCTGTGCTGCCCAGTGAGCCTACCCTGTTGCTCTTCTTTTCAGACTAGACAGGGTTTGGTGCATGAATATAAATCAATAAAATCCATCGACGTGGTTTCTTTTTCAGCTGCACCTTGATCAAATGACAGTGAATCCACTGTCTGTCGGCTTGATGTCTCCTGGTTAATCGGATTCAGCCAGTTTAACTGACTGCTCAGATGTTGACACTGTGAGGTCAGTGACTGATGTGTCAGTCATTCTTTAATGATCCACCTGGAAGGCAAATAAAAGGACATTTTAGTGACACAGACATGGAAAATGGGGAAAAACAGTCTACAAGCCTCCAACGCTGTTTAACTTTAAGAAGACAATGGGGCTAAATTGTGCACTGCTCAGTATTCTTTTAATTTAGCAGCACTAATAGTCCTTTGATGAAACTGCCAAAGTCTCTATAATATCACTATTACTATTTTCTGTGACAGTGTTTCATTTACAGTGTTTTGTTTATGGCTCTTTGTTCTCTGCCAAATTACATGGGCGACGTTGCAGTCTCGAAGCTCTTAAAAAGACCATCAAACAACTAAAATGTCTAGATTGATCGTGTAAGTTATTACAGTTCTCCTGGAACCGACAGACAGCAACCTTAATCACCCTCAAACTCCACGGTTAAGAACACGTCAATAACTGGAGGCATACATAGTCATATCTGGTCAAATAATTTTTTTTTTTTTAAATAAGACGGCAATGGCCTAAATACCAACTCAAGGCTCCAAAAGGGATGTTCAAAAACCAAACAGGGACATCATGGTGGCTTCATCCACTACTTTTGTACAGTTTTTGGTTTGAAATAGCCAAAAGAAACATCCAGCTTCTGAGCATAAAAGGTAAATTTAACTACTTCAAACTTAACACTGACAATTGTAGTGTAGTTCAGTCGGATCAAAATCAGTTCAAATGAACACATTGGAAACATGAAGGGTGCCATGTACTTCATTTCATCTGACAGGACAGCAGGAATATATCTGACAAAAAGGGTTAGGAACTACTCACATAAACCATGTTCCATGCTACCATGAAGCCTATGCAGTCAGCGGGAACCTTGCTGGTGACAGAATTCCCAGAATAAAAATGAGAAGAGGATTTTTTTTTCAGAACCCGGCTTTTCATAATCGACAAAGCAGGCAGACCTCCCGGGGTTCCATTTCCGACATGAAAAGGCCACCCCTGCCTTAAAACAGGTCCTGGGTGTCATTCTGATATGCAGCCGTGTTTAGGATTCCACAAATACAGCTATATTTAGCTCACCTCAGATCCACGTTGGAGATAAAGCGCTATCATTGCCGCACACATGAGAGATATATCTGAAAAATGAACCCAGGGAAACAGGCTACCTGCCCTTTGCTCTGCACCATTTCTGAGGGAGCTCTCCATATAGAAGATTTGTGTGAAACTCCATTACAACGAGAGAAAGGCTTTGGGTTTTTTCCTGATTAGAAATTGATCAGGTCATTCAAATTCCACCCTGGAGGGAAGCAAAGAGGATTGGGTATTAGACCCGCTGAGAAAGACTACACAGCGACACAGCTTTTCTGTTGATTCCATTCTCCCTATCAGAGCAGAAAAACAAACTGTACAGCCGTTTATCAGTAGCACTGACACAGGCCAATGCACAGGAAGGCTTAGAAGTGATCCCGTCGGCTGTTCAGAGCTCCATAACTCACAGTAGAATGCGGATTTGCATACAGCCCAAGGTTGGTTATTGTCTAAGGCAGCAAGTAAGGCTATAAGTTTGACAAGGATACCTGGGGACTTTTATAATGGACACTTCAATGAAGCCTACTTCTATAAAGCAGGCTGTTGACTCCACTCAGTTTGAAGCCCTTTGACATAGGGGTCCAGCTAGACGGGAGAGCAAGTGGAATATATTCTCAAACAGGTGGCAACTCCCCACTTTTGACAACACACCGGCCATCATCTCATTCCTCTGACCTTGTCCGACTGAAGCTTGGCAACCTTGTGTTGATCAAAGTTCGCTAAGCTGAGACAGCGAAGCGTCTGTTCACACTTCAGAGGAGGGGGGAGAGAGGAAGAAAGAGAGGGGGTGGAAAGCAGCAGTGTGTGAGCTGTGATTTTCACTCTAATCTTCAGTTTTGAGAAGTCATCAACTTTGCAGGGTGTAGTTACAGTAAAGTGTTTTCAGTATGTGTTGTGTGGAAATTGTTTTCCTCCCCAGCTTACCTCTGCTACTTCTGAGCGTTTCGAGAAATCAAAATTCTGCAGCATCAAGGACTCCTATGTGTTATATACTTGAGAAAGGTATTTCTGCTGAGCTGGGAGAGTGTGTTTACCGAGTTGAACCGAGACTCACAGTTGGAGTTTATCATCAAGACGTAACCTTGACACTTGACACAGACATGCACCTCATTACGTTAATGTGATGGTAATTTAACATGGCATGTCTGAATAAGCGCCTGAGTCACTTTAACTTTAAAGTCATGACAGCAATTTTGCTATCCCTAATATGGCCCGAGACTGAATTGAATGTTGTAATATTAATGGTAAAAGCTTCAGAGGCACAAGGTTAAATATGCACAGATAGAAATTAAATACAAGGCTTGGTCGCTAAAATCACCAATAAACCACAAAGCACACGCATGAGCCCGTTTTATGTGCCTGGGATAATCTTCTCATGTAAGATCAGTATATAAAAAAGATTTGTTGCAGGCAGAAGAGGTGAAAATAAAAACCTCCCTCACACACACAGGTGCCAAATATCTGGTGATCATTGTGGCCCATACTCTTTCTGTCATGCCTTAATGAGTGAATGCATGTATGGCGGCATGTTGTGTCAGTCATCGGGAGGTGATGAAATATGATTCAGGAAATCCAGTTTGGGTAACAGATTGTTGAATTCAAGGCTCGTCACTTCACAGCGGTCTAAGACTGAGCTCCTTGTCATCCCAACCAGTTCCTCTGTGCAACCACAGATCAATATCCAGCTTGGACAAACTGAACTCATACCCACTAAGTCGGCCCGGAACCTCCCAGTTGCCGCTCGCATCAAATTCAAAGCGTTGTTGCTTGCTTACAAAACAGCAACAAAAACGGCTCCAGCCTACCTGAACGCCCTCATCCAGGGGCTCTGTCCCGCCCACTACGCTCTGCCAATGAAAGGCGCCTGGTACTCCCATCATAACAGGGCCATTAGTCGCTAACTAGACTCTTCTCCTCAGTAGTCCCCAGGTGGTGGAACAAGCTCCCAAACTCCATTCGGTCCGCAGAGTCCCTTTCCACCTTTAAGAAGAAACTAAAGACCCAGCTCTTCCATGACCACCTCTGCACTTAATGATATTGATGCTATTGATGATGCTGACATTGAGGATGTTGTTGAAAAAAAAAAAAAACACCCTGTGCACGGTCTGCACCAGTGTCCGATCGCACTGAAGCTGTTTGTTGGCACTTAATGACTTTGTTCCCTCCTGTCTTGATCTCTGCTTAACCCATCAGATGTACGTCGCTTTGGACAAAAGCATCCGCTAAATGAAATTGTAACATTGTAATCCTGTTTGGAAAACGTTTTTTGGCCTAGAATTCACAAAATTATTTTTCTCCTCTTCTTTTATTTTATTATTTATTTTATTTTTTTTGTCAACAGTACAAATACAGCCTTCATACAAGTTAATCATCCAGGAATATATCCATGCATGTATTTGATTGCCAATTGCGTACTCTGCAAAAGCATATAGGCAGTTCAACAGCCTTGTGAAATGAATGAGGAATGAGGAGGCTAAAACCTGTACATGACCTAAAGAGGAAACTGAATGAAAAAAAAAAGAAATACAGAAGCCTAAAAGGCACATTTCTTAATATGCACCACATTATGCCACAGTGAATAAATTAACTTGAATCTCTGCTGTCATCAACATTCAATATCTGAAACCGCACCAGCCGGGATCAATAAAAGAGATGTTAAAGGCAACACAGAAGATACCCAGCGGGATTTTCTGTGAAATTTCCTCTCCATAACTAATAATATCACTCAGAGAATACAAAATGAAAAAAGCTCCAGATTTTACATTTGATGGCATCACATCTGAGTCTTCACGCTCTAGTCTCTGGCTTTGGTGGAGAGTGTTTCATTTTCACAGATATTGACTTTCAGTCAGTGCTTTATACTGATAAAAAAGGGAGGCATGGTTATGTTTCTTGCTCAAGCACATAAAGAGGATCATATGGGTATTTGAAAGATTGAAAGATGTGACCAAGGTCTTAGTTCTCACAGGATTTAAATGAATGGAGGATGGTTCTGAAGTAGGTTCACAAATATAAAATAATACTGGGTCTGTTTTTTAGAAGTATGTAATTAAATGGAAGGTGGATGGTGTGTTTTATGCTTCATCTGAGGGTTGGTTCTCAGATGGCTGTGAACAGCGTGTGGCGCCTGGTTTCATGAAACCTTTAAAAATCCAGAGGACAGAACAGGAGCTGCAGAGTGGTCAAATTTAAAATGCAGCCGTTTATCTAGCTGCTGACATTTTGAAGGTTAGAGGTTTTATTTTTGCCCAGCAGCCATGTGTTATTTATACATTTTTAAACTGGCATGGTGTGCTTTTCTAGCTATTGATGTTTACACGTCCTGATTTGTGTATGTGACTAGCATGCTCACACAGGTCACTAGAGAAAACAAACACTTTTTCATCAAACATTGACATTCAAAAGTGACCATTTGCTCCAATTTAATTCAGATTAAAGCTAAAGACCACTGCAGATTCTCTAGCTTGGTTATTTATTAAAGGATTAAGCTAGTGATTGTCAACAATTCCCATAAGAAGACCAAGCTCAACAATTAAATGATCACACTAATAAGTATTGTCTCTGTATCAAAGCCTTTTCCTCTGCTCCACAGAGGTCCTATGGTATTAAAAACGAGCAAACTAACTGTCTACAGTCAAGCTTGTGATGCTTTAATTATGCACAGTGGTAATCTGACCTGGATGACAATGCTTGTCTGGCAACAATCACAATGAGCAACATGCAGAGATGAAGCAGGTTACACTGGGTGACATGTTTCTTTATTATGATGAACAGACACTGCTGTTTTTTTTGTTTCTCACACATACACCAATCAATGAATATTCATCCACAGAATGTGTTTAAAGCTGCAGATGATTTTTGTTTAATCATATCTGGATATAAAGTAGTTTGTGCACCATATAGAGTTTATGGGCTTCGGTGCTGTAGACATGATGGAACAATTGCAAAGTATTAAATTTCAGACAAGCAGATTGTTAGTTTTGCTGATGATTGATTTGCTGTCAAAACAAACAAAAGCAGAGCCCAGTTTAAACATGACTAACATAACAGGGGTAGGTTCCTTCATAATCAAACAAAAAAATTGTTCCGGGCAGCATTTAAACCAACAGAAATGGTGTGTAATTCAAATGGACATTCCACCTAACAAACCTAAACGGCTCTTCTATTATTAGCTAAAAAAAACAAGGCTGCAACCAGAATACCAGAATACCTGTATGTGGCTGACCTTTCAATCGCACATTTGATGAGCTTTTAGGCAGTCTTGATCTTTTGATATCTTTTTTTCTTTAATGATCCGACAGGCTGTCATGAGGGGAAAGAATTGCCTTCTGTGAGATTGTCCTCTTGTGGTAATTGCCACAGTGCTACATGGCAGCAGGTATTCATTACTGGGCTTTCCATTTACGTCCTCCCCTGCTTCTTTTATGTCCTTGTTGCTCTTAGGTTTACTGTTATTAACTCTAATTGACCTTTATGCATTGCCCTGGCTCAGCAGTTTATTATAGCTCAAATTTTATTATAGCAAAATTGTATTATTCACCACTTTGACATTCTCTTATTGCATTTCCACTGATTACTGCAGCCTCTTATTCGTCATGTCCTTCACACCTATACCTGTAGTTGCCTGGAGCAATAAAGTTTCCCCGGTGTGTTAACCCTCTGTGAGCCAGCCTTATTCACTTCAGGATGGTGTCACTGAACACGAGCAGAAAGCACTGCAGTCTGAGATGAACATTCACGCTCTAATTCCGAGCAATTCCACGAGCTCTGACTCACCATTTTAAAAGCCTTTCCGTTTTACTCTTCTGTAGCTTTCATTTAGGACAATAACATCTCAATCCATCGTGTCTGGCAGTGTCATATAGTGTAGATACTGTATTATCTTGTTCTATTTTTTTTAGCTATATGCTGTTTACACTGAGGGATACATTCAAACCTCAGACCCAATGTTTTTTTTATGCTGCTCCATTCCATCTAGAGAAAATATTCACAAACCCCCAAATTCAATCTGACATGTTTGGTATATCTGGATCTGTGGCATCTCACTAGAATTTAAAATTCCTCAGGTTGTACACATCACTAGTTTGTATTGACTGGTCCATCAGTGAGCCAGTGAGGATTACAATCTAATACTAATATCCAGGCTAAAATGTGTGCTAATCTATCATTAAACATGTAGTTAATGCTGTTTAGATATAATCCATGTACTGTATGGAAACTTACTTACTTACATACTGATTTATTGCATATGCTCGGGCTGAGTGATGAATGGTGAATGGACTGCATTTATTTACTGCATTTCTTGTCTTCCAACCACTTACATCACTTTACACATGTCAACATTCACCCATTAAAACACATTTTCACTGATGATTGATGCTGCACTGCAAGGCGCCTGTTTATTAGATTCTGATGGAATTCTCAATCACACCCACTCGCACAGCAATGGCACAGCCGTAACCTCTATTCACACAGTATAGACTATTACCTGGGGACCTCATGTAATTTAAATATTGACCCACCATGTCTGTGTTTAATTCGCACAGGAGAAGCCAAGACTCTATTTTCCTCAGATTTATTGACATTATCTCTTAGACCTGATGTCAAGGTTCTGCATAACATTCACTTCCTAACATTACTGTTAGCAGGCCACCCCATAAGAACTGTTGAGCCACTGAAAGATGGAAAACATTTCTTACCACATGCTGCCACATGTCATCTATCCTATCATTTTGAGATTTCACTCCTCTGATGGATTGGAGCTGACTCGTTCTGTGACTTTCTGTCCATACACTTTAGCGAGAGGTGCCGGAATTTCCCCTAAAATGTGGTTGAAACATTTCATTTATAATTCCCATGATTATCATTTGAGGGGAAATGGCAGAGAAAATGACCCCAAAATACCAAGATGCCAATTTGCCAATTCATGAGTAATATTATAAATTGACCTCTGTGTTTTGAGAAATAGATTACTCACAAATTACGGTAATTAATAAAACAGACAACCAACGCATTAGTACCAATTTTACAAGAGTTCCTGGTAACACTAGTCCTGTGAGAAAAGGGCTTTAGAGAGTAATTTGGGGTTCACTATCCTTTCCAAGGACATTTCCACATCCAGACTGAGGGAGCCAGGGATTGAACTGCCAATCTCCAGCTAAGTGGAAAACACGCTCCATCTCCTGAGACACAGCCCTGTGCATAAGTCATCTTAATAACAAGATAACCTTTTAAAACACGAGAGCTGCTATTAAATTTAATATTAGTGTCTTATAGGGTGTACGTGAATTGTAAATAAGCATATTTGGATTTTTCCAGTCATAACAAATACGTCTGCAAGCACATTTAACAACTCTGTAACAACAACTTTTGTAGTTGAGATCATTTTAGATGTTTGAAAAATGTGGGTCATTTTGTTGGGTGAAAAAGAGTGGCAAATGTTTCTTAAAGACCTAGATGGTGTCTCACGTCTATTTAAGACTAGCTAACGGGTGGCTAACACAGTTGGCGAGTGCAAATGACAGGTGATGAAGGAGTTTTTGGAATCTTACTGTCAAGCTGCTAGTGTTATCATTTTCAGATGTGACTTACTATGTCTCTTAGTAATCATCATTATAACTTGGTGAATATGTTGCTGATTGTTATAAATAAATGTTACACCACTTCATCTAAATTTGAATATTAACATATACAATAATGTAATTATGCTAGCTATAAATGGTTATTTGTGCTATATATAATGTTGGGGGTTTACGTTAATGATTTATATGTCTGACTACATGTATTTGATTGTGTACAAATATCATGTTTATATGTGTTGCCCACTACAACATTGACCACAATTACAGTCCCTTTATTTAATTCATAAAACAATATTGAAAATGAATTTGAGATATCACCCTGAAACTGCAGTTAGATATATATCCCTTACATTGTCAAGCCCTGCTCTGTGCCACATAGAGACAGGCACAAAAGATGAAACAAAATACATGAATATGGTAATAAAACCAACAAATGCATAAACCCACACATGATATAAGGTAGAGGGGCACTTTTTGTAAAAAAAAACAATTCCTTTTTCCAGCTCAGATTTTCAGATAGCAAAGGGCCAGATGTAATAAAACCAGACTCTGGTAAAGGTAGCTGCTGCTCCAGCCTCCCCTGAAAATTGGTTTTGATGTTTTGTCTCGAATTGAAAATCTCCAACCATTTTGCATGCAGTCAAATGTTTCTTCCTGCACTCCCACTGATAGCAAGGTGGACAGAATGTAAAGCAGCTCTGAATATTGATTGTGTGTTGTCAAGCAAATTCTCCATCCAAAATGAACCGACTGTCCCATTAATCATTAACAAAACCAAAGACTTGGAGGCCTCTGATGGAATGAAATGGGTAGTCCATTTGCGCTGTGTTGACACAGAGTATGTGTTCCCACGATGCTGGTGATTTTTTAACAGTTTTCTCTGTTTTTATCTCTAAGTTTTGATAAGGCCATTTTGCATGCAGACAAATGCTTTCCTGCACTTGCACTGAAAGCTCGATGCAGCCAGGAAGAGAAAACAGGCCTTGTTATTAATGTGTTTTGTCAGGTAAGTTCTACATCCAAACAGGGATGTCTGTCCCATTAATCATCAGCAGTGTGGAAGGTGTTGGAGGACTGGAATGAAATAATCAAGTCCATTTCCACTTTGGCAACATAAAGATGTCTAACGTAATGGTAGATGATTCCTTATGTTCAGGGTATTTGAGTATTGGAGGTTTATCACAGCAGTTTTATATGAGATAGATACATTTTCTTCAGTACGTCGATATGAAAATATGAGCCACGAAAGGTATCAAGAGGCATGGCAGCATGTTAACGACGGATGAAAACACATCACTACATGAACGCTTATAGTGTGGAGAGAGTCCTCCAAGGATTGCAGGGATTTGGCACACAACTAGTAAACATGTTTCCAAGCGCAAGCCTTCCTGCATGGCACAAGCACGCTCTCTTTATTTCATTTCTGACATCAGGTAGCTTATTAGATCTGTAACTATGGTTCATCAACAGGGCATTGTTTTCTGTATTAAAAGATTTATCCAGCAGTGTCAGTCAGATCCACTGAGAAGTTTAGTCCGTCTCTGATCTTGTTCCAGATCCACTTCTGCATTTGGAAAAAATCCACTTCTGTCAAGAAGTACACAAAAAGCATGATGTCGTCTCTGGGGATCAACAGCATTGTTTGTGTGTTCAGGAACTTTAAAGAACCTATGTTTATGTTCGGTTCTGCAGCACAGCAGAAAGTTGTGTGATAACCTCATAGTAGGATGAAAATGAAGCATTTGAAGGTCTAGCTGATGTTACAAAGTGTTTGACTTTGACCTAGAAATTGAATCACACTGAATGATGGTTGACTTTAAACATGACAATGATTTTTTTTTATAAATCCTTCACTCAAATTTTTTTTGTGTCTAAGTGAACCCACAGCCTGACCACAGAGAAGGACGCTCCGAAAAAGCTCATGGACTGAAGCACCTTTTTTTGTTGTTTAGCTATAAGCACTGACACTGTTCCTCCATCTGACAGCTCAATCAGCCAGTGACCGTATTACAGTATATCTGTAGGGAGTTGATATTGTCATTGGTCAATAACAGTGACACAAATAGAATACACCACAATATGTGTCCGAGTGTTGACATTTCAGGCTTTCACAGCTCTCCTTCTAGCTTGTGCTCTTTTCTGGAACAAAGACTCCCTGCCCCCAATGATCCCAATCTCCTCTCACAGTCTATTGGTAGCGCTGCAGTGAAAGGCAATGCCTTAAGTGAGGAAAACATCTGAGCTATAATAATTTATGTTTATGATTTCCTTTAGAAATTGCAAATAAAACAGGGGATTACTGATTCTGCTTTTGATTTCTACGTTCAAAACTGATCCAGGATGAAATATTGACTATATAGCCATGGCTTTTCAACATTTACATGTTACATGAAGGTGTAAGCAAACTGAAGGTAGCATTTAGCTTTAAACACTGCCACTTCAGACGGCCATTAGCATGGCTTAAGACACTTGATCTTGTACATTGATACCCAATCTGTATTTCTAATTCTGCCAAAGTGGGAATCAAAAACCATACCCTACGTTTCTCTGCAGATTTCTGCCACTCTTTAGCACATTGATTTGGTTAGCTGGTGTATATGGATCAGTTCTGACACGTGTCTCACCTACACTCTTTATCTGAAACTGTATTTTATTCTTGAGCGAGACCATTCAACCAGACAAATCATTATGTCAAATTATGCATGTCAACAATATGTTTGAGGGAATATAAAAACAGTATCTCTGTTTGTCCACCGCAAAGCGACAAGTTGATGCTGCAACTGTAAATTGTTGCATCTTATTATCAAATATGAATATTATAACTACTTTTGGGATACAAATCATTATGACATTTTGTCAGTCAAAAATCAATACTAGTATTGACTTCAAAACTTAAGTAAGAAAAAAAGAAAAAACGCTTATTAATGAACCTTTGCCTATAGACAGTTTGCTATATTTCTGATATCTGTGCTTTTCTCTAGGAGCAAAAAATGAACAAAAAAAGTTGTCGATCACAAATTAAATTATCAAGTAAAAGCTGGTACTAAAAATAAATCCTCATGTGTTTGAGGAAAAGAAGGAAGAAATACATCTTAATTGGCTCACATTCATACCAAATCAGTCAGAGAACTTTGCGTGCTGCTCACTAGAATTTTTGGTCGAGTCTCTGCTGTTCAGAAGCTTCCTCGTCTCTGCTGAGATAATGTTGTGTGCCAGTAAGAAGGAAGGGAAGAGGGAGAGAAGCGAAGAGGCTTGTGTGGGAGGAGAACATTTCTAACAGTGTTACTACATATCATACTGGTTCCCTGGACAAATTGATGAAGACCACACCAAGGTTAATAGAGTTATAAATATGTAGTATATGTCTTGAGGAACCATGTTAAAATTTCTCTTTTTTGGCTCTTTTTTATACCCCCATTCAAAATGTGCTACATCAAAAGGACTGCAAAAAGTTTTTTTTTAAGTTTCAGAACTTTACACATCCACGCAGCCTATACGCTGGGAACAGAGGGACCTTTTTCTGGCAGACTTTAAGTTACAGTGTGTGGGATTAAGACAGGCTGCATTAAAAACTGAACCTCCCTGGGAAGAACAGCCAGCTCTGCCCTGTCTAATCTATTGCCACAGTGTTATCGGACCACTGCAGGTTGTTAATAATGTAACCCCCCCAACCGAAGTAGTCAGGACCGGGCCACCATGTGGACTGTTGGATGGATTCGTAGCCTTCTGGCTGTGTCAGAACTCAACTAACAGCTAGTTTGTTTTATCCCAGCATGCTGGCAGTGCTGGCCTCAGTAAGTGGTGGAATCTGTCTGTGTCAGTTAGTAGAAAAAATGTGTTAGTCAGGGTCTAATGAACAGTGCATTAACACCCAATATGACATTATTGACCTTTATCGACCAGCACAAGTCAGGGCACAGTACATCTTTTCCTCCTCTGTATACTACTCTGAGCGACTGCAGTGACATCTCACATTTATCCCAGTAATGTCTGTAAAGGATTTCACCAATTTTTTTAACATTTGCTTAGAACTATGGCACAGATTAAGGTGCACTTGTGGAAGAGATTCTTAAAGAATTTCAAGTAATACCGAACAAAGGAATGCATTTTTCAACAGCATAAACAACTGCTAATTCTTGAGGCGTTGCAATAAGGGGTTGGGTTTCAATACCATTTTATCAGATCTGAATTTAGTATTGAATTTGCTTTATTAATCTAATTAACTATTTAGTCTGCTTAAATAAATAATTTGGAATGAAAATTAACTGTCAGATTGAGACTCCTGATCTATGTTTGTGTGTTGTGAAATGAAAAATGTCATTTTAATCCTTTTAGATCACATCCATTGGTAATATTGTGCATCTATTTGACAATATAGGCCAAAAAAAATACAAATCCATTACTTCGTATTCTTATATCAAAATCAGACAATTTTTTCTTTCTGTAAAACTAAATTTCACGCGTGCTTACGTAAGTTAGCACCAAACAATTTCAACCAATCAATCTGCAACATTCAGCCGCAGAGCACCAAGAACACTTAGTCAGTTAGCTAGCTACTGCGCTGTGGAGAACGTCTGTCTATGCCCACTTCTCAGCGATCAAATCAAATCCCTCTAATGATATGTACCGCATGCACGTCCTGTTTCACTCGGAAATACGCCACGATACGGAAGCTAGATACTCTCGAAATGCCGTTTCAGCTCGACTTTAAGGCACAGAATATCCAAGTTCACTTGCTATTTTACAGTGTTGTTAAAGTTAAAGTGGACTTTCTCACTAAGTTATAAAACAATCGCTATATCAAAGTTTAGTTTTGGCCTGATATGAATTGACTAACTTCAAAGTTTTTTTTTAAATTCACACAATCTATATGTCACTCGCCTACAAGTGAAATGCTCTCTGTATGTTGGGCCTGGTGTTCCCAGCCTATTCAGGCTCTGGCTGTCGATACAAGCTTGTTTAAATTGCAGGCAAATCAGATATGTTTCTAAATTCAGATATTTAGGTTGGATTGCTCTCATTGTAATTTGCAAGTGATCAGATCAGATATCAGCAGCCTATCTGCATGGGTTGCTGTGGTAAGGACGCAGGGATCATTTAGTAGGCACATTGGTGGCACTTCTTTCCAACACGGAAGCATGAGAAATGTGTCAAATTGACCTCTGAACAAGTGACATGTCAAATCGAACCAAATTTCAGTCAGTTCACCACTCACACAAAGATGCTGCTCAAATGGACTTTGTCGCTCTAGATTTGATGCAGGTGTTGTTTGTAACGTAGTGAGTGAAGCAAACACACACATCAGTGTGATTTAAGCTCCCAGAGGGTCCAGACCGAGACACATTTTAAACCACTTCAGAATGTTGCTTGGAAATGTAAATCACATTTCATGTGTTTCTGTCAGGTCTTTCTGAAATCAATCTGGATACAAATGGATTTGGCATCATCACTATCAAATAAATGTAGTTGATTTAAAGATGCACTATTTTCCTTCAAAATATGGTGGACTAAAAGTAAAAAGTAATGTAAAATGAAAGTATTTACATAAATAACAAGCACCCCAGAGGCGGCTGTGGCTCAGAATCAGTCAGTTGGCGGTTTGATTCCCAGCCCCTGCACTCCACATGTTGACATGGGCAAGACACTGAACCCCAAATTGGAGCCATAGGTGTATGAGTGTGATTAATTAGTACTGATGAGCAGCCTGCAACTTTGCATGGCAGCCTGGTGAAAGTGACAGTAGTGTACAGTGCTCTGAGTGGTCGGTACACTGTAAGTGCAGTCTATTTACTGTTTACCTCAAAAATGCATTTGAGCACAATGTGTGTGGTCAACTGAAACTTCTTTGCATGTCTGTTTTGTTTTACATTCTTTGAGTCACCAGTGATCAATTAAATATATCAGTTAAATAGATTAAGGGATTCATCAGCAGTGGCCGCTAGTGTGCACACATGAATGTAAATGATAATTTTCTTTTCATAATCTAAATTATTAGTAATCCATAACTTCATGACAGAGAACTATCAATAATGAGGATGTGACACACACAAACAAATCAATACATGCAGCATGCAGCTGAATACTGATGGCAAACAAAATATAAGATGTTTCTCCAAACCAAACAAGCTCACACATCATCACTTTTTCCTAAAGCCATTTTTTGCTTACACATATGGATTTTACAAATCCTTTCCAGGTGCTATTTACTCAAACTCCTGACACATCAAAAATGGCCTCAAATGGACACAATGAAGAGCGTTTCTGCCTGGAGAGTCCTGTTCTCCCTGAAAATACTTTTTAAACATGCATTCATTGTAGGGCTGCAACTATTTGGATAATCTGTCAATTATTTCTACAATTAATCGATTAATTTAGTATTAGCATTATATTCAAAACTCAAAAAATATTATATCTTGTTTTCCTGTACAATGCAATGTCAATATATCGATTATGTAACTCAATTAATATCTTGTTGATTTACTTAATTATGTCACATGAAAAAGGAAAGTACAGACAATGCCACTATAATGAAAAAGGAAGGCCATGAACTGAGTATAATAGGGAAATGTAACAAACCAATATATATTTAATCAGATGTGTTTCTGTTGTGAATAACTAAACGATTCACTGTAGTCCATCTCTGACTAATGGCATGTAGTATTTAAAAACTCCATAACGTTATGCTATACTCCAGTGTCTGTCCGACCGAATGTCAGCTAATTAGCGATAGATTAGTGTCCGTTCTGACGGACAAACGCACAATTACAAATTAATTTAAACACAACGTGACGGACAGAAATACTGTCCATCAGTTTTCTCTCCGTGTTGTGATGTTTAATGAAGCTGAGCATTAGCTTTATCAAGAGTTAGCGTTAAATTAGCTTTACCCGTGGCGCTAGCTTATTAACAGCTTTACTGCCACGGTACACTGTCCTCCGCTGCTTTATCAGCGGCCCGGGTATGGGCCCATCACAAAATGGAGAGGAGAGAAAATAGAAAAAAAATGGAGTTTCCGTCTGTTACATTTGTTTTTAAAGGTTAGAAACTGTAATCGTGCGTTTGTCCATGTAAATGGACACTAATCCACCGGAGGCGGCCACATCATCAGCACTGTACAACAAACGGATGCTCCTCATTGAAAAATAATTCATGTTTATCCCAAAGGAGACCGGAGATGTTTTAACTTCCTGTAATTCATCACGTGAGCTACACAAGCCGCTGCATTGGCTGGCTGCCCCCAGTGACGTTTTCACAGCGCAGGCCATGCATCAACATAGGCCCAACTAATCGATGAGGAAATTTGTTGGCAACTGTTTTAATCATCGATTTTAATCGATTTAATCGATTGGTTGTTGCAGCCCTAATTTATTGTTACACCTATGTGTACCAGTGTAATTAGTGCTTCAATTATTATGCAGCTGTATGCAATTTTGAGATGTTTGAACCAAAAGATCATAATGAGCATAATGACTGAGCGCTGTCATTTTTCCATTTAGAGGCCAAACGTCTAACACATAGATAGCTTTTAAAGCATAATTAACAGAAAAATTAATTAAGGCTTCAGGTTAAATGTAAAGGCTATTTTTTTGACAGGTTCAGGAGTGGCTATATATCATCACAAATAGACACTATAATCACAGGGGGGTGTTTAAGGGACAGAGGAATAAAACTCAGAACCACCAAAAATAACTGTCTCATTTCTGCTCTTCTGTCTTGTTGAGCACATAATGTCTCTATTTAATTAATTCATTTTCTTAATTAGAGGTCCTTATCTGCTTTCACTAAAGTATTTTCAATGTGGAACAGTTGAGACAGTGAGAACAGTTTCTTCCTCACTCTATCTGTCTCTCACACTCACCAATCAAACCTACTTTTTCCTCACTCCTATGTAGCCCATATACTGTACCGTTGCAGTAGAATTTACAGCTGCTCTCAGCCCGACAGGTTTCTGATGCAGTTTCCCCTGCAAAGGTGATCAATTCAGTTCAATTCAAAGAACTACATTTATCCGCTAGGAACATCAATTGTGTAAAAGCGTCTACAGTTCACGTACCCAACAACATACCACACACACATTTAATACAACATTCGCAGAGCAATTAACATAATAAATCAAACATAATAAATAAGACTTAATGAATATGCAATAAGTAATTTTAAAAGATGTTAAAGCGCATGTTCATGAGTGTGATGGATGTGGACACAAAGCTTGACATGGTTCTCTGAGTCCTTAAGGTGAGTGATCTGTGTCTCAGGCCTGAGGGGAGGTGACTGTATTGGCCGTGTAGTGTGTGTGTGTTTGTGTGTGTGTGTGTGTGGTGTCCGAGGCTATTTGTAATCCTTCACTATTACTTTTAGGACTACTTTAGTCCTTCTGTTGTAAATGCTGATTAGTGGTAATCCAATCATTTTACTGCTCATTGTTATGACTTTTTTTAGTGGATTGCGATAGATGTTAGATAGGGACCCAAACCAGGCTGTTATGTTGAAGGTTATTACAGATTCAAAGTAACATTTGTAAAATGCTGCCAGGACTAATTGGTGGACTTGGAGTTTCCTGAGGAAGACAGGCGTTGCTGACATTTGGTGAAGATGGTTTCACTGTGAGTTGATACACTGTATGTGCAGCGGCTATTTGGATACATCTCCAACACCACCTTTGCAATTATGTGCCTCAAGCGCCATATAAAGTCTATCATAAGCAATAACAGTTTTGTTTCATTTTACTGCAGCTAAAACACCATGTGAAAACTGCAACTTGACTGTTCAGTGCTTAAAGAATCAAGGGGGTGCAAATCCTTCGTCATTTCTCTCCTACATATGTACATTAAGGTGGAACTGTACCATCAGCTGCCTGCTGTTACAAAGTGACTCTCCCTAAAACATGTCCCCATTTATCAGGAGGTGAAGTGCCTCCAAGAAGACAAATATGGACAAATCTCATCTGACAGCAGACTTTATGAAGCAGTTCAACCATTTAATTGCCAGTCCACTGGACTGTTTTAGACTCTGGTTGACATCTCACTACCTGGATGACTAATATGAGTCTACACAGACCTTTCCTCAGGTAGTCCGTGTTCTCATTAATATAAAACCCTCAGTCTTTAACATAGGTAAAAGTCAAGCCTAAATCAGAGAAGGGAAGAGGAATGAGAGATAACAGGATGGGGCCCTGAGGTGGCACCTGGAGGGTACCAACCACAGCCTGTGGGCAAGATAGTCTGTAATCCAGAGCACCACAGGGGTATCTACTGTCATCGCCCAAAGCTTATCTCAGCACTTTGCAGTTAAAGGCACAGGGAGAAAAAAAGAAATGACCCTCACAGTGCTATCAAAGCATCTAAATAGGAGGAAGAACGGTGGAGCAGCAGGGTGAAGGCATCATCCGGCAGGGGATGAGCCTGGCAGGTGAACTGAAGGGGACCAGAGAGGCTCTCAGCAGAGGTCTGGGATGATTCAGGAGAAACACATTAATGCTCTACAATCAAAAACACTTAAATAATCAATGTTAACCTAATAAAGGAAAGACTTATTATAACCATTTAGATTTATTTTTTCGATTAGCTTAATTAGAGTAAGCATTCCAATACAATCACAACTCGATTCATCCTATTTGCTTACTGTATAAGATTATCCATGCACCTTATTATTTATTATAATTATTTCTTTTTCATTGTAACATATTCTATATCACTCCCTGCAGATTCATCAAAAATATCTTGCTTTCAACTGCTCACAAGCAGATCAGACACACGTTCAGGTTATTGGAAGCATCAGGTTACAGTGTATTTGAGCATCCCCTTATTGTTTTGTTGTACAGCCTAAACTTCACCTTAATGGTTCACTCTATCAAATCATTAAGCTATTCAGTTCCCTGGCACTAACAGAGAATAAGGAAACTACCAAAAATGCACAATTGATCAATCAATAAAATATTAACTGATTGATTGCCTGTTGATTCACAAATAGATTTTTATGACAAATTCCTTAAGCTCTAAATGTATCAGACATCATTTTATATAATATTTATTTTTTTCAGGTTGAAGCAATGGAAAGTTAAAGCGCTAGTCTCGAAGATTTCAGTTTTGTTCTCTTTGTTTCCTTTTCTTTGGGTTTTTACTTATTTTTGAAGTTGTATCTGTAGTCATCCATCTTTTCTTTGTTTGTTCAGCCATAGTAGATTACTGTTTACTCGCAACACCCAGTCCATAATACTGCAAATGCAAAGGCTTTCATCAGTGGGCCATAGGCTCAATCACCATTGTGTTACCTCATTCGGCGATAGATAGTGACTTATTGTAACAGACATTTATTTAAATGAAAATCTTTGGAAAATCGAGATTATTATTTTAACATTTATTATGCTAATACTAGGTTGTCAACATTCTTAAATATTAAACATTTATTATTATTATTATTTAAAAATGTCTAAAAAATGTCTAAATATATTGAAAACTAAATTAAAGGAAAAAAAGAAAGGAGGCAACCGTTAGACATGTAGTTACCAGGGATTACACCCTGCTTGAGTTATTGCTTATTGTTATGTTATTCCAAAATGTAAAAGTGATTTGTAAAAAATGTAAAAAAATAAATAAATAAGTAAGTGATTCATCAACAGATATAAAAACATCTGAAACTGAAGGGTAGACTAGACTTATTTGAGACAATACTATGGAACCACAGGTATACTTATAGAAAGTCTAGCTTTCTTGTCACACTGACTGAATTTAATGATAACACACCTGGCATTCAAAATTCTCAAATCTAAAGGGAGCTGATGTGAAACTTTCAATAATTTCAAAGATCAAAGCAAATCTGATGCTAAGAACATGTTATCACCAGCCTTCACTTCAGCTCATTCAGAGTTTAATTAATATTTCTGCCTACACTTTTCACCTTACCTTTCACCAAACCTTCTGCAAACTTCTCCAAACCCCTACTCGGCTCAGATGGAGCACTTTGCATAAATGTCAAATATGCCTATTTCATTCTGTAGCACAAGAAAATGTGCAAACAGACCTAGTTTTATGGCTTCGGGACTGTAAGCAGAGGTTACAGGATACATTTTCACTCGTTTGATTTCTCCAGAGCTCTCATATTTTCTTTAGCAGGCAAGACAGGATTGAGCTGAAACCTAAAGGCCAGAACTTTAGATATAAATACTCGTCTGTTTTTTTTTGTTTGTTTGTTTGTTTTTTTACACATTTCTGTCTTACCCATGCCTTTCACATATTAACCTCCCATTACTTTCACTTCCAAAATGATTCATCATGAACAGAGAGTGTGTTTGTGTTTCTTGGTTTTGACAAAGTGATATTTAAATGTCTCCTTTTTATAGATCCCTGTTCCTCTTTTCTTGACCTTTAAATGTTTAAATGCTCTGTTTAAATGAAAACATTTAATGACGATGCTGTGTACTTTTTACTCAAAGAAAATCCCCCAAAATCTTTGTTAATTTTTGTGTATAAATCCTCCCTCCTTTATAGGCCAATATTTACTGCCACTAGTGGACAACACTGATGTTGATAATTGTGAAATATAATCGATCACATAAATATTAAAACTGTGTTAATAATACATGAGAATTGCACTGTTGGTAATAATTAGAAAAGTAATTAACTCTCTAAATAGCTCCAGTTAATGTGATTAACTAAATGTAAGCCCTCATAATATCAATAGCAAAAAACATTTACAAACATGCAGGAAGTCACATTTCAAATCACCACTGTCCGAACATAATAACCAACACCAATAATCAAAAACAGTATAATACTTACAGTGTAATAGTTGCTTTTTTCTTAATGTCTCTGACTTTTCAAACAAACAAACTAGCACATTTTCCAGAGTGTAAGCTTTGCTGTAATCCCTTTGGATAAGCACCTTCTTCTTGTTCACCCAGTTCTGTGGACATGGACTCATCACACACCTTTGATCGGCTCTTATTTAGCTGCAGCAGCAGCAGCATAAAAATGGTCGGAGGATAATCCGACCATGTGGTCACAGTTTTATCTCTTTACTCATGGGCTTATAGTTGTGATGGCAACATAAGAAGATCTATAATCTAAACTTGAACACAAACATGAAATATTCATGTGCCATTATTAGCAGCAATTCAAGAACTAGAGCCAGATAAAACCACTAAAGCGCTAGAGCTTCCCATGGGGGGAAAATAGCTTGGAACCCTCCACCCCCAGTTTCTCTTTCATGCCCATGTAACATGTAGTTATCAAAGGATGTAGACCAAATGCCTCTGGACGCTACAACCAATCACAGCAAAGAAACATGTAATGAAGTTAGGATGCTAGGCTAGGTTAACACTTAATTAATATGGCCTCTAGTTCAACACGGCCTACAAGTGTTTTGTATGACACAGTAAAAGCTAAACTTACCATTTGTACATAATGTGAAAATGAAAATTCAGAGAACACCAAAGTCAGTATAATTCATCCCCAAGTTTTACTGGCACAATGATACAGATTGATATCAGACAGACAGCAGTTTGTTGCTATGGCCTAGCTAGCTAAAGTAGCTTCATACCAATGCTCATCATGTAGCCTTGTACCTCCACAGCTGGTCTTCTGCTACACTATCTGTGTATATGTTCAGCAGACTAACTTGTGAAGACAGAGACAGTCCTAGACTTTGGTCTGGGTAAATTAATTTAGCCTCTTGCGTGTCCTCTACATACATGTAGAGTACAGAGTGGGAGGCCGTCTTGGTTTAGATTTTAATTCGTCACTCTTTGCTGTGCCTGCAGGGGGTGCTATTTTACATAAACCTTACATAATCTACCTTTGAGCTCCAAAAGGGGGAATTTCTGGGGATTTCCTTAAGCAACAAAATATTAGCTCAAAGTGCAGGTCTTATTCTCTGGAGAAGACAGTTTTAATATTAAGCAGGAAATGTATTTCTATATTTTCTGCCAGCAATATCTACTTGGCATGCCGTACATTCCTGGAGCTCAAATATTCTAAGTAAACCACCCCTCAGTGTACTCTAAATAAGTAGGATGCTTTAAGGGCGCTTTAAAGGGTTTTTGGGGGGGGGGACTGTGAAGGTTTCCCAGAACCCTCTGAGGCTCCCTGACAGTTCTTGAAGGATAGCTTGCCTCTCTGCTTACCTTTTCCACTCACACTAACTTTTAATAGAACTCTTAAAGGAACTGTAAATACTTTTTAATTCATATTCCGCTGTTTGTTCGTGTGGCTTTAGCTGCCCCAGCTTCAGTGATGTATGCAGGTGTATAGCAGCCTCACATAATATTTGTACCTCCTCTGTTTTTTAGGTCCTCTTCAGAAATTCTGTCCTCATAAAATGTTAATGGCACTAATGTATGCTGTGATTTTACATTATGAACCAGCCTGAAAAGGGCAGGTGAACTGCATGCTGCAGATAAAACACTAGGTCAATTAGAGTTTACAGCACATCCCTGCCTCCAACTGTCAACACTTCAAACCACTTTAATGTGCAGCCATGCACACCCAATACGACTGATCAATAAGTAGTCAAGGGCAACGGGGAGCCTTTGATCACTGTACAGTATTTGTGATCATGCCTCAGGTGTATGTCTCTCTCTGTACTGTAAAAGGTTTTTGGTCAGCAGTGCCAGGAGTGTTGGAAACATTCTGATGGATGTAAATGATGTTCATGGGTTATACAGTCTGTTTGAATGAGCAAACGTAGAAGTCATTTATTTCTTGGAGATGTAAATTAATCAATTAACATCAGTCTGCAATTAGTTTTAATACTGAGCTCTCCCTGAAATCAAAGATGATGAGTCTTGATTAACATTCCTTGGTCTTCACTCAACATCCAACCTCTCTGTGCTAATGAGACTTATTAGCAGCACTGGTGCACCTGTTGTTAATAGCACTATTTTGCCTCTTTACAAATATTTTTTTTTTTTGATATCCCATATTTTTCTAACAATTATCAAATCCTATAAGACTCACTGAATACTGCCAGACTTATGTGTCAACTCACACGACATGTTAAAATCCCCCTTACTGCTCAAAAATAACGTGTGCCTTCTATGGTGACAAGAAGAAAAAAAGGAGTGCTATAGATGCTGGACAGATGCAGACAATATGGTCTGTTCTGTAGAAGCTCAGTTTGATTTGTAACACCTGCCAGAAAATCTGTTTCTCCAATAGCCAGCTCTTTGATCATTCAGGCAATTAATCCGGAGACGTGACACTCCTCTAACGGACTGCCAAAAGAAAGCTGATCTAGTGAGAATTTACATTGATACCAAAATTACTCGGTTAAAATTTGGGCTCAATCCCTACAAACATAAACAGCACGTTGCTACCAATAGAGGCTGTCAAGTCCTCCAAACAAATAGATAATTGCCTTTGAAAATGGCTCATATGAGCATCTTCTGATCCCTATCAGACGGACAAAATGATTTATCAGTTGGGTTGTATGTCGTACGTATCAGGTATAATACCTGCCACAGTAGGTAGCAATCTGCACAGCCACAGAAGTTGGCACAGAAGTTAGGCAATGTAGCGCTGTGGAGAAGGGAAGCATCACCATTCACTTGTTGGATATATTAAGAATATTATTACAGCTGTATCAAGCCATCGGACAGCCCTTTCTTTGGGCACTTCATTTTCTCAAGATAGAACTATAAACATTGGCAAGGCTAAGGTAGTCCCCTGTTTCACCTGTTTGGTCTGAAAGCTGCTCATTACAGTATTAATGTTATTCCTTTCATTCTGTCAGCCCCATACATTATAAGCATGTCGATGCAGGACTGATTCGATCAATGTCAATAAATCTATTGTCACATTTATTATTGTATATTGTGAAACAGCAACCTGGCCTCAGGTCATGTTGAAACATCTTTCATGGTGGGGGGTCAAGGAGACTCCACTCACTGACTGGTTTTCATTTTTCATTTACTTCGCATTCACTCTGCTGGTTAACTACAAAATATTAAGTCTCCACATTTGATGCACCCAGAAGGCAATGGGAACAATAAAATAAGTTAATTCAAATGTGCAGAGACGAAGTGAAACATCTGGGTGGATACAGGAGATCACTAGCCACTGGAGATAAGGAAAAGCTCAATAATGGTGGTATTATCCTTTAAGCTGATTACAAGCCCCTTTGAGATGGCTAGGCCTAATCTGACAGAGCTTGTGTGTGTTTACTTGGATGATGGGAAAGTCATAGGTGTGATTCACTTCTTTGCTGAATCCAACAGTGAAGAAACCTTCTTTTCCAAGGACCCAGTTCATTTCATTAACTGGAGGTGAGGATCTGTCTTTTTCATTTCAGTCTCTCTGTGTTCTTTTCTGCAGCTCAGCTTTGATCACAACATCTGTGACACGGACAAATTTAGCTGTTTGATCAATGAAAATGAAAACTACACAGTTTGAAAGCCACACAGGCACAAGTTTGTGCTTCCATTTGTAAGAAATGAGATGAAGTCTGTCACGCTGTGAGGCTCAGTGGGTGAGGCCAGCACAGCAGTGAATAGATGGAAGATGGAGAAACACGACTCCTATCACTGGATGCAAGTTTCACAAGGCAAACTGGTCTGTATACCATCAACTGCATATTAACAAAATGATTTCAAAATGTGCTTTTGATTATTATAGCCTTAACAATTTAACTGAAGTTTAAATAATGAAAGTACTTAAAGGACCGGTGAGACTGTTAAGCTGTTGTTCTACCTTGCCATTCTGTATAAAAGGTACGGAGGCAGAAAGGTTGGGTAAAGTCATTACACATAAAGCAGGAAGTGGAGGTCCTAACCATAAACTGTATAAATAATGGATGTAGCCACCTCGACATCGCCCTTTTGTTTCTTTACAGCAAAAATGAAACCGAAATATGGCCACCGCCATGTTGGTTTACTGGAGCCTGAAGTGACCAAATTTGGATGAGAGGGTGGCGCTGATCCATTAGCTGGTAAATTTAACTTTTCCACAGAGGAGATTCTTTTTGTGTTGGTGACTGACTGCAGGTCAGCTTGATCGCCCCGTGAGAGAACGGCGGGTGAACGACACGTAATGGGAAACTTAAAATAACCAATCTCTGTAATCTTTCGGGGGGGAAAAGCCAACAACTTGTGACTCGTATTTACTGGCCGACGATTAAATAAATGTAAACACTGAACAGGCTAACAAGCCAGCTAAAGTGAGCACAGTATACCTGCTACTTAGTGCTAAAAAAATATAAATACAATAATACTAGCATTTAACTCACCAAAAAGCTGGAGCACAGACTTCTTGCACGGCCACAAAGTTCCATAAATCCCACAGAGAGACAGATTATTTGTCCAAATTTTGAATGAAAAAATCCTAAAAAGGCTCCAACAACACAAAGAGGTGAAGTTAAGTTCAGTGACTGTGTGTGTCTATGTCTGCCAGCAGCTCCCACCTGTCACTCGTGATCTGGCCCCTATGATATAAGGCTTAATATACTACATAAAACTACATAAACGGGTGTGTTACTTAAAAACTTACACCCCCGTACATCTTGGATAGTAAAATTAATAACAAAACCGTTTTTTTGTACCAGGCTGTAAACATGTTTATTTCTACTGTAAAAATTGGAAGAGCTGCAGTTTTGACGCTACACTTGAGGTTGCCGCTTGGCCCTAACAGTAATAAAAAGCGCTAGTGGTAGCAGTGAGTTTTCAGAATGCAACATACTGCGTCTCTCGCCCTCCTCTTAGACCCAACAGTGGCTTTGAAACTCCTGAAAAAAATGCAGAAGCCCTCTCTAAAGCCAGCGTTTGATTTGCTCTGGTGTACTGTAGAAAATAGCAGTGCAACATGGAGAATTCCATGGAATAAAAAACCAACTCCCTCTTCTTATTTGCCGGTGATTATACACAAACAAAATGGAGTTTAATACACTCAATTTTGGCCCATGCCATTTTATTTGCTTAACTAGTAATTGTGTTGATCTCTAACTGCTGCCAAAATGCAGGTGACCTACGCTCAGTGTGTAGATCATTTTAAGGTTTCTCTCACTAAGTATTTGCTGGTGCTTTTACTGATGGGATTAGTTCAGTAGTAGAAATATTCACAGAGAAAATTCTTCAGATGGCAAACAGCATTGACAGCAAACAAAAACAGGAGAAGATCAGAGAAGTGACAGGCTTCTTAATATAATATGATAAAATATTCTTAAAACTGGGGAAATGTGTCAGGGCCGTAACCGTGCCTCAGTGTTTTCCCTTGTGTTTCCCTGCTCCATATGTCTTTCAAGCTCCTTTCCATCTCTATCTGTTTTTACGCGTGCGTGGTGTGGATGTGCCTTCCTTCTGGCACTCTACCAGCTCCTTTCTGATGAAAGTATTCAACTCAACTGCTCCTGTCTGCACACCTGCCGACCATAAAGCTCATCATTCTTATCCACCTGAACTCTCCACTCACTCCTTGCCAGTTGTTGCAACCACAGTGGTAGACTAACATTTATCTCACCTGCTTCGGTCTGCTCACCTGTCTTCCATAAAGTTCATCACTCCACTCCCACAATAGCCAACGATGGACAAGTCTACAAGGAGGCCGAGTCGCTGATGGTGTTGCGAAGCAATGGTTAAAGCTCTAGCCCCAAGGCTAACATAAGTTAGCATACTACTTTTGACAAATGTTTAACCTTTTAAATCTCTGGCTCTGGCTGAAGAATAGAAATAACCCTGTTGACACCGTGTTCTGACCAATTTCTCATCGTCACTCATTAAGCCTTCTGCTTTCTCGGAGGAAGTATTACTACAGCAGATTGTTGTAACATTCACTCTCTGTTTTGTTTACATCTGCTTCAATGAGATCAAGTAAGATTATACCCGATCACAAGAGGCGTAATTTTGCTACCTCTGGCAATGGTAATCTTAATAATATCCTGAAGTGTGTGACATGCCTTTATTTTCAGATCTTTTACTGTGCGTCTCAAATTACAGAGAAGAACATCAGTTTCTTCTTATGAGCACGATGCAACCTGATTTCAAAAGTGTTTAGGATTTTAAAACTCCTGCAGTCTGAGATCAGCCTTAGCGGTCTGGTTTTCACACAATTTATTCCCTCTCATGTTTTGTGTGTTTAACCCTTTCTTTACTATGCTCCCTCAGGCCTGCCAGTCTGCCTGCCTTTTCGCCTGCTCACTTACTCGCCTCCTACTGACTCCAGTTAATCACGCCAGACCTTTTACTCTGCACAGCCTGTACAACCATTCCTCTTTGCCATTGTGACCTGCACTCCAGCCAACAATCTGCCCTCTCCTTCCACCTCCACTCAACACTAACCTTACAATAAATTCTTTGCCTACTAAAATGGTCTGTTTTATCAGCTTCAAATCAAAGTCTGTAAGTAAGATAAATAGATAGTTTGCTCTTTTCCATTGTTAAAAAGTCAATACATTAAATCAGTATTCCCTGTATTAAAGAATTCGTAGCACTTCCAAATAAGCTGCCCCCAAACTACACAATTGTACCCCAGTTTCTCTAGTAAGAATAATAATAGAAAAAATAAGACATGCACCATAACTATTTACAATTTAATACCCCGTGTAGCCACGCCAATATCTGTAACCCATTCTTCCACAATATATTATTGTAACACATGATTATGCAGCAGGTATCCAGTGATAAACAACAAATGCATTGGTTCATCTTATGCCCCCCATACATTTGGGCTAATTTACTTCTATATCTTTTGCTATCTCGTCTTTCTTTGTCTACATTTTTACTGGTGCTGCACATTTGTGACTCACAAAAATATTAACATTAATATTTTCATTAAAACTAGAGCTTCACACATTTTAAATATGCTAATATTCAAAAGGCTAAGATCAAAAAAAGGGACAAAGATTTTCAAGTCCATTAACTGAGCCTGAAACACAAAGAAGCTGTAATCAAAGGCTGGAGTTAATACAGCAGCAGGATCTCGCCAAGATCAGGAGGTTCCTCTGAGATGAATGGCTGTGCAGGAAGGAGCTCATCAGGGAAGCAGAAAGGCCAGCAGCAATATTAACATCAGCAGTGTGTATGTACCATGCGCCTGAGTCTTTCTGCTCTGCTGGTATAAGAGCTCATTTGCATGTTTGCAAGGTTTCAGGGCTGTGCGGTCAGGTGGCAAGACAAGCACCACTTTCCCCTAAAAATAAAACCAAGTTCATCTTAATTATGCAAGAAGAAGCACTCAAAAGGATGATGAAAGGTAGTTTAGGGTCGGATGAAACTAGAGTTTAAACTCGGTCTTAATAGCAAAAGATTTTAAGGGTAGACTATATTACCAGTTTGTCTTTTTGTTTTACTCTTATTATGATATACAATACAAATTAACTTTAACAGCAATCAACTGCCTAACTTATCTTTGCATGAGGTCTTGAAACAGGAGGAAAACGCTAGCTTGGATAACAAAATTCCAGCCAAAACCAACTCCTTGACGTGCCATGTCTGTTGTTTATTACTATAGCTTCGTAACTGCATCAGATTCTGACAAAGCGATTTGCAGCATGCAGACCAAAAGAGCCTATGTTTATATATCTTTAGAGAATACATTCACGCATGTACAGGACACGGTCAGCAAAGACGTAAGACAAGCTGAACGTGTCTGCATAATTAAGATGACCAACAAATGAATGATTAAATGCAGAGCATACACAAAAAACAACATCCATTTCACAATGACTGGAGGAAAGTGAACTCTAGGCAAAAGTAATCAATCAAAACCCAAAAATTACACTAGCATTCTAAAAGTGTGCTACAGCTGCACCATGCTACAAGGGGCTGTGGTCAGGATAGAGAAGAAGATAAATGGATACCAAGATATTTGGGGGGGGGGTGCTGCTGCCCCGTGGAACAAAAAACACAATGCTCAAGTGAAAGAAGGACTCCATCTTTCAACTTGACACCAAAGCGCATGGCCAGCTGAGACAAAAGCAAGGTCTTTCTCCTGGACCTTTATATTTGTACAAGCTCTATGGATTGATCCAAAGAGAAATGTGTGGGAGAATCTCCTTTCAGTCTGAAGAGAGGAGAGAGGGATCAAGTCCTACAGTGAGATGTCCTCAGATGGAAGAAACTCATCCAAAAAGGTCACGGCTGTTATCAAAGCAGTAAGTGCATAACTGAGTTTTCATTTCCTCTTTTTAATCCTTGTCACAAATTAGCTGCTTCTCGTTTTTACCTTTAACTCGTTATTTCAGCATATCGAATGAAAATGGAAAAAAATGCGTTTGCTTTAATGGGTTTTCATTTCAGACTTCAAGGCAATACATTCTAGGAAATTAGACAGAGCCTGTAGACCTCTGATATCCATGGTATGTCCACACAGACATCAGCTTGATGTACTTCCATTACTGTTTAAAGAATTAGTGAGGACAGAAATTATTCATGACTGTTACAGAGGCCAGCCAGCATGTGTGTGGTGCTCTGACAAGACCTGCACCCAGATGTCCTCAAGGATTTTCTGAGGAAGTTTTGGCCTAGTTATTAAAACACATACAGCAAATTGACAGTTTAGAGTAGTTTACAGCACTGATGAATTCTTAGTCTTATAAGGAAAAATCCAATCTGAATGAAAACAACTGCATCAATAAAAGTGGAAGATAAAAGTGGAAGTTTGGCTTGTTCCGCATTTCTGAAGAAAAAAACAACTAATCTATGTGCATTAAAGCAGCTAAAATCAATATTTTTATATTAACAATGGATCACATGACCCCGTGTTCAAGGGGTTGCTGGCAGTAATAACCCATGGAGAATTATCACATCAATTATATTAAGTGTGTTAGGGTCTATAAGCTCATCTTTTTGGTTTCACTGTCCGCCGCTTTACTATTTGGTTAATTCCTTCAGCTCTCATAGATTTTAGCTGCAGCCAGCAGCTTGTCTAATTCATAAAGCTCTAAAACAAAAACAACACTTGCCCAACAGTTAAAAGCAGAAAGACAAGGTTAGCAGCTATTTGGTGAACATTGTGGAGGATTTGGCAGCTAAGAAGCCAGACATCCCTCAGGTTATGGTCGAGACCAACAGGAACTAATGGGAGAGTGAAATTGGGACTTTATTGGTGATGTTTAAAACTTTCTGCTGCACCTGAGTGGCCCAAAAATTCAGTTCATGCTATTTAAACTTAAGATGGTTGCTGTTTTATGTTTCAAAATGCAACTAATGTTTCTCTTCAGAACATATGTCCTACATATGTTGGTATTTGTCATTTTTGTGCTGGTTAGTTGTAACCAGGAGTGAGGGGGTTGTTACATTTCTTGACTGTATTTTATATAAAACGCTATGTGTATGGCCGATGTGTTGAAGAATAAATAAAGTGCCTTTTGTATGTCAATAGACATAATGACATTACCTTATACTTGTCCAGGCATCCTGTCATGTTTCATATCCTGCAAAAATTCTGACAGCAGTATCAGACCTTATCGAAGGATATACTAGCTGGGACCAATATATCTGCAATACACTATCTGCCGATAAAATCCTCTGACCGATAACTACTAGTTAACTAGTAGCGGGCTTAAGTAAAAAAATATCCGACAAGTCTGAAGTACAGTTGTTCTTATACTGATAACTTGATTGCTATCTGCTTCCATGACTGCAAAAATGTGGAATTTGGGAATAGCAGCGAGTCTGCAAAAAAAATCTAATGGTTTATCGAAGTTACGATTACAATAGTAAAGTACTTGGTGGGGGATGTAACGTTAGGCAAAGTTAGTAAAATGCCAGCATTAGTGTTTTTCTTAGCCTAGTTCCTAAAATATTCAGATGAATAATACAAAATGTCATCAACAAATACATCATGATGTATAACTACCAGTAAAGACTTTAATGACCCTGAGGGGAAATTCACAAGCTACTTATAAGAATAAAAAAATACATTTGAGAGCTGTCTTGATATTGTTTTCTTTTTTGACAGAGCCAGTCTTCAAACTGTTCACCCCTGCTTGCAATGTTTATGCTATGCTAAGCTTGGCTCGGCTAATCGAAACGAAGCTTAGCTAGATAGTTCTGACTCTTAGGAATTGATATCTTCTCATCGCACTCAAAGCACATATTTAAATACTCCTGACTAGTTGAAACATGTAACTTTTCACTGCATTCTACTAGAAAGCTAGAGAAAAATCATGCAGTTAAAAAGCTGTATTCACCAGCCCACTGGTAAAATACATATTTATTTCTTTTTGACAAAGCCTCCTGCTCACTCTGGCTTGTATGAAAATGAGAAGCTCATTATTTGGCTAAATCTCAAATTTGGCTTGTCTCAGGTACTTTAAGTGCCCCGGCAGTTAAGCAAAGTGGAGTATTTACATTTATCCTGCTCATTATTCCTGGAATGACCTCGAGAGCAAAATTAGGCTACACTCTGTAACTCTGTGAGTCCAGTCAAGGAGAAGTCCTCTCACAGAGCAGAGCTGCTGTTTTCCATATAGTATGTTTAATTAATGAACTGTTATTAACGATGGTAGCAGTGGAGCATTAGAGGAAGTAATGATTCTACTGTCAGTAATTATATTAGTTATAGGCCTGTTTATTATGATAAGTCTGTATAAGGCAGTGATTTTATGGCCTTTGTATAGGACTATAATTCTTTAAGCATCATTTGCCACAAAGTTATTACTTCTTAATGCTGCTGCTGCATTGTTGATTAAACATGCCCTGTATGTGCTAAAAATGACTCGTATTCTCTTGGGTAATGTACCATGTATATATTCTATATATATTTTATATGTAGGTTGAAATCAGACAACACTGGCTGCCAAAGCTCTGGGCCTGAACACAACAGTTCCTGGAAAAAATAAACTGCAACAGCAACAAATAACACAGATCCAGATCATGCTCTGCTCTGCTGTACAACGTTAACACATTCTGCCTCAGGCTGCTAACACAACACTGTTACAAAGCATGTTTTAAGCACTGCTCGCTGCTCTTTCCATCAAGTGCATTGTTTAAATCCGCTTTACATTTCAAATTCCCATTGAGATCGGAGAACAAACAGATGACACGTTTGGGACTAAGAGTGAACTTTACATGCTGGAGCTGAGAGACAAAACAACCCTTTTGACTTTTGTGATGTAAAAAGACAAAGGTCTTTTGTCCTCCAGAGCACAGCGATGCATGGGACGTTTTATCAAAGGTTTGTTTGTGTCAAACACAGGACACACCTGTCTGGTCTTTTCAAAGGACAAAGTATTATGATTCCTGTGGTCTTAGACCGGTTAGTCAAGATTTATAAGAGTCATGGCTGAAGATTCTCCCACAGCAGAGACAACACAACTCTCAGTCATATACGTGAGGAGGATTCTCACACATGTTCAGGATACTCTGAATAGTTCCTGGTGTGAGTGAAAAAGCAGCTGCACTATCTCTTTATGAAATCTCTGCTCTTTCTCCACAGTTTGCAGCTCAGACTTGTAACTGTACTGTATACAGCACTTAATGTGGATTCTGTTTTAATATTTTCCTGGATTTATTTGAGCATTAATCTTCCTCTATGATTAGCAAAATACACATAATAACATTGTCCCCATTAATTTACCTTGTATAGACATGAGCCAAAAAGGAACAATCATTCTGTTTTATTTGTCAAATGCAATACTATAAGAAATGAGTTTTATCATTTCCTTTATACAAAAGGGGATCAAATAAACATTATTAACTATAGTTAGAAGAGGAATAATAATCCTGATAGTTGGGTGATAGGGGCTTGGAAGTGACCTCATTTAGGATCCTAGTGGCCTGAGGGTTTTAAGCAATTCCTGTCCCGATGTTGATAGTATCTTCTTTCCGACAGCAGAAAGGAGAAAAGAACATTATGTGGGTGGGTTCCCAAATTATTCTTCTAGCAGTACTCTTGCAGTGCCTGGTGTAAATATGCTTTACGCAGGGTAGAGCAGTAATTTAACTGTATGTTAAGCTGAACAAACCACCCTTTGCGGTACCTTGCTGTCCTGTTTGGTGTGATTTTCCCTGTCAGGACACTCTTAATGACACTGATACCTTTTTGGATAAGAGCTACTGTTCA
This sequence comes from Semicossyphus pulcher, assembly GCF_022749685.1. Classification (NCBI taxonomy): domain Eukaryota; kingdom Metazoa; phylum Chordata; class Actinopteri; order Labriformes; family Labridae; genus Semicossyphus; species Semicossyphus pulcher. The sequence goes on from NW_027211726.1 coordinate 26,617,697, forward strand.
GATCATGTGTTCAACTTTTCTTTTTTTTTTTTACCACAAAACAAAGGAAAACAAACCTCCACAGGGAATGTTGACATGCTGCCACATCACATCCCCAAAAATCTGCAACAAAGGTTTGTAAAAGACGCATTCTGACTTGTGCATCAAAAGATTACACATATTTCTTTGAACCTTTTTCTCACGCCAGCTTCAAAAGGCTTGCTTAGCTATACGCATGAAGTAACATTTTACTGCTGTTTTACAGCAAAGTTGGCCGGCACACTTCAGCGTCTTTATTCCAACATAATGCCAAGGCCGACGGTTTTGCTGCGAGCACCTGGCGAGTTAAAGGCTAGGCCAGGTGGTACACAGCTTTGACTGCCAATTAGAGTGGTGACCATGTGAGTGCTGCCCAAGATAACGTCTAATTACCAAAGGACCTCCAAGGCATTACAATTAGCCTTTCCTTCAATAAACCCACAGAACGGATGCATGTCAAGCCCACTGACAATATCATCTTTTCCTTTTCAGTTGCTAAATTATACTCTACGGCGGAAAAGCAAAGCAATTAAAATTTGCAGGAAGTAACACTAATCCTGAGCAAAGTCATGTAGAGTGAGAGCTCATGGATCAGCATGCATATTGTTTGGGCGAGGCTCTATTTGAGCAAAGAACGAAGGCATCTCTCCTGACAAGGTCGGAGACGTTGCAGGCCTGTCAGCCTGACTATACGGAGAACAAAAGGTACAGAAGATGCTTTACATTGATGATGACACTTCAGCAAACAGAGCTGAGAGAGTGATGCACACTCTCAGCCTAAATGATTGTACCAGAGAACGATTAGGACAGTGAGGGGACAATTTGTGTGAGAGTGGCTCCGTTTGACAACAAAACGATGAAAGTCAAGGATGCCGCATGTGTCCATTTAATGAAAAAAAGAGAGAAAAACACCTAAGTATCTTGTGTTATGGAGATACATGGTTTTATAGCTGAGCTAGCCATCAGGAGGAAGACACATCTGCAGCGCAGTACTGTACAGTTTTACATAATGCATCCATCCCTCTTGAAATGCACCAGCTGTGGACTTCCTGCCTCTGCTCCTCCAAAGGCACCTGCCAATAAGCATTATCATACAAGCAGTGACAGATAAAAGCCACACAGTAATTTGACAAGCCTAATTGCAGGAGTGATGCATAGTCTCGACATTGCTGATTGCGCTTGGGAAAGATTAAGACAGCAATCACACGACGGCTGTCTTTGTAGCAGAGGCAGTCGTGCTTAAATTGTCATTTTGTAATCATCTGCGGTAGCCTCCCAAGTGGGTGAAATGTAACCAGGATATAAAAAGATGTCTCTTTGTAAATGTTCATGTATAGTACATGCCATGTTTTCACTACATGGGCCCAGAGTAAAAGAAGTCTGCTCATGCTTGAAAAAAAACAAAACAAGAATGCCGCTGAGGTGTTTCTTGGAAAAAAGCCAGAACTGTTAAGTGGAAACAGAGGGCAAATCAAAAAGCTGCGGAGAAATCCAAGGGGAATACAGCGCAGGAAAAAGATTGTCTGTGACTGAGCCGGGAGGCCCTCAACAAAAGACACTAACTATTAGTGAAATGTTCCTGTACATGCTGCAGACCCATGCAGACCACCACCCAAGGGACTGGAAACATTTCTGCCGTTGCCGCTGCACTCTTGGTCCCAGACCTTGTTGGAAAGCCGTGGACTTAAAGGGTCTGATTGGGTCTGTGGTGAGCCACGGGGATTCCTCTGTCTGGAGCTGGAAGTCTGAATGCCGGAGCTGAATACCTGATTATTGTAAAGCCTGCGCTGACTTAACTCAGCCTTTGCGCCACAACAGTTAAAGACTAAAGGAAATGCCTGGCAGAAAAAGATCTTAAAACTGGAAGTTAGAGATTGTTAAAGAAACTTGCACAAACTTTGAATTAGATGTTAGGCACCCTTGTCGTACGCTATACCATTCTGTTCGGCATGGTGTGCTTTAAAGTGGAAACAGCAGCACAACTGCGACTGCGGTTTCATCAGACTTTTCCTTGCAGCATGTCTTCATCTGGCTGGCAGCTGGTGAGAGTTGCCATGATTCACAGTGACTCATTGCTTCTTCCTCGCTCCATTGTTAAAAGGAGCCCACAAAGGTCTCCTTTCAAAGAAATCACACAGATCTTTTAAATGACAGTGAGTATACAGATGAGAGCCTGACTGAAGAGCATATTATCAGGATGATACACGCTCCTCTCAAAATAGCTCCTCTATCTCCTATAGTGTAACAAATGGCAATTGCTTATGGCAACTACCATTTCTAGATGTAATTGGGCTCCTTGACAATGGGTGCCACCAAAGCGCCCCATCTCCATCTCTGCCACTCTCCTCTCTAAATACTGCAGCGCTGTCCCCCAAGGTCACGCCATCCAGTCTGATTGAAGACGTGATGAGCAAGCGGCTGAGCTAATGTATTCTACTTGCTTATTATTTATAATGGCGAGGAGAGTTTTCAGTGGAAAATTAAGCAGCACGCCAGAGACACCTTCATTACTAAATGAGGTGACATCTCATGCAAAATACACAGCAGAGGGGATCATTTCAAAACTCATAACCCATAAACCCAGAGTTTACTCACTGGGATATTACAGTGACAATGAAACACAGAGTGATTAATGTTTACAACGAATTAAAAGGATTTCTGTCAGAAGAAAATTGCTGTTTTACTTAATGAGGCTGCTTTCGGAGCACCACACAATCACACCTCGTGTAAATTACACTGTGTAATGTGTACAGCACAGATATCTCTGCTCTGCTCATCTGCTGTGTATTCAACAGTTGCCCAAGCTTAGTCCGCAGCTCAACACAGTGGACGGTATATATGGTGTTTTTGAAGTCAGAGGCTGAGCAGTGCACAAGTTAGCCAGCAGCCTCGAAACACAGAATCTAAAGCATAGAAATCAAAACCAGTCCTCAAAAAGAAAAAGTTGCTTTTTACTCAACAGCGTGGTCTAGCTGTTTCAAAACATCAGAAGAAATACGCACAAACATGCACAGTGAGAACCAAAAGCAGCATTAAAAATATTAATAACTAAGAACTATTCTCATTACGTGCAGCTGGGATTTAAATATAGTCATTAAAAATAATGCAAAGCATGCTGCTGCTTTATATAAGACCTCTAGTAATCATGTCTTTTGCAGATTTTTGCAGAAGAAAGTTACAGTGCAACACCTGGTCAGCAGCACTTTAAGACTTTAAGCCTTCATGTGCGCTTCTCTGTTTAAAGCACTGAGATTATCACCTATAAATAGCATTTAAGGTGATACTATTGGCTGTCTGCAGGGTTAAAAGCATGCGTTGCGTTTCGATACTCACTTAAAGTGTGCGAGTGGAGTCCCGTTATTTCCGTGCGGCGTGGCGGCAGCTCCACGGAGAAGGAAAGGCAGGCAAATCAGCTCAGTCACAGCTTAAAGGGTCCAATTTAAGGGGAAAACAAGCTCCAAACTGGCAACCTTACACCGCTGCCTTTTTGAATATGAAAACACCGGGAGGAGATTTACTCACTCACCTCCTGGAACAAACACATCCGGCGAGCGAGAAGGATGGGAACAGTTTCTCGCGTATTCCGTTGCTCGCTCCCAGGCAATGAGAGGCATGCATTTTAATTCCTGAGCGCTGACCATGAGGGGCACAACTCTGCTACGCCCCTCAGCATCCGCACTCACACTCTCACATCAGGATTTTTTGGCATGCGTGTCCAGGTCCTGCTGTTCGCCTCCAGCTCATTGCTGCAGGAATGAACAATCACCTCCTGTAAAGAATTCTTCTCCATTCCATTTAAAATGTCACATCCACTTCTTTCAGTGGTATTACACTATTACACAAACAACATAACAGCCTTATAGCTAAATGATATAATCTAAAATTCTACAAGTGTATTAAGTTACACCATGTTTGATCCACACATATCTATATCTGTATAGTTTGCTTACAAGATCATTACAGCTCCTGTCCATGAGTGCAGCTTTCTAATAGGATAAATGAGGTGAGTGGTCAGGTACCTGCAGTAAGTAAGCAGGGTGAGCTCAACCAAGCTAAAGTTCACTCAGCCATAATAGCCTCAGGCCTGCAGAGACCTGTTGGTCAGATTTATGCCCTTGTCTAGATGACTGTTAACCCCCTGCTGACATGACTTTTGTCTTTACAAAGCTACAGTCCTACTGACTGAAGTTTTTTAAAGAAATATGAGGTGGTTCATTCATAATAAAAAAAAATATTGTCTGAGTGCACACAGGGACAGAATAGATTAACCCCTGTTAGAAATTTAAATACGTTACCAAAAAATATCCACCTGTACCGGAAGAGGAGCAATGCATTCATTTAAAAAAGTAGAGCATGTTTTGCGCAACCAAGGGCAAGTCTGTATCTCGCAGAAGTCTACATCACTTTGAAGTGCAGGGAGGAGCACATCCATGTACTTTTGCACACGCCTTGAGGCCCCCTGCACCCCAAAGGAACCCTGAAAGCCACTGTTTGCATGCAGATATGTTCAGCATTTGATAGAACATTTCCTCTCTGGTTGAGATTTGCATGCTGTCTTAGGTTCAACAGATGGGTGGGCACTTGGCTGGATGGGGACTTGACAGGCCAGCTGAACATACAGGGAGGAATGAAGGCGGCTAGCAGTGTGTGTGTGTGTGTGTGTGTGTGTGTGTGTGTGTGTGTGTGTGTGTGTGTTTGTGTGTGCGCGCGCGTGCGTGTATATGGCACTGCTGGGAATGGTGATGGGGCGATGTAGACAGCATGGTTACACTGGGAGCAGTGCAATGAAATAGTGCACTAGTTCTTTTCTTGCTTTTGGCAACATATGTGTTGGGACTGGTGGTGGATGGTGGCATTTGTTGCCATGGTGTTTTTGAAAATACTGTAGCCACTAGCTCATAAGAATTTCAAGTCATTATGGTTACATGTGTTTTCTCTGAATTCTTATATTATGATGACAATAAAATAAAAGGAAATAGGACTGAAATTGCGAGGACATCACAAAGCTGATTTGGCTACAATTTAAATCCCTTTTCCAAGAAATCATTCTGCATATGACAGTTCGCTGAGCCTCTTTTCTCTCTCACGGCATATATGCAATTCATTGTGCATGACGACTGAGGAAGATTCATATCTTATATAAAAACAATAGGGGCTTGATTACAGATAATGGGAGGGGGGGTAGGCTTCTAATATCTAACAAATTTTAAACCAGTATGGTGTCTTAATTATGCACTTGATAGCTAGCTGCTGAAATAAGACTTATTTCATTCTAACATAACATTAACGCTGTTGGACTGCTTAGCTTGCACCCTACCTCGAATGACAGATTTGGCTGGAGTTGCTAAACCAAATCTAAAAGAAACGGTGCTAATGATGATGGATAAAACAGATGTTGCTCTCCAAACTCTTGAAAATGTTACTCTAACAACATCCCCATGGCTTCTGCATGTAGAGAAATCCAAAGCTCTACAGGTCTGCCATGTGACACAATTAGCTAAAAATCTAAGATAGGACGATTGCTAATAAAGACAGGAGTAGCAAGTCTGCAATGACAGATTGAAGACTTTATGTATGTGGTAAAGTTGCTCTGAAGGTAACTGTTCCAAAAGTTTAGAGGTGTTAAGATTAATTGGTTAATTTCTCGATTGACAGCCTTGGTTGATTTATTTTTCAGTGGCATGCCTTTGTCCCCAGGTTATGAAATTTTAATGTAGGGTATAATGTCGGCTCGTAATTACAAAAAAAAAAAAAAATCGGGCAAGATTGGATTTGTGCACCTCTCTGCAGCGCTGCAAATGTTACTCTGAAGGCCCAGTGCAGACTAATCAATACTGTGAACATTAACAATTCTCTCCAAATGCTAGCCTGAAGATGTTCAATTAACAACGGATGGAAGATAGATTTTGTTGTCTTAAACTTTGTCAGGATTTGTAACTTCAAATGTTTTTATTATGGCCATCAGTTGTGAATTAGGAGGGTGTTTGCCAGAGAAGCGGTACAGCTTGCAGTCAGCATTTCCATTATTTTGTCGTTAGACAGATTAGAAGCCAAGACAATATTTTTACTCTTGCCTAAAGTCATCAATGTGGACCAAAGTTAAGACACAGGAATATATCAAATCTTCAACGTGTTCATGTTGAAATGACCTTCTGGGACTAATCCTTAGGAAAGATGGATACATTTTATGAAGACTTGCAGGGAAAAAAAGGGTTCAATGTATTCACTTACTTTTGATCATTGATGCTATTTCAGTGGAAATGATCATTTCCAAGGAATTAACATTTAAACATGAAACACATCTACAAAATGTGTTAACTGGAATAAAAGACTCTGACAACAGAGTCATGTTTCTTTTTACACAGAGAGTGCAATGCATGCTGGGCTTCAGCTGCAGTATCTGTGCGCCAAACAGCAATATCTCCCAGCATGAGGCGTACAGCCCTCTGGCAATATCCTTCTCACATAGAGCCAAGGTCACTTGGCTAACTACAGTATCTCATCTCACAATGCAAAAGGATTACCAGTTTGTTGGGCGTCTCTCCGGTGGGGAGGCTTCTTCTCTATCGCCCTTCTTCAACAGACTCTCCATCATGAAGGGCTGTCGACTCTGAGGTTACATGCCCTTTGTTATTCAGTGTTTAAAGTGTTGCTTTCATTCTCAATGTAACCAGATGCACACGTAATTACACCTGAGAAAAAATGGACTGGAATGTTTTTTGGCTTCCCTCCAAAGATGGGTCTTTCACCTCCTCCCACTCATCCTTTTTCTCCTTCACTTCTCAAACAGATAATATCCAACAGTAGGGTAGAGTTTGTATGTATCGCTTCCTCTTAGTAGCTTATGCTCAAGTTTCTTTTCCTGTGCAGCCTAATAAAAATGATCACTCTTTGAGCTGGAAAGATAAAAATGGTCTCTGAGGAGAGAAATCCACATGGCAACCTTTTTCACAGATTATAGGGGAGGCGAGAAAGCTTTGTTGTCATGACAGTGCAACATTACATCAGTCATCCGAGGAGACAAACTCTTAAGATTATAAAGCAAACTTTTTAGTCAGCCTTGCAGCTGCAAATTACTCCAGATTTGTGGATGCTGTAAGGAATAAATTGTAGTTGATGTCACATAATTAATTGTGTTATTGGCATTTTGCTGTTTTGTGGCTATGCAGCCATTGGCAATTAGGATTAGGCAGCGTGAGTTATGGAGAATTGAGTGTTGTGGCCCTGTACGCTGCCTCTACAAATTCAACAACAGCTACACATGAGAGTGAAGACCTCAGGAGTATTTTACAGAGTGGATTATCAATTCACTGCTGCCAGGAGAAAACTATCTTTCCTCTGGGAGATGATGTTATTTCAAATCTTTGTCCAATTACATTATGCTTGCAGGGGCAATGTGTGTGTTTATGCATGTGTGTGTGCACATGCAAGACATGCAGATTGATCGGGCAGGCTCTAGAGGAGGACACTGAGCACCGAGGATATCATCAAAAGTAGTAAGTGTTCAGAGTCAGTAAAACTAGTTTGAGAGCTACATGGCATCTGAGGAGAGATGAGAGCAGGGTCTCTGCGGAGTCAGAATCCGTCTTGTTGATGGAAAAACATAATCAAAAGCATTAAGAGCACAGGGGGTGAAGACAAAAATGCAGCCTGCAGAGTCCTTCTAAAACAGCAGCTGTGTCTTTGTGTCATCTTGTGAAAAGTGATTCAGCGATGCCCTCACTTTTGATCTCGGAGTAGTTTTTGTTCCTATAGTCCACTATTGTCAATTTCTGAAAGTGCCTCGGCATTGGATCACAGCGTGGGCGTCAGATGGCTTATTGGCATGGTGTGACATTTGCCGTGTCTCAGCCTCTCTGAGTCCACATTTATTGTGCCGTGTTGTTTATTATAGTGGAGAGCACAGTTCATAGAAAGTTTGCAGAGACTTGTTTGAAAGCAACGCTGAACAGAAGCACCATTAAAAAGTATAAAAACCCTGCTGCTAGTCTGTGGAGGCTGCAATGCCTTACTTTAAAATATGATATTTGTACTTCAGGGCTGAGCTAAAGAAAAGAACATGGCTTTGTTGTAATCAAAAGGTTTTATGCCCTTATGAGCATAAATGTGCTTAGAAGACTAATCAGTAATCTGAATCTTAGATAATAACAGAAATGTAATGACAATTTGGTGTTGTAAAGGTCTTTCCAAATCACACGCGGTTGTCTCTCAGGGGAGCACCTGATGTTGAAGATTAAGAGAAAAAAGTCTACAGCAGTTTGACTGTGTAATTAGTGGAGCTAAGAGTGAAACATGAAGGTCAACATGCTCACATTTTAATATCAGATGCTAGCAAAGACTTAGTTTGGTATGTTAGCATGCTTAAATTGCTGAGGTTTATGTGATGTACATGCTGCACACAAAAAATCATAAAAAAGGAAGAAGCAATTTTGGCATCCTTAGTATGTGATAGTTATAGACAAGGTTGTGTAAACCATGTGAATCACAGCAACGTTTTTAAAAGCAGGGCTTCTGTTTGTCGAGATCGTCCTGAATTCACAGTAAGTGCGACTTCCAATTACAGGATGAACTTTTTTTAGGAAGGAGAATGTTTTTGAGAGTGAAGTTCATTCTTGACCTCGAACACAGCAGTTGACAAAAAAGTCTCACCACTACATTTCTCTCAGAAGCTGTTTCCATAGCACAGGATGCACTTTCAGTCTCAACTCTGGAGAAAACATGGAGTGGTTGCATGTGTGTGCATCTTCACCATGCAGCCATTTCTCCAATATAACACTAATAAATACCTCCCTGTAATTTAAATAACGACACCTAATAAACTCTACTTTTTATTTGTTTGGATTTCCATTAGTCACCACAACAAAGGCAGCCTCTAGTTCACATAATGATTCTAAACCACGTATTGTGTATGTATTCAGGTGAAGTAGAATAAAGAAGAGTAAAGTGTGCTTACCCTTAGCGCACGCCTCATGTCTTCTTGAGGCTAAAGGCTACGTTAGGTAAGGCTACATTAGCGGCCTGCTTGCCTAACACACCCACCATCCACAGACCTAGCTGTTGGTGGTGTAGTCACAATGAGGGTGGACATGGGTGAATGTAGGTTTCAGGTTTCAGAAGAATGCATGACAAAAGTATACATTCTACGATTAGATATTATGCAGGCGTTAGAAAGGAAAGTCAACAAATCACCTAGACATGAACTTTGAACTGTACTGAGCAAAGTCATATCATTCACTGATAAGTCATTTTCACCTACTGAACTCAATAATAATGTCTCGCATGCCATTTCTGATGACAGACAATAAACACTGCTGCCTCCTGGAAGTTTACCCCACTGCTGTTTTGACAGGAGACAGAATGTTGTATGCAGGAGGCTTAGTGATAGAACAAAACAAAACCACTGGGACACACACACTACACCCCATCTCCCCTTCTATCCCCCTTTTTTGAGGTGGTGTGTATGGGTGTTTGTCCTATCTTCGTTTTCCTTCTCAGTCTGTTTTCCTCTCAGACTAAACTTCTTATCCGGAGTGCAGCGGTGTAGCCGAGGTACTAACAGGCTCTTTTGCCAGATTGCTAAGAACTTCAAAGTGTGTTTGACATGTACACTTGGGAGGCCCGCACTGGGAGTGAGTGTGTCTTACACTGAGACCTGAGGATGGAGCTTAAAAGCACTGTGCGTATCTACACTATTAACATTCAAAGGAGCTCGCACTTTGCGGTCTCTTACATGGCTGCTTTGAATTAAATTTGTGTCATCTCTGTCACAGCAGTAACATACCGTAGCTTATACTGCAGTGTCTGTCTGAGGAAGAGTGTAAAGACAAAGGTTGCATGGCCTACATATCAATTAATGAACTCTTTCCAGAATTTCATTTGGCGTCTGACACGCTGGAGGCACCTTTTTGTCCCGGCTGCCATGTTTGTGTCTGGGCTTTTTAAATTGAAGTGCCTCTTATTTCAGGAGAGGCTTAGAGGGGGCAAGCTTTAATTTTTCAAGACAGCAAATGTTTTAAGGGTAATGCCTTTTCAGTATTTAATTTAGCATGTCTTCAACAGAACATGACAAGTCTGCATTGCAAAACCTTTCAATTTCTCAGTGCACTTGAGCTCTTTTCATTATATCATGATACACCGGGGTTTGCCTGGCTTGTCTTTTTTATCTTTGCAGCCCCCACACTGACTAGTCACAACATTCAATTTACGTCAATACTCAAGAGGGCTTTCAAATAAAAAAAAGTGCAGGGAAATGGATTAAAAAGGAAAGAAGGCATGAATGAGTAATGACTTCACTAAACACAGAAATATTACTTGAGAGAAAATACATTTAAGAAGTCATTCCACTGATTTAAATTTGGTCTACTAAAGACAATAAAAAAGAAGGAGAAAAAAAAAACAGAAGTTCACTGTCTTGATTTGTTTTATCGCATAATTAAGGTAGAGCATGAGTCTGTATATTAATCATCCACTATTTAAAGCACAACACTAGGCAATCAGGCCTTATTTGGGTTGTGGAGCATATGAACGATTTAACCTGTTGCTTTGTTGTCAAATATATCGTTTGTCCTGAGAAATACTACCGATAATACAACGGAAATAAGAGTCTAATTTAATGTTTAACATTTTTTGATTTGCTTAGCAATTTTAAGTTTGGTTGGTTGGATATTTTCTTCATAATGACGTCTTTTACTTGTCAGTTTACTGTCTTGGCTAATTCATGTCCCGTGCCAATGCAGGAAGCGTTGTGTCCTTTACGTACCTAATGTCATTTAAAAGTTAGGAAGTTGGGGTTGCGGATGATGAAGTAGTGGCTAAGTAACCAAACCTTAAACATTGTTTATGGGCCAAGACCATCGATGAGTTTTTATGTTACTTGTCCTTATAAAGTAGATATGGTTAACACTCTAGCTAAAAGTTTCGTATTGAACAGACAGAACAATATCAACATTCATTTGGAGATGTGTTTCTGGCTACTACACATTATGAAATGTTTTGCTGATTTTGAAGGTGTTACTCAGCTCAGTTCAATGATTGCTGCACAAGCTGGAACTAGAGCCCAACCAATATCCTATTGATCATTTGTCCAGCAATGGGTGATCCAACTGCATTGTTTACACTACTTTAACATTGTCTGCAGCACATGTTAGGGGCGGCTGTGGCTCAGTGGTAGAGTCTTTCAATCGGAAGGTTGGAGGTTCGATCCCCAGCCCCCTCAGGCTATGAAGCTATGTCAAAGTGTCTTTGGGCAAGACACTGAACCCCAAATTGCATAGCCAGCGGGTATGAATGTGATAAGTGGTTGACAGTTGGGCACTTTACATAGCAGCCTCTGCCATCAGTGTGTGAATGGGTGAATGTGAAAGCTCTGAGTGGTAGTAAAGACTAGAAAAGCGCTATATAAGTACAGTCCATTTGATAGCAGTGTACAGTCGATTTATTAGAGCTTTGTGGCTGAAAATAGCTCTCTCGTGCATTAAAGTAATAATCTTGAAGACTTTCATTTAAAATAAATGTCTTTTAAGTCACTATATTGCTGAATGAGGTAACACAATGGTGATTGAGCCTATGGCCCACTGATGAAAGCTTTTGCACTTGCCATCGATAGTATTATTATGGACTGGGTGTCTGTGGCGACATTCGCGGGAAAATTCACAGTGGTTGGTCTGCCAGAGAGGGTAGGCAGAGCTAAGCGGCTGCTTTTCCAGTCTCTGCAAGCGTTGCGAGTAAACAGGAATCTCCTATGGCTGAACAAACAAAGAAAAGATTGATGACTACAGATACAACTTCAAAAATAAGTGAAAAAGACACGAATTCGACGCTCAGATGAAGGCAAACAGTCTAACAAGGAAAGCGACCATCAGCAAGGAAAATCAAGCTTTACAACCGTAGACAACTGTGGACGTATGCACCCGCAATTGCCTTTTATCGCCGACAAAATAGAACAAAACTGAGAACTTTGAGATTATAACTTAAAGCTTGGTCAGGATGAGAGCAGTAACACTTAACCAAATAGAGACAAGCTGACCTAAAACCAAGGCATGAGCTGAAGACATTAGTGTATGAGATATACTGTGAAGTTGAGGGGAACAGTGACGCAGATGTTAATTGTCTGTGGATTTGTCGCTCCGAATATATCCTTTCACATTACAGAGATTAGAATTATCTATTGTTAATACAAAAATACTGATTAGTGCAGCTTTAATAATGTTTTAATTATAACCTCATTATCTCAGTGTAGAATATCCAGCAAGGTTGAATTGTCTTTGTGACAATACTTTCAAAATCCACCAAGTAAACACCATTATGCCATCAAAAAAGACTGGTCAATATAAAGCCTGCTACAGCGTTGTTAGAAGTTAATAATACTGGGATTGTTTGGTGAGAATGTAAACACTGAAAGCCATGGTCCAGAGAAACAGTATTTCAGCACACAGAGAACACTGTTATGAATGTGTAGTGTGAGTTCGTCCATGGTAGCAGAAAACTCTTGTCTGAGCTCTTTTCTGCTGTACTCACTGGTCATTATTTCTGATGTTAAACACCGTACTCTGGAGGACAAAAGCTCAGAGAAAATGGTCAATTCACTATTCAGCTTGATCCTCTTTTCATCCCCACAAACATAACAAGAAAGAGTCTTTGAGCAAAGCATTAAAAAGTGGGATTACTGCAGCTATCAGCAGACAATGGTCATTATTTTGTTTAGCTACGACGCATTAATGTTTTATATTGCTTCAAACAATAATGTTTGAAGCAATATAAAACATTATTGAGCTTTTGAAGGATTAACAATTCCTCAGTCAAACGTGTAAAAACTGCTAAAATAATGTTATTGTGTTTGTTTAATTCATACATTCAAGACTTGTTGAAACTTGAAGCGTTGATTCCTTTTAAAAGCCATGCCTCTGTATTTTATGCCATTTGAAAGGGGTTTGGGGAACGACACAGATTGAGATATCCTCAAGACGTCTTTAAAAAAGAAACTAGTAGAGTAGTCAGTGAGGGGGCCGTCCTGGTCTCTGCTTACCTTCCTGTAGCTTGAGATTTGCATAGAAGCTAATGATGTGTGCATCATCCTGGGTAACTCATGCTGTCCTAATAGCATTACAGATGGGATTGGGCTACCTGATGGCTGCTGATCATAATGTGTTTGGAGCCCTGAATGTGACCACCTCCCGCTTAATGAGATCTGAAAAACCAGAAGGCGGACATGCCCCAATGAAAGTTGTTGACAACAACAAATTGAGCCAAATAATGCCAGCCTCATCCTTTACATGTGGAACTTTGGTGTAAAGAAAGCCAAACGTACGTTTAGTCATGAATGATTCATATTCAGTGAAGGAACACTGCAGCTCCAAACCCGAACATCTTTTGCCATGCTAGCAGCTCAAGGGATCTAATTATTGGTTGGGTGGTTGCTTCACTTTGGAGACACCATGATATGTTTACAGACATGCATGGTTCACTGAGGATGGATAAGGTTCACTTGGTGACTAGGTTAATTTGTGGTTCATTTGTTCCAGCAAAATGACTATTTTAATAGATTATCACGAAATGTGGTATTAATATATATATCCTCCTCAAGATAAACTGTAATCACTTTGTTGAGCCCTCTATAAAAAAAATTCTGCATATGAAAGCAAAATCTGTAGGCGAGGGACAAATTGGTTTAAAGTGTCCAAGTCATATTAACCAATCACATTGTTGGCTTTGGATTACAGTTTGTGTAGCAACAGAGGTGGAATGCATGAGTCAAAATGCAATCTCTCAGCCCATCAGCTGATCCGTCTGATCAGGATCTGACTCTGTATTAGCTGTAAGAAAAATGTATATGCAGATATGTGTTTTCAGAGATTAGCAGTGGACATCCATTCTTGCATCTCAAGTTGCAAGCTGTACTGTGAAGGAGTATGTGTCTTAATGAGTCATAAAGCATTGTGCTGTTATAAGTGATCAGTTATCTGGATATCTGCTGGCTACACTGGTAGCCGAGAAATATTGTCTGCCACGCAAGAGACTAAATGGTCATCAGATGATAGATGATGGGTTCTGAAATTGTTGATCCCTTACCTTTTCTTCCAGCTCCACCGCATTATCAATGTCATTCTATGAATTTGTCCCAAGCTGTACCTAACATTAGATGTGAAAACATTAGACTTTCTAAACATCTGTTTGCTATGATTTTTTCTTGTTAGCATGTTAGCCTCAGCCTACATATCCACTCACAGAGTTGCTTGTTTGTCTTTCTGTTGGATAACAGTTTTTCTTTTACATACTGTATAAACCTTACAATTAAGGAAAGCATGGGTCAAAATTTCAATACATAAAATGATAATGTATGACAAATATACAGATATAGGTATTATCACTATTATAGTCCACTATAATGAATTTGTAATGCTTTTCAACTACTCTTAATGCTTTTTGATGCAATATATTAACAGTTATGACAAACCATGTGTCTTGTAATGAATAATGAATAATGAATAATATTCAAGTGTCTGATAGGTGCTCTTGACTTGTTATAAATCTGAGTCTAATAATACATTTTGACCAGTCACCAATAAACAGCTTAACAATAAACTGTGAGGACTCATAGCACACTGGAATAGTCCACAAAGGTAAAATTGCTATTAAATATTATATGCTGGTGCATAAGTGATTATTGTGTTAGACACTACTATGCAGGTACACTTTACCTGCTTTACAAATGGAACCTTGAGTGATGTTGTTGAGGTGTGTACTGGTGAGTTTAGGTGGTCATTAAGCATTAAAAGCCCCATCAGTAAGCCTCTACTTTATAACTAATCAAGAGCATCCATAAACACTAGACCATATAATTTATTACTTCATTATATGTTCCATCTATAATGTTTAATGACTGTACAGTGTACTAGGAAGCATTTTGTGTGTTTATTAGTGTCGTCATAAAACATCATGAATGCATTACATTTCACTGTGAATGCTCCCATAGAGGACCACGGATGTGCTTTTCACAGAAAGTGTTTCCAATTATTCTTTTTAAATATATAGTTTGGTGATAACAGAAGGCGAATAGGCAAAAAAAAAAAGATGTCATAACCCTTATCACATTGTCAGAATGACAAGTGAACTTCAATCATTGCAAAAATGCCACAACAGTCAACACAAATATTCTGAGAAGATATGAAAAGATAAAAAGAAAAATCCACTTCAGGGCTCTAATATTGCAGAACAGCTGAGCTGCTACTTAACAGCTGCTTTCCATAAAATGTTGCATGCCTTTGTCCGTAACTCACCTTGGAAGTGTCTTCTTGTAAACACTGCAACACCGCTTCACTAATTAGAAGAGGCTTTTCAAGGATTCAAGGCTCTTCCTCCGCAGATACTTCCATCTCTGGCATGCCCATTAGAGGTAATTGGATTATTTCTCCTCTGTTTATCTCTTAATTCCCCACATCTGTAGTTGGAGGGAAGTAGATTGGATGAAGGAGCAGCACAGGATCTCACCAAGGGTTTAGAGCAGAAGTCTCACAGCGGGATCTCATCCCAGCTCGTCAGTCTCCAGGGAACCAGCACTGAACATGAGAAACTAGAGCCAACAGGAGAAATGACAAGGGCTTATCCGTCCTCGATTTCACTTCAAGGCAGGGACAAGGCCATGCTTTAATGTGGCTATTTGATCCCTTTGACATAACACAGGTGGTAGCAGACATAATTACCCACCAATCTAACAAGAGAGTCTGTTTTTTTTTTTTCTCAGACATGGGGCAGAAGATCAATAAAGTGTATATTGTGAAAGACGGCAGTTCAAAGCCATTGATTTTTTTTGTCAGTATTACATTGATCTGACAAGCTAAAAATAGTTTAGCATTTGCATATCGCTGCAAAAAATCTATTTGTTTTTTATCAGTCTATATTTTTTGTGCCACTCTTGAGGGGATAAAGAATGCATTTTCTTCTTCTTCTTCACCCTGTGGTGGATTTTAGTATACCTGCATATTTCAGCTTCAGGTCCACAAGAGTGGAAAGCAATCCTCTCGAACCGTGTAATGTTGTCACGCTGCTTGACTTCCTTTTTTTACTGAAGAAAACTAAGAAGCAGGACCGTGGCTTGCAAAATAATAGTGGCTACCATTTTTCAGATCCTGAAAAATAAACTGACAAACTGTGAAGGCTGAATGTTCACCTTTCCCCATATTCCTCACTTTATCACTGTTTGATTTCAATTCTGTTTACACATTTCCTCCAGTGCTTCAATGCTGCTGATTAATTATGTATTTAGACACAAGTGGAAAGCAGCCTCTACATCACAATAATTAATTAATGATCTGCATTTGCAAGATTGTCATGTGCGACCTACATTTTTACGTAATTGTTTCTTTCTATTTGCAGCTCGAGAGAATAATTATGCTTCGAAGTCTGTTCTTACGTTAAAATCGATCCCTTCTGTGATGTGCAGAGGGACTGCAGCAGCATAAGCAGCACTGGGGGGGGGGGGGGGGGGGGGGGGTTGTGCATCAGGGCTTGTAGCAAAATTCCTAGACATTTTACACACAACTGTCCTTTCAAAAACCGTGCCTCTGCCAACCATTTCATTACTTAGCTTGATGTCATTGTCACTTATAGGAAAGATCCAGATATGCGGGTGTCACACACTGCTCCGGTGACCTTTTCTCAAAGAGTGCCGTGTGTGACAAATTCAACGCTGCATGATTTCTGCATGCAGGGTCGATCTGCCCATTTGTAATACTGATATTAAAGGACAACGCAAGGTTATTCACGTTGTCAAGCGCAACAAAGAAGAGAGGCCTTTACATCGGCTACATCTTTTGCTTTCAACCTTGACAGACCTTGAAGTCCTATCCCTGCGTGACTGGCAGCAAGAAAATAGCCTTTGGTTTAGCATGACAGTCTCTAAGAGATGTGAAAATGGGTGGTGTGTCCTCTCCTAGATCCTTTTTGCATATTGAGGTAAAGCCTTGTGAGTCACAGTGAAAGCTCAGGACATGTGTTGTTCACTCACGGATGAATAGGAATCCGTTTTTATGCAGTTTTCTATTTACAAACACAGAAACAAAAGTGATATTTTATTAATACAACAGTATAAACTCCAGCCCGGGGCTAAACGCTGCACCTCAGTGACAACAGAGAGAACTCAATCCAGCACTATAATGTCATTCTCACTTATTATAAATAGCAATCGCTACACAAGTCAACTGATTGTATGAATTACATTCCCAGGAGGAATGAAGTTATTTGCATCGCCCTGGTTTACACAGCAGTAAAGCAGGACGTCAAGCCATCATTTTCTGCAGCAGTGAACTGCCTCACATTCCCATCGGTCTCAGCGTCATCCTCAAGAGCCACAGCTGTCCCCCGTCTCCACTCCCACTTTGTCAAAGCGCTAATTCAACACCTAAAGTTGACATTTGGCTACTGTGGTCTGTCACCTTACCCAGCCCTCTACCCGCCCATCCTGATGAAATCCTGTTAGCTATCAAAACACTTGATAAACAATGTGAAACTTAATCCTGTCAAATCCAATGTGTAGCTTTGGCTGTGTTTTTCTATTTGCTCCTGAAATGGGTTTCACAGATGGTGAGCGCCAAGGTGCATCACCCACTGTCTCTGAGTTTTAACTCTGCAGGATTCTGTGTCAGCACTGGAATAAATGTATGACTGGAGGCACAGGTGTGCCAAGAACTGTCAACATATCCAATCCAACATGGAGGTGGTTTGTGGACGTGAATGAAATATATAAATTGCAGCACATAGGCCTATTAAGTGGGCAGCATGCTAATGTGTTTTTTTCAGTCTGATATAAATGAAATTAACTTAATAACTAAATAAATAAGATTAGCAGCCCACTTACTTTCTCTCTGTGTGTGGGGATGTTTATTAGTTGTCACTGAAACTCAAATCTGTAATGGCCTTCAAACCTTGTACTATAGGTTCTTATGTACATGGAAGTAAGCATCTTACAATATTAGAAATTAGTTTCAATCCGAATCTTAAATGTTGTCATTTAGATATTTAGAACTTCATAAAATTTGTTTTTAATTGGTTTTGAATATGCTCTGATATTTATCACATTAATTCTGCGTCTAATAATTAGAGAAGTCCTATGGCAGCTGATGATCAGCTGTGGATGTTGGCGGGGGGAGTTTAGCGGCATAATAATATGGCACTAGAGCCAAAATTTATAGCTCTGAGAAAAAATAGGGGCAGCTCAGATAATGCTGCATGTGTATGCTAACTGCTAATTGTTATGCAAATAGCAAAGCATTTTGTAACTCATATTGACCGTTTGCAGATGGCAGGGCTTCTGCTTCATCTGCACACAGATAACTCAGATAAACCGTTCAGGTCTGCATGATGCTCAACTTTTTTATCATGTATCCATTTTTATGTTTTGGAGCCAAATTTCCAGAGGCTTTAAAGAATATATCTACAATAACAAATCATAACAGATGAAGAAAATATACAATTTTCCAAAATGTCTCCAGATGTCAGAATGAAACCGCTCTGCTTCATGTTTATTAATTATACTCAATATATCCTTCAGCAGGGAAGGGGGAAAAATACAATTTGCTGCACCACAGGACAAGAGATTCATCCCTGGGCGCTGTGGGTTGAGTCTTGTTTGTGGATTCTATGAGTGTCTTTCATTTTTACGGAGAGAAAACCAGGAGGGAGGAGGATCTGAGATTCAATTTACAGACAAGATGGAAAGCCAACACAGATGTCAGGAGTGAAAAATAGTTCAATTGACAAGTGAAAGAAGTTTGCGGTGTTGGACTGTGATGCTTCTGGCAGATGGGTGTCTGTCCTTGCCAGACTGTTACAGCTGACATTTGAGGCCCCGGCTGGTGAAATCCTGCCTCACAAGATTGTTTACAGTGAGGTTTTTTTTTTTTCGAAGGGGTGCTTGAAAATCCAACAGCACAACAGGTCGAAGGGACAAGTGGAATAATTGATGTGTAGTGTGTGCATTATTTATTTCCCAGCCATCATGATCAAAGCCGTCAATCCCGCGCTGCTTTCCACGGCGATGCTAGGCGACAAGTGTACTACCTGTAACAGTGGATTCTGTGACTGACACTGGGGCTGTAATCCATGTCTAGCATCAGCTCCTGGAATTCACTGATATTCAAGGATATTGCATCATCAGCGCTTGCTCAGCAGGAAATGAATAGCGAGGATTTTTCATTTCAGTGGAGCCAAATAGACCTTGAACGATTTCCATAAATGAATCAAACATTCTTAGACATTCAGTCCCCCACCTCTCAAATTTTATACCCTTCCCCGTCAAGGTTTGTTTATTTTTAATCTCCTTTGTTAGCCATCATTTTTAAAATCCCCCCTATCTGGGTGAGGGTGGGGCATGTTTACCAGACTGAGTAACTCATTTGCTCACCTGAGAATATAAAAGAATGGCAGGAAGCATCAGCCGCCGCCTGCAAGTTATACATAAAGATGAAGTAAGGAGGCTGCCTTTAGAAGACTAAACCAATTACTTGAGCAATTTTTAAGTCAGACAAAGGACACAGGTCATTTCCTATCATTTCATGCCAATTCTCCTGGAAATATACCTGCTAATATAGTATATAGCCACTTTGGGTGAAGGCACTCAAACAGCGAGGCTGGATGAGAGACAAAGACAGAAAGAGCAGGATGCACGCACTAGCCTGTTTTAATAGCTTCTCTCGCATCATTGAATGATGCACATGGTGGCAGGAGCCCCCATCAGTTTTTTTTATTTTGGGCCTGTGCTAGTTTGGACATTAACACGTGTGCTCAGTAGTCGGTTCACAACTCACAAATGTTTTGTTCTGGTGTTAAGGATGAGGACACTTTTCAGTTGGAATTCTGGTACCCTGCCTACAAAATTACTTATTTTACAACGTATGGCCTTTCCTTCGAGTGAATGAAGCAATCTCCATCAAACCCTTTTAGGTAGGTTCTGATTCAAGCATTTTCTGTTTTGGTTCTTATATTTTGATACATACAGTACTGTGCAAAAGTTTTAGGCAGGTGTAAAAAAAATGCTGTAAATTAAGAATGCTTATATAAATGCTAAATATAAATAATATTTGTTTATTTTTTCTCAATTTACAAAATGATAAGTGAGCGAACAAAAGAAAAATGTAAATCAAATCAATATTTGGTGTTACCCTGTGCTTTCAAACCAGCATCAATTCTTATGGGTACACTTGCACAGAGTCAGGGATTTTGTAGGATTATAGTCAGGTGTATGATCAATCAGTTATACCAAACAGGTGCTAATGTTCATCAGTTTCACATGTAGGTTGAAACACAGTCATTAACTGAAACAGAAACAGCTGTGTAGGAGGCTTAAAAATGGGTGATTAACAGCTCTGCTACCAAGGTGAGGTTGTGGAAGACAGTTTCATCTTACAGGTCATACACCATGGCAAGACTGAGCACAGCAACAAGACACAAGGTAGTTATACTGCATCAGCAAGGTCTCTTCCAGACAAAGATTTCAAAGCAGACTGGGGTTTCAAGATGTGCTGTTCAGGCTCTTTTGAAGAAGCACAAAGACATGGGCAGCGTTGAGGATCGTAGACACAGTGGTCGGCCAAGGAAACTTAGTGCAGCAGATGAAAAACACATCAAGATTATTTCCCTTCGAAATCGGAAGATGTCCAGCAGTGCCATCAGCTCAGAACTGGCACAAACCAGTGGGACCCAGGTACACCCACCTACTGTCCGGAGATGTCTGGCCAGAAGTGGTCTTCATGGAAGAGTTGCAGCCAAAAAGCCAAACGCCGACATGGAAATGAGCCCAAGCGACTCAGCTATGCACTAAAACATAGGAACTGGGCAGAAAAAATGGCAGCAGGTGCTCTGGACTGATGAGTCAAATGTGAAATATTTGGCTTAAGCAGAAGGCAGTTTGTTCGCCGAAGGGCTGGAGAGTGGTACAATAATGTTAAGTATGGTGGAGGTTCCTTGCAAGTTTGGGGCCGCATTTCTGCAAAAAGAGTTGGAGATTTGGTCAGGATTAATGGTCTCCTCAATGCTGAGAAATACAGGCAGATACTTATCAATCATGCAACACCATCAGGGAGGTGTATGATTGGCCCCAAATTTATTCTGCAGCAGGACAACGACCCCAAACATACAACCAATGTCATTAAGAACTATCTTCAGCGTAAAGAAGAGCAAGAAGTCCTGGATGTGATGGTATGGCCCTGACAGAGCCCTGATCTCATCATCATCGAGTCTGTCTGGGATTACATGAAGAGACAGAAGGATTTGAGGAAGCTTACATCCACAGAACATCTGTGGTTAGTTCTCCAAGATGTTTGGAACAACCTACCAGCCGAGTTCCTTCAAAAACTGTGTGCAAGTGTACAGAATTGATGCTGTTTTGAAGGCAAAGGGTGGTCACACCAAATATTGATTTGATTTAAATTTCTCTTCTGTTCATTCACTGCATTTTGTTAATTGATGAAAATAAACTATTAAAACTTCCATTTTTGAAAGCATTCCTAGTTTACAGCATATTTCACACCTGCCTAAAACTTTTGCACAGAAGTGTATATTTTACTAATGTCATCTTAATTTGATTTCTGTAATTGTTCAAACTTTGAATTATCATTCAACCCTTCCTCCCTATGATGATAAAGATAGCAGGGTTTTCAAGTGTCATTTTAATATAACATTTACATGTGAATCAACTTTTTCCAATGATTGCCCCTTAGCATGGGGCTGAAAGTAATGACAGTGAACCAAAACAGTGATTCCAAAGATGCTAAAGACTCAGTTGAGCTGATGGAAATGCCAAAGAAGTTGGTTAATCTTTGTGTGTTCTGCAATTCAAGCAACCCCTCTCACATTACACATAATGACTTGATCCATTGGTAACATACAGATATTGAACAAGCTTACAACACAGATTATGACATATTATTTTGAATTAAGTTTGTTTCTGGTCACCTGATGATTGTAAGCAGAAAATAAATAAATGTCTCAAATGTTTCAATTTTGTGCTCTTGAGTATCACCAATGAGTAATTGTGGATTAAGAAGAGAGCACACCCTATTTAACCAGACGTCTATAGCTGGCTCCCTTTGTCATGGTTCTAACTCTTGATTTTCATTGCTCTCCTTTTCCTTGTTTGCCTTCATCTGAGCATCAAATTTGTTTTTTTCTTTTACTTTTCACTTTTTTTTAAAGTTGTATCTGTAATCATCGATCTTTTCTTAGTTTGTTCAGCTATAGTAGATTACCGTTTTCCTCCAATGACTGTATATATAGATGGACGACGTGTCTCCATCTGCTCCCATTGTAAGAAAGTAATGCCAAAATAGCCCCTGTGATTGGCACTGCCATCTTGTGATGGTGACATAATTTGGAGCCAGAGACCGGGCAGGTGAGATCGGTGGGTGAAGCGGCCGTAGCCACTTCCGCGAACCAAAACGCCCAAAACGTATACAGGTATCTTGCATATCGTCTTCCACTCTGCTAATCCAGAACAGATCAGCTGCTGGAGCCGTATTTGTCAACAAAGCTGTCAATCATAATTTTGACAGCATCAAATAACATAAGAAAAATGAACACTTGGGCGTAAATCAGCATGATAATAACTAACTATAATGACAGACACAATGTTTGAGAAAAATGTATTTGGCGTTTATTTTGATTTTATAGTTTGACCCATGTCCCACCTGTTAACATGGAGGAGGCGGGCTTTATGAACTATACTGCAGCCAGTCAGCAGGGGGCGCTTGAGATGTTTTGGCTTCACTTTTAGGGAGCTGTCTATGTTTTCCTTTCAGTGCTTACAGAATCCGGAAGTGTAGCCGCTTAGCTCCGCCTACCCTCTCTGGCAGACCAACCACTGCTGGGTGATGGAAAACGCGTCACTAACTGGGCACCACTTGTGATTTTTTTGCACTAATAACGCTACAGACACCCAGTCCATAAAAATACAATATATTGCAAATGCTGTTGGCCATAGGCTCTATCACCATTGTGTTACCTCATTCGGCGATAGATAGTGGATTAACATTTATAGACATTTATTTAAATTAATAAGTTTGAGATTTTTATTATTATCTGCAGGGGCTAGTTGCTAACTTCCTTTTCTGTTTGATGTTGAGCAGGAGGTGGAGTTGAGGGTGTAGGCCAGAAAACCAGGCAATGATATATAAGAAACTATAAAGCTCAGTGAGGAACTGCACTAAGAGTTCTGTGATGATTTGGACTCCTTTTAAATTGACAATAGTCATTTAATCCAGTTTAAGATAAAAATAGTGGTTAGTGAAGCTTAAAGGTTCCATTACAATGGCTTTCAACATATTTCCAACGTTCAGTATCTGATAGTGCCATGCAAATCCTCCCACTCTGGCATGAATCTTCATTGATACCACACATTTTGTTATTGGGCCTTGCCCTTCACTGTCTTAAGTGATGTCTTAAGACTCACTATGTAGATGGCCCCATTCTGGCAAAGCAAGTCAGTGGATCATTAATCTTCTATCAGAAGGGACTTGGCTGGTATATAAGGTTATAAAAACCCAGCCAAAGCCTACGTGGACCTGATGGCTTAGAGGTGAAACAGACCATTTAATTATATAGAAGCATACAGTTTTCTAAAGAGTATAGAAGATCCTACATGGGACTGTGGGTAGCTGCATTTTTTTAAGCGTCCTGGAGCTGTAGATGGTCTTATACTAAGTCTTGCAGCCGTTACATTTTTCATAATTCAACACGAACGCGTTGAATACTTTTGTTGGAGAAAAAAAAATAGCTCAGGTACTTACCTCTGGAGGAGCAAATGTTCAATTAAACACTTCACAGTCTGCAGGATTTCATGATTTACTGTTGGAGAATGTCCCTTAAGGACTAGAATTTGCAACAGAGATGACTGGATCTTTCCTTCGGCTATTTTGGAGCTCATTAAAAAACAAAGCAGGTTGCTACACTTTAAAATCTATTTCAATTTGGTGGAATATTTGTTTGTTTCAGGGTCGATGAGCCATCAGATACACGCTTGCAGGTTTCATGTTTCGTTCTTCACATCTGACTGCTGTAGAATTGTAAAGAAAACCACCCTCCAGGAGCAAATAAGTTCATGTCATGTCAGGGTGAGCCCAATGAAAAATGAAAATCCAGCACCTGAGTGGAAAGTCACCCTTAAAACACTATCTGATATATAATGTGGATGATGTGTGACTGTTAATTCTAAGAGTACCGTTATAAATAATAGGCAACATTAAGGCAGGAGCGCTTTAAGTGTCCCTTGAGCCTGGAATTAAACTTGCTCTCTTAATAACCTTATGATTAACACATTCATAAGGCCTTACTGCAGGCTCCTTGCAGCTACACTGCACATTCATAAATACTGATTTATGACTCTTGCCATCCTCATCACAAATGAAATGATCGTTTGTGACGGACCATGGAACAATGTGTCAAAACTGTTTGGCTAAATGAAAGAATAAAGGTCTTCCTGTCACTTAACATTTCCTGCAGAAAAAAAATGCTTGAATTGAGGTTTGTTATTTTTCATCTTTCTCACCTTCTGCTTCTCTAATCCTCCTCTCTGGTCTCAGACTGATCAAAGGGTTGCTTCATCTTTGGAGCTAAGTGTGTGTGCATGTGTGCTCATCAGTTGAGAGAGAAACATTTGTATTTACCTTCAGTCTCCCTTAATGTGTCCTGACAGTGGATTTAAATAACGCTGTGTTCAGTGTTGTTCAGCAACGCTTTTCAATTTTCATTTGGTATTGAGTTGAGTGTTGATTGATCAATGAAAGGAAGAAAGACAATCTTAGATACATGTTATTTCATTGCATTCAGAGTGCAGGTAATAATGAAAAAGAAAAACATGCTGAATCTAACATCTTTAGGACATTTGAACACATGGTCCCACAGCCAATGAGACGGTTTTGATTTATGTCAATGTGACCTCGGTCTGAATCATGGGACCTGAAACTCTAAATAGGGAGATAAAAGTAGTCCTTGACTTCCTGAAATGCAGAATTAATGCTGTTTCTATGAAGTCATTGATGTAACGGTCACAGCACTCCTGGCTCTGACCTTGCATCAAGTGTCTCTCGGCTCAGAAGTAGCCAACGCTGCAGCACACATATTTCAATCTTGGCTCTCTTTTTTTCCTTTTCAGCCTCAGTAACCTTCATACAATATGGGCCTTAATGTACAGATGACAATGTATGCAGTGACATTAGTCAAACTGACTCATTCTCATTTACTTATTTAGGCCTGCACATGATCACGCTGTGTTTACTGTCACTTTTAGGAGCTTTATTTGTTTGAGTTTTACTGGATGTTGACAACTCTTAAAACATATTAACATCCCTGCATCCCATTCCTATTGTATGTGTGCATGTATTCTGCTGCATGTGTTTACCTATAAAAAAATAGTATAAAGTAAGAAATGCAAGGTAAATATGAGTTCCTGTCTCCTCTCTCACTATCTGTATGCATTCATGTTGTCTGCATGTGTGTCTCATTAATGCATGTTTCTGACTTAATATCTTCCAGGGAGTTTTTGTGCTCCCTTGTCAGACTGCCTGCTGCTGTGGACCTGCATGACCTACAGTTATTATACTCAGTAACACATATATATATTATATGTCACATATATCATTAATGTAGTTGTATTACTAATATTAAACATTTCTACTGTTATCATTGGCATTGCTACTCTAAGTCTTAATTGTATGTTATCTGTCTGTTTGCCTGTCTGTCCCTTTGTTTTGTTTGTCTCTAACCATGTCTCTGAATCTCACCTCTCCCACTTACTTGTGTTGTTATGTTTAGACTTTGGGAATTTTAACATTTGCAATTCAGCACTTAACTTAAAGCGAAGCTGCAATGGTGTTTGGTTATGAAACATCCACAGTCCCACAGTGGATAAATTCTAATGTTGTCCAGATGGTGGCACTAAATAACAGAACAGTGGATTACCAAAGCTATTACAAGTTGTCCATTATGGAACATGAATTTCTTGACTGTTTCATGACAGTCCGCTCAAAACCACAACTGTCAACCTCTGAGCAGACAAAGTTGGGGATAGTAAAGTATTTAGCATTCATCATTTCGGAATCATGGAGGTCTTCAAAACACTTTGTGCCAATCCAGTCAATAGTTGTTGAGAGATATTTCTGACAGAACCAAAATGTGGGATAAACCAAATAACATGAGTGTAAAATGAATTGATGTGAGATTGTAGGTGGCTGTTATCAAGGCAAGAAAAGGGAGGGGAAACACATCAAGCACCAGGTGCTATGTTAAATGGGTGTCCATCATGAAGGTATTCTCTTGTTGTAATTAGCCTTTAGCATCTTTGGTGCGCTGCAAACAATCATTGCTGTGACACTTAAATTCAACAGACACCTACATGCATTTAAAGTTCCCCTGATTGTTCACTTGATTATTTCTTCATAAAACAGCGAGGAGGAGGATGAAGCAGCCTGTCTCATAAATTAAATGTCTTTCTTTTCTTTCTGCTTGTCATCACCTTGACTTCAAAAGAAAAAAAAAAGATTAAACATTAGTGTGATGAGTTCCTGACTGCTCTTTAATTAAACGCAACAACGGTTTAACCAGAGACTTGCATTTTAAATGGCAATAGTAAAAGTTCCAGTGCTTTGTAATTCTCAGACAACACTATCAGGGCTGCCACACAATGCTTTAATTAGAAATTTAACTCCTTGCATGCCACAGATAGGCCACCTGTTTATGGAGACATCAAGTTTTCTTTGTCTGAATACTCCCTGCTCAGAATAGATGACAACAAAGCATTCTGACTAGAATAAAGAAGCAATTTGTCTTCTGTAAAGTTTATCTTGTGTTGTGACAAATGTAATGTCTTTTTTATTTGTAGAAAAAATATGCTGGCTATGGTTCAAGTCTAAATAAATGAAAATACATCTATGTAAACTAAGGGCCTATTAATTCTATGGTATTTGCTTTAATCACATCAATACAAAAATACTATATACCATATGTACGCCTGTTGCCCCCGTTTGCCCCCTGTTTGCCCCCTGTTTGAGAGTCAGAATTAAAGATCTGCTTCAAACTGAACACAGAATAAGAATAAATGATGCATGATTGGTTAACCTTTTCTAATGCAAATAATCAGTGAAATGTCATCAATCTTCAGTGTGCAGCCAAGCTCATTAGTGAAAAGTCGCAGTTATCAAATCTTTGAGAGAAAAAAAGAAAAAGTTATGATGAACTGTGTTTACCCAGGTGGGATGGCTCACTTTCTGTGAAGAACATATAAATGAACACATTTTTAATGACTTCACACTGTACACCCCTCCTACACATTTATATTACACATTAGGTGTCCGGGTCCACTGGACCTGAGGGTATTGTGTGTGTGTGTGTGTGTGTGTGTGTGTTTTCCGCTCCTACTATTCACATACAAGGTTGTAACATAGTTACATTTCATGCACTGAAACCTGTCTGCTCCAGCATTCCCGCACATTCTATCCCACCTGCAAATTGGGGGCGGAACACAACAAATAAATAGCGTTGCCTGGGTGCCTCTGCATCGCAGTCGATCAAGATGGCGAAAAGACTCTCTGCTCAGAGGGCCATAGAAATTATTTTCAAAGAGAGAGAAGCTGGGGAAGGTAATTTGAAGATCACATTTCTGTCAAATTCTGTCAAAATACATACACACACTTAGTAAAACTCTGCCAACCATGTGTTGTATAGGCCCGCATAAATAGACTGTGTTCAATGGGGCTGATGTATTGTGTAGAGTGTTGTGGATACTGTATCCTAAATTTACCTCGGCTCTATCCAGTATCTACCTGTGGATCGATCGATTGATCGACAGGTAGAATGTGCATAGATCTGATTGGAGATTGGCCCTTAGGCCTTTGCCATCAGTGTGTGAATGAGTGAATGTTATATGCAGTGTAAAAGCCCTCTGAGTGGGTGGAAGACTACAAAAAGCTGTGTAAGTACAGTCCACTTACTATTTTAGATAGATATTTTCGATCTGTCTGTCTGTCTGTCTGTACAGAACATTGTTTCAGTGGGATTTGTTCAAAATAAACATGTTTTTCTTGTTGATACTGATTTTTCCTTTATTTTTTTTTTAACTTTATCACAAAAAACGGATTGCATTATTATTTATAAATATGATCTAACAGAGGTAAATGCTAAATATTAACCAGATATGCTGTCTTCATTGCTTGCAATTGGGAAAAAGTAAACATCTGATAAGTATTTTATAAAAATTGTTATGGCTGTATTGATTTAAAAACCCAATAATGTGGTGGGTCCACCAGACCCGCAAACATTGGCTGAGTAACCAAAACATGAACACCACACAAGGGTTAAACTGGGCCTATTTAACCAGTAGAGAGAGAGAGAGGGAGATGCTGTGAGTCTGTATAAAGCTTTAGAGATGAGTTCACTTAATGAAAGGCCCCTCAATGTTGTGTGCATGTTACACCACAGAGGGGCACTGCAAGCAATCAAACACAATTTAGCAGGCAGTTGTTTCAGTGGTGTATTGCAACAGTACACTATTCAAAAAATTAGACAAATGAGAGTCTATATTTTGTTTAAAATATATACTGATGGGGCGCTGGTTTGGGGCCCCACATACAAGGGATAGTCCTTCGTCCTCGGCCCTTTTCTGCATGTCATCCCACACTCTCTTCTCCCAATATTTCCTGTCTCTTTTCAGCTGTCCTATCAATAAAGGCACAAAAAGTATCTAATGATAGTGATTCTCCCCGTTTCTTAAAAGCCATTGCTGTTGCAAACTGTGGTGTCAGTAATTATGGCCTCTCAGGTTGTTCACCTGCTGGAAAAGCAGGAAGGAGACAGGCGCCTGTCGTCACACAAGAGCACCAACAGTAACATAACAAAGCCTTTTCAGAAGCACCTCCTCCACATACCTGGTAAGGTAACAGCAAACCTGCTGCAAATACTAACTTTTATGTATTTAATTTGCTTATTGCTGTTACTGAAAATATGTAAGGTTATTTGGTCAGCCTATGACTATAAAATGATTGTTATGAACTGTGTTAACATAAAATTACCTTATTTGCCAAAAGTCACAACTGCTTGTTATCAGTCGTCCTCAGGGAGGGGGCTGCCATCTATTGGGCCCAGTTATAGCCTTGTTCTGATTGAGGCCTATTCATACAAACAAACAGACACACACAACACACACACCTGAGACATGCCAAACCTGTTTATTACCATACGGAAGAAGAAAATCACAGCTTTAACCAGAATGTGATTTGTTTTTGGGTTTTCAAAGGCAGTATGGCTCAATGGGAGCGCCTAACCATAAACCCAAACCCAAATATATATATAAAGTAAAAACAATATCTGCCATCACGTGTCCCCTAAAAGAGACGACTACGTGACAGAAAGCGATAAAGAAGTAGGCCTCTTATGTCTCACATAGTCTGTAAACGCTGCTCTTACTTTAAACCTTCCTGAGAATCATAACTCATATACATGAGTAACTTAAGTACGAATCATTACACAGCTGTTACTCTTAAGTGTACTTGCAATGTGTCTTAAAGTTATTCTTGCTGTAAAAAGCCAAATGTAAATTAGAATGATTCATTCATTCATTTATTGAGCCCATAAACGTGTGTGTGTGCAGTATAGGGAAAATGCAGCACATTCACCTGACTGACTGTATTGTAACTGGGAGTATTGGTACATTTTTTGGGGCTTTCAATGTGGCCAGTGGTTCCAGCTGATGAGGGATAAACTGCCAAGATTCATTATCTGTGCATTGCCATAGTTTACAGTCCGAGTTACAACTTCAGAAGAGCGAATGGAGTTGCAGTTGAGAGATGACGTCTTGGAGCGAATTGCTAGCTGCACTTGCAGGCTGATGTCTATGTATACTACTACTACTACTTTGTCTTCAGATAATTCCAGTATTGCATTACGGCCGATGCAATCTGCATCTTTTGTTCTC
The DNA here is from genome assembly GCF_022749685.1 of Semicossyphus pulcher. NCBI lineage: Eukaryota > Metazoa > Chordata > Actinopteri > Labriformes > Labridae > Semicossyphus > Semicossyphus pulcher. Next base: position 26,647,665 of record NW_027211726.1, read on the forward strand.
CATACCAACTGTTTTCCAGCATACATCGAATGCCCACAAAACTGCTAGGGGACAATACTATTTGGACTACAAACGGATACCAGAACACCAAAAATCATGCCCTGGCCTACAGATTCTGCATTTATATGCAATCTGTTTAAACAGAAACTGTTTTTAGCTCAGATTTAAGATAAATTAGGAATAATACTTTGCTATTCCTAGCATTACTGATCACTGCAACCACTCAGTTATATAACCCACTTATCCCCCCAATGAGAAAAATCAACAATTAACTTTATGGTAAATGGTAAATGGACTGTACTTATATAGTGCTTTTCTAGTCTTTGCGACCACTCAAAGCTGCTTTTTACACTACATATCACATTCACCCATTCACACACTGATGGCAGAGGCTGCTCCGTAAAGTGCCCAACTGTCAATCAGATATCACATTCATACCCGTTGGCTATGCCACCGGGAGCAATTTGGGGTTCAGTGTCTTGCCCAAGGACACTTCGACATGTAGCCTGAGGGAGCTGGGGATCGAACCTCCGACCTTCCGATTGAAAGACGACCGACCACTGAGCCACAGCCGCACCCCTTTATGAAAAAAATAAAAATAAAATAATGCCAGGAAGGCCACACCTTAGACTCCCTTCTGTGGGCCTTCAGTGCTTCACATCAAGCTGGAACATGTGCAAGTGAGGTATTTTCAAACCACGTCAGGCCTGTTCCAGAGAACTGGAAGTTGGAAAATTCTCAAAATGCATATCTGTCAACAGAATCAGATGTTTTTCTTTGTCAAAGATATGGCTGCTTTTAAAACACTGAGACGCTGAGGCAAATGACATGATGTGAACGACTGTCTGTGACAGTTTTTTTTTTTTAAGATTATTTTTTGGGCTTTTTGCCTTTAATTAATAGGACAGCTGAAGATAGACAGGAAATGTTGGGAGGAGAGAGTAGGGGGCGACATGCACCAAATGATCAGCAGACCGGGAGCCGAACCTGCGATCAGTGCGACGAGGACTATAGCCTCCGTATACAGGGCGCATGCTCTACCAACCAGCGCCCTGTCTCTGACAGTTTTAAAGAAATATTTTGCATTAATTGATGAAAACCCAACTACAAATACCCAAATGCAAAGCCTTTAGGAGAGAGGGGAGCTTTTTATGCCAAAATGGGAAACCAAATATCTAAAAAGCTGTCTGAGAGTTGATAAAAAGCTAAACCATGCCAAATTGAAATCAAAGCACTATTATAAAACCAGCAAGCCTTGTCTCTAATGTTTTTATTGTAAAAGTTTTTTTTGTTACATTGTTGAACTAAGTATACAAAAGTAAGTACACAAAAGTGTTGTGACTAGCTCATTAAAACTCCACTGAAGGCTCTTTCAGACAAACCTGTAATGTGGGTTAGGATGAAAGGTATTAGGGTGGAGATGGGTAAACAAAGCAAAGTATTTGGTTATAACCAACACAGAGGGCAAAGTAAATAAGAAAACAGACTGTGAGAAACACTGAGTTGAGAGTCTAATCAGGTACAGTATCACAGCTTGGTTTGGTAACCTCTCTGTGCAGTTAAAAAGTTAACTTATCCGAATTAAGCTTTTAAATAGTGGCAGATAAAAGCCAGAAAAGGCCAGAAGGATGGTGAGTTTTGTGTTTGCACTGTTGCACTTGATATTGCTTAATATGTATTTATCTTCAGAGTTGCTATTTGGCACTGATATTTCTTAGTTCCACCAGGGTCATTTGATGCCTGTTTTATTGTATCATGTGTATGCTGTTGTGTTGGGTTGTTTTCTCTGTTTATGACTGCAGCATGGGTGATTAGCCCAAGACAACCTGTGGGGCAATAAAGTTTATCTTGATCTTGATCTTGATCTTGAACAAGAGCTGATGCCAAATTGAATCAAAGGTTTCATAGGAAAACGCCTGTGCGTATTTGTGTGCACACTAAGATATGAGCATGACTCATAGATAGAAGTGCCAAAACAAGCTCACCCAACAAGAAGATCAGCTGGACGCCAACAAACTAATCAGAACACTGTTGGGGGAAAACTGGAGTCTTTGTCTGTAATAAAGGTTTTCAGTTGACAATCTGCATGAAGAACATTTAACTTTACATTTTGATTTGGAAGGACACATATGTAACTCTTAGCTTCACACTTGGAAGGATTTACATCACAGCACACCAGTGAACTGCCAGCATGCTTTGTAGTGTATATCTGTAAGTGTGAAGTCGTTCATTTTATTTAAAAATGTTTTATACAAATTTGATTACTGTGGCCTGTTTATAGGTAAATAAACATTTTAAATACAGTTATTTGTAGGAGTACTAGTTTTTACCAAAAACCCTCTATATATTTAGTATTTAGTTTTGATTCAAGAAATTTGAAACAAGAAAAAATAAAAATAATCTGAAAAATTACAAATACAAAAAATTACTATTAAAGTTCAATTAAACACTTTAACTTTAAAATATTTCTAAATAAAAACATCAGCAAAACTGTACAACATAGCATTCTTGGCTGTTATTATCTTATCTTTAATACAACAATCTAAATCATAACCATAATTGTCACTTCCTGTTGCCATGAGAAGAGGAAGGCGGGAGTTCAGGGACATGCAAATTAAAAAATTTAACTATGTTTTACATTGTGGTGGTGTGACAGCATAAAACTGCATCTCAAACATGTCAGTTTAAAAAACTTAAACTCAGAGAACATAAACTCAACACTATATTTAACTAAGCAGGTGAACACACCACTGTAATCTAAAAAAGGATGCAAAATGTATCTCTTCAGTAAAGTCTGTGTCATCTGTAAAGCTGTTGTTGCATGTTTGCTTAATTATTGGTTTTTGTGCCAACAAAACAATCAGTGACAAAGCAGGTATTTGGCCTCTGGTGTAAAAAGAAGGTGTATGCCTTGACATGGTTGATGGAACATTCTGCCCTCTTTCCAAAGAATAGATAATGCAGTGTTGCATTCTATTTATAGTCTTGGATGGTTGAGGTTCAGGAAGGCAGCTTTTTTCATGCATTTAGTTCAGGTTGTTCAGCAGCCTGGGCCATGGTTAATGTAGGTGTGGTTCAGATGAAGCCTGAGGGAACATTTCATATCTTTGACAGTTGAATACATCTGCTTTCATAAGGTTATCTCAACAAGGCAAAACAATAGAAGAGGTCTGTTTCGGTCTGGCGTATATAGTGACACACCTTCAACAACAGATCACTGTCTGCTTTTGCCTTCAGGAAACAAAAATGAGTTAAAAACTGAGCAAACTTTAAGTTCCACAAATGTTCAGACCGTGATACTTACTACAACATGCTGCTGAAGCGTATCAAACCATACAACCAGCTACACACAAAGACAAACTTATTGTTTTTGGTAGTGGTACCGCCACCTTCATAACCAGGCCATACTCATTTCCAACCTCTCATACACTGCAGCTTATACTGCAGTGTATGAGTGCAGTGCACAGAAAACAATGACGCTGAACACTAAACAAACAAAGAACTCATCTTAGACTTCAGGAAGTGCAGAGCAGAACCCCTCCCCATCTGCATAAAGTGTGACTGTTGTGAAAGAGTTAACAGCTTCAAATTCCCTGGAACCCACATATCAGACAATCTGTCCTGCAGAGGTGGAAAGAGTACTAAAATATTCTACTCAAGTAAAAGTACTATTACTCTGATGAAATTTTACTTAAGTACAAGTAAAAATTACCAGTCTAAAAGTAGAAGTAAAAAAGAGCTTGTTTAAAATGTACTTAAAGTAAAAGTTACTTAGCTATTTTTTTAACGGGAGGGGGGTCTTTCCGGTGTAGTGCAAAAAGGACAAAGGGAAATAAATCTCAAACTAGTTGTTTTTAATTAAAGGAAAATCTTTACAAATTAAAGTGCAATAACAAAATAAAACATGTCGACATTTAAAACCCTTAGGGAGGTATATTGTGTCATTTTATTTCAGACCATCCCAAAAAAATACAACCATTGACGGTGACATAAATTGTGGATTCTGTAGACCATCGTTCTTTTCTTCACCAACAAACACCAACAACAGTCACACTGCAGATCTATTGATCAAAACGGGTCAAGGTCACAGGTGTTGTGACTTTCCCTAAATAAACCAAAGAAGACCAAAATCTCAGAATTAGAATTCAATGTTTCACCTTCAGCTGGGTCTGCACCACTGTTGTCTGACTTGCCTGTCTCCATCTTCCTTGTGATTTAGCACCAGTTTGCTCTCCTGCCCAACTGCAGTTGTTTACGGGGCGTGATTTTTTTCCTTTTGTGTTTTTTTATTTCGGCCTACATTTTTTTTTACTTCAAAAGAAGGAGTTAGTAAAAGTACAATTACAGATTTAAGAACTCCTTTCAAAAGTACAAGTACAAAAAACTACTCAATTACAGTAATGTGAGTAAATGTAATGAGTTACATTCCACCTCAGCTGCATGGTCGACCAACCCCACAGTGGTGGACAAAAATGCACTGCAGTGCCTGCACTTCCTGATAGTCCTCAGGAAGAACAACCTCAGTCAAAACTGCTGGTGATATTCTACCACTTCACTATGGTGTCCGGACATACTGCCTCACAGTGTGGTATGCAGGCTAAGAGCTTTACTGAGGATAATCAGCACAGAACAAAGAATCATCGGCTGCCCTCTTCCCTCACTTCAGCACCGGCTGCCTGTGCAGAGCCACAAACATTGTTATAGACCGCTCTCACACTGTACACCACCTGTTTGACCCTCTGCCCTCAAACAGGCGCTAAAGGTCACTAAAAACCTGGACTACCATACTCGTTTTTCCCCCAAGGCCATTTACACTATGAGCCCACAAGGAGTTGGGTATGTAATCTTGATGTATCCTGCCATACAATGACAATAAAGGTTATCAATCAATCAATTACTGGTTTAATTTGGTTTAATTTAAATTCGTTGAAGTCGGGTGAAAAAGGATGTTGGCGGGATGATACACTTTGTGTGACAGCTGGGAGTGAGGGATGAGTCCAACAAACTTAGGACTTTCATAAGGAAGATCCGGATTCAACTCTCATATGAAAACCAAAAGCCAAGGTTGACTTTTTAAAATGTTTTATTTGAGATATAAAACCGCTGTGAAAGTGTCAAAACTGAAGTTCCTTAAGTGTCCACTTGAGGCTGGCTCTACACTGGAGTTTTTTTTTTTAAGCTCAGCTGTTAAAATTATACGAAGGTATGCATAATTAGGAATATAGTTGCACTGAGTGACAGGCGGGTGCTGCTCACTGTCTGCTTAACCTCTTGGCCTGTTTGTGTAGTTATAACCCTTTTAGAGGTTTCAGTTGCAAATATCGGACAAAATCTATGGCTTGCTGCGCAGTTTATTATACTAACAGACCATCCATGAAGTCTGTGCTCCAGCTTTATCAGTGAGTGAAAATCTAGCTTAGCTTAGCTTGTTATTCATAAATATAAGTGTTGGTATCTGTGCTCAACATACATGGAATGGACCATACATGCAACTATCACAACTAGAATCTCACTCTGGTAACTAGCTCATTCACCAGCTAATGAATAAAGCACAAGCCCAGACTATATAACTTTGATAACATGGCATTTGCCAACCCATGGCTCCTCTCCAGCACTACCGCCTCATCCAAATACGGTAACTTCTGTCACCAGAAAACCAACATGGCGGCGGACAAATACCAAACTTGAGGCTTCCAAAAGGCAAACGACAAATTGACGAGTGAAGTCACAGTGCCTACATTCCAGTCTGTGATTTACACAGTCTACGATCTAACCATGTAGTTTTGGCACCAAAGCATAACCAAACTGGGACTGTTTTGGAACGTTAATAGCATGTTTATTATTGTCACTTTATTATTTATGTAAGAATGTCTCTTAAATTATCACAATACATGCAAACTTTTTATTTTATAACTTGGTTAATAAAATGTACAAACATTGTTTTCCAAAGCAATTCTCATAAATTAACAGAATAGCTTAAATACTGACTGCATATTAACTTTAAATATAATCTGTCAAACAATTTTGGCGTAAATCACTAAGATTACTTTGATTACAATACAGGCCACACCACTGTAAAACACTGACAAATTCAACTTGAAAATGTACGCAGCTCTATGAGATGAGACAGGCAATCAAAGGCAATCACAGGGCAATTATTGCCACAAATGATCTTCACTGGGATTTGAGAGTAATTAGTCAAGACTTAGACCCATGCTGTCTAATTCCTTCATCCACAGAGAGCAAAACTGGTGAAGCAGTCTAATTTTAAAAGCAATCGCCCGGTCCCATCACAAGCCTGGGATTTTCATTAGCATCTTGTTAATGCTCAGCAGCACTGTAATTAGCTCTTAATTGGAGCTCATTTTGCACTTATTTATGGAATAATAATCAAGACTGCATGCCACTGAGCCCAGAATTAGATGAAAATGGAAACATACTTAAGTCCTAAGAGTTTGATGAGCCTGAGGGAAACCAGGGATGCTGTTATGTCTTTTGAATTAATGAGTCGCACTACATTCAAAGTAGATAATATCTACATAAAACAACATTAAAGTTCCAAAGCCATGCTGATGGCTATGTTAAGCTTTATTTAAACACACTGGTTCTTCTGGTTTTGCAGGTATATGTTCCTAAACCAGAGGGGTTATTACAATTAATCCTTAGGGGACATGAGTACTCCATCAAGGCAGACATCATTATGTACAAATATTTGACTTGATAAATGAAACATTACTAAGCTGGTGGTGCTAGATGAAAAGTCAAACATTACTTATGTCTGGGAGCTTTATCCTCTGCAGACCAGGAATGTCTTTGCAAAATGTCATGACAAATTCACCTACTTAAATTAGACCTAATCTCTATTTACAGATTCTGTCATAAAAATGTGGAGTCTGTAGGTGTGGGGCCAGATTTTGTTTTTGGAAGTGTTCTAGTTTCTGTTTATAGGGCCTTTGTAGTCTGTATTGACCCATAACATAGCAGGCTTTGGTTGCATGCAGGGAAAGCTGTATTTGTGGAGAGCAATAGGGGTGGAACGCAATCCCGACGGTATTTAATAAGAAGAGAAAAATTACCTCTGATCTGGCCCTGAGAACAGAGAGGCACCGGGGCGGTTCTGAGGAAGGGCAGCTGGATGTGGGCAGAGTTTTGTATTTGCTTTTTGTTTGCTTGCTTTTGTTTGTTTTGTTTTTTTCCTCTGTTCCCATTACCTCTCTCCTGTCCCCCCCGCCCCCCCAAAGTCATGCTGCTGGCATGGCAAGAAACATTTCAAGTGCATTTAAATATCTCTATTGTGCAATAACAAATCTGAGTTGTTCTGCTTAATATACAGGCACTGTAAAGTATACTACAGAGCTAATGCACATGACGCCTCGGGCTAAACCAGTTCTGAGGATCAGATGCAATCACCACTAAAGCTCTCAGGCTTATTACAGTTTATCTTCCCCTCAGACTCATTTTTTGTCTGACATTATAGCCTATTCCAATTTGGAGGTTTAATGCAACACTGATTGTCACAAAAAAGGCCTCTTAGCAAGCAATTCTCTGACACGATAAATAACTAGAAAAAATATGGTTAATTAGCAAAGCTGTAAGAAATGACTAGGCCTTTGCTGCGCTCTGTTCTAATTGCATCCCATAGATCAGGTGGACAGAGTTAGAGCCAGAACTAATTGAGCACGGCTGCTTCTCCGGCTGGACTTGGACGATTCCCCCTCCATGGCTGATGGATGTGTCTCAGAGGGGGAGCAGGGCCCTTCTGCTGCTATCACACTGCCTGACAGTATCTGTTGGATCACTGTAAACTTCATGAAACAAGTGACCTCTTAATACAAACCAATAACATAATGTAATTTAATAATTTCAATAGAGTAATGTTCAAATCTCTGCCCTCTGGTCCCTGGCATACATTTCATGCATTACATACAATATACTTTTACCTGCTGAGACAACAGTCAGTTAATAAGAAATATCAGAGCCATATAGTTTTATCCACAGGCTAAATATTAACTATGTTACAATCACTAACAAAGTGTTATGTGAACAAACTGTAAAAGAAAGGTCAGGGTATCACCAAACAAAATTACATTGCAATGCATTCAATGGTTGCTAATATATTTCATTCTGCATGGTCCAAAGTACTGGACTGACTCACTGACCATCAAAATGACAGTGCCATACTTAAATAATTAACTATGGTTCAGATAGAGGATAAGATAGACTTCATTGAACACCTATTGGGGGAAATTCACTTGTTACAACAGCTCAAAGTAAAGGACAGGTTCAAACAAGTGACGGATAAAAAAAATGCAAGACAAAAAGACAATAAAATACAAACATTTGTACAAAAAATTGCACCAAGACAAAAACACACACGGTGTGTATCATGGGGATATGGTTGATGATAAGTAAAGTGAAATATTGCTTAATAAACAACTTTTGCACAGACATAATTGCACGGCATGGATGAGGTAATAAAAATGCAGAAGTATATGTACCAAAGTATGATATTATACGATAATAATATAGTAGATAGATGTAATATATAATATTACAGTAGATATGCATGAATAGAAAAACAGTGCAAAGCAGCTGCCATGTAGTGACTGATGGTTGAGTTACAGAGAAGTATTGTGATCAGACAGTGATGCTGATGTTAAAGAGTCTGACTGCAGATGGGATGAATGACCTGCGGTCAGCGCTCCTTCTTGCAAGGTGGGTGAAGCAGTCTGCTGCCCAGTAAAGTCACCACTTTATTAACAAGACATTTTTTAAAACCAAGCTGAACTTATCGTTAAAAATTGATCTAATTGGCGCCGGTTTAGCTCAGCGGTTAAATCGGCGACCGTATACAGAGACTATAGTCCTCGACGCCGCGGCCCTGGGTTCTGCCCTCAGCCCCTTGCCGTGTGTCATCCCCAAAAGGGAAAAACTGTCAAAAAAAAGCATAACAACTATGAAAAGAGAATAACATGCCAGTGTTGTGTTTATTCCACTCCCCCCCGAGTGGCCAGAACAAACATTATAAATAAATTAAGCTTTCAAGATTTAATATGGGAAGGAGAGGGACTATGCATGCAATTGTCAAGCTCACCAAGCATGATGAGTGCAGCAGGTAAAAATGGTGTAAGGAGCATGCATTCACATGGGAATATTTACAAAAGGATCTTAGCTTACAGTAATATGCCAAAGGGATGACAGAATGGATTAGGGCTCACGATATTGTAAAAATACAAAAAAGGAAAAGTGATACTTCATACATAAGCGACTCTTGAGTTATATAACGTATACATTGTTACCAAACTGAGCATATGAACTTATAAAAGGTTCAAATGTGGTTGGGTTGTTTTTAAAGGCATTAAAGGGAAACCCATTTGAAACGGACTGCAGCGAAATATGCAAATATTTTGATGGGTTTGGATTAGAATTGTCATGTGAAACTTCCAAAAAAACATGGCAACTTTTTCAGTCCCAGAGCCCCTCAGGGTCAGTGTAGTATTTCATCTAGCAGGAACAGATAACATGCCATGAGAAGACAACTCCAGGAACATGATACCCAAGATACATAACACTTTCACAAAAGTACACAAATTGAACAAATTATATAATGAAACGTATTACAATGTTACAATTTCATATAGCAGACGCTTTTGTCAAAGCAACATACACCTGAGAGTTAATACAACACAAGCAAGGATCAAGACAGGAGGGAACAAAGTGCCAACAAACAGCTTCAAGTGCAACTGGACACAAGTGCCGACAGGTAGAGCACAGGGCGTAAAGAAGCAGGGTTTTTTTCATCAACAGCTACAACAACAAGGTCAATATAATAATCATTATCATCATCATCATGAATATCCTAATCAACATCAAGAACATTCTCAATATCATCATTAGCAATGTCATCAATAGCATCAATATCATTAAGTGCAGAAGTGTTGGACCGAATGGAGTTTGGTAGCTCATTCCACCACCGGGAGACTAAAGAGGAGAAAAGTCTAGTTTGCGACGTAGGGCCCTGAGCACCAGGCGCCTTTCATTGGCAGAGCGTAGTGGGCAGGTTCTGGGCAGACTCACTTATATAGCACTCACACCCAAATCAAACACATAAACAGTACACACTAGTTTGCACAACAACAATAATAAAACCTCGAAAATGTTACACCTGGCCTTAGTTAACACAATTTCTTCTCTCTCATGATCATCTAGCTTCCCCCTTTATAACCAATTGCAATATCCTCAAGCAAACAAGCAGACATAATCTGTTTTTCTGTTGTCTTCACAATCAAAATATATTTTCTCAACAGAACAAAAGACAAAAGTATTATTGTTTGTGCATTGACATGCACTCAAAGCAATTATAATCAAAGCAAGCAATATCTTGATTCCCACCCAAAAGGACATAACACAAAGACAAACCCAAAATAAAAGAGCGCAATTTATATAGCATTATAAAAAACAGCATTTTGGATCATTTACAAATGGAGCAAATGTGAGATGTTTTCCTGAAATAATACAGAGATGACATTCAGTGACATATGACACCTTTCCATTTGTCTGTCTGCCCTCAGTGTTTTGCAGAAGTAAATGGACTGCATTTATATCAAGCTTTTCTACTCTCCAGACCACTCAAAGCGCTTATACAATGCCTTTATTGCCTGTGTGTGTGTGTGTGTGTGTGTGTGCACGTGTGTGTGCCGTTAATATCTTTCCATTTTTCATTGAGACACACCTCAAAAACAATTTCCCTGGAGGCTTTCCCTGTCGGTCATACCAGTTATCCTGATGAAATGCTCAGAATTTGACTGCAAAATGTGAACACTTGTTTTACTATAATATACAGCGTGTCAACACTGTAAAAGTTTTCAAAACACAAGCAGAAGAAATATCAGGGTGGCATATTACAATATAACACGTGAATGCGTGGGTTCACTCCAGGTACTCTGGCTTTCTCCCACAGTCCAATGACATGCGTGTTAGGTTCATTCATGACTCTAGAAATCACCCTTAGTTGTGAATGTGAGTGTGAAAGGTTGTCTGTCTCTATGCGTCTACCTAGACTGGTGATCAGTCCAGGTGTAACCCCGCCTCTCGCCCGATGACGGCAGGGATCGACTCCAGCCCCCCGTGGCCCTGAACAGGATAAGCTGTATAGATGGATGGATGTTTGGTCATATTTTCATTAAATGTCAGTCACAGTCCATGTTACACATAATGCATTGTCAATGCATTTATATAATTTATTTAACCATTAAAGCCCAGTTTTATAAACAGTCTGCAGGTGTCTCTATGAGGGCTCACTAACGTGTTACTGGTATTCTTTTTTAGTCTTCGTGACTCCAGGATCTAAACCTACTCAGAAACTAATCTCGCCACCATGTGTAGCCCATACCTCTGTGCAGGAAATCTGTTACAACACTGTGGAAAGCTTGTTTATCACCTAATAAAAAGTTGTCATTTTATGTTTCTGAAGAATGGGCTCTGCTACAGCAGGTTGATAGATGGCTGTGTTCACTAAACTATGCTGATAACCCCATCAGTTCTTGTGATCGCACCACTATCCATCACAAGCAAACAATTACATTATCGTTCATCTTACCAGACAAATCACATTAGCATTCATTCGAGGAGAAGTTTGTCATCCATGACCAGGACCTGCACTCGGTCAGTGTGCGACAAAGTGGGTGAGACCTTTTTCCTTTCTCACTACTTGTCCCTTATGTTCAGTTACATATATAACATTACTATGGACATTCATTTATGTTGCTATAATTTACCTTTGCTTTTGTAGCACTTACTATCCCTGGTTTGTATGTGTAAGCATATGTTCCATATGCTTATGTTACAGGTCACATCAAAGCACTTGAGTAAGTTAAAGCAAACACACAGTCATGGGTTAGTTTCTGTCACTTTTATTAAGTATCAGCTTTACATATTAAATTGATTGTTTCATGTCCATACTTACCTTTGTTTGTTCCTTTGTTCAGGTCACCATGCAGTTCTGCTGGTAGAAAGGGGGTCGGCCCAGCATTTCCTCGGTTGTATGGGGTAGATGAAGTCATCAGTGTCATCAGTGGGCCGCGCCAAGTGTTTTTTTTTCTTGAAATATGATTAAGAAGGCCCCATATTGTTTTGGTAAAGGCTGATGACTATAAAGGCTCAATTGTGCTCCCTATAAAGTCAGTCACGTTTTGGTCCCGCGGGGAGACAGAGGTAAAGCCATGTACACGTGCTTTTTGTTTGAGTTCATTTAAGTTTTTCTTTGCCTTTGTTCTTTTGAGGTTTGATAAGTAACACGTGTAATTAACTGGCACTGTAAAGAAATATGCACCTCTGGGAAACAAGTCTGTTGAGTTTGCCTGCCTACCTCCTTCCTTGACACTTGAGCTAAACTACTTTATACAGTGTAACCGTGGAATGACAGCAGGTTCCATTCAAACTGATTAACTGCAGTGCTCTGCAATCACCCCAGGGAGTGTGAGGACACTAGTTGAAATAAACAAATTTGAGCAGGATATCGGGGATGAAATTTGGATAGACTCAAATTAAATTTATGCAAAGAGTGACCCAGGGTGTTCCAATTTCAAAATGTTCTAAAGGTGGTCATAAAAAGTTTTTTTCCACTTCTGTGACATGGTCTACCTATATAAATATTAAAACTGTACTTGGTGTGTTTTTCCTGGTTCTTATGTCAATATTATTATCCACATAATTTTTCATAGTTTATTTTAATCTCCACAAGGCAATAACACAAAGACAAAACCAATGTCGGATCATTTACCAAATAATCAAAGGTGAGATGTTTTCCTTAAATATTAACCAAAAATAGCCAAACTAAATAGCCAACCCAAACTCACACTTAACTTACCTAACAAACAGCAAAGATCCCACACGCCGGCGTGTTTAACTGCAGAACAGCTTCTTTGTGTTGGTCTGAGGTTAACGTTCACAGATATAGGAAGTTCAATAACTGTAGTGATTGATATTTGTTTGATATTTGTCAACAGAGCTGTCAATCATCCTTTTTACAGCATCAAATAACTAATTCAAAATAACTTGTCAGAAAAATGAACACTTGGACATAAATCACCATGATAAGAACTAACTATAATGACAGAAACCATGTCAAAAATGTGTCGTGTATTTTGATTTTATAGTTTGGCTCATGTCCCATCTGTTAACATGGAGGAGGCAGGCTTTATGACCTATACTGCAGCCAGTCAGCAGGGGGGTGATAGAGATGTTTTGGCTTCACTTTTAGGGAGCTGTCATGTCGTCCATCTTTTTATACAGTCTGTGTTCAGTACCAATAATAACACTTACCTCACCTCAAGTGTCACTAATTCAGTTTATCATGAACTAGGCTGATAATGCGGTGCTTCTGTGAGGCAGCCCAGGAGTTATTTGAGAGCCTGGAGAGAATCACTGGTCAGATGAAAAAAGTATACAATGAAACAAGAACAGAGTCACTGTCAATATGACTCCGCATCATTTCCGCTGTCTATTTTAGTCGAAAACCACTCGCAGCTCGTGGTAAAATTGGCCAGCCTCCTTTTCTCTAGATTCAGGCTGTGTAAAGGCTCTAACATGTTATCACACATGCTAAATGAAAATTAACATCCAGTTCTTTGCATATACATATGTGTTACTTAGATTCTCAAATGTCTCTATTGTATTTGAAATTTTAAATGACACTTCTCTTCTGCTTCACTTATCTTGCATTTAAAGTGCTTAAGAGTTATCACTCATGACTAAGTTCATTGTGTTCTGCTTGGGATTCAGTGTCTGTTATCTTATATTGATTCTACTGTAACCTCATCCAGTCTACAGTCTGACACCAGCTGATTCAGTCTACATTAGAAGATATGTATGTAAAATTTAACACAGAAATAAAAGAGGGGTCTGGAAAAGTAGTTCCCAGCCTGGGAGTTGGCTGCAACTCGGCTACAAGGCGTTGCAAGATAATTCATAGCAGCTGTGAGATTACTTATGTGGTCAGAACTAATACAAAACAGAATTCAGGTACAAAATACCTCAATACATTAAAAAATAAATCTCTAGTTCCTCTCTTTGCTTTATTGTTTTGAAATAGGACATTGTTTGTTAATTTCAGGCCTTGGAAAATTCAAATGAAACATTCAAATAAAAAGAAAGTCAATCTTGAGTCAGTTCAGTGTTAAATCTTACAGACATGAAACCTGTCACAACCTGGCGAGCTATTAAAGGGACCACAAGCCCAAACATGTGGAGACCATTGGTTTAGTAAAGGGTTCGGGTGACACAGCTTCCAAGTGGAGGTGTATGAGGAGATTACCTAATAATATGATAACATCATTGATAGTCCTTTGTCAAGAGAATAAGTAAGTATGAGGTAAAAGCTCACTGTAAGTTGATAGTCTGTTTTCTTATTGTGTTGCAGGAAAATGATTCCTCAACTTGCACAACTCGTCCTTTCTTGTTTTGTAAAGCTGGAGGTTTTATAGGTTCAAAAATCATCACCAGGTTCAAGCTCAGGCCCAAATATGAAATCACTTTACCTTAGTTACTCTGGCCAGCTCAATTTAAAACACCTTTAGAAATGCAAAGCCTCCCCCCAAACAGGTTTCCTTTTTGACAAAGCTTGCTGCATAAGCTCCTGCCTCCTCCTTCTCTCTCGCTCTCTCTCTCTATCCGTATGTATTCATGTTATCTGTGTGCATGTGGGTATGTTCCATCAATACATGTTACTAACTTTATATCTTCCAGGGAGTTTCTAAGCTCCCTTGTCTCGTAGGTTACTGGGCATCGTTGCTGTGCACTGCCTGCTGCTGTGGAACTGCTTGACTGTGGCAATTATTAATATCAATCATATTTATGTTATCATTATTCTTATTGCTAATCCCCTCTGTTAATTAAAGTTGTTATTTCTACTATTAGTATCGGAATTGTTACTATAAGTCTATTCGTCTCTCTCTCTGTCTCACTCTATTTCCAGCTTTCTTGGCCCATCCAGTCAAGGCTGATGGCTGTCCACCATTGAGTCTACTTCTGCTCAAGGTTTCTGCCTGTTTTCTTGCTACTGCTGCTAAGTACTTAATAAATGTAACAAATAAAAAGTACTAAATAAGATAACAAAGAGTATGGTCTGGACCTGCTCTTCATGTTAAGTGTCCTGACATAAGTTTTGTGATGACCAGGTGCTTTCTGTGTATATGTTGTTCCTGTGCATGCCTACAGGAATGGGTACTGTCTCCATGTGTCAGCCCTGTAATTGACGGGCTAAGTCCAGGGTGTGCCCCGCCGCAGTCACTGACAGCTGGGATCGAAAGATTACTTGTTACAAAAGTCTAACCGCCAGCCCACATCTCCGGCCTCCACACAAAGCTAACATGTCTTTGAGCCGTCTCTCCACTCATCAGTTCAGGTCTGATACACACAATCCATTCCCAGTAACATTGAAAACATGTCAACCCAGCAAAATGTTGAAGTAAAAGTTGGTTTGGTCTAAGTAGGTCTAATATACTTACAAATACCAAATTGTCTTCCCTTATGCTAGTCTTAACTGAAAAAAACAATCTATCTATGTTCTATTATTCTGACCCAACATAGCTTCTAAACCGAACTTGTCCCACAACATTTTACATGTTGTCTCGATGAAACATCATTTACATTTTGACATGATTACATTGCATATAAGTAAAGCTTTCTAACTTAAACTGGAGACATCTCTGGATTGAGGATACGAGGGAAAATTTGGCAAAGAAATAAAGAGAAATAGTGTAAAAGGAAGTAAAGGTAGAGGTATGTAGAGTATGTAGTAGAGTCTGAGAAAAAAGAGAAAGAGGGGTGAGGGGTGAGAAAGATAGAGAGAGGAATAATAAGTCTTGCCTGTGACGTGTACTGTGTGTCAATGTAACTCATCATTTTGTAACATGTTCTCCTCAAGGCAGAGCTGTTGTTAAAATGTATTGGTAACTGGTGTATGATCTGATCTTGGATGAAGACTGTATTGACCTTCTGCATACTGTATTGGGGGAATGCACTGATGGGAAGAGATAAGAACAAACTACATTTACAATCTGCCGAAACTCTTTCAAATAATCACCTGAGTAAAGTCCTGTTTGCTGAATTACAATCTTTAAACTGTAGAATAATCACGAGGCCCTTCTCTGCACAACTGATAAGACAGTTGTGTGCACAGTAAGCATCTATGGACTGAACACTTTCCTTTCTGGTGCGCATCAGCTCTTCATAGTTCAAAGTAACAAAACTACACCCAATAATTTCTTAGCTAACTGAAATAACAAACTAGCTTGCTAAATTATCAACGTCAAACAACGGTTTAGAAAAAGAGGTTCACGCATCCACACTAGATAAAAGACAGTGATTGTGATAGGATCAACATTAATCCTGCAATATGTTTTGTTCATTTGCAGGAAGCAGAAACAAGTTGGGGGCAAATTATTATCAATCATCATGTTGGGTGTTTTTTATTGGTTTCTGCATTTACCTATTTCTTTCAGTAGTTTAGGGTAAATGGACTGTACTTATATAGCGCTTTTCTAGTCTTTGCGACCACTCAAAGCTGCTTTTTACACACTGATGGCAGAGGCTGCTACATAAAGTGCCCAACTGTCAATCAGATATCATATTCATACCCGTTGGCTATGCCACCGGGAGGAATTTGGGGTTCAGTGTCTTGCCCAAGGACACTTCGACATGTAGCCTGAGGGAGCTGGGGATCGAACCTCTGACCTTCCGATTGAAAGACGACCGACTCTTCCACTGAGCCACAGCCACCCCATGAGACTATATAATTTACAATGCTGTCTCTGGCTGCATTTATTCAACACAGGCACTGAGGCCTCTCCAAAATCACAGGCCCTGAGAACTTGGACTGTTCATGTTATCATTTATCAGTTGATAAGAATCATTCTACAAAGCTTACCTACTTTTAAAAATATATATATATAAAATGTAGATATTACATTTAAAGTCTGCCTCTGCCTGTATTTTCTAATGTGTTCTGAACAGCCAGTGACAGAGCAGAGAATGAGGATGTAACTATAAGAAATGCAGCAAGCAGGAACATGTTTCCCACAGGGTATTTCACAACAATAGGCAGAGTGGCATGTTGCCTGGATGTCTGACAAAACCAACCGAATTGCCTTGCACAACCAGCCTAAAACCAGCCACACAGCTAATATAATGACCCAAAATCCAGCCAAATACCAGAACTGATATCTGCCTGTGCCAATCTCTTTACATTGTTTTAACACACAACAGCAGTCTTTGTCCAGTGTCCCTGTGTGCAGGTCTAGAGAGGCCAACAGAGTCTGTTTGATAAGAGTTTCTTTCAAATAAATTATTCAATTAAAAATTTGGACTTTGATTTATAGTTATTGTTTTTGTTTGTTTGTTTTTTGTGTAAAAGAAAAACATTATACATTGGCCATTTTATCCCTTTCCCCCCGCAGTAAACACACAGAAGAAACGCCTGCATACCTCCCCCCACCCTCCTAGTGGCGACACGATGTGCCATTTCTTTAACTGATTTCTAGTTATTGTTGGTGTATCTTGCAATTAAACTGTTGGGAAAACCAGGGACACTGAAACCTGAACTCTGAGTTAACGAACCTTGAGATTTTAATCTCAGAGTTTATGAAGAAACTTGCCAGTGAGCAGATTCAATTTACAGCATGTGTTTCTACAGATAATAACCCAGTGGTAAAGTCATCTATGTTTCCGGAACTGAAAGTTTCCACTGAACTCGCTATATATGTGTGTGTGTGTGTGCGTGTGTGTGTGTGTGTGCGTGTGTGTGTGTGTGTGTGTGTGTGTGTGTGTGTGTATGTATGTATTTGAACAGCCTATTAAACTTCTCTTCTTTCAGTGTGCAAACAGAGAGCACAAAAGCCATTCTTTGGTAAATGAACGCTTTCTAGTCCTCTAACCACTCAAAGAGCTTCACACTCACCTACTCACGCACGCTCATATATACACTAATGAATTTGAATTGTTAGTGTCATCATAATCTTACACATTCGTAAACACACTTGGACACCAAAGGCTTTGCCTTCAGGAGCCATTTGGTGTACAGTTTCTTGCCCAATGACACTTAAACATGCTACTGGAGGAAACAGGCATCAAAATGCAGTCCTTCCTAAAAGTGAAAGACCCGCTCTACCTCCTGAGCCAGAGCAAAAAATGAAGGGATGAAGTTTTATCCGTTAAATCTATATTAACTGATTATTGGTGCTGGATAGAAGCTTGAAAATATTCACTACTGCATGATAAAGGACATTTCGCAGTCAGGCATTTTCACATTTGTGGGCATGATTGTCTGTGGCACTGGTAGTCACTTAAGAGGCCTATAACACAGCTGTGTGCTTGTGTATTTGTTTGTATTAGAGGGAGTGTGCAGACAGCTTGTTATCAGTCTTGGACAGGAGATTTTGGCCGTGTAGGTCTTGAACAGAAATCTACCAACGCTCCCTGAGGTGAAGCAGGCGTGGGAGGAGGTAGTGGTGAGCCTGTTCTCGTCTGGTTTTGTCAGAACTGCTGCACAGTGCCTGAAGAGGTACAACGATGTTATGAGACAGGGAAAACAAAAGCTTGTTGTCTCTAAATCCACTGTGCCATCAACAACTCCATGCTTTTTAGCAAATGCCCTGATGTTTAAGTGAACATCCCAGTGTGTGTAACAACTCCATTGTAAGTGCGTGTGAACCTGCCCATGTGGGTGCATCTTACTGGAAGAACAATTTGTTGTTTTTCTGCTTTTGATGCTCTCTTCCTGATACTATTTTCTCCACTAAACAAGTCCCTTTGAATTATTAATTATTTTGTTGACTCACCTCTTCTTGCATTACACATCTTTTCAGGCCCATGTGAGGAATAAGATCTACTGTACACGACTCAAGATTTGCACTGCCATTTGTGTTTGTGTGTGTTTACTGCTGTTGCTGTGGTTTCCTGCTTGTAATGTTTTGGGAATACTTTCACCATTTCCCGGTTATTCCCTGGGCACTGCTCTGTGGCTGCCAGCATCTCCTTAGTTACAAAAGGGTGGGTCAAATGAGGAGGAGGAATTTACTTACTTAGATGCAGTAAAAGCAGGTCCAAATATGGAAGTAAACCAAAGAGGAAACAAAGTTGTAGAACTTGCCAGAGAAGAGATGGTGCTGTCATTTTAGATATTAGATATATAAAAACGAGTGATTAAAACTCTGAAACTAAAGATTAAGACCATAAACTCAATAGGAAAATGTCGAGTGAGGTAATAAATCAAGAGAAAAGTAGGCTAATTTTCTCTTAGACTTCTCTTAGTCTTGTGAAAGGCTGCCCCATTGGCTTGACTTCTGAAACAAAGAGCCTTCAGGCATTCAGGTCACTTGCTGTACACGTGAAGCAGGTTAAATGTATCATCACCTACATTCTCACTCGCTCAGGCACTCACTGAAACTCTAATAAAATGTATTTCTATTCTACCTGACTTCTTCTGAACTGTAGTAACTGCTAACAATATTAGCCCTGACCTTGTGGATCCAGATCTGGGTACTGACATTGGTTATTAGGACTTTCTGGAGAGCTGTCTATTTTTTGTCAATGTTGGTCTTTTTTTGCATTTCTGCAAATCTCATGTGACTTACATCCCTTTTCTTTATCTCTGCCTCAGTGACTCTTTTCCACCTTCCCTGGAATCTTCATTTCTTCATGTCCTGTACTCTCTTTGCTTCTGTGCTGTTGTGGCATTGTAACATTAAATAGCACTAAGAATTATTTATAGAGTTCATATTAAATTCTTGGATTGAGTTATCTACCAAAAAGTGTCAAATATTCAACCCTGTCACAGAAATTTAAACCTGTTTAAATAAAAAATGTGACAGGGTTGAATGTTACAGGGTTGAAGTTTTTGGCTAAAAGTTGGTAAAACTCATTTTTTTGCTACGCTTATAGCACCACTTGGCTTTTTGGACATCATTAAACTTATATTTTGCAACTCTGTGTGTTTTCTAAAAAAGTGTCCACTACCACTTATTTGCAGGTTAAGCATGACATGTCAATCTGACATAAAAAAAAAACCAAAACAATGAAATATAGGAAGACTTGTCTGACATCACTTCCTTCATGCTGATGTTGTGGGACTGAACCATAATTTTAATTGACAGTAGATGGTATGCCATGATGGGGTTGAAAGCAAACTGGGGGACAGGTGTCAATTTTGTTATTTCATATAATTTATGCTTTTTTCAGATAAAACATATGTTAATTTAAAGAAGACAAACATAGTTTTATAAGAGCTGCAACATTTTTTAATAAATTGCAATTTTTATTTATTTAAAAAGTTTTTTTTGGTTTCCTTTAATTGAAAAACTTTCAAACTTTTACATTTAGTCTAGGGGACTTGAAGGGCACCGGATTCAGAGAATCACCAGGCACTTTTCGACTCTGGGGGCACAAGGACAGGGACTCAAGCCCGCCTTGGGTCCTATCTAGGGATGGGTGGATCGATTCTGTGTTATCGATACTTTGATACTCGCAAGCTACTAACTTGGCATCGATTCCTTAAACAAATATCGAAAATATTAAATTTCCATAAAAGACGTGGGTATAGCTGCATCTGTAGCCCAGGTCACAAAGAGTTAAAATCCTTAGCCAATCAGAGCGCAGGTCTGCAGCACATACATACAAGCGAGACACACGCATTCGCTGGTTGACACTGTAGAGAGAGGACCTGACCTGTTGCTCAATGGTAAAAAGTTAACACAGATAAAGTGTAAAAGCACTATAATGTTGTCAAATCAGAACGGTAACAGCCTGTACTTTGTTGTAAGCTTGTAGATGTGTGTGAGAGGCCCCGCTCACTCGAACCTGCCGAGTGACACAGAGACTCTCCCGAACTGGTGAGTCGCTGTAAAAATAAATAGATAAATACTGCGACACGACCTTAAGCTAGCTGCAGTTGTTTAGCTCAACTAAAGTAAAGCTGTTTGACAACTTATCTGTAAATAATACAAAAACGTGACTTAAAGAGTGTTTAATTGGTCAGGGTTTTCACTGGCTGGTATAGCTAATGAACTGTTTGATACTGAGGCAACATACGCTTGTTTTGTCAGGTTCATTTTAGTTCATGCTACAGTAAATCTGATTAAAAAAGAACAGAAGACATACAAATGTTGTTTAGTTTACAATGTATAAACCATAATTTATGTAATAGTGTTTTGCTGTAATTAAAGTGTATAAAATGTAAAAAATAGAAATTTGGTTATACTTTACTCAGAAATTCATTAAAAATATGTTTGTTGTATAGTTTTCATTATATTAATGTATGTGTATATTTTGTTGAAGATAAATTGATTAATAATTCCTGACAAATCAGAAAGGCAAATGATTAATGAACATTTCTGGCCATGTCAATGCATGCAGGTCAGGTTTTTCGAGTTGATTTGAAATTGATGGCAAGTCAAACCAGATGAGACCTCTAGATTCCTGGACTGAAGATCACCTGATTTGAGGGGCCAAGAACTGTGAGCCTTACCCCTCTCCTGCCACAGCGGTAGGGTAAACATCATAAGGCCAGCACCACTCTTACACTTAGCTCCAAATCCCAGACTTTGACTTTGCCCCTTTTAACTTGACTTGGAAAACACTTACCCCCTTCTTTCTTCTTCAAACACATTCCCTGTGCTTTTACGAAGGACATAACCCTCACTGATTTGAGTGAATGAACTGAATATTCATATTCTTCACGTGGTGTATTATGTGCTGTGTACTGATACAGTGAACTATTGTAAGGTTGAAACAAGTTGTGGAGTGATAATATTTAAGAGAGCATTTTTTGGAATAATGTTACTTACCATAAAATTGGATCCAAATATATAGAGTTAGGACTATAAGGGTGCACCCACTCAGATAGAAAGCAGTTAAAAGAACTCAGTGGTTTATAACCAAAGAAAAGAGATAAGAGAGATAACTTGTTGCTGAATTGAAACTGAGGTATTTTTGTGATTTGAACTGCATGTAGTTCAATTCAACTTATTTTCCTTTATTTTATTTGATTATTTTTCTAAAAGAATACAAGGTACTAGTTCATAAACGCTTGTCTCCTGTGGTCATTAAATATTGCAAAGAGCCTTTTCTGCCCCCTGTTCGATGCTGATATCCTCAGATTCTGGTCCAGTATAATTATAATCTTTATTAACAACTACTCAAGTACTATATTACATCTACTACCAGCAGTGTTAGGAGCCGTGTGCAACACATCACTTCATAACATTTTCAACCAACATCATCATCACAATTTCATTTTAAATTAGATGTTACATGAGGGTAAAACAAATAAAAGCATAACTATAGTAAATAAGTAAATATGACAATTTGTTTTACACTTCTGAGCACAAAAATTTAGATTTAACATATTTACTTTTGTAAGTGTTATTAATGGCCAGTATGTTGCATGTGATTTGCCTTTTATTCTAATGATCTTTAAATAAAATAAAAAATAATTATTTTGAGAAATCACATACGAATTTAAGAATCCATCAGTATCGGTATCGTTGAAATTGTAACAAAAAGTATCAGTATCGTATGGAATTTAATAAGTATGGTATCGCCCATCCCTAATACATATACAAGTATACAAGTCCCACCCACTTTCTAAAACTATTGGTTCGGACCAAGCGGCAACCTCTGGTGTTGAAAAATGAAGCCAATGCGGAAGTGCAAAAACCTGCAGTTCCTTGAGTGGCCACTTGAGGCTGGCTCCAGAAAACAAGAAATAATATTACAGCAGGTGGGAAAATGAATGGGGGGGTGAATTTTTTTATAACACACCCGTTTTAATTATATTAAGCCTTAAATCATAGGGGCTGGATCACTTGATTGACAGGTGGATCCTGCTGGCTGTCTGCTAGACGTCAACACAGACACACAGACACTGAGCTTAACTTCACCTGTTTGTTAGAGACTTTTGGGGATTTTTTCATTCAAAGTTTGGACAAATAATCTGTCTCTGTGGGATTTATGGAACTTTATGGCTGTGCAACAAGTCTGAGCTCCAGCTTTTCGGTGTGTTAAGTGTTACTGTATTGAAATATTTTTAGCACTAAGTAGCAGGTATACTGTGCTCACTTTAGCTGCTTGTTAGCCTGTACAGTGTTTATCAAACATTTATTTAATCGTCAGCCAGTCAGGAGTTTAAGAGATTACAGCTGACTGCAGTGTTGAGCAGAGCGGTTATTTTAAGTTTCCCGTTACGTGTCGGCTCGCCGCTCTCTCACCGTGCGAGCGAGCAGCAAGTCCGCTACTTCTTTATTATTATTATTTCTGATAACTAAACACCTGCAGTCAGTCACCGTCACAAACAGAACACCTCCTGGCAAAGTCAAACTAGCTCATACATTATTTATACAGTCTATGACTAATAACCGCTAGCTACGCTGAGGAGCATATAGCCTAGCTTCATAGCGGTAGCTGGCTGATTCATGCGGCCCGCCCATAAAGCTCAGCCATAGGCTTTAGCTCTGCCGCGCTCCACCTCTTTGCCTGCCTCTGGATTAGCCGGGTCTGGCATTTTCAATATGGCGACCCCCAGCGGCAGCGCAATTCGGGCTTCAAGACACTGCTTCAGAAACCAATGGGTGATGTCACTGAGACTACATCCATTATTTATACAGTCTATGGTTCGGACCCACCCACCTTTAGCATATCTAAAATTAGTGTATCAGCTGATCCACGTGGTGTTCTTTTGAGACAATTTGTCAGTTGAATCCATTCCTCCTGTTCAATGGGAGAATTCCCATATAAGAAAGTTCCTTTCCACGTTTTCACTGCTACCTTGTACCAAGGCAGCTCTCAGCTTCATAGCGCACCCGGACACGCCCACAGGAACGCCTAATGTTTTGATCAGTTGAATGCATTCTGCCTGCTTATTGGGAGAATTCCCATTTAAGGAAGTTCCATTCCATGTTTTCACTGCTACCTTGTATGCAGTCAGCTCTCAGCTGCATAGTGCACCCGGACATCAACCCAACAGTGTCACACTAAAGTTTTGAGTCCCATAGAAATCTGATAGAAATGGACATGAGGAGATTTTTGAAGAAGAAAAGAGTAAGTCATCATTGCTGCTGTTAGTAATCACTTATATCCAGTATCAGCAGAGACTTGTAATCAATGAACCAGGCGCTCCCCATTTTGACAAATATCTGCCTAATTGGCCCAACAAAGTTAGCATGATGTTGATTTCTGTCACTTGAGATGATTAACAAAGAGAGCTGGCTGGCTTATTATTATCATCAATGGAAAAGACTATAATACTTAACTGTCCACTAAATAATTATTGCTCCACCACCCCTCTTGACATGTAGGCACAGGCACTTCGTCAGAATACAGGGAGAGTGAGGTGAGTGATGAAAGGAGAGTAATTTGTGATTCAGGCTGTCTTACCAGAATGTTATGGAAATCTATGGGGATATTAAATAGTAAACGTTTCTGTCAAGGTGCACCTTACGACTGATATAGACAGGAGAGCATCATCATTCATTTGAAAATGTTAAGGTTTAAATAACCAATGAGTGGTTACTATTAACCCTCGGTCATAGCGGTCACTGCAGTGGACAGCTACTTAAAAGTCATTTTCTATTTAAATGCAATGGTTTCTATGGTGGAACTGCTTATCAGCCTCTAGAGTGCTCTCTGCTGCCCTACTCCATTGAGGTCTATTCAGTGGTCAGTCGGTGTAACTGCAAGTAAATTTCCTCTGAATCCAAGATGGCCGACAAACAGCCACCCCTGCCAACCACTGCTGGCATATTTTGTCGATCCTTCTATGCTGGAAGAAACCCAGAGGTAAAAAAAAAAAAATTATGATATACAGAAACATATAAGGAAGGATATTATCCGTTTGAAATATGACATTTTTATTTCCAATTTGTAGAAAATGACGATTAACCATGTGTCCAATGAAGTGGACATCATGCATCACCCAGTATATTTTTAACACAAGTCATTTAATTGCATTACTCTTTCTTGTGACTGTTTTGGATATAAGTCAGTGTATAATTGTTATATTTATAAGCTATTCATTGAAAATATACATTTTTGTGCAGATTAGCTGTAGTTTGTGTCACTAAAATAATTATTTTATTTGTAATAATTTTATTATTTTATTATTTTATTCGCAGCAAAGAATAAGGCAGCCTACAGAATAGTGCAAATGCAAATGAAAACAGATGCCATGATGCTGCATGCACGCGGAAGACCAAATACATCTGCATGCAATGCTGTGTGCCACTGTGCGCTGGATGCTTCTGCATACAGCCTAGGTGTGATGAACATAGAAGTGTTCGGAGATGCAGAGACTAAAATGTCAGTTCTTGTTGCCTAAAACAACATGCTAGTATAAGGGCATGCTAATACCAGTCCTGCATCCGTATAGAACTGTGGAGACTCACAATAATGTTTCTCCTGTTGGAGATGGTTTTGACACATTCAGGTGTAAGATTCACAGCTATGAGTGTCATTGGTTTGCTTCAGGCCTAAACATTGCGCCTATACAGTGTTGAAATTTCCAAAAATGTTTTAAAATGTTTTTTAAAGCATAAAAAGAAACAAGTGTTTATATATTTACAATAAAACACAAGTTAATTCATTTTTACAGTAAGTTCACAATGTTTGATGTTGAGTGCTCAGGCGCATGTAGTCCACTGGATTGGACATGTCTGTAACTTTATGAAAAAGTCATATATTTTGAAAAAAAAAAGTTGAACTTTCTTTTTCATGTCCTGAGAAGTATAAAAACACTTCAGAAAAAAATCTTGACCAAGGCTTTCATAATTCATGCATCAGAGGGATGGCTCTGAATTAGTCATCAAATCAATTCCTGTACTTTTAGCTTTTTAATATCTTCAAACGTGTGATCTGACTGGGGCCAACAACTTCCTCTGGATGAAATTACAAAATGTACCCATAATTTGGGGTTTTGGTATAGCCAGATACTTATCCAACTATTAAAAAGAACCAGAATACAGGAAATGACATCTGCTCTGTTAACATTTTTTTGGGGTAAGACCCCCAGACCCCCTGTCACATTGTCACAATCAATTCATTTATGCTTCCTATGCCCATGCAGTCATAGCTGCAATGCTTTTATGAAATTGATTTTTTAAAAACTCTTGATATTCTGAAAAATACTGCTCTTTGTTTACACGCAGCTGACTTTTATTCGAAGAAAACATTTTATACTTCAGCTTTGCTTCTCAACCTTGACGAAAACATTTTTTAGGACTATCAGGACTCAAATTGAGTGTTTTTATTTCAAAATTGACGGCTATATATGCTTTAAATAATGTAACATTAGTGATACAATATTACAGTATTTATGGTCCATAATTGCTCGCTTCTTAAAATTTCCAGTTGAAACTTTTTCAGAAGTTTAAATAACAATCATTATAGAATTGCAAAAAGAACTGGAAATTTCAATTACAGTTTAAGCACTAAATTAGTGTCTTTTTAAAGATGAGCCCTAAACTTGAAGGAAGGAAAGAATGGTTGTGTTAAATTGAGCCGGGTGTGAGGTAAAGGTGCAGAGAGATACAGTACCAGTTAGAAAATTATACATGTTATAGGCAGCTGAAATAAATAGTCGATGGACATTGGAAGTTGTTTAAATGCTGAGTGAGCCGACGTGGTGTTTTTATCTACAGGAGCTGAGATGTAAGCTGGGGGGTAATCACTGAAAGCAGATGGGCAGTGAAACTGTTATTACAAACTGAGTGTGGTATATCATGGCCAGCCTCAATATCAAATGATGATGGTGATAATGATTGAATTACTACCATAACTATTCTAATGTAAAGTATTATGTGGTCTGTCTCAGCTGAGATCACTCCCTCCAGTCATTTTTATGAGAGGCTGCATGTTTTAAAATAACCTTTAAAGAATCAGAGCACAGGCATGATTAAAGACAGGATTTAAAACGACAATTCTTCTGTCACCCATGAGTTTCAAACGGGGCAGTTCTAATTTCTGCTCATGAAAAGTTCATGTTGTTACAACAGGAAGGCAACGTCATATCCTCATAAGACAATAGGTCATTTTAGAGCCAGGGGCTATGACGCCTTAGTTTAAACCTACATGACGGTCTGTTACTTTGAAATGTGGTAGTTTGGCTAATTAACCGTACGAACCAACATTAAATTCAGGTTAAGAAGTTTTGTAACAGTTTTAAAGTTGTTTCCCACGTCGGGGGACAGCTGCAGCTCAGCTAAAATCGGGTTGTGAGTATAGGCTTCTAAATGCAACGGTTTATAAGATAATCTAAACTTGTCGGGACTGGTATTTTTTTCATAATTATTCACAATTCAACCTTGAATCGGATCCGTGGGAGTCAGCGTGTCCTGCGCTGGATTACTTGCTCCTGCGACGCGGACTGAAGCGCAGCTTTTTTTGCCCGATCTTGAAAAGAACAGTGAGTTTCTTTAGCACAAAGATGCATTTTTACCTTCCCAGAATATTGCATAGAACACCCGGCGGAGTGTAGGCCTACATTGATATATTTTTCTCTCCTTTTATTATATCTGTCATAGTTTAGAGCACGTGGACAAAGAGGAAGAACTGGAGCCTATTATTGAAGCTTCTACTATTGTCCCGGTTATACTCATTATACTATACTACTATACTATAGCCTTTTTTGTTTCGCAATAGCCTATGTGATGCAAGAGGCAAGAAATACATTTTATCGGTGTTTATTTACACTTTTACGCACTCATTCGCACGAAACGGACTCATTCGAGAGTAGAAAACTGATTTTGTGATTTTTAGTGGGGCTGCTGCAGTAAACGAAACGTTAGAAAAGTCTTACAGACTGCGCCGCTGTTAACATTGTCATAAACATAACATTGTTGAAAAGACTAAATAAGCTACGGTATATTTTAATGACGGCACCGGGACTAATCTGAAAATTGGCTGCGGGACATTTTTGTTTCATAAACATCTTTAATATTTCCCTCTTCACAAACCACACCCCCTTAAGCTTCCTCCCTAGAAGACTTCCTCCTTTGCTTTTTATCACGCACATCACTAAACGTTCAACTGATGGTGACTTCCGACACTCTTATAGCCTGATGCGTACTCGTTGACTCAATAAAACTGGTAATGTAATTGACTCCAATTGGGATTTGTCTCTGATCGGGTAATATGGAAAAAAAATTCAACATCGAAACATTTTACCGGTGATGCTTTGTGGACAATTTACGGCATAATTATAATACATTTCAGGTATATTTTGGCTTATAAATGATGAACTTATCGCTACAGGAATCGTGTGAATATAATTTAGTTGTACTTTTCTTGATTAATGATAATAATAACAACGGTCATTACTACTAATGATAATTATAATTATAAAATACTAGTAGATACTCAAGAGTACTCCTGAAAGAAAATAGGCCTGTGACATACATTTCATAAAGAATAGCAACTGTATTCCCCTGATATGAACATGACTTTATGTAGTAGCCTAACTGTATTAATCTTATGGTGATTATAGCTTTAAACAAAAACCATGGCAGTTTTGTCCTTATTCCTTAATGTAGACTCACTTTTTTTGTTTCACCTTACTTACAGATGGAACTGTTTCTCTTTAAAGAGCATCACAAAAAAAAGATGATTTCAAAAGTGAAAGTGCTCCTTGCCCTGCTGTGTGTGACCGTCGTCTTTGTCTATATTGGAGGATTCATGTTGCAAAACCCCCACCTTCAGGACGAAAACTGCATCTGTAAGAAATGTACATATGACAATGAAAATTTGTTTATGGAGCATTTCAACAAATCTGTTGAACCATTTTTGACTGCCAAATACAGTCTGCCTGATGATGCTTTCAACTGGTGGAGGGTAAGTTGCAAGAAAATAGTCCCTAAAGCTGTTTACAAATCAGGATCAGTAAATTAAATTAAATGTCATGAAACTTTCTCTACAGTGCCAGTTTGCTCATGTAACTCAACTGGTCTAACAGCAGTCTATATTTGGTCTGTTTGTCAGCGCTTACAGAATGAAAGACGCAACTATGATGTCTACAGTAAAACAGTGGAGGGACTGTTTGAGATATTCCCACCGAGTCCAGATATTAAAGAACCCAGCCCTGACCACTGCAGGACCTGTGCTGTGGTGGGGAATTCTGGTAATTTGAAGGGATCACGCTATGGACCTCTGATAAATGTCCATGATGTCATCATAAGGTAAATCCTCAATCCTCAGCTCAAAAATGTGGACAGAAGCTATGAATCCAACATGAAGCAGTCCCATTTAAAATATTTCTGCAAAAGACAGTGACTTATTTCCCTGTTTACAACTTAGAATGAACACCGGTCGAATCAAAGGCTATGAAGCAGACGTCGGGACCAGAACAACTCACTGGATCATGTATCCAGAGAGTGCCATGGACTTAGACAACAACACGCATCTTGTGCTGTTTCCATTCAAGATACAGGATCTGGAGTGGCTCAGAAAGGCCTTAACCACAGGATTTTCTGGAACGTGAGTCATGTTTAAAGATTTTATTTATTTTTTGATATCAGCAAAAGATAAAATAATTACACTATAAAAAGCAACCTATAGATTCTACTCAATAAAATTAAGTATTTGATTGAGTAAGTTGTACCCTATGTTTTGACAAATACATTTAACAACTGTGATACACTAAAATACGTGCAGCCTTGCGACACTGACATTGGTGATACTCGCATCGGTTAATCCAATGATGGCCTGCAGCCAAGAATGTTGACACATGCACACATTGCAGTTCAGGCCCAAAATCGTACCTGCATACCTACATACAATAATTTGCCTCAGTACACCAAAGTGTTGAAAATAAAAAATAGGACATCATTTGATAAATAATGACATTAATAAATACATAAAATACATTATTCCTGTTTTTCAAACATTTCACTCAAATCCCCAAATGTAAATGTATGGTCATGCTAGAGAAAAGTTTTTTTTATTTTTCTTTAAGTAGATGTTATTGTAGACAAACTTCCCCAACCCACTGAGCAGCGGTATCTGGAAAAGTAAATTACTGGCCAATTTGTTTTTGTGGAAGATAACTGAACACTAATCACAGAATATACAAGAAATTCAGAGATACAAGTACAGTCAGAAGGCATAACTGAGAAACTGTTTAGCAGCTAAGAGCTTTGTTTTCTTCGTTGATCTGTAATTTCGCTTGAGACTTTTGTCTGCCCCTCTAAAGTCAGTTTAAAACTCAAGGTTTAGTGTCTAATTTGACTAAAAGTTGAATGAAAAAGCAGACTCCTCTTGATTGATTCAGATTCTTCCATCTTTGTCTGTCATTGATTTCCATGTGATGCATCTTTAACTACCTTGGCTACCATTTAACAAATTAAACCTAGCACTACAAAAAGTATTGTTCTTACAACTACTTGTCTTTATGCTATATCCTTTTATTAAGTTGGTGGGTTTCAAGGGAGGATGTGCATTTAAGTCACGTCTGCAAAAACAAGCAAAGGTGTTGAGTATCACCTAGTAGTCTGATGCTGTAGTGGCAGGACGGTTCACCCAAGATTTGTACTATTTCTCTAAGTACGACAGCTCCAAACATAGCAGCATGGTCTTTAAAGAAAGGATTCAGTGCTCATAGAACCAGTGTAAATGTGTAATTCTACTCTGGCAGACTTTCTCCTCTGCAGAAGTCTGTAGACTCAAGGGGCATAGCCAATGAAGAGCACCCTCTTCTGTTCAGCTGAATGCTGATTGCTATGACATCCTGTTTCAGTCAGTAAGCAGAACTATCATTCATGCAGGATTCTTCTGTAGCAAACAATTTACATAGACTGCAAAGAGTCAGTGCCAGTGCAAGAGGTAGTACCTTCATGTGGTAAAGGGAAGAGTCTGGGGTGTTTCCTGGAGTAAATAAGGTCTGTTTCACTCATGAATAAAGCCTGATAAGAGTACATTTGAACAGCCATTTACAAATTAGGCTTTTCTGTGTTGCCAGCTCCCAAAGTATCCTATAACTCTTAACTCCTGCCATTGATCTTTTTTTATTTAGAAAACAAAATGTATTTAGCTGTATATTTAAGTAATATCACATGGGAGTGATGTTGTACTGAACATCATCACAGCTTTGATTCGGTCATAGGCATGAGGCCGCAGGCATTTCAAACAGTTAAACAAGCGGCAAATAGTAGTAAACAATAATAATCAACAATAGATTGTTTTTTGCTCCACTGAAACAACTAGTTCCACAACTTTACTGAAACTGGACTGTTGTTGCCAAGCAACACAAACGTTCTCCTGCACTATCCATCCACTCCATACACAGTCTGCTGTAATGTTAACTAATAGTATTCAGAACACCCGGCTGAGGCGGAGTGATACACAGAGTGAAAATTCCCAGTGATGTTGTTCTCTATATCGCCACTCATGGAATGCCTCTCAGATTACTTGGCCAGAACTAACTGTTGTTTAAAATAATTTTGATTTCCAGCAGCCTGCATATCTTTTGCATCACTTCTGGAAGTACAGCTGCTAGTAGGAATGTTTTTCATACCTTACCATTCTGGTGAAATGTTCTTACTGAGTCCACTCCATTTCAGTGTGCTGGTGAAGGCAAAGTGTGATATGATGAAAGCCTGAAAGACTTTTAATTCAATCTCCCTTGTTTGTGCTTGTAGTGGTTGTTGGACCAATCTCGCTTACATATCTGCAGGACAGGAAATCAAATAATGTGCAGACTAAACAGGCATATGATGGTAGAAGAAATTTGAAGTGTAGACCCACTGCTGTGTGAGCCCGACAGCCGAGTAAAAGCAGCATTGTCTGAGGTTGCTAATAAGAGGATGTTGTGCAACTCTGTTCACTTCCTCAGCCTCTCCACCACCACACACAGGAAGGGTGGAGGGTGGGTTGATATGAATCATTTCAATTTGGTAATAGTTGTAAAGTAAAATAATTTCTTGCTCATTCAGAAAAATTTGGAGCTCGTCAAAAAGCATTTCCTTTTTCGAATTCACAAGGTGCCCGAAGCTGATGACACAGATGAGAAAAGGAATGACATGTTGGCATTGTTAAACCTTGACCGTATCCCATGCCTAAGATTGATTCATTAGCGGAGGTAACACATCTAAGCACCATGAATAACAACATTATAGCCTAAGTGCACCGCAAGTCTGTATTGGTCAGCTGTGCAGAGGCTTTGATATGAGAAACCTTCAAATGTTTCTAAGGTGTGTTGAGGACAGGTTTCCCCACAGGTTTGAGCCCGGGGGACGTGCAACCTATAACTTTTATTCACTACTACTACTTTTATTTGTATAACAGTTGTATATACCTCTTATTTTATTTTTATCTATTCCTATTTCTATTTGTATTTGTATTTGTATTTGCCTTCTTTGTGCTGTTGCAACAACTGAATTTCCCCTCTGGGGATCAATAAAGTATTATCTTATCTTATCTTATCTTAGCAATAAGACTAAAGCATTGTCAATGTGTAAATTTGATTTTAAAAAGATTTTTGCAAAAGTAAAAGCATATTATAATCATTTGACAACAAAGAAAGTAGTTATTTGATGCTGATTTTGACATTTCATGTTTTTTTGTTTTCAACAGATCGTATATGCCAGTGAAATCAAAGATCAAAGCTAATAAGGATTTGGTGAGTATTGTTTGTATTGTATTAAACAATAAGCTTTATCGCCTATAAAAGTAATGCTAATCATTAGAGGGTTACAGGAGAGGTTTGAGATCAAAGTACGTCCACATCTACTTGTTACTCCAGGTGTCCGACAACAATACAGAAATGACACCTGGAGTAACACTCTGAGCCTGTCAGTGGCAAAAACAAGCACTTTTAGCAGAACTTTGATGGGGGGTAATTGCCCTAGTGGATTATGTTGCGGCCATTGTGGCGGCATCGAAGCTACGGCAGAGGTTTTTGTTCAAACGTTTTTGTTCCTTTTTGTAATTTCGACAACCAAATTTGTAAAAAATAGGGCCCAGGTTTAAAAATACAGAACTTAAAGGTTGATTCTGTTTCAGGTGATGGTGTTCAATCCAGCTTTCATGAAGTACATTCATGAAACATGGCTGGAGAAGAAGGGCAAGTATCCTTCCACTGGGTTTATGGCTTTGGTTCTTGCCCTGCATATCTGTGATGAGGTGAGGTCATTTTTATGGATTCAAATAATTGATATTGAGTGGAAAAAGTTTAAAATCTTCTCTAGTCTAGTCCCATTTTAGATCACTGTCACTCGCCACCACTCGTTTCAAAGTCTGATTCACAAAGGATATTGTACTAATGATATTCAAGTGCAAACACACCCCGTAAGTTTCTTAACTCAGTGCAATGTGCTCATGTTTTGCATTAGTTCGTTGAGAGGGGCTGTCAGCAGCTGCACTCTCAATCCCATCCATATGAAGATGTTGAGCTGAGAGGGGAGGGGACAGCTCTTCTTCAGTTTATTGTTAAGCCCACACTCAACAGAAGTTTCACTATCTGTAACGAAGCTTTCCTCCTGTAGTGAATAGCAAAAGCGAGTCATCCTGATAAAACAAGACTCTCATAACTCAAAGCATGAACGTTTTCAGCCCTGTCTCAACATATTATGAGATGGTGTGCCTTAGAGTGTTGGGGTTGAGCCCTGGACAGCCCTGGATCAAGTCAACACCTCATATAGTAATAATGCCAAAATATTATTTACAGACAACTTTACTTCATATGTCACCCAAAAGTGGAGTTGTTGTCATGATCACTGGTTATCAGGGCATGGCAGCCCTTCTAAATAGTGGACTGAAATTACCACCAACTGAACATTTTCATTCTTACTACATGCTGCTCTCAGCTCTGATGTTTGTGATTTGGACCTTTTTTGAAAAGACGCGATTATGCCCTAAATATATCTGCATAATGGTAAATTAGATATTTGCAAACAGCACCAGAGCATGCAATGCTTTTTGCAGCACAGTGAGGGATGCCTTTTACCACCTGTGTGAACTTTTTTAATCTCATTTAGGTTTAACAGCCGCACGAGCTGCGTCCCCCTTGTTTCTCAAATAAAGCCTTCAATACAAACACAAAATAAGTTTGTCACAATCTTCCAAGATAACATAAATTTGTGTTTTCTGATCTGGTGTCGACGTTGTATTTTGCCATTATGCACATGACCATCATAAAAAATATGGATAAAACAGTTTTTTTTATATGCCCCATCTATAGTAAAGGTCAGGAGGGACTCTGGTTACACACAAAAATACACCACATAACCTAGTGAGCAGATGACACTGTGCAAAGTAAAGACCAGATAAATAAAGTTTTTTTGTCTGCGCTGTGGCCTACATTCATTGTCTGCCCCATTAGACTGAACATTCCTGCTTGTGAAGTTTGGTTACAAAATAGGTAACGCTTTATAATACGGCTCGCAACTTACTGTGTAAGTACCCGCGACTTATAATGTAATATCGTCGCGTGTATCAGTGCTTAAATGTAGGTATGGTGGCACAAGGGAGTAACAATTAGGAATTTTTGAGGCAAGAAGAAAACATTTGTCAGTACTGGGTACCTACAGTGTAATTTTAAAGAAATTAGAAATTATTTATACTCATTATTCTACAAGCACTAGGTACTCATGGGTAAATTTAGAGGAAAGAAGAAATGACTTATACTGTAAGTATTCTGTAAGTACTACATACTCACGGGTTACTTTAGAGAAAAGGAGAAATTAGTTACTGTAAGTATCTCCACTGTACCTAGACTGTACTTACCCTGTAAGCACCCAGTAAGATTGGAGGCACGCACTGTATTATGAAGTTATGACGTATATTACACGGTAAGTTGTGGGCTGTATTATAAACGTTACCCAAATTAACATCTCGAATATTTGTAATGGCAATTTTTTCCTTTATGTCTTTGAGGTAGTTATTTATGTGTATTTTTGTCTTCCCAGATCCATGTGTTTGGTTTCGGAGCGGACAAAGATGGAAACTGGAGTCATTACTGGGAAGCACTCAAAGACAAAAGGTTAAGAACTGGAGTACATCCTGGAAGTCATGAGTATGAAACTATCCTGAAGCTCGCCAGACAACTTAAAATCAAGTTTTATAAAGGGTGGTGATCTTTCTTACAGCTTTTAAACTATTCAATTGTTAAATGTTTATTTATTTTTATTTTGTGATATTGATGGACACATCTGTTGCAATGTAATGCAAAATATAGATAAGTTATTTAAAGCATCTTAAATGTGTGTGACACACATTAGATACCCACACAAAGTAAATAAAAAGATGTAAAGCCTCTGCAAATTAGCTTATTCCCAGATCTTTTCTCCATTACCTTATGCATAAATGCGTGAGAACAAAATGTTCTGTAAAAGATTGGTCATAGATAGTGCATTAAGTAGTTCCTCAGTTTCAGTGTGTTCACAGACAGACATGTCGGATTGTTTGGTTTTTGCATGATATACGTAAATCTCCTGGCCTTGTCTAGCAGCCAAACCCCCTTTTAAAGCTAAGATAGATTGCTTTTATGTGTGACAGACTATGTTGTATTATGTAATTATGTAAATACTGTATATATCTGTAGATATATATGTGTATATGGCTTCCTGCAGGGTGCCACTTAGATTCCATTTTATTGAAGAAACTAAAATCCTGTTTTAATGTGAATTACAATGTGTGCCAAAATGTTTTTTTCTTCATATGAACCAGAAATATGTATTTGTTGTTTGAATTGATGCTACACAACGTACTGTATATCTTAGTATTTTCTACATAATGGGCTAATTGTTCAGTTTTTAGTGTTGAAGACATGTAAGATATATGTAGATTGACTGTGATATAAAGCCACTACTGGTCAACAACCAAAAGTTTGTAATCAAACATTAGCTTGGCTTGTTTCTCGGGGCTCAGCTTGTTTTTAGGTCAGGAATCGTTCAGTGTTTGTAGTCAAAAAGTCTTTCCTCTCCAAAGGAAACAGACAAGATAATTACAAACAGTGTAAAAACACTGAATTTGATGTTTAAAAAATAAATAAAGAAATTGGTGTCTTTCAGATGCTCCTGAGCAGACACAGAATGTCCGAAAGGGGGCCAGGGATTCTCTGATCACTTCCTTTGGTTAAAAGATATGTTGGGTATAAACAACCTGATCGAAAAAATGATGGTGACCTGTTTTAATTTTGGTCATCCGGGCCACAGCTGTTCTGCTGTTGTATTGAAGTCTATCATTGGGGATTATGGTTTATGGATGGATTATGATTATTGATGGGGAAACAGACCTGGACTTGAGTCAAGACTTGAATTTAGTATTTAGCTGTAGCCATCTTGATTTCTTTTTGAGCCAGAAGTGACCATATTTGGACGAAAGGTTAGTTAGCGAAACCTACCTGCAGCCACATTCTTAATCATGCATAACTTAAGCCTGAATAAAATATATATATATATATAAAATATATATATATCTTAAAGAAAACACCCAAATAGTTGTCACCGATGGGGAAATTAAATATAGGGACCAGAAGTTTTTTTGTGCCAGTCTGTAAACATGCTTATCTTGGCTGTACAGTTGGGAATTTTACAGTTTGGAATAAAGCTGTCTCAAACTCAAATTTTAGTATGGGGTCTATGGGAGTGGACTCACTTTTGGAGCCAGCTTCATGTGGTCATTCAAGAAACTGCAGTTTTTGACACTTCTGCGAGGATTGGATACCGCCAATCTATCCTGTTTTATGTCCTGCCTCATAAAATAACAACTGGAAGTCAAACTATTTCCTGGTGTTAAATAACTCCTCATAATAATATTTCATATTGATTATTCCTTCAGGCACCAGCACTGGTAGCATTAACACTGTTCTGCCTCACCTGGGTGCCCTATAGTGTTGAAAAAAGAAGAAAGTAACCTAGGCCTTTCTGTATAGAGCAGTGGTTCCCAAACTTTTTATGCAACGCACCCCCTACATGCCGACCGAGTTGATGAACCCCCAACCCCCGACACTTAAAAAACAAAAACGCAACATAGCCTATTTATAGTTGCATTAAAGGCAAGTTTAATTCTGCACAAATAATCAAAATATTCAACAGATCACAACAATGCACTCTTAAATTAAAAACTGAAACTACGCTGCAACAAACTTACACACAAGTCCATATTTTTAAAGAGCAAAGAAGAAAGAAATCCTGTCATATTTTCAGCCACATTAAAGAAAATTTGAATCAAGTTTAAATTACAGTTACCAAAAATGACATAGCTGTTATGGAAATTAGAATATCAGTAGCATAATTTGAATTACACTGCAATAAAGTTACACATGATCCACCAAGTAAAGAAAAATTGGACTGACACATGCATAGGCTCAGAAACAGATCACATGGACAAAAAGCGGATCCTTTTGAGGATTTTCAAGGGAAAAATCCCATTTGGTGTAATAAATACACCATTACAACACCGTTACATTTTTCATGCTGTCATTATACATGTTGAAACATAGAGGGTGCTCTTTTACTACTTATGAGTGGAGGGGAAAACATCCTCACTTTATTGTGCAGTCAGAACAAAAGCATATTCATCTTCCCTGATCTAAGACTTAGTTAAACTTTTTAAAGTTTAGTTTAAAATCTTAACTTCATCTCAATCTTTAAAGTCATCAAAATGAGAAGACTGCTGCAGACATATTAGATATAGATCAGGTCTACTAAAAATATTTTGTCTATTGACGGTCTATTTGGAGATAAACATTGGATTGTAGTGGATCATACTGTATGCACAACAACAACAAAAGTGAAGCAGACATTAGTGATGATATTTGTAGTTCTCAGGCTCTGTCTAATTCAATATTTATATTAATTTTAAACAAATGAAATAATCTAATTTCCTGGTAGATCTCTGATCAATAGTATAAAAATATGGGTTAGGGTTCGGGTTACATGATACATTTTAATGTGGACAGGTATTGCAGTGATGTTAATGTCTTTGAAATAAGAACTGGTTTTGGACAGGAAGAATCAAGATGCAGACAAATAACACACACATACAGTAAGGCCCACTGTTGGGATGGTTAACCCCGAGAGCTGCAATATAAATAGGCCATCACTGCCTGCATTAGTATTTATTTAAGCTTATTTTGATGTTATTTCTTGGAGTATTTCAAATCCTTCACAACCCCAGAAGCAGTCAAACATAGGGAATCATTTATGTAAGTCAATAAATCATCAACATTTATTTAAGTATTAAAATTAAATCATAAATTTAAAAAAATACAAAAACCAGAGTTATGTATGCAAAAACCCACAAAGGGCCGCATTCTGCAGTCATGGAGGAGAATGAAGCAGCTGATCTTAAAGTAGCATTAATGTTCTCATATGATCATCAGAAACTGGACTGCAATTAAATGCTAGTGTTGCTCTGTGGCCGCTGAATTAATGAATGTGGCACTTATTCAGCATAACATCCACAGAATAAAAAAGGTAGTAGATGATAAAAGTGAAGCTGTAATATGTATAAGTTAATGTATAACTATTTTCCCCTCTTGTTCTTGGCCACTCCAAAAAAAATGTTAACAGGTAATAATTGTGCTGAAATAAATCATCTAGTATAAATGTCAGCACGTGGCATAATCCCGATTTATCTATAAAAACTATAAAGAAGACAATTCATGTGGAGAAACGGGTGAACCTAGAAGTGTCAGATTAGAACATCTGTACAAAGGTTAGATCTACCCAAGAAGACAGGATACAAGTTTGACAATCTTAGTTTGCAGTAAGGGGTGTGGTTAAGATGCAGAGAAAACACTATAGGCTCATAAAGATAGAGGTTAAGGGGGAGTAGCACATTACACAAGTGTCTCCATTCTACAAAAGTGTGATAAGAGAGACCGGACCTGTTTGTATTCATCCTGAGGACAGCAGGTGTTGGAGAAGTAAGGGCACACTAGGGACTTCCTGCATCAGTCCTGTGGTGTATTGTATGGTGAAGCCTCCATGGTAACAGGTCGGCTAATGAGCTATATGAAAGTTGTGTTGTTACTAACCTGAGCATAGAAACTGGTGTATTTTAAAATGTGGTTGTGTTGTTAATTGTCATGGTTCATTGTTCACAAAAAGGTGAGGACCCAGATGCAGGCTTATATGATTTAATAAAACAAAAGTCCAACTGAAAATCCAACAAAAACAGGAGAAAACACAAGGAACCGGGTAATCAAAACTCCAAAATAATACACAGGCAAACAAAGGGAGACATACCTAGGGTTTTCACAGACAAAGACAATGAACCAGCACAGAGACAACGGAGCACAGATGCCGTGTCCAAAACCGCATACTAACTTACTGCTTACTACATACTCAAACAGTATGTACTGCATACTGCCTACTAACCTGACGGTGCCATCATACTCAGAGCCATCTTCTCCGTATCACGTGACTTAATCGTTTACGTATGTCCAGTCTGATCTCCGGTCCATCTCTGCCATAGTAGAAGCTGAATAGCCGCAATGCATTTTGGGGCGGTTGAGTACAACCAGTGAGCTCCAGTCTCATACTCAAACATTCGGTCTGATCTAGTATACATCCGGGCATTTCTCGCATACACAAAATTGCATACTACGAGATGGGAACGCATGACATACTCAATTTTACGTCACGGTTAGTATGATTAGTATGATAGTGTGCGGTTTCGGACACACCGCAAGACAAAATAAACTTAGGAGGTAGGGGCAGGTGAAAACAATCACGCAGGGCACATAATCAAACAAGTGGGAAAAAACAAAGACAGGAAGTGGACCAACACGAGAGACAAGGTGACAAAGTAAAACAGGAAATGATCAAACTAAAGAGACACAAGTGAAATACTTAATTAAACAAGACTAAATACTGACAAGAACACAGAATAAACTAAATGCAAAACTAAATGATGAGAACTCATGACAAAAGACAAAGTGACAAGGTAAAACAAGAAATAACTGAACACCGAAATACAAGACAAAACCAGAACTAAACTAGAAACTCATGGCATAACCCCCCCCTCAAGGGACGGATACCAGACGTCCCAAAAAAACAACAACAAACCCAATAGTCTCTGGGAACACGAACCAGGGAGGGTGGAGGGGGTCTGGAGGAGGGACTCAGAAGTGTTCTATTACAAGGAAAGACTTAAATGTTCAGACAGCCAGGAGGCTGCTGAGGGGCAGAGTCCAAACATTCAGGCAGACAGCCTGGAGGCGGGGCTGGCGGAGCCTCTCCGGAGGACAGGCAGGTGTCAGTCTGACCGCCAACGGAGAACCAGGAGCAGATTTCGGCCGGACCGCCGACGGGGAAACCAGGAACTAGGGTCAGCCGGACCACCAATAGGGAACCAGAACCAGGTGTCAGCCAGACCACCAACAGGGAACCAGGGGCAGGTGTCGGCCGGACCGCCGACGGGGAAACCAGGAACTAGGGTCAGCCGGACCACCAACAGGGGCCAGAACCAGGTGTCAGCCAGACCACCAACGGAGAACCAGGGGCAGGTGTCGGAAACCAGGAACTAGGGTCAGCCGGACCACCAACAGGGACCAGAACCAGGTGTCAGCCAGACCACCAACGGGGAACCAGGGGCAGATGTCGGCCGGACTGCCGATGGGGAACCAGGAGCAGGTGTCAGCCAGACTGCCGACGGGGAACCAGGAGCAGGTGTCAGCCAGACTGCCGACGGGGAACCAGGAGCAGGTGTCAGCCAGCCCGCCAGTGGAGAATCAGAAGGGGAATCCTCCAGCTGGACCAGAGGAGCCATCTGGACCCGGGAGCAGGAGTCGGCAGGGGAGCCGACTGGACCCGGGGCGCAGGAGTTGGCCGGGGAGCCGACCGGGACCCGGGGAGCAGGAGTCGGCAGAGCATCTGACCGGAACACAGGGGCAGGAGTCGGCAGGACCTCCGACTGGAACACAGGCAGGAGTTACTAGTGAGCTAGGCAGTCGAGGCTCTGGGGCTCTGGGCTGGGGATAGGGGTGAGGAAGACAAGAGCCACGATGGCCACGCCTTTTCCTGGTGGCTCCACGGCAGGGAGACTTCTCGAAATCAAAATCTCCTCTCACCGCTCTAAAAATGTTCTGATAATGCTGAATTTTTGAAAATACATCAAAATGTTCAAAGTCTACTGGGTCCATATTTGGTCAGTTCGTTCTGTCGAGGTTTTGACTAAAACAAAAAGGGAGAGGACCCAAGATGCAGATA
This sequence comes from Semicossyphus pulcher, assembly GCF_022749685.1. Classification (NCBI taxonomy): domain Eukaryota; kingdom Metazoa; phylum Chordata; class Actinopteri; order Labriformes; family Labridae; genus Semicossyphus; species Semicossyphus pulcher. Next base: position 26,688,857 of record NW_027211726.1, read on the forward strand.
AAACAAAGTTTAACAAGTTTATTTAACAAAAGACAAAAGGGCAACAAACAAAAGGTTACTGTGAAACAGTCTAGGTAGAAATCCAACAAAAATATCCAACTGAAAGGTAAAACCAAAAATCCAACAGAAACATAGGGAGTCACAAGAAAGTCCAGTACAGGTTCGGGTAACAGGATCACTGACAAGGATTCGGGATAAAGATGACGATGAACTGACACTGACACAAGGGAGCACAAAGACTAAATAAACTTGGTAGGTGAAGCTAATCACACACAGGTGAGACAACCAAGGGCAGGTGAAAACAATCTGAAAGGCGGGAAACAGAACAACGGAGGGAAGTAAAACAAGACATGACATACAAGGGGCAAGAACTACAAAATAACAGGAAACACTAGGAACCAAACTCAGGACTGACAGGACTACAAAGTAAAACAGGAATTTCTCTTAATGAAATGCACAACTAAACCAGACTAAACGAACACAATATACATACTTAACAATAAGAACTCATGACAACAAGAGACAAAGTGACCGAGGAAAAAAGGAAAAAATAGCAAAACACCAAAATACAAAACAACAACATAACTAAACTAGAATGACTCATGACAGTTAATAACGTATTGAATATCAAAACTCTCAGGTAATGTGAATGGGTTTTTGATTGATTAAGATTAGTATTAACTTTATTCTTATGGTGTAAGTACAATCAAAAATGCAGGAGCAGACAGTTGCAAAGTAGGGCAGGATTCAGCTAGTACTCAGACAAAAAGTCACCAGAAGTTTAAAATGCTTGATTGTCATGTGATTCACGTAGCTGCAGGAGGTGACTAGCAACCATTTCAATTCAGAGCATTCAGAGAAGAGCCAATCATTTTTAGTAATTAGTAGCCAATAAATTATTTGATTTACAATATACTTATATATATCACACACTGACATGTGTAACTCGTTATATCAAAATAGTTATAATTTTTAAAGTAAAATTGCATACATTGTGATAATTAGAGTGAATGTAACCATATAGACAATCTGCTGTTGTTTATTCCTTTATTACTTTTTTTTAAAGATATTTTGTGCTTGAATGGTAGTCAAGAGCAATCACATCCTAATTTTTTTAAATATATTTTGAAGGAAGGGAAGGGAGGACATGCTTTTAAACTCAGGAAATCCCCCCATGGTTGTTGTGCTGAAAGAGAGAAAGTGTGAGACAGGGAAAAAAGACAGAGGAGAAATAGACAGACCTATGGACAGGTCACTATGTGTTCCTAACTTTATGAAATATCCATGCCCATTCTGTTAGTGATCACTTATCATCTAATTCAGTGGAGGTTGATCCAGCACCATGCTTTAATGCACATTCCTGTGTCTTTATGGAATTGCGCATCTCTCTGTAATCACTGGATTTTCCTCAAAAGCATTCCTTTTTACTTTCTTCACTACCCCTGTCTGTCATGTGACCTTCATCATGCAGGTCAGTACTGACAGAATGGTTTTGAAAGAAAAGTAAAGAACATTCTATCAAATTTAATTACACATTTTCATCAGATTTTTACCATAATGTGCTGTATGTCAACCATGCAAACGTTTCAAAACAAAGAAAGGAATTTTATGGAGGCTGAACTGCCTTATATGAAAACATTCTTTTGATTTTAGGCTAAAAAACTTCCTAAACCATAAAAGTCCTTTCTATTTTTGAAGTTTGGAACTGCTTCTAAGAAGGCTCACCAATGTACTGTATGATAGATAACTACATTGGATTGAAACTGTTTCTTTGTGATTCCTGGATTGAAACCTACTCAGAAACTAATCTGGTCAGCATGTGCAGTCAATGTCTCTCTCCAGGAAAACTGTATTACAACACTGAAAAGCTTGTTTATCACCTAAAAAAGTTTAATGTATTTGAAGAATGGGCTCTGCTACAGCAGGTTGACAGATGGCTGTGTTCACTTAACTATGCTGAGAACCCCATCAGTCATTAAAACAACATCACCATCCATCAGGACCAAACAATTACATTATTGTTCATCCTTCCAGAGAAATTACATTAGCACTCATTCTGGGAGAAAATTGTCATGCTTGACCAGGACCTGCACTCAGTCAGTGTAGCTGTGGGATGACAGCAGGTTCCATTCAAACTCTTTAACTGCAGCGCTTTGCACTCACCCCAGTGAAGATACTTTGATGTATGGTTTAAAATTTGGATGCACTCATATTTAGCTTTTACAAATATTGACCCAGGTCATTTCCTTTTTTAGCAACGCTTAATTTTCACTTTTCATCGCATCACATTTTGTAGTCTTAGAAAAAAACAAAACACTAAATAGTAAATCCACATAACGAACCAACCTTTATTTTTTTTAAGTGTCAATTAACAATGCTGAACATGGCATACAAGTTGATTTGTACCAATAAGTATACATTGTATTGTCATTGTCATTTAATAGAGGGAAACTTAACATGACTAGATGAGTTCTTCAATGTTTGTATTTAATTGTTGACCATCTGAATGCATTAATCTTTCTTTCATCTGTATCAGCCCAATTTTCATCAAATGAGAATGATATTGGCTGCCTGTAGTAAAATAAACAGAAAAATGTTGTTTGGTGGCCCTTTATATCAAACTTACCTTAGAAAAATGCATACATTCAATATCTTTGACATGGGATGCAGCATTAAGGAAACTGCAAACACAGGGAAAACAGAACAGAACATATTGCCCACTACAGCCCCTCTCCTACAGCGCAATACTATAAAAGCATGCAACTTATCACCATGAATAAAACCAAACACTGCCATCAGTGTGTGAATGTGAGTCTGAAAGGGTGAATGTGACATGTAGTGCTAAAGCATTTTGAGAGGTCAGAAGACTAGAAAAGCAATATATAAGTACAGTCCATTTACCAACTTTGAACCTGGATTCGAACGAGGAACCTTCTAGATGTGAGGCCATAGATATGACAACTCTCTAAAAGTGAAGCTAAAACATGTCTAACTCCATGACTGACAGCTCTGTTGACATATACGGCTTCCGCAGCTAATCTGTCTATATAAGCAGAGTAGAGGAGGAACGGCGACAGGAGATAACACTACAGTCATTGAACTTTCCATAACCATAAATGTCTGATTCAGACCAACACAAGAAGCTGTTCTGCTGTTGACTGTGCTGATGAGAGGGATCTTTAGAGTTAGTTATGTATTTTGTGTAGCAGAAGGAGCGGTATGTCAATACGGCAGCTCCACCAGCCTATCTCTACGGCACAGACTGTGACTCCAAATGTGCAAGATTTCAGCTCCCACTCCGGGAAGGTATTTTTGCCTTACCTTTGTGTAATGAAAGCAGGTGAAGACGCGTCATCCATCTTTATTCATTGACAGAGACTGACACACCTGCACCTTAAACTGCAACAACAGAACATATGTAGTAGCCCTGCATATAGTAGAGCTATATCTATCTTTTTTTTCAATATATAACTGACAGGCCATATGTGAGTGAGAGCAGAGTAACAGGTTATTTAAGAAACAGGCTGGCAAAAATGATGAATGTCGGGTGGAAAGCTGAGACCTGGTACGACAATAGACAACAGGAGAACAGGTGTGCTGACTGTTTAGAGAATCAGGTGACAGGTGGGACTGGTTGGTAGGGCAGGTAGAGTTTCTGAGATACAACGAGAGACAAAAAAATCAGGGAAATTGTCCGTAAAGTTATAGAACAACCCATACATCTGCATCTTCGTCAGTGTCACAGTTTGCTTTTCTTTTGGCTAAATGAGATCTAAATCTTCATTAAATTCTTTGAGTTGGCCTAAAACCGACTCCAACTGCAATACTCCCAGCGCCTGCTTTCTTTACTCAAAGAGTTAACAGGAAAACTGATGTGTTGCTGTCAATGCAAATCTTTGACAATAGCTAACAGGCTGCCCTTTTAATATACTGTTCAACTGGCTCATAGGGGAACAGGAATAAACTACCTGTTGCAGACCCAGACAGGCTGACTATCTCAATCAGCCCATATGCTGTTTCATTCATAAGGTTAACACAAGACTTTACTTTTTAATTAATGATACGTCTGTGTGAAACTGTAATGTTTGATCAAATTCTTCTTAATGTATTATAGATAAGCCACTGTAGAGTTGGTATATAACATATACTACTACTGATCAGGCACGTGCACAGATAGGACCCAAAGGTGACTTGAGGCCCTGCCCTTGTGCCCCCAGAGTCAAAAAATGCCCGTAATTAAAAATATATGTTTCAATATCGATTATAAATTAAGGAAGTACTCTCCAAAATCCCTTCCAAATGATTTTGTCTCAGTCAATCAATCAGTCAACTTTTCAACATGTCTTGACTTGTAAGTAGGTCAGTAGGACTTGGCTGTAATTTCCTCATTATTAGCCTCTGTAGTCTGTACTTGCTAGCAATCAAGCTAGTGTAATTTTTATTAAAACAACGTATTCTCTGTCATGCAGGGCAACTTACAAATATGCTAGTAATTTCTGAAGCAGGTAGTTACATTTTGCATGGTTTTGTTTTAGTCTGCATAGGATGGCGGTGGTGTGCCAACATCAGGGTGGGAATTAATGCAAATCAAGTGCCCTTTTTTTGCTTGAGCCCCTGCCACCAAAAATATCTGTGTATGGCTCTGCTAATGGTAATTAATATTAACAATTATCAGATCCATAAGCCTAATCATAATAAAAGAGATGTATTTGCATAGTGCATTTTCTTTAGTACATACATTATAAGTCAAAACTGCAGCAGCCTAGATCACTATCGCTCTGTAAGTTTTACATGTTTATTAAATATGCCATGCCATCTGTTTTCATGCAGTAGATGTAAGAGTTGTCACTTTTGATTCTAAAATAAAAAACTTTTCTGATGTGAGAAACAGTCAAATATTCAAACTGTAATGACCTATCTGATTTTCAGTCTGGTGCAACAGACAGTTTGAGTGGTTTGCTGTGTGGTCCAGTGGAGTTCATTGTTGACAGCAGGCAAACAGGTGTGGGGCAACAGTTTATGGGAAAGTTACCTTTTGTTTCTAGCCTGGCATGTCGGAGAGGAGCCGGAAGTCCCTCAACCTGCATTTTCTTTTATTTCCTTGGGGGCTGGAGGTTTTATAACGGCCTTTTGGTAGACCATAACATACACTTCTCTTTGCTGAAGCTTTGCCGAACTCATATTCCTCAAGACCTTATTTGAGGTCCCTTGATGGTTGAATAATTCCGAACAATTTAGTCGGCTCAGCCCATAAAGTCCTGCATTTTTGGAAATGTGGGGATTATTTATTTTCTTATTTTGTTATGCAGTAATGTATGGTATTTTGTGTGTACAAATAAAGAAACCAACAAATCGGGGCAGTTCTGTCATGGCTAGATTCTAACACCTCCAATCAGAGACAGCTGGATTGGTCACACCCTGATTGTCTTCTGGTTGACAAAACGTGAGTCACATTAGATAAGAAAGCTACAACGGTTTTTTTATTGGGTAAAAATATAACTTTATAGTAGATTCTCATAAGGCTGTTGTGGGGAGTTGTAACAATCATCCCAGAGCCAAGTATGATACTTTAAGTTATGTTTCAACACTTGCTTAGTTAATGATAATCAATTGCATGCCAGAAGCTAAAGCTTGTTAAATATCAGAATGAGGGAAGGAGTCCCAGTGCCTTATGAGTACACCATTATTATTATAATTGTTATTATTATCCTTATTTTTAATTGCTTACCTTCTTTTTTTATACAATGTGAAATCTTTTTTTTATTTACCATCACATTTTTTGTTTGCTTTATTGGGACAACTGCAAAAAGTGTTACAACTTTCCCTGGTCTCCCCCATTCAAGGACAAATCTTTTGACAGATTGTCTTTTAAATTGTGTAACCAATTTCCATATAATCCTTTAACTCATGTTATCTATGCCGTCACAACAAAGTCATGTATTACCTTGTGGACAACAGTGACATATCTCAGCCACAGTTCTCTGGCACAAATGTAAGAATGCACCACCAACAGATCATCACAACAGATATGTAGTTAGAGTTTGCTCGGCTACATTAGTCAATAAACCAGTGGGCTTCAGAACAAGGCACAGTACAGTCACAAGTAGGCCTTTAGTCTATACCTTATTTTTTTGGTGTGGTGTCTTTGTGAGCTCAAAAGTCAGTCAGAAGCAGCATTGCATGCAGTCCTGACTTGTTCTTCAGTCATTTCATGAACTGATTGAACTGTTTGTACTTTGATTAAGACAGTTTTGAACTGCATACGGAGGGAGTGCACCAATCAGAGAGGTATCGAAACTTTTTAAATAATCTTGCACTATTCTGCACCCAAAGGTGACCAGGAAGTCTGTTTATTCTTAAAATCAAGTCAATAAAACGCTAGAAAAGCCTTCCTCTGCACAGCTATCAGGATAAGCAGTTTCCTTATTGCTGCTTGATGATGTATTATGACTAACTTTTAAATCCAGAATTATCTTCCTTCTGTTGAATCACCAACCAAGGCTGACCTGTGTTTCTCGTGTTCTATCACCGTCCCTTCTTTTGAGCTTGCTGATCTTCCACTTAAATGTTTGTATGGTTTTTATAAAGAAATATGTCTTCATGCTTTCTTTTAATGGCTGATGTACTAATCACTAATCAAATGTAAACATAGGCTCTTGACGTTTGAGTTGAAATCTCTTATCTCAACCTGAGTACTAATGTAGAAACAATGGACTGGATTACACATAATATTATAACTGATTTTCATTCCATCTACAAGCTTGTATGTTTAGGTGTTATTACTTCTCAAAATACACACATATACAATTTAAACTGTCTTCTCACTGCTGTCAAGAGAACTCTTTCATATGACACTAACTTTTGATGTCTCTCAAAATATCTCCATATTACTGTTGTCATATTACTGTTGTCGGTTGCTGTATAACACCTTCTGCTGTCATACCACAAATACTCATGCAGGTCAAAGTCAGGGCCCTCTGGATTCCCAGTCAGACACACAAAGGATCCTCTAGTATCTCAGACAGGTGATCAAGGATGTGATGAGTTTTTTTAAATGGCCTGTTAAAGTTTGATATGGATCAAATATGCTAGAATTTGAAATGCTTGTAAATTGTTAATGATTGTTTTACTGAAGTCTCTTCCTGGACACAAATTACATTCCCGTCATTTGGATACTTCCTTGTGAGTGTCCTTATCAACTCTAAGCCCATCTCAAACTTTCTTAAGGTTCTCATAAAAAAGCAGTGAGAGCAGCCATAAATACTTTTATAGAATCTTTAGGAAACAATAAAAATTGTGCAGCCCTTTTGATCTATCTACAGCTTTTGATGGAGTGGAACATATTAAGGCTAAGATTGTTTATTATTAAGTAAGATGTTACTGTGTGCAGATAGAAGGTATCACTTAATATATACATTAAGAAACTTCCAATCATGAAACTCTAACAACCATTGAGCTGGTATTGATTGACAATTGGACTGGTTTCACTCTGACACTCCCCAGAACCATTAAGAACCATCACACAAGGCCTGTTTGGCAGGATGAATTATTCATAGTTTCACCCAAAACAAAAATCCAACATGTGGGATCTGACAGAGCTCTGAACTCACACACCAGAAAGTGATCAACATCTACTGACACATAACACAACTTGTATTTTAAAAGAGTGTGGTCTTTTACAGTACTGTATAAATATAGCATGAAAAGATGGTGATGTTCCTTTCCAATCTGAAAAGTGCACCGCTGAAGCTCTCACTGCAGGTTGGACTTTTCTACCTGCCACTCTTACTGTCTGTCCCGACTGGTTCTTTCATCATTATCTTTCTTTACTATCTCATCTCTCAATATCATGACTGTTTTCTTTATTGGCTGCCCAACCGAATCCTGATCCTCTGCTTGCTTCCACTGGGGAACTAATCTCAGCCTAAACTGTCAAAAGTTTAAATGTACGTGACATTCTCATTAATCCAAAGTAAGTGTGAAATAAAGTGAAAATCAGTCCAGAGTCCAATGCTTTACAAGCATTTAGGCCCAATTAAATGTTGATTTAATATATGTGACATGCTGAAATTATAGTTGTAGCCTAATTCATCTGACAAAGCCATTTTCCACCAGCTACTTCATCCACAAACTGTCACATGTGGTAAAATGTTTTGTATGCTTGACTGAGGTGGAAAAGTTGGAATATTAATAAAACCATGATGCAACCTTGAAGTGAGATGGAAACAAATTTAACTACATCAGGACGTACGTAAGTCATGTGACTAAAACATCCACTCAAGCTTCATCCCAAACATAGGCCTATGAAACATACCATACCTTCACCTTTTCCACTTTGTTTTTCATTGCTGTTTAAACTGTTTAAACTAAACAGGTTGCCATCTCGGGTTGTGTTTCTCTATTGCCCTATTTGTTTGGTTTAATGATAATGATTATTAGCATGGCCAAAATGGGCAAATGTTCAAACGACACAAATTGTTTACATGAGGAGGAACTGGAAGTTGAAAATAAATCCAAAACAAATGTGATGACGTAAACATGCAAATGAAAAGCTGTGCAGCGAAAAGCCATTGATGAACATCTTTTGGACTTTCTTATGTGTTTTGAATTTGCAGCCTGTTTCTCCTAATAAAAATCGCTAAATAGCTTTGACAAACAACATTTAATTTATGTTTGTAGGCAGGCTATTTTTTACCCCCTATCTGCGCGGAGGGAAGAGTAACAGCTCCATCAACGATGTGGATTATATCATAAAATAACCATTAATTTTGGACAAGCATATCTTTCATATAAGTAATGAGTGAAGTCACCGTCTCCTGTATGTCTGCTTAGCGTTAGGCAAGAATACAGAAGTGCAGATTTGGGGTAGTCGCTAGTTAGTCGCTCCTTGCCGAGTCAGGTGATGAGACAGATGAAGAGCAGAGCTCTCCGAACTTGATCTGTAAGAGTGTGTTTGATACGATAACAGACACACATCTTGCCTCCCAGAATATTGTGATGTGTCGAAGGAAAATCTAGTGATATTAATAAATGCTGATTTTATTTTTCCTTTTCATAGTCGCTGTCATCGTTGGAGCTGAGGGTCAAAGAGGAACTGGAGCCGGCGCAGTCACTGGACCTTTTTCTTCGTTTCAGACTGATTGTCAACACAGCCTCTCATGTACATGATGTAGGCTACGGTCCTTTATTTTCTTTAGATTGCACACATTGGTCTTGTTTTGGTGTTCTTATGTTCTTGAACATAATAAAAGACCCAAGACGAGATAGTATGTTGTTATTAACACTTACGCACTGTGGCACGTAGTAAACAGAGTCCGATTAAAGAGAAACTGATCTTGTGAATTTATAGTGCGACTGATGCAGTAAACGAAACTTGAAAATGTAACAGATAATGACACAAATGATGACAGAAGACGGCTTAAAAATAGTAAACCACGCCCCTCCTGTATCACGGATGTGCCTACTCTGTGGAGAGTTCTTGTCTGTGTTCAGATGAAAGCATACGTGGTCATGTAGATGTCTATCATGACCCTCCGACACTCTTACGAGGACACTTAGCCTGTAGGACTGTACTTTTGCTTACGAGTTACGAGTCTGACAGAAGTTGGACTAAAAACTAATTTATTCTGATCAGGTAAGACAGATTTAAAATGCTCATCTGCTGACGCACTATGACCAGGAAATGATTAACAATGAGGATAATAGGCTCATGATAAATACCATTTCTTATAAGAAATATTGAATACTGTGATGTACATTCCATGAAGAGTGGCAACTGTAGCCTGGTTAAGATTTGTTTATATAGTGAGCTCATATATTTGCTTTGATAATAGCTTTAAAAAACCCCAATATGATTTGTTTTTTTTCTTATTTGTCAATGTTGACTTACTTATAAATTTTGCCACAGGTTGACACACACAAACACACACACACAGAAGATGAATTCAAAAGTGAAGGTGCTCAGTGTCCTGCTGTTTGTGACCGTCACTTGTGTGTTTTTGAGAGGAAACTTGATGCAGTGCGGCCCCTTTCAGTATCTAAGCACCTGTGCCTGTGAGAAATGTGTTGTGGAAGACAATAAGTGGTTAACGGAGCGTTTCAACAAATCTGTGGAACCATTTTTGTCTGCAAAATACAAACTGTCAGAAAGTAATTTTAACTGGTGGAAGGTAAGTGGTCACTTTGCAAAGCAATATCTTTGAATTTGCATTATCAGCTCATTTGTATTTGCTTGTGTTCATGTAAGTTAACTGGTCTAACAGCTATCTATGGTATGTTTTTCAGCGCTTGCAGGGCGAAAAGGGCAGCTTCAGTGTTTACAATAAAACAGTGGAAGGATTGTTTCAGATATTTCCACCCAGTCCAGATGTTATAGAATCCAGCCCTGACCGCTGCAGGACCTGTGCTGTGGTGGGGAATTCTGGTAATTTGAAGGGATCACGATATGGATCTCTGATAAATTTCCATGATGTCATCATAAGGTAAATGTTTCAGCTCAGGAAGGCTGTTTTTTTTATTTTTGTCTTTGGTTAGTTCTGAAACTGTAGGAAAAACACTTACGCTAACTAAATGACAAACTCAATCAGTCTTCTCATGGTTTGCTGCACAGTGACTTATGAAATATCCTCTGTACAACTTAGAATGAACACTGGTCATACCAAAGGCTATGAAGCAGATGTCGGGACCAGAACAACTCATCGAATCATGTATCCAGAGAGTGCCATGGACTTAGACAACAACACACATCTTGTGCTGTTTCCATTCAAGATACAGGATCTACTGTGGGTCACAAAGGCCCTCACCACAGGATTTTCTGGAAAGTGAGTCATTTTTATGGAACTTGTGTGTCATTGTATGTGTCACCTTTAAAAAACAAACTCCAAAACTGATTTTGCCTGATGCAGGTCGAGCAAGAAAACGTTGCAAGCAAATAAATGTATTTTCTGCAAGTTGGACCACTGGAGTTGGAGTTGGAGTTTACTTGGAATTTTGGCATTTTTTTTCCCACTCCTACCCACCTGTCCTATGAAACAGATGTGCAAAGTTCTTCTCTAACATATTTTAACATGAAAAACTTCACGTCATAGCGTGATACTGATAATTTTTTTCTTCTCTGGTGTGGCAGCAGTAGTAGTATAATAGAGTACCTTGTGGCACTCATTGGCTCTATTCCGTTTCTGTTTCATGTCTCTATGTCAAATCAGGTAACACAGTGCAGTTGGTGGATTCCCAGATAACGGACATTATTATTGCAGTGTAGAACTGGATCAGAGGTTTCTGAGGCAGCTGGCGTAGGAACATCCTCTAGTTGATGATGGAGACTGTAATTGAAGCCCACTTCAGGCATTAGGTGACTTTGGTTCCTAAACTCCGACTCAGAGTTGTTGCGTTCTGTGATAAGGTGTAGTAGGCTATTGTCCTCTACTATCATTTCCGCATTGTTCAGAGTGTTTACCTCCAAGATGTTCTGATTTCACTGGTAGGGGGAATGTTTAACTTCCTTTTTGTAAAAAAAGATGAGGCTGAGTTCTGTTGTCTATAGACTCTATGAGTTTTACAGACATGGCTGCAGCCTCCTGTCTGTCAGAATGTATGAGGCCCATTGACAGTACATACTTTATAGCAGGAAGGTGACGCTGTATGTGGGCTTGCTGCCTTCCTGAGCTCCTGTCTCTGACCCTGTTAACAGCGGGTATTACCATGCATCCAGTACTTATTCAGTGCACTGTGCATTAGATTTTTAATGAGCTACTGGACAATCCACGTATACATGCTGAAGGGAAGGGGGCAAGACAGCAGCTGATGTGGGTGAGAGATGTGACCTATAACCAGTTTGTGGTTTATATTTATGCAGCAGAGTAAGAATACAGACGTTTTATCAAAGAGTCAAAGCAGCTACATAATGCAGATCTGTTTGTCACTGTTTACACAGACTTCAGTTTGCAGTGTAGTTCATACACTTCACAGATAAAGCAAAGAACTGTAGAGTAACATTTAGTTTCTCAATGCCCAAAATGCTGCGTAAAATCACACGCTGGGACAGCAATGTATGGCACTGTAAGGTTCAGTATAAAATTTAAAGGCAGTGTAATGGCGGAGATGTTGCAGAATCTCAGTGTGAAAAGAGCTGGTAATTCTCCACAGCGAGGGGGGGTGGTCTCCTATAGCTGGTGATAGCTGACACTTCACCACACTGACACAGGTTGGAAATACCTGTTTTTCAGCTTTAATGTATATTCTCTTGACTTCCCTGATCTCTTCTTGTTAATGTGTTCCTGGCCTGGTTGGACATGTTTCTGTCCCCATGTCTGTAGAACACCCCCTACACCTGAGTTTAGCTGAAAACTGGAGGTCTGTTGTTGGTTTTGTATGTGCAGATGGTTTTAGTTGGCACAAACATGTCCTCACTAAAAATGTGTGGTGTAGTGTTCCTGTAGAATTTAGTATATTCTTTCTTTCTTTATTCATTTCCAGAAAGTTTTTTAAACCAGCATATCTAGTAAAGATTATACACCCTGTGGTATAAAAATACATTTTAAATTATGCTACTCTTGCCTATTAAGTTCAACCAAAAATGGGCCAGTAGTATTTGTACATTGTCCCTGAACTTTTGTCGCTTAAAGGATAAATGATCTTTATGAATTTAACTTTAGCCACATCAGAGGGGCAGACTTGTCCACTCCCCTTAGGCTATAGGGTGAGGCAACTACTGAATACTTTATTCCTTAGTTCATCTTGTAAAGGCCAGTATTTTCATGTTTAAACAGTCTCTTGGAACAGATGATTTGCAACAGATCATGTAAGCTAGAGTGTGCTACTTTAATGAACATTAATATTAATTGTCAAGGGGCTTGTGACAGTGGTGCTGGTCCTACACACACTCTTGTTCAGTGAGCTTACCAAGCTAGTGATCACAGTACACACCCACTGAGCAGCAGAATGAGTGAGTGCAGCTTTTCAGTGATAGAGTCTCGTTCCACAGGCTAACCCAGTAGCATATTATATATTATAAGTTATTATATTATATAACACCCACAGAGCTGAGGACCAAGTGAGGCCTGCTGCTCAGTGAGATACACTCACATAGCGGGCACACCCAGCAGCACAAAGCACACACCCACTTAGTCTAGGGCCTAGTGAGCCAGACCAGTCCTCTCAATATTACTCTTGTGTTGGTCTGTGTGATTTAGACAACCTCAAGTCACACCCTTTAACGTTGTCCCTCGCTTAAAACCTCTCTCTAATGATGTGCATCAGATGGGATGTAAGTAGTTATACCTAATGCCAACAGAAAAATGAGTAGGTTTACAGAAAACATATACAGCACTGATGTCACAGTGTCAGAAAGTTCATTAAAGTCAGAGTTGCAGCATCCAAACACCCCAACCAGAGCAGTCAAAGCAGGCCTGTAGATCAGGTTTGTTTAGTTGTCCCGTCTTCCACAGTGTTTCCCCCAGGCGCAGCAGATTTCAGCCTCTGCCTGTTCGTTGGATGAGGTTTAACAAAACAGTGATCAGAGAACCCTTAAGCATGGACAATGGAGTGATAGGCATTCTTTAATATGGCGTAGCTATGCTTCAATGTGTTCACATTTGATATGCTGTCTGTACTTTGACAGTTTGTGTCCGAGCTCTGCTCTTTCATATGATCTAGGTGTTGAGCTCACTAACAAAGGCCTGAGGTTGAATTTAACACTGAGCAGAAAAAACAAGGGGAAAAAAACAGGTGAATAATCAAGAAGGTCTCCAAATAAGAGCTGATTGACTTCTTTGATCTCTGTTTGATATCTGAGACTTTTGACTGTCCTTGTGTTTTAGATGTTTAAAGTTGAATGTCTGATTTGACTGTATACAGCTGAGTTTTTGGCTATACATTATGTTGGAACCAACCCAGTGACTCTGCTTATGTAGCAAAGGGCACAAACTGTCCTCTAGTTACTGCTGAACAGCAACTAGTAGCAACAATGGCTATCAAGTGCTACTATCATAAATTAAAGTGCTGTTTGTTGTGCGTTATGTGGTTTGATTTCTCAGCCTGCTAACTTTTTATGGCTGTAAAAATTGTGTGTGGTTGTTGTGAGAGTGTCTAACTCTAAGATAGCAGAGGACCAATTTCTCACCAGATGGAAAATCTGTATTTAGCACTTTGTGGGTATTCACTTCGGACTTGGGGTGGTGACACCGCACTGCAATATGTTCTGGGGTGTTTCTAAACACTTAATGATGTTTTGTTGCATTATTTCATAGACCAAAATGGATAGTTCATTCCTCAAAAGCAAGTATTCATGTCAATGAAAGTGTCAGTGTCATCAAGATGAAAAGTCCTAACACCATTGTTGATGAACAAGATAGTCAAATTGCTTTGTCATGTTTTTATTATGACAGTTTACTCTGTAAGTGTTTTCAAATGCAAAAAAGTCAAATCTTCGAGACACTACCTGAAAATGCTCAAGACAGCATTATATACTACTTACACAGCCATTTGAAAACTACAGTAAAGTTACACATTACTGTATTTAGTGAGGTTACTGAGTACAAGACACTGAATATGTATGTTTCACATTTTTACTGCATATGCTCTTTGCAATTCTAACTGGTTCACAGCATTGTGCAAAAGAAAAAATACACCCTCATTTACAACAAACATAAACTCCTTTTGGGTAGAGCTGTGCAGAACTGTAAACAATATTGCAGTACATATTGGAACTGAACATACAACATACACAGTATTGTAAATCATACATGCACATCCAGACGTTCCTGTCTGTCTGGCCACATATTTTCATCTACATCACAGCGAGTATTATCTCTTGCAATGCAGCGAGGAAAGTATCTCCTCGAGTGGTGTCATCACATGCTGCATCTATGGCCGCTAGCAGGGCCATTTGGGTATGTGGATGCCGGTCATATACCTTCCACCTCCAGGAAGAGAAAAACTCCTCTATTGGATTTAGGAATGGTGAGTAGGGAGGGAGATATTTCACCAGCATCCAATCATGTGCTGCAAACCACTGTCTGACCACATCTGAGTGGTGAAAACGTACATTATCACAAACAACAACATACTTGTTCAGATGGTCTTCAGTTAGACCCCTCTTATTCTCAGGGATTATGTCCCTGTAAAGGGTGTCTAAAAAAGTCAGCAGATGTTTTGTGTTGTGTGGAACAAGATGGGGGATATGGTTGAGGACACTGTCTTCTGAGATGGCTGCACACATAGTAATATTCCCTCCTCGTTGGCCTGGGACATCAATGGTTGCTCTCTGTCCAATGTGATTCCTTCCACACCTTCTACCTTTTGCCGGATTTAAACCAGCCAGTGTGCAGCGGTTCCCTGGCCTCCAGCTCCAGTACACGCTTTATCACAGAAGAGGGAGCGAAAAAAACTTTTCCTGTGTAACATAATGCATTTTGGACAACATATTGTACAGTATGCACTGTGAATACACATACACAGAACTGTCTTGTAAGTGTAGTGCATGGCACTACACAAAGTAAACAGTTTACAGCACTGAACTTTAGAGTATGTATAGAACACATACATGTTTTACCTGTACATACTGGTGACGGATCTCCTTCCTCCTCTTCCACCTCGGCAAGGTTGTCTTGCAATCCTATGCGGTGCAGAGTAAAATTACAGTAAATATGGCAAATCTTTACTGTAACACTACTGTAGACTACAATACACTAAATCTGTGCTGCAGTAAAGCTGTAAGTCTTAATGTAAAATGTAAAAAGTGACAAGTTCTTGTCCCACTGCAAGCTTCATGTATGACACAATGACAGTAGTGCAGTGCAGATTGTTTAGTGCTGAATTACTGTCCATTAAACACACCTGTTTGAATAATTGAATTTACAGTGGTTCTCCCAACATTTAGCTGCACCCTTCAACCAGCCTCAGCCATCGTGAGGCTGTGATTGACAGCATGATCCACAGTTGTAGCCCTGATTTCATCAGGAATCCGCCTTTGTACTTGGCCTCTTCTTCCTCTTCCCCTGTTTTGTCCCCTTCCCCTTCCTCCCCGCATCCTCACCCCCCTTCCACGAGGCTGACTTTCCATTTCTGTGTCACGATATTGTAGAAATGGTACACACTATGTCCTGCTTGGTTCATGTATGCTTGTAAAGTGGGGTTCGTGGGATTCAGCTCTGGGTGACTGTGGAGATGTGGCTTATCATTAGTTGCAACTAATGCTTCACACACCCCTTCTCATCAGTGAAAGCTGAGGTTCACCTGAGAGAAACTGTTCAATTAAGGAGACATTTTCAGGAAAAAAAAGATTTTAAAAAATGTTTAAAATTTGCTTGACAGATTTTGAAAACTAGTTCAACACTTTTTGTATGTAATGACTCAAGCAATGAAATGAGGACTATTAGTTTTATAGGGAATGACTATGAGCATTCACAAGTATATTTCATTTTGACTGACATGACATAAACAAATGATAATGTTATAAAACAGCAGAGAGTTGTATGAAAGCAATTGATGCATGTCCAAAAGCGTTTGCAATTTGTTGGAAGGAATGAGAAACTGCTACTATGATGTGCAGAAATGACTAAAGGGAGGTTGAACTAACTGTGGTGCAAATGTTAATAGTGATGTGAGAAATGCACCAAAGCGACTGAAAAAAACTGTAAGAGACACTGGTATAAGACTGTTACACTGCTGGCTACTGCTTTTTTCCCATGGCCAAAATACAGTGAGCTACCAAATAGCCCCACCTTGTGGAAAAGTAAAGACACTGGCACAGAGACTTTATGAAAAACAGCTTTAAGAAGCCTTTGTATTGAGAACATGCCTCCCTGCAGGTTTAAGCCAAAAGAAACAAAGCTAGAGCGGGGAGGAGGTGGAAGTTTTTAGAGTTTAAAAAAGACAAAGTGATACAGAACCTGCTGCTTATGGTTTCATATCAAGAACCATCTCTGCTTAAAGGGATAGTTAGGGTTTTTTAATGTGGAGTTGTATGAGGTACTTACCAACAGTGAATATACTATGACATACTATGTCACAAAGAAGATGACAGTCAGCACGGCCCCTGTTTGGAGAAGCCGGCTGGAGTATCAGAATCAGAATCACAAATACTTTATTCGGCCGTCACAGTTGCTCTGATACAGAGAGAAGCATGGAGAAATATATGACACAAAAATAGTAAGAAGAAGAAAAATGTCAAACCAACACAGCATCGCTGTAGACAGGGGCACCAGAAAACATAGTTTATCTACTTTAAAAAGACCAAACAGCTCTTTCCTCTTGGAAGACCTTGTATATCATTTGACTGAAAAACTTTATAAAGTAAATAATTCGATGCTGATTTTGACATTTCATGTTTTTTTCAATAGATCATATATGCCAGTAAAATCAAAGATCAAAGCTAACAAGGATTTGGTGAGTATTATTTGTATTAAACAAACTGTATTGCCTGTAATGGTAATTCTAATCGTAAAAGGTTTAAAGGTTGATTCTGTTTCAGGTGATGGTGATCAATCCAGCTTTCATGAGGTACGTTCATGAAACATGGCTGGAGAAGAAGGGCAGGTATCCCTCCACTGGGTTTATGGCTTTGGTTCTTGCCCTGCATATCTGTGACGAGGTGAGGTCATTTTTATAGAAGTTATCATGTGAATGTCACCATTGTTGCTGTAACACGTTAATGGGTTAGGATGGGAGAAAAAATAAAAAATCTGGCTTGTATCTCTCTGGCAAAGGTCAGGTTACACTGAGTTGCATACAGAGACCACCAGGCTCTGCTGTCATAAATTTACTGAGCCCAGCCAGCACAAAAAGCAGTTTAGTCTGGAAGTGGTCCTGCCATTATTGCTTGTTTAGTTTGATTACAAAATACAATTTTATGAACATTTGTAATTCCAACCATTCAATCATGATCTAATTCAGCTGGGTTATTGTATGTTTTGTTTTGTCTTCCCAGGTCCATGTGTTTGGTTATGGAGCAGACAAAGATGGAAACTGGAGTCATTACTGGGAACAACTCAAAAACAAAAAGCTAAGAACTGGAGTACATCCTGGAGCTCAGGAGTATGACATTATCCAGAAGTTGACTAAGCAACAAAAAATCCAGTTCTTTACAGGATGGTGACCTTGTGAACAGTTTTAAAATGCTCAAGCCTTGGCAGTAGGTACTGGACCAGGCTAAGAGGCTAAGGCCTCAAGCCACAACTCTTTTCTGACTGATTTCCCAGCTGTGCACATTGACCATTTGTAACTGTGAGTTTAGAATGATTATGTACTGATACAATACAGAACTGAAACCACATGTAAAGATAGAGTAGATTGTGACTGAGCTTGTTGAGGTTGTGTAAGATATTGGACTGATTCAGTGATATTTACTTGGAAGGGAAAATTATAACATCCAACAGAATGTAGGATAACCGTTGTTGAAAGCTGCTGTTTGCCTGTTTTATTGTTTCTTTTTTGTCATTTCTTAATTTGAATGGACAATGTTCAACAACAACTCGGGGCTGAAAGAATATATTTGTATGTGTGTATACACACATACCCAGACACAGAATAATAACCTCTCTCACATGGGCTAAATCTTGAGTGTAATGATATTGTTAAATGTTAAACACCTCTGTCAACATTTTTAAGTGTTTTCACTGTGACTTGTTTTAGGTTATAGGGCAATAACTTTTTCCTCGCCTTCAGTCAGGAAATACACAAGACATGTCTGATAGTTTTTGTTTTTAAAAAGTGTATGTCAATCTCCTGTGCTTCTCTAACAGGTGCATAGCTTTTTAGATGAAGTTATAGTTGACTTAAAGTCGAGGTAAAATGAAAAATGTCATTTTAATCCTTTTAGATCACATCCTCGGTAATACTGTTCATCTATTTGACAATATAGGCCAAAAAAACCCCAGAAAATCTATTTCTTCGTATTCTTATATCAAAATTCGATCATTTTCTCTTCCGGTAAAACTACATTTCACGCGTGCTTACATCTGTCTAAGCCCACTTCTCAGCAATCAAATCAAATCCCTCTAATGATGACGAATAATGTCCCGCCTGCACGTCCTGTTTCACTCGGAAATACGTCACAATACGGAAGCTAGATACTCTCGAAATGCTGTTTCAGCTCGACTTTAAAGGTTTTTTCACTGGTACACACTGAACTTATATGGAATGTATGAATAAATTAAGTATATTCTGAGAAGCCCTTCAACCTACATTCTGAGTTTATTTTGCTACAACTGTTACAACCAATAATTGGTGGGCAAAGAAGCAATCAGTGAGGTTTCTGTTATATATAAAATATATAAACATATACATACTGCAGTGACTATTGCTGCTAATGGATTCACTGGCATTGCTAATGAACTACGTGAATGCAGTAACAACATGTATATGTAATGAACCACACCTCAATCCCTATAATTCTATGCCAGAAAGTTGAATTCTTTCGTATTCATCTCGGTTGTTTCCATAATTCACCGTAAACAACCATTGATTAGCTCATTTGTATGCATTTGAATGAAGGCGTGTAGAGGGCGGAATAAGGGGCTGATCCATGAGCGCACATTACCAGGTGGATTGTTATACATAAAGCAGGTGTGTGTCCACACGATTTTAGAAATGGGAATTATTTTGGCACACGCTATTTTCAGGTTTTCTCCGTATGTAAAGTTTTTGTATGGATTCTATGCACTCTTTTATACATGACACACCAGGTCCTACTGTTTTCTCTGTGCTGCTATGGTGATCAGTAAATGTGACATATGGCGTTTGAGTGAATGTTTAAAAAACAGTCACTGCACAGACAACCAGATAAATTTGCATGCAGCCACACCCTAAAGGGGACTTGGTGTTTAATTGGAATCAGCTTTTATTTCAAGTTTTATAGTATGTCAGAAAAAAGCATAATACCTCTCCTTTAAAGATGTGGTGAGGAGCGGATTGAGGCAGCAATCCAACCGCAGCAGTGTGCCTCAACAAGTACCTCTCCAAATAAGTTGCTGTGTGCGTATACGCATGAGGCAGCAGGGTTACCTCAGTATCTATTTAAATTTGCAGACTGGATCCAATGTTCCAGGCCCTAAATCTTTATTTCCTTATATCTGATGCTGAATCACATGGTTACATTGTCTCTGATAAACTGACAGCCTCCAACATTAAACCAGTACTGGAAAATGTGGTTCTACTTCCAGTCAAAGTATTTCGACAAAGGTCTTCATCAGAACAACTTCAGGTGTGAAGACCACATGATAGAAGTCATTTTCAGTCTTTCATTTTTTAAGGCGAGAATGATATCCAGTGTTCCAATACGCTTTTCAGACCACAACAGCATTAGTTGTGGTCTTCACTTGGCTTCAGCTCTTTATGAAGACAAGGAAAAACTCCTCAAACTTCTTGATGCTCACACCTCCTTGCAGAAGGCTATTGGAAGAAACCTCAGGAAAGGGGGTGTGTATCTAATCTTTAGCGTGTTGGCACCGTTTCTGCAGAAAGTCGTAAATGTATTTAATGTTTTACTTCCGTGACTCTAGTCATCTAATTGCTAGTTGCCCACCTCTCCAGCTGAGCGAACACAATGACAGCTCCAAAAAGCCCCACAGTGTTGGTTTTGTTTAACCTGCAAAAAGAAAAAGATTTGGTGGGTGAAGTTTACCAGACTTTTATTTTAAAAGGTTCAGTCTCTCATTTTGTCTCATAAAACGTTACCTCAGTAACCAGTTATAACACTACACATCGAAATGTGAAGCCCTGGGTTGGTTGGAATGTAATGCATACAGTTCGATGGCTCGATCATAGGGATATGAACCGGTTTAATGAAGAGGTGCTGCAAATTCTTTATACTGTGCTCAGCGTCTTCAATCTTGCAAGACTTTGATACTGACCTTTAACCTTTAACGAGAGTATCATTTGTGTTCGGAGGTTGGCACGGAGAAAACGATAATATATCAGTAAATACCGAAGCAATCTAAAGTGATCCACATCTAAACTACTTTGAAAAAGCATACTGGAAGTGTTGACGTACTTTACTCTCCATGCCTGTGATTTTTACGAGAGGAAGAGTTGTTAACATTACTGTCAGAGATCAATAGGACTCATCACAATTCATTTTCACTGTGTATTTTGGCCGTGAACCGCGCGGCTCGGGAAACATAGGTACTATGTGTAGCAATAGACTCGTTCGAGATGAGCAGGGCCTGTGCAGAATTGATCGCCGCCTAGTCAAACACATTGCATGACGGTTAGCTTGTTAACCGACTTGCTCTGAAAACCCGACAACGCGAGGCTTTGAGTGGCCTCAGTTTTCAGGGCCAGGCGCCGCAGTTGCTCTCCACCGACTGCCCAACTGCCCAGCCTATATTGGCTTAAACACATGGTCAAAACCTAGTATGTGGCTGACTGCATCAGGTTAATGTGTGCCTCTGTGACCAACACTGGAAGCGTGGCGTGTGCGTGACGGCTGTGGGACATGTTCATTTTCATTTCAAATGCATGAAAACAGATGAGAGTCCTCACACTTCTGGCGAGCAACGTGGTGGACCATTATCTACAGCTCTGTGATATGTTACACAGTTAGCTCAGAAAACTACATTGGCAGAGTGGGTATTAAAGAAAAAAAACAGTTCTTTAAAAACTAGGTTTCGGTTCTATGGTTAAGATGACTGGGTTACAGTAGACTAACTAAAACGCTTAATTTATTTATTTTTATTTAACAAACACATGGACTCTCTGCAGCTATAAACAAACTGATGTGAACTTGCAGCTCCTCTCATGTGGTGTGGATGTTACACTGGTTGTACTTAATAGACATTGCACTAGTTGTAGGCTGTGTTGGAGATGTGTCGCCATGCTGCTGGAAATTTTTGTTGCTTATCTGACGACTGCTTTATGGTACGGAATGAATGTCTGTAAAGTTATCACTGACAATGTTAGTCAATAGCCCGTCATGTGTAGCTCCCTAAACCTTGCCACAATCTTCGTCAACAACTGTCTCTCTTTCCTCTCTTGCAAAGCAAATGCAGCCTTTTGTTCAAGAAATTATATCACTAATGTCTTATATAACTGCTAAACTCAGTGGGCCTTCAGAAAGTCGTAGTAGGAGCTTTAGATTTGTCTGAGATTTTGTTCTTTGCCCCACTTCACAACTCTAAAGCTGTTAACTCATAATCCTGTGTTTCTTCAAAGAAGCGTGTAAGAAAAGTGTAGTCATGACCAGTTAGCTGGAGCTTCACCTCACTTAGGGCTTCCAGTAAAACTCTTTCAATTGCTGTTTGATATCATCAGCCTAACAGCATACATGCCTAACTCATTTTTTCAGGTTTTCGGAAAAGAAGAAAAAACAATTTTTTTTAGCAAAGACTTAAGAACTTTTTATTTATACATTAATGGTGACTTCCACCAGATGTGTAAACAAGTTTGCAAAAAAAAAGACACAATAACAATTCCATGACAAATAAAAATTACTTGTGCAAATCTTGCAGAGAATGCAAAGAAGACATGACTTAGGCATTTTCTCTCCTATATAGATACATACAAACATAACCAAATTGTTTTACTTGCTTTAACATAACCAGGTCATTTTACTTGCCTAACCTTTACCAGTTTGTTCTTGTTTTATTTGCCTAACCTTAACTAGGTTGTTCAACTTTATTTTAGACTTTTACACTGCAAAAATGGTTGATCTAACCAAGACTTGATATCTTAAATCTGGTTATAAATTCCTATTGATCTTGTTTTGAGAATGTTAAATATGTAGGAGCAAATTCAAATATTTTCTGTAGTCTATAGAGATTTTATCTTATCATCTTTCAAGAAATCTTAGCGAGTAAAATTCTTTCACTGCTCTGGCAGTAAATTTGACTGATTTCAACTCAAATCAAGTATTTTCCTCTTATAGTTAACATATTTATTTTAGCAAACAAAATGCAACTGATGCAGTATAGGACTTAACTACCCTTTGCAGCCTAAGCTGTAAATTAGCTGTAGCTAATTTTTAATGCTACAGCATTAGCCGTAGCTAATTTACAGCCCTTGTCCCTTTGTTGCAGAAACATGATTAAAAGTTGAAACGCACAGTTCATAAGTACATTTTTTGTATAGGAAGTTTATGAAACATGAACTAGCTTACCTGATGAATCAAAGATGAGAGTTAATGCTTCACTTGTGCGTTGTTTTTCATGGGATCGGCCATCTTTGTGTAGCGTCAAAAATGCTCAAGTCAATTTGAGATGACTTGGGCACCTTTTTTATGTAGTTCAAAAATGCCTAAGTCAACCAGATGACTAAGGCAGATAGTGATTTTGGACTGTTTCAAGCGTTCTGATTGGCTGAGGTTATAGGCAGTTATGCAGGGTGATGCAGCAGAGTTATGAGAGTAGAAATAGGCCATGTAAACCAGAGAAAAACAAACACTTCTAAGCTCAAGCAAACTTTGCCGTTAACTTAAGAAGCTAACAAAAACAAGGTTTCTGCTTCCATTGCACATGATCCCATGAATCCAATTTATGGGTATGTGACATATTGTCAAGTTGGGGCCTCAGATGGAAGGAAAAAGAGAAATGGGTCGCATTTTTAGGTGTGTTCAGCCTTAATGCTTCATGATGATACTGTTTAACACTGTGTTGATTATCGCTTACTTGTTTGCTGTTTATAAATATACTAGTAAATATGCTAACTAATGCTATGTTTGTGTGTGTGACTTTTCCTAAGGCTCATGTGGCCACTGTCAGTTTTATGAAACACCAATATCAAAGGTGGAAAGGCTAGAGAGGTTGGTTAATTTGTATATTAGGAATTGGCTTAGAGTTCCTCAATGTCTTAGTAGCGTGGGGTTCTATGGAAAGGGCATAATCCAGCTATCAATAACCATCTTAACAAAGGAGTTCAAGTGTGCGAAGATCAAGACAGAGTTGTTGCTATCAGGGAGCAAAGACAAGTGACTAAATTGGTCCCAAATCCAGAGGAATTGGAACCCAAAACAAGCAGTACAGGAAGCAAATGCGCAGCATGGCCGGGGAGGCTCGGGGGTTAGCTCGAGTAAACCAATGTGGAACAAAGCAAGTCCCAGAGAAAGAAGAAAGCTGGTAGGGGAGCAGGTACGTCAACAAGAAGAAGCCGTAAGGTGTAGGTGTAGGTTAGTCTGTCGCAAGGTCGGTACACATGGTACGGAGCCCCCCTGGTGTCAGCTGAGAAAAAAAAGCCATGTGTAAATCTGTTCT
The DNA here is from genome assembly GCF_022749685.1 of Semicossyphus pulcher. NCBI lineage: Eukaryota > Metazoa > Chordata > Actinopteri > Labriformes > Labridae > Semicossyphus > Semicossyphus pulcher. The sequence goes on from NW_027211726.1 coordinate 26,713,039, forward strand.
CTCAGTTAACAAATCCGTATGCACGGTTTATAATCCGTGCCCGCTAGGCTAGGATAGGCTATTTAGCAAACCATTTCCGCCCTCCATGATCGATCAACTAGTGGCACTGGGCAATCTCCCCTTTCTCTAGCCCCTCCCCACATTCGTTCTGATTTTGTGGGGAGGTTTCACAGCCTACTGAAAGTCACACATGCTCTGCAAACTTGAAAACGAGAGAGACGCACACTCACCCGATTTGCTTCAAATTGTTGAGTTACAGTTACTATAAAGTACGTCTCTATGCAGTGAATGACAGAATGACAAGTGAAGGAGCTGGGGGTGGGGGTCACCTACCGGCAGGAACAGAAATTGGCGCCTATGCCCACGTTAACTAAATCCAATTTATCTGGATTTAAGAGTAGATTTAATGCTATACAGTGTAAGTAAAATATTTATAACATTGGCACCACGTTGGCACCAGGAATAGTTGCTTTGTGCATAAGGCTTTGATAGTACAAAGTTTTGATGGACGAGGGACCTAGGATGCAGGGGGGTGGTTCTGGGACACCAGAGCTAACTGTTGGGCCTCCCTGAGGTGTCGTGGGCCTAACTTGACAAAACACTGGTGAAGGGAGGTGCCCACTTGATAACCCTGTTGATGTGCTGACTCTCACTGCTCTTCCTTGCTCCCTCTTCTCTCCTCTCTTCCCTCATGAAAAGGAGGGAGTAGGGGGAGGTAGAGTTGGCAATGCTGCTTGGGTTGCTGTGGCCACTATGATTCATGTGGCAGGTTAGCTACAGTATAAGTATTGGGATGAGGGCACAAGGGGAGGGGTTTCTTCGCTGAGTGCTTATCCTTAACATTAGGGCATAAGCATCTTGTGTTTAATTCAAATACGACTCTCAAGAATAAAATTCCCCAATGGATAAATATGATAAAAAGAAGAGAAAGCAACATTCAAATGTTTATGTTCATCTATTTTTAACAGTTGTGAATTGTTTAGGTGCTCTCACCAATCAGTGAGTTGTAGAAAGTACACAATCGAGCAAATAGAAGAGCAAGTCTGACATCTAGTGGTGAAAGTATAGTATGGTCTGCAGTTTAACAGAGCATGATGAAAATCAAATATTCAGTTCATTGCACATTTCTTACTTGGCCGAAAAGCCCACTGGTAATTTCATGATGTAAAATGTACAAAAAAAATAGCTTTTCAATTTTTATATATAAAGATGTAATCATTTGATTAAGTCCAAAAAGCTTTTCACTATTTTTCCACTCTAATAACGTCCCCTCCAGATATTTGGTTTGAAAGTGTGTTTGATTAAAAAAAATAATTCACTTGAATTTATAATTCAATGATAAATTATTATTAGTTGCAGTCATACTCAGAAGTCCAAAAGATCCTTGAGAAAAAAATTAAACGTTTTCAACACTTTCAACTTACTGACATGTACGCATTTTGACATTTTGAATCTGCTTTTACAAAATGTTCACAACTGCAGAACAAGGAAACAAACATATACCTGCCAAACAAGACTCCATTTATACTGTGGCGCCCCAGGAGACTGTCATAGGGGGGGCCGGAGATGGCCACAGAGATTCTTGGGTTGGCAGACATGTCTTTTGTACATGTTCTTTCACACAAACTATTATGAAGAGTTTAAGAAAAATTTGGATTTAAATAAATAGTACATAATGTAAAAATTCAGACATTGTTCAGATTATTCAGGGCTTTCCACAAACATATGGAGTATTCAGCCAGTGGGGAAAAGTAGACAGCTAGGAGGGTCTGGGAGCATGCTCCCCTGGAGAAAGAATTTGGCCTTAGAAGCCCAAATTTGTTGGCTTCTGGCACATTTTAATGCCACTCTTCTATCATATACACTGATGATTTTATTACATATTTTTGTGATTTGGCTTATCCATTTGTAAACAGTAAGGGGATCATTGCAAAGGAGAATTCGGCCTCTTGTGTGTTTTAGCACACTCTGTGTCCACCCAGTCCGTAAACAGCTATTAAGTTGGGTACAAAATAATTCCTTTTCACATGCTGTTTAATTAATTAACTTATAATGATCAATAGCCTGCTTACAGTGTTCATGTTTAGATCTTATAAATGACAACATAAAGGGGAAAAAAATAACTGTTGTAGCCTGTTACTACAAGCTGTCATATGCTCAGACTCTCTTCTTACTTATTTCTGAGAGGTTTTTGAGCTGCCACTGTAACAATCGCCCCTGCCTTCTCTCCCAGTATAAGTTCACTGTACGTGTTTGTGAGGACTCACAGCATTCCTGTACTCGGGCTGCAGCTTTAAAGGAACGACATGCTTTGGAGGAACAGGAGCAACAGCTGAGGAGGAAAAGAGAGCAGCTTGATTTGGAAGCTGAACTAGCTGCATCTGCTGCTAAGCTAGCAGTCCTTCAGGCCTCTGACAGAAAAGTATTTCACAAGGACCATCAAATGCAATAATATCATATTCTGAACAGGGAAAATAGGAAACCGGAATCTGGCAATGATGTAAACCCAGCAGCAAAGGAATACATGCCTTTATCATGGAAAGCAGCACAACAAAGTTCCCATTACCACTGAGTCAGCGCTTCAGGGAGTTTTCTTAAAGGGACTCTCAGAGGAGATAAAGGATGAATTAGCGGCCAAGGATGAGACTTCCTCGTTAGAGGAGCTAATTGGTTTAGCCTCTAGACTGGACAATAGGCTATGGGAGAGACGCAGGGAGAGAACAGAGAGATAGAGGGCCACCAATACCTCATCTACTCCCCGCCATCGTCTGCAGTTCCCCAGCCTTCATCTTCATCCATGACCTCACTAGTGATCATTCTGGAGACTCCACTCCATCTACAGTCCACCCAGAGGACCCCATGCAGTTGGGTCGATCCAGACTCTCCCCAGTCTCAGACTCTGCATCTACTGTGGCCAGGAGGGACATCGCCTTGTTTAAGCAGGCTCAGTAAGGTAGGCATTGACCCATTCCTCAACCCCCTCCAAACGCATCCAGCTGAGAGGTACTTTGCACTGGTCACTCGACACTCTCCCTTTACATGTTTTAGTTGATTATTGTGCTGATGACAGTTTCATTGACTCAGACTTGGTTCAGCAGTCTAATATAACCGTGGTTAAACTACCTGAGCCTAAGAATGTCTTGGCCTTAGATGGTCGCCAGATTTCCTCTGTTACTCATCGTACTGCCCCCCTTTCCCTCACACTTTCTGGTAATCACACTGAGACTGTTGAACTATACGTTATTCCCTCACCTACCACTCCTGTAGTTTTAGGTCTTTCCTGGCTTAAACTACATAACCCTCTCATAGACTATTCTACTGCTTCCATTACTCCCTAGGGCAGCTTCTGTCACCAAAACTGCCTGAAGTCAGCTATCCCAGTCAGTATTTCTGTTTCTCAATCTCCACCTGAAAACATAGACCTCTCAGCAGTTCCCAGTGCTTATCATGACATTCGACTAGTGTTCAGTAAGGACAGAGCCTGATCTTTGCCCCCACATAGACCATATGACTGTGCTATTGACTTGCTTTCTGGTGCACCTCTGCCCTCCAAGAAGCTTTACAACCTGTCGAAACTTCGTCCAACCACCTGGTGATACTCAAGACCAAACCAGAGTTACAACAAGCGGTGTTAACCCTTAGATGCATAAGTGGGGTCAAAAATGACCTCATGGGTTGTTATTCTTCAAAATCTTTGAAATTAAAAGTTTTTATATTTTCATATTCCAGGTATTCCTCATAAAACATGTTTGTGACATGAGGCCATTTGCATTTGTTAAATTTTTTCATTAATTTTAAGAAATTGCAGTTTTTGTATCACTACCCCACTTTTCCATAAGCAGGGTCAAAAATGACTATCACACTGGTGTTAGCTAACTACAAAGTAGGCAGTAGGTTAATGTTAGCTAGTTTAGTAAGGTAGCTAACATTACTGCATTTGTTGTGTAGAGAGTGAGACTCTTATTTTATTTATTTAACTTCCTTGTAACAAAAGCTAACCCGTTAGGTAGCCTATTATATGATTATTGATTATTCAATGATGTGTGTGTGTGTGTGTGTGTGTGTGTGTGTGTGTGTGCGCGCGCGCGAAGCTACCAATTGCTGTTGGAAATGCAGTACCCCTGTGTGCAATGGTCACAGCCAGAAGCAAGTAGTTTGTGACAGCTGCACACAGTGAGAAGAGAAAGGATGTTTGTGTGTGTACGTTTCTTAAGTTTATTGCAAAAACGCATTGATTCTAATTGGGGTCATTTTTGACCCCACTCATGGAAGAGTGTAGGTATTGGTAGGTCATGCATCCAAGGGTTAAAGAAGGACAACCAGTATGCTTAACACAGAGAGAAGTCCAGTACCTCGCAGACGTCTCCATGAAATGCTCATAATACCTGTTGCGCATGGCATGCGAAATGGCATGCTGCCAAGCCTCCCACAGAGGCAGTTCTACCAGTTGATTCTAGTTGGTAGGCAGTTGTTGACAGGATCATCAGCAGTCATTAAAGTCCGGCCTCACACGTCTGTTTTTTGTTTAATCTCTTCTCAGGTAAGCAAAAAAATCTTTATAAATATATATTTCTTACTTACTCACTAATTGTTATTTCTAACCTGGCATATAGTTACACAATGTAGTGTTTTAATGTGTTGAATGCTCAAATTTAAAATGGAGAAACAAACCAGTTAATGTAAATTACTTTGTTAATTCTATGCTTTTTGTCTGGAGTGACACTTTTGACATTACATTCATCTACTGTTAGCAGTTACATGACAAAGACACAATTAAAGTGGGAAATGCTATTACTTTGTATTATTCGTATAATATTAATAACATCATAATATTTGGAGGCTTGCTTAGATGAGTAAGCTAAATATTTTGTCTTTAAAGCTTAAAACACCTCTGAATATCCTCCCTGTTGTCTCACACTGTACTTTACACAACATTAAACTTGTAGACTGTTAATGTTCCGTTTAACCAAACAGAAGTCTCTCATTTCCTATTAATATTTTGTAAAATCATTTGTATGAGCATAATATGACATCTGAGACTCAGTCTTGAAAGCGAACAGCAACACAGTGTTCTTTAAGAAAACTAAAAGAGGTATTCATGCAGCTATGTAGATAACATCCCTGACTGGAAAAGAACACATTGTTTAGTATTCAGTGCACAGTTAAAAATAAATGTCTGAGTGTCAGACAGTCAGAGGAAGGAGTTGTAAAGTTTGATGTCCAAGCCAGAGCCAGCTTATATAAGCTTTATCAAAGAGGAAAGTTTTAAGTCTACTCTTAAAAGTAGAGAGGGTGTCTGCCTCCCAGACCCTGACTGGTAGATGATACCAGAGGAGGGGGGCCTGATAATTGGAGGCTCTACCTCACATACTCTTAGAGACTTTAGGTACCACAAGCAGGCCTGCATTCTGAGAGCGCAAGGTTCTAGAGGGGTAATATGGCACTATGAGCTCTTTAAGATATGATGGTGCCTGACCATTAAGAGCTTTGTAAGTAAGAAGAAGGATTTTAAATTCTATTCTAGATCTTACAGGAAGCCAGTGCAGAGAGGCTGATACAGGAGAGATGTGATCTCTTTTCCTAATTCTTGTCAGTACACGTGCTACACATTCTGGACCAGCTGAAGAGTCTTTAGAGACTTATTAGAGCAGCCTGATAGTAACGAATTAGAATCCAACCTAGAAGTAACAAATGCATGGACTGGTTTTTCTGCATTGTTTTCAGACAGGATGTGTCTGATTTTTGCTATTATGTGAAGGTGAAAAATTTTGTTTTATGTGGGAGATGAAGGACAAGGTCAAATAGAACTCCCAGATTCCAAACTGTAATGCTGGACGCCAAGTTGATCTAGGGCAACTATATCATTAGAGAAAGAATCTCTGAGGTGTTTGGGGCCGAGCACAATAACTTTCTAGAACATTTCTAGTCATCCAGGTCTTTATGTCCTTAAGGCATGCTTCTAGTTTAGATAACTGATTTGTTTAATCTGGCTTCATTGATAAGTTTAACCGAGTATCATCTGCAGAACAATTAAAATTAAAGCCGCAAGCGGCGATGATCGGGCTCTCGCACCCATGGCCACGTAGGGCCGTGTCGCGGCCGTGGGGTGCGAGCCAGCCTTGGGGCGTGCTGCAGCAGCAGAGTGTGAATGAGCCATAGCATGTGCTGCAGCCAGGGGCTGTGCACCAGTAGGTGGTGCGATCAGCATCACCCAAATTCCTATGTAGACCTGTTCAGGCCGAGACTATAATCATGCATGTGAAATTTGAAGCTGATATAACATTGTATGTGAGAGGTAGGACTGGCTCTTACCAGTAGGTGGCGCTATGACTATGTAGATGTGTTCAGGGCAGTACCCTCATCAAACCTGTGAAATTTGGTGGAGATTGGACAATGTATATGAGAGTTGATACAGGCTCTCACCAGTGGGTGGCGCTACAGCATTGGCAAAACAAAGTGTGTAGATCTGTTCAGGGCGGGACTCTTATCAAGCATGTGAAATTTGGTGCTCATATGAGGAAGTACAGGCGAGTTATCAATGCCTAAATGTTATGGCGAGGTTTCTCACAGACCTTAATCAAGGTGTTAAGAGTTTCCTGACATGAATTTTAGGTTAATATGTTTTACCACCTTGGAGGAGGAGCTTGTAGAGTAAAACATGTCACTTCCTGTTTCCATTAGCAGGCGCTAGGCCTGATGGGAAATATTGTCCTGTAATTTTGTTCAGGCTGGGACTCTTGTCATACACGTGAAATATGAAGAAGATAGAACACTGTATATGAGAGTTGCAATGATTTTCAGTTTTTAGCATTTTGCCAAAAATACATCAGACTTTGACCCCCCGCCAAGGCCACGCCCATTCTCAAAAAGTCAAGCTTTTGATTACTTTTAATCTCCAATGTCTTTTCAATACACTGACTGAGTTTGAAAGGGATGGGAGGAAGTCTGTAGGAGGAGTTCGTTAAAGTATGGACCCTGTGAATATGGCGAAATATGGCAAAAATGAAAAACAAAATACAAAATGGCTGACTTCCTGTTGGGTTTAGGGTATATCCATAACAGACTTTTTAGTAGGTCCTGCCATGATACATATGTGTACCAAATTTTGTACGTGTAGGTCAAACCTGTGTGAGGGGCTGAACTTTAGGGGGCGCTAGCGAGCCATTTTTCCACCCACATTCACGAAAGCAGTATGACACATACATTTCTCATACTTGTGATGCACATTCCAAATTTGATGAGTTTTGGGGCATGTTAAAGCCGTCGAATGTGCAATTAATTTGGTATAAGAAAAAGCGTAAAGAAAAATAATAATTCCTTGCATTCCAAGAGGTCCTCGCACCGCCTTCGGTGCTCGGGCCCTAATTACATCACTGGTCAGAGTAGGCAGGGGTCCAGAGAAACTACAGAGTCCGACAGAATATAGATCACCAGCTTAATGTTTTTGTTCCAGTGTTACTGTAGTACTCTAGGTTGGTTGTTTTTTTGTTTGTTTTTGTTTTGCTGTAGGCTTATTCATGACAGGGTTTCTGTGATAATAAACTGACTAATGTGTTTTATTACATATTGTATCCACAGATTGCCTCTGTTCTTCACTGAAGAGCTTCAAGCTGCCAAGATGCTCTCCATATTGAAACAAAGCAAACTCAGATGTCTTTTTTACCTCCTGTGTATCCCTGCTATTGGTGTGATGTCAACATACTCGTGGAAGTTCACTTTGCATTCCCTCAGATCTCAGCAGTCAAGCCTTTGTGCATGTCACAAATGCTTAAACGATGATGATCCAGGTTTTAGGAAGGTTGAAAAAGCATCTCTTAAGCCCTTTTTGTCAAGAAACTATAATATGTCAAAGGATGCTTTCAACTGGTGGAAGGTAAATGTCAACTTATCCTTAAAGACATAGCACCAGTATTCTCTTTTTTGTTCACAGCAAAACTGGCAACTATAACTATGGTTACATCAGCACCTTTTGCACTGGAAACCAAAATAGGTTGCAAACTGCAGCCTCGGTCTCACTCCAAACTCGTCAAATAGTGCAGCTGGGTCAGTGGCCAAACATTTAAAAAATGCAGCTGTACCCCTATAGCATCATTAGCATGTCCACCAGCTTATTGTTCTGATGTGGTGTCAGAGTCTGGTGACGTAGTATAATAAGTGCCATAGTCTGCTTATGGTGGAGGTTTATTTACATAAGTATCTATTTGAGCTAGCTAACTTAGCTAACTTCTGACTGCTGTATTTAGAAAGTCTAATGGCTGCTTCTAAACAGAAAACATTCTTATTTACATGATGACCTTATTAACATATGGTGAAAACAACCGTATGAACCGAGAAAGAGAGAGAGAGAGAGCTAGGGAGAGAGAGAGATATCCCACCAGAAGGAATAACGTCCGTAACCTGATGTTATTTATTTATTTTTTACAAACATATTGTATTTATGACCTACGTGAGGCTGATGACTACCTTTTTATTTCAAGGAAAATTAAGCAGTAACCGCAAAAAGGAGCCTTGTGAGTGACTTCTCACAAACAACTTCATGGAAATGTTACAAATAAAGTTTGTTTAAAAAACAAAAACAAAACCAGCCCTGGAAACGCATCAAAATAAAAGCATTGTGTACAGACGAGCAAAGTCAGAATGCCAGATTGGGCTTTTACTTTGAAAAAGCATACCGGAAGTGTTGACGTGCTTTACTTTCCATGCCTTTGACATTTTCTACAGGAAGAGATGTTCATATTGCTGTCAAAGATCATTACCACATTTCATTTTCACAGTGTATTTTGGCTGAGAATCACGAGTGGCTTGCGTTAAAAATAGGTGAGCCTCTTATTCTCTAGATTTTCAGTGAGTGAGCAGCGAGTAAAAGGCGTGACTCACGCCGGCAGTCTGACGGTGATAAAGCATGCAGTGTGAACTGGCTGTTAGGGCCAAAGACCAAGCAGCCATAAGTGACGAGTTGGGACTGAGAAGGTGTTGGCAACTGATGAAACACAACCTCTGACTAAATAACCTTCTTTAAGGTTACAAGAAATGTATACTTTTTATGTTTACGTCATTAAATATGGCGTTCACCACTTATTTCTGCTTGACCTTACTTACCCTTAGTTAAAATAGCTTTGTGACACTAACCCTGGAGGCATATGAAATTGTGAATTAAAGCTGCAACTTGTTTTTGTTGTAGAAATGAGGTAGTACTACACGTAGATAGTGGGTGGGATTAAATGAAAATACAATTCATATAATTTGTCTTGTTATGTGTGTCAGAAACTACAGTGGGAAAGACGCGACTTCAGTTTCTTCCAGATGACAGTGGACAAGCTGTTTCATGTGTTCCCACCCATTCCAGATGTTGTAGAATCCAGCCCTGACCGCTGCAGGACTTGTGCAGTGGTGGGGAATTCTGGTAATTTGAAGGGATCACATTACGGACCTCTAATAGACTTTCATGATATTGTAATAAGGTAAATCATCAGACAATAAAGTTCATACACTCAATACAAAATTACTGCCACCTTTAAAGTTCTTCAAGTCTTTCTGATAGTTTCACAACATTCTAGTTTCATAGACTAAAAATGTATCTGCCGAATTCAATCACCATTTAGTTTTCTTTTGGCTGCATGATATTTAATCTGTATTCCCCTGTTTCATTTAGAATGAACCGAGGCCCTACCAAAGGCTATGAGAAAGATGTTGGGACCAAAACAACTCATCATGTAATGTATCCAGAGAGTGCTATTTATCTGGACAACACCACTCATCTTGTGCTGTTTCCATTCAAGATAAGGGATTTGGAATGGCTCCTCAATGCTTTCGAACCAGCGTACGTATCAAACAAAAGTTGTTGTTGCCATTTTGCTGTATTCTTCTTCTTTGACTATATTACAGCTTGCTGTACAGCAAACATAATTGACCAATGTAACTTCCCCCATTGGTTTCTTAAATGACTATATAAAGCCTCAGCATTATGGCCGCTGCCATGTTGGTTTGCTGGAGCCAGAAGTGACCATATTTGGACGAGAGGGTAGTGCTAGAGAGGAGAGAAGGGATAGTAATTGCCAAGCTATCCAAGTTACAGTCTACATCTTTGGCTCCTTCATTAGCTGAAGAATAAGCTTTTCCATCGTGGTTCTATCTGTTATGGTTACTGACTGAAGTTACTGACTTAAGTGTATTTATCAGAATAAAGTAGTTAAGAGAGCTTGTGGACTCGTTGCTCACTCGCTTGTATCTCCATTGAGAGAGTGTTGGGTGAACGACATGTACTGGCTAACTTAACCTAAAAGGGCTTCTCTTCATAATGGCCCCCCACTGTCCCTTTGCAAGGAAAACAGCAACAGTCATGACTCCTATGCAATGGCTGACTATGATTTATAATGTGTGAAATAATACTGAAATAAAGTCCCCAGAAGTCACCAACAACATAAACAGGCTGTGGGGTTAAGTTCAGTGACTGGAAAAAGCTGAGGTGACAACGAGCAGACAGACAGTTGTGGCACTTCTGCACTGGCTTTATTTCTCTGCTCGGCAGGTTGCCGATTGTGAACAATATTTAATTGTTAAAAATTAAAATGTAAGATTAATAATGTAACCTCATGTTATTATGATTTGTCAATCATTTTTCTATATACTATATATTGTAAGAGCTTGTATTATGGCTGTGTTTGAAATAGAAACATGCCATACTCCATTCGACATATTCTTTGTCAGCTGCGTTCCTACAGATTGCACACACTCAAGTTCTGTGAAATGTGACGGCTTCAGTAGCTTGAAAAATAGCAATATGGGGAATTTAATTTGTTGAATCTAATGTTTATCAGATCAAAACTAAGACAAGGATTACATTGAACTTTTAAACAGAGAGAAAAGAGTACACCAGAAGCAAAATGATAAAGTGCTCCTTAAAACTGAGAGGAATTGCAGAGTTGTGTGATTATTTTTTGTTGGTTCATCACTTTGAGCGCCTTTTCACATTGATTGTGCATCGTAATTTGATCCATTAACTGATGTTATGTTTAAGGGATGGGGAGGTGAGCCATTGTATTTTCAACTAGGTAATTTTCATATATCAGTATCTCCATGTGTCTATATCCACAATCAAACACAATATCATACAATCCAAGAAGCTCGTTTATATTCTTAATGGTTATTTTGTACAATTATTATGACTCACTGTTGCCATTGCGAAAGGGACAGATATAAGAAATTCCAAAATCTAATGATGGTAATATTAAGGAAACCATTCAGTATTTGAAGGGAACCTTAGTTACAAATAGTATAGCTAGACAGTAATTTGAGAACACACTGATTCAACTTGTGACACAATCAGAGACCACCAAACAATGTACAGGCTTTCCTCTCTCATAAGGTCAGCCTTTTTTCTGATAGACTGTGAGAGGAGGCATTTGAGGTGTATAGAAATGTAAGAAAGCTAAAAGATGTCATGATAGATATACGTGAATAACCTGATGGTTGCATTTATAAATTTAGAACAACGTGTAGATTTCTTTTTTACAATGTTGCATTTTTATTTTTTCTAAGCAATACTTTGTAAAGACAGGAAATATTGAACCAGGTCATTTCCTGCTGAATTTAACAACCAATGTTACCTCCAACAGGAACGTGAATTCAAAGAGTAGAGCGAACAAGGATTTGGTGAGTATTTAGAATGAGTTTGCATCAAACTTGCATATAAATTTTCATCTAGTAAAAACATGTAAGAAAAACAACTGCAGAAAAACAGCTATTTTTTAAGTGTCGGTTTAAGGCCAAGTCTGATTTATAACAGGTGATGATCCTAAATCCAGCTTTCATGAAATATGTTCATGAAATGTGGCTGCAAAAGAAGGGCAGGTACCCGTCTACCGGCTTTATGACTTTGATTCTCAGCCTGCAAATTTGTGATGAGGTAGGTTCACATCACACTACAATTATTAATTATGCTATTCCACTTACAGTTTGTGGCAATAAGAAATCTTAATGCTTCAGCAAATACAAGAAAAAAAGAGATCGAGAGAAAAATAAAAATGTAGAATTCAAAAATAGGCAAAAAATATCTTTATGTGGCGAGATGGTGGCAGTGTAGGTTTAAGTAGAATGGAAACTTATAACAACGATAACTCAAGAAGGAGCAGGCAACGCCACCTTGGGAATTTCACCCAAGGAAATAACAGCCAATATCACTACTGACACTCAAAAGGACTATCAGGTTCGCTTACTCAGAGGCAGGAGACGTGATTCCATCAAAAATATCAAAGCTTTATTATTAAATAAAGGAGCACTATATTAAAAGGGAGGCCAGTTCACACACACACAATTCAATCACTCAAGGGAAGCAGCAGAGCCGAGGCCTATAGGTGAGAGAAAAGGGTCAACAACTAAATGGGCTCTCAAAATAAAATAAATAAAGGGTCACCCGAGTCAAACGTGCACACACACCTCTACTCACTCACACGTGAAGGACCAAAACCCGTAGTGAACACAGCACACAGCAGGGAGATACCACCACCAGAAGACACCAATCCCAATACCTCAGGCTCTCAGTATCTGCAGGAAACAAGAAAAAAAGGAATACAATTAATGGGGCTTCACACAAACAAAAATAGCAAAATAGCAAAATGTTATCTGTAACTAGAAATAAACCACAGGTAAAGCAAAACAGGAAATATATCAAAAGTAACACAATATCAATAGACACCTTGTTTTGTTTGTAAATTAAACAAAAGAAACAAAACAAAGTAAACTCACTGAATAACACACAAGGTTACCCTTAGAAAGTAATCAACAGATGTTTACAAAGGAGAAAAAAGTAAATAAACTACATGACCCAGACTTCACGTGTAGCGAGGGACACGTTGGTTCAAAATAACAGGAACAACAACCGAACCAAACCAAACAATATTAAACAAACAAACAAGGAATTAAGGCAAACCCCACTCACAGAAAGGAGCTTGCATTCACGCCGAATTGGCCCACGGTTAAAAAAAAAACAGGTTAAGAACACTACTACATTAAACAGAACCCAACTATCCATAAGGTAGGGTAAGCAGCAAAGCAACGCAGGATGAAAGTCAGGCAAAGCAGCAGCATCCTTGCAGCATGAGCAATACAGCAGTTCCCCAGTATGGTCGCTAATCAGTCTCTGAAATACAGAGGAATTAAAACTATGCATATTAACTATAAATTAATATAAATAGCATCGAAGGGGGCTACATACCGATCAGGCAGCAGTTAAGTCAGAGGAAGAGAAGCAGACAGAGATGAAGCAGATCCGTGCAGTATGCTAACTAAATGAAAACATCTTAGCTGCTGTGTACCATACAATAATATAACAGCGTGAGAAAATAGGACCTACCAGCAACAATCTGCACAACTACGCTTCTCAAGAGGAGAGGTTGGGACATAAAAACCTACAAAATCATAAACCACTATGTTACACAGGATAGCTACGATAAACTAGATCATGAGCAGTAAAGCAGCGATCTCGTACCTGCAGCAACAGCGGAAGTCAGGCGGACAGGAAGCAGGGCCGTGCATTCAACATCAGAGGGAGAGCCAGACGACAACTACCAGCCTTTATAATGTGCTCACACACAGTGATTGGCCAATGGTCTGCGTGGGTGAAAACGTCCCGAACAAAATAAACAAGCAGACCTTCTCCTGCTACAGTCAAAAGCTTTTTTTTTATCAAACCATTACATTTGTGTTCATTTCATACATGTGCCCGCACAATGTGTAAAGCAATACTTCATAATTTGGGAGATCTGCTTTTACGTTTTTCTTGACGATTGCTAGAAAAGAACATCAATATGATGTTTAATATGTAGCTGGAGACAGAAGCTGGGTAGTTTAAATTAGCATGAGGACTGGAAAAGGGAAACAGCTCTGCTGGCTCTGTCCAAAGGTTAAAAAAAAATCACCTAACAGCCGTAACACTTCAGTTAACTGATTAACACAACACATCTCTGTAATGTAGAATGTAAAACAGAAGTTCTATGAGAGACTCTAAAGCCTCTTTCACACATGTACTCCTGACATTCTCCTGACAATTTCAGGACCGTCTGACCCTGACATTACCCAGAGTTGCCCATTCACACGTCCCTCACAGCGGGAGATTTTTCCTGTCGGATGCCGAGGGGGGAAAGTATATTCGGTGATTTACTCTGTCATGTGTCTTTTTATATCTGTCAAAAAGATCGTCATCCACTTTCGATTAACTTGCTGGACACTCACCCCTCGCGTTCTATCTCTCCCATACCTGCAGCAGCATCTCCCACATGCTCATGAGAAAACACACACGCACACGCAAAAATACAAAACAGTCATATTTTTTGGGGCAACTTTGTGAAACGTGCAGCTCATGATGAATGTAAACAGAGCAGACAGATGGGAGAGAGATACAGAGAGAGCTGCTGAGTGCAGGTACAGCAGCTGAAGGTGTGTGGGGAGAAATAACTGAAGAGAAGATTAAAATAGTTTTGTGAACAAACATTAACATATGGTGGAGAAGAATGAAGCACAGTTATATTGGAATTGCGATATAACTTTCTTTAAATAAGGTGACGTATTGTTCGCTGAAGTATACCCCCCGCCTCCTCCCTCCCCCATCACTCGTTGGCAGTAAATGTTCCTGAGTATTTACCTTTACAGACATATGAAACAGCTACTTTTCTCTGACAAATGTTTGTGAATACTGCTTTTTTTCATGGGCATACTAGATTTTCTTTAAAGACTTAAAAAGTTTATCTGTAGATATGCACATTATAAAAATACAACAACAAAATCAATTATTATTAACAGCATATTTTTTGGTGTTACCAGGTCAGTGTGTTTGGGTTCGGAGCAGACAGAGATGGAGCCTGGAACCATTACTATGAAGTGTTTCAAAACAAAAACTTCAGAACTGGACCTCATCCTGGAAGTTATGAATCTGAAGTTATTGAACAACTAGTACACTCTGGGAAAATCCTTCTTTTTAAAGGAGAGTGAATTTTGTTTCTCTCTTTCCGTCTGGTGTCTTTCTGTATGTGTCTACCTGATTTACACAAGCAGCATCAATACTGAATTTTAGAAGAGCGCTGAAGATGTGAATGTGCATTTTGCAGTGGTATTTATTTAGCATAATGAGTGTGTTCATGTTTAGGGGAGTTCTTTGAACTTTATTTTTGGTTGTGTAGAGTCAAGTCTTATCGAACTTATTGTTTTTATAATTATAATTCAATGAATGAATAGTTTGGAGTGAAATAGTTGGTGTAACTGCGGTCCTCCTTATAAATCCTGAGCTCCATCAGAGCTGTCTTCAGATTGTTATTTAAGATGCTAAAAGTTTGCAGTTCTCTCTGGAGTTTCCTCTGTCCTGTCAATTTACTTCAGATTAAATCAGTTTAAGTTTTGCTGCTTAAATGTCCCACGATATTTGCTGCAGTGACATTGCTGCACACATGGAAACAATTATAACTGCTGTAAACAGCTTCTCTAATCTTTTTAAGTAAATAGTTGAAGAGGACATTCATACATCAATACAACACAATAAAGAAATCACCTGAAAACTGCTCAACATGATTTATATTAATTTATTGATCATTTGGCTCCATATTTTAACTACATGACATGTTCCAATAGCATAGTCATCAGTTAGACACTCCCAAATGGTTTGCTGCCATTAGTATCAGCCACACCTGTGTATTACTAGTCTTTTTGTGTTTCTTTGTTAACTATATGCTACAGGTAAAGTTATCATATTTGTAGCCGAGTCACCAAACCTCGAGTCTGAGTCGAGTCTCGAGTCCCCAGTGTTCAAGGCCAAGTCACCAGAGAAGAATCCGAGTCGAGTCCTCATTATCTGAGTCCGAGTCCAAGTTGAGTCCCCATTATCCGAGTCTTAAAGGTTTAATTATGATAAAGCTAAGCTGAGCTTTAACTCATCATCTGTGAGTCCATGTTTATACTGCACACAGGTCTTATAGGGTGTCATGTAGTTAACGTTTCACAATGCACTCTGCCAGGACACTGAAAGCTCTTTTGGAGTCACTTTGCTGGCATAATGAAGATGTTAAAGTGATGCTTTGAGTTATTTGGACCTTAAAGTTCCACACACTAGCCAGTATGATAAGATATGGATAGGGCTCTAGCACACCATTGATCGTGTTCATAGTTTCAATAAGGGACAATATCCATGCCCTGTTTACATTCTGGCTCCTTTTCTACTCCCTTTCCCTCTAATGTCCAAAGTTGAGGGAAGCCACGCAGCATGACAACTGTACCTGTAGCATATATTTCACAAGGAAACACAAAAAGACCAGTGATACACAGGTGTGGCTGATACTAATGGCAGCAAGCCATTTGGGTGTGTCAAACAGATGACTATGCTATTGGAACATGCACAATGCATTCTGCCAGGACACTGAAAGCTCGTTTCAAGGCAGAAATATGTCACTTTGCTGGCATAATGAAGATGTTAAAATGATGCTTTGAGTTATTTGGACCTTAAAGTTCCACACACTAGACGGTATGATAAGATATAAGGGTAGAAACAAGATTAATATGTTTTTAAGCTTGTTTTGTTGCTTAATCCCTCTAACAAAAATGCCTTTGACTAATTTGTGACCGGTTTGGTAACACAGGGATGGGCTTTATACACCTGTCATACTAACATGTGACTTGGAACAACAGAAAAATGTGCAGTTTTTTTCATGACACGTGAAGGAGCACTGAATCTGAAGGTGCAGAAATACTCCAGCACGCTGTCTCAGTTACATTTAAATGTTAATTGTTGCTAGAACATTTTCAAGCCAATTTTATGTTAAGTAGGTAACAAGGTTGTTGCAGATAAAAAGTGTTTAACTAGTAGGTTAGGACTCTTGTTTGTTTCTGTTTGCTTGAATGATGTATGTGTATTTTCCTGTATTTTTGGGGGCTTATGAGATGAACCATAAGGCTCTCTGTGAAGTCATCCAGTAAATCTATTGGAAAGTGACCAGGAAACTCAGGATCATGTGGACCATTGCCATTCATTTGTGACAAATAAAATCATTTCCAAATAATATTTAGCGTCACTTAGTGATTTCTTTGGTGAATAGGCATGTAAAAAGCAGGATGATGTACAGCCAGCAGGTCGGTATGTAAAGGATGATAAACAGCAGGTAGGTCTTTATGTAAGGGATAATGTACAATGAGTGTACAGTCATTAATGCAGAATTAAACCCTGACAGGGTTTATATAGGACAAGAAACCCTACTTTGTCTTTAGCAAATAGACAGCGTTTAATGAGCTCATCTCCCATTCCATATACATTGGTTATACATTTATTAACTTGATTTTAAACATGAATAGGTATTAGAATACGTATCAGGAAGGGAAACTGATTTATTTAAACACTTCCTCCACCTCCCGTTACACTTATAGAAGGAAAGCTCTAGAAGTACTTAGTTTGAATATATACATCGATTAGCCATAACATTATGATATAATGGACCTCCTATTGTGTAGGTCTCCCTTTCGCCACCAAAACAGCCCTGACCCATCAAGGCATGGACTCCACTAGACCTCTGAAGGTGTGCTGAGGTATCTGGCACCAAGACGTTAGCAGCAGATCCGTTAAGTCCTGTAAGTTGCGAGGTGGGGCCTTCATGGATCTGACTTATTTGTCCAGCACATCCCATAGATGCTCGATTGGCTTGAGATTTGGGGAATTTGGAGGCCAAGTCAACACCTTTAACTAACCTTGCACAGAGCTCATTTTACACCACTGCAGTCAACAGTGTGCAACACGAGACGATGCAAGCTGTGAAATGGAGACGGATAATGCAAACAAATGTCCAGCACCCACAACAACACCAACACAAAGTATACACAAGAATAAAAACAAAAAAAAGTTTGAAGCCCATCAGGCCAAACAGTTCTCTCAATAGGTTCAAGGTTCGTCAAACCAATCCTGAACCTTTTTTTTTGCAGTGTGGCATTATCCTGCTATATTATTTCCATGAAGGGGTGTACTTGGTCTGCAACAATGTTTAGGTTGGTGGTACATGTCAAAGTAACGTCTACATGAATGGCACCTTTCGGTGGTGGATGGGGGTCAGCATGGACACCTTGATTTTCTAACAATGTGCCCCCAGCACCCTTGGTTGGGTGGGTGGACTGATGGATGGACGGATAGATGGATGGATGGATGGATAGATAGATAGATAGATAGATAGATAGATAGATAGATAGATAGATAGATAGATAGATAGATAGATAATGGTTGATGATATGCCTCTGTCTTCAATCTTGTTTTACTCAAGTGAGAAGATAAAACACAAGACAGGAGGTCAATTATGGAGTTAGAAAAATAATAATGAAATATAGTATTAAAAAGGATTACCATTTCTCTCTGTCCCTGTCTCTCCTCCTTTGTACCTGTTTTCTCCTCCTCTCCTCCTTTGTCCCTGTTTTCTCTTCCCTGCCCACCACATATTTATCTGTTTTACATATGGATAGGGCTCTAGCACACCATTGATCGTGTTCATAGTTTCAATAAGGGACAATATGCATGCCCTGTTTACATTCTGGCTCCTTTTCTACTGCCTTTCCCTCTAATGTCCAAAGTTGAGGGAAGCCACGCAGCATATGACAACTGTACCTGTAGCATATAGTTCACAAAGAAACACAAAAAGACCAGTGATACACAGGTGTGGCTGATACTAATGGCAGCAAGCCATTTGGGTGTGTCAAACAGATGACTATGCTATTGGAACATGACGGTACACAATGCACTCTGCCAGGACACTGAAAGCTCGTTTCAAGGTAGAAATATGTCACTTTGCTGGCATAATGAAGATGTTAAAATGATGCTTTGAGTTATTTGGACCTTAAAGTTCCACACACTAGACGGTATGATAAGATATAAGGGTAGAAACAAGATTAATATGTTTTTAAGCGTGTTTTGTTGCTTAATCCCTCTAACAAAAATGCCTTTGACTAATTTGTGACCGGTTTGGTAACACAGGGATGGGCTTTATACACCTGTCATACTAACATGTGACTTGGAACAACAGAAAAATGTGCAGTTTTTTTCATGACACGTGAAGGAGCACTGAATCTGAAGGTGCAGAAATACTCCAGCACGCTGTCTCAGTTACATTTAAATGTTAATTGTTGCTAGAACATTTTCAAGCCAATTTTATGTTAAGTAGGTAACAAGGTTGTTGCAGATAAAAAGTGTTTAACTAGTAGGTTAGGACTCTTGTTTGTTTCTGTTTGCTTGAATGATGTATGTGTATTTTCCTGTATTTTTGGGGGCTTATGAGATGAACCATAAGGCTCTCTGTGAAGTCATCCAGTAAATCTATTGGAAAGTGACCAGGAAACTCAGGATCATGTGGACCATTGCCATTCATTTGTGACAAATAAAATCATTTCCAAATAATATTTAGCGTCACTTAGTGATTTCTTTGGTGAATAGGCATGTAAAAAGCAGGATGATGTACAGCCAGCAGGTCGGTATGTAAAGGATGATAAACAGCAGGTAGGTCTTTATGTAAGGGATAATGTACAATGAGTGTACAGTCATTAATGCAGAATTAAACCCTGACAGGGTTTATATAGGACAAGAAACCCTACTTTGTCTTTAGCAAATAGACAGCGTTTAAGGAGCTCATCTCCCATTCCATATACATTGGTTATACATTTATTAACTTGATTTTAAACATGAATAGGTATTAGAATACGTATCAGGAAGGGAAACTGATTTATTTAAACACTTCCTCCACCTCCAGTTACACTTATACCAGGAAAGCTCTAGAAGTACTTAGTTTGAATATATACATCGATCAGCCATAACATTATGATATAATGGACCTCCTATTGTGTAGGTCTCCCTTTCGCCACCAAAACAGCCCTGACCCATCAAGGCATGGACTCCACTAGACCTCTGAAGGTGTGCTGAGGTATCTGGCACCAAGACGTTAGCAGCAGATCCGTTAAGTCCTGTAAGTTGCGAGGTGGGGCCTTCATGGATCTGACTTATTTGTCCAGCACATCCCATAGATGCTCGATTGGCTTGAGATTTGGGGAATTTGGAGGCCAAGTCAACACCTTTAACGAACCTTGCCCAGAGCTCATTTTACACCACTGCAGTCAACAGTGTGCAACACGAGACGATGCAAGCTGTGAAATGGAGACGGATAATGCAAACAAATGTCCAGCACCCACAACAACACCAACACAAAGTATACACAAGAATAAAAACAAAAAAAAGTTTGAAGCCCATCAGGCCAAACAGTTCTCTCAATAGGTTCAAGGTTCGTCAAACCAATCCTGAACCTTTTTTTTTTGCAGTGTGGCATTATCCTGCTATATTATTTCCATGAAGGGGTGTACTTGGTCTGCAACAATGTTTAGGTTGGTGGTACATGTCAAAGTAACGTCTACATGAATGGCACCTTTCGGTGGTGGATGGGGGTCAGCATGGACACCTTGATTTTCTAACAATGTGCCCCCAGCACCCTTGGTTGGGTGGGTGGACTGATGGATGGACGGATAGATGGATGGATGGATGGATGGATAGATAGATAGATAGATAGATAGATAGATAGATAGATAATGGTTGATGATATGCCTCTGTCTTCAATCTTGTTTTACTCAAGTAAGAAGATAAAACACAAGACAGGAGGTCAATTATGGAGTTAGAAAAATAATAATGAAATATAGTATTAAAAAGGATTACCATTTCTCTCTGTCCCTGTCTCTCCTCCTTTGTACCTGTTTTCTCCTCCTCTCCTCCTTTGTCCCTGTTTTCTCTTCCCTGCCCACCACATATTTATCTGTTTTACATATGGATAGGGCTCTAGCACACCATTGATCGTGTTCATAGTTTCAATAAGGGACAATATCCATGCCCTGTTTACATTCTGGCTCCTTTTCTACTGCCTTTCCCTCTAATGTCCAAAGTTGAGGGAAGCCACGCAGCATATGACAACTGTACCTGTAGCATATATTTCACAAGGAAACACAAAAAGACCAGTGATACACAGGTGTGGCTGATACTAATGGCAGCAAGCCATTTGGGTGTGTCAAACAGATGACTATGCTATTGGAACATGACGGTACACAATGCACTGCCAGGACACTGAAAGCTCGTTTCAAGGCAGAAATATGTCACTTTGCTGGCATAATGAAGATGTTAAAATGATGCTTTGAGTTATTTGGACCTTAAAGTTCCACACACTAGACGGTATGATAAGATATAAGGGTAGAAACAAGATTAATATGTTTTTAAGCTTGTTTTGTTGCTTAATCCCTCTAACAAAAATGCCTTTGACTAATTTGTGACCGGTTTGGTAACACAGGGATGGGCTTTATACACCTGTCATACTAACATGTGACTTGGAACAACAGAAAAATGTGCAGTTTTTTTCATGACACGTGAAGGAGCACTGAATCTGAAGGTGCAGAAATACTCCAGCACGCTGTCTCAGTTACATTTAAATGTTAATTGTTGCTAGAACATTTTCAAGCCAATTTTATGTTAAGTAGGTAACAAGGTTGTTGCAGATAAAAAGTGTTTAACTAGTAGGTTAGGACTCTTGTTTGTTTCTGTTTGCTTGAATGATGTATGTGTATTTTCCTGTATTTTTGGGGGCTTATGAGATGAACCATAAGGCTCTCTGTGAAGTCATCCAGTAAATCTATTGGAAAGTGACCAGGAAACTCAGGATCATGTGGACCATTGCCATTCATTTGTGACAAATAAAATCATTTCCAAATAATATTTAGCGTCACTTAGTGATTTCTTTGGTGAATAGGCATGTACAAAGCAGGATGATGTACAGCCAGCAGGTCGGTATGTAAAGGATGATAAACAGCAGGTAGGTCTTTATGTAAGGGATAATGTACAATGAGTGTACAGTCATTAATGCAGAATTAAACCCTGACAGGGTTTATATAGGACAAGAAACCCTACTTTGTCTTTAGCAAATAGACAGCGTTTAAGGAGCTCATCTCCCATTCCATATACATTGGTTATACATTTATTAACTTGATTTTAAACATGAATAGGTATTAGAATACGTATCAGGAAGGGAAACTGATTTATTTAAACACTTCCTCCACCTCCAGTTACACTTATACCAGGAAAGCTCTAGAAGTACTTAGTTTGAATATATACATCGATCAGCCATAACATTATGATATAATGGACCTCCTATTGTGTAGGTCTCCCTTTCGCCACCAAAACAGCCCTGACCCATCAAGGCATGGACTCCACTAGACCTCTGAAGGTGTGCTGAGGTATCTGGCACCAAGACGTTAGCAGCAGATCCGTTAAGTCCTGTAAGTTGCGAGGTGGGGCCTTCATGGATCTGACTTATTTGTCCAGCACATCCCATAGATGCTCGATTGGCTTGAGATTTGGGGAATTTGGAGGCCAAGTCAACACCTTTAACTAACCTTGCACAGAGCTCATTTTACACCACTGCAGTCAACAGTGTGCAACACGAGACGATGCAAGCTGTGAAATGGAGACGGATAATGCAAACAAATGTCCAGCACCCACAACAACACCAACACAAAGTATACACAAGACTAAAAACAAAAAAAAGTTTGAAGCCCATCAGGCCAAACAGTTCTCTCAATAGGTTCAAGGTTCGTCAAACCAATCCTGAACCTTTTTTTTTGCAGTGTGGCATTATCCTGCTATATTATTTCCATGAAGGGGTGTACTTGGTCTGCAACAATGTTTAGGTTGGTGGTACATGTCAAAGTAACGTCTACATGAATGGCACCTTTCGGTGGTGGATGGGGGTCAGCATGGACACCTTGATTTTCTAACAATGTGCCCCCAGCACCCTTGGTTGGGTGGGTGGACGGATGGATGGACGGATAAATGGATGGATGGATGGATGGATGGATGGATAGATAGATAGATAGATAGATAGATAGATAGATAGATAGATAGATAGATAGATAATGGTTGATGATATGCCTCTGTCTTCAATCTTGTTTTACTCAAGTGAGAAGATAAAACACAAGACAGGAGGTCAATTATGGAGTTAGAAAAATAATAATGAAATATAGTATTAAAAAGGATTACCATTTCTCTCTGTCCCTGTCTCTCCTCCTTTGTACCTGTTTTCTCCTCCTCTCCTCCTTTGTCCCTGTTTTCTCTTCCCTGCCCACCACATATTTATCTGTTTTACATATGGATAGGGCTCTAGCACACCATTGATCGTGTTTATAGTTTCAATAAGGCACAATATCCACGCCCTGTTTACATTCTGGCTCCTTTTCTACTCCCTTTTCCTCTAATGTCCAAAGTTGAGGGAAGCCACGCAGCATATGACAACTGTATCAAACAGATGACTATGCTATTGGAACATGTCCAGACGGTTCACAATGCACCCTGCCAGGACACTGAAAGCTTGTTTCAAGGCAGAAATATGTCACTTTGCTGTCATAATGAAGATGTTAAAATGATGCTTTGAGTTATTTGGACCTTAAATGTGTTGTTTTCATTTATCCACTTTTTAGAACATTCTGATGCCTACTTTACGATGTCTATACACAAGCAAAGTATGATAAGATATAAGGGTGGAAATATAACATTAATTTGTTTTTAAAGGGGCTATATGAAGATTTTACATGTATTCAATCAAATATCATTTATTTATTGCCAATGTGTGAAGGGATAGTAGAGGAATTGAACAATTAACATCTTTTCAAACTTCCTTCATTGCCCCTAACAGCCTGTTGGCTGATTTGTATGTAAAGCACTTGGTACGTTTTTTTCCGCGAAACAAGAGGATCTGTACGCTCGCGAGTACCTCTGCCAAGAGCTCATTCTACACCACTGCAGTCAACAGTGTGCAACACGAGACGACGCAAGCTGTGAAATGACGGATAATGCAAACAAATAGGCCAAACAGGAATGTGACCAACGTCAGGGGGAAAACTAGAGTCAACATCTGCAGGGCATGCAAATCATGGAGAGACCTTCGATTGCTTTTGGTGATCAAAACAGACCCACAACATATTGTTGTCATAGAAACAAAACCCGCGTGCAGCGTCTTTTCTCTCACAGCACAAGTGCTTCATCCCAGCTCTCTCCAGCCGCCCTGCCCTCCCTAATAATAACATTTGTCATGTTCTCATAACATGACAAATGGTGTTGATTTTGGCCAACAGTAAATTATGTAGCAGAATAAAGCAAATGTTTATAGCTACCGATTGTTTTCCATGAGCCAATATTGTTGCATTATCTGCCAGGGCTAAGGTTAGCCAGCCAGCTGTAAGTGTGAGTGTGTTTGTCAGTGTTGTCAGTCTAGCTTGACAAATAACTCTAACATGAACTCTGGTATTATGACAAACCGTGTTGATTTTGGCCACAACATGATGTCAATCAACATGATGCCCGGTCAATAGGTTCAAGGTTCCGTAAACCATTCCTGAACCATGTTTAGCAGTGTGGCATTATCCTGCTATATTATTTTGATGAAGGGGAAACAAAAAATAATAATGAAATATACTGTTAAAAAGGATAACCATTTCTCTCTGTCCCTGTCTCTCCTCCTTTGTCCCTGTTTTCTCCTGCTCTTCTTCTTTGTCCCTGTTTTCTCTTTCTCTCTCTTGAATGTTTTTATTCTCATTTTATTTACATTGCTTGTATTTGTCTTGCTTTCTCTTGTCAAATGCCATGAGTCTATATTGTGTGTGACTGGGGGGCGTAGTTTAGATCACAGTCATATTAAAGTCTGACCTTGCAAGCTTTGGCCTCAGCAAATCTTGCTACTGATTCCATATCCAGTGATTTCATGACTTCATGTTCGATGGAGAGAAATGAAAGTGCAGACAGCTTGTCTTGTGCCATAGTTGACCTGAGGTACAAATTAATTAGTTTGAGTGATGAGAAACTTCTCTCACCTGACGCTACTGTCGCAGGGAGAGTGAGTACAAGTCGGAGAGCTATACCCAAATTTGGATAGATATCGATTATATTCTCCTTCTATATATGATCAAGCATCTCAGATGGTGATGAGGTATGTGTGGGGAAGGAACTAACTGCACCCTTTATCTCCAGCTTCAGGTCCCCTGCATCAACATCACCCATTGTTTGCTCCTGTCTGTGGCAGCATTCATCCAGCCTCCCTCCATGCACTGTGCTTCTCACTATGTCAGTGGAGTAGAGAAATCCATACAACTCATAGAAGGTCACCATGTGTGAAAAATCTGTCCCTTAATGTGACAAGAGCTATAGCTACAAGATGCAAGAAAAAGCCTGTTTCAAAGAGCTCTTCTGCAGTTTGCTGATTTTGCTCTCTTCCCTCATACTCAACCTGTCTTTTTGCTTTTCGCACATCTGGCCAGCTCATCTCCCCCTCAATCCTCTCTGCTATCTCCCTGGCATCTGTTTTAGCAGAGTTAAATCCATGGTCTCGAAATTCCTGAAGGAATTCTGTCACTGCTGTGATTTCTTTTCTCACTGTCTCGACTGAAACTTTGGGGCTCTGCAGGATCTTGCTCACTTTATTCATTTGGAACACATTGTACCATGCAATGGTACTAACCAGAGAAGGCCATCTCTGCATCTCCTGGAAGATGCTTCGAGCTGTTGAGACAACTTCTGCATCCCGTTATGTTTCTCTGTGGCGTACTCCTTAAGAGCAATCAATGCAATCAACATTTCAGGATGCTGAAAGCGAACACCTTTAATAGATACCACAGTCCAGAAAGAGGAATCCCAGGCTTAGAACACACTAGCATGATATGGCACCAGATTCAGGCAGCTAAGATAGAGAAAAGAGATTTACATGTGGTATTTTCAGATCTGGCAAATGCTTTCTGTACCACACAGCGTTATTAGGAGTGCTGTTGACTTCTTTACAGTGCCAGTAGTAATTGTAAACTTGGTGAAAGCATACTTCCAAGATATTAGAATGTGCGTAAGTACGAGAGGTTTCACAACAGATTGGCAGAGATTATGGCAGGGTGTATTACTGCCCTGCAAGCATTCACAATGGCGATGGAAGTAATGATTAGAGCTTCAAAGTGGGTGGTCGGTGGGGAGACACGGCAGGACAGTGTGATGCCCCTGTGTCATCATGTGCTTTCTAGTGTGATCCTGGAGGTGTGTCTTTGCAGATCACTCATCAGAGTAACTCAGCTCACCTGGGCCCAGTGTGCTGAGGTTACTTAAGCTCCAGCAGGAAGCCTTCTCTTTTCTGGCCCTCTCCACAGGCGCATGCGTTTGGTGATGTTGGTTTGAGTTTACCTTTTGCTTTGTTTGCATTATACAACACTTGTCCACATACACATTCTCTACTCACGCACATCATACACTACTGACTACTGATTTCCACACCTCACATTGTAAATGTCTAATTTGGCCCAATTTGATTTAATCTGTTAAATAAAGCTCCATCTTTTATGTTGGATACTGAATTTGGTCTAATTTGGTTTGATTTGAATTAATAAAGATTTGTTTAAACGTTTGGCATGGTGTGGTCTCCCTTCATTGTTGTGACTTCTGAGCCGGGTCATGACAGATGGGCTACGCCTCCTGATAGGGGCTACTTACGACGTGCTGCCATCACCCCAGAACCTGAAATGTTGGGAAGAGGGGGACCCATCATGCCCATTGTGTGCCCACTTGAGGCCTGACATAGTGTTATGGTCTGCGAGTCAGAGGAGAGTTTATTTTATAGCTGAAGTTGGCAATGCAGCTTGGGTTGCTGTGACCACCATGGGTCATGTAGGTTAGCTACAGTATAAGTATTGGGATGAGGGCACAAGGGGAGGGTTTTCTTCGCTGAGCACTTATCCTTATTAGGGCACAAGCATCTTGTGTTTAATTTAAATACTACTCTCAAGAATAAAATTCCCCAATGGATAAATATGATAAAAAGAAGAGAAAGCTACAGTCAAATGTTTATGATCATCTATTTTTAACAGTTGTGAATTGTTTAGGTGCTCTCACCAATCACTGAGTTTTAGATTTAGCATGATTTCCATACTGGTCTTTCCAGCAGGGCAGACCACATGAGACCAGGTCCAGATTAAAAACCACGATACTTAGACTTGTCAAATCCGGACTAGATTAACAAGGAGACCCTAAAGATTCATTAAAACACGATTTTAGATTTGTGAAACCTTTATTCTATTTGTGAAAACTTCACCAGCTGGTTCCTGGGCTGGGTCCCCTCCCACTGGGACTCTGTCACCAGGAGCATGCAGGCCATACGTCTATAGACTCAGATCACACAGGACAACTGGAATAAAGCTCTTTATATAATCAGTTAATCCATTCAGTGTCTTTGATAAAAGTCTATGCGTGTGCTTTTCTTTCATGACGTCTTTCATAGAGGTTGTCAAACTGTCAGAATGTAATGCTGCATGGGGGCACACAAGGAAAAGTTGAAGAACCACTGGTCTTTGATTTGCTTTCTCAAATTTCTTTTTTTGTTCTTATAAAATTACTTGTCTGTTGTTTGCAAGCAAAATGAATAAAGATTGATATTTCCTAAGATGCTGAGATATTCTTCCAAACAGTTGGTTCTCTCTGGAGAAAATATTGAATATAATTTCATTACATTCATTCATAAAAGCAAGTGAAAGACAGGTTTATGTTCCTGTTAGGGTAACACATACCCTTATATTTTTCTTAACTGACCATATTTACACGACGGACATTTACTGTCACATCATGCTCAAGGTCTGAGTTGAAGAGTTTAAAGTGCTTGATGCTAACATTAGCTGATGTCTAAGGTTAGCTAATGAGTTATCAAATGAGCAGTTTTTATTTGAAATATGGCCTGATGTCTCTCCTGATTTATACCGGCCTTAAATTTTTTTAAGTTGTTAATCAATCAGGAAGAAGTGTAATAATATGATTTGTCAGATTCTCTGTTAACACAATTTGCTGACTGAAACACAGCAGAACAACTTTATGACAGCAATTGAGCCTCCCTACCTGAGCGTGATGTGAGAGGAAAATGGCCGCTGTGTGAACATGGTGAATAGAGACATTTTCAATATATTTGTCAACAGTTCTGTGAAACACATTAACAATTGTGTAATCAAGTTTAATGGTAAAGCCTGCCTTTGAACAAAGTTTTGTATTATAAAAAATGTATTAAGTAAAAAAAACTCTTCAGTAAGTTGAATTTCTCAGTGTTTTTTAAGGGTGATACAAAACCACAAGCTTTAGAAATTAGATGAACATCATTTCAGAAGAAAAAAATCTTTCTGACTGCTGTTGGAGCCAGAGATGATGTTTCACAATCAAACTCTGGCATTAGATATTCATATCAAGAAACTACTGGCAAATCTAGTTTGTAATTACTCTGGGTTGAGATATAAGATATTAAGGCTGAGTTACAAAACCTAGTCTTTGTATTTATCCAGAAAGTACTGAGCAGTATTTATTAAGTCATAAAAAGACTTCCAAATCATGTCGTGGCTTATATGCAAAAGGGTCTTCTTCATCTGGTCTATTTTGTTGTGCCAGTAACTGAAATCTGTCCATGTTCAGACACTCAGCCCCCTAGATATGTCTATTTAATTTGTTCTTGGGCAAAATTTAGATTAGAGTAATCTTTAGAGCCATCCTTTGTTCATATCTTTTGATTTATTCAGCAGTTTATATATATAAAAAAAAAATATTCACAAGGAAACGACCAAATCCTGTGTGTGTAAATAGATTAAGGCCTGTTTGTGTTCGTCACGTGAAAGAATGTTTGCAGGATGCATATTCTGATAACTGTCTGACAGTGGTCTCTATAAGCTTGGGGCTAAATGTGCGAATAAAGCATTCAATAAAAACTACAACAAGACTTTAACCAACTATTTCAGTTTTGGCAGAATTATGTATGTTGATAAAATCTCAAACTAAAGTATTGTGTATAATTACTGGTAATGCTCCACTGTCTCAGGCACCCTGAACTACCCGCCGGCTCCTTGTACTTGCTGGATAAAAATCAGTGCCTTGTTAAAACTTAGAGGGAGTTTGGGACTAAAAAGCTTCTGATTTGGAGTTTGACATTTGATTCATTGCACAGGTAAATGACCTGGGATTTTTCCAGATGGCCACAGAGTGTAAAACATAGTTTTCAAACACAACGCAGTTTTCTCTTCTCCATGAGTTAGACCTGTGCTAACTGTAGCTACCTTAAGCTAGCTGGAGTCCCCTGAGTCAGAGGTGTGTAAGCAGTGTCCACTTTTAGAGCAGAGCTAGCGGTCTAGCTCTCTTCCTGGTGGGGTCAAATGACCAGGTCAGCCCTGGACCAGGCACATCCTGGTGCAATTCTACACGAAATTGTCTGGGTGGACCTACAGAGGCTGTTGCCCCACAATATGAAGCCCTTTTCCCTCAAGGCCTTCAAGCTGAAGCTTGTTCATGCCTTGTGTGATGAATACTGCCAGGGCAGTTCTGAACATTTTGGGGCCCTAAGCGACATCTTGCACTGGGGCCCCCCCAAACCCAAACCACCACTGCCGACGGACTCACTGCCCCCCAGTCATTTTAATATCCCTGAGTGAAAATGAATGGCAAGGCATACTTTATTATCAATACATCTTTTAATTAAGAAATATGAAGCAATAAATTACTTTTAAATAGAACACATTCAAGAATATTAACAAATCAACAGGTGTTTCTTAATATAAAAAAGAAAATGACAAAATAGAATAAAAAATAATATAAAGTATGTTAACTTTTAAACAAATACTGATATCCTTATTTGCTGATGATATCCTTCTGTTTTTCTCTGATATAAAGCATTCTCTTCCACATATCCTTAGTGTTTTTGAACAGTTTAGCTATGTCTCCAGTTTTAAAATAAACTGGACTAAGTCCTCTCTATTACCTTTGAATCTTGTAAGTAAACGACTGTGTAAATTTTAATATCTAACTAATACTAGTTTCACAGTTTAAATATTTAGGAATAAATGTATTTTTTATCTTTAGAAAAAACTATCTCTAAGAACTATTGTAAAACTCTTAACATGATCAAACTTGATTTGGAAAGATGGCATAACTTACCTATTTTTCTATCAGGCAGAATTTCAATAATTAAAATGAACGTACTTCCTAGAATACATTTCTGTAGTTATATGTTACGTCTAGCAACCCCTCCAAAATATTGGGAAAAAATACATAGCATTATCACTAGGTTTATATGGAGGGGCAAACGCCCAATAATCAAATTGGCCAATCTGCAAAGAAAGGAGTTAGGGGGGCTATCGGTACCCAATTTTAAATTGTATTTCCTGGCTCTTACCCTTCGTCCTTTAATAAATTGGATCAATAGCAATATTTCAACCCCATGGCTCAATTTTGTTTACAGATCTTTCTGTTAGAAAATGTAGACTGAAATACGGTCAAATAATAGCTCATGCAATTCAAAATCTGCAGAAAAAGGAAACTATATATAATTGGAAATCTAAGTGGCATGCTAACACCAATATTTTATAATAACTTATTGAAGTCTGGAGGGCAATACTTTGTCTCACCACAGTGGTATAATTCAGGTATACATAGCTTAGGAGACATTATAAATAATACTGGTTTAAGAAGCTTTCAGGATTTGAGGGAAACATATTGTCAACCAACTCCTTCTTTCTGTATTTACAGGTACGCTGCTATACAAGCTGCAAATATTCTCAGCGACATTCAACCTATTACTCATCAAAAAATTGAGTTAATTAACAAACTTTCAGGATTATTTAAAGGACATGTCTCTTTAATTTATAACACTTGATAGAACGTACACAGACTCCATTAGCGACCACAACACAATGGAACAAAGACTGCTCTGAATTGTCTATAGATTGGGCCGGGGTTTGGAGAAATGCCTCTTGTTCTTCACAAAATCCAAATCATAAACTAACAAACCTGAACTTCATATATCAAACCCTTTTGAGACCAAAACGGCGCTTTGTGATGAATGTTGCTACTTCTCCAAACTGTACCCTATGTGACTTGAACCAAATCGGGACATTTTTACACATTATGTGGGAGTGTCCATCAGTTAAAGCCCCTGGAAACCCAAATTCACAAAATCCTTCTCACTATGCAATTTAAAGTCTTATACTTGTAAGCATGTTAAAAGTTTTAGAAATTACTTTTAATCCAAACTGGAGTTATTGCCATTCTTACTTTGTTAACTTCCCTGACGCTGGGGTTAAATTGGGCGTGGTCAGTGAAGATATTTATGTCGTCATAAATTTTCTGGAACCAGTCGTGAAATAATCAACAGCAGTTGCCCCGCCCTCACAGGTGCAATAACAATTCTGGGCTGGCGATCAATCCCTCTCTCTGAGTCTGCGCTAACTCGTGTCAACATACCTTGAACATCTCTGCACATACCTGTTGCAGTTACCTACCTAACAATCGCCTTTTTTCCCCATCATGCCTGTGTGTGCTGTCCCCGGGTGCACATCCACCATCTAAGATGACAACGTGTCATTCTTTTATTTTCTAAATGCGGCGGACTTGGAGAAGCAGCAGTGTTTATGCCACATACATTTAATGAATTGTTGCAGCCGCTGCTTCAGAAGTTGTATTTGAACGACTCTTTGGAGATTTCCGCTGCAAATCAACGATCGTCCATCCTCTCCTCAATGAGGAAGACCACTGAAACAGTGAACCCGTGAAGTCTTGGCAACCACATAAACAACAGCGGAACCAGTTTACTTCTAATGGCAAAAGAGGGTCCGCTCCGCATCGCTGACATCGGCATACATATGCAGTTCTAATACGCAGTGTAAACAATCCACGTCCCCATATCAGCTGTGCGCTCAGTATCAAACTTTCAGCTCCCTGGCGATCTCCCTCCAGCAAGCTGCACAATATTAAACTGAAATGAGGAGATATTGTCTGTCTAACTCCGTACCTCCCTCCTGTAAATACATTGATTATCGCGCTTTATAAAGCTTATATAAGGAGATGTCATTTGGTTAACGTCCCTCGTGCACACGCGACTCACGTGAGGACTGAATTGCGAAAGAGAAAATATGTAACTTTCGTGACTTAATTAAACAGACTGCTGATGAAGACAGTCAACACAGCAGACAGAGAGACAGAAGCGGGGGCGGGGGGGTTGAGCGGGGCCAGTAGTGGTGCAGGGAGCAGAGGTGCAGGTGTGTTGGGGGACTGAAGCAAAGTGATCAGATTAAAGTAGTTTGTGAATTAAAACTTAATGAGGTGAAGAAGAAAGTATACAATTAAGTATGGAAGTAAGAAATAACCATCTAGAAAGAGGGTAAGTCTTCATGTTATGTGCTTCTCACAGAAATCATTGATATATGAGATTGAAATCAATTAATTACAAAGCCTGTAATTAATTAGATTCATTTTTTTAATCACCTGACAGCAATAGTTTTGATATGATGTTCACATGCGCACATACCTGGGTGGTACAACAAACCCTCTACCCTGCTGCTGAAAAAAATCCTAGAGGAAACACTGCTTTCCCATGCGCCATTGTTGTGTTGACAGTTGCCATGAGAACTCGGACAGGCGGACCCCGGCAGGTGTCAATCAACACGGGAGCTGCCACGCCTACACAGTCCTGAGAAATTGTCTGCACAGCCAAACGAGCTGTTTTTCAAGAAGATTTTCTAGTGGTTCTGAACGTTTATTTTCCCTCAGATTTTTGTGGATGCTTTATGACACACTCACAACTGATATCATATATGCATTTTTGCTATTTAAAGCTGAGTTTCCAGGGGCTTTAAATGTTTCTGGGAACAAATGTTAACATCCACACAAATAACAATAAACAAGTGTCTATTAATGTAAAAAAAAAAAAAAAAGACAAAATACAAATAAATATCAACAGAATTTAAAATAAATTTAGTTCAAATGTAAACTTTTACACTAATAACAATAAACAAGTGTATTTTAATGTCAAAAATCAATATAAATAGAATTTAAAATAAATAAAAAATGAAACATTTAAACAGTAAACAGTTTAAAAACTGTTTGTGCATCTGCTCATGTGAAAGTCTTTGTGTAATTTTTTTTTTCCAGAATTCCTGTTTCCTGTATTTTTTTAGTGCAAAGTCATCTATAATGTCACTGTATAACAGCTTTCTGGCGATGTCCTGATTCACGCTTATCATAGCAAGTCCACTCAGACGTTCCTGCCCCATTGTTGACCTGAGATATGTCTTGAGGAGTTTCAGCTTTGAAAAAACGTATCTCTGCAGAAGCCACAGTGACAGGAAGAGTGATTTTAAGTGCAGTTCAGAGATTTGTGTAGAGTTCCTCTAACTGTTTTTCTTGAGTGAAAGAGAGGAGATCCATGGCAGTCGTGTTGTCAGAGAGCAGGGTTGGTAAGTTGCTGATCTCATAGGCCAGTTCTTTCCCATCAATATCACTCTCATCTCCACATGTCAGGATCTTGCAGAGAGAGAAGTTCAAGAGCACACCAAATTTGTCTTTCAGTGTCTCAAACCGGTAATCAAGAGATTAGATGGCACAATCCACCACCATTGAAAAAGGTGGTTTCAAGCCTCTTCAGTGCGTCAGACACAGGCTCATCTGGTGCTTCATAGGCAAAATGCCTTCGGGTAGATCGGAGTCTTTTCTGCTCCTGTACAGCCTCCACATTCATCTCTACACAGACATCTTTTGCCGTGCTTTGTACAGCAGCAAAACCTATTGTTCTGTACTTGAGCAGAGATGCCATCTCTGTGGTGCTGCTGAGAAGAGATTGCACAGCCTCTGCACATAGCTAAAGTAGCTGACTGCATCTGTGGATGCTTTTGCAGCATCAGCCATAACTAGATTTAATGTATGAGCCCCACAGGGAACATACAGTGCACAGGGATTTTTCTCAAGGAGCCTTGCTTGAACACCTTTATTGTTTCCTTTCATGCTCCATTGTCATATGACTGTCCCCTGCAGTCTTTAAATGGAATGTTAAATTCCTCCAACTTCTTCAGTATAAGGGTAGACAAATCCAGACCTGTTGTTTTAGAGACAGCAAGAAACCCCCAGGAAGTAATCTTGAACCTCTGGTGATGGTTCCATTCTTACAGACCATTTGAAAAAACAAGATACTGTAACATACGTTTTTAAGAACTGTGATTTCCGCACTAATATTTATGGAACATTTTCCTCCCACAGAAGCCAAAAGCATACTCCTCACTCAAAAAGACCTGCTAAAGAGGTATGCAATTTCTTTACAAACAGAAGATATCAGTGATATGGATGTTCAGGATGTGGAATTGTCTATTACTGATTATGGTGAAGATGATAATGATGTT
Organism: Semicossyphus pulcher; assembly: GCF_022749685.1. NCBI lineage: Eukaryota > Metazoa > Chordata > Actinopteri > Labriformes > Labridae > Semicossyphus > Semicossyphus pulcher. The sequence goes on from NW_027211726.1 coordinate 26,747,281, forward strand.
AGAAATCTATCAAACCTCATTGAAAAAAAATGGCATTGTTGTTTCTAAAACTGGAGAGCATATTTAATGTATCTAACAGGTGCATTAATGAGACATTTTATCAAATCAAATCAAATTCTATCTGTACCGCATATTGAACCTCTGGCCCCACCACAATCAGCAATCTCATAGCAATGGGCTGCTCAGCACAGACAGGTGTTGACAACAATGTCATGAGAAAAGTCTTGTGGAATAAGTGGCTGAGTCTCTTCACTAAATCAGTTCAACTATTGTATGAAACCTGAACAAAAAAAAAAGAAAAATATCCAGATTTAGAGACAAAATGATGGTCAATTAAAACAAATATATAAAAAAGACCTTAAGAAACTGAAAATATGTTTGTTATTATTATTAAAGGTATATGTGTACTGTATTTGTGTCTGCAACTGCCTGCCGTGGCTCCTCGTGTTTTTTGATTATTTGTTACCTGTTTTGTTGGACCTCTTTGTTGGATTTATGTTACCGGGACTCTATAAGTAAGTGTTTGTTTGTTGCCTTTTTTGTTTAATTAAATATCAAGTCTGCACCTGGGTCCTTTACCTTTTTATTTTACCATATACATACGTGACACTGCCTCTTTTGAGGGGCATATAAAACAAAGTAAGGGTACCTGAATTCCCAGGTATTGCAGGTTAATTGATTTTGCATAACATATCATGTTATGATATACCATCAGGGATGATGGATTAATCTAATGTTGAGTAATTAAAAACCCTGTTAGAAATATATTTTAGAAAAGCAGGACAATATAGTCATAGTCAAGTCAAGTCAAGTCAAATGTATTTACAGTATATAGCACATTTAAAACAACGTAAGCTGACCAAAGTGCTTTACTGACAGTGGCAGATAAAGCAGATTATGAATATAACAAACCACAATATACAATTACAAATGCATACACACATACGTATATACACCCATACATACAAAATAATCATGAACATCTTCAAAACATCAGCATTCACTTTAAGTATTTTCAAAGGCCAAGGAAAAGAGATGGGCTTTGAATGAATTTATCGAGTCTGCACTTTTGATACGAGGAGGCGATGAGTTCCACAGGTTGGGGCCAACAACTGAAAAGGCGTGATCACCTCGTAGTTTTTACTTTGCCCGAGGGACGACCAGCAGGGACTGCTCAGAGGATCTGAGTGCTCATGGTGGGGTATAGGAGGTTAAAAGGTCTGCTAGGTAAGAGGGAGCCAGTCTATGGAGCGACTTAAAAACAAGTAATACAATTTTAAAATTTATTCTGAAACTAACAGGTAGCCAGTGGAGAGAGGGGAAATATGATCACGTTTTCGTGAATGTACAGGACTCTAAAATATGTGTCATTAAATGCAGAAGCTAGGTAAAAACAGACACCTACTAATTTTTATTTTTATTTCATTATTGTTTATTTAATTTATTTACTAAGTTCATATTAACTAACATCCACTTGCACTGAATGAATCCTATCTACTGCAATTATAGTTACATGCCATTTGTCATTTTTCTCAGGTGGGTTAACTGTTTAAACTCAGTAGATATTCAATGAAAAGTTATAAAAGACAAACGGGTTAGTTCATAAAGTACTTGAGTAGAACTCACGGCAGTTGAATGAATGAGAAAGGCAGTAAAGGTGTCATTGACAAGAATTATCCACTAGTGGTATCATGCTAATGTGTAGCTAGCTTGCCATGCTAGTGACTTTTACCAGATGGCAGGGATTCTTGTAGATTGTAGCTGGTTAACTGGTACTGCAGTCTTTTAGTTATGTGTAAAGGAAAAGTGACATTACACATGTATTTAAGTTGCATTTTGATTTTAATTTCATTATCTCTGTATAGTGCAATACATAGCATTGGACAAGTTGAACTAATGTGTTTGGAGCCAGGATATCTGAAGAAATATGAGAGAGATGTTATTTGTAACAAAGATGCAGGATAAAAGAGAATAATCAAAGCCAGAACATTCAATACGCTAATGTGTGTGATATCTCGTCATTTTTCTCAGCCGTCCTCAGGTCCCAATCCTGAGGCCGGTAACATGAACATGTTAAAAATCTGGCAGCAGCATTTTGCACATACTGCAGACATGAGAGGGAGGACTTACAGACCATATAGAGAGTTGAGTTTGAGTCCAAACGGGAAGTAATAAAAGCATGAATGAGTATTTCCGTCTCATTGGGTTTTAGGAACGGCCTCACTTTGGCTAGGGCTCTCAGTTGGAGGAAGCAGGCTCTCACCACACAGCTTATTTGTTAGTCGAATTTAAAGGACGAATCAAAAATCACCCCAAGGTTTTAGGCAAAGGGTTTTATACAGGCTGACAGTGGACCAAGTTTGTGACAGATCTGGCTGATGAAATCAGATGGGCCGAGCAGAACTACCTCAGTTTTTTCATTGTTTAGTTTCAGGAAGTTTTGGGCCATCCAGTCTTTAATGTCCTGGAAGTAGTCAAGCTGCGGTTGTAAAGACTGAGGGCTATGGCATTTTAGTGGGAGGTATATTTGGGTATCGTCTGCGAAACAGTGGAAGGAGATGCCATGAGACATGCTAGAAGCATGTAGAGAGAGAACAGTATAGGTGCCAGCACTGAGCCCTGTATTGGGGACTGTGTATTAAAATCGCACAGTCCCCATTGTATGCTGCTAAAAACAGGTCATTAAGAACTTTTAAAAGAGCCGATTCAGTGCTGTGGTTCTCCCTAAAACCAGGTTGAAAAACTTCAAATAAGTTATTTTGTTGGTAAACAACCTTTTCTAGAATTTTAGATAAAAACGGAAGCTTGGATATTGGTCTTAAATTAGATAAAACGTTAGGATCAAGGTTTGGTTTTTAAGAAGTGGCTGAACCACTGCGTGTTTAAAGACAAAGGAAAACAACCTGTGGGGAGGCAACAATTTGAGATGCAGACAGTATGCTGGGGCCAACAATATCAAACGCCTCTTTAAGTAGGTGTGAGGGAATGGAGTCAGATGGGCAAGTTGTGGGCTTCAGATGGATGTCCCAGAGAGAGGGAAGACACACAGAATAGAATATGCATAGAACATGCTTTTTCAGTTGTAGCGGTAACTACCTTTTTGGATTAGAAATTTACTCTCGTTGAAAGGGGCACCACCTCCGATTAGGAGGAAAATAAACAGATAGAATTACAGGAAAATGTATCAGTCTCGTTATCTTTTTAGTAAGATCTGAACACATTGACCATAGTTCTGTAATGACAAATATAGACAGACAACGACTTTGATCAATAAATGAAGACCTTTTATTTATAATAAAATGATGATTAATAAGTGAATAAGTGAGCATACAATGAATATAAACACTTAAAGAAAACTGTTACCTGGTTATGAACTAAAGTATTAAGCTGGCGATAGTGATAAAGAATATGATTTGATTTAGTTTATGGCGGATAAACGGACGGGTCGAATATCACTTAGATCTCTAAATTTGGAATGGTGAAATTTCAAATATTATACGCTACATCAACTTTTGATCACAGCAGTGTCGGGTGTTTTATGCCTACTTGTTGCGGCGTTGTCAGAGGGCTTCTCTGGTGGGGTCCAGCTGTAGTTGGCTCCAGTCGGCGGCGTCAAGGGCTCCGCAACGGGTCTCCACCCGGTGAAAGGCCGTCACTGCCGGTTGACGAATGCAAGGATCGATGTTATTTTAGCTGGCCCGAGCATCCACCACGGTGGATCGGTAGAAGTCTCTGGTTAACTGCCTGGGCAAAACACGCTGGTCCCGCGTTCAGTGCTGGTAGTCAAAAGCCGAAGGCGGACAAAACTTCTTAATTAACTCGTTTAAATAACTTCAAAGTAATCTCGCCGGCCGGACGATAATACCTTCAAACCATAAAAGCGGGCTTTACTGATGTAGAAAAGAAAGAAAATCAAGCTTGCTGAGCTGGATACAATTACGCGTTACTTTGACGGTCGAGAAGTTAAGAAAAGTACGAAACAAAAGAAGGTCCGGAGAAAAGAATTAAGGTTAAGAGGAGTATATGGCTCTTTGGTGGACCGTGAATCCCAAAGGGAAAAAGAAAAAGAAGCCCGGACAAAAGAAAGTTTGTGGTTTTATCAATGTTGTGACTCGTCACTTTGTGGGCGGTCTCGAGCTCTCATCTTACCGCCGCAAACTTTCTTTGTTTAAAATAAAGGAAATTTCCTATATAATCACGTTGTTATTCGTTTACTTAATTTTTGCACAAAGTAACATATTCTTTATCACTTGTCAATAGATGTTAAGCAGGTGTTTTTAAAACACACACAAAATCATGAACACAAGATAACTACGGCAACATACTTTATGAGCATCATAGATTATTAAACGGCGCATGCAATTCCTAATCCATTCGTTGCCAGATCTAACTTTAGCGTTACTACATTAAAAGAAATAGGGGTTAAATGACTCGTTTTAATAAAGATCGCAGGATTATCAATAATTCACAGACGTATTTCAACATGTCCACTGGATGGCAGTATGACCACACGGTAGAAGTTACAGTATAATTGTAATTTCATATCTCAGTAAAAATATAACGTACAGAAGCGGGAATTGCACCATTTTGCAAGGAAACACAAATTGAGCAACATGAACTTGTTTCCTGAATGATTGGACTACAAGTTTACCTCAATTCAGAGCTGATCAAAAAGTACTTCAGAACACACACAAGAATGCTCTTAAATTTATGACTGGCGTCTGTTTTCACAGTGAGAGTAGGAGAGAGGAGGAGGTGTTGGGTGTGTTTATGTTGAGATGAGAGAGAGAGGAGAGACAGATAAGACATAGGAAAGGCAACCATTGTTATTCAGTGTCCTTATCAACCAATTCTTGTTGATTCGCCTTTTGGTCTTGTCAGAGGGTACAGTCTTCTCATTAGAATGTTTATGTGTTAATCCATTTGCTTGTGAACAAAGACAATTCTACCCAGGCTCGACCAAAGAGGTCTGAGGGTCGTTGTTGATTCACCCCTTCATCTCCTAAAGGGTGTTTTCTTGAAGTGTCCGAGGACTTGATAGTCCACTGGGAAATGTTACTTTTGTCACCTTTATGGCTCTGAGTGTAAAACCACTGAGAAGGTTCCAGGATGTCTGGTAAACATCCTCCCCGGTGTTAATCCAAAGGTCCATTAGTTGGAAAGGAATGCATTTAGAGTTAACACTCACCGATAAATGGCTATCAGTATTGCCACACTAGTGAGGTCCACCTCTGTCCTCGCTACACAGTTGTGTTTCAAACAAAAAAATATGTATATGACATTTGACCACTATTGTGTTTTGTGATACAGAACTTTCTGTCACGCTTATTGACATTCCTATTTTGGTCATTGGGGTAATGTGTGTGTGTGTGTGTGTTGAGAGAGAGAGAGAGAGAGAGAGAGAGAGAGAGAGAGAGAGTCATCCAATTAATTATTTCTAACACTCAACAATATCTTCATTCGTTTGCTTTATAAGGACAGAGAAGAGTTTGAAGCAGGCCTTCAGGAGGAAATGATGACAATTGCCATCATTGGTTACCAGCCCACCCAGTCTGACAAGAAGGCAACCATTGTGATTGAGGGAACAAAAATCCTGGAGGGAAATAATATCCCAAGGAGCTGCGCCCTATCAGGAGGCGTAGCCCGTCCTGCCGTCTCTCCCCACCGACCAACCACTTTGAAGCTCTGATGATTACTTCCATCACCATTGTGAATGCTAGTGGGGCAGTAATACACCCTGCCATAATTCCTATTTCTAATCTCTGCCAATCTGTTGTGAAACCTCTTATACTTATGCACATTCTAATATCTTGGAAGTATGCCTTCACCGAGTTTACAATTACCCCTGGCAATAAGGCTGTGCGGTACAGAACCAAACGCATTTGCCAGATCTGAAAATACCACACATAAATCTTCCCTGCCTGAATCTGGTGCCATATCATGCTAGTATGTTCTACACACCCTGCAAAGCCTGAGATTCCTGTTTTCTGCACTGTGGTATCTATTAAACTATTCCTTTCTAAATAGTTCGCTAGCCTCTGTGCCACTATCCTAAAGAAAACCTTACCTTCTACGTTCAGGAGAGATATTGCCCGAAACTGGCTTAAACCTGAGGACTCTTTCTCCTTAGGAATTAGGATTCCTCCTGCTCTACACCAAGCTTTTGGTATAACCTGTTTTTCCCATACTACTCTTAACAATCTCCAAAAGAATTTGAGTACATCCGGTGCACTTTTATAAACCCAGTAAGGGGCTCTATTTGGCCCTGGGGCCTTTCCTCGTCTGACTACAGTCTCTACCTCTTTCCACCTTGGTGGCCTAACATCCATGGTAACCTCTATCTCTCCTAATGGTGGTATATCAGGAGGAAGGCCCATTTCTCTATTCTTTCCTGTATCTGAGTGAGTCAAATGTTCTTCTACCCTTTGCTTTGAAGCTTTGAGTTGCCCTCTCTTTTTTTGGCTGAACATGCCTTAAACAAACTTGGATCCCTATAAAATTATGTCCTGACTCGTTCCTTCTCCGTTCTCTTCTTCCTAAGACGTTAAGCCCTTCTAAGTACCTTAAAACGTTAATTCCCTCTCTCTCATCTACTGTCGCCTTTCTCCACTGCTTTCTTAATTGTCTCCTGTCCTTCACCAATTTCTCTATTTCTTTCTGCCGTCCTGACCTACATGGATGCAATCTCTCCACCCTCTTCTATCATGGACTCCAAATGTCTCAGCACCATACGCATAAATAGTGTCTCCAACCTTCTCTAATTTATTTACCTTCCTTCCTTTAAGCCCACCTAACAACGTTACCAGGTCCCTGTTAATGGTCTCCCATTCTTTCACTTGCCCGAGGCCATTTAACTCTAGCTTTCTGCTCACAGTCCCTCTCTCTGGCTGGCAGGCTGGCCTCAGTATTAACTACATCCCTTCCTACAGCACCTTCCCCCTCCTCCTCAGTGACAGGGTTACTGATATCCTGTGAACTGGTTGTCTTCCTGTCGCTGGACTTCAGCCGTCGTAAAAAACGTATTGCTAAATCTGGGTTATTGCTGAGCAGTCTGTAGTATGCTTACTTCTGAGAGCCTGATCCTGAAAACTGGTTGTGGAGTCTCCTGATGTACTTCTCTAGTTTATCATCACTTATTGGAGTGAATCTCTTTCTTTGTGGAATGCAAAAAGACATAATTTATTTATGCAGGTAGGAGGAGGAGGAACAGCCCATCATCCTCGCCATGGCTCTGACTGTGAAACCTTGAGTAAGGAGTAAGCAGCTGAATTTGCTCCCTTGTAATGTCAAGGGCAGGTCTCCCTCGTCTTCCTAAAATATGGAAATTAAGTAATTAAGAAATATTTACAAAAATAATTCTAAGAATAATTAGCTTTTTTAATGTAGCCTAGAAGTACAAAGAACAGTTGGTTTGGTCCATACCACATTTCTTTTACTACACATATTTTCAGTATTCCATATGTTGTCTTTCCAAACACATGTAGACCGAAAACTAATCAGATTATAGGTCAAAGGCGAAGGCTGCTAGCCGAAATCAAAGCCGTTACATTAAATTACACCTTGTGGTTAACTGGATGGCTGGGGTGAAGACCCTCATAGATTTTCGTCTTACAGAAACTAATTGCTGTCATTGTCTAAATTCTGATAACACAGACAAGCAGCTACTTTCCACAAGCCATTTGTGCCAAGGACTATGATTTAAAATGAGAGATGAAATGAATGAATAAAAACGTGTGCGTATTGGTTTTATTTAACTTTATTTTTCAATGAAATCTTCTTTAGCAATGAAGTGTCTGATAAGTTTTTGAACATGCAAACTCAATACACTTTTAAATTATTGGACAATTATTGAGTCACAGAATAAGTCTTTAAATCTACATAATGCCAATTTAAGGTGACAAAATTCAAAATCAGGTAGGCTTGTTCAATAGCAATAAATCGTCAGCCATGTTTGCATATGAACTTAAGCAAGCAGCCACATTTTGGCAAACACTTTAACCAATTATTTTCAAGGCAGCTACTTTGTACACACCAATACCCGCCTCCTTATTAAGATTCATGGAACGGGCACTAGTCTTACGAGTCGCACTAGTAGTACTAGTGCTGCTACTCGTTCTAATGCCACTAGTCGCACAAGTAATACTCGTAGCACCCGTAGTACTAGTCGTACTAGTATACTAGTAGCACCAGTCGTACTAGTTGTACTAGTGCTGCTAGTTGTACTAGTAATACTAGTAGCACCAGTCGTACTAGTCGTACTAGTGCTGGTAGTCGTACTAGTGCTACTATTCGCACTAGTAATACTAGTAGCACCAATAGCACTAGTGGCACCAGTGGTACTAGTCATACTAGTGTTGCTAGTCCTACTAGTGCTGCTAGTCGTACTACTAGTACTAGTAGCACCAGTCGTACTAGTTGTACTGGTGCTGCTAGTCCACATGCCCCTCTCTCTTCTTCTATGCCGTCACCTCAGAGCACTGTTCCCCGCGACAACCCCCCCTACAGGCCCCACCTATCATTTTCTCCCTCGGCTACTGGTTTCCCCATTCACTGCATTATGACAGACAGGCTGCCCAGTCCACACTGCACATCCAAAGTAAATAAACCACACGTAAACACAGCCAACCTCCGAACTCTTCCCAAATCTACAAAACACTGTATGAAACTTGCTCTATTTAACACCCGGTCATTAAACAATAAAAGTCTCATCCTGAATGACTTTATTGCTGAAAACAACCTCGACATCTTCTGTCTCAACGAAACCTGGCAAAAACCCCTGGACTGTTTTTCACTCAATCAAACAACCCCCAATGGATATCATTACCTGGACAAACCCCGCCAGGACTGTCGCGGTGGTGGAATAGCTGTCCTCCACCGCCAACACATTAGAACCAGCCAGACTACCATCCAACCCCCATCCTCATTCGAACACCTAACCTTCAATCTTCCTGGTCCCAAACCCCTGGTCATTTCAACTATCTACCGGCCACCCAAACCCAACCCCGCTTTTCCTTCAGACTTATCTGAATTTCTCACCCAACTCTGCTCCATTTCACCTTCCATCCTGCTCCTGGGCGACTTCAAGATCCACATTGACTCCAAAGACTGCAAATTAGCCATAGAATTTCTGGACATACTCAAATGCTTCAAACTCACACAAAACATCAACTTCCCCACCCACAACCGCGGGCACATTCTTGACCTGGTCTGCTCTACAGAAATCAGCATCAACCACCTCTCCAGCTCTGACCTCACCATCTCTGACCACCTAGCCATCATCATGAACATTGATATCCCTGTCCCAGAACCCAAACACTCACGCACCATCACTTTCCGTAACATCAAGTCCATTTGCCCCTCATCCCTGTCAACCTGCCTTACTGAAAAACTTTCCTCCCTCACCCCCTCCCTGAGCACGTCCCCCACTGACCTGGTCAACCTGTACAATAACACCCTATCTTCCTGCCTCAATCAGCTTGACCCCCCTCAAAACAAGAACTGTCTCCTTCACCCACACTGCTCCCTGGTACACCCCTGAACTCCGTCAAATGAAATCCCAAAAACGTCAGCTCGAACGACTCTCCAAGAAAACAGGACTCACAGTACACATCCTGGCATTCAAAGATTACATTCAACACTACAAGGACGCCCTCAACACTGCACGCTCCATTTGCTACTCTGGCCTCATCCCCTCTGGTTCCGCTAACCCCAAGGTCCTTTTCTCCAATATAAACAAACTGTTAAAACCTATGGACAATCCTTCTCACTCCTTCACCGCCGACAAATGCAACTCCATTCTATCAAACTAAAATCGAAACAATCTACAACCAACTGCCCACCCCCAGCTTCACCCTCCCTGAATCTCCCACTCCCCACCTAACTGACCGGTCACTCTCCCAATTCTCCCTGATCTCCCCTGCCGACCTCCTCAAATCACTGTCTGGCATGAAGACACCTGCGTCCTAGACCCCATCCCCTCCTCATTAGCCAAAGCCTGTTTTCCTGCTCTCCTCCCCCTCATCCTCACTGTAATTAACTCCTCCCTGTCTACTGGCTCTGTCCCCCCCTGCCCTCAAACTCGCCTCTGTAACACCCATTCTCAAAAAGCCTGGCCTCGATCCTGACATCCCCAACAACTACTGTCCCATCTCCAATCTCCCCTTTCTGTCAAAAATACTGGAATGCACTGTTGCCTCTAAACTCAGAACCCACCTGGACTCCAACCAACTCTACTCTACTCTATTTCAATCCAGCTTCAGATCCCACCTCAGCACAGAAACTGCCTTAATCAAAGTCACCAACGACCTTCTCCTCGCATCTGACACTCACTCACTCAATATCCTCATCCTACTCGACCTCAGTGCTGCCTTTGATACCATCAATCACTCCATCCTCCTCAACCGCCTAGAGTCATCCCTCAGCATCACTGGCACCTGGCAAAAGATCTTTTGTTTAATCTCTTCTCAGGTAAGCATTTGTTTCTTACTAATGTTTGTATTTATTTCTAACCAGGCATATAGTTACACAATTTAGTTTTTTAATGAGTTGAATGCTCAAATTTAAAATGGAAAAACTATTTCTAGGACTTTCTGTTTCCTCAAACTATCCCAATTAATCTGACGAGTGATGACATGTATAGCCGCATGTCATCATTCAACTGCTGGCTGTAGAGGTGGTGCCCAGCAAACAATGTGGGCTTCATAGATAAATGGCAGACATTCTGGGGAAAGCCTGGTCTGATCGGAAGAGACGGCATTCATCCACTTTGGATGGTGCAGCTCTTTTGTCTCGTAAAATGGTTAAGTTTGTTAGTCGTAAAACCTGACAAGCCAGAGTTGAGACCCGGAGGCAGAGCTGCATTCCTACACACTCCTCTGAGCTTCCCTGTGAGCAGTTTCCCAGCCACAATGTTAATGTTATAGAGACTGTGTCTGCCCCCCAACCCAGGCCTTTTATTACAGTTAATTCAAACTTAAATAAAAGAAAATTAATTAAATTAATTCAACAACCGAAGTTATACCATAAAATATGAGAATTAAATGTGGTCTGTTAAATATCAGATCCCTGTCATCTAAAGCTCTATTAGTGAACAATCTGATATCAGATTATCATATTGATTTACTCTCTTTAACTGAGACTTGGCTGTGTCAGGAAGAATATGTCAGCTTAAATGAATCCACTCCTCCCAGTCATCTTAATACTCATATTCCTCGAGACACTGGTCGAGGTGGTGGAGTGGCAGCTATCTTCAGTTCTAGTCTTCTAATCAACCCTGGACCAAAACTTAGTTTCAGCTCTTTTGAAAGCCTTGTTCTGAGTTTTTCACATCCAGCTTGGAAAACTTTACAGCCTGTTTTATTTGTGATAGTGTACCGCCCTCCTGGCGCATACTCTGATTTTCTAACTGAATTCTCAGAGTTTTTATCAGATTTAGTCCTGAGTTCAGATAAAATAATTATTGTAGGGGACTTCGGTATTCATGTAGATGTTGATAATGATAGTCTTAGCATGGCATTTATGTCCCTTTTGGACTCTATTGGTTTCACTCAAAGTGTAAACCAGCCTCACCGCTTTAACCCCACCCTCGACCTTGTTCTAGCTTATGGCCTTGAAACCGAAAACTTAATTGTCTTCCCACAAAATCCTCTTTTATCAGATCACTATCTAGTAACAATCGATGTCCTATTAACCGACTACTCTCCAGTTAACAAAAATGTACTCACAAGATGTTTGTCTGATAGGACTGTAGCTAAATTTAAGGAAACAATTCCAGCTGCTTTTAATTCTTTACCACATCTGTTTACTACAGAAAGCTCTTATGCTAATGTTAGTCCCTCTCAGCTTGATCAGTTTGTTGATAGTACTGCAGGTTCACTGAGAAGTACTCTAGACTCGATTGCCCCCTTAAAAAAGAAGACTATCAAACGACAGAGGCTAGCTCCATGGAATGACTCAGAAACTCGTAACTTGAAGCAAATGTTGCGTAAATTTGAAAGAATGTGGCGATCCACCAAAACAGAAGAGTCTTGTTTATTCTGGCAAAATAGTCTTAATAAATACAGGAAGGCCCTACGGCATGCTCGAGGTGTCTACTACTCCTCTCTCATAGAAGAAAATAAAAACAATCCCAGGTACTTTTTCAGCACTGTAGCCAGGCTGACAGAGAGCCACAGCTCCATTGAGCCAAGTATTCCTATAGGCCTCAGCAGTGATGACTTTATGAGCTTCTTTAATGACAAAATCCTAAAGATTAGAGACAAAATTTGTAACCTCCTGCCGTTAACTGGTGCAGATGTATCTTTGGAAACTGCTCAAAAACCTGATGTTTACCTTGACTGTTTCTCTCCAATTGACCTACCTGAGCTAAATTCTCTGATATCTTCGTCTAAACCATCACCCTGTCTTTTAGACCCGATTCCAACCAAGCTGCTAAAGGAAGTCTTTCCCTCAATAAGCACTTCTTTACTAGATATGATCAATATGTCTTTATCGACTGGCTATGTACCCCAGTCTTTTAAACTAGCTGTAATTAAGCCACTTCTTAAAAAGCCTACCCTAGCAGTTTATTTGAGGACTTTCAGTCAGGATTTAGAGTCCACCATAGCACTGAGACAGCCCTTGTGCGAGTTTCAAATGATCTACTTACTGCTTCAGACAGAGGACTTCTCTCTGTACTCGTCCCGTTAGATCTTAGTGCCGCTTTCGACACGATAGACCATCACATCCTGTTACAGAGACTAGAACATTTAATTGGCATTACATGATTTTCATTAAGTTGGTTTAAATCTTATTCATCAGATCGATCTCAGTTTGTTAATGTTCATGATGTGTCCTCTATGCACAGCAAAGTTAGTCATGGAGTTCCACAAGGTTCTGTGCTTGGACCGATTCTTTTTACCTTATATATGCTTCCACTTGGTAATATCATGAGGAAACACTCCATTAATTTTCATTGTTATGCAGATGATACTCAATTATACTTATCTATGAAACCAGACGAAACCAATCAGCTATCTAAACTAGAAGCATGCCTTAAGGACATAAAGATCTGGATGACTAGAAACTTTCTGCTACTTAATTCAGACAAAACTGAAGTTATTGTGCTCGGCCCAAAACACCTTAGAGATTCTTTCTCTAATGATATAACTGCCCCAGATGGCATCAGCCTGGCATCCAGCACTACTGTCAGGGATCTGGGAGTTCTATTTGATCAGGATATGTCCTTCATCTCCCACATAAAACAAATATCAAGGACAGCCTTCTTTCATCTTTGCAACATAGCAAAAATCAGACACATCTTGTCTCAAAACGATGCAGAAAAACTAGTCCATGCATTCGTTACTTCCAGGTTGGATTATTGTAACTCGTTACTATCAGGCTGCCCTAATAAGTCACTAAAAACTCTTCAGCTGGTACAAAATGCTGCAGCACGTGTGCTGACAAGAACTAGGAAGAGAGATCACATCTCACCTGTATTAGCCTCTCTGCACTGGCTTCCTGTAAAATCTAGAATAGAATTTAAAATCCTTCTTCTTACTTACAAAGCTCTTAATGGTCAGGCACCATCATATCTTAAAGAGCTCATAGTGCCATATTACCCCTCTAGAACATTGCGCTCCCAGGATGCAGACCTGCTTGTGGTTCATAAAGTCTCTAAGAGTAGTGTTGGAGGTAGAACCTTCAATTACCAGGCCTCCCTCCTCTGGAACAATCTACCAGTCAAGGTCCAGTAGGCAGACACCCTCTCTTCTTTTAAGAGTAGACTTAAAACTTTCCTCTTTGATAAAGCTTATAGTTAGGGCTGGCTCAGGCTTGGACTAGCCCATAGTTATGCTGCTATAGGTTTAGACTGCCGGGGGGATCTGACACACCAAGCTTCTCTCTCTCTCTCTCTCTCTCTCTGAGATGGCGGAGTGAGCGTGGAGCTGAGAGCGGATTGTTTGGAAGCGTGAGTGAGTTTTTTGCAAACTTTACTTTAGCTCATTTTGTTTTGTGTTAATGTGTTTACTTGTTTTTGTCTTTAGTTGTTATTTGTCAGGGCAGTGTAGTTTAGTGGTGTGCGTGTGAGAGTGTGTGGTGTGAGTGTGTGGTGTGTGTGTGCTAACTTGGCACCATGCCAGTAGCTGAGGCTGCTGCTGCTGAGTTCGAGCGGCTGTCTCGCCGACATGCCATCAAACTGGTGCCCTCAGTGCAGTGCAGTGTGGAGGAGGCCGGGCTGGCCGTGGGCAAACTGGTCGGGTATGAGTCTGTGAAGACGGCCTCCAGGATGAACGGGGCCATTGTGATTTTTCTGGATGCTATGGCTAAGGTAAGCGAGGTTGTGGAGAGAGGTGTGGTTATACAGGACACCTTCACTCCTGTTCTCCCCCTCGTTAGCCCAGCCACCAAATTTATTATTTCTAATGCCCCCCCGTTCATTAAAAATGACATGCTAATGAAGGAGTTGTCGCAGTACGGACAGCTTGTTTCGCAGATAAAAATGGTATCACTTGGCTGTAAATCCCCGAAGTTGAAACATGTAGTGTGTCACCGCAGACAGGTGTTTATGATTTTAAAAGACGCGACCCGTGAACTCAACCTGTCCTTTTCATTTAAAGTTGAGGGGTTTAACTATATGGTGTTCGCTTCTTCTGAAACGATGAAGTGTTTTGGATGTGGAGCGGAGGGACATCTGATCCGCAGCGGGCAGCTGCTGCTGCTGCTGCTGCTGCCGCCGCCGTCTCTCCTGCTGCTTCGGGCGGGGAGCCGGCAGGGCCCAGCCCCCGCAGCCTGCCCGGCCTGGAGCTGCGGCTGGCGGGGCTCTGCCGCATGTTATGTTAACATAACATAACATGTTATGTTATGTTTTTAGGAGGTGATTTTAACTGTACGGAGACGCCTCTTTTAGACAGGAATCATTTAGAGCCACACCCTGCTCGCTCTAGCAGGATCACACAGCTGATACAGACAAACCAGCTGTCTGACGTGTGGAGGGTTTTTAACAGCAATCATAGACAATACACCTGGAGTCATTCAAAGGATAACTGTTTATCATTAGCTAGACTGGACCGCCTTTATTGTTTTAACCATCATTTTAATATCTTTAAAATATGTCACATCCAGCCTGTGGGTTTTAGCGATCACTCTTTAGTTTCATGTTGTGTTTTTATTAAAAACATCCGTTTAAAGAGCGCCTACTGGCATTTTAACACTGCCCTTTTAAACAACCAGGCTTTTAGAACTGCTTTTAAGTGTTTTTGGGAGAGCCACAGGGGGAGCAGGCCTGCCTTTCCCAGCACTCAGCAGTGGTGGGATTTTGGAAAGACACAAATTAAACAATTATGCCAGCAGTTCAGTCGCTAGAGACTTAACCCGATCTTTTGAGGCGGAAGAACTGCAGTCTTTAGCAGAGTCTTCGGGAGATCGAGGGCATTTAGACTCCCTCAAACACAAAAAGTCGGCTATAGCCAACCTGCTTGGTGTGTCAGCACAGGGAGCTCTGGTCAGGTCGAGGTTTATGAATGTTTCACAGATGAACGCCCCATCTCAATTTTTCTTTGGGCTAGAGCAGAAAAATGGACAAAGGAAGATCATTCATTGCTTACGCACAGGTAGTGGCTCCGATATCTCAGACTCGTCTGAGATTAGGAAGTTTGCTGCCGGTTTCTATAGAGACCTCTTTAGGAGTGAGTGGTCAGATAATCCAGATGTGCACAGCAGCTTCCTAGCAGGTCTCCCCCAGGTCAGCTCAGAGGCAAACTCGGAGCTGGAGGCAGAATTAACGCTGCAAGAACTGTACACGG
This sequence comes from Semicossyphus pulcher, assembly GCF_022749685.1. Classification (NCBI taxonomy): domain Eukaryota; kingdom Metazoa; phylum Chordata; class Actinopteri; order Labriformes; family Labridae; genus Semicossyphus; species Semicossyphus pulcher. Next base: position 26,763,063 of record NW_027211726.1, read on the forward strand.
CAATGATGAGTTTGCAGAGCGGCAGAGCTCCGGGGATAGATGGCCTTCCTGTCGACTTCTACAAGTCCTTTTGGTCCATCATAGGACAAGACCTGCTCGAGGTCCTAACAGACAGCCTCCTGAAGGGAAGGCTCCCTCTGAGCTGCAGGAGGGCCATCATCACCCTGCTGCCTAAGAAGGGAGACCTGCAGCAAATAAAGAACTGGAGGCCGGTCTCTTTGCTGTGCACGAGAGAGGTGATGGCGTCCATCATCCACCCTGACCAGACTTACTGTGTACCTGGCAGGCTCATAAGTGACAATGTCACTTTGATTCGTGATGTTCTGGCTGTTTCCAGTGAATTGGGCACAGAAACTGGTCTTATTTCCATAGATCAGGAAAAGGCTTTTGACCGGGTTGAACACCAGTACCTGTGGCGGACTTTAGCTGGGTTTGGCTTCAAACCTGGTTTCATAGCCAAGATCAGGGTTCTCTACAGTGACATTGCGAGTGTCCTGAAGATTAATGGCGGGCTGAGTGCACCCTTTGATATTGAGAGGGGGGGCTGGGCTGCTCTCTCTCTGGCATGTTGTACTCTGTAGCCATCGAGCCTCTGCTCATCGTACACTCAGAAAGATATAGATGTTTTAACTGACACTATTAATATGTTTGGTTTTATTTCTTCTGCCAAGGTGAACTGGGGAAAGAGCGAGGCTGTGATGGTGGGGGAGAGGCTGGGGGGTCGGCTCAGTCTGCCTGCTGAACTCACCTGGAAGAGAGGAGGCCTGAAGTACCTGGGGGTCTTCCTGGGGGATGAGACCAGTATAAAGAGAAACTGGGATGATGTCCTGGACAAAGTAAAAGGTCGGCTCACTAAATGGAAGTGGCTCCTCCCTAAGATGTCCTACAGAGGCAGAACCCTTATTGCAAACATCCTGGTCTCATCCTCCCTGTGGCACAGACTGGCCTGCATGGATCCTCCAGCCTCTCTCCTCTCTCAGGTACAACGTCTTTTAGTTGATTTTATTTGGGACAGGATGCACTGGGTCCCACAGAGTGTCCTGTTCCTTCCTAAAGAAGAGGGTGGGCAGGGCCTGGTCCATCTAGCCAGCAGGGGGGGGGGCGCTTTCCGCCTACGGTTTATTCAAAGACTGCTCGATGGGCCAAAGGACACTCTGTGGAGAGCTCTAGCCTGCTGCATCCTGAACCGTTTTAATAGCCTGGGTATGGATTTTAATTTGTTTTTAATGGACAGCACCCATTTTAACAGGTCATCTCTGCCTAGTTTTTATAAAAGTGTTTTTAATGTTTGGAACCTGCTTAAAAAGGAGTGACAAGAACAGGCAGACTCCCTGTACTGGCTGCTGCAGGAACCTGTTCTCCATGGGTCGATCCTGGACTCCCCCAGCTGGGCGGGGCCCTCTCTTTTCTCTATGTTCCAAACTGCAGGGGTCACTACTCTGGGCCAGGTGGTGGAACTGGCTGGGCCCCGGCTGCAGGACTGTGCTGGACTGGCTGATAGACTGGGACCGAGGTCCAACCGAGTCACCAAACAACTCCTGGACTACCGGAAAAAGAAACTGAGTGAACATGAACTCCTGCTGTTGGACTCTTTTTCCTCTGGTAGGACTACAGCCAGCACACAGGACCCCTTCCCCTCCATCCAGCTGACTGTAGACGTGCAGGACTGTACAGGCCCTCTACTGGACCACTGTCCTCAGGCCTCTCTGCAGGAAGCCTCAGGTAAGACTTTTTATCGTGTGATGGTGAAAACACTGAACAGAAACAAGCTGAGCGGACGTACTGACACCACGTGGAGGAGCCAGCTCGGGTTGGGGGGGTCAGGACCAGCCTGGAGGGCTCTGTATAAACCTCCACTGACAAAAAGACATGGGGACTTACAGTGGAGGATCCTTCATGGTGCTGTTGCAGTGAACTCTTTTATCTCTGTTGTGAACACTGATGTGGAGGACAAATGTCTGTTCTGTGCAGCGAGAGAGACTGTTTTTCACTGTTTCACTGAATGTCACCAATTGTCTGCACTGTTTCTGTTTTAACAAAGTGTTTTTACTGCTTTTTCTGAGGTTTTTACCAAATAGCTTTTTATCTGTGGTTTTAAATACACTCACCAGAAGAAAGAGAAGAGCCAGCTTTTAAACTTTGTGTTGGGCCAGGCCAAAATGGCGGTGTATGTGAGCCGGAGGAGGAAGGTGGAGGGGGAGGAGAACCCCCCCCCCCCTCGTCCCTGTGTGTGTAGGACTCACTTCACTTTTTTTTTTGACAAAAAGAGTTTTTTGAAATGTGCAGTATGAAACTGTACAGTGTGTAAGAGCGGCAAATAAAGTTGTGTTTTAAAAGGACATATGTTGTTGTTGTAACAAGAACATATGTTGTTGTTGCTCTCTTTGCCTGTCTCTATCCTGTATCTCCTTCTATCCCATTTTCGGCCCATCCAGTCAAGGCAGATGGCTGTTCAACATGAGTCTGGTTCTGCTCGAGGTTTCTGCCTGTTAAAAGGAAGTTTTTCCTTGCCAATGTGCCGACTATTGCTAAGTGCTACTCATGGTGATTCATGTTGGGCCTCTCTTTAAATAACATAACAAAGAGTCGGTCTAGACCTGCTCTTTTTGTAACAGTTAAAGTCAAAAGGTCTACTATTAGCATTAGCAGCAACAATAATGACACTATGGGGAAGACTGATGTTATTAGTTGTTGCAGTCGAGCAGGTCCACAGCAGCAGTTGGTCTGCAGTAACGATCCCACACTCTGTCTCCACCCATTCTGTAAACAGCTATTACTGTGCCGCCAACCTAACCTAGACTCTGATCAATGTTTGATCATTAACAGTCGTGTTAAGTCCTGCCTCACACGTCTTTGGTTTAATCTCTTCTCAGGTAAGCATTTGTTTCTTACTAATGTTTGTATTTATTTCTAACCAGGCATATAGTTACACAATTTAGTTTTTTAATGAGTTGAATGCTCAAATTTAAAATGGAAAAACTATTTCCAGGACTTTCTGTTTCCTCAAACTATCCCAATTAATCTGACGAGTGATGACATGTATATTTTTTATTACAGTTAATTCAAACTTAAATAAAAAAGGAGTAAATAAAAAAAAATTAATAAAAATTAAAACAACAACCGAAGTTATACCAAAAAATATGAGAATTAAATGTGGTCTGTTAAATATCAGATCCCTGTCATCTAAAGCTCTATTAGTGAACAATCTGATATCAGATTATCATATTGATTTACTCTCTTTAACTGAAACTTGGCTGTGTCAGGAAGAATATGTCAGCTTAAATGAATCCACTCCTCCCAGTCATCTTAATACTCATATTCTTCGAGACACTGGTCGAGGTGGTGGAGTGGCAGCTATCTTCAGTTCTAGTCTTCTAATCAACCCTGGACCAAAACTTAGTTTCAGCTCTTTTGAAAGCCTTGTTCTGAGTTTTTCACATCCAGCTTGGAAAACTTTACAGCCTGTTTTATTTGTGATAGTGTACCGCCCTCCTGGCGCATACTCTGATTTTCTAACTGAATTCTCAGAGTTTTTATCAGATTTAGTCCTGAGTTCAGATAAAATAATTATTGTAGGGGACTTCAATATTCATGTAGATGTTGATAATGACAGTCTTAGCATGGCATTTATGTCCCTTTTGGACTCTATTGGTTTCACTCAAAGTGTAAACCAGCCTCACCGCTTTAACCCCACCCCCACCCGTGACCTTGTTCTAGCTTATGGCTTTGAAACCGAAAACTTAATTGTCTTCCCACAAAATCCTCTTTTATCAGATCACTATCTAGTAACAATCGATGTCCTATTAACCGACTACTCTCCAGTTAACAAAAATGTACTCACAAGATGTTTGTCTGATAGGACTGTAGCTAAATTTAAGGAAACAATTCCAGCTGCTTTTAATTCTTTACCACATCTGTTTACTACAGAAAGCTCTTATGCTAATGTTAGTCCCTCTCAGCTTGATCAGTTTGTTGATAGTACTGCAGCTTTGCTGAGAAGTACTCTAGATTCGATTGCCCCCTTAAAAAAGAAGACTATCAAACGATAGAGGCTAGCTCCATGGTATGACACAGAAACTCGTAACCTGAAGCAAATGTCGTAAATGCGTAAATTTGAAAGAATGTGGCGATCCACCAAAACAGAAGAATCTCGTTTATTCTGGCAAAATAGTCTTAATAAATAATAATAAATAATAATTAATAAATACAGGAAGGCCCTACGGCATGCTCGAGGTGTCTACTACTCCTCTCTCATAGAAGAACATAAAAACAATCCCAGGTACCTTTTCAGCACTGTAGCCAGGCTGACACAGCTCAGCACACAGCCACATAAAATACACATAAAATTTGATTTGATTTGAATTTGAATTAATGTAATTTACTTTGTTTATTCTATGCTTTTTGTCTGGAGTGACACTTTTGACATAATGTTAATGTACTGTTAATAATTACATGACAAAGACACAATTAAATGGGAAATGCTATTACTTTGTTACCTAATATTATTAATATATTAAAATATCAAATCAATCAAATTTTATTTGTATAGCGCCAAATCATAGCCAGAGTTATCTCGAGACACTTTACAAAAGAGCAGGTCTAGACCGACTCTTTGTTATGTTATTTAAAGAGAGGCCCAACATGAATCACCATGAGTAGCACTTAGCAATATTCGGCACATTGGCAAGGAAAAACTTCCTTTTAACAGGCAGAAACCTCGAGCAGAACCAGACTCATGTTGAACAGCCATCTGCCTCGACTGGATGGGCCGAAAATGGGATAGGAGGAGATGCAGGATAGAGACAGGCAAAGAGAGCAACAACAACAGATGTCCTTGTTACATCAACAACAACAGGTTATACATACTTATGGTAACAATGCCAATAATAGTGGTACACTAGTGTGAAAATTTAGCAAAAAATAAATTAGCGCGAGAAGCAGAGTAATGATAAAGGCTGTAGTAATCGTAATTGTAACAGTTAAAGTCATCGGGTCTACTATTAGCATTAGCAGCAACAATAATGACACTATGGGGAAGACTGATGTTATTAGTTTTTGCAGTCGAGCAGGTCCATAGCAGCAGGTGGTCTGCAGCAACGATCTCCAGGAACCTTCAAGACAAGGGAGCACAAGAACTCCCGGGAACATATATGGTTAGTAATGTTAATGGGACCAGAAGATACAGAGTTAATGAGCTGCATTAATATGACAGAGAGAGAGAGAGACAGAGAAACACACAAACGGAGACAGAGAGATAACATAATAATAGAATATAATATTAATAACATCATACTATTATGAGGTTCTTTGCTTTGATGATTCAAGCTAAATATTTTGTCTTTAAAGCTTACCTCTGAATATCCTCACTGTTGTCTCACACTGTACTTTACAACATTAAACTTGAAGGTTGTTACAGTGGCACCCCCAGGATTTTTTCATAGGGGTGGCTGGAGATGGCCAGAATTCTGGCACATTTTAATGCCACTCTTCTATCATGTACATTGATATTTATTATTACATATTTTTGTGATTTTGCTTACCCATCTATAGTAAACAATTAAAGGAATTATTGCATAGGAAAATTAGAGAGAAGAGAAGAAAGGTAAAATCAAATCATTCTTTAAATGATTTATTCAAATCAACACTTTGATGTTGTGGATTACTCATCTAAAGTCACAAGTGTCATTACTAATTTCCACCCAGCGTAGTAGTCATTTTCACGCCCAGCGCCCACGTTGTGTAAACAGCAAGTTATCTTGTGTCACTATTAGCACCCATGGGTTGGGTTTGTAATGAGGCATGAACAGGAAAACGGGTTGCTATCTTCAGGACACAGAAAGTGACTGCCCCTTAGACCAACAAAAACCTGATCATCACCGAAGCCCAAGCCAACCCTGCGCAATTTTTATAACCACACCTGCATTACCCAATGACCCATTAAAAGCAATAAATAACTATAACTTTGTTTTACACCCCTGAAAATTGTGGATTAATAATCACAAGAGTGAATTTCCTCAGCAACATCTGAAGTCACATTTATTTTACAAACAAAGAAACACATAAGTAAATAAACATTTAAAGCCTACCTTTCTTCGATGGTCAGCGCACAGAACTTTCATAAACATAAGATCCTGTTCATCTGGAGATTTGAATCATTAATGCTGTGCCTCGTGCGGAAACATACAAAGCATAAATGTACGTCTCTTCATTGTCTCCGTTTGTGCCCGGACTGTGCGCCGTGTAGCAAAATGCGCATCACACACGCCCTTAATCACTGAGCACCATGTGCTTTAGACTGTGCACCTTCCACCATCTAAATAGGGCCCTCTGTGTTTTTTGCATGTGTGTGCATGTGATGACGTCATCAACAACGCATCAATGTTTTGTCGACTTTATTGATAGAAAAGTTGACCTGAAAAAATCAGAAGTCTCGCAACCCCTACTGCTGAGGGCTATGGGAATGCAAGGCTCAATGGAGTTATGATTCTCTGTCAGCCTGGCTACAGTGCTGAAAATGTACCTGGGATTGTTTTTATTTTCTTCCATTAGGGAGGAGTAGTAGACACCTCGAGCATGCCGTAGGGCCTTCCTGTATTTATTAAGACTATTTTGTCAGAGTAAATGAGACTTTTCTGTTTTGGTGGATCGCCACATTCTTTCAAATTTGAGCACATTTCTGTCCTGAGTTGCCCTCTTGACCGTGTGGAGGTGGTGGTTGACAGGAGAATGATGGCCAAGCTGTCCTCTCTGATGGACAACACGTCCAGACACGAACAGCACTGGGAAGCTTGTTCAGTGACAGTCTTCCCACAAAATCCTCTTTTATGAGATCACTATCTAGTAACATTCGATGTCCTATTAACCGACTACTCTCCAGTTAACAAAAATGTACTCACAAGATGTTTGTCTGATAGGACTGTAGCTAAATTTAAGGAAACAATTCCAGCTGCTTTTAATTCTTTACCACATCTGTTTACTACAGAAAGCTCTTATGCTAATGTTAGTCCCTCTCAGCTTGATCAGTTTGTTGATAGTACTGCAGGTTTGCTGAGAAGTACTCTAGACTTGATTAACCCATTAAAAAAGAAGACTATCAAACGACAGAGGCTAGCTCCATGGTATGACTCAGAAACTTGTAACTTGAAGCAAATGACGCGTAAATTTGAAAGAATGTGGGGATCCACCAAAACAGAAGAGTCTCGTTTATTCTGGCAAAATAGTCTTAATAAATACAGGAAGGCCCTACGGCATGCTCAAGGTGTCTACTACTCCTCTCTCATAGAATAACATAAAAACAATCCCAGGTACCTTTTCAGCACTGTAGCCAGGCTGACAGAGAGTCACAGCTCCACTGAGCCAAGTATTCCTATAGGCCTCAGCAGTGATGATTTCATGAGCTTCTTTAATGACAAAATCCTAAAGATTAGAGACAAAATTTGTAACCTCCTGCCGTTAACTGGTGCAGATGTATCTTTGGAAACTGCTCAAAAACCTGATGTTTACCTTGACTGTTTCTCTCCAATTGACCTTCCTGAGCTAAATTCTCTGATATCTTCGTCTAAACCATCAACCTGTCTTTTAGACCCGATTCCAACCAAGCTGCTTAAGGAAGTCTTTCCCTCAATTAGCACTTCTTTACTAGATATGATCAATATGTCTTTATCGACTGGCTATGTACCCCAGTCTTTTAAACTAGCTGTAATTAAGCCACTTGTTAAAAAGCCTACCCTTGATTCAGGCACCTTAGCTAACTATATACCTTTATCTAACCTTCTTTTTATTTCAAAGATCCTTGAGAAAGCAGTCGCTAATCAATTATGTGACTTTCTTCATAACAGTTTATTTGAGGACTTTCAGTCAGGATTTAGAGTCCACCACAGCACTGAGACAGCCCTTGTGCGAGTTTCAAATTATCTACTTACTGCTTCAGACAGAGGACTTCTCTCTGTACACTTCCCGTTAGATCTAAGTGCCGCTTTCGACACGATAGACCATCACATCCTGTTACAGAATTGAACATTTAATCGGCATTACAGGATCTGCATTAAGTTGGTTTAAATCTTATTTATCAGATCGATCTCAGTTTGTCAATGTTCATGATGTGTCCTCTATTCACACCAAAGTTAGTCATGGAGTTCCACAAGGTTCTGTGCTTGGACCGATTCTTTTTACCTTATATATGCTTCCTCTGGGTAATATCATGAGGAAACACTCCATTAATTTTCATTGTTATGCAGATGATACTCATTTATACTTTTCAATGAAGCCAGATGAAACCAATCAGCTATCTAAACTAGAAGCATGCCTTAAGGACATAAAGATCTGGATGACTAGAAACTTTCTGCTGCTTAATTCAGACAAAACTGAAGTTATTGTGCTCGGCCCAAAACACCTTAGAGATTCTTTCTATAACGATATAACTGCCCTAGATGGCATCAGCCTGGCATCTAGCACTACTGTTAGGAATCTGGGAGTTCTATTTGATCAGGATATATCCTTCATCTCCCACATAAAACAAATATCAAGGACAGCCTTCTTTCATCTTCGCAACATAGCAAAAATCAGACACATCTTGTCTCAAAACGATGCAGAAAAACTAGTCCATGCATTCGTTACTTCCAGGTTGGATTATTGTAACTCGTTACTATCAGGCTGCCCTAATAAGTCACTAAAAACTCTGCAGCTGGTACAAAATGCTGCAGCACGTGTGCTGACAAGAACTAGGAAGAGAGATCACATCTCTCCTGTATTAGCCTCTCTGCACTGGCTTCCTGTAAAATCTAGAATTGAATTTAAAATCCTTCTTCTTACTTACAAAGCTCTTAATGGTCAGGCACCATCATATCTCAAAGAGCTCATAGTGCCATATTACCCCTCTAGAACATTGCGCTCCCAGGATGCAGGCCTGCTTGTGGTACATAAAATCTCTAAGAGTAGTGTTGGAGGTAGAGCCTTCAATTACCAGGCCTCCCTCCTCTGGAACAATCTACCAGTCAAGGTCCAGTAGGCAGACACCCTCTCTTCTTTTAAGAGTAGACTTAAAACTTTCCTCTTTGATAAAGCTTATAGTTAGGGCTGGCTCAGGCTTGGACTAGCCCATAGTTATGCTGCTATAGGTTTAGACTGCCTGGGGGATCTGACACACCAAGCTTCTGTGTCTCTCTCTCTCTCTCTCTCTGGGTCTCTGTGTTTCTCTCTCTCTCTTTCTCTCTCTCTCCCTGTCTGTCTGTCTCTCTCTCGCTGTCTCTCTGTCTCTCTGTCTCTCTGTCTCTCTCCAACTCTCTCTCTCTCCCTCTCTCTCTCGCTCCCTCTCTCTCTCTCTCTCTGTCATATTAATTCAGCTCATTAACTCTGTATCTTCTGGTCCCATTAACATTACTAACCATATATCTTCCCGGGACTTCTCGTGCTCCCTTGTCTTGAAGGTTCCTGGAGATCGTTGCTGCAGACCACCTGCTGCTGTGGACCTGCTCGACTGCAACAACTACTAACATCAGCCTTCCCCATAGTATCATTATTGTTGCTGCTAATTCTAATAGTAGACCTGTTGACTTCAACTGTTACAATTACGATTACCTCAGTCTTTATCATTACTCTGCTTCTCTCACTAATTTATTTATTTATGTATTCTGCTAATCTCCACCCTAGTCTACCACTATTATTGGCATTGTAACCATAAGTATGTGTCTGTTGTTGTTCATATAACAAGGACATATGTTGTTGTTGTAACAAGAACATCTGTTGTTGTTGCTCTCTTTGCCTGTCTCTATCCTGTATCTCCTTCTATCCCATTTTCGGCCCATCCAGTCAAGGCAGATGGCTGTTCAACATGAGTCTGGTTCTGCTCGAGGTTTCTGCCTGTTAAAAGGAAGTTTTTCCTTGCCAATGTGCCGAATATTGCTAAGTGCTACTCATGGTGATTCATGTTGGGCCTCTTTTTAAATAACATAACAAAGAGTCGGTCTAGACCTGCTCTTTTTGTAAAGTGTCTCGAGATAACTCTGGCTATGATTTGGCGCTATACATATAAAATTTGATTTGATTTGAATTTGAATTAATTATATAAAATTATTAATTGTAATTTACTTTGTTTATTCTATGCTTTTTGTCTGGAGTGACACTTTTGACATTATGTTAATGTACTGTTAATAATTACATGACAAAGACACAATTAAATGGGAAATGCTATTACTTTGTTACCTAATATTATTAATATATTATAATATCAAATCAATCAAATTTTATTTGTATAGCGCCAAATCATAACCAGAGTTATCTCAACAGGTCTACTATTAGCATTAGCAGCAACAATAATGACACTATGGGGAAGACTGATGTTATTAGTTGTTGCAGTCGAGCAGGTCCATAGCAGCAGGTGGTCTGCAGCAACGATCCCCTGGAACCTACAAGACAAGGGAGCACAAGAACTCCCGGGAACATATATGGTTAGTAATGTTAATGGGACCAGAAGATACAGAGTTAATGAACTGCATTAATATGACAGAGAGAGAGAGAGACAGAGAAACACACAAACGGAGACAGAGAGAATTTCCTCAGCAACATCTGAAGTCACATTTATTTTACAAACAAAGAAACACATAAGTAAATAAACATTTAAAGCCTACCTTTCTTCGATGGTCAGCGCACAGAACTTTCATAAACATAAGATCCTGTTCATCTGGAGATTTGAATCATTAATGCTGTGCCTCGTGCGGAAACATACAAAGCATAAATGTACGTCTCTTCATTGTCTCCGTTTGTGCCCGGACTGTGCGCCGTGTAGCAAAATGTGCATCACACATGCCCTTAATCACTGATTGCCATGTGCTTTAGACTGTGCACCTTCCACCATCTAAATAGGGCCCTCTGTGTTTTTTGCATGTGTGTGCATGTGATGACGTCATCAACAACGCATCAATGTTTTGTCGACTTTATTGATAGAAAAGTTGACCTGAAAAAATCAGAAGTCTCGCAACCCCTACTGCTGAGGGCTATGGGAATGCAAGGCTCAATGGAGTTATGATTCTCTGTCAGCCTGGCTACAGTGCTGAAAATGTACCTGGGATTGTTTTTATTTTCTTCCATTAGGGAGGAGTAGTAGACACCTCGAGCATGCCGTAGGGCCTTCCTGTATTTATTAAGACTATTTTGTCAGAGTAAATGAGACTTTTCTGTTTTGGTGGATCGCCACATTCTTTCAAATTAGAGCACATTTCTGTCCTGAGTTGCCCTCTTGACCGTGTGGAGGTGGTGGTTGACAGGAGAATGATGGCCAAGCTGTCCTCTCTGATGGACAACACGTCCAGACACGAACAGCACTGGGAAGCTTGTTCAGTGACAGGCTCCTTCACCCGCAGTGTCTCACAGAGAGATACTGCAGGTCTTTTCTTCCTGCAGTGGTCAGACTATATAATCAACAGTAAACACACCAAAATGGACACAATGTGCAACAATACTCTTGTTGAGAGTGCTGCAACTCTCCATAACATGCGCAATACTTATTTTTATTTATTAATGTGCAAAACTTCACTTCATCTCACTTCTCAAAATGTGCAATACTCTTTACTTATCTCATTAGTTCTGTACATATTTTTTAGGATACACTTATTTACTTACTTATTTTAATATGCCCTACATTGTAATGTTGCACTGTCCCCTTTGCTGCTGTGACACTGTAAATTCCCTCTTGTTGGACGAATAAAGGATTATCATGTCTTATCTTAGCATTTGCTTCAGATTACGAGTTTCTGAGTCATACCAAGGAGCTAGCCTCTGGCGTTTAATAATCATCTTTTTTACAAGGGCAATAGAATCTACAGTACCTCAGTGAACCTGCAGTACTATCAACAAACTGATCAAGCTGAGAAGGACTAGCATTAGCACAAGAGCTTTCTGTAGTAAAGAGATATGCTGTAGAATTAAAAGCAGCTGGAATTATTTTAACTGTACTCAGGACTAAATCTGATAAAAACTCTGAGAATTCAGTTAGAAAATCAGAGTATGGGCCAGGAGGGCGGTACACTATAACAAATAAAATATGCTGTAAAGTTTTCCAAGCTGGATGTGAAAAACTCAGAACAAGGCTTTCAAAAGAGCTCAAACTAAGTTTTGGTCTAGGGTTGATTAGAACACTAGAATTGAAAATAGCTGCCACTCCAACACCTCAACAAGTGTCTGGAGGAGTATGAGTATTAAGATGACTGGGAGGAGTGGATTCATTTAAGCTAACATATTCTTCCTGACACAGCCAAGTTTCAGTTAAAGAGAGTAAATCAATATGATTATCTGATATCAGATTGTTTACTAATAGAGCTTTAGATGACTGAGATCTGATATTTAACAGACCACATTTCATTTTCATTTTTTTTGGCACAACTGGTTTTAATTTTAATTAGATTTTAATGATTTAGTTGTTTAATAATTCAATTTTAAATTAACTGTAATAAAAGGCCTGGGTTGGGGGGCAGACAGTCTCTGCCTCCTGGTCTCAACTCTGGCTTGTCAGGTTTTACGACTAACAAACTAAGCCATATTACGAGACAAAAGAGCTGCACCATCCAAAGTGGGATGCATGCCATCTCTCCTAATCAGACCAGGCTTTCCCCAGAATGTCTGCCAGTTATCTATGAAGCCCACATCGTTTGCTGGACACCACCTCGACAGCCAGGAGTTGAATGATGACATGCGGCTATACATGTCATCACTGGTCAGAGTAGGCAGGGGTCCAGAGAAAACTACGGAGTCCGACAGAATATAGATCACCAGCTTAATGTTTTTGTTCCAGTGTTACTGTAGTACTCTAGGTTGGTTGTTTTTTTGTATGTTTTTGTTTTGCTGTAGGCTTATTCATGACAGGGTTTCTGTGATAATAAACTGACTAATGTGTTTTATTACATATTGTATCCACAGATTGCCTCTGTTCTTCACTGAAGAGCTTCAAGCTGCCAAGATGCTCTCCATATTGAAACAAAGCAAACTCAGATGTCTTTTTAACCTTCTGTGTATCACTGCTGTAATTGGTGTGCTGTTATCATGGGAGTTCACTTTGCATTCCCTCGGACCTCAGCAGTCAAGCCTTTGTGCATGTCACAAATGCTTAAACGATGATGATCCAGGCTTTAGGAAGGTTGTAAATGCATCTCTTAAGCCCTTTTTGTCAAGACTTGACAAAACATCAAAGGATGCTTTCAACTGGTGGAAGGTAAATGTCAACTTATCCTTAAAGACAGTATTCTCTTTTTTGTTCACTGTGAATTGTGAGATATACTAAATGGTCCTGCAGCAAAACTGGCAACTATAACTATGGTTACATCAGCACCTTTTGCACTGGAAACCAAAATAGGTTGCAAACTGCAGCCTCGGTCTCACTCCCAACTCATCAAATTGTGCAGCTGGGTCAGTGGCCAAACATTTAAAAAATGCAGCTGTACCCCTATAGCATCATTAGCATGTCCACCAGCTTATTGTTCTGGTGTGGTGTCAGAGTCTGGTGACGTAGTATAATAAGTGCCATAGTCTCCTTATAGTGGAGGTTTATTCACGCAAGTATCTATTTGAACCCAAACCAGGATTTGTTTCATACTGGGTTCTGATGGTGCACAAACCTAACCAAATTCCAGTTTCTGGTCTTTGTTTATACAGGTTTCGGGGGTTGATCTCAACAGAAAGCGCTCTCATTTACATTAGAAACAAGACCTTATTAACATATGGTGAAAACAACCGTTCTCTCTCCGTCTCTCGCCGAGGGAGCCCTTACTTTCCCTTATTTATAATAGCTTTGTGACACTTTATGATTAACACCAACCCTGGAGGCATGTGAAATTGTGAATTAAAGCGGTAACTTGTTTTTGTTGTAGAAATGAGGCAGTACTACAGGTAGATGGTGGGTGGGATTAAATGAAAATACAATTAATATAATTTGTCTTATGTGTGTCAGCATTTACAGGGAGAAAAAGGCAACTTCAGTTTCTTCCAGATGACAGTGGACAAGCTGTTTCATGTGTTCCCACCCGTTCAAAATGTTGTAGAATCCAGCCCTGACCGCTGCAGGACTTGTGCAGTGGTGGGGAATTCTGGTAATTTGAAGGGATCATATTACGGACCTCTAATAGACTTTCATGATGTTGTAATAAGGTAAATCATCAGACAATAAAGTTCTAACACTCAATACAAAATTACTGCCACCTTTAAAGTTCTTCAAGTCTAGTTTCACAACATTCTAGTTTCATCGAGTAAAAATGTATCTAAAATAAATCACCATATAGTTTTCTTTTGGCTGCATGATATTTAATATGTATTCCCCTGTTTCATTTAGAATGAACCGAGGCCGTACCAAAGGCTATGAGAAAGATGTTGGGACCAAAACAACTCATCATGTAATGTATCCAGAGAGTGCTATTTATCTGGACAACACCACTCATCTTGTGCTGTTTCCATTCAAGACAAGCGATTTCAAATGGCTCCTCAATGCTTTCAAACCAGCGTAAGTATCAAACAAAAGTTGTTGTTGCCATTTTGCTGTATTCTTCTTCTTTGACTATATTACAGCTTGCTGTACAGCAAACATAATTGACGACTGTAACTTCCCCCATTGGTTTCTTAAATGCCTATATAAAGCCTCAGCATTACGGCCGCTGCCATGTTGGTTTTCTGGAGCCAGAAGTGACCATATTTGGACGACAGGGTAGAGAGAGGAGAGAAGGGCTAAAACACCAAGCTATCCAAGTTACAGTCTACATCCTTGGCTCGTTCATTAGCTGAAGAATAAGCTTTTCCATCGTGGTTCTATCTGTTATGGTTACTGACTGAAGTTGTGTATTTATCAGAAGAGAGTAGTTAAAAGAGCTTGTGGACTCGTCGCTCGCTCCCTTGTATCTCCATTGAGAGAGTGTTGGCCCCCCGCTGTCCCTTTGCAGGAAAAACATCAACAGTCATGACTCCTATGCAATGGCTGACAATGATGTATAATGTGTGAAATAATGTACTGAAATAAAGTCCCCAGAAGTCACCTACAACATGAACAGGCTTTAGTGACTGGAATAAGCTGAGGTGACAACTAGCAGACAGACAGTTGCAGAGTTGTGTGATTATTTTTTGTTGGTTCATCACTTTGAGCGCATTTTCACATTGATTGTGCATCGTTATTTGATCCATTAACTAATGTTATGTTTAAGGGATGGGGAGGTGAGCCATTGTATTTTCAACTAGGTAATTTTCATATATCAGTATCTCCATGTGTCTATATCCACAATCAAAAACAACATCATACAATCCAAGAATGTCATTTATATTCTTAATGGTTATTTTGTACAATTATGACTCACTGTTGCCATTGTTAAAGGGACAGATATAAGAAATTCAAAAATCTAATGATGGTAACATAAAGGAAACCATTCAGTATTTGAAGGGAACCTTAGTTACAAATAGTATAGCTAGACAGTAATTTGAGAACACACTGATTCAACTTGTGAAACAACCAGAGACCACCAAACAATGTACAGGCTTTCCTCTCTCATAAGGTCAACCTTTTTTTCTGATAGACTGTGAGAGGAGGCATTTGAGGTGTATAGAAATGTAAGAAAGCTAAAAGATGTCATGATAGATATTATACGTGAATAACCTGATGGTTGCATTTATTAATTTAGAATAACGTGTAGATTTCCTTTTACAATGCAACTTTTATTTTTCCTAAGCAATACTTCGTAAAGACAGGAAATATTGAACCAGGTCATTTCCTGCTGAATTTATAAACTAATGTTACCTCCAACAGGAACGTGAATTCAAAGAGTAGAGCGAACAAGGATTTGGTGAGTATTTAGAATGAGTTTGCATCAAACTTGCATATACATTTTCATCTAGTAAAAACATGTAAGAAAAACAACTGCAGAAAAACAGCTATTTTTAAGTGTCGGTTTAAGGCCAAGTCTGATTTATAACAGGTGATGATCCTAAATCCAGCTTTCATGAAATATGTTCATGAAACGTGGCTGCAAAAGAAGGGCAGCTACCCGTCTACCGGCTTTATGGCTTTGATTCTCAGCCTGCAAATTTGTGATGAGGTAGGTTCACATCACACTATCATTATTTATGCTATTCCACTTACAGTTTGTGGCAATAAGAAATCGTAATGCTTCAGCAAATACAAGAAACAATATATCAATAAAAATTTAGAGTTTAAAAATAGGCAAAAAATATCTTTTAAATAAAAGTTTTTTTTAATAAAAGCATTGAATTTGTGTTCATTTTGAGTGAGGGGTACATGTGACCAATTTTTACCAGGAGCCGCGCGCGGTTCTCGGCAAAAAATACACAGTGAAAATGAATCGTGATGAGTCCTATTGATCTCTGACATTAACATCTCTTCCTGTAGTAAAAGTCACAGGTATGGAGAGTAAAGTAGGTCAACACTTCCGGTATGCTTTTTCGAAGTAAAAGCCTATCTGGAATTGTGACTCCCCCCGTTTGTACCATAGACTGTATAAAAAGATGGATGACATGCTCCCTAAAAGTCAAACCAAAAAATTTTGAGCGCCCCCTGCTGACTGGCTGCAGTATAGGTATAAAGCCCGCGTCCTCCATGTTAACAGGTGGGACATGGGTCAAACTATAAAATCAAATTACACGCCAGATAATTTTTTCTCAAACATGGTTTGTGTCATAATAGTTAGTTCTTATCATGCTGATTTACATCCAAGTGTTAATTTTTCTGACAAGTTTATTTTTAACTAGTTATTTGATGCTGTAAAAATAATTATTTGACTGACAGATCTGTTGACAAATCAGTTCCGGTTATCGCTACAGTCATTCAAGTTTCCATACCTGTGAAAGTTAACCTCAGACCAACACGCGCAGGATCCTTGCTGTTTTTTGTGTGCGCGTTTTGGTTAGCGGAAGAGGCTGCTCGGGCTTTACCCGCCGATCTCTACTGCGCAGTCTCTGGCTCCAAATGATGTTACCATGGCCTATCACAGGGGCTATTTTGGCAATAACGTTTGTACAATGGGAGCAGACGTAGCATCGTCCATCTACATTACATCATCATCATCAAACAGTTTTGACAAGCGCATCTATTTCATCCTGCACAGCTTTTTTTGTCTACAGAATACAGTTACAGATGGAAGAGCCAGCTGACAAGAGAGTTACAGAGACACAGTGGGAGAAAATAAGTGAGTTAGGGAAAAGTAGACATGGCGTGCTCTTAAATGAGAGAAGTAGAGAAAACCAAGCTTTTAAGACTGGACAGACTCGTATATGTTCCGTGACCATGGCAATTATTAAACGCGGACATTGTCTGACACTGTCACTCCGTTTGTCTCTGTTAACAGAGACTCCAGGCTGCAGTTTAGTTCAAACACTTCACTGATAAACCTGGAGTTACACAAAGCAACATCCGTCTCCATCATCGTGACTAGTTTTCCTCATATATTCCGCACTTCGGTTCTTATATGTACCAGTATGTGCCCTCTCTCTCTCCCCCTCGCTCTCGCTCTCTCCAGCAGTCCGTCAATGTACAGGGAGTTTAAATATTATTTATTTCATAGTCCTTGCCTTTTATAAAATTCACCATGAGAAAAAGTCTAACTGCAACTGCTTTTCGGCAAAACACAAAATAAAATTTGGCAAACATAAAATATAAAGTGAATTCTCCTATTATGGTCAAATCTTGATGATTCTGTCAGGAGGCAGAGAGAGAGCAGCCT
The DNA here is from genome assembly GCF_022749685.1 of Semicossyphus pulcher. Taxonomy (NCBI): domain Eukaryota; kingdom Metazoa; phylum Chordata; class Actinopteri; order Labriformes; family Labridae; genus Semicossyphus; species Semicossyphus pulcher. The sequence goes on from NW_027211726.1 coordinate 26,780,762, forward strand.
CAGTGAACAGGTAAAGCTGTCTCTTTCATTTGATTTCAGTATGGACAACATTCTACTAGCATGTGAATATGGCTCTTTAAATCCTGCTATAATGTGTACCAGACAGTTATCATTTGAATTAATTTGTTTTCATTTACAAATAAAAACACTTCCATCACAAACTGGGGCATAAAATATAACCATAACCGTAATACAGGAAATAAAGGTTTTGACCCCCAGACCCCCCAACATGCAAACACATACTATATTTCTTGCCCAATATTGAAGTATTCATTATTATTACTGTTAAATTATGAGAGCTCTGTGTAAAAGTTATAATAAGGATTTTTATAAAAACTATTTAGCCTAATTGTATTTTCTTTATTTGATTTGACAGATGTTCAAAATTTAAAAATGTATGGTACTGAATCGGAACGCAGGTCAGACATTATGATGGTCCAAAAAAATCTCTAACTGGACCTCTTTCAAGTTTCATTGAGTACCCCTGGGGTCCGTTTCACAAAGCAGGTTCAACAAACTCTGAGTAGGTTCTCAGTACTACAGGTACTCAGTTAAAATTTGCTGGCTTTTTGGTTTCAGAACAGTTGATCAGAGTTAGTTCAATCAACTCTGAGTAGGTTCAGCTGGAGTTAAGTGTGTGCACGCTGACTATAAAAAGCCAGCATTAATGGAGCCCGATACCACAATTCACCATGGCAACGGTACACAAAAAGAGGTCCTCCTACGTCACACCAGTGGAGCTCGAAATCCTCACGCGGACGTTCAGCGAATACGAGCATGTTTTTAGAAAAATATAGTAACACAGCTGCAGCTGCAAAAGAGAGAGAAGCAGCGTGGGAAGAAACTGCTGCTCGAGTAAATTCGAGTTTGAACTGTTCTATTTATTTAATACTTAATCACGACCGGAAGCTAAAATTTATATTAATTTAGGAGCAATCCAGCGGGAGAAAAACGTACATGGAAGCAGTTAACAATAAAATACCACAAAGGTGCGGCTCAGGCTGAACAGGCTCATGACTGAACCTCACTTCAATCATATTTTAAATAATAAACTACTGAAATATCATTCAGTGGCTGTTTAAATGTGCATTAGTTTTATCCCTAACATGATGCTGACTTCACATACATTATAATTTATGTTGATTAAACTGAATTGTGTTAGTTTAAAAAGAAATCCAATAACTTACGGCATCTTATTTGAGTGCTCTCGGCAGTGGTGGTGGAAAATCTAAAAATGATGACTTTGACACAGATTTGTCTTTTGATTTTTTTATCATAATTATAAAAGACTTTTGCAAAGGGGTCAGAGCACCACAGAGACGCATCGTTTTTTATTTGTAACCGCTCAAACACGCGTGAGACGGGCTGAATGAATGAGGAAGTCGAATGAGGGTTTTTTGTATTAAAGAGGGAGGAGACAGAGCGAAATTCCGAGTTTCCTGAAGAAAACCTGCTCCCCACCAGGTTAGGTTCATAGAGTCTGTTACTACGGTAACTGACCGAGAGCTTAAGTTACCTCTCTCTGTGAAACAGGCTAGAGTTACCCCTCTTTCTCTGGTTTGAGTTACCTCCCTTTGTGAAACGGAAAACTCAGTTTCCCTCATTTCAGGGTTAACAGACTCAGAGTTTTCAATAAACCTGCTTGGTGAAACGGACCCCTGATCTATACAGTAATTGGTTTGTACACAATGCTTTTATTTTGAAGTGTTTCTCCGGCCGTTGTTGTCATTTTTTTTAACTTTATTTGTAACTTTTCAAGAAAGTTATTTGATTGATAAAGTCACTCACAGGCTCCTTTTTGCTGTTCCTGCTTAATATTCTTTGAATTAAAACCGTAGTCATAAGTCTCGCGCAGGCCACAAGTATAGTCTCCCGCAGGCCATAAGTATACCTGTTAGTAAAAATGAATAAATAACATCATGTTATCATACAGACGTAACTTGGGTGTGATCTATCCCTCTCTCCCCCTAGCTCGCCGTCTCGTCTCGTCTCGGCTCATACGGATGTTTTCGCTGTGTGTTACTTAAGGTCCCGTTTCTAATGTAAGTAAGATCATTTTCTGTTAAGAACAACCATCGGAAACCTTTAAAACAATGACCCGGAACTACCCCTGGATATGCACGCTGCGGACATAGGTGAGGACAGTGGACGAGCAGCGGAGGAGCAACCCTGCCTACTCCCCGAACAAAGTATCTAGAGCCATGAAGAGAGAGAGTCCCGTCAGTGAAGGTCCAATATGCTCCATGATCCGCCTTTGCGATGTTGCAACTCTCTCTCTATGGCTATGAAAGTACCGTCACTCACTCATTCAGTCAGTCAGTCACATACAGACCCATGTGTAGGGCTGACCACGGTGGTCAGCCAAAAAAATCACCTAACAGCCGTAACACTACAGTTAACTGATTAACTCAACACATCTTGGTAATGTAGAATGTAAAACAGAAGTTAAAAAAGGACAGTTTGTTATTTAACTATTTCCTCATCTCCAGTCTTGCTAATCTAGGCTAACCAGCCTCTGGCTCCAGGGGGAAGTGCAAAAGTGGCTGAAGAGGGTCGTGTTTCAAGTAAAAAAAAGTGTTCTAGGACTCTAAGAGGGATAGAGAGTTACATAGAAGTTAATGCTACTTTGCAGTTAACAATGATGTTCTCATAAAACAGTTTGAAGCTTAATCCAAGGGGCAACTGGACTTTGTTAAAGTTCTTGAAGATGTTTCACCTCTCATCTGAAAGGCTTCTTCAATTACTAAAATGACTGGTGAACAGAGCTAGAAACCACCTCCCTTAACAGTGAAAGGTGATGTTTCAGGCCACCACCTATAATGTAAACCCAACGACCCACCAACACCAGAGGGAGTTAACGATTATCTACGCAAACAGCCCGGGTTAACAATTCTTAATTGATTACACATCTATTTGCATACTAATGACCTACAGAGGCTTATAGTTCTTGCTCTGTCCATCCGTCAGTTTAGAACTGAAGAAGCCTTTCTGATGAGAGGTGAAACGTCCAGTTGCCCTTTGGGTAAAGCTTTGACCTGGATGACTGAGAACGCAGACTGACTTGAAAGCCTTCAATGGTTTTATCTGTAGATATGCACATTATAAAATTACAACAACAAAAAAAATTAATTGATAGTCACTGCATATTTTTTGTTCTTCCCAGGTCAGTGTGTTTGGGTTTGGAGCAAACAGAGATGGAGCCTGGAACCATTACTTTGAAATACTCCGAAACAAAGAGTTCAGAACTGGAGCTCATCCTGGAGAGCATGAATATAAAGTTATTGAGCAACTAGCACACTTTGGGAAAATCCTTTTTTTTAAAGGATGGTGAATTTTGTTTCTCTTTCTGTCTGGAGTCTTTCTGTAAGTGTCAAGCTTGAGCAGCATCAATACTGAATTTTGCGCCCCCTGTGGACAAAGCTGTACCTCTTATCTCTTTGCTTAAGTGTTGGTTTTTAACAAAAAAAACATCCTGCTTTCTTTTAACAGCCATATGTATCATTCACTTTACATTTTGCCTGGGAAATGTCAACAAAGGCAGCGTGCAGTTAATCGCTTCTCTGACACCCGCCCCTGCCAGCAGTTTCAGGCATTAAAAATAAGTATATAGAAATAATCAATCTTGTCGCTGATGGTCTGGTTTGATTTTGTAGGTCATAAAGAGTCATCAGAATTAATTTCAGTCTGTTTCATAACCAGCGAAAAACTCCTCACAGGGACTTTAAGTAGGTAACAAGGTTGTTGCAGATAAAATTAAGTAAAGTGTTTAACTAGTAGGTTAGGACTCTTGTTTGTTTCTGTTTGCTTGAATGATGTATGTGTATTTTCCTGTATTTTTTGTGGCTTATGAGATGAACCATAAGGCTCTCTGTGAAGTCATCCAGTAAATCTATTGGAAAGTGACCAGGAAACTCAGGATCATGTGGACCATTGCCATTATTGTCATTGTTAATTTGTGACAAATAAAATCATTTCCAAATAATATTTAGCGTCACTTAGTGATTTCTTTGGTGAACAGGCATGTAAAAAGCAGGATGATATACAGCCAGCAGGTCGGTATGTAAAGGATGATAAACAGCTGGTAGGTCTTTATGTAAGGGATAATGTACAATGAGATTACAGTCATTATAGCAGAATTAAACCCTGACAGGGTTTATATAGGACAAGAAACCCTACTTTGACTTTAGCAAATTGACAGTGTTTAATGAGCTCATCTCCCATATCAGATACATTGGTAATACATTTATTAACTTGAAACATAAATAGGTATTAGAATACGTATCAGGAAGGGAAACTGATTTATTTGAACATTTCCTCCACCTCCAGTTACACTTATAGTGGGAATGTTCTAAAAGTACTTCAATCAGGAGAGACTTCATTAAGATTGAACAATCATTTATTTACAAGTTTGGAAAGAATGAAATGTGCAAAGTCTTAGACTCCATCATGATGTCTTCATGTACTTGAAGATGTTGAGAGGCCGAGAGCAGGACAGGATACCCCCCGATGGAGTCTTGACACTGGTGGTGGTGATGATGGTGAAGACAGGATGAGCTGAGGAGCTGGACTTGGACCCTGATGAGATGGATTGGAGGTGAACTGGGTGGAGGAGGGTCACAATGATCGAGCTGAAACGACAAACTGTCTGCGAAAGAGAGGAGAACAGATTTAAAATTTGACAGCAGCGGGATGATTGGTCGACAGACATCAAGGCTGAATCAGGTTGGTTTAGTACTTAAATAGTATACGCCCATAATCAGCTGATCACTAGACAGGAAGGACAGAGTGGGAGAGAGAGAACGTGACGTGAATGAATGATGCTTAATGAATGAATGAGTATGAACAGTCTTCCTGGTTGAACTTACGCTCAGCTACATTTCAGTCAGGAGAGACTTCATTAAGATTGAACAATTATTTATTAACAAGTTTGGAAAGAATGAAATGTGCAAAGTCTTTGGCTATTAGACTCCATTGTGATGTCTTCATGTACTAGAAAATGTCGAGAGGCCAAGAGCAGGATAGGATACCCCCCCAAAACAATAATGTAAGTAGTAAGTCAGTAAAGTAGTAGTAGTAGTAGTAAAGTAATGACAGAGCCATAAAACCACTCTCTGTGATGCAGGCCTTACCTTACCGGGCAGCAACAGGATTCTAAGAAGAGTTAAAAGAATAAAACACAGTAACATGAATAATTGATTGCCTTATCAAAACAATTAGACATTCACATTCTCCTTGGTAGCCAGCGATTGGTCGTGCATGAGTGAGGTCACGATAGACTTTTGTGAGGTGTATGCTGATCCGATGACCTGATCGCGCCACTAAGGCTGAGTGTTAAAGGTCATAATGACCCAAAGCTGACGAAGGCTGCATGGCCTATACGTGAGGTGCATGTTGGAACCTATATGATCTATATGTTCTTACCAAGTGCATGGTGTGTGTAAATGCCCTCCCCCGCCATGAGACCTTGTGACACACGTGTACCCCCACCCATTAGCAACACCACACATAGCATCACCACCACCCATTAGCAACACCACACATAGCATCACCACCTCCAGTTATATGAAAAGCTTACCTACCAGGTAACTTGAGACTTACAAAGGAACTGTTTGACAAGGTCAGAAATGAACAGAGACTTTTGATAAAGTCAGCATTGACCAGGAGCTGAAGTACTGACCCGAAGCAAAATAACATTTAACATAAAGCAAAGACTGAGAGCAGTTGATGCAAACTTCAAATTACACAGAGCAATGATTATGTAAACATTAGCAACAAGTGGGATAGTCAAGTAAACGTGAGCAATAAAGATGCAACAATGAATAAAAACAGCCACAAGACTGATGATGTATTTTAAACATGACCATCTGACAGAATAACCACGTGACAGAATGACTACGTACTATTTCTGGTGCATAGAAACCTGCAACAACGAAAGTTTGAAGATTGTTGGCAGAGTTTTCAATGTAATAAAGACCAGAGCAACATCAGTGCAGAGGTCACATGAATGAATAATTGATTCACGAGGAGCACGCAGAAGTTAAAACTTACCAAGTTGATGAATATGACGCCACTGTGGAATACAATGAATGCGCGTGTTGTTTCTCAGACATCGATGATGCGCAGATGATGAAAAGAACTTCCGTTGACACCGACTTGATTGTATATAAGCATAGGTTTATTACAAAGAATCAGCATCAGACAGGTTTCATGAATACCTGGGAGATCATCACGGCCGAATAGTGTCTCCCCGAATTACAGTTCTACATGCACTTATATATGTTGGGGGTGTGTATATGTTTCTTCTTCTTTACCATAACAGGACAAATACCCTCAGACCCTCAGACTGGGGGTCGTTCAATGCATCACCTAATAAGGAGTGAACCTCTTCTCAGTGTACATTATGTTCCTTTACATCATTGTATAAACAGAGCCCATGGACATATTTACGACTCTTACAAAGGACTCTACAGAATCCTCCACGTAAGCATTTCCACCTCAGGTCAGATACTTCATATTTCCCCCCTTCGAGACTACACAGAGTCTCGGAAGAGAGAAAACTGTCCCATTCAGAATGTTCATTGCATCCCTTCTGTCTGAGCTTGCTATAGCATAACTTTAGCAATAATTTTGAAGTGTGAGAGCGAAAAACCTATCTGGCAGCTATCTCTTCTGTAATATCCATCAAACAATCTAGACAGGAAAATTCTCCCACGGTCCCTCTGCCCCAGGCAACCACATATAGTACTTCAAGTCAATTCAAACGGAGAGTTCTAAAAAACTTTGTAAATTAACAAATTGTGTGCAAACGTATGTGGGAACCTCAGAAATAAAATCAGAAAATGTCCAGAGTGAGGCTGGTCGACCCATCGCACCTTCCTGTGGACCTTTCCCTGCCTAACACCTCTATCCCTAAATATTCGAGAAAAAAAAGAAAACACCTGAGATCCCAATGTATTTGCATCATAATAGAAAACATAATTCTCAAAGCTAGTATAATAAAGAAACCCCATACTCTTCACTCCTCATACGCCCCTGTTATAAACCCTTAAATGTTACTCAGTTATAGCGAACTCAAAAACTAAACCCCAAGCATTATATATTACTAGGATTGTCACTAACATAAATGTCCGATTCTCATTTCGCATGCACTAGTGTATATTAAAAACTACAAAGTATCCATTTATATCACAGATTATAATATAATATTGTAAAACAACATCAAATACTGTAAAAATGTGTAGAATAAACATGTTAACATATCAGACTGTTGCTCCTCAGCAACATCAACTTCTCGTGTAATGTACTCTCAATGTCATTTTTAAAACAGGGTGTGTTGTTATAGTCCTTGTTCAGGGTCCTCTGTCCATTTGTACTGTCCATTTTTGAATGTTTGAATGTTTGAGTCCATTCAGGCTGTGAGGATCCCTGGACAAGCAGTCACCCTCAGATTGATCTCCCCCATGTTGTCCTGGGAAGAAAGAAAATATCAGCCAGTATCTTGCAAAAACATCAAATGCAATATATTTGTAATTCATTTTCTCATTTTTTCAATTTTTGATTCACTTTTCCATTTCCCCCCTTTAACCATACTGATCCCCATACATCAAACACTCAACAACAAAAAGTGATAAGATAGCATCAAAAATAAATGTTGAGATTATAATAAAGTTAGATATTCAAAATGGATATGTCTCAATCATTTCGCTTTCTAGCGCCACTTCCTCCTCATCTTCACTCGGGTCATCCCTACGTAGTAGAGGCATCTGGGTGTTATCTCCTGGCATCACAACACCAATCCATCTCAGTATCATAGCCTTTGCAAAAGTCAACATCAGTGTACAAAAACAAAACATCACACACAGTGACAGAATTACTGCCACCATAATCTGAACCAATATAGCTCCCATTGGTCCAAATTTGTCTTGCAACCAAGCATTAGCAGACCATCCAGCTCCTTCCGATGGACCAAATGCATCCCTAATGAGGCGCAACGCATCTATGACACTAGTTATGTTGTCAGAGCTATCAGGAATCAAAGTGTAACAGGCATCTCCAGTCAGGTTTAAAGCTACGCATAGGCCACCTTGTTTAGCCAAAATATAATCGAGAGCCATGTCATGTTTCAGCAACGTCAATCTGTGACTCTTCTGTGTGAATTTGACAAATATTCGAAACCTCTTATAATCTCATTTGCAAAACCCTGTAGGGTGTAGGTGATATTATCAATATGATCAGCCAAGAATGTTACTCCATACCACGGAAACAATCCTATACCCCATTTCTCACCCAAACTTATCCTCCAATGATATGACTCCAAATCATGAAACTGTGCCATGTCTCTTTTCCTCCTGCTCCTAGCAATCTCATTAGATTGGACCTTATCAGCTTCCTGTCCCTTGTGGACAACAAAAACATCATAGGGAAGTTTTAGCTTTGCCATCTAACAACATCCAGTCCATCCATAAGGCAGAAATATGTATGCCTTATTATCACAGACCCACCAAATATCCTTGAAATTACCTATAGTTACATTTCCTGGCAAAGCCTGATGTTTTACATTTAAAGTTTTACTCTGTCGACGATCTGGTGCATGAATGGTCACTGTATATGTCTGCTCATCAACTTTTCGACTACTCTTCAGGAATTGCATCGTGTAGCTGTCACATTCTGATATTCCCATAAACATATCAGCCCCACCATGAGTATTATTTGAACAAAAACAGGTTAGGCTCAGGAACTGCTGTTATGGCATTTTCATATTGATCAAGTAAATTTGCATATGGTAATTCCTTCATCCAGGTACAATTACCTTGAGTTCTAAATAAATGTAATGACACAAACATCCAAAGATCCGATGCTGCTTGTTGATTATACTGTAGCCACGATAATGCATAATTTTGACAATCAGACGCCAATGGTTCCGGTACCGTCTCTAAAATTGAAGGCAATGTGCCCGGAGTTGGAACTCTCACCACACAAGGACAATTCATGTTACTAGCTAATCTTACAGAGTGAGTTAGCTGTTGAAACCACTAATTCCTACTAGCCCATGGATCTGCAATTTGCATTGTTGAAGAGTCAAACCCAAATGCTTTTCACTTAATTTCTCGCTTCTGTAGCGCATGATTTTGTTCAGTCCTGTCTATTGGTTCCCAGTCTAGGTCAACAGAGTAATTGTCCACAACAGGTCTTGTCTTCTGAAATGTCGCGGATGTATCTGTATCATTCTTTTTAGCCATCAACATTTGAGTTTCGGATTCCTTACTGTTATTATTTAAACTATCTACTACTACTACTACTATCAGCTCTATCGTCTGGTTTACATTTATCAATCTTTTTGATGTCGTCGATGTCATAATAGTTGTCGGTGTTGAATCTGCAAACTTTGTAGGCACTGAAGATGTCATGTTTGTTTTATTGGCAGAAGTTGTCATCACCATTGTTGTAACATTTATCCCTACCAAAGTTGTAGCTAGGTTAGTAGCCGGAGTTGATATATTAACACTACTGGTTATTCCTGAAGTTACATTAGTGGATATTTTCTGTTCAATATTTGCCCTTGGAGTGGTTTTTATAATGGACCCCTCTCGAATCTCTTTAACGACAGTAGCTACCTGTGTAGGAACTGAGTTTTCTACCACAAGCATCATTTCATGTGTTTTGTATCCTTATATCCAATAACTGCGATATGGTATAAATTCAAATTCTGGATCCAAATAAGTGCATGTATATTCCCCTTGATCTTCCCATGTAACATTATGTAAGATAAGTGAACAGTCTCCTGTCATTGGAAACCACCACATTTTATTATGTATTTCATATTTTCTTTGATCGTTAGACACACTGTCAACTTCCGGTCCTGTCATTACTATGTTTTTACCACGACCATCTTTCCACATGGGGGCATAATTACCTCTTCTATTCCATCTTCCACATTGACATGGAAGGTGAACCGAACTTCCTAATTTAGCTCTAATCACAGTTTTCAAAGGTGTTGGAGTTATAGTAATCACCTGAGACGCAGCTGTAGTTAAATGTGATGTATTGGTAACTTTAGTATCTTTCAGAATTGACAAAGTAGATTGCTGTTGTATTTTCTCGGTTTCTTCAATACCTTGGGACTCTACGATCTTACTTTCATTTATTGCTACCAAAGTCACAATGTTAGTCCTGTAGACTGACTGCACACTATGTTCTTTCTCGCTCGGTAAATTTAGATCATAATAAGAACACTTATAGTCACCTTGGTCTTCTAATTGGAACCTGTGTAGATAAAGGCTACAGTCTCCTATAACCTTCACCCTCCTTTTATCATTGATCAGCACATATTTACCTCGTGATGACGTTCCTGATAAATCAATGATCCTGCCTTGGTTATCTTCCCACTGAACTCGAAACTTTCCTTCTCTACTGTTTTCTTCTGTAAACTGACATGGGAGCTGAACTGACTTTCCCAAAGTCACCTCAACTCTAGTTCTCGTAACGTTTTGGTCTGACTCTTTGTCGGACTGGTCTTGGACTCCTTGGTCCGACTGGGTCTGTGTATCCTCCTGGAGAGGCATTGCAGCCCTCTGGAGTCTGTGATGACTCACACGCCAGGGAGATGGGCTGTATTGTTTCTGGGACATGTTGTAAATCAATGTCACCAAATCTCTTTTCCTGCTCATTGACTGAAAAGTTCTCTCTGGTATCATCAGGACTATGCCCAAAATCATCATGATTTTCCACACCATCATCAATCCCCCCTTCTGAACCTTGATCTTGGGGGTCCTCATGTATCTCTGCATCTTCTGCAGTTTTATTTGGCTCTCTTGAGCCTTCAACATCTTGGCTCTGTGAGCGTGACGCCTCTTCCCTTGGCGCTTTAACACAATGTGTTAAGTGATACCACATCGGAGACCCCTTAACCTGGACCGCAGTTCCAGTACTACGAACCACTTTAAAGGGTCCCTGGCGACGTTCGTTAAACCACTTCCTTCTAAATACCTTCACGAACACCTTGTCTCCCGGTTGCACTGTGTTCCTCTTTTGCTCATCGAGCCTTTCTTGCACCTCCTCCTGTTTTTGCCTGTCAGAAACATACGTAGATATTCTCTTATGTAGAGCAGCCATATATCTAACGTACACTTGCATTTCATCTTCCAAAAGAGCCAGACTCTGACCTTTTCCGCTTGTGCGCAAACAAGGTGTTGGCATCCGTCTACCCGTAGCCAACTCATGGGGTGTCATGCGCAAATCACGGAGCCCACTTGAACGGCATACCATTAATGCTAACGGAAGCGCCTCTACCCGATTTAGACCTGTGTGTTGGCAGATTTTAACAATGCGGTTTTTCAACACACCATTCATTTTTTCACAAATACCTTGGCTTTGCGGATGGTAAACGGCTCCTAGTCGCTGTTTAATTCTCAATTTTTGTAAAATCAATTTTACTGTTTTATCCACAAACTCCTTTCCATTATCTGAGGATATACGATCTGGGAGTCCCCATCGGCTTATAACCTCACGGCACAAAAACTTGGCAACAGACTGAGCATCTTTTCGCCTGGTTGGACATGCTTCAGGCCATCGCGAAAATCTGTCCAATACAACTAGCATGTATCTTTTGCCTCCAATTGGTTTTATCATGTCAACAAAATCCATAACCAATTCTCGCATGGGACCTGTCGGAGTTGGAATGTAAGCAGGGGGAACCGTCACACCTCTCCGAACATTATTTTTTAGACAGATTGTACACCTGCCTATGACATGATCAATTTGTTCAAGCAAGTACGGTGCCCAAAAACCATACTCTTTCGTGATCTTTCTCCTAACTTCCCCCCTTGCAACATGGGCTAACCCATGTGCTTCTTGAATCATCAGACCTAGCAGGTCTGGGGGTGCCACCATCAGTCCCTCATGATTCCGCCACAGACCTGTAGAATCTTGAGTGGCACCTCGGTCTTGCCATAACTGTTTGTCTATCGCAGAAGCAGCTTCCTGCATTGCGATCACATCTCTGAGCGGGATTTTATCTTCCAAGTCCACCTCATGGGTGACCAGAAGAACCTTACCCACTCTGTCTGCCCCTGTAACTGCTTTTGCAGCCTCGTCAGCCGCTTTGTTACCTTGTGTTACCCTTGACATGTCGGATTTGTGTGTCGCGCACTTAGCTATTGCTATTTCTTTAGGTTTCATCATTGCATGCAACAATTTCATTATCTGAGCATGATGTTGTATAGGAGAACCATTTGTTTTCTTAAACCCTTGATTCTTCCAAACTGCTCCAAACAAGTGACACACATTATGTGCATATGCAGAATCTGTATATATTGTCACCCGTTTACCTTCTGCCAAAAGACATGCTTCAGTCAGCCCCACGAGTTCAGCGAGCTGTGCAGATGCAGGCTGTGGTATTACTTCCGCTTTTTCAATAACAAATTCAGTTCCCTGGGCTTTCACCACTGCGTAGCCCGCGCTCAATTTATCTTCTACTCGGTAACAGGACCCATCAGTCCAATACTCCAAGTCTGCCTCACGCAACGGGAGGGCTTGCAAATCCAGGTAAACTACCTTCTCCTGACAATATTGTAGCTTTTTCTGAGAGGCCTTGTGTCCTTTTTCTGCCAATGTCTGCAACAACTTAATGGAATCTTTATGACATGTTTCTTTATCTGGCGAACAGATGATAATGTCATCAACATACTGAACAACAGTGCTCGTCAAAATCTGATCTATCCCTGCCAGATCATCCTTCAACACTTTATTGAAGATATGAGGGGAATGTCTTAGTCCTTGAGGCAACCTGTTGTATTCATAGGACTGTCCTTTATATGTAAACCCAAACAAACTCCGGCTTTCCACACTGAGTGGAACACTAAAAAATGCTCCACATAGATCTAACACTGTGAAATGCGTCGCCTCCGGCGGAATTTGGGCCAACAAAGTATGTGGATCCGGCACATCAGCTGGATAATCAGCCACCACTTCATTTACTGCTCTTAAATCATTCACCATGCGATAGGAACCATCTACTTTCTTCACAGGCAAAATAGGTGTATTGCTCTGAGGATTCGAACTTATCCCCAAAACGCCTGCTTTCAACAGTCCTTCAATTTGTGGGTCAATCCCTTGGATTGCCTCCTCCCTTAATGGGTATTGGTTTTTCCAAGGAGGTTTAGTTCCTGGTCGAAGTTCTACTTTCACTGGTTGGGCAGACTTCACAAGTCCAATATCAGTACTATGCTTTGACCAAAAATATTCTGGAACTTGTTGCAACATCTCCATTTGCATACTATCGGAGTCTAACTCAGGACTGAGAATTGACAATGTAACATCTGTACGGCTTGTGGCTGTCCCTGTCCTTGAGCTGAGATCATAATCTTTATGAACCTCTGATCCTCACTCCTCCAGATAGCTACATTTTCTTTTATCGGTGAAAAAATGGCTTCCTCTGCTTCTGCCATCATCGTTCCTATCTGTTTCTGATCACATCCTTCAGCCACCATGAAGGTCACATGTGGAACGCTTTTCTTGATGTCATACTCTGTATCAAGATAATCATTACTGTTTATCTTCATAGCTGCTCCTTGTGGTCCCAAAATTATACAGCTCGAGCTAAGCTGAACCAGTTTTGGTTGATGACTTAACCACTCAGTCGGATCTGATTTGGCAGCATTTTTAAAATACTTAAGCGTGCCGTGGAGTGGATAGTCAGGGATCTTAGCATCAGGCATGTTGGCTATGATGAACTTTTCCCATAGCTTAACAGGCTCCAATAATTCTGGACTAAGATATCCAATCCAAAACACTGCAGAAGCCTCTGTCTCTGTTGTCATAAATAGTTGATGACTGGCATCACTTGGCACTTCCACCAGACAGCCGTCCGGTGTACACCAAATTTTACAATTCAATTTGCACAAAGCATCTCTACCCAAAAGCGCAATAGGCGTGTGTTCTGAGACCAATATAGGTATCGTGATCTTCCTCTTTTTACAGCAGAGCTCAATTGGTTTTGTAAGAGGAATCAGCTGTTTAATTCCCTCAAACCCGATTGTCCGTACCAATTGGTCAGACATGGGGAGATGTATAGCATGTTCGGGCCGAACACAGGTAAAAGCAGCTCCACTATCTGCCATCATTTCTAATGGTTTATCATTTACTTTCACCACTATTGTTGGATCTTGCTCCGGCCCTGACACCACCAGCTGACATCCCCCTTCCGAGTTCTCTGGGCACCCCTAGAATCCTGGTTCCGGACCCCTATAAGGGTTCACCAGTCCCCTGGGTAGTCGTGACTGTCCTCTGAATCCCCCTCTAAAACCTCCTCTGAAACCTCCTCTGCTAGGGTTTCCTCCTGGCTTGTTACATTCGCGAGCAAAATGTCCTAACTGTCCACAGTTATAACATGCTTCAGGAGACTGCTGAAAATTTGAATTAAAATTTCCTCCTCTTCCTCTTCCTAAATTTCCTTGACCTCTTCCTCTCCATAACTGCGGCTGACCAAAATCTGGTTGTGAAAAGGAAACAGCGGGGGCCCCAGATGACAGCTGGGGTGGTTGAATCTGAATCTGTACTGGCTGTGGTTGCAGTGATGTTTGACTTGGTTGAGTCTGATTCTGCATAACCAACGCCTGTTTCTTTTCTTTCTTTTTATTTTCCACTAATTGTATTTGATTAAGTTTTCTAAGCGTCTCCTGGTCCTGCTCTTTCTGATCCTGCTCCTTTTTTCTATATAGCTCAACTTGATGAGCTATGTGGTCAGTGTAAACGCCTTTTGTCATGTTTGCCAGGCCAACCACCTCTGCCAGTTTGCTTCTAACTGGCAGGGGCAGCCCCTTCTGTAACTTAACTCGCAAAATGGATTGCTCCATTCAGTTTTGATCTGGGTCATTTCCTGTGACATTTCTCCACACCTGATGAACCCTGTCCTTTGGAGGATCCAAATTCAGACACATTCCATCTTCTCTATTCAATTATGACGAATGAGAACTGGGGAAGAGATAGAGGAAGAAAAAGAGAAAACAAAACAAGAGTTCAGTGTCTTATGATCAATCTAGATTCTTATAAACAATGCAATGATTAAATTTGCATAGTTTAGACACATTTTCTGCCAACATTTTGTTTGGTTAAATTTATTACGACGGGTGTTCTCCAACAAGAGTTACTCTTTAAACAGCAACTTCTAACAGGCACAAATTTATTTTACTCTTCACAAAACCAAATTCCTCACTTTTCGCTTGCACGTTTTCTAAATTTATCATATTTATTCTATTTATACAAAAGGTTGTCAATTTAGGAATCAGAAGAGTCAATATTTTAGTCTGTTTTCATTCTAATAACGCTTTAAATCTTATTCCTCCTTCTCCTTTTCTCTATCTCTCAAGGAAAGAAGGGAGGGGGAGCTCACACTCTCCGTCCCAGAAAAAGCATTCTTATTGGTGCTCAAAATGATGTATCACCCCTCGCTCCGCCTCTCATAATTTTAGCAAGGACTTCCAGATTATACCGACTATCAGAGAGTGAACATCCGGTCTAGACTCCCATCAGAGTCAAACCAACCTAGTATACTAAAGCACAGAATCAGGGACAAAGAACGCACACAAAAGCTCACATAGTATCCTCTCAATCAACAGGCAAGATACAAAGTCTATCCTTTAGCAGCTTCTCCTTCACTTTGAATAAGACTCTATGCTCTTTAAACAGACAAATTATCTTCAAAATGCAATCACACACATAGCCACACACACACACACAGGCAGAAAGAGAAAGAGAGAGAAATCAAGAAAGAGAGAGATCATACACCAATCAATCCGCTAATCCTATATGTAAATCAGAATGTGTTTCTCAACTCTGCTGGACTTTATCAGGAGATTTTCTTTTCCCTTCTTTTATTTATTTAAGTTTTTTACGCATGCTTTTATGAACAGAATGTCCTCACTGGTCTCTCCACTCCTCCTTAGACACAGCAAAGGCTCATATATTTTATCAGATGTATAAACGTCCTCTTTAGGCTCATATGTATTACAAAACGTCCTCTATGAGGCTCATAGGTTTTTATCAAATTTACAAAACGTCCTTTATGAGGCTCATGGATTTTTATCACTAAAGAGGCAAAAATGTCTCTCCTTATTAGTTACTAAACCTCCTTTAACCAATCATAACTTCATATATTTCTACTTGATAAGGAGTCTATTCTATTTATCAATTGCACATAAGCAAATACATTGCACATAAACAAATACATTGCACATCAGCAAATACATTGCACATCAGCAAATACATTGTGCATCCTTCTTCTCCCAGCTTACACAAAGACATTCCACAGCTCACACTCACACATAGGCCCCATACACCCACACAGACTAAAGATACTGTGGAACACACGCACATACAGAGACTCAAAACAGCTGGCAAACAAAAAAAACCTTCAAACTATCCTCCAAAAACACTAACAGCGCTTAATCCTAAAATTTATAGTCGACTCATTCACAAATTTCCTCTATTTTTATCAAAACCCTTCACTTTGGCCAAATTTCTTCAAAAAACAAAACAAGACGTCATTTAACACATTCCTTCACAATGCATGCTCACTGCACGCTAGGCTTCAACTTCAACTTTATTTATTTGTCCCCAAAGGGCAATTTGTTTTGTAGCAAAGGCTCGCTCAGCCTTTCCTTTTTTCCCTTCTCTCAACTCTTTTAGGCCTTTTTCTTATCTTTTTCTCTTATCTTAATCCAGGGCCCTTCTTTCCCTGTATTTTATTTTATTTTATTTTATTTTTATTTTCCAAATTGGACTATCCCTTAAAGCTAACTTTCACTCAGTGTCTAATTTACACGTCTTACCGTTAAGAAGATGTGGGCCCTGGCTTCATTAATCTTGCATGGTTATTTAGCTCACTTACTGTTTCTAGTTTTGCTATTCTATACTTTATCTCGACACTAATTCTTTAATTCCTTAACTTCTTTAACTTCAACTCTTTAACATCAACTTTTATTTCTTTAACTTCAACTTTTTGTTTTTACTCTATGCACTACCCTATTTTGCATCGTCGAGGCGCATCGAGGCTGTCAGCAGCTGGAGAGACCTACATCTGGATCCTGTTCGTGACGCCAATTTTCTTGTTGTTTCTCAGACATCGATGATGCACAGATGATGAAAAGAACTTCCGTTGACACCGACTTGATTGTATATAAGCATAGGTTTATTACAAAGAATCGGCATCAGACAGGTTAATAAGGAGTGAACCTCTTCTCAGTGTACATTATATTCCTTTACATCATTGTATAAACAGAGCCCATGGACATATTTACGACTCTTACAAAGGACTCTACAGAATCCTCCACGTAAGCATTTCCACCTCAGGTCAGATACTTCACGCGTAATCAACAGTCAACAAAGGTTGCATAAGTCAGCCAGATGAATGATTGAGTCATGTTTGAGCATGAGACTTTACATGAAATGCTGGAATTAATTTGTAGGGAGGAAGATTAATTCATTTATTTATTTGTTTTTATTCCCCCCGAAAACCAGCGATAGATGCATCTTTGAGACTAGTGTTTTGAGCCAGCGATTGGCCGTATATGAAGAGATCCGAGCTGCTGAATGAGGTACGATGACCGTCACTAGCCTGAAGAGGTCGTGATGACTAAATGTAAAAAATGGGTTATGTGTAATCCCACACTCTTGTAAAGAGTGTGGGATTACACATTCCATAAATAATTACCTTAGATTGATGAAGCTACTGTGAGAACTTCATACAGAGTAGGGTCTGTATTTAACATAAGAACAAGGCAAACAGAATTAGATGACAACCCGTGCTGGATTGTTTAAGGACCAGAGCAACTTGGGAAGTGACTGTGTGTTTAGATAAAAATGACACCAGATATGTGGGCGAAATAAACTGCATCATTCTTGGTTCATAACATCCCCTATATGCATTGCTTTTTTTTTTTTGTTTAAAGTTGTATCTGTAGTCATTGAACTTTTGTTTACTCGGCCGTAGTAGATTACTGTTTACTTGAGACACTTGCAGCGATGGACAAGCAGCCGCTAGCTCTGCCTATCCTCTCTGGCAGACCAACCACTGCTGGCAGATGGAAGATGCGTCACAGACACCCAGTCCATAATAATACTACATACTATATACTGCAAAAGGCTTTCATCAGTGGGCCATAGGCTCAAACACAATTGTGTTACCTCATTCGGCATTTGAAGACTTAAAAGGACATATTTACATGGAATCTTTGAGAATGTTACTTTAATTTAGCTGAATAATACCATCATAATGCAGATTAGTAAAATTAAAAAGGCAAGTTTAGTCCATTCTAACATCAAGAGAAGAAGAACAGCTTTTAAGATGCTCGTTTGTTGAGGTCGGATCCATCATTCTGATGCCTACGAGAAAGTTGGAAATCTAAGCACTGAACGGCTTGGGCGACATGGTCATTGAGATGTCTTAGCTTCTAGATTAATTTTTTGCTTACTTACATGCAGGTGTATGTTTATAGCGATAAATAAGAGCTCAATCTGAAGCGAATTGTCAGATGATCAAAGATGGGAGCTGGATGCAATATGCGATTGTGATCTGCTGCTTTTGCACTCGCAAAGAGTGCATTTCCTGCAGATGAATATGCTGATAGGTGATTGTTCAAGCGGCTCAGACTGCAAACAAACCATGAGGAAAAAAGACCATGCCCTACTAAAATAATGCTGGAAAGAGACTACTCTGAGGACATATTGTTAAGCATCTTCCTGCAGCAAAACCATCTAGTAATGCCTGAGCCAAGGTATGAGTTAAACTGCTGAATATGATATTAATGTGACTTCTCCGATCGTATAGAGACATGCATGCAAAATACTGCTTGCCATTTTATGAATTTAGAATCTAAAAAGATGATTAAACCAATGAACATGAAGGTGATGAACACAAAGATTAATTAATATACCATATAGATGTGAATAATCAGGCTGATTTTTTTTATTATTTATTTATTTATTTATTTTAATTAATTAATTAATTTATTAATTAATTTATTTATTTTTTATTATTTATATTTTTTTATATATAACTAAGGAATGCTCATTTACTTTATTAAGTAATGCATGCGTATTTATATCAGTGTCAGACTTGTACTTGAGACAGGTTTTATATACTGAGTATTACCACTCAGTTTGGCAGTGCTTCTCACTCCTCTTCTTAAATAAATTCTTATAGCTTACTTAAACAGAAGTGACCAAATACAGAGGCTATTTGATTGTTATATGTGTCCCAGTCAGACAGGGGAACGCTGCGTGATGACACCCTAAATGAGCACCTCTGACTAAAACTGTGATATATACACGCCCAATGCATGAAATGCGTCTTTAACACTGAGCCTGGTGATATGACTGTTGATGGAACTTTTAAAGAGGAATGCCACAGAAAATAACAGCGTCAATTTAATGCTGTGAAATTTAGTGCCTGAAACTTGCGCTGAGCGGCTGGAGCTCTTGTGACCGGGATTAACCTCGAAGGTGGAGGACGTGTGGATCTGACGCGCCTGCCCAGCCTCACCAAACCCAGCTCTACATCTCCACCAAATCCATTACTGCTGCCACACGCTCCACCATCACAAACTGCCTCACAGACATAAAAAACTGGATGCATGTGTAACGGAGTTAGGTCTAGAGGAGGAGCTCTGCCTGACTGATTATTATGGAGATGACCAATAATGTCACCTTGGGACTCTCACCCAAAGAATATTCGGCTGGTAACACCTGACCCCCCCCCCCCCTTAACATGAGGGTTCCCGTTTGTTAAGAACAATAAACGAAAGTAAAATACACAGGCACGTTTGACAAATGAATACAAAGGTGTGGTTTACAAATATAAATACAGTCTTTATTTTCTTTCAGCAAAAATATTAGTTTAAAACACAATTATATTCAATTTAGCCAATAAATAACATCAGGCAATGCAAACAGTCTATTCAGGGGAAGCAATGCTGCCAGGAGAGGGTGCAGCTGTACCAGCACCGGAACCACTGCAATTCCAGTGCCCCCTTTGTAATAATAACCAAGGCACACAACTAATGAGATACAACAGAAGAAGAGAGCCCTGATACAACAGGTCCGGCGCCGATACCCCTACTGCCTCTTCTCACTACGTGAAGACTACGCTACTGAGCAGGTTAGATCTGAGCAGCACATGAGCAAACGCGTCTACAGAATAATACTGAGCAAAATATGACTAAAGGCAAAGCAATGCTTTAACTCATGGAAACAAAAATGTTCAATTAAAGGCAACAAAAACCTTGACTAAAGGCAACAAAAGCTTTAACTAAAGGCAACAAAAGGCAAGACAACAGTGGCCGTCTGCAACCAAAAGAAAATAGAACATGTTAATACTTTGACTGACCAACATGACACCAAAATCATAATTAATATAAACAAAAATAAACAAAAAGGGGTTACCTCGGCTGTCCGCAGCACTACAGCGGCATCGCTCCCTAAGCTTGCCATCCCCACATGTCATAACACCCCCACTCACCGACACAGCAGCGACAGAAACCAGTCAACCACCGGCCTGGAATAAAGTTAAAATCACAATCTACACAAATACAGACAGCATGAAACTCAGCGCGGCCCATACCTGCCCTGGAAACGGAAGTACTGCAGAGGGTGAGGGGAGCAAAGACAGGGTAATTTATCCCCAGAAACTAGGGGAAAAGCCACAGGTGATTGGTTCCCCCCTTAACCTGACACACTCCGGGGCGCACTCTACCAATCAGCCGGTTACACATGCAAATTTACTTCAACTCAACAGCAACAAATCTGAAATCCTCATCATCGGCCCCACATCACTCACCTCATCCTGCCCCGACTTCTCCCTCTGCATTTTTGTCTTCACTGTTCCCGCTTCCACACACGTCCGTAACCTTGGTGTCATCTTATCAATCCCTCTCATTTGAACATCATGTCAACCACATCTCAAAAACTGCCTTTTCCCATCTCAAAAACATTGCCCGTCTTCGCCCCTCCCTCTTGTTCTCAGCAGCTGAAACACTCATTCACACATTCATCACCTCATGACTGGACTACTGCAACAGCATCCTCTACGGCAGTGATCGTCAACTTGCGGCCCGCGGGCCACATCCGGCCCACTAAAGCTTCCCATATGGCCCGCAAAATAATACCGGGGTTTCCGTTATCTGGTTATTCCGTTATTAAAGAGCTCTCCCCTCAGCTGCAGCATATGTCAGACAGAAACGCGGCGCTGTCCCCGCCCTGCAGGTGCTGATCGAGCTCAGATTTTGTGCCAGTTGGGCCTTTGAAAAGACAGAGGGAGATAAGAAAAATGTACATCGGACAACTGCATGCTTGTTTATTTATGTTCCCTCATCTTCATTGCTTGGTAACAGTCACCGCTTTTCAAGTGTTCACATGAACGCGCATCATGAGACCGGGCGCAGCTACAATCGATGTCAGTTAGACTTGCTGCACTCCGTATACATTCCAATCAAGAAGTCGGTCATAGGTATGTCGGACGTAAGAGATAAGACCTATTTTTTACGCCCAGCTGGTGCACTTGGCTCCTGTGAACTGTAGACGAGAGTATTTGTTTACAGTGACAGACAGACTGATGGCTGTCTCATGCATGACTCCTCCGCAGGTTAAAAGGTTGAAAGTGCAACATTAGGCGTATCATATATACATTTTTGGACAAAATTATAGTAGGGACAATTGACTAATTTCCATACCCAATTCTACAACCTTGATATAGCCTGCCTATCAATTGTTTTTAAGCTAAATAAATGGAGATAATATTTTATCGTTATTTCACCCATTTGTCCCAAACATTGAAAACTTCCAGGACACGTGGACCGGCACAGAACGGAAACCCTGCTAATTAGGCCTAAATATTTATTCTTTTATTTTTTTGAGAGTCTGGACCCCACAGTGTCTGCTTAGAAAAAATCTGGCCCTTGGACAAATCTAGTTGATGACCCCTGCTCTATGGCACTTCCTCCAAAATCCTCAACTAACTACAATACATTCAAAACTCTGCCGCACATCTTCTCTCCCACACCCGCACCAGAGATCATATCACCCCTGTCTTTCAGAACCTCCACTGGCTCCCCATCCAACAAAGAATCCAATTTAAAATCCTCCTCATCACCCACAAGGCCCCTCACAACCTAGCCACCCCCCTACCTCACTGACCTCCTTCACCAATACACTCCCACCTGCAACCTCAGATCCGCCAACGGCAACCTCCTCACCCCTAACACCCGATCCAAGCACCATACCTGGGGGGACAGAGCCTTCTCTATTGTTGCCCCCTCCCTTTGGAACTCCCTCCCCCATCACCTCAGACACTCTCCCTTACTACCCTCTTTCAAAACTGAACAAAACATTCATTTCAAATCTGCTTTTAATCTGTTACTGATCATCATCTCACTGTTGTAAATGTTTTTCTTTTATATACACATTCTGACTGTATTTTCTGCACGTTGATTGTTTTATACTGTATATTGCTTTTACTGTCTTTGCTATTTTGTTTTAACATGTAAATTGTCTTTGAGTACCTTTTAAAGCACTATATAAATAAAATGTATTCTTACTAAGGCTTCCAAAAGTCTACACGCATTGATATATGGATGGACTATGTAGTTCCGACCCAACTCCATTTCAGTCTGGAACTATCTTAATCTCGCAAGTGGGTTTCCTGCAAATAAATTATATGGGCATCAAGGTGCCATAAATAATTAGGGTTGTGTTTTTGTTGGACTGTTTTTGTTTTTTGTCTGCTCTGCTCTTTTTTCCCCCCTCCCTTTTCTCTTCTCCTCTCCTGCAGGGCTGGTGTGTGACGGGGGGCGTGGCTGGCTTCACCTGCAGCAGGCAGACTAGACACACCTGATCTTTATCAACTCATCAGAACCTTCCTCTACTTAAGCTTGGCTTCAACTTCTCTTCGACGCCAGATCATTCCATTTCCTTTGGTAGTTGCTGACATCGTGAGGAAGTATTTTTCTCTTTCGCATGTTCTGATTGTGCTCTTCTAACTCGTGTTTTCATGTGTACGCAGGTCTGGTGAGTTGCCTGCCTGCCTGCATGTTTTGCCTGCTCTGAGTCTGAGCATTTCCATGTATCTGGTCCTTGTGGTGTTACATCGGACCGGCGAGTCTCTGCAAGCCAGCCAGCCTCTCGTCGCCACAGCTTATTTCTAAACATTCTTTTATAATAAATCCTTTTTACTTTTTACCGGAGTCCCGTCTCTGCTCTGGGGTCTAAACAGTACCCCGCCGTAACAGAATTATCTGGCCATTATGGACCCGCAGAGACTGTAAAACTCAGACAGGCGTTATCGTCACAAGGAGCTTGTGTTGGACAACACAAGGAAACATTAATGAACATCATGGACACGCTAAACAACCTCGCCTCCAGTGTGACGCAGCTCGGCACAAGATTGGACAAAGTTTCCACGGATCCCTCCACATGGAAGGCTCCAGCTCACGCTCTGGTTCCGCCAGTCCCGAGTTCCCCTGTCATCCAGCCCAGCCATCCCCATGAGCCCTTCATTCCCACTCCAGTCAGATATTCAGGTATTGTAGGGTCATGTAGTCAGTTCATTCATCAATGTTCACTCGTGTTTGATCAGCAGCCCTCAACATATACCACTGATAAGTGGAAGATTGCCTTTATTATGAATTTGCAAACTGATAAAGCTTCGGCTTGGGCTGTGGCCATGGCAGCCAATCATTCTCCTATTTGTTCTGATTTTCACTTGTTTATTGCTGAGTTTCGCCGTGTATTTGACCATGCTCTGCAGGGAAATTAAGTCAGTAATCGGCTCCTTTCTCTACATCAGGGCTCCAGTACAGTATCAGTTTATTCCATTGACTTTCGTATTTTAGCCGCTGAGAGTGGGTGGGATGAGAAGGCTTTAATGGGGGTTTTTCTTCGTGGATTAAACGAAGAATTAAAGGATGAATTAGCTGCTCGTGACGAGACCTCTTCACTAGAAGAATTAATTTCTTTAGCGATACGCTTAGATAATCGTTCAGAGAGGCGGATTCTCCCTTTTCTCACATACACAGCCTCAGGCGAAGACGGCGTTGCCTCTCGGCAGGGGAGAGCCTAATTCTCCCCTGCCGAGAGGCAACACCGTCTCCGCCTGAGGCTGTGTATCAACTGCGGTCAGCCCGGCCACATCCTCCAACTCAAAGGTACTGTTTTCTGGTCGCAAGATTCTGTTCCTCTTTTCCTTCTGAGCCATTACCTGAACCCAAGGACGTTTTTGTTCTGGATGGAAAGCTCCTCACCCATATCACTCACCACACTGCCCCTGTGTCACTACTTGTCTCCGGTAATCACCACGAAACCATTTCTCTTTACATCATCCCGTCCAGCTCATCACCCCTGGTGTTAGGCCTCCCTTGGTTAAAGCTCCACAATCCCCATGTTGATTGGTCCACCTCTACCATTACTAGTTGGAGTATTTTCTGTCACTCTCACTGTCTCCACTCCGCTGTTCCTTCCGCTGTCACTGCCACACCTGACACCTCTAAACCAGTTGATCTTTCCTCAGTTCCCCCAGAATATCACAACCGGTCTTTAGTAAGGACCATGCTCAGTCACTTCCACTGGATTGAGGAAGTGTAGTTTAGCAAGCTCCCTGGAGTCTGCCAGATGATGCATTTTACGTAGTCAAGTCGGTTTTCCAGGGAAGCGGATAACCTCCTCCAAAGGCACAGAGCGAAATTGTATTTTTGTGCTATCATAATGGCATCAGCGCCCCATAATTGCATGGTAGGACTGAGATTGAAAATCGGCTAAAAGTGAGTGAATAAATGAGTATATAAATAAAATAAATGTAACAAATGTATAAACCTGGAAAGTGTGAGATATGTGCCGCCCCAATCCCTATCAGAACCAAACAAACCCCCCACCTCAGAACAAAATCCCCATCCTCCCTCTCCTAGCAGAAGCATCCTTAAGATGGTGCGTGCTCTCTTTCCCTACAACAAAACAAAACCTGTCGTTCCTTGTAGCCCAACCATACTACTAAACGACCTTGGGGAATGTGCAATTGAGCTGTCCTATACAAAAATATAGAAAGATAAGAATATACTGTGTTACAAAAAAAAAAGTGGGTGCCGTGGATCAAGGTCAGGTACTACATTCTTTGGCGCCAACAGTGCAATTTTAAACAGAGGCCTTGTGGCCACTCCCCATGAGTACAGCGCCTACATGAGGAGTATACTACCTAGTGACAGTGCTAAGTGTGGGCCTCGGACCCCGCCTAGTGGCAATTCTCATGAGCACCGCGCTGCATGATAAATATGATTCCTAGAGAAAATTGTTATCCTACAAGCATATTGCAATTGTTAGTAAAGATATGACTGCTCTAAACCCAGCAAACCACCAGCTTTTGGGGGAACCAGGATCTCGTTGTTTCTTTGCAACCATCAATGAAGAAGGAAGTAGCCAACTCATGGGTCAGGGAGCGGTGACATGGGAATTTCATCATGGAAGAAAAGGTCAGAAAGAGGCGTTAGTATTAGCAATGATTATATGAGTGTCTTGTCAAGTTCTTTCAAAATTAAGTGTTTCAGAAGTATCAAAGTGCTCTTCTGGTTTAAATCGAGAAAGGTGAGATCATGCTAAGGGACTGAATCTGGTCGTATATTCACCACACCTGAGAAACCCATAGAATGCCAATCCAAGAAGTGCCATACCAAAGAAGTGCTTCCGACTAGTATTACTAATACTAATATATAGAGTAAAACAATCCTGCCTTAACCTTGAAATAACTGATGCACCAGTGATAGTGTAAGTAGTTTAACACGCGTAGAGGATGAACCTTTAAGGCTGTATGTGAAACTAAATACGTTCTACAAGCTTGTTACTTTGCATTTGAAGATAGCAGGATTCAAAGGAAAATTCAGAAAGCTTTAGCTTGTTTCCTGGTCCATCTGGCACCCCAAAACAGGTAAGCAACAACATGTGGAATTTGAACAAAACCTAATCTCAGAAGGCCTTTCATCTGCAAGCCACTTATTATTGTAAAACCCCCCAAAACCAACATAAAGTCTACATCAGTAAAAACTACAGTCAATCTGAAGTAGGTCATTAGAGTAGTTAGGAATGACATCCCATTCATCAAATAGCATTAACCAGAACCGCAGATCTGAGCGACAGCTCTCGTTTAAGACAACAATGTTAACATTTTTCGCAGTTAGCCAAATAGCAAGTGTGAATCAAACGAAAGACATTGAGGGATGATACGCTTAGCAATTTGCAATGATGATTATTATATCATTATAATTAGTAAAATTGATTTATTTTATGGCAGCTACAGAGCTAGATTTGATAACTTCTGAAGCGAGACAGCTTGTCTTTAGGCAGGTATGTTGTTGTGCAAAGAAATGCTAAACGTACAAAATTTTAATAGGCTTTAAGTAAGAAGAAGCTAAGAGCTGTTAAGCTGAAGTTAAGTCAACTACTAAAATCATTCTAAAGATACAAGAAGAAGGGCAGTTAGCACATGTTCAACATAATTCAGCAAAGGCTTCTGACAAGGTGTCAAAGGACTACTTCTGCATCCAAATATCAATTTAACTGAAAGTATAACAGTACAGGCAAGGATTTTTCAAATACCGAGGTCAACCCCAACTCAACCCCCTAAACCGCCCCCCTGACCCACCCCACGGTCGAAAATAAAGAAATAAGTAAAAACAGATCAGTGCTGCTAATGACACTTTTATTTCATTATTATAACTTACGGCTACAAAGTGAATCATATTATATCAATCCAGATGTGGAGATCCTGTTCTTTTTTCTCCTGGGCTTTAAGTGTGAGAATCCACTAACTGTAATGACATAAAGAATACATAAATATTGCATTGACATAGATAATAGACATAAACATGTAATCCTTATCAATTTAGTTGACACTTAGTCAACTATGTCCTTAGTGCAGTGAATGTATGTCATAATAAATACAGTAATACCTTTAGCCTACAAGAGGTCTTTTTATCAAAACAAGTGACTATTCTTCTGTGGCCAGAAGCATCCCACCTCTGAAGGACTTTCATGGGATCTACTGCCATGGTTCTGTGGACATGTGTGAGAGCCAGACCAGACAGCCTCTCATTCCCCATGCTAGATCGAAGCCAAGTTTTGAGTCGATGTAGAGCTGAAAAAGACCTTTCACAAGAGCAAGTCACCTCAGTCAGCTGTGGCAAAGCTTTGGGCACGAGTAGGGCTGCAACCAGTGCTAGCTCATTGGATTCAGCAAACCGGGTCCTCAGTTCTCCAGTCACATGGTCAATGAAAGGAAGAAATAAATTCAGCCTATAATGCTCCGCAACTGAATCTGCTGGTGCATTGCCTCTGTGTTGTTGTTTTGCTGTTATTCTCTTCTTCACAGGGGCAACATCAATGGTGCTGGCCATCTGCACTGTTTGTTGATAGATTGTGCTGAAACTCTCCACTGTGCAGGCTCTCTATGACTTCAGCCACTTCTCTTCCCTCTTTATAGGCACTTAATATATTCACATCTGGAGACTGCAGCCTTGTTGTCAATGGCAGTATGTATCCAAGAACTTTGTGGATTATTACTGCGGTGACAATTGTATCAAAGGATTCAGTGCTGTTCCGCAACCTGCTGGCCTTCTCGGAGTTAAGGCGCGTTCCGACACTTTGAATTTCTTGCAGTGTAGTGTAAATGGGACGAAGCTTTGAGACAAAGGCACCCACTGTCTTTATTCTGGACCCCTATCGGGTGTCCGACATCAATGGGATTCCTCCTGTAGTCCCTTCACCTTGGTCTTGTAAAACATGGTCTTCTAGCAGCATGTTTTTCTTGGTAGCTGATGCTCAGAAGAAAACAGCTATTTCCTCAATCATCGTCATTGTGTTCCTCACTATTGGGACATATGTGCATCCATGGACCACTACAAGGTTCAAGGCATGGCTATGGCAGTGAGTGAAAAGGGCCCTTGGTTGAAGCTCCCGCATCTTCTGCTGCACTCCACCCAATCTACCGCTCATGGTGCTGGCACCATCATACCCTTGGCCCTGCAGAAAAGCAACAGGAAGCCCCCACAACTGTGATAGGATGGCATGAGTGATGGATGCAGCATCCTGCTTGTCAAGTGGACAAAAACCCAGAAAATCCTCTTGTATCTCAAAAACCTCTGATACATAACGAATTGCTCTGTTCCACCTACATCTGCTGTTTCATCAGCCAAAACAGAGAAGTATTTTGATTTCTTGATTTTCTGAACAACTGTTTCTTGGATCTCTGCCCCACAGCATGCAATTAACTCATTTTGAATTGATGGTGACATATATGTGGCATTCCGAGCAGCGGTCTCAAGGTGCAATTTCAGTGTGTCATCAAACTTGGATTTCTACTTAACAAAGTGTTGGAAGTTGCCAACCTCCTCGTGGGCCTCTTCATCCCAGTTGCCACGCAATGCAACATTTCTCTTTCCTAGATTCAGTATTATGTCAAGGACTGATGACAAAATGTTACGGTTGGTCTGAACTTTGTCTGAATATGTTTTACTGATTACAGAATGTATGTCTTTCCGTTGTCCTTTACATACACTAAGGACATTTTCTGCCAGCTCAGAAGCTGCCATATGTCCTGGAGTGTTTCCGTGATTTGAGATGATCCCCCTTTTCTCACCCACAGCATTCTTCCAGTCCCTAAATCCCTCCCTCTGGAATGTGGCATTTGACCCTTTCTGTTTGTCAAACAAAATGCACACACAGCAAAATGCTGCATCCTCAGATGGAGAGTATCGTAACCAGGGGTATTGTCTTTCCCACTCCACATTATATTTAAAGAGCCTTATCCCAAATTGGCTTTGGGGACATTTATATTGGGCTCTGTTCCATTTGTTCTGGAGTATGCTCTGCTTGTCCTCATCAGAGTAGTGACTCTGGCCTTTGTAAATTGCTGGGTCATGGGCTGATGATAAGCATGCACCAGGTCCTTCTCCTGACTGAGCATCCTCCTGACTCTGACTGGCCACTTCTGTTGTTTCTCTCTCTTCTCCTCCTGTCTCTGTCCCTTGAACCCCCTCATCTCTTCCTCCTGTCTCCTCTGTTGAATTTAAAAAAACATGTGTAAGCGATGGAGCCATACTAAAATTATAATAATATGTTAGGCCTAGTGATAAAGTCCAGCACAATATGAATTATCCATCCTAATAACTTATAGTTCAACTGTCAGATTGTCAGACTGTCCGACACGCTTTTATTTTGCTGTTATTTTTAACTTATGTCAATCCAATGTGTTGTTCTTGTGATTTTTATTCTATTCTATTCTATTACCTGCATACTGATGTGACTGCTTTAAAACTGCAAAGGAAGCTTAACTCCTCTAAAAAGACATACATTTGCCAAGAAATCAGCTATGTAGGCTACAATTGTATTTACATTATGAATAGTCAAAGAAAGTAATTAATTGACTTTTCAACTTCCAGTGAAAACTCTCAGTATGTCTAAACTGGGTTTGAGGGATATGGTTGACTTTTGCCCACAAATAACAATATAGCAGGCTAGCAACATAATACTGAAACAACTAACGTATTTCATGACAGTTTCTGTGATGTGATTCAGTTGTAGCTATGTTTATGTTACACCACAAGATGCCGCTGTAGACTTTCTAGACGCAGAGTGAAGAAAAGGCTTCAGGGTAACGTTAGTGCTGCTAATGTTATGCTAGTTCAAAAGTGTGGCTGACAGTGCCTCTTTAATAAGCCGTAAAGTTAAAGAGGATGAGTCTGTTAACTTTATGACAGTTTCCCTGTTTCACAGAGCAGTGATGCCTGCATCTCCTTTCATTAATTCCATTACGTATTTAGTGCCGGTTAGCAAGTCTAGCCTACAGTAACGTTAGCCTGTTTAGCTTATTAATGTTATTGCACCTGTTGACTGTTTTTCCTCATTCTCATATTGTCCTACTTAAATCTTAACCTTCTCTCCTCTCTCCCTGCCCTTCTGCTGACTTATCTGCTGCTCCAAATGACAAGGCAAGGCAAGTTTATTTCTATAGCACATTTCAGCAACAAGACAATTCAAAGTGCTTTACATAGAACAACAAAGGCAAAGAAAACAGGACATTAAAAAGCAAAGTGAAGAAAAACAGCTAAAATAGAAGCTTAAATATAAAAAGAAAAAGAAAAAATAAGGGTAAAAGCTACAGTGCAGATATAAATAATTTAGAATAGTTATTAAAATAAAAGTATTAAAATAGTTTAATAAAAGGCAGCTGTGAACAAGTGAGTCTTCAGGCTTGATTTAAAAGAAGAAAGTGTTTCAGCAGACCTGCATGATTCTGGGAGTTTGTTCCAGATATACGGAGCATAAAAACTGAATGCTGCTTCTCCATGTTTGGTTCTGACTCTGGGGACAGAAAGCAGACCTGTCCATGACGACCTGAGGGGTCTGGATGGTTCGTACTGTGTCAGTAGATCACAAATGTATTTTGGCCCCTGACCGTTCAGCGCTTTGTAAACCAGCAGTAGTACTCTATTCTCTGACATACAGGGAGCCAGTGTAAAGACCTCAGAGCTGGAGTGATGTGATCTACTTTCTTGGTCTTAGTGAGGACTCTAGCAGCAGCGTTCTGAATCAGCTGCAGTTGTCTGATTGATTTTTTAGGGAGACCTGTAAAGACACTGTTACAGTAATCAAGTTGACTGAAGATAAATGCATGGACCAGTTTTTCTAGATCCTGCTGAGACAGAAGTCCTTTAATCCTGGATATATTTTTGAGGTGATAGTAGGCCGACTTTGTGATAGTTTTAATGTGGCTTTGAAAGTTCAGGTCTGAGTCCATGACTACACCCAGATTTCTGGCTTGGTCAGTGGTTTTCAACACTAATGATTGAAGCTGTGCGCTGACTTTTAATCGCTCCTCCTTTGCTCCAAAAATAACTACCTCAGTTTTGTCTTTGTTTAATTGAAGAAAATTATGGCATATCCACTCATTGATTTGTTCAATACATTTAAATAGGGCTTGTATGGGGCCATGGTCCCCTGGTGACATTGTGATGTAGATCTGTGTGTCGTCTGCGTAGTTATGGTAACTAACTTTGTTGTTTTCCATTATCTGAGCCAGTGGAAGCATGTATATGTTAAACAGAAGAGGCCCAAGAATGGAGCCTTGGGGAACTCCACATGTAATCTTTCTCTGCTCAGATTGTTATGACCATGGGTCATATGGTTTTGCTCTGTATTTTTCAGTCACATAAATGTAGATAATCCTCCCTGTGTGTCTCCCTTTTGTTTACCAGGTGGTGGTTGGAGCGCTGATTGGACAGGAGCTGATAAGGACAGCTTTAAAAGGATGGCTGCTGAAGAGTTCTCCCTCCCTCCCCTGTTTGTTGTTTTGGCCGTGCTCACCTTGAAAAGAACTACCTGTTTGTGTTGACAATAAATTGGTGTTGGACTGCATATTCTGGTCTTAGTTGTTTCTGGGAGTTGGGAAAAGGGGAGAGCATTTTTATGTTGCGTTCAGGTTACCCCTAGACAGGGGCGTAACAAGATGTAAAGTTACCTATAGACACAAAGTAGTCCCTGTCCTTTAAATAAGAACCAAACCAGTTTAGTACTGTGCCAGAAAGTCCAACCCAGTTTTCCAGACGGTCGAGTAATATCTTATGGTCAACTGTGTCGAATGCAGCACTAAGATCGAGTAGTACTAAGACTGAAACTCTACCATTGTCTGTGTTTAAGCGGATGTCATTAATCACTTTGACAAGAGCCGTCACAGTGCTGTGGTGTGGTCGAAAGCCTGACTGAAAGACATCAAAGTAGTTGTTCACTGTCAAAAAGTGGTTCAACTGTTGAAAGACAGCCTTTTCGATTATCTTACTTAAAAATGGTAGATTTGATATAGGCCTATAGTTCTTAGCTGTGACTTGTCTAGGTTGTTCTTTTTTAACAGTGGCTTGATGACTGCTGTTTTCAGGGCCTGTGGGAAGACACCTGAGAGAAGAGACAAGTTCACAATCTGTATCAGATCTGATGCCATGACTTTTGAGACCTTTTGGAAAAAATCTGTAGGCATAATATCAAGGCAGCAGTGGGAGGATTTTAGGTGTTGTATAATGTCCTCCAGGTCTTTATTGTTGATTAGATAAAATTGTGTCATAGTGTTTAAATTGGTATTAGTTGAACACAGCACATAACCTGAACCTAAAACTGAGTTACTGACTGCTTGTCTGATTTTCAGTATTTTTTCTGTAAAGAAGGAGGCAAATTCATTGCAGGCCCTGGCTGAATGAAGTTCAGGTGCTACTGACACAGGGGGGTTTGTTAGCCTGTCAACAGTAGCAAACAAGGCACGTGTGTTATTACTGTTCTTGGTGATTATGTCAGGGAAGAACGATTGCCTTGCATTCCTCAGTTGTGAATTATAAATGCAAAGTTTCTCTTTATAGATGTCATAATGAATCTAAAGATTTGTTTTTCGCCACCTGCGTTCAGCTTTCCGACACTCTCTTTTTTCAGCTCTTACCAGTGTGGCATTTTTCCAAGGAGATCTTTTCCTACCAGAGACAACCTTCGTCTTAGTGGGAGCGATTACATTTGCAATTTTAGAATTGAAATGATCTACTAAGTCATTGAGTGAGACCCAGGACGGAGAAGGTGCGGAAGAGAAAACCTGGTTAAAAATGTTGCTGGTGTTTTCAGTGATACGTTTTGTAATTGCTTTCGTTTCAGTAATTGTCTGCACTAAGATAACACTCTCAAAGAAAACACAGGAGTGATCAGAGAGGGCAACATCTGTCACCACAATCTTGGAAATGTTTAGACCCTTGGAGATAATTAAGTCCAGAGTGTGCCCCTTATTGTGTGTGGGCTCTGTCACATGCTGAGTCAGCCCATAGTTGTCAAGAGTGCAACACAGTTCTTTAGTCCCTCTGTCCTGGATGTTAAAATCACCAACAATTACAACACAGTCAAAGTCAATGCAGATCAAAGACAGCAGTTCATTAAAATCATCAGAAAAGTTTGCACAGTATTTAGGTGGCCTGTAAATATTCAGGAGCATGTCCCGAAGGGAGGACTTCAGCTGAAGAGCCACATATTCAAAAGAAGCTATTTTTCCAAAGAATAACTGCTTGCATTGGAAGGACTCCTTAAACAAAATTGCAACTCCACCTCCTCTCTTATGCACTCTAGCCTCGCTTATACAACTAAAGTTGGGAGGGGTTGACTCAATTAGAACAGCTGCACTGTTATTTTGGTCTAACCAAGTTTCAGTTAAGAACATAAAATCAAATTTGTGCTCAGTAATAGACGTTCCTCTTTGATAAAGCTTATAGTTAGCGCTGGCTCAGGCTTGGACTAGCCCATAGTTATGCTGCTATAGGTTTAGACTGCCGGGGGGATCTGACACACCAAGCGTCTCTCTCTCTCTCTTTCTCTTTCTCTCTCTCTCTCTCTCTCTCTCATATTAATGCAGCTCATTAACTCTGTATCTTCTGGTCCCATTAACATTACTAACCGTATATACCAACATCAGCCTTCCCCATAGTATCATTATTGTTGCTGCTAATGCTAAATAGTAGACCTGTTGACTTCAACTGTTACAATTACGATTACCTCAGCCTTTATCATTACTCTGCTTCTCTCGCTAATTTATTTATTTATTTATTTTGCTAATCCTCACCCTAGTCTACCACTATTATTGGCATTGTAACCATAAGTATGTGTCTGTTGTTGTTCATGTAACAAGGACATATGTTGTTGTTGTAACAAGAACATATGTTGTTGTTGCTCTCTCTGCCTGTCTCTATCCTGCATCTCCTCCTATCCCATTTTCGGCCCATCCAGTCGAGGCAGATGGCTGTTCAACATGAGTCAGGTTCTGCTCGAGGTTTCTGCCTGTTAAAAGGAAGTTTTTCCTTACCAATGTGCCGAATATTGCTAAGTGCTACTCATGGTGATTCATGTTGGGCCTCTCTTTAAATAACATAACAAAGAGTCGATCTAGACCTGCTCTTTCTGTAAAGTGTCTCGAGATAACTCTGGTTATGATTTGGCGCTATACAAATAAAATTTGATTGGTTGATTGATAATAAAATCATTGATTAAAAATGTTTTCCCTGCCAAAGATCTGATGTTTAATAAAGCCAGCTTTAATGTCTGAGGAGCCTTATCTGACCAAATGATTGGGACAGATTGTGGCTCACAAGGAATGGATGATAAATTTGCTAAATTTGCAGAATCACATAAGTGCTTCCTGTTTCGCGGTAGCATCGCCTTTCTTTTTCTATTACCAATCAGGACAGAAATTGTGGAACCTACTGGCATTCAGGGCCCGGGCTTATCCTGGAAAGAGTCATGACTGCCATTATCCTTACAGCCTGGACCCTCCACATATCAGTTTGAGCTTGATACATTTTGAACACAAGCAACCATATCAACCTTATCAGGCTTGGCAGACAGAGCATGATTTTGCCGTGGAGCAGGACGGGGAGGGCGTCGTGGCTGTAATGGCTGTGTCGGAACTGGTGGAGGTGGGCGCCATGCAGGGTTTATGGGAGAGAAAATGGGAGAGGGCCGGGGGGTGCATCTAGTTCCAGCATTGACCAGCTCCTTCATGTGGTCAGTGAACTCCAAAAGAGGGGAGGAGGGAGAAAGGGTGATTAAGGAAGAGGATGACCTGGCTGGGGTTTGAGGGGGCGAGGTGAAAGGGATGGAGGGGGGTGGAGTCCCCTCCTCTCGGCTCGGATGTCTCTCCAGTTCAGAAATCTCCTCGGGCGGGGGCAGATGGGGTTCTTCCTCGAGGTTTCCGCTGTGAGATGTTACGTCTTCCTTCTGTGCCGATTCCTCTTGTCTCTTGTCCTTGTCCTTGGCATTGAGGACTGATGGGTGATGCAAGGAGTAAACTAGGTTAGAGGTGAACAGTTTTACTCCTGACTTGTTAAGGCCAATTCCATCTGATTTAAAAAGATGTCTGCGTTCCCAGAAAATGTTAAAATTGTCAATAAAGTGCACTGAATCATCAGTACAAGCAGATGAAAGCCACTGATTCAGTGCCCGCAACCTGCTGAATCTCTCATCTGCTTTTCTGACAGGTGGCATGGGGCCACTGATAAACACATCTGCATCCAGAGAGCTGACTGTGTTCAACAGACCCGTGAAGTCCTGTTTCAGCAATTCAGATTGTTGCTTTGCAATATCATTTGACCCTATGTGCAGCATGATATTTTTCACAGTGGGATGTGCAGCAACAATATTCGGGATTCTTTCTGCCAGAGACCATATCCTTGGGAGAACAGAGTACTTTGGAGTTTTTACTGCACATTCTTTGTACATCTCTCACAGCAGTGTCGCCCACAATCAGAGTTTGAGGCCCAGGCTTTAGCTTTCCCTGCAGCCTTTTACTTTTTGACATGCTTTCAGTCCTTACCCTGCCGCCTGAGGATGGAGGGTTATCTAGGTCATCAGATGAAGATCCAGGGTCCAGCAACAGTGGAGCAAATTTGTTGTGCACTGCCACACTCGGCTGTTGGGGAGGTTTGTTGCTAACCCTCCCTTTCGCAGCTGTCCACCGCTGTGTCTTACCAACTACCGGGGTTGAGGAGGCGCTCTGCCTGGGAGGTAGTGAAGGCCAGCCGGTCTCATCACGTATCTCAGCGCGCTGTGCTCTGCCTGTTAGTTGTCCTCCCATTTCCCAGGGACGCGACAATACTGATTGTTTCAGCCGTCTACCAGAGATGGATTTGCTTCGACGCATCTTTGCTGACAGTGACACCGATACTTTTTTTCCCACACTGACCGGACACTGACACTCGGCTGTCAGCGACAGGCTATTTCATGTGACATGACATTGCGTTACTGCAGCGACGAATGATAATGCAATCAGCATCCCTACGATGCAAAATAAAAGTCAATTTTTAAAAAATGGAAAATGATACCGGTAAAAAAATACCGAGGACATGACCTCGGTGTCCTCAATGGTAGCTACGGCCATGAGTACAGGCCATTTACATTGAAAAGATTCCATTGTGATGAGTAAGTGGAATGACTATGAAGGCATTTGTAAAGTCTGCCTTTCCCCACCATACCTGTTGCCTTATTCATCTGCGCAGCATAAACGACAAAGCACAGAATAAGAAAAAGGGGCTCCTGAGGAATTAAGGTATTTACACATACCCTTTTAGAACCTCTTGCTTAGTAAGTCCTTACTCTAAGCCAGTGATGATGAATAGATAAAGCATTATAATGATTTGACAGCGCTTTGAGAGCTGGCACATTCATTGATTCGAATTATGTTTCATGTTAATTTCCCCAATTCGTATTATTATTATTATATTTATTGTAGGACAGAGACTCCTAGGACACTCAGAGTGTGGGTGGCTGTTGCACACCAACTACACATGTGCACAAATTACAATTAGCAAAAGTAGAAACAGTCTCTTTGATAAGTCAGTCTGAGATAATTGCCAATTAGGTGAAAAGCTCCTGCATTGTGTAAACACTTAACTGAGGCGACATTGAATTCTGAATCTTGGCACACTATCTTTTAAGAACAATGGTAAATTCACAATCTTTCATCGGCAGAGTTGTCTTTATTTAATTATATAATTTTTAATCATTGTATTCATTATAAATCACATATTTGTGTGTTGTTGTTTATCTTAATACATTAGTTCATCGTTCCTTGTATTTGTCAAATTTGCAGACAATTAAAATATTTCACTTTTAAAATGTATTTATTAATTTAGTTCTTTATGTTGTTAATTATTTATTTTTCCAATCAAATTTTATTTGTATAGCGCCAAATCAAAACCAAAGTTATCTCGAGACACTTAACAAAAAGAGCAGGTCTAGTCGTATTCTTTGTTATATTATTTAAAGAAAGGCCCAACATGAATCACCATGAGTAGCTCATTTTTCATTCATTTATGTATAGGCCTATAAAATATGAGGTGTGGAAATCAGTAGTCAGTAGTGTATGATGTGCATGAGTGGAGAATGTGTGTGTTGTATAATGCAAACAAAGCAAAAGGTAAACTCAAACCAACATCAACAAACGCATGTGCCTGTGGAGAGAGCCAGAGAGGAGAAAGAAAGGCTTCCTGCTGGGGCTTAAGTAACCTCAGCACACTGGGCCCAGGTGAGCTGCGTTACTCTGATTACTGATCTGCAAAGACACACCTTCAGGATGACAATAGAAAGCACATTATGACACAGGGGAATCACAGTACACATGCGCAGAATGAGGAAATACTATTACATGATTTTGAGTGAGACCCAAAAAGAATCCATAGAAGCAATACTTCGCAACATGTATTCATTTTAATGAATTCATTATTTTATTTATTTATTTTTTAATGTAAATTTAATTTAATTTAATTATACATTGTTTTCAAGTACATGTATGTATGTAGTCACATATATCCACTGATACTTATTTTAATAAATTAAAGCTTCATATAGTCCTTGAAATGTCAAATTGCAGACATGAATATTTATCTTTATTATACCCATAATTTAATTATTTCACTTATTTATTCATTTATTTATAAACGTGCACATCTGCTGAATAAGAGACAATAATACATGTTAAAATTAGACTCCTGAACCTGGAACCCATAATCTGAGCGGGAACTGCAGTTCCCAGGGTCCCATGGGTAGTGACGTCAGCAGGAAGCGGCGCAGCTTGAGCTGTTTATTTTGATTACAGGTAAAGGAAAGAGAGTTGTTTCGAGGTAATGTGTTCTGGCCTTCATGACACTTAGTGCGCATTTCATCTCGAAGAGGCAGGACAAGCTAGTGGCTTCAGCTGAGGGACCAGAATCAGAAGGCATGTCCGCAGAACGGCACGCCGCCTTGCTGGCTGGCGTTTACCTTTGATTGGAGCGCTGTGTGGATTACCGGTGCTTCCTGAATCGGGAAGTAATTAAAAGAGTCCTCGTGTTTAATACCGGAAACAACTGAGATGTTCGGCGAATGGCTCCTACAGAGCGGTGCATAAGGCATGTTATTGTGGGAGAATGCGGAGTTACGGTGCGGGGATTGAGCCTGGCTTCAGGGATGAAATCCATTCCTTCCCCTGAGAACTGTGACTCACTGGCGAAACATCACCACCAACATGACCAAAAAGAAAAGGTAAAATGACAATCACATGGTACGATACCTAAGGCTGAAAGTAGGTAGGAGCGCAGTACTGGTGCAGGGCAGTGACAGAGCAGAGGGAGAGACAGGAAATCTTGCAGCTTAAATAGAGCGCCAATTGGGAAGAAGTGTTTGTCAGGTGATGTGGAAGTGACGTATATCAATTATTAAATCAGTTCAGCTCGAGTTGTCTGCCTGAACTAGCTCTCAGGCGTCGCCGCATTTATAAACAGTGTAGGGTCAATACTGTACCAGAGTCTGTAACCATAACACAGCAGCAGCACAGCATTCAGCTGGACCTACATGCTGGAAACAGGGCAGTTAGCCGCTGTAGCTCAGGCCGGTGGCTAATGGGCCCCAGCAAGTTCAAAAGTTAGTCTCCCTCTTGAAAGTCTCTTGTTCTTTAACTACAACGCCTGGTCCGGATATTCAAACCTATGGGTCTGGCCGCTTGACATGTTGATGTGTAGGGTAGCCGGGTAGCAGAGGCTGAATTTAATGTTAGCACATGAGTGAAGCTCCTTATTTACCTTGATGAAAGCCGCCCTCTGCCTGGCCACGGCCGGAGTAAAGTCCGGGAAAATGAAGTGCCTTTTCCCATTGTGTGACGGGGGGGAAGCCTCCCGCACGGCGCAGAATGGCATTCCTAGTTTGAAACTGGGTCACCCTGATGACCATCGGTCGCGGTGGTTTGCTCTCTCTCGGTTTAGCACGTAGTGTATGATGGGGCCTGTCCAGCCTGGGCTTAGTCCCGAGTCCTAACAAGTCCTCGGATCCTTCAGGCAGACCCGTTGTTGAATGTTGTTCCGATCTGGAGCGTGCTTCCAGATCTTCACATTTCTTGCTCAAAGAGTCCACCGTGGCACAGGGCTCAGCCATATTAGCCTGCATGCCAGCCAGCTGGTCGACCTGCTCATTAGCCGAGATCTCCAAGTCCAAAAAAGTCCCACTGTGTGCAGCAACTTTTTCCTCCAGCAGTTTCAGAGCGGTCGCTCCTTCTTTTTAACAGACTCTGAAATTATTGACTCGAATTTTGTGACAATTTCAGTCCGTATGTTGAGGCCTTGCATTTTGTCTCCCTTTGTTTCCTTTGTTCCCTTCCCTCATGTGGATGTGTCTATGGCTGCTTCTCATGTCTCTTATTTGATATATCCTCGCTCAAACCGGAAGTAGTTCAGGAGCCGCCATATGAGGACCATCTCAAAGCTCTTATCTCTGCTCAAAGGAGCGAGGAGAGAGGAGGGAATTCAGAGGAGCGATAAGCAAGGATACAAGAAAGCAATCTCTGCAGAAGTCTTTTACTGGCCGACACGCCCCCTTATTAGATATCAGTTACTGATTGGATGCTGCAGCAGATCGGACTTTTGTGAAACTTCACAACATCACCAGAGTTTTATACCGCAGAGAGGAAGGAGCGGACCTGAAAAACAGACTTTACAGGGCGCCTTGAAACTGACTATAAACAGGTCGGGTTTGATCAGCGTGACTTCTATTTTTCCCTGAAACTTTTAGCCTAATAAATAATGTTTATGGTTCATGAACAGAACAGTATTTGGGCTTATTAAATAATGCATTCAGATCAGATTATCAGTGATCAAAAATGTAAATAATGAACAAATAATATAAAGGCATAGTGCCGGTAAGAAATGTCCGTATGGCTCTAAGCAGCAGGAACACAGACTGCAGCCTGTTCTTCATGTGCAGGTGTTTGTTACACAGGTAACATGATACAGAGAGAAATCACTGTTACTGTGTGTTTTATTAGAATTAATACAGTTCACATGTGTACAGACACAAACAGCTGTTAAAGCAGACTGACAGCTGATCCAGCACGAACGGATGTCGCTGCACGTGGTGCTTCATCGGTAAGGACTTCTCGTCCATCCATCCCTCCATCCAATGGCTGAGGAATACACATTAAAATGTAAAAAATTTTGGTTTCGACTCAGTCAAATAGCTAGTGTTACACATGTTCAAGAAAACAAAAGGGCCCTTGAAACATCCATCCATTATCTTCCGCTTATCTGTGGCAGTCTACTCAGCAAGGTGACCCAAGCATCCCTTTCCCCAGCAACATTTTCCAGTTCCTCCTGGGGGATTCCGAGGCGGTCCCAGCAAGCGGCAACCTCCGGTGTTAAAAAAATGAAGCCAATGCGGAAGTGCAAAAAACTGCAGTTCCTCGAGTGGCCACTTGAGGCTGGCTCCAGAAAACAAGAAATAACATTACAGCAGGTGGGAAAATGCCAATTTTTACAGCAGAAATAAACATGTTTACAGCCTGGTACAAAAAACAGTTTTGTTATAAATAGCTAATTTTATTGTTCAGGATAACTGTACGGGGGGTGAATTTTTTTATAACACACTTGTTTTAATTATATTAAGCCTTAAATCATAGGGGCTGGATCACTTGATTGACAGGTGGATCCTGCTGGCTGTCTGCTAGACGTCAACACAAACACACAGAAACTGAGCTTAACTTCGCCTGTTTGTGTTGTTGGAGATTTTTGGGGATTTTTTAATTCAAAGTTTGGACAAATAATCTGTCTCTGTGGGATTTATGGAACTTTATGGCTGTGCAAGAAGTCTGAGCTCCAGCTTTTAGGTGAGTTAAATGCTAGTGTTATTGTATTGAAATATTTTAAGCACTAAGTAGCAGGTATACTGTGCTCCATTTAGCTGCTTGTTAGCCTGTGCAGTGTTTATTTATTTAATCGTCGGTCAGTAAATATGAGTCAGGAGCTGTTGGCGTTTCCCCGTAGAGATTACAGCGGACCGTAGTGATGAAGAGACCAGTTCTTTTACGTTTACCGTTACGTGTCGGCTCGCCGCTCTCTCACCGGGTGAGCGAGCAGTGAGTCCGCTACTTCTTTAGTCTGATAACTAAACACCTGCAGTCAGTCACTGACAGAATCTCCTTCTGGGAAAGTCAAACCAGCTCATTCATGATTTATACAGTCTATGGATAATAACCGTTAGCTACGCTGAGGAGCATATAGCCTAGCTTCATAGCCGTAGCTGGCTGATTCATGCGGCCCGCCCATTGAGCTCAGCCATAGGCTGTAGCTCAGTCGCGCTCGGCCTCTTTGCCCGTGTCTAGATTAGCCGTCTCTGGCATTTCCAATATGGCGACCCCCAGCGGCGGCGCAATTCGGGCTTCCAAACGCTTCTTCAGAAACCAATGGGTGACGTCACTGAGACTACGTCCATTATTTATACAGTCTATGGTTCTCAGGCCAGACAGGATATATAATCCCTCCAGCGAGCTCTGGGTCTGCCCCCGGGTCTCCTCCCAGTTGGACGTGCCCGGAAAACCTCCAAAGGGAGGCGCCCAGGAGGCATCCTAACCAGATGCCCGAACCACCTCAACTGGCTCCTTTCGATGCGAACGGGAAGCAGCTCTACTCCCAGCTCCCCCCGGATCTCCGAGCTCCTGACCCTATCTCTAAGGCTGAGCCCAGACACCCTCCGAAGGAAACTCATTTCGGCCGCTTGTATCCGCGATCTCATTCTTTCGGTCACTACCCAAAGCTCGTGACCATAGGTGAGGGTTGGAATGTAGATCGACTGGTAAATCGAAAGCTTTGCCTTCAGGCTCAGCTCCCTCTTCACCACCACAGTCTGGTACAACGCCTGCATTACTGCTGATGCTGCACCGATCCGCCTGTCAATCTCACGATCCATTTTACCCTCACTCGTGAACAAGACCCCAAGATACTTGAACTCCTTCGGACGTCTCGTGTCTCTTAAAAAACATTCCCTCGTTTCCTCTCTCCTCTCTTGGTTTCCTCAGGTCTCTCCATGCATCTTTAGTGGGAGGGACTAAGACGCAAGTGAAGGAAGCATGGATGAAATTAAAGAGGCATGAGAACCCATGTTCCCCTTGTCTGTGTTCATCGTTGTGTCCGAAACCGCATACTATCATACTATCATACTAACCGAATCATGCAATCAAGCCACCTACACTGCTGCAGGATAAAAGACCAGCTCAGTCATCCACTCCTTGCCAGATCATGTTACCCTACTGAGGTATCCTGTTTTTTATCCTAGTTTTTTTAATGCTTCTAGGCTCTCGTACTTACCTTTTTGTCTCCGTGTTTAGACCTCCTGGGATCAGCCAGCTCCACCTACCTTTTGCACTCTTTCGTCTCCACTCCTGCTCTGCTCAGCTCCCAAGAACATTTAAGTAACACTCTGTCTCCCTGACTAACTCACCTGCTGCTCTTCTTGGAAACCTGTCCACTCCTAGGCTCCTTGTCAGCTCCCTGCTTACCTTTTAAGAGACATTTCTGAAAGAACTAAAACTCACTTTTTGGTTTGCCTTTTTTCAATAAATTCCACATTATTGATTCCAGTTAGTCTCTGATCTGTGTCTGCATTCTGAGGTCCAGTCATTCAGTGTTCTTAACACGTAAGTCGTCCATCATTACCTTAATGCAGCGTAGCATGTCTTCGTTAGCATCTGGCTTCACTTGGGACTCTGGGTCCGAGGACTAGTGATGCGGCATTCTGGGCCAGACTTAGCAGACTTGTTTTTCGCCTTTAGCGTAAATCGGTTGATTAATTATTTAATAATTAATTAGTCGTAGAATGCCTGCACTCTATTTTGACCATTGGAAATTAAAGTTTAACTTTAATTAAAAGATTTAACCTTTTCGTGGTTCGTTTGGTGGTGTACAGAGGCTTAGTACTTCACACATACAAAACACTTAAACCAGATCTTTATAAATGAAGAATTTATTCACTTAACTACTAAATATACATGATATAAATGAATATGGGGATGAGCATGAAAACGATTAATACAAGGATGAACATGATGGAAAGATGGGCTGAAAATGAAACCTATAAAGGGAGCACGGTGCAGCAACTGAGATATTGGGAGGTATCTTTGCTAAAGTTCTACTCTATCCCATAATACCCTTAATACTACCACATCAACTCCGATATACAGTAAAGCAAAGTTAGACCTACTCTGATGGATGAGAGAGTCAACCACACTGTCGAGGCGTGTGGAGGCCATCGGACCGGCGTGGCCTGGAGCTTCAGGTGCCCTGGGCTTTAACCCGGGTAACATCCCTTGGAGCGGCGCTGCACAGCCGGTACGGTCTCTCTAGATGACGATATGCAGGTCACTCCGTGTTGTGACTGGTACTGGATGGAGGCTGGGTGCGTCTTCTGTGCTGTGGGTTTGAGGTTTGTCAGAGCGCAAGGATTGGAGCAAAAAGAGAGCTGTTGTCTTCACTTCTTGGAACACAGGGCTAGAACAGCTTGAAGTTTACTTGGAGCAATGTCTACTCGCGAGGTCTTCAGTGCGGCAAGGCGCACGCATGCTCTGGACCTTCTCGCGGGGCAAAACTTAAAAGATAAAGAAAGGGTTAAAAATTTCCGGACAGGGGTACCGCTCGTCAGCTGCCGGGACGAAGGGTGGAAAAAGAGGAAAAGGGGTAATTAAAGGGTCTCTTCTCCCAAGGGCAGTGTCCAAGCAAAACGGCGCGAAGTTGACCACATCTTTGTCCAAAACTTTCTATCAAATAAACTATTTCTTCCTGAACTTAAAGTAGTTAATCTCATCTATATAACCCCACCCCCCCCATATTCGATACCTCTGGACTCTCAGCTGCATGTAGACTCCAAACATTGCTGGGTTATGATCCACAGAATGAGATTAAATAAACAGTTCTTGGAAGTAATAGTTAATATATATATATATTATGTGAATGTATATGTGTGGATATGTGTGTGCATATATATATGTGTGTGTGTTTACAGACTATTAAACCAAATAAAAGAGCCACATTGATGAATCAACATTTTCTCTGTCCTGGGTTAGCTTTGTTTCACCCCTCCCTTCCCCTCTCTTCTCATTACATTAATTTGCACATCCTCACATCCTCTCTCCTCTGTGGACCCAGAAATCCTTTGCCATGATGGCGGATCTACCAATTTCTTAAATGTACCTGGAGGAGACATGGAGAGAGGTAGCTTCTGGAGGAGCACCCAGCGAGGATACACAGATGGATCCAACATGGAAGTGTTTTAACCAAAGATGATTGTTGTCCTATAACTGGCCCTAATGCTCTTCTGTTTGTGTAAGATGTAAATCTGGTTTGGATCCACTCAGTTCAGACTGTTCAAGTATATATTGTTTTACTTCAATGTCACATGTTTTTGTTCAAAATATTCTCTTGTATGTGTTGATGTAGATGACACTCAGAAAATGGCACTACAAGAAGTTTACAGGCCAGAAAACAACTAGATTTGTTCAGACATGCTTGGAACGACCATAGAATCAGAATTGCTAACAACACCAACACAAATGAGGATGGAGGGCATGCTAGCCAACAGTGAGCAGGACTCAACAGCTCTTAACAATGAGTTTGGAGACCCCTACACCCAACAAAAAAATCTGGAAGCTGGCTTGGCAAGACATGGCGTACAGCCCACCCAGTTACAAGCAACAGAGAAGACCTTGAATGAGCAGTGATTGTGCCATAACCAGTCTTTAACCTTAGTGCTGATCAGCAGCAGAATCTTCAAAATGCAATACCTGGAATAACAGATTTAAAGGACAGGTATCTGTAGTGTGTTAGAGAGCTTCAACACATTAT
Organism: Semicossyphus pulcher; assembly: GCF_022749685.1. NCBI lineage: Eukaryota > Metazoa > Chordata > Actinopteri > Labriformes > Labridae > Semicossyphus > Semicossyphus pulcher. The sequence continues at coordinate 26,825,491 of NW_027211726.1, forward strand.
GCAAAGAACATAATATACTAAACTTTCAAACATTAGTCAATTAATTAATTTGCCATCTAACAGAAAATGTATCTGCAATCATTTTGATGATCAAATCCTCATTTATAAGCAAAAATGTGGCAACGCCACCTGGGGACTTACACCCCAGGATATAAGTATGCTAATTAAATTAACTGCACAACAAAAGGGGCACGCAGTTCGAATAATAAAATCTACGTGGATGAGAGAATGTGATTTCAAAATGTTACGATAGTTTATTAAACAAATATGATTAAATTAAACTGCAGACTAAATAAAGAGTAAACAGTGGTATGGGGCCTGCAAAAAGGAAAATGAGGACAGGGCTGGGGCTTACGACGACAGCGGTAACAAAAGGGGGAGGATCCAAAACTACACAGCACCCGTGAAACAGCAGACCAAAAGTGAAAAAAAGGGACCACCACCACCAGGGAACCGCTGCAGCTCTGGGGCCCTCAGCACCTGTCAAACAAAAGGAAAAAACACAATTAAAAACATGCAATGATGGCAGCCCTCATACCACTACAAACAAAATATAAAACACACTCACCCAAACCAGAGCCCGTAACTAAACAGCAAATGATCACAATAGGAAACAAAACAATTTATAAAACAATAAGGCGAATATAATCAAAAGACAAACTCAATAATAATTCAGGAAAAGAAATGGCGAAAGAAAAGAAAATGAACTAAACAAAGTAACTAATTAATCGCCTGCACATTTAAAGCCGGAGCCAGAAAAAAAACTGCGGGCACAGTGTCCACGAGGAGGCCAGGACATGCTTGTCCAGCCAACTTTGGCAAAGTTTTGCCGAAGTAGTATTTTTACAAAAAAAAAGCCAAGACAGTCCAATAAAAGAGAGCCAAGACAGCAGCGTGGGCTCAGAAACAGCGGCAGATGACGGCCGCACACTGGAAAATAAACAAATAAATCAATCAATATCTAATCCTGAAAATATACTAATTAACCAGAACTACAAATAGAGGATTTCCTACCGGAGAGCAGGGTAGGGTTGCCACCTTACATGCAGAAAAATAAACCACAGCGGGGGCCTGTTCCTCGGGGCCACGACCACCACAGGGCTGGTAAAGGACCTCAAGACCACCTTGTTCTCTATTACCTCTGATAACCTCTTTTTTAAGATAATGGATTTCTTTTCTCTCCAAATATAATCATATAGCATTTTATCCAATATTTATTTGAATATGCATTGTGTAATTACTGGGTCAGTCGCGATCTGAATGACTGGAAAGACGATGAGTTGACAAAGCGTAAAGTGATGAGACTAGGCGAGTTTCAAACCTGCATGTCCTACCTTAGTATTTTAGGAAAAAGGTTTGGAGATGCAGGACTGCAAGACATACTCATCGAGTCTGAAGTCGTTGCTCCCGGATCCATCAATGGTGTCATTAGTGGTCATCACGACAACCGCAGCATGAGGGCACACAAACTGATGTATGAGAGTCTACAACGCATCAGATTTAAAACATTCTTAGACTCTTTGCCACCAGAGGAGAGAGATGAGTATATGGATGTCATAAATGAGATCAAAGGTGCATTCCCAGAGAAAGCAATGGATACTTTGTGTGCCAATGAGAAATTTGCCAAAATGTGTTCAAAACACACAGACTTTGTTGAAAGAAGAAGTGCTGAAAACCCAACGTTTACCTTCTGGAGTTTATACATTGACATGGTGCAAATACTCCTTCTGTTTGTGAGAGCAACAAGAGAGTCAGACTGACAGCTTCACCTGTCAACATTGCGGTTGATGATGGCATGGTTTTTTGCTTATGATTGTGTTAATTATGCCAGGTATCTTCCTTCATACTGGCTGGAAATGGTCAATCTGCCCCTCACACATTTTTTGTGCCACACTGAGCTCATTGTTAAAGGCCAGTGGACTATTGAGCAAACCTGCAACAGAGATTCCAAGAGCAAAGGTGGTTGGACAGGGATAACACAGAATCGAGCTGCAGTTTATCGCTGGATATTGTCGCAACATGAACGGGCTGCCATAACAAGACAATGTGAGTCTATGGCAGGTAAATCTCCAGAAATACGGAAACGAAAAGACCTTGACAGCACACAGATTCAGGCTGATGAAAAGGATGTGACTAGAATCATTTCCACCATTGATTCTTTGCTGAACCCTTTTGACACACACCATGATGACATTGTGTGTCTTAGCTCAGGAACAGTCGCATCTGAAGAAATAAAAAAGGATTTGCTTACAGCTTCGGAAAAGGGGGGAAAAGCTGTCAAAGAGTTTATGGATCAAAGACTTTTATCACGATCAGTTGACATATTCTCCCCCATCAAGGCACAAAAACTGAAGACCTTCAGTGACCAGGCAAAGGCAAAGAAAAAATCTGCAGCAGGCAAGGATGTTATTCTGCGTGCGGACAAGAAGCTATTCTCCAGACTACTCATTATAGGTCAAAGTAGAAAAATAGACCTGAGAGAAATCCTGTCCTACTCCTTGGGAACTGTTTCATATCCTTTAGCCAGTACTGATGGTTCTCTTGCAAAAACAGACAAATCAGCTCTTATGGATTTAATAGAGACCAAAGGTGGAGACTCCTTGGTTGACAAAGTTCCGGCAGATGGAGCTATTCTCTTCGATGGCATGGCGGTCATTCAAGCCATCTGATCCAGACCAAATACCTTTGGAGAGCTCGCTGAGACAATACTACAGTACATGGTCAAGCTTGCTCTGCATCACAAATGTTCACGGATAGACTTTGTGATTGATCAGTATCCAGAGATGAGCATAAAAAATCCAGAACGGTCACGAATAGCTGTTGGAGGTACACAACAGGTGCAAATTAATGGACGAGATCAGAAGACACCAACACAATGGAAAAAGTTTTTGTCAGTTGGAACAAACAAAGCAGCACTGGCAGAATTCCTCTATGCTGCATGGCGAGATGGTGATCTTACTGTTGTCGGCAAGAACTTGAGCTCATGGAGAAAAGTGTCACTGTGTGACTGTAAGAGAGGGTTTACAGACTGTTAATGCTGTTGAAGATGCTGTTGATCTGACATGTGATCATGAGGAATGTGACACCAGGGTGTTTTTACATGCACAACATGCTGCACAGGAACATCACACTGTGGTCATTAAGAGCCCTGATACTGATGTGGCAGTCATTGCTTTAAGTCTTGAGAAAGATCTAACGTGTAGGTTGTACTTTCACACAGGAGTTGCCAACAGAACAAGGACCATTGACTTAGCCAAGGTGACCTCAGCTCTTGGCACCAGTGTGTGTTCAGCACTTATTGGGATTCATACCTTCTCAGGTTGTGACTCTACAAGTGGCTTTAATGGCAAGGGGGAAAAAAAGACATTTTCTGTTGCTTGTGAGAAAGAGGAATACCTCACTGCATTTACAAATCTGGGTTGAAGTTTTAACCTGGACCAGTCCACCTTTGAAGTACTTTGCAAATATGTTTGCCACCTGTATGGCCAGTCATCTGCTGAAAATGTGAACGATGCAAGATACAAAGCATTCTACATGGCATCTTCAGCTTTTCCAGAACTATCCATGCCTCCAACAAGTGACGCTCTACACCAACACTGCAAAAGGGCAAACTACCAAGCAGCAATAATGAGACATTGTCTGAAAGTTATTATGTGTGCACCCTCACCCATTGGTCGTGGATGGCACATTGAGGCTGGGGAGTTAACAGTGACCTGGATGACTAAAAATCCTGCTCCTCAAAGTGTGTTGCAGTTAGTCCACTGCACTTGCAAGCAAGGCAAATGTGATACAGACAGATGTTCCTGTACGTCAGCAAGACTGTCTTGCACTGATTTGTGTAGGTGCCAGCGCTGTGTGAATGTTCAGAAGGAAACAGAAGATATAGCTACATGGGATGATGTTTCTGACAGTGATGGGGATGATTAGACACGTTGTAGAACCATAAAACATCCTCTAAAAAAAAAGCATCCATTGAACAAAAATAAAAGCTTACAGTGTACTGTGTAAAAAAGACAGACCGAGATCTATTAAAAAACATGTATTGTAAAAATGACAAAAGCATCTATTGTTAAAAGAAGAAAAGAAACCCTGCAACTGTAAACACTGTAAATGACAAGCAATGCTGTTACATTGATGTCTGTGTGTGTGTGGCAAAATTCACCATGTGTAATATGTGAAATGAGTTGAAGAAAGTTGCAAGATTTCATGTTCTAAATTCACATTTCATGGTAATAATTCATCAAGACTTGTCTAAAATGTTATCATACATACATAAATGTCAATTTGTGAGAGATTTTGTGTTGCTAAAGTGGATGTTGATAAATTGAAAAAGTGAATTTAGCACCATAGAATTTTCGTTTTTTTAAATTTATATTTATATAGATTTATGGCTTGTGACAAAAAACTGCAGGATATATTGCAGAGAATTTTTAACCCAAAGTCCATAAGGGTATAGTCTAAACAAAAATGCATTTAAAAAGTAGTGCCCAGACATGGGAACGAAAATCATTTTCTAGTCCCTTTTTCATGGTTCACCTTATGGACTAATATAAGTGACTTTAGTATCACTTCAGTTCATTTATTCATGTACACAACAGAGTTCAAGAAAAATTTTAGTATTGGTAGGTTTCACTACGGACTACAAGAGCTTTCAGAATCATCTTTCATGTCAACATGCGGTATTACAATATATATGTGTTTTTTTGTTTTTTGTTTTTATTATTATTTTTATTATTTTCTTTGAGTGTTTTTGTTCCCACGATGTTCAGTCCTCCACACTCATACTACTGCAATACTACTATGATTCCAGGTTACTATGAGAAAATAGCGGTCATCATCTTTACATGGCAGATTTAAATAGACAAAACAAAAACCATAGTATCACTTTTGTCTCTTTAAATGTAAAAGGTGTCAATAATATGGTGAAAAGACAAAAAATAGACAATTATCTTCGACAATTAAAAGTGGATGTCGCTTTCCTCCAGGAAACGCATCAAAAACAGGGTCAGATAAAACTTCTTAAACGAAATTGGGTTGGTCAGATTTTCCATTCAAACTTCAATGCTAAGGCCAGAGGTGCTGCGATTTTGGTGCATAAAGATATACCCTTTCAGTCAGAAGAAACAATCACAGATTCAGCAGGGCGCTATGTAATAGTTAAGGGTCACATGTTCTCTACTCCTGTTATTTTATTATCAGTATATGCTCCAAACTGGGACAACAAAGATTTTTTCACAAAACTTTTCACTATTTTGCCCAGTCATAACAATTACAACATTATAATAGGTGGCGACTTCAACTGTGCTCTTAGTTCTAACCTTGATAGGTCTTCCAACAAACCACAGGCCCTGTTTAAAAGTGATAAAGTTGTTAATAATTTTATGAACCAGTCTGGTTTATCAGACATATGGAGGTTTCATTTCCAAAAAAGAAAGTATTCTCATTTTTCTCCAATGTCCATCATACATATACGCGTATAGACTACTTTTTAATAGACAATTAATTACCTGAAAATACCCACTCATGCACATATCACAGTATAACTGTGTCGGACCATGCCGCTGTCTCTTTTGTTTTGGAGCTGTCGGACTGTCCCAAACCTAGGCGCAACTGGAGATTCAATACTCTTCTCCTACCGGACGAGGATTTTAACAAAGTTTTGGCCTCGGAAATAGACTTCTTTCTTGATACTAATAGCTCCCCAGAGATCAGTCACTCACTCCTGTGGGAAACTCCTCAAGGTATATCTACGTGGGCAAATTATTGCAAATAAAAACAAATAGAGCCAAAAACACAATGCTTAATGATCTATCACGCTCAATTGCAGAGATCGATGAGCAATACTCATCTTCTCCATCACCATCTTTGTTTAAAGAAAAATTGCGGCTGCAGACAGAGTATGACTTACTGTCTACGGACAAAGCCACACAGTTAATACTAAAGGCACACCATAACAGCTATGAGCATGGGGATAAAGCTCACCAAATTTGTCAAAATTCTGCTTCTCGTCTTATTACTAAAATAGAAGACAGTGCAGGTAATATAGTAATAAAACATGATGAAATAAATGACATTTTTAAATTGATTGTACACATCTGAAAGTCATAGCGATATTTCCCCAAAAAATAGTTTCCTTGATAAATTGTCTTTTCCCACCGTCCCCCTAGAAAATTTCCGCTGTCCCCTCTCCCCTTTGCGGTTGTTATAGAGCCATCGGCCATCGCCCTTAGGCAGGCTGATAACTTCCGAGGCATAGAGCGGGGCGGTTCACATTATAAGCTGTCTCTATACGCAGACAATTTGCTGCTCTATGTATCTGACCCAAAACCTTCTCTCTCTTTTATTATCAACTTGTTAGATCAATTTGGGAAGCTCTCGGGATATAAAATCAACCTGACTAAAAGTTTGCTGGTCCCATTGAAACAAGAAGACGCCACAGGTTCTCTTGACAAAAACCCATTTAAAATTGCCAAAGGTTCTTTTAAATATCTTGGAGTGGAAGTGACACGTAATTTGTCATCACTTTTCACCAAAAATGTTACTGTCCTCCTAGAGAAATGTAAACTAGATTTTGACTGATGGAAAGACCTTCCCTTATCTGTTGCAGGAAGGGTCAATATAATCAAAATGATTGTATTACCAAAATTACCTTATTTTTTTCAAAATATTCCCATTTTTATAAAAAAAATCCTTCTTTAGTTCACTTGACAAGCTTATGGGCACCTTTATTTGGAAAGGAGGGTCACACAGAATAAAAAGAACTGCTCTTCAGAGACAAAAAAATAAGGCTGGATTAGCACTTCCGAACTTTATTTATTACCATTGGGCTTGCAATATACAAAAAATTTTTCATTGGGTTAATTTCAACAAAGATTAATGTGATTCATGGGTGTCCATAAAATATGGATACAGCAGTGGCAGCGTGCATAACTCCAAAAATAAGTTACAAAGTATCGTTTCGGGTGCACGGAGCTCCGGCACTCACAGGATCAAGTAGAACTGACTTTAATGTGGGTCACAGATGAACGCGTTTCGGCTCTTATGCCGTCTTCAGCATACAAAGGAGATCTAATCCACCAGGTGGTAATTTTCCGTGTTCTAACTGTGCGCAATGTAGTGCCATGATTAGAGGTGACGTCTTTCTCCATCCTCATACCGGTAAGAAATTTAATATCAAGAACAGAATCTCATGTAAAACTAAATATGTGGTTTACCTCTTAAAATGCCCCTGTGGGCTAGCCTATGTAGGTAAAACTAAACGTGAACTAAAAACAAGGATTTCTGAACATAAAAGCAACATAAGAAACAAAGATGAAAAATCTCCGGTGGCCAGACATTTCTATGCAGCAGGCCATGATGTCTGTTCTCTCAAATTTCATCGAAAAGGTTCATTCTTTGAAAAGAGGTGGAGATTTGGACAGGTTTTTATTGCAGAGGGAAGCTTTTTGGATACATTCTTTACACACTGAGAGCCCTAAAGGCCTAAATGAAGAACTGCTACTCGGTTGCTTCCTGTAACTAGTATTTTTGAGTCAGGGCATGAACCTTTTATATTTCATATTATATATGCCTGTTAAGATTGTGCAGCGTTTTTGTATGTGTGCATTGTACACGTGTGTAATTTTTATATTTTGCTGCAGGGTAGTTTCCCTATGTAACCATATTTATTCTATGTATTCTATGTCTGTAAATGTGGGATGGTTCTGTACCTTGTGCAGGACTTTGCATTTTTTTGGCAGGGACATGCAGCTCTTAATCTAATCATGTATATCAATTACTTTTTGCTACTTGTCCTTGTTAATATCTATTATTATACGCACTGTGTTATATGTATAATGTGTCTAAATTATTCTATGTAAATGGGCTGTTGAAACCCCCTATCTTCTAACTGACTGTCTGTAGTGGCAAATACATTTTTGTTTATATTTTCTGCTATGTATTTGGCTTAGAAGGGGATTTGTCCATGTTATTTGTAGTAAGTGGAATGTCGTCTTGGTATGGACACACTTCCCGCGTTCCCTCCTTCCTTCCTGCGGGGCGGACCTCTCACTCATTTAATCTCACCTGGGCATATATTCCAATTCCTTTGTTCTCCTTTGTATGCTGAAGACGGCATAAGAGCAGAAACGTGTTCATCTGTGACCCACATTAAAGTCAGTTCTACTTGATCCTGTGAGTGCCGGAGATTTCTGTTTTTTCTGTCCATAGAATATGCCACTAGTCACCAGCATCTAGGTTCATTGGTATGTGCTGCTTGCGCTGCTTGTGCTGCTTGTGCTGCTTGCTTACTAAATTGTCAGTCAAACTATTAAGATATGGACACAGTTTAGGAGGCATTTTGGCCTAAAAAATACCTCTATATATGCCCCCATCTGGGGAAACCACACTTTTCCGCCTGCTTCCTTGGGTGCATCTTATCAAGCGTGGCACGCGAAAGGCAATACATTTCTGTTTAATTTGTTCTCAGATTAACAGTTTTTTTCATTTTCTGAACTGAGTGCGACTTTTGATCTTCCAAAGTCAAGTTTCTTCAGATACCTACAAATTAAGAGCTTTGTCTACTTCTCTTCTTTTCCAAACATACCAAATAATAATATCTTAGACGATATTCTCTCAGTGTCACCTGCAAAGCAAAGATTCATTTCTACCCTGTACAAATCAATAAATGACGCTTATCCCACCTCACTTGAGGAAATCAAGAAGCGATGGGAAACTGACCTGGGTTTAACAATTAGTGATGAAACATGGGAGGCCACTCTTAGGCGTATACCTAGATCCTCAATTTGCGCGTGTCATGGTCTGATACAATTGAAAGTGGTATTAAGAGCTCATCTCACCAATGCAGGGCTGGCAGACATGTATCCTGACACAGACCCCTCTTGCCCTTGTTGCAAGGGTCAATCGGCAGATCACATACATATGTTCTGGTCATGTCCCTCACTCTCCATTTTCTGGTCAAATATTTTTGATGCATTTACAAAAAAGTGTGCCCTAGTCCCATAAGTGCTATATTTGGAATTAGCCCACTGACTTTACCAAGCAATGCACGTGATGTCATTGCTTTCACCACTCTCATTGAAAGGAGAAGCATCCTGCTTAATTGGAAACGGAGATCTCCGCCTACCTGTACAAGATGGATTAGAGAGACAATGTATTTTCTGAAATACTACTCAGCAATTCTTAAAGACCTGGACCCCTTTTCTAAACTATTTTGAGGAATTACAAATATCTCTTGATGAGAGGACTGCTGAACATGACTAATTTTATGTTTGTGTATCTTTATTTGTTTTGGTTTTGTAATTATTATTTCTATTTTGTGAACATACATCTGTAAAATGATTGTATACCAGTAGTAAATTGCATATTCTTGAAAGCGATGCCTGGGTAGGCGGGTTGGTGGGTTTGGCATTGATGCGATTTGACAATATGTGTTACACATGTTGACAAATTTACTTGTACATCTATTTTTTGCTGACATTCATTCAAATAAAGGGAAAATGCAAAAAAAAAAAAGAAGCTCCTCAGTGGCAAGGCGCCAGGTGTAGATGAGATTCACCCTGAGATGCTAAAGGCTCTGGACATTGTTGGCCTGTCTTGGCTGGCATGCCTGTTCAATGTTGCGTGGAGGTCTGGGACAGTACCTGTGGATGGCAGACCGTGGTGGTGGTTCCCATTTTTAAAAAGGGGGACCGGAGGATGTGTCCCAACTATCGGGGTATAACATTACTCAGCCTCCCGGGTAAAGTTTATTCTAGGGTGCTTGAAAGGAGGCACCGGCCGATTGTCGAACCTCGGATACAGGAGGAACAATGCGGATTCCGACCTGGCCGTGGAACAGTGGACCAGCTCTTTACCCTGGCAGGGCTGCTTAGGGGGGCATGGGAGTTTGCTCATCCAGTCTACATGTGCTTTGTGGACTTGGAGAAGGCTTATGATCGTGTCCCCCGGTTGGTCCTGTGGGGGGTACTGCGGGAGTATGGGGTACCCGGGCCGTTGATACGAGCCATCCGGTTGCTGTATAACCAAAGTGAGAGCTGTGTCCGCATCCTCGGCAAACATGTTCCCAGTGCGTGTTGGCCTCCCCCAGGGCTGTCCCTTGTCACCGATGCTGTTTGTGATTTTCATGGACAGGATCTCAAGGTGCAGCCGGGGGGGAGGAGGGTTTCCAGTTTGGGGACCTCAGGATTTCATCTCTGCTTTTTGCAGATGATGTTGTCCTGTTGGCTTCATCAAGCTGGGACCTCCAGCAAGCATTGGGGCGGTTTGCAGCCGAGTGTCACACGGTTGGGATGAGAGTCAGCACCTCCAAACCTGAGGCCATGGTTCTCTGCCGGAAACCGGTGGATTGCCCCCTCCGGGTGGGGAGTGAGCCTCTGCCTCAAGCGAAGGAGATCAAGTATCTCGGGGTCTTGTTCACGGGTGAGGGTAAAATGGATCGTGAGATTGACAGGCGGATTGTATCTGGTTAGGATGCCTCCTGGGCGCCTCCCTTTGGAGGTTTTCCGGGCACGTCCAACCCAGACCCAGAGCTCACTGGAGGGATTATATATCTCGTCTGGCCCGGGAACGCCTCGGAATCCCCCAGGAGGAACTGTAAAATGTTGCTGGGACGCTTGGGTCGCCTTACTGAGTAGGCTGCCACGGATAAGCGGAAGATAATGGATGGATGTTTCAAGGGCCCTTTTGTTTTCTTGAACATGTGTAACACTAGCTATTTGATTGAGTCCAAACCAAAATTTTTTACATTTTAATGTGTATTCCTCAGCCATTTAAACGAGCGCCATCTCATCTGAAATGCCGCACAATGCATCTCAGGATACTGTGGGCTACGAATAATGCACCCGATGGATCCTTCACAGCCCGGGAAACGGTGGACGCATTTGTCGGCTGCATTAGAAGGAGCCTTCGAATTGGGACAGCTTAGATGTGCCACTGTGACGCAATCAGCCTTCAAATACGGCCTTCGAAGGATGCAGCTCATAATAGTACTAGGCTCCGGCTAGGGCGCTTTAAGATACTATCTCATCATTCCTTAAATTTCCGCATGTAAAATAAATCTGTGAGGAGTGATGAGGTCAGAGCCTGGACACCAAACACAATACAATGCAATAAACGTTTCAAACTATTACAAACGTGAGTCGTCTGACTGAAATAAGATGACTACATCACTAGATGAATAAGAACAGTGCTCTAAACCTTAAAGTGAAGCTCCATAGAGCTTGAGTTAGGGGTATGGATTGATAACATTTTACATATATATATAATATATTGGTATCACAATCGTAAAAAAGGGTTGGAAATTATCGGCATGTCAGATATTGGCAAAATAATCTAATATATATAATACTTGTAAATAATATTGTTAATTTCCAATTTAAGGTCTGCATTTTTCAATAAAGTATTATTAAGTTTCCAATAGCCTGTACTATATTTATAAGTATTTTTTAGGTCAAGTTTAATGAAGATACCTTTATGATCTGTTAAAATAGCTGGTTCTATCAAGACATCTAGAACCATAGTAACAAGATAATTGGAAATGAGCCAGAGATCAATACGTGATTGTAAGGAGACATTCTTGTTACTCCAAGTATACATATTTTTTCGAGGGTTTTTCTTTCTCCAAATATCCACTAAACCCATTCTTAAAAATGCATTTTTTAGTTCACAATCAGTGATTGTAACCTTTGGAGGCCATCGATCTATATTTTCATCAAAAACAGTATTAACCCCCCCCCCATATTACTTTAACTAAGGGGTAAATTGAATAGAGGTTTTTGACTCAATATTTTGGAACAATGCCAAATTGGTATTCTTATTTTTGGTGGCATAAATATTAATTAAAAGAAATTGGCTTTGATTTATATCAACAACTAAAATAATCCACCTCCCAAACATATCTTTATCACTGTACAATACCTGACCTCTAAATTTATCCTTTAAAATGGCGACTCCTGCTGATTGATTACTGCCATTGGAAAACCATGTTTCACTACCCCACTGATTTTTCCAAAAGGATTCATCTGTTGAGCAAGCATGAGTTTCCTGTTGTTACGACCTTACCAAAGGCTCCAAATCAAAGAGGCCAAACATAAGAATCAGAGTAGTTGCCAAAAACAAAAGGAATTTATTTATTAAATCACAAGAACCCACAAAACAACCAATTTCAAAATCAAACCTAAACAAATACTGATGGGCTGGCCAAACCAAACAAAAGCAGGAAGACACTCAGACCAGCCCACAAAGGGCCGTAGAATCTGGTGCCTTTCCTTCTTCCCTAAACCTAACCAAAACTAAACCCTAGTAAAGAAACAAAAACTAGACTACAGGTCCCATCAGAAAATAAGTAAAGAATGCACAAAGCAAAGCTCAAATTAATAAAGGAGTAGCCCCAGCTACTCCTGCTGCTGCTGTGAAGCCATCAGAAGAGAGGAAGAAAGCGTAGTGTTTTCTGTCCCTCCCTTTTATGGTCTTTCCCAGGGGCGGATCTAGGATTATGGGAGATCCGAGGCTTAGCCCAAAGGGAGGAAAGATGTATGCACAAAGATCTGGCTTTTTTTTTTGTTTCTTTTTTTATTGCTGTGATACAGAAAATTTCAACATACCAACTTTAGGTAGACAAAACGTTGTCCTGAAGGATCCACAAACAGGTACTGGGAGAGGGGCACCTGCTTTGGGCCACTTTCTTTTGTCCCTAAATAGATAGGAGGCAATCCACCTGCTCTCCCTTGTTGCTGTGCTGTCCCTTGCTGCTCATCCCTGCATGTAGCTGACTTATCTGCGTAAAAAAAAACAAAGTCCTTCTCACATGTCACATTACAGTCAAATGAACTGAATTTAGCTAACCTTTAACTCACCAACTCACCACTAATTTCTTTGGTATAGCTCAAAGTCCCAACAAAAGTCATCTCATCATGGCACTTTTCATAGAGAGCAGGACTAGTCTAGAACCATTCACTTTAAAATAATTAAATAAATAGAAGAACATTATTAATTTTACAAACCTGAAACAGCATCTGTTCTTGGTGGACTGGCTGATGCTGATGCAGCTGAAGTGGATGGCAGCTGATCTGTATGGCAAAATACACAGTAACACACACACAGACACACACACACACACACACATACACACACATACATACGTACAGATACATACACGTACATACATACATACATACACACACGCACACACACACATACACACAGATACATACACACATACATACATACATACAGATACATACATACATACACACACGCACACACACACACACAGATACATACACACACACATACATACATACATACAAACAGATACACACACACACACACACACACACAACGCAGTCAGTGAATCATGTGGTTATATTTTATAAATTTTACCTTCACTTGTTTAGATTTTTACCACGTAGCGTTAAAAATTGTTGTTTTTCATTTTCATTTCATTTGCTGACAGTTATTACAATTGATGTTAATGAAAACCAGCTAGCAGACTATAACTTTATTAGTCACTCACTTGTCACACACCGAGTGGTAAATCTAAACATTCACAGACCTGAAACATCATCTGTCTCGTTGGCGTTGCTGGTGGGTCATGGCGACGAGAAAAATTTTCTGATGTCCATCTGATGTCCGTTAGATAGATTTCGATTTGATCTCGCGCACTAACCGAACCAAAGCGGAGGATACACTTCTTCTCGGCAGGGCAGGCTATGAATGCAGGTTATTTTCCCGCTGCTGCTGCCTCTCTGTTGGACTCCGGTACTGCAGGAAGGCTACACTTCAGACTCTGGTGCAGTCAGCGGAGGGAGACTGACATAAACCGCATTGAGTTTTTTTCCCCCCCTACTGTAAAACATTCGGGGCTTTGGCAAAAACATCCGGGGCTTGAGCCCAAGTAGCCATCCCCTAACCCCGCCCCTGGTCTCTCCTCCAAATCAGGTGGATCACCAACACCTGAAAGAATTAGCAGGGTGTGTACAGACATTAACATCCTGAGGGAGTAGCTTTTCTTTCTGTCCTGGTAATTTGTAACATCATCATAATTATTTTCAATTTGGTGCTACAATGGTGAATAAAAGTATGAACCTCTGTTTGAAACAAATAAATCCATAAACATTTTTCTGTTACAAAAATCATTTAAATGTTTTAAATTCACAATTTCTTGCGGATAGATTTAAGATCTAACAAGTTTTTCTACATATGTAAACAAAATATAACAGTTATTCAACACAGATTCAGTTTATTAAAGTACATATTTACTGAGCACTTTTCAAGGTGATAATGAAAAAACATACAGCAAATTACTGTTTAAATGTTGACAGTGTTTAGTAGTAGTTATAATTGTAAAGCCTATTTCAGTTGTGTATATGTTTACCTGAGAAAGATGTAGTGCTTTACCACATAGGCATAGATTTTTGGTATGTCTTCAACAGTGGCAGTAAATATGCCTGGGACGCCGCACTTAGCAATCCAGTCTCCCAAGTCATGCTGGAGTGCAGTCAGGTCCCCTGCAGTCTTGCACTGTAGGATCTTAAGGGAGAAATCTGTGAGAACTATTTAGCTGGAGTCACAAATTAAGCAAGCATTTCTCCTGCTCAAATTAAAGGCTTTTGTATTTTGTCAACATTGACCACTAAAAAATGTTTTATATCCCAATAACAATAGCAACAACTTTATTAATCCCCAAAGGGAAATTCACTTGTCTGGCATCTCATCTACCATTTACTGAAGAATTAAAAAGTCTGATGGCTGTGGGTACAAAAGCTCTTCTATATCTCTCCTTCCTGCAGCGAAGAGAGAGGAGCCGTCAAGCACGGTTGTTTCTGTGGTCCATCAAGGTGTTATGAAGTGGATGATCCGTGTTGTTTAGAATGTCCTCAACCTTCTTCAGTGTGCATCTCTCCACCACATCCCCCAGTGAGTCCAACCTGGCTCCAATCACAGAGCCAGCTTTTTTCACCAGTTTGTCCAGTCGCCTTGCATCCTTGTGTCTTATACTGCCTCCCCAGCAGACTGCAGCATAAAACCAACACAGACTGATAAAACATCTGCAGCTTCTTACTGCAGATGTCTAGAGATCTGAGCCTCCTTAAGAAAAAGAGGCAACTCTGCCCCTTTTTGTAGAGTGCGCCTGTGTTAAGGGACCAGTCCAACTTGTTATCTAGGTGTACACCTAGATATTTCTAGGTATATTTATGGGTGGGCACCACCTCGATGTCAACCCCATAAATGATCACTGGCTGAAGAGGGAGCTTGGACCTGCGGAAATCTATTATAATCTCCTTTGTCTTTGAGGTGTTCAGTAGGAGGAAGTTTTTGTGAGTCCGGTCACTGAAGGCACCACCAGTCACTGAAGGCACCACCACCAAGTTAATAAATGTATAACCAATGTAAATAGAATGGGAGATAAGCTCATTAAACGCTGTCAATTTGATTAAGTGTTGGAAAAATGTTGAAACTTTATAATCATATGTTTTAGAGTTGAAGTTATATATCCAAAAGTTTTATAATGAAATCTTTTTGTTGAGACTTTATTACCAAATGTCTTAAAGTTAAAGTTTTTTATAATCATATGTCTTGAAGTTATAGTTTTTTATGGTCAATATGTCTTAAAGTTAACGTTTCTATAGTCCAATGTATGAGGGGCCGTTAGGGACAGTATTCAGAATTACCATGCATACACACAACTGAAACACTCTCACATTAACAACTGAAACATTATACGCTAAAATACACAACTGAAAAGCTCTCATATAAATTACTGAAAAGTGTTCACACATACTAGTGAAAAGCTCTCATACACACTACTGAAAAGCTCTCACATACACTGCTGAAATGAATGTATGTGTGAGAGCATTTCAGTAGTATGTGTGAGAGCAGCGCCGTTTCTGTCCGACACGTGCTGTAGCTGAGGGGAGAGCTCTTTAATAAATTCAAGCAGTAACAAAAATGAAACCTTTCGATCAACTTACTGTTTTGCCTGCTCCCCTTAGCTGCAGCATGTGTCAGACAGAAGCGTGGTGCTGTCCCCGCCCTGCAGGTGCTGATTGAGCTCAGATTTTGTGCCAGTAGGGCCTTTCAGAACACCAAGGGAGACATGATAAATGTAGTCTACATCGGACAACGCCATGGTTGATTATTTATGTTTCCTCATTTCACTATCCTTAAAATGTATTTTTCTTTAGCTTTGATTTGTTATCCATATCTCCTGTCGATCATTTGATGAGAGAAGTTAACGAGTGGAGACGTGTGTTACTTGCTAACTGAACGCTTTTCGAGTATTCACGTGGAAGCACATCATGAGATCGGGTGCAGCATACGACCGTTATCAGTTAGACTTGGTGCACTCGGTGTAAATTCCCATCAAGACGTCTGTCGTAGCTAAGTCGGACACAATAGATAAGACCTACTTTTTTCACCCAGCTGGTGCACTCGGCTCCTGAGGTGCACAATTCTTAGGTATACAGTTGTTGGCAAGTTCTAAGTATATCGTTTCATTAAAGTAATGTATATCTCCCAACAGGCATTTTGATGGCAACCACAAGCTGGTTAGGTGGCAGATGGTGTTTCATGGCTGTGTGGATGGCTTCAGCCGGATATTATATACTTACGGTGCCTGTCTAACAACAGAGCCTCAAGTGTCTTGTCATTAGTTTTCGGAGGAGTAGAGAACTTTGGTTTGCCCTTAAGGGTCAGATGTGATCACGGTATGGAAAATATACATGTTGTTACGGGGCGATACGGTTTGAACCCAAATGCAGAAACACAGAACACTGAGATGAGAACTAGGTGCCAAAAGATTTATTTCAAAACGATACTTATTGTGTGAGCGGAAAGTTCCTTGGTGTGGGGGAAGCAGTGGCTGAGCCATGAATCAGACGTAGGAGCAGAGCAGGGCATGGAGTGAGCAGTGAGCCAGGCAGAGTGAGTCCGTAATCCAGAGGAGAAGATCCAGAGTGTATAGAAGACACAGGAGTAGGGCTGGGGCAGGAGTGAGGTGAGGACGGCTGTAGGCAGAGCAAAATTGAATGAGTAAAAGCGAAACACATGCAAGAATAATAGAGCTAGATCAGACTGACTGTTGTGTAGCAGAGTCTACAATCTGGCAGCATGGTGAAGTGGGAGCCCAGCATTTGAAGCCGTGTAGACTGATGATGACGAGCAGCTGCCACCAAACTGCTGCACACCAGATCCCACTCCTGTAATGAAGACACAGAGACAAGGAGGGAGAGAGACCTGCTAGGAGGCAGCAGTGGGCGTGACAGTACCCCTCCCCCTACGGGCGCCACTTGGCGCACGTCCCAGCCTGTCAGGCTGCTGCCGATTGAAGTCCCGGATGAGGGATGCATCCTCGATGTGCCGGCGTGGGACCCAACAACGCTCCTCTGGGCCATAACCCTCCCAGTCCACCAAATACTGCAATCCACGACCATGACGGTGCACATCCAGCAGCCGCCGGACTGTGAACACTGGCCCACCGTCCAACATCCGGGGAGGGCAAAGAGGGCTGGAGGAGACAGGATTAACTTGAGAGACATGAAAGGTGGGATGGATGCGAAGAGAGGCAGGGAGTTTGAGGCAAACAGCACAGGGGTTAATAATGGACTCAATGACAAAGGGGCCAATAAAACGGGGAGACAATTTCCTGGGAAATTTTAAGGGAAAGATTCTTGGAATTGAGCCAAACCTTCTGACCAGGGATGTAACTGGGAGCTGGGATGCGACGGCGGTTAGCCTGCTTTTGCATACGGGTGGAGGAGCGGAGCAGAGCAGCCCTTGCTGGCGTCCAAATCCTGAAGCAGCGACGCATATGGGCTTGGACAGAGGGGAAAGCCAGTTCCTTTTCCTGTGTAGAAAACAAGTGGGGTTGATAACCAAGAGCACAAAGAAAGGGGGACATACCGGAGGATGCGCTCGGCAAGGTGTTATGTTATGCACGTACTTCACCCAGGGAAGCAGGGAGCTCCAGGAGGATTGATTAGAGGAGATAACACAGCGAAGTGCAGCCTCCATATCCTGATTGCCTCTCTCTCCGTCTGGCCATTAGTCTGAGGATGGTATCCACTGGAAAGGCTAGTAGCGGCTCCCAAGGCAGAACAGAAGGCTTTCCAGACCTGTGATGTAAACTGGGGACCCCGGTCAGAAACAATGTCCGAGGGTAGTCCATGTAGGCGGAAGATGTGCTCCACCAGGAGGTCAGCTGTCTCTCTAGCTGAGGGAAGTTTGGGCAGGGCAAGAAAGTGAACTGACTTAGAAAAACGGTCAATGATGGTGAGTATGACAGTTTTATCGAAGGGGAGAGAACGGTGACAAAATCCACAGCGATGTTTGACCAGGGGCAACTAGGAACCGGCAAGGGACGAAGGAGGCCAGAGCTGGGCTTGGTTGAAGTCTTGACCTGAGCACATACAGAACAGGCAGAGATGAAAGCGCGTGTGTCAACCTCCATGGTGGGCCACCAGAACCATCGGCGTAGAAAGGCCAGGGTCCGAGACCGGGATGGCAGGTGAAACGGGAGGAGTGGGCCCATTGGAGGACCTGTGAGCGCACAGAATCAGGGACAAAGAGACGGCCATTACCTGGGTCAGCCTGGTGGTTCTGGGCCCACTTAACCACAGATTCTATCTCCCAGGAGACAGCTGCGAGAAAACAGGTAGTAGGCAGAATGGACTCCGGCTCGGAACTGGTCTCTTCAGGAGAGAACTGGCGTGACAGAGCATCAGGCTTGACATTGCGGGAACCTGGGCGATAGGTAAGGGTAAAGTTAAATCTGCCAAAATATAAAGCCCACCTGGCTTGTCTAGAGTTCAACTGCTTGGCAGATTGGATGTAAGACAGATTCTTGTGGTCTGTCCACACCACAAAAGGCTGGTCCGCTCCTTCCAGCCAGTGGCGCCACTCCTCCAGAGCCAGTTTCACAGCGAGGAGCTCTCGGTTGCCAATATCATAATTCCTCTCCGCAGGGGAGAGTCTGCGGGAGAAAAAGGCACAAGGGTGTAGTTTATTATCAGCAACAGAACGTTGTGACAGGACAGCACCTACCCCTGTGTCCGAAGCGTCCACCTCCACAATGAACTGACGAGCCGGGTCAGGTTGAATCAGGATGGGAGAAGAGGCAAAGCGGTGCTTGAGCTCAGCGAAAGCTTCTTCAGCCCCTGTAGTCCACCGAAAGGAGGAGGAGGTGAAGGTGAGAGCGGTGAGGGGAGAGGTGAGGCGGCTGTAGTTTTTAATGAATCTCCTGTAGAAGTTAGCGAACCCCAGGAAACGCTGTAGCTGTTTGCGATTGGAGGGAGCAGGCCATTCAGTCACGGCGGACACTTTGGTGGGATCCATCTGCACCTCCCCCTGTGCAATGATGTAACTGAGAAAAGATATTTTAGGAACATGAAATTCACACTTCTCGGCTTTTACAAGCAACCTGTTCCCTATGAGGCGCTGCAGGACCAGTCGCACATGCTGCTTATGCTCCAAGAGGGTCTTGGAAAAATTCAAGATGTCATCCAAATATACAAAAACCACCCTGTTCAACATGTCACGGAGGACATCATTTACGAGTGCCTGGAACACAGCAGGGGCATTAGTTAAGCCGAAAGGCATTACCAAGTACTCAAAGTGGCCCAAGGGAGTGTTGAATGCCGTCTTCCACTCGTCCCCTTCCAGGATGCGAATGAGAGGGTAGGCGTTACGAAGATCCAGTTTAGAAAAAACTGTGGCTCGATGGAGGGGGGCAAAAGCAGAACTGATTAAAGGCAGTGGGTATTTGTTTTTGACTGTAATGTTATTAAGACCACGGAAATCAATACAAGGTCTCAGGGTTCCATCTTCCTTGCCAACATAGAAAAAAACAGCACCCACCGGAGAAGAGGAGGGACGAATTATTCCTGCCACAAGAGAGTCCTGAATGTACCTCTCCATGGCTTCGTGCTCAGGTCGAGAGAGGTTATAGAGCCGACTGTTAGGAAGAGGTGCATCGGGGAGGAGGTCATAGGGCACAGTCATAGGGACGATGAGGCGGTAGGGACATGGCTTGATGTTTGAAGACAGGCGCAAGGTCGTGATAAACCTCTGGGACAGAAGAGAGGTCGGGGGGCTCACACTGGGGTTGTGGCTTAGGAACAGCTGGGGCTAGGGCAGAATGCAAACAGTGGTTATGGCAAAATGTGCTCCAAGAGAGAATTTTTCCTTCCCTCCAGTCAATGTTGGGATTGTGCATCTTAAGCCAGGGAATTCCGAGAACCAGAGGGGTTTGAGGGCAGTTGATGACGTGTAACTTGATCTTTTCTTGATGGTTGCCTGATATCCGGAGGGTAATGGGGACCGTTTGGTGAGTAACTTGAGCTAACAGCTGTCCATTTAAAGCTTTAGCTTTAAGGGGAGTGTCTAAGGGCACAATCTCAATTCCTATCTGGCTGACCAAATTATCATCAATAAAGCTTTCATCAGCTACAGAATCAAGAAGGGCAAAAAGGGGTAATGATTGGGAATGCCACTGGAGGGAGGCATGGAGTTGTAGGCGAACGGGAGATTGACTGGATGCTCGGCTCACCAATAATTCTCCCATTACTGGTGAGCCAGCCCTTTTGCTGGACGTTTGGGACAGGTGGAAATTAAGTGGCCAGACTCACCGCAGTAAAGGCAGGACTTAGAGTTTATGCGACGAGCTTGTTACTCAGGTGTTAATTGGGCTTTGCCTAACTGCATGGGCTCAGGCTCTGGGCTGCTCGTGTGAACTCGGACAAGTTCGGGGTCGCGCCGAGGAGGAGCTGTCATGGAGACGGCATGTTGTTTCGTAGCCCTCTCCCTGCGGCGCTCCCGCAGGCGATTATCAATCTTTATGGCTAGGGATATGAGTTGGTCATCTCGGGAGACAAGTTCGTCTTTAATCACGTCATTCAAAGCATTTTGAAAAGCCCCCTGTAGAGCCTCATCATTCCAGCCACTCACCGCTGCCAGGGTCCGGAAATCCACAGCCAGCTCAGCAACACTGCGTCACCCCTGCCGGAGTGTAAGCAGCCGTCTTGCAGCGTCTTTACCACAGAGAGGGTGGTCGAAAACCTTTTGCATCTCCGCAGTAAAGGCGACATAGGAGAAACACACAGGAGTTTGGCTCTCCCACACAGCTGACCCCCAGGCACGAGCGGATCCAGTCATAGAATTAATCAGATATGCAATGTGGGAGCGATCACTGGCATAAGAGTGGGTCTGCTGCTCAAAAACTAGAGAACACTGCGTCAGAAAAGCTCCGCAGGAGCCAAGGTCTCCATCATACTTTTCTGGAGCAGGTACATAGGGTTCACGGAGGGGAGGAGCTGAAGGACCAGGACCAACAGCTCCGGAGGGCTGAGGTTACGTCCTTGTTGAAATGGTCGTGCTGCTGTGACCTAGCTCTGAAATAAGAATGTAACAATTAGACTACAAGAAAACAACCAGTGCAAGTTAAGTCATGTTGCCATGGATAATACAGTGCTGAGATCATAAGAGTAGAACATCATGCAAAACCATTATGAATCTGATCACATAGATATCTAGTAGAGTATCTAGAAGTATGGCAGGTTTAACAAGAGCAAAATACTAACCATCACCCATTATCGACCCTCCTCTGGCTATGAACTGACCCTACCACTGCCTAACAATATATTTATTCTTGTTTGTCCACAACAATTTTCAAGAGCAGAACTTCTACTTTTTTGTCATTGCTCTTTCATATCTTGGCAGGCAATGAGAGGAAATACACTGTACAGCCACAACACTAAGCACACCTGTCCCAATCTAATGTGATCCAATACAACAGCTCTTCCATGAATTCTACTTTTACGAAGCTTAAAATGTCCACATTATGTTTATTATTGAGGTCATAGTGGGTGGTGGCATTGTAATGGAGTGCATTATATGGTGGTTTTAATACTTTGCGTACATGAGACGGGCAGAATACAGGAGTACAGTCTCCTTAAATCAAATTGTGAAATGGTCAAGTAAGCTGACTGGCGAGTCCCAGCTGAACCCCTCTTTCCTGTGTAACAGTCAATCAATCAATCAATCAAATTTTATTTGTATAGCGACAAATCATAACCAGGGTTATCTCGAGACAAGCAGTTACAGCGGATAGCCATGACCATTTTAAATGACAGTTCGCATCCCTTGCACAGTGAGTTCCAGCTTCTTTCCTCAGGTTTGAGGTTCTTAGTCCCACGCTGTAGAACTAAACGTTACAAAAACAGCTTTGTTCCAGCTGCAATCGCACTGGTAACAAGCTGTAGAACCTTGGCACAAAACTGCACAAGTCACTTTGTAGCATGTATCTTATTTTTTATGTATTGATTGATTCAGCTTAAGTCCTTTACATCCGTCCCCTCCCCAGTCACTACAGGTGTGCCCCAGGGCTCTGTCCTGGGGCCCCTCCTCTTATTCACTTACCTCCTCCCCCTTGGCCATATCCTCCGCAAATTTAACATCCATTTCCACTGCTTCGCGGATGACACCCAGCTCTACCTCTCCTGCAAACCGAATTCCACACTCCCACCCCCTTCCCTCTCCTCTTGCCTTTCTGAAATAAAATCCTGGTTCACCTCAAACTTTCTCAAATTAAACACCATTAAATCCGAAATCCTTCTCATCGGCACCAAATCGATCCTATCTAAAGTTGACAGTTTCTCACTCTCCATAGACAGCACCTCTGTTTCCCCCTCCCCTCAGGTTAAGAGTCTGGGTGTCATCCTCGACAGTACTCTATCTTTCCAATCACACATCAATAACGTCACCCGGTCCGCTTACTTCCACTTACGCAATATCAACCGTCTCCGCCCCTCCCTCACTCCCCACACCTCTGCCATTCTTGTCCACAGCCTCGTCACCTCCCGCCTCGATTACTGCAACTCCCTTCTCTTCGGCCTCCCCCAGAAAGCCCTCCATGAACTTCAGCTTGTCCAGAACTCTGCCGCCCGGATCATCACCAGAACACCTTCTTCCCACCACATCACCCCCATCCTACAGCAACTCCACTGGCTCCCAATCAACCAATGGATCACCTACAAAATCCTTCTGTATACTTTCAAATCTATTCACAACCTCGCCCCTCCTTACCTCTCCGACCTCCTGCACATTGCCACTCCATCCCGCACCCTCCAGTCTTCCTACTCCATCCACCTCACCTTACCCCCTGCCCGCCTCAGCACCATGGGGGCCAGAGCTTTCAGCCGCTCTGCTCCCCAGCTCTGGAATTCTCTACCACCCGACCTCCGAAACTGCACCACCCTCCCCATCTTTAAATCGAATCTCAAAACTCATCTGTTCCGCCTCACCTACTCTCCCCAACTCTAAGCACTGTCTCTCACCCACTCTTAATGTATTTTATCTGGTTTGTTTTACTCTTGTTGGTGTTTTTACTCTTGTTTGTGTTTTTTGTACAGGGACCTTGAGTGTCCTGAAAGGCGCTTATAAATAAATGTATTATTGATTTTTATCTCATTGTTTTATTCTATTTTATTTTATTGAACTGTTTTTATTCTTTTGGATTGCAGCACTCTGTCGATTTTAAATTTGTTTCTTGTTTATGTTTCTTGTTTTATGTCTCGTCTAGATCGTTAAATTGTGTTTGATGTTTCAACTCTCGACTGTGAAACTAGTTTACCCTTGGGTATCAATAAAGTAACCTGTACAGTACTTAATGTTGTGGCTGATCAGTATATATAACGATAGGCAGCAGGAAGAGGCGGTTCCCAGTACCTGCCAGAAGGGGGTTGATATAGGTGAAGGTCTGTGAGATTGGAAACGACTGACATTCTATAAATATATCAAGCTAAGCTATACAGCAAGTTAGAGTAAGTTATCAAAATATTAAATCCCTTTTCAGGTTGGCATTTGGACTTGGTCCGCGCATGAAGTATAATTAAACTGCAGTTCATTACTTATGGTTTGTTTGTTTATTTATTTAGTTTAACTCTCATTAAATTGGCAGCTGCATCCAACTTGCTTCAATACACCCAACTTTTATTTTGAAGGGCAGCTGTCGCTGTTACAGGTGTTACACCAAATTCTGTGACCCGTCAGGTTCTGTGCCCCCAACAGACATTCCAGATGTATTACCATTATGTCAGTTGTTTTATACTTTATGTTAAGTATGACCAAAATGGTGATATAATTAAGATAGCAACAGCTAGAAAAATACATTTTACAGAAACATTGGGGTCACAGAATCTGATGCGTCTCAGAGTTTAGTCTAACACTGGCTGTCGACTTTTGAAATTGGATAAAGGAACAACCACGCTTCGATGTGCTGAATTGAAATTAGACAATTCAATTTGGCAATACCCCCTAAACTGTACATGTTTATTACACAACATGAAAAACTACAGATGAATTACAAGTAACTTCATGTACAGACCCTAAACTAGCATTTTTCAGTATACAAAGTGAAATGGATATCATTTAAAGCACGGACTAAACTCCAACAAGCTAAGTCTAATGTTAATTACCTTTTTCTCCACGTGCCTGTTGTCCATGTGCTGAAGCACTGCTGCGCTTGATAGCGTGGTGCATTTCTGACTGGAAGTAGAGACGCAGCGGGCAGTGGCAATGCAGTGGGGGGAGGCCTGCTGGCGGGTTGGAAAGAGCGATGCTTGGTGACTGTCCAGCATGCCCACACTTGCAGAAACCGGTTGCTGCCCGGTTGTGGCATTTGACAGGGTTCTGATTGTCTCCGCTGAGACCAATATATTGTTTAGTAACGCTGCTGCTTCCGCTAGGTTACTTGAAGGCTGAGAAGACATCACTAGCGAACAAACGAACACCAGTCGTTGGCCTGTATTTTGAAACGCAGGCTAACTTTCAGTTCAACTGAAATCTTTTCACACAGCACACTGAAATGCCCTTATATAGTATAGTGAAATTTCAGTAGTATGTGTGAACGTGTTTCACTATACTGTATGAGTGCTTTATAGTATATTATATGAGAGCTTTTCAGTAGTGTGTATGAGAGCTTTTCAGTATACTGTATGAGAGCCTATCAGTAGTGTGTGTAAACGCTTTTCAGTATACTGTATAAGAGCTTTTCAGTAGTGTGTATGAGAGCTTTTCAGTATACTGTTACGAGAGCTTTTCAGTAGATCATCTGATCTAAAGAAAAAAAACAGGTGTCCCTCGCCAACGAGCCCCCTCCCCCCTGTATCTGTTGTACAGTGCATGACATGCCTAATAGTCCGGTGAGGAAGAGTCCTGTTGAAAAGTTGGAAATGTATCAGACGAAAACTGAAAGGAAACAAACTTAGGGCAGAGAGCCAGGGTTGGGGGAGGGGAGCTCCAGCAAGTGGTGGCACAAGTCTGCCACTTGCGACACACTTTAACTAATAAGGCAGAGATCTGACAATGGGAAAAAAACATGCCGAAGCCCAGCAAGGGAAGGGGTTTCAGAATATATAAGATTGAGCGGCTAACCTGTGGTCAGTCTCATCCATCATCCTTTTTGCATCAGATTCTGCCAGTCTCTAGTGTTTGCTTGTCTGAGTTTTTTGAAGATTTTGACTATATTTTTAAGAGTTTTTCAACCAAGTTTAATTACCTATTGGAGATTAAAATAAGGTTGCTGACAAGAGGGTTCAGGGACCTTTTTTGCCACAACAAAAGAAAGTGTGGGGTTTCTTGTCCTAAATAAACCCTGTCAGGGTTTAATTATGCTATAATGACTGTACACTCATTGTACATTATCCCTTACATAAAGACCTACCTGCTGTTTATCATCCTTTAAATACCGACCTGCTGGTTGTACATCATCCTGCTTTTTACATGCCTATTCACCAAAGAAATCACTAAGTGACGCTAAATATTATTTGGAAATTATTTTATTTGTCACAAGTTAACAATGACAATAATGGCAATGGTCCACATGATCCTGAGTTTCCTGGTCACTTTCCAATAGATTTACTGGATGACTTCACAGAGAGCCTTATGGTTCATCTCATAAGCCCAAAAGAATACAGGGAAATACACATACACCATTCAAGCAAACAGAAACAAACAAGAGTCCTAACCTGCTAGTTAAACGCTTTTTTTTTTTTATCTGCAACAACCTTTTTACCTACTTAACATAAAATTGGCTTGAAAATGTTCTAGCAACAATTAACATTTAAATGTAACTGAGACCGCATCCTGGAGTGTTTTTGCACCTTAAGATTCAGTGCTCCTTCACGTGTCAGGGAGTAGGAAAGGAGCCAGAATGTAAAGATGGCATGGATATTGCCCCTGATTAAAACAATGAACACGATCAATGGTGTGCTACAGCCCTATCCATATGTAAAACAGAGAAATATGTGGTGGGCAGGAAAATGATAAGTTCAATAAGACTTCTTGACCATCTACACAACCAAAATCAAAGAACTCCCTAAACATTAACACACTCATCATGCTAAATAAATACCACTGCAAAATGCACATTCACATTTTCAGTGCTCTTCTTAAATTCAGTATTGATGCTTCTTGTCTTAACCCATTAATGACAATCAACTAAATTTAGTATGTCAAGGAAAAGTCCCACATAATTTTTTCTGTTGAAGGTGGAAATACAAAATTTGCTGTGGAAACTATAAAGACATGTGGCTACACAAAACAAATTTAAAATTTTTGATTTTGAATATTTATCATGCCTTAATTGGTTGACAAATTGTGTTTTTGGAAAAAACGCAAAAAAATCTCACAAGTTCAACAATCATTTGTCATGCTTAATATCCAACTTACACTGAATCAATGCATATATTATTGAAAGTTAAGTTGTTCTGAATCCAATGATGCACAGCATTTGATTTAACTAGTGATTTGATTTTAATAGTTTTTGAGATACAGCCATTTCTGTAACATAACATTTTTAGTTGATAGACACAAGGGTAGTCCGCTTTTGTTTGTTTTTTTAAAAATGGGCCCATAGGAATGAATGTAGTCTGATTAGCCTAAGCCCTTTGAGGTGCCTCAACCACTAGTAAACACATCTACACACAAACATACACATACAAAAACACATGCACACATACACACGCAAAATCTCAGACAAATGCACACACACACACACACACACACACACACACACACATTCGGGGGGAGAGAACAAAGGCCATAACCAGACACTTGTTTGCAAACATCTTTGAAATGCAAGTGCAGAAGGTTGTTTTTTTTAGTTATCTTGTTTGTTGCTCAGTTGGTCACTGCCAGTCCAACTATTTTTATACTTTAGAAGTAAAATCAAAACTACTCTTTGTACAGATTTCAGAGGATTGTGTAATAATGGTGTTGTAGTAGTAGTAGAAGACTGTGTGTGTGTGTGTGTGTGTGTGTGTGTGTGCGTGCGTGCGTGTGTGCGTGTGTGTGTTTGTGCATGCGCGTGTGCAAGTTTGTGTGCAAGTGTATGTGTGCGTGTATAAGTGACATGGATATTTAGTTTGGTTGAATTTAAGATTAAAACTGTCATTTTGTTCATAGAGTGAACCTCTATATAATATAATAGGACAACATAGAAACACCATAGAATACTAAAGAAAAGGTCCCTAATTTCTGGAAAACATGACTACTGGACAAAGAAAAAGCAGTGGATTATCAAAATTACTGTTGAATAGAAATTTTAAGAGACTATGCGTGTATGAAGAATCATGAAGATGTGATATTCCTAACCTGTTGGTTTAGAGGGTTTTTTGTGAAAAATCAAAAAACCTGCTACCCCTTGTGACTAACAACTAAAAATAGTCGTTTAAGAAAAATGGGTGCTGAGGCCTCATACTTTGACCGATATGAAAAATTTCAATGGATTTGTTCTAAGCTCAGCTGGTACTTTGAGTGTGTGTGAGTGTGAAGGAAATCCTAAAATTCCACTGTGGACATTATTGGGTTAATGAGCTTGACACAAAGAGAAAGACACCAGACAGAGAGAGAGAAACAAAATTCACCATCCTTTAAAAAATAGGATTTTCCCAAAGTGTGCTAGTTGTTCAACAACTTCATATTCATACATTCCAGGATGAGGTCCAGTTTTGAACTTTTTATCTTGGAGCACTTCATAGTAATGGTTCCAGGCTCCATCTCTGTCTGCTCCGAACCCAAACACACTGACCTGGGAACACCAAAAAATATGCTGTTACAAATAATTTATTTTTTGTTATAATTTTATGTGTGTGCATATCTACAGATAAACTTTTTGAAGAAGCTTTGAAGAAAAACTATTATATCCATGACAAAAGTATTCACAAGCATTTGTCAGGGAAAAGTCGCTGTTTCATATGTCTGTAAAGGTTCTCAGTCAGTCCAGGTCGAAGCTTAAGCCAAAGAAGTTTTTGAAGACCTTTCACATCTTATCAGAAACACTTCTTCAGTTCTAAACTGACAGGTGGACGGAGCAAGAAAAATAAGCCTCTGTAGGTCATTATGCAAATAGTTGTGGGCTTCATAGATAACTGGCAGACATTTTGGGGAAAACCTGGTCTGACGGCATTCATCCCACTTTGGATGGTGCAGCTCTTTTGTCTCGTAATATGGCTAAGTTTGTTAGTCGTAAAACCTGACAAACCAGAGTTTAGACCAGGAGGCAGAGCTGCAGTCCTACACACTCCTCTGTGCTTCCCTGTGAGCAGTTGTTAATGTTAATGTTATAGAGACTGTGTCTGCCCCCCAACCCAGGCCTTTTATTACAGTTAATTCAAACTTAAATGAAAAAGGAGTAAATCAAAACTATTTTATAATAGTGTAAACAACAACCAAAGTTAGCTCAAAAAATACGAGAATTAAATGTGGTCTGTAAATATCAGATTACTGTCATCTAAAGCTCTATTAGTGAGATAATCATATTGATTTACTCTCTTTAACTGAAACTTGGATGTGTCGGGAAGAATTTGTCAGCTTAAATGAATCCACTCCTCCCAGTCATCTTAATACTTATATTCCTCGAGACACTGGTCGAGGTGGTGGAGTGGCAGCTATTTTCAACTCTAGTCTTCTAATCAATCCTAGACCAAAACTTAGTTTCAGCTCTTTTGAAAGCCTTGTTCTGAGTTTTTCACACCCAGCCTGGAAAACTTTACAGCATATTTTATCAGATTTAGTCCTGAGTTCAGATAAAATAATTATTGTAGGGGACTTCAATATTCATGTAGATGTTGATTATGATGGTCTTAGCATGGTGTTTATGTCCCTTTTGGACTCTATTGGTTTCACTTAAAGTGTAAACCAGCCTACTCACCGCTTTAACCCCACCCTCGACCTTGTTCTAGCTTTTGGCCTAACGGAAACCGAAAACTTAATTGTCTTCCCACAAAATCCTCTTTTATCTGATCACTATACAGTAACATTCGATGTCCTATTAACCGACTACTCTCCAGTTAACAAAAATGTACTCTCAAGATGTTTGTCTGATAGGTCTGTAGCTAAATTTAAGGAAGCAATACCAGCTGCTTTTGCTTTTGCTTATGCTAATGTTAGTCCCTCTCAGCTTGATCAGTTTGTTGATAGTACTGCAGGTTTGCTGAGAAGTACTCTAGATTCGATTGTCCTCATAAAAAAGAAGATTATCAAACGACAGGCTAGCTCCATGTTATGACACAGAAACTCGTAACCTTAAGCAAATGTCGTAAATGCGTAAATTGGAAAGAATGTGGCGATCCACCAAAACAGAAGAGTCTCGTGTAATCTGGCAAAATAGTCTTAATAAATACAGGAAGGCCCTACGGCATGCTCAAGGTTTCTACTAATCCTCCCTCAAAGAAGAAAATAAAAACAATCCCAGGTACCTTTTCAGCACTGTAGCCAGGCTGACAGAGAGTCAGAGCTCCATTGAGCCATGTATTCCTATAGGCCTCAGCAGTGACGATTTCATGAGCTTCTTTAATGACAAAATCCTAAAGATTAGAGAAAAGATGTGTAACCTCCTGCCCTTAACTGTTGCAGATGTATCTTTGGAAACTGCTCAAAAACCTGATATTTGACTGTTTTTCTCCAATTGACCTTCCTGAGCTAAATTCTCTGATCTCTTCGTCTAAACCAGGGGTGTCAAACTCATATTAGGTAGGGGGCCGGATTTGTTCAGATGAGACCTCAAAGGGGCTGGACTATTTTTTGCCAACATCATGATGTCTTAACACATATATATATGTCGGCTACTACAGTTTTATTATTTGAAATCATGCAATAAGAGCCAACAGATAGTTGTAGAAATCAGTGAGCATTTCATGTTGTTGCATAAACAACAAAAAATGTAAGAAAGCATCTTGCAGTCCTTGCAACATATTAACAAAGATTCATTTCAAATTTGAATGTCTTTGTCATTTACTAAAGATACATTTGAAAGAATGTAGGTTAATAATAATAGCACATAATACTGTACAACAGTACAGCAGAAGGGAAGTGCTTTTTCCTATGTCCACTACTCTAAACAACAATACATTTAGTGTTGAATCTCATTGTGATTAATTAATTATTCATTTTAAATATTGCTGGTTAAGGCTATAAAACAGCCACCCATTGTCCAGAAAGTCTGACCTGATGTCGGGGTTAAACCAGCTGCTCTGGGATCAGGGCATGTGGAATCCAGTGTGTAGTGACAAGAGAGAGGGAGGGATTTTTAGGTTTTTTAGGTCAGGTTTGTGGCTGGCAGTAAATGTGAAACTGAAACTGAGGAAAAGGAACACTCACATTTGCACTTGCTGGTCAGCACCTGACACATTTTGACTTCTACCAGCCTGTCGACAACAGGAACTAGTTTCTGAGCGGTGGCGATTTTCATTATGTCCCTCAGATGTCCGTGCGTCAGCCGACTGTGAAGTTTGGATTTAATCTCTCACGTTAATACCTGCTTGCATGAATATGTTGTCCCGAACATGCAGACTATCTTTGATGCAAATGCTGTCTTTGATAAAATAATGTCAAACGATCAGATGTAGATTCGTACTTGAACGTTGCGCTACACTGCAGTTTGATCAGCTCCATTCGGAGTTCCTCTCTCACGTGCGTAATCCCTCTCCAGCTGAGTGAGGACAGTAAATCGACTTTTAAACTTGTTCTTGTACGTGTCCTACTTTCGTAATCCACAGGTAGAGATTTCAGACACGGAAAGTGGACTGGGTTGTGCTGGGACAGCTGTGTCTGCCACAGAGCACATTTTATTTGGAAAGCACTAATGCTGTCATAGTACTCTGTGATGAGTTTGTTGCGGCTCTGCATGTTAACATTCATCACATTCAAATGTTCTGTTATGTCCACTGAAAAAGCAAGACCTGTAACCCTGTCTGGCTTATCTTACTGTGCCACTTGTTTTCCTCTCTGTGCCATGAATTGAGTGATCTCTGTGCGTAATGGAAAGAACTGTTTGAGAGCCGCTCCTCGACTTGACCAGCGGACATCAGTGTGAGGGCAGCCAGTGGGTAATATCGTGATCAGATAAAAGAGCATGAAATTGCTGCTCTCTCTCTCTATCTCTATATATATATATATATCTATAAAAATCTCATATACATAGGTCTATATTTTTTGTTTGTTTGTTTTGTTTGTTTGTTTTTTTTCCCTTCCTGTCCCTCAAAATGTCT
Source organism: Semicossyphus pulcher (assembly GCF_022749685.1). Taxonomy (NCBI): domain Eukaryota; kingdom Metazoa; phylum Chordata; class Actinopteri; order Labriformes; family Labridae; genus Semicossyphus; species Semicossyphus pulcher. Next base: position 26,857,035 of record NW_027211726.1, read on the forward strand.
CGCGGACCTGATGAGACCTCCTGGTGGGCCGCATCTGGCCCGCGGGCCGTATCTTTGACACCCCTGGTCTAAACCATCAACCTGTCTTTTAGACCCGATTACAACCAAGCTGCTTAAGGAAGTCTTTCCCTCAATTAGCACTTCTTTACTAGATATGATCAATATGTCTTTATCAACTGGCTATTTACCCCAGTCTTTTAAACTAGCTGTAATTAAGCCACTTCTTAAAAAGCCTACCCTTGATTCAGGCACCTTAGCTAACTATAGACCTATATCTAACCTTCCTTTTATCTCAAAGATCCTTGAGAAAGCAGTCACTAATCCATTATGTGACTTTCTTCATAACAACAGTTTATTTGAGGACTTTCAGTCAGGATTTAGAGTCCACCATTGCACTGAGACAGCCCTTGTGCGAGTTTCAAATTATCTACTTACTGCTTCAGACAGAGGACTTCTCTCTGTACTCGTCCTGTTAGATCTTAGTGCCGCTAGATAGATAGACCATCACATCCTGTTACAGTGACTAGAACATTTAATTGGCATTACAGGATCTGCATTAAGTTGGTTTAAATCTTATTTATCAGATCGATCTCAGTTTGTTAATGTTCATGATGTGTCCTCTATGCACACCAAAGTCAGTCATGGAGTTCCACAAGGTTCTGTGCTCGGACTGATTATTTTTATCTTACATATGCTTCCTCTTGGTAATATCATGAGGAAACACTCAATTAATTTTCATTGTTACGCAGATGATACTCAATTATACTTATCAATGAAGCCAGATGAAACACATCAGCTATCTAAAGTAGAAGCATGCCTTAAGGACATAAAGATCTGGATGACTAGAAACTTTCTGCTGCTTAATTCAGACAAAACTGAAGTTATTGTGCTCGGCCCAAAACACCTTAGAGATTCTTTCTCTAATGATATAACTGCCCTAGATGGCACCAGCCTGGCATCCAGCACTACTGTTAGGAATCTGGGAGTTCTATTTGATCAGGATATGTCCTTCATCTCCCACATAAAACAAATATCAAGGACAGCCTTCTTTCACCTTCGCAACATAGCAAAAATCAGACACATCTAGTCTCAAAACGATGCAGAAAAACTAGTCCATGCATTGGTTACTTCCAGGTTGGATTATTGTAACTCGTTACTATCAGGCTGCTCTAATAAGTCACTAAAAACTCTGCAGCTGGTACAAAATGCTGCAGCACGTGTGCTGACAAGAACTAGGAAGAGAGATGACATCTCTCCTGTATTAGCCTCTCTGCACTGGCTTCCTGTAAAATCTAGAATAGAATTTAAAATCCTTGTTCTTACTTACAAAGCTCTTAATGGTCAGGCACCATCATATCTTAAAGAGCTCATAGTGCCATATTACCCCTCTAGAACATTGCGCTCCCAGGATGCAGGCCTGCTTGTGGTACCTAACGTCTCTAAGAGTAGTGTGGGAGGTAGAGCCTTCAATTACCAGGCCCCCCTCCTCTGGAACAATCTACCAGTCAAGGTCCGGGAGGCAGACACCCTCTCTTCTTTTAAGAGTAGACTTAAAACTTTCCTCTTTGATAAAGCTTATAGTTAGGGCTGGCTCAGGCTTGGACCTCATAGTTATGTTGCGATAGGTTTAGACTGCCGGGGGGATCTGACACACCAAGCTGCTCTCTCTCTCTCTCTGTCTCTGTGTGTGTGTTTATCTGTCTCTCTCCCTCTGTCTCTCTTCCACTCTCTCTCTCTCTCTCTCTCTGTCATATTAATGCAGCTCATTAACTCTGTATCTTCTGGTCCCATTAACATTACTAAACATATATCTTCCCAGGAGTTCTTGTGCTCCCTTGTCTTGAAGGTTCCTGGGGATCGTTGCTGCAGACCACCTGCTGCTGTGGACCTGCTCGACTGCAACAACTATGAATCAGTCTTCCCCATAGTATCATTATTGTTGCTGCTAATGCTAGCAGTAGACCTGTTGACTTCAACTGTTACAATTACGATTACTACAGCCTTATCATTACTCTGCTTCTCGCGCTAATATTCACACTAGTGTACCACTATTATTGGTATTGTAACCATAAGTATGTATTACCTGCTGTTGTTCATATAACAAGGACATATGTTGTTGTTGTAACAAGAACATATGTTGTTGTTGCTGTCTTTGCCTGTCTCTATCCTGCATCTCCTTCTATCCCATTTTCAGCCCATCCAGTCGAGGCAGATGGCTGTTCAACATGAGTCTGGTTCTGCTCGAGGTTTCTGCCTGCTAAAAGGAAGTTTTTCCTTGCCAATGTGCCAAATATTGCTAAGTGCTACTCATGGTGATTCATGTTGGGCCTCTCTTTAAATAACATGACAAAGAGTCGGTCTAGACCTGCTCTTTTGTAAAGTGTCTCGAGATAACTTATGATTTGGCGCTATACAAATAAAATTTGATTGATTTATTGATTGATTGAAATAGATGTGTAATCAATTAAGTGGGTCTCACTGTTTCACTGTTAAGGGAGGTGGTTTCTAGCTCCGTGCTGCTAGAAACCACCTCGTTTAACAGTGAGGGATGGTGTCTCAGGCCACCACCTATCACGCACATACAATGCAGTTTTGATTTCTCTGCCCAAAAAGATAAAACCACACTAACACTTTCATGTGAACCAGTGATTCATTAACACCAGAGGGTGTTAACATCTCTTTGGGAAAACAGCCCGAGTTAACAGTTCTTACTTGATTACACATCTATTAGCTTACTAATAACCTACAGAGGCATATATTTGTTGCAGCGCACAATACGTCACCCTATTTCAAGAAAGCTATATCGTAATTCCAAAACTGTGCTTCACAAAATACGACTTGTGTTTTTTATTTTTCACCCGCAATCTTGTTTTCACAGCAGCAGGTGAGCTGCGCGTGAAGGAGGCTCGTGGTTACCTGTCGAAACGATCAAACCCTACAAATGAGACAGACACTACACAGCTGCACTTACAATCTTTCAAACAGAATATGATTGTCAGTATTTAACAGAAAACGTCGCACCTCAATCAATGCATTTACCGGAGGGACGTAATAGCGAACGCGCACGTGTGTGTGTTTTCTGATGAGCATGTGGGAGATGCTGCTCCAGGTATGGGAGAGACAGAACGCGAGGGGCGAGTGTCCAGCAAGTTAATCGAAAGTGGATGACGATCTTTTTGACAGATTAAAAAAGACACATGACAGAATAAATCGCCAAATATACTTCCCCCCCTTCCCTGCCCCCCCCCTCCGAATCCGACAGGGTGAAATCTCCCGCTGTGAGGGACGTGTGAATCGGGGTGTCTCATAGAACACTTTTTTTAAACTCTAAATTAAAAAAATAATGTTCCCTTGTATTTGCTAAAGCATTACGATTTCTTATTGCCGCAAATTGAAGTGGAATAGCGTAAATAATAATTGTAGTGTGATGTGAACCTACCTCATCACAAATTTGCAGGCTGAGAATCAAAGTCATAAAGCCGGTAGACGGGTAGCTGCCCTTCTTTTGCAGCCACGTTTCATGAACATATTTCATGAAAGCTGGATTTAGGATGATCACCTGTTATAAATCAGACTTGCCCTTAAACCGACACTTAAATATAGCTGTTTTTCTGCAGTTAATGCACATTACTATACATGTTTTTACTAGATGAAAATGTATATGCAAGTTTGATGCAAAATCATTCAAAATACTCACCAAATCCTTGTTCGCTCTACTCTGTGAATTCACGTTCCTGTTGGAGGTAACATTAGAGGTTAAATTCAGCAGGAAATGACCTGGTTCAATATTTCCTGTCTTTACAAAGTATTGCTTAGAAAAAATAAATGTTGCATGTAAAAGGAAATCTACACATTATTCTAAATTTATAAATGCAACCATCAGGTTATTCACGTATAATATCTATCATGACATCTTTTAGCTTTCTTACATTTCTATACACCTCAAATGCCTCCTCTCACAGTCAATCAGAAAAAAGGCTGACCTTATGAGAGAGGAAAGCCTGTACATTGTTTGGTGGTCTCTGGTTGTGTCACAAGTTGAATCGGTATGTTCTCAAATTACTGTCTAGCTATACTATTTGTAAGTAAGGTTCCCTTCAAATACTGAATGGTTTCCTTTATGTTACCATCATTAGATTTTTGAATTTCTTATATCGGTCCCTTTAACAATGGCAACAGTGAGTCATAATAATTGTACAAAATAACCATTAAGAATATAAATGAGCTTCTTGGATTGTATGATATTGTGTTTGATTGTGGATATAGACACATGGAGATACTGACATATGAAAATTACTGAGTTGAAAATACAATGGCTCACCTCCCCATCCCTTAAACATAACATTAGTTATGGATCAAATTACAATGCACAATCAATGTGAAAAGGCGCTCAAAGTGATGAACCAACAAAAAATAATCACACAACTCTGCAATTCCTTTCAGTTCTAAGGAGCACTTTATCGTTTTGCTTCTGGTGTACTCTTTTCTCTCTGTTTTAAAGTTCAATGTAATCCTTGTTTTAGTTTTGATCTGATAAACATTAGATTCAACAAATTAAATTCCCCATATTGTTATTTTCCAAGCTACTGAAGCCGTCACATTTCAGAACAACAACTTTTGTTTGATACGTACGCTGGTTTGAAAGCATTGAGGAGCCATTCCAAATCCCTTATCTTGAATGGAAACAGCACAAGATGAGTGGTGTTGTCCAGATAAATAGCACTCTCTGGATACATTACATGATGAGTTGTTTTGGTCCCAACATCTTTCTCATAGCCTTTGGTACGGCCTCTGTTCATTCTAAATGAAACAGGGGAATACATATTAAATATCATGTAGCCAAAAGAAAACTAAATGGTGATTGAATTTGGCAGATACATTTTTAGTCTATGAAACTAGAATGTTGTGAAACTATCAGAAAGACTCGAAGAACTTTAAAGGTGGCAGTAATTTTGTATTGAGTGTATGAACTTTATTGTCTGATGATTTACCTTATTACAACATCATGAAAGTCTATTAGAGGTCCGTAATATGATCCCTTCAAATTACCAGAATTCCCCACCACTGCACAAGTCCTGCAGCGGTCAGGGCTGGATTCTACAACATCTGGAATGGGTGGGAACACATGAAACAGCTTGTCCACTGTCATCTGGAAGAAACTGAAGTCGCGTCTTTCCCACTGTATTTTCTGACAAACACATCATAAAGACAAATGATATAAACTGTATTTTCATTTAATCCCACCCACCATCTACCTGTAGTACTGCCTCATTTCCACAACAAAAACAAGTTACAGCTTTAATTCCCAATTTCACATGCCTCCAGGGTTGGTGTGAATCATAAAGTGTCACAAAGCTATTTTGACTAAGGGTAACTAAGGTCAAGCAGAAATAAGAGGTGAACGCCACATTTAATGACGTAAACACAAACAGTATAAATTTCTTGTAACCTTAAAGAAGGTTATTTATTCAGAGGTTGTGTTTTTGCTTTTACCATACTTTTTTTTTGATGTGTTTCCAGGGCTGGTTTTGTTTTTGTTTTTTAAATAAACTTTATTTGTAACATTTCCATGAAGTTGTTTGTGAGATAAAGTCACTCACAAGGCTCCTTTTTGCGGTTACTGCTTAATTTTCCTTGAAATAAAAAGGTAGTCATCAGCCTCACGTAGGTCATAAATACAATATGTTTGTAAAAAATAAATAAATAACATCAGGTTACGGACATTATTCCATCTGGTGGGATATCGCTCTCTCTCTTTCTCTCTCTCTCCCTAGCTCTCTCTCTCAGCTCATACGGTTGATTTCACCATATGTTAATAAGGTCTTGTTTCTAATGTAAAGAAGAGCGTTTTCTATTAAGACCAACCCCCGAAACCTGTATAAACAAAGACCCAAAACTGATCCTGGATAAGGCAAACAGCCAGGTAAAGTGAAGAGTGATTAATGTATATATTTTATTTACCTTTATTAATTATAATTTACAGTTGAGCAGATGCTTCTTCATTATTTCCTGTCGGCCTATATAACAAATCTAAATGGCATTGATAAAGCGAACTATACAAAATGTTTGTGGCCTTTATTAAGTTCATGTGGAAAGACAGGGCTGTCAGCCCAGCTGAAGCCGCAGCCGACATTCACCCAGTGTGAACACTTTGACGGCGCGAGCCGGAGCGCATGTGTGCAGTCTGAACCCGCTGTTAGACTTTCTAAATACAGCAGTCATAAGTTCACGAAGTTAGCTCTTATAAATAAGCAATAGCCAGGAGCATTTTCAAAAGTAAAGTTTGCAGACAAACATTTCACATTTTATGACATTTGGTTGCACAACAATCATTAACACGAGTTTGTGTGTTGAGGGCTGAATTTGGTCAGGTGTATGCACCATCAGAACCCAGTATGGTTGAGAAAATAAATCCTGGTTTGGGTTCAAATACATAATTATGTAAATAAACCTCCACTATAAGCAGACTATGACACTTATTATACTACGTCACCAGACTCTGACACCACATCAGAACAATAAGCTGGTGGACATGCTAATGATGCTATAGGGGTACAGCTGCATTTTTTAAATGTTTGGCCACTGACCCAGCTGCACTATTTGACGAGTTGGGAGTGAGACCGAGGCTGCAGTTTGCAACCTATTTTGGCTTCCAGTTCAAAAGGTGCTGATGTAACCATAGTTATAGTTGCCAGTTTTGCTGCAGGACCGGTGAGTATATCTCACAATTCACAGTGAACAAAAAAGAGAATACTGGTGCTATGTCTTTAAGGATAAATTGACATTTACCTTCCACCAGTTGAAAGCGCCCTTTGAGGTTTTGTCGTTTCTTGACAAAAAGGGCTTATGAGATGCATTTACAACCTTCCTAAAGCCTGGATCATCATCGTTTAAGCATTTGTGACATGCACAAAGGCTTGACTGCTGAGATCCGAGGGAATGCGAAGTGTGCTCCCATGTTAACAGCACACCAATTACAGCAGGGATACACAGAAGGTAAAAAAGACATCTGAGTTTGCTTTGTTTCAATATGGAGAGCATCTTGGCTGCTTGAAGCTCTTCAGTGAAGAACAGAGGCAATCTGTGGATGCAATATGTAATAAAACACATTAGTCAGTTTATTATCACAGAAACCCTGTCATGAATAAGCCTACAGCAAAACAAAAACATACAAAAAAACAACCAACCTAGAGTACTACAGTAACACTGCAACAAAAACATTAAGCTGGTGATCTATATTCTGTCGGACTCCGTAGTTTTCTCTGGACCCCTGCCTACTCTGACCAGTGATGACATGTATAGCCGCATGTCGTCATTCAACCGCTGGCTGTCGAGGTGGTGTCCAGCAAACGATGTGGGCTTCATAGATAACTGGCAGACATTCTGGGGAAAGCCTGGTCTGATTAGGAGAGACGGCATGCATCCCACTTTGGATGGTGCAGCTCTTTTGTCTCGTAATATGTCTAAGTTTGTTAGTCGTAAAACCTGACAAGCCAGAGTTGAGACCAGGAGGCAGAGCTGCAGTCCTACACGCTCCTCTGCGCTTCCCTTTGAGCTGTTTACCAGCCACAATGTTAATGTGATAGAGACTGTCTGCCCCCCAACCCAGGCCTTTTATTACAGTTAATTTAAAATTGAATTATTAAACGACTAAATCATTAAAATCTAATTAAAATTAAAACAAGTTGTGCCAAAAAAAATGAAAATGAAATGTGGTCTGTTAAATATCAAATCTCAGTCATCTAAAGCTCTATTAGTGAACGATCTGATATCAGATAATCATATTGATTTACTCTCTTTAACTGAAACTTGGCTGTGTCAGGAAGAATATGTTAGCTTAAATGAATCCACTCCTCCCAGTCATCTTAATACTCATACTCCTCCAGACACTTGTTGAGGTGTTGGAGTGGCAGCTATTTTCAATTCTAGTGTTCTAATCAACCCTAGACCAAAACTTATTTTGAGCTCTTTTGAAAGCCTTGTTCTGAGTTTTTCACATCCAGCTTGGAAAACTTTACAGCATATTTTATTTGTTATAGTATACCGCCCTCCTGGCGCATACTCTGATTTTCTAAATTAATTCTCAGTTTTTATTTGATTTAGTCCTGAGTACAGATAAAATAATTACTGTAGGTGACTTTAATATTCATGTGGATGTTGATAATGATAGCCTTAGCATGGTGTTTATGTCTCTATTGGACTCTATTGGTTTCAATGAAAGTGTAAACCAGCCTCACCACCTTAACCACACCCTCGACCTTGTTCTAGCTTAAGGCCTTGAAACCAAAAACTTAAGTGTCTTTCCACAAAATCCTCTTTTATAGGATCATTATTTTGTAACATTTGATGTCCTATTAACTGACTACACTCCAGTTAAGAAAAATGTACTCATAAGATGTTTGTCTGATAGGGATGTAGCTAAATTTAAGGAAGCAATTCCAGCTGCTTTTAATTCTATACCATATCTCTTTACTCCAGAAAGCTCTTATGCTAATGCTAGTCCTTCTCAGCTTGATCAGTTTGTTGATAGTACTGCAGGTTCACTGAGAAGTACTCTAGATTCTATTGCCCCCATAAAAAAAAGATTAATAAACGACAGAGGCTAGCTCCATGGTATGACTCAGAAACTCGTAACCTGAAGTCAATTTTGCGTAAATTTGAAATAATGTGGCGATCTACCAAAACAGAAGAGTCTCGTTTACTTTAAAAATAGTCTTAATAAATACAGGAAGGCCCTATGGCATGCCCCTCCCTAATGGAAGAAAATAAAAACAATCCCAGGTACCTTTTCAGCACTGTAGCCAGGCTGACAGAGAGTCATGGATCCATTGAGCTTTGTATTAGGATAAGATAATCCTTTATTCGTCCCACAGCCAGTACATGCATTTGTTACTTCTCAGTTGGATTCTAATTCGTTACTATCAGGCTGATCTAATAAGTCTCTAAAGACTCTTCAGCTGGTACAGAATGCTGCAGCACATGTTCTGACTTGAACTAGTAAAAGAGATCACATCTCCTGTATCAGCCTCTCTGCACTGGCTTCCTGTAAGATCTAGAATATAATTTAAAATCCTTCTTCTCACCCACAAAGCTCTGAATGGTCTGGCACCATCATATCTTAAAGAGCTCATAGTGCCATATTACCCCTCTAGAACATTGTGCAATTTTTGATTTCTTAAATTACATTGTGTTGCTGTTGGCTTTCAAGACAGAGTCTCAGGTGTCATACTATGCTCATACAAATTATTTAACAGAGTTTAGGAAATGAGTGACTTCTGTTTGGTTAAACGGAACATTAACAGTCTACAAGTTTAATGTTGTGTAAAGTACAGTGTGAGACAACAGGGAGGATATTCAGAGGTGTTTTAAGCTTTAAAGACAAAATATTTAGCTTACTCATCTAAGCAAGCCTCCAAATATTATGATGTTATTAATATTATACGAATAATATTAGGTTACAAAGTAATAGCATTTCCCACTTTAATGGTGTCTTTGTCATGTAACTGCTAACAGTAGATGAACGTAATGTCAAAAGTGTCACTCCAGACAAAAAGCATAGAATTAACAAAGTAATTTACATTAACTGGTTTGTTTTTCCATTTTAAATTTGAGCTTTCAACACATTAAAACACTACATTGTGTAAATATATGCCAGGTTAGAAATAACAAATACAAACATTAGTAAGAATTATATATTCATAAAGATTTTTTGCTTACCTGAGAAGAGATTAAACAAAAAACAGACGTGTGAGGCTGGACTTAACACGACTGTTGATGATCCTGTCAAACATCAACTGTCTACCAACTAGAATCCACTGGTAGAACTGCTTGACAAGGTATTCTTAGCATTTCCTGGAAACGTCTGTGAGGTCCTGGACTTGTCTCTCTGTGTTTAGCATACTGGTTGTCCTTGTTTAACACTGCTTGTGGTAACTCTGGTTTGACATCTGTAGGTGGTTGGGCGTTAAGGCCTCTAAATCACTGAGGACTGAAGATGCCTTTGTCAGGGATGCAAACAGGTAAGGGGTAAAGAAGGTGTGAACAGAGAAAACCTGCCACAACTAGGGGGTCCGGGGGCAGGTTCCCCAGGGAGAAAAATTTGACTGCTAAAATAACCTGAGCCCGGGCGCTCTCTCTGCAGAACAATTGGTTAACAATGGCACCAAAAAGGAGCGGGCAGCGCTTCGCATCTGCCTCCTTTGTGTCCCTGCCGTCAGGCACAAGACGCCCTTCAGGATGGTTCTCGGGGTTAACATTCGTAGAAAGCTCCAAACCACATAGTTAGAACTCTGTGAATTCCCCCCCCTGCTAAAATTGCTGCCCCTCCCCTCCTCGCCAGTCTCTGGGCTTGGGTAAAAAAGAAAGTAAATCTAATACATCTTCCCACATTTCAGGATATTTGCCTCCAATTGCATCTGCATTCTGCACAGAAGGAGTATGGTTAAAAGTGATCAAAGTGATCTGGCTTTACTATATAGCCAGAGGGTAAATTGAGCCCTAATGGGCAAGTAATAATCAGGGATTTCCATGAGCAGCGGCTGTCGGCCAAACAGCCGATTAGCCAGTTAATTACAGGATACTTTTTTCTTGATTCTGATAAAAATAATTTTGACTAACATGTTGAGACTCACTTTTACTCTACATTTTAGAAGCACCCACCTCTGCTTTAAATCAATACGAGTGTTAAAGGAGTTCAGTCTTGTACTGAGCTACTGAGGTGGCTAACTCAGGAGTGATCTGGCTGAATCGCTTCGTCCTAGTTTGCTATCAACGTGAAATGATGATCGGCAGCCAGACCGGCTTGTAGTCAGAACACTTCTTTTATTTCATATCTCCATGAATTCAGGTTAATACAGGCCATTTGAAGTGCACAGCAACAAAACACAAAACTTACGCCAACAACAAACTTCACACTTCCGCGGTCAAAAACCATTTGCCCTCCAGGATCACACACCTGACCTAAGCAGTGAACTTACTTATACCTGTGCTGTGTTAGCGCAGCAACACCAATAGTTCAAACACAAAATTGCACTGAAATGATATCAAGAATCACATTTTTGGCTCCTACACACCATCCCCTAATTCTTTATGGCAGGCAGGCATAACAACTTAAACAACAAAACTAAAGAGCCAAAGTGTCACAAAACACTAATATGTGACGTTCATTAAAGACAATCAAACTGACAAACCAGTTGCCTTGCCTCCCCTTTCAACCCCTCTGGGTCATTAGTGTCCATTGAGCTTTTCAACATAGTTTCCACACAATTGAAGTCTTTCCTGTAACTGACATTTTCCTCTACAGTCCTTTCCTTGAGCTGATGGTTGCCATAGCAGAGGGAAGCTCTGCATTCAAAGCACCACTACTTACATTCAGTGGACCATTGACAACCCATCCCAGCACAGTTCTTACGGCATACGGACCATTCCAGCGGCTGTTAATGACCTCCCAAGGTTCTAATATCTTGGGTGTGTTGGTTCTAATGAACAAGTCAATGTTTGCCTTGATGTGTGGGATGTGTACTTTCACTGTGTGAGCACCTGGAAGAGTTTCAAAGTCATTGTTTTTCTCTAAACCAGTGAAGGAGTAGGCTGGAGTAACTGCTTGTTGCCCCATTGTGTGCAACAGGAAGTTGTGTTTTTTGCCAGTAATATTGAGCTTTTGCATAAAGTGTTCTTAGCAAAACGTAGGTGAACTGTCAGGATCCAAAAAGGCATACGTTATGATGTTTCCTTGACCAGATTTAACCTTTACAGGGAGAATAGACTAAATGCATGACTAAATTTTTTCCACAAACTTTGCATGTTAAGCATCTCTTGCAATTCTTGACCAACACATAAGCAGGCAAAACAACAATAATAGTCATAATAACTTTATTTATATAGCACCTTTAAAAACAGAATGTTTACAAAGTGCTTTGACAGACAAAGCAAAGGCAGGAAATCAGGAAGATTACGGAATACAGAACAGAAACAGAGAACACCAAAGGTCAACAAGAATACATGCAAGTAAAAGAATAAAAGTGACAAAACAGGGACAAGGGCAGTTTGGGCAATAAGCAATGCAAATTAAGAGATAAATAAATAAAAGAATAAAAAAGACAATAAAAATACAAATGAAAACACAACAAACAAAACAAACTCCACTTTCCTTCAGAAAGTTTATTTTTTCCTAAGCTTCTTTCCTTTGAAATGTTTGCAGATCCTCCATTACAATGAACAGCCATGTAAGAATAAGGACTTTGATTGTAGTGCTTTCACGTCCTCTGATTTTATTGTTTGCCATGCCAGAGCCCTTTCCATGTAAGCAATTGCAATTTTGTAACGATTTCCAAATGTTCCTGGAGAAGTTCCCTTGCTACTGCATAGCCACGCTCAGGATCCATGTGCTGGCAGCTACGCACCAGTTCCTGAGGGTTTCCTCGGGTAAACTGCTCCAACAAGCAGTCTTCCTTTCCTGCCTTTCTCTCCACTCCTTGTTCAAAAGCTTTAATGAAGGCTCTGTATTGGAGAGGATCCCCAAATGTGGGGCTACTTTTTAAGTGTTGCCGTGGGTGGAAATTTTTGTTCGCTGATTGGGAAGACCTGTTTTCCATGCAAATTACATGAATAATAGGCTATCTATAAATAGAAATCCTTCATTTTTAGTATTATTTTAGTTTTAATAATGTATTTATACCCAAATCCTACCAAACGGACTCCAGATCAGTCAGCACTACACACAATGGACATGGGACATGCATGCCCTCATAACAAACCCACACATACTACTTTGCCCGACACAGTTAGCGAATGTAAACTGCACACAGTCCGTATCCGTTCGGTGCACTGTGTGCAGTCAGCAAGCCAGCTATTGTCAGCAGTGACACCTGAAGCGGAATCCGTTTACACGCCGGACAATTCAAGCTAGCAACCCCGGCTGGGGAGAAACATGATACCCGGTAAGTGGGAAAATACAGGAAGAAATACACAAGGGACTTGTACAGTGAAAACGGAATCAAAGAATGGATAGGACGTGTGGCTGGAGATAATACGAAAGCTTTTTGTCGGTGCTGTAAAACCGAGATCACAGGGGGCGAGAGGAGTTGTCAAGGATGGATGCCAGTTTTGATAGCATCCTCCTCTCACCCACCTCTATGACCGTCTGAGTTAAATCAATCTGTGTACTTTATAAGGCATTTGGCAATGATAGCAATGCTGTTAGACTTAAAAAGCAGTGTATATGGTTTGACAGGGGTACATTTTGAGTTCTAGTATTGGGCTGTTTTTTGGGCTGGTTTTATTGGCCATTGAGCTGGTTTTGATTGGCCATTGGGCTGGTTTTGTCACAAAGACTTTGCAACCCTGCTTGGTGGTAGCAATGACTGGTGCTGCTGCTGTATAAGATCTGTTATTTCATTTAGACTTTGCATGATGGTGTGTATATTTCCAGGTGAGGTTTCTAGTGGTAATGGGAAATTGCTTTGTTGTGCTGCTTTCCATGATAAAGGCATGTATTCCTTTGCTGCTGGGTTTACATCATTGTCAGATTCCGGTTTCCTTTTTTTCCTGTTCAGAATATGATATTATTGCATTTGATGGTCCTTGTGAAATACTTTTCTGTCAGAGGCCTGAAGGACTGCTAGCTTAGCAGCAGATGCAGCTAGTTCAGTTTCCAAATCAAGCTGCTCTCTTTTCCTCCTCAGCTGTTTCTCCTGTTCCTCCAAAGCATGTCGTTCCTTTAAAGCTGCAGCCCGAGTACAGGAAGTGAGTGCTCACAAACATGTACAGTAAACTTATACTGGGAGAGATGGCAGGGGTGGTTGTTACAGTGGCAGCTCAAAAACCTCTTAGAAGTAAGTAAGAAGAGAGTCTAAGCATATGACAGCTTGTAGTAACAGGCTACAACAGTTATTTTTTTAAATATATGTTGTCATTTATTAAAAGATCTAAACATGAACACTGTAAGCAGGCTGTTGATCATTATAAGTTAATTAATTAAACAGCATTTGAAAAGGAATTATTTTGTATCAAACTTAATAGCTGTTTACGGACTGGGTGGACACAGAGTGTGCTAAAACACATAAGAGGCCGAATTCTCCCTTGCAATAATTCCCTTACTGTTTAGAAATGGATAAGCCAAATCACAAAAATATGTAATAAAATTATCAGTGTATATGATAGAAGAGTGGCATTAAAATGTATCAGAAGCCAACAAATTTGGCTTTTACAGCCAATTTCTTTCTCCAGGGCAGCATGCTCACCATTCTAAAAATGAATTCAGGAAAACTATTAAAACTACTATTATATCATTTAAAGGCAAGCAATGTCAAAAAAATGTTCATGAGGCAGAGGATGTTGTCTTGATGTTTTAGTTTATTTAAAGGTGTCCAGAGTGTAACAGCCTGTGTGTGTGTGTGTGAGAGAGAGAGAGACAGAGAGAGAGATGTATATGTGAGTATGAGATTGAGTGAGACAGATTTGTTATGTCTGATGAGATGAACAATTGAATTATGGCCACAAAATCAACAACCCCCGGCTGACCCCGGACCCCCCTACAAGGTGTGAAGTTAGCCCCAGATGTATTTGGCGAAGCCCCAGATTTTTGTCAAGTCCTAAAAACGCCCCTGCTAGCAGCCAATGATATTTTTCCTCCATCTTTACTGGAAGGTGCTTTTTCTGTTTGGGCTAGGTTGGGCATGAAAACTTTGAGGGACTTATATGTAGATTCTGTTTTTGCATCTTTTCATCAATTAGTTGAAAAGTTTTCACTTCCTAAAGAACATTTTTCCCGGTGTCTTCAGGTTCGCAATTTTGTCCGCAGCTCCTTCCCAGATTTTCCTGCTCTCCCTAATATTGTTGGATATCTTTTTGGAGCCTCTTCCGTCTCTGAAGGGGGCGATTTCTACCATTCACTTAAATATTTACAACCTTGGTTCAGGCTCTTCTAGTGCCCTCAAAACTATCTGGGAGACAGATCTGGGAGAGACGATTCCAAGTTTGGGAGGAGATATTTTCAAGAGGGTGCACCGGTCATCAATCTATGCTAAACAACCCAGTGCAGGATTCTACATCGAGCTCACTATACCAAAGCTAGGCTTGCAAAAATATTTGAAACAGTGTCTCCTCTATGCCGACAAGCTACAGCAAATTTTACACATATGTTCTGGTACTGTCCCTCTCTGTATAGATTGTGGTCTGAAATCTTGATATATTATCCAAGGTTACTGAGGGGAATGTTGTCCCTAGAGTTTTTGTCATTCTAAAAATCCGTCCCCCTACTAACCAATGTTTTGTTGAAGATGACCCAGCAGCCCAAAGAGCTGACAGACAAGGAGCACTGTTCAATAGTGCAGAGAGGACCCGTTCAGATAAAGGACAGAATGTTTCCCTAAAAATTAGCAGATTTACAAGCTAGAACTATTTCATGCAAATGAGGAATGGAGAAAAGATAACCAGCTCCTGGCTAGTGTACAGTGAAAAAAATGACTGTGTTATGTGCTTTTGTTGCTGCCTGTTTGGAAACAGAGAAAGGATGAAGGATGTGTTCAATAGCTGGAAAAATCTTGCAGCCCACTTCAAACAGCATGAGAGGTCTGCTGAGCACGTCACAAACATGGATACCTGGTGCACATTAAGGGACAGATTTTCACACATGGAGACCTTCTATGAGTTGTATGGATTTCTCTACTCCACTGACATAATGAGTAGCACAGTGCATGGAGGGAGGCTGGATAAATGTTGCCACAGGAGCAAACAATGGATGATGTTGATGCAGGGGACCTAAAGCTGGAGATAAAGGGTGCAGTTAGTTCCTTCCCCACACATATCTCATCACCATCTGAGATGCTTGATCATATATGTAGCGGATGATCCGATGATGAAGAATTAAAATCATTAACTCCTTAACAAAAAACGGAATCTTTTTCTTCCTGTTCACATGACCTCTGGGTCAATAATGACAAGTGAAGCCAGTTAATTTATGGCTCTTGTAGGAGGACGACTTTCCTTGATTTCTGGCTAACATCAATAGACTCACTCGAACAACAAAATGGAGATATCCAAAAACTGTATGAAAATAAAGAACTTTATGATTAAAATGTACATTTACTAATATGTTATGTGTAATAACCAACTGAAGTTACTGGACTGATGCTTAATGTTGATTGTTGAATCTAAATGTACAGAGAGGATAAGTGGCTATCTGCCCACTCTCCCTCTCATCCCCCCTCTGCCTACAGATACTACAGTTCTGTGACTCTCTGAATTTCAGTTGTTCAAGAAACAGACAATTCCTAAACCTATAGGCCGAACCCTTAATTAATACGTATTCTATTATCTCAATTATTTTACATTATCGTGTTAGACTTATATTTCTGTAACATGTTTCCTAAAGTCTCTGATAGGAATGCATGTGCACATTAGTGCATAAACCTAGGGAGGATGTTTGAGCAGACGTCCTGACACCTCCTCATGGGCTTTGCACTCAAAGTCATAAAGATGACAAAAGTGATGCTTCCCAGTGATATCCCAGGTCCAGACACCTCAGGAAATGACCTTTCAGAAGATAAAGGGGTTAAACAGCAACAACCCTTCTACCTCTTATACCATGGACCCCCTAACAAGGGATTAACAAATAAACACTTTCTTATGGACTGAGCAACGCTCAGACAAAACAAAGGGAATCAACAAGAACTGGTTGATAAGGACACTAATTGACAATGGTTGCCTTTCCTTTGTTTTTTATATTGTGTGAATTTGTCTGCCTGTAAGATCTCTCTGAGCACCTCTGCAAAACACAGGACACAGACACATTCCTGTGGTAGAGGGCGCATTGATGAGACTATTAAAGTTATTTCACTCACTTGGTGTACAAAAGGGTATACAGATGCATATATATGAAATGTATGTGTACAGGTATGCATATTTGTCATAACAACTAAGGTCGTCATCTATGTGGTTGTTGAAATCGTTTAATACTTTTATTTCAATTGATGAAGTTTTATTCGGTGAGTGATATTAAGTATTTGGTCTTATTTCAAAGCAGAGAGAGCAAAACTTTCAAATATGGTAGAATTAAAAAGGTGAAGCGAATTAATATTAAGTTTGTTAAAGTTTAACTGAAAGAATCAACAGATGGTTTATGATGGGGAGTGGTCAGCAGCTCCCGCCAATGCAAAACACCCCTATCACAAAGGATAATACCCAAGGAGAATGGATAAGAAAAGTCTTCTGCTGTGGCTCTTCTGCTGAGACCCCAGGACTGAGGTCCTGATGTGATTCTCCCTCTCTCTGGCCTAATGGCCGAAGGCCGGAGAGAGGGGGGTAAAGCCTGCCGTCTGGCCGCCCAAGGCCCGCTGCAGAGTTCTAGCCACACCGAGCATGTTGGAAGGGACATCCAACCAACCCGTGAAGGAAACTTCTGATTTTGCAAACAATTAGAACTTTGAGTCCTGCCAGCCAGGATCCCTTATTGCTGCTTGTGCTCTTTGCCTCTGGTTCTCACCTTGATGCTGCCCTGCGGAATGCTGGGCCAGAAAACGCCGCCTGCTGCGACTCCTGAATCCTGAACCCTAAGTTGCACTGAACTTGCCTGAGAGCCAAATCTTGCGACTATTGAGTAAAAGCTTTTGAATGAAGATGACGTTAGAGACCAAGACTTTGAGCGGAAGAGACTTTGAATATGGCAAAGCTGCCATTATGACCCCCTCAGCCAAAGGACATGAAGAGAGGCTCCAGCTGCTGCTGAGAGAGATGGAGAGACACAGACTCAAAGCCTGCAGTCTGCAACGTGGGACCCAAAATGCTGAGGCTGCCAGGAAGAACTTCTGCTGCTGCCACTCTGCCGTTCGTCAGGTGAATAATACTATTTCAAGTGTTAAGAGTTGATGTCAGACAACTGATGCTAAATTACCATTTGAGAAATTAATCAAGAGATTTAATTAGCATTAGACCTAAACTAGGATCTTTAATCAAAATTATAGTTAAACCTAATATTAAATTGCTTCACAGTCTTCCATGATGCTCCTCAAACTCTCCACTGCCGAATGGTGTTTTATACATTCAATCAGTTGATAAACCTCCAAAGATACGGTCACTGATTTGACTTGACTTAATGTCAATCCTATTTAGAGATTGTTCATTGTGCAACCTATTCATTGTGCTCACTCATTTATTCCTCATTCATTCATGTATTTTCTATTTAGTAGTTTAATCATGTAGTTAGTAGTTTAATAAATATCTCATTTACAAAGACCTTGATTCTGTGATTTGTGTGTGTATAAAATGGTAGTCACTGTACACCATGGCCAAGAACCTCGTAGCAACCCTGAGATCACAAGCCTAAATTGATTAATAACTAATTATAAGTTTTCCCTGTTTTGTCAAAATTGGGTGGCGTCCAAACATTTAATTTTAGGTAAACCTAAATTCTGTTATTTAGTAATGAACTAATTGTTTCTAGGAGCCGAAGATGAGTGCCCTCACAGCTTTTACACCGATGTCTGTAATAACGATGCAAAACTTTGAGTTATGGATTATTGTTACATAATTTAGTTATAGTTATTAATTATTAGTCCTTTGAGCCGCTACATATATATAAGGAGAATATCCCTGATATCTATCCAAATTTGAGTATAGCTTTCAGACTTGTACTCACTCTCCCTGTGACAGTAGCTTCAGGTGAGAGAAGTTTCTCATCACTTAAATAAATTAAATCGGACCTCAGGTCAACTATGGCACAGGACAGGCTGTCTGCACTTGCTGTTCTCTCCATCGAACATGAAGTCATGAAATCACTGGATATGGAATCAGTAGCAAGATTTGCTGAGGCCAAAGCTCGCAAGATCAGACTTTAATATGACTGTGATCTAAACTATGCCCCCCAGCCACACACAATATAGACTCATGGCATATGACAAGAGAAAGCAAGACAAATACAAGCAATGTAAATAAAATGAGAATAAAAACATTCAAGAGAGAGAAAGAGAAAACAGGGACAAAGAAGAAGAGCAGGAGAAAACAGGGACAAAGGAGGAGAGACAGGGACAGAGAGAAATGGTAATCCTTTTTAACAGTATATTTCGTTATTGTTTTTGTTTCCCCTTTATCGAAATAATAAAGCAGGATAATGCCAAACTGCTAAACATGGTTCAGGAATGGTTTACGGAACCTTCAACCTATAGGTTGGAGGTTAGGATTGGCATCATGTTGTGGCCAAAATCAACGCTGTCATAATACCTAAGTTAATATCATGTTAGCTGGCAAAGTTATACACACTCGAGCATGCTAAGGTTAGCCAACTAGCTCTAACATAACTTCATTGCATGGATATGTCATTGTGCGTCGTAACCAAGCGCCAAATTACTCAATTACCAGCCGATTCAGCCTGTGTCTGTGTGATTTGGTTGATGTTATCCACTCGACGGTGTTTTGCTAAGTTTTGCTAAGTTGCCTAACTGGCAAATTGTCTGCGATAGCAGAGAAGCTAACAGTAGCTTGTTGCCTGCTTACAGCTGGCTGGCTAACCTTAGCCTAGGCAGATAATGCAACAATATTGGCTAATGGAAAAGAATCGGTAGTTATAAACATTTGCTTTGTTCTGCTACATAATTTACTGTAGGCCAAAATCGACACCATTTGTCATGTTAGCTGGTGAAGTTATTTGTCAAGCTAAATAACTGACATACACACTCAGATAGTATTTTGGTAGTCATAACGTTGGCACGCATGCTAAGGTTAGCCAACAAGCTCGAACATAAATACACTGCATGACTCCGGCATTGTGCTTCGTAACCAAACGGCAAATTACGCCGGCGAACCAGCAAATCATCACAAGCATTAGGTAACATTAGCCAGGCAGGGCAGAGCAGCTGGAGAGAGCTGGGATGAAGCACTTGTGCTGTGAAAGAAAAAACACTGCACCCGGTGAGAGAAAAAATGCTGCAAGCGGGTTTTGTTTCTATGACAACAATATGTTTTGGGTCTGTTTTGATCCCCAAAAGCAATTGAAGGTCTCTCCATGATTCGCAACACTTTATATTTAAGGTACACATTTTTACTATGAATAAGTTGCTTATTAGCATGCATGTTATTAGCATATTAATTAGTCATTATAAAGAACTTATTAACACCTTATTCTGCATGACCAAATTCTACAACTACTAGGCCAACCTAGTAGTAACCTCCTAATTACTGCTTATTAAACAGCAATAAAGGAAGAAGAAACAAAGTCAGCACAAGTAGAAATATCTCCTACATAAATACATAGATGTATGGTTAATAATCTGTGTGATCCTTTACACACCAAAAATGTCTGTAAGCTGTAAAGTATAGTTTAGGCAGTATTTGTTCTTCCTTGAACAAGCTTGAACAAATATTTTAATTATAATGTTCTTTGTTCTTCTTCCACTGAATGGGATTGGAACCTGTGTATCTTGATAGACCTCTGATTTTTCAAGGTGTAACCCATCATGTCTGTTGGTTACAGTAGCTGTGTGCTATAACAAATTTTGAAGAGGATGCAGTTTAAGAATAGGGAACCTGTGTGGGTGAGGTGTCAAACTACTAGTGAATTAGTTATGAGCAAGACCTCACTTTAGAATGGGTAACATATTCTAATGTAGATTGACTTAATTTAAAGTTATTTGGACTCTATTAACAGTTGTAATTGTGTGTTTTGTACACAAGAATAGACCATATTTATGTGTTAAGTGTTATTAGGAGAGAATGACTATTCTTGCGGTACTACCACCTTATAAGGCCCTTACTGAGCAAAGCATATTAAGATGGTAATTAATGTACAACAACTTCCTTACTTGCTATTAATAAGCAGTAATTCGGGGGTTATTGAGGGAAAACCCTTAGTTAGTGGCCCAGTTGTTGTAAAATATGGTCATGCAGAAACAGGTGTTGATAAGTGCTTTATACTGACTAATTAAGAGTCAATATGCTAGTAATATGCATGCTAATAAGCAACTAATTAATATTTAATATGTGTACCTTAATATATAGTGTTGCCAAACTTTTTTTGTTTTTATTCTTGTGTGTACTTTGTGTTGGTGTTGTTGTGGGTGCTGGACTTTTGTTTGCATTATCCGTCTCCATTTCACAGCTTGCGTCGTTTCGTGTTGCACACTGTTGACTGTAGTGGTGTTGAATGAGCTCTTGGCAGAGGTACTCGCGAGCGTGCAGATACGTCACATCCTCTTGTTTCGCAGAAAAAATGTCCCGAGTGCTTTACATACAAACAGCCAACAGGCTGTTAGGGGCAATGAAGGAAGTTGGAAAAGGTCTTAATTTTTCAGTTCCTCTACTATCCCTTCACGCATTGGCAATAAATAAATTATATTTGACTGAATACATGTAAAATCTTCATATAGGCCCTTTAAAAACATATTAATGTTATATTTCCACCCTTATATCTTATCATACTTTGCTTGTGTACAGACATCGTAAAGTAGGCATCAGAATGTTCTAAAAAGTGGATAAATGAAAACAACACATTTAAGGTCCAAATAACTCAAAGCATCATTTTAACATCTTCATTATGCCAGCAACGTGACATATTTAAGACATGACAATAAAAAGACAGCAAGGACATGTTCCAATAGCATAGTCATATGTTTGCCACTCCCAAATGGCTTGCTGCCATTAGTATCAGCCACACCTGTGTATACTTTTTGTGTTTCTTTGTTAACTATATGCTACAGATACAGTTATCATATTTGTAGTCCCCAGTGTTTAAGTCCAAGTCGAGTCCAAGTCACCAAAGAAGAATCCGAGTCGAGTCCTCATTATCTGAGTCCGAGTCCAAGTTGAGTCCCTATTTTCCGAGTCTTAAAGGTTTAATTATGATAAAACTAAGCTGAGCTTTAACTCATCTGTGAGTCCATGTTTATACTGTACACAGGTCTTAGAGGGTGTCATGTAGTTAAAATATGGAGCCAAATGATCAATAAATTATTATAAATCATGTTGAGCAGTTTTCAGGTGATTTCTTTATTGTGTTGTATTGATGTATGAATGTCCTCTTCAACTATTTACTTAAAAAGATTAGAGAAGCTGTTTACAGCAGTTATAATTGTTTCCATGTGTGCAGCAATGTCACTGCAGCAAATATCGTGGGACATTTAAGCAGCAAAACTAAAAACTGATTTAATTTGTCATAAATTGACAGGACAGAGGAAACTCCAGCGAGAACTGCAAACTTTTAGCATCTTAAATAACAATCTGAAGACAGCTCTGATGGAGCTCAGGATTTATAAGGAGGACCGCAGTAACACCAACTATTTCACTCCAAACTATTTCACTGTAACCTCGTCTGACTGTGGGACCTTTTGGATGTGTAGAAAACACATTTCATTGAATTAGAATTATAAAAACAATAAGTTCGATTAGACTTGACTCTACACAACCAAAAATAAAGTTCAAAGAACTCCCCTAAACATGAACACACTCATTATGCTAAATAAATACCACTGCAAAATGCACATTCACATCTTCAGCGCTCTTCTAAAATTCAGTATTGATGCTGCTTGTGTAAATCAGGTAGAAAAATACAGAAAGACACCAGACAGAAAGAGAGAAACAAAATTCACTCTCCTTTGAAAAGAAGGATTTTCCCAGAGTGTACTAGTTGTTCAATAACTTCAGATTCATAACTTCCAGGATGAGGTCCAGTTCTGAAGTTTTTGTTTTGAAGCACTTCATAGTAATGGTTCCAGGCTCCATCTCTGTCTGCTCCGAACCCAAACACACTGACCTGGTAACACCAAAAAATATGTTGTGAATAATAATTGATTTTATTGTTGTATTTTTATAATGTGCATATCTACAGATACACTTTTTAAGTCTTTAAAGAAAACCTAGTATGCCTATGAAAAAAAGCAGTATTCACAAACATTTGTCAGAGAAAAGTAGCTGTTTCATATGTCTGTAAAGGTACTTCAGCGAACAATACGTCACCCTATTTAAAGAAAGTTATATCGCAATTCCAATATAACTGTGCTTCATTCTTCTCCACCATATGTTAGTGTTTGTTCACAAAACCACTTTAATCTTCAGCAGCTCTCTCTGTATCTCTCTCCCTATCTGTCTGCTCTGTTTACATTCATCATGAGCTGCACGTTTCGCCCAAAAAATACGACTTGTGTTTTGTATTTTTGCGTGTGCGTGTGCGTGTGTGTTTTCTGATGAGCATGTGGGAGATGCTGCTGCAGGTATGGGAGGGACAGAACATGAGGGGCGAGTGTCCAGCAAGTTAATCGAAAGTGGATGACGATCTTTTTGACAGATATAAAAAGACACATGACAGAATAAATCACCAAATAAACTACCCCCCTCCCTGCCCCCCGCCTCCACATCTGACAGGGAAACATCTCCCGCTGTGAGGGACATGTATGAATGGGCAACTCTGGGTAATGTCAGGGTCAGACGGTCCTGAAATTGTCAGGAAAATGTCAGGAGTGCATGTGTGAAAGAGGCTTTAGAGTCTCTCATAGAACTCTTTTTCTTTTACTTGAAACATGACCATCTTCAGCCACTTTTGCACTTCCTCCTGGAGCCAGAGGCTGGTAAGCCTAGATTAGTAAGACTGGAGATGAGGAAATAGCTACATAACAAACTGTCCTTTTCTAACTTCTGTTTTACATTCTACATTACCGAGATGTGTTGTGTTAATCAGTTAACTGAAGTGTTATGGCTGCTAGGTGATTTTTTTTTTACCTTTGGACAGAGCCAGCAGAACTGTTTCCCTTTTCCAGTCCTCATGCTAATTTAAACTACCCAGCTTCTGTCTCCAGCTACATATTAAACATCCTATTTATGTTTTTATCTAGCAATCGTCAAGAAAAACGTAAAAGCAGATCTCCCAAATTATGAAGTATTGCTTTACACATTGTGCGGACACATGTATGAAATGAACACAAATGTAATGGTTTTATTAAAAAAAAAGCTTTTGACTGTAGCAGGAGAAGGTCTGCTTGTTTATTTTGTTCGGGACGTTTTCACCCACGCAGACCATTGGCCAATCACTGTGTGTGAGCACATTATAAAGGCTGGTAGTTGTCGTCTGGCTCTCCCTCTGATGTTGAATGAACGGCCCTGCTTCCTGTCCGCCTGACTTCCGCTGTTGCTGCAGGTACGAGATCGCTGCTTTACTGCTCATGATCTAGTTTATCGTAGCTATCCTGTGTAACATAGTGGTTTATGATTTTGTAGGTTTTTATGTCCCAACCTCTCCTCTTGAGAAGCGTAGTTGTGCAGATTGTTGCTGGTAGGTCCTATTTTCTCACGCTGTTATATTATCGTACGGTACACAGCAGCTAAGATGTTTTCATTTAGTTAGCATACTGCACGGATCACCGCTTCATCTCTGTCTGCTTCTCGTCCTCTGACTTAACTGCTGCCTGATCGGTATGTAGCCCCCTTCGATGCTATTTATATTAATTTATAGTTAATATGCATAGTTTTAATTCCTCTGTATTTCAGAGACTGATTAGCGACCATACTGGGGAACTGCTGTATTGCTCATGCTGCAAGGATGCTGCTGCTTTGCCTGAATTTCATGCCTTATGGATAGTTGGGTTCTGTTTAATGTAGTAGTGTTCTTAACCTGTTTTTTTTTTTAACCGTTGGCCAATTCAGCGTGAATGCAAGCTCCTTTCTGTGAGTGGGGTTTGCCTTAATTCCGTGTTTGTTTATTTGTTTAATATTGTTTGGTTTGGTTCGGTTGTTGTTCCTGTTATTTTGAACCAACGTGTCCCTCACTACACGTGAAGTCTGGGTCATGTAGTTTATTTACTTTTTTCTCCTTTGTAAACATCTGTTGATTACTTTCTAAGGGTAATGTTGTGTGATCATTATTGTCTGTCTGTGAATGTTTCAGTGCGCCTGTGTGTGGGTGCGAGAGCGAGTGAGGAGAGAGAGAGGACGTGTGCGCATGTGTGTGTGCGCGGGGGTGTGAGGGCGACACGGTGTGATGAGAGGGGATCGGAGCAGCAGAGTTAAGATCAGTAAAGTGTATTGCAAGCTGTATGAGTGGAATAAACAGCCCGTTTCCAAGCCCACAAGTCGGACTCTCCGTGTGTGACATCTTGCTTCCCCCAAGAAAGTGACGGGGGTTAGCTCCGAGGTAGGAAACAACTTCGGCCCTGGAGCAGATATTAAGTCTCCCCTGTGCGTCCTGACCATGGTTGGGATGCGGTAAACAGGAAAGCTAACAGTAACCTAGTGTGTTATTCAGTGAGTTTACTTTGTTTTGTTTAATTTACAAACAACATAAGGTGTCTATTGATATTGTGTTACTTTTGATTTATTTCCTGTTTTGCTTTACCTGTGGTTTATTTCTAGTTACAGATAACATTTTGCTATTTTGCTATTTTTGTTTGTGTGAAGCCCCACTAATTGTATTCCTTTTTTCTTGTTTCCTGCAGATACTGAGAGCCTGAGGTATTGGGATTGGTGTCTTCTGTTGGTGGTATCTCCCTGCTTTGTGCTGTGTTCACTACGGGTTTTGGTCCTTCACGAGTGAGTGAGTAGAGGTGTGTGTGCACGTTTGACTCGGGTGACCCTTTATTTATTTTATTTTGAGAGCCCATTTAGTTGTTGACCCTTTTCTCTCACCTATAGGCCTCGGCTCTGCTGCTTCCCTTGAGTGATAAAGCTTTGATATTTTTGTCTCCTGCCTCTGAGTAAGCGAACCTGATAGTCCTTTTGAGTGTCAGTAGTGATATTGGCTGTTATTTCCTTGGGTGAAATTCCCAAGGTGGCGTTGCCTGCTCCTTCTTGAGTTATCGCTGTTATAAGTTTCCATTCTACTTAAACCTACACTGCCACCATCTCGCCACATAAAGATATTTTTTGCCTATTTTTGAATTCTACATTTTTATTTTTCTCTCGATCTCTTTTTTTCTTGTATTTGCTGAAGCATTAAGATTTCTTATTGCCACAAACTGTAAGTGGAATAGCATAATTAATAATTGTAGTGTGATGTGAACCTACCTCATCACAAATTTGCAGGCTGAGAATCAAAGTCATAAAGCCGGTAGACGGGTACCTGCCCTTCTTTTGTAGCCACGTTTCATGAACATATTTCATGAAAGCTGGATTTAGGATCATCACCTGTTATAAATCAGACTTGGCCTTAAACCGACACTTAAAAATAGCTGTTTTTCTGCAGTTAATGCACATTACTATACATGTTTTTACTAGATGAAAATGTATATGCAAGTTTGATGCAAAATCATTCTAAATACTCACCAAATCCTTGTTCGCTCTACTCTTTGAATTCGCGTTCCTGTTGGAGGTAACATTAGTTGTTAAATTCAGCAGGAAATGACCTGCTTCAATATTTCCTGTCTTTACAAAGTATTGCTTAGAAAGGAAATCTACACGTTGTTCTAAATTTAAAAATGCAACCATCAGGTTATTCACGTATAATATCTATCATGACATCTTTTAGCTTTCTTACATTTCTATACACCTCAAATGCCTCCTCTCACAGTCAATCAGAAAAAAGGCTGACCTTATGAGAGAGGAAAGCCTGTACATTGTTTGGTGGTCTCTGGTTGTGTCACAAGTTGAATCAGTGTGTTCTCAAATTACTGTCTAGCTATACTATTTGTAAGTAAGGTTCCCTTCAAATACTGAATGGTTTCCTTTATGTTACCATCATTAGATTTTTGAATTTCTTATATCGGTCCCTTTAACAATGGCAACAGTGAGTCATAATAATTGTACAAAATAACCATTAAGAATATAAATGAGCTTCTTGGATTGTATGATGTTGTATTTGATTGTGGATATAGACACATGGAGATACTGATATATGAAAATTACCTAGTTGAAAATAAAATGGCTCACCTCCCCATCCCTTAAACATAACATCAGTTAATGGATCAAATTAAGATGCACAATCAATGTGAAAAGGCGCTAAAAGTGATGAACCAACAAAAAATAATCACACAACTCTGCAATTCCTTTCAGTTCTAAGGAGCACTTCATCGTTTTGCTTCTGGTGTACTCTTTTCTCTCTGTTTAAAAGTTCAATGTAATCCTGCTGGGCAGAGAAATAAAGCCAGTGCAGAAGTGCCACAACTGTCTGTCTGTTCGTTGTCACCTCAGTTTATTCCAGTCACTGAACTTAACCCCACGGCCTATTTATATTGTTGGTGACTTCTGGGGACTTTATTTCAGTATTATTTCAAACATTATACATCAGTCAGCCATTGCAGGGAAAACAGCAACAGTCATGACTCCTATGCAAAGGGACAGCAGGGGCCATTATGATGAGAAGACCGTTTAGTTTAAGTTAGCAAGTACATGTCGTTCACCCAACACTCTCTCAATGGAGATACAAGCGAGCGAGCAACAAGCTCACAAGCTCTCTTAACTACTTTATTCTGATAAATACACAACTTCAGTCAGTAACCACAACAGATAGGATGATGATGGACCATGATGGAAAAGCTTATTCTTCAGCTAATGAATAAACCATGGATGTAGACTGTAACTTGCATAGCTTGGCGTTTACTAGCCCTTCTCTCCTCTCTAGCACTACCCTTTCGTCCAAATATGGTCACTTCTGGCTCCAGAAAAACAACATGGCAGCGGCCGTAATGCTGAGGCTTTATATAGACATTTAGGAAACCAATGGGGTGTAGCGAGGACAGAGGTGGACCTCACTAGTGTGGCAATACTGATAACCATTTATCGGTGAGTGTTAACTCTAAATGCATTCCCTTCCAACTAATGGACCTTTGGATTAACACCGGGGAGGATGTTTACCAGACATCCTGGAACCTTCTCAGTGGTTTTACACTCAAAGTCATAAAGGTGACATAAGTAACATTTCCCAGTGGACTATCAAGTCCTTGGACACTTCAAGAAACCGCCCTTTAGGAGATGAAGGGGTGAATCAACAACGACCCTCAGACCTCTTTGGTCGAGCCTGGGTAGAATTGTCTTTGTTCACAATCAAATGGATTAACACATAAACATTCTAATGAGAAGACTGTACCCTCTGACAAGACCAAAAGGCGAATCAACAAGAATTGGTTGATAAGGACACTGAATAACAATGGTTGCCTTTCCTATGTTTTATCTGTCTCTCCTCTGTCTCTCATCTCAACATAAACACACCCAACACCTCATCCTCTCTCCTACTCTCACTGGCCCTCATTTATCAAACGAACGTACGGCAGAAAACCGTGCGTACGACCATTTCCACGCAAGCTTCGGCATTTATCAATTTGGACGTGAGCGGAAGCTACGATCAGATCTCACGTCAGGTCTGAGCTCGTGTACGCAAATCTGAGTCTGTGGATTTGCGGTGCAGCACAGCAAAATCTGGCTGAGTCTGAAAGTAATTATTAAACAAACCTCAGCTGTCATCTAAGCATCAGCAGCCACATATTCAGAACAGATCAAAACGGATTCTTACAACGAATAAATCAAAATAAAATGAATTTTAAAAAAAGCCCACATTTTTACGGATACCACTTTTTTAGCAAAATAAAACTAAATATATGATAGGCTAAATAGCCTAAACAACTAATTATTGCACATTAAAATTTTAAATAATAATAAATACAAGCAGAAATCTGTGTTTGCAAATGAACTCAAAATAGCCTATGGCAAAATTGTGTAATTGTTTTTGTTTTTTCCGATGGGTTTGACACAATTAGAACAACAATTAAAAGCATCTGGTAAGATAATAATTTTTGCACTGTGGTTGGTCAGATGTTTACTCACTCCCCTATTTAAACAGATGCTTTGACAGATATCAAATCACGACGATGGCAGATTTACTGGTTTTGGAGGAACAATACGCGCGTGTCAGACGTGAGCGCGTTTTCAGAGATCGCAGGGATCTCCTCATGGAGGATGATGCTTGGCTGATTAGTCGCTTTCGGCTCCCAAGGCATGTTCTTCTTGATTTATGCAACCATTTAGAGGCAAGTTTGAAGAGGGAAACAAGGCGGTCAAATGCTTTACCTGTACCAGTACAGGTGCTAGCCACGTTGGGGTTTCTGGCCACCGGGACCTTTCAGCGGGAGATCGGGGACAGGGCTGGGATCTCCCAGCCAACCATTAGCATGACGATGCCAGCAGTGTTGGCTGCAATAAAGTCCCTCTCCCGAACGTACATTCGGTTCCCATACAATGATGCCCAGCAATCTGTGATTAAAAGGCAATTTCATGAGATTGTTGGGTTTCCAAATGTAGTTGGAGCGATTGATTGCACTCATGTCCGTCTGAAGGCACCATCCATGAATGATTACGCATTCATCAATCGCAAAAACTACCACTCCATAAATGTACAGGTGATTTGTGATGCCAAGCTATCACTTTTAAACGTGGTGGCCAAGTGGCCGGGGGGGACGCACGATTCTTTTATATTTCAGAACAGTTGTGTGGGCGCGCGGGTGCAGGAGGGCACACTGCAGAGCCAGAGTCATCTCCTCGGTAAGTACCCTATAAATTGCGTTAAATTAAACTCAGGCTATCAGATGATTAACATTTTGGTATGGTTCTTCTAGGTGACAATGGTTATCCTCTAATGGAATACCTGATAACCCCGCTGGCAAACCCTGCTACCGAGCAGGAGCGCAGGTTCAACAGTGCGCACACACGCACACGGGTCACAGTGGAGCGCTGCTTCGGGTTGCTCAAGGGCAGGTGGCTCTGTCTTGGACCAGCGGGGGGAACGCTGCTGTATACCCCAGAGAAAGTGTGCGAAATTATTTTGGCCTGTTCAGTGTTGCACAACATTGCTTTAGTAAATGGAGTGCCTTTTGATGTGCCGGCGCAGCGAGAGGAGCCAATGCCCAGGGAACCGTGGCCTGCACAGCCTCCACTGGGGGCTATACGGAGGAGACAGGACCTCATCAATCGCTTTTGAAATGTAAAGTATACCTTAAACTTTAGCAAATGCGCTGCAGTATTTAATCAGTAATGTGATGAAGTGTCCTAGGTGAAATTGGCATACTAAACATAGACAATGCACAACATTTGGTCATTTAAACATTTTAAGTCTTTTTTAGAGTTTCGTTAATTTCTTTTAACGTGTCATTTATCGCCTCAAGTGTGCCGACAACTGAGGCCAATAAACGGCATATTTCTGTCTGTCTCTCCAGGACCTCTGCCGTGATTATGTTTGGTCTTGGCAGCGCGGCACGTGGGGCAGAGGGCACGCGCTCACTCTCGGCAGCCTGACTCGATGGGTCTGGCTCAGTGGGACCGCTCTGGGGAGGAGACCTGGCCGACATGCTGCTGGTGCCTGGCTCTGAAACATTTAAACACAATAAAAATGTATACCCATGTAACATGTGTAAGCCTAATTATTTGTAAGAAATGGTGTACAGTCAAGAGTTAAATTGATAGATTTTACAATGCAAGCAAAAGAGGGGTTGCTAGTTACCATTCTGCTCTGGCTCTGACACGAGTGCGTCCGTGTCTCCTCCACCACTTATGCCAGAGATCGACTCAGATCCAATTAAGGATGCAATTCTTTCCTCTGTCCCCGTCAGGATCAGGCTGGAGTCTGGTTGGCCTCCTCCAGTCTGCCTGATGCTTGCGCCTATGTGCAGCAACACGCTTTTTGGTGGCTAGCTTTAAATCTGACCACTTTTTCTTGACCTAAATGGAAAGAATTGTCTTGATCAATTAGCAGGCACAAGCTTTTAGGCTGTGGATGAATAAAAAAAACATTTAAAACATCATTAAGCATAGGTTAAATTAGTCACAGAGAATTTTATTCAAACCTCAGCCGGAGTCCGTTCCTGTACAGCAACGCTGTTGACTGCCTCCGTTACCGTCTTCCACACAGCGTTTTTATAAACTCCTTTCACTCCAGTCTTCAGACTGCCAAAAAGCACATCTTTGTTTTTATCAACTTCAGATGTGAGGATGCCGATTTCCATCTCGGAAAAGTTTCTCTTCTTACCAGTGCTTCTTCTCTCCATGTTTGACCTCAGTGGGCGAGGCCTCCGAACCACGAATATTTAAGGGCGTAACATGTTAATGACGATCGAATTCAGCCGCTGCATTTATCAAGACCCGATCGTTCGTACGCTGGGATTAGTCAGATACGAACGTTTCATAAATCACACGTGTGTCCTGTCGTAAGACCAATTCTGCTCTCAGATCTGCACCCGTTTTCACGCAAGATTGATAAATGAGGGCCACTGTGAAAACAGACACCAGTCATAAATGTAAGAGCATTCTTGTGTGTGTTCTGAAGTACTTTTTGATCAGTTCTGAATTAAGGTAAACTTGTGATCCAATCATTCAGGAAACAAGTTCATGTTACTCAATTTGTGTTTCCCTGCAAAATGGTTAAATTCCCGCTTCTGTACGTTATATTTTTACTAAGATATAAAATTACAATTATACTGTAACTTCTACCGTGTGGTCATACTGCCATCCAGTGGACATGTTGAAATACGTCTGAATTATTAATAATCCGGCGATCTTTATTAAAACGAGTCATTTAACCCCTATTTCTTTTAGTGTAGTAACGCTAAAGTTAGATCTGGCAACCAATTGATTAGGAATTGCATGCACCGTTTAATAATCTATAATGCTTATAAAGTATGTTTGCCATAGTTATCTTGGGTTTATGATTATGTTTCTATTTTCATTTAATGTGTGTTTTAAAAACAACTGAGTGATAAACAAGTGATAAAGAATTTGTTACTTTGTGCGAAAATTAAGTAAACGAGTAACTACGTGATTATATAGGAAATTTCCTTTATTTTAAACAAAGAAAGTTTGCAGCGGTAAGATGAGAGCCCGAGACCGCCCACAAAGTGACGAGTCACAACACTGATAAAACCACAAACTTTCTTTTGTCCGCGTTGCTTTTTCTTTTTCCCTTTGGTTTTCACAGTCCACCAAAGAGCCATATATACTCCTCTTAACCTTAATTATTTTCTCCAGACTTTCTTTTGTTTCGTACTTTCCTTAACTTCTCGACTGTCAAAGTAACGCGTAATTGTATCCAGCTCAGCAAGCTTGATTTTCTTTCTTTTTCTACATCAGTAAAGCCCGGTTTTATAGTTTGAAGGTATTATCATCCGGCCGGCGAGATTACTTTGAAGTTATTTAAACGAGTTAATTAAGAAGTTTTTGTCCACCTTCGGCTTTTGACTACCAGCACTGAACACGGGACCAACGTGTTTTGCCCAGGCAGTTAACCAGAGACTTCTACCGATCCACCGTGGTGGATGCTCGGGCCAGCTAAAATAACATCGATCCTTGCATTCGTCGACCGGCAGTGTTGGCCTTTCACCGGGTGGAGACCCGTTGCGGAGCCCTTGCAGCCGCCAACTGGAGCGAACTACAGCTGGACCCCACTGGAGAAACCCTCTAACAACGCTGCAACAAGTAGGCATAAAACACCCGACACTGCTGTTATCAAAAGTTGATGTAGTGTATAATATTTTGAAATTTCACCATTCCAAATTTAGAGATCTAAGTGATATCCGACCCGTCCGTTTATCCGCCATAAACCAAATCAAATCATATTCTTTATCACTATCGCCAAGTTAGTACTTTAGTTCATAACCAGGTAACAATTTTCTTTGTGTTTTATATTCATTGTATGCTCACTTATTCACTTATTAATCATCATTTTATTATAAATAAAAGGTCTTCATTTACTGATCAAAGTCGTTGTCTGCCTATATTTGTCAAAACAGAACTATGGTCAATGTGTTCAGATCTTACTAAAAAGATAACGAAACTGATACATTTTCCTGTAATTCTATCTGTTTAATTTCCTCATAATCGGAGGTGGTGCCCCTTTCAACGAGAGTACATTTCTAATCCAAAAACTTACCGCTACAGGGGTAAGTTACAGTGGTCAATTATGTTTGCTGTACAGCAAGCTGTAATATAGTCAAAGAAGAAGAATACAGAAAAATGGCAACAACAACTTTTGTTTGATACGTACGCTGGTTCGAAAGCATTGAGGAGCCATTCCAAATCCCTTATCTTGAATGAAAACAGCACAAGATGAGTGGTGTTGTCCAGATAAATAGCACTCTCTGGATACATTACATGATGAGTTGTTTTGGTCCCAACATCTTTCTCATAGCCTTTGGTACGGCCTCGGTTCATTCTAAATGAAACAGGGGAATACAGATTAAATATCATGCAGCCAAAAGAAAACTAAATGGTGATTGAATTTGGCAGATACATTTTTACTCGATGAAACTAGAATGTTGTGAAACTATCAGAAAGACTTGAAGAACTTTTAAGATGACAGTAACTTTGGATTGAGTGTATGAACTTTATTGTCTGATGATTTACCTTATTACAATATCATGAAAGTCTATTAGAGGTCCGTAATATGATCCCTTCAAATTACCAGAATTCCCCACCACTGCACAAGTCCTGCAGCGGTCAGGGCTGGATTCTACAACATCTGGAACGGGTGGGAACACATGAAACAGCTTGTCCACTGTCATCTGGAAGAAACTGAAGTCGCGTCTTTCCCACTGTAGTTTCTGACAAACATAACATAAAGACAAATTATATAAACTGTATTTTCATTTAATCCCACCCACCATCTACCTGTAGTACTGCCTCATCTCCACAACAAAAACAAGTTACAGCTTTAATTCACAATTTCACCTGCCTCCAGGGTTGGTGTGAATCATAAAGTGTCACAAAGCTATTTTGACTAAGGGTAAGTAAGGTCAAGCAGAAATAAGTGGTGAACGCCACATTTAATGACGTAAACACAAACAGTATACATTTCTTGTAACCTTAAAGAAGGTTATTTATTCAGAGGTTGTGTTTCATCAGTTGCCAACACCTTCTCAGTCCCAACTCGTCAAATATGGCTGCTTGGTCTTTGGCCCTAACAGCCAGTTCACACTGCATGCGTTATCACCTTCAGACTGCCGGCGTGAGTCACACCTTTCACTCGCTGTTCACTCGCTGAAAATCTAGAGAATAAGAGGCTCGCCTATTTTTAACGCAAACCACTCGTGATTCTCAGCCAAAATACACTGTGAAAATGAAATGTGGTAATGATCTGTGACAGCAATATGAACATCTCTTCCTGTAGAAAATGTCACAGGCATGGAAAGTAAAGCACGTCAACACTTCCGGTATGATTTTTCAAAGTAAAAGCCCGATCTGGCATTCTAACTTCGCTCTCTGTACACAATGCTTTTATTTTGATGCGTTTCCAGGGCAGGATTTTTTTTTGTTTTTTAAATAAACTTTAATTGTAACATTTCCATGAAGTTGTTTGTGAGATAAATGGAATGGAATGGGTGGGAACACATGAAACAGCTTGTCCACTGTCATCTGGAAGAAACTGAAGTCGCGTCTTTCCCACTGTATTTTCTGACAAACATATCATAAAGACAAATTGTATAAACTGTATTTTCATTTAATCCCACCCACCATCTACCTGTAGTACTGCCTCATTTCCACAACAAAAACAAGTTACAGCTTTAATTCAAAATTTCACATGCCTCCAGGGTTGGTGTGAATCATAAAGTGTCACAAAGCTATTTTGACTAAGGGTAAGTAAGGTCAAGCAGAAATAAGTGGTGAATGCCACATTTAATGACGTAAACACAAACAGTATAAATTTCTTGTAACCTTAAAGAAGGTTATTTATTCAGAGGTTGTGTTTTTGCTTTTACCATACTTTTTTTGTGATGCGTTTCCAGGGCTGGTTTTGTTTTTGTTTTTTAAATAAACTTTATTTGTAACATTTCCATGAAGTTGTTTGTGAGATAAAGTCACTCACAAGGCTCCTTTTTGCAGTTACTGATTAATTTTCCTTGAAATAAAAAGGTAGTCATCAGCCTCACGTAGGTCATAAATACAATATGTTTGTAAAAAATAAATAAATAACATTAGGTTAAGGACGTTATTCCTTCTGGTGGGATATCTCTCTCTCTCCCTAGCTCTCTCTCTCTCAGCTCATACGGTTGATTTCACCATATGTTAATAAGGTCTTGTTTCTAATGTAAAGAAGAGCGTTTTCTATTAAGACCAACCCCCGAAACCTGTATAAACAAAGACCCGAAACTGACCCTGGATAAGGCAAACAGCCAGGTAAAGTGAAGAGTGATTAATGTATATATTTTATTTACCATTATTAATTATAATTTACAGTTGAGCAGATGCCTCTTCATTATTTCCTGTCGGCCTATATAACAAATCTAAATGGTATTGATAAAGCGAACTATACAAATTGTGGCCTTTATTAAGCTCATGTGGAAAGACAGGGCTGTCAGCCCAGCTGAAGCCGCAGCCGACATTCACCCAGTGTGAACACTTTGACGGAGCCAGAGCGCATGTGTGCAGTCTGAACCCGCTGTTAGACTTTCTAAATACAGCAGTCATAAGTTCACGAAGTTAGCTCTTATAAATAAGCAATAGCCAGGAGCATTTTCAAAAGTAAAGTTTGCAGACAAACATTTCACATTTTATGACATTTGGTTGCACAATAAGCATTACCATGAGTTTGTGTGTTGAGGGCTGAATTTGGTCAGGTTTATGCACCATCAGAACCCAGTATGGTTTAGAAAATAAATCCTGGTTTGGGTTCAAATACATAATTATGTAAATAAACCTCCACTATAAGAAGACTATGACACTTATTATACTACGTCACCAGACTCTGACACCACATCAGAACAATAAGCTGGTGGACATGCTAATGATGCTATAGGGGTACAGCTGCATTTTTTAAATGTTTGCCCACTGACCCAGCTGCACTATTTGACGAGTTGGGAGTGAGACCGAGGCTGCAGTTTGCAACCTATTTTGGCTTCCAGTTCAAAAGGTGCTGATGTAACCATAGTTATAGTTGCCAGTTTTGCTGCAGGACCGGTGAGTATATCTCACAATTCACAGTGAACAAAAAAGAGAATACTGGTGCTATGTCTTTAAGGATAAATTGACATTTACCTTCCACCAGTTGAAAGCGCCCTTTGAGGTTTTGTCGTTTCTTGACAAAAAGGGCTTATGAGATGCATTTACAACCTTCCTAAAGCCTGGATCATCATCGTTTAAGCATTTGTGACATGCACAAAGGCTTGACTGCTGAGATCCGAGGGAATGCAAAGTGTGCTCCCATGTTAACAGCACACCAATTACAGCAGGGATACACAGAAGGTAAAAAAGACATCTGAGTTTGCTTTCTTTCAATATGGAGAGCATCTTGGCAGCTTGAAGCTCTTCAGTGAAGAACAGAGGCAATCTGTGGATACAATATGTAATAAAACACATTAGTCAGTTTATTGTCACAGAAACCCTGTCATGAATAAGCCTACAGCAAAACAAAAACATACAAAAAAACAACCAACCTAGAGTACTACAGTAACACTGCAACAAAAACATTAGGCTGGTGATCTATATTATGTGGGACTCCGTAGTTTTCTCTGGACCCCTGCCTACTCTGACCAGTGATGACATGTATAGCCGCATGTCGTCATTCAACCGCTGGCTGTCGAGGTGGTGTCCAGCAAACGATGTGGGCTTCATAGATAACTGGCAGACATTCTGGGGAAAGCCTGGTCTGATTAGGAGAGACGGCATGCATCCCACTTTGGATGGTGCAGCTCTTTTGTCTCGTAATATGTCTAAGTTTGTTAGTCGTAAAACCTGACAAGCCAGAGTTGAGACCAGGAGGCAGAGCTGCAGTCCTACACGCTCCTCTGTGCTTCCCTTTGAGCTGTTTACCAGCCACAATGTTAATGTGATAGAGGCTGTCTGCCCCCCAACCCAGGCCTTTTATTACAGTTAATTTAAAATTGAATTATTAAATGACTAAATCATTCAAATCTAATTAAAATTAAAACAAGTTGTGCCAAAAAAAATTAAAATGAAATGTGGTCTGTTAAATATCAGATCTCAGTCATCTAAAGCTCTATTAGTAAACAATCTGATATCAGATAATCATATTGCTTTACTCTCTTTAACTGAAACTTGGCTGTGTCAGGAAGAATATGTTAGCTTAAATGAATCCACTCCTCCCACTCAGTCACTCATATTCCTCGAGACATTTGTCAAGGTGTTGGAGTGGCAGCTATTTTCAGTTCTAGTCTTCCAATCAACCCTAGACCAAAACTTAGTTTGAGCTCTTTTGAAAGCCTTGTTTTTCACATCCAGCTTGGAAAACTTTACAGTTCTTTTATTTGTTATAGTATACCGCCCTCCTGGCCCATACTCTGATTTTCTAAATGAATTCTCAGTTTTTATCAGATTTAGTCCTGAGTACAGATAAAATAATTACTGTAGGTGACTTTAATATTCATGTGACCTCGACCTTGTTCTAGCTTAAGGCCTTGAAACCAAAAACTTAAGTGTTTTTCCACAAAATCCTCTTTTATCGGATCACTATTTAGTAACATTTGATGTCCTATTAACTGAATACAGTCGAGTTAAGAAAAATGTACTCACAAGATGTTTGTCTGATAGGGCTGTAGCTAAATTCAAGGAAGCAATTCCAGCTGCTTTAAATTCTATACCATATCTCTTTACTACAGAAAGCTCTTATGCTAATGCTAGTCCTTCTCAGCTTGATCAATTTGTTGATAGTACTGCAGGTTCACTGAGAAGTACTCTAGATTCTATTGCCCCCATAAAAAAAAATTAATAAACGACAGAGGCTAGCTCCATGGTATGACTCAGAAACTTGTAACCTGAAGCAAATGTAAAGTCTCGTTCACTCTTATATAAATAAATAGTTTTAATAAGTACATGAAGGCCCTATGGCATGCCCCTCCCTAATGGAAGAAAATAAAAACAATCCCAGGTACCTTTTCAGCACTGTAGCCAGGCTGACAGAGAGTCATGGATCCATTGAAACCATGCATTCCTATAGTCCTCAGCAGTGATGATTTCATGGGATTCTTTAATGACAAAATCCTTAAGATTAGAGACAAAATGTGTAACCTCCTGCCCTTAACTAGTGCACATTTATCTTTGGAAACTGCTCAAAAACCTGATGTTTACCTCAACTGTTTTTCTCCAATTGATCTTTGTGAAGTAAAGTCTCCTCTTGAAGATCATTTCTTGAAGAACTGACAAACCCAATGTCATGAATCAAGTCGCTTTACTTACATTTTACATGCAGCATGCAGTCAAAATGTTCAAGCTTATAGTTTCAAAATCCCTTGCCCCATGACTTCTAGAACACCCCCCCAAATGATTGGCCCTCGTAAACCAATATAACCCCCATATAAGTTTAACTTTAACCAAGTTTCCCTCCTTTATGATCCCTGGAAAATTCCCACACCTGAGCGAAAATTCTCTGATCTCTTCTTCTGAACCATCAACCTGTCTTTTAGACCCGATTCCAACCAAGCTGCTAAAGGAAGTCTTTCCCTGAAATAGCACGTCTTTACTAGATATGATCAATATGTCTTTATCAACAGGCTATGTACCACATTTTTTAAAACTAGCTCTAATTAAGCCTCTTCTTAAAAAGCCTACTCTTGATTCCAGCACCTTAGCTAACTGTAGACCTATATCTAACCTTCCTTTTATTGCAAAGATCCTCAAAAAAATTGTCACTAATCAATTACGTGATGATTTATTTTCAGTTTATTTGATGATTTTGAGTTTATTTGATGATTTCAGGATTAAGAGTCCACCATAGCACTGAGACAGCACACTGAGACACAGTGAGACTTTAAAATGATCTACTTACTGCTTCGGACAGAGGACTTCTCTCTGTACTCATCCTGTTAGATCTTAGTGCTTCTTTCGACACGATAGACCATCACATCCTGTTACAGAGACTAGAACAGTTAATTGGCTTTACAGGATACGCATTAACTCGGTTTAAATTGATCAGATTGATCTCAGTTTGTTAATGTTAATGACAATGAATGTCCTCTATGCACACCATGGAGATCCACAAGGTTCTGTGCTTGGAACCGATTCTTTTCACTTGGGCTTCCTCTGGGTAATTTCATGTGGAAACACGTACTGACAAGAACTAGGAAAAGAGATCACATCTCTCCTGTATTAGCCTCTCTGCACTGGCTTCCTGTAAAATCTAGAATTGAATTTAAAATCCTTCTTCTTACTTACAAAGCTTTTAATGGTCATGCACCATCATATCTTAAAGTGCTCATAGTGCCATATTACCCCTCTAGAACATCCTGCTCTCAGAATGCAGGCCTGCTTGTGGTACCTAAAGTCTTTAAGAGTACGTGAGGTAGAGCCTCCAATTATCAGGCCCCCCTCCTCTGGTATCATCTACCAGTCAGGGTCTGGGAGGCAGACACCCTCTCTACTTTTAAGAGTAGACTTAAAACTTTCCTCTTTGATAAAGCTTATATAAGCTGGCTCTGGCTTGGACCAGCCCCCAGTTATGCTGCTATAGGCTTAGACTGCCGGGGGATCTGACACAATGATCTCCTGTCTCTCTCTCCCTCTCTCCCACTTTCTCTGTATGCATTTATGTTAATGCGTCATATTAACTATGTATCTTGACATTACTAACCATATATCTTCCCGGGAGTTTTTGAGCTCCCTTGTCTTGTAGGTTCCTGGGGATTGTTGCTGCAGACCACCTGCTGCTGTGGACCTGCTCGACACAGACTGCAACAACTATATCAGTCTTCCTAATAGAATCATTATTAAAGTTTCTACTGCTAATATTAGACCTGTTGACTTCAACTGTTACAATTATTATTATCAGCCTTTCATCATTACTATGCTGTTCTTGATTATTTTTACACATTTGTACTGTATTATTGGCATTGTAATGTATTATCTGTTGTTGTTGTTGTTGTTGTTGTTTTTGTTGTTGTTGTTGATGATGATGATGATGATGATGATGATGATGATGATGATGATGATGGAACAACAACAACATATGTTGCCTGTCTCTATCCTGCATCTCCTTCTATCCCATTTTCGGCCCATCCAGTCGAGGCAGATGGCTGTTCAACACGAGTCTGGTTCTGCTCGAGGTTTCTGCCTGTTAAAAGGTTTTTCCGTGCCACTGTGCCAAATGTTGTAGTGCTACTTATGGTGGATTCATGTTGAGTCTCTCTCTAAATAACATAAAAAAAAGTTGGTCGTGACCTGCTCTTTTTGTAAAGCATCTTGAGATAACTTTTGTTATGATTTGGTGCTATCCAAATAAAATTTGATTTGATTGATTGATTACTACTATGGGGAACTTTCATTTTGTGTCTTTGTGTCACTAATGGTCTTGCTTGCGTCTGTAGGTCATATATTGTAGATGCGTCAGTATTAATTTCAGTCTGTTTCATAATCATGAGAGCAGTTGAGCACAGGAGCCCATTCAGCGAAAGACACATTCCCCCGAGTTGCACCACAGAACACTACAGGAATCATTCCTGCCTGTAGTCATCAAACTTTACAACTCCTCCCTCTGACTGTCTGATATTCAGACATTTATTTTTAACTGTGCACTGAATACTGAACAATATTTACTTTTCCAGTCAGGGATGTTATCTACATAGCTGCATGAATACCTCTTTTAGTTTTCTTAAAGAACATCGTGTTTCTGTTGGCTTTCAAGACTGAGTCTCAGGTGTCATATTATGCTCATACAAATGATTTTACAGAGTATACATACGAAATGAGAGACTTCTGTTTGGTTAAACGGAACATTAACAGTCTACAAGTTGAATGTTATGTAAAGTACAGTGTGAGACAACAGGGAGGATATTCAGAGGTGTTTTAAGCTTTAAAGACAAAATATTTAGCTTACTCATCTAAGCAAAGAACCTCCAAATATTATGATGTTATTAATATTATACGAATAATATTAGGTTACAAAGTAATAGCATTTCCCATTTTAATTGTGTCCTTGTCATGTAACTGCTAACAGTAGATGAACGTAATGTCAAAAGTGTCACTCCAGACAAAAAGCATAGAATTAACAAAGTAATTTACATTAACTGGTGAGTTTGAGGAAACAGTTTTTCCATTTTAAATCTGAGCTTTCAACACATTAAAACACTACATTGTGTAACTATATGCCAGGTTAGAAATAACAAATACAAACATTAGTAAGAAATATATATTTATACAGATTTTCTTGCTGGTTTGACCTTGAATAGCACCAAGTGGTTGGGCGTTAAGGCCTCTAAATAATTGAGGCCTGAAGATGTTGTTGTCAGGGATGCAAACAGGTAAGGGGTAAAAAAGTTGAGAACAGAGAAAACCTGACAACAAGAGAAAAAATATTTTGCATTATTCCTGAATTCCCCTCCGAAGTATTTCTGATTCTGATTACATGCTAATTTCTAGTTACTTTCAAGTATCTGCCTGAAGACTAATTCTAACAGCCATTATGGGTAAATCAACCCTACAAACATTCTGATAAATAACCTGAGCCCAGGCGCTCTCTCAACGAACAGACCAATTGGTTAACAATGGCACCAGAAAGGGTCGGGCAGCACTTCGCTGCACGTCCGCCTCCCTTGTGTCCCTGGTGTCAGGCACAAGATGCCCTTCAGGATGGTTCTTGGGGTTTACATTAGTAGAAGGCTCCAAACCATCCAAACCACATAGTTAGAATTCTGTGAATTCTCCCCCAGATAAAATTGCTGCCCCCCCTTCTCGCATGTCTCGGCTTGGGGAAAAAAAAGAATCTAATACATCTACCCACATTTCAGGATGTTTGCTTCCAATTGCAAGGAGTATGGTTAAAAGGGATCAAAGTGATCTGGCTTAACTATATAGCCAGAGGGTAAATTGAGCCCTAATGGGCAAGTAATAATCAGGGATTTCCGTAAGCGCCGGCTGTCGGACAAACAGGCTACTTTTTTCTTGATTCTAATGAAAAAAGTTTTGACGAACAACTTGAGACTCACTTTATCTCATTTCCACATTCAATGTTGGGTTTCGGCCTTGCCCCTTATGTGCAGAGATTTCTCCAGATTCTCCTGAAATCTCTAAATTCCTTGCAATAGGGGATATGCACACTCTGGTGTTGTTCTGGTTACAGCGCCGCCAGCTTGATCACTTCTGCTATTTTGAGGGAGCACTTCAGCTAGGTACTTTGCCGCAATGATTTCTGTCAAACGGCGACTATGTCTCAGAAAAATAACTTTAAATATCAGCGAACCTGTAGCATAACAGCTGAACATTGCTGTGTGACTTTATGCCAAGCCTCCAGTAAGTACAACAAAGTAGAGTTTTCATACATTTCCCACTGATGTGGAAACCAGGCGAAAAATGGATTGTCGCCATCTGCAGGGACAAGTTCAATATTACTCCTCATACCCAATTTGTAGCCGGCATTTTAAACAAGAAGATGTCCGTGAGCCAGTTTCAGAGACAGGACGGCGACTGTTAAAGAAGGGAGCTGTTCCAGCATTGTTTGAGCGGAACAATTTCTCACGTACACCTCCAAGACCGGGGGTTGGGAGAAGAGAGAGCGACCGCCGCTGGAGGATGTCATGGACGATGACGCGACAGGTCAGGAGGATGAAACTATCCCCATGGACCACAACCACGCTGTGGGTCCTGATCTCACAGTTATGGACTTAGCTCTTGATGAAAATATGCCTCTCCGAAGAGGCCTACCAGCTGAGGCAACAGATGAAGCAGAGCCTTACAATGAAGCAGAGATTCGGCATTCATTGTTTTGCTGCCTCAGACAGAGACATCCGGTTCTTCACAAGGTAAGATGTCTGCTAGCAGGCTCAGTTTAAAAGAATTATAAGATGCATTAAAATGCATCAAACTAACAGACATGCTCACCTGTCCTGATTACAGTTTAAAGACTATTTGATGATATTAGCCCTCAGTCTATTTCTTTGTTGTTCTTTCTAAAGATGTTAATCCTGATTGTAGTACTTTGGTAGATCAGCAGATATACTATTGTGTGTGTGTGTGTGTGTGTGTGTGTGTGTGTGTGTGTGTATGTGTGTGTGTGTGTGTGTGTGTGTGTGTGTGTGTGTCTGTGTGTGTGAGGGAGAGAGAGAGACGGAGTGTTTAAGATTAATTAGAGATACTAATACTGAAAAGATACTGAAAATCTGTATTGAAGTATGAGTAAAGTTAGATTATTGAAATATCAATCAATGGTATTAAAGTAATAGTTTTAAGTCAAAGTACAAAGTATT
The DNA here is from genome assembly GCF_022749685.1 of Semicossyphus pulcher. Lineage (NCBI taxonomy): Eukaryota > Metazoa > Chordata > Actinopteri > Labriformes > Labridae > Semicossyphus > Semicossyphus pulcher. The sequence goes on from NW_027211726.1 coordinate 26,900,108, forward strand.
CTTCATAAACACTACTTAGAGAATTAGTAACTTTTTACAGTTGATGTTTAATGCATCATCAATAGCAGACATTCAATAAAAGAGGTTTCTGTTTCTCCAAAACTTCAGTCTAAATTATTCCAAATACATTTTCTGTTCTGCTCAGTGGTCATGGTCATCTCTGCAAACCTGCTGCATTGTTTATAGTGTATGTCAGGGCTTTCACTGGCACATTTGTGATGAGACAGCGTTAGTGACTGCAAAAATTCATATGAAAGATTTAGACATCAATTCATTCATCATTCTTTGTTCCTAATTATGATGTGAAAAGTAACTAAGTAAATTACAAAGTGTAATGCATACTTAAGTATGACTGAAATTACAGAATTGCAGAATTACAGAAGATAAAAACTCATAAAAGTATAGGTACCCAAAAATTGACTTAATGACATCAATTTGAGTGAGGTGTATTTAGTTACTTCCACCGCTGCTTCCAAGTAAGTTCATTAAAAAAACTGATGCAAGTTTTAAATCTGACATCTGAACATTATTTCTTCAGGTTTGCATCCTATGACCTCCTCATGGGCTTCTGGGCCTTAAATGAGCCCTCGGTTCCATCTATGGTCAGTCAGAGGCAAGCTCAGAAAGGAACCTTCACTGAGTCAAGTTTGAATGCAGTAAGTACTCTATTACTATACTATTACTTTAATAATGTATTATAATAATTTTCTCGGACCATACTATCCAACTAGAGAATTATAATTAAATTCTTCATTTGTTTTTAACAGACTCGCTCCCTGCAGCCTGCAGTCAGTCGGATTATTACAACATGGAGCAACTCTGTACACTTTGCTTGGTTCAGTGAGGATCTGGATACCAGAGGAGAAAACAAGGGAATACTCGCCAGCGGATTTCAAGGACTATGCAGACACTACAGTCATCCTAGACTGCATACAGCTGAGGTGTCAGTGCCCATCATTATCTCTCCTCCAAAGTGAAGTGTTCTCTTCATACAAGTCTTAATATAAATACATTTTAAAAGTGAAATATTTAAATTGTCTGCAAATTTGACAAATTCAAGGAACTATATTATCTAATGTATTAAGATAAACAAATGAAGTATCAATGAAAATATGTGATTTGTAATGAATAAAATGATTAAAAATTATATAATTAAATAAAGACAAATAATGTGCTCTCATTTTGACTGGCCATGACATACAGTATATCTGGCAAAGATTCTGTTCTGACTCTGCCGATGAAAGACTGTGAATTTTTGTTTCCATAATGCAGGAGCTTTTCAAATTATTGGCAATTATCTCAGACCATGCCCGATGATGGCCTTCTTTTATTCAATAGATCCTTATCTGACAAAGCTGCAATGTATTTAAAATAAATACATACCAATAGTTAGACTGAATTTAAATAACAATGATATGATGATAATGAGGAAATGAAAATGAAATCAGTGGTTGGTACGATTTGTAGTGTACCTGTCCTTTGTTCTCAAGCCAACCTTCAAGCGACAGGTACAATTCCCCTCAGTGTGTTAGTCTTCTATCTGCGTTGTTTTCAAAGAGACTGTTTCTACTTTTGCTAAATGTAATTTATGCACGTGTGTAGTTGGTGTGCAGACAGCCACCATCACTCTGAGTGTCCTAGGAGTCTCTGTCCTACAATAAATATAAAATATAATAACAATAAAAATTGGGGAAATGAACATGTATTGTGGCAAAAAAGTTCAGGAGCCCCCCTTCCCCCAACTCTGGCTCTCTGCCCTCAGCTTGTGTCCCTTCAGTTTCGTCTGACCCATTTCCAACTTTTCCGCAGGACTCTTCCTCACTCCGGCCAATTAGGCACGCCCATGCACTGTACAACAGATAAGGGAGGGGCTCGTTGGCAGGGGACACCTGTTTTTTTTCTAAATCCGATAAGGTGGCCTTTGATTTGCACCTAGCTTTTATAATGAGCCCAGCGACTTTCTCAGCTTAGGATTCTATTTTAGAGCTTTAAAGCATTGGATTATAAGACCTTACTTTAAAACATTTGACTGTAAAACCTTAACTATAAAACCTTTGACTGTAGAACCTTAACTATAAAACATTTGACTGTAAAACTTTAAGGCAGGGGTCACCAAACTTTTTTCGGTGGGGGCCACATCAACTTTCCTTTCTGTGATGGGGGCCGGAGTCAGTCTATAACAGGAAATAATATGGACCAAAGTGACAACCTGATTATTGTGGAAATATAATGATCATTTGTTGCAGCTGCCCTTTGCTTGGCCTTGGCACCACCTGTTGGTTTGCAAAAAAAGTAATACAAAGTCTTCACGTGTTTATTTGAAGTACCACAGATACTCCTTTTATTTTATAGAAAATAAAAACACAAGCTGATGCCAGGTAACAATGAGGTGATGTGATTTTGTAACAGGTACAGGTGAGTTAACAATTGGTAGGTATTTTGTCTTTACAGGTAGTGAAATAATATTAATACAGAATAATGGTAACAATCAGGTAGTCTTATCTTGGTGAGCTGATTTTGTATTTTCAGATAAAGGTGAGTTAAAAAGTATGTTGTCTACACAGGTATATTTGTTTACTAAGGCTACAGTGAAATAACATAAATACAGAACAAGTGTAATAAACGGGTATATAAGGTGATCTGATTTTGTATTTACATGACTGTTAGATGAGGTTTTTGTGCTGTGATGATGAGGATCCTGGCTCCAGGGTGGGAGCGGTCAACCACAATCTCTCCTCCTCACTTCACTGTGGTCCTGGAAGCATGCAGGCCCTTCAGGAATGGCAGATAAAAAACACAAACAGCCAATCAGCAGATGACATGCTGCAGTCTCATTTTGTCTGTGACATCACTGTTCAAGAAACATGTTGTCTATAAAAAGAGCATTACTGTATAAATTCACAATATAAATTCATAGTTATTGAAATCAGCAGGCTTACCATATCAGTGTGAGCTGTGGGCTTGGTTCTGACTGGTGAGGAGATTGATGTCAGGTTCCATTCCAGTTACAGCCAGTCTCAAAGACTAATGCAGGTGTTGATCTGAGAGTCTTGATCTCATCTGATTTTTTATCAGCTTCACGCGTGAAAAAGTTTGCTCACAGATATATGTGCTCCCAAAAACTGTGGACATCTTTATTGCGTGCTTTCTTATGTTGGGGTAGGTCTGGTTTGGGAGGGAAGCATAGAACTCTATGAGACAGTTGGAGTTGAATGTGTCTTTCAGCACATCACAGGTCTGCAACTCAGCCAGTTCAAATTGAAGAGAAGGCAGGGTGTCATTTATGTCAGCAGCAAAAGGGTTCTGAAATATGCGAATGTCTTTAGCGTGGACATGAAGCTCACGGAACCGCACACTGGTTGGGAACGTGACCGCTGGTTTCTCAGCTGAGAGGCTTCGTGTAGCAGGGAGATGGGTGAAATCTTGTTTTTGCACTTGTCCAACAAGCAGCGCCAGTTTAACCTCAAATGCTTTGACGTGGGAATACACGTCACAGATTACTTTTTCCTTGCCTTGGAGCTGTAAATTGAGGCCGTTTAAAATTTCTGTCACATCTGTTAAAAAGGCGAGGTCCCATTTCCATTCTGTGTCGATCAGCTCTGGGACAGTTTTTCCCTTTGTCAGGAGAAAGACATTGATTTCGGGTAGCAGCTCGTAAAAACGCTTCAAAACTCTGCCCCAGCTTAACCATTGGACTTCAGTGTGGTAAAGCACGTCTCCATGGGCAGACTCCAGCTCGGATAGAAAAGCTTGGAACTGCCTGTGTTTAAGTCTGTTTGCTCTGATGAAGTTTATGCAGGACACAACCACCTTCATGACAGATTCCCATTTCAGAATTTTGCAGCACAGTGCTTGCTGATGAATCAGGCAGTGGACTTGTATCGGGGGGGTGAGACTTCGTCCCTCCATTTCGCTTTTTATGCGCCCCGCTAGGCCCCTCGACGCACCAATCATACTCGGAGCACCGTCCGTTGTGATGCTAGCCAGCTTAGACCAGTCTAAATCCAACTCTTCCATCATTTGGCGTACTTTACAAAAAATATCCTCTCCTGTCGTAGTATTCGTGAGACTTTGTAGAGCTGCCAGCTCCTCGGACACTTCAAAAATTGAATTAACTCCACGAATAAAAATCAGCAGTTGTGCTGTGTCCTGCACGTCATTACTCTCATCCATTGCCAATGCAAAACACTCAAAATCTTTAGCTTTCTCTTTCAGATGGACATGTACATTATTCCCCATTTCTTCAATTTGCCTGGTGACTGTAGATGCGGACAGATTCACCGAGTTCAGGGCATCTTTTTTGTCAGGACACACTTCCTCCGCAACAGCGTTCAAACACTTCTTAACAAACTCCCCATCACTGAACGACTTTCCCCAGCTTGCTATCAGTTTAGCTACCTTGAAGCTGGCCCGAACGGATGACAGGTTCATCTGTGTTTGGCGTAACATTGTACTCTGCTGGGCAGCAAATCCACTTTTTAGCCTGTTCACCTTGTCTCTCCTCACTTGGCCCAGGAAGCTGGCATATTGCCCTCCATGGCGGGTTTCATAGTGTCGGCGAATGTTAAATTCTTTGAACACCGCCACTGTTTCTTTGCAGATTAAACAAACTGCCTTTTCCTTGCACTGGACAAAAAAATAGTCATCTGTCCACCGCTGTTTAAAAACTCTGCACTCTGAATCTATTTTCCGTTTCCCCAACAGTTTCGACATTTTGTTAGCTTTCTTCCGTTAGCTCGCCTCGCCGCCTCGCCCGCGCACACTTGACGCTTGATCACGAGCAAAGTCACGTCGGAATATACCATTGTGTGAGGGGTGAAAATTAGCTACTACTGTAAATAGTTCATAACTAAGGTACATTTTAACTAGAATGCCAACCTTAATCATTAAATGCAGATATTTGATAATAGGAAAATGCAATTTTAAAAAATATACCATGTTTAAAGGGATTGTTTGGGATCGTGAAGTGGGCCACTCAAATTGTTTAGGCGGGCCGGAAGTGGCCCGGGGGCTGTAGTTTGAGGACCCCTGCTTTAAGGCATTAGGCTATAGAAACGTTAACTTTAAGAGATTTTGACCATAAAAACTTAAACTTTTAAGACATTTGACTATAAAGCTTTAACTTTAAGAGATTTTGACCATAAAAACTTAAACTTTTAAGACATTTGACTATAAAGCTTTAACTTTAAGACATTTGATTATAAGAACTTTAAATTTTAAAACATTTGATTATTAAGTTTCAATTTTTTTTTCAAACATTTCCCTCCTGTGCGACTGAAAAGTCCCATACCAACAATTTTAAGTGATCATCAAGACGATTAGTATCACTCATGACAAATGCATCCTCCAGGCAAAGATTTTTTTCAACACATGAAACATCTTTCAAATTCAGTGAATGTGCCAGCTCTCAAAGCATTGTCAAATCACTCTAATAGATGCTTTATCAATTCATCATCACTAGTTTAGAGTAAGGATTTTTTAGCAGGTCTATGCTGTCAAACCTGCAGTCTAAAGACCTAGAAGTCGTAAATGAGTTCCTAGCAAGAGGTTCTAAAAGGGTAAGTGTAAACGGCTTAATTCCTCAGGAGCTCCTATTCCTTATTCCGTGCTTTGTCGTTTATGCTGTGCAGATGATTAAGGCAACAGCTATGGTTGGGGAAAGGGAGATTTTACAGATGCCTTCAGAGTCATGCCACTTACTCATTGCAATGGAATCTTTTCAGTGTAAATGGCCTGTACTGTTATACTTTTCTGTTAAATGGATATTTGGATGAAGAAGTAATCCTTTGACACCTTGTCAGAAGCCTTTGCTGAATTCTTTGTGAGTGATTTTAGTAGTTGACTTAACTTCAGTTTACCAGCTCTTAGCTTCTTCTTACTTAAAGCCTATCATGGTCTCCTACCTAGCCTGCAGGCTCTCTTTCCCTCCCCCTCCTGTGTGGGTAATTGCAGGAGTGGAAGCAGGTGTGCGGGAGCCAGGCTGTCAGCTGCAAACCATCACAATCAGCCTGCTATAAAGATCCAGTCCTGACTCCTCCAACCTGCCAGATTGTACACTCTGTTTATGCAGTTAGTCACCTTCAAGCCACTTGATAATATACTCTTCTGCCAGTATATTCCATACCCTAACTCCTGTTTCCTGTCTCTGCAGTTTTCTCCAGCCGACACCTGCATCTATCTCCAGACCTCCTGCTGCCCTCGTCCTAAGCACTGGACCCCTGCAGCTCATACTCAGGCTTACTGAATAAAGTAACATCCTTGCCCTAATCTCTGCCTCCAGCCTCTGCTTCTGCACCTGGGTTCACTAGTCAGCCATAACAATTAGAATTATGCACGTTTAGCATTTCTTTGCGCAACAACATCCCTGCCTAAAGACAAGCTGTCTCGCTTCAGAAGTTATCAAATCTTGCTCTGTAGCTGCCATTAAATAAAATAAATCCACTTTACAAATTATAATAATCATCATCATTTAAATATTAATACATTAAAATTACAATAAAATAATTGTATATAAACAAATAAATTGCATAAATAAATAATTTGCTATGCATATTATCCCTCTGTCTTTCGTTTGAATCACGCTTGCTGTTTGGCTAACTGCAAAAAATGTTAAGATTGTTGTCTTCAATGAGAGCTGTCGCTCAGATGTACGGATCTGGGGTCCATTTCAGAAAGGAGGTTCAACAAACCCTCAGTCTAACCCCGGACTGTGGTTTGAGTTAAAATTTGCTGACTTATTGGTTTCAGAACAGCTGATCAGAGTTAGTTCAATCAACTCTGAGTAGGTTCAGCCGGAGTTAAGTGCGTGCACACTGACTATAAAAAGCCAGCATTAATGGAGCCCCGATACCACGATTCGCCATGGCAATGGATACACAAAAAGAGGTCCTCCTACGTCACACCAGTGGAGCTCCAAATTCAGCGAATACGAGCATGTTTTTAGAAAAATAAAGTATCACGGCTGCAGCTGCAAAAGAGAGAGAAGCGGCGTGGGAAGAAACTGCTGCTCGAGTAAATTCGCAAGTTTGAACTGGCCTATTTATTTAATACTTAATCACGACCGAAAGCTAAAAATTATATTAATTTAGGAGCAATCCAGCGGGAGAAAAACATACGTACATGGAAGCAGTTAAAAATAAAATACCAGAACATCATTCAAAGGTGCGGCTCAGGCAGAACAGGCTCATGGCTGAACCTCACTTCAATCAAATTTTAAATATTAAACTAATGAAATATCATTCAGTGGCTGTTTTAATGTGCTTTATCCCTAACATGATGCTGACTTCACATACATTATAATTTATGTTGATTCAACTAAATTGTGTTAGTAAAAAAAAAAAAAAATCCAATAACTTACGCCGTCTTATTTGAGTGCTATCGTCAGTGGTGGTGGAAAATCTAAAAATGATGACTTTGACACAGATTTGTCTTTTGATTTTTTTTATCATAATCATAAAAGACTTTTGCAAAGGGGTCAGAGCACCACAGAGACACAACGCTCAGACACACGCGTGAGACTGGCTGAATGAAAGAGGAAGTCGAATGAGGGGCTGCTTCCCAAGTCTCTTATTTGATAGCTCCTCGCTCCTCGTCCGAACCGGAAGTAGTTCCGGAGCCGCCATATTGAGGACCGTCTCAAAGCTCTTATCGCTGCTCGGAGGAGCGAGGAGAGAGGAGAGAGGAGGGAGTTCCGAGGAGGGATAAGCGAGGATACACGAGAACAGCCTCCACGGAAGTGTTTTACTGGCCGACACGCCCCCTTATTAGATATCAGTTCGTGATTGGACGCTGCAGCAGATTGGACTGATGTGAAACATCACCGGAGTTTCATATCGCAGAGAGGAAGAAGCGTACCTTAAAACACACTTTACAGAGCGCCTTGAAACTGATTATAAACAACGTCGATATAATGAGTTGGTATTTGACAAGCTGTGATCGTTTAGAACGAAATATTGATCATAACTTGTCGTAAAATATATAAAATGCAGTGACTAACTGCAGATTCGGTTTGTTTTCTGAGTCAACATCTGAGTAAAAATAAGTTAATTGTCTAAAAATCAAAAGTAGCAAAAACAGATTAATTTCTATTAAATTTAATCTAAAAAATATACCTCTTGTCATGATCAGTTATTCCCCTGCTAACTTTTATTACGGATGAATGAATGAATTCAGAGGGATCAGGAGAGTCTGTCTGTCAGCAGGTAACACTTTTTACGTGTGAGAATGATCATCAATGAGGTCGGGTTTGATCAGCGTGACGTGATTTCTATTTATCCTGAAACTTTTAGCCTAATAAATCATTTCCATAGTTCATGAACAGACAGTATTTGGGCTTATTACATAATTAATTCTGATCAGATTATCTGTGATCAAAAATGTAAATAATGAACAAATAATATAAACACACAGTGCTGGTAAGAAATGTCCGTATGGCTCTAAGCAGCAGGAACACAGACTGCAGCCTGTTCTTCATGTGCAGGTGTTTGTTACACAGGTAACATGATACAGAGAGAAATCACTGTCACTGTGTGTTTTATTAGAATTAATACAGTTCACATGTGTACAGACACAAACAGCTGTTAAAGCAGACTGACAGCTGATCCAGCGGTGATCAGCTGACGCTGTCGTCACAAACAGACGTCGCAGCACATGACGCTTCATCGGAAAGGACATCTCATGTCTCTTAAAAAACATTCCCTCGTTTTCTCTCTCCTCTCTTGGTTTCCTCGCGTCTCTCCATGCATCTCTGGTGGGAGGGACTAAGATGCAAGTGAAAGACGCAAGTGAAGGAAACATGGATGCAATTTAAGAGACTTGGGAAGCAGCCAGGGTTTTCTATTCTAGAGGGAGGAGACAGAGCGAAACTCTGAGTTTCCTGAAGAAAACCTGCTCCCGACCAGGTTAGGTTCAAAGACACAGTTACCATAGTAACCAACTCAGAGTTAAAGTTACCTCTCTTTCTGAAACGGCAAACCCGAGGTTTCCCACATTTCGAGTTAACAAACCCGGGGTTTTCACTAAACCTGCTTTCTGAAACAGACCCCTGGTTAATGCTATTTGATAAATAGGATGTCATTCCTTTCTACTCTGATGACTTATGGAATCTTCAGATTCACTCTAGTTTTTACTGATGTAGCCTTTCTGTTGGTTTTTTGGGGGTTTTACAATAATAAGTGGCTTGCAGATAAAACGCCTTCTGAGATTAGGTTTTTGTTAAAATTCCACAGTGGTCTATGTTCCCAACCAAATGTTGTTGCTTACCTGCTTTAGGGCGCAAGATGGACCAGGAAACAAAGTCTGTTGTCCTACGACAACTCTACAGAGATAATCATTAAAGGCCTCTCAAAAATACCACTAATGAATAGTCTTATGTGTTTAACTTGGTTCTCTGTTCTGTTTTAAATAACATCCTGCCTTAAGGTGCATCCTCTACGCAGTGTTAAAGACTACTTTTCACTACCACTGGTGCATCAGTTATTTCAAGGTTAAGGCAGGATTTTTTTACTCTATACATTACTCTATACATATTATATATTATATATTAGTATTAGTAATACTAGTTGGAAGCACTTCTTTGGCATGGCATTCTATGGGTTTCTCAGGTGTGGTGAATATACTACCAGATCTTTCTTTCAATCCTCAGCATGATCTCACCGCACTTAGATACTCCTGAAACACTCTTAAGTTTGAACTTGACAAGGCACTCAAATAATCATTGCTTATACTAACCCCTCTTTCTGACCTTCTCTTCCATGATGAAATTCCCATGTCACCGCTCCCTGACCCATTTGTTGGCTACCCCCTTCTTCATTGATGGTTACAAACGACGAGATCCTGGTTCCCCTGAAAGCTGTGCGATCTATACCTGAGCTGTGGCCTGCCCCAAGAAGGAGATCTTGGCTGCCCAAAGTTCCTACAGTCCTTGATGCTTGACTAATGTATGTAACCGCTTTGCTGCATTCAATCATTGCATAACAGGTGGTTTGCTGGATTTAGAGCAGTCATATATTAGCTAACAAGTGCAATATGCGGGTAGGACAACGATTTTCTCTAGGAAATGTATTTATCATGCAGCGCGGTGCTCATGAGAATTGCCACTAGGTGGGGTCCGAGGCCCACACTTAGCAGTTTCACTAGGTAGTATACATACGTAGGCGCCGTACTCATGGGGAGTGGCCACAAGGCGGCTGGTGCCGAGGCCCACAAATAGCAGTTCACTAGGCAGTATATTCCTCATGTAGCCGTGGTGCTTATGGGGAATGGCCACAAAGCGGGGTGCCTAGGCCAGCACATAGCAGTTCACTAGGCAGTATATTCCTCATGTAGCCGTGGTGCTTATGGGGAATGACCACAAAGCGGGGTGCCTAGGCCAGCACATAGTAGTTCACTAGGAAGTATATTCCTCCATGTTGCCGCGGTGCATATGGGGAATGGCCACAAGGCAGGTGCCTAGGCCTACACATAGAAGACCCTCATAGCCTTAGTGTCAGGCTCTGCATATGTGCAGTTTTGGGGGGTTTACGATATTATCTCATCACTCCTCAATTTCTGCATGTAAAATAAATCAGCGAGGAATGATGAGGTCGGAGCCTAAGCGCCAAACACAAGCTATGTTTTGCTGCTGCAATAAATATTTCACTACAATACAACTACAACAACGTGAGTTGTCTGACTGAAATGAGGAGACAACTTGAGCTGCACTGATTTAATAATGTATATATGTCACTTCCACATCACCGGACAACACTTCCTCCCAATTAGCGGTCTATTTGGCTGCAAGAATTCCTGTCTCTCCTTCTGCTCTGTCATTGCCATCGCTGCAACCAGTACTGCGCTCTTACTTTCAGCCCCACCACCACCCCAGCATCCACCTGCAGGCTCCGAATCAGAATCAGCAGGTTTACAAATACAAGGAATTTGTTTTGGTGGTTTTGATGCAGAACAGTTAACACAGAACTAGAATAAAAATAAGTAAAAGACTTAAATAGAATTAGATAAAAAACAGGCAATAAGAATTAAAATATAAAAAGCAATACATACAATACAAATTATGTATAACAGTTGTGAATTAAAAACTGTACAGATGTAGTATAAAGTTCAGTGTGCATTAATGTAATGCATAGAGTCTGAATTAGAGTCTTAAACATTTGTGGAATGTTGAGTGACTGAGGGGCTGGATGAGAGGCCATGTCACGTGGGGGGGGTGGGAGGTGGTTGGGGCCTTGTTGACAAGGCTGGCAGCAGAGGGGAATAAACTGTTGCTGTGTCGGGAGGTTTTGGTCCTGATGGAGCGCAACCTCTTGCCAGAGGGAAGGGTCTCAAAGAGACTGTGACTGGGATGAGAGGGGTCGGCCACAATCTTACCTGCACGCTTCAGGGTCCTGGAGGTGTACAGGTCCTCGAGAGATGGCGGATTATAGACAATCACCCTCTCTGCTGAGCAGATGATATGCTGCAGCCTGCCCTTGTCCCTGGCAGTGGCAGCAGCGTACGGCGATGGAGCAGATGAGGATGGACTCAACGATGGTGGTGTAGAAGTGCACTATCATTGTCTTTGGCAGGTTACACTTCTTCAGCTGCTGCAGGAAGTACATCCTCTGCTGAATAGAGGGTTTAAGATATTATCTCACTGAAATAATATTAGGTATAATTGAGAATTGTTTATATGTACATGAAAACTTTATCTGGTAAACTTTTTTATAATGCAATAAATATCACAGAACAAAAAGTTATCACAATGTCAGTGTTTTTCCAATATGGTGCATCCCTACTATCAGGGGAGGAATATGTCACCTCCTCTGTGAAGCCATGTTTTATATATTTGTGAACGATAGTTTTAATGTGTTAACACTTTCATACAGTCTATACATGGCACACTCAGTCTGAAGTATAAATGTATGTCAGGGGCGTTCCCAGGTTTTGGGGAGCCCAATGCAAGATGCTGTTTTGGGGCCCCTTTCTTGTCAAACTACGATGGGGGGATTCCAAACCCTTTAAGATGATCCAGGGAGATGCAACAATCTGGCACACTTTAAGAGGGAAATAGACTAGATTTGTGAAAAACTACAGAAAATGATAATAAAAGGTAAACAGTGACACTACTCTACATCAATTAACGCAATAGATGCAGCATTTTCCTCAAAAATGCTTATTTTAAATTCTGAAAGCAAAGTTCTTGAACATGAAACATAACTCAACATGGGGTGGCCATGTGACGTCAAATTTGTATCACAGTATTTTTTTTTCTTTTTTGCAGTATCAGTATTATATCGCGGTATTACAAAATGAAAAGGGGTACTCTAATCAAAACATGATTGTAGCTCTTTTTGCTCCATGGTCAATGTAAGGATCTTACATCTTAGCAGAGGAAAAAAAATTTTTAAAGAAACGAATGTGTTCATTGGTGCACAATAGGAATGAAGATGAGGTAAAGGCCTGCGTCTTGTGTTTTGGGAGGAATCACCTGCCCTGTTTCAAGCTGTGAGTGAACTGAGCAACCTGGGTCTAAATAATATTTGGGGAAGTAATCTAAGACTTTCCCTTTAATATCCTCACTCAGGCATGTTTTGTCCTCTAATGGCATCAAGACATCTGAATTTAGCAGATGGAGGACTGGCTTCACAGAGGAGATGTGACATATTCCTCCCCTGATAGTAGGGATGCACCATATTGGAAAAACACTGATATTGCATTAACTTTGTTCTGTGATATTTATTGCAATATAAAAAAATATACCAGATAAATGCACTGTTTTCATGTACATATAAACAATTATACTTAATATTTTTTAGGACTTTAAAGTCTATTTTCTATTTTACAAAACAAAAACCCCCTCCCACTTTTACCACACTTGGTTTAGCGACTACAAATAGACTTGTGGGCTGCAACATGACAAGCTGTCATCTACCACAAATGTATGTTTAATCCCTGGTGAGGGTAACTTTAGGAACCTAAAGCTTATGCATCCTACCGCCTGTCGGCACACACAACTTCATGATGCGTGTGCGCAGGAGGTGAAGTCGCTTACAGTGACACCTCTGCTCCGTTTATGTGGCCACAGCGTTAAACAGCACCGTGACAAGGTTCCGCTAATACCAGGAACACATTCACTGAACAGCTGACTTGTGTAACTGCGCGTCTGACTCAATCATCCTCACTGACCTGACATGTGGCTGTCTGTCCCATCATACCCGTCGGCAGTCACTTATTGCGTGACAGGATCATGATGATTTTGACTTGATTACCCCACAACACAAGCCACAGCTGACCTACCATTACATCTTAGTTTTGTTTATAGCCTACTTAATTCTAAGCATAAAAGGTGCTTATGGTGACATCATGGAAATTTATCAGAGATCCATATCGTGATCCCTTCAAATTACCAGAATTCCCCACCACAGCACAGGTCCTGCAGCGGTCAGGGCTGGATTCTATAAGATCTGGACTGCGTGGAAATATCTGAAACAATCCTTCCACTGTTTTATTGTAAACACTGAAGCTGCCCTTTTCACCCTGTAAACGCTGAAAAACATACCATAGATAGCTGTTAGACCAGTTAACTTACATGAACACAAGCAAATACAAATGAGCAGATAATGCAAATTCAAAGATATTGCTTTGCAAAGTGACCACTTACCTTCCACCAGTTAAAATTACTTTCTGACAGTTTGTATTTTGCAGACAAAAATGGTTCCACAGATTTGTTGAAACGCTCCGTTAAACACTTATTGTCTTCCACAACACATTTCTCACAGGCACAGGTGCTTAGATACTGAAAAGGGCTGCACTGCAACAAGTTTCCTCTTAAAAAACACACAAGTGATGGTCACACACAGCAGGACACTGAGCATCTTCACTTTTGAATTCATCTTGTGCGTGTGTGTGTGTGTGTGTGTGTGCGTGTGTGTGTAAACCTGTGGCATAAGTGGCAAAATTTACATATAGAATAAAAAACATGCCATATTGTTTGTTTAAAGATGTAATAATCAAAAGCAAATAAAACTGACACGCAGTCAAGAGCTTGAATTTATAAACAAATCTTGTATCAGGCGTACAGTTGCCAGTCTTCATGTCATGTAGGGGAGACCTGGGCATCTTGTCGCACTTTTCCATATATCTTGGGTTATGTGTTAAAGTGTTGAAACTGCATACCAAATGAAAGAACAAAGTCTCAGGCATACAGTATATCATGTATTCATTTCATTTTCATATCTTATTTCAGTACAGAGTTATAGGCAAATAAATAGCGAAAAGTGAAATAAAAAGGTAAAAGGCAGGCACAGGCAAGGCAGGCAAGAAGTGCCCCCTTCACTGGTGTAATATATAATTCCTGACCATCTCTTCTCCCTTCCTTTCTTCCTTCCCTTCTTCCTTCCTTCCTTCCTTCCTTTCTTTAAAAACACATTCCCAAAATCAAAATTACATATGACAACAGTTGACAAGCAGACTCTCTGTCTATGTATACTGGCAACTTGTCATAGTGATTTTTGGGGCAAGTTGTCACGTGATAACTTGCCCCAAAATCACTGAGACAAGTTGCCCCAAACCACCATGTTGGCTATTGTTTGCTATATCTTAAAGCTAGCCTAAAGCAGGTCATTAGCAAAAGTATAACAAGACACTTTATTCTGTCCTCTACCAAGTAAAAATATATAATTGTGAAGATTTTTCACTAGAAGAAGATTATAACAAAAAATGTCAAGTTAATTTCTTTAGTTTTAGTTTAGAATGTGAAAAATGGTTAAGAAGTCCCCACCTCAGTGTGTTTTGCTTGTCACAGACAGGATATGACATCAGACCATGTAGATGCACAAAACTAGTATTCGAATTTTAAGTAGCGACCTCCTATGGTGAAAATATTAACAATGTGACAACTTGCCTGTGTGACAAGATGCCCCGGACTCCCCTACATCCTATTGCTGGTACAGCTTATTATCATCATTTCCTGTAGTTTCCTGTTGTCATAGTACATTAGCAGATGCATTTTAAATCTGTCTTACCTGATCAGAGTAAATTTGTTTTTGTCCAGTTACGTACGCAACTCGTAAGCAATCATATAGTCCTACAGGCTAAGTGTCCTCGTAAGAGTGTCGGAGGGTCACGATAAACATCTACATGGCCACATATGCATACTTTCCCGAGAGTAGGATTGGCACATCCTTTGATAAAGGAGGGGTGTGGTTTACACAAAGTTTCCACATTTGACTTGCACGATATAAAGTTGCACTATATCTTACTTTGTAATGTACCATTTCATATTGCTAAATGTTTCTGCTATTACCCAAATATGTAATTTTATCCCATACCATGTCACTTTAGATTGTCACTTATGTATACCAGTTGTATACCTCTTATTATATTTTATTTTTATTTGATCTATTTCTATTTGTATTTGCCTTCTTGCTACTTGTCTTTGTGCTGTTGCAACATCCGAATTTCCCCTCTGGGGATCAATAAAGTACTGTCTCTTTTATTATATTGTTTTTAAGCCCTCTTCCGTCATTATTCATATTTAAAGAATATATTTAGTCATTAAGAGCGATAAGTCTATTACATTTTCAAGTTTCATTTACTGCATCAGTCGGACTTTAAATTCACAGAAACAGTTTCATACGTGGCTGCTTGGATCTCTTTCATTGGACTCTGTTTACAACATGCCAGTGTGCATAAATGTGTTTATAACCAATAACATATACTTTATTGTCTCTATTTTGGTCTTTTATTATGTTCAAGAAAATACACACAAAACAAGAAGAATCTGTGCAATCTAAACGGACATAAAGGACTGTAGCCTACATCATGTACATGACAGGCTGTGTTGACAATCAATCTGAAACAAGGAAAAAGATCCAGTGGCTGCAGCGGCTCCTGTTCCTCTTTAACCCTCAGCTCCAGACGGTAAAAACGACAATGAAAAGGAAAAAGAAAAAAAACATTTATTAAGTCCACCAGATTTTCCTTCTACACATCACAATATTCTGGGAGGCAAGATGTGTATCTGTTATTGTATTAAACACACTCTTTCTACAGATCAAGTTCGGAGAAGTACAGCTGCGCTTCGTCTGTCTGCGTCGCTTATCACCTGACTCGGCAACAAGCGACTAACTAGCGACTACCCCAAATCTGCACTTCTGTATTCTTGCCTAACGCTAAGCAGACATACAGGAGACGGTGACTTCACTCATTACGTATATGAAAGATATGCTTGTCTAAAATTAATGGTTATTTTATGATATAATCCACATCATTGATGGAGCTGTTACTCTTCCCATCGCGCAGATAGGGGGTAAAAAATAGCCTGCCTACTAAACATAACTTAAATGTTGTCTGTCAAAGCTATTTAGCGATTTTTTATAGGAGAAACAGGCTGCAAATTCAAAAACACATAAGAAAGTCCAAAAGATGTTCATCAATGGCTTTTCGCTGCACGGCTTTTCATTTGCATGTTTACGTCATCACATTTGTTTTGGATTTATTTTCAACTTCCAGTTCCTACCAATATAAATAATTTGTGTCGTTTGAACATTTGCCCTTTTTGCCATGCTAAATAATCATTAGCATCAAACAGAACAAAAAGAGCAATAGAGAAACACTGTCAGGGTTCGATGTTCCCAAAAAGTTGAGGACCCAGATGCAGATATAAATGATTTAATAAAACAAAAATCCAACTGAAGAGTCAACAAAAACAGGCAAAACCACAAGGAGCCGGGTAATCCAAAATCCAAAATTCCAAAAATCCAAAACGAGACATCAGCAAACACAAGAAGACTTGCATACGGTTATCACATACAGAGACAAAGACAATGTACCAGCACAGAGACAGGGGAGCACAAAGACTAAATAAACTTAGGAGGTGAGGCTAATCAGACACAGGTGAGACAATCAAGGGCAGGTGAAAACAATCAGGGCAGGGCACACAATCAATCAATCAATGCCTGTATAGCATTGGACTCTGGACAGATTTTTTAATTTATTTCACACTTACTTTGGATTAATGAGAATGTCATGTAAGTTAAAACTTTTGAGTTTAGATACCGGCTGTAGACAGTTCTATTCACCTGTAGCGATTTAAAGGATTAATAATGAATAACTAATTAATTTCAAAACATGTAACTGTGGCAGGAGTAGGGCGTAAAAGTGGAGTCAGCAAGTTTTAAGATAGAAGGTCACACAAGGTTGTGATACCACTGGTCAAGAGACTGGTTACATTTATAAGACCAATGTTTATTAAACAACGTTAAAACAACTACTTTACTATTTCTACTTTAAAATCACAAAATAATAAACACAACAAAACCAAAACCCAAAGAAGATGCAAGACAACCAAACTACTGAAAATAAGTCAAAAATGCGCAAACAAATAAAGTAATGCAAATAAATACATAAAACTAATGTAAATAAACTAAAGGCACACAATTAACTAATGCAAATAAACACACTCATGGAAATGAAGGCAATGGAACTAAACTAGGGCGGTCAATCGATCAAAATATATAATCGCAATTAATCGCATGGTTGTCCATAGTTAACTCGTGATTAATCGCAAATTAATCGCACATTTTTTACCTGTTGTAAATCTACCTTAGAGATATTTTTTAAAGTTTTTAATACTCTTAACATGGGAATGGACAAATATGCTTCCTTTATGCAAATGTTTATTATTATTGCAACATTCCAAAACAATGACAAATACTGTCCAGAATATTCTACAGAATAACCTCAAAGGTACTGCATGCTCAAAAAATATGCTGAAAGCATAACATGGCGATCATCGCATCAATGATTTCTGTGAGAAGCACATCACATGTAGACTTACTCAGTCTGGATTACCCTCTTTCTAGATGCTTATTTCTTCCTTCCACAGTTTAATTGTACTCTCTTCTTCACCTTAATTCACGTTTTAATTCACAACCTACTTTAATCTGATCTCTTTGTTTCGCTTCAGTCCCCCCAACACACCTGCACCTCTGCATAGCTTCTGGCCCCGCCCCCTCTTTCTGTCTGTCTCTCTGTCTGCTGTGTTGACTGTCTTCATCGGCAGTCTTTTTAATTAAGTCAAAAAAGTTAAATATTTTCTCTCGCAATTCAGTTCTCACAGCACGTGAGCAGCGTGTGCACGAGGGACTTTATGAATTACGTAGCGATCAAAACGATCGATCGTTACCGAATGACATCTGCACCTTTTATAAGCTTTATAAACAGCAACAAACAATGCATTTACAATAGGGACATACAGAGATACACAGTAGGAATGTTTACATTGCATTACAGAACTGCATATGATTGTGTGCGGACAGAGAACGTCCTGATGTCCTGGGACTCCTGTCACTGTTTCAGTGCTCTTCCTCAACAAGGAGAGCGGGCGAACAACCGGCAAAATGTATGTAGCAGAAACACTGCCGGTGGTAACTCAGTTCACATCGACAGTAAAAACAAATAACTTTTGTCTTGTCCAGAGAACCATCTAGCAGGGCTTTGAAGTGACATTGCGATGTATTAGCTGGATCATAATCTGTTATAATACACCATGTATTGACCTACCTGGGATTGCATTGTTGTGTAGGTCCTGCTCTGTTACACAATGTTACATTGTTCTACAAAGTGAAGATGACAGTCAAGATACATTCAGCCTCCAGTGATTGTCATAGCAAATTAACATGCTTTTTAAAAAAAAAAAAAAATCACATGCACTAACATATCTAAGTTAACCAGAAAAGAAAACAGGCCGGTGTTACTCGGTATTTGGTTAACCAGCAGATTCTGTGGCCCGAAGTACTCAGATTACCTAAGCAAAGGTATCAATGCCACATGTAAAAATACTTAATTACAAATAAAATCCTGCATTTAAAATCCTACCTTCACTGCCCGATTTTCTGTAAAGTTAGTACTAGTGTGTATGTGTGTGTGTGGTTAGCTAGCTAGCAATCGTTATTGATAGCAATAGCTAACGTTAGCTAACGTTAATTCAATAAAAACTTACTAACCACAACAGAACAAAACAACAAAACGTCTAGTAAGACACAGACAACATATATGTCGTTGGTTCGTTTACGTGTCTCCGTTGGGCCAAAACTTGGTGCGCTGCTGAACAACTTCCGGCGCACTCAGTGAGCTATCCAGCTATGGAGCTGTCACTCAAAAACTCATTAGCCAATGGGGATGCACCCCTTAAAGAACCCGCCCACCCGAGAGGTTTGTGCCAAAACTCCAAACAAAAAATCAGGGAGCGCAAACGTAAAGCCAGCAGTGAGAAAGAAATAAAGTCAACTGTAAACAAAATGATATGTTATGAAAAGAGTAAAAGACCAATACTTTACACAATTACCCAGATAATTTGTTTGCAAGTGATAAGTTTTAATTTTGAGATTACTTTTTTTTTGCTTGGGTGAGTTTTATTCTCTTTCAAATTCGTATTTTTGTTTGATATTTAAAAAGTTTTGTTTGATTATTTTGGCACAAATCTAATTCCATACAAATCAGTCTGTTTAAGCGCCCATAAACAGCAGCGTTGTCTGGAGCAGCTGTCGAGGAGGGAGAGCACGCAAACAGGCCTGCTGTGCTTGTGGCACAAACAAGGTTAACATCAGTAAGCAACTGGGAGCTGAATATATTCTATGAGCTTCTATGAGTATAGGCACAGCCCTTTAAGGCTATCGCTAGTGGGTTTATCCCTTGCATGACTGCACGGCACTGGCAACCTTTAGTTCACACCCGCCTGCGTGATGGCCGTCACTCACGGTCTCATCCTGACTATATATTGCCGTGAGACCATACAATCGGCTCCCAAAAATAAAACAGCTTTTTCTTCAGCCATTTAAAGGAACAAATGAGGCCCATAGCTTAAAGGGCTGCGCCTATACTCATAGAATCTGGAGTTAAGATACGTAACTAACTTTCTATTTTGTAGAGGCTTCGCCCTTTAAGTCTATCACTAGTGGGTTAAAGGCGAAGCAGGATGTAGTCCGTGCCTCACTGGGTCCGTTCCGTACCACAAGCACAAACACAGCTATTTCAATTAACAAATCCATAACTCACCATGCCCAGCCACAGAGACACGAGCAATGACGCAACACAGGATCCCCTGCAACGACAGCGCAGCATAGTAAAAAAAAAAAAAAAGGAAGGCAGAACGCGACTGGAAAAAAATCAAAACTTGAAGTTCACCACCTCCTGATGAAGGAGCTATTGTTTAATTTGAACAAAATTATAAAAGATGCTCGAGCTGCCTACTGCTCTGGGTTGATCTGTGATAATAAACACAATCCTAGGTTCCTTTTTAATACAATTAACCAACTTCTAAGTTCATCTCCTCCTGCCTTTCCTGCTTCATCGATGGTCTGAGGTCGAATTTCACCTTGTCCATTTTACCCCCTGCCCCATTTACCTGTCCTATTTCACTGTCCGTATTTTGCTCCCATCTCATTGCAGACCCTATTTAACACAGCAGCTCATATGTGACCCTCTTTTAGCTCCTGTGACATAACTCCCACAAAATTTCTGAAATCTGTTCTGCCTGTTGTAGGCCCCAGCCTCCTCTCTATTATCAATTACTCGCTTGCCTCTCTAGACCCAAATCAGCTAAAAAATTACAGACCAATCCCAAAGCTTCCATTTTTGTCCAAATTCCTCAAAAAAGTTGTCGCAGACCAACTGCTAAAGTTTGTTGAGGGTAACAATATCTTTGATACATTCCAATCTGGCTTTCGCAACAAACACAGCACTGAGACAGCATTACTAAAGATCACTAATGACATTCTCATGCATGCAGACAAAGGTGAACACTCCATAGCTATCCTTCTGGACCTGACCGCTGCCTTCGACACCATCGACCATGCCATTTTACTATAGACTAATAGACTACAAAACTGCATCGGCATTGCTTACACAGCTTTAAAATGGTTTCAGTCATACTTGAGTAACAGATACTTTAAAGTCTGCATCAATAACCTTGTGTCCTCCTCTGCTCCTCTCCTGTGTGGAGTTCCACGGGGTTGGGTCCTTGGATCAATTCTGTTTTCACGATACGTGCTTCCTCTCAGTAATTTCTTTAGCCAATTTCATGATATATCTTACCCATGTTATGCCGATGATACACAAATCTTCTTCTCTGCAAATCCAAATAACCTGAACCAACTTTCTTTTCACAATTGTTTGGCCGCTATCCAAGAGTGGATGTTTCTAAATTTTCTTCGTTTAAATCCTGATAAGACTGAAATACTTTTTAGTGGACCAGATAACTTCACCATCCACTTCAATCAAATATCAAACCTACAGCTAAGAATCTCAGAATCATATTTTATCAGTGTATGTCTTTTGACCTTCACATCACTAAGCTCATCCAGTCCTGGTTCCTGTAGCTAAGAAATATTGCAAAAATCAGATCAATACTCTCCTCTTCTGATCTCAAGCTATTAATTCACACCTTTATTTTCTCCCGCCTGGATTATTGTAATTCCTTTTACACATGCCTCAGCAAATCATCTCTCAACCGTTTACAGTTAGTTCAAAATGCAGCTGCCAGATTATTAACTAGAACCAGTTGTTGGTCCGATATCTCCCCTGTTCTTGCAGCCCTCAATGGGCTTCCTGTAAAGTTCAGAATAAATTACAAGATCCTGTTAATTACATATAAAGCACTACATGACTTCGCCCCCAGTTACATTTCAGACCTTCTAGTCCCATATTCTACTTCTCGTCCTCTCCGCTCTTCGAATCTCGGCCTATCAATCCCACATTCTAAGCGTCTTCGAGCCCTGAAAAGCGCTCTATAAATAAAATGTATTATTATTATTATAATAACAAAACAAAAGGTAACAATGCATTTGCTGTTGTAGCCCCGACTCTCTGGAATCATCTAAAAACCCATTTGTATAGACAAGATTTCTTGTCTCTCCCCATCCCTTTCTTGTGTTTAAGTTTGTTCTTGTTTGGCTTATTTGTTTTTTGCCTTGTTTGGTTTTGTGATTTTGCCTTTTATTTGTTTTTGTTCCTGTGTTTGTGAAGCACTTTGTAACCTGGTGTTTTAAAAAGTGCTCTATAAATAAAGCTTTACTTATTTACTTACTTACTTACATCCTCAGCAGCGATAGTGAAGGCATCAACTCGACGCTGCTTCTCTTCCAGAGGTAGGTGCTTGCAGTAAGGGCACTTAGCCTGAGGTGTGAGCGCCAGACCGGCGTGCTCTGGGCTGAGACAAGCCTCACCGCAGGTGTGCAGGTCGAAGCTCATGATGTAACCGGTCTGACGCTCAGAACAGATCCTGATGGTTCCGGAAGTAGCCATGATAATATTAGAAGGTAGTTTCTCAATGCTGTCAATATCACCAAAGAAAAACTGGGAACCGATTGTATGGTCTCACGGCAATATAGTCAGAATGAGGCCGTGAGTGAGGCCCATCACGCAGGCGGACTAAAGTTTTTTCAGTGCTGCGCAAGCACGAGGGATAAACCCGCTAGCGATAGCCTTAAAGGGCAAAGCCTATATGAAATAGAACAGGAATAGGTGGAAAAGCTGAAGCAGAGTGATAGCACTCATCTCATCAAATTAAATGTGTAGTTAATGTGGAATACACACCTTCGCAATTCACAGAAATGTTACTGTCCTCGCTTGTGATGTAAACATCCACCTCTGCAGAGACACTCTCTCCACCCAAACCAAACCAGTGGAGGCAGGGGAATCCTCTCCAAAAATGTCCACAATGATGTGGTATGATAAGCTGTAATGGATGAGGTCTTCTATATAGGTGTGGTTTAGGTAGGTAGGAGGCAGGGTCAGAACGGTCGTCACAGATGGGGGGTGGTGGCTTTGGCTCATTAGCCGATATCAGTCGCACCTGGTATGACTGAGTTGCTGGCATGATTTCGACGGAGAACGAGGAAGACGCCGAAGGCAAAACATCTCTTAAAAACCCATGACTGAGAAAATAGACTTTGACACCCACACACTGTTATTTTTATACACCTTTTAAAAACCTGAACTAACAAAGAAGAGTGGGCTGGTGAGCTGGACCGACGGAACTGCACTCGACGGGTGTACAGCGGAGTCTCCTGGGCCGAGAGGGCTGGTCGCGGGGAACACAATAGCATCAGTTATTCCCTTCCATGTCAATTGTTTCTTCTTGTTGGTAACAATATTTGACTGCTTGGCAGTTTACATTTTTGTGGCGGCTGTACAATTACTATTACTATTACTGTACTACTAATTTTCTAATTTCAATGTCAGTAAAAATTAATTAATTCAAATTTTTTTCTCTGATCCTCCATCACAGAAAATGATGAGCTATTACCAACAAATTAGCAAAATAGTGGACAAAGTTAATAGTGTATCCTAGCAGCGGACGCTAACGTGGGCATTCACATGAATGCGCATCGCTAAGACTGGGCGTAGTTAAGACCAGGCTTAAGTCCAATTGGTGCAACTGAGGTAAAGTCCATTCTAAAGAATGGTCTTAACAAAGACCGATTTAGCAGTTAGGACTAGGCTTAGTAAAGAGTAGTTGGTGCAACCCGCTCCAGATGCAACTGATTGATGTGCACAACTGTGAGTCAGCTTTCTCTACTACGAACATTGTTAAAACCAGGCTCACCAATGAGCACTTGCATGAGTATAAGAATGGCCCCGACACCATTGCATCCCAGATATAAAATCATGGCAGAGCAAGGTAAAGCTTACTTCTCTCACTAAACAAGAGAAAGTGGGGTAAAAGAGGTAAAGAAGAGGAAAGCAGGTGTTGAAGCTGTTTTATTTTTAATGTGTTGATTTGGTTATAATAGCGTTGTTTGTGAAAAAGCTCTCTATGTATTTTGCTGTTAAATGCATGTATGGCTTGTATGGCAAGACACGTAAAGATGACACGTAAAGATGGTCAGGCAAAAAGGTGGAGTGTTGCTATCTTGAGGATGCAGAAAGTGACTGTGCCATAGCTAGCTTGTATTTTTGTTGTGATTGTGAAAATCAGTCTGCTTAATTAGTTTACATCTGTACAACTGGCAGAGTTACAAAATGCTGCTAGGTGAGTTGTTGCCTTGTTAAGAAACGCATTGGCTAACGAAGCATTTGTTCAAATTTTTAGCTAACAGAGACTGTGGAAAAAACAGCACCAACTAAGCAGTAACACACTGATGTTGTGAACATTTAGCCATGAGAGCACAGGCACACAGAACTATCAGGAGAAAGTCCGAAACAGTAACACTGCCTGGGCAATTCACAAAGATATTTTCAGCTACCCCGCCATGAAACAACGCTGAACAGCAGCCGCATTGAGAACAAGCTAACATTAGCCTGACCGCAACACCAATGTAACACAGCGTCACAGTAACCACAGACATCTTAGCAATTTCGAAACATATTTTGAAAACAAATACAGCAGAAATGAAGCTGGGGTAATTACCTGTCAAGCAGAACTGTCTAACTCAGCATAGCTTTTTAATCCTTTCAGGTCCCATAGCTCTCTCCACCTCCACCTGATAAGACTGAAATACTTTTTAGTGGACCAGATAACTTCACCACCCACTTCAATCAAATATCAAACCTACAGCTAAGAATCTCGGAATCATATTTTATCAGTGTATGTCTTTTGACCTTCACATCACTAAGCTCATCCAGTCCTGGTTCCTGTAGCTAAGAAATATTGCAAAAATCAGATCAATACTCTCCTCTTCTGATCTCAAGCTATTAATTCACACCTTTATTTTCTCCCGCCTGGATTATTGTAATTCCTTTTACACATGCCTCAGCAAATCATCTCTCAACCGTTTACAGTTAGTTCAAAATGCAGCTGCCAAATTATTAACTAGAACCAGTTGTTGGTCCGATATCTCCCCTGTTCTTGCAGCCCTCCATAGGCTTCCTGTAAAATTAAGAATAAACTACAAGATCCTGTTAATTACATATAAAGCACTACATGACCTCACCCCCAGTTACATTTCAGACCTTCTAGTCCCATATTCTACTTCTCGTCCTCTCCGCTCTTCTAATCTTGGCCTGCTATCAATCCCACATTCTAATACCAGAACAATAGGTGACCATGCATTTGCTGTTGTAACCCCGACTCTCTGGAATCATCTTCCACAATCTGTCAGATCCGTTGAAGTTGCTAAAAACATCATAAAACAAGACATTAAAAAGCAAATTAAAAAGCAAAGTGAAAATAAACTAAAAACAGCAAAAACAGAAGCCAAAATATAAAAAAATGATAGTAAAAGCTACAGTGCAGATATAAATAATTAGAACAGTTATTAAATTAAATGTATTAAAATAGTTTAGTAAAAAGCAGCAGTGAACAGGTGAGTCTTCAGGCTTGATTTAAAAGAAGTGTCCCTGACGACCTGAGTGGTCTGGATGGTTCGTACTGTGTCAGTAGATCACAAATGTGTTTTGGCCCCTGACCGTTCAGCGCTTTGTAAACCAGCAGTAGTATTTTGAAGTCTACTTCTGACAGATAGGGAGCCAGTGTAAAGACCTCAGAGCTGGAGTGATGTGATCTACTTTCTTGGTCTAAGTGAGGATTTGAGCAGCAGCACTCTGAATCAGCTGCAGTTGTCTGATAGATTTTTTAGGGAGACCTGTAAAGACACTGTTACAGTAATCGAGTCGACTGAAGATAAATGCATGGACCAGTTTTTCTAGATCCTGCTGAAACATAAGTCTTTTAATCCTGGATATATTCTTGAGGTGATAGTAGGCCGACTTTGTTATTGTTTTAATGAGGCTTTGAAAATTCAGGTCTGAGTCCATGACTACACCCAGATTTCTGGTTTGGTCAGTGGTTTTCAACACTAATGATTGAAGCTGTGCGCTGACTTTTAATCACTCCTCCTTAGCTCCAAAAATAACTACCTCAGTTTTGTCTTTGTTCAACTGAAGAAAATTATGGCACATCCACTCATTGATTTGTTCAATGCATTTAACTAGGGCTTGTATGGGGCTATGGTCCCCTGGTGACATTGTGATGTAGATCTGTGTGTGGTCTGCATAGTTATGGTAACTAATTTTGTTGTTTTCCATAATCTGAGCCAGTGGAAGCATGTAGATGTTAAACAGAAGAGGCCCAAGAATGGAGCCTTGGGGAACTCCACATGTAATCTTTCTTTGATCAGATGTAAAGTTACCTATAGACAAAGTCGTCCCCGTCCTTTAAATAAGAACCAAACCAGTTTAGTACTGTGCCAGAGAGTCCAACCCAGTTTTCCAGACGGTCGAGTAATATCTTATGGTCAACTGTGTCGAATGTAGCACTAAGATCGAGTAGTACTAAGACTGAAACTCTACCACTGTCTGTGTTTAAGCGGATGTCAATAATCAACTTGACGAGAGCTGTCTCATTGCTGTGTTGTGGTTGAAAGCCTGACTGAAAGACATCAAAGCAGTTGTTCACTGTCAAAAAGTGGTTCAACTGTTGAAAGACAGCCTATTCGATTATCTTACTAATGGTAGATTGAATGACTTGGCTAGGATGTTCTTTTTTAACAGTGGCTTGATGACTGCTGTTTTCAGGGCCTGTGGGAAGACAGCTGAGGGAAGAGACAAGTTTACAGTCTGTATCAGATCTGATGCCATGACTTTTGAGACCTTTTGGAAAAAATCTGTAGGCATAATATCAAGGCAGCAGTGGGAGGATTTTAGGTGTTGTATAATGCCCTGCAGGTCTTTATTGTTAATCAGATAAAATTGTGTCATGGTGTTTAAATTGGTTTTAGATGAACACAGCACATATTCTGAACTTGATATTGAGTTACTGACTGCTTGTCTGATTTTTTCTGTAAAGAAGGAGGCAAATTCATTGCAGGCCCAGGCTGAGTGAAGTTCAGGTGCTACTGACATGGGAGGGTTTGTTAGCCTGTCAAAAATAGCAAAAAAGGCACGTGTGTTATTATTGTTCTCGGTGATGATATCAGAGAAGAACGATTGCCTTGCATTCCTCAGTTGTGAATTATAAATGCGTAAAGTTTCTCTTTATAGATGTCATAATGAGTCTGAAGATTTGTTTTTTGCCACCTGCGTTCAGCTTTCCGACACTCTCTTTTTTCATTTCTTACCAGTGTGGCATTTCTCCAAGGAGATCTTTTCCTACCAGAGACAATCTTTGTCTTAGTGGGAGCGATGGTATCCATTACATTTGCAATTTTAGAATCGAAATTATCTACTAAGTCATTGACTGAGACCCAGGATGGGGCAGGTGTGTAAGAGAAAACCTGGTTAAAAATGTCGCTGGTGTTTTCAGTGATACGTTTTGTAATTGCTTTTGTTTGAGTAATTGTCTGCACAAAGATAACACTCTCAAAGAAAACACAGGAGTGATCAGAGAGGGCAACATCTGTCACCACAATCTTGGAAATGTTTAGACCCTTGGAGATAATTAAGTCCAGAGTGTGCCCCTTATTGTGGGTGGGCTCTGTCACATGCTGAGTCAGCCCATAGTTGTCAAGATTGCAACACAGTTCTTTAGTCCCTCTGTCCTGAGAGTTGTCAACATGGATGTTAAAATCTCCAACAATTACAACACAGTCAAAGTCAATGCAGATCAAAGACAGCATTTCATTAAGTCATCAAAAAGTTTGCATAGTATTTAGGTGGCCTGTAAATATTCAGGAGCATGGTCCAAGGGGAGGTCTTCTGCTGAAGAGCCACATATTCAAATGAAGCAAAATTTCCAAAGAATAAGTGCTTGCATTGGAAGGACTCTTTAAACAAAATTACAACTCCACCTCCTCTCTTGTGCACTCTAGCCTCGCTTATAAAACTAAAGTTGGGAGGGGTTGATTCAATAAGAACAGCTGCACTGTTATATTGGTCTAACCAAGTTTCAGTTAAAAACATAAAATCAAGTTTGTGCTCAGTAATAAAATCATTGATTAAAAATGTTTTCCCTGCCAAAGATCTGATGTTTATTAAAGCCAGCTTTAATGTCTGAGGAGCCTTATCTGACCAAATGATTGGGACAGATTGTGGCTCAAAAGGAATGGACGCTTAATTTGCAGAATCACGTAAGTTCTTCCTATTTCGCAGTAGAATCGCCTTTCTTTTTCTATTACCTATCAGGACAGAAATTGTGGAACCTATTGGCATACAGAGCCCGGGCTTATCCTGGAAAGAGTCATGAATGCCATTATCCTTACAGCCTGGACCCTCCACATATCAGTTTGAGCTTGGTACATTTTGAACACAAGCAACCATATCAACCTTATCAGGCTGGGCAGACAGAGCATGATGCCGCTGGGGAGCAGGAGGGGGAGGGCGTTGTGGCTGTAATGGCTGTGTTGGAAGCCTCTAGGGTTGGAGGGGGGTGGAGTCCCCTCCTCTCGGCTCTGATATCTCTCCAGTTCTCTCCTCGGGCAGGGACAGACAGGGTTCTTCCTCGAGGTCTTCTTTCCGTGCTGATTCCTCTTGTCTCTTGTCCTTGTCCTTGGCATTGAGGACTGATGGGTGACGCAAGGAGTAAACTAGGTTAGAGGTGAACAGTTTTACTCCTGACTTGTTAAGGCAAATTCCATCTGATTTAAAAAGATGTCTGTGTTCCCAGAAAATGTTGAAATTGTCAATAAAGTGCACTGAATAAACAGCACAAGCAGATACAAGCCACTGATTCAGTGCCAGCAACCTGCTGAATCTCTCATCTGCTTTTCTGACCGGTGGTATAGGGCCACTGATAAACACATCTGCATCCAGAGAGCATGTGTTCAACAGACGATCCAGGGTCCAGCAACAGTGGAGTAAATCTGTTGTGCACTAGCTGCCACTGCACTGTTGGGGAGGTTTGTTGCTGTCCCTTTCGCAGCTGTCCACCGCTGTGTCTTACCAACTACCGGGGTTGAAGAGGCGCTCTGCCTGGGAGGTAGTGAAGGCCAGCCGGTCTCATCACATATCTCAGCTTGCTGTGCTCTGCCTGTAATTCGTCATCCCATTTCCCAGGGACGTGATTTACTCTTGGGCTTTATACTGCAGCAAGTCAGCAGGGGGCGCTCAAAATGTTTTAGCTTCACTTTTAGGGAGCTGTCATGTCGTCCATCTATATATACAATCTTTGGTTACTACCAACTGTCATATGCTTAGACTCTCTTCTCATTTGTAAGAGGTTTTTGAACTGCCACTGTAACAACCTTCTCTCCCAATATAAGTTCACTGTACGTGTTTGTGAGCACTTGCGGGCCATGTGACGCGTTCCTGTACTCGGACTGCAGCTTTAAAGGAACGACATGCTTTGGAGGAACAGGAACAGTGAATTAAATGCCCTCGTATTCCAGCTCTGCTCCTGTTTTGGGCCTTCTACTGTGCTTAATTATTGTCCCCGCTCCCGTGAGTGTGATGCTTTGTCTCTGACCAGCGGCTTGGAGGAGGAGAGAACCACCATTGTGCAATTTATGTTTGAATCAGTAACCAGCAAAGCTGTCCGTTTCATTAAAAACAATTTCGTGATAATAATCATCCCCTCCACCCAGACAGATGTGATCATTACAGCACTTCCCAGTGAACATTTTCCAAGGACCCCCTCACAATTGAAACACCGATTAGGCATATGCTTACTAACATTTTAGGGCTGCACCTTCATTCAAAACGTGTGTGGCCCAAGCCAGCGCTCCCCAGAACGTGACGCCCTAGGAGACCGCCAGCAATGGGTTACAAGATCCATTTCTGCGCACGTAACTTTAATCAACTTTTATCAATGATAAACAGAAAAAGATTTCAGTTTGAATCATGTTAATACAACTAAGCCTATATACTTAAAAACAGAGTGTCATTTTTTCAAAATTCTTGTGGATTCAACTTGACAGCATTAATACTCTGGCCCTAAATGGTTCTCATCTGTAGACATGCAGTTTTTAACGATACAGCACAATTTTATATTTTATTATTAATGTATTATAATTATTTTGCAGACCCCCAGGCCATGGTTCGCAGACCCCACTTTGAGAACCACTGGGCTACAGTACTGCCTATTTGTAATGCATCTTACAGACTGCTCTGTAAACGCCATAGACTGTATAAATAATGGACGTAGTCTCAGTGACGTCACCCATTGGTTTCTGAAGCAGCGTCTTGAAGCCTGAATTGCACCGTAAATGTTTGATAAACACTGTAAAGGCTAACAAGCAGCTAAAGCAAGCACAGTATGCCTGCTACTTAGTGCTAAAAATATTTCAATACAGTAACACTTAACTCACCGAAAAGCTGGAGCTCAGACTTGTTGCACAGCCATAAAGTTCCATAAATCCCACAGAGACAGATTATTTGTCCAAACTTTGAATGAAAAAATCCCCAAAAGTCTCCAACAAACAGGTGAAGTTAAGCTCAGTGTCTGTGTGTCTGTGTTGACCTCTAGCAGACAGCCAGCAGGATCCACCTGTCAATCAAGTGATCCAGCCCCTATGATTTAGGGCTTAATATAATTAAAACTGGTATGTTATAAAAAAAATTCACCCCCTGTACAGTTATCTTGAACAATAAAATTAGCTATTTGTAACAAAACCGTTTTTTGTACCAGGCTGTAAACATGTTTATTTCAGCTGTAAAAATGGCATTTTCCCCATTGTAATGTTATTTCTTGTTTTCTGGAGCCAGCCTCAAGTGGCCACTCGAGGAACTGCAGTTTTTTGCACTTCCGAATTGGCTTCATTTTTCAACACCGGAGGTTGCCGCTTGGTAAACGCACAGTGTAGGCTATAGAAAGGTAATTCATTGATGGTTCATTCAGGAGCCTATTAACGTCTGCGTGGCGTATTGGGAAAAACTTTTTAATGTGCATCGTCACGTTGTTTCCACCAGGGTTTTCCTGGTGTTATCAAAGCTCGTAATGATGACGACCGCTCTTTGTGGAGTAATACAATTCTTCTTCTTCTTGTCTTCAATTCTTTTGCTAATATCTATTAGCACATTTGGCGGAGAGCAGCCTTCAGTGTTTGTCTGCTCTCAGCTGAGCGCCCCCGTCTCTTGCCTTGGAGCTCTAAGCCCCAAACAAGGCCACTAACTATCTCTCTCAGACAGAAGGAGTAACAGTAAATCATGTACAAGACCCTGGAGAGGGGTAGACAATATCCTTGCAATTAACCTTAGCTGATTATACCATGATTATTGACAATATACTATTAAAGAAGTTAAAACACATAATCAACAGGTTAACATTAAAATGTCCTTCACAATTAACAAAAGAACAAGGCAGATGACGGCTTGGCGGCGGCGCATGGCGTGCATACTCATGCTGTAATATAAAAATACACAATTAAATTAGATCTTTAAAGTTTTAATTAATATAGGCCTACACAGTAATACATAAAGACAAATCTATAAGAGCCTTAGGCCCTGTGAATATACAAGGAGCCTCATTCACTGTCATTAGACTATAAAAAAAATCATGTCATAAAAACTGTGATGCAGACTTGCAGCGCTGAGAGGGGGGGAGCACGGAGGGAGGCAGGGAGCGGGTGAAGTGATGACGTGATATAAAACTTTGTTTGATCGTGAAGCCTGATGCTCCTCTACAGCTCTGTCGTTTATCAGTTAAGTATATAAACTACACAGCAGACTGGAGTCTCTGTTAACAGTGACAGACAGACAAAGATCCATGTGATTAACCCACAGTTCCACGTCTATGTGCTCCCCGTGCTGCGTTATTATAAACTATGATGAACTGATCAAAGGTTACAGCTCCTACTTGTGTCATTCACAGCATATGGTAAATGGACTGTACTTTTACTACATGTCACATTCACCCATTCACACACACATTCATACACTGGTGGCAGAGGCTGCTACGTAAAGTCCCCAATTGTCAATCAGTTATCACATTCATACCCGTTGACTATGCCACCGGGAGCAATTTGGGGTTCAGTCTTGCCCAAGGACACTTCGACATGTAGCCTGAGGCTAGCCTAGCTGTCTGTGGAAATACAGAAAGATCCAGTGGCGTCGTTTTTGGTCCGGAGTTGATTTTAATGTACTGTAGTGGAACAGAACTTTAGTTTCATTTGTTATTGGGGGTGCAATAGAGCTTTGCCCAAGAATGATGGTCGTGGCGTGATGTATTAATATATGTTAATATATATATAGAGTAGTTTGTGAAATCAGGAAGCGATGCAGCGGTTGTGGATAGCAAGCAGAAACAAACCTCTGTGAGCAGAAAAGGATAAAAAAAGAGTCTTTTAAATGGCTAGTTCAGCCTCAAAGCCCTGCTAGATGGTTCTAATAATAATAAACATACATTTGCATAAAGGAAGCATATTTGTCCATTCCCATGTTGATAAAAGTATTAAAAACTTGAAAAAAATCTCTGTAAGGTAAATTTACGACAGGTAAAAAAGTGTGCAATTAATCGCGCGTTAACTATGGACAACCATGCTATTAATCATGATTAAATATTTTAATCGATTGACAGCCCAAATATATATACACACACACACACACACACACACACATAAACATAGATAATTGTCATTGTCATTCAGTCAATTATTTATTGATTACTGATTACTGATTACTGATTGATTATCGTATTTTATTCACACTTGCTATTGATTTATTTAGTAAAGACGGGTGATGAACAATAGAGAGTGAAATAAATTAAGTGGAAAATAATGCTCATTGAGTCTGCTGTACAAATGCAATTAGCTCAATTTAATATTTTATAGGATAAAATAAGCATATGTCTACTTGTATTGCAAAAATGAAGGAGATTAAAGCCAATAGCCAATTTTAATTAGAAGCAATGTTGGCACACATGGAAGGCAGAAATAGTTACAGCCACAGTTTCTCCTTAAACTAGGCTTATAAGCCTCTTCACTGTTATGACATCGGCCAACTTATCATTGGACATTCTGTTGTCATATTTTATCTCTTATGGTGTGTACACACCATTAGACTGTACTGCACTATTGGCTGAAATCTCTGTATATAGTTAGACTTGTATTTACGGCACCCATATATATTCAAGATGGCGGCGGCGGTGGGTGCTGCTGCTGGAGGCTCTGCTTGCCCTAGCACAAAACCTGCAATTTACAAAACGGATAATGGGAAGGTTTTAGTGGATGAACTGTTAAACTTTATCGTGGTTAAGATGTAGACACTAAGCCATGATGAAATTGTTTTGTTGACAACAAACAACTTTTCATCTGAGTGGACTGAGGAGTCCAAGCGGCTTTTGTTTGATGTATGCCCGAATACCACGCTAAGCTGTGTCGCACACAAAGGCCCGCAGAAGGACATGAATAATATCAAGGCCTGTTTGAAGGTTCTAAATGAGTGTGGTGAAAATATTCCGCGGTTTGTTTCACATTACTTGGATGAACTGCCACCTGTAGGGTTTGGCAATATGGACGCCTCGGCGCTGCTTAGTCGAGTGAAGCAGCTGAGCCAAGAAGTCTCTGGCCTGAGGAGGGCATTGGAAACACAGGCAGAAGTAAGTGAGAACTTGGGGGCAATTGTTGCAGCCATGGATCGCTGAGTGACAGCGGTTGAGACGCACCGCACATCGGACTACAACCCTGGGACTGCTGGCACTGCACGAGAGGGGGTGCGGGGGCTAGCAGGCCCTGTTCGTCAGGAGGAGTCAACAACGTCTCCCCCTGGATCGTCACGTCTCTGGACACTGGGATCGCCAGCACCTCACGCGGGGGGGGGGGGGGGGGTGAAGGGGCCGGTGGGCTCCGCTCAACAACAGGAGCTCCTGGATGTAGCAGTAACATCGCCACGATCACAACTACAGTCCCCACAGTAGAGCGTTGTTGTGAAAGAAGGTCGCAAAAAGTCGGGGGCCCTGAAAGCAACTGTGCCACCGAAACCCCACAACAAGCAAGCTCACTTGAAACGTGAGCAGAGGAATGGGGGAATAATTGGAACCGGCACTGAGAGCAACATTGGAGTGGTGAAAACAAAGCTTGTGAATTTGTTTGCCACTAGGTTTTCTCCCTCTCTGGATGCAAACATACATGACTATTTATCTGAGAAATTAGAGAATGAAACAGTGACGTGTCGAAAGATCGAGTCAGCCCGCAGCAGGTATGGCTCATTTCACATCACCGCTGAATGTAACAATGTTGCTGATATGTACGATCCAAAACTCTGGCCTGCCGGGACTTATGTTCGCTGCTATTATGAGGCCCCAAGGTTTTTGGTAATGAGGGGTGGGAGTGAACTGAATTGCCATGGTACACCTGCAGCTCCACACGAGAGCAAGTCTGCATGGTAGCTGCTTACAATGTGTAAAAAGTAATCTGTTTGTAGTGGATAATGTAGAGTTTAATGATGGTGTTATTGTCACTTCTGCCGAAGTCCATGAAGCAATATTGAAGTTAAGAGATAATAAGGCCTGTGGTCTGGATAATATTACAGCTGAACATATTAAACTTGCCAGTAAGAAACTGGACCCACTGGTGGGTATATGCTACACATGTTTTTTTGTTCATGGAGTGTTACCTGATTCTTTGCTCTCTGCAGTTATCAAAGCTAAAGTGGGGAAGCCGAACAAAGTGCTGGAGACAGTTCTACTGTGTAGACTTGAGAAGAACGTCCTGTCTACTGACAACCAATATGGTTTTAAACGAAAGCATGGCACTGGTTTATGCATTTTTGCACTAAAGGAAATTTTAGATAAATATAATTTCCACATAAAAATTCCACAATGTTCATGTGCTTCATTGATGCTTCTAAAGCATTCGATTGTGTTAATCATGAGAATTTATTTGTAAAATTGTCTAAAAATGGGGTCCCTGGTTTTTTAATTAGAATCTTGGTTTATTGGTACTCGCATCAGGCAATGAGAGTGAGATGGGGGAATGTAACATCTGTTCCCTTCCATGTGACCAATGGTGTTCGCCAGGACGGAATTTTGTCTCCTTTTCTTTTTAATATATATATGAATGATTTGTCTTTGATTTTAAATGCATGTGGTACAGGTTGTAGGGTTGGTGACTCACTAATTAATCACCTTATTTACGCAGATGATTTGGTCATTTTTAGCCCATATAGTGCTGGTCTCCAACAGCTTCTGAGAATATGCACACAGTATGGTGATTATTTTGATATAAAATGCAAACGCTAAAAAGAGTAAGATCAAGATTGTCAGAAGTAGAGAAGACAGACAGTCAACCTTCCCTGACTTCTATCTGTCTGGCACTGCACTCAGTGTGTGCAGTGAGATTACATATTTGGGCCATATTATCGCAAATGACCTATCTGATGACAAGGATATCTATAGGCAGAGTTGGAAGCTGTATGCTCAAGCGAACATGCTGTGTCGTAAGTTTAGCATGTGCTCTGTATCTGTGAAGATCTCACTCTTTAGAGCATATTGTACACCTTTGTATACTGCCTACCTGGGGTGTCGTTATAAACAAGGCAGCATTAGAAAACTCACAGTGGCTTATAACGACAGCATGAGACTGCTGCTGAGAGCTTCAAGAAGCTCCATTGCAAGCCATATGTTTGTCAGTGTAGGGGTACCTACCTGCTCTGCTGTTTTACGTTACCTGATTTATAGATTTATGTGTAGGGCATCTGAGTCAGAAAAGACTTAATCGCTGTTCTGGCTAACCCTGTACGCAGCTCTGTCGGATTTTATTCCAGACTGTGGAACCATTGGCAAACATGTCTGTATGTTAGACTTTGAACATTGTGGAAGGCATTGTATTTTTTTTACGTTTTTTTTTCACTTGTGTGTGTGGTTTTTTTTTTTTTGTATTTTGTGATATGGATCCCCCAGAGTCTGAAATAAAGAATAAAGTACCATTATTGTCATTTTAACTTACCTTGTGCATTTTAATTTTAGATTCTTACTCATCACCATCATTCAATATTTGACTTTTTTTGTCATTCAAGTTTTTATTTCAATTTTGTGCAGTCAAACATATAAAAAAAGTGTGCAGTGCAATGGTTGAGCTCGTTTGGACTGAGGATGAGGAGCCCGGGGTGGATAAATCCAGTGGGACAGGAGTAGATCAGGGTCAGACAAGGAAGCAGCTGTGGTGGATGTTGGCTGTATTGCACCTTGCCACCTGAAACAATCGAATGATGCATCTACGAAGACAGAAGACAGAAAAACTGTTACAAAAAGGAACTCAGTAGATGAACTTCAAATTAAAGAAGATTAAATCAAGCAACACAGCCAAGTCTTTAAATGTGAAAACATTTAAACAGCTCATTTTCGCCGAACAGCCTGAACGTCTTATTAAGACTTCCTTTTTTTGCATTGTTTACAGAAAAAGAAAGAGATTTTCTTGTGATTTACTTTAGTTAATGGGTCTTACCGTAGCCGAAATTTCAACATCATGATGCAGATCTGTAAAAATTAAAAATGAAGCTTTGACAGGTGTAAAAATCACTAAAACTGTTTGACTGGGGATTGACCCGCTGCAGGGGATCCGGTAAGGAGTCCACAAGAGATGTCTGACTTTGGAATCAGGAGTCTTTATTGCGAAGGCAATTTACTGACATTGACTATGTGGTTCTGGAATAAAATCAAAGGAAAATAATAAACCACTGACCATAACTGAACATCAACCCAATATAATGCAGTAATAATGACAATATGGCATTCTGATGCAGTATTAATAAGGCTGGCTGACAAAAATGCACATTTCCTGCATAGTTATGAACTGGGGTTCTGCCCCTTTAAGAGCTGATCATGTGACTCAATGCTGGGCTGTCTAGATGCCACATTCGCCGCGAACCTAGCTAAAACAATAAACTTAACAGTAACAGACACTATGATTAATCAAAGGTATAGAACAACTGTGACTCACGTTTCTATGCACACACAACTTCAACAGATCATCTTGACAACTAGACTGTCTAAAGTCCGTTCTGGAACACTGGGTCTCCGTTTCCTCAGCCGTTGCAGTTGTAGACGATAGATTATAACAGTCTCTTAACTCGAATGCTGATTGGACGAAGCTCAATTGCCCGCACCTCGCGAGTGCGCGAGCGGGCGAGAGCGGAAGCGGAGACCAGAGAGAGCGTAAGGGCGAGAGAAAGAGAGACAGGATGAAAGATAGAGAAGTCCAGTGCAGATAATGGCCTTTTCTACAACAGGTCTGTCCTCAAGACGAGATAACTTTACCCGGGAGGCAGTGTGTTTTACCCCGATAGTTGGGACACACCCTCTGGTCCCCCTTTTTAAAAATGGGAACAACCACCCCGGTCTCCCATTCCATAGGTACTGCCAGAGACCTCCACGCGACATTGAATAGGCGTGCCAGCTATGACAGCCCAACAATGTCCAGAGCCTTTAGCATCTCAGGGCGAATCTAATCTACACCTGGCGCCTTGCCACTGAGGAGCTTCTTGACTACCTCAGCGACCTCTGCCACGGATATAGATAAAGCTTCCCCTGGACCTTCAGATTCTGCCTCCTCAGCAGAGGACGTTTTGGCTGGGTTCAGGAGTTTCTCAAAGTGTTCCTTCCACCGCCCGACAATATCCTCAGTCAGGGTCAGCAGTTCTCCACCCCTGCTAAAAACAGCTTGAGCCAATCCCTGCTTCCCCTTCCTGAGTCGTCTAATGATTTGCCAGAACTTCTTTGAGGCCAACCGAAAGTCCTTCTCCATAGCCTCCCCGAACTCCTCCCACTCGGTACCTGTCTGCTGCCTCTGGAGACCCCTGGGCTAACCAAGTCCGAAAGGCCTCCTTCTTCAGCCTGACAGCTTCCCTCACCGTCGGTGTCCACCAATAGGCTCTCAGGTTGCCGCCACGACAGGTGCCGACAGCCTTCTGGCCACAACTCCTTGTAGCCGCTTCCACAATGGAGGCTTTGAACACGGCCCAGTCGGATTCCATGTCCCCAACCTCCCCCGGGATGCAAGAGAAATTCTTCCAGAGGTGGGAGTTGAAGACCTCGCGGACAGGGGCCTCCGTCAGACGTTCCCAGTTCACCCTCACTACATGTTTAGGTTTACCAGGTCTGTCCCGCAGCCTCCCCCGCCATCTGATCCAACTTACCACCAGGTGGTGATCAGTTGACAGCTCTGCTCATCTCTTCACCCGAGTGTCGAAAACATGTGGCCGCAGGTCTGATGAAACAACCACAAAGTCGATTATTGATCTACGGCCTAGGGTGCTCTGGTACCAGGTACACTTAAACTTACAGGACTTAACGGACCGGTGCCAGATACCTCAGCACACCTTCAGAGGTCTAGTGGAGCCAATGCCTCGATGGGTCAGGGCTGTTTTGGTGGCAAAAGGGAGACCTACACAATATTAAGTCTATTATATAATAATGTTATGGCTTATCGATATATTTATTTAAACTAAGTACTTTTAGAGCTTTCCCGGTATAAATGTAACTGGAGGTGGAGGAAGTGTTTAAATAAATCAGTTTCCCTTCCTGATACGTATTCTAATACCTATTTAAGTTTAAAATCAAATTAATAAATGTATAACCAATGTATATGGAATGGGAGATGAGCTCATTAAACGCTGTCAATAAAGAAAAAGTAGGGTTTCTAGTCCTATATAAACCCTTTCAGTGTTTAATGCTGCAGTAATGACTGTACACTCATTGTACATTATCCCTTACATAAAGACCTACCTGCTGTTTATCATCCTTTACATACCAACCTGCTGGCTGTACATCATCCTGCTTTTAACATGCCTATTCACCAAAGAAATCACTAATTTACACTAAATATTATTATGAAATGATTTTATTTGTCACAAATTAACAATGACAATAATGACAATGGTCCACATGATCCTGAGTTTCCTGGTTACTTTCCAATAGATTTACTGGATAACTTCACAGAGAGCCTTATGGTTCATCTCATAAGCCCAAAAAATACAGAGAAATACACATACATCATTCAAGCAAACAGAAACAAACAAGAGTCCTAACCTACTAGTTAAACACTTTATTTATTTTTAACAACTTTGTTACCTACTTAAAGCCCCTTTGAGGAGTTTTTCGCTGGTTATGAAACAGACTGAAATTAATTCTGACGACTCTATATGACCTACAAAATCAAACCAGACGAACAGCGACAAGATTGATTATTTCTATATACTTATTTTTAATGCCTGAAACTGCCGGCAGGGGGTAGATGTCAGAGAAGCGATTAACTGCACGCTGCCTTTGTTTACATTTACCAGGCAAAAATTTAAAGTGAATGATACATATGGCTGTTAAAAGAAAGCAGGAAGGTTTTTTTTGTTAAAAACCTTTAACACTTAAGCAAAGAGATTAGAGGTACAACTTTGTCCACAGGGGGCGCCAAAATCAACACAAACCGAAAGTTCCTCACAGGCTCTTTAATAAATACCACTGCAAAATGCACATTCACATTTTCAATGCTCTTCTAAAATTCAGTATTGATGCTGCTTGTGTTAATAAGCTTGACACATCCAGAACCAGACAGAAAGAGAGAAACGAAATTCACCATCCTCTAAAAAAAAGGATTTTCCCAGAGTGTACTAGTTGTTCAATAACTTTATATTCATACTTTCCAGCATGATTTCCAGTTTTGAACATTTTGTTTTGGAGTATTTCAAAGTAATGGTTCCAGGCTCCATCTCTGTTTGCTCCAAAGCCAAACACACTGACCTGGGAAGAACAAAAAATATGCTGTTACTAATAACTTTTTTTTGTCGTAAATTTAAAATGTGCATA
The DNA here is from genome assembly GCF_022749685.1 of Semicossyphus pulcher. Taxonomy (NCBI): domain Eukaryota; kingdom Metazoa; phylum Chordata; class Actinopteri; order Labriformes; family Labridae; genus Semicossyphus; species Semicossyphus pulcher. The sequence continues at coordinate 26,939,691 of NW_027211726.1, forward strand.
TCTACAGATAAAACCTTTTCAAAAAATCTAGTATGCCCATGAAAAAAAAACAGTATTCACAAACATTCCTCAGAGAAAAGTAGCTGTTTCATATGTCTGTAAAGGTTGTCAGTCTATCCAGGTCGAAGCTTAACCCAAAGGGCAACTGGACTTGGTTGAAGTTACACCTCATCAGAAAGGCTTCGTCAGTTCTAAACTGACAGGTGGACAGAGCAGGAACTATAAGCCTCTGTAGGTCATTAGTATGCAAATAGATGTGTAATCAATTAAGAATTGTTAACCCGGGCTGTTTGCCTAGAGAATCCTTAACTCCCTCTGGTGTTGGTGGGTCGTTGGGTTTACATTATAGGTGGTGGCCTGAGACATCACCTTTCACTGTTAAGAGAGATGGTTTCTGGCTCTGTTCACCAGTCAGTTTAGTAACTGAAGAAGCCTTTCAGATGAGAGGTGAAACATCTTCAAGAACTTCAACCAAGTCCAGTTGGCCCTTGGATTAAACTGTTTTATGTGAACATCATTATTCACACAAAACAACTGCAAAGTAGCATTACCTTCTATGTAACTCTCTTTCTCTCTTAGTCATAGAACACTTTTTAACCTGAAACACGACCCTCTTCAGCCACTTTTGCACTTCCTCCTGGAGCCAGAGGCTGGTTAGCCTAGATTAGCAAGACTGGAGATGAGGAAATAGCTACATAACAAACTGTCCCTTTCTAACTTCTGTTTTATACATTCTACATTACCAAGATGTGTTAATCAGTTAACTGCAGTGTTACGGCTGTTAGGTGATTTTTTTTAACCTTTGGACAGAGCCAGCAGAGCTGTTTCCCTTTTCCAATCCTCATGCTGATTTAAACTACCCAGCTTCTGTTTCCAGCTACGTATTAAACATCCTATTCATGTTCTTATCTATCAATCATCAAGAAAACGTAAAAGCAGATCTCCCAAATTATGAAGTATTGCTTTACACATTGTGCAGGCACGTTACCCTGACTCAAAATGAACACAAATGCAATGCTTTTATTTAAAAAAAAAAAGATTTTAAAGATTTTTTTAAACTCTAAATTGTTATTTGTCTCTCAACCGTTTTTTTTTTCTTGTATTTGCTGAAGCATTACGATTTCTTATTGCCACAAACTGTAAGTGGAATAGCATGATTAATAATGGTAGTGTGATGTGAACCTACCTCATCACAAATTTGCAGGCTGAGAATCAAAGTCATAAAGCCAGCAGACGGGTACTTGCCCTTCTTTTGCAGCCACGTTTCATGAACATATTTCATGAAAGCTGGATTTAGGATCATCACCTGTTATAAATCAGACTTTAACCGACACTTAAAAATAGCTTTTTTTCTGCAGTCAATGCACATTACTATACGTTTTTTTACTCATTCAAAATTTATATGCAAGTTTGATGCAAAATCATTCGAAATACTCACCAAATCCTTGTTTGCTCTACTCTGTGAATTCACGTTCCTGTTGGAGGTAACGTTTGTTGTTAAATTCAGCAGGAAATGACCTGGTTCAATATTTCCTGTCATACATATCGTCCTGTCGTACATCATTTCACACATTATACATCATTGTCAGCCATTGCATAGGAGTCATGACCGTTGCTGTTTTTCTTGCAAAGGGACAGTGGGGGGCCATTATGATGAGAAGACCGTTTAGTTTAAGTTAGCCAGTACATGTCGTTCACCCAACACTCTCTCAATGGAGATACAAGCTCTCTTAACTACTTTATTCTGACAAATACACAACTTCAGTCAGTAACCACAACAGATAGAACCACGATGGAAAAGCTTATTCTTCAGCTAATGAATGAGCCAAAGATGTAGACTGTAACTTGGATAGCTTGGCATTTACTAGCCCTTCTCTCCTCTCTAGCACTACCCTCTCGTCCAAATATGGTCACTTCTGGCTCCAGCAAACCAACATGGCAGCGGCCGTAATGCTGAGGCTTTATATAGGCATTTGAGAAACCAATGGGTAAAGTTACAGTGGTCAATTATGTTTGCTGTACAGCAAGCTGTAATATAGTCAAAGAAGAAGAATACAGCAAAATGGCAACAACAACTTTTGTTTGATACGTACGCTGGTTCGAAAGCATTGAGGAGCCATTCCAAATCCCTTATCTTGAATGGAAACAGCACAAGATGAGTGGTGTTGTCCAGATAAATAGCACTCTCTGGATACATTACATGATGAGTTGTTTTGGTCCCAACATCTTTCTCATAGCCTTTGGTAGGGCCTTTGTTTATTCTAAATGAAACAGGGGAATACATATTAAATATCATGCAGCCAAAAGAAAACTAAATGGTGATTGAATTCGGCAGATACATTTTTACTCGATGAAACTAGAATGTTGTGAAACTATCAGAAAGACTTGAAGAACTTTAAAGGTGGCAGTAATTTTGTATTGAGTGTAAGAACTTTATTGTCTGATGATTTACCTTATTACAACATCATGAAAGTCTATTAGAGGTCCGTAATATGATCCATTCAAATGACCAGAATTCCCCACCACTGCACAAGTCCTGCAGCGGTCAGGGCTGGATTCTACAACATCTGGAACGGGTGGGAACACATGAAACAGCTTGTCCACTGTCATCTGGAAGGAACCGAAGCCGCGTCTTTCAAACTGTAGTTTCTGACAAACATAACAAGACAAATTATATTAATTGTATTTTCATTTAATCCCACCCACTATCTACGTGTAGTACTGCCTCATTTCTAGCCTTAATTCCCAATTTCACATGCCTCCAAGGTTGGTGTGAATCATAAAGTGTCACAAAGCTATTATAACTAAGGGTAAGTAAGGGCAAGCAGAAATAAGTGGCACCATGTTTAATGATGTAAACACAAAAAGTATACATTTCTTGTAACCTTAAAGAAGGTTATTTATTTAGAGGTTGTGTTTCATCAGTTGCCAACACCTTCTCCGTCCCGACTCGTCAAATATGGCTGCTTGGTCTTTGGCCCTAACAGCCAGTTCTCTATCGTGTCTATCTCTCCACCCTGTGGCCGCATGCGCAGGCATAAAATGCCCAAGTGCGCATACAATCACTAATTCGTTGATTTCCACTTGGGAGTGGAAGACGTGAGAGAGCAGAAGTTACAAGAGAGAAGTTTGGTTCTTAGTGTTCTTAGTTCTTTGGAAGTTAGTGAAGAATCCACTTTGTGTAAGCAGGAGAGCTGCTTGCGTGGGCCCCTCTCTGGATAGCTGATTTTCCTCTCTTAATCCATGGTAAAGGATTTCAAAGGGGTACCGTATGACATATTGCACGATTTGCTCTGTTAACGCGTCCAGGTATAGCCTACTATCAAAGCTGACCCAGTCAGCAGGTATAGTGTGGCGTCCCTTTCTGTCTAGCTGAGAAGGGTACTGTACAGCGTATTGTAGCATTTGCTCTGCTAACGCGCTCAGATACGGAGTTGCAACAGGTCTTCTCACTTCTCCCTAAACTAATGAGAGAGCAGGAAGAGGCAGCTGGCAGGGCCATGACAGGACTTTGGGGAGTTAAGCGGCACCTATGTCTGTCACAGTCCATGCTGCATCTGCATTATTTATTATTATTATTCATTATTTCCTGTGGGCCTATATAACAAATCTAAATGGCATTTAGAAAGCGAACTATGAAATGTTTGTGACCTTTATTTAAGCTCATGTGGAAAGACAGGGCTGTCAGCCCAGCTGAAGCCGCAGCCGACATGCACCCAGTGTGAACACCTTGAAAGCGCGAGCCGGAGCGCGTGTGTGCAGTCTGAAGCAGCCGTTAGACTTTCTAAATATAGCAGTCATAAGTTCGCTAAGTTAGCTCTTATAAATAAGCAATAACCAGTTGCATTTTCAAAAGTAAAGTTTGCAGACAAACATTTCACATTTTATGGTTTCATATTTTTGGTTGCACAACAATCATTAACACGAGTTTGTGTGTTGAGGGCTGAATTTGGTCAGGTTCATGCACCATCAGAACCCAGTATGGTTTAGAAAATAAATCCTGGTTTGGGTTCAAATAGATACTTATGTAAATAAACCTCCACTATAAGCAGACTATGGCACTTATTATACTACGTCACCAGACTCTGACACCACATCAGAACAATAAGCTGGTGGACATGCTAATGATGCTATAGGGGTACAGCTGCAATTTTTAAATGTTTGCCCACTGACCCAACTGCACAATTTGACGAGTTGGGAGTGAGACCGAGGCTGCAGTTTGCAACCTATTTTGGTTTCCAGTGCAAAAGGTGCTGATGTAACCATAGTTATAGTTGCCAGTTGTTAGTATATCTCACAATTCACAGTGAACAAAAAAGAGAATACTGGTGCTATGTCTTTAAGGATAAGTTGACATTTAGCTTTCACCAGTTGAAAGCCTCCTTTGATGTTTTGTCGTGTCTTGACAAAAAGGGCTTATGAGATGCATTTACAACCTTCCTAAAGCCTGGATCATCATCGTTTAAGCATTTGTGACATGCACAAAGGCTTGACTGCTGAGATCCGAAGGAATGCAAAGTGTGCTCCCATGTTAACAGCACACCAATTACAGCAGGGATACACAGAAGGTAAAAAAGACATCTGAGTTTGCTTTCATTCAATATGGAGAGCATCTTGGCAGCTTGAAGCTCTTCAGTGAAGAACAGAGGCAATCTGTGGATACAATATGTAATAAAACACATTAGTCAGTTTATTATCACAGAAACCCTGTCATGAATAAGCGTACAGCAAAACAGAAACATACAAAAAAACAACCAACCTAGAGTACTACAGTAACACTGGAACAAAAACATTAAGCTGGTGATCTATATTATGTGGGACTCCGTAGTTTTCTCTGGACCCCTGCCTACTCTGACCAGTGATGACATGTATCGTGTCGAGGTGGTGTCCAGCAAACGATGTGGGCTTCACAGATAACTGGCAGACATTCTGGGGAAAGCCTGGTCTGATTAGGAGAGACGGCATGCATCCCACTTTGGATGGTGCAGCTCTTTTGTGTCTTAATATGGCTAAGTTTGTTAGTTGTAAAACCTGACAAGCCAGAGTTGAGACCAGGAGGCAGAGCTGCAGTCCTACATGCTCCTCTGCGCTTCCCTTTGAGCTGTTTCCCAGCCACAATGTTAATGTGATAGAGACTGCGTCTACCCCCCAACCCAGGCCTTTTATTGCAGTTAATTTAAAATTGAATTATTAAACAACTAAATAATTAAAATAAATTAAAATTAAAACAAGTTGTGCCAAAAAAATGAAAATAAAATGTGGTCTGTTAAATATCAGATCTCAGTCATGTAAAGCTCTATTAGTAAACGATCTGATATCAGATAATCATATTGCTTTATGTGATACTCACAAAATAAGTATTTTGTTGAGATTATTACTTTTTGTTTCCTTTCCTCTAAGAATCACTTTGTGGTTAATTGCAATTGTATTATTTTATTTTATTCTGTCTATTTTATTTATAATAAGAAGTTACAGAGAAGCACACTGACATGCTGTTGCATAAAATGGACACTTGGTGGCAGCACTGACCAGTAGCGTCACTGGGACTTTGCAATGTGCAGCGGGAGTTTGGCTCATAATCCAGATAGATGGAGAAAGAGCAACAGTTCTCCTGCTTCGCTGATTCCTGTGTGATATTTCTAATATTTCCAGGTTAGTTACTTGTTTTTAATGTGGTTTCAGATGTTTATAAACTAATATGAATCCCCGATGATGTGTGATCTTTGAGCTAAAAGTGTTTTAAAAGTATGAACATTTAAGTGTTACGGTACGTGTCGGTTGTAGATGAGAAAATGGCGCCTGACGTCGTAGCGTCGTGAATCCTTTCGTTTATTTCTTTCGGCTCCTGGACATTTGTGAGTTATTTCTGTGTGCGAAAAGAAGTTGTGTGTGTGATACATTGTTAAAAAGGAAAGCTAATGCTAATCTGCAGGTTAAGATCAGCTACGACTGCAGCCCTGTTTAAGTGGCGCGCACGTAGCCATTGATATGGTTCTGGTTCATGAATATAGCACTAAGCTATGAGGTAGCCACGTTTAGCATTCCAGTTTGCGTTCATATATATAGTGTAAATGTAATATAGCTTAACTGCAAGAGAGATTTATTCTGTTATGTCAAGTTAACATTTATAAAATGTATAGTTATTACAAAAAATTACTCTTTGATGAGAGGTTAAAGATGACGTGTGTTTGAGGGAGAAGCTCACACATGGTTGATGATAGACAGAAAACGCAATTTAAAGTGAAACTGTTTATTTAATGTTTGCTTATCTGCCACTGTTCTGTAAAGCACTTTGGTCAGCTTACGTTGTTTTAAATGTGCTATATAAATAAATTTGACTTGACTTGACTTGACTTGACTATGAATGTTGAGAAGTTTATTTGTGGAAAATATGTTAAAAGAGACATTTCTGTGGAAACAGCCTTTTAAAGGACATATGGTGTCATGTATTCCAAATGTGGATATAACCTTTGCTTTAATGTAAAGCAGATAAAATAACAGAAAATAATTCATTATTGCAGTTGAATGTTTAAAGTGAATATGTAAATAAATAATCCAGATAGATGGAGAAAGAGCAACAGTTGTCCTGCTTTGCTGATTCCTGTGTGATATTTCTAATATTTCCAGTTCACTCCACCAGTGGATTATCTACATATATCTGTCAGTGGAGACCTAGCCGGGACCTGCTACATTTACTCTCTTTAACTGAAACTTGGCTGTGTCAGGAAGAATATGTTAGCTTAAATGAATCCACTCCTCCCAGTCATCTTAATACTCATACTCCTCGAGACACTTGTTGAGGTGTTGGAGTGGCAGCTATTTTCAATTCTAGTGTTCTAATCAACCCTAGACCAAAACTTAGTTTGAGCTCTTTTGAAAGCCTTGTTTTTCACATCCAGCTTGGAAAACTTGAATTCTCAGTTTTTATCAGATTTAGTCCTGAGTACAGATAAAATAATTACTGTAGGTGACTTTAATATTCATGTGGATGTTGATAATGATAGCCTTAGCATGGTGTTTATGTCTCTCTTGGACTCTATTGGCTTCACTCAAAGTGTAAACTAGCCTCACCACTTTAACCACACCCTCGACCTTGTTCTAGCTTAAGGCCTTGAAACCAAAAACTGTGTCTTTCCACAAAATCCTCTTTCATAGGATCACTATTTTGTAACATTTGATGTCCTATTAACTGACTACACTCCAGTTAAGAAAAATGTACTCATAAGATGTTTGTCTGATAGGGCTGTAGCTAAATTTAAGGAAGCAATTCCAGCTGCTTTTAATTCTATACCATATTTCTCTTATGCTAATGCTAGTCCTTCTCAGCTTGATCAGTTTGTTGATAGTACTGCAGGTTCACTGAGAAGTACTCTAGATTCTATTGCCCCCATAAAAAAAGATTAATAAACGACAGAGGCTAGCTCCATGGTATGACTCAGAAACTTGTAACCTGAAACAAATGTGTAAATTTGAAACAATGTGGCGATCCACCAAAACAGAAGAGTCTTGTTTACTCTGGCAAAATAGTCTTAATAAATACAGGAAGGCCTTATGGCATGCCCCTCCCTAATGGAAGAAAATAAAAACAATCCCAGGTACCTTTTCAGCACTGTAGCCAGGCTGATAGCTATAGCCCTCAGCAGTAATGATTTAATGGGATTCTTTAATGACAAAATCCTTAAGATTGGAGACAAATTTTGACCTTAACTGGTACAGATTTATCTTTGGAAACTGCTCAAAAACCTGAAGTTTACCTTGACTATTTTTCTCCAATTGACCTTCCTGAGAGAAATTCTCTGATATCTTCGTCCACATACATCTAAATGACAAAGGACACTCCTTTGAAGACAGCAAGATTCACATCCTGGCCAGAGAAGACCACTGGTTTGAAAGAGGCGTCAAGGAGCCATCATGTTAAGCTGGAAAAAACATCCCTCAACAGAGGTGGTGGCCTAAGACAACACCTATCACCCGCTTACAATGCAGTGTTGAATTCTCTGCCCAAACAGCTGAGATCACGCTTACACTCAGGATCATGTGAGCCTAACACCCCTTAAACACCAGAGGGTGTTAATGACTCTCAGTGATACTAGGTCAACAGCTTAGGTTAACGACTCACCCTTTATTACACATCTATTAGCATACTAATGAACTGCAGAGGCTTATATTTCTAGCTCCGTCCACCAGTCAGTTTAGAACTGAAGAAGCCTTTCTGATGAGAGGTGAAACGTCTTCAAGAACTTCAACTAAGTCCAGTTGCCTTTTGGATTAAGCTGTCCTTATCAACAGGCTTTGTAAAGTCATTTAGACCAGTGGTTGTCAACTAGTCCAGCCTCAGTACCCACCACCACTTCCTTAATGACAAATCACGATCCAATTTTTGGACATTTTTTTAACCACTTTAACCACTTATTTAATGAACAATGGTGCAGTTTGGACCTGAGATGGAACAAAACTCATCAAGTTTCAAGAATATAAATGTCGCTGGGTTTACCAAATTAGAGTGTGAATAAACTACACTACTACAACATGCACATCATAGGAAACCCATGTCCTTCAAAATAAAAGTGCAGCATAGACTTTTTGCCACAACTTTCAAGCACACCTCTGTGACCAGCTCCGCGACCCATTTTTGGGTCCCGACCCACCAGTTGAGAACCACAGTTTTAAACTATCTGTAATTAAGCCTCTTCTTGGAAAGCCTACTCTTGATTCAGGTACCTTAGCTAACTATAGACCTATATCTAACCTTACTTTTATTGCAAAGATCCTGGAAAAAAGTAGTCGCTAATCAATTATGTGACTTTCTTCAAAACAATAGTTTTTTTAGAGGATTTTTCAGTCAAGATTTAGAGTCCACCGCAGCACTTGTGAGAGTTTCAAATGATCTACTTATTGCTTCAGACAGAGGACTTCTCTCTGATCTGTTAGATCTTCGTGCTGCTGTTGACACGATAGACCATCACATCCTGTTACAGAGATTAGAACAGTTAATTGACATTACAGGATCCAAATTAAGTTGGTTTAAATCCTATTTATCAGATTGATCTCAGTTTGTTAATGTTCATGATGTGTCCTCTATGCATACCAGTTAGAGATGGCAGCCACGTTCACTTCAGTGACCCGGAACTTCAGATCTCATTCAGCTGAATGATTCGTTCATAACAATCGTTCACCAGGTCGTTCAGTGATATTTCCAGTTTACCCGTAACTCCCTCACTCCTTCCTCACTTTCACACTAACCATATGTATTCCCGGGAGTTCTTGAGCTCCCTTGTCTTGTATGTTCCTGGGGATAGTTGCTGCAGACCACCTGCTGCTGTGGACCTGGGGTCCGTTTCAGAAAGCGGGTTTAGTGAAAACCCCGGGTTTGTTAACCCTGAAATGAAGGAATGAAAACCTCGGGTTTGCCGTTTCAGAAAGAGAGATAACTTCAACTCTGAGTTGGTTACTATGGTAACTGTGTCTGTTTCGCTCTGTCTCCTCCCTCTAGGCTATAAAACCCTCATTCGACTTCCTCATTCATTCAGCCTGTCTCACGCGCGTGTTTGAGCGGTTAACGAATTAAAAGAAGAAATGTTGCGTCTCTGTGGTGCTCTGACCCCTTTGCAAAAGTATTTTATAATTATAATTAAATAATCAAAAGAAAAAAATCTGTGTCAAAGTCATCATTTGTAGATTTTCCACCACCACTGCCGAGAGCACTCAAATAAGACAAATGATCACTTATTTGGTCCTCTTCATTTCCTACCAATACAAAAGCAGCCGTTAGTTATTGGAAATATATATATATATATATATTTTTTTTAAACTAACACAATTCAGTTAAAACAACTAAACAGGATGTAGGTGAAAGAACATACTGTATGTGAAATCAGCATTGTGTTATGAATGATGTTCTGGTGTTTTATTTTTAGATGCTTCCGTGTACGTTTTTCTCTTTTCACTTAACTCCGGCTGAACCTACTCAGAGTTGATTGAACTAACTCTGTTCAGCTGTTCTGAAACCAAAAAGCCAGCGACTTTCAGCTCAGGGTAAGTCAAACCACAGTCCGGGGTTAGACTGAGGGTTAGTTGAACCACCTTTCTGAAACGGACCTCCGCTCAACTCAGACTGCAACAACTATTGATATCAGTCTTCCCCATAGTATCATTATTATAGTTGCTACTGCTAATAGTAGACCTGTTAACTTCAACTGTTACAATTATTATTATCAGCCTCTCATCTTTATTCCGCTGTTCTTGTTAATTTTTACACATTCGTACCATTATTATTGGCATTGTAATGTATTATCTGTTGTTGTTGTTGATGATGTAACAAGAACATATGTTGTTTTTGTTGTTGCTCTCTTTGCCTGTCTCTATCCTGCATCTCCCTCTATCCCACTTTTCGGCCCACCCATTCGAGGCAGAAGGCTGTTCAACATGAGTCTGGTTCTGCTCGAGGTTTCTGTGCCGAATGTTGCTAAGTTCTACTTATGGCGGATTCATGTTGGGTCTCTCTCTAAATAACATAAAACAGAGTACAGTCTAGACTTGCTCTTTTTGTCTTGAGATAACTTTGGTTATGATTCGGCTCTATACAGGTTTCAGAAATTTGATTTGATTGATTGATTACAATTTACACTCACCGGCCACTTCATGAGGTACACCTGAAATATCTAATGTAATCCAGCACACCAGCTCAGCCATAAGATTTGCTTTTATGTTTCCTGTAATGTACAGGTTTTTTTCTAAGCTGTCATAGAGGTGTTAATTCAATGATATTTCAGCGTCAAGGTCATTATTGGTGGTGGGGCTGTACTGAGCCGTCCAGGACTCAGACTCGAGTCTGACTCAGGACTCGTGACTCGATTTGGACTCGAGCAGTGATGACTCTGACTTAGACTCTGACTTGTGCATTGACAGCATTTGGACTTGGAAGGCGGAGAGGAGGACTCGGACTTCTTTATTGACAAGGACTGTTTTATTGTTTTGAATAATCTATTGAGATTGGAGTGGGGGCTGTCACCTGCATTTCTCTGCATGCGCGATTACTTGCCGTCTTGTTCAGCAACTGTTCCAGCTCCACAAATCATGCGTTTTGCTTTCAAGATTTTACACCAAATGTTAGAAAGCTACCTGGATATTTTGTGAGTGCAAGTGCACAAAAAGAATACCTGCATACTTAGATGATGTTATTAAATCCAAAGTTTAATTTACAGCTATGTTACTGTCACTGTAAATTTGTAGATATGTGTATACAGCATTAGGTGTGTCATAGTGATGCGAGGATTGCAGTCATGTCACTGTGGATAAATCCTGAGCTGCATCAGATCTGTCTTCAGATTGTTATTTAAGATGCTTAAAAGTTTTTCTAGTTCTCTCTGGAGTTTCCTCTGTCCTGTCAATTTATAACAGCTGAAATCAGTTTTTAGTTTTGCTGCTTAAATGTCCCACGGTATTTGCTGCAGTGACATTACTGCACACATGGAAACATTTTTGTAAACAGCTTCTCTAATATTTCCAAGTATATAGTTGAAGAGGACATTCATACATCAATACAACACAATAAAAAATGACCTGAAAAGCTGCTCAACATCACTTCTAATCATTTATTCATCATTTGGCTCCATGTTTTAACAACATCACACCCACTAAGACCAAGAGTACAGTATAAACATGGACTCACAGATGATAGAGAGTTAGCTTTTATAATAATTAAACCTTGAGGACTCGGACTTGGATAATGGGGACTCGACTTGGACTCGGACTCAAGGTTTGGTGACTCGAATACAACACTCGGCCTCAGTAATAAACTCTCAGCAAAACAAAAGTCAACAAAAACTTCATCAAAGCACAATCCATGGCAGTGCTGTTGTATTGAATTGCATTAGATTGTATAGGTGTACCTTATGAAGTGGCCTGTGAGTGTACAGTAAACTATATGTATTGTAAACACATTAAGAAATATGCTGTCCAAGTTACATGTAATCTTGGACAATGTCTCCCACCCACTTCATGAAGTGGTGGTTAAAGCTCCTGTGAGGAGCATTCATTTTGTGTCGTGTCACTAGTAACAAGCTACAACAGTAATATTGTCATTTATTGAAAGATCCAAACATGAACACTGTAAGCAGGCTGTTGATCATTATAAGTTAATTAATTAAACAGCATTTAAGTTTAGGAATTATTTTGTACCAAACTTAATAGCTGTTTACAGACTGGGTGGACACAGAGTGTGCTAAAACACACAAGAGGGTGAATTCTCCTTTGCAATAATTCCCTAACTGTTTAGAAATGGATAAGCAAAATCACACATTTTTTTAATAATAAATATGAGTGTACATGATAGAAGAGTGGCATTAAAATGTGCCAGAATTCTGGCTATCTCCGGCCAGCCCTAAGAAAAAATCCCAGGGGTGCCACTGTCACAGTCTACAAGTTTGATGTATTGTAAGGTACAGTGTGAGACTACAGGGAGGATATTCAGAGGTGTTTTAAGCTTTAAAAACAAAATATTTAGCTTGACTCATCTAAGCAAAGAAGCTCCAAATAGTATGATGTTATTAATATTATACGAATAGTATTAGGTTACAGAGTAATAGCATTTCCCATTGAATTGTGTCTTTGTCATGTAATTGTCACTCCAGACAAAAAGCATAGAATTAAGACAGTAATTTACATTAAGACAGTAATTTACATTAACTGGTGAGTTTTAGGAAACAGAAAGTCCTGGAAATAGTTTTTCCATTTTAAATTTGAGCTCTCACAACATTAAAACACTACATTGAGTAACTATATGCCAGATTAGAACAATAGAATAACAAATACAAACACTAGTAAGAAATATATATTTATATAGATTTTTTTTGCTTACCTGAGAGGAGAACAAAAAACAGACATGTGAGGCAGGACTTTGATGACTGATCCTGTCGAACATCAACTGTCTACCAACTAGAATCATATGGTAGAAACTGCCTCTGTGGTTGGGTTGGCAGCATGCCATAGCAATACTGTGTGAAAGACTCCTCCATGAGGAAAGTGTCACTGGTAATTTACATTTCAAATGTCATAAAACAAACACTGAATGAATAGCCAGTGTTAGTTATCAGTGTTGTGTAGTTTGGTCTGTGGCCATGGGCAATGGCTTTATCCAGTTATCAGTGTATTTTCTTGCCAGATTCTCTCACGGCCAGGGGAGGAAATACAACAGACCTTCACTGCAGATCGCAAAGGCCAATGGCGCCCCCATTTTTCATAGGGATGGCCACAGATGGGAACAGAAAATCTTGAGGTAACACACCAAAACCAAAACAAAAAATACAGACACACACATCCCCCAGTGGGTGCTGGATCCATAAAACAATCCAGTGTATCAAAAAATATATATAAAGATTTGCACACCAGGAAGCTCCCGTAGAGGATGTCATTCAGCACAAAGTGAAGTTTCGAGCCAACATGCTCTTCTTCAGACTTATAAAGTCATTTGTAAGTCGCCGCAGCTTAAATCCCTCTTCGGCAGGACTAACTTTTGTGACTTTTCTTGTTTTTTCTGTGGGTACACATGACATGCACACGTTTTTGTGTGGGGTTGCATGGTATATGTACAAACAGAACTACAATTAGATCGTCATGTAAATAGTTATATATTTCTTTATACACATTTTTATGTATACTTTGTATACATAGAGAAAATTTTGCCATGAAAGCCCAAATTTGTTGTCTTCTGGCACATTTCAATGCCACTCTTCTATCATGTACACTGATATTTATTATTACAATTTTTTTTAATTTTGCTTATCCATTAAGGGAATTATTGCAAAGGAGAATTCAGCCTCTTGTATGTTTTAGCACACTCTGTGCCCACCCAGTCTGTAAACAGCTATTAAGTTCGGTACAAAATAATTCCTATACTTAAATGCTGTTTAATTAATTAACTTATAATGAGCCACAGCCTGCTTACAGTGTTCATGTTGTGACGGCCTCCTGCCAGTAGGGCCTGCTGTCTGTTTCTCTGTTTTTGGTGTTTGTGTGTCATGGTGTTCTTTGTCCTTGCAGGTCATTGGTGGTTGGTGCTGCAAGACCTGGCCAGTCTTGCAAGGGTGTAAGCCCATGCAGTCAATCTCTGCGCTCCCTCTCTCCTCCTCTACTCAGTCCTACCGGGCTCAGCTTGGCAAGGTTGGGTTCGGTTCACCCACAGCTTCTCGTTGTGCATTTCTCTTCATTTATTTTACAGTTGAGAGGCATTGTTTATTTGTGCTTATGTAATAAAACATTTTCATTCTTGTGTATTTGTCATGTCTTTGAGCCGGGTCAATGTTGGGATCTTTTAATAAATGCCCAGCAAGCACTTTTGCGGCTAATAGAAGACTAATAGCCATCAATATGTAGACCTGGTGTCTGGGCTAAAACATGGCAAAATTGGTCTATTTGAAGACCTTGATTAAACATTTGTGTTTAGACCAGATTTCACCTGCTTCTGTCACAAGATTCATCACACTTTCACAAACATTAAGGGCAATTTCAAGTCTCATAGCAGCTAAAATGATTATATAAGTGAGCAGTGCATCATAGTCACCAATTTATTTGTTTTTGCAAAAATGGGTTGACCTGGATTCAATCCCACTTCAGGTGCATTCAAGTTCTCATCTCTGTCGGCTACCGAACTCTGTTGTTGTCGTTGATGTCGTAACCCTATTTTAGCTGGTTGAAAAAAGGTTGAAATTATCTCTGAGATGTTCAGAACTGATTTCAACCAAATTTCAATTTCGAAATCCCGGTTGGTGCTCACTGGGTATTAGACACTGTTGGAAAAATTAAAAAACTTTATAATCATATGTTTTAGAGTTGAAGTTATATTTTCAAAAGTTTTCATCGACTGCAGACAATTCTGTAAAAACACAATGAGAACAATGAACAAAATGTTTCCATTGCACACAGTGCTTGCCTAGGAGTCAAATGTTAAGTGACGTTAGTTTATGAGCCAGTGGCAAAATGTAGCACATTAGTAGCATGCTAACGATTGCAAGCTAGCTAGCTGTCGGTGAGCTAACATTACCCAAATATAACTACAGGGTTTAAAGTAACATGGATTTGAATATGAGTAGCACGCCAAACACAGCCTAGTAATGCATGTCTGTTAACAAGGCAAACAAAAACATTGCTTACCTTTATCAGTAGAGCTCTGAAAGACATGGCGTAGAGAAAACTGAGGTTTTAAGACTGGACAGACTCGTATATGTTCCGTGGCGATTATTAAACGCAGACATTGTCTGGCACTGTCACTCCGTTTGTCTCTGTTAACAGAGACTCCAGGCTGCAGTTTAGTTCAAACACTTCATTGATAAACCTGAGAGTTACACAGAGCTACATCAGGCTTCATCATCATGACTAGTTTTTCTGTTATTTCCGCAGTTCTGTTCTTATTTGATTTGACGGATGTTCAAAATGTATAAATGTATGGTACTGAATCCTAATGCAGGTCAGACATTATGATGTTCCAGACCTTTGCTTGAGAAATAAAATCTCTAACTGGACCTCCTTCAAGTTTAATTGAGT
Organism: Semicossyphus pulcher; assembly: GCF_022749685.1. Taxonomy (NCBI): domain Eukaryota; kingdom Metazoa; phylum Chordata; class Actinopteri; order Labriformes; family Labridae; genus Semicossyphus; species Semicossyphus pulcher. Next base: position 26,955,231 of record NW_027211726.1, read on the forward strand.
AGCCCTGTTCTAGTGGGACGAACAGGCAAGTCATTAAATTGAATTCATTGTGCTTTCCTAATATGTGTGATTACAAATAAAACGTTGACTCATGTCTCTTTCTGTCTAAGTTTATGTTTACTGTTCTATCTCCACGTGTGATTAATAGAACATGCTGTGGTCATACTTTACAGAGATGAGCGTCTGAATGTCATTGCAGAAGTCACGAAAATTCAGGGCCTTGAACAAAGGTAACATTTACACTGTCATAACTTCTTTTTACTTCATGTGCTGTATTTTGTTTAGATTCATAATTTATATGTTTTAATGTCTTCATTTCTACAGCTTACATGACATGAGCATTGTTGAGGAGGACATGGGGGAAAATGTTTTCAATGACCCCTTGAACGGTGTGCAAGTAGTACTTCCTAATTACATTACTTACTATGTAGTGTTGTTTTTATAAAAGTTATTATAAGTTATATTGTTGTTTTCTGAACATGTCCTTATTTACAGAATTGATTGAGCAGATGAGGGGTCCCTGTACTTTCATCAAAAAGATGATGGAGAGAAAGATGACAGCTCTGATGACGAGTATCTTCCACCAATTTGTATACGGTGTGTTATCAGTCAGTCTTTCCTCTGCTCTTGTTGTGTGGTGTCTGTTTTTTTTATGCCTTAATGTTGTGCCTCAACAGAATGAGTGGCGCTTTGAAGAAAGGACCATCTATTGATCGACTTCCAGTTATTGGTATTGAAGAGACTGTGCATGACCAGCTTGCACATGAAGACCCTCCTGATGAGCCTTCTCCCTGATCAGGCACCTGTATTCCCAGACCCACAGCAAGTCCTTTGTGAAGATGACATCATAGGTGCCAGAGCTTCAGTAGTATATGAGGACTGGCTACGTTTCTGACCCTGCCTGTTGATAAATGTACAGGCCTTTTGAGAACTGGAGTGGAGTGCAACTGTGTTGCCCCCTTTGAGATCAACATCATTTCCAAGGGCACAGCAACGAGTGTCGAATGGGTAAGTCTTGACAGTTACAACATATCATAACTGTATGTTTGACAACCCGCCATAAGTTTCTAGTGATAGCCAGTGCTGTACATGCCTAATGCAGTCATTACTTTTATTTGACTTTTAGATCTGTCCCAATGGACACACCTTGTGGAGGTGGAATTCCAAGCCTGTCATGAAGTTTGGGATGGGAGCTGGAGATTTTATGTTGTCCACCATCTGATAGCTAATATAGCTAGATAGCTATTGCTAGCAATAAACGCTAACATTAGCCATCTAATTAGCATGCTAATATAAGTTAGCATGATCAATAAAAGCTAACATTACCACAATACAGAACAAGTAATAACAACATTCGCTATCATGTAAGCTATGAACTACAGTTTTACAGACTAAATAACTAAATACAATGTCTGAATCAATGTCTGAATCTAACCCTGACCTCATCACTTGACGCGCTTGTAGACGACATCATTGGACAACGTAGCTTTTTGGAACCTGAAGGCCACCGTAGTTTCTCCTACGTGCTAGGAACGGGAGGGGGAGGGAGTGGGTATTCAGTTCGTTGCAATCTGCTTTCTCACCGCTAGATGTCACTAAATCTTGCACACTGGCCCTTTAAGTACTAACTTGGCGATAGTGATAAAAATTATGATTTAATTTAGTTTATGGCGGATAAACGGACGAGTTGGATATCAACTTGAAACTTCAGAATATTATCTTCTACATCAACCTTTGAGAGAGTTCTCTGGTTGGGTCCAGCTGTTGTTCGCTCCGCAATGGGTCTCTACCCGGTGAAAGGCCGTCACTGCCGGTCGACAGATGCAAGGATCGATGTTATTTTTTAGCTGGCTTGGGCATCCACCACAGTGGATCGGTAGAAGTCTCTGGTTAACTGCCTGGGCAAAACACGCTGGTCCCACATTCAGTGCTGGTAGTCAAAAACCGAAGGTGGACAAAACTTCTTCATTAACTCGTTTAAATAAATCGCCGTTAATAATAATTTCGCCGGCTGGACGTTAACACCTTCCAACTATAAAAGCGAGCTTTACTGATGTAGAAAAGAAAGTAAATCAGGCCTGCTCTGCTGAGTTGGATATAACGCTGCGTGACTTTGGCGGTCGAAAAATTAAGAAAAAAACAAAAGAAAGTCCGGAGAAAAGAATTAAGATAAAGAGTATATGAGGCTCCTTGGTGGACCACAAAAACCAAAAGAAGACACGGACAAAAAAGAAAGTTTGTGGTTTTATCAGTGTCGTGACTCGTCACTTTGTGGGCGGTCTCTGGCTCTCATTTTACCGCCACAAACTTTCTTTGTCTTTAAAATAAGGAATTTTCCTATATAATCACGTAGTTAATTGTTGACAGAATTTCCGCGCAAAGTAACAAATTCTTTATCACTTGTCAACACTAGAGGTTCAACAGTTGTTATTAAAACATGCATTAAATGAAAATAGAAGCATAATCATGAACATAAGATAACTACGGCAAACATACTTTATAAGCATTATAGATTATTAAATGGTGCATACATTACACAAAAATGTAATGTACAGAGGTGGGAATTTAAATATTTTGCTGGGAAACACAAATTGAGTCACATTAACTTGCCTCCTGATTGGACCACAAGTTTAGCTTAATTCAGAACTGATCAGAAAGTAACTTGGAACACACACAAGAATGCTCTTAAATGTATGACTGACATCTGTTTTTCAGAGTGAGAGCAGGAGAGAGGAGGAAATGTGTGCGTGTGTGTGTATGTGTATTAAGATGAGAGAGAGGAGAAACAGACAAAACACAAGAAAGGCAACCATTGTCAACCAATTCTTGTTGATTCCCCTTTTGTTTTGTCTGAGGGTTGTGTAATCCTTCTAACTCGACAGTCTTTTCATAAGAGAGTGTTTCAATGTTAATCCCTTGATTGTGAAACAACGTCAATCCCACCCAGGCGTGACCAGAGAGGTATGACGGTTGTTGCTGTTTTAACCCCTTTATCTCCTGAAAGGTGGTTTCTTGAGGTGTCCGGGGACCTGGGATCATACTGGGAAGTTACTTTTGTCATCTTTATGACTTTGAGTGCAAAAGCCACTGAGAAGGCTCCAGGATGTCTGTGTAAACATCCTCCCCAGTGTTGATCCAAAGGTCCATCCCATTAAGAGGGAATGCTGTTGAGTATTACCACACCAGTGAGGTCCACCTCTGTCCTTGCTACAGACCCCGTTCAGCCAAAGGACATGAGGAGATGCTCCTGCCGCTGCTGAGAGAGATGGAGAGACACAGATGCAAAGCCTGAAATCTGCAATGTTGGACCCAAAAATGCTGAGGCCGCCAGGAAGAACTTCTGCTGCTGCCACTCTGACCATCGTCAGGTGAACAATAATATTTCAAGTGTTAAGAGTTGATGTCAATTGTTGATGTTGTTGACAATAATGCTAAATTACTCATTGAGAAATTAATCAAGATATTTAATAAGAATTAGACCTAAACTAGGATCCTTGATCAAAGGTTGCTTCACGATTTTCCTTGGTGCGCCTCAAACTCTCCACTGCCGAATGGTGTTTTATACATTCAATCAATTGATAAATCTCCAAAGATACGATCACTGATTTGACTTGATTTAATGTCAAGCTCATTTAAAAACTGTTCATTGTGCAACCTATTCATTGTGCTCACTCATTTATTCATTTATTTTCTGTTTAGTAGTTTAGTCATGTAGTTAGTAGTTTTCGTTTCATGTTTAAAGACCTCGATTCTGTGATTTGTGTGTGTATAAAATGGTAGTCACTGTACACCATGGCCAAGAACCTCGTAGCAACCCTGAGATCACAAGTCTAAATTAATTAATAACTAATTATACGTTTTCCCTGTTTTGTCAAAATTGAGTGGCGTCCAACATTGAATTTAAGGTAAACCTAAATTCTGTTATTTAACAATGAACTAATCGTTTCTAGGAGCCGAAGATGAGCGCCATCACTCTCCGTCAGCTTTTACACCAATGTCTGTGATAATGATGCATAACTTTAAGTTATGAATGATTGTTACATCATTTGCTATTTATTCGTTTTTGATTATTAATCTTTTTAATCGTTACATCTTGGTGCCAGATACCATCACACACCTTCAGAGGTCTAGTGGAGTCCATGCCTCGATGGGTCAGGGCTGTTCTGGCGGCAAAAGGGAGACCTTCCCGATACGTATTCTAAAAACAATTTATTATTATTTATTATATTATTCATGATAACTTATTATGTTTAAAAACTATTAAAATTAAAATCAAGTTAATAAATGTATAACCAGTGCATATGGAATGGAACGTTGGAACGTTGTCAATTTGCTCACGAAAAAATAGGGTTTCTTGTCCTATATAAACCCTGTCAGGGTTTAATTCTGCTATAATGACTGTACACTCATTGTACATTATCCCTTACATAAAGACCTACCTGCTGTTTATCATCCTTTACATACCGACCTGCTGGCTGTACATCATCCTGCTTTTTACATGCCTGTTCACCAAAGAAATCACTAAGTGACACTAAATATTATTTGGAAACTATTTTATTTGTCACAAATTAACAATGACAATAATGGCAATGGTCCACATGATCCTGAGTTTCCTGGTCACTTTCCAATAGATTTACTGGATGACTTCACAGAGAGCCTTATGGTTCATCTCATAAGCCAAAAACAAATACAGGAAAATACACATACATCATTCAAGCAAACAGAAACAAACAAGAGTCCTAACCTACAAGTTAAACACTGAATTTTTTTTTATCTGCAACAACCTTGTTGCCCACTTAAAGCCCCTGTGAGGAGTTTTTCGCTGGTTATGAAACAGACTGAAATTAATTCTGATGACTTTATATGACCTGATTGATTATTTCTATATACTTATTTTTAATGCCTGAAACTGCTGGCGGGGGGTGGGTGTCAAAGAAGCGATTAACTGCACGCTGCCTTTGTTTACGTTTCCCAGGCAAAATTTTAAATTGAATGATACATAAGGTTGTTAAAAACCAACACTTAAAGCTGAAGTAGGTAACATTTTAAAAACTAACTTTTTGTCATATTTGCTCAAACTGTCCCTTTAAACATGCAGTAGTACATGAGAGAGATAATCTAAAAAAAAGTCATGTTCCTCTGGCTCCTCCTACTGCTCCTAATGGCATTTGTAAGAATCCAACACTCCCGAAACACACAACCAATCAGAGCCGAGCAGTCTCTCAGGCTGCTGTCAATCACACGCTGCGCAGCACCGCTCCTCCGCGCATGTTCACACGGTCGAGCTCAACTTCTTTAGTGTGCGCAGCGTCAGCCGGTTTGTGTCCACAAAGGCAAAAAATCAACCAAAGGGAATGAAAAAACTGCCCATCCCTCCATTGCCAACTACGGCTTTCACTACAAAGACCGTTAAACTGAAGAAGAGAAAAAAGAAAGAGTTGGACCGAGACAGAGACGAAATGAGAGTAAACATTGGAGCGGCATTTCCAAGGTGGAGAGAGCTACGGGACCTGAAAGGATTAAAAAGCGATGCTGAGTTAGACAGTTCTGCTCGACAGGTAATTACCCCAGCTTCATTTCTGCTGTATTTATTTTTTAAAAATGTTTCCACATTGCTAAGATGTCTGCGGTTTCTGTGACGCTGTGTTACATTGGTGTTGCAGTCGGGCTAATGTTAGCTTGTTCTCAATGCGGCTGCTGTTTAGCGTTGTTTTACGGCGGTGTGGCTGATAATATGTTTATGAAGAGCCCAGGCAGAAGGGGTGTGGAAAAAAAGAGATTCACTTTAGTATCGCTATTCTTTTGTTAATGATTTTTTGAATTGCCAGCAGAATCCTGAATAGATATTTACGCTGAGCTGTTTCATTTAAATGAACATTTTTCATTGGGGGGGAAATCCTGCTTTTATCCAGCAGATGGCACAATGGTGGTGTTATATGAGGTCTGGGACAAGGACAGCACTTGATAAATTTGTCATTTCTAACTGCAATTCCGGCATTACACTGATTTGGTGGCAGCGCTGTATCATAATCAGTTCAGTGCTGTGGAAAAGGTGCCGCCGGAACTGCCTAAGAAGAAGAAATGTGAAGGAAGAAGGAGTGAAAGAGAAATGGGCGCAATCAGAGTGCAGGACGAGGCATCAAGACGAGGGTATCTAGTTTCCAAGTCATTGGAAGTGTATGCAAAAAAAGATGTTTACACGATTTTAACGACACTTTTTATAAATCCTCCCAGATCCTCTCGCTTAAAATTGTAATATAGAGAACACTATCACTACGTATGTCTGTATCAGAACAATTCCTTTTGCATGATTTGTTGTTAGGTTAAGACACCCTGTCTAACAGATTAAACGCACGGCCGTTGGATGCGTGTTGCAAGGTGGCCATCGATGGAGCAGACCAGGAGGCCTTGGGCTACAAGGAGAGCATGAAGAGGTTTTATAAAACCACAAACAGGATGCTGAAATGCTCTGTCTCTGGTTTTCACCTATGAAGATGAAAACGTTTGTATTTAATGTTTTATTTTTATTTCAAACTACTTTGTTTTTAACTGTGTAAGTGAACACATTGGCTCTTATTCTGTATCAAATTAAAATTTTAACAGTGCACATCTATTTGTTTTTACTAAAAAAGGCTTCAAAGAGAGAATTGTCCTTTCTTCAATTGTTTTACATTTATTGTGTAAGCCTAAAATGAAACTCTGGAAGACTCAGATTGACTTGTGATGTGCATAGATTTAGGATATGTATTGTCTCTTAACACTCGAACTACCAAGGCAGTCATTTTGACTGCTTTCAAAATTTGCAACGTCAATAGGACCCTGACTTTTCCTAAATGTGTGTATATTTTATTCTAACATTGTTTTATCATTACAATTTCAAAACACAAAAGAGATCTGAGTATTACTACCTCGAATGACCATAGCAATCAAATTGACTGCATGCTTTTTACAAGGGGTGTCATATTTCACTATTTGCTACGTTTTCCCGCTCTTTCTCCTGCTCTATTGTTTGTTTTGTTTTTTATGCTCTGTGAAGCTAAAATCTAGCTATAGCTTCACTCAAAACCCAAGAGAGGCAAAAATGACAACTACTGACAACATCCTGTTCAAGAAATGCACCAATGAGATGATGTCACGGAGGAACTTGATAATGCGACTCGCAAATGAACTTCACTCCAGACACATGACAGCAAAAGCCAGACAAATAATGGTGATCATTTTCATTTCATTTTCATTTTGTGTCCTGATGTGTTTTTTACCTATTCCATCAATTTATTCTTAGATCTTTTTAGTGATTATCCAAATGATATGCAAATAATATCTGAGCAGTCAAAATATCTGCTATGGTCATTCTAGTAGTTTCAGAATTCTGGTTGACCGAGTGTTAAAGTATGATTCAAGTGTCTTTGATGGTCTAGTGATAAAAAAGAAAAGAAAAAATCGCTAAATCGAATCACAATTCTTAAAGAATGGCTATATATATATATACCTCCCAATATCCCTGCCGATTCACAGCCCTACCAGGCAGTGTTGCCGTTTCGTACATTCTCCTGATAGTTCTGTGTGCCTGTACTCTCACGGCTGAATGTTCACAACATCAGTGTGTTACTGCTTAGTTGGCACTGTCTTTTCCACAGTCTCTGTTAGCAAACTAAGTGCTGGTGGTTTTGCCAATTAGAATTTGCTGCAGACTGTGATTTCCGCTGGTTTGATGTGTATCTGCTTCAATAGTGTTGGTGGTGTAATACAACGGCTGCAGTTGTTGTCATTTCACGTTTTTTCCAGGGTGTCCGCCATATTGTATGTCTGGCACCTTCAGTTGCTGTGGTTACTAGTCTGCCTGCGCATCACAGCCTCCTCTGCAGGGAGGGCTTTGGAGGCAGGACTGAGCACCGCGGAAAGAGAGGGGGAGGGACCTGAAGGTTATCTTTCAAATTTTGAAGCAAAGTCCGCTCTCTTCTCCATCTCACCACAAAATGAAAGTTTTAGCTTTAATATACCACTGTAAAATGCACATTCACATTTTCAGTGCTCTTCAAAAATTCAGAATGGATGCTGACACATCAATACCGTTAATGAGCTTGACATACAGAAAGGGAGAAAGAAAATTCACCATCCTTTAAATAAAACAATTTTTCCAAACTGTGCTAGTTGCTCAATAGCTTTATATTCGTACTTTCCTTGATGATTTCCAGTTCTGAACTTTTTGTTTTGGAGTATTTCAAAGTAATGGTTCCAGATTCCACGTCTGTCTGCGCCGAACCCAAACACATTGACCTGGGAACACCAAAAAATATGCTGTGACTAATAATTGATTTTTGTTGTTATCATTTTACAATGTGCATATCTACAGATAACATTTTTGAAGGCTGTCAAAAAATCTAGTATGCCCATAAAAAAAGCAGTATTCACAAGCATTTGTCAGAGAAAAGCAGCTGTTTCATATGTCTGTAAAGGTTCTCAGTCATCCAGGTCAAAGCTTAATCCAAAGGGCAACTGGACTTGGTTGAAGTTCTTGAAGACGTTTTACCTCTCATCAGAAAGGCTTCTTCAGTTCTAAACTGACGGGTGGACGGAGCAAGAAATATAAGCCTCTGTTGTCTTTTGGTATGTAAATATATGTGTAATCAATCAAGAATTATTAACCTGGGCTGTTGGTGGGTCGTCGGGTTTACATTATAGGCAACCCAGTCTTGCTTCAAAATGTGCAATAGCTACGTTGGTCCACGGTGCAAAACGTATTAGTTTCACAATAACAGCTCTAAAATTGTGAGATGAGGTGTTTTTTCCCCCCAATTCTTTTCTATGGGCCTGCGTCCCGTCATGTGACTGACGGTTTCTCTTTGCTAAAACCAAAAACATGATGGACATTTCTTTTATTTTCAGTGGAAAATGTAATCTAATATTTTAAGATAGTTTCATTCGATATTTGTGTTATTTTATGTAACTGTTTGATTACGTGCTTTTAATGAAAACATATTTGAGAGTGCCCCAGGGCAAACACTTTTTGTCGGTAAACCTGGAAGTTACGTTCACAATTGCTTCGAGATTTATTTGTCGAGATAATCATCAGAAACCAAGATCGTCATGCATATCTGAGGCTATCTCCCAGCACATGGAGTTAAGATCAAGGCCAGGTATGTTGGGCTGTATGAGCATGCACATTTCTGAAATCTGCTGAAATAGTCTTCCTAGAGTGCCGTAAGTGCCCTGAACTATTGACCCTACCTGCATGAAATGGGATCTTTTCTCTTGGATAAGGATATTTTTATTGTCATTCCATAACATGTTATACATAAAAAGGATCGAAGTGGGGTACTCGGGACCCGGCGCTGGTAAATGTCACTGATGGTGGAATGCATATTTGGTAAGCATATTTATTGGACACAATCATTTATGATTATATTATTAATAGATATTAGATTAGATCACAATGAACTACAGTTTTGCGTCTAACCAGAGGTCCAAAATAGCGGTAAAGTACATATACTGTACATATATATACATACACACATAGAGTATACAGAATATGGATGATATGAGAGGTCTAAGGTATATACAGTATGAGCAGTAGCTAAAAGGATATGTAGAATGAGCAGAGTGAGTGTAAGCACTGTGGGCAGCCGTATTCTAGGTATCTAGTAACGAGCAGTCCAGTCCCTTCTGGTCTCTAGATAAGGCAGTAAGAACAGGATTGACAGCATGTACAGTATGAGTAGGGTGAGTATAAAGACTATAGTAGTATAAGTATGAATATATAGTATTATGTACTATGTAGTATTTAGTTTAGTTTAGGGGCGGCTGTGGCTCAGTGGTAGAGTCGGTCGTCTTTTAATCAGAAGGTAGGAGGTTCGATTCCCAGTTCCCTCAGGCTACATGTCGAAGTGTCCTTGGGCAAGAACTAAACCCCCAATTTGCCCCCAAATTGAATGAATGTGATCACTGATTGACAGTTGGGCACTTTACGTAGCAGCCTCTGCCATCAGTGTATGAATGTGTGTGTGAATGGGTGAATGTGACATGTTGTGTAAAAGTGGCCGCAAAGACTAGAAAAGCGCTATAAAAGTACAGTCCATTTACCATCTACAATCCTCAGTTCACTAGCATTGCTGTTTGGAAGCAGTTTAGTCCCTATCCCAAGCCTCCAGATTGATTGTCCATGGTAAGGGAGCATCAACAGAGTACCTTTATTATGGTCATCGACCTCCATCGATACGGTACATATGCACCTATAATATATACCATACACCATATCATTTTCAAGCACCTTTGATAGCCCTTAAGTATGTTGCTCTATGATGAGGGCCAAGGTCGAGTGGGGACTTTCCGCTGGTTTTGTGCTTTGACTGTTTTGTGATCTGCTGGTTTTGTGCTTGCTTGCTTTTTTGTGATTTGCTGGTTTTATGATTTGCTTGTTTTGCTTGGTTTTCAAATCACTTTCTACTTTTGTTTTTAAGGTGCTATATAAATAAAGTTACTATTATTATTATTATTGTTATATACATATGAATATGTACATATATCTATACTAGGGCTGTCAAAGTTAACGCGATAACGAGTTAACGCACATTCCCTTTAACGCCACTATTTATTTTGACGCGCGATTAACGCACGCAGGTTCTATTATTATGACCCTCCGCCCGCCCCATAGTTTGGGAAATCGAGAAGCAATGCAGCGGCAATGTTGTGGATAGCAAGCACGAACTGCTAGATGGTTCTCTGGACAAGACAAAAGTTATTTGTATTTACTGTCCATGTGAACTGAGTTACCACTAGAGTAAGTCGAGTCTTAAATACCACTTGATGGCCAAGCACACAGCTGATGCAGAGACCCCCAGGTTGTAAAAAAAGTATTTAAGGGATTAAACTTTGACTAAAATGATGTTATTTTTATTTACTACTGCAGACTCAATGACTTATTACTTAGGAATGTTACATTCAGGTCAATATGCCCGTCTGATATTGCTTGTTGGGTTTCAGTTTGCAGTGTTATAATTTCAGCATATTTTTTGAGCATGCAGTACCTTTGAGGTTATTCTGTGGAATATTCTGGATAGTATTTGTCATTGTTTTGGAGTGTTGCACATAATAATAAACACAATAATACACATGCATTTGCAACCTTTTCCTGTCTTCCAGTCGCAGGTCAGAGTGTTGTATATATACATACATTACTGTGCAAAGGTTTTAGGCAGGTGTGACAAAATGCTGTAAACTAAGAATGTTTTCAAAAATATTAAAAGTTGTTTATTCTTATCATTTTACAAAATCATAAGTGACCCAATGTATAAATAGCAAGTGATCTTGCGCCACCTTTAGCACCTGTGTGCATGTTGATTTTGAAATGAGCTGTGGTCGAGCAAAGGGATGGCGCGCTGCTATCTAGAGGACGCAGAAAGCGACTGTGCCTTAGACCAACAAAAACCTGGTCTAAAGTCTAAAATATATGGCGCAATCTGTGTTTGCTTTTTAGAGGGTGCATTATGGACGTACATTGGAGGGTTCACAACACCAGTCTCTGCTTTTCACTCACTCTACTCTACTCATAAGGAAAAAGCAGCGTGTTTGCTGATACAGTGAAAAAACGTTGTTTAAGGGACAGGCCGCAAGCTTCGGTTTCCCTCGTCTCCTTAAATGATGATACTGCTTTGGGTTTGTTACCGATCTGCTGAGAAGTGCAGGAAGACATGGACAAGCTCACCGCTGCCTCCACACCCCTGCTTCACCTCAGGAAGATTCCCGCTCGGGCCGCACACCGTCCAAAAACTACTCACACCTACACAAAACTCTACTGCGCACTCATTCAGACGCACGCTCTCTATAATACAGCAGAAACTGAAACAAACTCACATACACGTAACTAGGAGGTAAATGAATTACCATACTCAAACATAACTACCTGTGGAACCGAAAATTGTGCCCACAGATATTAAAGCACTATCAAGTTAGTCTCATTACGCAGAGTGTCCATTACGCACGAGAATACAGCCATGTTATTCAGCAGCAACAACAAGTAAATTAACATTTAAAGTAGGGCTGTCAATTGATTCAAATATTTAATCGCAAATTAATCGCAAATTTATTACCTGTTGTAAATGTACCTTAGAGATATTTATAAGTTTTTAATACTCTTATCAACATGGGAATGGACAAATATGCTTCCTTTATGCAAATGTATGTTTATTATTATTGCAACATTCCAAAACAATGACAAATACTGCCCAGAATATTCTACAGAATAACCTCAAAGGTACTGCATGCTCAAAAAATATGCTGAAAGCATACCATGGCAATCATCGCATATACCAATAATTTCTGTGAGAAGCACATCACATGTAGACTTACTCAGTGTGGATTACCCTCTTTCTAGATGCTTATTTCTTCCTTCCACAGTTTAATTGTACTCTCTTCTTCACCTTAATTCATGTTTTAATTCACAATCTACTTTAATCTGATTACTTTGCTTCACTTTCTCTCGCAATTCAGTTCTCACAGCACGTGACCAGCGTGTGCACGAGGGACTTTATGAATGACGTAGCGATCTAAACGATCGATCGTTACCGAATGACATCTGCACCTTTTATAAGCTTTATAAACAGCAACAATCAATGCATTTACAATAGGGACATACGGAGATACACAGTAGGAATGTTTACATTGCATTACAGAACTGCATATGATTGTGTGCGGACAGAGAGCGTCCTGATGTCCTGGGACTCCTGTCACTGTTTCAGTGCTCTTCCTCAACAAGGAGAGCGGGTGAACGACCGGCAAAATGTATGTAGCAGAAACACTGCCGGTGCTGCATTGCTTCCTGAATTCTCAAACTACGAGGCGGGCGGAGGGTCACAATAATAGAACGCGCGTGCGTTAATCGCGCGTTAAAATAATTAGTGGCATTAAAGGGAATGTGCGTTAACGCGTTATTAACACGTTATTAACACGTTATTAACACGTTATTAAAAACATGAAATTTGAATGAATCTGAGCAGGCCTACAAGCTGTAACTGTTAATGCTGCACTTTAGTCTTTGTGGAAAGTTAAGTTATTTTAAAAAAAAGAAATCTGAGCAGGCCTACAAGAGGTGATTGTTAATGCTGCACTATATAATTGATAGTTATACTTCAAAACTATCATAGTTATGATAGTTATTGATATGATATTATATTTTATATTTTTTATTTATTTGAGAATCTTTTATTTGAGAACTTAGTAGTAGTTTCCGACATTCTATTCTATTCTATAAAAAAATGATACTGCTGTTAAAAAGTTCGTAATAAACTAAAATATATATATATTTATATGTATATGCATATGCATGTATGTCTGATGCCTGTCTGATCAATATCTTGTAATCTTCAATAAAAAAGACAGTTTGGTCTACTATGTATAAAGCGTCGGTCTTTTACTTTATTGATAGCATTTACGCTTCAAAACCGGTATTGTACACTGTATAAAAAGTGATCTTGGTTTCTGAAGATTATCTCGATAAATAAAATGAACATATTTTATGTTTTGGCGAAGCAGTGGTGAACGTAACGTCCGGGTTTCCCTACAAAAAGCCCTGGGGATCTCTTTAATATGTTATTAGTAAAAGTACGTATCAAACATCAGACAGTTACATAAAATAACACAAATACCATAACAGCTCAGATAATTACACAAGCCAAAGATAAAGGATTGAAACAACAAGTTACGTGTTTCAGCGATATCAGCATCCATAGCAACCACCATAGCAACTGCAGAAAAAGTTGCAATTCTACATTTCTCTGGCAAGAGCTGAAAGAATCTTCGTAGTAACTAACCAATGTTATTTCGAAAATAAAAGGTACATTTCTCGCTAGAAATGTCACCTTTTATTTTTCCACTGAAAATAAAAGGAAAGTCCGCCATTTTTTTGTTTCAGCCAAGGGAAACCCCTCAGTCACATGACGGGGCACAGGCCCATAGAAAAGAATAGGGGGGGGAAACGTAGGCATCTCACAATTTTAGAGCCGTTATTGTGAAACTAATACGTTTTGCACTGTGGACCAACTTAGCTATTATACAATTTGGTGTGAGAGTGGGTTGTTATAGGTAGTGGCCTGACACACCACCTTTCAGTGTTAAGGTAGGTGGTTTCTAGCTTTGTTCACCAGTCAGTTTAGTAACTGAAGAAGCCTTTCAGATGAGAGGTGAAACATCTTCAAGAACTTCAATCAAGTCCAGTTGCCCCTTGGATTAAACTTCGAACTGTTTTATGTGAACATCATTATTCACATAAAACAACTGCAAAGGAGCATTGACTTCTATGTAACTCTCTTTCTCTCTTAGTCATAGAACACTTTTTTTTAACCTGAAAAACGACCCTCTTCAGCCACTTTTGCACTTCCTCCTGGAGCCAGAGGCTGGTTAGCCTAGATTAGCAAGCCTGGAGATGAGGGAATAGCTACATAACAAACTGTCCCTTTCTAACTTCTGTTTTGTACATTCTACATTACCAAGATGTGTTATGTTAATCAGTTAACTGTAGTGTTACGGCTGCTAGGTGATTTTTTTTAACCTTTGGACAGAGCCAGCAGAGCTGTTTCCCTTTTCCAGTCCTCATGCTAATTTAAACTACCCAGCTTCTGTTTCAAGCTACATATTAAGCATCCTATTGATGTTCTTATCTAGCGATCGTCAAGACAACATAAAACAAGATCTCCCCAAATTATGAAGTATTGCTTTACACATTGTGCGGGCACATGTTACCCTGACTCAAAATGAACACAAATACAATGCTTTTATTTAAAAAAAAAAAAAAAGCTTTTAAAGATATTTTTGAACTCTAAATTTCTATTTGTCTCTCAATCGTCTTTTTTCTTGTATTTGCTGAATCATCACGATTACTTATTGCTGTAAACTGTAAGTGGAATGGCATAAATAATGATAGTGTGATATGAACCTACCTCATCACAAATTTGCAGGCTGAGAATCAAAGTCATAAAGCCAGTAGACGGGTACTTGCCCTTCTTTTGCAGCCACGTTTCATGAACATATTTCATGAAAGCTGGATTTAGGATCATCACCTGTTATAAATCAGACTTGGCCTTAAACCGACACTTAAAAATAGCTGTTTTTCTGCAGTTAATGCACATTACTATACATTTTTTTACTAGATGAAAATGTATATGCAAGTTTGATGCAAAATCATTCGAAATACTCACCAAATCCTTGTTCGCTCTACTCTGTGAATTCACGTTCCTGTTGGAGGTAACATTGGTTGTTAAATTCAGCAGGAAATGACCTGGTTCAATATTTCCTGTCTTTACAAAGTATTGCTTAGAAAAAATAAATGTTGCATTGTAAAAGTTAATCTACACATTATTCTAAATTCATAAATGCAACTATCCGGTTATTCACGTATATTATCAGTCATGACATCTGGGGATTTCTTTTCAGTACATTATTTCACACATTATACATCATTGTCAGCCATTGCATAGGAGTCATGACTGTTGCTGGCTTTTCCCTTCAAAGGGACGGCGGGGGGCCATTATGATGAGAAGACCGTTTAGTTTAAGTTAGCCAGTACATGTCGTTCACCCAACACTCTCTCAATGGAGATACAAGCGAGCAAGCTCTTTTTTTGGGAGCATTTTGCCTTTATGATACAGGAAAGCTGAAGAGAGACAGGCAATGTGGGGAGCAGAGAGCGTGGGAAGACATGCACCAAATGGATCGGCAGACCGGGAGTCGAACCTGCAATCAGTGCGTCGAGGACTGTAGCCTCTCGACATGGGGCGCCTGCTCTGCCAACCGAGCCAAACCAGCACCCCTCCACAAGCTCTCTGAACTACTTTATTCTGATAAATACACAACTTCAGTCAGTAACCACTACAGATAGAACCACGGCGGAAAAAACTTATTCTTCAGCTAATGAATGAGCCAAGGATGTAGACTGTAACTTGCATAGCTTGGCATTTACTAGCCCTTCTCTCCTCTCTCTACCCTGTCGTCCAAATATGGTCACTTCTGGCTCCAGAAAACCAACATGGCAGCGGCCATAATGCTGAGGCTTTATATAGGCATTTAAGAAACCAATGGGGGAAGTTACAGTGGTCAATTATGTTTGCTGTACAGCAAGCTGTAATATAGTCAAAGAAGAAGAATACAGCAAAATGGCAACAACAACTTTTGTTTGATACGTACGCTGGTTCGAAAGCACTGAGGAGCCATTCCAAATCCCTTATCTTGAATGGAAACAGCACAAGATGAGTGGTGTTGTCCAGATAAATAGCACTCGTTGGATACATCACATGATGAGTTGTTTTGGTCCCAACATCTTTCTCATAGCCTTTGGTAGGGCCTCGGTTCATTCTAAATGAAACAGGGGAATACATATTAAATATCATGCAGCCAAAAGAAAACTAAATGGTGATTGAATTTGGCAGATACATTTTTACTCGATGAAACTAGAATGTTGTGAAACTATCAGAAAGACTTGAAGAACTTTAGAGGTGGCAGTAATTTTGTATTGAGTGTATGAACTTTATTGTCTGATGATTTACCTTATTACAACATCATGAAAGTCTATTAGAGGTCCGTAATATGATCCCTTCAAATTACCAGAATTCCCCACCACTGCACAAGTCCTGCAGCGGTCAGGGCTGGATTCTACAACATCTGGAACGGGTGGGAACACATGAAACAACTTGTCCACTGTCATCTGGAAGAAACTGAAGTCGCGTCTTTCTCTCTGTATTTTCTGACAAACGTAACATAAAGACAAATTATATAAACTGTATTTTCATTTAATCCCACCCACCATCTACCTGTAGTACTGCCTCATTTCCACAACAAAAGCAAGTTACAGCTTTAATTCACAATTTCACATGCCTCCAGGGTTAGTGTCACAAAGCTATTTTAACTAAGGGTAAGTAAGGTCAAGCAGAAATAAGTGGTGAACGCCACATTTAATGACGTAAACACAAACAGTATACATTTCTTGTAACCTTAAAGAAGGTTATTTATTCAGAGGTTATGTTTCATCAATGGAAAGTAAAGCACGTCAACACTTCCGGTATGATTTTTCAAAGTAAAAGCCCGATCTGGCATTCTGACTTCGCTCGTCTGTACACAATGCTTTTATTTTGATGCGTTTCCAGGGCTGGTTTTGTTTTTGTTTTTTAAATAAACTTTATTTGTAACATTTCCATGAAGGTGTTTGTGAGATAAAGTCACTCACAAGGCTCCTTTTTGTGGTTACTGCTTAATTTTCCTTGAAATAAAAAGGTAGTCATCAGCCTCACGTAGGTCATAAATACAATATGTTTGTAAAAAATAAATAAATAACATCAGGTTACAGACGTTATTCCTTCTGGTGGGATATCTCTCTTTCTCTCTCTTTCTCTAGCTCTCTCTCTTTCTCTCTCTCTCCCTAGCTCTCTCTCTCGGCTCATACGGTTGTTTTCACCATATGTTAATAAGGTCTAGTTTCTAATGTAAATAAGACCGTTTTCCAACTCCAAAAACCTGAATAAACAAGGACCCAAAACTGATCCTGGATAAGGCAAACAGCCAGGCAAAGTGAAGAGTGATTCATGTATATATTTTATTTACCTTAATTAATTATAATTTACAGTTGAGCAGATGCCTCTTCATTATTTCCTGTCGGCCTATATAACAAATCTAAATGGCATTTATAAAGTGAACTATACACCACAATGTGACCTTTATTAAGTTCATGTGGAAAGACAGGGCTGTCAGCCCAGCTGAAGCCGCAGCCGACATGCACACAGTGTGAACACTTTGACGGCGTGAGCCGGAGCGCATGTGTGCAGTCTGAGCTGTTAGACTTTCTAAATACAGAAGTCATAAGTTCGCTAAGTTAGCTCTTATAAATAAGCAATAACCAGGAGCATTTTCAAAAGTAAAGTTTGTGGACAAACATTTCACATTTTATGACTTTTGGTTGCACAACAATCATTACCATGAGTTTGTGTGTTGAGGGCTGAATTTGGTCAGGTTTATGCACCATCAGAACCCAGTATGGTTTAGAAAATAAATCCTGGTTTGGGTTCAAATAGATACTTATGTAAATAAACCTCCACTATAAGCAGACTATGGCACTTATTATACTACGTCACCAGACTCTGACACCACATCAGAACAATAAGCTGGTGGACATGCTAATGATGCTATAGGGGTACAGCTGCATTTTTTAAATGTTTGCCCACTGACCCAGCTGCACTATTTGATGAGTTGGGAGTGAGACCGAGGATGCAGTTTGCAACCTATTCTGGTTTCCAGTGCAAAAGGTGCTGATGTAACCATAGTAATAGTTGCCAGTTTTGCTGCAGGACTGGTTAGTATATCTCACAATTCACAGTGAACAAAAAAGAGAATACTGGTGCTATGTCTTTAAGGATAAGTTGACATTTACCTTCCACCAGTTGAAAGCATCCTTTGAGATATTATAGTTTCTTGACAAAAAGGGCTTATGAGATGCATTTACAACCTTCCTAAAGCCTGCATCATCATCGTTTAAGCATTTGTGACATGCACAAAGGCTTGACTGCTGAGGTCCGAGGGAATGCAAAGTGTGCTCCCATGTTAACAGCACACCAATTACAGCAGTGATCCACAGAAGGTAAAAAAGACATCTGAGTTTGCTTTCTTTCAATATGGAGAGCATCTTGGCAGCTTGAAGCTCTTCAGTGAAGAACAGAGGCAATCTGTGGATACAATATGTAATAAAACACATTAGTCAGTTTATTATCACAGAAACCCTGTCATGAATAAGCCTACAGCAAAACAAAAACATACAAAAAAAACAACCAACCTAGAGTACTACAGTAACACTGGAACAAAAACATTAAGCTGGTGATCTATATTATGTGGGACTCCGTAGTTTTCTCTGGACCCCTGCCAACTCCGACCAGTGATGACATGTATAGCCGCATGTCATCATTCAACCGCTGGCTGTCGAGGTGGTGTCCAGCAAACGATGTGGGCTTCATAGATAACTGGCAGACATTCTGGGGAAAGCCTGGTCTGATTAGGAGAGACGGCATGCATCCCACTTTGGATGGTGCAGCTCTTTTGTCTCTTAATATGGCTTAGTTTGTTAGTCGTAAAACCTGACAAGCCAGAGTTGAGACCAGGGGTCCGTTTCAGAAAGGAGGTTCAACAAACCCTCAGTCTAACCCCGAACCGGGGTTTGACTTACTCGGAGTTCAAATTCGCTGGCTTTTTGGTTTCAGGACAGCCGATCAGAGTTAGTTCTATCAACTCTGAGTAGGTTCAGCCGGAGTTGAGTGCGTGCACATTGACTATAAAAAGCCAGCATTAATGGAGCCCCGATACCACGATTCACCATGGCAACGGTACACAAAAAAGAGGTCCTCCTACGTCACACCAGTGGAGCTCGAAATCCTCACACAGACGTTCAGGTAATACGAGCATGTTTATAGAAAAATAAAGTAACACGGCTGCAGCTGCAAAAGAGAGAGAAGCGACGCGGGAAGAAACTGCTGCTCGAGTAAACGCGCAAGTTTGACTGAATTGTCTATTTATTTAATACTTAATCACGACTGGAAGCTAAAATTTATATTAATTTAGGAAGCACTTCAAAATAAAATACCAGAACATCATTCAAAGGTGCGGCTCAGGCAGAACAGGCTCATGGCTGAACCTCACTTCAATCATATTCTAAATATTAATGAAATATCATTCAGTGGCTGTTTTAATGTGCATTAGCTTTACCCCTAACATGATGCTGACTTCCCATACATTATAATTTATGTTGATTAAACTGAATTGTGTTAGTTAAAAAAAAAAAATCCAATAACTTACGGCGTCTTATTTGAGTGCTCTCTGCAATGGTGATGGAAAATCTATAAATGATTACTTTGACACAGATTTGTCTTTTGATTTTTTTATCATAATTATAAAAGACTTTTGCAAAGGGGTCAGAGCACCACAGAGACGCAACGTTTTTTTTTTTCATTTGTTACCGCTCAAACACACGCGTGAGACGGGCTGAATGAATAAGGAAGTTGAATAAGGGTTTTATATGCTAGAGGGAGGAGACGGAGCGAAACTCTGAGTTTCCTGAAGAAAACTCGCTGCTCGCGACCAGGTTAGGTTCACAGACACTGTTACCATAGTAACCAACTCAGAGTTGAAGTTACCTCTCTTTCTGAAACGGCAAACCCGAGGTTTCCCTCATTTCAGGGTTAACAAACCCGGGGTTTTCACGAAACCCGCTTTCTGAAACGGACCCCAGGAGGCAGAGCTGCAGTCCTACATGCTCCTCTGTGCTTCTCTTTGAGCTGTTTCCCAGCCACAATGTTAATGTGATAGAGACTGTCTGCCCCCCAACCCAGAGCTTTTATTACAGTTAATTTAAAATTGAATTATTAAATGACTAAATCATTCAAATCTAATTAAAATTAAAACAAGTTGTGCCAAAAAAAATGAAAATGAAATGTGGTCTGTTAAATATCAGATCTCAGTCATCTAAAGCTCTATTAGTAAACGATCTGATATCAGATAATCATATTGATTTACTCTCTTTAACTGAAACTTGGCTGTGTCAGGAAGAATATGTCAGCTTAAATGAATCCACTCCTCCCACTCAGTCACTCATATTCCTCGAGACATTTGTCAAGGTGTTGGAGTGGCAGCTATTTTCAGTTCTAGTCTTCTAATCAACCCTAGACCAAAACTTAGTTTCAGCTCTTTTGAAAGCCTTGTTTTTCACATCCAGCTTGGAAAACTTTACAGTTCTTTTATTTGTTATAGTATACCGCCCTCCTGGCCCATACTCCGATTTTCTAAATGAATTCTCAGTTTTTATCAGATTTAGTCCTGAGTACAGATAAAATAATTACTGTAGGTGACTTTAATATTCATGTGGATGTTGATAATGATAGCCTTAGCATGGTTTTTTGTGTCTCTCTTGGACTCTACTGGCTTCACTGAAAGTGTAAACCAGCCTCACCGCTTTAACCACACCCTCGACCTTGTTCTAGCTTAAGGCCTTGAAACCAAAAACTTAAGTGGCTCCATGGTATGACTCAGAAACTTGTAACCTGGAGCAAATGTTGCGTAAATTTGAAAGAATGTGGCAATCCACCAAAACAGAAGAGTCTCGTTTACTCTGGCAAAATAGTCTTAATAAATACAGGAAGGCCCTACGGCATGCCCCTCCCTAATGGAAGAAAATAAAAACAATCCCAGGTACCTTTTCAGCACTGTAGCCAGTATTGAGCTTTGTATTAAGATAAGATAATCCTTTATTCTTTCCATAACAGGGAAATTTACAGTGTTACAGCAGCAAAGTGGATAGTGCAACATTACAATAAAGGGCATATAAAAATAATTAAGTAAATAAGCGTATCCTAAAAAAGATGTACAGAGCTGATTCCTATAGCCCTCGGCAGTAATTCATGGGATCCTTTACTAAAATGTGTAACCTCCTGCCCTTAACTGGTGCACATTTATCTTTGGAAACTGCTCAAAAACCTGTTTACCCATGTTTACCTCGACAGTTTTTCTCCAACTGACCTTTGTGAGGTAAAGTCTCCTCTTGAAGATCTGACAAACCCAATGTTATGAATCAAGTCGCTTTACTTTTAAGTAAAAAAATTCTCTCTGTTTGAGTCAAAATGTTCAAGCTTATAGTTTCAAAATCCATGACTTCTAGAACACACCCCCAAATAATATTTGCACAAGAGATTTGCCCTCATAAACCAAATGTCGTGGTAAAATAAATTGCCCCCCATATAAGTTTAATTTTAACCAAGTTTCCCTCCATAATGATCCCTGGAAAATTCCCACACCTGAGCGAAAATTCTCTTCTTCTAAACCATCAATCCTGATTCAGGCACCTTAGCTAACTATAGACCTATAGCTAACCTTCCTTTTATTTCAAAGATCCTCAAAAAATTTGTCACTAATCAATTACGTGACTTTATTCGATGATTTTATTTGATGATTTATTTGATGTTTATCAGTAATGTCCAGTGTGACACGACAGACCATCACATACTGTTACAGAGACTAGAACAGTTAATTGGCATTTTAGGAGCCCCATTTAGTTGGTTTAAATCCTATTTATCAGATCGATCTCAGTTTGTTAATGTTCATGATGTGTCCTCTATGCACACCAGTTAGTCATGGAGATCCACAAGGTTCTGTGCTCGGACCGATTCTTTTCACTTATGCTTCCTCTTGGTAATATCATGAGGAAACACTCCATTCATTTTCATTGTTATGCAAATGATACTTAATTATTCTTCTCAATGAAGCCAGATGACACCAATCAGCTATATAAACTAGAAGCATGCCTTAGATGACTCGAAATTTTCTTCTACTTAATTCAGACAAAACTGAAGTTATTGTGCTCGGCCCCAAACACCTCAGAGATTCTTTCTCTAATGATACAGCTGCCCTAGATGGCATCAGGCTGACATCCAGCACTACTGTTAGGAAGGTCTTCTTTCACCTTCACAACATAACAAATATCAGACACACCCTGTCTCAAAAATATGCAGAAAAACCAGTCCAACCAGTACATTATCCGCTATCAGGCTGATCTAAAAAGTCTCTAAAGACTCTTCAGCTGGTACAGAATGCTGCATTACCCTCTCTGCACTGGCTTCCTGTGAAATCAAGAATATAATTGCAAATCTTTCAAAATCCTTCTACTGTGTAATTTAGAGTCTTATGTACATACAAGTAAGCATCTCAAAAGTTTTAGAAATTAGTTTTAATCTGAACTCGAGTTATTGCCATTCTTTCTTTGTTAAATTCCCTGACGCTGGGGTTAAATTGGCTGTGGTTATGTTTGATATTTATCAAGTCATACATTTCCTTGAACCAATCATCCACAGTTGTCCCGCCCTCACAGGTGCAATAACACTTCTGTGAGCCGTCCCGGGGTGCACATCTACATTTTGAGATGACAACGTCTCATTCTTTTATTTTGTAAATGCCGCGGACTTGGAGAAGCAGCGGTGTTTCCGCTACATTTATTGAAATGTTGCAGCCGCTGCTTCAGAAGTCGTAATTAAACGACTCTTTGTTGATTTGTAGCTGAAATCTCCAATCGTCCATTCTGTCCTCATTGAGGAAGAGCACTGAAACAGTGAACTCGCGAAGTTTTGGCAACCAAATAAACAACAGCGGAATCAAAGGAGTACGGGGCCGGGGGCGGGGCCAATAGCGATGCAGAGAGCAGAGGTGCAGGTGTGTTGGGGGACTGAAGCAAGGTGATTGGATTAAAGTAGTTGGTGAATTAAAACTTAATGAGGTGAAGAAGAGAGTACAATTAAAGTTTCTCAGTAAGAAATAACCATCTAGAAAGAGGGTAAGTCTTCATGTGATGTGCTCTCACAGAAATCATTGATATATGAGATTAATTGAAATCAATTGATTACAAAGCCTGTAATTAATTAGATTCATTTTTTTAATCACCTGACAGCAATAGTTTTGATATGATTTGCACATGCGCACATTCCTGGGTAGTACAACATATCCTCTACCCTGCTGCTGAAAAAAATCCAAGAGGAAACGCTGTTTTCCCATGCGCCATTGTTGTGTTGACAGTTTCCATGAGAACGCGGACAGGCGGACCCGGCAGGTGTCAATCAACATGGGATCTGCCACGCCTACACAGTCCTGAGAAATGGTCTGAATAGCCAAATGAGCTGTTTTTCAAGAAGATTTTTTAGTGGTTCTGAACATTTATTTTCACTCAGATTTTTGTGGATGCTTTATGACACACTCAACTCTGATATCATATACACTACCAGTCAAAAGTTTGGACACATTTTCTCATACAAGTGAATGGGAAAGTGTGTCCAAACTTTTGACTGGTAGTGTATGCATTTTTGCTATTTTAAGCGGAGTTTCCAGGGCCTTTAATGGTCAGGCACCATCATATCTTAGCTCATAGTAATAGTGCCATATTACCCCTCTTCAGCTGGAAAAAACGCGGACCTGGCAACCCTGGCTTTGCATCCCATGAAACTTTGATCTTGAAGCCTGATGCCCCACTAAAGCTCTGTGTTTATCAGTGAAATATATGAAATACACAGGATATGGGCATATGACAGCCTGTTGAGACCAGGTTTATACTTTAACTGTGCGCAGAAATACGGACGGATCGAAACGTTATTGATTCAGGTATGAGCATCAAAACACACTATGGATCATATGGATTGCGCC
The DNA here is from genome assembly GCF_022749685.1 of Semicossyphus pulcher. NCBI lineage: Eukaryota > Metazoa > Chordata > Actinopteri > Labriformes > Labridae > Semicossyphus > Semicossyphus pulcher. The sequence continues at coordinate 26,979,429 of NW_027211726.1, forward strand.
TTCCCTCTCGTTGGCTCGTCCCGCATTAAAAACTTAGATGCGGTCTCCTTACTGAATAAAAACAGATACAATCTGTCTTTATTTCCTTGCGTGTGACCGTGATTTATGCGTGTCGAACCCCGGTTTGTCAAAAATATTATTGGTACTGTCTGGTCCATGCAGTCAAAAAGGTTGGGAACCCCTGCTCTAAATAACATTAAAAAAAGAGTACGGTCTTGACCTGCTCTTTTTGTAAAGTGTCTTGAGATAACTTTGGTTATGATTTGGTGCTATACAAATAAAATTTGATTTGATTGATTGATTACAATGTATAGTAAACTATATGTATAGTAAACACAAAAGGAAATATGCTGTCCAAGTTACATGTAATCATGGATAATGTCTCCCACCCACTCAATGATGTGCTGGTTACAGCTCCTGTGGGAACTATGGGGAACTTTCATTTTGTGTCTTTGTGTCACTAATGGTCTTGCTTGCATCTGTAGGTCATATATTGTAGATGCGTCAGTATTAAGTTCAGTCTGTTTCATAACCATGAGAGCAGTTGAGCACAGGAGCCCATTCAGCGAAAGACTTCCCCCGAGTTGCACCACAGAACACTACAGGAATCATTCCTGCCTGTAGTCATTAAACTTTTCAACTCCTCCCTCTGACCGTCTGACACTCAGACATTTATCTTAAACTGTGCACTGAATACTGAACAATATTTACTTTTCCAGTCAGGAATGTTATCTACATAGCTGCATGAATACCTCTTTTAGTTTCCTTGTAGAACATCGTGTTGCTGTTGGCTTTCAAGACTGAGTCTCAGGTGTCATATTATGCTCATACAAATGATTTTACAGAGTATACATACGAAATGAGAGACTTCTGTTTGGTTAAACGGAACATTAACAGTCTACAAGTTGAATGTTGTGTAAAGTACAGTGTGAGACAACAGGGAGGATATTCAGAGGTGTTTTAAGCTTTAAAGACAAAATATTTAGCTTGACTCACCTAAGCAAAGAACCTCCAAATAGTATGATGTTATTAATATTATACAAATAGTATTAGGTTACAAAGTAATAGCATTTCCTATTTAATTGTGTCTTTGTCATGTAACTGCTAACAGTAGATGAACGCAATGTCAAAATTGTCACTCCAGACAAAAAGCATAGAATTAACAAAGTAATTTACATTAACTAGTTTGTTTTTCCATTTTAAATTTGAGCTTTCAACACATTAAAACACTACATTGTGTAAATATATGCCAGGTTAGAAATAACAAATACAAAAATACAAACATTACTAAGAAATATATATTTATAAAGATTTTTTTGCTTACCTGAGAAGAGATTAAACAAAAAACAGACGTGTGAGGCAGGACTTGAATGACTGTTGATGATCCTGTCGAACATCAACTGTCCAACTAGAATCCACTGGTAGAACTGCCTTTTAATCAGGATGGCAGCATGCCATAGTACACCATGCAAAACTCTATTCTATTTATTCTGAGCATTTCCTGGAAACGCCTGTGAGGTCCTGAACTTGTCTCTCTGTGTTAAGCATACTGGCTGTCATTGTTGTAACTCTCTCGCGTTATTCCCGAACTCCTCCCCAGGGATAAATAAAGTATTTCTGATTCTGATTACAAGCTAATTTCTAGTTACTTTCAAGTATCTACCTTAAGATCTAACAGCCACTATGGGTAAAACAACCCTACAAACCAACTGATAAAATAACCTGACCCAGACGCTCTCTCTGCAAACAGACCAATTGGTTAACAATGGCACCAGAAGGAGACGGGCACCGCTTCGCTGCGCATCCGCCTAATGGGCAAGTAATAATCAGGGATTTCCATAAGCGTCGGCTGTTGGCCAAACAGCCGACTGGTCACTTAATTACAGCCAGCTACTTTTTCCTTGATTCTCATAAAAATAGTTTTGACTAACAAGTTGAGACTCACTTTTCCTCTACATTTGAGAAGCACCCACCTCTGCTTTAAATCAATACGTGTGTTAAAGGAGTTCAGTCTTGTACTGAGCTACTGAGGTGACTAACTCAGGAGTGACCTGGCTGAAGCGCTTCGTCCTAGTTAGTAATCAGGTTGAAATGATGATTGGCAGCCAGACCAGATTGCAGTTAAAACAGTCTTTTATTTCATATCTCCATGAATTCAGGTTAAATACAGTCCATTTGAAGTGCACAGCAACAAAAACACAAAACTTACGCCAACAACAAACTTCACACTTCCGCGGTCAAAAACCATTTGCCCTCCAGGATCACACACCTGACCTAGGCAGTGAACTTACGAATACTTATACCTGCGCTGTTGTAGCACAGCAACACCAATAGTTCAAACACAAAATTGCACCTAAATGATGGCTCCTGCACACCGGCCCTTAAATGTTTATGGCAGGCAGACATAACAATTTAAACAACCAAAGTAAAATTAAAGAGCCAAAGTGTCACAAAACACTAATATGTGACGTTCATTAAAGACAATCAAACTGACAAACAAGTTGCCTTGCCAAACTTTGCATGTTAAGTATCTCTTGCAATTCCTTCTCATGTGACCAACACATAAACATGCAAAACAAACTCCACTTTCCTTCAGAAAGTTTATTTTTTCCTTGAGCTTCTTTCCTTTGAAATGTTTGCATCCCGCACTGAGTGACCAGAACCACAGCAGAGGCATGTAGCTTCTTCAGTCTCCTCCAAACCAGATGATGCCTCCTCACTTCCTTCAGTCAAGTACCTTAATGTTATTGTAGTGGCAATATTTCCTTTTCCTCTGCTGCTGAGCCGTGATGTAAACCTGGTGAGCCTTTTTCCAGTAACAGCAGATGGCGTGTCCTGTATGTTGCCAAACAACGGGTCAACGGGATAGAATTTTGACATGATGCTCGATCAGTACAAGATCAGTAAAGTGGGCCCTGTAGTTGGTGTTTTCCATTATTTCAAAAGCTGTGGTCTTCCATTGCTCCCTCATTTTGTATGGCAACTTTGAAATAATAGCTCTCAAGTGCACTGGCATGTCCAGTTCCTGCATATACTGGAAATCCTCCATTACAATGCTTTACAAGGACTTTGATTGTAGTGCTTTCACGTCCTCTGATTTTATTGTTTGCCATGCCAGAGCCCTTTCCATGTAAGCAGTTGCAATTTTGTAACGATTTCCAAAATTTTCCTGGAGAAGTTCCCTTGCTACTGCATAGCCACGCTCAGGATCCATGTGCTGGCATCAACGCATCAGTTCCTGAGGGTTTCCTCGGGTAAACTGCTCCAACAAGCAGTCTTCCTTTCCTGCCTTTCTTTCCACTCCTTGTTCAAAAGCTTTAATGAAGGCTCTGTATTGGAGAGGATCCTCTTCAAATGTGGGAATTTAGGTAGCAATGACTGGTGCTGCTGCTGAATAAGAGCTGTTGTTATTTCATTTCGTCTTTGCATGACGGTGCGTATATTTCCAGGTGAGGTTTCCAGTGGTAATGGGAACTTTGTTGTGCTGCTTTCCATGATAAAGACATGTATTCCTTTGTTACTGGGTTTACATCATTGTCAGATTCCGGTTTCCTTTTTTCCTGTTCAAAATATAAATTGTATTGCTTTTGGTGGTCCTTGCATACATGTAAGTAAGTTGAAAGTGTTGAAAGCGTTTCATTTTTTTTCTCAAGGATCTTTTGGACTTCTGAGTATGACTGCAACTAATTATAATTTATCGTTAAGTGATTATTATTATTTTTTTTTTCAACAAATAGACACTTTCAAACCAAACATCTGGAGGGGACGTTATTAGAGTGGAAAAATAGTGAAAAGCTTTTTGGACTTAATCAAATGATTACATCTTTACATATAAAAATGTGAAAAGCTTATTTTTTTACATTTTACATCATGTAATTACCAGTGGGCTTTTCAGCCAAGTAAGAAATGTGCAATAAACTGAATATTTGATTTTCAGCATGCTCTGTTAAACTGCAGACCATACTATACTTTCACCACTAGATGTCAGACTTGCTCTTCTATTTGCTCGATTGTGTACTTTCTAAAACTCACTGATTGGTGAGAGCACCTAAACAATTCACAACTGTTAAAAATAGATGAACATAAACATTTGAATGTAGCTTTCTCTTCTTCTTATTTATCCATTGGGGAATTTTATTTTTGAGAGTCGTATTTGAATTTAACACAAGATGCTTGTGCCCTAATGTTAAGGATAAGCACTCAGCGAAGAAACCCCTCCCCTTGTGCCCTCATCCCGATACTTATACTGTAGCTAACCTACCACATGACCCATAGTGGTCACAGCAACCCAAGCAGCATTGCCAACTTCAACAGACCCAGGCTCCACCACACAAGCTTCAGGAATTGCGCTCCAGGTAACGCCAACACTACAATGTTTTAAACACAAAAGTGAAAAAGAAAAGGGACAGGGACGGCAGAACCAAGGTGAGGTGCCCTGTTCAGGGCTAGCACTCACCCCCGCCGGACCGGGCTATACGCTCTACCTCCCCCCACTCCCTCAGTTTCATGAGGGAAGAGAGGTGAGAAGAGGGAGCAGGAAAAAGCAGTGAGAGTCAGCACTTCAACAGGCTTATCAAGTGGGCACCTCCCTTCACCGGTGTTTCGTCAAGTTAGGCCCACGACACCTCAGGGAGGCCCAACAGTTAGCTCTGGTGTCCCAGAACCAACCCCCTCCATCCTAGGTCTCACCGTCCATCAAAACTTTGTACTATCAAAGCCTTATGCACAAAGCAACTATTCCTGGTGCCAACTTTAAAAACGGTATAGAAGAAGGATTACTATTACATTTGTTTTGGACCCCAGCTGGCATTGTTTCTCCTCATCCAAATCCACTGGCTTGTTTTAACTGCTTTGTCTGACATCTCCTTTACTGCCTTCTGTAGACTCTGCCCACGCACTTCCAGTTCTCCCAGTATCGAGATAGTTGATCGTGCTATGAACGCTCTACATTCCACTTCTACCGGACACACCCTTACCTTCCATCCTCGCTGTTCAGCTTCTGCTGCCAAATCTGCATATCTAAGCTTTTTTCTTTCAGACGCTTCCTCCACTGAATCCTCCCAGGGCACCGTCAGTTCTATAAAATAAACTCTCCTCTGACTAGCAGACCATAACACTATGTCAGGCCTCAGGTTAGAGCAAACTATCTCCTGTGGAATAACAAGTCTTCCTCCGGAGTCTACCTGTATCTCCCAATCATTAGCACCCTTTAGCTGGCCTGAATCTTGCCTGCTTAAATCCCTTACCTCCTTTAAATTTCTCCTCCTCATGGAAAAATTGAAAGGCTACTATCTATTCCTGATTGCATCCTGACTTCCCCTGTCGCCTTCTACCTTCAATTCCTGCCGCTAAATTTTCAAGACCTATTCAATTCAATTTTATTTGTATAGCACATTTCATACAGATGTAAACTCAATGTGCTTTACAGAAGATAAGAACAAACAAACACACACATAAATAAAATACGCATAAACAAATGAATCCAGAAAAACAAATTCAAAAAATATAGAAAATGAACTTGTACTAACCCATACAACACTCACATATACTCAAAGTATAGGCCTTATGCTCCCTGACCTATCTCAGTAAGAGCACACACGAGGGAATCCACATAAGTCCATACACAAAACACACACACAAACAAAAACACACTAACAGTCAAAGGCACAAGAGAAAAGTTTCCACAGATCTCAGGTCAGGAGGTAGTTTGTTCCAGAGAACAGCACCATAGTTATTGAACGCACCTGCACCTGCTTTGGTTTTAACTTTAGGTGCATGCAGGAGGTCATACCTGATGATTTGAGGGATCTGATTGGGCTATAGCCAGTGAGAAGGTCAGAGAGATATTGGGGTGCCTTACCATTTAAAGCTTTGTATACAAGAAGTAGTACTTTAAAGTCAATTCTGTACTTGACTGGAAGCCAATGAAGATTTTTCAGCACTGGTGTTATGTGTTCCATTTTCTTGGTCTTGGTTAGCACCCTGGCAGCATTTTCATTTATATATTTTTGTGTACAAGGCCATGCTGGGTAAACTGCCCTCATATACAGTATATGTAACCTCCTTAAACAGACCTCCAGTAGTCTTCAGCTTTGTTCCACTAGGTGGCTCTCTTACCAGGTTCCAAGGGTTTGTACAGAGCTAGGGAAAAAAGCTTTATCCTACTTTGTTGCCTGGACTTGGAAAAATCTGCAGAGTAAATTACATCTTGAAAATCTAGTCCCCCTGGAACAATTTAAAGCCATGTTAAAAGAAAAATGTAGCTGCTTCATTTGAGCTGGTCTTAGTCCTTTTCTTGAATGGATGATTGTATCTCTTGTTTGTTATTGTTTTATCTTTACTGGAAGTGGAACTGGTATGCTGGCTAGGCCAGGTCTACCCCGGAATAGAGATTTTATCTCAAAGGACTTCCTGGTTCGAAAAAGGTTAAATAAAAAAGAAAAAAGGAACAGGTTCTGATGGGCCTATGTAGTTTTCCAGTCTGTCCAGATCCAGTGTTGTGATCAACCGGGTCGAAAGCTGCACTCAGGTCTAATAATACCAAGATTGAGAGTTTGTTTGCATCACTGTTGAGTTTCAGGTCATTGATTACTTTGACCAAAGCAGTCTCAGTGCTATGATTGACTCTAAAACCCGACTGGTACACATCATACAGGCTGTGGAGGGTTAGGTAAGTGTGTAACTGTTTGTAGACAACCTTTTCAAGCATTTTACTAATGACAGGACGGTTGGAGATTGGCCTATAGTTGCTAGTTATTGATAGGTCATGTTTATTATTCTTTAGTAATGGGGTAATAACAGCACGCTTGAGGGAAGTGGGGAAAAGACCAGACTGAAGGGAGGCATTAATAATATACAGGAGATCATTTAACAGGATGTTAGAGACACACCTGTCAACTAAACAGGTAGAAGATTTGAGTTGCTTGATCACCTCCTCAAGATCACTGAATTCAAGGTGTAAAATTACACATATAAACTTTGACAGTGGTGGGCTGATGGAAGGAGCAGGAGAGGTCAGAACTGCCTTTGTATGATTTTAATGTGTCAGTTCTAATGCTGGAGATCTTTTCTTTGTAGTAGATGCAAACTCATTCCATTTGTCTGAGGAGAGGAATTCAGCAGGAATTGATCTGGTGGGATTTATCAGTTTGTCCACTGTGAACAGGTAGCAAGTATTATTTTGACCATTTATCATTTTTGAGATATGATGCTGTCAAAATTTTCATTTCTGTATTATAGCAGACAAGTGTACTTTTATAAATGTCTTAATCTATGAAGCTTGCTTTTTCGCCATCTACGTTAAACTTTTCAGCAGGATCTTTTCTCCATCATCTCTTCACATGATTACATAATGGGCAGATTATACTTCATGTATTGTTGAATAAACACATCAGAGGTGTTGTCACACATAAAGCGCTTAATTATGGTTCTGACAACGTTGTCATGTCTGGGTGCACAGGTCATATTAAAGAAGATGCAAAAATGGTCTGAAATGGCAACATCCACAATATCAGTAACTGTTATTGCTATACTGAGGCCTTTAGAGAGAATGAGGTCGAGGGCGTTTCCTTGTTTATGTGCGGACCCCATAACATGCTGTGAAAATTCAAATGTTTGTAGCACATTTAGAAAGAGTTTTGTGTCTGGATTAGTGGGGTTAACGATATGAATATTGAAGTCACCAGAGATGACCATGCAGTCATAGTCGATGGAAATTGTTGACAGAAGTTCTGAAAATTCATCAATAAAACCTCTTTTTAGTTAAGCAGATGATATACTGTAAGTAGCAATGTAGGAACAACACATTTAACAACAATAGCTAAACAGTGAAAAGTTGAGAAATCACCAACAGAGACAGGGGGGGCACTAAACAGAAATAGGAGGTGGAGAAGACAGTAGCAAGCTGTCCGTATTTCTACTGGACCTAGCGGTATTTGTGGAGTTATACGGGACTAAAAATCCAGAACAGCTTTTTAATCCTATAGTTATAGCAATTTCGTGAGTTAAGGAATTTGAAGGAGAGACAGGATCCTGGCACCCCATGAACAGCAGAACATAAGCATGGGGAACCAATGAACGGACAATGAAGTTGCTAGCAGTTCTTAGACAGCTGGTCTAGTTTGTTGGCAGTATTACTAAACCAGAATCCTGTATGTTGTCATTGTAGTTTTTCTAGCATTCTCCTGTCAAAGTTTTGTAGTTCTGAAAATGTCGGATCAGCAGCAGCCTCCGCGGAAACGTCTTTATAATTCAAAGTAGGCAACGCAACTTATTTTCGAAGAGGACCCTGATCTACCATGTGTATTGTGGAAAGTGATGATGACATTGTAAGTTGTAATTGATAAGTATAATTATATCTTGCTCATTAAAGTGACTCACCATCAACTTGTGCTATGAAGAGGGAGTCCCTCGGGGATGAGAATGCTGCTTTGAGGGGGAAGAAACATGCCGTGATTATGCTCACAATGACTGACAGGTTGTTGAAGAGATTTCAATCTTCTTTTGCTCGTGTCATCTGATCATATCTGGACTGTCTGAGATGTTGACAGATATGGTTTCGATCTGACTTTTCACAGCGCGCGAGAGTTGACAGGGGAAAACAAACACGGGGTGCCGCACTGCGGTCAAGCCAGCCGTGGTTCGCGTTTCCTTGGTCAAATCAGATGCACCTTTTTTTCAACTGCGCAAATGCACTAACATTTACAGTAATCGTAATGAAACCGCTCTGAAGAGCTGCTGGTAGTGAATTTGGGGCAGACTGCGGTCTCATGATCAGATCCGTGAAACATACGATACTTTTACAGTAATTATTCCCGGTAAATAAACTGAAGGTATCCTTCCGGATTTCAAAGTAAAGGACGACGTGAGAAAAAAAAACAAAAGAACATTGTTTCCATAAGTAGCTCAAGATACATATACTGCTGAACTAAGTACTTCCTAGACTACTTGTATAACTACCGTGAAGTACTTTAACTGTGTACTTTTCGAGTAATCCTGTGTCAAAATCCTTAACAGAGAGCAAGAATAAGGATATTTCGCCCAACTTTGATGTGGAATAAAAAACGTATTTTCCATAAGTAGTCCAAGATTCACATACTGCTAAACTTAGTACTTCCTAGACTACTTGCATGCATAATATGAAGTACTTTTACTGTGTACTTTTCGAGTAATCCTGTGTCAAAATCCTTAACGGAGAGCAAGAATAAGGATACTTCGCCCAACTTTGATGTGGAATAAAAAACGTATTTTCCATAAGTAGTCCAAGATTCATATACTTCTGAACATAGTACTTCCTAGACTACATACCTTGCTTCTGTAAAAGAGCTCTGAAATATGTATCCAAACAAATAGCTTGTGTTAAATTTTAAAACTTACTTAAGATAATTTAAATTAGTATCCCTAAATATGTACATTTTAACAAATGTACATATTTATAGTAAACACACATAATTCATGACTAGCTGGAAATACATCTTGCACAGGATTTTTAATGTCACTTATTCCCACTTTAACTAGTGCAACTGCAGTCGTGCCCGGCACAAAATGCCGGGAAATCTTTCCACATATTGATGTTTTTTAAACTTAAATAACTAATTAAACCAAATTACAAACTTCACACTGACACTTGTGCTAATAATATCTGTCAATATAATGTAACCGACCTGTAAAAAGCAGGTAAAGCAGAGGAATTAAGACACAGTTTGCGAGATAGTAAGTGGTCTGTGTGAGAATGTCGTGGAAAACTGAAGGTATTTTAGTAAACTTAGTTTTTCTGTCACAACTTTCACATGGATATGATACTATATCCCCTTGCATCCATTGTTAATTGTTTGTCCTGATTGCCAGTAGTCACTTCTGCTACGTTATTTCATAAATGAATTATAACCAAACTACTATCACCTTGACAACTCCTCCATCATCATGGCTACCATAGTAGCTAATAAAACCTACACCTGGACACTTATCGTGGATCATCAAAATACCTATCACATGTACCTCTTACCGTTACACAATAATGATAACAACAATAATAGTAATAATAATACACTTTATTAACTTTTTGTAATTAATTAATTAATTACTATTTCAATTAATAATAGGCGGGCATTCAACCGACTGCAACTTTTTTAATTACGCCAGAAAGCGCATGACTTACTATCTCATGCGCGAGATAGTAAGTCGCGCGCAAATTAAGAAAAAAAACATCCTTGTCACCGCCAGGGCCCCGTACCCTATTTTAGGTGTGCCACACGGGCTTTCCTGCCATTTTGTCATTGACATAAATCTTCTCCACCATTACGTTTTTTTGTTGTTGTTGTTTTTGTCTCTCTTTTTCTTTTTTTTCTTCTTTTTCTCTCTCGGTGATACCGGTTGGTTGTCTTACACGATCAATCATCAACTGTATGTCAATGAACCCGCCTCTTCACCCCTCGGGCAGACATTTCGAGGTTCTGATTGAGCGCACTTGAGCTTGGACGACAAGGGATGTTTGTGTTCATTAGTTTGCATTTTTAAAGGTCATATTTATTGTTCAATTAAGATTTCTCGATGACCCATCGTCAAGGCTTTCCTATCATTGGTGTTGTTATATGCTATAACTTCTATACATTTAAATTGTCTGTATACATAGAAAATAAATGGCCCAGTATACTATATGTTTTTTAAATAGGCCCTACATGTTAAAAGGCTAGGGCTAGGTAGGTGCTAAGTTAAGGCGCATCCTTCGGCTCCTCCTTCATGGCGGCTGCCTACATCAACCACAAACAGTTAAAGTTATTAATCTAAATGGTTTGAGAAACGTGTAAGCATTGTTTGGGTTAGGATCTGGTGAAATATCCAAATTCATGGGCTCTGCGTGGTATTTGCACACGGACCGCTGACCTGCGGACGCGGTTCTATTAGGAGTCCTGAAGATTGCAGCCATTAATCATTAACGTGTATGGCGACTCCAGATTATAGCGTGAACGTCAGTGTGAAGGAAATTTTTATGTTAACCTGTTTGATCATGTGTTTAATTTCTTTATTACTCTTGAATCTTCTGATCATGGTATAATCAGCTAAGGTTAATTTTAAGGATATGTATTGTCTGCTCCTCTCCAGGGTCTTGTGCATGAATTACTGTTGCTCCTTCTGTCCTTGAGAGATAGTTGGTAGCCTTGTCTGGGGCTGAGACCTCCAAGGCCAAGGGTAAACTCTAGATAGTCAGGCGCCTCAGCTGAAGTCATAACAATGACATGTAGCTTTGTCTCAGTGAGAAGGAATTCTATCTGTAACGTATAAAATACACTGTGTACCTTGAGTCTTTGTCAGTCAGTCAGACAGCTGCATTCTGTGTAGTACTGATCTGGCCCAGCTCGAGTTGTTATTTGCTTTTACTCATTTATTATTATTCTTCAATTAAAAGACATCGAAAGACAACTTTGTTTCCCTAAGAACTTTATTGGTCTCGTCATCAGAAAATTGCCACCACAACTTGGCGACGAGGATGGGATTCGACGCCTGACCGGACTCCGTCGGACTGGCAGAAAAGCGCAACTGACCGCCTTGCGGAGCCCGGCCAGCGCTCGGATCCTATCGAAAGGGAAAAGAACCAACCCAAAAACCGTGTGCAAAGAAACAATACAATGGTGAGACAAAATTTTAATTAATTTTGAAATTTTCCAATGATGTCTAGTTGTTGAGTATAGATTTTTGAGTAGGCTAAAGGTTTACCGGTAAAAGAAGGAAAAAGCTTAAAATCCCACGGACCGTGTCGCCAAGGCGAGAGTCAGGCCGACTCGTAAATGACTGATACCAAGGCCGTTTATTCAAAGAGAGAGAGGGCTTCACGGGGTCGGTGATAGATGTGTCATAGTACTTAACAGTAGTTGGGAGTCTGGAGACTCATAGATAAGTGATACCAAGGTTGTTTATTCAAAGAGGAGGTAAGTTAAGGCTAGGGATAGGATGGGTAGGGCTCAGAGCAAGCAGTCTCGCGAACCGGACCCAGGTCCGAAACCTAAATTCCAATCAGACATGATTAAAGTGATGGAGTCAAAGCACCCAGGAAGTGGTGATCAGTTATCAAAACGGGTAGAATTGGGTTTCCCTCAACAGGGCAGTTTCAGTCTCCGCCAACTTGACCAGTTACGTAAAACATTAGAGAGAATATGTTCACACAAAGAACAGAAAGACAGAAAGAAAGTAGAAAAAAGTCTAAATCTAAAAGAAAAAGTTTTTGCCATTTCAGGCTAACTGGAAAACAGTTAATGATTGGAGAACAGAAGCATGTAGATAAAGCTGGAAAAAAAAAGGAACAAGACAATTCAGAAAAACACACACTAACCCAACCCTTATATCCTGTGTTGAATGGGCCCTCTGGGAGAGGAATGGAACACCACCTGGACTCCGCTCCACCACCACCCTACAACCCAGCACCTCCAGGCCAGGCACCCCCTCACCACCAAAACAGGATCACCTAGGGCCTCCGCCCCTACACCAACAGAGGATCGGACATATGACCTCAGTGGAAAACACCAGGAGAACCAGTGGACACTTTCCTACAGCCCAGTTTGACCAACACAGCAGCATACAGAGTCCAGGAGGAGGACTGGGCGAACATCCACTCCGCCCTGATAAATCCAACCTAAAGAGACTGTTCTTTGCCCAGATGCACCCACATCTGTGTGAAGCTGTGAAACGTTCCTGCATCACATGGGACACAACCTTTCTGTCAAATATCCTGCTACATGCGGAACATGCAGAAGAGCAGGACAGACGGCAAAAGAAGAAAGAAGAAAAGAAACAACGGGACACGAGAGCTCAAGCTAGATTGACTATGGTGCAGTTTGCCACAGGCAGTTGCCAAGGACAAGGTGGCCGTGGGCGAGGCAGAGACAGAGGACGTGGCTTTGGGAGTCGAGAACATGGCTATGATCCGGATGTGTGTTTCAACTTTGGAGAAAGTGGACATTGGGCTGCAGACTGCCCGCATCCAAAGGACAAGAAGGGAGGGGCAAAAACATGGAGAGTGCCTTCTTCAGATTGACTGCCGGTGGTGGGCGGACCCCAGAGAGTGAAGTCCAACCTCCCACGAACCCTGACACACACACAGACACACACACTCACACACACACACACAGACACACACACGCACACACACACACACACACACACACACACACACACACACACACACACAAACGCCACACAACAACTCACCCAAACCTGCTAAACGTAAGCCCTTACCAGTCTAAGATGTGTCAAATTTCACTTTGTATCAAACACCAGATGCTTGCAGAACATTTTAGTTTATATAGCAGGCTAACCTATACCTTTTTCTTTGAGATTCAGAGGCCAAAGCATCTGTCATTATGGCAGATGCTGAGTCCACCCCTCCTAGATTCAGCATGGTAGATCATGCCTAACTGTAGGAGCTTGTGTTATCCCAGTACAGGAAAAGTGCAGTCCCTGTAGCATGCTCCCTAGAACACACCAAGTTCAAACATTGTTTTGTCTGTTAGAAATAGATCGTATGTGTCTTCTCAGCATTGTACTGATTTCCACACCAGAGAAAGTTAGAGTACTGACAAGAACTCACCCGTCTTACCCCACCCGCATGGTGCAGTACAGCCCGCACTCACTGCTGTATGCCTATGTGTGGCAACTCATTCCGCACACACTCACCAGATGTTCAGGAGAACTGACTGCATTTGCACACACACATACACACACCATGTGCAGATAACTACATGCCTACAAACGATTTACATTGCACCTAACACATTCATGAAGGTCCAGATAAAGAGTATGAGGACAGATGGTTTAGACAAGTTGTTGAACCAGAGAGAATAAGTTTAACTCACGTATACTGGAAAAGTTTGGTGTCTGCTGTTGCTGTTTCCCTGTCCTCTCTCCAAAAGTGTGTTTTTCAGAGAAATATAATGCATGTATTTCTGGCTAAACCACGAGACGGGGAGTGGCAAGATCTGGGACACTGGGTTCGTTAGAGGGCCGCTTGTCATGACTTCGTTCGCCGTCGAGGATCCTAAGAGAATACAGCGCGCAAGGTGATGTATATCATACGAGACTGACAACAGCTGTACATGTGCACAGAACTGTCCAATTAGTTGAGGACACACCACGTGGTTTGTTTAACGATGCCTATGTAACCATGGCATCACCCGAAATTCCTCCTTATCTGTCGACAGTCCCAGAATGTCTCTGGGCCAAACATAAATATGATGTAGGTCTCATGAAGAATTCAGAACCTTTAATCATTCATCCAAAATCAGACTACAGGCCTGTTCAAAAACAATATCCTCTCAAAAAGGAGGAAATTGATGGCATTACGCCAGTTTTTGAGTCCCTTTAATAGAGGGATCATTATACCTTGTGAAACATCTCCAGTCAGGACTCCTATTTTTCCTGTAAAGAAAATCAGAGACCAGGGTGCACCCACAGAATGGAGATTTGTACAAGATCTGCAAGCAGTAAACGCTGCAGTTCACCCAAGAGTTCCTGAGGTACCAAATCCACACACAATCTTGCTGCAGGTCCACCACAAGCTACATTTTTCGGTTGTTGACCTCGCTAACGCGTTTTGTTTTTTTTCGGTCCCAGTACACCCCGAAAGCCGGTACTGGTTTGCGTTCTCGTTTAAAGGTAAAACTTATACATGGACACGAAGCTTATTCTGAGTCTCCCGCGCACTTCCATCAACAGCTGACTCAAGAATTTGTTAAACTTCAAGTTTTCCATCAGGCTCCACCCTCATTCAGTGCATTCAATCTAAAGGTGTGTAGCCCTTCAGCTGAAGCCTATCAAGAAGACACACTCGCACTGCTGATGTTCCTAGCAGAAAATGGCCACAAAGCAAGTCTCACAAAACTGCAGTTTGCTCAAACTAAAGAAACCTATCTGGGACATGTGATCACAGCAGAGGGCAAATCCCTCTCTCCCAAACGTGTTCAGGCTGTATTGGAGCTCCCCAAACCGGTAACAAACAAACAAATGATGAGTTTCCTTTGCATGACGTCATATTCCTGACAATGGATCCCTAACTACTCTGAACAAAAAGCTCCTCTCTCATCTGATTCATGACAACAACTCTCTGCCCATCATGATAAGATCACGTGGACACCTGAAGCCCAACAGGTTTTCACTGATTTAAAATCCACACTTACAAGTGTTCTAACTCTAGGTTTACCTGACCCTGATAAACCTTTTGTACTGTTTGTAGACAACAAAGCATGCTATTCAACATCAGTGTTGTGCCAAAAACACTGTGTTAGATTACGTCCTGTTGCCTTTAAAAATAATAATAATTATAATAATAAAGCTGGATCCAGTGGCAATAATCTCTCTCTGTGTCAGAGCTGCAGCAGCTGCAGGAAAGCTGCACTAGCCTCTGGATACTCAGTAGAGTACTCTGATTTGACTCTTATGTTTCCACATGCTGTCACACACATTCTGCACACTCAGAAAACATCACATCTCTGCGAAGCACTGGTTGAAGTATCACACTACCTTATCGGACATGCCTAACATCACTGTAAAAAAAAGTTATGTTCTTAACCCCGCCTCCCTCCTGCCCACTGAGGAGGATGGAGAGGCTGATGACTCACATGATTGTGTTCAAGTTTTACAGGAAGTTTGCTCTCCCAGAGTGGATCTGAAAGATGTACCCATTCCAAAAGCTGACCTCGATTTTTTCGTTGATGGCTCTGCCTCACGTGATGAAAAAGGAAAGAATCAAACGGGGTTTGCGGTAGTTACACAACATGAAGTTGTGATATCAGGTAAATTACCCTCACACTATTCTGCTCAAGCAGCTGAACTTGTCGCCCTCACAGAAGCCTGTAAACAAGCTGCTGGTAAATCTGTTAACATCTACACTGCCTCTCGATACGCATTTGGAATAGTGCATGACTTTGGTGCCCTCTGGAGATGCGGAGGATTTTAATATCCTCAGGTAAACCTGTTTCTAACCATTCTTTTTTGGTCTCATCACTCCTTGATGCTGTTTTGCTCCCCTCAGCAGTTTCTGTAACTAAGTGTGAAGCACACACATGACGTGATGATGCTGCTTCTCGTGGAAATGCGTCAGCAGACGTAGCTGCTAAGGCAGCGGCCCGCTCTGGTGATGTATTTAACATGTTCTCATCCTCACATTTGTCTGACACTCCACCTGATCTAACAGCCATCACTCACATGGCTGCACAATCTGAAAAACACTTTGGTCAAAATCTGGTGCTAAATTCACAAATGACATTTGGATTGGTCCTGATGACAAACCCTGTTTACCACGTGCTCTTTTCACTTTGTATGTGCGCCTGGCTCACGGAAAGGATCACGTGGGTAAAGGGGGGGACGTTTGCTGCCATTAATTCATGCTGGTATACACAAGGTTTTTTCTGTTGTTGCTAAACATTTCTGCAAAAACTGTTATCTGTGCAGCTCACAATGCAGTGGGCGCTCCAAAAGTCCCACAGCACAGTCATCCGCCCCTACAGGCCCAGGACAACATTGGATGATGGATTTCATTGAACTCTCACTCTGTCCCCTCCAGCAAACAGGATTCAACAGCAGTGGCAAAAGCACTGCTCATGGAGGTGATTCCCCGGTGGGGGATCCCTGGTAAGATAAGCTGTGGTAATGGTCTTGCTGTCATTCATCAAGCCATCTGCGTCCATCTCCATCCACAGTGTATATTTTTATTACATTTATTAAGTATCTTCTAATGTGTCAGTTGTGATTTTAGTTTTGTTTAGAAACTGATTTTGGTATTTTTATGTGCCTGATTGTGTTGTAGTGTTACATGTGGTGTCTTGACGGCGATTGAAGCTGCTGTAGCAGTTAAATTTCCTGTAAAGGATTAATAAAGTATCTAACTAACTAATTTACTAACCAACTAACTAATATCAAAGAAATGTCTGAAGTTTTGGGGGTTTGATTTAAGGGCTGAGCCCTTTTCAGATATTACTGGGTACACTTAACAGCTTCCCTTTCAGCCCTTCACCTCCAAGTGAAGGCTGCACTGCCTAAACAGGCCACTGGTCCTCAACACAACACCCAGCCTAATGACTGGGTGCGCAAAGATTTCAGGAGGAAGCAATGGAAGCAAAGGCGTTTCACTGGCCCTTTCCAGGTCCTCTTAACACCACACAACCCTCTCAAAGCTCAAGGGAGGGCCACTTGGGTCCACACCAGCCACTGCAAACTGGCTCCTTCTCCAACAGGGGAGCCTCTGAGGAAATGATTTACAACCTTTGGAATATACAAGTTTTGTTCTCCCATCGGGGGGAACCTTTGGAAATATCATTGCCTCTTTCTGCCTTTGGGGAGAACCTGAAAGAAATAAAAAGGCTGAAAAGCCAAAATTTGAGACACTGAGGAAGACAACTGGGAAGTGAGCCTAGCGCCACCCTACCCTACAGCTGCGTTGGAACCTAAAGTAAGAGGCAGGGGTGAAATAAGCGCCCTCCTCCAACAGTAGCGTGCCAAGCTCTATCTCATTAGTGGCCTTTGGTGCTGCCCCAGAATGGATCGTCAACGACCGTGGTGACCATTGCGGCAGCCTGGAGATGTTGTTTAACTTTACTTACATTGATCGTCATTTTTCCTTTGTTATGGTTTGAAATGCAGCAGCAGACAACCAGAGTTGATAACCTGACTACTAGTGTGTCGCACACACATGACCTGACCAATAAAACAAACCAGACTAACGCGACTAAACAGCTGACGTTCAAAGCACTGATCCAAACTGTTCTGAGCTCTCCAAATCTGACCCGGCCTAAAAGATCTCTGGAAACAACCTTGGCTGATCTCCAAGCTTTGCAGCACAACAATTTGACGGGGTGGCTGGACAGAAATCTGTGGTTTGGTAAAGCTAATTTCACAGCAAGACAGCATACGAACAAATCCTGTTATATTTGCATGGGGGGGGGCTATAAATTGAAATTGGCCATGCCTCTCCCTTTCACCCAACAGGGGTGTGATGCCTATCACAAAGCCCAAAAGAAGCCAAGCAAACCAGCAAGCAGTGATTAAGGTCAGACTTTCTGTCCCATAACTTGTCTTCTTGCCATGGCAACCAGTCAGCTCAGAGATAAAATGCCTGCTGATGTTTGCCCACACCCATTCATGCGACAGATATTTCCAATAAGGGTTCAGACCCTTGTGTTCGACTTCAAGCTCTCCAGTCCGGCCCCATACGAGTGTTACACTAGAATTAAAGAACGTAAACTAAAAGGTGCATTTGTGGGACATTTTCCAGGCCGCTGCAATGTTACGTGGTACGTTAGGGACGCCGACATGACTGACAATGACAATGACTGGGATTGGAAAACCGGTCCTAACCTGGTGACAGTGGGGGACACAGCTCTGTCAGACATCTTGTGGTGTTGCGGTAAGAAACACCTTTTCCAGAAGCTCCCTCAGGGCTGGTATGGTACGTGCGCAATGGTCATGTTAGTGGAGGACGTCTCCATTATCACACAGCATTCAGATACTGACAGGATTAAGAGAGACCTTACTGATACAGATCCAAATGTCTACATTGATGCAATCGGAGTCCCCAGAGGGGTTCCCGAAGAGTTCAAAGCCCGCAATCAGTTTGCTGCCGGGTTTGAGTCTTCACTTTTCTGGTGGGTAACAATAAATAAGAATGTGGATTGGATAAATTATGTTTATTACAATCAGCAGAGAATGGCTAACCTCACTAAAGGTGCACTCAGAGCCTTAGACACACAGATACATGCTACATCTCAAATGGCCTGGCAGAATAGACTAGCACTGGACATGGTGCTAGCTGACAGAGGAGGTGTGTGTACTATGTTTGGGGATGTTTGTTGTACCTTCATTCCTAACAATACATCTCCGGATGGCACTTTCACAAAGGCCCTCACAAGATTGGAAACACTAGCTGCAGAGTTGAAGGGAAATGCTGGTACTGACACCTGGATGGTGGACTGGTTTCAGTCCATGTTGGGTAAATGGAAAGGTATGATTGTGACAGCTTTCACTGTCATGTCTGTGGTACTGGTAATGCTTGTTGTTTTGGGCTGTTGCATCATTCCCTGTGTTAGAGGCCTCATTGTCCGTGCCATTGACAGGTCCGTTGCCTTTCAAATGACTGTCCTAGATAAGAATCCACTTTTGGCCTACATGTCATAACAATGACATGTAGCTTTGTCTCAGTGAGAAGGAATTCTATCTGTAACGTATAAAATACACTGTGTACCTTGAGTCTGTGTCAGTCAGTCAGACAGCTGCATTCTGTATAGTACTGATCTGGCCCAGCTCGAGTTGTTATTTGCTTTTACTCATTTATTATTATTCTTCAATTAAAAGACATCAAAAGACAACTTTGTTTCCCTAAGAACTTTATTGGTCTCGTCATCAGAAAATTGCCACCACAGTCAGCACCGATTAACTCACAACTCATTAACTCATAAGCATTAGCCTGTAATAACTTCATAATTTATGGTTATTTTGCTATAGCATGGATTCGGTGTAGACCTGTGTAGTGTAGACCGATATCGCTAATACCACAGCATTCATTAAATAATTTGCTATCTACCTTTTCAACAGTACTCTTCATTTTTTACATCATGTTATGTATCATTTCTGTAAGTTCTACTCATAACTTTCTTTACAGATTGTTTTCTTTCTCAACATTTGGGAGGGTAAGTGTTAATGTTATTTGCAAATGTATTGATTGCTTCAACAAATAAAAATAAAAACATAACATTTGCATTTTCTTCCCTTGCTTGAATAGTCCAGACAATTGTTAGTGCAACAGAAATTCTGTCATGCATCAAGAGGCTTCAGGGCAAGACAGATGCTGCACTCAACACAGAAAGTGCTTATCCAGAGGGAAGTCTCTGGGGCATTGTCTGCAAGGACTTAGGAATCCCCAATGTCCTAAGTAATAGGACGAGAATCAAAAATGCCTACTTTCAACATCAGCAGGTAATCATGAAAGATTTTTTTCCATTGTTATTCCACAATGTAGAATTTTCTTCTGTGGTATCTTATTTTTGTATTTCACCTATAAATATAATAAATATATGATTATAATATTATGAAGGAATGATTAAATGCACATTCTAAGACCTTAGCATTTGTATGAATTTGAACCTGTGTTGCTTGTGGGGTGTGGGTATATGTGTAGAGCCATGATTTCATAACTATTCACTTTAATATTTAGGGAGTACTCTGAAGTCCTTTATGACATTATCAATTTATGAGGGATGTCCTATTACAGAAAAAAGTCAATTTCTACTTGTTACTCACATTATATAATGAAATGTGCAATATGCAGCCAAACTAGGGATTTGTCAAATGGATACCATCGATGCAGTAATAAGTTTTGTTGGGTATATACTTGTGTTCTAAACAACCTTTCTTTTTGTAAAACAATTTGAAGTGAGTGGCATGAATGCATATTTTATACGTAGAGTGTTATGCCTTCCAGGTCTAATCTACCTTTAATTTCAACTTGTGTTGGCAGAAGACCTGCAGTGCCTCAACCGGTTCATCTACAGAAGATGAAGAGTCAGACGAAAAATACTTCACCCACAAATTGCCTGAGCAACCTTGTTTTTTCTTCATTCCACACAAGGAATGGGCAAAACTTTGGAAGACCCAACAGAACCACCAGTTCAAAAGTCTGCATTGGACAAATGTAATTGCAAAAGGGATCCGAAGTTTACACCGATACTGTAGCTTTGCTTTCAAGCGGCACAGTGTAAAAAAAATAGGCTCTCAGAGAACCACCCCACTGTTTACCTGCGCTGGGTACTGCCGCTTTGATGACTGCTGTGTTCAGGTAAACGTAAAAGTTGAAAACAAGTGATCCCTCAAGGCTGTTGTTCACTTCCAGGGGGGCGATGTGCGACACAGCAGACAACAGTTGAGAAGGAGGCCAATAAGAGGCGAAGGAAGACAGCTGATTGCCGACACTTTGACCTCAAAACTCCCAAGAAGTGTTAATTTGCAGAGTTTGAATAAACTGGACGAAACGGTTGTGCAATCTGGTTGTAGAGATGAGGTGCCAGCAACTGGAGTATTGAAAACATTATCGTGGAGCGAAAGGAAAAAACAAAGGCGGCATGACAAAGGAGGACATTGTCTACATAGATGCCACTGGTAGCATTGTTGAAAAGGCAAAAGGGGAGAGCACACCTTTTTATATCTACGAACTGGTCTTGAGAAATCCAGTCAAAGGATTCTCCCCTGTCCCTGTTGCCACGTATGTTACCTGTGACCACACCACAGCATCTGTATCATACTTTCTTGGCTCCTTCATCACAGACTGTGTCAAAGTACATGGGCCCAAAATTCGCAGAAGACCAGTCATGTTCATTTGTGATGGCTCCATAGTTCTGATGCAGTCAATTGCTCAGAACCTATGTGGCCTAAGTCTAAATGAACTATTATCACGATACTATGACATTGTGACAGGACAAGGAAAGGAGCATGTACTTGCACTTCCTATCCTACACAGGTGCCTCAGCCATGTCATGAAAAACGCCAAGGACCTCTATGACTGAATATTATTTGGTATATTAGAATGCAGTGGCATACAAATAACTAATTCTGTATGATTCTTCCTCATAGTGCTGCAAAACACTATGTTCTGTGCATGCATGTCTTCGGGCTGATGACTCAGGCTACTACTCTGAAACAGCTTGATGAAGTAGTAGTTAGTGCTACTGTGCTGTTCTCAAGTCCACGCAGTGGTGAAAATGTTGAGAAACATTTTCAAAACCTCCAGACGCTTCTGACAGCAGCTGCACAGCCAGCCATTGATGACTCAAGCGTTGCTCAGGAAGACTTTGTGGTAGGTAATTCTTTGGAGAATATTTAAATTACATATTTAGTTATTCTTTGTGTGTTCTTAGTGTTTTAATTTTTTGGTTGTGTATGTTTGTGTTTTTCAGTATGCTTGGGGGAATTTCCTTTTGTTATTTATACCTAAAAACATGTTGTATGGACTTTAATGATGCAAGCTAATTCCTCTGTGAGAGATGTCAGGATATATTCATTTGTTGTCACTGTAGTCCATGAAATTAAGAAATACACAATTGCATGGACCACAGAAATATAATCTTGTAAATAGCATCTGGTTTAGTACCACAAAGCACACCAAAATGTACAGAAATGACATGAATGTGATTGTGTCACTTGCAGAATGATTTGGGCCCAACACCATTTGACAACCACTTTAAGAGGGTAATCCAGCAGGCAGCATTGGACAAAAATGGAGAGCCAAATGTGTACTTCTGCCCAAACTTCATACCGAAGTTTCAGAAGTACTTTCTGCCTCAGGCTGCCCTGTGACCAGGCCTACTACTGGGTAAGTTAAGTAACTCTTTTTCATGTTTATATTTATTTTTAGCTTGTTTTCTTATTGTTAAAGGTTTATGCTTCTGTGGCAGGTGACTTTGGATGTCATGGAAGAGGTCCCTTTTATGCAAAGGTGTCAGAGGTTCAAAAGAGTGGCCCAGAAATCAACACAGGTAAAATTTACAAAAACCTAAAGTTAAAGAAAACCATAACTTTAAGACATAGCTATTATCCATGCACTTATAGGCACATAACATTCACCAAACTGAAAACTTACTAACTCACTGACAACGCTATTATTTAACAGAATTACGCTAGAGATAACGCAACCCAGGGGATCATGGAGAAGAGCCAGTGGGATCTGAAAAAGATTCGCTTTCAGCACAAGAGGCTCACACGACCAACTCATGCATGATGCACTTTTGAGAGAATACCAAGACTCTCTGAAAACAAAGAACAAGGTATGATATTTTTGAAAAGTTTATACTAATGTATTTGTCTTTTCTGTCCTTGTTTTAAGTATTATAACGTCATCAAAATAATAACCTTGACTTAAAGCTATATCAGTTCGGTCACATGGAAAATATTTTTGCTGAAATTAGCATTTAATACTAGAGTAAAATAAAGGCTGATGTTTAAGCATTTATTTAATTGAGTTTTCTTTCTTTTCTCATTGCGCATTACATCCTATAACAGGCAATAATCACTTCCAGGACTACAAAATTAACCTCAGGCTTCAGCACTGAAGCTATTAATACAAACATCCACAAACCATTGTTGATCAAACTGCCATTTATCAATACATCACAGACTTGACTCATCTTGTCACATATCTACTAATCTACGCCAGCTAATACATAATTAAATAAAAAATGTTGGAAAAATATATTTCCTACAAACATTCACTTGCAAATATTATCTTTAACAGTTAACAGTAACTATACCTATTGCTCTCTGTTCATTATAATCTAGACTCACAGGGTCGAGGTAGAAAAATGGAAACAGAGGAAACAGAGGAGGAGAGGTGTATATGTTTCACCGATCACAAAGCCTTTTGATTTGAAGAAACATCAAGAAAAGAAGGTAAAGTAAAGATTATCTCAAGGATCACCATTTCTTTAGAGTGACACTTGCTATTTGTTTCACTGAAAATTTAAAATGTTGATGTCATGTACAATTGTGATTATCAGGTTTTGAAGACTCTCAACCCATCTCTGTCCACGTCCATCATCCCAGAGGTACAGAGAGACGACACAGACACTGTTACGTGTAAAGTAAATAATTAGGATAACAGCAATGTTTGAGAAACGGTGTTTGTAATGCCCACTACATGGTATGACAGTGTCAAAGCATGCTTTTAAGAGTCAAATGGGGTTATGTTTTAATTTCCTGGACTTATCTCACATTGTTCACAGCTTAAGTCTCCCCACCAGTCAACATCCATCATCAGTGATACAAATGAACAGAAGCCCTCTTCAGAACATATGCTATCACAAGTGAGTTTTACAATCAAGTTCTCAAAGCCTTAAAATTAAAAAAAGGGAAAAATAGTTACATTTTTCCCAAGATAGAAACTGAATGTACATTTTAAGTGTTATGAATAATATTACTTCTGACTTTATTAAACCATTAAACTGACATTTTAGTTACAGTAGATGCCATTTTTCCTAAGCCTAATACATAACATTTGTACAGTTTGACACAGTAGGAGCTCACTTAATGAGAATGACCGATGTCACTCCAAAAAGGAAGGAAGACCAAGTCAAGAAATTGTCAGCTGAACTGTCTGAAAGCATGATAGTATGTGTACGGAAGGCAGATCTAGCAACATTTGTTGTTGACGGTGTTGTCAACGCTGCCAATGAAAACCTGCAGCACGGCGGCGGTCTTGCACTAGCTCTGTGCATAGCTGGAGGACCAGTGATCCAAGCAGAGAGTGACCTCCATATTCGCAAGCATGGAAAATTAAACACTGGAGAAGCAATAGTAACCAGTGCTGGTGATCTACCATGCAAATTGGTCATTCATGCAGTTGGCCCTCGTGTCCCAAAAAAACCATCACAGGCAGTGCTGTCTAAAGCCAAGAAGACTCTGAAACGTACAGTACTGAGCATCCTACACAAAGTGAGGGAACATCGTTTGCAGTCTGTTGCCATTCCAGCTATTAGCTCTGGCATATTCAACTTCCCCTTGCCAAAGGACATTAAAATGGACATTTTAGTGTCCACTCTAAAAGAGTTTCATGACAACTCAACGCTGGATAATCCGCACCTCACTGTTCACCTTGTGAACAATGATGAACCATCGGTCAAGGAAATGGAGAGAACCTGTACAGAGATACTTGTACCTCCGACTTCAAAGGGTAGCCACACGGTCTTACAGGCAAAACCTCAATCTGAAGAGGAGCAGGTAGGAATCATCCTCATAATTGATAAAATTACTTTTGAATTGCATTTATATAATGACTTGCAGATGTCATTAGTCAATGAACAACTGGTCATTTTATTCATATATATACCTTCAGTGATACAAATACACGAGTATGAATGCTTTTATAAATATATAATATATATATATATATATATATATATGTGTGTGTGTGTGTGTAATGTATTCCAAATTACTTTTTTAATTTATTTACAGTTAAAACTTTCATTATTGTTAACTGTAATTCGAGGGCATTGTCAAATATTATATAGAGTTTTGTATAATTTGTTATATATAATAATAACTTGATGAATTAACAAGTCGTTCATTTGTGTTTGCAGCTGACATCACTGTGGAAAAGAAAGGACGCAGAAGTTATAGTTGCTGTGCTCCCCTCCCATATTAGAGGAAATAATCTTGTGATCCGCCACAGTGAGCTACGATCACTGAGACCTCACCAGTGGCTAACAGGCGAGGTATTTTGTAGTTAAAATTATTATCCACGCTACAAACGAATCACACACATAACATTGTAATCCAAAATTTTATAAAACGATCAAAAACTAGTAAAATGATGAACTACTTTTTCAAACCCTTAGATTTTAGTTAAGTGTGTTACTGCTTAATATATTTTATTTGTTTTTTATCTTTGTTATGCTTTTTTTCTGTCTATATCTCAGTTCTTGGATTTAGGTCATCGAGGTCCTCTTCCACCTTTCTGCCAGCCAGTTCAACATGGGAAACAGTATTTACATTCTCAATCATGACAGCAGGTGTAATACTTTTTGGGAAGCGAACTGAGCTCAGACGACATGGCTTGTCAAAGGTAATGTGTATTTTCACGACTGTAACGTATACACCTTTTAGAGACAAAATTATTTCTTGAGTTTGAAGTGGCTGACTTGTATGTGTACAGTTTGTATTACAATACTTTGGGTTTTATATGTTTTCTTTTATGACTTAATGAGTAAATGAAACACAAATTATAAGGTATCATAGTGATAGGAAATAACCTTAACCCTTTCATTATTTAACTTATTATTATTGCTATTACAGATCAACTTCAGCAATTACCAAGCTGTACTCTCCTTTGTTAATATTGGCAGAGTCCACTGGAAGTTGCTGGTTAGTGATTGTTAATACATTTGTCGATTCAGAAATCCCGATATTTGAAGTAGGTCTGTTTAATGTGTTTTTAAATAACATCACATTCTTTTGCAGTACATATTTCCTGCCATAGCCTCAGTGTTTTTGGTGGATCCAGCAGCAAATTCATCAGAGGAAGCAGACTCTGAACATGCTGCAAAAAGAGTCAGGTTAGTCATCAACTTTGATATAAATTATCACTGAAAATCTACTGTAGATGTGCCTCAAAGAGCACAGTATAGACACTAGAGTAAACATTTTATATTTAGAGGAGTCTAGGTCTTAGTACTATATTTAATGTTTTCTGTTTGAGTTAAAAGTACAAGTGTGTAAGGGCAGAAGTTACCTAACCCAAAACATTTAAACTGTTATTTTTTGTATTTTTTCTTATCTCACTGTCACGCCCTCAGTATCTGGATACTGAATTGAAATTAAGTAGCTCAATAGGCAAGGTAACCTATTTTATCTTCCAGTGTCCGTACTGATCAGCTGATGTGTTTTTATTTACAACAATATTTGATCATTTGTATTATATGTGTATAAGAGACACTATTTCACCATGTGTTTTACCAAGTGAATACTTCAAAATGCGGAGGATCTGCTGTGGCAAGGAGGATTGGGGGACTGTCAAATGGAGAGGAGCAACCATGCACCATCCAGTTCAACATGATGGCAGTAGCTGTGGGGTCATTGTCACCATGGTAACATATTGTTAAACTTTAACTGCTCTTTTTGTGAGAGTTCTTCCATGGCTATGTCCAAAGTGTCATTGTATTGACTAGGATTAACTGTTCAGTTTTTTTATTTCATTGTCTTGATTGAAAGTATTGCACAATATACACCCACAGTTCAAAAAAAGAATGTAGTGGTCTAAGCATACAGACTATATAATTCTAAAACAAACATATGAAATGAATTTCAATTAAAGTTACACACAACACTTTTTACTATTGATTTATACAAAAGATCAGTTACTAGTGTCTGAATGATCAATTTACAGTTAAATTGTATTTTATATATTTTTTAGATTTATGTAAAAGTAATTGAAGAGAGGGCTGGTTGCTTCAAGCTGTGTTAATTACCTCATGACAGGCATCACAGATGACATGTTTCATTTTGTGTGTTGGTGCAGATGGCAAGGGCAGTGATGGAAGCCTTTCCTGCTTTACCAGATATGTCCTTTGGGACATCCAGAAAGGAGATGGCTTGTGAGAGGAGGACATTTGCACTTTCAATACTCAGTGGTTCAGGTTTGTTTTTTTCCCCCTATTCTTTATATTTTCACTATTCTTTATATAAAGGTAGTTAGTTGTTATGGAAATGATGAATGTGTATTAAAGTTATACAATCAAATACATCATAATTGCCTGAATTGCTTTGAAGCCCCATTCAAAGCTCCCATACATACCGAAGACGAAACCATAACCACCACCTATTAATTTCTATTTCAACACAACACAAACCAGATCATTAAACGTCTGGGAGATAAAACTTGTTTTCAGTTAAAGAATAACTTATTGCTTATTTCCTGCTGCAGTAACGGACTGATCTGAATGCTGACATTATATAGCAGGGAAGAGGAAAAGAATGCAGAATCAACCAGGCAAACAAAAACAGTTTAAAGGTATTTTATTGAGAAAAAAAAAAGGCTTATAGGCAGAGTGACAGGCAGGCAAACAAAACTAGGGGCCTAGGTAGAATTGGTGGTCCAAAGAAGAAGAAATGGCCAAACAGGAATCTCAGGCTGGAGGGGCTGAAATAAAGGGCTGTAGAGCCAAGACAAACACACAAATCAATCAGGCATAGGAGTCGATCTGGAGAGCAGGTATCTACAGGGGAACTGTGAATTGAGCACAGGAGAAGTGGGTTTGGGAAGCAGGAGGAGAGACTGAGGCCATCTAGAATAGAATAAAATAGATGTTTATTGTCATTGTTTCAAAAACAATGAAACATAGATAGCAGCTCTTATTTTGACAAATAAATATAAAATATAAACAAATATCAAATATATTTCAGAGATAATAGTCCGCAACCGTTAGCAGATCGGCTCTGCTGTACTGTACATGAGCAGCCGCTAATGTACGAGCAAAAATACAGAAAAAGATCACAACAAAAACAAAGTGTTTGTCAAAACTGGAAGAGCGCCGGACCGCTGCGTCGGGACACGCCACCATCTTCTCTTATTGTTAGGGGGATGGGGTGTTAGAGGAGGCTCATTGTCATACTCATTGTCTCGGTATGTCAGCTTTTTGATCGGTTCACACTGTGTACATAATCTTCTTTTTCAAAGACTGACATGACTTTTGTCATGTGGCCATTGAATTGAAGTAAAATTAAGCTACCTTGCAATGCCTATCCCTACATGGGACAAGAAAACACATAACACATACAAAACACAAATAATTTTCAACGATACAATGTAATTGTTATAACAATAACCACCAAATCACACACGATGGATCCATCCTTAAAAACTCAATAAACTTTTGATGATGCCATTTATGATCCATTCGGAGATCACAAGCTGTAATTTCTAGTTGAAACGCATGTTATTTGACTGCACTGCTGCTGCCAGTAAACTGTAAAATGTATACATATACAGTATGTGTTAATAAAATATTATTTTCTTGGCAGTGTTTGACATGAAGAACAACTGTGCAATGTGCTCCTCCTCGAAGCCTCCAGGATCTGGGCCTCCCACTACTGATTGGGTGAGTGTTTCTCAGTGTAGTTATAATTTGGTTTTATCATAATATTATAATGTAAGCAAATAGTATGGTATGACATCGATTGTATTAACTGTAGCATCACTGGGTCTATCAGCAACACCACATACGTATAACATGTGTGGACATTGTATATATGAAATACCAATCATGAGCCATTTATTACACCTGTACAATGTAATACAGTCCGATACAACAACTCTGCCATGAATTTAACTCTTAGGAAGCTTATCATTTTTCAGTTTTTGTTAACATTGTCCAACAGGAAAGATTTACACTTAATGTTTATTATCGAGCTCACAGTGGGTGGTGGTGTTGTACTGGAGTGCATTATATTGAAAGGTCTTTCTAATATTCTGTCCCTCTCATGTATTCAAATTGGGGGACAAAATATTAGAAACACTTCTCAATATAATGCAGTCCTGTCCAGCAACACTGCAAACTACAACCTCAATAATTAACATGTAGTTTAATTAATAACTCTCTGACAGTGTCAATGAAAAAATAACATTATTATCTAAAGGACATTACATTAATATTTAAAGGTAGAATTCACGGCACTAAATTGCTCCTCTAGTTCGTGGGAACTAACACCGACACTAATATTTACAGATTTACAATCAAAACAGTCTGGATATGTGGTTTTGGTATAATCAAGATACCAAAGTCGTCCATCATATGAAATTCTGCTATTCTTAGCTGAAATAGCTTTTACTTATTTTTATGGCATGCCTTGAATCCAAAAATTGCATTGAAGCACCTCTCATTATGGAGAAGGGATCACTGAAAAAGAGGCTTGTGTGTGTTTTCAGTAGTTGTCCTCCTTTTTGTCACACCACCATCCTGTGGCTCACTCTCAAAATATGGGAAGCAGGGATAAGCAGGTCACATGCACTGCATAACTTATATAATAGTACCAAAAAGTAAAAACATTATAGTGACCTTAGACTTCCAATGGCAGTGATAAAATGGACAGTTTGTCCCAGAAATAGAACAGTTTTTTAATTTGAAAAAAAGCCTGGTTTTAAAAATTAGACATTATATAATGTGTTGCAAGGATGAACTTAAATTGTAAAGCGTAACATTGTTTCATAAAATACTGATAGTTCTAAAATGAAGAAAACAGAAAGATATACCTCAAAGATTGGAGGCTTAATATATTTTTATATACATCACCAGTCTATGAGGCCAGTATACTAAAGACTATTTGCTACATGTAATAAAGTGGACATAATACGCCATATAGAAATCTAAAGAGAAAATTACTATAAAGAATGATTGCCTCGCCCATAACGAGAAATTATTCTCTATTGTACATCTACTCCATTATTTCCGATGAAAAGATCAATTACATTTTATAATCACTTGTTTTATTTTACAGATACAGTGTGATAGCTGTGATAGATGGTTCCACGTGCAGTGCCTGGGGATGAGTAAGGACCAACTCAGAGACGCCAGGGCAAGCAACTGCAAGTGCTTTGTCTGCACATAGGACTTTAGAAATGAAGCAGATTTGACTTTATTTTTGTCTGTTATGTTATGAGACCAATTTTAGTCAGACATAGTCTATGAATGTGTTTAATGTTTGAATAAATTGTGTGATTTAAAATTTAAATAAATAGACAGATGTATATAATTAAAGGTATTCATATTGTTTTATTTTAAAAGACACACTTTAAGTATATATATTTTTTTTTTTCTTTATTTGTTTTAAAACTGTGAAAAAATGAAAATAGTATTTAGTATTTGAAATAAATCATTCTAATTTAAGAGATGCTTGTATGTGTGTGTTTATTGTAACATCAAAGCAACCTTAGGTAAGTTGAACATCAAAAGCCAGAAACAACACAGCAGTCATCCCGCAACTACATGTTTGAATTATTTGGTACTCTCCAGCCACCAGCTTGCTCTCAACTAGTCTTGCTAGCCGCACTGTCTTGCCCTCGTCCTGCTCTGCCAGCTACACCAGCCTATCGCTTTCTTGCCACTAATCCAGCCCAATATGAAGGTGATAAACTACGACTTCAGCAGTATATGAATCTTGGACAACTTGTGGAAAATACATCTTTTATTCCACATCAAAGTTGGGTGAAATATATGTACTCTTGTTCTCTGTTAAGGATTTTGACAAAGTATTACTCGAAAAGTACACAGTAAAAGTACTTCATATTATGCATGCAAGTAGTCTAGGAAGTACTAAGTTCAGAAGTGTATGAATCTTGGAGTACTTATGGAAAATAAGGTTTTTATTCGACATCAAAGTTGGGTGAAATATCCTTATTCTTGCTCTCTGTTAAGGATTTTGACACAGGATTACTCGAAAAGTACACAGTAAAAGTACTCCATATTATTCATGCAAGTACTCTAGGAAGTACTTAGTTCAGCAGTATATGAATCTTGGACTACTTATGGAAAATAAGGTTTTTATTCGACATCAAAGTTGGGCGAAGTATCCTTCATCTTGTTCTCTGTTAAGGATTTTGACACAGGATTACTAGAAAAGTACACAGTAAAAGTACTCCATATTATTCATGCAAGTACTCTAGGAAGTACTTAGTTCAGCAGTATATCTATCTTGAGCTACTTATGGAAACAATTTTTTCACGTCGTCCTTTACTTTGAAATCCTGAGGGATACCTTCGTGATACCTTCAGTTTATTACCGGGAATAATTACTGTAAAAGTAATGTATGTTTCATGGGTCTGATCATAGACGTGTATATATGTCTATGGGTCTGATCATGAGACCGCAGTCTGCCCCAAATTCACTACCAGCAGCTCTTCAGAGCGGTTTCAATACGATTACCGTAAAAGGTTAGATCATTTCAACGCGCGCAAAAGTTGACAGGGGAAAACAAACATGGGATGGCGGATGTCCAAGTAACAAATGCTGCTCTCTGGGCACGTAGGGGAGACTGGGGACAATTGTCACATTTTTCTCAATTTCCTTCATAACTCACTGTTTAATTGAAATACACTTGTCATCTTTTAATATAAGATACATATGTGCACTACTTATTAAAGCTATCAATATATTTAAACCAATAAGCATATCAATATTTTATTCAATTTAATGAATGAAGTCTGGCATTTCTTCTATTCAGTGAACTTATTATTTACATATTATGTACATATTAGATGTCTTTCTAAGACCAGTTGGTTCACTTGAAGATTTCAAAATACATTTTTATACAGATATTTATAGTTATTGGTTGTTGTTTTTGTTGTTTTTCAAAAAGTGTTTTATTAAACCAATTTTTACAAAATAGACAGATCGTTTTGGCATATATTTGGTATCATTTTAAAGACAAAGTTGTGCTCTTTAAATAAAAAAATCTTGTAATTGTCAGTTTTGCTTTGTTTTTGAGCTTCAGCTGTTTGACTTGAATATGTCAGTAAACAAGCATTTAAGAAAGAATTCTCAGGGAGCTGGAGCAACATTCTAAAATTCTGTTGGGGTCTAACTGTGCGTTCACACCAAACGCGAATAGGCGCAAATGGGCAGCGAGATTCCATACAGAGTCAATGCAATGACACGAAGGACGCGACGCAAATTTGTGAGTTGAAAAAATTGAACTTCCTTGGCGAGTTCGCGTGACGTGGTGTAGCGAAAGCCTATCAACATTGAGATTCTCCTGACGTCAGATCTGTGATTGAAAATGGAGGAAAGGCTGTTGCAGTTTGTGGCCACCCAGAGCTGTATGATACCAGCCTGAACAGCTACAGAGATCGGGGGGGGCAAAGGACAGGGCCTCGAGGAAGGTGTCAGAGGAGATTGGAGATTGAGAATCGGGTAAGTTCTGGACATATATGTAAACTTTACTATTAACCTTTAACCGTTAAAAATTAAATGTTAGCTTTCCTGGTATGGCATATTGGTCTAGTTTACTAGCAAGATCAGGGGTCCGTTTCACAAAGCAGGTTTATTGAAAACTCTGAGTCTGTTAACCCTGAAATGAGGGAAACTCTGAGTTTTCCGTTTCACAAAGGGAGGTAACTCAAACCAGAGAAAGAGGGGTAACTCTAGCCTGTTTCACAGAGACAGGTAACTTAAGCTCTCGGTCAGTTACCGTAGTAACAGACTCTATGAGTTTCCTGAAGAAAACCTGCTCCCGACCAGGTTTGGTTCAGAGTTTCGTTCCGTCTCCTCCCTCTAGAATACAAAAAACCCTCATTCGACTTCCTCATTTATTCAGCCCGTCTCATGCGTGTTTGAGCGGTTACAAATTTAAAAAAAAGAAATGTTGCGTCTCTGTGGTGCTCTGACCCCTTTGAAAAAGTCTTTCATAATTATGATAAAAAAAATCAAAAGACAAATCTGTGTCAAAGTCATAACTTTTAGATTTTTCCACCACTACTGCCGAGAGCACTAAAATAAAACGTTTAATAAGTTATTGGATTTGTTTTTAAACTAACACAATTCAGTTTAATCAACATAAATTATAATGTATGTGAAGTCAGCATCATGGAATAAAGCTAATGCACATTAAAACAGCCACTGAATGATATTTAATCTGTTTAATATTTAAAATATGACTGAAGTGAGGTTCAGCCATGAGCCTGTTCTGCCTGAGCCGAAATTAAATATTAAATAAATAGACAATTCAGTCAAACTTGCGCGTTTACTCGAGCAGCAGTTTCTTCCCGCGTCGCTTCTCTCTCTTTTGCAGCTGCAGCCGTGTTACTTTATTTTTCTATAAACATGCTCGTATTACCTGAACGTCTGCGTGAGGATTTCGAGCTCCACTGGTGTGACGTAGAAGGACCTCTTTTGTGTGTACCG
Organism: Semicossyphus pulcher; assembly: GCF_022749685.1. Lineage (NCBI taxonomy): Eukaryota > Metazoa > Chordata > Actinopteri > Labriformes > Labridae > Semicossyphus > Semicossyphus pulcher. The sequence goes on from NW_027211726.1 coordinate 27,012,842, forward strand.
TTGCCATGGTGAATCGTGGTATCGGGGCTCCATTAATGCCGACTTTTTACAGTCAGCGTGCACGCACTTAACTCCAGGTGAACCTACTCAGAGTTGATTGAACTAACTCTGATCAGCTGTTCTGGAACCGAAAACTCAGAGTTTCCTATCTCAGAGTAGATCGACTCAGAGTTCAGGGTTAGACTCAGAGTTTGTTGAACCTTCTTTGTGAAACGGACCCCTGGTCTACCAATCCTTATTTTGCATCTAATGCAAACATTCATACTGGTTTTCCTGGGCAGTAACATGTTTTTAGATGGAATAATGCTCTTAGTTGCACTGTATTTTTAAAAATTTGTGTTATTTTATAGGGCCGACTTAATAATTGGTCCGTCACTAATCTTCACGTATGTGTTTCTGTTTCTGACAGCAAAGAAGAGGCGGACCACCCCGGGGGGGAAGGGGAGGCAGTCCTAAATTGAAGACCTGCTTCTACAACACCTTCAGAGGCTTCCTCCATCGCACCCTACTCCTCCACCTCCCCCCTCAGAGGATGACATTTAAAAAAAATGCTGCTTCCTTCCCTGCAGAGATTGCCGCCTCAGACCAAAGAATCAATTTGTAACATGAGGTAGTCTGGGCGGTAATCTCTGCAGGGAACGAACCAGGCTTTAAACTTATAAGAATTCTTGGTTTTGTTTTTAAATATATATCATTTTAAATATATTTAATATACATATAATAATAATAACATATTTCGTATAACAATATAATATATATATATAAATAATATAATCATATGTATTTCATTTTATATATGTATATTTCAATAATACTATATACTGCAAATGTATGCATCAAAGAGTTACACTGGACATATATGAAGAGCTTTAGAGGAAATTTCATATATTGTATATGTGGCCACTAAAATTTTGCAATATTATTTTGATGCCATGTCTCCTAGCTCTAATTGAACGGTTATAATTGTTGACATCTGATGCAAGTTTGCAATAATGACATCTAGTGGCTGAAACCTTGAGTTTGAATTGTTTTTGTAATAGTGTTTTAAACTTGTTTAACTGTTAGCAAAAGTTAGCACTTTATTCCCTAATGTGAATTAATGTTTCTTTATTTAAAAAACAAAACAAACAATACATAAATCTCTCTGAAGGAATTTTGCTCAGTCAAGTTATGTGGGTGTCTCTTAAAAGAGCCGTTTGTTACATGCTGTCTTGCCATGGAACAGCTCCCTCTGCTGAAAAGAAGGTTGTGAAGGTCTCCCGAACCCTGATGGCCTCCCTTGCTGAGTTGTTGGCAGCAAGTCTCCCCAGACCTGGCAGTGGCTCCACCTCACCAACCTGGCAGCGCCCCATCACTGCTGTTGTCTGCGCAGTCATCCGCAGGAAGTTATGGAGAACACAGGTAGCCTTCACACACTTCTCTGTGACTTCAAGGTGGACCTCAATCACACGCCTGTACATCCTCCACTGGGAGGAGAGGATGCCAAAGGCATTCTCCACAACCAGCCAAGCTCGGGACAGGCGGTAATTAAAGATCCGGCGCTCTCTTGGCAGGCTACGCCCAGGATAAGGCCTCATGAGGTTTTTCCGGAGTGGAAATGCCTCATCTGCCATGAAGACGTGCGGCTGCGGTCCTCTGTGCTCAGCTCCTGGTAATGGCAGGTCTGCTGATAGTTGGAGGGTGCCAGACCGAAGCCCCTGACCAAAAGCAGAGTTGGCCAGAATCCCACCATCACTGGTTCTACCGTAGCCCCCGACGTCGATCATCCAAAAACAGTATTGGGCATCCACAACAGCAGGCAGAACCAGCGAGAATGTTCCCTTGTAGTTATAGAACTGGGATCCAGAGTTAGGAGGGGCTTTGAGGACCACATGTTTCCCATCCAGCGCTCCGCAGCAGAGAGGAAAATTCCACTGCTCCTCAAACTTCTCTGCAATTGACCTCCACTCCTGTGAGGTGGGCACAGACATGAAGTCCTCCATAAGGCAGTCCCAAATGGCAGTGGCAACATCAGGGAAAATCTTGGCCACAGTGGAGATCCCAACACGGAAGCTGGCAGCAATGGTCCGGAATGAGTCCCCGGTTGCAAGATATCTGCAGCATAGAAAACAATAAATTTAACTGAGTTGTGGTGAAGATACTGTAGGTGGTAACCGAAACAAAATCTATAAATAGTAGTGTTTGGATATGGTCCCACAGCTGTTCCTCATGATGTGCTCACTGAATGTTTATACTGTCACTTTATTGTGGTGGATAAAAAAAAATCTCATTATTTGCAGTACTTAATAAACAAAGATTGAAGAAAGCACAGTTTCATCTGTAGTTGTTATAGTGATTTTAACTTATGTATAGTAGGCCTATCCCAGGGATGAAGCCTACCTTCTGATGTGTGTGTCATCTAACTTGCTCTAAATTTGCTCAAATTTGTGCTACAGTAATCACTAATCAACAGTTAAGTAGCCATGATATGTTTTTAACATTAAAAAACACGCAGTTTTCTATTTTTTTTCGTGTTTTTATTATTGATTATTGTTATTAAAATGCGCTCGGTGTGAACACACAGTAAAGGGTTCACTGATTGTAGCAGGATGACATGTTCCATCCATCCGTAATGGGAGTGTGTGTCGCTCTTGCTCTCGACAGTATCTGTGTTAGCCTATCACCACCTGAGGGCACTCTATAAAGCAAAGCAGGGTTGCTCTTGTCTCCCTCTTGCTCTTTGGCTCGCAGACCTGCCTATTTCCTGGTCGCCTCCTTTCCTCCACCTTGCTGCCAACGGTCAGCACTAGCTGCCTGGTGGTGTAAAATTAGCAATTTGATTTGTTGCTTATCAGTTGTTTTTTTCGTGTTTGAAGAAGCTTGTGGAGTTAATCTCCTGGTGCTGTGAACGGCTCGCAGGTTGCTGCCGTCGCCACTGTAGTGTGGCAACTGTAGTGTGGCAACTGTAGTGCGATCCCTCTGGTGTCTGCAACTACAAACGGATCGGTACGTATGCTTCATGGCCGTGGTTTATACATCTAGCCCTCATTCTCAGCATTAAAATATTTTCTTCATACTTATTTAGTCTCTTGTGTGTGGCAGGGACTCTATTAGTTTCGCACCAGTTTCGCTGTGGAGCTGCCGCGGCGTTGACATAAACATAGAGACACTACTGCTTTGCTTCACCCGGTGCTTGGCTTTGCTGCCGCCTGCTTGGTTGCTACTGCTTGGCTTATGCTGCCGCCTGCTTGGCTTGGCCTAAACTGCGCTGTATAAAGCGCAAATGTATAACCTGTCTATTGTGGGTACTGTCCTTAGTCAGCCGTTTTTAATATGGGCCATTTATTTCATGTGTGGATGAGTGGACTGTGGGGTTAAACTCCTTTTTCTTGTGTTGGTTTTGATTATTTGATGACCTCACATGGTTGAATTAATTTAGTCAATTCATTCTGATTTGTTTATGTATTTGGATCAACATAGTTTTCCTTTGGTTTATTTCTCTTTTGATATTATTTTTGTTAAATATCTGTGTTTAAGTCATTTGTGATATTTGAGTTGAGTAGTTTTTTCTTTCTTTCATTAATTGTTGTGTTTGTTGGCCCATTTGTCATCACTGGTAAGCCTCAGCACTGATATGGTCCCTCTGTGACTGATAAAATTGTTTTTTTTAAATAATTCTATTTTTGTAATAAAACATTGACTTCTTTTTAAACTGAACCTGATTAGGAATTAATTCCTTGGGTGGTGCTGTTTGGCATCTTTTTGGGATTTTCTGATCAGGTAATACCTCCACGTAAACAAAATAAGTATTCCTCCAAAAAAAAAAAAAAAAAAAAAGAATTTCGCTTCCCCCCCCACCCCATGATGGTGGAACACGTGAATGGGAAACGGCGTAAAACCATTCACGTGTCACGTGTCATTACTGAATTCTACTTTCTATTCTATTCTATTCTATTTACTGAAACTGACATTCAGTCATTTAGACTGCTGTTTAAGGATGTCATTTGCACCTACGCGGAAAATGACTTTGGTTTTTCTTCTTCTTTCATCTTTCTGGTTTATTTGCAAGGACTTCAAGGGCCCTGTCCTGAATGTCACAGACAGTGGCACCCAGGAAGCAGCATGTTATAACAGAGTCAGATCTGACATTCCTGATTATAGAGTCCCCTATAACCAGGGTTGTGGGCTGATCTGGGGCTTACCTGAGGGCCTGGAGCTGGATGTCCTGGAGATGGAATGCTGGATTGACTCACTGTGACCTGTGGCAGCGACCGCTGAAGCACCACTTGGACCTGACAGTGGCTGAGCTGGACCGACAGACGGCTCCGGGTTTTCAGTGGACGGTTGTTGCTCCAACTTCCCAGGCACCTCAAATTTGTTTCCGAGCTGGATGGTCCCAGATTGAGTTGGAAAAGTATGGGAGGGATTCCTACCTTTCTTCTTGTTACCCTGGAAGGAGCAGGCGTGGAACAGTTCCGAATTTTTGGCCAAGCACCTTGTCTGGGCCAAGTCTGGTCCTCCTCGGGGATCGGGGTCAGGGAAGTGTGGTGTTGTTCTCAGGGGAGCAGGAGGCTTCAGCAGCCAGAGAGTCGATGAGTCGCTCATCCTCTTGGATTTGATAAAGACTGGAGATCCGGCCCTCAAGTTTGGCTATTTTTTGAATGAGCCAACAACATCCAGCGCAGTCTGGCGGGAAGGTGAGTGGAGGCATTGATTAAAAAGTGGTGAAACCAGGATCCCTGTTGCTTGGCTGATGTCAACAGGGCAATATAAAAATGTAAACAGTCTATGAATGTTGGCAGGAAGTCCCTTATGAGTCTGATGTCCGGTAATCGTGACTCAGATTACCGGTGTCGCTTAGAGTAAAAGACGTACTAAACATTCATGGACGCAAATGTTTAAGATTAAAGTGAAACTTTAATGTTAAATATTTAAAACAGTGGTAAATCTCTGAAGATCTGGTAGCAGCCAACCTCACAGCGTCTGACGTCATCCTGGTTATGTCATCATGTGTACTGACCTTGCGACAGACTAATCTTACAACCTGAAAAAATATGCCTAAAGGTGGCCGTTTCTGGACACTATGGGCACAATGGGTCCCCCTCTACCCAACATTTCAGGTTCTGGGGTAACGGCAGCACATCGTAAGTAGCTCCTATGAGGAGGCATAGCCCGTCCTGCCATCTCTCCCCACCGACCACCCACTTTGAAGCTCCAATGATTACTTCCATCGCCATTGTGAATGCTAGTTGGGCAATAGTACACCCTGCCATAATTCCTGTTTCGAATCTCTGCCAATCTGTTGTGAAACCTCACGTACTCTAATGTCTTGTGTGGCAGGAGCAGGGCATAAGGTTGAGTCGGCCACCCAGGGGAATTTCACCCCCGGAAAATTCTAATTTATGTTTTTAGGAGAAAGGAGAAAGGTCACACAAGCTTGTGATACCACTGGCAAGAGACAGGTTATAATTATAAAACCAATGTTTTATTAAACAAAGTTCAAATACCAAATACCAAAATACCGTAAAGAAATCAAACATGCGCAAACAAAGAAATGCAAATAAACACACTCATGCAAATGAAACCAATGTAAATAAACTACATGCACACAAATAGACTAATGCAAATAATAAGAAAATAACAAAACACAATATGCCCAGAATAAACCTAATCAACAAACCAAAATGCACGAAACCAAAATACCCACAAAATAACAGTTCAACAGAGGGAAATTAATAAACAAACTACTATAAAAGTGGTAGCACAGACCTAGCAGTGGGTGTCGGAGTTTAACAGTCCTCACAGGGCCACCGTATGCGGAACGCCCGAAGTCAGCGGGGTTCGAGCAGCTGTGGAATAGGACCCGACTCCAACCCTGAATGTGTAGATGCCCAAAACAGCAGCGTTGTCTGGAGGAGATGCCGAGGAGGGAGAGCACGCCACGCAGGCCCGCTGCTCCAAGACACTACGGCACAAACAAAACTTAACATCAATAGGCAGCAGGGAGCAGGTGCAGAGGAGGGAGAGAGGAGGTGCAGATAACGGCAACTTACCACCAGGAAGCCAACACCGCACCCGGGAGAGCCCCCCACGGAGCAACCCATCTCCCACCGCGCCAGCAGCCAGCCGTACTACAACAAGTGGAGACAGTGTCACCAATACGCACAGAGCGCGCACAAAATGAATGGAGGAGATGGCAGAGCACATTACCTGAATGGAGTTATTGTGCGGCACGACACCAGCCACGCCGAACCAAGTCTCCACACACGCCAACAACAGGTTGCAACCAGCCCAGATGCAGCCACCACAGGGAGAAGACGGAAGCGGAAGGAGAGGCAGAGGTATGTCCAGCCACCTGCATATATAGGTGCGCATCGCACTGCCCAACAACCAGAGCGCGGCAGACCTGGCACAGTGCCAACAGCGGTCAGGAGGAGAACAACCTCTGGCTACACTTGGAAGTATGCCTTCACCATTTTTACAATTACCCCTGGCACTCTAAAGAAGTCAGCAGCACTCCAAATAAGGCTGTGCAGTACTGAACCAAATGCATTTGCCAGATCTAAAAATACCAAATCTCTTTTCTCTATCTTCACTGCCTGATTCTGGTGCCATATCATGCTAGTATGTTCTACACACGCTGCAAAGCCTGGGATCCCTGTTTTCTGCACTGTGGTATCTATTAAACTATTCCTTTCCAAATAGTTTGCTAGCCTCTGTGCCACTTTACTGAAGAAAACCTTACCTTCTACGTTCAGGAGAGATATTGCCCGAAACTGGCTTAAACCTGAGGACTCTTTCTCCTTGGGAATTAGGATTCCTCCTGCTCTACACCAAGCTTTTGGTATAAGCTGTTTTTCCCATACTACTCTTAACAATCTCCAAAATAATTTGAGTACATCTGGTGCACTTTTATAAAACCAGTAAGGGGCTCTATTTGGCCCTGGGGCCTTTCCTCGTCTTACTACAGTCTCTACCTCCTTCCACCTTGGTGGCCTAACATCCATGGTAACCTCTATCTCTCCTAATGGTGGTATATCAGGAGGAAGGCCCATTTCTCTATTCTTTCCTGTTTCTGAGTGAGTCAAATGTTCTTCTACACTTTGCTTTGAAGCTTTGAGTTGCCCTCTTTTTTCTTGGCTGAACATGCCTTAAACAAACTTAAATTGATCCCTATACAATTCTGTCCTGACTCATTTCTTCTCTGTTCTCTTCTTCCTAAGATGTTAAACCCTTCTAAGTACTGCTAACTGATTCCTTAGCTGTTCTTGCAAAACGTTAATTCCCTCTCTCTCATCTACTGTCACCTTTCTCAACTGCTTTCTAAATTGTCTCCTGTCCTTCACCAATTTCTCTATTTCTTTCTGCCTCCTGACCTACATGGCTGCACTCTATCCACCCTCTTTCTATCATGGACTCCAAATGTCTCAGCACCATACGCATAAATAGTGTCTCCAACCTTCTCTAATTCATTGACTTCCTTCCTTTAAGCCCACCTAACAACATTACCAGGTCCCTGTTAATGGTCTCCCATTCTTTGACTTGCCCGAGGCCATTTAACTCTAGCTTTCTTCTCACAGTCCCTCTCTCTGGCTGGCAGGCTGGCCTCAGTATTAACTACATCCCTTCCTACAGCACCTTCCCCCTCCTCCTCAGTGACAGGGTTACTGAAATCCTGCGAACTGGTTGCCTTCCTGTCGCTGGAATCGTATTACTCATTCTGAGTTATTGCTGAACAGTCTGAACAAAAACATGTGACATTGAAGTAAAACAATATATACTTGGAACAGTCTGAACTGAGTGGATCCAAAACAGATTTACATCTTACACAAACAGAAGAGCAATAGGGCCAGGCATAGGACAACAACATGAATATATGTGCCAGGTATAGGATTTAATGAACCAGGAGTCTTTTTCTTCTTTGGAACATAAAGAATAAAAATGAAAAGTCAAAAATTGTCCTCCTCTGAGGATGTGAGCAATATCAGAACCCATCGGCTACAGTCTGACGATGACATAGGGTTCTTTTCCATCCACTAATGTGTCTCCTCACGTCCATCACTCGCGTCGTTTCCTCACCAGAAAGTGACCAGAGCAATGGAGGAGGCTAATTTGCCGAATGAGAAATCCTTTGGTCAGTAGCGTCACTCTTAGGCGATGTATTTTACTGATGATGTGCTGCTCAGCTTTATCAGCTGTCAAATCTATCTTAAGGAATGTTCACAGAAGCGCTGCGAAACAATTTGAAACCCTGAAGTATCTTTCACAGATAGATAGGTGGAAAGATCATAATAATCACGTCATTCTAAAATCTGTCCCCCTACTAACCAATGTTTTGTTGAAGATGACCCAGCACTCTGGCCCAAAGAGCTGACAGACAAGGAGCGCTGTTCAATAGTGCAGAGACGACCGGTTGAGAAAAAGAATGTTTCCTAAAAATCTGCAGATTTACAAGAAAGAACTATTTCATGCAAATGAGGAATGGAGAAAAGATAACCAGCTTCTGGCTAGTGTACAATGAAAAAAAATGACTGTGTTATGTACTTTTGTTGCTGCCTGTTTGGAAACAGAGAAAGAAACACTCAGCTAAGTGAGGATGGGTTCAAGGGCTGGAAAAATCTTGCAGCCCACTTGAAACAGCACGAGAGGACTGCTGAGCACGCCACAGACGTGGATACCTGGCACACTCTATTACAGAAACTACAAACAAGCTCAGCTATAGATCAGGTGAACCAAGATCTAATTGCTCTTGAAGTAAACAGCTGGAAAGACATTTTATGAAGATTACTTGCAATTGTGAACCATCTGGCAGAACATTCTCTTGCATTTCGTGGACACTCAGAGAGGTTGTTTGAATCAGCAATGAAAATTTCCTTGGGCAAGTAAAATTGATGGCTCAGTTTGAGCTTAAGTGTTGAATACATTGACTGCTCTTAAGGAGTACGCCACAGAGAAACGGGATGCAGATGTTGTCTCAACAGCTAGAAGCATCTTCCAGGAGATGCAGAGATGGCCTTTTCTGGTTAGTACCATTGCATGGTACAATGTGTTGTTCCAAATAAATAAAGGGAACAAGATCCTGCAGAGCCCCAAAGTTTCAGTCGAGGCAGTGAGGAAAGAAATCACAGCAGTGACAGAATTCCTTCAGGAATTTCGAGACCATGGAATTAACTCTGCTTAAACAGATGCCAGGGAGATAGCAGAGAGGATTGAGGGGGAGATGAGCTGGCCAGAGGTGCGAAAAGCAAAAAGACAGGTTGAGCATGAGGGAAGAGAGCAAACTCAGCAAACCGCAGAAGAGCTCTTTGAAAGAGGCTTTTTCTTGCATCTTGTAGCTATAGTTCTTGCCACACTAAGGGACAGATTTTCACACATAGAGACCTTCTATGAGTTGTATGGATTTCTCTACTACATTGGCATAGTGAGAAGCACAGTGCATGGAGGGAGGCTGGATGAATGTTGATGCAGGGGACCTGAAGCTGGAGATAAAGGGTGCAGTTAGTTCATTCCCAACACATACCTCATCACCATCTGAGATGCTTGATCATATATAGAAGGAGAATATAATCGATATCTATCCAAATTTGAGTATAGCTCTCCGACTTGTACTCACTCTCCCTGTAACAGTAGCTTCAGGTGAAAGAAGTTTCTAGCAATGTAATAAAATAAAATGAAAATAAAAACATTCAAGAGAGAGAAAGATAAAACAGGGACAAAGAAGAAGAGCAGCAGAAAACAGGGACAAAGGAGGAGAGACAGGGACAGAGAGAAATGGTAATCTTTTTTAACAGTATATTTCGTTATTATTTTTGTAACACCACAATTGACCTCCTGTCTTGTGTGTTATCTTCTCACTTTAGTAAAACAAGATTGAAGACAGAGGCATATCATCAACCATGATCTATCTGTCTATCTATCTAATCAGACATCCTGCTGGAAAAGCAAGGTGCCTATGCTTACCAATGTGCACCACTGAAAGGTGCCATTCATGTAGATGTTACTTTGACATGTACCACCAACCTAAACATTGTTGCAGACCAAGTACACCCATTCGTGGAAATAATATAGCAATCCAATCGAGCATCTATGGGATGTGCTGGACAAATAAGTCGCAACTTACAGGACTTAACGGATCTGCTGCTAACGTCTTGGTGCCAGATACCTCAGCACACCTTCAGAGGTCTAGTGGAGTCCATGCCTCGATGGGTCAGGGCTGTTTTGGTGGCGAAAGGGAGACCTACACAAAAGTAGATCTATTATATCATAATGTTATGTGTTGGGGCTATTAACATTGTTTGTATAATTTTATTATTTTACATTTAGTCATTTATTTATTTCTTGTTATTTCATTTAGGAAGTTATTATAAGCTTGAGACCATTTGTTTTATTGATATATTTGAGCATTTATTTAGGCTATTATTTTGAATTGGTAGTATGCATTGGGTGACGTGTATATATATATGGGCAAGTAGGATAGGATGGGCAGGCACCGGGAAGGTTAATGGTTTTTTACCAGGAAACGCCAGAACACGCCAGAATGTTAATAAAAGTTGTTAAATAAACATAAAGAAAACATATTTTTTGCCTGGACCTTGAATTTTGTTTTTTGATCCTGCGTACGATCCACTCTCCCCGTGCCACAGTAGCTGGTTTGATTTTGAGTTTAGTTTTTTGTTTATTGACAAGTCCAAATCGCCATTACATTATGGCTGATCGATGTATATATTCAAACTAAGTACTTTCAGAGCTTTCCCGGTGTAAGTGTAACAAGGTGGAGGAAGTGTTTAAATAAATCAGTTTCCCTTCCTGATACGTATTCTAATACCTATTCATGTTTAAAATCAAGTTAATAAATGTATAACCAATGTATATGGAATGGGAGATGAGCTCATTAAACGCTGTCAATTTGCTAAAGACAAAGTAGGGTTTCTTGTCCTATATAAACCCTGTCAGGGTTTAATTCTGCATTAATGACTGTACACTCATTGTACATTATCCCTTACATAAAGACCTACCTGCTGTTTATCATCCTTTACATACCGACCTGCTGGCTGTACATCATCCTGCTTTTTACATGCCTATTCACCAAAGAAATCACTAAGTGACGCTAAATATTATTTGGAAATGATTTTATTTGTCACAAATGAATGGCAATGGTCCACATGATCCTGAGTTTCCTGGTCACTTTCCAATAGATTTACTGGATGACTTCACAGAGAGCCTTATGGTTCATCTCATAAGCTCCCAAAAATACAGGAAAATACACATACATCATTCAAGCAAACAGAAACAAACAAGAGTCCTAACCTACTAGTTAAACACTTTTTATCTGCAACAACCTTGTTACCTACTTAACATAAATTGGCTTGAAAATGTTCTAGCAACAATTAACATTTAAATGTAACTGAGACAGCGTGCTGGAGTATTTCTGCACCTTAAGATTCAGTGCTCCTTCACGTGTCATGAAAAAAACTGCAAATTTTTCTGTTGTTTTAAGTCACATGTTAGTATGACAGGTGTATAAAGCCCATCCCTGTGTTAACAAACCAGTCACAAATTAGTCAAAGGCGTTTTTGTTAGAGGGATTAAGCAACAAAACACGCTTAAAAACATATTCATCTTGTGTTTCTATCCTTATATCTTATCATACTTTGCTTTTGTACAGACATCATAAAATAGGCATCAGAATGTTCTAAAAAGTGTATAAATTAATGAAAATATTATCTTTGAGGTTCACTATCCGGCTAGTGTGTGGAACTTAATGTAAGTGTCCTAAGATGTCTGAAGAAACCAAAAAAACATTTTAAGGTCCAAATAACTCAAAGCATCATTTTAACATCTTCAATATGCAAGCAAAGTGACTCCAAAAGAGCTTTCAGTGTCCTGGCAGAGTGCATTGTGAAACGTTTGGCCTCATTTGTCTTCACAATAAGGACATGTTCCAATAGCTGCCATTAGTATCAGCCACACCTGTGTATCACTAGTCTTTTCGTGTTTCTTTGTTAACTATATGCTACAGGTACAGTTGTCATATGCTGCCTGGCTTCCCTCAACTTTGGACATTTGAGGGAAAGGGAGTAGAAAAGGAGCCAGAATGTAAACATGGCATGGATTTGCCCCTTATTAAAACTATGAACACGATCAATGGTGTGCTAGAGCCCTATCCATATGTAAAACAGAGAAATATGTGGTGTGCAGGAAAACAATAAGTTCAATAAGACTTGGATCTATACAACCAAATATAAAGAACTCCCTAAACATGAACACACTCATTATGCTACATAAATACCACATTTTCAGTGCTCTTCCAAAATTCAGTATTGATGCTTCTTGTCTTAATGAGCTTTACACAAAGAGAAAGACCCCAGACAGAAAGAGAGAAACAAAATTCACCATCCTCTAAAAAAAAGGATTTTCCCAAAGTGTGCTAGTTGTTCAATAACTTCAGATTCATACATTCCAGCATGATTTCCAGTTCTGAACTCTTTGTTTCGGAGTATTTCAAAGTAATGGTTCCAGGCTCCATCTCTGTTTGCTCCGAACCCAAACACATTGACCTTGGAACAACAAAAAATATGCTGTGAATAATAATTGATTTTGTTGTTGTATTTTTATAAAGTGGATTTAAAGAAAAACTAGTATGCCCATGAAAAAAAGCAGTATTCACAAACATTTGTCAGAGAAAAGTAACTGTTTCATATGTCTGTAAAGGTTCTCAGTCAACCAGGTCGAAGCTTAATCCTTAGTACTGCAGTGAACAATATGTCACCCTATTTAAATATTCCATTATAACTGTGCTTCATTCTTCTCCACCATATGTTAATGTTTGTTCACAAAACTATTTTAATCTTCTCTTCAGTTATTTCTCCCCACACACCTTCAGCTGCTGTACCTGCACACAGCAGCTCTCTGTATCTCTCTCCCTATCTGTCTGCTCTGTTTACATTCATCATGAGCTGCACCTTTTACAAAGTCGCCCAAAAAATATGACTGTTTTGTATTTTTGCGTGTGCGTGTGTGTTTTCTGATGAGCATGTGGGAGATGCTGCTGCAGGTATGGGAGAGACAGAACGTGAGGGGCGAGTGTCCAGCAAGTTAATCGAAAGAGGATGACGATCTTTTTGACAGATATAAAAAGACACATGACAGAGTAAATCACCAAAAATACTTTCCCCCCTCGGCATCCGACAGGAAAAATCTCCCGCTGTGAGGGACATGTGTGAATGGGCAACTCTGGGTAATGTCAGGGTCAGACGGTCCTGAAATTGTCAGGAGAATGTCAGGAGTACATGTGTGAAAGAGGCTTTAGAGTCTCTCATAGAACTCTTTTTCTTTTACTTGAAACATGACCATCTTCAGCCATTTTCACACTTCCTCCTGGAGCCAGAGGCTGGTTAGCCAAGATTAGTAAGACTGGAGATGAGGAAATAGCTACATAACAAACTGTCCTTTTCTAACTTCTGTTTTACATTCTACATTACCAAGATATATTGTGTTGATCAGTTAACTGAAGTGTTATGGCTGCTAGGTGATTTTTTTTAACTTTTGGACAGAGCCAGCAGAACTGTTATCTTTTTCCAGTCCTCATGCTAATTTAAACTACCCAGCTTCTGTTTCCAGCTACGTATTAAACATCCTATTGATGTTTTTATCCAGCAATCGTCAAGAAAACGTAAAAGCAGATCTCCCAAATTATAAAGCATTGTTTTACACATCGACTCAAAATACGCAACACAAATGCAATGCTTATATTTTTTTTAAAAAGCTTTTAAAGATATTTTTGAACTCTAAATTCCTATTTGTCTCTCTATCTTCTTTTTCATGTATTTTCTGAAGCATTACGATTTCTTATTGCCACAAACTGTAAGTGGAATAGCATAAATAATGATAGTGTGATGTGAACCTACCTCATCACAAATTTGCAGGCTGAGAATCAAAGTCATAAAGCCGGTAGACGGGTACCTGCCCTTCTTTTGCAGCCATGTTTCATGAACATATTTCATGAAAGCTGGATTTAGGATCATCACCTGTTATAAATCAGACTTGGCCTTAAACCGACACTTAAAAATAGCTGTTTTTCTGCAGTTAATGCACATTACTATACATTTTTTTACTTGATAAAAATATATATGCAAGTTTGATGCAAACTCATTCTTAATACTCACCAAATCCTTGTTCGCTCTACTCTTTGAATTCACGTTTCTGTTGGAGGTAACATTGGTTGTTAAATTCAGCAGGAAATGACCTGGTTCAATATTTCCTGTCTTTACAAAGTATTGCTTAGAAAAAATAAATGTTGCATGTAAAAGGAAATCTACACGTTATTCTAAATTTATAAATGCAACTATCCGGTTATTCACGTATAATATCTATCATGACATCTTTTAGCTTTCTTACATTTCTATACACCTCAAATGCCTCCTCTCACAGTCTATCAGAAAAAAGGCTGACCTTATGAGAGAGGAAAGCCTGTACATTGTTTGGTGGTCTCTGGTTGTGTCACAAGTTGAATCAGTGTGTTCTCAAATTACTGTCTAGCTATACTATTTGTAACTAAGGTTCCCTTCAAATACTGAATGGTTTCCTTTATGTTACCATCATTAGATTTTGGAATTTCTTATATCTGTCCCGTTCGCAATGGCAACAGTGAGTCATAATAATTGTACAAAATAACCATTAAGAATATAAACGAGCTTCTTGGATTGTATGATGTTGTGTTTGATTGTGGATATAGACACATGGAGATACTGATATATGAAAATTACCTAGTTGAAAATAAAATGGCTCACCTCCCCATCCCTTAAACATAACATCAGTTAATGGATCAAATTACGATGCACAATCAATGTGAAAAGGCGCTCAAAGTCCCACGGCCTGTTTATGTTGTTGGTGACTTCTGGAGATTTTTTTTCAGTAAATTATTTCACACATTATACATCATTGTCAGCCATTGCATTGGAGTCATGACTGTAGCTGTTCTCCCTGCAAAGGGACAGCAGGGGGCCATTATGATGACAAGCTTATTCTTCAGCTAATGAATGAGCCAAGGATGTAGACTGTGACTTGGATAGCTTGGCGTTTACTCGCCCTTCTCTCCTCTCTCTACCCAGCGGCCGTAAGGCTGAGGCTTTATATAGGCATTTAAGAAACCAATGGGAGAAGTTACAGTGGTCAATTATGTTTGCTGTACAGCAAGCTGTAATATAGTCAAAGAAGAAGATTACAGCAAAATGGCAACAACAACTTTTGTTTGATACGTACGCTGGTTTGAAATCATTGAGGAGCCATTCCAAATCCCTTATCTTGAATGGAAACAGCACAAGATGAGTGGCGTTGTCCAGATAAATAGCACTCTCTGGATACATTACATGATGAGTTGTTTTGGTCCCAACATCTTTCTCATAGCCTTTGGTACTGCCTCTGTTCATTCTAAATGAAACAGGGGAATACAGATTAAATATCATGCAGCCAAAAGAAAACTGGTGATTGAATTTGGCAGATACATTTTTACTCGATGAAACTTCAATGTTGTGAAACTATCAGAAAGACTTGAAGAACTTTAAAGGTGGCAGTAATTTTGTATTGAGTGTATGAACTTTATTGTCTGATGATTTACCTTATTACAACATCATGAAAGTCTATTAGAGGTCCGTAATATGATCCCTTCAAATTACCAGAATTCCCCACCACTGCACAAGTCCTGCAGCGGTCAGGGCTGGATTCTACAACATCTGGAACGGGTGGGAACACATGAAACAGCTTGTCCACTGTCATCTGGAAGAAACTGAAGTCGCGTCTTTCCCACTGTAGTTTCTGACAAACATAACATAAAGACAAATTATATAAACTGTATTTTCATTTGATCCCACCCACCATCTACCTGTAGTACTGCCTCATTTCCACAACAAAAACAAGTTACAGCTTTAATTCACAATTTCACATGTCTCCAGGGTTAGTGTCACAAAGCTATTTTAACTAAGGGTAAGTAAGGTCAAGCAGAAATAAGTGGTGAACGCCACATTTAATGACGTAAACACAAACAGTATACATTTCTTGTAACCTTAAAGAAGGTTATTTATTCAGAGGTTGTGTTTCATCAGTTGCCAACACCTTCTCAGTCCCAACTCGTCACATATGGCTGCTTGGTCTTTGGCCCTAACAGCCAGTTCACACTGCATGCGTTATCACCTTCAGACTGCCGGCGCGAGTCACGCCTTTCACTTGTTGCTCACTCACTGAAAATCTAGAGAATAAGAGGCTCGCCTATTTTTTAACGCAAACCACTCGTGATTCTCAGCCAAAATACACTGTGAAAATGAAATGTGGTAATGATCTGTGACAGAAATATGAACATCTCTTCCTGTAGAAAATGTCACAGGCATGGAAAGTAAAGCATGTCAACACTTCCGGTATGATTTTTCAAAGTAAAAGCCCGATCTGGCATTCTAACTTCGCTCTCTGTACACAATGCTTTTATTTTGATGCGTTTCCAGGGCTGGTCTTGTTTTTATTTTTTAAATAAACTTTATTTGTAACATTTCCATGAAGGTGTTTGTGAGATAAAGTCACTCACAAGGCTCCTTTTTGCGGTTACTGCTTAATTTTCCTTGAAATAAAAAGGTAGTCATCAGCCTCACGTAGGTCATAAATACAATATGTTTGTAAAAAATAAATAAATAACTCACAATTCACAGTGAACAAAAAAGAGAATACTGGTGCTATGTCTTTAAGGATAAGTTGACATTTACCTTCCACCAGTTGAAAGCGCCCTTTGAGGTTTTGTCGCTTCTTGACAAAAAGGGCTTATGAGATGCATTTACAACCTTCCTAAAACCTGGATCATCATCGTTTAAGCATTTGTGACATGCACAAAGGCTTGACTGCTGAGATCCGAGGGAATGCAAAGTGAACTCCCATGAGTATGTTAACAGCACACCAATTACAGCAGTGATACACAGAAGGTAAAAAAGACATCTGAGTTTGCTTTGTTTCAATATGGAGAGCATCTTGGCAGCTTGAAGCTCTTCAGTGAAGAACAGAGACAATCTGTGGATACAATATGTAATAAAACACATTAGTCAGTTTATTATCACAGAAACCCTGTCATGAATAAGCCTACAGCAAAACAAAAACATACAAAAAAACAACCAACCTAGAGTACTACAGTAACACTGCAACAAAAACATTAAGCTGGTGATCTATATTATGTGGGACTCCGTAGTTTTCTCTGGACCCCTGCCTACTCCGACCAGTGATGACATGTATAGCCGCATGTCATCATTCAACCGCTGGCTGTCGAGGTGGTGCCCAGCAAACGATGTGGGCTTCATAGATAACTGGCAGACATTCTGGGGAAACCTGACAAGCCAGAGTTGAGACCAGGAGGCAGAGCTGCAGTCCTACATGCTCCTCTGCGCTTCCCTTTGAGCTGTTTCCCAGCCACAATGTTAATGTGATAGAGACTGTCTGCCCCCGAACCCAGGCATTTAATTACAGTTAATTTAAAATTGAATTATTAAACAACTAAATCATTAAAATCGAATTAAAATTAAAACAAGTTGTGCCAAAAAATATGAAAACGAAATGTGGTCTGTTGAATATCAGATCTCAGTGATCTAAAGCTCTATTAGTAAACGATCTGATATCAGAGAATCATATTGATTTACTCTCTTTTACTGAAACTTGGCTGTGTCAGGAAGAATATGTTAGCTTAAATGAATCCACTCCTCCCAGTCATCTTAATACTCATACTCCTCCAGACACTTGTTGAGGTGTTGGAGTGGCAGCTATTTTCAATTCTAGTGTTCTAATCAACCCTAGACCAAAACTTATTTTGAGCTCTTTTGAAAGCCTTGTTCTGAGTTTTTCACATCCAGCTTGGAAAACTTTACAGCATATTTTATTTGTTATAGTATACCGCCCTCCTGGCCCATACTCCGATTTTCTAAATTAATTCACATTTTTTATCAGATTTATTACTGTAGGTGACTTTAATATTCATGTGGATGTTGATAATGATAGCCTTAGCATGTTTTTTTGTGTCTCTATTGGACTCTATTGGTTTCACTCAAAGGGTAAACCAGCCTCACCGCTTTAACCACACCCTCGACCTTGTTCTAGCTTAAGGCCTTGAAACTGAAAATGTGTCTTTCCATAAAATCCTCTTTCATCGGATCACTATTTAGTAACATTTGATGTCCTATTAACTGACTACCCCCAGTTAAGAAAAATGTACTCATAAGATGTTGCTAAATTTAAGGAAGCAATTCCAGCTGCTTTTAATTCTATACCATATCTCTTTACTCCAGAAAGCTCTTATGCTAATGCTAGTCCTTCTCAGCTTGATCAGTTTGTTGATAGTACTGCAGGTTTACTGAGAAGTACTCTAGATTCTATTGCCCCCTTAACGCCCGGTGACGTGTGTGAGCGTATTGCGTCAGGTGAGCGTATTGGGTAATTTCCTGTTTTCTCGCTGCTACTGTGTTGTTCTGTGCTGTTTGTAGCTGCTGCTAGAGCTCGAGCTAAATCGATTAATCTGCTGTAATTATCATCACTGTGGTTATTCAGCTTCTGTGTACTTAAACAGACACTAGTTTTCATCAAGCACTCTCGTTGTTGCATTAGCGTCATATCTGCTAAACCCTTAACTTTATACTCGCTTAGCCGTTAGCTTAGCAGCTAGCTTAATCAATTGAAATGTCTTCTCCTTCTCCCTCCTGCTCTCCTGATCTGCCCTGTTCGGTGTGTCAGATGTTTAGCTCTACCTCGACCTCCTTTACGGATAGGGGTACTTGTATGAAATGTAGTATTTTTGGAGCTATGGAGGCGAGGATCACGGAATTAGAGACGCGGCTCCGCACCTTGGAAAACCAAGCATCGCTAGCTGCTGTAGTCAGCAGCAAGCCCCCAGGGCCAGTAGCCGGTATGGGCCGACCTAGCGTAGCTTCTCCCCCGGCAACTCCCGAGCAGCCGGGATGCAGTGGCTGGGTTACTCTCAGAGGGAAGCATAGCCGCAAGACGAAGCACACGGTTCACCACCAACCACTTCACGTTTCGAACAAGTTTTCCCCACTCAGCGACACACCCGCTGAGAAAACAACTCTGGTTATTGGCAGCTCCATAGTCAGAAACGTGAAGTTAGCGAAGCCAGCGGCCATAGTGAAATGTATTCCTGGGGCCAGAGCGGGCGACATCGAGTCAAATTTAAAACTGCTGACAAAGGATAATCGTAAATTTGATAAGATTGTAATTCATGTCGGCGTTAATGACTCCCGGTTACGTCAATCGGAAGTCACTAAAATTAATGTTGAGTCGGTGTGTGCATTTGCAAAGACGATGTCGGACTCCGTAGTTTTCTCTGGACCCCTGCCCAATCTGACGAGTGATGACATGTATAGCCGCATGTCATCATTCAACCGCTGGCTGTCGAGGTGGTGCCCAGCAAACGATGTGGGCTTCATAGATAACTGGCAGACATTCTGGGGAAAGCCTGGTCTTATCGGAAGAGACGGCATTCATCCCACTTTGGATGGTGCAGCTCTTTTGTCTCGTAATATGGCTAAGTTTGTTAGTCGTAAAACCTGACAAACCAGAGTTGAGACCAGGAGGCAGAGCTGTAGTCCTACACACTCCTCTGAGCTTCCCTGTAAGCAGTTTCCCAGCCACAATGTTAATGTTATAGAGACTGTGTCTGCCCCCCAATCCAGGCCTGTTATTACAGTTAATTCAAACTCAAATAAAAAAGGAGTAAATCAAAAAAAATTTAATAAAAATTAAAACAACAACCAAAGTTATGCCAAAAAATATGAGAATTAAATGTGGTCTGTTAAATATCAGATCCCTGTCATCTAAAGCTCTATTAGTGAACGATCTGATATCAGATTATCATATTGATTTACTCTCTTTAACTGAAACTTGGCTGTGTCAGGAAGAATATGTCAGCTTAAATGAATCCACTCCTCCCTGTCATCTTAATACTCATATTCCTCGAGACACTGGTCGAGGTGGTGGAGTGGCAGCTATCTTCAGTTCTAGTCTTCTAATCAACCCTGGACCAAAACTTAGTTTCTGCTCTTTTGAAAGCCTTGTTCTGAGTTTTTCACACCCAGCCTGTAAAACTTTACAGCCTGTTTTATTTGTGATAGTATACCGCCCTCCTGGCGCATACTCTGATTTTCTAACTGAATTCTCAGAGTTTTTATCAGATTTAGTCCTGAGTTCAGATCAAATAATTATTGTAGGGGACTTCAATATTCATGTAGATGTTGATAATGATAGCCTTAGCATGGCATTTATGTCCCTTTTGGACTCTATTGGTTTCACTCAAAGTGTAAACCAGCCTACTCACCGCTTTAACCACACCCTCGACCTTGTTCTAGCTTATGGCCTTGAAACCGAAAACTTAATTGTCTTCCTACAAAATCCTCTTTTATTATTTAGTAACATTCGATGTCCTATTAACCGACTACTCTCCAGTTAACAAAAATGTACTCACAAGATGTTTGTCTGATAGGACTGTAGCTAAATTTAAGGAAACGATTCCAGCTGCTTTTAATTCTTTACCACATCTGTTTACTACAGAAAGCTCTTATGCTAATGTTAGTCCCTCTCAGCTTGATCAGTTTGTTGATAGTACTGCAGGTTTGCTGAGAAGTACTCTAGACTCGATTGCCCCCTTAAAAAAGAAGATTATTAAACGACAGAGGCTAGCTCCATGGTATGACTCAGAAACTCGTAACTTGAAGCAAATGTCGCGTAAATTTGAAAGAATGTGGCGATCCACCAAAACAGAAGAGTCTCGTTTACTCTGGCAAAATAGTCTTAATAAATACAGGAAGGCCCTACGGCATGCTCGAGGTGTCTACTACTCCTCCCTCATAGAAGAACATAAAAACAATCCCAGGTACCTTTTCAGCACTGTAGCCAGGCTGACAGAGAGTCACAGCTCCACTGAGCCAAGTATTCCTATAGGCCTCAGCAGTGATGATTTCATGAGCTTCTTTAATGACAAAATCCTAAAGATTAGAGACAAAATTTGTAACCTCCTGCCGTTAACTGGTGCAGATGTATCTTTGGAAACCGCTCAAAAACCTGATGTTTACCTTGACTGTTTTTCTCCAATTGACATTCCTGAGCTAAATTCTCTGATATCTTCGTCTAAAGCATCAACCTGTCTTTTAGACCCGATTCCAACCAAGCTGCTTAAGGAAGTCTTTCCCTCAATTAGCACTTCTTTACTAGATATGATCAATATGTCTTTATCGACGGGCTATGTACCCCAGTCTTTTAAACTAGCTGTAATTAAGCCACTTCTTAAAAAGCCTACCTTAGATTCAGGCACCTTAGCTAACTATAGATCTATATCTAACCTTCCTTTTATCTCAAAGATCCTTGAGAAAGCAGTCGCTAATCAATTATGTGACTTTCTTCATAACAACAGTTTATTTGAGGACTTTCAGTCAGGATTTAGAGTCCACCATAGCACTGAGACAGCACTTGTGCGAGTTTCAAATGATCTACTTACTGCTTCAGACAGAGGACTTCTCTCTGTACTCGTCCTGTTAGATCTTAGTGCCGCTTTCGACACGATAGACCATCACATCCTGTTACAGAGATTAGAACATCTAATTGGCATTACAGGATCTGCACTAAGTTGGTTTGAATCTTATCTATCAGATCAATCTCAGTTTGTTAATGTTCATGATGTGTCCTCTATGCAAACCAAAGTTAGTCATGGAGTTCCACAAGGTTCTGTGCTCAGACCGATTATTTTTACCTTATATATGCTTCCTCTGGGTAATATCATGAGGAAACACTCCATTAATTTTCATTGTTATGCAGATGATACTCAATTATACTTATCTATGAAGCCAGACGAAACCAATCAGCTATCTAAACTAGAAGCATGCCTTAAGGACATAAAGATCTGGATGACTAGAAACTTTCTGCTGCTTAATTCAGACAAAACTGAAGTTATTGCGCTCGGCCCAAAACACCTTAGAGACTCTTTCTCTAATGATATAACTGCCCTAGATGGCATCAGCCTGGCATCCAGCACTACTGTTAGGAATCTGGGAGTTCTATTTGATCAGGATATGTCCTTCATCTCCCACATAAAACAAATATCAAGGACAGCCTTCTTTCATCTTCGCAACATAGCAAAAATCAGACACATCTTGTCTCAAAACGATGCAGAAAAACTAGTCCATGCATTCGTTACTTCCAGGTTGGATTATTGTAACTCGTTACTATCAGGCTGCCCTAATAAGTCACTAAAAACTCTGCAGCTGGTACAAAATGCTGCAGCACGTGTGCTGACAAAAACTAGGAAGAGAGATCACATCTCTCCTGTATTAGCCTCTTTGCAATGGCTTCCTGTAAAATCTAGAATAGAATTTAAAATCCTTCTTCTTACTTACAAAGCTCTTAATGGTCAGGCACCATCATATCTTAAAGAGCTCATAGTGCCATATTACCCCTCTAGAACATTGCGCTCCCAGGATGCAGGCCTGCTTGTGGTACCTAAAGTCTCTAAGAGTAGTGTTGGAGGTAGAACCTTCAATTACCAGGCCCCCCAGGCTCAGCCTGGCTACAGTGCTGAAAAGGTACCTGGGATTGTTTTTATGTTCTTCTATGAGACACCTCGAGCATGCCGTAGGGCCTTCCTGTATTTATTAATACTATTTTGCAGTAGTAAACGAGACTCTTCTGTTTTGGTGGATCGCCACATTCTTTCAAATTTATGCGACATTTGCTTCAAGTTACGAGTTTCTGAGTCATACCATGGAGCTAGCCTCTGTCGTTTAATAATCTTCTTTTTTAAGGGGGCAATCGAGTCTAGAGTACGATATGAAAACTTGTTTGATCATGAAGCCTGATGATCCTCTAAACAACCTTTGACATGACTACCCAATCCCAATCTCCACATTCACAGACTTTGAGGAGCGTTCCCGGTTTATTATTATTCATGGCTTTCCTGATTTGTGGTATTTTGCAAAAATTGATAAACATTGTCATGTCAATAAAAGGGAGTAAATAATGGCAGCGCTCAGTCGCGGTTATAAACAGGTGTTACTGCCTGTGTACCAAGTAAAGATGTGTCTTTAAGTGCCTTGCTGTATCATTATTAGAGTGTTGTCTTTGCACTATTTGGGCAATGTTTATTTCTGTTATGTAGTTTGCTAATGTATGATGTGGTACCAGTTTGCTAGCTTATTTATATCAGTAGCCTTGAGTTAAATAATGCCTTGCTGTTGCCCTATTCATTACTGCACGTATCATGGTTCAGAGATGCCTTGATATGACCGTAGTTATTATTATTATGTCTTGGTTAATTGGGTGATATATGTGTATATAATATGTGTAGTTATGTGAGAGAAATATCGTTTAACAGCTATGTTATTGCACTGTATGCTATAAGCATTTTAGTCTGTAATACGTTGTTACTTACTGTTTTTATTTATTCTGTGTTGCAGAACCCCACACACACACACACACACACACACACACACACACACATGTCAAAAAATCTGTTCAATAAATGAGTGGCATCTCAAAGAGAGTGTGTGTCTGACGGGAATCATCATTACATGCACATTACTTGTTCTTACAGGACAACCTGTGGAGATTACAAATCTTTTTAATAAGCACCTAAAGTTAATCTTCATCATTGAGGTCACAAGTGTGGTAGTCAGAAACCACCACCTCTTTTACACTGTATACACATTATAACTTGTGTTTTATATCTCTTTCTACATAGGAGCTCATATTGCCCAAAACTGGAGCAGGTACCGAAACTGAGGAGGTAACGGCAGCAAACTGGCCGTTCTTTGAGCTCATGCATGAAGCCCTGGGGCAGAGGGACTCTACAACAGTCATGGTAGTGTGTCCCATTTCCCTATTTTATACCATTTTGAGCCCCAATGAACTCACACACTCAAGCACTACGGCTGGGCACACAAGTGACTTGAATTTAGTCTGTGAGTGTTCGGTGCTCAGGCTTTAGGGTGGAGATTGGGATTGGGCCGACAATGCCGTCATGCTTGTGCAGAGCTCTATTGCGACCCCAATAACAATTGAAACTACAGCTGAACTTCTGTTCCACTACAGTACTTTAAAATCAACTCAGGACCAACAACATTCGGGGCTAAAGCTCTAATGATGCCACTGTCTCCGGCCACCCCTATGAAAGAATCCTGGGGGGGCCACTGTAACAATCTTCAAGTTTAATGTTGTGTAAAGTACAGTGTGAGACAACAGGGAGGATATTCAGAGGTGTTTTCAAGCTTTAAAGACAAAATATTTTTAGCTTGACTCATCCAAGCAAAATACCTCCAAATAGTATGATGTTATTAATATTATACGAATAATATCAGGTTACAAAGTAACTGGTGAGTTTGAGGAAACGGAAAGTCCTGGAAATAGTTTTTCCATTTTAAATTTGAGCTCTCACAACATTAAAACACTACATTGTGTAAATATATGCCAGATTAGAAATAAAAAATACAAACATTAGTAAGAAATATATATTTATATAGATTTTTTTTGCTTACCTGAGAGGAGAACAAAAAACAGACGTGTGAGGCAGGACTTTGATGACTGATCCTGTCGAACATCAACTGTCTACCAACTAGAATCATATGGTAGAAACTGCCTCTGTGTTTGGGTTGGCAGCTTGCCATAGCAATGCTGTGTGAATGACTCCTCTGTGAGGAAAGTGTCACTGGTAATTTCAAATGTGATAAAACAAACACTTCATGAATGGCCAGTGTTAGGAGTTTGGTCTGTGGCCATGGGCTACGGGTTTATCCAGTTATGCAGGTGCAGTCAGCATGCCAATCGCACTCTCCCTCAAAACTTGCGACATCGGTAGCATTGTGCTGTGTGATAAAACTGCACATTTGAGTGGCCTTTTTATTGTGGCCAGCCTAATCATGCAATAATCATGCTGTCTAATCAGCATCTCAAGATGCCACACCTGTGAGGTGGATGGATTATCTTGGCAAAGGAGAAGTGCTCACTAACACAGATTTAGACAAATTTGTGAACAATATTTGAGAGAAATAGGCCTTTTGTGTACATAGAAAAAGTCTTAGATCTTTGAGTTCAGCTCATGAAAAATGGGAGCAAAACAAAAGTGTTGCATTTATATTTTTGTGTATATGTTGGTTAACCAAAACCAAAAGCCATACACACGTTAGGCACCAGTGCACCGCAGCTGGCTATGCACTCAGAGAAAGATTTTGCAGTGAAAGCCCAAATTTGTTGTCTTCTGGCACATTTAATTCCACTGTTACGTGTAGCCAGTTTCCTTTTTGTTGCTCCTTTCTCTCTCTGTCTCCCTGTGTCTCTGGTTCTCCCTCTTCCTTCTGACTGCTGCGCACCTGAGTGCAATGACCGCTCAGGAAGGGGGAGGAGATATAGAGGTGCAGTGAGAGCAGAGTGGGGGGAAAGCAGGCACACATGCAGACAGCAACCTTGTGGTGATTTTTCTTTAGTTTCCTCCTAAACTTCATTTTTCTTTCCACACAGGTCTTTTTCCCCCAGTATGTGTTATATTGTTGGGTTTTGTTGTTTTAATCTGTCCAGGGGTCCGTTTCACAAAGCAGGTTCAACAAACTCTGAGTCTAACCCTGAACTCTGAGTTGATCCACTCTGAGATAGGAAACTCTGAGTTTTCGGTTCCAGAACAGCTGATCAGAGTTAGTTCAATCAACTCTGAGTAGGTTCAGCCGGAGTTAAGTGCGTGCCCGCTGATTATAAAAAGCCAGCATTAATGGAGCCCCGATACCATGATTCACCATGGCAACGGTACACAAAAAGAGGTCCTCCTACGTCACACCAGTGGAGCTAAAAATCCTCACGCAGATGTTCAGTGAATACGAGCATGTTTTAAGAAAAATAAAGTAACACGGCTGCAGCTGCGAAAGAGAGAGAAGCGGCGTGGGAAGAAACTGCTGCTTGAGTAAATTTGCAAGTTTGAACTGGTTATTTGGTATTTATTTAATACTTACTCATGACCGGAAGCTAAAATTTATATTAATTTAGGAGCAATCCAGCGGGAGGAAAAGGTACATGGAAGCAGTTAAAAATAAAATACCAGAACATCATTCAAAGGTGCGGCTCAGGCAGAACAGGCTCATGGCTGAACCTCACTTCAATCATATTTTAAATATTAAACTAATGAAATATCATTCAGTGGCTGTTTTAATGTGCATTAGTTTTATCCCTAACATGATGCTGACTTCACATACATTATAATTTATGTTGATTAAACTGAATTGTGTTAGTTTAAAAAAAAAAAATCCAATAACTTACAGCGTCTTATTTGAGTGCTCTCTGCAGTGGTGGTGGAAAATCTTAAAATCATGACTTTGACACAGATTTGTCTTTTGATTTTTTTTATCATAATTATAACAGACTTTTGCAAAGGGGTCAGAGCAGCACAGAGACGCAACGTTTTGTTTTTTTCATTTGTTACCGCTCAAACACACGCGTGAGACAGGCTTTCTTTTCCCTTAGTTCAGTCGTGATGATTTTCATCTCTTTGTTAAATCAAAAAAACACTAGTTTCAAAAGTTCATTTTTTGTGTGGCGTCCACTCTTACAAAGATCAATAGCATTTATTGCATACAGTCATCATGACTTCTTCAAATGAGTGAAGGTCATCGTACCTCATTCAGCAGCTCAGATCTCATCATACACGGCCAATCGCTGGCTCAAAAGTGTATCGTGACCTCACTCTTGTACGGCCAATCGCTGGCTCAAAGGTCTATAGTGACCTCACTCATGCACGGCCAATCGCTGGCTCAAAGGTCTACAGTGACCTCACTCATGCACGGCCAATGCTGGCTCAAAGGTCTATCGTGACCTCACTCATGCACTGCCGATCGCTGGCTCAAAACATGAGTTCTCAAGGATGTATCCATCCCTAGTTTTTTTCGGGGAATAAAAATAAATCAATAAATGAATAAATAAATAAATCTTCATCACTACAAATTAATTCCAGCATTTCATGTAAAGTCAAGTCAAACATGGCTCAATCATTCATCATTCATCTGGCTAACTCGTGCATTTTTTGTTTACCGTTGATGACGCGCATTCATTGTATTCCACAGTGGCGTCATATTCATCAACTTGGTAAGATTTGTAGCGTAAATCGGTCGATTAATTATTTAATAATTAACTAGACTCGTCATAGAATGCCTGCACTCTATAGTGACAAGAAGTTAACTTTAACGTTAATTAAAAGACTTAACCTATCATAGGTATTTAACGGGGCACCACCCAATTTTGACAAAACAGGGAAAACATATAATTACTTATTAATGACTTTAATTCAGTCTCATAATCTGAAGATTGCTACAGTTTAGAATTGAGTTCGTTTCGCGGTGTACAGAGGCTTAGTACTTCACACACACAAAGACACTTGAATCAGTACTTTATAAATGAAGAATTTATTGACTAATACTACTAAACATACATGAGATAACTAAATATGGTGATGAACGTGAAATGATTAATAACAAGATGAATATGATGAAAGATGGATTGAAACCTGTTCAAAGGAGTGAAGTGTAGCAGCTGAGATATTAGGAGCTATATCGCCCAAAACCTTATACTAACCTTCCTAACAAATCTGTGACTAAAGCATCAACCCCAATATACAGTAAAACCAAAGTTAGACCTACTTGGAGGGTGAGGAGGGTCAATCGCGTTGCAGATGAGGCGTGTGGAGAGCGTGAGGTCGAAGTGGTTCGAAGCTTCTGATGCCGGGCTTGTACCCCGGTTCCCTCGGAGCGGCGCCGCACGGCCGATTCGGTCTCTCTAGATGATGACGTGCCGGTCAGTCCTGCGTTGCGGCCTGAGCCGGATGGAGGCTGAATGTGTCTTCTGGTTTCGGGACTGAGATTCTGTCCGAGCACCGGGCTTGAGCACCGGGAGAACTAGAGTCTGTATTTTGAGCAGTCAGATCTAATGCTGGAGCAATACGGACAAGGTCTTCAGCACGGCAGAGTGCACGCAGGTTCTGGGCCTACTCGCGGGCAAAACTTAAAAAGGGGAAATGGAAGAAGTTACGGAGGAAGGGGGAGGCGGAGGCGCTCGTCAGCGGCCGGGACGCAGGGTGTAGCACAAGAAGGGAAGAAGCAAGAGAGCGAGAGAAGTTGTCACCTCTCATTTAAAGGGTCTCCCCTCCCCGGGGGGCGTCCGGGCACCGGCGCGAGTTTGACCACTCCTCATATCCGAGACTTTCTCTACTTAT
Source organism: Semicossyphus pulcher (assembly GCF_022749685.1). NCBI lineage: Eukaryota > Metazoa > Chordata > Actinopteri > Labriformes > Labridae > Semicossyphus > Semicossyphus pulcher. The sequence goes on from NW_027211726.1 coordinate 27,041,082, forward strand.
TAAACTACTTATTTTTACCCCAAAGTAGTTATCCTAATCCATATAACCTCCCCACATGTAATACCTCAGGATTCTCACCTGCACATAGACTCCAAACACCACAGGATGAAAATACACAGAATGAGGTTACATGGCAGATTCCTGAGGATAAAAGTACAAGTTAATGATGAATGTCCAGATCAACACATAGCAACCTTCCACAGTCTTTATGCATTTCCGTGTGAATGTGACACCTGGATCTATATAGATATATATATACATATATACTTGTAGGGCATATATGTATTCACAGACACACAACTTTGCTAAATTCATTAATAGATGTCCTGACTGAATCAACATCCCTTTGTCTCAGTCTCACCCCCCCTTCCCCTGCCTGTCTGCAGGTCCGGCAGAGAGAGGGGTGTTGGGGGGGGGGGAGTAACAAATGGATGCTCCAAAACTCTTTCTTCTCCCCAGGGCTCTGGGGTGTGAGTTGTTTCTGTTGATCCACCGTCCCTGGATCAAAGCATGTGGTTCCTTATTTCCCCACAGCTAATATTGTAAGACAAACATTAACTGACTGTAATCCCATGATTTATCAGATGCTGTCCTTCATCTGGTGTCTGTGGGATGTTGGTCCTGCAGACAAAGAGTTGTAAAGTTTCCCCTGTGGATACCATCTTTAATTTATTGGTCCCCAGAGCAGAGCTAGTGGTCTAGCTCTCTTCCTGGTGGGGTCAAATGACCAGGTCAGGCCTGGATCAGGCCTATCCTGATACCACGCTACAGTTTTAACTTCTGCGTGCTCCTCGTGAATCAATTATTCATTCATGCGACCTCTGCATTGATGTTGCTCTGGTCTTTATTACATTGAAAACTCTGCCAACAATCTTCAAACTTTCGTTGTTGCAGGTTTCTATGCACCAGAAATAGTACGTAGTCATTCTGTCACGTGGTTATTCTGTCAGATGGTCATGTTTAAAATACATCATCAGTCTTGTGGCTGTTTTTATTCGTTGTTGCATCTTTATTGCTCACGTTTACTTGACTATCCCACTTGTTGCTAATGTTTACATAATCATTGCTCTGTGTAATTTGAAGTTTGCATCAACTGCTCTCAGTCTTTGCTTTATGTTAAATGTTATTTTGCTTCGGGTCAGTACTTCAGCTCCTGGTCAATGCTGACTTTATCAAAAGTCTGTGTTCATTTCTGACCTTGTCAAACGGTTCCTTTGCAAGTCTCAAGTTACCTGGTAGGTAAGCTTTTCATCTAACTGGTGGTGGTGATGCTATGTGTGGTGTTGCTAATGGGTGGTGGTACACGTGTCGCGTCATTGGCACAAGGTCTCATGGCTGGGGAGGGCACTTACACACACCATGCACTTGGTAAGAACATGTAGATCATATAGGTTCCAACATGCATCTCACGTATAGGCCATGCAGCCTTTGTCAGCTTAGGGTCATTATGGCCTTTAACACTCAGCCTCAGTGGCTCGATCAGGTCATTGGACCAGCATACACCTCACATATGTCTATCGTAACCACATCATGCACGACCAATTGCTGGTCAAGGTCTATCGTGACCCCATCATGCACGGCCAATCGCTGGTCAAAGGTCTATCATGACCCCATCATGCACGGCCAATCGCTGGTCAAAGGTCTATCGTGACCCCATCATACACGGCCAATTGCTGGTCAAGGTCTATTGTGACCCCCTCATGCACGGCCAATCGCTGGTCAAGGTCTATCGTGACCCCATCATGCACGGCCAATCGCTGGTCAAAGGTAATAATGATAATAATAATAATAATAATAATACATTTTATGTGTATTGCACTTTATATTTGAGCAATCTCAAAGTGCTACAGAGAAGAAAAATAAAACAGGATAATTTTAATGTGTTAAAATGAGAGCCTATAAAAGGCACCTAGCAAAAAGCTTTCTTAAAAAGTTTTTTTTTTTAGGTCCTGTTTAAAAACATCTGCAGTCTGTGGGGCCCTCAGGTGGTCGGGGAGGGTGTTCCACGGCCTCGGAGCTGCAGAGGAAAAGGCCCGATCACCCATAGTGCGGAGCTTGGTTCTGGGGACTTGGAGGGTGTTCCTGGTTGCAGAACGGCGGGTGCATGAGGAGGTCTGGAGGGTGAGGAGTTCCTTCAGGTATTGGGGGGCATGTCAGTGAATGCACTGATGAGTGAGGAGGGAGACCTTGTACTCAATTCTGAGTGGGACAGGGAGCCAGTGAAGGGATTTTAGAAAGGGGGTGATGTGGTCATATTTGCGGACCTTTAACAGGATCCTTGCAGCGCTGTTTTGTATGTATTGGAGCCTCTGGATGCTCTTTCCAGAGATGCCGGTCAGAAGTGCATTACAGTAGTCAAGCCTGGAGGAGACAAAGGCGTGAACAAGCTTCTCTGCATCTGCCAGGGTGAGTATTGGACGGAGTTTGGCGATGTTCCTGAGGTGGTAGAATGATGTTTTACAGAGGTGTTTGAAGTGGATGTCAAAAGTGAGTTGGGGGTCCATTTTAACACCCAGGTTGGTGACAGATGTGGAAAGGGGGATACTTTGGCCGGAGAAGGTGATACTGGTGATGGTGGAAGAGCGGAGCTGATGTGGTGTGACAAGTAGGACGGCTTCTGTTTTGGACCTGTTCAGCTGAAGAAAGTGGAGCTTCATCCACGCCTCTATCTCCTCCAGGCAGGTGGTGAGTGTGGATGTTGACAGGGGAGAAGGAGAATTGGGGGTTGTCCTTAGGTAGAGCTGTGTATCATCAGCATAGCAATGGTAAGAAACCCCATGCCTGCTGATGAGATTGCCCAGGGGGAGCAGATAGAGGGTGAAGAGGGTGGGGCCCAGCACCGAGCCCTGAGGGACACCGCAGGTGACATTTTGGGTGTGTGATCTTGCTTTGCCCAGGGCGACGTATTCGGTTCTGTCGGTCAGATATGAGGTGAACCAGTTTTGTACATTGTCAGAGAGTCCAGTGGTGTATTTCAGACGGTGAAGGAGGATGTTGTGATCAACTGTGTCAAAAGCAGCTGTTAGGTCCAGGAGGATGAGTAGAGATGGGGAACCGGTGTCTGCTGCCATCAGGAGGTCATTGGTGACCCTGACCAAGGCTGTTTCTGTGCTATGGCTAGGGCGGAAACCAGACTGAAACTTCTCAAAGAGGTTGTTATGTTTGAGGTGATCCTGAAGTTGTGCTGCAACAGTTTTTTCCAGAACCTTAGACAGAAATGAAAGATTGGAAATGGGCCTGTAGTTGGAGAGAACTTCTGGATCCAGGGTGGGTTTTTTCAGTAGTGGTCTGATGACAGCAGTTTTTAACGCAGGTGTGATATGGCTGGCCAGGAGGGAGTGGTTTATGATCTTGGTGATGAATGGAGAGATGGCAGAGATGTTTGTCTTCAGCAGAGCTGAAGGAAAAGGGTCCAGATCACAGGTGGTTGGCTTCATGTTATTAATGACATCCTCCACCTCCTTCTGAGTGACAATGGAGAAGGAACAAAGAGGCTGGATAGTCTCAGATGGTGGATCGGTAGTTGTGGGAGGCAGGACAGCAGTGGCAGAGAGGTGCGAATGAATGTTATCAACTTTTTGTCTGAAAAAAGTGATGTGCATATTGCACCTCTCTTCTGTGGTCTCGGAGTGGGCAAGTGAAGGCGGTTTGAGAAGGTGATTTATTGTCGAGAAAAGTTGTTTGGAGTTACTGGGGCTGTTGTTGATGATGGTGGAATAAAACCTGGACTGTGCTTCCCTCAGAGCTTCTGCATACGCCTTCCTGTGTTCTCTGTATGCCTGTTTGTGAACAGTAAGTCCAGAGGCCTTGAGCCGCCGCTCAAGAACACGCCCAGCAGCCTTCATCTTTCGCAGCTCGCAGGTGTACCAGGGTGCTAAGCGCGAGAAGGAGACTGACCTGGATGTTAAGGGGGCATGAAGGTCCAGAAGACTGCTCAGGGACTGGTTGTAAGAATCCACTAAATCAGCACCAGAGAGGAAGTCAGTAGAGCCAGAGGAGAGAAGTTGAAGGTCCAGAGCCAGGGCAACAGTGTCGATGTTTTTCAGCTTCCTGAAGTGGATCTGCCGCCTGGGTTTGGTGTGGGGAGAAGGGAAGGGCAACTCCATCGACACAACTTTGTGGTCAGACACACCAAGATCATAAACCTGTAGGTTGGTGATGGGAGCAGAGTTGGTGATGACCAGGTCAAGTGTGTGTCCCCTTGAGTGTGTGGGGACATCAACATGTTGTTGTAGGTTGAGGGAGTCCAGTAGCTGAAGGAAATCAGCAGCGGAGTGACATGAGGGGGCATCAACATGAATATTTAAATCTCCCAGGATTATGGTGTTGGCAGAGGTAGTGCAGAGCGTTGTGAGGAGATCAGACATTTCCAGGATAAAAGCAGAGTTGGGTTTAGGGGGCCAGTAGATGAGGAGAACAGTCATGGGAAAGGGGGGCTTACATTTAAATGCAAGACACTCGCAGGAGGTTGTTGTGGGCAGCTGGATGGTGGACAGCTCCAGGTCCTGTCGGTGGATGACTACTAGGCCACCACCGCGGCCAGTGCTGCATGCTGCCTCCAAATAACTGTAACCAGGGGGGCAGGCTTCATTGAGGGCAGAGTAAACCTCTGGCTGGTGCCAGGTTTCTGTTAAACACATGATGTCAAGTCCCTTCTCCCTTATGTGTTCTTCAATCAGGGTGGATTTATTGTTGATGGACTGAGTGTTAAAAAGTTCGATTTTGACCAAAGAATGTGGGATGAATCTCTGTACAGGTCGCAGAGCATTGAAATCCACTCTGCGCGAGCTGGAATCCACTCCGTGAATTCTATCCAGCCGAGTGTGCGGGGATCTCGCGGTGTTTCCTGTGCTGGAGTGCAGAGATCTTGCGGTGTTTCCTGAGTTGATGGCAGCTGGAGCGACGGCGCTCTGATGACGCGTCAGACGTGCAACGGGTGACCATAGAGACAGGATGTTTGTAGCAGAGCAGCTTGGCTGGTTATGGAAGATGAATTTTCGACCGGAGCCTCTGTGAATGTAGCGAGGGCGGCGTAGAAGACCAAGTTCGTTGATGATGGGGATGTTAAGTCCAGGAGTAATTGCGGGTTTTAGTTGGCGGAGTTGCGCGATGGAGTAGCTGAACGCCAAGCTGACCACGAAGGATGCTGCCTAGCCTCGATAGCTGCTAGCCAGGATACCTATCAGTGGCAACTCCGGTTAAAGTTCGAGAAACGGTGATGGAAGGGAGGAAGGTTGTCCGTCAAGGCGATATGATGGTTGGATCCAGAGAGCCTTTTCCAGGTGGGACAAGGTTGACAGCTGGAAGTCGTCTGTAGCAGGTAAGTACCTAGCTAGCCCACCGGTAAAACGAAAAGGTAAAACGTAGGATCCAAGGACCAGAAAAATTAGAGCACAGGCACCGCAATTTAAAACAATCCGTGCTGCATAAGAGCAACTTTGCCCTGAAATAGCGCAGAAAAACTATAAAAGCAATTTAAGGTCCCGGGTGGAGAAGCGGTGAACAGACAACGCCAGCGTCCTCTCCTCCATTCAAGTGACGTTCAAATGTCAAACACATTCTATCTATCTATCTATCTATTGTGACCCCATCATGCACGGCCAATTGCTGGTCAAAGGTCTATTGTGACCCCATCATGCACGGCCAATCGCTGGTCAAAGGTCTATCGTGACCCCATCATGCACGGATAATCGCTGGTGAAGGTCTATTGTGACCCCATCATGCACGGCCAATCGCTGGTCAAAGGTCTATCGTGACCCTGTGACAGAGCCACATTGAGAAAAAAAAAAAAAGTGTCAAATCAATGGTCATTAGAAGGGTATTAAAACTAAGACACTAAGAGTGAGAATGTTTGTTTTGCATTTTAGTGCTATGAAAATTAAACTGTCCACTGTAAATGAAAAGGATGTGGGTATGTGCCAGTTAAGAGATATGTCTGTGCCGAGGTGATATAGGGGGATGTGACGTAGACGAAGGGGGAGATTCGGCGCGGCAGGGTTGAATTGGTGAGCGTCAGGCGAGAGTCTGCAGCTGCCCTTTACTACACAGTCTATTCAAATTGTGGAAAAATGTCATGGAAAAATAGACTTTTGAATGTACTGTGAGGGAAAGGAAAAGGATATTATTCGAGCTCTCCGTTCCGGCATCTCCCACGGCTGAACGTAGCATGAGGACGCCAAGAACAAAGACTTTGGGATTACTCTTCCTCCGGATTCTTGGTGAGATCTATCCTTTTTTGTCTGGATTTTGAGTACTGGTACCAGTCGCGCTCGATCATTTTTTTTGTGGATTATATTTGGTTTTGTGAGCGAACTGAAGGATTTTTGTTTTGGGGACAAACGGACAACAGCATTGACGGATTTATTGTTTGTTTTCGGTGGGAAAAGAAGGACTAAAAGAGACTATTCGAGTGAACTTTCATTAAATCTAAGTTCATATTTCGATTTGAATATATATTGGACTGATTTAGAGAGTTATTTTTGTTGTAATTAAATTTTTATTTGTCGCATTGAGCTGGGTGAAGCATATTTCTTTGAGTGACGCATATTGCTCTGTTCACCTCAGTAGCCTGTCAATACATATTAAAAAGGGTGAAACTTATTTCATATTGATATTGACTCTGGTACCTGTTTAATTTTTTTTGATTAAAAAGGTTATAGGTTTTCTTTTCTTCTAAAAGAACCCTTGAGCGTTGAACCTCGATAAAATAAAAAGGTCGAGTGTTACAACCCGATCATGCAAGACCAATTGCTGGTCAAGGTCTATCGTGACCCCATCATGCACGGCCAATCGCTGGTCAAAGGTCTATCGTGACCCCATCATACACGACCAATTGCTGGTCAAGGTCTATCGTGACCCCATCATGCATGGCCAAACGCTGGTCAAAGGTCTATCGTGACCCCATCATGGAAGACCAATTGCTGGTCAAGGTCTATCGTGACCCCATCATGCACAGCCAATCGCTGGTCAAGGTCTATTGTGACCCCATCATGCACGGCCAATCGCCGGTCAAAGGTCTATCGTGACCCCATCATGCACGGCCAATCACTGGCTCTGAATGTCTTTGTGACCTCACTCATGCACGGCCAATCTCTGGTCATCAAGGTGAATGTCTAATCATTTGTTTTAATAAGGGAATCAATTACTCACGTTGCTGTGTTTTATTGTTTTAACTCTTCTTAGAATCCTGTTGCTGCCCGGTAAGGTAAGGCCTGCATCACTGAGAGTGGTCGTATGGCTCTCCTGTTGTTTCTCCACAATATTGTTTAGGGGGAATACCCCCCTGCTCTCGGCCTCTCGACATCCTCAAGTACATGAAGACATCACGATGGAGTCTAAACGCCAAAGACTTTGCACATTTCATTCCTTCCAAACTTGTTAATAAATAATTGTTCAGTCTTAATGAAGTCTCTCCTGATTGAAATAGTCTATGCGTAAATCATACAAATGAAACGATAGCTAAAGAGCGGACATTGAATTTCTTTCCTGTCATCATTTGCAATTGTTTGCTTTGATTGCAATTGTTTGGATGGCTACAACAAGAAGTCGGTCATACAGTTAGCCTGCTACACGTCCGTTCTACTGGCATTTTATTTCTTTTACTGTTATTTTTACTGTAAGGAAACATGATAATAAACAATAACTGATGAACCAGCACATTGGATAGGCTTGGATTTGATATCAGAAAATGTGACCCCATCTGCATGATTAATGAGGCAAACACCAGAATTGTTTGGTGGCAAGCAAAAATGTCTAAATAGGAGAAGTGTCGTAGGAGCACTCGAAAAGAAACGTGAGATAATATGTAACACAATAGACTAATAAATTTTATTATACCATAGCCTATATTTAGCTAGGCCTATAGCTTAGACCTAATGTGGGTGGAAAATTGAGCAGTCTGGGCCAACACTTAAAGTTACCAACACTTGCTTAAAAAGCCTTAAGTTAGATGGGCTTATGTTCAACATATTTTTAGAACACAGAATCTCTTCTCAATGATTGCTTTTCTTTTTTTTCTAGGTGGCAAGTTGTTTTACGTCAGACACAAGGGCTCTGAAAGAGAGGTCAAAGCTAAAGTTGTCTGTGGAGCAGCCGAGGCGGACTAAATATTTGCATGTTGAGTTTCATGACAGTGAAATTGGTTTGCACAGCTGGCAAATACAAACCAGAGATGCAATTTCCAAATGCGTTCATTGGCCTGCCATGTCAGATGACAGATATAGGCTACTCGTAAAAAAACTTTCGACCAAAAAAATTTCATCCATAGGTATCACAGTGCGCTGTGTATCAGCAAAGCCAGACCTGTAATCAAGCTCGGCACAGATTACAAGCCAATAAAGGAAAAAGTTTCTTGTTTTACCGTTTTATCTAACCAAATGGTCAAATGAACATGGTATCCGTTAAAGGGAGATGCGTGATTTAACAAAAAAAGCCCTCGGTTTGTGGTTATTGTAAAGACACTTGCTCGAGTGCATGCGCAGCATTTAATATTGTTCGGTGGGATGTATATAGGCCTATATATAATAGGCCTATTCATTTACAGTCTTATACGGGAAATACCATTAGCTGTTCTGCTGTTACCACAGTTCAGGGTTATTTGATATCTGTGTAGCGTGACATCAGGATAGGCCTGATCCAGGCCTGACCTGGTCATTTGACCCCACCAGGAAGAGAGCTAGACCGCTAGCTCTGCTCTGGATCAAAGTGGGCACTTATGGAATCAGAGGGGGGTTTACAACCCTCTCCCCCATTTGTTTCAACATTCCACAGAGACCGGATGTAACTTTTGGGACACACTCCAATGAACTGAGTTGATTGTGGCTTTGTTTTATATATTTGCATGTAATATGTGTATGATGATACACATCCTCGGGAGAAGAGACCCTTTAATAGGAGACGACACCCCAAGATCTCTCTTACCCTCTTATGTCCTTGCGCTTTTACGCCTCTTGCCCTCTCTTTTCCACTCTTCTCACCCTGCCTCTGGACCCTTAACCCTTTAACCCCTTCTTTATCTTTGAAATTTTGCCCCGCGAGAAGGCCCAGAGCCTGCGTGCGCCTTGCAGCGCTGACGACCTCGCGAGTAGACATTGCTCCAAGTAAACTTCAAGCTGCTCTAGCCCTGTGTTCCAAGAAGTGAAGACAACAGCTCTCTTTTTTTTGCTCCAATCCTTGCGCTTTGACAAACCTCAAACCCAGAGCCCAGAAGACGCACTCAGCCTCCATCCAGTACCAGTCACAACACAGAGTGACCTGCATATCGTCATCTAGAGCGACCGTACCGGCCGTGCGGCGCCGCTCCAAGGGTGTTACCCGGGTTAAAGCCCAGGGCACCTGAAGCTCCAGGCCACGCCGGTCTGGCGGCCTCCACACGCCTCAACAGCGCGGTTGACTCTCTCCTCCATCAGAGTAGGTCTCACTTTGCTTTACTGTATATCGGAGTTGATGTGGTAGTATTAAGGGTATTATGGGATAGAGAAGAACTTTAGCAAAGATACCTCCCAATATCTCAGCTGCTGCACCGTGCTCCCTTAACAGGTTTCAATTTCAGCCCATCTTTCCATCATGTTCATCGTTGGATTAATCGTTTTCATGCTCAACACTATATTCATTTATCTCATGTATATTTAGTAGTTTAGTTAACAAATTCTTTATTTATAAAGAACTGATTACGTGTTTTGTAAGTGTGAAGTAATAAGCCTCTGTACACCGCGGAACAAACTCAATTCTAGACTGTAGCAACCTTCAGATTATGAGATCGAATTAAAATAATCGGCTAACTCATTATAAGTTTTCCCTGTTTTATCAAAATAGGGTGGTGCCCGGATAAATACCTACCATAGGTTAAATCCTTTAATTAAAGTTAAACTTTGATTTCCAATAGTCAAAATAGAGTGCAGGCATTCTACGACTAATTCATTATTAAATAATTAATCGACCGATTTACGCTACAGCTGTCTTACATTAAATGGCCAAAAGTATGTGGACAGCACACCTGTAAGATTTTGATGGACAACAGGTACAAAAATATCTATCTTTTATTGGTTTTTAAAATGTATATCTTTAGATGTAAGGCAAACACATATAAAGCAGAGAATTTATGCTTTTGTTAAGAAATATACATGTTAAAGTTTTAAAAAAAATCGCGCCCATAGACCAAACAGATCGGGCAGTCAGTAAAAAAAGTAAAATTCTGCACTCCAGCAAGTGTCTATACAATAACTGCTTTTGTTTTCAAATTACGAAGCCCTTGTATTACCTCAGTCCAAAGCTGTATTCATCTTGTTTGATAACAGGATGAACAAATCCTAATGCTATTCCAGTTTTTGTCTTCAAATTGGTAATATGAATAGAAATTTAACCAAAACCTGAAAACAACTCGTTTTTAGCTTTAATCTGCATTATCTGCCCCAACTGAATCTCTACAAAAACTGGATATGGATACATAGACAGATGTTAGTAAGTGAGTGAGTACATTTTATTTAGTATAGCACCTTTCATGGACTAAAATCAGTTCTTCATGAGAATAAACTATATTAAAAATAAGACCATAAAAACAGTAAAAAAAAAAAAGAAACCGTTAAATTATAACAACAGTCCTTAAACACTAAATTAAAATAGGCCTACTTGCCAGCATGAGGTGAGAGAAAGGCCAGTTTAAATAAGTGGGTCTTTAACTAGTAGTGTCAACACAGACTGCAAAAGAATGTTTAAAAGAAGATCATTCCACAAAGTTTGAGCCACAATTTCAATGAATGAAGGATTAACGTTATTTTAATTCATACAAAAAAAACCTAAATAATGCATTGTATATTTTTTTATCAAACAAGTTGAACACCACGCTTGGGTACATGCACCATATTTCAAACTTTATTTGAGTTATTATAAACATGTCATTATAATATTGCTTTTTCATCATGAAAAAAGAGCTAAAATTGCACTATGGCATGTCAACACGTCATGTGTGAATAATATAAGATATTAGACCACCACAAACATGCCAAAACATTTTAAGTAATCAACAACCAAATAAATCATTTTTTACCCACATTATAGTTCTCCTTACTTTTGAACAATTGTGCTTGTAACAAAATGGCACACAAGCCTCTAAGCTTTCTGTGCGGTGGTGTTATATATGAAAAAGCTGTAATCCAGTTTCCAGATTGTTTTTCATAAACAAAATAGTTTGGAGTGCAAGGAGTGGTCTAGGAACAACAAACATTTAGTTTGGACTTCTCTGTTGTGAATACAAAACATTTGCTATTGTCGTTCCATCCAGGGCCTGTGTTGAATGGTTACTTGATATTTGGATATTTGATTTGATTTGTGTTTTCTTGCTGATATATTTTGACACTACATGTCCACTTGAAGGATTCTGCTCTCCTTTGTAGAGCAGGTGTGAGCACAGTTTTTTTCAGTGTTTCTTTTCATGTCATTTTGTGATTTCAGTCTCATTGGACTCAACCCATCCAGTCAGATCAAGACAGCAAAGTTGGTCAGACTCGAGTAATCACTCTTGCACCTTCCCACTTCTTCATTGAGAGTCACCTTTCTGATCAGTAGGGTTTAAGAACGAAGTATGAACAGGCTGGGTTAATTGTAATTTGTTTTGTCTTTCACTGTTAGTCTGAACTTGTTCACAGTATCTCTCATGTTCTAATGTTGAGGTCAACTGTAAAAGAATTAATGAGTTTTAATAACAAGTTTTATATTTTTGCAGCTCTGACTAATGTTTTATTTCACAGGTGAAGAGAATCATATTAAATGTTAAAAGTTTGAATTGACAGTTTACAATATGCATAATTTACAAAGCTAATGTAAAAAAGTAAATAATTGTAAAAAGATTTTACATAGTATATGTACAATATATATACATAGTATATTGTTTTTGTGAGATTACAGGTATTTAGTTGCCAGGTAACTTCTGTAACCTAAATAGAATACAACATGATATTGTAAACTCAATTACAAGTAAAAGCACTTTGTAAACATTTAGTTTTTTTCATTTGTAAAGGTGCTATATAAATAAAGTTATTCTTATTATTATAAGTAATTGCTGTTTTTCTGTAAAAAAAACAACAACAACACAGAATTGTAATTTATTTATTACAACACAAACTTGTAAACCGTTCACTGTAACATGCAGTCAAAGACTCGTTCCCCCGAGATGCACCACAGAACATCAAGTCATTCCTGCCTGTGGCCATCAGACTCAATAACTCCTCCCTCTAAATGTCTGACACACAGACACCTATTTTAAACTGTGCACTGAACTGAACTCTTACTGTACATAAGCCGGATGATTGTGCAATAATTCAACTGTGCAGTATGTTGACATAAATACTGCATACACTGTTCATTTATAAATAACTCATATAACTTTTTGCATCGTACTCTTATTTTGTATTTAACTTTATTTTTGCATTTAACTTTTTTCTGGCATTTATATTTAATTCTGGCATTTATATTTAAATTACCATAGATCCACCTCTCAATTATATGTAATTATATTAAATTCTGGCATTCATATTTAAATCACCATAGATCCACTTCTCAGCCTTTAATCTTTATCTTTATCTTATTTTATTTTATATATAATGCACATATTTACATTTTTCTTACTTCTATTTTATGTCATATATTTCTTTATGCTTTCTCTATGTCAGAGCAACTGTCATGTCCGAAATCTTTCTTTCTTTTCTTTTTTGAAACCCCGACTTTGCTTTCTTTGGGGGAGACACGGTGCTGCAGCCTGCAGCATCACTCACTTAGCTCTCTAGACTGACTGCTGACAGATCAATCCAGTCACCTGGCAGAGGGCAGACTAAACCATTTTGCGCAATTAGTAGGGGTGAGAGGGTCCTCTGAGAGAGTCTTCACAGAGTTAGCTTGAAGAAAATGCAAGGAAAAAATATGCAAGGAATAATAAATAAGTTAATAAGTAAGAAGAGAGTCTGAGCATATGACAGCTTGTAGTAACAGGCTACAACAGTTATTTTTGTACTATATGTTCTTGTACAAACATGAACACTGTAAGCAGGCTGTTGATCATTTTAAGGTAATTAATTACAGTTTTTTACGATTGAATAAACACTTAAAATCAAAAGTATTACACAATTATCAAAACACTCAAGCAAAACTCGGCCCAGATTTGCACCACTATAAGCACAATAAGTCAGCTCACACTTTTTGCAAAACAATACACACAGTGATTTGCAAAACACTAAACACACTTGTATGCATTACACACAGACGTACATCAAGATGTCACTTCCTTGCAATTCTAAAGCACGGACTGTCAAATTACCACACCTATCTGCCAATTGGTTAAACACAGCCATCAGGTGCGCAAACACGAGATTGCTTAATTATAGACACACCAATCAGGTTTAAGCACTATAAATATGCAGCAGGTGAGTTCACCTATCTTCAACCAAAATGTGAGGAAGGAGAAGAGTGAGGGTGAGAGGGGGAATCGGAGGAGGAGGAGGAGGAGGAGAAGGAGGAAGAGGCAGAGGCCGTGCCAGAGGCCGTGCCAGAGGTAGAGGCCGAGGTGGAGGTAGAGGAAGAGGAAGAGGAAGACCTGCAGCAGGAGGAGGTGAAGCTGAAAGAAGAAGAGTATCAAATTTAAGCAACGAAATTCGCGCAACTCTTGTGGACCATGTAGTGAACCATGGATTGACGCTGAGGGAGGCTGGACTGAGAGTGGCATCTGTCATAAGGGCATTTAGACAAGAAAACAGGCAAAAAATAACCTGTTTACAGCTGCTCATTGTATGCACCATATCAGCACTTTTGACACCCCTTCCTGTGACATTTTACAGTAGGTTACATGTATTTTGTTCTACATAGGATTGAGGGTCGAGTACGACAAGGAGGAAGGGCACCCATTTTTACACAACAGCAGGAGAGAGAGATTGTGAACATGGTTTTGGCAAATAATACCATAAGGCTCCGTGAAATCCAGGCCAACATTATTGGAGACCAAACCATTTTTCATAATGTGAATCAGGTCTCTCTGTCCACAATAGCACGCATCCTGAAGACACATCAGGTGCAGATGAAGCACATATATCGAGTGCCTTTTGAACGGAACTCGGAGAGGGTCAAACAGCTGCGGCATGAGTATGTGGAGGTATGCATTGTTCACTTTAGTACTCTGATGTTGCATACTGCACACATAACCTTTTTACATGTAAATGTAATGTACACTAAAACTATGCTTAACCTACACAATCACCCTTTGTGCTGCAATTACCCAGAATGGGGTCCTCCACCGTCATGCCAACATGGGTCCATACAGAACACCTAACATCCTCACATTTTTGGACAGATTATACAACCTCACAGCAGTTACAGTTTTTTTGGATTGCTTACACATTAAAATTAAAAGTAGTACACAACTATAAGCACATTGTCAACCTCACACTTGTTGCAAAACTCTACACACAGTGATTTGCAAAACACTAAACACACTTAACATACATTACACACAAAAATCTATCATGACTGTCAAATTACCACACCGTCCAACCAATTGGTTCAACACAGTCATCAGGTGTGCAAACACTCGTTTGCTTAATTGTAGACACACCAATCAGGTGTATAAGCACTATAAAAAGCAGCAGGTGAGTTCATCGGTCCTCAAGCACAATGGAAAGAGTCAGAGAAAGAGTAAGACGAGGAGGAGAACGAGGAGAACGAGGAGGACGAGGAGGACGAGGAGGACGAGGAGGAGGACGAGGAGGAGGAATCAACAGAGGAAGAGGAAGAGATGGAGGCCATGCTGGAGGTAGAGGTAGAGGTAGAGGAAGAGGAAGAGGAAGAGGAAGACAAGAAGGTGCTCAAAGAGGACCGAATCTGACAAATGAGATCCGCGCAACACTGGTTGACCACGTTGTCAACCACGGCCTGACGCTGAGGGAGGCTGGACTGCGAGTACAGCCAAATCTAAGCCGATATACAGTGGCAAGTGTGATAAGAACATTTCGACTGGAAAATAGGTATTGTAAAAATATCATCATATCAAAAACATCTGCACGGTTTCAGTAACTGCTTACAGTACTGTATTCTATGCACTATCAGCACTTCTGTTACCTTTTCCTGTGAAATTACTGTACTATTGTATACTGTTTTTTTTTTCTACATAGGATTGAGGGTCAGGAACGACAAGGGGGAAGGCCTCCTATGTTCACAGAACAGCAAGAGAGGGAGATAGTAATCATGGTTTTGGCCAACAATGCTATAACACTCAATCAGCTCCAAGCTAACATTGTCAATAACCACGCCATTTTCAACGATATCCATCAGGTCTCAACATCAACACTGGCACGCATCCTAAAAAAAAACCATATTCAAATGAAGCAAATTTATCGAGTGCCTTTCGAGCGCAATTCCGAAAGGGTGAAACGACTGCGGCATGATTATGCAGAGGTATGTATTCACTTTAGCAGTGTGATCTTGCATACTGTCTCATAATCTTTTACTGTACTGTAATATGTATACTAGATCTACACTGAACTACACAATTTTGCCTGACACTGTTTTTCAGAGAGTTTTACGAATGGATTGAGAGGAGATCCAACATGAGTTCATTTACGTAGATGAGGCTGGGTTCAACCTGACGAGAACACGAAGGAGGGGAAGAAACATCATTGGCCACAGGGCTATAGTCAATGTCCCAGGGCAACGTGGGGGTAATATAACACTCTGTGCAGCCATTACACAGAATGGGGTCCTCCACCGCCATGCCCATATGGGCCCTTACAACACAGCACTCATACTTACATTCTTGGACCAATTGCACAACATAACAGCAGCAAATCAAATCGATCATATGCAATACATTGTTGTCTGGGACAATGTGTCTTTCCACCGCTCTGCTCTGGTTCAGAACTGGTTTCAGCAACATCCACATTTCACCGTCCTATATCTTCCACCATACTCTCCATTCCTCAACCCCATAGAAGAGTTTTTCTCGGCATGGCGGTGGAAGGTATATGATCTCCGTCTCCAGGCTGAGGTACCCCTCATCCAAGCCATGGAGGAGGCCTGTGACCAGATGGAGGTAGCAGCAATGCAAGGATGGATTCGTCATTCAAGACGTTTCTTTCCAAGGTGTCTTGCTAATGACAACATTGCCTGCGATGTTGATGAAATTCTCTGGCCAGATCCAGCTAGGCCAAGAGACAATGTCTAGTTTTTTTTTGTTTGTTTTTTTTTTAACTTACAATACGTAAAGTGACGTTTTGTTACAGTATTATGAATCTCCATGTCAACATTTTGGGAGTGTTGAGAAATAAATGAGTTTCTTCAGTCTGCAACATTGGTCTTGTGTAGTGTTTGGTGAATTTACATTATATTTGTACTTTGTTGATAGTAGCCTACTCTAATCATAGGGAAGTAGAAGTGCTAAAAGTGTTTTAGGTTTATCACAGCAGAGTGTAACTCATGCAAACAGAGTATAGTAATGTGAAACGTGTGTGTTTCATATGGTAACAAAGTGTGGTTTTTAAAAAGAAGTGTATAGTTTTTACAAGAGTGTTTAATTTTGCAAAGGATCTGTAGTGTTTTGCTAATTGGGTGTGTGGTTGTGCTAATTGTGTGTAGTGTTTTGAAAACACGGGCCCTGTTTTGAAAATCGTGCTTAAGTAATCAAAAAAAACTGTAACAACATGCACCAGATGCAATACATTGTCATCTGGGACAATGTATCATTCCACCGCTCTGCTCTGGTCCCGAACTGGTTTCAGCAACATCCACATTTCACAGTCCTATTCCTGCCACCGTATTCTCCTTTTTTGAACCCAATTGAGGCGTTTTTCTCGGCATGGCGGTGGAGGGTTTATGATCTCTGGCCCCAGGCTCGGGTACCCCTCATTCAGGCCATGGAGGAGGCCTGTGACCAGATTGAGCCCACAGCCATACAAGGATGGATTCGGCATTCAAGACGATTCTTTCCACGCTGTCTTGAGAATGAGAATATTGCCTGCGATGTCGATGAAATTCTCTGGCCAGATCCAGCTAGGTGAGGAGATAACCTGTAGCAATTTCTGTACTGTGTTTTCATTTTTTTTTTGTACTGGATAAAAGGTTATGTTTGTCAGAGGCATGAAAACTGGGACATGTTTTTTTGTTTTTTTTTGAGTCTCCATGTTGACTAAATTGAGTATATGGAGAAAAATAAATTACATTTTCATCAGTCTGCAGCATCGGTCTTGTGTGGTGTCTAATGCATACAAGTGTGTTTAGTGTTTTGCAAATCACTGTGTGTATTGTTTTGCAAAAAGTGTGAGCAGACATTGTGTTTATAGTGGTGCAAATCAGGGCGATGTTTTGCAAATTCACTGTGTACTTCACTTACACTACTCTATTCACTCAGGAGCAGAATAAGCCTGAAGTGTTTAAGGTTTTCAACAGCAGTGTGTAACTGGTACAAACAGAATTAAGTCATAAGCAACGTGTGTGTTTCATATGGTAACAAAATATGGTTTTGATAAATTAGTGTATAGTTTTTACAAGAGTGTTTCATTTTGCAAAGGATCTGAGGTGTTTTGCTAATTGGGTTTGTGGGTGTGCTAATTGTGTGTAGTGTTTTGCAAAACAAAACAAAATTGTGTTTAAGCAATCGAGAAAAACTGTAAACTGCATTAAAGTATAGGAATTATTTTGTACCAAACTTTATAGCTGTTTACAGACTGGGTGGGCACAGAGTGTGCTAAAACACACAAGAGGCCGAATTCTCCTTTGCAATAATTCCCTTACTGTTTAGAAATGGATAAGCCTAATCACAAAATTATGTCATATGTAATAGCAATATTAACTGCCTCTTTTGAGGGGCATGTAAAAACACAGTAAGTGTAACTGAATTCCCAGGTATTGCAGGTTCCTTGATTTAGCATAACATATCATGTTATGATAACCTTCAGGGATGATGGAAAACCCTGCAATGATAAGACCTTTAGTACAGACTAGAACCTGTTTTACACAGTGAACCTGCCAGACAAGTAACAGGCATGAGCCCTCAAACAACAGCATATACAGAAACTCCTTCTGGTTTCCCATAGCTGGGTCTTGTCTCAGCACCTCTGCTCAGTACTTTCTGGATTCATCTCATGTTAAATAATTATATAGATAAGTTAAGATAAGGAGGACAATATAGTCATAGGATATGCTTATTGATACTCCTATTTTGGTCATTGGGGTAATGTGTGTGCGTGTGTGTGTGTGTGTGTGTGTGTGTGTTTGTGTGTCTACAATATTTTCTTTCATTTGCTTTACAAGGACAGAGAAGAATTTGAAGCAGGCCTTCAGGAGGAAATGATGACTATTGCCATCATCAGTTACCAGTCCACCCAGTCTCACAAGACGGCAACCTTTGTGATTGAGGGAACAAAAATCCTGGAGGGAAATAATATCCCAAAGAGCTGCACTTTATTGATGGGCATAATATATGCTCTGAATCTGAGCTATGGAAAGAAACTGAAATGTACTTTTGAAGTCTTTCAGAAGTTGTTCTTTGGACTTGATGGACAGACGGCCAGTGCAAAAGTGATGAGTCTCAAGAACAGTATCTTCTGAACACAAGTCTCAGAGACTCAGGCTTTGAGGGGATCACAGTTGTTTGCATTGTGTTGAGATATGATCGAAAATGTGCTGTACCACCCCTGGAACTCCCAGCCTTTTTTATTTTAATCACACATGTGGAAAGTGGTGTACTGATGAATGAGCAATTGTGCTGTTAATTTTTCATACTGTTTCAAATGTTGATTACTGTGAACAAATATTTATTTGGTAAAATTGTTCTAAAATGTCTTTTACTTAATGTGTAAAAAACTGCAAGATCTTGAGAAGATTGGTAGCAACTTTAATTTTACAAAACGTTTGCAGATGTTTTACAAAGTAATTTTAAAAGTGCAGTTAACATTTTACACGTTACACATTTGATACTGTGGTTCTAAATTCATAAAGGCATAAACTTTGTTGTGGTAGCATAACCAGTTTATTGAGGTGTCATAGTTGAGTATGCTTACTGCCATACTTACTGCATTTCCCAAGGCAATATGGCCAGTTTGTTATTTCAAATTGTGAGGAAATTAACATTCTTGCTGCATCTAGATGCTCCTTTCCAATAAGTTAGAAAACATAGTTGTAACAACTCAATTTTAATCAGTAGTCAACTTAAAAAAGTGTGTTTATACTATTAATTATTAAGTTGGTGGTGATTAAAAATACTTAACTTAATTTCCTTAGAAGTTGTCCTAATTCAGAAAGAGGAATGGAGAGTGTTGCGTTCATTTTCTTTGTTGACGTTAGTTTTCAGATCCCCCTGGCTCTCTACTTTTCCCCACTGGCTGAATACTCCATATGTTTGTGGAAATCCCTGAATAATCTGAGCAATGTCTGAATTTCTACTTTATGTACTATTTATTTAAATCCTAATTTTTCTTATACTCTTCATAATAGTTTGTGTGAAAGAACATGTACAAAAGACATGTCTGCCAACCCAAGAATTTCTGTGGCCATCTCCGGCCCCCCCTATGAAAGTCTCCTGGGGCGCTACTGTATAAATGGAGTCTTGATTGGCAGGTATATGTTTGTTTCCTTGTTCTGCAGTTGTGGACATTTTGTAGAAGCAGATTCAAAATTGTACGTACATGTAAGTATGTTGAAAGTGTTGAAAATGTTTCATTTTTTTCTCAAGGATCTTTTGGACTTCTGAGTATGACTGCAACTAATAATAATTCATCATTAAGTGAATTATTTTTTTAATCAAACACACTTTCAAACCAAATATCTGGAGGGGACGTTATTAGAGTGGAAAAATAGTGAAAAGCTTTTTGGACTTAATCAAATGATTACATCTTTACATATAAAAATGAAAAGCTATTTGTTTTTGTACATTTTACATCATGAAATTACCAGTGGGCTTTTCAGACAAGTAAGAAATGTGCAATAAACTGAATATTTGATTTTCAGCATGCTCTGTTAAACTGCAGACCATACTATACTTTCACCACTAGATGTCAGACTTGCTCTTCTATTTGCTCGATTGTGTACTTTCTAAAACTCACTGATTGGTGAGAGCACCTAAACAATTCACAACTGTTAAAAATAGATGAACATAAACATTTGAATGTAGCTTTCTCTTCTTTTTATCATATTTATCCATTGGGGAATTTTATTCTTGAGAGTCGTATTTGAATTCAAGGCCCTGGAAACTCGGCTTGAAATAGCAAAAATGCATATATGATATCAGAGTTAAGTGTGTCATAAAGCATCCATAAAAATCCCCCCTCCCCCCGCTTCTGTATGTCTCTCTGTCTGCTGTGTTGACTGTCTTCATCTGTTTGATTAAGTCACAAAAGTTACATATTTTCTCTCACAATTCAGTTCTCACAGCACGTGAGCCGCGCGTGCACGAGGGACGTTATTAACGATGTAGCAATCAAAACGATCAATCGTTACAAAATGACATCACCTTATGCGCTTTATAAACCGCGACCATGTATTTACAGGAGGGACGTAAGGAGTTAGATACACAATATCTCCTCATTTCAGTATTGTGCAGCTTGCTGGGGGGAGATCGCCAGGGAGCTGAAAGTTTAATACTGAGCGCACAGCTGCTATAGGCACGTGGATTGTTTACGTTGCGTATTAGAACTGCTTATGTATGCCAATGTCAGCGATGCGGAGCGGACCCTCTTTTGCCGTTACAAGTAAACTGGTCCCACTGTTGTTTATTTGGTTGCCAAGACTTCGCGAGTTCACTGTGTCAGTGCTCTTCCTCAATTAGGAGAGGATGGACGGTTGGAGATTTCAGCTGCAAATCAACAAAGAGTCGTTTCATCACAACTTCTGAAGCAGCGGCTGCAACAATTCAATAAATGTATGTAGCGGAAACACTGCTGCTTCTCCAAGTCTGCTGCATTTACAAAATAAAAGAATGAGACATTGTCATCTCAGAATGTAGATGTGCACCCGGGGACAGCACACAGGCATGATGGGGAAAAAGCCGATCATTAGGTAATTGCAGCAGGTATGTGCAGAGACGTTCAGGGTCTGTGGACACGAGTTAGCTCAGACTCAGAGAGGAAGATTGATCGCGAGCCGAGAAGTGTTATTGCACCTGTGAGGGCGGGACAACTGTGGTTGATTGGTTCAAGGAAATTTAACAAAGAAAGAATGGCAATAAATAGATGTTTGGATTAAAACTAATTTCTAAAACTTTTAAGATGCTTACTAGTATGTACATAAGACCCTAAATTACACAGTTAGAAGGATTTTGTGGATTTGGGTTCCAGGAATTTAAGCTCCAGGAATTGCGCTCCAGGTAACGCCAACACTACAATGTTTTAAGCACAAAAGTGAAAAAGAGAGAGAGAAGGATAGAGAGAAGAGTTTGTAGAGAAAGAAGACAGGGAAGGCAGAGCCAAGGTGAGTTGCCCTGTTCAGGGCTAGCACTCACCCCCACCAGATCGGGCTGTACGCTTTACCTCCCCCTACTCCCTCATTTTCATGAGGGAAGAGAGGAGAGAAGAGGGAGCAAGGAAGAGCAGTGAGAGTCGGCACATTATAAGGGTTATCAAGTGGGCACCTCCCTTCACCGGTGTTTCGTCAAATTAGGCCCACGACACCTCGGGCAGGCTCAACAGATCGCTCTGGCGTCCCAGAACCACCCCCTCCATGCTAGGTCTCACCGTCCATCAAAACTTTGTACTATCAAAGCCTTATGCACAAAGCAACTATTCCTGGTGCCGATGTTAAACGAAAAAGAAACGGTATAGAAGAAGGATTACTATAACTGGCATTGTTTTTCCTCATCCAAATCTACTGGCGATCTGGTTTCGTCTGACATCTCCTTTACTGCCTTCTGCAGACTCTGTCCACGCACTCCCAGTTCTCCCAGCATCGAGATAGTTGATCGTGCTATGAACCCTCTACATCCCACTTCTACCGGACACACCCTTACCTTCCATCCTCGCTGTTCAGCTTCTGCTGCCAAATCTGCATATCTAAGCTTTTTCTTTCAGCCGCTTCCTCCTCCCAGGGCACCGTCAGT
Organism: Semicossyphus pulcher; assembly: GCF_022749685.1. NCBI lineage: Eukaryota > Metazoa > Chordata > Actinopteri > Labriformes > Labridae > Semicossyphus > Semicossyphus pulcher. The sequence continues at coordinate 27,063,142 of NW_027211726.1, forward strand.
TCTATAAAATAAACTCTCCTCTGACTCACAGACCATAACACTATGTCAGGCCTCAAGTTAGAGCAAACTATCTCCTGTGGAATCACAACTATTCCTCCCACGTCTACCTGCATCTGTCTCTGTCTTTTTCGAATGTTCATCTACCCTTTGCTTTGAAGCTTTGAGTTGCCCTCTCTTTTCTTGGCTGAACATGCCTTTAACAAATGGATCTCTATAAAATTCTGTCCTGATTTGTTCCTTCTTGGTTCTCTTCTTCCAAAGATTTTAAGCCCTATAAAGTACTGCTAACTGATTTCTTAGCTCTTCTTGCAAAACGTTAATTCCCACTCTCTCCAATCTCCAATCTACTCTAATTAATTTACCGTTCCTTTAAACCCACCTAACATAGCCAGATCCTTGTTAATGGTCTCTCATTCTTTCACTTGCCTGAGGCCATTTAACTCTAGCTTTCTGCTCACAGTCCCTCTCTCTGGCTGGCAGGCTGGCCTCAGTACTAACTTCATCCCTTCCTACAGCACCTTCCCCCTCCTCCTCAGTGACAGGGTTACTGATATCCTGCGAACTGTGGTTGTCTTCCTGTCGCTGGACTTCAGCCGTCGTAAAAATCGTATTACTAATTCTGGGTTATTGCAGAACAGTCTGAACAAAAGCATGTAACATTGAAGTAAAACAATATATACTTGAACAGTCTGAACTTAGTGGATCCAAAACATAAGAGCATTAGGGCCAGGCATAGGACAACAAGATGAATATATGTGCCATGTATAGGATTTAATAGACCAGGAGTCTTTTTTTCTTCTTCTTTGGAACAGAAAGAATAAAAATGCAAAGACAAAAAAATGTCCTCCTCTGAGGATGTGAGCAATCTCAGAACCCATCGGCTACAGTCTGACGATGATAAAGGGTCTTTTCTATCCACTAATGTGTCTCCACGCGTCCCTCACGAGAAAGTGATGCGAGGAATGAGGAGGCTAATTTGCGAAATGAGAAATCCTTGGGTCAATAGCGTCACTCTTAGGCGATGTATTTTACTGATGACGTGCTGCTCAGCTTTATCAGCTGTCAAACCAATCTTAAGGAATGTCCCTCGTTCAGTGCTGGCAGTCAAAAACCGAAGGTGGACAAAACTTCTTAATTAACTTCTTTAAATAACTTTAAGTAACTCCGCCAGCTGGACGATAACACCTTCAAACTATTAAAGCGAGCTTTACTGATGTAGAAAAGAAAGTAAATCAGGCTTGCTTCGCTGAGTTGGAGACAACTATGAGTGACATTGGCGGTAGTATATGAGGCTCCTCATTATCATCACTTTATCATTACTACACTAAAAGAAATAGAGGTTAAATGACTCGTTTTAATACAGATAGCTGGGTTATTAATGATTTACAGATGTAGTGAACAACTGGATGGCAGTATGACCACACGGTAGAAGTTACATTACATGTGTAATTTGATATAAAAATGTAACGTACAGAGGCGGGAATTTAACCATTTTGCTGGGAAACACAAATTGAGTCACATTAACTTGCTTCCTGATTGGACCACAAGTTTAGCTTAATTCAGAACTGATCAGAAAGTAACTCAGAACACACACAAGAATGCTCTTAAATGTATGACTGACATCTGTTTTTGAGAGTGAGAGCAGGAGAGAGGAGGTGTGTGTGTGTGTGTGTGTGTGTGTGTGTGTGTGTGTGTGTGTGTGTGTGTTAATGTTAAGAAGAGAGAGAGGAGAAACAGACAAAACACAGGAAAGGCAACCATTGTCAACCAATTCTTGTTGAGTCCCCTTTTGTTTTGTCTGAGGGTTGTGTAATCCTTCTAACCCGACAGTCTTTTCATAAGAGAGTGTTTCAATGTTAATCCCTTGATTGTGAAACAACGTCAATCCCACCCAGGTGTGACCAGAGAGCTATGAGGGTTGTTGCTGTTTTAACCCCTTTATCTCCTGAAAGGTACTTTTGTCATCTTTATGACTTTGAGTGCAAAAGCCACTGAGAAGGCTCCAGGATGTCTGATACACATCCTCCCCAGTGTTGATCCAAAGGTCCAGAAGCCACCTCTCTCCTTGTGTCCTCCAGGTACATTTAAGAAATTGGTAGATCCGCCATCATGGCGAAGGATTTCTGGGTCAACAGAGGAGAGAGGATGTGAAGATGTGCAAATTAATGTAATGAGAAGCACCCATAGCCTCTGGGGACAATAGTGAACACAGCTGCGGTCTTACCACTAGGCAAAGACAATTACCAGGGGCCCCATAAAACACCTATTAAACTCATGGTTAAGATTTTATTTTTTACTCTTCATTAATTCATCATGTCCTTCTAAAAATCCGTCCCCCTACTAACCAATGTTTTGTTGAAGATGACCCAGCACTCTGGCCCAAAGAGCTGACAGACAAGGAGCGCTGTTCAATAGTGCAGAGACGACGGGTTCAGAAAAAGAATGTTTCCTAAAAATCTGCAGATTTACAAGAAAGAACTATTTCATGCAAATGAGGAATGGAGAAAAGATAACCAGCTTCTGGCTAGTGTACAATGAAAAAAAATGACTGTGTTATGTACTTTTGTTGCTGCCTGTTTGGAAACAGAAAGAAACACTCAGCTAAGTGGGGATGGGTTCAAGGGCTGGAAAAATCTTGCAGCCCACTTGAAACAGCACGAGAGGACTGCTGAGCACGCCACAGACGTGGATACCTGGCACACTCTATTACAGAAACTACAAACAAGCTCAGCTATAGATCAGGTGAACCAAGATCTAATTGCTCTTGAAGTAAACAGCTGTAAAGACATTTTATGAAGATTACTTGGAATTGTGAACCATCTGGCAGAACATTCTCTTGCATTTCGTGGACACTCAGAGAGGTTGTTTGAATCAGCAATGAAAATTTCCTTGGGCAAGTAAAATTGATGGCTCAGTTTGAGCTTAAGTGTTGAATACATTGACTGCTCTTAAGGACTATGCCACAGAGAAACGGGATGCAGATGTTGTCTCAACAGCTAGAAGCATCTTCCAGGAGATGCAGAGATGGCCTTTTCTGGTTAGTACTATTGTGTGGTACAATGAGTTGTTCCAAATAAATAAAGGGAGCAAGATCCTGCAGAGCCCCAAAGTTTCGAGGCAGTGAGGAAAGAAATCACGGCATTGACAAAAAACCTTCAGGAATTTCGAGACCATGGATTTAACTCATTCAACTAACTCACCTAACCTCATTTACCCCATAAAATACATCTTCCAGGTCTACAGTCTTCCATTCCCTCGCATTGCTGTTTAGAAGCAGTTTAGTCCCTATCCTTAGCCTCCAGATTGCTTGTCCATGGTAAGGGAGCATCAACAGAGTATCTTTATGACGCTCACCGAGCTCCTTCAATACGGTACTCTCCAGATATACCTATTATATATACCATACACCATATCATTTTCAAGCACCTTTGATAGCCCTTAGGTATGTTGCCCTATGACGAGGGGCAAGGGCAGAATGTTCAAAATGTATGTGACTGAAACTGACATGCGCTCAGTGTTTGAAGGGCAGCAGATTCACTTAGGAGTAAGCTCGGAAGGTGTAATGACTTGGGCCAAAAGAGTCCCATCACACAAACAAATGGTACAAATGTGGAGGCTGTAGCTCAACCGGAAGTGTCCGAAAAAGTGGTCCAAAGTGGCCGACATCTGCAATGTGAAAGTATAGCAAATTGAGAGCTGGGACTTTAGTGACTTTGGGGCTCACAGAATGCCTTAGGAGTGAACTATGAAGCTGATGACAGGGTCCCATCCCATGAACAACTGGACCTTTTTTGCCGGTTCTAGTTCAGTTTTAGGTGTGAAAAAATGCTGTAAACTAAGAATGCTTTCAAAAATAATAAAATAATAATTGTTTATTTTTTCTCAATTTACAAAATGATAAGTGAGCGAACAAAAGAAAAATGTAAATCAAATCAATATTTGGTGTTACCCTGTGCTTTCAAACCAGCATCAATTCTTATGGGTACACTTGCACAGAGTCAGGGATTTTGTAGGATTATAGTCAGGTGTATGATCAAACAATTATACCAAACAGGTGCTAATGATCATCAATTTCACAATTCACATGTAGGTTGAAACACAGTCATTAACTGAACAGAAACAGCTGTGTAGGAGGCTTAAAACTGGGTGAGGAACAGCCAAACTCCCAAGGTGAGGTTGTGGAAGACATTTTCATGTCACAGGTCATACACCATGGCAAGACTGAGCACAGCAACAAGACACAGGGTAGTGTGATGTCATGTGAGGCAGCATCATAGAGGGGAGATACATCATACATCATCATTCACTGTCTTCATTTCCTGCACCCACACCTCCAAAGCTCCAGGAGAAAAGCTCCCGTCCTCTCAAGACATCACAGTAGTTTTACTGCATTACTGATTTCAAAGAAGACTGGGGTTTCGAGATGTGCTGTTCAAGCTCTTTTGAAGAAGCACAAAGACACAGGCAGCGTTGAGGATCTTAGATGTGGTTGGCCAAGGAAACTTAGTGCAGCAGATGAAAAACACATCAAGCTTATTTCCCTTCGAAATCGGAAGATGTCCAGCAGAGCCATCAGCTCAGAACTGGCACAAACCAGTGGGACCCAGGTACACCCATCTACTGTCCCGAGAGGTCTGGCCAGAAGTGGTCTTCATGGAAGAGTTGCAGCCAAAAAGCCATACCTCCGACATGGAAACGAGGCCAAGCGACTCAACTATGCACGGAATCATGGGAACTGGGCAGAAAAATGGCAGCTGGTGCTGATGAGTCAAATGTGAAATATTTGGCTTTAGCAGAAGGCAGTTTGTTCGCCGAAGGGCTGGAGAGTGGTACAATAATGTTAAGAATGGTGGAGGTTCCTTGCAAGTTTGGGGCCGCATTTTTGCAAAAAGAGTTGGAGATTTGGTCAGGATTAATGGTGTCCTCAATGCTGAGAAATACAGGCAGATAATTATCAATCATGCAACACCATCAGGGAGGCGTATGATTGGCCCCAAATTTATTCTGCAGCAGGACAACGACCCCAAACATACAACCAATGTCATTAAGAACTATCGTCAGTGTAAAGAAGAGCAAAAGTCCTGGAAGTGATGTATGTCCCTGACAGAACCCTGATCTCATCATCATCGAGTCTGTCTGGGATTACATGAAGATACAGAAGGATTTGAGGAAGCTTACATCCGCATACAATCTGTGGTTAGTTCTCCAAGATGTTTGGAACAACCTACCAGCCGAGTTCCTTCAAAAACTGTGTGCGAGTGTAACTAGAAGAATTGATGCTGTTTTGAAGGGAAAGGGTGGTCACACCAAATATTGATTTGATTTAGATTTCTCTTCGGTTCATTCACTGCATTTTGTTAATTGATGAAAATAAACTATTAACACTTCCATTTTTGAAAGCATTCTTAGTTTACAGCATTTTTTCACACCTGCCTAAAACTTTTGCACAGTACTGTACGTGTGGGGAAGGAACTAACTGCACCCTTTATCTCCAGTTTCAGGTCCCCTGCATCAACATCATCCATTGTTTGCTCCTGTCTGTGGCAGCATTCATCCAGCCTCCCTCCATGCACTGTGCTTCTCATTATGTCACTGGAGTAGAGAAATCCATACAACTCATAGAAGGTCTCCATGTGTGAAAATCTGTCCCTCAATGTGGCGAGAACTATATCTACGAGATGCAGGAAAAAACCTCTTTTGAAGAGCTCTTCTGCAGTTTGCTGAGTTTGCTCTCTTCCCTCATACTCAACCTGTCTTTTTGCTTTTCCCTGACGCACCTCTGGCCAGCTCATCTCCCCCTCAATCCTCTCTGCTATCTCCCTGGCATCTCTTTTAGCAGAGTTAAATCCATGGTCTCGAAATTCTGGGATTTCTTTCCTCACTGTCTCGACTGAAACTTTGGGGCTCTGCAGGATCTTGTTCCCTTTATTTATTTGGAACAACACATTGTACCACACAATGGTACTAACCAGAGAAGGCCATCTCTGCATCTCCTGGAAGATGCTTCTAGCTGTTGAGACAACATCTGCATCCTGTTTCTCTGTGGCATAGTCCTTAAGAGCAGTCAATGTATTCAACACTTAAGCTCAAACTGAGCCATCAATTTTACTTGCCCAAGGAAATTTTCATTGCTGATTCAAACAACCTCTCTGAGTGTCCACGAAATGCAAGAGAATGTTCTGCCAGATGGTTCACAAGTGCAAAGTAATCTTCATAAAATGTCTTTCCAGCTGTTTACTTCAAGAGCAATTAGATCTTGGTTCACCTGATCTATAGCTGAGCTTGTTTGTAGTTTCTGGAGTGCGCCAGGTATCCACGTCTGTGATGTGCTCAGCAGACCTCTCGCGCTGTTTCAAGTGGGCTGCAAGATTTTTCCAGCCCTTGCACCCATCCCCACTTAGCTGAGTGTTTCTTTCTCTGTTTCCAAACAGGCAGCAACAAAAGTACATAACACAGTCATTTTTTTTCATTGTACACTAGCCAGAAGCTGGTTATCTTTTCTCCATTCCTCATTTGCATGAAATAGTTCTTTCTTGTAAATCTGATTTTTAGGAAACATTCTTTTTCTGAACCGGTCGTCTCTGCACTCCTGAACAGCGCTCCTTGTCTGTCAGCTCTTTGGGCCAGAGTGCTGGGTCATCTTCAACAAAACATTGGTTAGTAGGGGGACGGATTTTTAGAAGGACATGATGAATTAATGAAGAGTAAAAAATAAAATCTTAACCATGAGTTTAATAGGTGTTTTATGGGGCCCCTGGTAATTGTCTACCTTTGCCTAGTGGTAAGATCGCCGCTGTGTTCACTATTGTCCCCAGAGGCTATGGGTGCTTCTCATTACATTAATTTGCATATCCTCACATCCTCTCTCCTCTGTTGACCCAGAAATCCTTCGCCATGATGGCGGATCTACCAATTTCTTAAATGTACCTGGAGGACACGAGGAGAGAGGTGGCTTCTGGACCTTTGGAGCAACACTGGGGAGGATGTGTACCAGACATCCTGGAGCCTTCTCAGTGGCTTTTGCACTGAAAGTCATAAAGATGACAAGAGTAGTTCCCAGTGGGATCCCAGGTCCCCAGACACCTCAAGAAACCACCTTTCAGGAGATAAAGGGGTTAAAACAGTTTATAGGATGGGACCCTTTCATCAGCTTCGTAGTTCACTCCTAAGGCATTCTGTGAGCCCCAAAGTCACTAAAGTCCCAGCTCTCAATTTGCTATACTTTTACATTGCAGATGTCGGCCACTTTGGACCACTTTTTCGGACACCAGTCGGTACCAGTTGTTTGTGTGATGGGACTCTTTTGGCCCAAGTCATTTCACCTTCCTAGCTTACTCCTAAGTGAATCTGCTGCCCTTCAAACACCCTTACCATGGACATTCAATCTAGAGGCTAAGGATAGGGACTAAACTGCTTCCAAACAGCAATGCAAGTGAATGGAAGAATGTAGAGTTAAATCCATGGTCTCGAAATTCCTGAAGGAATTCTGTCAATGCCGTGAATTCTTTCCTTACTGTCTCGACTGAAACTTTGTGGCTCTGCAGGATCTTGCACCCTTTATTTATTTGGAACAACACATTGTACCAGACAATGGTACTAACCAGAAAAGGCCATCTCTGCATCTCCTGGAAGATGCTTCAAGCTGTTGAGACAACTTCTCCATTCCGTTTCTCTGTGAAGGAAGATTAAATGATTAAAATAATTAACAGAAGTGATATATCAATATAATAGAATTTACATATCTTGATGAATAAAGGTTTCTTTTATATGTAACACTTTGCTATTTATCCATCTTTCCATCTATCTATCTGTAAAAGATACTTCAGGGTTTCAAATTGTATAGCACTTCTGGGAACATTCCTTAAGATTGGTTTGACAGCTAATACAGCTGAGCAGCACGTCATCAGTAAAATACATTGCAGAGGAATTATGCTACTGACCCAAGGATTTCTTATTTGGCAATTTAGCCTCCTCATTCCTCGCGTCACTCCCTCGAGAGGGACGTGAGGAGACACATTAGTGGATGGAAAAGAACCCTATATCATCGTCAGACTGTAGCCAATGTGTTCCGAGATTGCTCACATCCTCAGAGGAGGACATTTTTTGACTTTTCATTTTTATTCTTTATGTTCCAAAGAAAAAGAAAGATTCCTGGTTTATTAAATCCTATACCTGGCACACATATGCTGGCACATAACACGGCAGTGGATTTGGATGAGGAGAAACAATGCCAGCTGGGGGCCAAAGCAAATGCATTAGTAATCCTTCTTCTATACCGTTTCTTTTTCAATTATAACGTTGGCACCAGGAATAGTTGCTTTGTGCATAAGTCTTTGATGGACGGTGAGACCTCGCATGAAGGGGGGTGGTTTTGGGATGCCAGAGCTAACTGTTGGGCCTCCCTGAGGTGTCGTGGGCCTAACTTGACGAAACACCGGTGAAGGGAGGTGCCCACTTGATAGCCCTGTTGATGTGCTGACTCTCACTGCTCTTCCTTGCTCCCTCTTCCCTCCTCTCTTCTCTCATGAAAATGAGGGACTATGTGGGGGAGGAAGAGTGTACAGCCCAATCCGGCGGGGGTGAGTGCTAGCCCTGAACAGGGCAACTCACCTTGTCTTCTTTCTAACACATCTCTCTCCACAAACTCTTCTCTCTATCCTTCTCTCTCTCTTTTTCACTATTGTGCTTAAAACATTGTAGTATCAGTGTTACCTGGAGCACAATACCTTAATGACACATTGTTGCAAGTTAAAATACACTTTAATCATGAACCCTTTCTAATCACGGCCAGGTCTTCCCGGTTCCATTCGGGTATTACACTTATTTAATGTTAAACCAGTCCGGGTCTTGGGTTGGGTCCCAGATCCTCGAGTTCTGGTAAACCCGTGAAGACCTCTAAGCTACAGTATAAGTATTGGGATGAGGGCACAAGGGGAGGGGTTTCTTCACTGAGCGCTTATCCTTATCATTACGGCACAAGCATCTTGTGTTTAATTCAAATACGACTCTCAAGAATAAAATTCCCCAATGGATAAATATGATAAAAAGAAGAGAAAGCTACATTCAAATGTTTATGTTCATCTATTTTTAATAGTTGTGAATTGTTTAGGTGCTCTCACCAATCAGTGAGTTTTAGAAAGTACATTATGAGCATATAGAAGAGCAAGTCTGACATCTAGTGGTGAAAGTATAGTATGGTCTGCAGTTTAACAGAGCATGATGAAAATCAAATATTCAGTTTATTGCAAATTTCTTACTTGGCTGAAAAGCCCACTGGCAATTTTTTAATTTTTTAAAGATTATTCAGGGATTTCCACAAACATATGTAGTATTCAGCCAGTGGGGAAAAGTAGAGAGCTAGGGGGGTCTGAAAACTAAGGTTTAGGCTCAACAAAGAAAATGAACGCAACACTCTCCATTAGTCTTTCTGAATTAGGACAACTTCTAATGAAATTAAGTTCAGCTAACAACTTACACTGAGTTAGGAGAATTAGATTTTCTTTTACAGTCAAAAGTATTTTTAATCACCACCAACTTAGTAATTAATAGTATAAACACACTTTTTTTTTAGTTGGGTTTTTGAATTGAGTTGTTACAACTATGTTTTCTAACTTATTGGAAAGGAATTTTACAGTTGTATTAACTTACCTCAATTTTGGTAAGTAAATACTTTTCAAGTTGACAACAGTTACAAATTAAAGTCAATTAGATTTTCTTCAATAGTTTTAAGCTTTTTGTTCATGTAGAAGATGTTAATAAATAAATAAATAAATTCACAACAAAAGTGTTAGGCAGTTCACTTTGTTCTTCAGTTTTATATTGAACATCTAGAAGCAGCAAGAATGTTAGTTTCCTCACAATTTGAAATAACAAACTGGCCATATTGCCTTGGGAAATGCAGTAAGTATGGCAGTAAGCATACTCAACTATGACATCTCAATAAACTGGTTATGCTACCACAACAAAGTTTATGCCTTTATGAATTTAGAACCACAGTATCAAATGTGTAACGTGTAAAATGTTAACTGCACTTTTAAAATTACTTTGTAAAATTAAAGTTGCTACCAATCTTCTCAAGATCTTGCAGTTTTTTACACATTAAGTAAAAGACATTTTAGAACAAATTTGTTCAAAAAAAATATTTGTTCACAGTAATCAACATTTGAAACAGTATGAAAAATTAACAGCACAATTGCTCATTCATCAGTACTTCACTTTCTGCATGTGTGATTAGAAAAAAAAGCTGGGAGTTCCAGGGGTGGTACAACAAATTTTCGATCATATCTCAACACAATGCAAACAACTGTGATCCCCTCAAAGCCTGAGTCTCTGAGACTTGTGTTCAGAAGATACTGTTCTTGAGACTCATCACTTTTGCACTGGCCGTCTGTCCATCAAGTCCAAAGAACAACTTCTGAAAGACTTCAAAAGTACATTTCAGTTTCTTTCCATAGCTCAGATTCAGTGCATATATTATGCCCATCAATAAAGTGCAACTCTTTGGGATATTATTTCCCTCCAGGATTTTGTTCCCTCAATCACAATGGTTGCCTTCTTGTCAGACTGGGTGGACTGGTAACTGATGATGGCAATAGTCATCATTTCCTCCTGAAGGCCTGCTTCAAACTCTTCTCTGTCCTTGTAAAGCAAATGAATGAAGAAATTGTATAGTGTTAGAAATAATGAATTGGATGACACACTCTCTCTCTCCACACACACACACACACACACACACACACACACACACACACACACACACACATTACCCCAATGACCAAAATAGGAGTATCACTAAGCGTGACAGAAAGTTCTGTATCACAAAACACAATAGTGGTAAAATATCACATACATATTGTTTTGTTTGAAACACAACTCAAACAGCATATTCTATGACTATATTGTCCAGCTTTTCCAAAATATATTTCTAACAGGGTTTTTAATTACTCAACATGAGATGAATCCAGAAAGTACTGTGCAGAGGTGCTGAGACAAGACCCAGCTATGGGAAACCAGAAGGAGTTTCTGTATATGCTGTTGTTTAAGGCTCATGCCTGTTACTTGTCTGGCAAGTTCACTGTAAAACAGGTTCTATTCTGTACTAAAGGTCTTATCATTGCAGGGTTTTTTTTTCCATCATCCCTGAAGGTTATCATAACATGATATGTTATGCAAAATCAATGAACCGGCAATACCTGGGAATTCAGACCCTTACTTTGTTGTATATGCCCCTCAAAAGAGGCAGTTAATATTGCAGACACAAATACAGTAGAAATATACCTTTAATAATATAATAACAAACACATTTTCAGTTTGTCATTTGTTTTAATTGACCATCCTTTTGTCTCTAAATTTGGATATTTTTCAAATCTTTTTTTTCAGGTTTCATACAATAGTTGAACTGATTTACTGAAGAGACTCAGCCACTTATTCCACAAGACTTTTGTCATGACATTGCTGTCAACACCTGTCTGTGCTGAGCAGCCCATTGCTATGAGATTGCTGATTGTGGTGGAGCCAGAGGTTCAATATGCAGTGCAGAAAACTATGATAAAATGTCTCATTAATGCACCTGTTAGATACATTAAATATGCTCTCCAGTTTTAGAAACAACAATGCCATTTTTTTCCCAATGAGTTTGGTAGATTTCTCGTTTTTTGTAACTCTCTTCTTATTGGCTTTTAAAGACAATTGACAGAACATACATATAACACATTGACACCACACGAACAAGATGACCTTTGAGATATAAAAGGATAATATAAAATACTTCTAATAGAGCATGTCGAGCATCAAGTCAATCCAATCATCCGCGCTAGGTACTTCTTTTTTCAGCCATTCCTTGGTTGAGGATTTCTTACAGGCAACCAATAGTATTCTCATCAAATATATATTTTTCTTTCTCCATTCAAGCTCATCCAGTCTAACCAGGTACATCAGCTCAAAACTAAAAATAACTCTGGTTAAAAAGACAGTCTTCAGGATACCATGAATTTTAGTCCAAAATAGAGCCACAGAAGGACAATTCCAAAATATGTGATAATGATTTGCATCTTTGTTCTCTCTAAAATTGGATTACTTGTTGTTGTTTTGGTAGATTCCTAACTTCATTATCATCTTCACCATAATCCGTAATAGACAATTCCCCATCCTGAACGTCCATATCACTGATATCTTCTGTTTGGAAGAAATTGCATACCTCTTTAGCAGGTCTTCTTTAAAGTCTTGCAATGAGTGAGGAGTATGCTTTCGGCTTCTGTGGGAGGAAAATGTTCCATAAATATTAGTGCTGAAATCACAGTTCTTAAAAACGCATATTACAGTCTCGTGTTTTTTAAATTGTCGACCAAGATGTTCAAAATACTCTGAGGGTCTGACTCTTGTCTTAGTTTCCTGAGAGTGACGTCTTGATAGATGTGACCTAAGGGTACCCCAAGTTTTGAAGGCACAAAAACAATCTGGGTAAAGACATGGTAGAGGCTGCCCACCATAACCATGGCGTAATAAGTTTCAAATCTACACCTTTTGCACCCCCAGTCCATGTTTAATTGATGACCCAACTTAACAAAAAAAATAATCGGCCTACAGTGATATAGTATCTTTGCATAAAGTAAGTCTGACTGACATCAACAGAATCATATTGACGATATTTAACACATCTTGAAATCATATGAAAAGAAAAAATACAAACTTGTATCAAAAAAGTACGCAAAAAAGTAACAAAAATCTAAAATAATTATACAATTTACATCATAACCAACATCTTTCTTGTGGGGTTTGTAGACATTAACGCAATACTGTTTTAAATAAGCAAGAAAGACAAAATGAAACAAATCTTCAACTTTTTTAGATAACTGAACTCTGTTGAAAGGTTGCTAATTTTGGTAAAACAGCATTTTACCTACAGTGGAACAAGGGATGGGTTCCGTTCAGATTTGAACCTATACAGTACCGGAAGCAGTACCTGAATTTCAGCACCGGTACCAGATTGTACCGTTTTTCGTTCTTTACGATATTTCTATTAACAAAAATGTCAAGTCAAGTCAAGTCAAGTCAAGTCAAGCTTTATTTATAAAGCACCTTAAAAACAACCTCAGTCAACCAAAGTGCTGTACAGTTATTAAAATACAATACAAATACAATGTAATCATACATAAATATAATAATAATAAAATCAAAATAAAATAGAAATAGAAGCCAGGAATTCTCGCTTAGCTGGGACTAAACGCCATGGAGAAAAGATGGGTTTTCAGTAATATTTTAAAGTGCTCAACAGACTGTGCAGTTCTAACCTGGAAAGGTAGGCTGATCCACAGCTTTGGGGCCGCCACTGGGAAGGCTCTGTCCCCATAAATAAGACGGTTTAGTTTAGTTTAGTTTATTAGTTTATTTCGGACATGTAAAAAGGAAACAAGAAAACAAAACAGTAATGGACAGACATAAAAAAATAAAAAAAATAAAAATACTTTGCCATAGACAACATGAACATTGAAAACAAAACATGATGTTTAGATTTCCCATATCCGAAAAGGAGTGGGAAGAAGTGAAACTTATTTACTCCCACCCCCCTTATTCATTAATTAACTCTCTAGATTCATTGACAATATAATCTATAGTTTAATACATATGTATGAATATCTAACATATAGCATATCCATATATCTAATATATATATACACATCTACATATCTAATACATATATATATATATATATATATATAAACATGCACACACACATACATACACATACACCCACACAAACATATATATATATATCTATATATGTACACATATACATATACATACTCATCAATACTCTTTATCACAGGCATACACATATATAGGCACATACATATACAAAGACAAACTGAAGGTAACACCAAAAGAACAGCAAATAATAAATAAGCAAATAAATACCCGAATAATTAAATAAATAATAAGCACCTTTGATTTTCAACACCCTCATCCCTGTACATGTTGAAAGTCATCTCTTTATATTTCTTTTTAAATTGAATCATGTTTGGACATTCCTTTATCTCCACATTCAAACTGTTCCATAGTTTAACTCCACAGATAGGAACACAAAAGCTCCTTCTTGTTGTGCGTGTATTCTGGATTTTGAAATGGAATTTTCCCCTCAAGTTGTAACCCCCTTCCCTTACAGTAAATAATTTTTGAATGTTTCCAGGCAATGAATTATGTTTTCTTTGAATATTATTTGTGCTGGCTGTAGTTCCACAAGATCTTAGAATTTCAGTAGTTTTGATTGTAAGAAGAATGGATTTGTATGATCCCTGTATCCTGCCCTATGAATTACCCTTAGCGCTTTCTTTTGCAGAGTGATTAGTGGATATATTGTGCCTGTGTAATTGTTACCCCAAACCTCTGCACAGTAAGTTAGATAACTTTTGAACTATTGAACAGTATAGAATGCGGAGTGTTTTGTGATCCAGAACCTGTTTTGCTTTATTTAATACTGCTATGCTTCGTGATACTTTGGTTTGTACATGCTTAATGTGTGATTTCCAGCTGATTTGATCATCGATTCTAACCCCCTGAAATTTAATTTTATTGACTCTTTCAATATGGTAAATGGACTGTACTTATATAACGCTTTTCTAGTCTTTTTTGCGACCACTGATGGCAGAGGCTGCTACGTAAAGTGCCCAACTGTCAATCAGATATCACATTCATACCCGTTGGCTATGCCACCGGGAGCAATTTGGGGTTCAGTGTCTCGCCCAAGGACACTTCGACATGTAGCCTGAGGGAGCTGGGGATCGAACCTCCGACCTTCCGATTGAAAGACGACCAACTCTACCACTGAGCCACAGCCGCCCGCATATCAATATCAACCCCATCTAACTGAATCTGTACCTGTGCATTAGATCTGCTGTTCCCAAAAAGCATTATTTTTGTTTTGCTCAAGTTCCCCCTGTTAAACGGTGCCAGACCATTTAAACAATTAATAAAACCTTGAACTGGATCCTAAAATTAACGGGCAACCAGTGCAAAGATGCAAGGATGGGACTGATGTGATCACGCCGTTTCTTTACAGTCAGCAGGCGGGCTGCTGCATTCTGGACTACCTGTAGACGGCGCAATGCTGATTGACCAACAAACAAAGAGTTACAGTAGTCTAAGCGTGATGTAACAAAGGTGTGAATAACTTTCTCGAAGTCATTTCTGGAGAGATAAGGCTTTACTTTTACTAATAGTCTTAGCTGGAAGAAGCTCGTTTTGACAATAGAGCTTATCTGCTTATCGAACCTAAAGTCACCGTCCAAAATAACACCAAGGTTCCTTGCAAAAGGGTGACAGTGAGACTTAAGGGTGCCAATGGCACTATCATAGCCATCTAATAGATTTTTTTGGCCGAATAAAATAATCTCTGTTTTATTTTTGTTCATGGAGAGAAAGTTCACTTCCATCCAAGATTGAATATCATTGAGGCAGTCTAATAAGACCTGCACAGAGGTTTGCTCATTAGTTTTTAAAGGCAGATAGATTTGTACATCATCTGCAAAGCAATGAAATGAGACATTATGCTTTCTAAATATGGATCCCAATGGCAACATATATATCGAGAAGAGGAGGGGGCCCAAAATAGAAACCTGAGGCACCCCACAACTCAGGGGGGAAGTGGCCGAAGAATACTGGCCGAGCTGGACAGAGAAGCTCCTGTCTGAGAGATAGGACTGAAACCACTTAAGAACAGTACCCTTAATGCCCACACAGGTGTTTAAGCGAGACAGGAGGATGTTGTGATCCACCGTATCAAAGGCAGCTGTCAGATCCAAAAGGACCAGGACCGCAGAGTTACCAGAGTCAACTGTTAAAAGAAGGTCATTTAAAATTCTTAAAAGCGCTGTTCAATTGGCTTAAAACCAGACTAGAACTTCTCAGAAATGCCATTTAAATCAATAAAGGACTGCAGCTGTTCATTAACCACCTTCTCCAAGACCCTAGAAAGAAAAGGAAGTTTGGAGATAGGCCTTAAGTTGGATAAAGCTGTAGGGTCAAGATTATGTTTTTTGATGAGGGGCCGTACCACAGCATGTTTAGAGGCAGCTGGGACACACCCAGATCAAAGATGAATTTATCAGATCCATAACACAGGGCCCAATGATACGAAAAACGTCCTTAAAAAGACGGGGTGGGATGCTGTCAAGAGGACAGTAAGAAGGCTTGAGGTGCTGGACAATATCAGTTAAAGCTGAGAGAGACACTTGCTCAAATGTGTCAAAAACAGCAGGGCAAATGGGAGAGACGGCAGGATCTAATGCAGACGGCAAAAGAGACGACCTTATATCGGAGATTTTGCCAATAAAAAACCTTAGAAAATCTTCACACAATTTAAGTGAAGGAACAACTCCATTGTGGTCAATGTCCTTTCAGTTATAAAATATATGTGACACCAAATACAGTGTAACCTACGAGCAGCTAGAGAAACTGTTTTTACCCTGGATAACTGAAGTGAAATGAAGAAACTGATGGAATATCAGCACAGCATTGGACGATATAGAGATATAAATGTCAAAACATAAATAACAAAGTAGTAGAAAGCAGAAAAACACCACTGCTGCGTCTAGTCTGCCTCATCCATAGAAGAAACATGTGTCTGTTATGTCGTTGTTAATACAGTTCTTCATACTGGAATATTTCCCTGTAACCAGTAAGCAATTTGTGTACTTTTGATTTCATACTCAGATTTTGGACTTCTCACAGACTGTTTTAGTGGACTAAATAGAGTCAGATAGATACTTACCTTGTCTGTCATGGAAGTCCTTACACAATCTTGATGGTTTTTGCCCGGGCATGTCTAGTGTGTGGGAAACTTGAAATCCTGTATTCAAGGTGAAGAAAAATTAAGCTGTCATCCCACATCAATCAAGTTACCACAACTTGAATTTCTTTTAAGTCAATGAACACATTGAGTTTGAATGACACAGATTGTTAAGATGATGTAATTACCAACATTATTGAGTCAACACACCCCATCTATATACAGTTTACAACTCCAAATGCTTACGTAAGTTAGCACCAAACAATTTCAACCAATCAATCTGCAACATTTAGCCACAGAGCACCAAGAACGCTCGGTCAGTTAGCTAGCTACTGCGCTGTGGAGAACGTCTGTCTACGCCCACTTCTCAACGATCAAATCAAATCCCTCTTATGTTATGTCCCGCCTTCACGTCCTGTTTCACTTGAAATGCCGTTTCAGCTTGACTTTAATGCCACTCTTCTATCATATACACTGATAATTTTATTACATATTTTTGTGATTTGGCTTATCCATTTCTAAACAGTAAGGGAATTATTGCAAAGGAGAATTCGGCCTCTTATGTGTTTTAGCACACTCTGTGCCCAGCCAGTCTGTAAACAGTTTGGTACAAAATAATTCCTTTTCAAATGCTGTTTAATTAATTAACTCATAATGATCAACAGCCTGCTTACAGTGTTCATGTTTGGATCTTTTAATAAATGACAACATAAAGGGAAAAAAAATTACTGTTGTAGCCTGTTACTACAAGCTGTCATATGCTTAGACTCACTTCTTACTTACTTCTAAGAGGTTTTTGAGCTGCCACTGTAACAATCGCCCCTGCCTTCTCTCCCAGTATAAGTTCACTGTACGTGTTTGTGAGCACTCACGGGTTACGTGAAGCGTTCCTGTACTCGGGCTGCAGCTTTAACACTCGAACTACCAAGGCAGTCATTTTGACTGCTTTCAAAATTTGCAAAGTCATAACTTTGTTGTAATAAAACCTATGTACCAATAGGACCCTGACTTTTCCTAAATGTATTTTATTCTAACATTGTTTTATCATTAAAATTTCAAAACACAAAAGAGATCTGAGTATTACTACCTCGAATGACCATAGCAGTCAAATTGACTGCATGCTTTTTACAAGGGGTATCATATTTCACTATTTGCTACATTTTCCCGCTCTTTCTCCTGCTCTATTGTTTGTTTTGTTTTTTATGCTCTGTGAAGCTAAAATCTAGCTATAGCTTCATTTAAAACCCAAGAGAGGCAACTAGAGGGAGAATGACAGCTATGGAGGCTTTAGCCTTGCTTCAGAGCCTTGACGAGGAAGAATCCGATTGAGGAGCAGGTTCAGAGAGTGATGTCTCTTGGTGTTTAGGAGAAGGTTCATCTAGCTCTGAGAGTGACACAGAAAGCATTTCAGAGAAGCCCCCTAGCAAAAAAAGACGACTGGAAACATCGAATTCCACATTTGCTGACATCCCATCTGCTAATTTTCAAGGTATGAGGCCTACAAGAGGATTCCTTATTATCATTATTATTATTAGGCTATTGTTTGCTATAATGCATATAACTGTAATGTAAGCCTGTGCTAGTTGTATGTGATCTTGTGAG
Source organism: Semicossyphus pulcher (assembly GCF_022749685.1). Lineage (NCBI taxonomy): Eukaryota > Metazoa > Chordata > Actinopteri > Labriformes > Labridae > Semicossyphus > Semicossyphus pulcher. The sequence goes on from NW_027211726.1 coordinate 27,081,527, forward strand.
CTTCTTAGCCTATATATAGACCAGTGATTCCCAACCTGTGGTTCAGGACCCACTGGTGGCCTACAAAGGTATTGCAAGTGGGCCTCCAAATAATTTACAAAACAGTATGATTTTCTGATAGACAGCTCTTTGGTCTATATGTGCCATGAATTGGAAAAGGCCTGATAAGATGAATATTCCATGAAATAAAACTAATTAGGCTATACTGTTTTGGTGACAGTGCAACATCCAGAAACTTCAGCGACACCTACTGTGCCAACCACAAGAGCACTCAGCCCACCATTGGATGAAGAAGCTGTCCCACAACCTTCAGCACAGAGGCATGAAAAAGCGGAAGATGGCACAGTCTGGACTGAAAGGCGTCAAAGTCAAAATGTCTTTACAGAAGCTGTAGGCCCCACAGCACATGCCAAACGCAACATTGAGGATGCCCTCACCTCGTTTCTGTTGTTTGTTTGTTGATGTCATGCTGAAACACATCAGGGCCTGCACCGTTGCTGAGGCACACAGAGTCAAAGAGGAAAGTTCATGGGATATGACTGTCAATGAGCTAAAGGCCTTCATTGCTCTAATCTACATTTGTGGTGCACAAGGTGGAAAAGGCATGGACTTGGCGAGCTTTTGGTCAGCTGACTGGGGCTGTGCATTTTTCAAGGAGACCATGTCCCGAAACCACACACACGTATGCAGGAGAACAAGTTTACCCTGGTATCTGAAGTTTGGGAGAGATTCGTCCAGAACTGCATCACTTGCTACAAACCTGGTGCTGATATAACTGTTGATGAGCAGCTTTTCCCAACAAAAACAAGGTGCAGCTTCATCCAGTATATAGCTAGCAAACCCGATAAATTTGGTATCAAGTTCTGGCTCGCTGCTGACGTTGATACCAAATAAATGCTGAATGCTGCGCCATATCTGGGCTAAGATGAGACACGGAGGCCAGGACAGCGACTGGGAGACAATGTGGTGTTGAAATTGGCTGAGCCTTTCCTGGGAGAGGGGAGAAACATCACCACTGATAACTTCTTTACTTCCCTTGAACTTGCCAAGGCACTAAAGGCCAAGAAAACCAGCCTGGTTGGCACAGTAAATAAGAGCAGGCGAGAGCTTCCTCTATCTGTAAAGGAGCAAAGGGCACTGCACACTACAGAGGTGCTGAAATGTGACAGTGCAATCCTAACAGTCTATCAATGCAAACCAAGGAAAAATGTCTGCATTCTAAGCACTGTACACACAGCTGTCGTCATCACAAGTGGCAGTAAGGCTAAACTGGAGACTGTTACATACTACAACAGAACCAAGGTTGGAGTAGATGTGCTTGATCAAATGGCGAGGAAATACTCAGTGAAAGCAGCTACACGAAGATGGCCATTGGCGGTGTTTTATAATATTCTTGACATGGCTGCCATAAATGCTTCCATCCTGTTCAAGAAATGCACCAATGAGATGATGTCACGGAGGAACTTCATAATGCGACTCGCAAATGAACTTCGCTCTGGAGACATGACAGCAAAAGCCAGACAAATGATGGTGCGAGAGCCCCGGTTGGAGCAGCAGAAGATGGAGAGGAGAAGGCAGTGCCAAGTGCGAAGAAAGTGTAAGAAAAACAAAGCAAAGGATACTTGTGTCAAATGTCACAAGGTAGTGTGTGGGAGCTGCGCATGGAAGGTACAAGTTACCTGTGTTGACTGTGAGTGATTTTGAGCTATAAGCAGAACAACTTGGCATCGTAAAAGCAGAGTGTCTTCAGCTGGCTGGCAGCTATCACAGCATTTGGGAATTGTAATAATTTCTACAGTGGCCTGTGACTATGTACATGTCTGACTACAGGACACTCATCATGCAAATTCAGTGAAGTTCTGCTGATGGGTAATCAGGTTTCTGTGTTATGGTGAAACATAACAATTTGTTGCAATGCCATGGCAACATTGTTCAACAAACAGTTGACTTTTCATTGTTAAGGTCTCATGATGACACCAGCCTGTTTTGAAGGCAGGATAAATTTGTTTTTATTTCACAAAAAAAAAGGGTTCAGTTCGAGTTTGCATGTGTAATTTCAGAGAAGTTATGTTGGTGTCAATTAAATAAATAAAAATCTCATTCATTATAATTTTCATTTTGTGTCCTGATGTGTTTTTTACCTATTCCATCAATTTATTCTTGGATCTTTTTATTGATTATCCAAATTATATGCAAATAATGTCTGAGCAGTCAAAATGACTGCTATGGTCATTCTAGTAGTTGCAGACCGAGTGTTAAAGAAACGACATGCTTCGGAGGAAAAGAGAGCAGCTTGATTTGGAAGCAGAACTAGCTGCATCTGCTGCTAAGCTAGCAGTCCTTCAGGCCTCTGACAGAAGAGTATTTCACAAGGACCATCAAATGCAATAATATCATATTCTGAACAGGAAAAAAAGGAAACCGGAATCTGACAATGATGTAAACCCAGCAGCAAAGGAATACATGCCTTTATCATGGAAAGCAGCACAACAAAGCAATTTCCCATTACCACTGGAAACCTCACCTGGAAATATACAGACCATTGTGCAAAGACGAAATAAAAAAACAACAGCTCTTATTCAGCAGCAGCACCAGTCATTGCTACCACCAAGGGATATTCCTACACAGTGGCGCAAAAAGTGGGTATGCACTATAAGCTAGAGGGGGCGCCAAAGCGATGGGGGGAAAATTATAAATAAATGATATGATCAATAACAGAGGCACGTCACTGATTAGGCGCCCCTCTGCTCCTTCACCTCCCCTCCTCTCGCCCCCCTCCCCCCCACACACACACACACTATAGGCACTCCATGCGGGCCCCCTCGAGCACGCGCTGGAGTGTTTTCATTTGAATCGTGCTGTCATCTGATGACAGGGAGCTAAAGATGGAGAGGCAGAAAAGAAAGCTCATGGGGGCACAAAACAGAAAACGGAAGAGGGAGAAGGAGAAAGATTTCATAGGGATGAAAAAAAGCCTGTAATGTGTCTGCATACCCCTCAGAAAGTAGGTAGTTGCGCCCCTGTTCCCACATTTGAAGGGGATCCTCTCCAATACAGAGCCTTCATTAAAGCTTTTGAACAAGGAGTGGAAAGAAAGGCAGGAAAGGAAGACTGCTTGTTGGAGCAGTTTACCCGAGGAAACCCTCAGGAACTGGTGCGTAGCTGCCAGCACATGGATCCTGAGCGTGGCTATGCAGTAGCAAGGGAACTTCTCCAGGAACATTTTGGAAATCGTTACAAAATTGCAACTGCTTACATGGAAAGGGCTCTGGCATGGCAAACAATAAAATCAGAGGAAAGCACTACAATCAAAGTCCTTATTCTTACGTGGCTGTTGCATTGTAATGGAGGATTACCAGTATATGCAGGAACTGGACATGCCAGTGCACATGAGAGCTATTATTTCAAAGTTGCCATACAAAATGAGGGAGCAATGGAAGAACACAGCTTTCGAAATAATGGAAAACACCAACCACAGGGCCCACTTTACTGATCGAGCATCATGTCAAAATTCTATCCCGTTGACCCGTTGTTTGGCAACATACAGGACGCGCCATCTGCTGTTACTGGAAAAAGGCTCACCAGGTTTACATCACGGCTCAGCAGCAGAGGAAAAGGAAATGTTGCCACTACAATAACATTAAGGTACTTGACTGAAGGAAGTGAGGAGGCATCATCTGGTTTGGAGGAGACTGAAGAAGCTACATGCCTCTGCTGTGGTTCTGGTCTCTCACTGGCGGGACGCAAACATTTCAAAGCAAAGAAGCTCAAGGAAAAAATGTCTTTCTTTCTGAAGGAAAGTGGAGTTTGTTTTGCATGTTTATGTGTTGATCACATGAGCAGGAATTGCAAGAGATACTTAACATGCAAAGTTTGTGGACAAAATCATCCCATTGAAACAGGAGCCATCTGTAAACCAGCTTACTTAACAGGAAAGGTGTGGGCATACAGGGGCTGGTAAAGACCAGTGTGTTTTGTCAATTCTTCCTGTAAAGATGAAATCTCCTAAAGGAAACATCATAACATATGCCTTTTTGGATCCTGACAGTTCACCTACGTTTTGTTCTGAATACTTTATGCAAAAGCTCAATATTACTTTTGAAAGAACACAACTTCCTGTTGCACACAATGGGGCTGGAAGCAGTAACTCCAGCCTACTCCTTGACTGGTTTAAAGGTGTCTGGTCTGAAAAACAAACTTCTACACTCTTCCAGGTGCTCACATAGTCACTATGGACAACATAGTAACACCTGAGGAAGTAGCTAAGTGGTCATACATGTCCAAAGTACACTTCCCACATATCAGTCGGGGCGGCTGTGGCTCAGTGGTAGAGTCGGTCATCTTTCAATCGGAAGGTCTGAGGTTCGATCCCCAGCTCCCCCAGGCTACAACAGGTCGAAGTGTCCTTGGGCAAGACTGAACCCCAAATTGCTCCCGGTAGCCAACAGGTATGAATGTGATAACTGATAGACAGTTGGGCACTTTACGTAGCAGCCTCTGCCATCAGTGTATGAATGTGTGTGTGAATGGGTGAATGTGATATGTAGTGTAAAAGCAGCTTTGAGTGGTCGCAAAGACTAGACAAGCACTATATAAGTACAGTTAACCATTTATCAAGGCACACATTGACTTGTTGATTAGAACCAACACACCCAAGTTATGAGAACCTTGGGAGGTCATTAACAGCCGCGGGAATGGTCCGTATGCCTTAAGAACTGTGCTGGGATGGGTTGTCAATAGTCCACCGAATATAAGTAGTGGTGCTTTGAATGCAGAGCTTCCCTCTGCTATGGTGAACAGGATCTCTGAAATGTGGACAAATTAGAGCAACCACCAGCTCCAGGAAAGGACTGTAGTGTGTGGAAACTATGTTGAAAAGCTCATTGGACACTAATGACCCAGAGGGGGTGGCAAGGTAACTGGTTTGTCAGTTTGATTGTCTTTAATGAACGTCACATATTAGTGTAGTGTGACAATTTGGCTCTTTAATTTTAATTTTGTTGTTTAAGTTGTTATGCCTGCCTGCCATAAAGAATTAGGGGACGGTGTGTAGGAGCCAAAATTGTGATTCTTGATATCATTTAAGTGCAATTTTGTGTTTGAACTATTGGTGTTGCTGCGCTACCACAGCACAGGTATGTAAGTTCACTGCTTAGGTCAGGTGTGTGATCCTGGAGGGCAAATGGTTTTTGACCCTGGAAGCGCGAAGTTGGTTGGCGGCGTACGTTTTGTGTTTTGTTGCTGTGCACTTCAAATGGACTGTATTAACCTGAATTAATTGAGATATGAAATAAAAGAAGCGTTCTGACTACAATCCGGTCTGGCTGCCGATCATCATTTCACGTTGATAGCAAACTAGGACGAAACGATTCAGCCAGATCACTCCTGAGTTAGCCACCTCAGTAGCTCAGTACAAGACTGAACTCCTTTAACACTCGTATTGATTTAAAGCAGAGGTGGGTGCTTCTAAAATGTAGAGGAAAAGTGAGTCTCAACTTTAGTCTCAAAATTATTTTTATTAGAATCAAGAAAAAAGTATCCTGTAATTAACTGGCTAATCGGCTGTTTGGCCAACAGCCGGTGATTATGGAAATCCCTGATTATTACTTTTCCATTAGGGCTCAATTTACCCTCTGGCTATATAGTAAAGCCAGATCACTTTGATCACTTTTAACCATACTCCTTCTGTGCAGAATGCAGATGTAATTGGAGGCAAATATCCTGAAATGTGGGAAGATGTATTAGATTTACCCAGAGACTGGCGAGGAGGGGAGGCAGCAATTTTATCAGGGGGAGAATTCACAGAATTCTATCTATGTGGTTTGGAGCTTTCCAAGAATGTAAACCCCGAGAACCATCCTGAAGGGCGTCTTGTGCCTGCCGCCAGAGACACAAAGGAGGCGGATGCGAAGCCCTGCCCACGCCCGGGCTCAGGTTATTTTAGCAGTCAAATTTTTCTCCCTGGGGAACCTGCCCCCGGACCCCCTAGTTGTGGCAGGTTTTCTCTGTTCACACCTTCTTTACCCCTTACCTGTTTGCATCCCTGACAAAGGCATCTTCAGTCCTCAATGATTTAGAGGCCTTAACGTCCAACCACCTACAGAGGTCAAACCAGAGTTACAACAACTGGTGTTAAACAAGGACAACCAGTATGCTAAACACAGAGAGACAAGTCCAGGACCTCACAGACGTTTCCAGGAAATGCTAAGAATACCTTGTCAGGCAGTTCTACCAGTGGATTCTAGTTGGTAGACAGTTGATGTTTGACAGGATCATCAACAGTCGTGTTAAGTCCTGCCTCACACGTCTGTTTTTTGTTTAATCTCTTCTCAGGTAAGCAAAAAATCTTTATAAATATACATTTCTTATTAATGTTTGTATTTGTTATTTCTAACCTGGCATATAGTTATACAATGCAGTGTTTTAATGTGTTGAATGCTCAAATTTAAAATGGAGAAACAAACCAGTTAATGTAAATTTCTTTGTTAATTCTATGCTTTTTGTCTGGAGTGACACTTTTGACATTACGTTCATCTACTGTTAGCAGTTACATGACAAAGACACCATTAAAGTGGGAAATGCTATTACTTTGTAACCTAATACTATTCGTACAATATTAATAACATCATAATATTTGGAGGCTTGCTTAGATGAGTAAGCTAAATATTTTGTCTTTAAAGCTTAAAACACCTCTGAATATCCTCCCTGTTGTCTTACACTGTACTTTACACAACATTAAACTTGTAGACTGTTAATGTTCCGTTTAACCAAACAGAAGTCTCTCATTTCGTATTAAAACTCTTTTAAATAATTTGTATGATCATAATATGACATCTGAGACTCAGTCTTGAAAGCCAACAGCAACACGATGTTCTTTAAGAAAACAAAAAGAGGTATTCATGCAGCTATATTGTGCAATGTTCTAGAGGGGTAATATGGCACTATGAGCTCTTTAAGATATGATGGTGCCCAACCATTCAGAGATTTGTGGGTGAGAAGAAGGATTTTAAATTATATTCTAGGTCTTACAGGAAGCCAGTGCAGAGAGGCTGATACAGGAGGGATGTGATCTCTTTTACTAGTTCAAGTCAGAACATGTGCTGCAGCATTCTGTACCAGCTGAAGAGTCTTTACAGACTTTTTAGATCAGCCTGATAGTAACGAATTAGAATCCAACCTAGAAGTAACAGATGCATGGACTGGTTGTGGGACGAATAAAGGATTATCTTATCCTAATACAAAGCTCAATGGATCCATGACTCTCTGTCAGCCTGGCTACAGTGCTGAAAAGGTACCTGGGATTGTTTTTATTTTCTTCCATTAGGGAGGGGCATGCTGTAGGGCCTTCCTGTATTTATTAAGACTATTTTTAAAGTAAACGAGACTCTTCTGTTTTGGTGGATCGCCACATTGTTTCAAATTTACGCGACATTTGCTTCAGGTTACGAGTTTCTGAGTCATACCATGGAGCTAGCCTCTGTCGTTTATTAATCTTTTTTTTATGGGGGCAATAGAGTCTACAGTACTTCTCAGTGAACCTGCAGTACTATCAACAAACTGACCAAGCTGAGAAGGACTAGCATTAGCATAAGAGCTCTCTGGAGTAAAGAGATATGGTATAGAATTAAAAGCAGCTGGAATTGCTTCCTTAAATTTAGCTACAGCCCTATCAGACAAACATCTTATGAGTACATTTTTCTTAACTGGGGTGTAGTCAGTTAATAGGACATCAAATGTTACTTAATAGTGATCCGATAAAAGAGGATTTTGTGGGAAGACACTTAAATTTTTGGTTTCAAGGCCTTAAGCTAGAACAAGGTCACGGGTGTGGTTAAAGCGGTGAGGCTGGTTTACACTTTCAGTGAAGCCAATAGTGTCCAATAGAGACATAAACACCATGCTAAGGCTATCATTATCAACATCCACATGAATATTAAAGTCACCTACAGTAATTATTTTCTCTGTACTCAGGACTAAATCTGATGTAAACTGAGAATTCATTTAGAAAATCAGAGTATGGGCCAGGAGTTTTCCAAGCTGGATGTGAAAAACTCAGAACAAGGCTTTCAAAAGAGCTCAAACTAAGTTTTGGTCTAGGGTTGATTAGAACACTAGAATTGAAAATAGCTGCCACTCCAACACCTTGACAAGTGTCTCGAGGAGTATGAGTATTAAGATGACTGGGAGGAGTGGATTCATTTGAGCTAACATATTTTTCCTGACACAGCCAAGTTTCAGTTGAAGAGAGTAAATCAATATGATTATCTGATATCAGATCGTTCACTAATAGAGCTTTAGATGACTGAGATTTGATATTTAACAGACCACATTTCATTTTCATTTTTTTTGGCACAACTTGTTTTAATTTTAATTAGATATTTATGATTTAGTCGTTTAATAATTCAATTTTAAATTAACTGTAATAAAAGGCCTGGGTTGGGGGGCAGACAGCCTCTATCACATTAACATTGTGGCTGGGAAACAGCTCAAAGGGAAGCACAGAGGAGCATGTAGGACTGCTGCTCTGCCTCCTGGTCTCAACTCTGGCTTGTCAGGTTTTACGACTAACAAACTTAGACATATTACGAGACAAAAGAGCTGCACCATCCAAAGTGGGATGTATGCCGTCTCTCCTAATCAGACCAGGCTTTCCCCAGAATGTCTGCCAGTTATCTATGAAGCCCACATCATTTGTGGAAACCACCTCGACAGCCAGCGGTTGAATGATGACATGCGGCTATACATGTCATCACTGGTCAGAGTAGGCAGGGGTCCAGAGAAAACTACGGAGTCCCACATAATATAGATCACCAGCCTAATGTTTTTGTTGCAGTGTTACTGTAGTACTCTAGGTTGGTTGTTTTTTTGTATGTTTTTGTTTTGCTGTAGGCTTATTCATGACAGGGTTTCTGTGACAATAAACTGACTAATGTGTTTTATTACATATTGTATCCACAGATTGCCTCTGTTCTTCACTGAAGAGCTTCAAGCTGCCAAGATGCTCTCCATATTGAAAGAAAGCAAACTCAGATGTCTTTTTTACCTTCTGTGTATCACTGCTGTAATTGGTGTGCTGATAACATACTCATGGGAGTTCACTTTGCATTCCCTCGGATCTCAGCAGTCAAGCCTTTGTGCATGTCACAAATGCTTAAACGATGATGATCCAGGCTTTAGGAAGGTTGTAAATGCATCTCATAAGCCCTTTTTGTCAAGAAACGACAAAACCTCAAAGGGCGCTTTCAACTGGTGGAAGGTAAATGTCAACTTATCCTTAAAGACATAGCACCAGTATTCTCTTTTTTGTTCATTGTGAATTGTGAGACATACTAACCGGTCCTGCAGCAAAACTGGCAACTATAACTATGGTAACATCAGCACCTTTTGCACTGGAAACCAAAATAGGTTGCAAACTGCAGCCTCGGTCTCACTCCAAACTCGTCAAATAGTGCAGCTGGGTCAGTGGCCAAACATTTAAAAAATGCAGCTGTACCCCTATAGCATCATTAGCATGTCCACCAGCTTATTGTTCTGATGTGGTGTCAGAGTCTGGTGACGTAGTATAATAAGTGCCATAGTCTGCTTATAGTGGAGGTTTATTTACATAAGTATCTATTTGAACCCAAACCAGGATTTATTTTCTAAACCATACTGGGTTCTGATGGTCCATAAACCTGACCAAATTCAGCCCTTTTCCAACACACAGCTGAGCTTAATAAAGGCCACAAACAATTTGTATAGTTCGCTTTATAAATGCCATTTAGATTTAGATCCTACAGGAAATAATGAAGAGTATTCTGCTCAACTGTAAATTACAATTAATTAAGGTAAATAAAATATATACATTAATCACTCTTCACTTTGCCTGGCTGTTTGCCTTGTCCATGGTCAGTTTCGGGTCTTTGTTTATACAGGTTTTTGGGGTTGGAAAACGGTCTTATTTACATTAGAAACTAGACCTTATTAACATATGGTGAAAGAGAGAGAGAGAGAGAGAGAGATATCCCACCAGAAGGAATAACGTCCGTAACCTGATGTCATTTATTTATTTTTTACAAACATATTGTATTTATGACCTACGTGAGGCTGATGACTACCTTTTTATTTCAAGGAAAATTAAGCAGTAACCGCAAAAAGGAGCCTTGTGAGTGACTTACTCTCACAAACACCTTCATGGAAATGTTACAAATAAAGTTTATTTAAAAAACAAAAACAAAACCAGCCCTGGAAACGCATCAAAATAAAAGCATTGTGTACATATGAGCAAAGTCAGAATGCCAGATCGGGCTTTTACTTTGAAAAAGCATACCGGAAGTGTTGACGTGCTTTACTTTCCATGCCTGTGACATTTTCTACAGGAAGAGATGTTCATATTTCTGTCACAGATCATTACCACATTTCATTTTCACAGTGTATTTTGGCTGAGAATCACGAGTGGCTTGTGATAAAAATAGGCGAGCTTCTTATTCTCTAGATTTTCAGTGAGTGAGCAGCAAGTGAAAGGCGTGACTCACACCGGCAGTCTGAAGGCGATAACGCATGCAGTGTGAACTGGCTGTTAGGGCCAAAGACCAAGCAGCCATATGTGACGAATTGGGACTGAGAAGGTGTTGGCAACTGATGAAACACAACCTCTGAATAAATAACCTTCTTTAAGGTTACAAGAACTGTATACTGTTTGTGTTTACGTCATGAAATGTGGCGTTCACCACTTATTTCTGCTTGACCTTACTTACCCTTAGTTAAAATAGCTTTGTGACATTTTATGATTCACACCAACCCCGGAGTCATGTGAAATTGTGAATTAAAGCTGTAACTTGTTTTTGTTGTGGAAATGAGGCAGTACTACAGGTAGATAGTGGGTGGGATTAAATGAAAATACAATTAATATAATTTGTCTTGTTATGTTTGTCAGAAACTACAGTTTGAAAGACGCGGCTTCGGTTCCTTCCAGATGACAGTGGACAAGCTGTTTCATGTGTTCCCACCCGTTCCAGATGTTGTAGAATCCAGCCCTGACCGCTGCAGGACTTGTGCAGTGGTGGGGAATTCTGGTAATTTGAATGGATCATATTACGGACCTCTAATAGACTTTCATGATATTGTAATAAGGTAAATCATCAGACAATAAAGTTCTTACACTCAATACAAAATTACTGCCACCTTTAAAGTTCTTCAAGTCTTTCTGATAGTTTCACAACATTCTAGTTTCATCGAGTAAAAATGTATCTGCCGAATTCAATCACCATTTAGTTTTCTTTTGGCTGCATGATATTTAATATGTATTCCCCTGTTTCATTTAGAATGAACCGAGGCCCTACCAAAGGCTATGAGAAGGATGTTGGGACCAAAACAACTCATCATGTAATGTATCCAGAGAGTGCTATTTATCTGGACAACACCACTCATCTTGTGCTGTTTCCATTCAAGATAAGGGATTTGGAATGGCTCCTCAATGCTTTCGAACCAGCGTACGTATCAAACAAAAGTTGTTGTTGCCATTTTGCTGTATTCTTCTTCTTTGACTATATTACAGCTTGCTGTACAGCAAACATAATTGACCACTGTAACTTCCCCCATTGGTTTCTCAAATGCCTATATAAAGCCTCAGCATTACGGCCGCTGCCATGTTGGTTTGCTGGAGCCAGAAGTGACTATATTTGGACGAGAGGGTAGTGCTAGAGAGGAGAGAAGGGCTAGTAAATGCCAAGCTATCCAAGTTACAGTCTACATCTTTGGCTCATTCATTAGCTGAAGAATAAGCTTTTCCATCGTGGTTCTATCTGTTGTGGTTACTGACTGAAGTTGTGTATTTGTCAGAATAAAGTAGTTAAGAGAGCTTGTATCTCCATTGAGAGAGTGTTGGGTGAACGACATGTACTGGCTAACTTAAACTAAACGGTCTTCTCATCATAATGGCCCCCCACTGTCCCTTTGCAAGAAAAACAGCAACGGTCATGACTCCTATGCAATGGCTGACAATGATGTATAATGTGTGAAATGATGTACGACAGGACGACATGTATGACAGGAAATATTGAACCAGGTCATTTCCTGCTGAATTTAACAACAAACGTTACCTCCAACAGGAACGTGAATTCACAGGGTAGAGCAAACAAGGATTTGGTGAGTATTTCGAATGATTTTGCATCAAACTTGCATATAAATTTTGAATGAGTAAAAAAACGTATAGTAATGTGCATTGACTGCAGAAAAAAAGCTATTTTTAAGTGTCGGTTAAAGTCTGATTTATAACAGGTGATGATCCTAAATCCAGCTTTCATGAAATATGTTCATGAAACGTGGCTGCAAAAGAAGGGCAGGTACCCGTCTACCGGCTTTATGACTTTGATTCTCAGCCTGCAAATTTGTGATGAGGTAGGTTCACATCACACTACCATTATTAATCATGCTATTCCACTTACAGTGTGTGGCAATAAGAAATCGTAATGCTTCAGCAAATACAAGAAAAAAAAACGGTTGAGAGACAAATAACAATTTAGAGTTTAAAAAAATCTTTAAAATCTTTTTTTTTTTAAATAAAAGCATTGCATTTGTGTTCATTTTGAGTCAGGGTAACGTGCCTGCACAATGTGTAAAGCAATACTTCATAATTTGGGAGATCTGCTTTTACGTTTTCTTGATGATTGATAGATAAGAACATGAATAGGATGTTTAATACGTAGCTGGAAACAGAAGCTGGGTAGTTTAAATCAGCATGAGGATTGGAAAAGGGAAACAGCTCTGCTGGCTCTGTCCAAAGGTTAAAAAAAATCACCTAACAGCCGTAACACTGCAGTTAACTGATTAACACATCTTGGTAATGTAGAATGTATAAAACAGAAGTTAGAAAGGGACAGTTTGTTATGTAGCTATTCCCTCATCTCCAGTCTTGCTAATCTAGGCTAACCAGCCTCTGGCTCCAGGAGGAAGTTCAAAAGTGGCTGAAGAGGGTCGTGTTTCAGGTTAAAAAAAAGTGTTCTATGACTAAGAGAGAAAGAGAGTTACATAGAAGGTAATGCTACTTTGCAGTTGTTTTATGTGAATAATGATGTTCACATAAAACAGTTTAATCCAAGGGCCAACTGGACTTGGTTGAAGTTCTTGAAGATGTTTCACCTCTCATCTGAAAGGCTTCTTCAGTTACTAAACTGACTGGTGAACAGAGCCAGAAACCACCTCTCTTAACAGTGAAAGGTGATGTCTCAGGCCACCACCTATAATGTAAACCCAACGACCCACCAACACCAGAGGGAGTTAACGATTCTCTAGGCAAACAGCCCGGGTTAACAATTCTTAATTGATTACACATCTATTTGCATACTAATGACCTACAGAGGCTTATAGTTCCTGCTCTGTCCACCTGTCAGTTTAGAACTGACGAAGCCTTTCTGATGAGGTGTAACTTCAACCAAGTCCAGTTGCCCTTTGGGTTAAGCTTCGACCTGGATAGACTGACAACCTTTACAGACATATGAAACAGCTACTTTTCTCTGAGAAATGTTTGTGAATACTGTTTTTTTTTCATGGGCATACTAGATTTTTTGAAAGCCTTCAAAAGGTTTATCTGTAGATATGCACATTTTAAATTTACGACAAAAAAAAGTTATTAGTAACAGCATATTTTTTGTTCTTCCCAGGTCAGTGTGTTTGGCTTTGGAGCAAACAGAGATGGAGCCTGGAACCATTACTTTGAAATACTCCAAAACAAAATGTTCAAAACTGGAAATCATGCTGGAAAGTATGAATATAAAGTTATTGAACAACTAGTACACTCTGGGAAAATACTTTTTTTTAGAGGATGGTGAATTTCGTTTCTCTCTTTCTGTCTGGTTCTGGATGTGTCAAGCTTATTAACAGAAGCAGCATCAATACTGAATTTTAGAAGAGCATTGAAAATGTGAATGTGCATTTTGCAGTGGTATTTATTAAAGATCCTGTGAGGAACTTTCGGTTTGTGTTGATTTTGGCGCCCCCTGTGGACAAAGTTGTACCTCTAATCTCTTTGCTTAAGTGTTAAAGGTTTTTAACAAAAAAACCCATCCTGCTTTCTTTTAACAGCCATATGTATCATTCACTTTAAATTTTTGCCTGGTAAATGTAAACAAAGGCAGCGTGCAGTTAATCGCTTCTCTGACATCTACCCCCTGCCAGCAGTTTCAGGCATTAAAAATAAGTATATAGAAATAATCAATCTTGTCGCTGTTCGTCTGGTTTGATTTTGTAGGTCATATAGAGTCGTCAGAATTAATTTCAGTCTGTTTCATAACCAGCGAAAAACTCCTCAAAGGGGCTTTAAGTAGGTAACAAAGTTGTTGCAGATAAAAATAAATGAAGTGTTTAACTAGTAGGTTAGGACTCTTGTTTGTTTCTGTTTGCTTGAATGATGTATGTGTATTTCTCTGTATTTTTTGGGCTTATGAGATGAACCATAAGGCTCTCTGTGAAGTCATCCAGTAAATCTATTGGAAAGTAACCAGGAAACTCAGGATCATGTGGACCATTGTCATTATTGTCATTGTTAATTTGTGACAAATAAAATCATTTCATAATAATATTAGTGTAAATTAGTGATTTCTTTGGTGAATAGGCATGTTAAAAGCAGGATGATGTACAGCCAGCAGGTTGGTATGTAAAGGATGATAAACAGCAGGTAGGTCTTTATGTAAGGGATAATGTACAATGAGTGTACAGTCATTACTGCAGCATTAAACACTGAAAGGGTTTATATAGGACTAGAAACCCTACTTTTTCTTTATTGACAGCGTTTAATGAGCTCATCTCCCATTCCATATACATTGGTTATACATTTATTAATTTGATTTTAAACTTAAATAGGTATTAGAATACGTATCAGGAAGGGAAACTGATTTATTTAAACACTTCCTCCACCTCCAGTTACATTTATACCGGGAAAGCTCTAAAAGTACTTAGTTTAAATAAATATATCGATAAGCCATAACATTATTATATAATAGACTTAATATTGTGTAGGTCTCCCTTTTGCCACCAAAACAGCCCTGACCCATCGAGGCATTGGCTCCACTAGACCTCTGAAGGTGTGCTGAGGTATCTGGCACCGGTCCGTTAAGTCCTGTAAGTTTAAGTGTACCTGGTACCAGAGCACCCTAGGCCGTAGATCAATAATCGACTTTGTGGTTGTTTCATCAGACCTGCGGCCACATGTTTTCGACACTCGGGTGAAGAGATGAGCAGAGCTGTCAACTGATCACCACCTGGTGGTAAGTTGGATCAGATGGCGGGGGAGGCTGCGGGACAGACCTGGTAAACCTAAACATGTAGTGAGGGTGAACTGGGAACGTCTGACGGAGGCCCCTGTCCGCGAGGTCTTCAACTCCCACCTCTGGAAGAATTTCTCTTGCATCCCGGGGGAGGTTGGGGACATGGAATCCGAATGGGCCGTGTTCAAAGCCTCCATTGTGGAAGCGGCTACAAGGAGTTGTGGCCAGAAGGCTGTCGGCACCTGTCGTGGCGGCAACCTGAGAGCCTATTGGTGGACACCGACGGTGAGGGAAGCTGTCAGGCTGAAGAAGGAGGCCTTTCGGACTTGGTTAGCCCAGGGGTCTCCAGAGGCAGCAGACAGGTACCGAGTGGGAGGAGTTCGGGGAGGCTATGGAGAAGGACTTTCGGTTGGCCTCAAAGAAGTTCTGGCAAATCATTAGACGACTCAGGAAGGGGAAGCAGGGATTGGCTCAAGCTGTTTTTAGCAGGGGTGGAGAACTGCTGACCCTGACTGAGGATATTGTCGGGCGGTGGAAGGAACACTTTGAGAAACTCCTGAACCCAGCCAAAACGTCCTCTGCTGAGGAGGCAGAATCTGAAGGTCCAGGGGAAGCTTTATCTATATCCGTGGCAGAGGTCGCTGAGGTAGTCAAGAAGCTCCTCAGTGGCAAGGCGCCAGGTGTAGATTAGATTCGCCCTGAGATGCTAAAGGCTCTGGACATTGTTGGGCTGTCATAGCTGGCACGCCTATTCAATGTCGCGTGGAGGTCTCTGGCAGTACCTATGGAATGGGAGACCGGGGTGGTTGTTCCCATTTTTAAAAAGGGGGACCAGAGGGTGTGTCCCAACTATCGGGGTAAAACACACTGCCTCCCGGGTAAAGTTATCTCGTCTTGAGGACAGACCTGTTGTAGAAAAGGCCATTATCTGCACTGGACTTCTCTATCTTTCATCCTGTCTCTCTTTCTCTCGCCCTTACGCTCTCTCTGGTCTCCGCTTCCGCTCTCGCCCGCTCGCGCACTCGCGAGGTGCGGGCAATTGAGCTTCGTCCAATCAGCATTCGAGTTAAGAGACTGTTATAATCTATCGTCTACAACTGCAACGGCTGAGGAAACGGAGACCCAGTGTTCCAGAACGGACTTTAGACAGTCTAGTTGTCAAGATGATCTGTTGAAGTTGTGTGTGCATAGAAACGTGAGTCACAGTTGTTCTATACCTTTGATTAATCATAGTGTCTGTTACTGTTAAGTTTATTGTTTTAGCTAGGTTCGCGGCGAATGTGGCATCTAGACAGCCCAGCATTGAGTCACATGATCAGCTCTTAAAGGGGCAGAACCCCAGTTCATAACTATGCAGGAAATGTGCATTTTTGTCAGCCAGCCTTATTAATACTGCATCAGAATGCCATATTGTCATTATTACTGCATTATATTGGGTTGATGTTCAGTTATGGTCAGTGGTTTATTATTTTCCTTTGATTTTATTCCAGAACCACATAGTCAATGTCAGTAAATTGCCTTCGCAATAAAGACTCCTGATTCCAAAGTCAGACATCTCTTGTGGACTCCTTACCGGATCCCCTGCAGCGGGTCAATCCCCAGTCAAACAGTTTTAGTGATTTTTACACCTGTCAAAGCTTCATTTTTAATTTTTACAGATCTGCATCATGATGTTGAAATTTCGGCTACGGTAAGACCCATTAACTAAAGTAAATCACAAGAAAATCTCTTTCTTTTTCTGTAAACAATGCAAAAAAAGGAAGTCTTAATAAGACGTTCAGGCTGTTCGGCGAAAATGAGCTGTTTAAATGTTTTCACATTTAAAGACTTGGCTGTGTTGCTTGATTTAATCTTCTTTAATTTGAAGTTCATCTACTGAGTTCCTTTTTGTAACAGTTTTTCTGTCTTCTGTCTTCGTAGATGCATCATTCGATTGTTTCAGGTGGCAAGGTGCAATACAGCCAACATCCACCACAGCTGCTTCCTTGTCTGACCCTGATCTACTCCTGTCCCACTGGATTTATCCACCCCGGGCTCCTCATCCTCAGTCCAAACGAGCTCAACCATTGCACTGCACACTTTTTTTATATGTTTGACTGCACAAAATTGAAATAAAAACTTGAATGACAAAAAAAGTCAAATATTGAATGATGGTGATGAGTAAGAATCTAAAATTAAAATGCACAAGGTAAGTTAAAATGACAATAATGGTACTTTATTCTTTATTTCAGACTCTGGGGGATCCATATCACAAAATACAAAAAAAAAAAAACCACACACACAAGTGAAAAAAAAACGTAAAAAAAATACAATGCCTTCCACAATGTTCAAAGTCTAACATACAGACATGTTTGCCAATGGTTCCACAGTCTGGAATAAAATCCGACAGAGCTGCGTACAGGGTTAGCCAGAACAGCGATTAAGTCTTTTCTGACTCAGATGCCCTACACATAAATCTATAAATCAGGTAACGTAAAACAGCAGAGCAGGTAGGTACCCCTACACTGACAAACATATGGCTTGCAATGGAGCTTCTTGAAGCTCTCAGCAGCAGTCTCATGCTGTCGTTATAAGCCACTGTGAGTTTTCTAATGCTGCCTTGTTTATAACGACACCCCAGGTAGGCAGTATACAAAGGTGTACAATATGCTCTAAAGAGTGAGATCTTCACAGATACAGAGCACATGCTAAACTTACGACACAGCATGTTCGCTTGAGCATACAGCTTCCAACTCTGCCTATAGATATCCTTGTCATCAGATAGGTCATTTGCGATAATATGGCCCAAATATGTAATCTCACTGCACACACTGAGTGCAGTGCCAGACAGATAGAAGTCAGGGAAGGTTGACTGTCTGTCTTCTCTACTTCTGACAATCTTGATCTTACTCTTTTTAGCGTTTGCATTTTATATCAAAATAATCACCATACTGTGTGCATATTCTCAGAAGCTGTTGGAGACCAGCACTATATGGGCTAAAAATGACCAAATCATCTGCGTAAATAAGGTGATTAATTAGTGAGTCACCAACCCTACAACCTGTACCACATGCATTTAAAATCAAAGACAAATCATTCATATATATATTAAAAAGAAAAGGAGACAAAATTCCGTCCTGGCGAACACCATTGGTCACATGGAAGGGAACAGATGTTACATTCCCCCATCTCACTCTCATTGCCTGATGCGAGTACCAATAAACCAAGATTCTAATTAAAAAACCAGGGACCCCATTTTTAGACAATTTTACAAATAAATTCTCATGATTAACACAATCGAATGCTTTAGAAGCATCAATGAAGCACATGAACATTGTGGAATTTTTATGTGGAAATTATATTTATCTAAAATTTCCTTTAGTGCAAAAATGCATAAACCAGTGCCATGCTTTCGTTTAAAACCATATTGGTTGTCAGTAGACAGGACGTTCTTCTCAAGTCTACACAGTAGAACTGTCTCCAGCACTTTGTTCGGCTTCCCCACTTTAGCTTTGATAACTGCAGAGAGCAAAGAATCAGGTAACACTCCATGAACAAAAAAACATGTGTAGCATATACCCACCAGTGGGTCCAGTTTCTTACTGGCAAGTTTAATATGTTCAGCTGTAATATTATCCAGACCACAGGCCTTATTATCTCTTAACTTCAATATTGCTTCATGGACTTCGGCAGAAGTGACAATAACACCATCATTAAACTCTACATTATCCACTACAAACAGATTACTTTTTACACATTGTAAGCAGCTACCATGCAGACTTGCTCTCGTGTGGAGCTGCAGGTGTACCATGGCAATTCAGTTCACTCCCACCCCTCATTACCAAAAACCTTGGGGCCTCATAATAGCAGCGAACATAAGTCCCGGCAGGCCAGAGTTTTGGATCGTACATATCAGCAACATTGTTACATTCAGCGGTGATGTGAAATGAGCCATACCTGCTGCGGGCTGACTCGATCTTTCGACACGTCACTGTTTCATTCTCTAATTTCTCAGATAAATAGTCATGTATGTTTGCATCCAGAGAGGGAGAAAACCTAGTGGCAAACAAATTCACAAGCTTTGTTTTCACCACTCCAATGTTGCTCTCAGTGCCGGTTCCAATTATTCCCCCATTCCTCTGCTCACGTTTCAAGTGAGCTTGCTTGTTGTGGGGTTTCGGTGGCACAGTTGCTTTCAGGGCCCCCGACTTTTTGCGACCTTCTTTCACAACAACGCTCTACTGTGGGGACTGTAGTTGTGATCGTGGCGATGTTACTGCTACATCCAGGAGCTCCTGTTGTTGAGCGGAGCCCACCGGCCCCTTCACCCCCCCCCCCCCCCCCCGCGTGAGGTGCTGGCGATCCCAGTGTCCAGAGACGTGACGATCCAGGGGGAGACGTTGTTGACTCCTCCTGACGAACAGGGCCTGCTAGCCCCCGCACCCCCTCTCGTGCAGTGCCAGCAGTCCCAGGGTTGTAGTCCGATGTGCGGTGCGTCTCAACCGCTGTCACTCAGCGATCCATGGCTGCAACAATTGCCCCCAAGTTCTCACTTACTTCTGCCTGTGTTTCCAATGCCCTCCTCAGGCCAGAGACTTCTTGGCTCAGCTGCTTCACTCGACTAAGCAGCGCCGAGGCGTCCATATTGCCAAACCCTACAGGTGGCAGTTCATCCAAGTAATGTGAAACAAACCGCGGAATATTTTCACCACACTCATTTAGAACCTTCAAACAGGCCTTGATATTATTCATGTCCTTCTGCGGGCCTTTGTGTGCGACACAGCTTAGCGTGGTATTCGGGCATACATCAAACAAAAGCCGCTTGGACTCCTCAGTCCACTCAGATGAAAAGTTGTTTGTTGTCAACAAAACAATTTCATCATGGCTTAGTGTCTACATCTTAACCACGATAAAGTTTAACAGTTCATCCACTAAAACCTTCCCATTATCCGTTTTGTAAATTGCAGGTTTTGTGCTAGGGCAAGCAGAGCCTCCAGCAGCAGCACCCACCGCCGCCGCCATCTTGAATATATATGGGTGCCGTAAATACAAGTCTAACTATATACAGAGATTTCAGCCAATAGTGCAGTACAGTCTAATGGTGTGTACACACCATAAGAGATAAAATATGACAACAGAATGTCCAATGATAAGTTGGCCGATGTCATAACAGTGAAGAGGCTTATAAGCCTAGTTTAAGGAGAAACTGTGGCTGTAACTATTTCTGCCTTCCATGTGTGCCAACATTGCTTCTAATTAAAATTGGCTATTGGCTTTAATCTCCTTCATTTTTGCAATACAAGTAGACATATGCTTATTTTATCCTATAAAATATTAAATTGAGCTAATTGCATTTGTACAGCAGACTCAATGAGCATTATTTTCCACTTAATTTATTTCACTCTCTATTGTTCATCACCCGTCTTTACTAAATAAATCAATAGCAAGTGTGAATAAAATACGATAATCAATCAGTAATCAGTAATCAGTAATCAATAAATAATTGACTGAATGACAATGACAATTATCTATGTTTATGTGTGTGTGTGTGTGTGTGTGTGTGTGTGTATATATATTTGGGCTGTCAATCGATTAAAATATTTAATCATGATTAAAAGCATGGTTGTCCATAGTTAACGCGCGATTAATTGCACACTTTTTTACCTGTCGTAAATTTACCTTACAGAGATTTTTTTCAAGTTTTTAATACTTTTATCAACATGGGAATGGACAAATATGCTTCCTTTATGCAAATGTATGTTTATTATTATTAGAACCATCTAGCAGGGCTTTGAGGCTGAACTAGCCATTTAAAAGACTCTTTTTTTATCCTTTTCTGCTCACAGAGGTTTGTTTCTGCTTGCTATCCACAACCGCTGCATCGCTTCCTGATTTCACAAACTACTCTATATATATATTAACATATATTAATACATCACGCCACGACCATCATTCTTGGGCAAAGCTCTATTGCACCCCCAATAACAAATGAAACTAAAGTTCTGTTCCACTACAGTACATTAAAATCAACTCCGGACCAAAAACGACGCCACTGGATCTTTCTGTATTTCCACAGACAGCTAGGCTAGCCTCAGGCTACATGTCGAAGTGTCCTTGGGCAAGACTGAACCCCAAATTGCTCCCGGTGGCATAGTCAACGGGTATGAATGTGATAACTGATTGACAATTGGGGACTTTACGTAGCAGCCTCTGCCACCAGTGTATGAATGTGTGTGTGAATGGGTGAATGTGACATGTAGTAAAAGTACAGTCCATTTACCATATGCTGTGAATGACACAAGTAGGAGCTGTAACCTTTGATCAGTTCATCATAGTTTATAATAACGCAGCACGGGGAGCACATAGACGTGGAACTGTGGGTTAATCACGTGGATCTTTGTCTGTCTGTCACTGTTAACAGAGACTCCAGTCTGCTGTGTAGTTTATATACTTAACTGATAAACGACAGAGCTGTAGAGGAGCATCAGGCTTCACGATCAAACAAAGTTTTATATCACGTCATCACTTCACCCGCTCCCTGCCTCCCTCCGTGCTCCCCCCCTCTCAGCGCTGCAAGTCTGCATCACAGTTTTTATGACATGATTTTTTTTATAGTCTAATGACAGTGAATGAGGCTCCTTGTATATTCACAGGGCCTAAGGCTCTTATAGATTTGTCTTTATGTATTACTGTGTAGGCCTATATTAATTAAAACTTTAAAGATCTAATTTAATTGTGTATTTTTATATTACAGCATGAGTATGCACGCCATGCGCCGCCGCCAAGCCGTCATCTGCCTTGTTCTTTTGTTAATTGTGAAGGACATTTTAATGTTAACCTGTTGATTATGTGTTTTAACTTCTTTAATAGTATATTGTCAATAATCATGGTATAATCAGCTAAGGTTAATTGCAAGGATATTGTCTACCCCTCTCCAGGGTCTTGTACATGATTTACTGTTACTCCTTCTGTCTGAGAGAGATAGTTAGTGGCCTTGTTTGGGGCTTAGAGCTCCAAGGCAAGAGACGGGGGCGCTCAGCTGAGAGCAGACAAACACTGAAGGCTGCTCTCCGCCAAATGTGCTAATAGATATTAGCAAAAGAATTGAAGACAAGAAGAAGAAGAATTGTATTACTCCACAAAGAGCGGTCGTCATCATTACGAGCTTTGATAACACCAGGAAAACCCTGGTGGAAACAACGTGACGATGCACATTAAAAAGTTTTTCCCAATACGCCACGCAGACGTTAATAGGCTCCTGAATGAACCATCAATGAATTACCTTTCTATAGCCTACACTGTGCGTTTACCAAGCGGCAACCTCCGGTGTTGAAAAATGAAGCCAATTCGGAAGTGCAAAAAACTGCAGTTCCTCGAGTGGCCACTTGAGGCTGGCTCCAGAAAACAAGAAATAACATTACAATGGGGAAAATGCCATTTTTACAGCTGAAATAAACATGTTTACAGCCTGGTACAAAAAACGGTTTTGTTACAAATAGCTAATTTTATTGTTCAAGATAACTGTACAGGGGGTGAATTTTTTTTATAACATACCAGTTTTAATTATATTAAGCCCTAAATCATAGGGGCTGGATCACTTGATTGACAGGTGGATCCTGCTGGCTGTCTGCTAGAGGTCAACACAGACACACAGACACTGAGCTTAACTTCACCTGTTTGTTGGAGACTTTTGGGGATTTTTTCATTCAAAGTTTGGACAAATAATCTGTCTCTGTGGGATTTATGGAACTTTATGGCTGTGCAACAAGTCTGAGCTCCAGCTTTTCGGTGAGTTAAGTGTTACTGTATTGAAATATTTTTAGCACTAAGTAGCAGGCATACTGTGCTTGCTTTAGCTGCTTGTTAGCCTTTACAGTGTTTATCAAACATTTACGGTGCAATTCAGGCTTCAAGACGCTGCTTCAGAAACCAATGGGTGACGTCACTGAGACTACGTCCATTATTTATACAGTCTATGGCGTTTACAGAGCAGTCTGTAAGATGCATTACAAATAGGCAGTACTGTAGCCCAGTGGTTCTCAAAGTGGGGTCTGCGAACCATGGCCTGGGGGTCTGCAAAATAATTATAATACATTAATAATAAAATATAAAATTGTGCTGTATCGTTAAAAACTGCATGTCTACAGATGAGAACCATTTAGGGCCAGAGTATTAATGCTGTCAAGTTGAATCCACAAGAATTTTGAAAAAATGACACTCTGTTTTTAAGTATATAGGCTTAGTTGTATTAACATGATTCAAACTGAAATCTTTTTCTGTTTATCATTGATAAAAGTTGATTAAAGTTACGTGCGCAGAAATGGATCTTGTAACCCATTGCTGGCGGTCTCCTAGGGCGTCACGTTCTGGGGAGCGCTGGCTTGGGCCACACACGTTTTGAATGAAGGTGCAGCCCTAAAATGTTAGTAAGCATATGCCTAATCAGTGTTTCAATTGTGAGGGGGTCCTTGGAAAATGTTCACTGGGAAGTGCTGTAATGATCACATCTGTCTGGGTGGAGGGGATGATTATTATCACGAAATTGTTTTTAATGAAACGGACAGCTTTGCTGGTTACTGATTCAAACATAAATTGCACAATGGTGGTCCTCTCCTCCTCCAAGCCGCTGGTCAGAGACAAAGCATCACACTCACGGGAGCGGGGACAATAATTAAGCACAGTAGAAGGCCCAAAACAGGAGCAGAGCTGGAATACGAGGGCATTTAATTCACTGTTCCTGTTCCTCCAAAGCATGTCGTTCCTTTAAAGCTGCAGTCCGAGTACAGGAACGCGTCACATGGCCCGCAAGTGCTCACAAACACGTACAGTGAACTTATATTGGGAGAGAAGGTTGTTACAGTGGCAGTTCAAAAACCTCTTACAAATGAGAAGAGAGTCTAAGCATATGACAGTTGGTAGTAACCAAAGATTGTATATATAGATGGACGACATGACAGCTCCCTAAAAGTGAAGCTAAAACATTTTGAGCGCCCCCTGCTGACTTGCTGCAGTATAAAGCCCAAGAGTAAATCACGTCCCTGGGAAATGGGATGACGAATTACAGGCAGAGCACAGCAAGCTGAGATATGTGATGAGACCGGCTGGCCTTCACTACCTCCCAGGCAGAGCGCCTCTTCAACCCCGGTAGTTGGTAAGACACAGCGGTGGACAGCTGCGAAAGGGACAGCAACAAACCTCCCCAACAGTGCAGTGGCAGCTAGTGCACAACAGATTTACTCCACTGTTGCTGGACCCTGGATCGTCTGTTGAACACATGCTCTCTGGATGCAGATGTGTTTATCAGTGGCCCTATACCACCGGTCAGAAAAGCAGATGAGAGATTCAGCAGGTTGCTGGCACTGAATCAGTGGCTTGTATCTGCTTGTGCTGTTTATTCAGTGCACTTTATTGACAATTTCAACATTTTCTGGGAACACAGACATCTTTTTAAATCAGATGGAATTTGCCTTAACAAGTCAGGAGTAAAACTGTTCACCTCTAACCTAGTTTACTCCTTGCGTCACCCATCAGTCCTCAATGCCAAGGACAAGGACAAGAGACAAGAGGAATCAGCACGGAAAGAAGACATAACATTTCACAGTGGAAACCTCGAGGAAGAACCCTGTCTGTCCCTGCCCGAGGAGAGAACTGGAGAGATATCAGAGCCGAGAGGAGGGGACTCCACCCCCCTCCAACCCTGGAGGCTTCCAACACAGCCATTACAGCCACAACGCCCTCCCCCTCCTGCTCCCCAGCGGCATCATGCTCTGTCTGCCCAGCCTGATAAGGTTGATATGGTTGCTTGTGTTCAAAATGTACCAAGCTCAAACTGATATGTGGAGGGTCCAGGCTGTAAGGATAAAGGCATTCATGACTCTTTCCAGGATAAGCCCGGGCTCTGTATGCCAATAGGTTCCACAATTTCTGTCCTGATAGGTAATAGAAAAAGAAAGGCGATTCTACTGCGAAATAGGAAGAACTTACGTGATTCTGCAAATTAAGCGTCCATTCCTTTTGAGCCACAATCTGTCCCAATCATTTGGTCAGATAAGGCTCCTCAGACATTAAAGCTGGCTTTAATAAACATCAGATCTTTGGCAGGGAAAACATTTTTAATCAATGATTTTATTACTGAGCACAAACTTGATTTTATGTTTTTAACTGAAACTTGGTTAGACCAATATAACAGTGCAGCTGTTCTTATTGAATCAACCCCTCCCAACTTTAGTTTTATAAGCGAGGCTAGAGTGCACAAGAGAGGAGGTGGAGTTGTAATTTTGTTTAAAGAGTCCTTCCAATGCAAGCAGTTATTCTTTGGAAATTTTGCTTCTTTTGAATATGTGGCTCTTCAGCAGAAGACCTCCCCTCGGACCATGCTCCTGAATATTTACAGGCCACCTAAATACTATGCAAACTTTTTGATGACTTAATGAAATGCTGTCTTTGATCTGCATTGACTTTGACTGTGTTGTAATTGTTGGAGATTTTAACATCCATGTTGACAACTCTCAGGACAGAGGGACTAAAGAACTGTGTTGCAATCTTGACAACTATGGGCTGACTCAGCATGTGACAGAGCCCACCCACAATAAGGGGCACACTCTGGACTTAATTATCTCCAAGGGTCTAAACATTTCCAAGATTGTGGTGACAGATGTTGCCCTCTCTGATCACTCCTGTGTTTTCTTTGAGAGTGTTATCTTTGTGCAGACAATTACTCAAACAAAAGCAATTACAAAACGTATCACTGAAAACACCAGCGACATTTTTAACCAGGTTTTCTCTTACACACCTGCCCCATCCTGGGTCTCAGTCAATGACTTAGTAGATAATTTCGATTCTAAAATTGCAAATGTAATGGATACCATCGCTCCCACTAAGACAAAGATTGTCTCTGGTAGGAAAAGATCTCCTTGGAGAAATGCCACACTGGTAAGAAATGAAAAAAGAGAGTGTCGGAAAGCTGAACGCAGGTGGCAAAAAACAAATCTTCAGACTCATTATGACATCTATAAAGAGAAACTTTACGCATTTATAATTCACAACTGAGGAATGCAAGGCAATCGTTCTTCTCTGATATCATCACCAAGAACAATAATAACACACGTGCCTTTTTTGCTATTTTTGACAGGCTAACAAACCCTCCCATGTCAGTAGCACCTGAACTTCACTCAGCCTGGGCCTGCAATGAATTTGCCTCCTTCTTTACAGAAAAAATCAGACAAGCAGTCAGTAACTCAATATCAAGTTCAGGATATGTGCTGTGTTCATCTAAAACCAATTTAAACACCATGACACAATTTTATCTGATTAACAATAAAGACCTGCAGGGCATTATACAACACCTAAAATCCTCCCACTGCTGCCTTGATATTATGCCTACAGATTTTTTCCAAAAGGTCTCAAAAGTCATGGCATCAGATCTGATACAGACTGTAAACTTGTCTCTTCCCTCAGCTGTCTTCCCACAGGCCCTGAAAACAGCAGTCATCAAGCCACTGTTAAAAAAGAACATCCTAGCCAAGTCATTCAATCTACCATTAGTAAGATAATCGAATAGGCTGTCTTTCAACAGTTGAACCACTTTTTGACAGTGAACAACTACTTTGATGTCTTTCAGTCAGGCTTTCAACCACAACACAGCAATGAGACAGCTCTCGTCAAGTTGATTATTGACATCCGCTTAAACACAGACAGTGGTAGAGTTTCAGTCTTAGTACTACTCGATCTTAGTGCTGCATTCGACACAGTTGACCATAAGATATTACTCGACCGTCTGGAAAACTGGGTTGGACTCTCTGGCACAGTATTAAACTGGTTTGGTTCTTATTTAAAGGACGGGGACGACTTTGTCTATAGGTAACTTTACATCTGAGCAAAGAAAGATTACATGTGGAGTTCCCCAAGGCTCCATTCTTGGGCCTCTTCTGTTTAACATCTACATGCTTCCACTGGCTCAGATTATGGAAAACAACAAAATTAGTTACCATAACTATGCAGACCACACACAGATCTACATCACAATGTCACCAGAGGACCATAGCCCCATACAAGCCCTAGTTAAATGCATTGAACAAATCAATGAGTGGATGTGCCATAATTTTCTTCAGTTGAACAAAGACAAAACTGAGGTAGTTATTTTTGGAGCTAAGGAGGAGTGATTAAAAGTCAGCGCACAGCTTCAATCATTAGTGTTGAAAACCACTGACCAAACCAGAAATCTGGGTGTAGTCATGGACTCAGACCTGAATTTTCAAAGCCTCATTAAAACAATAACAAAGTCGGCCTACTATCACCTCAAGAATATATCCAGGATTAAAAGACTTATGTTTCAGCAGGATCTAGAAAAACTGGTCCATGCATTTATCTTCAGTCGACTCGATTACTGTAACAGTGTCTTTACAGGTCTCCCTAAAAAATCTATCAGACAACTGCAGCTGATTCAGAGTGCTGCTGCTCAAGTCCTCACTTAGACCAAGAAAGTAGATCACATCACTCCAGCTCTGAGGTCTTTACACTGGCTCCCTATCTGTCAGAAGTAGACTTCAAAATACTACTGCTGGTTTACAAAGCGCTGAACGGTCAGGGGCCAAAACACATTTGTGATCTACTGACACAGTACGAACCATCCAGACCACTCAGGTCGTCAGGGACACTTCTTTTAAATCAAGCCTGAAGACTCACCTGTTCACTGCTGCTTTTTATTAAACTATTTTAATACATTTAATTTAATAACTGTTCTAATTATTTATATCTGCACTGTAGCTTTTACTATCATTTTTTTATATTTTGGCTTCTGTTTTTGCTGTTTTTAGTTTATTTTCACTTTGCTTTTTAATGTCTTGTTTTATGATGTTTTTAGCAACTTCAACGGATCTGACAGATTGTGGAAGATGATTCCAGAGAGTCGGGGTTACAACAGCAAATGCATGGTCACCTATTGTTCTGGTATTAGAATGTGGGATTGATAGCAGGCCGAGATTAGAAGAGCGGAGAGGACGAGAAGTAGAATATGGGACTAGAAGGTCTGAAATGTAACTGGGGGTGAGGTCATGTAGTGCTTTATATGTAATTAACAGGATCTTGTAGTTTATTCTTAATTTTACAGGAAGCCTATGGAGGGCTGCAAGAACAGGGGAGATATCGGACCAACAACTGGTTCTAGTTAATAATCTGGCAGCTGCATTTTGAACTAACTGTAAACGGTTGAGAGATGATTTGCTGAGGCATGTGTAAAAGGAATTACAATAATCCAGGCGGGAGAAAATAAAGGTGTGAATTAATAGCTTGAGATCAGAAGAGGAGAGTATTGATCTGATTTTTGCAATATTTCTTAGCTACAGGAACCAGGACTGGATGAGCTTAGTGATGTGAAGGTCAAAAGACATACACTGATAAAATATGATTCCGAGATTCTTAGCTGTAGGTTTGATATTTGATTGAAGTGGGTGGTGAAGTTATCTGGTCCACTAAAAAGTATTTCAGTCTTATCAGGTGGAGGTGGAGAGAGCTATGGGACCTGAAAGGATTAAAAAGCTATGCTGAGTTAGACAGTTCTGCTTGACAGGTAATTACCCCAGCTTCATTTCTGCTGTATTTGTTTTCAAAATATGTTTCGAAATTGCTAAGATGTCTGTGGTTACTGTGACGCTGTGTTACGTTGGTGTTGCGGTCAGGCTAATGTTAGCTTGTTCTCAATGCGGCTGCTGTTCAGCATTGTTTCATGGCGGGGTAGCTGAAAATATCTTTGTGAATTGCCCAGGCAGTGTTACTGTTTCGGACTTTCTCCTGATAGTTCTGTTCATGGCTAAATGTTCACAACATCAGTGTGTTACTGCTTAGTTGGTGCTGTTTTTTCCACAGTCTCTGTTAGCTAAAAATTTGAACAAATGCTTCGTTAGCCAATGCGTTTCTTAACAAGGCAACAACTCACCTAGCAGCATTTTGTAACTCTGCCAGTTGTACAGATGTAAACTAATTCAGCAGACTGATTTTCACAATCACAACAAAAATACAAGCTAGCTATGGCACAGTCACTTTCTGCATCCTCAAGATAGCAACACTCCACCTTTTTGCCTGACCATCTTTACGTGTCATCTTTACGTGTCTTGCCATACAAGCCATACATGCATTTAACAGCAAAATACATAGAGAGCTTTTTCACAAACAACGCTATTATAACCAAATCAACACATTAAAAATAAAACAGCTTTAACACCTGCTTTCCTCTTCTTTACCTCTTTTACCCCACTTTCTCTTGTTTAGTGAGAGAAGTAAGCTTTACCTTGCTCTGCCATGATTTTATATCTGGGATGCAATGGTGTCGGGGCCATTCTTATACTCATGCAAGTGCTCATTGGTGAGCCTGGTTTTAACAATGTTCGTAGTAGAGAAAGCTGACTCACAGTTGTGCACATCAATCAGTTGCATCTGGAGCGGGTTGCACCAACTACTCTTTACTAAGCCTAGTCCTAACTGCTAAATCGGTCTTTGTTAAGACCAGTCTTTAGAATGGACTTTACCTCAGTTGCACCAATTGGACTTAAGCCTGGTCTTAACTATGCCCAGTCTTAGCGATGCGCATTCATGTGAATGCCCACGTTAGCGTCCGCTGCTAGGATACACTATTAACTTTGTCCACTATTTTGCTAATTTGTTGGTAATTGCTCATCATTTTCTGTGATGGAGGATCAGAGAAAAAAATTTGAATTAATTAATTTTTACTGACATTGAAATTAGAAAATTAGTAGTACAGTAATAGTAATAGTAATTGTACAGCCGCCACAAAAATGTAAACTGCCAAGCAGTCAAATATTGTTACCAACAAGAAGAAACAATTGACATGGAAGGGGATAACTGATGCTATTGTGTTCCCCGCGACCAGCCCTCTCGGCCCAGGAGACTCCGCTGTACACCCGTCGAGTGCAGTTCCGTCGGTCCAGCTCACCAGCCCACTCTTCTTTGTTAGTTCAGGTTTTTAAAAGGTGTATAAAAATAACAGTGTGTGTGTGTCAAAGTCTGTTTTCTCAGTCATGGGTTTTTAAGAGATGTTTTGCCTTCGGCGTCTTCCTCGTTCTCCGTCGAAATCATGCCAGCAACTCAGTCATACCAGGTGCGACTGATATCGGCTAATGAGCCAAAGCCACCACCCCCCATCTGTGACGACCGTTCTGACCCTGCCTCCTACCTACCTAAACCACACCTATATAGAAGACCTCATCCATTACAGCTTATCATACCACATCATTGTGGACATTTTTGGAGAGGATTCCCCTGCCTCCACTGGTTTGGTTTGGGTGGAGAGAGTGTCTCTGCAGAGGTGGATGTTTACACCACAAGCGAGGACAGTAACATTTCTGTGAATTGCGAAGGTGTGTATTCCACATTAACTACACATTTAATTTGATGAGATGAGTGCTATCACTCTGCTTCAGCTTTTCCACCTATTCCTGTTCTATTTCATATAGTCTTTGCCCTTTAAGGCTATCGCTAGCGGGTTTATCCCTCGTGCTTGCGCAGCACTGAAAAAACTTTAGTCCGCCTGCGTGATGGGCCTCACTCACGGCCTCATTCTGACTATATTGCCGTGAGACCATACAATCGGTTCCCAGTTTTTCTTTGGTGATATTGACAGCATTGAGAAACTACCTTCTAATATTATCATGGCTACTTCCGGAACCATCAGGATCTGTTCTGAGCGTCAGACCGGTTATATCATGAGCTTCGACCTGCACACCTGCGGTGAGGCTTGTCTCAGCCCAGAGCACGCTGGTCTGGCGCTCACACCTCAGGCTAAGTGCCCTTACTGCAAGCACCTACCTCTGGAAGAGAAGCAGCGTCGAGTTGATGCCTTCACTATCGCTGCTGAGGATGTAAGTAAGTAAGTAAATAAGTAAAGCTTTATTTATAGAGCACTTTTTAAAACACCAGGTTACAAAGTGCTTCACAAACACAGGAACAAAAACAAATAAAATGTAAAATCACAAAACCAAACAAGGCAAAAAACAAATAAGCCAAACAAGAACAAACTTAAACACAAGAAAGGGATGGGGAGCGACAAGAAATCTTGTCTATACAAATGGGTTTTTAGATGATTCCAGAGAGTCGGGGCTACAACAGCAAATGCATTGTTACCTTTTGTTTTGTTATTATAATAATAATAATACATTTTATTTATAGAGCGCTTTTCAGGGCTCGAAGACGCTTAGAATGTGGGATTGATAGGCCGAGATTAGAAGAGCGGAGAGGACGAGAAGTAGAATATGGGACTAGAAGGTCTGAAATGTAACTGGGGGCGAAGTCATGTAGTGCTTTATATGTAATTAACAGGATCTTGTAATTTATTCTGAACTTTACAGGAAGCCCATTGAGGGCTGCAAGAACAGGGGAGATATCGGACCAACAACTGGTTCTAGTTAATAATCTGGCAGCTGCATTTTGAACTAACTGTGAACGGTTGAGAGATGATTTGCTGAGGCATGTGTAAAAGGAATTACAATAATCCAGGCGGGAGAAAATAAAGGTGTGAATTAATAGCTCGAGATCAGAAGAGGAGAGTATTGATCTGATTTTTGCAATATTTCTTAGCTACAGGAACCAGGACTGGATGAGCTTAGTGATGTGAAGGTCAAAAGACATACACTGATAAAATATGATTCCGAGATTCTTAGCTGTAGGTTTGATATTTGATTGAAGTGGATGGTGAAGTTATCTGGTCCACTAAAAAGTATTTCAGTCTTATCAGGATTTAAGCGAAGAAAATTTAGAAACATCCACTCTTGGATAGCGGCCAAACAATTGTGAAGGAAGAAAGTTGGTTCAGGTTATTTGGATTTGCAGAGAAGTAGATTTGTGTATCATCGGCATAACATGGGTAAGATATATCATGAAATTGGCTAAAGAAATTACTGAGAGGAAGCACGCATCGTGAAAACAGAATTGATCCAAGGACCCAACCCCGTCGAACTCCACACAGGAGAGGAGCAGACGAGGACACAAGGTTATTGATGCAGACTTTAAAGTATCTGTTACTCAAGTATGACTGAAACCATTTTAAAGCTGTGTAAGCAATGCCGATGCAGTTTTGTAGTCTATTAGTCTATAGTAAAATGGCATGGTCGATGGTGTCGAAGGCAGCGGTCAGGTCCAGAAGGATAGCTATGGAGTGTTCACCTTTGTCAGCATGCATGAGAATGTCATTAGTGATCTTTAGTAATGCTGTCTCAGTGCTGTGTTTGTTGCGAAAGCCAGATTGGAATGTATCAAGGATATTGTTACCCTCAACAAACTTTAGCAGTTGGTCTGTGACAACTTTTTTGAGGAATTTGGATAAAAATGGAAGCTTTGGGATTGGTCTGTAATTTTTTAGCTGATTTGGGTCTAGAGAGGCAAGCGAGTAATTGATAATAGAGAGGAGGCTGGGGCCTACAACAGGCAGAACAGATTTCAGAAATTTTGTGGGAGTTATGTCACAGGAGCTAAAAGAGGGTCACATATGAGCTGCTGTGTTAAATAGGGTCTGCAATGAGATGGGAGCAAAATACGGACAGTGAAATAGGACAGGTAAATGGGGCAGGGGGTAAAATTCGACCTCAGACCATCGATGAAGCAGGAAAGGCAGGAGGAGATGAACTTACAAGTTGGTTAATTGTATTAAAAAGGAACCTAGGATTGTGTTTATTATCACAGATCAACCCAGAGCAGTAGGCAGCTCGAGCATCTTTTATAATTTTGTTCAAATTAAACAATAGCTCCTTCATCAGGAGGTGGTGAACTTCAAGTTTTGATTTTTTTCCAGTCGCGTTCTGCCTTCCTTTTTTTTTTTTTTTACTATGCTGCGCTGTCGTTGCAGGGGATCCTGTGTTGCGTCATTGCTCGTGTCTCTGTGGCTGGGCATGGTGAGTTATGGATTTGTTAATTGAAATAGCTGTGTTTGTGCTTGTGGTACGGAACGGACCCAGTGAGGCACGGACTACATCCTGCTTCGCCTTTAACCCACTAGTGATAGACTTAAAGGGCGAAGCCTCTACAAAATAGAAAGTTAGTTACGTATCTTAACTCCAGTTTCTATGAGTATAGGCGCAGCCCTTTAAGCTATGGGCCTCATTTGTTCCTTTAAATGGCTGAAGAAAAAGCTGTTTTATTTTTGGGAGCCGATTGTATGGTCTCACGGCAATATATAGTCAGGATGAGACCGTGAGTGACGGCCATCACGCAGGCGGGTGTGAACTAAAGGTTGCCAGTGCCGTGCAGTCATGCAAGGGATAAACCCACTAGCGATAGCCTTAAAGGGCTGTGCCTATACTCATAGAAGCTCATAGAATATATTCAGCTCCCAGTTGCTTACTGATGTTAACCTTGTTTGTGCCACAAGCACAGCAGGCCTGTTTGCGTGCTCTCCCTCCTCGACATCTGCTCCAGACAACGCTGCTGTTTATGGGCGCTTAAACAGACTGATTTGTATGGAATTAGATTTGTGCCAAAATAATCAAACAAAACTTTTTAAATATCAAACAAAAATACGAATTTGAAAGAGAATAAAACTCACCCAAGCAAAAAAAAAGTAATCTCAAAATTAAAACTTATCACTTTATCACAAATTATCTGGGTAATTGTGTAAAGTATTGGTCTTTTACTCTTTTCATAACATATCATTTTGTTTACAGTTGACTTTATTTCTTTCTCACTGCTGGCTTTACGTTTGCGCTCCCTGATTTTTTGTTTGGAGTTTTGGCACAAACCTCTCGGGTGGGCGGGTTCTTTAAGGGGTGCATCCCCATTGGCTAATGAGTTTTTGAGTGACAGCTCCATAGCTGGATAGCTCACTGAGTGCGCCGGAAGTTGTTCAGCAGCGCACCAAGTTCTGGCCCAACGGAGACACGTAAACGAACCAACGACATATATGTTGTCTGTGTCTTACTAGACGTTTTGTTGTTTTGTTCTGTTGTGGTTAGTAAGTTTTTATTGAATTAACGTTAGCTAACGTTAGCTATTGCTATCAATAACGATTGCTAGCTAGCTAACCACACACACACATACACACTAGTACTAACTTTACAGAAAATCGGGCAGTGAAGGTAGGATTTTAAATGCAGGATTTTATTTGTAATTAAGTATTTTTACATGTGGCATTGATACCTTTGCTTAGGTAATCTGAGTACTTCGGGCCACAGAATCTGCTGGTTAACCAAATACCGAGTAACACCGGCCTGTTTTCTTTTCTGGGTAACTTAGATATGTTAGTGCATGTGATTTTTTTTTTTTTTTAAAAAGCATGTTAATTTGCTATGACAATCACTGGAGGCTGAATGTATCTTGACTGTCATCTTCACTTTGTAGAACAATGTAACATTGTGTAACAGAGCAGGACCTACACAACAATGCAATCCCAGGTAGGTCAATACATGGTGTATTATAACAGATTATGATCCAGCTAATACATCGCAATGTCACTTCAAAGCCCTGCTAGATGGTTCTCTGGACAAGACAAAAGTTATTTGTTTTTACTGTCGATGTGAACTGAGTTACCACCGGCAGTGTTTCTGCTACATACATTTTGCCGGTTGTTCGCCCGCTCTCCTTGTTGAGGAAGAGCACTGAAACAGTGACAGGAGTCCCAGGACATCAGGACGCTCTCTGTCCGCACACAATCATATGCAGTTCTGTAACGCAATGTAAACATTCCTACTGTGTATCTCTGTATGTCCCTATTGTAAATGCATTGTTTGTTGCTGTTTATAAAGCTTATAAAAGGTGCAGATGTCATTCGGTAACGATCGATCGTTTTGATCGCTACGTAATTCATAAAGTCCCTCGTGCACACGCTGCTCACGTGCTGTGAGAACTGAATTGTGAGAGAAAATATTTAACTTTTTTGACTTAATTAAAAAGACTGCCGATGAAGACAGTCAACACAGCAGACAGAGAGACAGACAGAAAGAGGGGGCGGGGCCAGAAGCTATGCAGAGGTGCAGGTGTGTTGGGGGGACTGAAGCGAAACAAAGAGATCAGATTAAAGTAGGTTGTGAATTAAAACGTGAATTAAGGTGAAGAAGAGAGTACAATTAAACTGTGGAAGGAAGAAATAAGCATCTAGAAAGAGGGTAATCCAGACTGAGTAAGTCTACATGTGATGTGCTTCTCACAGAAATCATTGATGCGATGATCGCCATGTTATGCTTTCAGCATATTTTTTGAGCATGCAGTACCTTTGAGGTTATTCTGTAGAATATTCTGGACAGTATTTGTCATTGTTTTGGAATGTTGCAATAATAATAAACATTTGCATAAAGGAAGCATATTTGTCCATTCCCATGTTAAGAGTATTAAAAACTAAAAAAAAATATCTCTAAGGTAGATTTACAACAGGTAAAAAATGTGCGATTAATTTGCGATTAATCACGAGTTAACTATGGACAACCATGCGATTAATTGCGATTATATATTTTGATCGATTGACAGCCCTAGTTTAGTTCCATTGCCTTCATTTCCATGAGTGTGTTTATTTGCATTAGTTAATTGTGTGCCTTTAGTTTATTTACATTAGTTTTATGTATTTATTTGCATTACTTTATTTGTTTGTGCATTTTTGACTTATTTTCAGTAGTTTGGTTGTCTTGCATCTTCTTTGGGTTTTGGTTTTGTTGTGTTTATTATTTTGTGATTTTAAAGTAGAAATAGTAAAGTAGTTGTTTTAACGTTGTTTAATAAACATTGGTCTTATAAATGTAACCAGTCTCTTGACCAGTGGTATCACAACCTTGTGTGACCTTCTATCTTAAAACTTGCTGACTCCACTTTTACGCCCTACTCCTGCCACAGTTACATGTTTTGAAATTAATTAGTTATTTATTATTAATCCTTTAAATCGCTACAGGTGAATAGAACTGTCTACAGCCGGTATCTAAACTCAAAAGTTTTAACTTACATGACATTCTCATTAATCCAAAGTAAGTGTGAAATAAATTAAAAAATCTGTCCAGAGTCCAATGCTATACAGGCATTGATTGATTGATTGTGTGCCCTGCCCTGATTGTTTTCACCTGCCCTTGATTGTCTCACCTGTGTCTGATTAGCCTCACCTCCCAAGTTTATTTAGTCTTTGTGCTCCCCTGTCTCTGTGCTGGTACATTGTCTTTGTCTCTGTATGTGATAACCGTATGCAAGTCTTCTTGTGTTTGCTGATGTCTCGTTTTGGATTTTTGGAATTTTGGATTTTGGATTACCCGGCTCCTTGTGGTTTTGCCTGTTTTTGTTGACTCTTCAGTTGGATTTTTGTTTTATTAAATCATTTATATCTGCATCTGGGTCCTCAACTTTTTGGGAACATCGAACCCTGACAGTGTTTCTCTATTGCTCTTTTTGTTCTGTTTGATGCTAATGATTATTTAGCATGGCAAAAAGGGCAAATGTTCAAACGACACAAATTATTTATATTGGTAGGAACTGGAAGTTGAAAATAAATCCAAAACAAATGTGATGACGTAAACATGCAAATGAAAAGCCGTGCAGCGAAAAGCCATTGATGAACATCTTTTGGACTTTCTTATGTGTTTTTGAATTTGCAGCCTGTTTCTCCTATAAAAAATCGCTAAATAGCTTTGACAGACAACATTTAAGTTATGTTTAGTAGGCAGGCTATTTTTTACCCCCTATCTGCGCGATGGGAAGAGTAACAGCTCCATCAACGATGTGGATTATATCATAAAATAACCATTAATTGTAGACAAGCATATCTTTCATATACGTAATGAGTGAAGTCACCGTCTCCTGTATGTCTGCTTAGCGTTAGGCAAGAATACAGAAGTGCAGATTTGGGGTAGTCGCTAGTTAGTCGCTTGTTGCCGAGTCAGGTGATAAGCGACGCAGACAGACAAAGCGCAGCTGTACTTCTCCGAACTTGATCTGTAGAAAGAGTGTGTTTAATACAATAACAGATACACATCTTGCCTCCCAGAATATTGTGATGTGTAGAAGGAAAATCTGGTGGACTTAATAAATTTTTTTTTTCTTTTTCCTTTTCATTGTCGTTTTTACCGTCTGGAGCTGAGGGTTAAAGAGGAACAGGAGCCGCTGCAGCCACTGGATCTTTTTCCTTGTTTCAGATTGATTGTCAACACAGCCTGTCATGTACATGATGTAGGCTACAGTCCTTTATGTCCGTTTAGATTGCACAGATTCTTCTTGTTTTGTGTGTATTTTCTTGAACATAATAAAAGACCAAAATAGAGACAATAAAGTATATGTTATTGGTTATAAACACATTTATGCACACTGGCATGTTGTAAACAGAGTCCAATGAAAGAGATCCAAGCAGCCACGTATGAAACTGTTTCTGTGAATTTAAAGTCCGACTGATGCAGTAAATGAAACTTGAAAATGTAATAGACTTATCGCTCTTAATGACTAAATATATTCTTTAAATATGAATAATGACGGAAGAGGGCTTAAAAACAATATAATAAAAGAGACAGTACTTTATTGATCCCCAGAGGGGAAATTCGGATGTTGCAACAGCACAAAGACAAGTAGCAAGAAGGCAAATACAAATAGAAATAGATCAAATAAAAATAAAATATAATAAGAGGTATACAACTGGTATACATAAGTGACAATCTAAAGTGACATGGTATGGGATAAAATGACATATTTGGGTAATAGCAGAAACATTTAGCAATATGAAATGGTACATTACAAAGTAAGATATAGTGCAACTTTATATCGTGCAAGTCAAATGTGGAAACTTTGTGTAAACCACACCCCTTCTTTATCAAAGGATGTGCCAATCCTACTCTCAGGAAAGTATGCATATGTGGCCATGTAGATGTTTATCGTGACCCTCCGACACTCTTACGAGGACACTTAGCCTGTAGGACTATATGATTGCTTACGAGTTGCGTACGTAACTGGACAAAAACAAATTTACTCTGATCAGGTAAGACAGATTTAAAATGCATCTGCTAATGTACTATGACAACAGGAAACTACAGGAAATGATGATAATAAGCTGTACCAGCAATAGGATGTAGGGGAGTCCGGGGCATCTTGTCACACAGGCAAGTTGTCACATTGTTAATATTTTCACCATAGGAGGTCGCTACTTAAAATTCGAATACTAGTTTTGTGCATCTACATGGTCTGATGTCATATCCTGTCTGTGACAAGCAAAACACACTGAGGTGGGGACTTCTTAACCATTTTTCACATTCTAAACTAAAACTAAAGAAATTAACTTGACATTTTTTGTTATAATCTTCTTCTAGTGAAAAATCTTCACAATTATATATTTTTACTTGGTAGAGGAGAGAATAAAGTGTCTTGTTATACTTTTGCTAATGACCAGCTTTAGGCTAGCTTTAAGATATAGCAAACAATAGCCAACATGGTGGTTTGGGGCAACTTGTCTCAGTGATTTTGGGGCAAGTTATCACGTGACAACTTGCCCCAAAAATCACTATGACAAGTTGCCAGTATACATAGACAGAGAGTCTGCTTGTCAACTGTTGTCATATGTAATTTTGATTTTGGGAATGTGTTTTTAAAGAAAGGAAGGAAGGAAGGAAGGAAGAAGGGAAGGAAGAAAGGAAGGGAGAAGAGATGGTCAGGAATTATATATTACACCAGTGAAGGGGGCACTTCTTGCCTGCCTTGCCTGTGCCTGCCTTTTACCTTTTTATTTCACTTTTCACTATTTATTTGCCTATAACTCTGTACTGAAGTAAGATATGAAAATGAAATGAATACATGATATACTGTATGCCTGAGACTTTGTTCTTTCATTTGGTATGCAGTTTCAACACTTTAACACGTAACCCAAGATGTATGGAATAGTGCGACAAGATGCCCAGGTCTCCCCTACATGACATGAAGACTGGCAACTGTACGCCTGATACAAGATTTGTTTATAAATTCAAGCTCTTGACTGCGTGTCAGTTTTATTTGCTTTTGATAATTACATCTTTAAACAAACAATATGGCATGTTTTTTTATTCTATATGTAAATTTTGCCACTTATGCCACAGGTTTACACACACACACACACACACACACACACACACACACACACACACACACACACACACACACACACACACACACACACACACACAAGATGAATTCAAAAGTGAAGATGCTCAGTGTCCTGCTGTGTGTGACCATCACTTGTGTGTTTTTTAAGAGGAAACTTGATGCAGTGCGGCCCTTTTCAGTATCTAAGCACCTGTGCCTGTGAGAAATGTGTTGTGGAAGACAATAAGTGTTTAACGGAGCGTTTCAACAAATCTGTGGAACCATTTTTGTCTGCAAAATACAAACTGTCAGAAAGTAATTTTAACTGGTGGAAGGTAAGTGGTCACTTTGCAAAGCAATATCTTTGAATTTGCATTATCAGCTCATTTGTATTTGCTTGTGTTCATGTAAGTTAACTGGTCTAACAGCTATCTATGGTATGTTTTTCAGCGTTTACAGGGTGAAAAGGGCAGCTTCAGTGTTTACAATAAAACAGTGGAAGGATTGTTTCAGATATTTCCACGCAGTCCAGATCTTATAGAATCCAGCCCTGACCGCTGCAGGACCTGTGCTGTGGTGGGGAATTCTGGTAATTTGAAGGGATCACGATATGGATCTCTGATAAATTTCCATGATGTCACCATAAGCACCTTTTATGCTTAGAATTAAGTAGGCTATAAACAAAACTAAGATGTAATGGTAGGTCAGCTGTGGCTTGTGTTGTGGGGTAATCAAGTCAAAATCATCATGATCCTGTCACGCAATAAGTGACTGCCGACGGGTATGATGGGACAGACAGCCACATGTCAGGTCAGTGAGGATGATTGAGTCAGACGCGCAGTTACACAAGTCAGCTGTTCAGTGAATGTGTTCCTGGTATTAGCGGAACCTTGTCACGGTGCTGTTTAACGCTGTGGCCACATAAACGGAGCAGAGGTGTCACTGTAAGCGACTTCACCTCCTGCGCACACGCATCATGAAGTTGTGTGTGCCGACAGGCGGTAGGATGCATAAGCTTTAGGTTCCTAAAGTTACCCTCACCAGGGATTAAACATACATTTGTGGTAGATGACAGCTTGTCATGTTGCAGCCCACAAGTCTATTTGTAGTCGCTAAACCAAGTGTGGTAAAAGTGGGAGGGGGTTTTTGTTTTGTAAAATAGAAAATAGACTTTAAAGTCCTAAAAAATATTAAGTATAATTGTTTATATGTACATGAAAACAGTGCATTTATCTGGTATATTTTTTTATATTGCAATAAATATCACAGAACAAAGTTAATGCAATATCAGTGTTTTTCCAATATGGTGCATCCCTACTATCAGGGGAGGAATATGTCACATCTCCTCTGTGAAGCCAGTCCTCCATCTGCTAAATTCAGATGTCTTGATGCCATTAGAGGACAAAACATGCCTGAGTGAGGATATTAAAGGGAAAGTCTTAGATTACTTCCCCAAATATTCTTTAGACCCAGGTTGCTCAGTTCACTCACAGCTTGAAACAGGGCAGGTGATTCCTCCCAAAACACAAGACGCAGGCCTTTACCTCATTTTAATTCCTATTGTGCACCAATTAAAACATTTGTTTCTTTAAAAAAAACATTTTCCTCTGCTAAGATGTAAGATCCTTACATTGACCATGGAGCAAAAAGAGCTACAATCATGTTTTGATTAGAGTACCCCTTTTCATTTTGTAATACCACGATATAATGCTGATACTGCAAAAAAGAAAAAAAATACTGTGATATAAATTTGACGTCATATCGCTCCCACCCCATGATGAGTTATGTTTCATGTTCAAGAACTTTGTTTTCAGAATTTAAAATAAGCATTTTTGAGGAAAATGCTGCATCTATTGCGTTAATTGATGTAGAGTAGTGTCACTGTTTACCTTTTATTATCATTTTCTGTAGTTTTTCACAAATCTAGTCTATTTCCTTCTTAAAGTGTGCCAGATTGTTGCATCTCCCTGGATCATCTTAAAGGGTTTGGAATCCCCCCATCGTAGTTTGACAAAAAAGGGGCCCCCAAACAGCATCTTGCATAGGGCCCCCCAAAAGCTACAGTCGGCCTTGGCCTGAAGAAGATCAAGCATCGTAAGTAAATAAATGTATTTTCTGCAAGTTGGACCGTTGGAGTTGGAGTTTACTTGCAATTTTGGCAATTTTTTCTCTAACATATTTTAACATGAAAAACTTCAGGTGTGGCAGTGGTAGTAGTATTATAGAGGACCTTGTGGCACTCATTGGCTCTATTCATTTTTTTAGCAGAGAAAATGCTTTTTCATGTCTCTATGTCAAATCAGGTAACACAGTGCAGTTGGTGGATTCCCAGATAACGGACATTATTATTGCAGTGTAGAACTGGATCAGAGGTTTCTGAGGCAGCTGGCGTAGGAACATCCTCTTGTTGATGATGGAGACTGTAATTGAAGCCCACTTCAGGCATTAGGGGACTTTTGTGGAGATGTTGCAGAATCTCAGTGTGTGGGGGGGTGGTCTCCTATAGCTGGTGATAGCTGACACTTCACCACACTGACACAGGTTGGAAATACCTGTTTTTCAGCTTTAATGTATATTCTCTTGACTTCCCTGATCTCTTTTGTTAATGTGTTCCTGGCCTGGTTGGACATGTTTCTGTCCCCATGTCTGTAGAACACCCCCTATACCTGAGTTTAGCTGAAAACTGGAGGTCTGTTGTTGGTTTTGTATGTGCAGATGGTTTTAGTTGGCACAAACATGTCCTCACTAAAAATGTGTGGTGTAGTGTTCCTGTAGAATTTAGTATATTCTTTCTTTCTTTATTCATTTCCAAAAAGTTTTTTAAACCAGCATATCTAGTAAAGATTATACACCCTGTGGTATAAAAATACATTTTAAATTATGCTACTCTTGCCTTTTAAGTTCAACCAAAAATGGGCCAGTAGTATTTGTACATTGTCCCTGAACTTTTGTCGCTTAAAGGATAAATGATCTTTATGAATTTAACTTTAGCCACATCAGAGGGGCAGACTTGTCCACTCCCCTTAGGCTATAGGGTGAGGCAACTACTGAATACTTTATTCCTTAGTTCATCTTGTAAAGGCCAGTATTTTCATTTTTAAACAGTCTCTTGGAACAGATGATTTGCCACAGATCATGTAAGCTAGAGTGTGCCACTTTTATGAACATTAATATTAATTGTCAAGGGGCTTGTGACAGTGGTGCTGGTCCTACAAACACTGTTGTTAGGTGAGCTTACCAAGCTAGTGATCACAGTACACACCCACTGAGCAGCAGAATGAGTGAGTGCAGTTTTTTTCAGTGATAGTCTCGTTCCACAGGCTTACCCAGTAGCATATTATATTATGATATTATTATATATTATGAGTTATTATATTATATAACACCCATAGAGCTGAGGACCAAGTGAGGCCTGTTGCTCAGTGAGATACACTCACATAGCGGAGCAGAGTTTCAGCATCCAAACAATCAGTGAAGTCAAAGCAGGCCTGTAGATCAGGTTTGTCCCGTCTTCCACAGTGTTTCCCCCAGGCGCAGCAGATTTCAGCCTCTGCCTGTTCGTTGGATGAGGTTAAACAAAACAGTGATCAGAGTATCCCAAAGCATGGGCAATGGAGTGATAGGCATTCTTCAATATGGCGTGGCTATGCTTCAATGTGTTTTCCCTGGTGGGACATTTGATATGCTGTCCGTATTTTGACAGTGTGTGTCCGAGCTTTGCTTTGTCATCTGATGAGCTAGGTGTTGATCTCACTAACAAAGGCCTGAGGTTGAATTTATGTTAGGCTGACTAGTGAACCCAAGTGCAAAAACAGAGACCAGAGGCAGAGAGTATGGCAAGGATGTTTATTCTATAAAGCTTGAGTCTGAGCTGCAGGGGTCCAGTGCAGAGGGAGCCAGGGGAAGGAGCAGAAGACGAGGGCAGCAGGAGCTCTGGAGACGCAGATGCAGGAGACGGCTGGAAAAATGCATGAACAGAGTCTACGATCTGGCAGGTTGGAGGAGTCGGGAGTGGATCTTTATAGCAGGCTGATTGTGATGCTTTGCAGCTTTCAGCCTTGCTCCCACGTGTGGTGGCAATTTCTGATGGCGGGATCAATAAAGTCCTTTGAGAAACAAAGTTGTCTTTTGATGTCTTTAATTGAAGAATAATAGAAGGTGAGTATCAGCAGTTTACAACTCGAGCTGGGTCACACCAGTACCACACAGAACGCAGCTGTCTAGCTGACTGACACAGAATGGTTTACAGTGCATGTTATACATTACAGAATGAACTCCCTCTCACAGAGACAATGCTAGGTGTTATTGTTATGACTTTAGCTGAGGCGCCTGACTATCTAGATTTTAAACAGGTGAATAATAAAAAAGGTCTCCAAATAAGAGCTGATTGACTTCTTTGATCTCTGTTTGATATCTGAGACTTTTGTCTGTCCTTGTGTTTTAGATGTTTAAGGTTGAAGGTCTGATTTGACTGTATACAGCTGAGTTTTTGGCTATACATTATGTTGGAACCAACCCAGTGACTCTGCTTATGTAGCAAAGGGCACAAACTGTCCTCTAGTTAATGCTCAACAGCAACTAGTAGCAACAATGGCTATCAAGTGCTAACATTATAAATTATAGTGCTGTTTGTTGTGCGTTATCTGGTTTGATTTAACTTTTTGTGGCTTTAAAAAGTGTGTGTGGTTGTTGTGAGCGTGTCTAACTCTAAGACAGCAGAGGACCAATTTCTCACCAGATGGAAAATCTGTATTTAGCACTTTGTGGGTATTCACTTCGGACTTGGGGTGGTGACACCGCACTGCAATATGTTGTTATTATTTCATAGACCAATGCCTCTTCTTCTGTGTCTTGAAGGTTTTCAATGTTTCTAAGCTGCAACCAACCTGATTTCAAATTACTTGTAATCTGGTTTCTGAAGAGCTTGACATGGATCCATTTGTTTGATTAAGTTGTGTTGGAGCAGGAAAACTGTTTATGGGCCCATGAGGACAGGATTAAGAAACACTGGTATAAGACTGTTACACTGTACTGCTTTTTTCCCATGGCCAAAATACAGTGACCTACACATTGTGCTGTAATAGCCCCACCTTGTGGAAAAGTAAAGACACTGGCACAGAGACGTCATGAAAAACAGCTTTTAGATGCCTTTGTGTTGAGAACATGCCTCCCTGCAGGTTTAAGCCAAAAGAAACAAAGCTAGAGCGGGGAGGAGGTGGAAGTTTTTAGAGTTTGAA
The DNA here is from genome assembly GCF_022749685.1 of Semicossyphus pulcher. Lineage (NCBI taxonomy): Eukaryota > Metazoa > Chordata > Actinopteri > Labriformes > Labridae > Semicossyphus > Semicossyphus pulcher. Next base: position 27,125,991 of record NW_027211726.1, read on the forward strand.
AAAAACTAAGTGATACAGAACCTGCTGCTTATGGTTAAATATCAAGAACCATCTCTGCTTCAAGGGGTAGTTAGGGTTTGGAGAAGCCAGCTGGAGTATCAGAGTCACAAATACTTTATTTATCCCCAGGGGGAAATTGGGGCGTCACAGTTGCTCTGATAAAGAGAAAGGATGGAGAAATATATGGCACAAAAATAGTAAGAAAAAGAAGTAAGAAAAATGTCAATCCAACACAGAAGCTAAGCTCTGCACCGCTGTAGACGGGGCACCAGAAAAACATAGTTGATCTACTTTAAAGACCTAAATATAAAAAAGAATGTACTTGATGTCAGACATCTCTTTCCTTCGGAGCCGGAGAGGGGACATGGGGTAAAAAAGATTTAAGGTAAAAAACAAAAAATAAATAAAACACACAAAAGTTATTAACTGGTCCACTGCAGATTGAATTAACTTGTGAAATTCTACCGTGTGCAGCGGCTGGTTGCAAAGTTGATCTCAGCTTGTTTTTATGATGCTTGTGCGCACATATGACAAAAAAGTAAGAAGTAATCAGGATATGTCCTTCATCTCCCACATAAAACAAATATCAAGGACAGCCTTCTTTCATCTTCGCAACATAGCAAAAATCAGACACATCTTGTCTCAAAACGATGTGGAAAAACTAGTCCATGCATTCGTTACTTCCAGGCTGGATTATTGTAACTCGTTACTATCAGGCTGCTCTAATAAGTCACTAAAAACTCTGCAGCTGGTACAAAATGCTGCAGCGCGTGTGCTGACAAGAACTAGGAAGAGAGATCACATCTCTCCTGTATTAGCCTCTCTGCACTGGCTTCCTGTAAAATCTAGAATAGAATTTGAAAATCCTTGTTCTTACTTACAAAGCTCTTAATGGTCAGGCACCATCATATCGTAAAGAGCTCATAGTGCCATATTACCCCTCTAGAACATTGCGCTCCCAGGATGCAGGCCTGCTTGTGGTACCTAAAGTCTCTAAGAGTAGTGTTGGAGATAGAGCCTTCAATTACCAGGCCTCCCTCCTCTGGAACAATCTACCAGTCAAGGTCGGGGAGGCAGACACCCTCTCTACTTTTATAATGCTAATAGTAGACCTGTTGACTTCAAGTGTTACAATTACAATCACCTCAGCCTTTATCATTACTCTGCTTCTCTCCCTAATTTATTCTTTTTTTTTTTTTTGCTAATCTTCACCCTAGTCTACCACTATTATTGGCATTATAACCACAAGTATGTGTCTGTTGTTGTTCATGTAACAAGAACATATGTTGTTGTTGCTCTCTTTGCCTGTCTCTATCCTGCATCTCCTTCTATCCCATTTTCGGCCCATCCAGTCGAGGCAGATGGCTGTTCAACATAAGTCTGGTTCTGCTCGAGGTTTCTGCCTGTTAAAAGGAAGTTTTTCCTTGCCAATGTGCCGAATATTGCTAAGTGCTACTCATGGTGATTCATGTTGGGCCTCTCTTTAAATAACATAACAAAGAGTCGGTCTAGACCTGCTCTTTTTGTAATGTGTCTTGATATAACTCTTTTATATAACTCTTTTGATTTTGGTTTCAACGTTATCTTGCTGCACAGTCTCAGGGAACTCCAACCTGCAAATGAGTTTAAAACAATGCGTAATGTAAGTGACTGTCTCGATACCTGTTCAACACTATAAACTGTCACATTGTTCATGTTGTGTTTTATATATTTGTGAACGATAGTTTTAATGTGTTAACACTTTCATACAGTCTATACATGGCACACTCAGTCTGAAGTATAAATGTATGTCAGGGGCGTTCCCAGGTTTTGGGGAGCCCAATGCAAGATGCTGTTTTGGGGCCCCTTTCTTGTCAAACTACGATGGGGGGATTCCAAACCCTTTAAGATGATCCAGGGAGATGCAACAATCTGGCACACTTTAAGAGGGAAATAGACTAGATTTGTGAAAAACTACAGAAAATGATAATAAAAGGTAAACAGTGACACTACTCTACATCAATTAACGCAATAGATGCAGCATTTTCCTCAAAAATGCTTATTTTAAATTCTGAAAGCAAAGTTCTTGAACATAACTCAACATGGGGTGGCCATGTGACGTCAAATTTGTATCACAGTATTTTTTTTTCTTTTTTGCAGTATCAGTATTATATCGCGGTATTACAAAATGAAAAGGGGTACTCTAATCAAAACATGATTGTAGCTCTTTTTGCTCCATGGTCAATGTAAGGATCTTACATCTTAGCAGAGGAAAAAAATGTTTTAAAGAAACGAATGTGTTCATTGGTGCACAATAGGAATGAAGATGAGGTAAAGGCCTGCGTCTTGTGTTTTGGGAGGAATCACCTGCCCTGTTTCAAGCTGTGAGTGAACTGAGCAACCTGGGTCTAAAGAATATTTGGGGAAGTAATCTAAGACTTTCCCTAATATCCTCACTCAGGCATGTTTTGTCCTCTAATGGCATCAAGACATCTGAATTTAGCAGATGGAGGACTGGCTTCACAGAGGAGATGTGACATATTCCTCCCCTGATAGTAGGGATGCACCATATTGGAAAAACACTGACATTGTGATAACTTTTTGTTCTGTGATATTTATTGCATTATAAAAAAGTTTACCAGATAAAGTTTTCATGTACATATAAACAATTCTCAATTATACCTAATATTATTTCAGTGAGATAATATCTTAAACCCTCTATTCAGCAGAGGATGTACTTCCTGCAGCAGCTGAAGAAGTGAAACCTGCCAAAGACAATGATAGTGCACTTCTACACCACCATTGTTGAGTCCATCCTCATCTGCTCCATCGCCGTACGCTGCTGCCACTGCCAGGGACAAGGGCAGGCTGCAGCATATCATCTGCTCAGCAGAGAGGGTGATTGGCTATAATCCGCCATCTCTCGAGGACCTGTACACCTCCAGGACCCTGAAGCGTGCAGGTAAGATTGTGGCCGACCCCTCTCAACCCAGTCACAGTCTCTTTGAGACCCTTCCCTCTGGCAAGAGGTTGCGCTCCATCAGGACCAAAACCTCCCGACACAGCAACAGTTTATTCCCCTCTGCTGCCAGCCTTGTCAACAAGGCCCCAACCACCTCCCACCCCCCCCACGTGACATGGCCTCTCATCCAGCCCCTCAGTCACTCAACATTCCACAAATGTTTAAGACTCTAATTCAGACTCTATGCATTACATTAATGCACACTGAACTTTTACATTGTCTGTACACTGCACTATTTTTATTTTTTTACTTGAACTTTATACTACATCTGTACAGTTTTTAATTCACAACTGTTATACATAATTTGTATTGTATGTATTGCTTTTTATATTTTAATTCTTATTGCCTGTTTTTTATCTAATTCTATTTAAGTCTTTTACTTATTTTTATTCTAGTTCTGTGTTAACTGTTCTGCATCAAAACCACCAAAACAAATTCCTTGTATTTGTAAACCTGCTGATTCTGATTCGGAGCCTGCAGGTGGATGCTGGGGTGGTGGTGGGGCTGAAAGTAAGAGCGCAGTACTGGTTGCAGCGATGGCAATGACAGAGCAGAAGGAGAGACAGGAATTCTTGCAGCCAAATAGACCGCTAATTGGGAGGAAGTGTTGTCAGGTGATGTGGAAGTGACATATATACATTATTAAATCAGTGCAGCTCAAGTTGTCTCCTCATTTCAGTCAGACAACTCACGTTGTTGTAGTTGTATTGTAGTGAAATATTTATTGCAGCAGCAGAACATAGCTTGTGTTTGGCGCTTAGGCTCCGACCTCATCATTCCTCGCTGATTTATTTTACATGCAGAAATTGAGGAGTGATGAGATAATATCGTAAACCCCCCAAAACTGCACATATGCAGAGCCTGACACTAAGGCTATGAGGGTCTTCTATGTGTAGGCCTAGGCACCTGCCTTGTGGCCATTCCCCATATGCACCGCGGCTACATGGAGGAATATACTTCCTAGTGAACTACTATGTGCTGGCCTAGGCACCCCGCTTTGTGGCCATTCCCCATAAGCACCACGGCTACATGAGGAATATACTGCCTAGTGAACTGCTATTTGTGGGCCTCGGCACCAGCCGCCTTGTGGCCACTCCCCATGAGTACGGCGCCTACATATGTATACTACCTAGTGAAACTGCTAAGTGTGGGCCTCGGACCCCACCTAGTGGCAATTCTCATGAGCACCGCGCTGCATGATAAATATGATTCCTAGAGAAAATCGTTGTCCTACCCGCATATTGCACTTGTTAGCTAATATATGACTGCTCTAAATCCAGCAAACCACCTGTTATGCAATGATTGAATGCAGCAAAGCGGTTACATACATTAGTCAAGCATCAAGGACTGTAGGAACTTTGGGCAGCCAAGATCTCCTTCTTGGGGCAGGCCACAGCTCAGGTATAGATCGCACAGCTTTCAGGGGAACCAGGATCTCGTCGTTTGTTTGCAACCATCAATGAAGAAGGGGGTAGCCAACAAATGGGTCAGGGAGCGGTGACATGGGAATTTCATCATGGAAGAGAAGGTCAGAAAGAGGGGTTAGTATAAGCAATGATTATTTGAGTGCCTTGTCAAGTTCAAACTTAAGAGTGTTTCAGGAGTATCTAAGTGCGGTGAGATCATGCTGAGGATTGAAAGAAAGATCTGGTAGTATATTCACCACACCTGAGAAACCCATAGAATGCCATGCCAAAGAAGTGCTTCCAACTAGTATTACTAATACTAATATATAATATATAATATGTATAGAGTAATGTATAGAGTAAAAAAATCCTGCCTTAACCTTGAAATAACTGATGCACCAGTGGTAGTGAAAAGTAGTCTTTAACACTGCGTAGAGGATGCACCTTAAGGCAGGATGTTATTTAAGACAGAACATAACAGAACTTTAACTCTGAGTTGGTTACTATGGTAACTGTGTCTTTGAACCTAACCTGCTCGGGAGCAGGTTTTCTTCAGGAAACTCAGAGTTTCGCTCTGTCTCCTCCCTCTAGAATAGAAAACCCTGGCTGCTTCCCAAGTCTCTTAAATTGCATCCATGTTTCCTTCACTTGCGTCTTTCACTTGCATCTTAGTCCCTCCCACCAGAGATGCATGGAGAGACGCGAGGAAACCAAGAGAGGAGAGAGAAAACGAGGGAATGTTTTTTAAGAGACATGAGATGTCCTTTCCGATGAAGCGTCATGTGCTGCGACGTCTGTTTGTGACGACAGCGTCAGCTGATCACCGCTGGATCAGCTTTCAGTCTGCTTTAACAGCTGTTTGTGTCTGTACACATGTGAACTGTATTAATTCTAATAAAACACACAGTGACAGTGATTTCTCTCTGTATCATGTTACCTGTGTAACAAACACCTGCACATGAAGAACAGGCTGCAGTCTGTGTTCCTGCTGCTTAGAGCCATACGGACATTTCTTACCGGCACTATGCCTTTATATTATTTGTTCATTATTTACATTTTTGATCACAGATAATCTGATCAGAATTAATTATGTAATAAGCCCAAATACTGTCTGTTCATGAACTATGGAAATGATTTATTAGGCTAAAAGTTTCAGGATAAATAGAAATCACGTCACGCTGATCAAACCCGACCTCATTGATGATCATTCTCACACGTAAAAAGTGTTACCTGCTGAAAGACAGACTCTCCTGATCCCTCTGAATTCATTCATTCATCCGTAATAAAAGTTAGCAGGGGAATAACTGATCATGACAAGAGGTATATTTTTTAGATTAAATTTAATAGAAATTAATCTGTTTTTGCTACTTTTGATTTTTAGACAATTAACTTATTTTTACTCAGATGTTGACTCAGAAAACAAACCGAATCTGCAGTTAGTCACTGCATTTTATATATTTTACGACAAGTTATGATCAATATTTCGTTCTAAACGATCACAGCTTGTCAAATACCAACTCATTATACACTGTAAACCCAAACGTTCAAATTAATTAAATACATTAAGTAGTGTAAACTTAATTATTGGAAAAAGTTCTACTAACTTAAATATTTTCAGTTTCTGTGACTTTTTCTTCCTTTTTGAGTTAGCTAAACTCATCATTTTTGATTTACTTGAACTATCTAGCGGATTAATTAAGCACCACTCTAAAAGTATAATTTCACTGTACTTATTTCTATTGTTTCAATTTAAATGCGTGCGTCTGACGTCATCAACGTCAGTAACGGTAGGCTGTGGGAACGCGGGGCTCGGAAGTCAAGAAAGCTCCACAAATGCCTGCAGTAAGGTGGAACTACGCTCTTATCTTCGGCAGTAATCAGCATTTGTCTCACCGTAAGTGTTAAATATTTATATGTCTTTATATTTTAAAGCATTTGTTGATATTTTGGGATCGATAATGTTCAGCTAGTGTTGATAATTGTTAGCTAACATTAACCAGCAGTTGAATCAGGAGATTCACATTAATGCTTGAATTATTTGCACAAAGGTACTGTATAATGTAAACTTGTAATATACGTTCAAATGTTCGTTTGAGAGTAATGAAACATTAGAGGAAGGAATTATGACGTTTAAAGTAGTATTGTATTCCTAACTTCAGGGAAACCGGGGCCACAGTTGGTGATGCTTTGAAACCAGACAGTAATGAACCTGTCCAGTGCGCATTTTTCCGTTCAAGACTTTCAAAACTGGTTGAAAAGTGTACGTTTTTCATCGACTATTTGAAGATAATTAAACGTCTATTTTTAGACATATTTTCAACGGAAAAATGTGCACTGGGTAACGTCAGCGAGAGAGAGACAGTGCGGGTGACGTTAAGTAAAAAGTTAGCAGTAACGTTAGCTGTAAACATAGCGGTGCAGTGTCAGTGTGTGTACAGTCAAGGCTATTTGTCGGTGAATAAATGCTATAACTCCGTTTAAAGTGAAGGGGGTTAGCTCCGAAGATAGCGACAACTTCAGGCCAGTCTCACTTAAGGTTGACTGACCTTTAAGGTGGAACAGCTATTCTCATTTTAATGACAGCAGCAGCTCAGCCTTTTGTTATTGTGGTTGTTGTTGTTGTTTTTACACAAATCCCGTCATATACCATATACTACGGTGACATGCAAAAAAAGAAAGAAGGCAATTTGTGGGTGAAGTATTTTTCGTCCGACTCTTCATCTTCTGTAGATGAACCGGTTGAGGCACTGCAGGTCTTCTGCCAACACAAGTTGAAATTAAAGGTAGATTAGACCTGGAAGGCATAACACTCTACGTATAAAATATGCATTCATGCCACTCACTTCAAATTGTTTTACAAAAAGAAAGGTTGTTTAGAACACAAGTATATACCCAACAAAACTTATTACTGCATCGATGGTATCCATTTGACAAATCCCTAGTTTGGTGCATATTGCAAATTTCATTATATAATGTGAGTAACAAGTAGAAATTGACTTTTTTCTGTAATAGGACATCCCTCATAAATTGATAATGTCATAAAGGACTTCAGAGTACTCCCTAAATATTAAAGTGAATAGTTATGAAATCATGGCTCTACACATATACCCACACCCCACAAGCAACACAGGTACAAATTCATACAAATGCTAAGGTCTTAGAATGTGCATTTAATCATTCCTTCATAATATTATAATCATATATTTATTATATTTATAGGTGAAATACAAAAATAAGATACCACAGAAGAAAATTCTACATTGTGGAATAACAATGGAAAAAAATCTTTCATGATTACCTGCTGATGTTGAAAGTAGGCATTTTTGATTCTCGTCCTATTACTTAGGACATTGGGGATTCCTAAGTCCTTGCAGACAATGCCCCAGAGACTTCCCTCTGGATAAGCACTTTCTGTGTTGAGTGCAGCATCTGTCTTGCCCTGAAGCCTCTAGATGCATGACAGAATTTCTGTTGCACTAACAATTGTCTATTGACTATTCAAGCAAGGGAAGAAAATGCAAATGTTATGTTTTTATTTTTATTTGTTTAAGCAATCAATACATTTGCAAATAACATTAACACTTACCCTCCCAAATGTTGAGAAAGAAAACAATCTGTAAAGAAAGTTATGAGTAGAACTTACAGAAATGATACATAACATGATGTAAAAAATGAAGAGTACTGTTGAAAAGGTAGATAGCAAATTATTTAATGAATGCTGTGGTATTAGCGATATCGGTCTACACTACACAGGTCTACACCGAATCCATGCTATAGCAAAATAACCATAAATTATTAAGTTATTACAGGCTAATGCTTATGAGTTAATGAGTTGTTAATCGGTGCTGACTGTGGTGGCAATTTTCTGATGACGAGACCAATAAAGTTCTTAGGGAAACAAAGTTGTCTTTTGATGTCTTTTAATTGAAGAATAACAATAAATGAGTAAAAGCAAATAACAACTCGAGCTGGGCCAGATCAGTACTACACAGAATGCAGCTGTCTGACTGACTGACACAGACTCAAGGTACACAGTGTATTTTATACGTTACAGATAGAATTCCTTCTCACTGAGACAAAGCTACATGTCATTGTTATGACTTCAGCTGAGGCGCCTGACTATCTAGAGTTTACCCTTGGCCTTGGAGGTCTCAGCCCCAGACAAGGCTACCAACTATCTCTCGAGGACAGAAGGAGCAACAGTAATTCAGTGTGAGTGTTGTATGGGTTAGTACAAGTTCATTTTCTTAATATTTTTTGAATTTGTTTTTCTGGATTCATTTGTTTATGCGTATTTTATTTATGTGTGTGTTTGTTTGTTCTTATCTTCTGTAAAGCACATTGAGTTTACATCTGTATGAAATGTGCTATACAAATAAAACTGAATTGAATAGGTCTTGAAAATTTAGCGGCAGGAATTGAAGGTAGAAGGCGACAGGGGAAGTCAGGATGCAATCAGGAATAGATAGTAGCCTTTCAATTTTTCCATGAGGAGGAGAAATTTAAAGGAGGTAAGGGATTTAAGCAGGCAAGAGTCAGGCCAGCTAAAGGGTGCTAATGATTGGGAGATACAGGTAGACTCCGGAGGAAGACTTGTTATTCCACAGGAGATAGTTTGCTCTAACCTGAGGCCTGACATAGTGTTATGGTCTGCTAGTCAGAGGAGAGTTTATTTTATAGAACTGACGGTGCCCTGCGAGGATTCAGCGTCTGAAAGAAAAAAGCTTAGATATGCAGATTTGGCAGCAGAAGCTGAACAGCGAGGATGGAAGGTAAGGGTGTGTCCGGTAGAAGTGGGATGTAGAGCGTTCATAGCCAGATCAACTATCTCGATACTGGGAGAACTGGAAGTGCGTGGGCAGAGTCTACAGAAGGCAGTAAAGGAGATGTCAGACAAAGCAGTTAAAACAAGCCAGTGGATTTGGATGAGGAGAAACAATGCCAGCTGGGGTCCAAAACAAATGTAATAGTAATCCTTCTTCTATACCGTTTTTAAAGTTGGCACCAGGAATAGTTGCTTTGTGCATAAGGCTTTGATAGTACAAAGTTTTGATGGACGGTGAGACCTAGGATGGAGGGGGTTGGTTCTGGGACACCAGAGCTAACTGTTGGGCCTCCCTGAGGTGTCGTGGGCCTAACTTGACGAAACACCGGTGAAGGGAGGTGCCCACTTGATAAGCCTGTTGAAGTGCTGACTCTCACTGCTTTTTCCTGCTCCCTCTTCTCACCTCTCTTCCCTCATGAAACTGAGGGAGTGGGGGGAGGTAGAGCGTATAGCCCGGTCCGGCGGGGGTGAGTGCTAGCCCTGAACAGGGCACCTCACCTTGGTTCTGCCGTCCCTGTCTCTTTTCTTTTTCACTTTTGTGTTTAAAACATTGTAGTGTTGGCGTTACCTGGAGCGCAATTCCTGAAGCTTGTGTGGTGGAGCCTGGGTCTGTTGAAGTTGGCAATGCTGCTTGGGTTGCTGTGACCACTATGGGTCATGTGGTAGGTTAGCTACAGTATAAGTATTGGGATGAGGGCACAAGGGGAGGGGTTTCTTCGCTGAGTGCTTATCCTTAACATTAGGGCACAAGCATCTTGTGTTAAATTCAAATACGACTCTCAAAAATAAAATTCCCCAATGGATAAATAAGAAGAAGAGAAAGCTACATTCAAATGTTTATGTTCATCTATTTTTAACAGTTGTGAATTGTTTAGGTGCTCTCACCAATCAGTGAGTTTTAGAAAGTACACAATCGAGCAAATAGAAGAGCAAGTCTGACATCTAGTGGTGAAAGTATAGTATGGTCTGCAGTTTAACAGAGCATGCTGAAAATCAAATATTCAGTTTATTGCACATTTCTTACTTGGCTGAAAAGCCCACTGGTAATTACATGATGTAAAATGTAAAAAAATAAGCTTTTCATATTTTTATATCTAAAGATGTAATCATTTGATTAAGTCCAAAAGCTTTTCACTATTTTTCCACTCTAATAACGTCCCCTCCAGATGTTTGGTTTGAAAGTGTCTATTTGTTGAAAAAAAATTAAATAATAATCACTTAACGATAAATTATAATTAGTTGCAGTCATACTCAGAAGTCCAAAAGATCCTTGAGAAAAAAAATGAAACGTTTCCAACACTTTCAACTTACTTACATGTATGCAAGGACCACCAAAAGCAATACAATTTATATTTTGAACAGGAAAAAAGGAAACCGGAATCTGACAATGATGTAAACCCAGTAACAAAGGAATACATGTCTTTATCATGGAAAGCAGCACAACAAAGTTCCCATTACCACTGGAAACCTCACCTGGAAATATATGCACCGTCATGCAAAGACGAAATGAAATAACAACAGCTCTTATTCAGCAGCAGCACCAGTCATTGCTACCTAAATTCCCACATTTGAAGAGGATCCTCTCCAATACAGAGCCTTCAGTAAAGCTTTTGAACAAGGAGTGGAAAGAAAGGCAGGAAAGGAAGACTGCTTGTTGGAGCAGTTTACCCGAGGAAACCCTCAGGAACTGGTGCGTAGATGCCAGCACATGGATCCTGAGCGTGGCTATGCAGTTGCAAGGGAACTTCTCCAGGAAAATTTTGGAAATCGTTACAAAATTGCAACTGCTTACATGGAAAGGGCTCTGGCATGGCAAACAATAAAATCAGAGGACGTGAAAGCACTACAATCAAAGTCCTTGTAAAGCATTGTAATGGAGGATTTCCAGTATATGCAGGAACTGGACATGCCAGTGCACTTGAGAGCTATTATTTCAAAGTTGCCATACAAAATGAGGGAGCAATGGAAGACCACAGCTTTTGAAATAATGGAAAACACCAACCACAGGGCCCACTTTACTGATCTTGTACTGATCGAGCATCATGTCAAAATTCTATCCCGTTGACCCGTTGTTTGGCAACATACAGGACACGCCATTGTCATGTCTCGTCGGTTATGTTAAGTTTTATGTTTTTAGTCCTGTCTTCCATGTTTGCCATGTCTGCTTTAATTTTGTAGTAACTGTCCTCTCTCGTTTCAGAAACTTTATTTCCTGCCCTGGTGTTTCCTCGTCAGTGTGATTGTCTGCTCCACCCCTGATTGTGTTAAAGAAACAAGGCAGCCGCCTGCATCAACACGAGGAGCAGCTGTCGGCGATTAATCAGGGAATCAGCAACCTGCACAATCAACAGGGAGATTTCCAGGCCTCAGTCTCTCAGCAAGTTGGCCTCCTGTCTGAGCAGCTTCACCGGGTGCTGACCCAGATGGGAGCTGTCCCACAGACCTCACCGGTGCCCACGACCCCCAGACCGGCCCAGGCGGACCCTCACCTCCTGGCTCCGACCCGCCTGGCTGCCCCAGAAAGATTTTCGGGCGACTCCGGGGATTGTAGGCCATTCTTGGTTCAATGCGGCCTGCATTACAGCCACCAACCCGCCTCATTTCCCACCGAGCGATCCAAAGTGGCATTCATGATTTCCCACATGACGGGAAGAGCGGCAGCATGGGCCACGGCTGAGTGGGACAGAGACTCTAATATATGTGATTCCATTCAGTTATTCAGTGACACTTTTTAAAAAATGTTTTCATCACACGACTCCGGGGCGAGAAGCTGCTCAAGCCCTGGTGGAGTTAAAGCAGCAGCAGCGGCGTGTTTCTGACTACACCATTGAATTCCGCACTCTGGCTGCCGACAGTGGGTGGAATGAATCAGCTTTATTAGATGCCTTTTTACATGGACTTTCCGGTCCTATTAAGGATCAACTGGCCCCTCTGGAAATTCCTGCTGACCTCGATTCTGTTATAGCCATGGCCACAAGGATTGACAACCGTATCCGGGACCGGGTCAGAGACAGAGAATTGACTGCACCACGCTCATCTCGGCACTGGGGGCGCACTCTTCCCCAGCACACCAGGAGGCTACCTTTCTCTGCTGCTTCAGACACCAAGGAAAGAACAGCACCCTCTAGCAGCGCGGAGGAACCCATGCAGCTGGGACGGGCCAAGCTGACTCCCGAGGAGCGGCAGCGACGTCTACGGGAAGGAAGGTGCTTTTACTGCGGGGAACTAGGACATCTGCTCGCTGCCTGTTCAGTAAAAGAACAGGCTCATCAGTGAAGAGAAGGGCGCTGGTGAGTCAAATTCAGTCTTTTGATTACCCTTCTCGCCTTTTGTCTCAAGTGACCATAGACATGCATGGACTAACCGAGGTTATAGGTGTATTAATTGACTCGGGGGCAGACGAGAGTCTGATGGACTGGGGGCTAGCTAAGAAGTGGGGACTTCAGTGCACACCTTTGACGCAACCCCTAACTGCTAGAGCTCTTGACGGAAACCATTTATTCAATGTAACCCATGTTACTGAACCTGTCAGTTTGACGATGTCGGGAGGACATCATGAGATGATTACATTTCATTTGTTTGACTCAGCTCAAAATCCACTCATCCTTGGCTACCCTTGGCTCACCCTCCATAACCCTCACATTGACTGGAAGTCTGGTAAGATATTGAGGTGGGGGGAGAAGTGTGGAGGCAGATGTTTTGCAAAAATTCCTAAGACTGGTCCTGCCATGGTCAGTGACACCACTGACTTCAAGGAAAAGCAAGAACAGTTCCCTGATCTTTCTAAAGTACCTGCTTGCTATCATGGGTTAAAAGAGGTGTTTAACAAGGTTCGAGCCACTTCTTTACCTCCACACAGACCCTATGACTGCACCATAGAGCTGTTGCCGGGGGCGGCCATTCCCAAGGGGCGACTCTACTCCATCTCTGGGCCGGAAAGAGAGGCCATGAATGACTATATCTCTTCTTCATTAAAAGCAGGGCTAATACGACCATCCTCGTCTCCGGCAGGGGCCGGATTCTTCTTCGTCAAGAAAAAAGATGGGTCACTCCGACCATGTATCGACTACAGCCCGCTGAATAACATTACGGTTAAGAACAGGTACCCCCTCCCACTCATGACAGAAGCATTTGAACAGTTACAAGATGCTAAAATATACACCAAACTGGATTTACGTAATGCTTATCATCTGGTCAGAATTCGGGAGGGGGATGAATGGAAAACAGGGTTTAATACCCCCACTGGACACTACGAGTACCTGGTCATGCCTTTTGGCCTCACTAACGCACCAGCTGTTTTCCAGGCCCTAGTAAACGACGTGTTAAGGGATTTCCTGAATGTGTTCGTTTTTGTATATCTGGATGATATTTTGATCTTCTCTCCTGATGAGAAAACCCACATCCAGCACATGGAACAAGTTCTACAACGGCTATTGGACAACCAGCTGTTCGTAAAGGCTGAGAAGTGTGACTTTCATGTCAAAAAGGTGTCATTCCTGGGCTTCATTATTGAGGAGGACCACATCAAGATGGACCCTTCTAAGGTCAGTGCGGTGGCCAATTGGCCGACACCCAGCTGCAAGAAGCAGGTTCAGCAGTTCTTGGGTTTTGCCAATTTTTATAGACGTTTTATCAGGAACTTCAGCTCTATTGCTGCCCCCTTGCATGCCCTGACTTCTAATCATGTACATTTTGAGTGGAATTCCCAGGCGGAGAAAGCTTTTCAGAACCTCAAGAGGATGTTCACATCTGCCCCGATCCTCCTCGGCAGTTCGTAGTGGAGGTGGACGCCTCCAACGAGGGGTTGGGGGCTGTCTTATCCCAACGTTCGGTCAGCGACAACAAACTCCACCCCTGTGCTTACCTGTCACGTAAGTTTACCACAGCTGAGCTGAACTTAGAATACATCAGAAAGGCTAAAAGACTGAATGCTCGGCAGGCTCGATGGACTCTATTTTTTAATCGTTTCAACTTTACTTTGTCTTACCGACCTGGCTCCAGAAATATCAAGCCTGATGCTCTGTCTAGGATGTTTCCTCACACATCTAATGCCAAGGAGCCTGAACCCATCCTTCCACTTAACCGTGTGGTTGGAGCGGTGACTTGGCAGATAGAAACTGTGGTCAAGCAGGCTAATGGTGAGGTTCCAGCACCTAGTGGCTGCCCTCCGGACCGGCTGTTCGTGCCGGAGACGGTGAGGTCACAGGTCATTCACTGGGCTCACACTTCCTTGCTTACCTGTCATCCTGGGGTGAAGCGTACTATGTTTGTGATCAAGCAGAGGTTTTGGTGGCCGGCCATGGAGAAGGAGGTGGGAGAATATGTTGCTGCCTGTCCCACCTGTGCAAGGAACAAGACTTCATCCTTGTCTCCGAGGGGACTCCTTCATCCTCTTTCCATCCCCAGCGGACCGTGGTCGGATATTTCCCTGGATTTTGTTACGGGACTCCCGGTTTCCCAAGGTAACACTGCCGTATTGACGGTGGTTGACCGTTTTTCCAAAATGGTACATTTCATAGCTTTACCTAAATTACCCTCAGCTAAAGAAACAGCGGAGGTCATGATGCAACATGTGTTTCGAGTGCATGGATTTCCCAGGGATATTGTATCTGATTGGGGCCCACAGTTCGTTTCCCGTTTCTGGAGGGAATTCTGCACTCTCATTGGAGCCACGGTGAGCCTTTCTTCTGGGTACCATCCTCAATCCAACGGGCAGACGGAGAGACTCAACCAGGAGTTGGAGACCTGCCTACGCTGTTTGGTGTCCCAGAACCCGGCCTCCTGGAGTCGCCGTCTGATGTGGGTGGAGTTTGCCCACAATTCCCTCCCTACCTCGGCAACTGGACTCACTCCGTTCCAGTGTGCCTATGGTTATCAGCCCCCCCTGTTTCCTGAGGGGGAGAAGGAGGTGGAGGTACCGTCCGCTCATGCTCTGATCCGCCGATGTCACCGGGTTTGGGCGGCAGCTCAGAAGGTCCTCACTCGCAACGCGGCCAGGATGAAGAGGATGGCCGATCGACGGCGGGGTCCGGCCCCGGAGTACAGGACTGGTCAAAACGTCTGGTTATCCACCAAGGATTTACCCCTTCGTGTGACCTCCAAAAAGCTGGCTCCCAGGTTTGTGGGTCCCTATACCATCTCCAAAGTGGTTAATCCTGTGTCTGTCCGTCTCCGCCTCCCCAGGTCTCTCCGGGTCCACCCCACGTTTCATGTTTCCAAGGTCAAGCCCGTCATGGAGAGTTCCCTGGTTCCGGCTGCCAAACCACTGCCTCCTCCTCGTATGTTGGACGGGGGTCCCGTCTACACGGTGAAAAGACTGTTGGATGTCAGGAGTCGGGGTCGGGGACAACAGTTCCTGGTTGACTGGGAGGGGTACGGTCCTGAGGAGAGATCCTGGATCCCTGCTAGCTTCATTGTGGACAAGGACTTGGTTAGAGACTATTATGCACAACGCTCACAGAACCCTGGGCCGTCTGGAGACGTCCCTAGAGGGAGGGGTACTGTCATGTCTCGACGGTTATGTTAAGTTTTATGTTTTTAGTCCTGTCTTCCATGTTTGCCATGTCCGCTTTTATTTTGTAGTAACTGTCCTCTCTCGTTTCAGAAACTTTATTTCCTGCCCTGGTGTTTCCTCGTCAGTGTGATTGTCTGCTCCACCCCTGATTGTGTCCACCTGTTTCCCATTTCCTCATGTATTTTAAGTCTGTGTCTACCTGTGTCCTGTGTCAGATCGTCTTGTCTCTAGTCTCGTCCTGATCCCTCTTGTACAAGTAAGCTTTGTTCATATTAGTGTGGTCTTTGCTCTGGTCTTTAGTTCCAGCTTAGCTGTGATTTTTTGTTTGTACTTTGGTCAAGCCTTTTTTCCAGCATTGCTGTGATTTTGTGTTTTTCTCAACCTGATCTTAGTTTTCCTGATTAGCAGCGATTTTATGTTGTACTTTGTGTTTCTTTGGAATTTTCGTGGACTTCCTTTGTTAAAATAAACCTTTTGATTTTTCTGAATTTTGAGTCGTGCTCTTGGGTCCTTTTTTGAGTCTTGTCAGCCATCTGCTGTTACTGGAAAAAGGCTCACCAGGTTTACATCACGGCTCAGCAGCAGAGGAAAAGGAAATGTTGCCACTACAATAACATTAAGGTACTTGACTGAAGGAAGTGAGGAGGCATCATCTGGTTTGGAGGAGACTGAAGAAGCTACATGCCTCTGCTGTGGTTCTGGTCACTCAGTGGCGGGATGCAAACATTTCAAAGGAAAGAAGCTCAAGGAAAAAATGAACTTTCTGAAGGAAAGTGGAGTTTGTTTTGCATGTTTATGTGTTGGTCACATGAGCAGGAATTGCAAGAGATACTTAACATGCAAAGTTTGGCAAGGCAACTTGTTTGTCAGTTTGATTGTCTTTAATGAACGTCACATATTAGTGTTTTGTGACACTTTGGCTCTTTAATTTTACTTTGGTTGTTTAAATTGTTATGTCTGCCTGCCATAAACATTTAAGGGCCGGTGTGCAGGAGCCATCATTTAGGTGCAATTTTGTGTTTGAACTATTGGTGTTGCTGTGCTACAACAGCGCAGGTATAAGTATTCGTTAGTTCACTGCCTAGGTTAGGTGTGTGATCCTGGAGGGCAAATGGTTTTTGACCGCGGAAGTGTGAAGTTTGTTGTTGGCGTGAGTTTTGTGTTTTTGTTGCTGTGCACTTCAAATGGACTGTATTTAACCTGAATTCATGGAGATATGAAATAAAAGATTGTTTTAACTGCAATCTGGTCTGGCTGCCAATCATCATTTCAACCTGATTACTAACTAGGACGAAGCGCTTCAGCCAGGTCACTCCTGAGTTAGTCACCTCAGTAGCTCAGCACAAGACTGAACTCCTTTAACACTCGTATTGATTTAAAGCAGAGGTGGGTGCTTCTCAAATGTAGAGGAAAAGTGAGTCTCAACTTGTTAGTCAAAACTATTTTTATGAGAATCAAGGAAAAAGTAGCTGGCTGTAATTAAGTGACCAGTCGGCTGTTTGGCCGACAGCCGACGCTTATGGAAATCCCTGATTATTACTTGCCCATTAGGCGGATGCGCAGCGAAGCGGTGCCCGTCTCCTTTTGGTGCCATTGTTAACCAATTGGTCTGTTTGCAGAGAGAGCGTCTGGGTCAGGTTATTTTATCAGTTGGTTTGTAGGGTTGTTTTACCCATAGTGGCTGTTAGATCTTAAGGTAGATACTTGAAAGTAACTAGAAATTAGCATGTAATCAGAATCAGAAATACTTTATTAATCCCTGGGGGGGAATTCGGGAATAACGCAAAATCTTTCAAATTTTTCTCCCCGGACCCCCCCAGTTGTGTCAGGTTTTCTCTGTTCCGAACTTTTTTACCCCTTACCTGTTTGCATCCCTGACAGCGGCATCTTCAGACCTCAATGGTTTAGAGGCCTTAACGCCCAACCACCTGGTGCTACTCAAGGCCAAATCAGAGTTACAACAATGACAGCCAGTATGCTTAACACAGAGAGACAAGATCAGGACCTCACAGACGTTTCCAGGAAATGCTCAGAATACCTTGTCAGTTTCGCATGGTGTACTATGGCATGCTGCCATCCTGATTAAAAGGCAGTTCTACCAGTGGATTCTAGTTGGACAGTTGATGTTCGACAGGATCATCAACAGTCATTCAAGTCCTGCCTCACACGTCTGTTTTTTGTTTAATCTCTTCTCAGGTAAGCAAAAAAATCTTTATAAATATATATTTCTTAGTAATGTTTTTTTTTTTGTATTTGTTATTTCTAACCTGGCATATATTTACACAATGTAGTGTTTTAATGTGTTGAAAGCTCAAATTTAAAATGGAAAAACAAACCAGTTAATGTAAATTACTTTGTTAATTCTATGCTTTTTGTCTGGAGTGACAATTTTGACATTGCGTTCATCTACTGTTAGCAGTTACATGACAAAGACACAATTAAATAGGAAATGCTATTACTTTGTAACCTAATACTATTTGTATAATATTAATAACATCATAATATTTGGAGGTTCTTTGCTTAGGTGAGTCAAGCTAAATATTTTGTCTTTAAAGCTTAAAACACCTCTGAATATCCTCCCTGTTGTCTCACACTGTACTTTACACAACATTTTACGATGTTCTACAAGGAAACTAAAAGAGGTATTCATGCAGCTATGTAGATAACATCCCTGACTGGAAAAGTAAATATTGTTCAGTATTCAGTGCACAGTTTAAGATAAAGGGAGGAGGAGTTGAAAAGTTTAATGACTACAGGCAGGAATGATTCCTGTAGTGTTCTGTGGTGCAACTCGGGGGAAGTCTTACGCTGAATGGGCTCCTGTGCTCAACTGCTCTCATGGTTATGAAACAAACTGAAATGAATACTGACGCATCTACAATATATGACCTACAGATGCAAGCAAGACCATTAGTGACACAAAGACACAAAATGAGAGTTCCCCATAGTTCCCACAGGAGCTGTAACCAGCACATCATGGAGTGGGTGGGAGACATTGTCCAAGATTACATGTAACTTGGACAGCATATTTCCTTTTGTGTTTACTATACATATAGTTTACTATACATTGTAATCAATCAATCAAATCAAATTTTATTTGTATAGCACCAAATCATAACCAAAGTTATCTCAAGACACTTTACAAAAAGAGCAGGTCAAGACCGTACTCTTTTTTTAATGTTATTTAGAGCAGGGGTTCCCAACCTTTTTGACTGCATGGACCAGACAGTACCAATAATATTTTTGACAAACCCGGGTTCGACACGCATAAATCACGGTCACACGCACGGAAATACAGACAGATTGTATCTGTTTTTATTCAGTAAGGAGACTGCATCTAAGTTTTTAATACGGGACGAGCCAACGAGAGGGAAGGCGCAATCCATATGATCCATAGTGTGTTTTGATGCTCATACCTGAATCAATAACGTTTCGATCCGTCCGTATTTCTGCACAGAGTTAAAGTATAAACCTGGTCTCAACAGGCTGTCATATGCCCATATGCTGTGTATTTCATATATTTCACCGATAAACACAGAGCTTTAGTGGGGCATCAGGCTTCAAGATCAAAGTTTCATGTGATGCAAAGCCAGGGTTGCCAGGTCCGCGTTTTTTCCAGCTGAAGAGGGGTAATATGGCACTATTACTATGAGCTCTTTAAGATATGATGGTGCCTGACCATTAAAGGCCCTGGAAACTCTGCTTAAAATAGCAAAAATGCATACACTACCAGTCAAAAGTTTGGACACATTTTCTCATACAAGTGAATGGGAAAGTGCGTCCAAACTTTTGACTGGTAGTGTATATGATATCAGAGTTGAGTGTGTCATAAAGCATCCACAAAAATCTGAGTGAAAATAAATGTTCAGAACCACTAAAAAATCTTCTTGAAAAACAGCTCATTTGGCTATTCAGACCATTTCTCAGGACTGTGTAGGCGTGGCAGATCCCATGTTGATTGACACCTGCCGGGGTCCGCCTGCCTGCGTTCTCATGGCAACTGTCAACACAACAATGGCGCATGGGAAAACAGCGTTTCCTCTTGGATTTTTTTCAGCAGCAGGGTAGAGGATATGTTGTACTACCCAGGAATGTGCGCATGTGCACATAATATCAAAACTATTGCTGTCAGGTGATTAAAAAAATGAATCTAATTAATTACAGGCTTTGTAATCAATTGATTTCAATTAATCTCATATATCAATGATTTCTGTGAGAGCACATCACATGAAGACTTACCCTCTTTCTAGATGGTTATTTCTTACTGAGAAACTTTAATTGTACTCTCTTCTTCACCTCATTAAGTTTTAATTCACCAACTACTTTAATCCGATCACCTTGCTTCAGTCCCCCAACACACCTGCGCCTCTGCTCTCTGCATCGCTACTGGCCCCGCCCCCGGCCCCGTACTCCTTTGATTCCGCTGTTGTTTATTTGGTTGCCAAAACTTCGCGAGTTCACTGTTTCAGTGCTCTTCCTCAATGAGGAGAGAATGGACGATTGGAGATTTCAGCTACAAATCAACAAAGAGTCGTTTAATTACGACTTCTGAAGCAGTGGCTGCAACATTTCAATAAATGTAGCGGAAACACTGCTGCTTCTCCAAGTCCGCGGCATTTACAAAATAAAAGAATGAGACGTTGTCATCTCAAAATGTAGATGTGCACCCGGGGACAGCACACAGGCATGATGGGGGAAAAGGCGATCATTAGGTAATTGCAGCAGGTATGTGCAGAGACGTTCAGGGTCTGTGGACACGAATTAGCTCAGACTCAGAGAGGAGGATTGATCGCGAGCCGAGAAGTGTTATTGCACCTGTGAGGGCGGGACAACTGTGGTCGATTGGTTCAAGGAAATGTATGACTTGATAAATATCAAACATAACCACGGCCAATTTAACCCCATCGTCAGGGAATTTAACAAAGAAAGAATGGCAATAACTCGAGTTTGGATTAAAACTAATTTCTAAAACTTTTGAGATGCTTACTTGTATGTACATAAGACTCTAAATTACACAGTAGAAGGATTTTGAAAGATTTGCAATTATATTCTTGATTTCACAGGAAGCCAGTGCAGAGAGGGTAATGCAGCATTCTGTAGCAGCTGAAGAGTCTTTAGAGACTTTTTAGATCAGCCTGATAGCGGATAATGTACTGGTTGGACTGGTTTTTCTGCATATTTTTGAGACAGGGTGTGTCTGATATTTGCTATGTTGTGAAGGTGAAAGAAGACCTTCCTAACAGTAGTGCTGGATGTCAGCCTGATGCCATCTAGGGCAGCTGTATCATTAGAGAAAGAATCTCTGAGGTGTTTGGGGCCGAGCACAATAACTTCAGTTTTGTCTGAATTAAGTAGAAGAAAATTTCGAGTCATCTAAGGCATGCTTCTAGTTTATATAGCTGATTGGTGTCATCTGGCTTCATTGAGAAGAATAATTGAGTATCATTTGCATAACAATGAAAATGAATGGAGTGTTTCCTCATGATATTACCAAGAGGAAGCATAAGTGAAAAGAATCAGTCCGAGCACAGAACCTTGTGGATCTCCATGACTAACTGGTGTGCATAGAGGACACATCATGAACATTAACAAACTGAGATCGATCTGATAAATAGGATTTAAACCAACTTAATGCGGCTCCTAAAATGCCAATTAACTGTTCTAGTCTCTGTCACACTGGACATTACTGATAAACATCAAATAAATCATCAAATAAAATCATCGAATTAAGTCACGTAATTGATTAGTGACAAATGTTTTGAGGATCTTTGAAATAAAAGGAAGGTTAGATATAGGTCTATAGTTAGCTAAGGTGCCTGAATCAAGAGTAGGCTTTTTAAGAAGTGGCTTAATTACAGCTAGTTTAAAAAACTGTGGTACATAGCCTGTCGATAAAGACATATTGATCATATCTAGTAAAGACGTGCTAATTGAGGGAAAGACTTCCTTTAGCAGCTTGGTTGAAATCGGGTTTAAAAGACAGGTTGATGGTTTAGAAAAAGAGAATTTTCGCTCAGGTGTGGGAATTTTCCAGGGATCATTAAGGAGGGAAACTTGGTTAAAGTTAAACTTATATGGGGGGCAATTTATTTTACCACGACATTTGGTTTACGAGGGCCAATCTCTTGTGCAAAGACCAATGGGGGGTGTGTTCTAGAAGTCATGGGGCAAGGGATTTTGAAACTATAAGCTTGAACATTTTGACTCAAACGGAGAGAATTTTTGTACTTGGAAGTAAAGCGACTTGTTTCATGACATTGGGTTTGTCAGATCTTCAAGAGGAGACATTACCTCACAAAGGTCAGTTGGAGAAAAACTGTCGAGGTAAACATGGGTAAACAGGTTTTTGAGCAGTTTCCAAAGATAAATGTGCACCAGTTAAGGGCAGGAGGTTACACATTTTAGTAAAGAATCCCATGAATTACTGCTGAGGGCTATAGGAATCAGCTCTGTACATCTGTTTTAGGATACGCTTATTTACTTAATTATTTTTATATGCCCTTTATTGTAATGTTGCACTATCCACTTTGCTGCTGTAACACTGTAAATTTCTCCGATATGGAAAGAACAAAGGATTATCTTATCTTAATACAAAGCTCAATACTGGCTACAGTGCTGAAAAGGTACCTGGGATTGTTTTTATTTTCTTCCATTAGGGAGGGGCATGCCGTAGGGCCTTCCTGTATTTATTAAAACTATTTTGCCAGAGTAAACGAGACTCTTTTGGTGGATCGCCACATTCTTTCAAATTTACGCAACATTTGTGTCAGGTTACAAGTTTCTGAGTCATACCATGGAGCTAGCCTCTTTTGTTTATTAATCTTTTTTTATGGGGGCAATAGAATCTAGAGTACTTCTCAGTGAACCTGCAGTACTATCAACAAACTGATCAAGCTGAGAAGGACTAGCATTAGCATAAGAGCTCTCTGTAGTAAAAAGATATGGTATAGAATTAAAAAGCAGCTGGAATTGCTTCCTTAAATTTAGCTACAGCCCTATCAGACAAACATCTTATGAGTACATTTTTCTTAACTGGAGTGTAGTCAGTTAATAGGACATCAAATGTTACAAAATAATGATCCTATAAAAGAGGATTTTGTGGAAAGACACTTAAGTTTTTGGTTTCAAGGCCTTAAGCTAGAACAAGGTCGAGGGTGTGGTTAAAGTGGTGAGGCTGGTTTACACTTTGAGTGAAGCCAATAGAGTCCAATAGAGACATAAACACCATGCTAAGGCTATCATTATCAACATCCACATGAATATTAAAGTCACCTACAGTAATTATTTTATCTGTACTCAGGACTAAATCTGATAAAAACTGAGAATTCATTTAGAAAATCGGAGTATGGGCCAGGAGGGCGGTATACTATAACAAATAAAAGAACTGTAAAGTTTTCCAAGCTGGATGTGAAAAACAAGGCTTTCAAAAGAGCTGAAACTAAGTTTTGGTCTAGGGTTGATTAGAAGACTAGAACTGAAAATAGCTGCCACTCCAACACCTTGACAAATGTCTCGAGGAATATGAGTGACTGAGTGGGAGGAGTGGATTCATTTAAGCTGACATATTCTTCCTGACACAGCCAAGTTTCAGTTAAAGAGAGTAAATCAATATGATTATCTGATATCAGATCGTTTACTAATAGAGCTTTAGATGACTGAGATCTGATATTTAACAGACCACATTTCATTTTTTCAATTTTAATTAGATTTGAATGATTTAGTCATTTAATAATTCAATTTTAAATTAACTGTAATAAAAGGTCTGGGTTGGGGGGGCAGACAGTCTCTATCACATTAACATTGTGGCTGGGAAACAGCTCAAAGAGAAGCACAGAGGAGCATGTAGGACTGCAGCTCTGCCTCCTGGGGTCCGTTTCAGAAAGCGGGTTTCGTGAAAACCCCGGGTTTGTTAACCCTGAAATGAGGGAAACCTCAGGTTTGCCGTTTCAGAAAGAGAGGTAACTTCAACTCTGAGTTGGTTACTATGGTAACAGTGTCTGTGAACCTAACCTGGTCGCGAGCAGCGAGTTTTCTTCAGGAAACTCAGAGTTTTGCTCCGTCTCCTCCCTCTAGCATATAAAACCCTTATTCAACTTCCTTATTCATTCAGCCCGTCTCACGCGTGTGTTTGAGCGGTAACAAATGAAAAAAAAAAAACGTTGCGTCTCTGTGGTGCTCTGACCCCTTTGCAAAAGTCTTTTATAATTATGATAAAAAAATCAAAAGACAAATCTGTGTCAAAGTAATCATTTATAGATTTTCCACCACCATTGCAGAGAGCACTCAAATAAGACGCCGTAAGTTATTGGATTTTTTTTTTTTAACTAACACAATTCAGTTTAATCAACATAAAATATAATGTATGTGAAGTCAGCATCATGTTAGGGATAAAGCTAATGCACATTAAAACAGCCACTGAATGATATTTCATTAGTTTAATATTTAGAATATGATTGAAGTGAGGTTCAGCCATGAGCCTGTTCTGCCTGAGCCGCACCTTTGAATGATGTTCTGGTATTTCATTTAGAAGTGCTTCCTAAATTAATATAAATTTTAGCTTCTGGTCGTGATTAATTATTAAATAAATAGACAATTCAGTCAAACTTGTGCGTTTACTCGAGCAGCAGTTTCTTCCCGCGTCGCTTCTCTCTCTTTTGCAGCTGCAGCCGTGTTACTTTATTTTTCTATAAACATGCTCGTATTACCTGAACGTCTGTGTGAGGATTTCGAGCTCCACTGGTGTGACGTAGGAGGACCTCTTTTTTGTGTACCGTTGCCATGGTGAATCGTGGTATCGGGGCTCCATTAATGCTGGCTTTTTATAGTCAATGTGCACTCACTCAACTGCGGCTGAACCTACTCAGAGTTGATAGAACTAACTCTGATCGGCTGTCCTGAAACCAAAAAGCCAGCGAATTTGTACTCCGAGTAAGTCAAACCACGGTTCGGGGTTAGACTGAGGGTTTGTTGAACCTCCTTTCTGAAACGGACCCCTGGTCTCAACTCTGGCTTGTCAGGTTTTACGACTAACAAACTAAGCCATATTAAGAGACAAAAGAGCTGCACCATCCAAAGTGGGATGCATGCCGTCTCTCCTAATCAGACCAGAATTTCCCCAGAATGTCTGCCAGTTATCTATGAAGCCCACATCGTTTGCTGGACACCACCTCGACAGCCAGCGGTTGAATGATAACATGCGGCTATACACGTCATCACTGGTCGGAGTAGGCAGGGGTCCAGAGAAAACTACGGAGTCCGACATAATATAGATCACCAGCCTAATGTTTTTGTTGCAGTGTTACTGTAGTACTCTAGGTTGGTTGTTTTTTTGTATGTTTTTGTTTTGCTGTAGGCTTATTCATGACAGGGTTTCTGTGATAATAAACTGACTAATGTGTTTTATTACATATTGTATCCACAGATTGCCTCTGTTCTTCACTGAAGAGCTTCAAGCTGCCAAGATGCTCTCCATATTGAAACAAAGCAAACTCAGATGTATTTTTTACCTTCTGTGTATCCCTGCTGTAATTGGTGTGCTGTTAACATGGGAGCACACTTTGCATTCCCTCGGACCTCAGCAGTCAAGCCTTTGTGCATGTCACAAATGCTTAAACGATGATGATGCAGGCTTTAGGAAGGTTGTAAATGCATCTCATAAGCCCTTTTTGTCAAGAAACTATAATATCTCAAAGGAGGCTTTCAACTGGTGGAAGGTAAATGTCAACTTATCCTTAAAGACATAGCACCAGTATTCTCTTTTTTGTTCACTTTGAATTGTGAGATATACTAACCGGTCCTGCAGCAAAACTGGCAACTATTACTATGGTTACATCAGCACCTTTTGCACTGGAAACCAGAATAGGTTGCAAACTGCATCCTCGGTCTCACTCCCAACTCATCAAATAGTGCAGCTGGGTCAGTGGGCAAACATTTAAAAAATGCAGCTGTACCCCTATAGCATCATTAGCATGTCCACCAGCTTATTGTTCTGATGTGGTGTCAGAGTCTGGTGACGTAGTATAATAAGTGCCATAGTCTGCTTATAGTGGAGGTTTATTTACATAAGTATCTATTTGAACCCAAACCAGGATTTATTTTCTAAACCATACTGGGTTCTGATGGTGCATAAACCTGACCAAATTCAGCCCTCAACACACAAACTCATGGTAATGATTGTTGTGCAACCAAAAGTCATAAAATGTGAAATGTTTGTCCACAAACTTTACTTTTGAAAATGCTCCTGGTTATTGCTTATTTATAAGAGCTAACTTAGCGAACTTATGACTGCTGTATTTAGAAAGTCTAACAGCTCAGACTGCACACATGCGCTCCGGCTCACGCCGTCAAAGTGTTCACACTGTGTGCATGTCGGCTGCGGCTTCAGCTGGGCTGACAGCCCTGTCTTTCCACATGAACTTGATAAAGGTCACATTGTGGTGCATAGTTCACTTTATAAATGCCATTTAGATTTGTTATATAGGCCGGCAGGAAATAATGAAGAGGCATCTGCTCAACTGTAAATTATAATTAATTAAGGTAAATAAAATATATACATTAATCACTCTTCACTTTGCCTGGCTGTTTGCCTTATCCAGGATCAGTTTTGGGTCCTTGTTTATTCAGGTTTTTGGAGTTGGAAAACGGTCTTATTTACATTAGAAACTAGACCTTATTAACATATGGTGAAAACAACCGTATGAGCCGAGAGAGAGAGCTAGGGAGAGAGAGAGAAAGAGAGAGAGCTAGGGAAAGAGAGAGAGAGAGAGATATCCCACCAGAAGGAATAACGTCTGTAACCTGATGTTATTTATTTATTTTTTACAAACATATTGTATTTATGACCTACGTGAGGCTGATGACTACCTTTTTATTTCAAGGAAAATTAAGCAGTAACCGCAAAAAGGAGCCTTGTGAGTGACTTTATCTCACAAACACCTTCATGGAAATGTTAGAAATAAAGTTTATTTAAAAAACAAAAACAAAACCAGCCCTGGAAACGCATCAAAATAAAAGCATTGTGTACAGACGAGCGAAGTCGGAATGCCAGATCGGGCTTTTACTTTGAAAAATCATACCGGAAGTGTTGACGTGCTTTACTTTCCATTGATGAAACACAACCTCTGAATAAATAACCTTCTTTAAGGTTACAAGAAATGTATACTGTTTGTGTTTACGTCATTAAATGTGGCGTTCACCTCTTATTTCTGCTTGACCTTACTTACCCTTAGTTAAAATAGCTTTGTGACACTAACCCTGGAGGCATGTGAAATTTAGAATTAAAGCTGTAACTTGTTTTTGTTGTGGAAATGAGGCAGTACTACAGGTAGATGGTGGGTGGGATTAAATGAAAATACAGTTCATATAATTTGTCTTTATGTTATGTTTGTCAGAAAATACAGAGAGAAAGACGCGACTTCAGTTTCTTCCAGATGACAGTGGACAAGTTGTTTCATGTGTTCCCACCCGTTCCAGATGTTGTAGAATCCAGCCCTGACCGCTGCAGGACTTGTGCAGTGGTTGGGAATTCTGGTAATTTGAAGGGATCATATTACGGACCTCTAATAGACTTTCATGATGTTGTAATAAGGTAAATCATCAGACAATAAAGTTCATACACTCAATACAAAATTACTGCCACCTCTAAAGTTCTTCAAGTCTTTCTGAT
Source organism: Semicossyphus pulcher (assembly GCF_022749685.1). Classification (NCBI taxonomy): domain Eukaryota; kingdom Metazoa; phylum Chordata; class Actinopteri; order Labriformes; family Labridae; genus Semicossyphus; species Semicossyphus pulcher. The sequence continues at coordinate 27,153,402 of NW_027211726.1, forward strand.
AGTTTCACAACATTCTAGTTTCATCGAGTAAAAATGTATCTGCCAAATTCAATCACCATTTCGTTTTCTTTTGGCTGCATGATATTTAATCTGTATTCCCCTGTTTCATTTAGAATGAACCGAGGCCCTACCAAAGGCTATGAGAAAGATGTTGGGACCAAAACAACTCATCATGTGATGTATCCAACGAGTGCTATTTATCTGGACAACACTACTCATCTTGTGCTGTTTCCATTCAAGATAAAGGATTTGGAATGGCTCCTCAATGCTTTCGAACCAGAGTACGTATCAAACAAAAGTTGCTGTTGCCATTTTGCTGTATTCTTCTTCTTTGACTATATTACAGCTTGCTGTACAGCAAACATAATTGACCACTGTAACTTCCCCCATTGGTTTCTTAAATGCCTATATAAAGCCTCAGCATTATGGCCGCTGCCATGTTGGTTTTCTGGAGCCAGAAGTGACCATATTTGGACGACAGGGTAGAGAGAGGAGAGAAGGGCTAGTAAATGCCAAGCTATGCAAGTTACAGTCTACATCCTTGGCTCATTCATTAGCTGAAGAATAAGCTTTTTCCGCCGTGGTTCTATCTGTAGTGGTTACTGACTGAAGTTGTGTATTCATCAGAATAAAGTAGTTCAGAGAGCTTATGGAGGGGCGCTGGTTTGGCTCGGTTGGTAGAACAGGCGCCCCATGTCGAGAGGCTACAGTCCTCGACGCACTGATTGCAGGTTCGACTCCCGGTCTGCCGATCCATTTGGTGCATGTCTTCCCACGCTCTCTGCTCCCCACATTGCCTGTCTCTCTTCAGCTTTCCTGTATCATAAAGGCAAAATGCTCCCAAAAAAAGAGCTTGCTCGCTTGTATCTCCATTGAGAGAGTGTTGGGTGAACGACATGTACTGGCTAACTTAAACTAAACGGTCTTCTCATCATAATGGCCCCCCGCCGTCCCTTTGAAGGGAAAAGCCAGCAACAGTCATGACTCCTATGCAATGGCTGACAATGATGTATAATGTGTGAAATAATGTACTGAAAAGAAATCCCCAGATGTCATGACTGATAATATACGTGAATAACCGGATAGTTGCATTTATGAATTTAGAATAATGTGTAGATTAACTTTTACAATGCAACATTTATTTTTTCTAAGCAATACTTTGTAAAGACAGGAAATATTGAACCAGGTCATTTCCTGCTGAATTTAACAACCAATGTTACCTCCAACAGGAACGTGAATTCACAGAGTAGAGCGAACAAGGATTTGGTGAGTATTTCGAATGATTTTGCATCAAACTTGCATATACATTTTCATCTAGTAAAAAAATGTATAGTAATGTGCATTAACTGCAGAAAAACAGCTATTTTTAAGTGTCGGTTTAAGGCCAAGTCTGATTTATAACAGGTGATGATCCTAAATCCAGCTTTCATGAAATATGTTCATGAAACGTGGCTGCAAAAGAAGGGCAAGTACCCGTCTACTGGCTTTATGACTTTGATTCTCAGCCTGCAAATTTGTGATGAGGTAGGTTCATATCACACTATCATTATTTATGCCATTCCACTTACAGTTTACAGCAATAAGTAATCGTGATGATTCAGCAAATACAAGAAAAAAGACGATTGAGAGACAAATAGAAATTTAGAGTTCAAAAATATCTTTAAAAGCTTTTTTTTTTTTTTTAAATAAAAGCATTGTATTTGTGTTCATTTTGAGTCAGGGTAACATGTGCCCGCACAATGTGTAAAGCAATACTTCATAATTTGGGGAGATCTTGTTTTATGTTGTCTTGACGATCGCTAGATAAGAACATCAATAGGATGCTTAATATGTAGCTTGAAACAGAAGCTGGGTAGTTTAAATTAGCATGAGGACTGGAAAAGGGAAACAGCTCTGCTGGCTCTGTCCAAAGGTTAAAAAAAATCACCTAGCAGCCGTAACACTACAGTTAACTGATTAACATAACACATCTTGGTAATGTAGAATGTACAAAACAGAAGTTAGAAAGGGACAGTTTGTTATGTAGCTATTCCCTCATCTCCAGGCTTGCTAATCTAGGCTAACCAGCCTCTGGCTCCAGGAGGAAGTGCAAAAGTGGCTGAAGAGGGTCGTTTTTCAGGTTAAAAAAAAGTGTTCTATGACTAAGAGAGAAAGAGAGTTACATAGAAGTCAATGCTCCTTTGCAGTTGTTTTATGTGAATAATGATGTTCACATAAAACAGTTCGAAGTTTAATCCAAGGGGCAACTGGACTTGATTGAAGTTCTTGAAGATGTTTCACCTCTCATCTGAAAGGCTTCTTCAGTTATTAAACTGACTGGTGAACAAAGCTAGAAACCACCTACCTTAACACTGAAAGGTGGTGTGTCAGGCCACTACCTATAACAACCCACTCTCACACCAAATTGTATAATAGCTAAGTTGGTCCACAGTGCAAAACGTATTAGTTTCACAATAACGGCTCTAAAATTGTGAGATGCCTACGTTTCCCCCCCCTATTCTTTTCTATGGGCCTGTGCCCCGTCATGTGACTGAGGGGTTTCCCTTGGCTGAAACAAAAAAATGGCGGACTTTCCTTTTATTTTCAGTGGAAAAATAAAAGGTGACATTTCTAGCGAGAAATGTACCTTTTATTTTCGAAATAACATTGGTTAGTTACTACGAAGATTCTTTCAGCTCTTGCCAGAGAAATGTAGAATTGCAACTTTTTCTGCAGTTGCTATGGTGGTTGCTATGGATGCTGATATCGCTGAAACACGTAACTTGTTGTTTCAATCCTTTATCTTTGGCTTGTGTAATTATCTGAGCTGTTATGGTATTTGTGTTATTTTATGTAACTGTCTGATGTTTGATACGTACTTTTACTAATAACATATTAAAGAGATCCCCAGGGCTTTTTGTAGGGAAACCCGGACGTTACGTTCACCACTGCTTCGCCAAAACATAAAATATGTTCATTTTATTTATCGAGATAATCTTCAGAAACCAAGATCACTTTTTATACAGTGTACAATACCGGTTTTGAAGCGTAAATGCTATCAATAAAGTAAAAGACCGACGCTTTATACATAGTAGACCAAACTGTCTTTTTTATTGAAGATTACAAGATATTGATCAGACAGGCATCAGACATACATGCATATGCATATACATATAAATATATATATATTTTAGTTTATTACGAACTTTTTAACAGCAGTATCATTTTTTTATAGAATAGAATAGAATGTCGGAAACTACTACTAAGTTCTCAAATAAAAGATTCTCAAATAAATAAAAAATATAAAATATAATATCATATCAATAACTATCATAACTATGATAGTTTTGAAGTATAACTATCAATTATATAGTGCAGCATTAACAATCACCTCTTGTAGGCCTGCTCAGATTTCTTTTTTTTAAAATAACTTAACTTTCCACAAAGACTAAAGTGCAGCATTAACAGTTACAGCTTGTAGGCCTGCTCAGATTCATTCAAATTTCATGTTTTTAATAACGTGTTAATAACGTGTTAATAACGTGTTAATAACGCGTTAACGCACATTCCCTTTAATGCCACTAATTATTTTAACGCGCGATTAACGCACGCGCGTTCTATTATTGTGACCCTCCGCCCGCCTCGTAGTTTGAGAATTCAGGAAGCAATGCAGCACCGGCAGTGTTTCTGCTACATACATTTTGCCGGTCGTTCACCCGCTCTCCTTGTTGAGGAAGAGCACTGAAACAGTGACAGGAGTCCCAGGACATCAGGACGCTCTCTGTCCGCACACAATCATATGCAGTTCTGTAATGCAATGTAAACATTCCTACTGTGTATCTCCGTATGTCCCTATTGTAAATGCATTGATTGTTGCTGTTTATAAAGCTTATAAAAGGTGCAGATGTCATTCGGTAACGATCGATCGTTTAGATCGCTACGTCATTCATAAAGTCCCTCGTGCACACGCTGGTCACGTGCTGTGAGAACTGAATTGCGAGAGAAAGTGAAGCAAAGTAATCAGATTAAAGTAGATTGTGAATTAAAACATGAATTAAGGTGAAGAAGAGAGTACAATTAAACTGTGGAAGGAAGAAATAAGCATCTAGAAAGAGGGTAATCCACACTGAGTAAGTCTACATGTGATGTGCTTCTCACAGAAATTATTGGTATATGCGATGATTGCCATGGTATGCTTTCAGCATATTTTTTGAGCATGCAGTACCTTTGAGGTTATTCTGTAGAATATTCTGGGCAGTATTTGTCATTGTTTTGGAATGTTGCAATAATAATAAACATACATTTGCATAAAGGAAGCATATTTGTCCATTCCCATGTTGATAAGAGTATTAAAAACTTATAAATATCTCTAAGGTACATTTACAACAGGTAATAAATTTGCGATTAATTTGCGATTAAATATTTGAATCAATTGACAGCCCTACTTTAAATGTTAATTTACTTGTTGTTGCTGCTGAATAACATGGCTGTATTCTCGTGCGTAATGGACACTCTGCGTAATGAGACTAACTTGATAGTGCTTTAATATCTGTGGGCACAATTTTCGGTTCCACAGGTAGTTATGTTTGAGTATGGTAATTCATTTACCTCCTAGTTACGTGTATGTGAGTTTGTTTCAGTTTCTGCTGTATTATAGAGAGCGTGCGTCTGAATGAGTGCGCAGTAGAGTTTTGTGTAGGTGTGAGTAGTTTTTGGACGGTGTGCGGCCCGAGCGGGAATCTTCCTGAGGTGAAGCAGGGGTGTGGAGGCAGCGGTGAGCTTGTCCATGTCTTCCTGCACTTCTCAGCAGATCGGTAACAAACCCAAAGCAGTATCATCATTTAAGGAGACGAGGGAAACCGAAGCTTGCGGCCTGTCCCTTAAACAACGTTTTTTCACTGTATCAGCAAACACGCTGCTTTTTCCTTATGAGTAGAGTAGAGTGAGTGAAAAGCAGAGACTGGTGTTGTGAACCCTCCAATGTACGTCCATAATGCACCCTCTAAAAAGCAAACACAGATTGCGCCATATATTTTAGACTTTAGACCAGGTTTTTGTTGGTCTAAGGCACAGTCGCTTTCTGCGTCCTCTAGATAGCAGCGCGCCATCCCTTTGCTCGACCACAGCTCATTTCAAAATCAACATGCACACAGGTGCTAAAGGTGGCGCAAGATCACTTGCTATTTATACATTGGGTCACTTATGATTTTGTAAAATGATAAGAATAAACAACTTTTAATATTTTTGAAAACATTCTTAGTTTACAGCATTTTGTCACACCTGCCTAAAACCTTTGCACAGTAATGTATGTATATATACAACACTCTGACCTGCGACTGGAAGACAGGAAAAGGTTGCAAATGCATGTGTATTATTGTGTTTATTATTATGTGCAACACTCCAAAACAATGACAAATACTATCCAGAATATTCCACAGAATAACCTCAAAGGTACTGCATGCTCAAAAAATATGCTGAAATTATAACACTGCAAACTGAAACCCAACAAGCAATATCAGACGGGCATATTGACCTGAATGTAACATTCCTAAGTAATAAGTCATTGAGTCTGCAGTAGTAAATAAAAATAACATCATTTTAGTCAAAGTTTAATCCCTTAAATACTTTTTTTACAACCTGGGGGTCTCTGCATCAGCTGTGTGCTTGGCCATCAAGTGGTATTTAAGACTCGACTTACTCTAGTGGTAACTCAGTTCACATGGACAGTAAATACAAATAACTTTTGTCTTGTCCAGAGAACCATCTAGCAGTTCGTGCTTGCTATCCACAACATTGCCGCTGCATTGCTTCTCGATTTCCCAAACTATGGGGCGGGCGGAGGGTCATAATAATAGAACCTGCGTGCGTTAATCGCGCGTCAAAATAAATAGTGGCGTTAAAGGGAATGTGCGTTAACTCGTTATCGCGTTAACTTTGACAGCCCTAGTATAGATATATGTACATATTCATATGTATATAACAATAATAATAATAATAGTAACTTTATTTATATAGCACCTTAAAAACAAAAGTAGAAAGTGATTTGAAAACCAAGCAAAACAAGCAAATCATAAAACCAGCAAATCACAAAAAAGCAAGCAAGCACAAAACCAGCAGATCACAAAACAGTCAAAGCACAAAACCAGCGGAAAGTCCCCACTCGACCTTGGCCCTCATCATAGAGCAACATACTTAAGGGCTATCAAAGGTGCTTGAAAATGATATGGTGTATGGTATATATTATAGGTGCATATGTACCGTATCGATGGAGGTCGATGACCATAATAAAGGTACTCTGTTGATGCTCCCTTACCATGGACAATCAATCTGGAGGCTTGGGATAGGGACTAAACTGCTTCCAAACAGCAATGCTAGTGAACTGAGGATTGTAGATGGTAAATGGACTGTACTTTTATAGCGCTTTTCTAGTCTTTGCGGCCACTTTTACACAACATGTCACATTCACCCATTCACACACACATTCATACACTGATGGCAGAGGCTGCTACGTAAAGTGCCCAACTGTCAATCAGTGATCACATTCATTCAATTTGGGGGCAAATTGGGGGTTTAGTTCTTGCCCAAGGACACTTCGACATGTAGCCTGAGGGAACTGGGAATCGAACCTCCTACCTTCTGATTAAAAGACGACCGACTCTACCACTGAGCCACAGCCGCCCCTAAACTAAACTAAATACTACATAGTACATAATACTATATATTCATACTTATACTACTATAGTCTTTATACTCACCCTACTCATACTGTACATGCTGTCAATCCTGTTCTTACTGCCTTATCTAGAGACCAGAAGGGACTGGACTGCTCGTTACTAGATACCTAGAATACGGCTGCCCACAGTGCTTACACTCACTCTGCTCATTCTACATATCCTTTTAGCTACTGCTCATACTGTATATACCTTAGACCTCTCATATCATCCATATTCTGTATACTCTATGTGTGTATGTATATATATGTACAGTATATGTACTTTACCGCTATTTTGGACCTCTGGTTAGACGCAAAACTGTAGTTCATTGTGATCTAATCTAATATCTATTAATAATATAATCATAAATGATTGTGTCCAATAAATATGCTTACCAAATATGCATTCCACCATCAGTGACATTTACCAGCGCCGGGTCCCGAGTACCCCACTTCGATCCTTTTTATGTATAACATGTTATGGAATGACAATAAAAATATCCTTATCCAAGAGAAAAGATCCCATTTCATGCAGGTAGGGTCAATAGTTCAGGGCACTTACGGCACTCTAGGAAGACTATTTCAGCAGATTTCAGAAATGTGCATGCTCATACAGCCCAACATACCTGGCCTTGATCTTAACTCCATGTGCTGGGAGATAGCCTCAGATATGCATGACGATCTTGGTTTCTGATGATTATCTCGACAAATAAATCTCGAAGCAATTGTGAACGTAACTTCCAGGTTTACCGACAAAAAGTGTTTGCCCTGGGGCACTCTCAAATATGTTTTCATTAAAAGCACGTAATCAAACAGTTACATAAAATAACACAAATATCGAATGAAACTATCTTAAAATATTAGATTACATTTTCCACTGAAAATAAAAGAAATGTCCATCATGTTTTTGGTTTTAGCAAAGAGAAACCGTCAGTCACATGACGGGACGCAGGCCCATAGAAAAGAATTGGGGGGAAAAAACACCTCATCTCACAATTTTAGAGCTGTTATTGTGAAACTAATACGTTTTGCACCGTGGACCAACGTAGCTATTGCACATTTTGAAGCAAGACTGGGTTGCCTATAATGTAAACCCGACGACCCACCAACAGCCCAGGTTAATAATTCTTGATTGATTACACATATATTTACATACCAAAAGACAACAGAGGCTTATATTTCTTGCTCCGTCCACCCGTCAGTTTAGAACTGAAGAAGCCTTTCTGATGAGAGGTAAAACGTCTTCAAGAACTTCAACCAAGTCCAGTTGCCCTTTGGATTAAGCTTTGACCTGGATGACTGAGAACCTTTACAGACATATGAAACAGCTGCTTTTCTCTGACAAATGCTTGTGAATACTGCTTTTTTTATGGGCATACTAGATTTTTTGACAGCCTTCAAAAATGTTATCTGTAGATATGCACATTGTAAAATGATAACAACAAAAATCAATTATTAGTCACAGCATATTTTTTGGTGTTCCCAGGTCAATGTGTTTGGGTTCGGCGCAGACAGACGTGGAATCTGGAACCATTACTTTGAAATACTCCAAAACAAAAAGTTCAGAACTGGAAATCATCAAGGAAAGTACGAATATAAAGCTATTGAGCAACTAGCACAGTTTGGAAAAATTGTTTTATTTAAAGGATGGTGAATTTTCTTTCTCCCTTTCTGTATGTCAAGCTCATTAACGGTATTGATGTGTCAGCATCCATTCTGAATTTTTGAAGAGCACTGAAAATGTGAATGTGCATTTTACAGTGGTATATTAAAGCTAAAACTTTCATTTTGTGGTGAGATGGAGAAGAGAGCGGACTTTGCTTCAAAATTTGAAAGATAACCTTCAGGTCCCTCCCCCTCTCTTTCCGCGGTGCTCAGTCCTGCCTCCAAAGCCCTCCCTGCAGAGGAGGCTGTGATGCGCAGGCAGACTAGTAACCACAGCAACTGAAGGTGCCAGACATACAATATGGCGGACACCCTGGAAAAAACGTGAAATGACAACAACTGCAGCCGTTGTATTACACCACCAACACTATTGAAGCAGATACACATCAAACCAGCGGAAATCACAGTCTGCAGCAAATTCTAATTGGCAAAACCACCAGCACTTAGTTTGCTAACAGAGACTGTGGAAAAGACAGTGCCAACTAAGCAGTAACACACTGATGTTGTGAACATTCAGCCGTGAGAGTACAGGCACACAGAACTATCAGGAGAATGTACGAAACGGCAACACTGCCTGGTAGGGCTGTGAATCGGCAGGGATATTGGGAGGTATATATATATATAGCCATTCTTTAAGAATTGTGATTCGATTTAGCGATTTTTTCTTTTCTTTTTTATCACTAGACCATCAAAGACACTTGAATCATACTTTAACACTCGGTCAACCAGAATTCTGAAACTACTAGAATGACCATAGCAGATATTTTGACTGCTCAGATATTATTTGCATATCATTTGGATAATCACTAAAAAGATCTAAGAATAAATTGATGGAATAGGTAAAAAACACATCAGGACACAAAATGAAAATGAAATGAAAATGATCACCATTATTTGTCTGGCTTTTGCTGTCATGTGTCTGGAGTGAAGTTCATTTGCGAGTCGCATTATCAAGTTCCTCCGTGACATCATCTCATTGGTGCATTTCTTGAACAGGATGTTGTCAGTAGTTGTCATTTTTGCCTCTCTTGGGTTTTGAGTGAAGCTATAGCTAGATTTTAGCTTCACAGAGCATAAAAAACAAAACAAACAATAGAGCAGGAGAAAGAGCGGGAAAACGTAGCAAATAGTGAAATATGACACCCCTTGTAAAAAGCATGCAGTCAATTTGATTGCTATGGTCATTCGAGGTAGTAATACTCAGATCTCTTTTGTGTTTTGAAATTGTAATGATAAAACAATGTTAGAATAAAATATACACACATTTAGGAAAAGTCAGGGTCCTATTGACGTTGCAAATTTTGAAAGCAGTCAAAATGACTGCCTTGGTAGTTCGAGTGTTAAGAGACAATACATATCCTAAATCTATGCACATCACAAGTCAATCTGAGTCTTCCAGAGTTTCATTTTAGGCTTACACAATAAATGTAAAACAATTGAAGAAAGGACAATTCTCTCTTTGAAGCCTTTTTTAGTAAAAACAAATAGATGTGCACTGTTAAAATTTTAATTTGATACAGAATAAGAGCCAATGTGTTCACTTACACAGTTAAAAACAAAGTAGTTTGAAATAAAAATAAAACATTAAATACAAACGTTTTCATCTTCATAGGTGAAAACCAGAGACAGAGCATTTCAGCATCCTGTTTGTGGTTTTATAAAACCTCTTCATGCTCTCCTTGTAGCCCAAGGCCTCCTGGTCTGCTCCATCGATGGCCACCTTGCAACACGCATCCAACGGCCGTGCGTTTAATCTGTTAGACAGGGTGTCTTAACCTAACAACAAATCATGCAAAAGGAATTGTTCTGATACAGACATACGTAGTGATAGTGTTCTCTATATTACAATTTTAAGCGAGAGGATCTGGGAGGATTTATAAAAAGTGTCGTTAAAATCGTGTAAACATCTTTTTTTGCATACACTTCCAATGACTTGGAAACTAGATACCCTCGTCTTGATGCCTCGTCCTGCACTCTGATTGCGCCCATTTCTCTTTCACTCCTTCTTCCTTCACATTTCTTCTTCTTAGGCAGTTCCGGCGGCACCTTTTCCACAGCACTGAACTGATTATGATACAGCGCTGCCACCAAATCAGTGTAATGCCGGAATTGCAGTTAGAAATGACAAATTTATCAAGTGCTGTCCTTGTCCCAGACCTCATATAACACCACCATTGTGCCATCTGCTGGATAAAAGCAGGATTTCCCCCCCAATGAAAAATGTTCATTTAAATGAAACAGCTCAGCGTAAATATCTATTCAGGATTCTGCTGGCAATTCAAAAAATCATTAACAAAAGAATAGCGATACTAAAGTGAATCTCTTTTTTTCCACACCCCTTCTGCCTGGGCTCTTCATAAACATATTATCAGCCACACCGCCGTAAAACAACGCTAAACAGCAGCCGCATTGAGAACAAGCTAACATTAGCCCGACTGCAACACCAATGTAACACAGCGTCACAGAAACCGCAGACATCTTAGCAATGTGGAAACATTTTTAAAAAATAAATACAGCAGAAATGAAGCTGGGGTAATTACCTGTCGAGCAGAACTGTCTAACTCAGCATCGCTTTTTAATCCTTTCAGGTCCCGTAGCTCTCTCCACCTTGGAAATGCCGCTCCAATGTTTACTCTCATTTCGTCTCTGTCTCGGTCCAACTCTTTCTTTTTTCTCTTCTTCAGTTTAACGGTCTTTGTAGTGAAAGCCGTAGTTGGCAATGGAGGGATGGGCAGTTTTTTCATTCCCTTTGGTTGATTTTTTGCCTTTGTGGACACAAACCGGCTGACGCTGCGCACACTAAAGAAGTTGAGCTCGACCGTGTGAACATGCGCGGAGGAGCGGTGCTGCGCAGCGTGTGATTGACAGCAGCCTGAGAGACTGCTCGGCTCTGATTGGTTGTGTGTTTCGGGAGTGTTGGATTCTTACAAATGCCATTAGGAGCAGTAGGAGGAGCCAGAGGAACATGACTTTTTTTTAGATTATCTCTCTCATGTACTACTGCATGTTTAAAGGGACAGTTTGAGCAAATATGACAAAAAGTTAGTTTTTAAAATGTTACCTACTTCAGCTTTAAGTGTTGGTTTTTAACAACCTTATGTATCATTCAATTTAAAATTTTGCCTGGGAAACGTAAACAAAGGCAGCGTGCAGTTAATCGCTTCTTTGACACCCACCCCCCGCCAGCAGTTTCAGGCATTAAAAATAAGTATATAGAAATAATCAATCAGGTCATATAAAGTCATCAGAATTAATTTCAGTCTGTTTCATAACCAGCGAAAAACTCCTCACAGGGGCTTTAAGTGGGCAACAAGGTTGTTGCAGATAAAAAAAAATTCAGTGTTTAACTTGTAGGTTAGGACTCTTGTTTGTTTCTGTTTGCTTGAATGATGTATGTGTATTTTCCTGTATTTGTTTTTGGCTTATGAGATGAACCATAAGGCTCTCTGTGAAGTCATCCAGTAAATCTATTGGAAAGTGACCAGGAAACTCAGGATCATGTGGACCATTGCCATTATTGTCATTGTTAATTTGTGACAAATAAAATAGTTTCCAAATAATATTTAGTGTCACTTAGTGATTTCTTTGGTGAACAGGCATGTAAAAAGCAGGATGATGTACAGCCAGCAGGTCGGTATGTAAAGGATGATAAACAGCAGGTAGGTCTTTATGTAAGGGATAATGTACAATGAGTGTACAGTCATTATAGCAGAATTAAACCCTGACAGGGTTTATATAGGACAAGAAACCCTATTTTTTCGTGAGCAAATTGACAACGTTCCAACGTTCCATTCCATATGCACTGGTTATACATTTATTAACTTGATTTTAATTTTAATAGTTTTTAAACATAATAAGTTATCATGAATAATATAATAAATAATAATAAATTGTTTTTAGAATACGTATCGGGAAGGTCTCCCTTTTGCCGCCAGAACAGCCCTGACCCATCGAGGCATGGACTCCACTAGACCTCTGAAGGTGTGTGATGGTATCTGGCACCAAGATGTAACGATTAAAAAGATTAATAATCAAAAACGAATAAATAGCAAATGATGTAACAATCATTCATAACTTAAAGTTATGCATCATTATCACAGACATTGGTGTAAAAGCTGACGGAGAGTGATGGCGCTCATCTTCGGCTCCTAGAAACGATTAGTTCATTGTTAAATAACAGAATTTAGGTTTACCTTAAATTCAATGTTGGACGCCACTCAATTTTGACAAAACAGGGAAAACGTATAATTAGTTATTAATTAATTTAGACTTGTGATCTCAGGGTTGCTACGAGGTTCTTGGCCATGGTGTACAGTGACTACCATTTTATACACACACAAATCACAGAATCGAGGTCTTTAAACATGAAACGAAAACTACTAACTACATGACTAAACTACTAAACAGAAAATAAATGAATAAATGAGTGAGCACAATGAATAGGTTGCACAATGAACAGTTTTTAAATGAGCTTGACATTAAATCAAGTCAAATCAGTGATCGTATCTTTGGAGATTTATCAATTGATTGAATGTATAAAACACCATTCGGCAGTGGAGAGTTTGAGGCGCACCAAGGAAAATCGTGAAGCAACCTTTGATCAAGGATCCTAGTTTAGGTCTAATTCTTATTAAATATCTTGATTAATTTCTCAATGAGTAATTTAGCATTATTGTCAACAACATCAACAATTGACATCAACTCTTAACACTTGAAATATTATTGTTCACCTGACGATGGTCAGAGTGGCAGCAGCAGAAGTTCTTCCTGGCGGCCTCAGCATTTTTGGGTCCAACATTGCAGATTTCAGGCTTTGCATCTGTGTCTCTCCATCTCTCTCAGCAGCGGCAGGAGCATCTCCTCATGTCCTTTGGCTGAACGGGGTCTGTAGCAAGGACAGAGGTGGACCTCACTGGTGTGGTAATACTCAACAGCATTCCCTCTTAATGGGATGGACCTTTGGATCAACACTGGGGAGGATGTTTACACAGACATCCTGGAGCCTTCTCAGTGGCTTTTGCACTCAAAGTCATAAAGATGACAAAAGTAACTTCCCAGTATGATCCCAGGTCCCCGGACACCTCAAGAAACCACCTTTCAGGAGATAAAGGGGTTAAAACAGCAACAACCGTCATACCTCTCTGGTCACGCCTGGGTGGGATTGACGTTGTTTCACAATCAAGGGATTAACATTGAAACACTCTCTTATGAAAAGACTGTCGAGTTAGAAGGATTACACAACCCTCAGACAAAACAAAAGGGGAATCAACAAGAATTGGTTGACAATGGTTGCCTTTCTTGTGTTTTGTCTGTTTCTCCTCTCTCTCATCTTAATACACATACACACACACGCACACATTTCCTCCTCTCTCCTGCTCTCACTCTGAAAAACAGATGTCAGTCATACATTTAAGAGCATTCTTGTGTGTGTTCCAAGTTACTTTCTGATCAGTTCTGAATTAAGCTAAACTTGTGGTCCAATCAGGAGGCAAGTTAATGTGACTCAATTTGTGTTTCCCAGCAAAATATTTAAATTCCCACCTCTGTACATTACATTTTTGTGTAATGTATGCACCATTTAATAATCTATAATGCTTATAAAGTATGTTTGCCGTAGTTATCTTATGTTCATGATTATGCTTCTATTTTCATTTAATGCATGTTTTAATAACAACTGTTGAACCTCTAGTGTTGACAAGTGATAAAGAATTTGTTACTTTGCGCGGAAATTCTGTCAACAATTAACTACGTGATTATATAGGAAAATTCCTTATTTTAAAGACAAAGAAAGTTTGTGGCGGTAAAATGAGAGCCAGAGACCGCCCACAAAGTGACGAGTCACGACACTGATAAAACCACAAACTTTCTTTTTTGTCCGTGTCTTCTTTTGGTTTTTGTGGTCCACCAAGGAGCCTCATATACTCTTTATCTTAATTCTTTTCTCCGGACTTTCTTTTGTTTTTTTCTTAATTTTTCGACCGCCAAAGTCACGCAGCGTTATATCCAACTCAGCAGAGCAGGCCTGATTTACTTTCTTTTCTACATCAGTAAAGCTCGCTTTTATAGTTGGAAGGTGTTAACGTCCAGCCGGCGAAATTATTATTAACGGCGATTTATTTAAACGAGTTAATGAAGAAGTTTTGTCCACCTTCGGTTTTTGACTACCAGCACTGAATGTGGGACCAGCGTGTTTTGCCCAGGCAGTTAACCAGAGACTTCTACCGATCCACTGTGGTGGATGCCCAAGCCAGCTAAAAAATAACATCGATCCTTGCATCTGTCGACCGGCAGTGACGGCCTTTCACCGGGTAGAGACCCATTGCGGAGCGAACAACAGCTGGACCCAACCAGAGAACTCTCTCAAAGGTTGATGTAGAAGATAATATTCTGAAGTTTCAAGTTGATATCCAACTCGTCCGTTTATCCGCCATAAACTAAATTAAATCATAATTTTTATCACTATCGCCAAGTTAGTACTTAAAGGGCCAGTGTGCAAGATTTAGTGACATCTAGCGGTGAGAAAGCAGATTGCAACGAACTGAATACCCACTCCCTCCCCCTCCCGTTCCTAGCACGTAGGAGAAACTACGGTGGCCTTCAGGTTCCAAAAAGCTACGTTGTCCAATGATGTCGTCTACAAGCGCGTCAAGTGATGAGGTCAGGGTTAGATTCAGACATTGATTCAGACATTGTATTTAGTTATTTAGTCTGTAAAACTGTAGTTCATAGCTTACATGATAGCGAATGTTGTTATTACTTGTTCTGTATTGTGGTAATGTTAGCTTTTATTGATCATGCTAACTTATATTAGCATGCTAATTAGATGGCTAATGTTAGCGTTTATTGCTAGCAATAGCTATCTAGCTATATTAGCTATCAGATGGTGGACAACATAAAATCTCCAGCTCCCATCCCAAACTTCATGACAGGCTTGGAATTCCACCTCCACAAGGTGTGTCCATTGGGACAGATCTAAAAGTCAAATAAAAGTAATGACTGCATTAGGCATGTACAGCACTGGCTATCACTAGAAACTTATGGCGGGTTGTCAAACATACAGTTATGATATGTTGTAACTGTCAAGACTTACCCATTCGACACTCGTTGCTGTGCCCTTGGAAATGATGTTGATCTCAAAGGGGGCAACACAGTTGCACTCCACTCCAGTTCTCAAAAGGCCTGTACATTTATCAACAGGCAGGGTCAGAAACGTAGCCAGTCCTCATATACTACTGAAGCTCTGGCACCTATGATGTCATCTTCACAAAGGACTTGCTGTGGGTCTGGGAATACAGGTGCCTGATCAGGGAGAAGGCTCATCAGGAGGGTCTTCATGTGCAAGCTGGTCATGCACAGTCTCTTCAATACCAATAACTGGAAGTCGATCAATAGATGGTCCTTTCTTCAAAGCGCCACTCATTCTGTTGAGGCACAACATTAAGGCATAAAAAAAACAGACACCACACAACAAGAGCAGAGTAAAGACTGACTGATAACACACCGTATACAAATTGGTGGAAGATACTCGTCATCAGAGCTGTCATCTTTCTCTCCATCATCTTTTTGATGAAAGTACAGGGACCCCTCATCTGCTCAATCAATTCTGTAAATAAGGACATGTTCAGAAAACAACAATATAACTTATAATAACTTTTATAAAAACAACACTACATAGTAAGTAATGTAATTAGGAAGTACTACTTACACACCGTTCAAGGGGTCATTGAAAACATTTTCCCCCATGTCCTCCTCAACAATGCTCATGTCATGTAAGCTGTAGAAATGAAGACATTAAAACATATAAATTATGAATCTAAACAAAATACAGCACATGAAGTAAAAAGAAGTTATGACAGTGTAAATGTTACCTTTGTTCAAGGCCCTGAATTTTCGTGACTTCTGCAATGACATTCAGACGCTCATCTCTGTAAAGTATGACCACAGCATGTTCTATTAATCACACGTGGAGATAGAACAGTAAACATAAACTTAGACAGAAAGAGACATGAGTCAACGTTTTATTTGTAATCACACATATTAGGAAAGCACAATGAATTCAATTTAATGACTTGCCTGTTCGTCCCACTAGAACAGGGCTACTCAATTAAACTTGAAGGAGGTCCAGTTAGAGATTTTATTTCTCAAGCAAAGGTCTGGAACATCATAATGTCTGACCTGCATTAGGATTCAGTACCATACATTTATACATTTTGAACATCCGTCAAATCAAATAAGAACAGAACTGCGGAAATAACAGAAAAACTAGTCATGATGATGAAGCCTGATGTAGCTCTGTGTAACTCTCAGGTTTATCAATGAAGTGTTTGAACTAAACTGCAGCCTGGAGTCTCTGTTAACAGAGACAAACGGAGTGACAGTGCCAGACAATGTCTGCGTTTAATAATCGCCACGGAACATATACGAGTCTGTCCAGTCTTAAAACCTCAGTTTTCTCTACGCCATGTCTTTCAGAGCTCTACTGATAAAGGTAAGCAATGTTTTTGTTTGCCTTGTTAACAGACATGCATTACTAGGCTGTGTTTGGCGTGCTACTCATATTCAAATCCATGTTACTTTAAACCCTGTAGTTATATTTGGGTAATGTTAGCTCACCGACAGCTAGCTAGCTTGCAATCGTTAGCATGCTACTAATGTGCTACATTTTGCCACTGGCTCATAAACTAACGTCACTTAACATTTGACTCCTAGGCAAGCACTGTGTGCAATGGAAACATTTTGTTCATTGTTCTCATTGTGTTTTTACAGAATTGTCTGCAGTCGATGAAAACTTTTGAAAATATAACTTCAACTCTAAAACATATGATTATAAAGTTTTTTAATTTTTCCAACAGTGTCTAATACCCAGTGAGCACCAACCGGGATTTTGAAATTGAAATTTGGTTGAAATCAGTTCTGAACATCTCAGAGCTAATTTCAACCTTTTTTCAACCAGCTAAAATAGGGTTACGACATCAACGACAACAACAGAGTTCGGTAGCCGACAGAGATGAGAACTTGAATGCACCTGAAGTGGGATTGAATCCAGGTCAACCCATTTTTGCAAAAACAAATAAATTGGTGACTATGATGCACTGCTCACTTATATAATCATTTTAGCTGCTATGAGACTTGAAATTGCCCTTAATGTTTGTGAAAGTGTGATGAATCTTGTGACAGAAGCAGGTGAAATCTGGTCTAAACACAAATGTTTAATCAAGGTCTTCAAATAGACCAATTTTGCCATGTTTTAGCCCAGACACCAGGTCTACATATTGATGGCTATTAGTCTTCTATTAGCCGCAAAAGTGCTTGCTGGGCATTTATTAAAAGATCCCAACATTGACCCGGCTCAAAGACATGACAAATACACAAGAATGAAAATGTTTTATTACATAAGCACAAATAAACAATGCCTCTCAACTGTAAAATAAATGAAGAGAAATGCACGACGAGAAGCTGTGGGTGAACCGAACCCAACCTTGCCAAGCTGAGCCCGGTAGGACTGAGTAGAGGAGGAGAGAGGGAGCGCACAGATTGACTGCATGGGCTTACACCCTTGCAAGACTGGCCAGGTCTTGCAGCACCAACCACCAATGACCTGCAAGGACAAAGAACACCATGACACACAAACACCAAAAACAGAGAAACAGACAGCAGGCCCTACTGGCAGGAGGCCGTCACAACATGAACACTGTAAGCAGGCTGTGGCTCATTATAAGTTAATTAATTAAACAGCATTTAAGTATAGGAATTATTTTGTACCGAACTTAATAGCTGTTTACAGACTGGGTGGGCACAGAGTGTGCTAAAACATACAAGAGGCTGAATTCTCCTTTGCAATAATTCCCTTAATGGATAAGCAAAATAAAAAAAAATTGTAATAATAAATATCAGTGTACATGATAGAAGAGTGGCATTGAAATGTGCCAGAAGACAACAAATTTGGGCTTTCATGGCAAAATTTTCTCTATGTATACAAAGTATACATAAAAATGTGTATAAAGAAATATATAACTATTTACATGACGATCTAATTGTAGTTCTGTTTGTACATATACCATGCAACCCCACACAAAAACGTGTGCATGTCATGTGTACCCACAGAAAAAACAAGAAAAGTCACAAAAGTTAGTCCTGCCGAAGAGGGATTTAAGCTGCGGCGACTTACAAATGACTTTATAAGTCTGAAGAAGAGCATGTTGGCTCGAAACTTCACTTTGTGCTGAATGACATCCTCTACGGGAGCTTCCTGGTGTGCAAATCTTTATATATATTTTTTGATACACTGGATTGTTTTATGGATCCAGCACCCACTGGGGGATGTGTGTGTCTGTATTTTTTGTTTTGGTTTTGGTGTGTTACCTCAAGATTTTCTGTTCCCATCTGTGGCCATCCCTATGAAAAATGGGGGCGCCATTGGCCTTTGCGATCTGCAGTGAAGGTCTGTTGTATTTCCTCCCCTGGCCGTGAGAGAATCTGGCAAGAAAATACACTGATAACTGGATAAAGCCATTGCCCATGGCCACAGACCAAACTACACAACACTGATAACTAACACTGGCTATTCATTCAGTGTTTGTTTTATGACATTTGAAATGTAAATTACCAGTGACACTTTCCTCATGGAGGAGTCTTTCACACAGCATTGCTATGGCATGCTGCCAACCCAACCACAGAGGCAGTTTCTACCATATGATTCTAGTTGGTAGACAGTTGATGTTCGACAGGATCAGTCATCAAAGTCCTGCCTCACATGTCTGTTTTTTGTTCTCCTCTCAGGTAAGAAAAAAAAATCTATATAAATATATATTTCTTACTAATGTTTGTATTTGTTATTCTATTGTTCTAATCTGGCATATAGTTACTCAATGTAGTGTTTTAATGTTGTGAGAGCTCAAATTTAAAATGGAAAAACTATTTCCAGGACTTTCTGTTTCCTAAAACAGTTAATGTAAATTACTGTCTTAATGTAAATTACTGTCTTAATTCTATGCTTTTTGTCTGGAGTGACAATTACATGACAAAGACACAATTCAATGGGAAATGCTATTACTCTGTAACCTAATACTATTCGTATAATATTAATAACATCATACTATTTGGAGCTTCTTTGCTTAGATGAGTCAAGCTAAATATTTTGTATTTAAAGCTTAAAACACCTCTGAATATCCTCCCTGTAGTCTCACACTGTACCTTACAATACATCAAACTTGTAGACTGTGACAGTGGCACCCCTGGGATTTTTTCTTAGGGCTGGCCGGAGATAGCCAGAATTCTGGCACATTTTAATGCCACTCTTCTATCATGTACACTCATATTTATTATTAAAAAAATGTGTGATTTTGCTTATCCATTTCTAAACAGTTAGGGAATTATTGCAAAGGAGAATTCACCCTCTTGTGTGTTTTAGCACACTCTGTGTCCACCCAGTCTGTAAACAGCTATTAAGTGTGGTACAAAATAATTCCTAAACTTAAATGCTGTTTAATTAATTAACTTATAATGATCAACAGCCTGCTTACAGTGTTCATGTTTGGATCTTTTAATAAATGACAATATTACTGTTGTTGCTTGCTACTAGTGACACGACACAAAATGAATGCTCCTCACAGGAGCTTTAACCACCACTTCATGAAGTGGGTGGGAGACTTTGTCCAAGATTACATGTAACTTGGACAGCATATTTCTTAATGTGTTTACAATACATATAGTTTACTATACACTCACAGGCCACTTCACAAGGTACACCTATACAATCTAATGCAATTCAATACAACAGCACTGCCATGGATTGTGCTTTGATGAAGTTTTTGTTGACTTTTGTTTTGTTGAGAGTTTATTACTGAGGCCGAGTGTTGTATTCGAGTCACCAAACCTTGAGTCCGAGTCCAAGTCGAGTCCCCATTATCCAAGTCCGAGTCCTCAAGGTTTAATTATTATAAAAGCTAACTCTCTATCATCTGTGAGTCCATGTTTATACTGTACTCTTAGTCTTAGAGGGTGTGATGTTGTTAAAACATGGAGCCAAATGATGAATAAATGATTAGAAGTGATGTTGAGCAGCTTTTCAGGTCATTTTTTATTGTGTTGTATTGATGTATGAATGTCCTCTTCAACTATATACTTGGAAATATTAAAGAAGCTGTTTACAAAAATGTTTCCATGTGTGCAGTAATGTCACTGCAGCAAATACCGTGGGACATTTAAGCAGCAAAACTAAAAACTGATTTCAGCTGTTATAAATTGACAGGACAGAGGAAACTCCAGAGAGAACTAGAAAAACTTTTAAGCATCTTAAATAACAATCTGAAGACAGATCTGATGCAGCTCAGGATTTATAAGGAGGACCGCAGTTACACCAACTATTTCACTCCAAACTATTTCACTGTAACCTCAACTGACTGTGGGACCTTTTGGATGTGTAGAAAACACATTTCTAGATACTGAATGATCATGTCTGTGTGTCTAGAGATTTAAATGATTAAGTAACAGCGCTGTGTGTCGGAGAGACACACTCCTCGTTTCTGCTGCGGTGCGATCGCTGCAGGTGTCTAATAAACTTAAAAATACCTGCAACCCACCCGCTATTAACAAAAGTTTCAATATTTAAGACCCCGTTAGCCCAATCCACAGTGACATGACTGCAATCCTCGCATCACTATGACACACCTAATGCTGTATACACATATCTACAAATTTACAGTGACAGTAACATAGCTGTAAATTAAACTTTGGATTTAATAACATCATCTAAGTATGCAGGTATTCTTTTTGTGCACTTGCACTCACAAAATATCCAGGTAGCTTTCTAACATTTGGTGTAAAATCTTGAAAGCAAAACGCATGATTTGTGGAGCTGGAACAGTTGCTGAACAAGACGGCAAGTAATCGCGCATGCAGAGAAATGCAGGTGACAGCCCCCACTCCAATCTCAATAGATTATTCAAAACAATAAAACAGTCCTTGTCAATAAATAAGTCCGAGTCCTCCTCTCCGCCTTCCAAGTCCAAATGCTGTCAATGCACAAGTCAGAGTCTAAGTCAGAGTCATCACTGCTCGAGTCCAAATCGAGTCACGAGTCCTGAGTCAGACTCGAGTCTGAGTCCTGGACGGCTCAGTACAGCCCCACCACCAATAATGACCTTGACGCTGAAATATCATTGAATTAACACCTCTATGACAGCTTAGAAAAAAACCTGTACATTACAGGAAACATAAAAGCAAATCTTATGGCTGAGCTGGTGTGCTGGATTACATTAGATATTTCAGGTGTACCTCATGAAGTGGCCGGTGAGTGTAAATTGTAATCAATCAATCAAATCAAATTTCTGAAACCTGTATAGAGCCGAATCATAACCAAAGTTATCTCAAGACAAAAAGAGCAAGTCTAGACTGTACTCTGTTTTATGTTATTTAGAGAGAGACCCAACATGAATCCACCATAAGTAGAACTTAGCAACATTCAGCACAGAAACCTCGAGCAGAACCAGACTCATGTTGAACAGCCTTCTGCCTCGAATGGGTGGGCCGAAAAGTGGGATAGAGGGAGATGCAGGACAGAGACAGGCAAAGAGAGCAACAACAAAAACAACATATGTTCTTGTTACATCATCAACAACAACAACAGATAATACATTACAATGCCAATAATAATGGTACGAATGTGTAAAAATTAACAAGAACAGCGGAATAAAGATGAGAGGCTGATAATAATAATTGTAACAGTTGAAGTTAACAGGTCTACTATTAGCAGTAGCAACTATAATAATGATACTATGGGGAAGACTGATATCAATAGTTGTTGCAGTCTGAGTTGAGCGGGGGTCCGTTTCAGAAAGGTGGTTCAACTAACCCTCAGTCTAACCCCGGACTGTGGTTTGACTTACCCTGAGCTGAAAGTCGCTGGCTTTTTGGTTTCAGAACAGCTGAACAGAGTTAGTTCAATCAACTCTGAGTAGGTTCAGCCGGAGTTAAGTGAAAAGAGAAAAACGTACACGGAAGCATCTAAAAATAAAACACCAGAACATCATTCATAACACAATGCTGATTTCACATACAGTATGTTCTTTCACCTACATCCTGTTTAGTTGTTTTAACTGAATTGTGTTAGTTTAAAAAAAAAATATATATATATATATATTTCCAACAACTAACGGCTGCTTTTGTATTGGTAGGAAATGAAGAGGACCAAATAAGTGATCATTTGTCTTATTTGAGTGCTCTCGGCAGTGGTGGTGGAAAATCTACAAATGATGACTTTGACACAGATTTTTTTCTTTTGATTATTTAATTATAATTATAAAATACTTTTGCAAAGGGGTCAGAGCACCACAGAGACGCAACATTTCTTCTTTTAATTCGTTAACCGCTCAAACACGCGCGTGAGACAGGCTGAATGAATGAGGAAGTCGAATGAGGGTTTTATAGCCTAGAGGGAGGAGACAGAGCGAAACAGACACAGTTACCATAGTAACCAACTCAGAGTTGAAGTTATCTCTCTTTCTGAAACGGCAAACCTGAGGTTTTCATTCCTTCATTTCAGGGTTAACAAACCCGGGGTTTTCACTAAACCCGCTTTCTGAAACGGACCCCAGGTCCAAAGCAGCAGGTGGTCTGCAGCAACTATCCCCAGGAACATACAAGACAAGGGAGCTCAAGAACTCCCGGGAATACATATGGTTAGTGTGAAAGTGAGGAAGGAGTGAGGGAGTTACGGGTAAACTGGAAATATCACTGAACGACCTGGTGAACGATTGTTATGAACGAATCATTCAGCTGAATGAGATCTGAAGTTCCAGGTCACTGAAGTGAACGTGGCTGCCATCTCTAACTGGTTTGCATAGAGGACACATCATGCACATTAACAAACTGAGATCAATCTGATAAATAGGATTTAAACCAACTTAATTTGGATCCTGTAATGTCAATTAACTGTTCTAATCTCTGTAACAGGATGTGATGGTCTATCGTGTCAACAGCAGCACGAAGATCTAACAGATCAGAGAGAAGTCCTCTGTCTGAAGCAATACGTAGATCATTTGAAACTCTCACAAGTGCTGCGGTGGACTCTAAATCTTGACTGAAAAATCCTCTAAAAAAACTATTGTTTTGAAGAAAGTCACATAATTGATTAGCGACTACTTTTTTCCAGGATCTTTGCAATAAAAGTAAGGTTAGATATAGGTCTATAGTTAGCTAAGGTACCTGAATCAAGAGTAGGCTTTCCAAGAAGAGGCTTAATTACAGATAGTTTAAAACTGTGGTTCTCAACTGGTGGGTCGGGACCTAAAAATGGGTCGCGGAGCTGGTCACAGATGTGTGCTTGAAAGTTGTGGCAAAAAGTCTATGCTGCACTTTTATTTTGAAGGACATGGGTTTCCTATGATGTGCATGTTGTAGTAGTGTAGTTTATTCACACTCTAATTTGGTAAACCCAGCGACATTTATATTCTTGAAACTTGAAAAAATGTTGTTGAAATGAGTTTTGTTCCATCTCAGGTCCAAACTGCACCATTGTTCATTAAATAAGTGGTTAAAGTGGTTAAAAAAATGTCCAAAATTTGCATCGTGATTTGTCATTAAGGAAGTGGTGGTGGGTACCAAGGCTGGACTAGTTGACAACCACTGGTCTAAATGACTTTACAAAGCCTGTTGATAAGGACAGCTTAATCCAAAAGGCAACTGGACTTAGTTGAAGTTCTTGAAGACGTTTCACCTCTCATCAGAAAGGCTTCTTCAGTTCTAAACTGACTGGTGGACGGAGCTAGAAATATAAGCCTCTGCAGTTCATTAGTATGCTAATAGATGTGTAATAAAGGGTGAGTCGTTAACCTAAGCTGTTGACCTAGTATCACTGAGAGTCATTAACACCCTCTGGTGTTTAAGGGGTGTTAGGCTCACATGATCCTGAGTGTAAGCGTGATCTCAGCTGTTTGGGCAGAGAATTCAACACTGCATTGTAAGCGGGTGATAGATGTTGTCTTAGGCCACCACCTCTGTTGAGGGATGTTTTTTCCAGCTTAACATGATGGCTCCTTGACGCCTCTTTCAAACCAGTGGTCTTCTCTGGCCAGGATGTCAACCTTGCTGTCTTCAAAGGAGTGTCCTTTGTCATTTAGATGTATGTGGACGAAGATATCAGAGAATTTCGCTCAGGAAGGTCAATTGGAGAAAAATAGTCAAGGTAAACTTCAGGTTTTTGAGCAGTTTCCAAAGATAAATCTGTACCAGTTAAGGTCAAAATTTGTTTCCAATCTTAAGGATTTTGTCATTAAAGAATCCCTTGAAATCATTACTGCTGAGGGCTATAGCTATCAGCCTGGCTACAGTGCTGAAAAGGTACCTGGGATTGTTTTTATTTTCTTCCATTAGGGAGGGGCATGCCATAAGGCCTTCCTGTATTTATTAAGACTATTTTGCCAGAGTAAACAAGACTCTTCTGTTTTGGTGGATCGCCACATTGTTTCAAATTTACACATTTGCTTCAGGTTACAAGTTTCTGAGTCATACCATGGAGCTAGCCTCTGTCGTTTATTAATCTTTTTTTATGGGGGCAATAGAATCTGGAGTACTTCTCAGTGAACCTGCAGTACTATCAACAAATTGATCAAGCTGAGAAGGACTAGCATTAGCATAAGAGCTTTCTGTAGTAAAAAGATATGGTATAGAATTAAAAAGCAGCTGGAATTGCTTCCTTAAATTTAGCTACAGCCCTATCAGACAAACATCTTATGAGTACATTTTTCTTAACTGGAGTGTAGTCAGTTAATAGGACATCAAATGTTACAAAATAGTGATCCTATAAAAGAGGATTTTGTGGAAAGACACAGTTTTTGGTTTCAAGGCCTTAAGCTAGAACAAGGTCGAGGGTGTGGTTAAAGCGGTGAGGCTAGTTTACACTTTGAGTGAAGCCAATAGAGTCCAAGAGAGACATAAACACCATGCTAAGGCTATCATTATCAACATCCACATGAATATTAAAGTCACCTACAGTAATTATTTTATCTGTACTCAGGACTAAATCTGATAAAAACTGAGAATTCAAGTTTTCCAAGCTGGATGTGAAAAACAAGGCTTTCAAAAGAGCTCAAACTAAGTTTTGGTCTAGGGTTGATTAGAACACTAGAATTGAAAATAGCTGCCACTCCAACACCTCAACAAGTGTCTCGAGGAGTATGAGTATTAAGATGACTGGGAGGAGTGGATTCATTTAAGCTAACATATTCTTCCTGACACAGCCAAGTTTCAGTTAAAGAGAGTAAATGTAGCAGGTCCCGGCTAGGTCTCCACTGACAGATATATGTAGATAATCCACTGGTGGAGTGAACTGGAAATATTAGAAATATCACACAGGAATCAGCAAAGCAGGACAACTGTTGCTCTTTCTCCATCTATCTGGATTATTTATTTACATATTCACTTTAAACATTCAACTGCAAAAATGAATTATTTTCTGTTATTTTATCTGCTTTACATTAAAGCAAAGGTTATATCCACATTTGGAATACATGACACCATATGTCCTTTAAAAGGCTGTTTCCACAGAAATGTCTCTTTTAACATATTTTCCAAAAATAAACTTCTCAACATTCATAGTCAAGTCAAGTAAAGTCAAGTCAAATTTATTTATATAGCACATTTAAAACAACGTAAGCTGACCAAAGTGCTTTACAGAACAGTGGCAGATAAGCAAACATTAAATAAACAGTTTCACTTTAAATTGCGTTTTCTGTCTATCATCAACCATGTGTGAGCTTCTCCCTCAAACACACGTCATCTTTAACCTCTCATCAAAGAGTAATTTTTTGTAATAACTATACATTTTATAAGTGTTAACTTGACATAACAGAATAAATCTCTCTTGCAGTTAAGCTATATTACATTTACACTATATATATGAACGCAAACTGGAATGCTAAACGTGGCTAATAGCTTAGTGCTATATTCATGAACCAGAACCATATCAATGGCTACGTGCGCGCCACTTAAACAGGGCTGCAGTCGTAGCTGATCTTAACCTGCAGATTAGCATTAGCTTTCCTTTTTAACAATGTATCACACACACAACTTCTTTTCGCACAAAGAAATAACTCACAAATGTCCAGGAGCCGAAAGAAATAAACGAAAGGATTCACGACGCTACGACGTCAGGCGCAATTTTCTCATCTACAACCGTCACGTACCGTAACACTTAAATGTTCATACTTTTAAAACACTTTTAGCTCAAAGATCACACATCATCGGGGATTCATATTAGTTTATAAACATCTGAAACCACATTAAAAACAAGTAACTAACCTGGAAATATTAGAAATATCACACAGGAATCAGCGAAGCAGGAGAATTGTTGCTCTTTCTCCATCTATCTGGATTATGAGCCAAACTCCCGCTGCACATTGCAAAGTCCCAGTGACGCTGCTGGTCAGTGCTGCCACCAAGTGTCCATTTTATGCAACAGCATGTCAGTGTGCTTCTCTGTAACTTCTTATTATAAATAAAATAGACAGAATAAAATAAAATAATACAATTGCAATTAACCAAAAAGTGATTCTTAGAGGAAAGGAAACAAAAAGTAATTATCTCAACAAAATACTTATTTTGTGAGTATCACATAAAGCAATATGATTATCTGATATCAGATCGTTTACTAATAGAGCTTTACATGACTGAGATCTGATATTTAACAGACCAAATTTTATTTTCATTTTTTTGGCACAATTTGTTTTAATTTTAATTTATTTTAATTATTTAGTTGTTTAATAATTCAATTTTAAATTAACTGTAATAAAAGGCCTGGGTTGGGGGGCAGACAGTCTCTATCACATTAACATTGTGGCTGGGAAACAGCTCAAAGAGAAGCGCAGAGGAGCATGTAGGACTGCAGCTCTGCCTCCTGGTCTCAACTCTGGCTTGTCAGGTTTTACAACTAACAAACTAAGCCATATTAAGAGACAAAAGAGCTGCACCATCCAAAGTGGGATGCATGCCGTCTCTCCTAATCAGACCAGGCTTTCCCCAGAATGTCTGCCAGTTATCTATGAAGCCCACATCGTTTGCTCGACACCACCTCGACAGCCAGCGGTTGAATGATGACATGCAGCTATACATGTCATCACTGGTCAGAGTAGGCAGGGGTCCAGAGAAAACTACGGAGTCCGACATACTATAGATCACCAGCTTAATGTTTTTGTTCCAGTGTTACTGTGGTACTCTAGGTTGGTTGTTTTTTTGTATGTTTTTGTTTTGCTGTAGGCTTATTCATGACAGGGTTTCTGTGATAATAAACTGACTAATGTGTTTTATTACATATTGTATCCACAGATTGCCTCTGTTCTTCACTGAAGAGCTTCAAGCTGCCAAGATGCTCTCCATATTGAATGAAAGCAAACTCAGATGTATTTTTTACCTTCTGTGTATCCCTGCTGTAATTGGTGTGCTGTTAACATGGGAGCACACTTTGCATTCCTTCGGATCTCAGCAGTCAAGCCTTTGTGCATGTCACAAATGCTTAAACGATGATGATCCAGGCTTTAGGAAGGTTGTAAATGCATCTCATAAGCCCTTTTTGTCAAGAAACGACAAAACCTCAAAGGAGGCTTTCAACTGGTGGAAGGTAAATGTCAACTTATCCTTAAAGACATAGCACCAGTATTCTCTTTTTTGTTCACTGTGAATTGTGAGATATACTAACAACTGGCAACTATAACTATGGTTACATCAGCACCTTTTGCACTGGAAACCAAAATAGGTTGCAAACTGCAGCCTCGGTCTCACTCCCAACTCGTCAAATTGTGCAGTTGGGTCAGTGGGCAAACATTTAAAAATTGCAGCTGTACCCCTGTAGCATCATTAGCATGTCCACCAGCTTATTGTACTTTTGAAAATGCAACTGGTTATTGCTTATTTATAAGAGCTAACTTAGCGAACTTATGACTGCTATATTTAGAAAGTCTAACGGCTGCTTCAGACTGCACACATGCGCTCCGGCTCGAGCTTTCAAGGTGTTCACACTGGGTGCATGTCGGCTGCGGCTTCAGCTGGGCCGACAGCCCTGTCTTTCCACATGAGCTTAAATAAAGGTCACAAACATTTCATAGTTCGCTTTCTAAATGCCATTTAGATTTGTTATATAGGCCCACAGGAAATAATGAATAATAATAATAAATAATGCAGATGCAGCATGGACTGTGACAGACATAGGTGCCGCTTAACTCCCCAAAGTCCTGTCATGGCCCTGCCAGCTGCCTCTTCTTGCTCTCTCATTAGTTTAGGGAGAAGTGAGAAGACCTGTTGCAACTCCGTATCTGAGCGCGTTAGCAGAGCAAATGCTACAATACGCTGTACAGTACCCTTCTCAGCTAGACAGAAAGGGACGCCACACTATACCTGCTGACTGGGTCAGCTTTGATAGTAGGCTATACCTGGATGCGTTAACAGAGCAAATCGTGCAATATGTCATACGGTACCCCTTTGAAATCCTTTACCATGGATTAAGAGAGGAAAATCAGCTATCCAGAGAGGGGCCCACGCAAGCAGCTCTCCTGCTTACACAGTTCTAAGTGGATTCTTCACTAACTTCCAAAAAACTAAGAACACTAAGAACCAAACTTCTCTCTTGTAACTTCTGCTCTCTCACGTCTTCCACTCCCAAGTGGAAATCAACGAATTAGTGATTGTATGCGCACTTGGGCATTTTATGCCTGCGCATGCGGCCACATTGGTGGTGTGTCTTAAAGGAGTATCCACGTCAACTGTCCCAAGGGGATCAGCCCCATACATATGAAATATGTAGGGTGGAGAGATAGACACGATAGAGAACTGGCTGTTAGGGCCAAAGACCAAGCAGCCATATTTGACGAGTCGGGACGGAGAAGGTGTTGGCAACTGATGAAACACAACCTCTAAATAAATAACCTTCTTTAAGGTTACAAGAAATGTATACTTTTTGTGTTTACATCATTAAACATGGTGCCACTTATTTCTGCTTGCCCTTACTTACCCTTAGTTATAATAGCTTTGTGACACTTTATGATTCACACCAACCTTGGAGGCAGGTGAAATTGGGAATTAAGGCTAGAAATGAGGCAGTACTACACGTAGATAGTGAGTGGGATTAAATGAAAATACAATTAATATAATTTGTCTTGTGATGTTTGTCAGAAACTACAAAAAGAAAGACGCGACTTCAGTTTCTTCCAGATGACAGTGGACAAGTTGTTTCATGTGTTCCCACCCATTCCAGATGTTGTAGAATCCAGCCCTGACCGCTGCAGGACTTGTGCAGTGGTGGGGAATTCTGGTAATT
This sequence comes from Semicossyphus pulcher, assembly GCF_022749685.1. Lineage (NCBI taxonomy): Eukaryota > Metazoa > Chordata > Actinopteri > Labriformes > Labridae > Semicossyphus > Semicossyphus pulcher. The sequence goes on from NW_027211726.1 coordinate 27,183,062, forward strand.
TGAATGGATCATATTACGGACCTCTAATAGACTTTCATGATATTGTAATAAGGTAAATCATCAGACAATAAAGTCTTTCTGATAGTTTCACAACATTCTAGTTTCATCGAGTAAAAATGTATCTACCAAATTCAATCACCATTTAGTTTTCTTTTGGCTGCATGATATTTAATCTGTATTCCCCTGTTTCATTTAGAATGAACAGAGGCCGTACCAAAGGCTATGAGAAAGATGTTGGGACCAAAACAACTCATCATGTAATGTATCCAGAGAGTGCTATTTATCTGGACAACACCACTCATCTTGTGCTGTTTCCATTCAAGATAAGGGATTTGGAATGGCTCCTCAATGCTTTCAAACCAGCGTACGTATCAAACAATTTACCACTGTAACTTCCCCCATTGGTTTCTTAAATGCCTATATAAAGCCTCAGCCTTACGGCCGCTGCCATGTTTGTTTTCTGGAGCCAGAAGTGACCATATTTGGATGACAGGGTAGTGCTAGAGAGGAGAGAAGGGCAATTAAAGACCAGATTATCCAAGTTACAGTCTACATCCTTGGCTCATTCATTAGCAGACAAATAAGCATTTCCATCATGGTTCTATCTGTTTTGGTTACTGACTGAAGTTGTGTATTTATCAGAATAAAGTAGTTAAGAGAGCTTGTGGACTCGTCGCTCGCTCGCTTGTATCTCCATTGAGAGAGTGTTGGGTGAACGACATGTACAGGCTAACTTAAACTAAACGGTCTTCTCATCATAATGGCCCCCCGCCGTCCCTTTACAGGGAAAACAGCAACAGTCATGACTGCAATGCAATGGCTGACAATGATGTATAATGTGTGAAATAATTTACTGAAAAAAAATCTCCAGAAGTCACCAACAACATAAAAAGACCGTGGGCCGTTGTTGGTTCATCACTTTGAGCGCCTTTTCACATTGATTGTGCATCGTAATTTGATCCATTAACTGATGTTATGTTTAAGGGATGGGGAGGTGAGCCATTTTATTTTCAACTAGGTCATTTTCATATATCAGTATCTCCATGTGTCTATATCCACAATCAAACATCATACAATCCAAGAATGTCATTTATATTCTTAATGGTTATTTTTTACAATTATTATGACTCGATGTTGCCATTGCGAAAGGGACAGATATAAGAAATTCAAAAATCTAATGATGGTAATATTAAGGAAACCATTCAGTATTTGAAGGGAACCTTAGTTACAAATAGTATAGCTACACAGTAATTTGAGAACACACTGATTCAACTTGTGAAACAACCAGAGACCACCAAACAATGTACAGGCTTTCCTCTCTCATAAGGTCAGCCTTTTTTCTGATAGACTGTGAGAGGAGGCATTTGAGGTGTATAGAAATGTAAGAAAGCTAAAAGATGTCATGATAGATATTATACGTGAATAACCGGATAGTTGCATTTATGAATTTAGAATAACATGTAGATTTCCTTTTTACAATGTTGCATTTAAGACAGGAAATATTGAACCAGGTCATTTCCTGCTGAATTTAACAACTAGTGTTACCTCCAACAGGAACGTGAATTCAAAGAGTAGAGCTAACAAAGATTTGGTGAGTATTTAGCATGATTTTGCATCAAACTTGCATAAAACGTTTTATCTAGTAAAAACATGTATAGTAATGTACATTAACTGCAGAAAAACCGTTATTTTTAAGTGTCAGTTTAAGTGCAAGTCTGATTTATAACAGGTGATGATCCTAAATCCAGCTTTCATGAAATATGTTCATGAAACGTGGCTGCAAAAGAAGGGCAGGTACCCGTCTACCGGCTTTATGACTTTGATTCTCAGCCTGCAAATTTGTGATGAGGTAGGTTCATATCACACTATCATTATTTATGCTATTCCACTTACAGTTTGTGGCAATAAGAAATTGTAATGCTTCAGAAAATACAATAGCCTAGTGACAAACTGTCCAAAGGGCTTAAGTTTAAGATATTCACATCCAGGCTTTTTTATTAGGTTAAGCAACTTTCTGGCTGCTAACATGTCAAGTTTGAAAGCTCTCTGAGATTCTATTATTAATCTACATTAGTTTATTCGTCTCAAAGGTCCAAAGGTTAAAAAAAATCACCTAACAGCCGTAACACTACAGTTAACGGATTAACACAACACATCTTGGTAATGTAGAATGTACAAAAAAAGAAGTAAGAAAAGGACAGTTTGTTATGTAGCTATTTCCTCATCTTCAGTCTTGCTAATCTAGGCTAACCAGCCTGTGGCTGCAGGAGGAAGTGCAAAAGAGGGTTGCTGTTTCAAGTTTTAAAAAAAGTGTTCTATGAGAGACTCTAAGAGAGAGATAGAGATAGAGAGAGAGATAGTTACATAGATCTTAATGCACCTATGCAGTTAACAAAGATGTTCACATGAAACAGTTCGAAGCTTAATCCAAAGGTCAACTGGACTGGGTTGAAGTTCAGTTCCTCAGTTTAGAACTGAAGAAGCTTTACGGATGAGAGATGAAACGTCTTCAAGAACTTCAACCAAACCCAGTTGCCCTTTGGATTAAGCTTCGACCTGGATGACTGAGAACCTTTACAGCAGGGGTCTCCAACAGGTAGCTTGCTCGCAAAGAGGTTCACAGACTCAAAACTACAAAAAATTCAACAACAATAAATGCACCTTGAAAGCCTCTTCCCACTTCAATTCAACCAAATACACAGATGTCCCACCCCCTCCAATACAAAATAAAAGGATTGGCCGATCAGCTGTCAATAAAAAACTTTGTCCTGGCAAGTTTGAACCGAACCAATCACAGCAATGTTGCAGCAACCTCCATCGACAGGTCGGGTCAGTTATACTGTACACTAGTTGAGCTAAAGTGAGGAGTTCAGTGCTATAGGCAAACCTGTCTAGCCAGATTTATGATGGATAATGAAGGTGGCCACGGCAAGAAAAAGCAGAAAATGTTTTTATTAAAAAGTTTTTATTCACAAATGTGAAGGAGCAGTGTGTGCCTCATCTGTGGTACCAAAGTTTCAGTCGACAAAAAAGTCAACATGGAGCGCCACCAGCAATTACAGCGATGTAATGCAAGTAGCTCTTGGCCAATTTTTTCAAAGTAGCTCTCAGATGAAAAAAGGTTGGAGACCCCTGCCTTACAGACAAATGAAACAGCTACTTTTCCCTGACAAATGTTTGTGAATACTGCTTTTTTATGGGCATACTACATTTTTTGAAAGTCTTCAAAAAGTTTATCTGTAGATTTGCACATTATAAAATTATAACAAAAATAATCAATTATTATTCACAGCATATTTTTCGGTGTTACCAGGTCAGTGTGTTTGGGTTCGGAGCAGACAGAGATGGAGCCTGGAACCATTACTATGAAGTGCTCCGAAACAAAAACTTCAGAACTGGAGCTCATGCTGGAATTTATGAATCTGAAGTTATTGAACAACTAGTACACTCTGGGAAAATCCTTTTTTTTAAAGGAGAGTGAATTTTGTTTCTCTCTTTCTGTCTGGTGTCTTTCTCTATGTGTCAAGCTCATTAACATGAGCAGCATCAATACTGCATTTTAGAAGAGCATTGGAAATGTGAATGTGCATTTTACAGTGGTATTAATTAAGTAGGTAATAAGTGTTTAACTAGTAGGTTAGAACTCTTGTTTGTTTGCTTGAATGATGTATGTGTATTTCTCTGTATTTTTTTGGGCTTATGAGATGAACCATAAGGCTCTCTGTGAAGTCATCCAGTAAATCTATTGGAAAATGACCAGGAAACTCAGGATCATGTGGACCATTGCCATTATTAGGCAATTCTCATGGGCACCGCCCTGCATGATAAACACGATTCCTTGAGAAAATTGTCATCCTACCACCATATTGCAATTGTTAGCAAAGATATGAGTGCTCTAAACCCAGCAAACCACCTGATATGCAATGATTGAATTATGCAGCAAAGCTGTCACAGATATTAGTTCAGCATCAAGGACTGTGGGAATTTTGGGCAGCCAAGATTTCCTTCTTGGGGCAGGCCACAGCCTCAGGTACAGATCGTGCAGCTTTCAGGGGAACCAGGATATTGTCGTTTGTTTGCAACCATCAATGAAGAAGGGGGTGGCCAACCCATGGGTCAGGGAGCGGTGACATGGGAATTTCATCATGAAAGAAAAGAGGCTCTTCTCATTTCTCAGTTTGTACCTCCTCGAGTCCTTTCCTCGACTCATCTCCTCACGTCTTAGTCCCTCCCACCGGAGATGCGAGCGGAGGAGGCGAGGAAGAGACACGAGGAGAGAGGAGTCGAGGCAACAGACATTTAACAACATGAGACATCCCTGCTTCAGAGCCGTCATTTAAAAGCAACGTCAATTAAATATGATGTGTGGCACAGCTGCATCATCTGTTACAGCCTGCTGTTTTTTATGATCTCTGTCAGCAGAACAGTGTTTATGTCAAGTTACTTTTAATTCACTTCACAACGTGGCATAATCTGATGCGAATGTACGGATGTCATACATGTTTATTTTTTAATTTAACTCACACACATAAGAGGAACATTTATTATAATCCTCAAACATAACTACGTAGCACCAACAATCGTGCCCACAGATATTAACTGTCCAGTGTCAGTTTTATGCTCGCACATGAGCATACAGCCGTGTGATCCAGCAGCAACAATAAGTAAATAAACATTTACAGTCGACCCTTCTCTGAGGTTCAGCACACAGAACTTTAATAAGCATGAGATCCTGTCCAGACCTGACGGTGTGTCTGCAGATTTAAATCATTAATGAGTTACCCACTGTGCCTCGCGCAAAAATGTTATGTTTTGTTTCTGCTCAAAAACAGTCAATACATGAACATCAGGCTGTGGAAACTTAAAATAAAAAGTCCAGGCCTACACCAGTTAGGGTTAGTCTGGTGCACTCTGTTAAATTTGAGACACGCCGTGGAGAATACCTGGTCAGACGGAACAGGTGTCCCAGGAGCACAGATATGCAGCAAAAGGCTCCCGCCGTGGTTTGTATATTCCAGCTGTGTTTCACGCCTCTTTTTACGTCACGGTGCCGAAAAGACTTCCGCAAAGGATACACCGGTGAATCCTCCCTCATAGCTCCTCCGGCAAGCCTCCTCGATCCTCTCTCCTCGAGATACATTTTATGAATTGAGACATCCTTCAAGATGGCGTGCTGAGATCGATTTCCGGCTCACAGGCAGGCGGAGCGAGGAGACGAGGAGGCACAAAATAGAGAAATGAGAAAGGCCTATAGTCAGAAAGAGGCGTTAGTATTAGTAACGATTATTTGAGTGCCTTGTCAAGTTCAAACTTAAGAGGGTTTCAGGAGTATCTAAGTGCGGTGAGATCATGCTGAGGATTGAAAGAAAGATAGTATATTCACCACACCTGAGAAACCCATAGAATGCCATGCCAAAGAAGTGCTTCCAACTAGTATTTTGGATTGGATTGGATTAGATTTATTTCGAACATGTACAAAAGGTCATACAGAAAACAATAATTACACAAATAGAAAGCATAACGCAGTAACAGATTGTCGAATAGTTGATGACTCTGTATACACATCCGAAAGGGAGTGGTGTAGCGTAAATCGGTCGATTAATTGTTTAATAATTAATTAAACTTGTCATAGAATGCCTGAACTCCATATTGACGAGAAGTTAACTTTAAAGTTAAGTTAAGTTAAGTTTAAAGTAAATTAAAAGACTTAACCTATCATAGGTATTTAACGGGGCACCACCCAATTTTGACAAAACAGGGAAAACATATAATTAATTACTTTATTATTTTAATTCAGTCTCATAATCTGAAGGTTGCTACAGTTTAGAATTGAGTTCGTTTCGCGGTGTACAGAGGCTTAGTACTTCACACACACACAAAGACACTTGAATCAGTACTTTATAAATGAAGAATTTATTGACTAATACTACTAAACATACATGAGATAACTAAATATGGTGATGAACGTGAAATGATTAATAACAAGATGAATATGATGAAAGATGGATTGAAACCTGTTCAAAGGAGTGAAGTGTAGCAGCTGAGATATTAGGAGGTATATCGCCCAAAACCTTATCCTAACCTTCCTAACAAATCTGTGACTAAAGCATCAACCCCAATATACCGTAAAACCAAAGTTAAACCTACTCGGAGGGTGAGGAGGGTCAACCGCGTTGCTGATGAGTCGTGTGCAGAGCGTCAGGTCGGAGTGGTTCGGAGCTTCTGATGCCGGGGCTTGTACCCGGGTTCCCTCGGAGCGGCGCCGCACGGCCGGTTCGGTCTCTCTGGATGATGACGTGCCGGTCAGTCCCGCGTTGCGGCCTGAGCCGGATGGAGGCTGAATGCGTCTTCTGGGTTCGGGACTGAGATTCTGTCCGAGTACCGGGAGAACTAGAGTCTGTATTTTGAGCAGTCAGATCTAACGCTGGAGCAATATGGACACGCGAGGTCTTCAGCACGTCAGAGTGCACGCAGGTTCTGGGCTTACTCGCGGGCAAAACTTAAAAAGGGGAAAGGGAAGAAGTTAATCGGGAAGGGGGGGCGCTCGTCAGCGGCCGGGACGCAGGGTGTTGCACAAGAAGGGAAGAAGCAAGAGAACGAGAGAAGTTGTCACCTCTCATTTAAAGGGTCTCCTCTCCCCGGGGGGGCGTCCGGGCACCGGCGCGAGTTTGACCAATCCTTTACCCCAAAGTAGTTATCCTTATCCATCTAACCTCCCCACATGTAATACCTCTGGATTCTCACCTGCACATAGACTCCAAACACCACAGGATGAAAATACACAGAATGAGGTTACATGGCAGATTCCTGAGGATAAAAGTACAAGTTAATGATGAATGTCCAGATCAACACATAGCAACCTTCCACAGTCTTTATGCATTTCCGTGTGAATGTGATTTCCATGCTTTGATCCACCATCCCTGGATCAAAGCATGTGGTTCCTTATTTCCCCACAGCTAATCTTGTGAGACAAACATTAACTGACTGTAATCCCATGATTTATCAGATGCTGTCCTTCATCTGGTGTCTGTGGAATGTTGGTCCTGCAGACAAAGAGTTGTAAAGTTTCCCCTGTGGATACCATCTTTAATTTATTGGTCCCCAGAGCAGAGCTAGTGGTCTAGCTCTCTTCCTGGTGGGGTCAAATGACCAGGTCAGGCCTGGATCAGGCCTATCCTGATACCACGCTACAGTGGGAAGAAGTACAAACTATTTAATCCCACCCCCTCTCCATAAGTCATTTTTCAATTATTTTCCAGCTTCCTTATATATAAATCTCAATAATTATTTACCTAAACTTACCTATATATAGTGTTAATACAAATATATTACTAATATGTTCATATATCAAATATATAACATCATTATTTAGATAATTATTTATTGTAACCAAAAATATGAATTTACTATTGATATAAATGTATATAAATAACAAACCAATTAATAAACAGTAAACAAACACCCGGTTATAATCAGACACCTTCATCCCTGTACCTTGTGAAAATCATATCCTTATACCTCTTTTTGAATTGGTTTATGTTTGGACATCCCTTGAGCTCATCATTCAAACTGTTCCATAGCTTCACCCCACAGACAGAAATACAAAAACTTTTCTTGGTTGTGCGCACCCTAACATTTTTGAAATTAAATAATCCCCTTAAATTGTAACTTCCTTCTCTTTCAGTGAACATTTTTTTGTATATTTCCTGGTAGTTGCTTATTTTTTGCTTTGAACATAATTTGTGCAGTTTGAAATTCCACCAGATCTTCAAATTTTAATATTTCTGACTGTAAAAATAGTGAGTTTGTATGATCCCGATACCCAGCATTGTGAACTATCCTTATTGCTCTTTTTTGGAGAATAAATAGTGAATATATTGTACATTTGTAGTTACTGCCCCAAACCTCTGCACAGTAACTTAAATAAGGTGAAACCAGAGAACAGAAAATAATGTGGAGTGATTTATAATCTAGAACCTGTTTTGCTTTGTTTAATATTGCAATGCTTCTTGACACTTTGGAATGTACATGTCTTATGTGTGGTTTCCAGCTGAGTTTGTCATCAATTGTGATCCCAAGAAATTTATTTTCATTTATCAATATTAACCCCATCTATCTAAATCTTTGTTTCTGTTTTTATATTGCTGTTTCCAAACAGTATTATTTTAGTTTTGTTCAAGTTTAATGATAATTTATTACTGTTGAACCATATTTTCAATTTGCATATTTCTGATGTGATCACCTCCAGTAGTTGCTGCAAATCATCACCAGAACAAAAGATATTTGTATCATCAGCAAACAAAACAAGCTTCAATACTTTTGATACATTGCAAATGTCATTAATATATAATATGAATAACTTAGGCCACAACACTGACCCCTGGGGGACACCACAAGTGATGTCCAAACATGAGGAGCAACAATCTCCAAACTTCACAAACTGTTGCCTGTTGCTTAAGTAACTTTTAATCCAGTTTAAAACTATACCCCTGATGCCGTAACATTCCAGTTTTTTTATTAATATGTCGTGATTTATTGTGTCAAAAGCTTTTTTTAAATCGATGAATATCCCAATCACATGTTTCTTTTGGTCTATAGAGTTTGCGATTTCTTCAATTGAATCTAATAAAGCCATTGATGTTAATCTGTTAGCTCTGAACCCGTATTGGCTGTCACTAAGTAGTTTGTGTTTATCAATGAATTTGTCCAGTCGGTTGTTGAAAAGTTTTTCAAGAATTTTGGAGAATTGTGGTAGTAGTGAGACAGGTCTGTAGTTTGTGAAGTGGTGTTTGTTACCAGATTTGTACAGAGGTATGACTTTTGCTTTTTTCATTTTGCTTGGAAATATACCAGTTTGAAATGATAAGTTACATATGTATGTGAATGGTTTTGAAATGACCTCAATTACCTTTTTTAATACCGACATATCAATGTCATCACAATCAGAAGACTTTTTGCTCTTACATTTCCTAACAGTATCAACAATTTCCCTTTTATCCACTGCTGTGATGAACATCGCGCAGGGATTTCTCTTTATCAAGTTTTCCAGATCCATCATTTGTTCCTGGATCATGGATTTTTCCTGCTAAATCAGGTCCAACATTTACAAAGTATTGATTAAAGCTGTCGGCCACAGCATCCATGTTATACTCTTCCTTATCATTGTCAACAAAGTATGTAGGATAACTTATTTGTCTTGACCCATTTTTTTATAATAGTATTCAGTATGTTCCATATTCCTTTAATATTGTTTTTGTTGTTGTCTAATATTTTCTTATAGTATTCTTTCTTGGCAGTCTTTATAATATAATTTAATTTATTTTTATATTTTTTATATCTATTCTCCGCCTCTTTAGTTTTCTGCTTTATGAAATCTCTGTACAATGTATTTTTCTTTTTACAGGCATTTTGTAAACCTTTTGTGATCCATGGACATTCTGTGTATTTATGTTTTTTACTATATTGTCTTATTGGGCAGTTTTTATTGTATAATAATGTGAATACTCTTAGGAATTCCTCATATGCACCATTAATTTCTTTTTTTATTTATATTTCATCCCAGTTCTGTGCCAGTAAGTCATCTTTTAAAGCATTCATCGAATCCTCTGATTTTACCCGTCTGAATTGTTTTATTTTGTCAGGCCTATTATTCTTATAGTTTCTGTCATGAACTGTGAACACTGGCAGGTGGTCGCTGATATCATTTATTAATAGTCCACTTATTGTATTGTTTTCTATGTCGTTAGTGAAAATATTGTCAATAAGAGTGGCACAGTGTCTATTTCATATTCCAAATCCTGTGTTTTATGATCAGTGTAATCAAATGATTTCAGTACCTGTTGGTCTTGTTCCTTGATCCTCTGAGATATGTGGCTGTTGTTTCCAGATGTAGCTGAGTGATTTCTTTCAGTGCGTGTCATGGTTGTGTGTATAGTTGCTTGTTACCTTATTTATGGTCCTGTTCATGTTGGTCATTGGTATTTATCCAGATCCTCAATATCTCTGACGACCAATACTTTGGCCTCCTCAGGTGATCCGTTCAGTTTAATGAATATTTTGCAGTTAGTGGTCTAAGTGTTCTGAATTTTCCTCTGTTTCTTCAAGTAGCGTGCCTTTCCAGCTATGTCGGCGTTGTGTTTGGTCAGATGATCATTCATGAAGACGTTGGATCCTTTAAGCTTTCTTCCTTGTTAACAGTGCGGTCTTGTGTTTCCTATTAACAAACCTGATGACGATAGCTGGTTTGTCGCTGGCATTCCTCCTGGGCAGAGGGTGGCATGCCTCGATGTTATTACAGTCCATGTCAATCCCCTTGGACTGCAGGAAAGCAGCCACCTGTTGCTCCGTGGAGCGAACATCCAGCTCCCCGGGCTCCCCCCCGTCGTCAGCGGTCACCGCCCGGGCGTATGACCGGGGTTTTATATGGAGCCCCGTGACGATAACGTTATTAGTTCTTGTGTACTGCTCCAGGTCCGCCACTCTGTTCTCCAGGTAGGCTATCCGTTTGTCCTTCTCTGCATTCTGAATCCTCAGCGCTTTCACCTGCTCAACCAGGTCCAAAATACCTTTCTGCTGCAGACAGCAGAAATTTCCTCTGCTAAGAAGTCAAGCGACTTTTTAATTTCTTCGACCTCCTCAGCAGCGGGGATCTTTGGACCCATGTAGCCCAGTGTCGCTAGCTGTTAACAGGAGAATCAGCTGTTAGCCAAACAGCTGTTAGCCAAACCGCTGTTAGCCCAGCCGGCTTAGCAGCTAGTTCGCTAGTCGGCAGCAAGCTCTGCTTCTTTCTTTAGTCCTTTATCCAGATCAGCGTCGTAACCCGGGCAGGGTTTCAGCGGTCAGTCCAATGTCCTTGCTCCAAAATCAGTGGTCGTGAAGTCCAGAAAAATAGTCAAAAGCCAAGTACCAACACACAAACACAACAAACTGACTGACAGGAAGCTGACTGACAACGGGACAGGAAGCTGACTGACAACGTCGAAGCTGACTGACAACGTTGAAGCAACGTCTAAGCTAATATTACTGATACTAATATATAATATATAGTATGTATAGAGTAATGTATAGAGTAAAACAATCCTGCCTTAACCTTGAAATAACTGATGCACCAGTGGTAGTGAAAAGTACTTTGCATTTGAAGATGGCAGGATTCAAAGGAAAATTCAGAAAGAGCTTTAGCTACACAATTTCAAGGCCCAGGATGAAAGCAGTTTGCAGGATGTTATTTAAAACAGAACAGAGAACCAAGTTAAACACATAAGACTATTCATTAGTGGTATTTTTGAGAGGCCTTTAATGATTATCTCTGTAGAGTTGTCATAGGACAACAGACTTTGTTTCCTGCTCTGAAAAGAATTTGGATAGTTATTTACATGGGAAAACCTTGCACTTAGAGATTGTAAGTAAATTCTACAAAGGCGATCATCAAGTAAACTTTACTTGCAGATATAAGTTTCTTTTACTTGCAAATCACAGGTGATTTACTGATGATTATTAATATGATCATTGAATTTTACTCTCTCCTTCTTTGTAAGTTTTACTTAGACTCTGACTACTTCAAACTGAAAAATCTCACCTAAAATCAATGGCTTTTCAAGGTAATTTTTAAATACTTTTTCTAAATTGTATTTATGGACTATATTTAAGTAACATTTACACAACATTTTACATAATTTTTCTGCAGTTTAAATTGCCTACATTTGTTCTTAATGTTTTTGTTTATTGAAACAATGACTTTTAAAAAAAATAAGGCAACTGTTTAATTTAACAACACCTTTATTTTTCTTAAGTGAAAAATATTTTTTTCAATAAAACATTTCGCAACATTTCGTTTGCATGGCAAAACAACAAGGTATAGTTCACCCTATGAAATTTGTTATTATTTACTCACCCCTTTGTCGATAGGATTGATGAAGTTTTGTTAACATCCGTGTTCTTCTGTGAGTTTGAGAGACGTTTTTTTCCACTCAACTGCAGTGAGCGGTATCTTAGCTTCAAACTTCCAAAAATACATCAAATACAGCAAACAGTCAAAACACAATTTTGTGATGTTTTTTTTCAAAACATCTAGGAATCTGTAAGCTGCAGGACACTTGGATTACTTCAGATGAGCAGTATGGAGAAATTTTTTTGATTCATGACATATTTTTTCGATGTTTGAAGCCAAGTTGCTATTCACTGCAGTTTTGTGAAAAACAAACATCTCGGCAAAATCCCAGAAGTGCATGAATGTTGACAAAACTTCAGTCCTATCAGCATCGGGGCGAGTAGACAGAAATTTCATTCTAGGGTGGCTAAAATGGGTCTGAGGTAGCTTGTTAAAGGCACATGGACAAGTTCAGGAACTGTTTGCATAGAACACACGTAGCCTATCTTTTGGATCCTTTCTAACCTTAAAATCTCGGAAAAAACATTTGACATGCTTTAGGGGCCTTCAATGCATCTTAAAAGACATGTTTATTATTCGAACGTTTTATCTTAAGGAACAGTGTTTTGCCCTGAGGTTCTAAATGTTTCTGTATCATGAGTAATATCCTACAAAAAGCAGAGCATCTTGACACTAAAAAGTGCGATATTTCGCCCCTCCCTCTTTTCATGCCCACACTCACATCCGTGACCCACTGAAAATGGCCCCACGACCCACCAGTTGAGAACCTCTGGTTTAACTTGAAAATGCTGATCTAACTTCCCTTCCCTTCCTTCTTTTCTCCCTCCCTTCTTTCCTTCTTTTCTCCTTTCCTTCCTTCCGTCTTTTCCCCCTCCCTTCCTTCTTTTCTCCTTTCCTTCTTTTCTCCCTCCCTTCCTTCCTTCCTTCTATTCTGCCTTTTTCCCTTCCTTCTTTTCTCCTTTCCTCCCTCCCTTCTTTCCTTTTATTCTCCTTTCCTTCCTTCTTTTCTCCCTTCCTTTCTTTCTTTTCTCCCTCCCTTCCTTCCTTCTTTTCTCCTTTCCTTCCTTCCTTCTTTTCTCCCTTCCTTGACCCGAAGACAGCACAAGGGTTAATACAGTGCAACAAGTTGAAATAAAAATTACATAATTAAAACGAAGCTTTGAAACACTTCAATAGTGTACTTCATTTTTGGTGGGTAACTCAAGTTCATGGCATAAATGATGCCCATCAGCAGGAGACAGGCTTTTGCAACACTTCCACAGTTGTCAAGTACCTCAGTCCCTTCAACAACCACCGACACATCAGCGTCGGATGCACCTTCATCTTCTTCACTTGTGTGGAAGACACAGATCCTCAGGACTTGCTCAGCCTGGTCCTCTTGAGTTGCCTCTCTGCTGATATCCTGTAAAATATATGTGAATCCATGTTCAGGTGCATAGTACAGCTTAATTTTTTATTCAAGTTATAGACTACTGTCAAAAATATAAATTTTTCAATACCTATCGATCCTAAATATTCGAAATAATTTTAGAGTTTTTAAGTTTAGGAAGTTTAGAAATTGAGTCTTTGTTTTTTTCTCCTGCTGGGTTGCTCCTAAATTAATATAAATTTTAGCTTCCGGTCGTGATTAAGTATTAAATAAATAGACCAGTTCAAACTTGCGCATTTACTAGAGCAGCAGTTTCTTCCCACGCCGCTTCTCTCTCTTTTGCAGCTGCAGCCGTGTTACTTTATTTTTTCTAAAAACATGCTCGTATTCGCTGAACGTCCGCATGAGGATTTCGAGCTCCACTGGTGTGACGTAGGAGGACCTCTTTATGTGTACCGTTGCCATGGTGAATCGTGGTGTCGGGGCTCCATTAATGCTGACTTTTTACAGTCAGCGTGCACGCACTTAACTCCGGATGAACCTACTCAGAGTTGATTGAACTAACTCTGATCAGCTGTTCTGGAACCGAAAAAACTCAGAGTTTCCTATCTCAGAATAGATCGACTCAGAGTTCATGGTTAGACTCAGAGTGGGTTGAACCTTCTTTGTGAAACGGACCCCAGGAATAATGGAGAAGCAGCATTTATTGGGCTATATTCATATCACTAGAATAGATATAACATCAACTTCAACTTTTGTATACATCACATTTTATGTGGCGCAACACATAACTTCAAAATTCAAAATATATATCCTGTGATGATGGTAAACCTAACTTATGAAGTGCAAAGCACTACACAATTTTTTACCTGAATAGCCAGATGGCTTTGCTTGTGATACAGCTTGCTGTAGTTGCTGCTTTTAGGGCACTGTGTTGACTGCAGAAAGTTGTTGCTTTGGGCTTAGGGACAAAAACACAAAGACAAAATAATACATTAAAACTAAACAATACTACAAGAAATACTACATTAAAACTACAGAATCAGGTAACCAAAATAAACTGTACCACTGTCAAACCAATGTATTTTTGATAATATGCTGTCAAAATATTTTAAAATATCGCTCTGATCTAAAAAATTACACATCTTTCATGAAAAGAATTGGAACCATTTCCACATATATGTTGAATCTTAAATCAAAAAAATCCTGCATTTTTGCCGCTGTGATTCTGTTCCTTTCCTCTAAAAAGCAGTAGAGCATTGCTGGCCTAGATTCACGTCATTGAGAGAGAGCTGTGTCATATGTATCAACAATAATGCAGAATCAAAATTTAAACAGTATGTGTAGCAGTTGTGTACTCTGTCAGTCCCGGTTTACACACACACACGTCACACTGCAAGTGCAAACTAAAACGAAAAGTTACAGTTGTAACTACGGTTCTATGAGTCCTGGATGACCGCCAGAGGCAGTGCATAAGCACTGGATAACTCCGCCCGCGATAGCGCATGTCGAGTACGAATAACAACAACGTCACCCGTGACCCCTGCATGAACTCCGGGAGGCTATATCTTCTTGTGTCAGCAGGTGATCTGTTCCCAAAATCTGCTCGCAAACGCGCAAGGATTCTGAGTGACCAGACACTCTGGCGGTCATCCGGGACTCATAGAACCGTAGTTACAACTGTAACTTTTCGTTCTATTTCGTCCCTACTGACCGCCAGAGGCGGTGCATAAGCACTGGATGACACATACCAACAACGTCACAAAGAATCACCCAGACCTACTTCACTGAACAGAAGTCCTGGGGTGAAGAACCACGCTCAACGGTTGGGGAGCAACCACATTGAGGCGATAAAAGCGCTGGAAAGTGGAAGGCGTTGCCCAAGAGGCTGCAGCACAGATGTCGTCCAACGGAACACCCCTCAGAGCAGCCCAGGACGTGGAGACCCTCCGCGTGGAGTGGCACCTGACGCGGGCAGGCAACGGACGGCCGGCAGCCCTGTAAACATAGGAGATGGTGTCCACAATCCAATGCGACAGACGTTGTCTAGAGAGGGCAGAACCCCTGTTACGACCCCCATAACACACAAACAATTGACGCAGCAACAGACGCAGTGGCGTCGATGTAAGCTGCCAGGGCACGCACAGGACATAACAACCGTGCCCTATGATCGGCCGATGGGGAGTCGAACCGAGCCAGCTGAATCGGCTGGTTTAGGTGGTTGCGTGGCAGCACCTTTGGCAGGAACGCAACGTTCGGCCAGAGAGTCACCCCCGAACCATCCGGCCCCCAACGTAGGCAGGACTCACTGACAGAGACAGCATGCAGTTCCCCGACCCGCTTTGCTGACGTGACAGTGAGGAGAAAAGCAGTCTTCATTGACAGCCACTTCAGATCAGCTTGGGCCATAGGCTCAAAGGGTGAGGAAGACAGGGCATCCAGCACCAGGGAGAGATCCCATGCCGGAACCCTGGGGGCCACCGGAGGCCGCAGCCTCAGCACCCCCCTGAGAAAAGAAGTGACCAACCGCTGGCACCCCACAGTGGCATTCTCCACCAGAACATGTCGCGACGAAATAGCTGCGACATACACCCTCAATGTGGAAGGAGTGCGACCGTCTTCCAGAAGAGACTGGAGAAACTCCAGGATGGTGGCCACCGTACAAGAGGCAAGGTCCTCCCCCCTGCCTGCACACCAGGTAGAGAACCTCCTCCACTTGCACTCATACTGGAGGTGGGTGGACGGTGCACGAGCATGTGAAATGGTGCGCCTGACTGGCTCAGTGCAATCAGTCAGCACTGGGTCGGGCCCTGCAGCGGCCAGATGCCCCAGTCTTTTTTTTATATATTTTTTTATTATTATTATTATTTTCTATTTTTAAACAATGAAATATACCCACATGTGTCTATACATAAATATATTACATGTAGCGCAACTGAGCTGGGAGAGGGTCGCGGAAACGCTACCTTCACCACTTACAATTGAATCCTTCACCGTGAATCTCAAACCGCAAAAAAAGACAAGAGAACACAGTCATTAGAATTCAACACACAATGACCTGCTCACACAGCCTTCAATAACTGCAAGCAATTCTGGAAGCAGGAGGCGGGTACGCCACCATACCAGGAAAGCCGCAAAACAGAACAGGTAAAACAGCAGAAAATCGCGCAACACGCTGGCCACAGCCTCTCGGAGGACGAGCTTCAGCTCGTTACTCCTGACACCGAAGCACAAGGCTGCACAAGGCCAGCGATAGAGACCTTACGTACACCTTGACGCGCGGTCGCAAGAAGAATGAAAGAACAGATCACCTGCTGACACCGGAAGATATAGCCTCTCGGAGTTAATGCAGGGGTCATGGGTGACTTTGTTGTTATTCGTACTCGACATGCGCTAGCGCGGGCAGAGTTATCCAGTGCTTATTGTAGTGAGGACAGAGGTGGACCTCACTAGTGTGGCAAAACTGAAAACCATTTATCGGTGAGTGTTAACTCTAAATGCATTCCCTTCCAACTAATGGACCTTTGGATTAACACCGGGGAGGATGTTTACCAGACATCCTGGAACCTTCTCAGTGGTTTTACACTCAAAGTCATAAAGGTGACAAAAGTAACATTTCCCAGTGGACTATCAAGTCCTTGGACACTTCAGGAAACCACCCTTTAGGAGATGAAGGGGTGAATCAACAACGACCCTCAGACCTCTTTGGTCGAGCCTGGGTAGAATTGTCTTTGTTCACAATCAAATGGATTAACACATAAACATTCTAATGAGAAGACTGTACCCTCTGACAAGACCAAAAGGCGAATCAACAAGAATTGGTTGATAAGGACACTGAATAACAATGGTTGCCTTTCCTATGTCTTATCTGTCTCTCCTCTCTCTCTCATCTCAACATAAACACACCCAACACCTCCTCTCTCCCACACTCACTGTGAAAACAGACGCCAGTCATAAATGTAAGAGCATTTTTGTGTGTGTTCTGAAGTACTTTTGATCAGTTCTGAATTAAGGTAAACTTGTGGTCCAATCATTCAGGAAACAAGTTCATATTACTCAATTTGTGTTTCCCTGCAAAATGGTTCAATTCCCGCTTCTGTACATTTTATTTTTACTGAGATATAAAATTACAATTATACTGTAACTTCTACCGTGTGGTCATACTGCCATCCAGTGGACATGTTGAAATACGTCTGTGAATTATTAATAATCCGGCGATCTTTGTTAAAACGAGTCATTTAACCCCTATTTCTTTTAGTGTAGTAACGCTAAAGTTAGATCTGGCAACCAATTGATTAGGAATTGCATGCAGCGTTTAATAATCTATAATGCTTATAAAGTATGTTTGCCGTAGTTATCTTGTGTTCATGATTATGTTCCTATTTTCATTTAATGTGTGTTTTAAAAACAACTGCTTAACATCTATTGACAAGTGATAAAGAATGTTACTTTGTGCGAAAATTAAGTAAACGAGTAACTACATGATTATATAGGAAATTTCCTTTATTTTAAACAAAGAAAGTTTGCGGCGGTAAAATGAGAGCCAGAGACCACCCACAAAGTGACGAGTCACAACATTGAAAAAAAACACAAACTTTCTTTTGTCCGCGCTTCTTTTTCCCTTTGGTTTTCACAGTCCACCAAAGAGCCATATACTCCTCTTAACCGTAATTATTTTCTCCGGACTTTCTTTTGTTTCGTACTTTCCTTAACCTCTCGACCGTCAAAGTAACGCGTAATTGTATCCAGCTCAGCAAGCTTGATTTTCTTTCTTTTTCTACATCAGCTTTTATAGTTTGAAGGTATTATCGTCCGGCCGGCGAGATTACTTTTAAGTTATTTAAACGAGTTAATTAAGAAGTTTTTGTCCACCTTCGGCTTTTGACTACCAGCACTGAACGCGGGACCAACGTGTTTTGCCCAGGCAGTTAACCAGAGACTTCTACCGATCCACCGTGGTGGATGCTCGGGCCAGCTAAAATAACATCGATCCTTGCATTCGTCGACCGGCAGTGACGGCCTTTCACCGGGTGGAGACCCGTTGCGGAGCCCTTGACGCCGCCGACTGGAGCGAACTACAGCTGGACCCCACCGGAGAAACCCTCTGACAACGCTGCAACAAGTAGGCATAAAACACCCGACACTGCTGTGAACAAAAGTTGATGTAGTGTATAATGTTTTGAAATTTCACCATTGCAAATTTAGAGATCTACGTGATATCCGACCCGTCCGTTTATCCGCCATAAACCAAATCAAATCATATTCTTTATCACTATCGCCAAGTTAGTACTTTAGTTCATAACCAGGTAACAATTTTCTTTAAGTGTCTTATATTCATTGTATGCTCACTTATTCACTTATTAATCATCGTTTTATTATAAATAAAAGGTCTTCATTTACTGATCAAAGTTGTTGTCTGTCTATATTTGTCATTACAGAACTATGGTCAATGTGTTCAGATCTTACTAAAAAGATAACGAGACTGATACATTTTCCTGTAATCCTATCTGTTTAATTTCCTCCTAATCGGAGGTGGTGCCCCTTTCAACGAGAGTAAATGTCTAATCCAAAAAGGTAGTTACCGCTACATTATGCACCGCCTCTGGCGGTCAGTATGGACGAAATAGAACGGTTAGCTAGCAGCCCGTCTCTACCGCGTGCGGACGGATGTACACACACACTAACACCGGCGCATGGACAGGTCGCGCTGGACCGCTTATAAACGCTAAATGCGCTAAATCGCACTAATTGTACAGTGTTCAAATTACTGTGATAATTAATAAAAACGATGGTGGAGCTCATAACTTGTGCACTTACCATGGGGACAGCGAGGTCCGACTGCTGTAGCCTACCCCCGGGGTGCACGACCCAAGTCCACAGGGACCTTGCATTTAGTGACCATAGTAAAATTAAGCTACAGTGATACGTGATTTGTGATAATGGCAAGTGGGATCATATTACATTTTATATTATCAACCCTGAATGACTTACCTTCAAGATGATTTAGCCGCTCCTGCCTCCATTAAACCTGACCGCCGTCGTCATCTTCTTGTGTTCTTTGGCGGACAACGAAGCGCATGCGCGGATTCAAAACGCGCAACATCAGTAAAACTTACTTGGTATTTCTAGGTTTGTGTGCAATGACTATGAAACCTTTGAATATTCTGTGAAAATACCAAGCGGCAACCTCTGGGGTTGAAAAATGAAGCCAATGCGGAAGTGCAAAAAACTGCAGTTCCTCGAGTGGCCACTTGAGGCTGGCTCCAGAAAACAAGTAATAACATTACAGCAGGTGGGAAAATGCCAATTTTTACAGCAGAAAAAAACATGTTTACAGCCTGGTACAAAAAACGGTTTTGTTATAAATAGCTAATTTTATTGTCCAAGATAACTGTACGGGGGGTGAATTTTTTTATGACACACCCATTTTAATTATATTAAGCCTTAAATCATAGGGTCCGGATCACTTGATTGACAGGTGGATCCTGCTGGCTGTCTGCTAGACGTCAACACAGACACACAGACACTGAGCTTAACTTCACCTGTTTGTGTTGTTGGAGACTTTTGGGGATTTTTTCATTCAAAGTTTGGATATAAAGTTTGGAAATATTTCAATAGAAGCTAAAATTGATATTAATTTAGGTGCAATCCAGCAGGACCAAAACGCACATGGAAGCAGCTAAAAATGAAGTATAAGAACATCATTCAAACAGGTTAGCCTTAGGAAAAATGGGCTCATGTCTGAACCTCACTTCAATCATATTTAAAATATTAAAGTAAATATCATTCAGTGGCAGTTTTTTGTGCTGCTTTATCCCTAACATAATGCTGATTTCACATACTTTTCATTTATTAGGCCTCAATACATTTAAATTCTGCTCAGCCAACAGAATGAAGACAGAGGTCCTCAAAACGGGTGGAGGACCAGCACCACCACCTCTGACTGAGGCAGAGGAGCTGGCCCTGAGCCAGAACACGGGGAGGCCAGTGGCAGAGGGAATCCCTGGGGGGAGCTCATCTGAGTCTGTCACTCCCCAGGACACAAGTGCCTTCATAAGATGTAAGAAATAAAGAGTACGGTCTAAACCTGCAGTGTATGTAAAGTGTTATGACATTATTTTTATTGTGATTTGTCACTATACAAATAAAAATTAATTGATTGACGTAATAGCCATGGCCATTTGTCCTAACAGATTCTGATGGGGTTCTCTGCCTTGTCAAGCCCCATCCAACGACAGAACACCTTGCAGCTGTAAGTAGGCTACTCAATACTCCAGAGATTACCAAATAGTAGTGTAAAGTGTTCTAAAACCTAATGCTCATCTAAACCGGAAGAACCTCAGGAAGATGATGAAGAGAAAAAACCAACAAAGAAATGGTGTTCCTGGACCTCCAGATTAAAAAGTCAGAGAGATCGAAATATTGCAACACAAGTTAGAGGTGGGTGCATAGTCACAGGTGAATTGTTTTATTTTATTTTTTAAATATTGTTCCAGTAATTATTGTCTGCTTTTGTATTTGTAGGAAAAAATGTAAAATGTGACTCATTTGTCTTATTTGAGTGCTCTCTGCAGTGGTGGTGGAAAATCTACAAAACATGACTTTGACACAGATTTATCTTTTGATTATTTTATATAACTATAAAAGACTTTTGCAAAGGGTCAGAGCATAACAGAGAGGCAACCAAAGAGAGCCTAATACGAATGATACAGAAATGAGTGAATACACAGGCATTTAATAGAGATAGGAGTACTCAGTGTCCTTGGGCTTCAGAAAGTAGAAAACTACCCAGGCCTCATCAGAGAAGCGCTGTGTAAATGGGGTAAAGGTCAAACATATGAACAATGGCTAAGCGGTTGGAAGTTAAGAAGTATAACTAAGACTTTAAAGTATGTATGATCTAAATAAGGTAAGACATGTTAAAGAACTAAAAAAAAAAAAAAAATGTGTCCTAGACAGCGAAATGATTGTGGCAGATGACATCTCTGACTGCCCTTCCATCCTGCATGTCAGCTGCAGGGATGGGGTCTTCTTCAGCCTCTATTTGTAGGGCAGGGTGTTGCTCTCCTCTAATTGTGGCAATATTATGGAGAACAACACATGCTACAATGATGTCGCAGGCCCTCTCAGGGGTTACCCTGAGGTGACGTAGGCACTGGAAATGGGCTTTCAACAGGCCTATGGTCATCTCCACCTGAGCTCTTGTCCTGCAGTGGGCCACATTGAAGAGCTGCTGGGGGCCTGGCTCAGGGATAGGGTAAGGGCTCAACAATGTTGGCCAGCATGGGTACCCCCTGTCACCCAGCAGATAGCCGTCAAAGTGTCCTGTAATGTATAGTGGATACTTTGAGTGTGTCAAAGGAGGGAGACAAGTGAATTATATTGAACAAAGGCTACTTATCACGTTCCATTCTGTGGCTTACAGTAGACTCACGGTATACCCGTGAGTCATGCACAGACCCGGGCCACTTGGCCTCCACATTTGTTATGAGGTGCGAAGCATCACATATGATCTTGACAGTGCAGAGTATGACAGATGTTAGTTGCAGGATTGTGATGCAGTCTTTCACATTTTGACACAGTGGTCATATCTACCTGCACATGAATGCTGTCGTGGACTTTCTATTTACATAGTCTCCCTCATTTTCAGAGGGAGCCCTGATGGGAATATGTGTGCCGAATTGCTAAGTGCTACTCATGGTGGATTGATGTTGGGCCTCTCTTTAAATAACTTAACAAAGAGTCGGTCTAGACCTGCTCTTTCTGTAAAGTGTCTCGAGATAACCCTGGTTATGATTTGGCGCTATACAAATAAAATTTGATTGATTGATTGATTGATTGATTGATTGAATATGGGTTCCATCGACACACCCAATCACATTGGGAAATCCTAGAATAAACTGAAATTAGTAATCCTAGTCTGAGGTCACAGCAACATGTCATTAACAGTACACAATACATTATCATTCTTTAAAACAGATATCTACATGTAGAATTCCTCCTTCATGGCTCTCAGAGGTTTGTGGCCAGGGAATTTAACAAAAATGTGCAAAAAAGGTTTGAGAGCCAGACACACTTTCCTCACTGCCCTGCAGACAGTGGCTTTGCTGAGGTGCTCTGCATCCCCAATATTATAAAGAAAACTTCCATTCGCAAAAAAAACGCAAGACAACACAAAGAATTTGCTCAGATGTGAGTGCTTGTCCACGGTGGGTGATATTTGTGATGTGCGGCTACAGAAGAGTGTGCATATAACGCAGTGACTGTAAAGAAAAACGGTAACGCTCAAATAAAAAGTGGTTTGGAAATGAAAAGACATCTAATCGGGGGTCTTATCATCCTGTCCCGACGAGGGTTGAACTCCCTGCGGAGAAGTACAGCCCCCTTGTCAACTACATCGTCGACAAATGGACATGCCATGGTCGCAAATAATTATCTTCTTTGTCACACAGACAAACGTTTTTTTTTCCGGTAATCACTCTAAGACCCGCGTGATACGGGCTGAATGAATGAGGAAGTCGAATGAGGGAGGAGACAGAGCGAAACTCTGAGTTTCCTGAAGAAAACCTGCTGGCAACCAGGTTAGGTTCACAGACTCAGTTCATTTTATTTAATGGCAGCTACAGAGCAAGATTTGATAACTTCTGAAGCGAGACAGCTTGTCTTTAGGCAGGGATGTTGTACTCTAAGCTAGTGATGATGAATTGATAAAGCATCTATTAGAGTGATTTGACAGTGCTCTGAGAGCTGGCACATTCACTGAATTCGAAGGATGTTTCATGTTCATTTCCCCAATTTTTATAATTCTTATATTTTATATTTATTTATTGTAGGACAGAGACTCCTCTGACACTCAGAGTGTGGGTGGCTGTCTGCACACCAACTACACACGTGCATAAATTACATTTAGCAAAAGTAGAAACAGTCTCTTTGAAAACAACGCAGATAGAAGACTAACACACTGAGTGGAATTGTACCTGTTGCTTGAAGGGTGGCTTGAGGATTAAGGACAGGTACACTACAAATCGTACCAACCACTGATTTCATTTTTTATTTCCTCAGTATCATCATATCATTGTTATTTAAATTCAGTCTAACTATTGGTATGTATTTATTTTAAATACATTGCAGCTTTGTCAGATAAGGATCTATTGAATAAAAGAAGGCCATCATATGGTCTGAGATAATTGCCAATTAGGTGAAAAGCTCCTGCATTATGGAAACACTTAACTGATGTCTCTAACACGAAGCGACATTGAATTCTGAATCTTGGCACACTATCTTTTAAGAACAATAGTAAATTCACAATCTTTCTTTGGCAGACTCAGAACAGAACCTTTACCAGATATACTGTATGTATAGCAAAATGAGAGCAAATGATTTGTCTTTAATTATATAATTTTGAATCATTGTATTCATTATAAATCACATATTTTCATTGATACTTCATTTGTTTATCTTAATACATTAGTTAATATAGTTCCTTTAATATGTAAAATTTGCAGACAATTTAAATATTTCACTTTTTAATGTATTTAATCGGGCGGTCAACCAATAAAATATTTAATCGCGATTAATCGCATGGTTGTCCATAGTTAACTCGTGATTAATCGCAAATTAATCGCACATTTTTTACCTGTTGTAAATGTACCTTAGAGATATTTTAAAACTTTTTTAATACTCTTATCAACATGGGAATGGACAAATATGCTTCCTTTATGCAAATGTTTATTATTATTGCAACATTCCAAAACAATGACAAATACTGTCCAGAATATTCTACAGAATAACCTCAAAGGTACTGCATGCTCAAAAAATATGCTGAAAGCATAACATGGCGATCATCGCATATATCAATGATTTCTGTGAGAAGCCAGTCATGTAGACTTACTCAGTGTGGATTACCCTCTTTCTAGATGCTTATTTCTTCCTTCCACAGTTTAATTGTACTCTCTTCTTCACCTTAATTCACATTTTAATTCGCAATCTACTTATATCTGATCACTTTGCTGTGCTTCAGTCCCCCCAACACACCTGCACCTCTGCTCTCTGCATAGATCCGGCCGCGCCCCCTCTTTCTGTCTGTCGCTCTGTCTGCTGTGTTGACTGTCTTCATCAGCAGTCTGTTTAATTAAGTCACAAAAGTAAAATTTGTTAACCCTGAAATGAGGGAAACCTTGGGTTTGCCGTTTCAGAAAGCGAGGTAACTTTAACTCTGAGTTGGTTACTATGGTAACTGTGTCTGTGAACCTAACCTGGTCGGGAGCAGGTTTTCTTCAGGAAACTCAGAGTTTCGCTCTGTCTCCTCCCTCATTCGACTTCCTTATTCATTCAGCCCGTCTCACGCGTGTGTTAGAGCGGTTACAAAAAAACCCCGTTGCGTCTCTATGGTGCTCTGAGTCTTTTATAATTATGATAAAAAAATCTGTGTCAAAGTCATTATTTTTAGATTTTCCACCACCACTGCCGAGAGCAACGGTACACAAAAAAAGGTCCTCCTATACGTCACACCAGAGGAGCTCGAAATCCTCATGCGGACGTTCAGTGAATACGAGCATGTTTTTAGAATAATAAAGTAACACGGCTGCAGCTGCAAAAGAGAGAGAAGCAGCGTGGGAAGAAACTGCTGCTCGAGTAAATTTGCAAGTTTGAACTGGTCTATTTATTTAATACTTAATCACGACCGGAAGCTAAAATTTATATTAATTAAGGAGCAATCCAGCGGGAGAAAAACGTACATGGAAGCAGTTAAAAATAAAATACCAGAACATCATTCAAAGGTGCGGCTCAGGCAGAACAGGCTCATGGCTGAACCTCACTTCAATCATATTTTAAATATTAAACTAATGAAATGTCATTCAGTGGCTGTTTTAATGTGCATTAGCTTTACCCCTAACATGATGCTGACTTCCCATACATTATAATTCATGTTGATTAAACTGAATTGTGTTAGTTTATAAAAAAAAATCCAATAACTTATGGCGTCTTATTTGAGTGCTCTCGGCAGTGGTGGTGGAAAATCTAAAAATGATGACTTTGACACAGAGTTGTCTTTTAATTTTTAACTTTTGCAAAGGGGTCAGAGCAGCACAGAGACGCAATGTTTCTTCTTTAAATTCGGTAACAGCTCAAACACACGCGTGAGACGGGCTGAATGAATGAGGAGGAGACAGAGCCAAACTCTGAGTTTCCTGAAGAAAACCTGCTCGCAACCAGGTTAGGTTCACAGACTCAGTTACCATAGTAACCAACTCAGAGTTAAAGTTACCTCTCTTTCTGAAACGGCAAACCCGAGGTTTCCCTCATTTCAGGGTTAACAAACCCGGAGTTTTCACTAAACCCGCTTTCTGAAACGGACCCCTGGTGAGCTGAGTTACTCTGATTAGTGATCTACAAAGACACACCCCTAGGATGACAACAGAAAGCACATGATGACACAGGGGCATCACAGTACACATTTGCAGAATGAGGAAAATATTATATTATTTAGAGAGACCCAACATGAATCCATAGAAGCAGTACTTAGCAACATTTATTTATTTTAAATTTCTTTTAATTTAATTATTCATTGTTTTCATTATAGTCACATATATAACCATTGATACTTATTTTAATACATTAAAGCTTCATATAGTCCTTGAATTGTCAAATTGCAGACGTGAATATTTATTTTATCCATTTTAAAATTATATCTATATTTTCATGATTTCACTTATTTATTCGTTTATTATAAACGTGCATATCTGCTGAATAAGAGACAATAATACATGTTAAAATTAGATTTCTGAACCTGAAACCCATAGTCCGAGCTGGAACTGCAATTCCCAGGGTCCCGTGGGTAGTGACGTCAGCAGGAAGCGGCGCAGCTTGAGCTGTTTATTTTGATTACAGGTAAAGGAAAGAGAGTTGTTCCGAGGAAATGTGGCTTCAGCTGAGGGAGCAGTATCAGAAGGCATGTTCGCAGAATGGCACGCCTCCTTGCCGGCTGGCGTTTTACCTTTGATTGGAGCGCTGTGTGTATTACCGGTGCTTGGATTGATCAGGACATCGGCGCGGCTTCCGGAATCGGGAAGTAATTAAAAGGCTCCTCTAGTTTAAGACTGGATACAATTGAGATGTTCGTGGAATGGCTCCTCCAGAGTGGTGCATAAGGCGACAACAGAGATATGATCGACCAAACACCATATTCCAAACTTTTTTTGACGAGTTTAAATAAAGCTGCAGCTCTGTGGTGGAGTATTGTGCAGACAATAAAAATGCAACTAAACAAAGAACAAAAGTTTATTTTATATGTAACACTTTACTATCTATCTATCTATCTATCTATCTATCCATCTTTCCATCTATATATACTTCAGGGTTTCAAATTGTATAGCAGCACTTATGTGAACATTCCTTATGATTGGTTTGACAGCTGATAGAGCTGAGCAGCATGTCATCAGTAAAATACATCGCCTAAGATTGACGCTATTGACCTAAGGATTTCTCATTTGGAAAATTCGCCTCCTCATTCCTCGTGTCACTTCCTCGCGAGGAAACGACGCGAGGAGACACATTGAAAAGAACCCTATATCGTCGTCAGACTGTAGCCCATGGGTTCCGAGATTGCTCACATCCTCAGACGCGGAAATGTTTTGACTTTTCATTTTTATTCTTTATATTCCAAAGAAAAAAAGACTCTCCTTGGCTCTAATGCTCGTCTGTTTGTGTAAGATGATATATAACTGTAAACTCCAATAACCAGGGCAGAACTAAACGGGTAATACAAATGAAACAAAGATGACTCCTTCTAAGGGAGAAATTAATTTTGTTCAACTTTACTTTGTCGGTGTTACACGGTGTTCAGGCATCCACCATTGCGTAACTCCCTCACCGCTCCCACCGTCGTTTTGCCTTTTTTGGGTGTATAGAAATAAAAACCATTTCAGGTTTTCCTACACATAGACTTTACTTGGGCTGGCCACCCAGGTATATTAACGGCTGCTAAAGTATATTTAGTGACCCATTTTAGCTTCTTGTTTTTTCCGAGAGAACGACGCTACCCGCGATCGATGATAGAAATCTAGCCCCTCCCCTACCTGTTCATTCTGATATCACGGGGAGGTTTCACCTACTGAAAGTCCCACATGCTCTGAAAAGAAAGAGAGAGAGACGCACACGCGTGTATTACGATGAAGACCCTTACCCTAATCACGCGGGTCTTTCTCTCTGTGACTGTTAACAGAGACTCCAGTCTGCTGTGTAGTTCCTATATTATTTATATTTACATATATATTTCACTGATAAACGACAGAGCTGTAGAGGAGAATCAGGCTTCACGATCAGTTTTATATCACGTCATCGCTTCACCCGCTCCCTCCGTGCTCTCCCCCTCTCAGCGCTGCAAATCTGCATCACATTATTATATGATGTTTTTTAAAGTCTAATGTCGGTGAATGAGGCTCCTCGTATATTCACAGGCTGTAATATACTATTTTACGATGTAGGCCTATATTATTTAAAACTTTACAGATCTAATTTATTTTGTATTTTTATACTACAGCACAGTTATGCGCACCATGCGTCGCCGCCAAGCCGTCATCTGCCTTGTTCGTTTTGTTTATAAAAGTTCTAGCCTATTTCAATGTTTAATATGGCACTGTTTTATTGTTGTTGTTTATTTGACTTTTATATTGCACCTTATTTATACTGCACTATATCATACTTTAAACTGTATCATTTCATATTGCTAAATGTTGCTATTACCCATATATGTCACTTTATCTCATACCATGTTACTTTAGATTGTCACTTATGTCACTTTTGTATACCAGTTGTATATACCTCTTATTTTATCTTTATCTATTCCTATTCTATTTGTACTTGCCCTCTTGCTACTTGTCTTTGTGCAGCTGCAACAACTGAATTTCCCCTCTGGGGATCAATTAAGTACTATCTTATCTTAATTGTATTAAAAGTTACCGTATAATACATTAAATATTTCTTATTCAGGGGCTGTCAGTTCATAAATATATTTTTTCTTTCATGGCACATGCTTTAGTTCAGACTGCTCAGCAATAACCAGGAATTAGAAATAAGATTTTTACGACTCTCAAGAATAAAATTCCCCAATGGATAAATATGATAAAAAGAATAGGAAGCTACATTCAAATGTTTATATTTATATTTATTCCATACTATATATAACAGTTGAGAATAGTTTAGGTGCTCTCACCTATCAGTGAGTTTTAGAAAGTACTCTATGAGCAAATAGAAGAGCAAGTCTGACATCTAGTGGTGAAAGTATAGTATGGTCTGCAGATTAACAGCATAATGAAACTCAAATATTCAGTTTATTGCACATTTCTTACTCAGCTTAAAAGCCCACTGGTAATTTCATGATGTATAAAACGTAAAAAATAAAATAAACTTTTCATATTTTTACCTGTTAAGATGTTAACTATTTGATTATTCCATAAAGCTTTTCACTATTTTTTTCACTCTAATATAGTCCCCTCCAGATGTTTGGTTTGAAAGTGTCTATTTGATAAAAATATACATATATATATATATATATATAAACTAATTCAATTAATTATAAATTAGTATCAAGTGCAGTCATACTCTGAAGTCCAGATCCTTGAGAAAACAACCGAAACATTTTCAACACTTTCAACTTTTTTACATGTATGCAACATTTTGAATCTGCTTTTACAAAATGTTCAGAACTGCAGAACAAGAAAACAAACATATACCTGCCAATCAAGTCTCCATTTATAAGAATTATATTAAACTTCATTAAACCCTCACCAAATATATTACAGTCTAATAAGTGGTGCACCACTAACCTACCTTCTACTTGCTAATTAATGGCTGAATCCAGAAATTAGACTGCTCTGTTAGGCCCTAGCCAGGCCTCTATTTATAGAACTTCATTTAGGAGGTCAACACGAAAGCAGGAACAGGAAATGTGCTGGAGCTGAAATGTAGCTTATCCACTGTACAAAACCTTGTATGATTGTTTACTTCTGTGAAAATCTTAATGTTTTATACAACTGTTTCTATACCCTCCACACTTTTCACTTCACCTTCTTCTAAGTTACTTGATGTCCAACAAGTTGTACAACATTGAAAGGATTGATGTGTTCATACCTTTAAACAGACAAAGATAAAAAATACCATCCCATCCCAGAGGCATACTATATGACATTGCTAGCTTTATGATTGATGCATTCATGATTTTTCTTTTATGTTGTCTGAGTGGGAGAACATAATATAAAATTAAAACACCAAGGAAACAAGTTAATGCTTAAGCTAATTTATATTTCCATTATTCATTCAAACATTTCATTATTCAGCATAAATGCCACTATAACAAGTGCCTGTGACAAGCTATCAAAGCATACACTGATGTTTTCAAATAGCAAAAAGCCTGAAGGTTTTAATTGACAGAAATTAAGAAAAGTACACATATGAAAGTTTAGAACAGTAATGAGAGGGTTGGGAGAGACAATAGTCTGGTATTTTTTACTTAATCACATATCCAACTTTTGACTCAACCTTATGTAAGACCTCATTGTGAATGCCTTTTTCTCAGCTCGCTTTATGTCAAAGTGTCACTTCCAGCTAGTTCAAGTAAACAACCTTCTCTCAGCCTCTGCTGCAACTGATTACAGCTGAGTGTAGGATGTTTACATGACCTGAGTCTGAACAACTGTTATTCCTTTAAATGTGGATGGCAGCAGGAACAGCAGGCTTCAGTGCACATGTAACGCCAATCCAAACAAATAAAAGAAATACATTAAAACATTAAGTAGATTGTTATTACAGTCAACACATATGAAAGAAACACTAAGCAAATGTTAATAATTTACACTCATGCTGTGAATATAATCAGAGGTTCTGTGAGTTTATTGCAAGCCAATTGGCTCTCCAGGGTATTAGTTGACCCCTAGCTGTGTGTTCTTCACCCTCATTGTGCATGGGGAGACGTTCAACACTGGTGGTTTCAACTATCACAAAATAGCATTACGTAGTAACAACAGCTAGCGAGCCAATTTGTTGCCCAAATACAGCTCCTGTGACATTGAGGGACAACGTCAAGGAGGATAGCTGAAAGTCAAAGGACCTTAGACAGTTTTTTTCAGTCGGCCAACTTTTGGAAGTGATAGCAACGAAGAAAAGAGACTGCTAACATCCACAGATCCTTCAAATCAACAACAGAAGGGCAGCCTGCAGTACTTCGTCATCTGTAGAGTGGATGTATTTCAAACAAATAACTTATTAATAATAACATTACAAAGTGATATTTTAAAATTCTTGCAGAAACCCGGGTATATGTTCATGTTTGTGTATTTGTATGACACTATTAAAAATTATAGAAATATTTCCAAGCTGTTCCCTTGTAATTTTTTGCCTTTCAAAGAAAGATGTTTATGTTTTTTTAGGTACAGTGTTAAGTAGTACGGTTAAGAAAATTATCTGGAGAAAATTGTTTGTGTCAGGAGTGATATTGAGGATATATGTGACCAAAACACAAAGTTAGCAAATTTTAATAATACCAGACAATTAAGTGTGGGATCAGCACATCAGATGAATGGACATGGCACATTTACATTGCTTTGCTCTTTCATTTCTGCAGAGTTGGAGGCCGTCGACAGCAGCAAACATCAGACTGAAAGCTCTGCTGATAGACAGCTTCCAGTCGGGGATGTTTACAGCTGCAAACTACCATGTCTATTTGTAACCTATAGATGACAGTGTGCACAGCAAGAGATACACTGACAGTGTTGACAATTAATTGAAAAATACAGACAGAAGGAACAGGACTCAAACTTGAAGACCTTCTCTCATATACTCTTAATTTCAATATTAGAACTGTACATAAGAACTGTGTGGGCTACCTGCAGGTGTAAGTCCGTAAGAGCAGGAACCGGTATGGAAAATGGCCATCTGAAAAGGACGCCACTTTAGGTGAAACCTGTAGTCAATGCAGTTTTCCGTTTCAAAGGTAACATTGTCTGCAGTCTTGTATTTTTCTAAAAACTGAAGAATAAGTAGTTAGTGTGATTTAATTTCCATTATAATTTACAAGCCTATCTGGATCTGAATCATGCTAATACCGAGGATGACTTTCAATGACAACACACAAAGGCACTCAACTGAAAGCTCTTTGCAAACCATCTATAAAGTCTGATTTCGAAACAACTGCTGTGTTTCTATGAATACTTAGTATATTTAAAAGAAAAACTTCTGAAAACTGATATCATTGCAGTGCTTTTCAAAGATTTACAAGCTTGCTCTCTATATCATATGTACTTTCATGAAGGTTTAATGGCATAGCTACATTTACTTTAGGTAAATAGAGCTTCAGTATTACAGTACCATAATGTCAGTTAAGTTACACAGCTTGGAAACATGCAATGTTGCAAGGCCAGCGACTGTGTCCTATCCTGACTGACTGCAATACTCAAAAAGCTAACTTAAATAGCGAGGTAGCGTTTAATAACAAGCTGTAATAGCCGGAAGTAAATTGGTTTCGCTAGAGAACCGCTTCAAGTAACTTTGTCTCGTCAGGCAGCCTGCCAAAGTAAACAATGTAATGTGGCAACTGTTAGCACTAGCTCACTTTAGCCAACGACCTAGGCTAGCTAGCTTGGTGTCACAGAGCTAGCTAGCTTCTGTTAGCTTGTCTGTGACCCTAACCTTCTGATGTCTGACGTTTCCTTACCGGCGATTAAAACGACGATCCTCAGAAAACATGATGTCGACACCCAATGCAATGCGTTGGTTTGAAGTTTGAGTCGACTTTGTCATGTTCTGCGCAATTCGCTGCAGCTTGTTAAGTTTCCTTCCGTTTTCATTCACTTGTCTTTATTTTGACCTTTGGTTACTCGACACCAACATTGACGTCATTGTCATGGCAACCGAGTCCCGCCTACCGTGAGCCGAGACAGGCAGGGAATAATTATGTACATGTATCATACACTTTCATAAAAAGCATATACAATTGGATGCATACAATGGTCTTATATACAAAGTAAAATGCTTCACAGAGGGAGCAAATACTTAACTATGGCAGCTTTTGCATCTACTTAATAGGCCTATGAAAACCTAAAAACAAATAATTAGCTACACTTGTCTAAGTGGAGCAACCAGTGGACTACAGTGTTGGAAGATAGATTGAGATTGTTTACATTGCGAAGTAAAAAATGTTTCCACAAAAAGAAAAAAAAAACAACTTCAATTTTGCATTCAGAATATGTTTTTTGAAGAATTATCAGAAAAATGACATGGTCAACAAGTCACTTGTGCAAAATAGCATTTGTGAGTGTTTTACTTTATAAGACCAGGTTATTATTATTGATTTTTAATGTTGTAATAAGCATGTTAATGTTTGTGTTTTACTGTTTTACACACATATAACTCCATATAAGTGTATATAACTTTGTCATTTTAAATTGTTATTTTTAAATTTAAAAAATGTTGTTTATTTGTTACTTTTATATTAATATTTCTTTATTTCTGATTGACACCCATTTAGGGTGTCTACAACATTGACAATAAAGTTCTCTTGAATATTTAAAAAGATTAAATAAAATCTAATCTAAAGTAGGACATACTGGCTTATATCTTTAGCTGTTTGTGCTCACAAAAGATTTATGTAATTGCCATCACTATTCTTTCTTTTCAATAGCCTATAGTCCCTTACTGCACAGTTACATACATGTCTATGAAAGGATTTTGTATTCATATTCCCAGTCATGTGGAATGCAGCAATTATATTATATTATATTATATTATATTATTATAAAAGCTTGTTTTATATTTAGCTAACAGACTCTAATACTTACCTTTAGTAAATTAATAAATTATCAAATAAATTATGATTTATGAAGGTTTTATTAATTTAATTAAAAACTCAATTTTTTATTGAAATATTTATTACTGAATCCCTTTGGGGGGTTTCACTGTCACATTAACAGCTTCCAGTGCTTAACTTACAGAGTCCACTGTTTGGTCCAGTCCCTGCTGGAGGGAAATGATCCATCCAAACTAGTTATGCAGTCTGTCAATAATAAGCTACCAGTCACAAACAATTATCATAACTCCGATATGTCACCTGCGTAACATTTAGCAAATACCTTGTAGCTCTGAGCTTTCACCAGCTAAAGTTCATTGACATGTTTGATAAGTAGTGCATTCATCAGCCTAATTAATAACCCCACTTCTCATGTTAAAAAAATTGGAGGGATTAGGCTGGACAGTTTGAGTCCCCTCTTAACCTTTGCATGTGTTGTTATGAACACGTACTGCACTTGACTTCACAATAAGGGGCAATATACGCTTTTCAGTTGAACCAATCACAGAGCATGCAGGAGTTATGTGCCTGACTCAAGGACATACTGACAAAGCGGCTAGGGGGAAATTTAGCGCTTTGATGTAAGAGGAGAAAAAAAAAACTATTAGCCCCTTCTAGAGACTATACTGTAGTTTTTGTAAACTGCTCTGTACAGAATCCTCCACTTGAGGTCAGGCTAGATCCATCTACTCACCGTCTCCTCATCATCCAGTGGGAAGAAGTTAACTGCCCCAAATTATGTATCACACAACATTTATTCACAATTTAATATTCAGCACACATGACCGTGTTACTGGATTACTCTAAAAGCCCACATTTGGTCAAAAATGTAAAGCAAGATCAGCAAATTCAAAATTCTGAAATTCTCTCTGAATGTATAATATTAACAATATTCATTAGGTTTCAGAAAAGTGGTGTAGCCCTCGGAATGTAACACTAATGAAATATCTTAATAATTTATATAACATATCTCAGTTATTTCTTATGAAAAGAGCGGGAGAAGAAAATCCATCTATAACCTAACCAGGAAAATTGATTCCCTTGTCATTCTGTGTGGTCTGAAATTGCCCAGAGCTATTATAAGAGAGACTGATTTTCTCTGTGCAGTGGAGTGGAACATTCTCTCCTTGTAGAGCTTTTTGTGAGATGTGAACAGATTCATAAGCAATAGTACTGCTAAAGAGGTATACTGCCATGTGCTCTCAGCCAGATATCCTAAACTTGCAATGATTTAACAAGATAATGTCTTTGATTAGGGTGCAAATATGTGCTATTTTCGCTTTCATGTATTACAATTTCTTCACCATACCCTGCATTACTGGCGTTCCAGATGTCCTCT
This sequence comes from Semicossyphus pulcher, assembly GCF_022749685.1. Taxonomy (NCBI): domain Eukaryota; kingdom Metazoa; phylum Chordata; class Actinopteri; order Labriformes; family Labridae; genus Semicossyphus; species Semicossyphus pulcher. Next base: position 27,217,497 of record NW_027211726.1, read on the forward strand.
AAAATGTAGTATGTTTTTAAGATAATTAAGTGATCAAACTAATAGCAATCCATTTAAGAGGAGTATTTTTGAAGAAATGGCATAAAATTGGGTAAAGCCAATAAAAGTTGATTGACTTATTCAAGAAAAATATGGAGAGCAATGCTCAAGAAATGCATACTTCTTTAACAATATTTATTTTATATTTAAAGTCAACAGGTTCTATGAATTCAATGATAGACATGTAATATAAATATGAATCATTTGCTTTTTATTGGATTTAGTTTGTGTAAAATTCATGCAAGGTGTCATGTAGTTTTTGTGAGAAATCATGTTTCTAAACATTACATTTCACCCTTTATATTATCACATATATGATTTACAGACCAAACAAAGCACACAGGTTGATTCCAACAGCAATGTCCCAGTTTGGCTTTAGAAGTCAATGTTTCTGTGATGTGATAAATGCAAAAATCAATACAGGCTCTCAGTAATTTCAAAGTTCCTGTGAAATGTGTGTCTGGACAGTTTTACTATGGAGGCTGGAAATGATTGAGGCTATCAAGGCTTTTGTGGAAGTTGGTTATTGTTCACAAGTTCACCATGCTCAACCCAATTGCCAAAATATTGATTTTTAGGTTGTGGTATTATTTGGTACTTTACTACTCCCCATTTTTTAAATTAGAAACTGCATTCAAACATTTATATATTCAGCTTAATGATGGAATTCTGGCCTCATTCATATTTTCAGGACATTCAGACTTTCCAAAATATTCCTACCTTCCAAATGTATTATTAATATAGATGCAAGAAGGTATTTTGCAAAATGTTGATGACTTTTATTATAGGTTACTTTGATTGGTTGTTGGCTCGAAGGATTGAATGTCCATAACAGGCAAGTCTAAGTGTCTTATTCAGCTGACGTTCATGTCGTCGGACTTTCACAGGAAACTGGAGCTCTTACTGTGAGGGGACAGTACTGACCACCAAGGAACTGTGCCACCTGTAAAATGAACAGTAACACAAAGGCATTTAAATTATTTGCTAAACACCCTTTTTCATATAATGGAAATCAACATTTTTATATTGAAGCAACAGTTACCATAGCAACAACATTGACATTTAAATTCTCTGATATACCTAAATGGTCCGTCCTTCAGATGTGCTGACCACTTGCTTTTTAAGCCACATTGTGAACACAGCATAAATACAATGTTTTTAGACACTCTACAGTGTTCCATAATCACAGCCAAAGGACAATGGGAGCTTTTTACACAATGAGTAGTTCCAACAATTACATTTGATTTGTGAAGGTGAATAGATGAATCATGTGTAGTGTACGGGTATACCTCAGTTACCTTTAATTGTATTCACTTCGTCTCACTTGCCACTTTCGTTGAGTCTTAGTCCCGCCCACTGGGATGTACAGAGATAGCAAGGAAACCCTGCGAGGAGCGAGGAAACAAAAAAATTATTTCAACAGTAATGAGATGTCCTTTCTTCTTAAGCATCACATGAAGTGACATCCAATTCTAATAAGAGCAGCAGCTGATCCGAGCTTGATCAGCTGTCTGCTGCAGCTGTCTGAGTGTCACAGTTTTCTCTCTGTTACTTGTTTAAAATTCAACAACACAATACTTGTAATAGTGTATTGTGTTTTTGCTTTGAGTAAAAGGGACCATTACTACAGGCAGAATGCCTTGATATCTTTTTTTTTGCATCAGTAATTATTGATGTCTGGTTGTTAAATCATTATTTAATAACCCAGAATTTGGTTATAGTGTCTTGTGAATTGAACTGAAATGTCTTGCCTGCGGACTGACTTTTCTCCTCTCTCTGACTTTAAATGTATCCATCATAAAAGCTAATGGGGAAATAACAGATCAGGGAAAAAAACAGTTTAATACAATAGCAAAAGTTGTTCTTTCTCTTTTTGTTGTTCAGAGCTATAATTAACCAATGACTGTATATATAGATGGTTGACGCGTCTCCATCTGTTCCCATTGTACGAAAGTGATGTCAAAAATAGCCCCCATGATAGGCACTGCAATCTTGCAATTGTAACGTCATATGGAGCCAGAGTCTGCGCAGTAGAGATCCGCGGGTGGCGCTGCTGTAGCTACTTGCACTAACAAAAAGGCACACTTAACTTCCCGAAAAAACAGGATCTTGCTTGCTGGTGTGTTAAACAGCAGAACAGCTTCTTTGTGTTGGTCTGAGGTTAACGTTTACATTTAGGGAAACTTCAATGACTGTGATTATTTCTGTTAAGTTCCTCTCGCTGTTCGTCCTCCACTCTGCTAATCCGGAACTGATTGGCTGCAGGAGCCGTATTGGTCAACAGAGCTGTCAATCATTATTTTGACAGCATCAAATAACTAATAAAAAAAAAAACTTGACAGAAAAATGAACACTTGGACGTAAATCAGCATGATATGAACTAACTATAATGACAGAAATGTTTAAGAAACATTTATTTAGCGTGTTGATTTCATATTTTGACTCATGGCCCACCTGTTAACATAGAGGATGCGGGCTTTATGACCTATACTGCAGCCAGTCAGCACGGGACGCTTGAAATGTTTTGGCTTCACTTTTAGGGAGCTGTCATGTCGTCCATCTTTTTATACAGTCTATGCAGGTAACATATGTGTAACTAGGCCCTGAATCAGAAAACAGCTCATTTAAATTGTGATACACAAAATGTGTTGTATAAGACACAGTTTTAATAGATTTTTTTTCCATCTAAAAAGTGTGCTCCGTCCTCGGTGTGACCAATTTACCAGCATAAAATGCAGAGAGAGGTATTTTATTGTGTGATGGTGTTTTACCCAGACAATAGCACTGTCTGGTTGTTACGTTGTGACTGTTCATTTCCAAATTAAACGGTTTCCGGGTCCAAGCCGCTACGTCTCCTATTTATGCCTCAGTGCTGTTTCAGGTGAAAATTAACTTGATAGTTGCTAATGCTTTGTGACATGCACCATCATGATCGCCATTGCAGCCGCCACCCTCACAAGAAATCAACGTTACCATAACCGTATGGCTGCCAGCTACCGCTAGCTACTGCACCAGGAGCTAGCACCATTGCAAACTCGACATTGTGAAAACAGATGGTAGGCTGTAACCTGTGCGTGTTTTGAGTGTGTTTTAGATGAAAATAAATTGAAATAGTGCTGAAATAACTTGTATACATGTTTTCATTAATAAAAAGCCAAGCTGAAAAGAGACGGTCTGGTCTACGGAGGATTTCCTGTTTGCGTCACCAGCTGTTCCCACCCTTACCCTTGTGTCAAGGGCCAATGCCGCTCCTATTGCCTAGCAACAGGTAGCTAGCGGGCTAACTAGCTAGCATAACAAACGTCACATAGCTTAACATATTATTTTTAAGATAATTTGTTTCAAGGCCCCTTTTCGGGGGTTTTTTAACGTGAAACGCTAGCTATTCGATTGAGTTGAAACCAAACACTTTTACATTTAAAAGTGTATTTTTCAGCTGCCAAAGAGTCCACCATCTCGTTTGAACTGGCACACAATGAATCTCTGGATATGTTGGGCCGGGAAGGATGCACCCAATGGATCCTTCGTGGCCCGGTAAAATGAGGACGCATATATGCATCCTTCGAAGGACACCCTACGGAGACACATTTACTGTTTGTGCCCCGTCCTTTGTCTTTGTCATGGCTGTTGCAGCATGTTGGCTGAGAAGGTTGCCCTATTGTCAGTAGGTTAGGCACCCTTGGTGAGGATTTGGGTAATAGCACTTTGGTACATAATAACACTTGGATACATAAATGTATAAATTGCACGTTGTAAAGATGGCTGTGTTTCACTTGAAGTTAGTGGCATCTCTCAATTTTTTGGTCTGCCTCAGTTGCTTCAACTCACATTTCCTGGTTTTGCTAAGTTTAAGTTGAATTGGATTTTGTATTAAGGCCTTTTTTGTCTAAAGTTATTAAAGTTGTAAAACCTTTCTTCATTCTTATTGATTTAGTGAGTTTCACTTGGCTATTAATATTCTTCCCTCCAGTCTGGTCCTTTATTGATTCAATACAACTTTTGTTTATTATTAAAATACATTTGCATTGTGTCAGTAAAGTGTCTCTGTGAATTATTGATTTTCAAAATAAATTTGAGGTTTTGGAGACGGTATTTCCTGTGGTGCCATTCCCCAGGTCTCTTCCTGCCCTGGCCACACATACATACTGTGTGGCCAGGGCTCCCACTCCCATTCACTCTATTTCAAAGGAATTGGGTTACGTGGGGGCTGGCTGGGGGGTGGGATGGTGTAGGCCATATTCAGGGACCAGAAAGCTACAGTTTACACTCACTAGCAATATAAGCAGAGAAAATCGGTTAAAGACCTTCTGACCCAGCAGACGTAAGAGGGCACAGAGGCCTCATGTAAGTGTTCAGTGAAGCGCAGTGGGTTGCTTGGAGTGCTAGCAAGAAATTTACTTTCTCTAAAGCTTTCTTAAGTTCAATACATACTGCTTCCAGGAACTGGCACAGCCTTGCCCTCTTATAAAAAATTCACTTTCTCATGTTACTGAAGTTTTGCATATTACCATTTAAATGCCAGCAGTCCAAAGATCAGAACCTTCAGCAGTTGTACAAAAAAAAAGCTCTGACAAATGTAGCATGTTATAAAACTGCATTATTGAGTTTTTGAACACTTTGACACAAAACATTGACCCATAGTTACATATTTTCACATCCAGCTGAGACAGAGAAACACACGCATTGTCTTTTACAGACTCATAATGGAAATATGTAAGGCAGCAAAATTCTAAACTATCTTCAGTAGTTAGTTTTGTAATGGGCCGGTATCAGAGCTGTTGTACTTCGAACCTCCTCGTGCAGCTGGAAAGACGGCAGGTGTGAGCGGTAAACGCGAACCAAAAAAGAATTTGACTTCCGGGAAACCTGAATAGTCAGTTGAAGAAAAGAAACCCACGAAAAAACTCATAAGAATTGAAGAGAATGCTACAGAGCTGAATGTTCATTAGAACTACGAAATCTGAGGCACTCGCTACAACAAGCCAATGGTTGACTCGACTAGCACAAAAAAACAACTTTCTGTTCATGCCCAACTACTGCCCATATGCCCAAGAATACTAAAGACACCAGTTGAGGGCTTCTTGTCTGTGAAAAATACTCATGGCTGCCTGTGCAAATTGGTGTGACTCACTGTCACTGCTGTATTTAGTTGAATAGTTGAGGTATATACCTATCCTCCAATCATATTGAATACTTCACAGGATATCTCACTCACAATTTTTTATGTGATTTTTCTTCAACGTATTCTCATCCCAAGGTCAGATACAACCACTTTCTCAAAGCCCATCTTTGGTCCTGTTAAGATGCATAAGGTAGTGTCTGTAAAGCATTGGTGTCAAGATCTGTTTTCTTTCTCTCTATCATGGTGTTTATTTGAAATGATTGGTTATGTTAGGCATGACAATTAATTGGTTTGGTTTGGAAAAAAACATCATGATGTAGGTTAAAATAATGACTGAACTTTTTTTCCCACAGGTCTTTTTGGTGCAAGTTCGTATTGTTTGACCTATCCAGCCCCAAGACCACTATCTCAAGTGGCTTTCATTGTATTTTTCACCTGACTTTCTATGCAACGGCAGCTGCAGCAGTTGCTCTCATTGTCGTGTATTGTCACAGATAGATTTACATTTGAGTTGGACGAGAGTCTAGTGCCTCTCATGCAGACGTTTAAGGCTACCTTGTATATGTGTATAATGTTACAATGTTACAATGTTACAATTTCATTTAGCATTTAGCTTTTGTCCAAAGCGACGTATGTCTGAGAGTTTATATAACACAAGCAACGATCAAGGCAGGAGGGCAGGATGTCAGTAAGTGCCAAAAACCAGCTTCAAGGGCAAACGGACACTGGTGCCGACATCATCAATAGCTCATCAATTGGCGGTGGAAAGGGATTCTGTGGACAATGGAGTTTGGTAACTCATTCCACCACCTGGGTACTAAAGAGGAGAAGATTCTAGTTTGTGACTTAGGGCCCTGTTGTGATGGGAGTACCAGGCCCCTTTCATTGGCAGAGCGCAGTGGGCGGGAGGGACCTGGATGAGGGCGTTCAGATAGGCAGGAGCCGTTTTTGTTGCTGTATGTGACTCCCAGAGGCAAGGCGATAACCTGGATTACACACAAATTATACAACATTACTTTCCTTTGGTAAAAGTACTAAAATTGAGTAAGAACAGCCTGGACTCTGCATGATGCATGAAAACTATTTTGAATGAACATTTAAATACTTATACAGTTTCTAATTCTTCTCTAATGCTCATTCTGCTGCTACCACAATACATTGTTTTTATATAAAAAAAATTTGGATGGATTTTGGGTTTGTTTATGAGAAATCTAATACACAAGTAACTAGTCAACTGCCTTAAGTAGCCTATGGCTAAATCATACATTAAAAACTCAAAAAGTTCAGTATCTGGACCATAGAAGTAGGCCTCAAAGCAACTGTGACATCACCCATTTATTTGTTAAGCTGCCTTTGATCCATTCTTGTTTTTCAAATGACCATATTTAGATGACACAATGGCAGTGTTAATTTTGGCAGCTATTTTAGATTTAGTCTCCAGAGGAAAATCCTACATTTAACCTTTATAATTTTAGTCTAGTTTTAGTTGATGAAAACTCAAAACATTTTAGTCCAACTATAGTCAATAAAAAGTCATCACATTGTAGTCCTTACTTTTAGTCCAAACGTTTTCTCTCCTGAGAAAATATGATCCCTCCTCCAGTCAAACACTTTCAGTATCATCCATACAGTTAAAGAACAATGAGGACAAAGCATCATATGTTTCATCAACGCGTCTGACTGAGGCAGACAGCCGATGATCATCTCCTTTCTCCTCCCGAAGCAGAAAGCCTGGGTTAACAGAGAAACGTCATAACTACCTTCCTGATACCCGTCATCTCTCCCTGGTGCGTGAGGCTTTCAAATATCATTGATTTTGAATGTCCGACAGCCGACCACTAACATTTTAGTCCCGTCTCATCCGGTTAACAAAAACAAAACATAAGTGTGGTTAAAGTTTTTACTATCAAAGATCTATTTTTAGCTTAATTATTTTCGTTGATGAAATAAACACTGCCCAATGGATACGCATTATGTTTCCATGTTGGCTAAAACGTTGCTGCCATGCTTTATCATGTATTTTACTGTAAAAGGGAGCATAAGTTACAAAATGTACATCATGCTGTATTTAGGAAGACTTTAAACTAAAGATTGACACCAGTAACTCATTAGGAGCATGTCTACTGTAATAATCAACTCAGAATTGGCCTGGTCATTTTCTCATGGACCCATATAATGGATATCTTTTTGCAGCTGGTGGTCTTGCCCCCGCTGGCCATGAGAACGAGTGCAGTTTTGAGGCCATTCTGCATTCTTGAAACCAAAAGCTACATCCACTACACTTGCATTAATTCATTCTTAAAACAAAATAGCACCAGTGTTTTTCACATAATGATAGTAATATGGAATTATAAATATATATAGATAAGATAACCACTATACATCAATCAAACAGCTCCTGCACTGACTACAAAGTCTCAGCTTTAATAGAATAGCACAATGGAACTGATTGAAATGTATGGAGGCTGAAAAATGCTTGTAGCCAAAAAAGTGTATCTATGAAAATGTGTCATTTGAGCATGCAGCCAGTGGTAGAGCAAACTCGGTAAGTAATGGACCAACCAAGGTCTTTTTCTCTTTCTTCTGAGTAAAAAGTAGCTCAGCCGTATAAGTCATGTTACAGCTCACCAAAGCCTGTCAAATCCAAAAGTTCAAAGTGGGCTTAGACCGTGCATATGTAGCACTGTGACAGCTCTCAGGAAGGATCAAGTGGATTATGCCGCAAGTTTTAGGTAAAGTGCACCTTTCATGAACTGAATGCCTGGGTGATATTTTTACCAGGACTATATGAAAGTGTGTGTGTGGCAGGTGTTTATCTGACAAAGTCTCTTAGAGGGACCATTACTGAGCATCATGTGGACAGTAAATAGAGCAGTCAGTCATAGAGAGATGGTTCCATTTTTAAACATGAGCATTTTGGCTTTCAAGCCTTTTTTTTTCACCATTCAGTGAAATGAAAGATTGTCATGATTTTGAGTAGAGAATTACAAGGTCTAGTGGGTTATTTTCACTTTCATCTCCCCTCCACATCCCTCTTCACTGAATGGTGCTCGCCACTTCATGGTTCAGTTGTCAAAAAAAACCCAACTAAATGAAATCACATTTAATAAAACATTACTGTATTTATTCAACACTTGGGTTTGGTTTTATGGTGAAAATCGTGAGAATCAATAACTTAACTTGTAATGCTGCTTTTGGTATTATTCACGTGAATTAAATTGATGTGTGTGAAATGTACCTCGCTAAAAGCTTGAAATAACTCACTGTCCCTACTGCTCCTCTTCAATGGCCTTGGAGGATTTATGTTTTGTGTTAAGTAAGGCTGAAGCTACTCATGTTATCTCACTCCATCAATAGCAAATACATTAACAATATCTAGTCGCTGCAAGCACACTATTAATTTACCACGACCTGTCCCTACAGGGGCAGAATGATTGTTGGAGGCAACGAGGTGTATCTGCTTACCCTTCCCTGGGACACAGTGTCGCTGCTGGGGGATCAATGTCCATTGAGCTCGGAGGAAGAGGGGCAGGCAGGCAGGCAGGCAGCCAAGCAGCCGGCTGGAGGAAGCCCTCAACCTCAGCTCGAGTGACGCTGTCACCTAAGAGGTCCCAGCAGGCCCTGCAGAGACAGAGAGGGATGTGCTGCCTGACGCTGGAGCCATGTCCTTTCACACAGAAACATGGACCACCGTCCCTCAAAGGTTGAAGAGGACAGAGGTAATAGATAGTGCCAGCTCCGATTCATGACAGGAAAATCCCTGACAGCCTTTGACAGTCAGAAATAATGACATTTATCACTTGGAGAAGAACAGATTCTCAATTAAGAAAGAAAGGAAGAAATATTTCTGACCCTATCACATAAGTAATATTTGAATGATGAAATAGCTGAATCTCTCTGCCAGAATCAGAATCAGAATCAGTGTTTAATGCCAAGTAAGTTTACACATACAAGGAATTTGTTATGGTGATTTTGGTGCAGAAAAATTAACACAGAACTAGAATAAAATTAAGTAAAAGACTTTAATAGAATATGATAAAAAATAGGAATAAGAATAAAAATATAAAAAGCAATATGTATAATACAAATAGTACAAAATATGTACAACAGGTGTGGTTAAAAACTGTACAGGTGTGCAGGATATTGAACAGTGCAAAGAGCTTACAGTATTAATTTAAAAATATATCAGTGTATAGTCAATATAAGTCCAGTTTGCAAATGATAACTTGAATCAATAAGAAATAAAAGGCATCCTTGATCAGTTCAACACACTCGGGTTTTGCTGCTACAGCCTTACTTGGTCCGGTATGTGCTGTAGATTATGGTGGCTAATGTTAGTTAATATTATTATTATTTTTTTTTTACTGACATTACTTAGCCACTTTGCTGAATTATGACCAGTGGCAACGTGCTTATTTAAATGGATAAAAAACATCAATCAAAATTAAACAGAGGACCTGGAAAAAACTTCAAAGACTGATAGTTTTGTGGTTAAAGTTCAGTTTGAAAAACGAAGGGCATATTCAAAGTTTCTGATAGAAAAAAGGATAACTGATGAACCAAAAATAACTTTCTGACTCCACATAAACCTCTCCTTTAACCTCTCCAGTGCAAGTTTTCAACACTGCTGCTGTACAAATAAGGCAGTCCACGTTGGAGCTGATGGCCTGTGGAGAAAAGCTACTGCATCAGCGGGTTCCTTAACCTCATGACTGTTGCCCTGAGTGAGAGTTAAAGGTCAATAATAGAGCAATTGCGAGAAGAACATGTAACACTAGGGTTTGAAGTAGTCCCTGGGTTGGAATTCACTTTGTGAAATGTGTAAATACAGGATAAAGTATGATACAGATCCCAGGAAGAAGTTACCAATTTTCAGACACAGGTCTTCTTCAGCCGACACTGTGGCCACATAATTATTCCAGTGGGTGGTCAGCCTGCAAGAACACTGAAACAAACCTTCCCAGCTAATAGTTTTGACATTGAAACATCAGACAAGCAGAAAATTGAGTCTTTGATCTGTTCCATCATGAGGGATCGCTTGGTCATATCAAAATCATGGCTCAAAGGATGTGTTACAGATGCAAGAGCACATCATGAATCAAAGGAGGGATACTTGCGCTGTGCTGATAGGAGCAGTCAAACTCAATGTGATTTTACGGTAATAAATTCTGATTCTTTCATCTTTTCCCATTTAGCTGTTTCACACCAAAACTGTCTCGCACATTCTCTCTGAAAAGTCACAATTCCTTGTGTGTGACGTTCCCAGCTGCCAGCCTGCAAATGCTCTTGCAAGGCCTCGCTTGATGTGCTTTTGTCTTCTCTGTTGCTCTGGAGGGGATTGAAATTCCTTGTGTGAAATGATATTTGAAGTGATTAAAGAGAGTCATTCAGTGGAGCTGACAGTTCTAATGGAGAGCAGAAACCGCCCGTCCAGCCTTAATAGCCCGACAGGCCTCCTGACAGCGGCTGGAGGAGCTCAGAAACACTCTGCCGTGGAACAAACTGCCAAGAGGGATATAATCTCTGATTTAATTTACAAAGATGTTGTTTGTTAAATTGGTTATGCTGTATGAGACACAGAGGGATACAGATGGGATGATGGAAACAGTAAATACAGAGCCTTGAAGTCTTTTTATTTTTTGGCAACCCAAACTTTAGAAATCTTGGTGGTCTAATCACACACTGCTAATGGTCCCAAACTTTGAAATAATTCTAGAAATTGGCTTTAAATTGGGTTTAACAAACCAAAGAGGAAATTTATGCCTTCAGTTAGCATGTGTTGTGTTGTGTTGTGTTGTGAGTCATTGTTTGTTTTTGTTTTTTTTGCTTTTTTGATAATTTTTTTATCGGCATTTACAAAAATGAGTCATTGTTTTTAATTTACAGGATACATACATTTTTGTTAGGCCAAAACCCACATATGAGCATGCATAGAGGACCAAACTGAATTACATGCAAAAAAGTGTATTTATTTATTTTTTATTAATATTTTTTATTTGGAAATATTGACAAACAGAAAACAACTTTACATGCGTAAATCGCTATATTTCCATTTTATAAATATACACTCAAAAAAAGAAGAGAAAGAAAAGAGAAAATTAATTAATTAATTAAAAGGGGGGGACATTCTTTGATTTTTGAGTATATATTGAGTTGAAAAAAACTTAGTAGTATCAGGTAGAGTTGTTAGATTACTTACATGTGTCAAAATCAAATCTCAGATATCGTGAAATTTGTCTTTGGGACCCTCTGAGCGAGTATTTAATCTTTTTTAACTGTATGAAATGCATCAGGTCACTCAACCACAGAGATGCTTTGGGTGGACTCAATTTCCAATGTAATAAGATTCTTCTGCGCACCAGCAGTGTCGTAAGGGCAATGATGTTTTTGTGTCTTTTCCTCAATGCAGAATGTTTCTTTCTGTGATACCTAATATAGCTGCCACTGCATAAGGGTTGAAAGTTGATGCTAAGTGCCTCTGATAGTGTTTTAAAGATCACAGCCCAAAAAGTATCCAAAGCAGGACATGACCAAAACGTATGGGTTAACTTGGCAGGGATGAAATGACACCTATCACAGCTAGCATCTAGGATTTATTTTAGAAAGTTTATCTTTGGAAAAGTGTAGAACCTGAAATTGTATGATACTTAGCTTTGCACAGGAAGTACTGTCATTCACTCTTTGTAGAGCACATTGCCAAATGTCCTCCTCCATGACCTCCCCCAAATCATTCTCCCAGTCTGCCCTAATCTTTGTAAGAGATGTGTTTTTGAGAGAGGCTATGCAATCATTTATTCTTGAGATGAGCCTTTTTGAATTAAAAGGGATTTTTAACATATCATCTCAGCCCGGAGCTGAAGATATGTTTAGGAAGTTGGGGTCTTGGCTCTGAAAAAAGTGGCAGATTTGAAAATACCGAAATAAGCTAGACCGAGGGAGGTTAAATTTGTGAGACAGATCCACAGTTCAATGACCTGAACGTAATGAACAAGGTGCTCTATGTTGAAGGCAAATAACATTGGAGTGATTGGGCATCCCTGACGGGTTCCCCTCGATAGTTGGAAATATTGCGATTGCTTACCCTTTGTTTGTGGCTCAGTGATAGAGTCAGTCATCTTTCAATCGGAAGGTCAGAGGTTCGATCCCCAGCTCCCTCAGGCCAGACACTGAACCCCAAGTTGCTCCCGGTGGCATAGCCAACGGGTATGAATGTGACAAGTGATTGACAGCAGCCTGATTGACAACTGATTTACGTAGCAGCCTCTGCATTCATTTTTTGAGTGTGAATGTGATATGTAGTGTAAATGCAAAGACTAGAAGAGCGCTATATAAGTACAGTCCATTTACCATTTGTGACTACAGAGGCCATGGGTGAGGTGTATAAGAGTTTAATGCACAAGATACAATTCCCATTCTACCCTGTCAAAAGCTTTCTCTGCGTCCAGTGAGATAACAACCTCAGATACCCCAAATAATATTTAAGAGCCGACGCATATTTGTGAATATAAAATAAAACCTGTTTGGTCAGCAGAGAGATCACATCACGCATTGCGTTGTTTCTAAGCATAACGCAAGAGCTTTGGCTAGGCTCTTCACGTCGCTATTTAAGAGAGAGATGGGGCGGTATAAACCACATTCTGTGTCATCTTTACCTGGTTTGAGTACGAGAATAATGAATGCTTCAGACAATGTTTGAGGCAGTGACCCACTTGACAATGAGTCGTTAAACATATCAAGTTAAATTGTAGATACCTTGTTAGAAAATTAAATTGGGTAGCCACTGCGTCCAGGTGTGTCTTACCGCTTTGCATTGCCATTATGGCATTAACGATTTCTGTTTGTTGTAATGGGCAGTCCTCATCCTATGCATTATGTTTATGGAAGTTGCCTGTAGATTGTTAAAGAAGTGCTCCAGGTCAGTCCTGTCCTTTGTCGCTTCAGATGTATAGATTTTAGTCAAATTTCTTCTTTCTTTATTTAAGGAATTTGCTGAGCAGCCGATCGGCACCTGACTTGGTGCGCCAAAAAGCGACCAGCTTTCTCACCATGTTCATAGACATAACCACGTGATTTTAGCAGAAGTCTTTTCGGCTGATAACAGATTGTACTGGGTCTGGTCAAGCTTTTTTTATAGAGTTCAGGGGAAGGGGAGACAGAATACTGACCATCCACTGTGTTTATTAATTCAATTAGCTGATCCTGTTTAAGTCGACGCATCTCAGCTGAATAGGAAATTATTTCACCTGATTACAGCTTTCAGTGTTTCCCAAAGCAGTGAGGGGGAAACGTTATCTTTTTTATTGAATTCTATGAAGTCGTCCATTTTTTTTTTATATCAGCTCACAGATGGTATTTTCAGCCAGTAAGGTTTTGTCTAGTTTCCAAGGGGGGGCGTTCTAAATTATTAAGAGGAAATACGAGATCTAATAACACAGGAGCGTGATCAGATTCAACTAGAGTTGAGTATTCAGCTTGTGAGACAAGCGGAAGAAGGGCTTCATCAATAAAGAAATATTCTATTCTACTGTATGAGCAGTGCATTGGGGAAAAGAAGGAGAAAATTTGACTTTGTGGGAATAAAAACACGCCTGAAGTTGCAGGTCTGTTGATAGTGGGAGTTCACATGTAAACACTCACATTCTCAGGACAGATGAGATCATTTACCGTATCCACGGCATGCAGTCAAGAGTCAGAGTCAGGAGATGCCTGTGCTTCTATTCTTTGCCGAATCTCCAGACGTAGAAATTTTGGGCTTCATCTAGTGAGTCGAAAGTGAACACGCCGTCCCTGTCGATGATGCTCAGCCAGGCCGGGTAACCTTGGTGGAACCGGACGTTCTTTTAATATCTTTAAATACCGCCTGTTTTTTAGCGAGTGCTGTGCTGAGGTCTTGATAAATTCTTATAGCGGCACCTCGGTACTTCAGCTTGTGATTCCTGGCCCAGTGCAGCCTCCTCCTGCTGGAATCTGGAGAAACAAACCAGGAAAATGCAGGGGGATTTTCTTTGGCCGGATCTGAGGGTCGGGGGATGGTGGGCTCTCTCCAATTCAGGCAGCGTGGGTAAGACGTCAGTGCCCTTTAACTGCATCAACAATTCCGACATGAACCATGTCTTCATCATCCTCACTGCCTCACTGGCTCACCGTGAATGATTCTCGAGGTCTTTAAGCCAGTCCAAAAGAGATTCATTTTGAGTTTGGAGTGTTCTGATGGTGGACTCTGCTACAGCTAAGCGTTCAAAGTTGTCACCGGCTACAGATGAGCGCAGTGGTTGTGTCTTTTTCAGGTGTAGTTGAGGCTCTTGTCCTTAGCTGAGGGTTGTTAGTTGCAAACAATGCTAGCTTCCCTGCTGCACTCGTAGCCATGCGCGTAGCTTGAGTTTGAGTGTTGTTAACTTGTTTGCCACTCTTAGAGTTGCTCATTTTGTACAAAAATCTCTGCAATATATCTGACTGAATCTGTAATTAGTGAAGGCTGGGGAAGCAGCGGCGGAATCTTTGGGTTTAGCTCCGTCAGAACAGGAAACAGCATCGTCTGCACTTGAGATAGAAGATAGGTCTCCATTAGAAAAAACATAGGGATAAATGCATGAAACTCCATCAGATGACCATTAGCAGAAGAGATGGTGGCTAATGCATCATCACTGGAGGGAGATAGCGGTTCTCCTTCAGAAGTCCGGGATGCTGGATTTTCTTCATAGGAGAGAGAAGATAGTTCTCCATCAGAAGACAGAATGGCTAGATCGTCATCATTGACGTATGAACCTGGTGCACTTCATTATTCTTTACAGGTCTTGTTATAACACACTACATATTTGTACTGAATGTTAAATATGTGTTTTTACTTTTAATTTTAAGTTTAATGTTCATGTTCGAGACATCACAAGGATATTATTTTTTTCTCTTGAGTTGTTTTCTCCCGTGGTGGCTTAAAGAGTTAAACGTTCATTTTTAAACGTGTTAAATGTGTTAAAAGCCTCTGAGTGGACTTTGTGTTGTGACTGTCAACTGCTGTTTCCAAGAGCAAGAATAAATGACATTTTTTTATGTATATGAATCTTTATTCTTCCGTTAACCAGTTTCATCTTTATAATGTTTCCAGGTCTGTTTTTAATGCCTTCCTGAAGCACCTTATATACTCATACTACTTATAAGATATGTATTGTGTTTCTTTATAATAAATAAATATTGAAATCATCATGCTAATAAGGGAGTTTATTCAAATGTAGTCAGTAAAATAAAAAAATATTAGGATTTATTTTGTCCACAGTTAAACTATTTAGTAAACAGTTTTAATAGCGCTGACATTTTTATTCTCCTCACTTTTTTCTTGTTTGACAAATATGTACCAAGCAAGTACACAAGTCAAAACTAAAATACATACGTGTTTAAGCACACCTGAATAATTTCACTTTAATTTTAATATCCCTGGTCACCTACCTGTCAAAAAATACCAATACTTCTCAGTTTAAAATTATGATTTTCACATAATGTCAAATCAAAAAATGTATGTGTGTATCATATATGTAACATCTACACTGACTGTACATATGAGGATACACGTCAAGGGTAATGTTTCCAGTGTAATTTTCAGGTTCAGGACATCTTGGAGGTGTTAAAGGAACGTGATTCTTGGCTCCATTTGCTGACAGAACATTGTATCCAAACTGTCAAGCAACCTGCCTTTACCCCGGGGCTTCAGCGCTTGTTTCTAGCATTCCCACTTTAAAAGATAATTATCATCCAGAATCTCCACCTTTGTACCTGCCACTCAGTGCCGCTCCCCGTGTAATAAGCTGCTCTCCTTCCTGTGCTGACAGGGATGTTTCCCGGTACCAGCAGACGGCTGCACATTCACACACTGACTGCTTGCTGGTTGGGAGGGAGACATAGCCAATTACCCTTTTTTCCCCTAGCACTTCTGTCTCTTTTTTTTTTCTCTGCGGTTAACAAGAGCTAATAGAGGTTTGCTGTAGCAGAGATAACAGAAGCCTTTGTCCGTGTTACTGTGCGGCTTTTTTCCCTGCAATTCCTCAACTGGTTTGGATAAATTCAGTTAATCAATTTATAGATGTCATTGTCTGTTGAGCTGTTGGTAAGCTCTGTATTTTTTTTAAGATTATTAATTTTTGTTTGCCTTTATTTGATAGGACAGTGAAGAGTGGCAGGAAATGTGGAGAAGAAAGAGTGGAGATGAGCACCAAAGGGCTGCAAGTCGGAGTCAAACCTGAGGTCGATGCGTCCAGGACTTTCCCTCTGAACGCTGCTCTGATGACTGAGCGAAAGCAGCACCCCTCTCATGTTATATTTAATTATTCTATTTGATATTTTCAAATTAACTCATTAAAAATGACACCTTTTCTTGATATGATATGCATACTTTTTATTTTACTTCATGTCTCGTATCCTTATCCTGGGCAGGTTTTCACATGAATTTTCACCTCATAACAAAATAAATGGAACTAAGACAAAGAGAAACCTTTTGTGATATTCCTCCAATTAACAGCGCTGGAGGATTTTTGCTGGTGATGACTTTATACTTGTTTGATCTCATCTTCAGAAACCTCTTATTTCACATGATAATTCCTGAGGCCAGATGGATGTTACTGCACTGGCGCAGTAAACGCTGCACACACACAAACAGAAGCCTCTACATGCATGATTTGTAGATGTAAAAAAGTTTGTTTACACCAATTAAAGAAAGCACGACAATTTGTTCAAGTCATCCACACACAAACACTCTCATTACCAGCCTTGACTGGTTTATTTAACATCACTCTTTATTCAACACACTTTCTCAAGATGTGGAGACAGTGAGGACGATAACGGTCTACTGCAGTTTTTAAACCAATAATGAAACTGCAGCTGAGAATACCACCTGGATAATAATAGACAACAGACTTGGAAATCCAGGTATAGCTGTATTTTTTTAGAATTAAAGAAACCTAACGGGAACATTTAAGAAGAGCAGGGGAGATTATGGCTGCACCAATCAGTGCTTTTAATGGAGCAAGATGTTTTGGGACGTTGCTCATAGTGAGGAATTTTTTGCAGAGAATAATCAAGTGATTTAGCTGTGGAGAAAGTTGGACAAACAGCTTGTGGTTTCACCCATTCTACATTCCTACAACACCCAGCGTGCATTTCACCCCTCCCTCTGAAAGGAAAGGCCCAGCGAGAGATGCTGGAGTGAAATACTGATGTTTTCGCTGAAGGCAATGGCTCAGAGTGGTACAGAAAACCGAAATATGACGAGAATATACCGGTTGATCGTCTATAAAATCTTGGGGTCTGCATTTCAAACCTGACGATTTTGATCCAGACATGACATCGGAGGCGGGCGTCCTAGATTGAGGAAGTGTAGTTTAGCGAGCTCCCTGGCTTTTGGTTTTCCAGGGCCCATTGGAGAAGTGGATAGCGTCCTCCAAAGGCACAGAATAAAATTGCATTTCTTTCTACCATAATTGCATTAGCTCCCCATAATAGCATGATAGGACTGAGGTTGAAAATCAGCAAACTGGCCCTTTAGTGAATACTGAATTAAATTTATTAGGTGAACACAAATGCAATTTCAAAGCAGAGAAGGGAACTCCTGAAGAACTTGTGGTGTGAATGCTGGATGTTAAAAGTTGGATGCTTAAATTGATGCCTGGTTTTAAATGTTGAATAATATTGATTTTGTATAAAAGATGTGGAATATTTTAAAGTGTATTTGTTGATGCTAAACTGAATCAGTGTTTTAATATGTATGGAGGAGCAGTTGCAGGGGCTGGCCTATAAACACCAGGAACAGTTGGAAAGAAAAGGAAGCAAAGTACAGGCAAGTCTGAGCTGGAAGCTTAACTGGATTGGTGGCTTGACTTTGTATGTAAAAGTAGCTGAAGGAGAATGAGTCGGAAGAATGGAAAAGGTTTAAAGGATTCAAAATAAACAGTAATCTGGTGCAATGCTGGCTGTATGAATAGTTGGAAAAATGCTAAGAATCACAAAGTTCAATAATATTTCTTATGTCTGAAGGGTTTCAAACATTTGAAGGTTGAAGTCAGGTCCACAGCTGGAATTAAGAATGAGTAGATAGGGCTTTAAAAATATAGTATATCAAAATAGTGTGAGCATGTCCCAGTCATAGACGGTCTCACTACTCCCACTGGTTTGCAGACTGATGTTTTGAACCCTGGAGTTCGGCATTTTGACAGTTGCAATCTTACTGACTATTCAGACAAGAGGGTGGAGCTGGAGAGGAGCAAAGGGGGCGCTAATCCATTAGCTTGATAATTAGCTCGAGTTAACTTGTTTTCCAAAGGATGTGATACTATTTGTGGCGTTAGGTGATTGTAGTTATTAGACTTAAATAGCCAAGAGAGCTCTTGAATGCAGCAAACTTGCTGCTCGCTCACATGTCTTGGGCAGGAGAGCAAGCAGCCAGTGAACAAAACGAAACAGGTCATTTAAAATATCAGGTCTTCTCATTACTTAGCCAACACTAATAAATCAATGGAATGGAAACAATGAACAAGCTAACAACCCAGGTATGCTGAGCCTCTCAGTGTCCAACACACACGTTTGGGGTTGATTCTGTAACAACCTACTTGTTGTTCTTTATCTCTTACATATTTAGTCACCTGTAAAATTGATATAAGATGTGGAACATTTTGATGTGTGAAGGAGTTTTTATCTGAGCGTATGAATGAGAAGATAAGTTAAGTAGTATTTAAGTTGTAAAATATATGGCTTTAAATTAAAAAAAGAATCCTGTAAGAGAACATGTGCTTGTACAATGTGTGACATGTGTCTCCAAATCTGCCAGGTGTGTAAATAAGCAACAGTTTCTTGTGTTTCATAATTCCCACATTCTGCTCCACCTGTTTTTTTAAGGAACTGAAGGTGAGACTGAAGAGGCAAAGAAGACCGGGAAAGGTGTGCTGCACAAATTAATATTTTTATTTTTACTATGGATGTGAAAATAAAAGAGGCTCTACTTGTTATGAAGATTATGATGTTCATTGTGATGTTAAAGATACAAAGTAAAAGTATTCTAACTCATTAACTCCCTAACTTACAAAATGCCCTCGAAAATACTCAATTAATCATTTTGCAGTGCTCCACCTCCCCTCTCACAGCAGGTTAATGAACTATTCCATCACTGGAGGAGCCTGGGCATGCCTGCACACCGCTCACTTACTGTTACACAGACTGAAACTACTGTGTTTAATCCTTCAGATAATGTACTGATCTACACAGCATCAAAAGTGACGCTAATCCCTGTTCTGTTGCTCTACTGAAACCGCTGGCAGGGACAGAAGCTGAGTCCCAATCCACGGGCTGCAGCCTTCGAAGGAGGCGATCCACGGAGGATGCTCCAATCATAGCCTGCGTAGACCGTTAAAGCCAAACTGAAATGAGACAGTCTGGTCTACACTTGCGTCACCAAACGCCGCTCCTGTCGCCTAGCAACAGGTAGCTAGCGGGCTAATTAGCGAGCATAACTAACGTCCTTTATGTTTAGATCATTTGTTTCAAGGGCCCTTTCGTTTTCTTGAACATGTGTGACACAAGCTGTTCAATTGAGTTGAAACCAAAAAACGTTTACATTTTAAAATGTATTCCTCGGACGTTTAAAAGTCCGTCATCTCGTTTGAATTGCCGTGCAATGCATCTCGGGATACGGTGGGATGCACCCAATGGATCCTTTGCGGCCAGGTAATGGAGGACGCATTTACTGGCTGCATCTGAAGGAGCCTTCAAATTGGGACAGCCTTCAGCGTGCTTCTGTGACGCAATCAGCCTTCAAATACGGCCTTCAAAGGCTGCAGCTCCTGGATTGGGACACAGCTGGAGTTACAAAGTTTTCCTGTCACACTGAATTATATTAGCTAAATGTGGCACCACCCCGTTTCCCCCTAACACTTAAAAACGTAATTATTTTAATTTAAAAAACAGAAACTGCATTCATACAAAAAACAGCTTTGGTGCTGCAAGTAGTGAATAGAACATTTTCTATCATGCAGTAACATAATGGGCAAGTATTTCTGCATAATGTTTCCAATGCAGGAGAGCAGAGAAACTGGACCAAAAGGCAGACACAGTGACAGGCAGGCAGGCAGGCAGAAGCAATAATAGAGATGTTCAATGACAGTCTCACAGAGTCTTCCAGAGTCTGGGCAGGAGAATAAAACAGGTTCAGGGACAATATGAGAACAAGCAGGCTAGGATCTAACAGCATGGTGTGTGGGTAGAGTCCCCACCGGTGATCGGAGACGGTAAACAGGCGAAACTAATGAGGGCGGGGCAGGCAATCAAACAGGAGGGAAACACAAGGGCAGGAAGTAAAACAAAACATGACACATGGTGCAAGAACTAACAAAATACAATGTTACAATGTTACAATTTCATTTAGCAGACGCTTTTGTCCAAAGCGACGTACATCTGAGAGTTTATACAACACATGCAACGATCAAGACAGGAGGGAACAAAGTCAGTAAGAGCCAGCAAACAGCTTCAGGTGCGAACGGACACTGGTGCCAACAGGCAGTGTATAGGGCATTTTTTGTTTATTTGATTTTTAAATAATAATAATCGTCATCAGCAACATCAACAAGATCAGTATAGTCATCATCATCCTCATGAAAATCCTGGTCAGCATAAACTACATCCTCGATGTCATCATCATCAATAGCATAAATATCATTAAGGTCAGAGGTGTTCATAAAGAGCTGGGTCTTTAGCTTCTTCTTAAAGGTGAAAGGGACTCTGCGGACCGAATGGACTTTGGTAACTCGTTCCACCACCGGGGGACGACTGAGAAGAAGAGTCTAGTTAGAGACATAGGGCCCTGTTGTGAGGGTACCAGGCACCTTTCATTAGCAGAGCGTAGCGGGCGGGACGGAGTGTAGACCTGTAAAACAGTTACCTGTAAAATAAAACAGGAAATACTCCAAACCAAAGGACTGTGACTGCGTTCTGTAAAACTGTCCACTTCTACCAGGAGGGATTCAGAAGACGCATTGTACTTGTTACAGTACTTTAAAACTGTTACAAGTACAGTGAAGCTTTTTTTTTTTTTGCTCAGCACAATTAACCATTAAATAGATTATGTGAAACCAATAGTAATAGTTTTACTTCACTTAAAGATCTGAGTGTGTTGTATTTGAGATGTTTATATCTCATAGTGACTTACTTTTTTTGTTTTTCAGCTCAGTGTTTCGTTCCTTTTTCTGGCATAACTTCTCTTTTCTAATACCAAATATTCCTCCTTCAAAGTTCCTCTCCTTTCTACTTATATTTAATTTAATATCTAATATTAGATTTCACAAGCTGACAAAAGAAATGCACCCACTTTAGCTTAGAAGTGCTACACACACATCGATTGCCAACATACCTCCATTTGAAAAAGCTGAAACCCAGTGATAAAAATGAATGAAAGCAAAACGTTTAAAGGAGAGAATTTTAGTGGATGAATTATAACTTAAGACAGTTAAACATAACAATTCCTCTCATGCTGAATATTGAATTATGGCTGAAGATGTTCCTTCTGCTGAAATGAATAAATAGCATTATAAATAAAACTCTTCTCATTATCTGAACCTCTGCAGGACATTTTACAGTAAGTGACTCTTCCATCCAGACGAGAAGCTTACAGCGGGTGAACAGCGAGTGTTTGATGGATATTGACATTCATGGGGATCGAATCTGTGACCTTCCTGTTCCCTCTCTGTTACAGGATGAACTCTTGAACCACCAGGCTGCCCTGCCACTTTAGGAAACCTTAGTGGTGAATACTTCAATCCATATTTGGCCCCTAGTGAGGTTTGTTCTGCCTTTACAATTTGCTTTTTCCATATCTTACAATTTTCCAGGGGATTTATTGGGGAGGAGAGCGGAGCACGTGTAACGAATTCTCTGCTTAACAGTCTCTGTTTTTCAATTTCCTCTTTGGGATTCAAACTTTGCGCAGAATAAATAAGCAGAACTTGTGTTGTTTGTGCATCTCAGCCCCAAAATAAAAATATGCCTTTTTTTCTTGCTCTTCCAAAGTTGCAGGGAGCACAGGTACGGCATGAAGGGAGAAGGGGGATTTGGAGGATAAGTTGACTATAGGATGAGTAGGTAAATCCTCTGCTCAGCTCTTCCTCTCGCTGCCTTCGGCATCATCTTTGATCCGCCATTACAGAGCCTAATGGCTCATAAAACTAGGATTTAACTTTTTTTCAGCTTCCTCTTTTTACATCTTCCTTCCCTGTATTTTCTTCCCCTAAACGCTCTCACAAATAAACAGGCTTCCTTTAATTTAGCATGTCACAGGCCTGTGATGCTCCATTAGCAGCTGACTTGATCATTTAAAGGAAATGATTGTTAAAGCACACGTGTTGGACTTCCGGACATATGGTTAACATTGTAAAGATGAAATCTCAATTAAAGTAAATGTGTGAGATCCTTTTTCCGAATGTTATCTCCATCTTTGGTGCAAAGTGGTCTCACCCAATTACCGAAGAGTGGCTCACTCTGAGTTATGATGTCTTTTTAAAGTTTTTTCTTCCTTATTTTCTGTTCAGCCACAGCAGCACAGGACCTGCAGTCATTCTGTTTAGGTTGAATCGAAATGGACACGTAAAACACATAACGTGTTTCTGGAGGCCCGTAGTTCTAGAATTGTTGTGGCATGGCAATACATTACTGTTCATGAGTTAGTTATACATTTGAAATCAAAGTATGAGGAATAAAAGTTGACACAGTCATGTTGCTAATTTGGTGAAAAAATAGGATTTTTGTCTAACAAGGTTTCATCTCAATCTTTCTGCTGGGCTGTTGGTGGCTGATATACTTCGTTCATCTTGATATTGGGGAAACAAAATAGTTGACAATCGTTACATCTGAATTCAAATGACACAAACAGGATCTTAAAGCAGTGATTAACCAAACGTTCTCTTTTTACGTATCCATTCATAAAAAATTGAAAACGAACATCCAAAAAATATGATGTGACAAAAAAATGATTTCTAATTTTCTTACATAACAAGAAAATGTAATTGCAATTTGCAGTCAAAAATCATAAACTGAGAACAATTTTCACTCTTTTATTGGAAGCCAATATATTTGTCATAAACAGAAATGAAAAACCGTTCCATCCAAAGCTGCTGTCATCAATGTCTTTCGATTAAAAATGGCCCTGTGTATTATGACAGTTCATAGTAAAGAACCCACAGGGAATTATTACTGCAGTTCCCCTCATAGACTCTTTTAGGGGTTTTCAGCACAACTTTACTTTTTTATTTACCCTCACCTTTCATGGGCCTCAGGCCAGATAGATTTTTTCCTGTAGTTGTTGGGGACCAAACCAGAGCAGAAAGGAAGAGTACATTTGCCCGGTGTCCAGAGATGGGACTCTATAAATGCTAATGTGTCTCTGGATGTGTAAGTCACTGTTGTCTTTACAGATTGCCATGCTGCCCCTAATAGGCTTAACATCAATTAACATACATTTAAAAAATTGTATGTGCATTCGTCAGTGGAAGTGTCATTGGAGTTGAAATCATCTGCCGTTATTCACATTACAATAGTCAAACAGCTCATGCCTTACTTTAAACAAATATTGCATCCTTTTGGCCTTGACTCTCACAGCTGTAAGAAAATGACACCAACATGGTCCCTTATGCAGTATAAGAATAACATGCAGGGCGCACATGATGACATTTTATCTAAGCTTTATGATCATTTGCTGGGTAATGTGAGCAGCAAAAGCCTTAAAGACTACCTGAACACAACAGGAGGGTGAACTCGTGCAAAGCAACGTTTAGAATATTTAAAATAGCTGTGTGCTGGTTGCCGATGCTATCATAGTATCATTGTTCTCCTGCTTAATCGCTGTGGCTAATGACAGGAAATGAAATCACCCACCGAAGACCAACACGCTTCCCACAGAATAATTACTGCTGTTGACCTTGTGCCTCTGTGTGGTGTGTAAGTGCTCTGTGATAACACTCAGCACACATTTAGTCACTGCATATCATCGACTACTTCAGGCTGCTCTATTAACCTCTTACTCATTACAGACAAACACAAATATGCAAACTGAGTCGCTGACTTCATGTTGTATTTGTAGAACTGTTGGAAAAGAAATGATCTGTCTAATAAAACCCCTGTGACATCAGGCTCTGTTTATTACACTGACTTTCATTATCTGTTCTGTCATGTTCACACAGTTTAGAAGAGTAAAAACACAACATTTGTGCAGGCAGGGTGATAATTTGCCCCAGCACAAAGCCCTAATGGAACATGTCAGTGCATTATTATTTCTGAATTCACTTGCATTTACTCAGTTATCACTTGCGCTTTTATATTGCTTGCTATCATATTTATTGTTACAAAGTGTCTAAATGTTTTTCACTGTATTGTATCTCTATTTTTGCCTCTTGTAGAACACTATTCTACAATCTGGACAGCAGGACAAGTCTCATGTCTCTTAATCTCATGCAGTTTACATGCACCCACACTGAAAAAAATTGGGAGTGCGATTTACTTAGAAAAACCTGGGTAATAAATTCCACACACAGATTCTTTGTAATTTTTACTCTTAAGTAGTTTACTTACCATGATAAGTAAACTACTTAGAGAATCAAAATTTCAACTAGGTCCAGCCAGTTAAAAGCTTGGAAAACACCAAGTATTTTTTAAAGTAAGCTTCACAAAATGCTTATTCGTATGTAGACTTTACTGAGAATATCCTCTGTTAAATTTACCAGGAATGTCTGTGTGGAAATTGTTACCTAAGTAAATCGCACTCCCATTGTTTCTCACTGCATGTATACTTAACACAACTTTTGTTTTTACTTGCAAGGAAAAATAACAAAATAGTTTCACAAGATGTACATTTTGATTGAGTTTCCAACAAACGTATTGCTAAATAAAACACCCACACATACAGCTGGTTTACTTACTTGATGTTGATTTCAAATTCTTTAATCATTCACAGGTTCAGATACAAAATATGGTATTGAAAATAAATGTTTGGCTTTGTGGAAAATATGTCTGTAAGTTTAGAATAATCCTTTTTTTGTATCAGTGGTGGATTAGCTTAGTTTAGCACAAACACCAATACGGAGGAAACAGCTAGCCTGCTCCTCTAAAGCTCCTCATGCCACTCACACACCTTAAGTCTCGTGGTGATCAAGCTTTGTTGACTCCTAGACAGATTCTGGTAAAGTGTCTGAACAAGGTCTACATATAGTGAACGTACTGTGTCTTTTTGTTTACTGTGCATGGTTAATGTGTCTTCAGTTTTGCTCTCTTTTATTTGCATTGCTTGGATCACCACCTTATCTTTAATGCTTTTATTTCTGTATGATGTTTAATGTCCTATGTAATAAACTTTGTGACTTCTGTCTGTGAAAAGGGCTATTTAAATACATTTTACTTACTTATTTAAGCTCACCAATGACTCTTTGTTTACAGTATAGATTAAAAAACATAATATCAAAGTGTAAAAATACAAAATAAATAGTCCCACACATAAGCGTGTTACAATCTGTTGGCTGTTGAGGTTCTTGGCTCTTTTTGTTTGCGAAGCTAAGCTAACCAGCAGCTGGCTGGAGTGTTATATACAAAATACAGATTTGAAAATTGTTTCAATCTTTTAAACCAAGGCTCGGCAAGAACACAAATATAGGACATATTTACTGATATTCCATATATTTCTGATACATAGAACAGAAATCCAACCAGGTTCAGTGACTCCTATATTCTTCTGCTAAAAGTCAAATCTCGACAGCGCCCTATTCACCAGACAGTTCGGCTTCAGCTCCAAACCCTGGGTTGTTAGAGGTGTTGATGTAGCGTGTGTGTGTGCGTGTGTGTTTGACTCGACCTTGGGAGCACTGCTGGGTGCCATTGATTTGTTTACCTGTGCGCTCCTGACAGTTTCTCATTAGGTTTCTTTTGCACAACACTTCCAGGAGAGTAGCCCAGAGTCTGCACTTCACAGCCGACGATGCGTGATCAATGTACCTGATAGATCGGCGCTGGCAATATAATTCTGTTGAATGGCTGTTTAATGGATGTGAGCGCTCCATTTAGTAGGCACAATAAGGTGCCTTTTTGTGGCTGGAGCAGCATTGTGGTGCTGTATGAAGAGGGAAACAATATCTTGGAAGAAGGGCTTTGTTAAAATTACTGGGGAAGAAAAAAGAGAAATTGTGTTTTATTACACTTTTATTGAAGGGCATTGGAAGTATTTGCATAGTATAGGAGAAAATACAATTTAGCATCATTTTGGCTTTTAACAAGAAAGCACGGAGGTTGTAGAACCTTGTAAACACAGGATAAATAAAGAAAATGGCAACGCAATGATGTAAAAACTATTTTCTCTGTATTAGTAAACCTCTTGTAATCCTTTTCTTATTTTGTTGTGACCAATTACAGCTATTCTCTCCAGTGCCTGCAATATTAGATGTAAACACAGCACATTCGGGTCTGTGTAATGATGCTTTTACCAGCAGAGCTGCACAGTATACATTGGGTCTGCTGATAAATTAAACAAACTGCAGCATTTACAGCAAAGCTTTATGGTAATTAGTCCCTCACTTTCTTGCTCTTTTCCAGTAGAAGCTGCAAAAAAGCCTTATGTTCTCATATTAACTTTGCATGTCTTCTTAAATAAATTGACATGGTCACAAGGAGGCAGTGTTGTCACTCTACTAACAATCCGTCTGCCTGCACTGGAATGCGGTGAAGGAAGGAATCTGCTTATTTAAGGTGTTAAAAGTTCTCCTGATTTGCCACTGTAATCCTGTCCATTTCACATGGGGCAAAGATACAGTGGAAATGGGAAGCCTTCTCGCCTCGGGATCACTGATCAGGCTCTCTCTGTGGCACAAGGCGACCCAGCAATCAGCTTGCGGACAAATCAAGGTCTAATTACTTCTCAGGTGAAAAGACCCCAGTGGCATCCTGTGGCTGAAAGAGGATTTTATGAAGACTGAAAGCTGACAAGACAAGCGTTCCCATTTAAATCAGTGAGGATTTACATGAAGTCTGCAGCTCTGATAAGATCCCTGCCTCTTGTTAAGAGAAGGAGAAAGTCTGACTCTAAATGTGTGCAGACACAATAGTACGGGTGTGTATACCATGTATGGCGCCCCGAGGCGCTGCTCAGGCTGTCCAGTTCCAGGTGTAGTTAACGTTATATTTATCGGGCAGGGACGGGCTGAAAGGTGAGAAAAGGGGGCAGAAATTCTCTAATGATCAAAATAACACTTTGTCAATGTAATAGCCCA
Organism: Semicossyphus pulcher; assembly: GCF_022749685.1. Classification (NCBI taxonomy): domain Eukaryota; kingdom Metazoa; phylum Chordata; class Actinopteri; order Labriformes; family Labridae; genus Semicossyphus; species Semicossyphus pulcher. Next base: position 27,244,926 of record NW_027211726.1, read on the forward strand.
CTGTTCTTCATTCTTTACACCCACTGACAGAACATTTCTCATTGCTTTGTTTACACCAGTGCTGCTGCCCTTGTGGTCAGCTGTGACAGATATAAAAATGTTGCCCCATAAACCATCATTATTTTCATTGCAAGTGATGTATTGCAATCACTTAGCGGTGGAAACGGGGCGTCTTGAAGAAGACATATAGGCCTGCAACTTTGATTCAAACATCAATGACAATGCGAGGCTTTGTTTATGAAGACGAGAGCAACAGATGGCAAGCATATCTATAAATAAGTCGCTCTTCTGAATAGGAGATTAGTGCATTTGAGCCGGTTTTTAATGGTCTCCGGGAGAGATTAAAAAGTAAGCTGATTCATAATGCGTTTCTCTATGCACTGAATCACTCATAAACAAGAATCTGGAAAGATCTGTGGCAAAGAATCTCCAAATACGCTTTTGGTGGGAAGTTATATGAATAAGTAGAAGGCAACATGACACGTCTCGTCTGCACTGCTGCAATTTCATGACTCTTACAATGTTGAAAGGTTGAAATAAATGATTGAAATGCATTTTATTGTGTTACAAATATCACACAGTCTCCATTTCTCACTGCAGACCTCTCATCCCTGCATACCTCACCAAGTAAAATGTGCAGATTTTTACCAATTTATATATACAGTGTATATTAATATATATATATATATATATATATAAGTCATCATTGAAGCCTGGAGCGGTTATTCCATAGCGCAACCCAAGCCACAAAAGCAAAATAACCACTAGCACATTCCAAAGTTCACGGAGGATATAACGTTAATAAATATACATAAACCCATCTTGGTGTTAGCCTCTGGGTCACATTTTCTCCAAGTTATTGAAATAGAATGGAGAAAAAAAAACTCAATTATATAACCAGTGCTGATCAGCCTACAGATAGCCGCCCACCTGAGGCTACCTCGACATCCTCCACAAATATTGACAGAATTCTTATCTTTTTTTCCACATTTTCTAACAATCATGCTTGTATACAAATCCAGCTCTTCTCAGCCGTTAAACACCCCACATTCCTCACAAAGACTCTTTGGCATTCGTTGTATGTTTCCAGGAACTGGCTGTTAGGCTCAGGATGTCTGATAAAGTGCATTGTGGCAGCGTCTTTAGATTTCTGCTGTCTGGATAAACTCCACAGCTGTCTTTTTATGATACTTTAAAGTCACTGTCTGGTTTGTGTTACAAACTGGAGACTCATCAAGTTTGGCTGTAATAATGACCAGGGCTTTATGTGGCTGTGTTTTCTTTCTTATTTAATGAATTCAAAAACACGCCCGGGAGGAACGCATGCTTGACCTATGAGAAGGTGAATGGATTTCCTAAGATCTATTGACAGGTTGTCCTAACAAGTTAAAGCAACCTGAGGAGTCATGCAGCCCTAATCAATTGCTTAAATGAGTAAAGAGGACAATTATGGAGCCTCCTGAGATTCTCCTGTAACTGTACTCAGAGATTTGAACAGGTACACGTGTTCCTCTGTTAGAATACATCATCTTTAGAAACCCCTTTTACAGCATTATTTTGAAAGCTAAACGTCAATCAACTCTGAAACCATAAACTTACCGCTCTACACTTATCGGCATCAGGATGAGGACGCATACAGTATGTTTTCACATATATGTCTGTATCCTCTGGGCGGATCTGTCAGCAATTATCAGGGGTCATTTTAACGGCCTCACTTTCTATATGTATAATGTAATTATAAGTGAGATAGCCTAGGAGCAACTATATTTATGAAGGTTTTGCCCTAAAACAATCTGTCTAATGACTCATTGTGTGACTTACTCATCATGAAGTTTACAGGTATTACATTTAACAGTATTTATAGCACTGCTAAGACTAAAACTTGTACACTCCTCTATAAGGATGATGATTAAACATTATATGGTGGGTTATGAATGGCTATGAAGATCTATGTAATTATACTGTACATTATTTTTTATAAGTTAAAGTATTTGTTGACTCAACTTATCTCACCCAGCAAATACATGCTTCTGAACTAAATGCTGACATTGCAGCTTCGTTTGAGCTCAGTTGGGTTGGCAATGTGTACTAATGAATCAGAATTTATCTTGGTTTTATTGCTTTTATCTTTTAACTTTATTAAGAAAATATGAAAGCCAACAAGTTATGCTCCAAATTTAGGATCACTGGTCCCTTTAACCAACCAGGCTGGATTGAAAGCCAGGTTCACTGTGCACTATATGCTTTTGGTAATTTGCACCACCTAAGTACATAATCACATGGGCTCTGCATTATTTACCATCGTGACCCGGCCCCGGATAAGCAGAAGATAATGGCTGGGTAGATGGGCTCTGCATTATTACATACTTTTGTTGCACTGCGTGACAGTGTAGTTCTCAAAATTGTATTAATTAAGTTATTAACATGATTTCTGTTTAGTTTCTGGGTCTTTTCAAAATATAATGAAGCTACTCTACCACACTGTATTGATTTTTATTATGGCTTACTATCACATCTATGTTGTAATTCATAATTCAATCAGTCCATCCTCAGATATAAAAGCCAGTGTGTCCAGTGCTACTGTAGTGTGCATGTTTAAAAGTCAGAGAGCTGTAGATTAGCTGCTGTAGAGATACTGTGATTTATTAACACAACAGACAAGCACACAGGGTGTTAGTTTTAATGTTGGCTGACATCAGACTCATGTACTTTGCTCCAGCTTAGTGTGTTTGTGACATGCCGCCCCTGTTCATGATAACTTTATGATAATTACATGGTAATGGAAGGTCTCAGCACCGCGGACAGCTCCGGCGTGTCGCTCCGCCCCCTTCCTACCGGCTGCGTGTCGCGCGTGGCAACCAATAGCTGCCGCTGCTTCACTTTAGCACTGGAAACAACAGCGTGAGCTTCAAAGAGCCTGTCCACCCAAAGAGAAGAGGGACCCTCACTCCGGCTGTGATGAAGCGGGGCTCTGCTGGCTGAACAACACTTCGATGGGATAAAACCTTCCGGTCACATTTAACCGCTGATTGTGTGTGTGAGTGTGTCGCGAGGACTGAGAAATGCTCTGGTAGCGCGAGCGCGAATGACACTGTCGCCCGCGTTTTTGCTTCACGAAAAGATATTTGGAGCTAAGTTGGAGTCGTTTGGACGTTGAGCAAGTTTTGTTTGTCATTTACTCGAAAAACATCTGAGTCTTTTTCTTGGAGCCCGAAGCCGAGGAAGAGATGGAGAGCGAGAAGTACTTGCCGGAGCTTATGGCAGAGAAGGACACGCTGGATCCGTCTTTTCAGCACTCCCTGCGGCTACTGGATCAAGGTAAACATCCGTGGTTAAATAGTGAAGTAAACAGTTTAGCTGCGTGAAAACACTCCGAGTCTAAAGCTCACTGTTCAGGTTTAACGCTTGGTGCTGGGCTGCAGGCTACATGACTCCACCAGCCCGCCTACTTGAAGTTATAAATAAGAGGTTTGTGGGTCTACTTACAATTTCCTGTTTGGTCACACTAAAATAGCGAGGTCCTTTTAGCATCATGGATGTTTTGCCAAGTTGTTATTGAGCAAATGTGCCATGTAAAGCCTTCAGTGGTGTACAAATCACAGAAAAAAATAGACAGGTTTGACTGGAGACTGCACCTGCTTCATTACAAACTTTTAATTTGAAGCATGGGTATAACACCTTAAATAAGAAAATTCCTTCTGCTGGGAACATCTAAATTAGGTTTTTGTTTCTGGTTTTCATCTGGCACAGAGTTGAAAAAAAAAAGATGAACATGAATGATGATAAGTTGATATTTGTGCGGAAAATGCACCTATTACATATTGCATATCATCAAAGTACAGCAAGCAGCTTATGGATGTAATCAGCATTAAAACACCATTTAACATCCCAGTTTGCAGGCTGCAGTCCCCCCTATCCCATGCAGACATGTGTAAGCCGTGCTGGAATAATCACACTCTTATTTGAATGTACATGTGTGTCCTCCTTTGAAGAAGTGGACGTGACTGAAATGGAATCTTGAACGGATGGAGCAGCTAGCAGACGCTTTAATTAATCCGTTGCACAGCCTTCTGCTTTGAAGCTGTCGGAATTTTTGCAAACACTTCTTCAGACGCAGCCCCGTGGAGCTCCTCATGCGGGAAGTGCACTGTTATAGCATCCAAGTGCTCCCTTCAAGTACCACTCATGGGCTCTGTCTACAGTCTAGCAGACTGTTGGCTTTAAAGGCAACACGCAAGGAGCAGCTGCACTGTAACAAATTCTGTTGTAGCCCTAGATGCAGCTCCTGCACCGAGCTGGTGTTATTCAGTCAGCCATGTCCCCCCCAGTCACTGCTTCCCAAACTTGGAACATCAGGAGATCCTTAAAAGGGTTCCAAAGCGGCTGCAGCAAAGGGAGGCATTGATTTAATTTTCATGTTGTTTACTTGCATGGAGTTTACAAAAGTGACAAAACAAATTTCTTTCCGGGTTAAACAGACCCTGTTTGAACCTAGAGTATAGAATTACTTAAAGGCTGTAACTGAGTTTTTTTGACAATGATAAGTCTCCTACTCAGGGATTAAAAGTAAATGCAGGGCAAAAGTTGTCTGTTGCAGATAAGAATTTAATGTAACCTGCAGGTAGGTTTTTCTAGTTTAATATATAAATTAGTGCTCTTTTCCTTTATTTTTTTCCTTTTATTGTGTCCCTCAGTTACCAGTGATTCAGTGCATAGACTTCTTAAATAGTCCCACATACATTTTAGAAGCAGCAGACAGAAAGTCTGACTGACTGAGAGAGACGTCCTGTTACCTGCACACAGAGTCAGACCCTGCTGCTGTTTTATTTTCTCAATTAGCAGATGTACAGTGAGGTTTAATCACAAGACTCTTGTGCTGTCTTCAATATGCGTGATATTCTGTTTACAGTCGTGTGAAATGAAAAAAGTGGCTGCTAATGCTCTCTGTTTCTCAGCATGAAACAGGACATATTTCATATTTTGCTTAAAAATTTACTTGAAGATTAATCGATAATGGAAACAGTTTCTTCTGATCAAGTGAATGATTAACTGTTAGATGAATCAAATTGGCTGACTCATTTCATCCCTAATTTAGTCTTTCACATTTACCAGAAATACCTCCTCTCTAGTACAATCAGATATATTCATTTCCATTAATTAATGTATTTTTGGTCAAATTAATTTCACTTAGAGAACGCACAGATAACCTCTTAGTGACAGGTGTAATGTGCAGGTATAAAAAAAAAAGTGCAGGTTTAAAAGAATATGTTTAACAGACTGATTCCATCATACAGTAGATTATCACTTTATAATATTGTGATGTTATTACAGGACTGGTGTGCTCATTGAATCACTGACTTCTATTCATTCAGTGTGTGTTGGAGTAATGGATGTAATTGCCTGACACTATCAGTTGCAGATGGGGTCTCGTTTGAAAGAACAGAGCGAGGTTAATGCATCTTTCAGTGAGCTGATTCATGTACAGTAAGGTAAATGTATTCCAGTCGGTGAGGAAGATAAGGCTGTGTTTTACTCAGCACTTTCTGTTATCTGCTGCTTCTGTTTCTCAAATCTGGGTTAGTCTTTTTTCTTCTTAGAACACATATTCCTCTAAAAAATAGAAGTGAATACTAAATACCAGTTGAAAGACATCCATTTCCCTGACAGAGTCTCTTTCAGAGTTCTTTATGCATACCGCAGGTCCTGTGCAGATTGATAACATATTTTGGCCATTACCCCACATCTAAATGTATGAAGCAGGAGAAGCAAAAAAACAATTTTTGTGTAAATGTTCCCCCTGTGTTTTCCTTTTAGTTTAACCTAGAACAAGTTCTTGGTGTAACAGTTCCAATAAAGTTAGTTTGAGATATTTCTGGTGGGGGCAAACGTTGCATTTGGACACCATCGCAAGCGGCAGAATTAATCCGTGACATTTTATGAAGTAAGCAGAACTCTGCGGTGCACAAAATTTGGCCGAAACAGTCTGCCACAACTCCAAAACTGTAAATACTGTTATCTCTCTCTTACACAACAGATGGAACAGGATGCAGCTTAATAGAGCCCTTCTTCTGCCATCTTGCTGATGAGTTCTGGACCTGATTATGCAATTGGCAGGGGACGCAGAGAACACAGCTAGAGTAACTAGAGTTACTGCGTGCAAGCGGCGACTATGAGATTACTCCAGGTCCAGAGAGACTCCCATTGAGGAGAAATTAGGGGAGCATTGTGTTGGGAGCTGGGGGACAGGGGCGGGCGGCTTTGATAAGTTTGGGTCGTTCGCAGAGCTCTCCTCCCAAAAGGAGCATATCTCTGCCCCTGTGACAAGCCTCATACAGTCAGCAGCAGACACTTGGAGCTGGAGAAATATCTTAAGCCAAATAAGAGCCAGGCAGGACCAGCAGCCTACATGGAATGAAAAATCCTCAGCAGAATACTAATGACAGGCTTCTAGGTGCAGAAACACCTCCGGAGGCATGAAGTGCATCTGTTATTTACATGAAATCAGTGCTACTCAGCAGAACATGGGGGCACAGGGGGCTGCAAGCAACACTGTTTGTAACACAAAAAGCAAGTTAAAGTTTTTTACTAGGAAAGTTATTCCTGACCTTGTAAAATCTTAATACTTAGCTGTAACTTTGTTATTTGAAACCCTAATGTGGGAACAAATCTGGCCTATTGTTGTCCTTGCCAGCACAAACAGGAGTAGATTTCAGAGCTAGCAAGTCATGACAGATCAGAAATGTGTGATCAAATTAAGAATGAATGTTTCTTGACTTGTTAAATTTAACTTTTTAAAATTTATAACAGTTGATTAAATAAAATGTCAAAATGGTGCACGATTCTGTTTCAAATGATCTTTAAAGAAAACGTTAATGGGCAGAGCTTTCATCTGTTTTGAAATGGAAAGCTAAGGCTTGCGTCTTACCCGTCATCATCTGTATGTTTGTTGAAGAGGTCATTACCTTACATTACCTGCTTTGCAAAATGTGGTGTAAGCTCAGGGTTGGGGGTGGCCGTCATCTGGCTGCAAAACACATTTGCATAATTCTATTTAAATTGATCTTAAAATACAGTAGTTCTGGCATAATTTACATAATTTTAGGTTGTACAGATTTCATAGATAAGTATTTGAAGATACTCGAAGAAATTACAATACAATAGGCAAAAAATAACTAGTATTTCCAACGTGTATGAAACTACCAAAAGGAGTTTGTTCCATTAAGTTATGGAATCCTAAGTAATATTCATGTTTCTACATGTCCATGCTTATATACTGTATCAGCAGGCTGAACGGCTCCATGATGAAAGACATGGTTAGCCTTCAAAACTGCCTGTGATGATAAAAACCAGAAAGAAAAAAATATAATTAGAAATTAAAGAATTACACAAGGAAAACTTTTAAACACTGCACAACTAACTATAAAACTATATCAAAAATATTCAAATATATTGAAGATATCCCCAACAGTTGTAAGTTACATAAAATAAAACATGAAGATATTGTAAAGTTCATAAAGAACATTATTATTACCACAGCTATGAAGACTTTCATTAGAACAGAATAGCTGTACAGTAAATGAATATTACCTTTGTGTGACTTTCCTAGAAAGCTTGTGTTAACAGTACGATGTTAAAAAATGTAAAGTCACTCCCTGCACCAGATGTATTCTGTTTGTTGAGGATGTGGATGCGGAGCAGCGTGCAGCCCTCTCTGAATGTTTCAGGACCTCTGGCCCAGTTTGAACGTCCTAACCTCCGTACTGCACAGACGCTCCACGTCTAGTGCTTTTTAATTGGATATTCCACAGCGGGAGCCGGCACAATGTTTGCATTACATTAGCTGCCTCAGCTAGCTCTCCCATAAAAGACAAACAATAACAAAAAAACACACATTATTTGCACGGACAGAGCAGGTGTGGGAAAGTATTCTTATCCTCCGATGCCCCATCCTTAATTCATACATTTCCATCTCATCAACAGCACAGTGGGGTATTTTTAGCTGCGCTTGAGTTTTGCCCCGAGTGAGAGCAGTTCCTGGGTTAGAATGCCCAGAAGTGAACAAAAATAAGCTTTGGCAGAGGATCAAAGGCAGAGATATCGTTTTGTTGGGGAAACAGTGCTTGATAGCGATAATGATCTGTGGATCTGCGGCTGGCCGACACGCTGAGCCACACAGTGAGGTGGAGACGCTGCCGCAGCTCTGAACCTGTCTGAGGCAGAGAGCCGACTAGTGATTTGACCCGCTCGTGTAGTGAACTTGCAAGTGAACTGTAAGAGGGCAGACAGGGGAGCTCCAACAACCCGCTCTGCATTCAGACAAGCAGTGGAACGCTGCTGAGCGGTGCTGTGGGGAAGAGGTGTTTGCAGAGCTCTGTCTCTGCTTTGCTACAGATCCCACTGGAATCAATGTAGGCCAGGACTAACACAGACAGACCCCAGCTATAAAACCTAACAGCACCTCGTTTACAGACGCGACGAGTCACAAGGCTGCATTGATTTCGCCTCTAATGTGGGATGCATGTTCTCACTCGTTATAGCAGCAATAATGAGGTAGTGAGGAAGTGATTTAGCTCTTTTCTTCCTCAGACACAGCCCTTGTTAGGCTTTATTATGGTTAAAATGTCAACCCTGAGTCACCTGTGTTCTTCTGTGTGTAAACAGACATGGTTGTTTTAATGGGAAGTAATAAAATATAACTGTATAACAGTGTTGGAAGAAAGCCATTTGCAGTCATAGCTTCACCTGGATGAGATGTGTTTAAATACAGAACAAAATGTAATGTCTTACATGGACTGTACACCCTAAAAAGTGCAATGTGGGATTCTTGAAAAAGATCATTGATGTTTGAACTCCACAGCCACACAGACTGTCAGCAGGGCGTATTTCATATATATTGATATATTGTATTTCCTTCAAATATACACTGATATGAAAACTAATTTCACAGAAAATATAATGCAGAAAACAATCATTGGACGAGAAGCGGGTAAACCTGGACAGATTGGCAGAAAACAATGTCGGGGGGAATTTAGAAGTGCTGTTATTACATAGTTTGTCCAGCAGAGTGCACTCCGACCCCGTAGTTTACAAAACTCGCAGCACTGTCTATAAAATTTTACTGTCTGTAAAATAATATTAATTCAGCTTTAATAAGGTTGTTTGTTTTAATGAAGCAGCTTTCTGTTCACATCTGCTAAGTAAGTGAAAAAGCATTGCACTATCCACCTAGAAAGGGTCTATTTTCATGACAGCTCATACAGTATATTTACTATATCAGATATCTAAATTTTTCCACTAAAATCGACATTGTTACCTGTAGCGAAAGATATGTGTCAGGCTCTATCACAAATATGTCCAAACACACAATGCAGGAACGCGGCCTGTTTCTGACTGGCTGGAATGGTGTGGCTCACTTTAATCCACTTTATCTCTTTATACTTTGCAGAGCCTAGGCTGTGAACAAACACCGTTTTTTATCAGAGCATTTGGGCCTACCTACAAATGGTTACTAGAAGCAGGAGTCCAAATGATTACTAATGTGTTTCCTGGATGTGTAGGCAGGCAATAGTTAGCTAATACATTCACTGAACCCAGACATGTCAAACTTTACTGCAACTGCAGGGTTGGGAGGGTTACTTTAAAAATGTATTCCGATACAGTTACTAATTACCTGTTTAAAAATGTATTAGTAACCTAATCCAAGTATCACAATTTTGAAGTAAAGTAACTGATTACTTTTAGTTACTTTTGGATTACTTCAATACTAAATCTGCAAATAAAGACAAGAAATGTCAATACTTTTGTAATGCGCGAATGCCAGTTTAAATTAATAGTGGTAATTATGCGCATTTAAATGTCCTTGTTAAGTTTGCTATTCACACAACTTCACACTCAAACTTCAGGTACACTTATTCCAGTTTGCTTGTGTTTTTACCCACACCATCCCGGCCAAGGCCATCACCGGAGTCACAAACTATTTTTCAGTAGTAGCAGTAGAAGACGACAGGTTAGCTAACATTTGTAACTGGAATTCTGTGCAGCTAACGTTAGCGGTTGGTTTTACCTGTAAATGTTTTTAAATTAGAAGTCGAGTCCTTGGGTAATGACAGCATTTTCCCAGCCGGAAGGCACGACTTACTGCAATGTTGCTCCCATTTCCACCCAGTGAAAGCATTGTTTTCACCACAGACCATGGCAACCATGAGGTGTGTGTGGTGAAGTGTTGGTTCAGATGGACAGTCAGACGGACGGTTTAGAAATGAGACGCCAGATGTTATAAATCATCTTTGGAATTGTATCGTCTTAATTTTAAAATTGTTATCCTGCTATTAATCCCCATTTTATTAAATGTATCTGTAATCTAATTTCCTCTTTTTTCTGTAACTGTAACGGAATACAGTAGCCTTTTTTTTGTTTCCTAATTATGTAACGCTGTTACTTGTCTTCTGTTACTCCACCGGGCCTGTGTATACTGTGCATTTCCATACTGAACCAAGTTAAAGAAATCACCTTATTTAAGGTACTTTCAAATAGTGTCAGGAGCATCAAGGCTAGACTACTTGTCTGAGATGAGATATTTTCTAATTAGAAACTGAGTTTGCTCATTTTACACAATTCTTTTGTGAATATGCTGCTGTATGACTGCAATATCGAACAACAAGAAATCAAGATAATCTCAATACTGATGCACTGAAGACTTTAGCACAATTAGTTTAAGACGATCACAAGAGATAAAAAAAACCCCACAAGTTATTAATAGCCTTTCCTCCTCTCCAGCTGTTGGTACATTGGTCTTTCCTTGTATCTCCATCACCGTCCATGCAGTCCCATCACCATATTGCATGGCATACAGGCTCCACCTGGTGTAAAGGTTGCCTTGGGCTCAGCTTTATGGGACTGTCAAATTTCCATGTTGAACATGCTGCTCGGTAAAAAATGCTGCATTCATATTTCAAACGCCACAATGACGTGCATTTTTCTCCTCCACCTGCATGCATACATTGCTGAGGGCCTGCCTCGAGCTGTCTGCTAGGATGGCTATCCAAGAGGGGAGTCTCAATTAAGCGGCCAGCCGGGGCAGCTTAAATAATGCAAACTGCACTTGTTTGGGCAGGAGTATGCTGCAAGCTGATACTTCACATATCTTGTAAGGAGATCCTGTGTTGCAAGGTCTCTAATATGGCTGAATATAGTCTAGTGCTAATACAACAAAACATAGCTTTTTTTGATACCTTAATCTTGAGTTTTACATTCACCACTTCTTATTTTATTTACCAAAGACGGCCAAAGTTCTCATATATTACACATAACGTAAACCCAGTCACTCATACAAGAATGTTTAGATTTCAATTTACGTCACTAAGACTACATATGTTTTTACTCACAGCTTGTCAAACAGCGTACTATAGGTCAGTAGCCCTACTCTTCAAAATGTGGCGATTTAGGGACCCCTGTAGCAACACTTCTGCACATGCAGGGCTCTGTGGCAAAGTTAGTAATAAAACATTTTAAACATCCAGTTAGACTTTCAAAATTAAGCGGTCAAGTTCGCAAGTATTAACAACATTGCATTAGACTTTCAAAATAAAGCTCAGTAAGAAAGATTTGACTTATGAGTTTTGGACGTGCAACAATTGTAAACAGATGGTTAATGTTATCAACTTGTCAGAGTGCCTTTATAATTAGGCACCAAAACTACAGGGCTAAATAACTACATGTATGTTTCATTGTCAGATAACTAACATGCATCCTTCGTTAATAATAAACTCTACATAACTTTAAACACAGATAACTTCTTAATTGGTTTCATAGGAATTGAACCCCTGTCTCCTGAATGAAAGTACCCTGTTTGTTTGACCCCACCATGAGCCCTGATAGCCAACCATTGCAGACTTTTGCATTGCATTACGTCACCTGACTTCGACAGCATAATCAGACAACAAGCTAGAGAACAGTGTTTAGAAATGATGGCTACCTATAAAGGGCCACATTAGGAGTTGGATTGTGAGTGGGTTGTATGCAGACATTATGTCCTTGACACTTTTTCATTCTTTGGTGGTTAGAAACTTTTCATTCAGTCGGCCTAACAAAAATTGCCTTAGTGCTCAAGTCCAGCAGTCCAGATCTTTAATTGCAGTCGAGATATTGAAAAGAGCCCATGTCATCACCTCGACAATATAGCCTTCACTTTAGCTTTCCCTGCAGCACTTATAGATCCATTAATAATCATTTTATTGGATGATAATGCGCTCTGCAGAGCTGCCCAAGACAGGATACAGACAGACTAGGATTACACTGGATTAGTTTGAAAAGCAGAAGAAACCCTTCGAACTGTATCAATCTGTTTGCTTAGCCTGAGGCTGAGACAAAGCGAGATGGGGATGGAAAAAGGAAAGAGAGGGTAGGAGAGGGTTTGGGGGTTTTGCGGGGCTGTAGAGAAAGAAAGAGTGTCTTTCCCCCGGGAAAGGTTATTTGTAAGGGGATTGTACAAAAGTCAGTTACAAAAGGGAAAATGCAATCTGAGAGGGGTGTAGAAAAAAATGGAGGAGGGGAATGGAAAGGGAGTAGAAATCGAAGAAAGAAGCAGTGGTTATGGGAGTTCTGTCGTAGATGTGTTAGTGATTAATAACAAAAGTTAAGTGTTAAAAGAAAGAAAATATAGAAACTCTAAGGCTGCTGTTGACCCCTGTTTTATACCGCATACATCAATCTTTAACAAAACCACATTTTCTATGAGTGTATACAGAGGTGTAAAAAAGGGATTGTTGCATTTCATCCATGACTAAAGCACTGTCATAACTGCTGTGATGAAAGACAAGTGTGATTTCCCACTTCCTCAAAGGATAAGAGTGATGGAAATTCATTGCTTATTCATTTTTGACACTATGGAAGCTTTCCAAACACATCCTTTTATGATGAACGTGTCTTATTTTTGTGTCAGATTCAGTGCAGAATAAAAAGTATTCACAGCCTTTTCTATTATTCTTTTGTATTTGCTGCACTGAACTGAAATATTTGAGTTAATATTTGACTTTGTGGCCTGTTTTTTTTACTTGAAGGGGTCCTTTCTGTGCCCCTGCCTTGATCCCCCTGCGACAGCACTTTCCCTCTTCTTTATTTATGTCGTTTTGTGTGGTTGGCACCTCTATAGAGTGGATTGCACTGGATTAGCTTCTCCGCCTTCCCAACTGATCCGATCCATTTTGTGTAATCCAACTCAATTTAATTATGTTTATCGTTCCACCTCGCTGGTGCCGAGGAGCAGCAGCACACCTCGCCCGAGATAAGCCCGGGGACCTTGTGCCTTTTTGCTGGCAGAGTGTCTGCCTGAGCCTGTTGCTTTATAAACAGATGGTGTAAGTCACCTACACTCTCGGTAAATACTATGTGAGGTACAATATTATGATTCAGAGCTTCCCCTGAAACATCTCTGTGACATGGAAAAAATATCCAAGGTTAAGATCATAACCCCCGTTTTTTTATTGCTGTTGTAATGGGAATTTGTCCTGTTTAGCATCCATCCCTCGCCCCCTCTGATGCTGGGAGAATTTATGCACCCGCTATATATACAACCTCCTTTATTACTTCAGTGGGTCTAATCCTTGGCATTAGATTTCAAAAGCTCACAATAAAACCTAAAATTGTATTTTCAAGCACTCTCTAGTCACTGGGCACAGTTTAAGTGCTCACAGAGAGCCCGACCATGGTGGAAATCTGACATGTAGCAATTGTGCAGCAAAAAGCATTACATTTTTTTGCAGGTTAAATATATTTATGCCTTTAGGGCACTGATGTCAGAATTTCTATATGGGTGAAAAAGGCCTCCAATCCAGTCTCAGCGCACGCAGTCTGTGTGTGTGTGTGTGTGTGTGTGTGTGTGTGTGTGTGTGTGTGTGTAGTTGACGGCACCGAGCAGCAGATGTTACAGGCCAACAAGTAGAGAGGATGTAAGAAATAAAGAGACCCTGCTCTGTTTGCTGTCCTGAATGCTCCTCGGTCATCTGCGCCGCCTCCGCAACGACTCTGGTTTATAACCAAGGGACTAATCTATAGGTTTGTTCTGTTGTCAGCAAAGTTGGTTTTGTATTATTATTCTGTATTTCGATGTAAGAAGTTGTGCTGAGATGTACAGCAGTATTTTCCTACGGAGCTACATAAGAAACATAAACACAAAGCTAAAACTACGAGGCATTTACAGGCTGTATGTCATGTGCAACAAAAAGATTACAAAAAAAATAACTGAAACAGAACCAGATGAATAAACGTTGTGTGTCATTTTGATGTAATGTTTGATGTAATGATGAAAAGGTTTAATATACGCATTCGCTTATACATTTTCTTTTGACTGCAATATTCAACTGAAGTCACATGAAGTCTTTTAGCCATAAAGTGTTAATATGTTTGTTTTTTTTAAACATGTTAAATGTTTTCTTACATATCATCGGCAGCTTGTAGTTGTTGGTGTAGAAGATACCTAAGGACCAAATCGCAGCTTGCTTTGACTTTTGCCGGTAAATGAGTTTTTTGTTTAATGTTCTTAATTATACTTTCAGACTAAAACTGAACAGTGAACCTTTCCCCTGGTGAACATTTGTTTGGTTTCTCATTGAACAAGCTAAGGTGAAGGACGAGACGTGTGCTTTATTGGATTTTTGTTCAGAGTCTATGGCACTTGAGTTGTATAGCAGGAATCTGTCTGGCTGTTAGTCATCGCCTGCCAATAATAGAGCGCTGATGTTTCTGCTTTATGCAAGATTTGATAGGCTGTATCAAAAAAAAGGGGGATGAATATCAAGAGACCGGCTGATATATCAGTGGGACGGTATAATCATCTGATATCAGCCTGTCAGGGATCAGCACCAGTACAGGCGTGTACGTTTTTGGATAAATGCCGATAAGAAAACTTATTTTACAGAACGTATAAAAGCAGAAAACAATGTTTGGGTTAATGTAGGAATGCAGTCATCATGAAATTATCCAACATAACATGCAGTGACTCCATAGGTTACAATACTCTTAACACTGTCTACACTTGCCTACTGCCATATTGGTAAATGGTGAATTTAAGATTTGATTGAAATAAGTGAATTCAGTCAAATAAATGGAAAAACCAAAGGATATTATATATAGACCTGTCCATTTAGGTATCTGATTATTTTTTCAAAGGAGAACGCAGGACAAGTGATTTATACATCATATACGTAGATATGCTGCTGCAGAGAAACCCCCTGCAATTTTATTTCACTATTAAAAACCCTGCTCACCTTTGAGAACAGAAAAAGAAGCCAAGGCTTTGGTAGACGTGGGCATAAATCTTTAATGAGCCAGGATGGTGGGATATCTTTAAAAGAAAGTTAAGTGCATTTTCTGGGTTTTTGGAGCAGGGAAAGTTATCTTGTAATATACAGGGAGCAGCGGAGAGATGGATGCTCATTTACCACCAGAGCCAGGAGACCTTTCCTCGTGTCCTGCTGGGCTGCTTGCTTCGCCGTGTCCCCCGTCTCTATTTTAAGAGCCTGATATTAAAGCCTAATTGTGTTCACTTTTTAGAGACATCTCCTTGTGTTTTCTGTGCCCCCTTTTCTGATCATATGTTAGCAACCAAAATCATTCAAGTATAGGATTCAAATGCAAAGCACAGTATGTGTTGAGAATGGCATTTTTAATAAATGATCTTGTCCCCTCATTGTCGTTAATACAGCACAGCGACCAGATGCAGCATGTGTATTGTTTTTGTCAGCCTGTTATCTTGTCACTGCTGCTGCTGTAAAACATTCATTAAGTCTTATAGGCAACCCATAAACAAGGGGTCAAATCAGGATATACGACCCTCATAACAAGCACAGTTATCCACTCTCACCTTGGTGATAAAATTGTACTGGTGCCGCCGTGGACTCGACACTCCAGCCGATGCCTCATATGTGCTCCTTCACGGTGCCATTTGGCAGCACTCTTGTTAAGTCCGACCCAGGATTTGCCCAATAAGAGGCTTGTTAAAGTTTGACCTGGAAGTTGATCTCTGTCCGTCTGCTTGTTAAATCCCCGTCTCTTTCTGTGACCATCATTAGACCGCAGAAAATGTTTTGTGTATCTTTTGAGTGTATTTTTTTTGTAAATCCCGGACAAAACAAATTCCTTGCAGCCTACTGCTGAGGAGAGCATGTCCCTCACAAAAGCAACAGATTGGCTTATTATGCTTTTTTTTTTAAAAAGGGACAGATGTTCTGCAAGCAGAAATTAATTGGGCAGAGCCATAGAGCAGTACTTTCTGGTTATTTGTATGTTACTTAACACTTGGTAGAATAAAACGTAATAAAAACACATTTTTAATATAGAAACTTAACAATACTTGAGGAGATATAATTATTTAAAATTAATTATGCTAGTGCCCAATGCAGTTTTCCTCCCTAGAAATAATGTCACAAGCGAAAAATTGTTCCCTGTTATGGTCACATTGGACCTATCGAAATCTTACAACTCATTCTTATGACTGGGAATCAATTTAGTGATATAGTGTTAAACAGTATTCAGTATAATTTCAACTGCATTAAAGTGAGCCACCTACTTTTGGACAAATACAAGCAATGAAACAGTTAACAACACAGCAGAAGGGTTGGATGATAAGGCCGACATTATTTTAGACTTTCCCTACTGTCAATAAAATTCCATTAAAAGAAAAAAGAAGACAATATGTATTTCTGTCTATGAATTATTGCTGACTTTCCTTCCTTCGCTGGGGCCCTAGACTTGGTGCTCATTGGTTCCACAAATTTAAAAGCAGGCTTAGTCATTTCTTAAAAAGGGTGGGTGCTGTTTGCTGTTTCTCGAAAGCATGAACAAATAGGAACAAATAGTGTGTACATAGGATATGTTGGGGACTATTTTCCGCTGCGGATTAACACACATTTGAAGCACTTTAAAGCAGTACGGTACACATGGTAGAGAAGAAGCACGTCTTCCAGAGCAATACTTATTTGATGCGTACAGAAATGGAGAAAACATGACTCCATATTCCAAATACTTTATTTATTTCTTTATTTTAGGCACATAAGGCCATATCAGCATAACACAAATACTTGTTGAGATGTAATGTTTGTGAAACTAAAACTCCAATCACTGCAGCTGCAGCTCATTCATTAGTGACAGGAGCATCGCCGCTCAATTCTCTTCTGTCATATGTAATGCATCTCTGGAAAAGATGATTGTAATTACAGCGAGCATCCAGTCCACACAGTCAATGCCTCCCGAGCTGGTGCGTCAATGAGAGGCAGCAAGAGGTGAATGGATAGAAATCAAGTTTATAGATCTGTGGTTCGCACGTACCCACCCCTACACCGGGGGGCCGGGGTTTTAATTGCTGTCTGACCAGGGCCGGTTCTGTGTGGAGATGGGCTGCGTTGATACGAGAAGTAGGGGCAAGGAATGGTTTTCTTTCTCTGTGGTTGTTGTATTGACAGCTTCTCATCCTGGAGGAGCTGATAAGAACACTGGATCCAGGGAGACACCCGGAGGAGCGGATTGCATTTCAGTGCCAGGAATGAGAGTTTTTTTTTTTTTCAGAAGAGTCTTTGAGGTCCCGGGTCAAATGCAACAACTGAGGAGCACAGAAACAGTCTGAAATCTTACAGTAATAATGCATAGTCAAAGTATGCCAGAGAAGGTGGCATGCATGAGCAACAAAGCTGTAACCTTGTAACACAGGTTCAATGAAACAGCTGCATGCTCCAGGAGCATCGTATTCAGAATCAATGAGGGCAAGTGCATTGATTTACAAAACAAAACACAAACACAGGGGAGCTGGCTGCATGCTGTATGTTAGGTAGCTGTTACAATGCTGCTTAATTTACTGGAGCATCGACTCAGACACATTATTCTGAAACAATGGAGTATTTTACTATGGAGTATGTTCCTACTCTTTGTATTAATAGGTATACAACCACAAAAACATAATTTAACATTTCTTAATTTTACAACTTTCATGGTATAATAATGTTAACTCTGCAAGAAATCATAGATCGATTTCTACATAGCGTACGAGTGACTGACTGAGTGAGTGATTCACAGTACTTTCAGAGCCACAGAGAGAAAGTTGCGACATCGCAACGGCGGAGCATGGAGCATATTGGACCTCCACTGACGCGACTCTCTCTACATGGCTCTGGATACTTTGTTTGGGAGTAGGTGCGGCTGCTCGTCCGCTGCTCATTTGTTGTCCTCACCTACGTCGGCAGCGTACATATCCAGGGGTATTTCCAGGTCTTTGTTTTAAAGGTTTCTGTGGGTTGGTCTTAACCGAAAACGATGTTACTTACAATCGGAACGGGACGTAACACACAGCGAAATTGATTTCATAAGCCAATAATTCATAGCAATACAGACGTGACATTGTAAAGACCTTATTATGAATGTGTAAAATAAAAATTGCACTGCAGACTTAATCACACTTGTTCAGTTGTCTGTGAAGAACCTCCATGTACAGCATCACATTACTGATCAATATATGATGTGTAACAAAAGCCAAATATGGAGGCACACTAATACACGTATTACACCTTAATGTAGGGTGACTCCAAACACCTGACGTATTGCTCCCTTTACACCCATACACAATACCTGTTAGCCTGAAGAATCCACAGTGCTGCAGGACAAATTGCACTATGTGTCATAGATCTCACTGTCAGCAGTACATTACCCCCGCTGAGCTCCTCAGGTCACCCAGTGAGAGATAATTGTGACCCCTGCTGAGAGGGAAGAGCCCAACTTACAGGAGCCCCCTTCTGTTCATCACAAGGCACTCACTTAAAGCCTCTTCCTTCACAGTTAAAGTGGTAATCCTGGGCTCATTCCTATCATGTTTTTCTTAAACCCTCTGTATGTTCGGAGGTTGTTACAACTAGCAGCGAGGGCCCTGAATAGATTAACTATTCAGTTTCCCTTCTGGTTTTTTGGAATTCACAGTATGCAGAACTTAAGGTCTGGGATTCACAGAAGAACCAGAATGTTTCACATCTACTTCTATGACATATCCTATTCTCCATGATGTCTCAACCGTCAACTGTGGAGCTTTTTAATATAAACAGAATGCTTAATGTAGGTGTTTCCAAATAGTTAAAATGTGTTAAATTAGCTTTATTTGTAAAGAAAAACACAAACAGTGGACATCTGTTCTGTAAAGTCTAACTGTTTTCCTGATACACATCATTCCCTTTGTTTTTGTTTTGTTCACATTTTTTTTGTATTATTAAATAATTTGTTAAATGAACTTGGCTGTATGAGTAAGACTGATGGGCCTTTTAACCATCTACCATTATACATGCAATTGGAGTTGGCATGTACTTTAAAGCTTGATTACTTATCTTTGAAAACAACAAACATAAGGATGTCGTTCTTTAACATATCAAACATCGTTTTAATAAGAAATTAAATGCACTCTCACACAATTCTACTGCTATTGGTCTGGTATGATCAGTGCCTTATGGCGGCTTATGTTTGCAAACTTTAGGCAGATGAACAGACACTACTGAGTCACTGTTGCTGACTTTATATGACTCATCTCTACTCCTTCTACTGCCTGAGCCAAAATGACATATAGGCTTTATTTAACAGTGTTTATCCTTGTAGGGCACTTATAGACCTAAATGACACCAGAAGCTGTCCTGTTCAGGGTGTAAGAAAATATTGTTGCACTTGAGTATAGCAAAATTATGTTTAGTGACATGTTATTGATCAAATCTTAATAATAGTTTACATGCAAGGACTTTCTTAAACAGGTTAGGCAAATTATTTTCTCAAAGGTTCTGTGATAAACACAAATGCAGCAACCCAAACATTCTCCTGCTCCCTGTGTCCACAGGTTACCACACATCAGCTGTTTTTTTTATCATGTATATTTATCTGTTTGTTTTAATTTATCATCAGCTGGTGAAAAAAGAGTCTGCTGTGTGATTCAGAGGTACCAGCTTGATCAATGTAGACATACACGTCTGCTGTAATGTTTATTAACAGTATTCAGAACACCTGGCAGAGGCGGAGTGATACACACAGTGAAAAGTTTCAGTGATGTTGTTCTCTATATTGCCACTCTGAATGCCTCTTGTCCAATCAGATCACTTGGTCGTAACTAACTGTTGTATAAACTGCAATATTGAATCCTAACCTATGTACTGTGTTAAGTATCTTATACACCCCCCCTGCAAATACACAGCCCTAGTCCTGTTTTTACCTTTCAAAGAAGTAAATGATTTACTGTTATTTTGTCGTATCAGTTATAGTAAGTTGCTAATCAAACATTCTTCACATTTTACGAAAAAAAAAAACACTTGATAATTTAAAATATTTCACATTTGTCGATTTACACATCTCCTATGAACACATTGAACACAAACTCCTCACACATACACAGGCCACAGCACATCGCATCTTCCCTCCGGTGTTCTGCTGCACTCTCCTCTACCTCTCTCCTCTGCAGCAACATTATTCCGTTCCCATCTACCTACTGCTCTCTCCACATAACACAAATAACCCCCCTGGCAATTGGTAGTGTCTGCCTCATTATCATATTTATTTAAAGTATAGTATGACCCATTTCATTCCAACATCGGTTCCTCTCGTCATGATTGAGTAGTCTCATATTTAAAGGTAGTCTCCAGAGATGCTGCTGCGCATAATGGGAACATTACTATTAAGCATAGTCACAGGCTTGTCCTTGTCATTAAAAGGAAAAGAGAAACACTTCCTCTGTTCCTAACTAAGCATTGTTTTCGGTTACAATGACTACATTGTTACAGATACATTCAAAAACTGCAGCCTGTAGTAAAGGAGCCCTCGATCTTTGTATGATGGGAATGCTGGAAATCCAACTCATTCGATCAATGGTCTGTCATGTAAGCAATATGAGATGAAAAACTGAATATGTTTGCCCTGTGGCCAGTGATATAGTGCATAGAGTCATGTTGGTGAAAGGCAGGGGCTGGGGTGCCGTCCTTTGTAACGTGACCACTCTAATGGACCACAGCTGATAGATGGTCATGATTGCACCAATAATAGAAGTAGAAATCTGTCCGATTGCTGGGTACACACATCAGTGCAACCTTTAATGGCCGAATCTGTCACTAAACGTCTCAAGCTCGTTCACAATGGCCTCTGTCCTGTGGCTGGTAATGGAAGATTAATAGCAGGCAACCGGTCCATCTCTGATCGGAGTTATCGAATGGTTTCCCTTGGATACGTTTCTCAGGACTTGGCCACGTCTGGGCTGTATTGATCCGCCGCTTGCAAATTTATGGTTATGTTTCTTCAATTTGCACAAAGGCAAAAACATTGTTGTCTCTTATGGCATCAGTCATTGACTTCCTGTAGATGCGGCTGCAGCTGTAGGCCTCAACTCTATCTGTCCCTGCACATCCCAGGGGATTGAACCCTCTCCTTTTGTGACAACGTGAATGTCATCGCTGTTATTTTATCCATCTAATTGACTGTGATGACCTTCTCAATGCTTAACATCTAGGAAGCTTTTATTGATAAAGGTTGCTCTCTGTGCTTTAAATACTGCACATGCTGATATGATATTGTTGTCTGCATGGGGGGAGCAGATCACTGGTTTGTTTTTCCAGGCTGCCTTGCTCTACCTGAGTTGGGGTGATGGCTTTCTTATAGGATTTAAGATACCAAAGCCATGGTGTTTTCCTTTTAAAAACCTAGCCTAACCCACTCAGCCCCACAGCCACAAACTTTAGCCTCAAATTGATTTAACCTCAGCTCCGGCTTTAGCTTCAGATTTAGCTCCTTCCCAACCTGGCAACCCCCCCACCCCGCCCTCCATCCCCACGCTGTCTCGTTTAGCTCCAATGCACGGGGTTTCATTACCTCTGCCTTAGTCAAATGGCTGGGAGCTCTGGACTGATATTTCAACTGAGACATAATTAATGAGACGTGCATGTCTGGTTCTCTCTCCTTCGAGCAAAGAACTGTAAGACGTCTGCAGGGACTAAGTATAGAGGCTAAGAGCAGCAGGAAGAGGAGCGAAGTAAAGTCTTACTGCAGCTGCAGAGGTGCACCAACGGTAGAACCAGGATAACACGCTATTTCATTTTTGTTCAACAGAAAAAACTACATTGGCTGTATTTAACCTGAATGTCTCTTAGTTAAGATCGGGACTTTTTAAGAACATATATTGGTCTAATGATCTGAAATCATAAAGAAAGCACTGTGATTCATGTGAGACTGCTTAAAGCACATGGATTTAACAGCATAATGCACACGGCATGTAGTGCTGTCTTGTTTATTAATGCAGAATGCAAAAGTAAAGTTCAAAGGTTCAAAAGTAAAATGTAAGAGAAAGTGCCCTGCAGGCACTCTTAGCTGGAGCAAGAAGAAAATGAAATATGAAAATATATAAAAAGTCAAGTGAATTTTTATTTATACAGCGCTAAATCCCACAAACGTTTCCTGATAACAGTTTACACATGGAGCTTTTATTTGGTCTCACATAATGGTTCAAAAACAACCAGTGTTCAGCTGACAGGGTCACCATGAGGGCGGAAAAAATATACATAACAGCCCATATTTTACACAGACCCACTCAAAGAAATGATTCCATCATAAAATGAAATGAAAACCATTTTTAAAAAATGCAGTGTATGTCTCAATTTTATAAAGAATTTAGTTTCAAGAACAGACATTAAAATAGTAGAACATATCATGGAGTATGATGCATTCTCATCAACACGAGAACGACAAATGAATTATTGATTTAGAAAGTGACAATCTTGACAAGCGATTTGTTGTAAAAAGTGAACATGTGAATATTTCCTGGTTCCTTTAATGTTATTAAAGAGTTGCCAAATATTTTTGGATTTTGTACCATTTTTCGGACCAGTGTTGCCAGATGTACAATAACTCTGATCGTGTTTATACAATATTTTTGCCCTCTGTACGATAAACAATGCCAAAAAAGGCAGAATGTACGATCATTTTACCCTTTCAAGAAACACTTCAACGATGCATCTGTCACTCGTTGAACTTCTGTGCGAGCGCAGCTTGCAAGCAGCTTCTCTGAATGTGCGAAGATTTAGTAAATGTAATGCTTTTGTTTTGAAGGGTAATAACGGAAGGAATGATTGTGTGATGGGCTGCCACTTGCACTTACCAAAACACACACTTAACTTACCGAAAAAACAGCAAGGATCTCGCTCACCGGCGTGTTTAACAGCAGAACAGCTTCTCTGTGTTGGTCTGAGGTTAACGTTTAGATATATGGAAACTTCAATGACTGTAGTGATTGTTTTAGTTCCTGTTGCAACTGATTGTCAACAGAGCTGTCAATCATCATTTTGACAGCATCAAATAACTAATTAACACTTGATTAAAAGATAAAATAAAGATAAACATAAACACAAGTAATCTTAGTCCAGATCTTTTCCTCTTACAGAATGCAATATAATTAAGGCATCAAAGTTTAAAATCTGATGCCTCTCGTTGACACTCTCACATTTTATTTCTTCCATTCTCCAAAGATTACAAGTTTTAATCAACTCGTTTTTACGTTCCAGCCTGATGAAGACTGTGAGGTTGACAGTTGCAACAGTTAGGCCTGAATAAATGAGGTCTTGTTTTAAGACTCCCTCTTTTTCGCATATGAGCGCCTGGAGAACATTTTCATCACTGTTATTTGATCTTCACATTCCCTGAATCTGAAACTCACTCAGCACTTGGCTTCTGCGCCTTTTCGTAAGAGGCATAACTTTTCTCATTGCATGTTAAATGTTTTGCAGCCACAGGTCTGAATGTGTAAAAGTTGAACTCAGTCCAAATTGCTCTCTGATAGTCGGAGCCAGAAATGTAAATGGTGAGACTTGGCATTGCATTCCGTGAATTTGAAGCCAGCTGCAGTGCTAAAAGGTGTAGAGGGAGAGCACCAACAGTCAAATACATGTTTTGAAAATGATATTCTCCTCAGTGTAGCCTGTCTAACATCACCGTGCAGTGTTTTGCTCATGTACTTTATTCAGTGAAAGCTCTGGGAAGCAGGATAGAAAACACAACAATTCCAACAAAGCTTCTTTCGCACAGCGAGCAAAGCCCCGTGGCAATGCTAAACAGGATATGCTATGTTTTTGCATAACAATGTGTAATGACGGCTTTGGCACTGCATAACAACGCTATTGTTTTTAGAAGCACTTTTCTGGCCCTTGATCAACACTGTTTCACTTGTACCACAAAGTGTCTTCATTAGTAAAGGCAGTGCAGAGACTCATTTGTTTACTCAGAGGTAACCTTCCACTGGCTTTCATGCCTGTTTAGTCTTGTGGCTTGTACGGTTTGAATGAGAGGTAGAGGATGTAAATGTTAGAAAGGGGATGATGGTCTTGATAAAGAGTATTTAATATGTATTTATATACTGTAGATGTATCACATAATGGGCTAAAATTCAATACATTGCAATATAATGCGATACTATAAGCTAGGCTATATGTAGCGATTACTCGAATTGTTTAAAGTGATAATCTCAAATATTTAAATAAATAAAATAAGTCATCTATCGCTGAATGAGGTAACACAATGGTGAGCCTGTGGCCCACTGATGAAAGCCTTTGCATTTGCAATATATAGTGTTATTACCGACATAAGCCGAAAAAATCCGCCCAGTTAGCGACGCGTTTCCATCAGCCAGCAGTGGTTGGTCTGCCAGAGAGGGTAGGAGGAGGTGAGCGGCTGCTTTTCCGGTCTCTGCAAGCTTTGTGAGTAAACAGTAATCTACTATGGCTGAACAAACAAAGAAAAGATGGATGACTACAGATACAACCTCAGAAATGAGTGAAATGAAGATGAAGGCAAACAGTCTAAAAAGGAAAGCGACTGTCAGCGAGGAACATCAAGAGTTACAGACGTGACAAAGGGAGCCAGCCATAGACGTCTGTTTAAATTGGGACGTATGCGCCCGCAATTCCTTTTAACGCCAAAGGTGCCGCCACATAGAACAAAACTAAGAACTTTGAGATTATACCTTTAAATCAAATTTTATGTATCAAATCACATTTTTCAGTAAAACCAATGTTTTTAACGCAATCACAACAGTAGATTTGCCTGCATTAGAAAATGTATTTATTTTCATGTAAACTATTCATCTATAAATTGATAGTGTTTTTGAGAACCAATACTGTATCACAGAACTTAATAAGGCGATACTGTCTTATGGCGTTATTTTCATACACCCCTAATAGTGTGTTTCTAAAGGTTTGATTGGTGCGTTTTCAGTCTTTTAATGAAGATTTGGAGATTTTCTCCACCAGCAGCAGTTAACAGCACATAACACGTGTGTGACCTTTATCTGCTGAGAATCCATCCCATTATCACCTGCCCACAGTTGGCATGTATGTGCTTCAGAGGCGTGTTTTGCACCCAGACTTTCACAGTGAACATTTAATGGAGAGTTTTCACTGCCAAGTCTCATGCAAACACTTTCTATTATCAGCCATTGTCACAGCACAACAACAGTCCAGATGTTTTTGCACAGATTGAAATAACCCGTTAACCCTGTGAGGTGCCATTCAAATCGGACCGGCTCTAAGCCCCGACTCAGGACCCTAACGACAGCAGCGGTCAGCTGTCTCCTTTGTGTTTCAACTACGCGCTGTCTTGCTAATGATGTGCAGTGGGTGGTGATGCACTGAAGCATTACACATGCCTCTGCCATGGTGTGAGAACAGATTCTGTCTTTCAGATGACAAAAAGACACGTCTGCGATGTGTTACACTGTGAACTGTCATCCTGAAAAGTATGCATAGCCTTCACAGTCGCTTTTTTCCCTCACTTTCACAGCCTTATTTGCTCAAATGTCTCAGGTCGCGGGTCTGACATTGACAACGCTGTCAGAGATTACTGTCAGACAATATACCCAGAGAGCTAGAGTGCCGACCTTAAGCAGAAATATCTCCTCACCTAGCGCTTAAGATGCTCAATAATTGGGAAACAATCCCTGTTATTTCAGCTCTTCCCCTCCTTGAATTTTCCCTCCTGTTGTTGTTTTCCTTGCTCTGGTTGCTTGAGTGAAGTGACGTGCCAGTGGGTGACAACATGCGGCAAAATATGGTTAACATGTTTCATGTGACACTTCAATTTCCTCTCTGTCAATCAGTGCAGCTGCTGTATCTCTCTTATTGCTCTGCTAGACTGACATCTTATGATAGATCTAGTTCTCGGTTAGCAGCAGAAATGTGTGATTACCACAGACGAGAATGCAAATACATGCATGTATGCAAGCGAGACCTACATACACCCGCTCTTACTGCGCACGATCTCACGGCAGAAACTTACTTTTGAATAAAAGAAAACTGCTACACTGGTACCAAGACTTGAATCAGAAAAAACAGTAAGTTCTAGCAGCGAGTGTTTTTTAAACATCGACAATGTCTTGTTTTTTTCAGTGCACAGAAGAGCAGCCCTCATGATTCATGTCAACACGACTGGTTCTGAAATAATCTGAAATTCCCTGAAAATGGATTGTGTTTACAGTAAATCCTGCACAATCTGGGCGGGGAGGTGACGGCTCCTGGGCCCTCCCGTGTGCCTGCCGTGGCCTCGGAGAGATTGTCATAAAAATGGTACGTCCTGAAGAGACAGCCGGCGGCGGTGCTGAGTCGACAGCCCCACTGTGTCCTAGAGTAGTCCATTAGCTCTACCTGCCCCTTTTCTCGGCAGGATCCCCACAGCACTAAATGAAGCCAGGCATATTTTCATCTTCCTGACAGCCTGGCTGCGGCTGCAACCATGGGAGATGGAGGTCTGTGTCAGCCGGCACATTCTGCCGCATTTCTGTTGGCAGGAGGGGCCCAGACGCTGGTGCACAGACCTCTATATCATTCACACAGGACTTACCTTTTTTTGTTGCTATTTTAGAACACCAGATTTCATTACAGTGAGGACTGACTGTACTGAGCTGTCCAAGTTCCCCGGTTAACCTCCAAGTTCAGATGAGCCATACCAGCATGCAGCTACAGTATCCAGGCAACATCAGAAACGCAGTGGTGTAATGGTAGCTGAGGAAGTTTCAACACAAATCTACACTTCCACATATTTTGAGAAAGCTCCTACAGTATCACTCCCAGGAATTGCATTACTCCAGAACAGGGGGAAAAAATCATTCGGGGTTATCTTTGATTCAGACCTTATGCACCTTGCATTTGAAACTTAACTTAGAATGCATCTTATCTTCCTCAGAACTTTGCCAGTGTGCTACTATTTATCTGTCAAGCCTACACAGACACATTAATGCACGGTTTTATTGTCTGCAGAATTGACTATTATAAAGCTTTCTGTGTTCTTTGAAAAGAATAGATACTTGGAGGAGCTGAAACTTCTGCAAAACTCAGCTTCATGTGTTGACAAGGACAAGAACAAGAGACCTGTTTTAAAGTGTCTGCACTGGCTGCACCTGTTAGCTTGGAATGGATTTCGAGGTCCATTGATTGCTTTATAAAGCTCTCATGGTCTTGTCCTATTTTATTCATCACATTTTGTTTTAGCCTATGAGACCTCAAGAACTTGCAGGTCTTCTGACATTGGCCTTTTAATCATCCAAATACAGTTCAGTGTGCTTAAAACAGCTGAAAATGTGTTAGGTAAGATTTGTGAGACTGAACCAGAGCGTCAGTAAGCTGTGGGAAGCCTGAATGCTCTGTAGCACAGAGGGGAACTCAGATCATTCTCTGTGCGATGGTCAGCATGAGCAATAGGTCTGGATATTGGCAAGAATCTGGTGATATGATACCTTTTAAGATACAGAGGTTTTGATTCAATATATTTGGATTTAAAGGGATATTGAAAGCACACCAATGTCTTTGGAACCCTTAAAGGTGGGATATTGTGTTAATTTCAAGCTTCATATTTCACTCTGTGATACCCGTGAAGTGCCTTAGAATAATAAACAGTGCCACACTGGTGGTCTGTGCAGGCCATCACACAGCCTATGCCTGAAACGACAGCTCTGTCTCTTTCAGAAACGCTGCCCCCTGTTGGCCAGCTCTCCCAAGCCTGCTGAGGGGCAGAACTCAGTGTTTGATGCACGCCTCCTACCCTGTGGCCGTTTTAAAGAGTTGTCGGAAAAAAGTCAACTTGACTTTTGCGATTTGAAAAGAACGTCTGCAGCTCTTGTCATTTGGAAAAGTAAACACTGATGTCTTTCCTTCACAGACAAAGAAACACTTTCTCCAACACATCT
Source organism: Semicossyphus pulcher (assembly GCF_022749685.1). Taxonomy (NCBI): domain Eukaryota; kingdom Metazoa; phylum Chordata; class Actinopteri; order Labriformes; family Labridae; genus Semicossyphus; species Semicossyphus pulcher. The sequence goes on from NW_027211726.1 coordinate 27,273,142, forward strand.
TTAACCAACTTCACGAGCAGAGCTGTTGAGCAGAGTGGTAGAGTGAAAAAAAATGCTGAGGCACACTGAGCTGCTGGGTGGGCGTGTCCTTGAACTGTGCCAGAGGCAGGAAGTTCTGCTGTATCTGGGGCAGATGCCCAAACATAGAGTTCCTACACTTTGTGACATCACAAAGTGAAGCATCTGGAGAAGTCTGTGTGAAACCTGGCGTTCACAGCAGCCTGCAGACTGAGCTGAGAAGCCTGGGGATTACTCCAACGTACTTTTACCTACAGATTTGAAACTTCCTCCACGTTTACACATGAAACATGTTAACCATATTTAATGCTTGGACATCCAACATTGTATCATCACATATATGTCTTTAATTGTAAACAGCATGATACCCCTTTAATGACTCTGCTTGTTTCATAAGGCAATGTCTTTATGCTAGCAATACGTTCTTCCTTCCTGTTTCACTTTACCTTGTAATGTTTGAGTGGAAAAGTCACAAAGCTGAAGAACGATTAGAATACTTCTATCGAGCAGTTGGGGCTTTAAGCACATCACAAATTGAACCACTGCCATTAATCTATTCATAAAACTATTAATTAAAAATTGGAACAGTGATTTTAATATTGAGATAATCAAGTACATCAGATTGTCTTACACGCATAATGAGCAAGCCTTTCTGCTTTTCATGTAATCGTATTATCCATTGTTAGTATAATACAGATGTATTAGTGCAGCATTAACTTCTCCCAATCCTCGTTTTCTCCTTTTTCCAGATGAATTAAAGCCTTATTAGAAGATGCAGCTTTACACTAAACTTGTCATCAAGTATAAAAGAAAACCTCTCTGCTGCCCGAAGCATGTTCAAGACTTTGCGTCTTAAGAGAAGGTTATAGGCTAATAACTTAAAGCTGGCTTGGTGCAAGATTTCTGTATAAATTAGGAGGTGTTGCATTCAAATCACAACAGCTGATTGTTTGATAAAATATGGGTTAAAACAGCATTATAATGAAGGACTGTTCCGCTACAGATCTTCATATCCATATGTAACACCCAACAGGTGGCATATCATCCGGGTTTTAACATTTTTCAGTGACACTAAAATTATGCAGAAATGTTCATTCCCATGTATAGTGAACCACATTCAAATCATAATATCTTTCAAAGCACTGATTACTTTCCACATTGAGCAGCTCTACAATCCATGTGTGAATGACAAAAACAAAACAAGTCATTGAATCTTTATTTATATTCTGACAAAGTTCCTCCGCTGCCATTTAAGTTTGCAGCACAAATAACTCCTGAAAAGCATTGGTTCTTTTTCTAAGCCCTGCGCATTGAGAAGCTAACCGAACCATCTGCCTCCAGAGCAGCTCTGCCTCTGAAAAATGTTTGTAGAACAAAAACTCCAATCTGCAGAATGAATGCTTCCCCCATGACGCCGGCTATACCTGGAGTATTTATGTGCATTTTGCTGCAGATGCTGGGGGAGAGAGCTTTCAGGTGTGTGGAGGAGTTGGTTCAGCAGCTCCATCTTAAACTATGTCAGCCTATACAAAGCTAACCACCCACTCCAGTTAGACAAACGTTTAAGTCTGTTTGTTTGCCAAAAAGACTAAGTGCACAATGTGCACAGTCATGAGCCATACATTCACTCTTTTGTGGAGTGTGTAAGCCAACAGAGACAGTACACTCCAGTGCTTTTGCTAATAATCTACTGTTTCCTCTCCCAGCAGCAAGGACTGTTCCCGAGTCAGATTTGGCTGTTCAATACCAAGCGTTTTTTCATTTCAGAGTCACACCAAACTATCAGCCTCTACATGATTCTCATGCTTTAACGTAAGGACGCAATTTTAGTTTTTTATACACATCACCTGTCAGGTGGACATTAAAACATTCTATTAGACTACTTTCTTAGTGTTTTAAGTCACGTCACTGTAGTTTTTAACTGGATGAAGGTTTTTAGTAAAGTTAGCAGCAGTTTGCTTTCAGAGCCCCTGAATCTCTGCTGAATAGAGTTGGAGAGTCTCTAATTTAAAGTGCTTTAATCACCTTATAATCAGGTTTTAATAACCAGGTATTTGATTTTGAGAGGAGGAGACCCCTGCTGTTAAAAAAAAACTTGTGCAGATGAGCCCTGCAGGAATCCCAGCCTAAACAAGCTTGAAAAAAGGTATCGGCAGTTTAGCTTGCACCCCCTCCTGACTTGGTGCGTTCGCTAAAGAGAGTCAGATAAACACTGATTTTCAAAGTTAAACTTCTTAATTGTGTGTTTTCTGGGGTTTAATCAGTGAGTTTGTTTGTTTTTGAGAGGAGGAGAACTTGCAGCAAGAAACACTTGAGGATAATTCTGAGACTTGTTTGGTCAAGTTTACAGCCTGCCACACTTCTGCTCCTTCATCGCTTGTATGTCAGTGCAAAGTTTTGTCTAAAGGAACCCTTGCTGACCTGCGCTCTTCTGAATGATGATACAAATCCTCAAGTTATCAGGGGCAACCCTAGAAAATGTCTTCTTTCATCTTTCCTATAATGCTTCTCCCTGTACAGTTTTTGCTCGCTAAGTTGAAACACAATCTGGTCAGTAACTTTCAGTGGTGTGAAAGGCTACAACTGCTCACATCCACTGTGGGTTTCCACTCTACATTTAAGCTGTCAGTCAATAGGGTTCAGCCGAGCACTGCCGTTATAGCTTTTCCCTCCCGCCGCTACTCCCCCCGCCTCGTTCGGTTACCGCTCTCATTTCCTCCATCATGATATTGTTTGGAGTCATGGCAAAGTTAGTGCGGCTGTGAGGACGCAGGTGCTGAGAGCCAAAGTGTCATCCCCTCTGGTGTGTGGTCGATAATGAGACTGGGAGAGCGGCATGAATAACTCCGTGAACCCTTTTTCATTTCCTTAATCTCTGCCCAAAGGCCAGTCCACTAACACTGAGTCATTATTTTCCATCAGTTTGCTCGCTACTTGATCACACATATCGCTTCCTATGGGGTCGGATGAAGACGGGAAGAAAAATCCACCGCTCAAATGAAAAACGCTCCGTAATTCAATATCTTTAATAAAGATGGTGAACAAATCTCTTTGTTCAGCCCCATGTAGGATGATTAATTGCAGACTTCCATGCAACTTCAAGCCTTCTAGCAACTTGTGACCCCGAGCCACCAGACCAGAGAGTATAAGTGGCCCCAGGACAAGTGCTCCCTCTGCTTCGGGCTTTGACCAAACACAATGAGCCTTACAAAGGCGCATATTCTTTCTATCGCTTTTTCTCATTTTCTTCCCCTTGATCTTGTCACCAAGCTTGGCTCCCCGTCGTGGTTCTCTGCAGTATCCTCTTTTATAAAATCCCAGGTTTGATGTGCTTCCCGGGGATCTGGTAAGTGCTTGGCAGTGCACGCCGGGTGACTCAGCGAACACGGATTCATCAGGCCGACACTATCGCTCCTACAGCAAGGGCCTGAAGCGAGGCTAAGCACTCACAATTGATTCAGTCACTTAGAATGGGAGCAGAATATAGCGAGGCTCTGTTCATGTCTCCTCCTGCTTTTAAAAGCTTGGCCACGCACAAAAGGTTAATCAGATATGGTGACCTACTGGAGACTGTGCTATCAAAGTAGCAAGGGTTATTTTCAAAAGGGACGGCAGATTAATCAATCAATAATGCCATCCACTGGGTCACTCTGACACTCTCTCTTTGCTTTGAAATTCATGTCAAAATGTCTTCAAAAAGAAGTTGAGTAATGTTTGAGAAGATGGATGAAAAGATGTAGGGTATAATGGGCAGGACACAAGACGAAAAAGAACGCTGTGAAACTGAATATGTGCTGTTTGATACTTTTCTAAATATATTCCAAAAATGAAAAGTTCATTAATCCACTGAAAAACAATGAATCCCAAACTTCACACTACTTGATTAATCGTTAAAGCAGCCATTAGTCATATTTCCACGATAACAAGTGATAATGTGAGAACAATGTGAAAATTGCCATTCGCAGTGATGAACTGACAGAGTCTGCAGCCCACCTGAGCTTCACAGAGCTTTAACAATTGTTTTCTGTTCAGCCTAAAATTTGACTCTTTTGCTTCTCTGTCAGTTTGGCCACAACCAAGGCTGTTTTTTAGTGAATAAGCTGTAAAAATCTGCTGGACGGTACCTGCTCCACACGACAGACTTACAGTTAACAACTAGATCGAGAATGGTGGAGTATTTGGCAGCTAAAGAGCCAGATATTTCCCTCAGGAGTTCGTGGAGACCAACGATAGAGCGAGGGACTGTAAATATTTGGCTCTGTATTTTCTGGGTGTTCACAAAAGAACTGTTGATTATAAAAAGTTACCATATAAACTTAACTCAGTTTTATTTATTTTTTGGAGTGAGCTGTGAGCTAACTTATGTGGAGCAGCAAACAGAGGTTCAGATCAGGGGTGGAAAAGCTTAGACAAAAAAGTTACAGAGCAGCTCCAGTCATGTTTTAAGACATATAAAATGCTCTGCTTGAAATAATAAACTTTGTCTGATATGTTTTATCTGCAAAGTAGGTTTAATTACCCTGTAAAAATCCCCCTGATTAAAAATGCCTGCCCACTATGAAAATTACTGACCGCCCCCTCTGCCACACGTCTCTGCCATTGTTTAGAGGCAACTTGTTGAAACTTAGCTAGCTTGAAATTTAGTAATTGGTAGAAGTAACGTTAAAGTAATAATCTCGAAGAGTTTCATTTAAATAATGTTAAGTCACTTTCTATCGCAGAATGGTGATTGAGCCTATGGCCCACTGATGAAAGCCTTACATTTGCAGTATATAGTGTCATTATGGACTGTGTGTCTGTCCCGACCTTCGCAGAAAAAAATCACAAGCAACGCCCAGTTAGTGACGCATTTTCCATCAGCCAGCACTGGTTGGTCTGCCAGAGAGGGTGGGCGGAGCTTAGTTGTTGCTTTTCCGGTTTCAGCAAGTGTTGCGAGTAAACAGTAATCTACTCTGGCTGAACAAACAAAGAAAAGATGGTTGAAGATACAACTTCAAAAATAAGTGATCTATAGAAAAATAAACAACTTCGACGCTCAGATGAAGGCAAACAGTCTAAAAAGGAAAGCGATCGTCAGCCAGGAAAATCAAGATTTACAACCGTTACAAAGGGAGCCAACCATAAACGCCTGATTATCTGGGACACATGCACCCGCAATTAATGTTTATCGCCGTAAATTGCCGCCAAATTCAACGAGATTATATCTTTAACGTTAGTAGTCAGTAGTGAGTTTGCAAAAATTACGATGACAGTTACAGCTGGCTCGCCGTAGTGGTTGCCATAAATTGCACACAACGATATGCATAGCGTCACCCCGTCCATTAACGGGATTGGCTCCTTAGGTTTGTGACGTCTCAAACCTGCCAATCTTAAAAATGTGTTGTTCAGCCTGTCCTTGGTACACTGCAGTTTAAAAGCAGACAGGCCCAGCCATGGAGATGACTGCTTATGTTGTCCCTGATATGTCTTGTAGCACATGAAAAACACCACATGGAGATGTTTACAAGGTTACACACTTGTTTTCACTTTCAGTTGTCTTCCTCATGATTTATTTTTATTTAATAATGTGTTGTTGTTTTTTTGCCAATACTTACCAAGCAGACTGTTTCACGTTAAGCATGAACTAGAAAAGACGAAAACTGATGTTACTTTGGATGTCTGTATGACGTTGTTTGACAATATGGGATGAGAACATGAACATGATGGGGGAGCGGAACGTTATCACATGAATAATATCTGGAAAAGTGATTTTGATCTGTTTTGGAAGACACACAAAGTTGTCCTGCAGTTAGGACCATCAGTTTGAAAGATACCAGAAAACTATTTGATGTCAATAAGCATCAATAAAAAGAAATAAACTTTCTGTAGTGCATCATCACATTTCCAACACGGCTACCGAACACCAACCAAAAAAGCAAAAACAGGGAAATTGAAAGTTGACATGCTTTTTTTTGGTACAAATATGATGTGTAACCGTCATTTGAACCATTGGTAAGTTGAATGTAATATCAGCACCGTTGTCATGGTTACTTAAGGTCTATTCAGAGAAATGATAAACAATTTCTAACTGATGAGATGTCCCAGTATACAGTGTTAATGGACACATGCCAGCCATTTAGAGTATTTCTCATGAAACTGGTCTATTACAATTACACAGCTGCTGTGAGAATTATGCTACAATTATTTACGCCCATAATTGTTTCATCTTTAATTTTACAGCTCCATTGCCTCCAGACATACTTCTAGGGAATCTAAGGAAATAACCTTTTTTTTTCAACTTTTATATTCTTATATTTAGTTTCTGTAATTGCCTAAACAAATGTTGCGCTAATGTGGCTGTTTAGCTGTAAAATGGGATTAGAGCACCTGTGATTTAATTATTTTTACTGTAATATGTTGCAGAAGAGCATCCAGGCAGGGGATGTGACTGTGGGGTTTCCTTGTTTAAAAGCTTTTTGAAGTCAGCGAGAAAATGTCAAGGGTCTTACTACGAAAGCTGAGGACGGCCCCCCGACACACACTATGAAAGGAAATGTGAAAGTGCGTGTGTGTTTAGCAGGGGTGGGTTAATTTGCGCTGCTTTGCTCTTGTACATTCCCATTTCTCATTATTTATTTAGTCAGAGTATGCTCTAAAGCAGCGTGACCTTTGAGCACAGACCTGATTGAAGCGGCTTGTGTAGCTATTAACAGGCCCTGAAAAGCTTCATTCATAGCAGGAGAGTTAGTGATGATCTCTGGTGTCATAACCTATATTACCACATGCCGAGCCGTGGCCGAGGAGTCCCTCCACTAATAGCTGCACTATGACAACGAGATAGCATACATGTATGAAAACAATATGGGCTTCTTTCCCGGCAATTAGCGTTGACTGAATCGATAAGCGGCTGGATTGTCTTGTTTTTCAGCGTAGATAATATTGGTATTGTTAGACAAGTCATATCTGCATTAACTGATATCAGATTTGTTTAGAAAATATCTTCTGCAGGGGTCTCTCAAATCCTCTGCTTGTGGTAGAAATGTAGCCTCTCAGATTAAGTAGCTCAGCTGCATGTTCACCTCCATCTTTGGAGACATTTCAATGACGATACAGGCTGAGACATTGTTAAAAGGGGAGGGGTGGCGGTGTCCGTTTACCCAGGAGAGAGCCGGTGTAATCCATCAGCCTGGCTGCTGCCCGTTCAGCACAGCCGGCCCCAGCTGCCTGCTGCTAACCAGCCCTCCACCTCGCGCTCTGACTCCCATCCTTCCCCCCCTCTATCAACATCTCTCTTTCTGTCATTCTCTGCCTCTCTAGACTCACTGTGTAGCTTTTCTTTACACTAAAAGCTTCCCAATATTTCATAATTTATCTGATCATATGCAGCCGACTTGACCCCTAACAACAGTAAATGGAGAAACCATACTAATATTTAATGTTAAGTGATGAATTATATACCACACCCCTACTTGCAGTGAGGCTGCATACAGTAACGCACCACTACGTCCTGCCTAAACAGAAACCTCAGTGTGTCTCTGAATTAGTTGCAGCTTTCCTTACTTGTGCCTGAAGCTCATGTCTTTTAAATGAAGATGAAATTTAAGATAAAAAGGTGTCATGAATACGTTGTTTTCATTTTTTGAAAAAGTAATGCTTTTATTAAAGGGTAATATAACTTTCAGCAAATATTCAAAAATAATGACTGCATCTGTGGGGGAATATTTTCAGTGGTTTACTGCACCAGGAATGTATATTTTTACTGCACCAGGAATGTATATTTATTAATTATTTAATGTTAATATGTAGCCAGCGCATTTATTTAGAACAGTGTAGCCACAGTGTAGACACCATGTAGCCAATCAGAATCAATTATTCCCCCATTCCATGGTGTATAAGGTTTTTAAGCTTCTGGTATAGGTGATGTTTTTGTTGTGTGACACTTATGTTTCTGTGGTAAGAAAAACCTCATTTGAAGTAGAAGGTGCCGCTTACTTTTCAGGAAAAAAAAAGTTAATTCCCATTAAAGCTAAAAATATGCATGTTTATTCAACATGATTTATAGGGAAAGACAGGCAATAAATGTGCAAAAAAAATTTGGGTAAATATTGAAATGCCCTCCCATCTGCGGCCTGTCATTAACGGTAGTCTGATTGATTTCTTTCCCCCCGATCTTCTTGAACACATTCCTTGAAGACCCGCCCCACCCTGCCTCTGATTGGCTAATACTCGTCGTTCTCTTCACAGCATGCAGATGGGAAATATGTAACGCTACTGTAGTGGGCTCGGTGGAGGATGACGGGACCGCTCTCGCTATGAACGCTAAAGTACAGGTCCGGGCATTCCAGCCCTTGTGTACAGAAAAGTGGGGTTTTGTGTTTCAGAAGGAGCGTGCTGTGATGTTGTAGGATGCGATGGTGTTGCATCGGCCGCCGCCACTTTGTGGTTTACTTGTCGATTCCAGGACGCTATCTTGCATGTGCAACTCTCAGCAGAGAGGATGCGAGATGGCTCACCACTCAGCAATTCAGCTCCGTGTTATGTCCACGCACAGCATGAAAAACACGCAGCAGTCGTCGGGTCAACATATCTCTGTGAGCAGATATTCTCACACATGAAGAACGTGCTCAGCACCTCCTGCTGTCGTTTGACAGCTGACCATCTCCGAAGTAGACTTAAAGTGACTAAGTATGGCCCCCAGATAATGGAGCTCAACAAGAACATCTCAGATGTGGATGTTTTCATAACGATGGCAGCATTGTTGTAAAGTGCTCAGATGTGTTGTTAACTTACTATGGCAGCCTTTTCGTGCTCTTATAATTACATAATCCTGAAAATGGGAGAAAAATGTTTTTTAAAAATGTTGCTGTGCATGTTGACTCTATGGAATTAAATAATAGATTTGTTGGTGATTTGAATTTTGTTGCAGTGTCATAATTAAACTTGATGATAACCTTAATGCTGACATGGCACTGTGAGTAACTGGAACATTTACAAATGGCACTTCATATCAAAAAGGTTGCCGACCCCTCCTCTAAACAGTGTCTAAAATATTCCAGCCATTCAGTTATGTCACAGTGGTTATTAGAAACCAAAGCAGGCTGGCTGTTAAACAACCAGGCTAACATGTTGCAAAAGGTGTAATGAATAATTATGTCTTAATAATACTTGAAGTCCCTCTGGTTGTTGATAAAAAGCCTTAGGAGAACCTGAAGTTAATTCTCCATATTTGCAAGTAAAACAGGCTAAAGTAAAATGAATTAAGCTGCTGAACTCAGTAATTAGCGCTAACGTTATTCCACTCTGGAATTAATGATTCATGGGTGGATGTGTAGCTCCCTAATTTGCTAATGCAGATTAAAGCCATGCCCCTCCACCTTGTATGTAATGTTTGATTTGCTGTCCCAGTGATGGCGTAAAACACAGACTCTTCCTGCTAAATTTAGCACCCGTGGGCCATTCTTAGTAGCCTCAGTTTCTAAGTGAAAGGAGCACAGAAAAGTAAAAGTGAACAATGCTTTCGGTGTGTGTGCCTGGAAATAAGAGAGCAGGGTGTATCAAGTTCTTGTCCATTCAAGGATATCACTGACCGTAACTCTATACGCTGCTATGGGACACTGACTAGACGCTGAAGTACTTTTCACTGTTGTCCAAACTGTGTCCAAAGCTATAAGGAGTAATTTTCTCCACTAAATATTATTTTTCTCAAAAGCATGAAACCATTAAACATTAGCGGTGGGATGTTGGGCCGGCCTGGTTGGGGACAGGGTGGACGGGGGCTTCGTGACTGGCTGTCTGGTGGTATGGCGGGGCCTCTGATTGGGGCAGGTGGAGAGTGGGGTCGGCGGAGCCTACCTCTGCACCAACACTATTTAAGGGGGGGGCATGTATAGTCAAGAAAGCATGTGCTCCCTCACCATACAGACTCCCTCTCCTATGGTCTGGGAGTGGTCTGTGTACAGGATGGGCCATGAGATTCGGGCTGTCTCTGCAGTGGGGGTGGGGTGGGGGGGTTTCTTCGCTGGCCTGTCTCCTGTTGGGGCTTTGGGTTGTGCCTCTAGGGGCCAGGAGGGGGGTCTCCTGCTCGCCTCTCCGATGCCCCGGTCCGGCCTCACCCCCTCACTGCTACATGAAATTGTTATTAATTATCATAATGCTCAGTATCATAATATACAATATTATATTGTTTATGTATTAAATTACATACATTATATGATATTATATTATCATATTATATTATATCATATCTATTATATTATATTATATCATCATTATGTTAATATATCATATCATATTGTATTGTACTATATCATGTTCTATTTTTTAATTAGTTTGTTGCTTATGTTATTACGTTATACTATGTCATTATACTACAGGCCTATATAATGTTTATGATAATTGTTACACTTTTCTACAAATACAATAACATCACAGCTAGTTATTCATTTATGTATTTTATTTATTTATTTATATTTGTGCCACAAATGCCATATCCTCACCTGTCCAGGATCCTCAAGACGAAGTGAACCTCTCCTACAATCATCCCACCGCACACACACACACACACACACACTTTATTTATTTATTTTTTTTATAATTTTCTGGGCTTTGGGTTAGGGTTAGGGTTAGGGTTAGGGAGGACAGCGGATAGTGGCGGAAATGGGGGAAGAGAGAGTGGGGATGACACGCGGCAAAGGCCCAAGGGCAGGAGATGAACCCGGGGCCGCCACATCAAGGACTATAGCCTCTGTGTATGGTCGCCGATTCATCCACTGAGCCAAACCGGCGCCCCACACACACTTAATGTTATTATAATATAATATAATGTAATTCATCAATAAAAAGCTTTACAAAAGCTATAAAAAATAAAGGCATGAAACTGGCTCCACTTGGCCCTGAATCCATTTAGAAATGGAGCCTTTGCAAAAACGCAGCATCACATTTGTGTTCTTTTGTGATGTGCATCCTTTAACCTGATAGTCAATCATTACAGTGACACCATAGACAACATCATACACTGGTATGGTGAATAGTTAATGGTTATTGCACTGACGTTGTGAGAAGAAAAAGCATCTGACAACTGTAGCCACACTCTGTAATTTAATGTCTGTTGCATGCATGTTGTGTCGAGTTTTTAAAGGAAAGCGCTTTTGTTCATTATTCTGACAAAAAAAATATTTTAAAGAGAAAAGCTAAATTCAATATTACTGAAAATTCAATTAGCCAGACGTGAATGTCCATCCATCAGGGCTGCACGAGTTTGATAAAAACTGACATTGCGAATTATTTTCTTTCTGCAATGTACATTGCAATATGAAAAGAGGAAATCATACCGGATAAATGCAGTGTATTTTTCTGTACATACAATCCATGCTAAGTTAAAGTGTGTCAGGTCAGTTGATTGACATTGCATGTTCTACGACTATCGCACATGCGCACATCGTAATTGCTATGGTTAAACAATAAATCATGCAGCCCTACCATCCATCCTTCTATATCGCTTATCCAGTTCAGAGTTGCGGGGAGCTGGAGCCTATCCGAGCTGTCATTTGGCGAGTGGTGGGGTACACCCTGGACTGATCACCAGCCACTCACAGGGTTGACACATAGAGACATAGATCCCTTCATGCACACATGCACACCTACGGCCAGTTTAGAGTCATGAGCATGTCTTTGGACTGTTGGAGTGAAACCACACATGCACGGGGAGAACATGCAAACTCCACACAGAAAGGCTCCTAATACATTCAAGCCAAAGGATTCAAACCAGAAGCCTTCTAGCTGTGAGGCGACAGCGCTAACCACTGCACCACTGTGCAGCCTATAAATGAATGTGTCAAAGAAAAAGATTACTTTAAAGTATTAATTAACAAAACATCTTTCAGATATGACGGGGTAAAATGTCCACCACACATGTTTGCAGTGGCTCTATTTCTGAATGTTCAGGGCCCAAAACTGTGCTCCTGAAAAAGTGAACATTATTTTCCTCTATAAGCAGCACTGTAAGAAAAAGAATGAGATGGCTTCCAGTTGAGAGGTGATCATACATGCAATTAACAGTGCTTAGAGGATACTAAACTTCAGACAAAAGCGTCATCTTTTCTTGGCTGCTTTTTCATTGAGGTCAAGTCTCCCTGCAGAAAAATTGTATAAAAAAATCTCATACATGTCAAGTTATTATGAAGAAATATGAGACTAAGAGAAATGATCACCCCTGCTGTATTAATATTTGATCATTGTGAAATCATTTTAATCTCCTTTTGTAATTAAACTTTTGACAGTCATGTAATGGAGGTTCGGCAAAAGAAATGTGGAAAATATCACATAACTATTTAATTAGTTCCCAAACTCATTAGAGTATTTCTGCATATACATTGCTATTAAATCGGATGATTCATAGGAGAACGACACAGGAGGTTATTTTGAACATAAAAACAGGGGAAATTCATTTATTTTGTCCTTTATATGTCAAACTTTCATAACAAAGATATGTACAAATAAATAATTACTGATCTATCAATATATAGTATTAAAAAAAGACTCTGATTGACCTGCTAAATCATCTCTTTTCGCCTTATTCTGCTCTCAGAGTCTTGTTGCAGTCTCAGTGGGGACCCGCTGTCACAGGGCAGCAGGAAAAGAAATTGAGTGTATTCAACAAACACAAAGTAGAGCTGTTGGTTCTGCCTCCCCTGCGGATTTCAGTTCGTGGTCCAAACATTTTCTTTCAGTAAGCTATAAACTGCAGACCCGAGATTTGTCTCTCTGTGTATCTAGGAGCTCAGATCATGACATCTTCCGCACACCAGTTCTGACATTTTACATTTCTTTTTAGCATATGCCTTCATCCTGAGTGACTTAACTTTGAGTGCAACAGTGAAATAATCTTCCGTTACCCGGATCACAAGCAACCAAAAATAAGGATCACATAGGTTTTTGTAGCCTCGCTGGCCTTGAAATATTCATGTGACCACAGAAGGATCATGTAAGTGCAAAGTGCAGGAGGAAGGAAAAGAAATAAAAGAAGAGCTAAAGAAGGAGAGAGGAGATTTTTCCCCTCATAGGAGGCATATCATCCGTGCAGCTGTGCTAAGCAACTCTGTTAAGGCTGTATAGAGTCACTCTTCCCTCTTCAGAGCCTTCGGAGACTCATTAGGACCTCCCTCATAACAGTAAAAGCCGTCATGGTCCGCTCCCTCAGCAGTAAGACTGGAATTCTTTTTGGCATCTGGATATGCTTTCGAATGTCGGACCCATGCTTAATCAAGACATTTTCTTTCAGATCTTATGTCTTGTTTTTCCTTGCGTACGTTACTTTCTCCCCTGCAGCTATTTCCTGCACCAGAGTGGGTCAAAGTCAAATACAAGGACAGGAAATAGGTGTTTCTTTGTTTGCAGCAATTATGTGTTCTTTACAACCCATTACATAGGAGATGCTCTTATGTGTAATGGGACTCTTGCGCTAATGTTGCAAGGTGCACTGAGCATGTGAGCAGGCAAATCAAAGTTAACAGTGGTCATCGAGAGTGTCATTGGAACTAAGTGGCCATTATTGTAAAGATTAGTTTGTCAGCAATTTCTGAGAAACATTCATTTATAGACCTGTAACTAAAAAAATCATATTATGAACATCGGAATGAACATGTTGACGGTCCTACACAATTTACTGCTTTTTTAATAGAAACAAATTTAGGCATTCATATGTCAGTAGAGATTTAGTGCAGAGTGCTTTTTCACTATTAAATACAAACACTTTGAATATAAACTTGTGTTTTAACCCAACTGCTTCTTTACTTTAGAGATACGGATATGGATTGGCTTCTTTGAAGTGTATGTATCTATAGTTTTTTATTCTCAGGTCCTGAAGTAATGTGGGGGTGTCTATAATTACCGTTCATGTAATTCAAAGCTGCATTTTTTTTAGCTATTATAGTAGCATAGTTAAAGAAATGGCAGTACACTCTAAGCCCAAGCTAGTTGACTTTGCATGGTAGAAATTTGCGTGGAAACCCGTTGCCATAAACCGTTTACGTTTTTGCACACGGTAATACTAAGGAGTCCTTTCTCCAAATCATTCGTTCACTTAAATTAAACACTACATAAATTAATTTGTTAAGATTAGTGATGTCTTTTCTTGTGATATATTTAAATATGATTTTGACTGTTATAGACAATGAACCACACACTCCAATGTCTCACTGTAATGTAGCAACTTGCTCAGGAAGAGGAAGAGCTTTTTTAGTGTGTCAACCCTGTTATACCTCGCACTCTAGGTGGCATTAGTTCTTCATCTTACATATTTAAAGTACAGTTACTTTAATAAAATGCAATGTTCCCCTCGGTCATGTTGCAAACAAAGTCTAAAATAAAATGGCATTAAATAACATAAAACAACATATTCAGCATGCACATACGATTGACAAAATAATAAGTACATGTTTACACCATTAACATAAACACATACAACAACTAGACAAACTAGAAATCCAGTCCAGCACAAAGCATGATGGGACACGAGGCATGATGGGCCGCTGGAGCAGACTGCACACTCTGCATAGCCCTAGGACCACAGTCATTGGCCTGTTGCTAGACGGAAGTACGATCGAGCCCCTCCCCTCTGTGCTTAAAGTCGAGGTGAAATGAAAAATGTCATTTTAATCCTTTTAGATCACATGCCCGGTAATATTGTGCATCTATTTGACAATATAGGCCAAAAAAAAAACAGAAAATCCATTTATTCGTGGTCTTATATCAAAATCTGATCATTTTTTCTTCCGGTAAAACTAAATTTCACGCGTGATTTTAGGCCCAAACAATTTCAGCTAATTAATCTGCAACATTTAGCCGCAGAGCAACAAGCACGCTCGGTCAGTTAGCTAGCTACTGCGCTGTGGAGAACGTCACTTCTCAACGATCAAATCAAATCCCTCTAATGATATGTTCCGCCTGCACGCCCTTTTTCACTCGGAAATACGTCACGAAACGGAAGCTAGATACTCTCGAAATGCCTCGACTTTAACATGAAAGTGTACATTTGAGCTGAATAGTTCAAACAACTCATTTACTTTAGTATTGACAGTGTTTTTTTTACAAAACATAAAAGAATAATTAAAGTCAACTCAAAAGTTTAAACAAATCTGGGTTTACATTGTACCTGTTGGTAAATTAGATGGTTTATCACTTTCTTCTAAAATCTATACATCCTTAAAACGGATTAGCAGGAAACTTTGCACAGACATGTACTGTATGGTCCCAAGAGGATAAATTCTTTGGGTGATCCCTGAACTTTTCCATCATTCGATTTGTTGCAATGGGTTTTGGTGCACTCAGATTTTTTACTTGGTGCTACCATCAGTGCCACTACAAGTTCAAACTTTGAGTTTACCCAATACTTTGGTTTAAGACCAAGCACCCACATAGCTATTGACTTTGCTGTCAGCCTCAGCTGTGCTTTGTGCTAACCACCACACATCACCAAGCCAGCATGATACATGTAGAAAGAACAAATGATCACCATTATGATGGTATAATATTTGTGTGTTTGCACTGACATTGTGAAGATTTAGCCATCTACATACAGTCCATCCATCCATCCATCCATCCATCCATCCATTATCTATACCGCTTATCCTGTTCAGGGTCGCGACGGGCTGGAGCCTGTCCCAGCTGTCATTGGGCGGAAGGTGGGGTACACCCTGGACTGGTCGCCAGTCAATCACAGGGCTTCTACATACAGTATTATCCATAATTATCAACCCTTTATAAACGCACCATTATAGTTCATCAAACATCACCATTTCTTTATGCTAGCTTTAACAAAAGCAAACTTTCAGGCTCTTAGAAGCACAGGAGTTCACTACAGTGGAGAAAGATTGAGCAGGTGTGGCAAACAAAGTCATGCAGCTACTAGACACCACAGGCTATTATTCTGTAGTCATCATCAAGTCAAATCAAATCAAGTCCTACTTTTTGGCATGGTAGCATGCCAGTTGGAGCCCATTGTTGTGTCCCAATCCAGGGGCTGCAGCCTTCGAAGGGGGTGGTCTACGGCGCATGTGTCATTCATAGTCTGCGTTGACTATTGAGTTGACTGACATTAAAGCCGAATTGAAATGTGGTGTTTGCGTCACCAGCTGTTCCCACCCTTGCCCTTGTGTCACCAAACGAGCTCATGTCGCCTAGCAACAGCTAGCTAGTGGGCTAACTAGTAACCTAATACTTACTGGGCCCTTTCGTTTTTGTTAACATGTGTAATGCTAGCTGAGTTGAAACCGAAAACTTTTACAGTTTTTTTTTTTTTAAGATTATTTTTTTGGCTTTTTATACCTTTACTTTAGAGAGAGGACAGTGGATAGTAGTGGAAATGGGCGAAGAGAGAGTGAGGATGACACGCGGCAAAGGGCCGAGGGCGGGAGTTGAACCCGGGGCTGCTGCATCGAGGACTGTAGCCTCTGTATATGGCAGCTGATTTACCACTGAGACAAACTGGCGCCAAAAAAAAACCTTTTACATTTTGAAGTATATTCCTTGTCGCGCAATGAATCTTGGGATATGCTGGGCTGCAAAGGATCCATCGGGTGCATCCTTTTCCTCCATCCCATTTGTCAGCTGCATCTGAAGGAGCCTTAGAATCGGGACAGCCTTTGACGTGCTACTGTGACGCAATCGGCCTTCAAATACGGCCTTTGAAGGGACCAGGAAGGGATGTTCGGTTGAGGTGAAGTGAATCTGCTATGAGACAGATGTGTGTCTTTGAGGAGCTCATGTTTTGTAATAAAAGACAATGAGCAACTCATGATGACTTAAGTGAATAAGACAGAGACATATTAGGGCCTACATATCCACTGTGTGATCATGTAGCCGCTGTGCTTTTTAATCCCGGATACAAAACAGTCTGATAATCTGTGGTAATAAAACAACAGACGATGTATTTGTAGAGCTGATCCACAGAGTATTATCCAGACCCTCACAGTTGATGCCAAGCACTGTCTCCATCTCTGTGTATAAATGAGTGCACCTCCGCTGGAGAACATCAAGTGCCTTATTTCATTTGCAATATTGATCTTCTTCCTTCTCGAATTGTTTGATGCTCGCGAGCATGAAAAGATGACAAAGTGCAATCTAATTGATTTGGCTCAGTTAGGAACAGAGGTTGTCTGAGCTTGTTGCGATCAGAGGACGAGCGATGCTGAGAGGCGGCATGTTTGCTCAACACCACATTAGAAAACGTTAGAAAATAATATGCATGTGATAATATCATAACCACTCATGCACCCTTTACTGCTTCCCTTTAATGCTCGATGACTTACTGCTGCAATGGATTTACCAGAATCTGAGACGCGATGCGCGCAGATCCAAAGCTTTTAAGAAGCACTTCCATGCTTTCATGCATTAGTCTGCAGTTTTAATTGACACGCGATGAGTAATTGAAATAAAAAATGAAGGTGGTCTGGTCATTACCAGTTATGATGATTCAGTGTATTTTGATAATGCGGCCTGAGATGAGTCCCAGATAATGATGTACATTAAGCGGCACTGTTTTCATTTTCATCCTCAAATCCTCCCTCCCCGGCCCCCCCACCGTTTCGCAGCCTAATGACAGTTTTATGGGAAACTTCATTAGGCAAAGGGATGTCAAACCGATAAACATCAGCTTATGTTAATTGCGGGATAAAGTGGCCTTGCTGTGGTCCTTTCATGTTGAGGTCCACAAAAACATTGTTGAGGTTGGGGTGTGACCAGATAGATGATTTATTGTTAATTAATAAATGATTTATCTTCGCAGCTCCATCCTTTTCTTCCCTCTCTATTCATCCGCACACACACACTCACACACATTGAGTGGGACTTGGTGTTTTGTTGAGCACAGTGGTCTGCAGATAGCCTAATGAAGAGAAAGCATTACAGGCTGCACTGCTACTTTGGAATGCGAAACAAAGACAGTGATTCATCTAAAGTGTAATCTGAGCGGAGAACAGCAAATGGGTGTCTTCTAACATCAGACCAATGTATTGGGATTATACAGGCTTTTAATAAGTATCACATCTCAGCCAGTCATGTGGTCAATCTCTGGTATAATGGAGGCTCTTCATTGACCAAGGATATATAAAAAGACTCATTACAGGTTTTCATTACATGTATTTATCCACTTCATGTTCATTATTTTTTCTTAATGCATTCCTCCGTGTCATGTATCCTTGAGTTTGCCCGAGGATTATTAGCCTCTTATACGCAGCCTGTTCAGGGCAGGAATGGTACACCATTATCCCCCCACGAAGTCCGAATGGGGAGTTCAAGTGCTTCAAGTTCAAGTTCCACTGCTTGCGGGAGAGGAAGTACCATGGCCACGGACACTCTATGTAAAAAGGGTTGCAATCAGTACAGAGATGTGTGTGCTTGTGATGCTTGCACTGAATTTCACTTGTAACGCCTCATTTGTTGCTGTAAAAAATTACATAGTACAAGACACGACATGAAAAGTTAGCTAGTGTATTAGGGGTATTATAATAGTCTATAGGGGCCGTGGGTCACCCTGCTGTAGGAGTGTGATATAGTTGCTTTAAACTAACATGCACGCTTGACACCTGGCTCCAACATGAGCACAATTGTTCACATACAGAAGATTTATAAAGTCTATCCAAAAAGCAGTCAAAGAAACAAATCAGGGTGTGCATCAAATCACAATTATCACCAAGCGGCCTGTGCCTTACGTCCTGCATCACACACAGTCTTGTTACTTACCGTAAAATCCGGAATATAAATCGCACCAGAATATAAGACGCAGTCTATTTTGGGGGGAGGAACAGTGTATACAAGTTATTTCAACACTGTTTCAATGTATTTTCGTTTAAAACCACATTCAGGCGCCGCTTTAGCTCAGCGGTTAAATCGGCGGCCTTTTACTGAGGCTATAGTCCTCGATGCAGCGGCCCCGGGTTCAACTCCCACCTTTGGCCCTCTGCCGTGTTACATCCCCATTTTCTTTCTCTGTTTCTTACACTATCCACTGTCCTCTCTCAATAAAGGCATGAAAGGCCAAAAAAAACCAAAAAAACACATTAAAACACACACAGATTACAGAAGGTGGTAGCTGCAATGGCGATCGTGATGGTGCGTGTCTGTGACGAAGCGTTAGCAAAAATCAAGTTAGTTTGTCTGACTTAAACGGGCGGCTGTGGCTCAGTGGTAGAGTCGGTCGTCTTTCAATCGGAAGGTCGGAGGTTCGATCCCCAGCACCCTCAGACTACATGTCGAAGTGAACCCCAAATAGCCAACGATATCTGATTGACAGTTGGGCACTTTACGTAGCAGCCTCTGCCATCAGTGTATGAATGTGTGTGTGAATGGGTGAATGTGATATGTAGTGTAAAAGCAGCTTTGTGAGTGGTCACAAAGACTAGAAAAGCTCTTTATAAGTACAGTCCATTTACCATTTACCATTTAAACCAGGAAAACAGCAGTGAGGCATATTGTAAATAGGGGACCTTGTAGCGGCTTGGACCTGGAAACAAACAATAATGCGGAGACATGGAGTCACCACTTAACAACCGGATAGCCCCATCGTCTGGGTAAAATACCATAACACAATACCATATCTCTCTTTGCATTTTATACTGGTATATTGGTCGCACCGGTATATAGGACGTAGCCCGCTTTTGTTTTATTTTTTACCATTTTACGGTAGATCTCGTGGCCTGGCCTTCGGTCGTCCTGTCATTTTTTTAATTAACTAAAACTTGCAGGGCAACTTATGCGTCAATCTAACCTCACATAGATGAGATTTTTGGTCTTTTGTGACGCTCACTTTACGAAGATATCCATAGATTTTGGTTGCTCTTAACTGTACTACTGGCCTGGCTGCAACAGCAATAAACTTTCCTGCAACTTTACCTGACTGTCGATAAACTCAAATTGACCATCATAACATGATACTTCAACTATGTTTATCCAAATAATGCTAAATTAAATGTAGATGGATTGAATTCTTCCAACAACAAAAACCTACTTTAATAAGGAGTCTGCATTCTGACACCAAGTCCAAACAAGCTTACAAGGCAGACTTCCCATGTACACAGGTGTGCTACCAAGTCTACAAATTACATACATTTTATATGCTTTCACACTTGGCATGCATCAAATAAACTCATCTCACACAGCATAGGTGTTCTACTGAGTCTAGTTTGCCTGTCTGTGATGTCCCCACATATCATGCAGGTAGCCCTGTGTGGCCACCATGTTTAATCCCCAGACTGCGATATGGAAGGATGGCTTCATTCTGCTGCTTCTAGGAAACTCCAGAGCAGTTGATGTTTTCTGATGCATTGTGTGAAAACTGAATATTTTATATTGAGAAATATTTTGAATTATGTATGGGGAATAATATTAACCTATATAGGATGTTTGAGGATCAAACTCATTCCAAATTCAGCATCTCTTCGACTACAATTTTGAATGTTTGCTATGTTATAGATTTGCTTTGGATCTTACACCCACTGTACAAAGCATTGTCAGCAAAGTGTCTTATTATTACAATATTAAAAAAAAACAGCTAATACTTCCCGAGTGAGTTGATGGGAAAGCAAAATAACAGAGACAGCTCAATTGCAAGTTCATTTCAGTCATATTTGTTTTCTCTGGTAAATATGCACAAACTGGCATTTTATTGTTTCTGAACAGATACAAAAAAGCTTGAAAGCATGATATCATAACTCTACTGAATCATTGAATTTGTTTCCAATATTTGCACTGTACTGTTGGCATCTTTATCATCAGAAAAGCAGAGGATGGGTTCTACTGTTCGGTAGTGTTGTGACATTCGCGAATGATCTGATTCTTTTGAACGGCTCTTGTGGTGCCCGCCCTGGATCCACTCCCCTTTATGCTGAGTTACCACAGGCAGCTTTTTTCAGCTGCAACTCTGCTCTATAGGTCATGTGCAGTGGAATCATGTCACCACAACATAGTGCCCACACTGAGTAACATTATAAGCCTCTGCCAAGTTTGTTGTTTTTTCTTTGACATCTTTTTTTTTTTTTTTAAGCCTATTTTTTTGGCTTTTGCCTTTATTTTGAAAGGACAGCTCCAATCAATCCAATCCACTTTATTTATATAGCGCATCTTAAAAATGTTAGTTTTTAAAATGTTTAGTTTACCAGTTTAAGTGGTGTACAATGAAATAAAAGAAAACAGCAACAGTAAAATACATAGAAACATTAACCGCACACAGGAAGAAACTGTAAAACACATAAAAATACAGTAATAAGACAATAGAAATGACACAGAAAGACAAAGACCACAAAAACATTCATGCTGGGCTAAAAGCCAAAGAATAAAAGTAACTTTTAAGACATGATTTAAAAGTAGGTAAGGTGGGGGCCATCCTAACGTTGGGGGGGAGCTGTTTCCACAATTTGGGGCCCACCGCTGAAAATGCGCGGTCACCCCTGGTTTTCAGCCTTGTCTTAGGAACAAACAGACAAGCAGCAGCATTTGGACTAACTGTATCCCACAGGATCCCGGCGTGTTCCGTCTGTGCCGCGGTTCTGGTCCATCAGATGGCACGAGCCCTCGCCCACAGTAAGCGTGTCTCTGCAGCGGAGCGCTGGCCCAAGCAGCTGGATTTGTGAGATCACAAGATCGCGCAAGAATTGCAAATAAACAGAGCAACACACAAACAACAATTATGTTCGCACCTCAGAGGTTGATTATCTGCTCATTTGGATATCAATCCGTGTTTTTGGGCTTCTACCATGGATGAGTACACGACTTAATTAAAAGTGTACTTTTTTCAAGATTTCAGTTTGTTGTTGTTATGAAAACGGAAAAAATCGGTCTGTACCGGTCCGTACTTGGTGTTTTATTTTGAAATGACCGGATGCTGAATGCTGTTTTCCTGTGTGACTTCCTGTTTGGAACAATCTGCTCTGTTCAGCTCGACACGTGCTTGAAGCGGCCTCCATCATAAATAGACCCGGCATCTGGAGACGGACTGCGGCGTGTGCTGTGGAATCATGCACATTGGCTTGAATGGGCGCGATCGACTCCGGAGGTCACGGCGCACATGGAACACGCCGGAGACGGATCCTGTGGAATTTGAGGGTTAGCATGCAAGAGAGGCCTGGTTAACGGCAACATAAAGAGCATTACAGTAGTGCAAACGAGTAGAGATAAAAGCATGTATCATTCGCTCAAAATCATTAAAAGATAAAAACCAACTTCTTCTTGTTTGATAAAAGCCTCAAATGATTAAAACTAATCACAGTCCATTTTGAGGCCGAGGTTGATAACCTGAAGAGCTGAAGAGAGCTGAAGAGAGAGAGCAGGGGATAATGTGCACCAAATGATCGGCAGACTGGGAGCCGAACCTGCGATCAGTGCGTTGAGGACTAAAGCCTCAGTACATGGGGCGCCCGCTCCACCAACTGAGCTAAACCATCGTCCCTTCTGTGACATCTCTGTAATCATACAGAGTTATTTCGTAAATTATTGGCAAATCAATGACGTTGATTAATTGTTCCTACATGCTGTTTCCTTTTACATTTTAAAAGTGCAGAATTTTAAATATGTGTGTTGACACGGGGAAAGAGTGCAGGCACGTTCGCAAATCCGATCACTCTCTCACCTCTGATCTTATGGCTCCGTTCCTTTCCGAGAGCCGATCTTATGGCATAAGATCTGATCTTATGGCTCTGATCTTATGGATCCGTAAGATCCGCCTCCATTACAAAACGCCGAAATTCCCAACACTAGTGTTCAGTTCAAAAAGTGATGCCCCCACCAACGTGCATCTTTTTAAGTCTTCTCAACTCTTCTGCATCAGCCACTGTTGACTGCTCAGTGAAACTATGAATTATCGTAAGCATTTAAAACACTGGTATGATGAGCTGATGCACTACCTTAACTTTTTCTTGTCTCTTCCTTTTATCACCTTCCAGACACAACAAAACCTTTTTACTCATTTCGTGTTGTGTTGGTGTCCTGATTTTCTCTTCACTTTCTTTCACTCCAACTATTTAAAAAAAAAAAAAAATCCTGCTTTTTTACTTGATTTTAAACCACATGTGAGCTCAAGTAAAACAACAGACAACAACAACACTCTCTGTTGACATCGTATCCTATAAAACCTTCATCATTACACATTGCCGCTTAATGCAGCTGCCCGTGTTTTCATGGATGAGCGTAAATATGTAGAGCAGAATCCTCTGGCAGGTTGAGAACACTTTGATAATCTCCTTGTGAGCAAGTCTTTAAATGAACAGGTGCCAAGATAAATGCGCCCTGAGACTATCCTAATGATAAGCAAACAAACAGGCCCAAAGTAGATGGAATGCTGCCACATAAGGTAGACGCCTTTAGCGATTCTGGCATCTTTGAGGAAAGTCGAACCCTTAAAGGCTTAAGAAAAAAACAAGCTTGTGCACTTTGAACAACCTCGCCACCCAAGGGGATCTTCAGGGAACTTTAATGTTCTTACCAAACCATTTCAAATCTGACTCACCCCGAGGGTGACACAGAGCATTCCTAAAGATCCTACGATTTCTGCAGTGAAAATGTTCGTTTGTATTTGTCTAATGCTTGAGCCATTAACACTTAGTTTGGCGGATTAAGATCATGTGAGTTTGACTTCCACAGAATGGAGTCCCTGGCTGGCTGGATATATTTATGATGCTTCACAGGCCGGATGCTGAAATGAAAGCGGCACCACTCGAGGGGCTCTCTGTCTTAATCCGTGGACATTATCTCTACACTGTAAGCGGGTCTTGGCTCGTTACCTCGCAGTAGTGAGCCAGGCTGGCAGGGTTGCAGGGAGAGAGGCAGAAAGGGAAAGGGAAGGAGGGAGGGCCTTGCCCGGCCGCCGAGAATGTAATCTCCAGATTAGGGGGCGAGACGAATTCCTGCTGCCAGCCTGACCTTGTCAAGGCAATGGAGGAGCCAGAGTGAAATTGAGATTTCAGGACAGGAGCGAGTCGAGGCGCCTTTTTTTTTTTTCGTCTTTTTTTTGAGCGTTAGCGTTTCTCTTTCAAGGGTCACAGCCTTGACACCGTGATTCACGCTAAATGTGTGTGGTCACACTGGTAGCACACGTGAACTGTGTGTGGGGCAAACTGTTTCTGGCACTGACCATACTGCCTGAAACATTCGGCCGTCAGTCAGTCTGCTGCAGTCTCTACGGGGTGAAGAAACAACATAAAAAATATCCAAAGCGGCAGAAGTTGTCCTAATTTATTGAGACTGGAAACAGCCAGTGTTCTATATTTTGATTCTCACATGTCATGATAGTGTTGATTTTCACATTTTGACAGCAGCAAAGACTTGGTTTCCCTACATTGTACCAACATTTCCTGAAATAAAAGAAGACTAGGTCAAAACCTAGTATGTGGGTTACCGCATCCGGTCAATGTGCGCTTTTGTGGGCAACACTTGAAGCCTGGCGTGAGCGTGACGGCTGCTGGACGTGTTCATTTTCATTTGAAATGCATGAAAACAGACGAGAGTCTTCACAATGCTGGCATGACACTCGCGCGCCGAAAATTTAGAGAATAGGAGGCTCGCCTATTTTTACCAGGAGCAGCACACGGTTCTCGGCCAAAATACACGTTGAAAATGAATTGTGATGAGTCCTATTGATCTCTGACATTAACATCTCTTCCTGCAGTAAAAGTCACAGGCATGGAGAGTTAAGTAGGTCAACACTTTAACTTTTACTTTATTTGGCTCTGAAAGTACCGTCACTCAGTCAGTCACATACAGACCCATCTGTAGGGCTGACCCCGGCGGTCAGCTAAAAATAACAATAATTGGGAACTTGCACATGAAATATTGGAGTCCTAAAACACAGATTAATTGTAAGCTACTGTACAATAACTTAACATGAATCAATGTGGTTTGAGATTCATTTAATAAATAACTAATGAAACAGAATGTGGCTCAGTTCTATATTCTCAGGGCTTTTGCTTCGCTTGGTACGACCAGTTGTGTATCTTGTCTTATAGTAGCTAATGTTCACAAACTTACTGACAAGTTAGTTACACAACTTTATCGTAAATGTTTCTCTGTGACCCTATCAAGTTTTGTTTCTGAGTCATTAAATAATGTTTACCTGTTGATACAAAATCCCAATACAAAAATTCTACTTACGATGACATAACAGCTGCTCGGCGCATTAAAATCAATCAAGTATATGTGCTCCACGATTGAATACCTCTGCAGTGTTTAAGGAATACTAATACTGGCCTGCATGAAAGTGTTTGTTTATTTTTATTTTTTTAACCAAATGAAGAAAAAAAAAAATCTTCTCTGTAATATTTTGGCTTTGTGACTGTCTGAGGTAATTTCTCAATCCTTCAAAGAGTATCCTCAGAGTTCGTTGCTTCATGCAGCCTCAGTTAGCTGAATGAACGGTGTTTCAGTAAGCGGTTATTGTTGTAGTTTTTAATGGATTTCATTCATAAAATTATTCTCAGTAGCTTTTTTTGTCCATGGGCTTTTGTTGCATTTGCAGCGATTCTTCAGGATATGTTGTTTATTATGGACATTGTGATGTTGCATGTGCAGTAGCCACATTGCAGGACTTGCATAGTTTAGTCATGCTAAAACGATTTGCTGATTCAGACAAATGGGAAATTACAAGGTTCTGGATGTCCATGAAAAATCCAGATCTGAGAGTTTATTTTGTGAAGAGGATAGATTTTTAAAGTAAACAAATAAGGCAAATAATATTTTCTGAGCAGAAATGAAACCACTGCACATAAATTGGGTAAATAACTCAGCTAAACAGTCTCATACTGAGCTGTATGGTTTGTGGGCTTTTGTTGTGTAAGGGGCTCGGACCTGCTCTTACATTTGCGATACTATAACGGTATAGGGACAGAAAAAAAATTAAGTTTCACTTTCTCTTGATGGAAAATTATTTTTTCTGCTCTTGAATTACAAACACATTAAAAACATGTGACGCTCTTCCAATTTAGCCCTTCGACTTCAAGCCAGTAAGAAAAGCAAACACAAATACTGTTCACATTAAAAAGAAAGTAAACAATTAAAAAAAAGGTGTCATGTAAGATACCACTGCTCAATGTAGCTAGACAATTAAAAAAAATACATTCAGTGGATTTTTTGACCTAACGTTTAACAAGCCTCCATCTGGAATTTAAGTACATTTAAGTTTGAATGCTTCAACTTTCTGAGTGACCTCTGTGTCCCCCCACGGGGTTTATATAAGCATGTTCTGGTGGATGGAAAGTGGAAAATGAGAATAATGATATAACATCCATGTTTGAACATCTCATTCATTTGACCTGTAATTGCAAAACAACAAAATAATGAGTCTGTCTGGCACAGACGACAGCGCGCCGCATCATAAAGGAAGTGGCAGAAAGCCGCCGATAAAAACTACAACTGCGCTACTTGGACTGGATTTATATCATTATATTGCCTCAGACTGTTACTAGAGCAGAAATGAAACACAATGTCTACCAATTTTTAATTTAATCATTTATGCTAGGCAAGGTTAGCTGTTTAAACAGGTGCATCCTGTGTGTGCTGTTATAGAATGAAGAGCGCTGCAAACACTAATAACACTCATAAAACAAATGAATACGAACAGGATGTTTTCGTATATTTTCTGATTAGGAATGCAAGCATGTTCCCTTACAGATAATAAATGTAACTCATTTAAACAACATAACATAACAATTTAAATCAAACACAATAAAAGAAATCATAGCGTTAATGAATAGTGCATAGAAGTGGATGTAACTCCTGAGAGTCTGCAGCTAAAAGGTTTCTGTGAGACGCTCACACCGCCCCACTGTTAGATAAATACTTGTAGGTTCAGCCAGCAACATAAAAGGTGTCAGGAAACACTTTTTATGTTAAATTAATTGCAAAGCATGAGTCAGTTCCGCTATTGGACCCAGACATTGAAAAAAAATAAAATAAAACTGGTCGTTTTTTTATTCTTTTCCGTGCAGACATATTGTCCTTGCATTAAACGTTTTCATGAAATCTATAATTCAACTCTGCATCGGGTTAACGCAAAGATTCAGACATAAATGTTGTGTGACTTGAACACACAGAGCCAATATAAGGTCTGCAATAATTAGTGTATGAATCATTGCACACACTAGGGAGAATGTACTCCTCATTATATCTGTGAACTCTGTAAACAATATGTATGAAGCAAAAGCAGCACCACTAAGGGCACCCAGACTGCCTTATTAGAGAACAGCTGACCCAGTGCTATTTTTCACATTTAAATTAAAGCAGCAATGGCTCTAAGTACTGATATTACTTGTAATCCGTCATGGGAAATGAAACAAGGTCCTTATATAGCAATGTAAATGCAATGCAAAGCAATTATTCCCAAACGTGTTGTCCATTATTAGATTTGTGGTCCCTTCCTTCTACCCAGTTCACTTAGGGTTATCCCCCAGCATGCACTGGGTGAATGAATGAACATGAGCTCCCCTTTTTTTTAATGGAATATTGTTTGCCGAGGAATAGTTACAGTGCCCCAAAAACATGGACTATGCCATTTTACGGGGATTAAACAAACAGGATACTATAGGGTAACAAGTAAAAACAGTACAAACTCAATTGGTTTGACAATGGATAATATCAACAGTACCTAAGTTGTGGGTGTGTGCCGGAGATGTTTGAATGCAGCTGAAGCACACTCAAACAAAGCCCGTTCTAATGGCCTCTCTGCTCTGTGTCTGCATACACCCCCACCCCTCAATCAATGGGTAAATGTCCCTAAATTAAACCCACGATAGTACTTTTAGACATTATGAATATGCTGTATATTGCCTCAATTTAAGTCAGAACATTGTAGTTAAAGGGGAAGTCTAATCTCTCTCTTTTGAAGTGTCAATAATTAATATGTGATGTTTATTTTGTCTAAATTCTAAAGTCTGGGGTGGGCTTTATGTGTACCTACCACACACCTGGTGTTCCAAAGACGCATACTTTTGGATTTGTTCATTATAAAAGATGAGCAAACATTTTATTGTCTACTTAGAAGTAGAATAAATCAGATATGATAAATGCACATACTTACTAGGGATGTCACGGTGGGGAAATTATCCCACTGGTTAATAAACTTGTGACACCATCCGTGTTACCGATTACACAGACCATAAAAAAAACAGTGATGACGTTAGGTACGCGTCCTGCATCTCCAACGCATTCAAATCTAAAAGGACGCAGTAAACTTGTTATCCTCATCTTTCCCATACAGAACAATAAATTGTGATCGACAAACTCGTGTTTAAATCACAGTAGTCACAAAAAGAAACCTTGCTGTCAGAGCACCGCTGTTTTGACCCTCTGCGCATCTAAAACTGCACCGACGAGATCCCATGTGCACAGTCTCGCTCTCAGTTTAAAGTTAGTTTCTCAGCAGTTACACTTTAAACAGCTGCGCTGATAGAAGAAAGGCAGAATATTGGGGGCGGTGGGGGAGTTATGAGGGGGTCGGTGCCTGAACACCGTGTAACACCAGTAACACTGACTACCACGGCAAGCCTAATACTTACCATGCTGTACGTGAATCCAAAGGACCATACTTTGCATGCATGTGATCTCTCTGCTTGCATAAAGCTCATGTTTTGATTTAAAAAGATACATTATTCCCTTTCACTGTGTCCTGTAACAAGTGTTAGACCCGGCGTGCAGACTGTGCTTCCGTTATATCTCACCCCTCTACATGCTACTGGTAGACTTAATGACCCACTTGCCTCCGTTATCAACTCC
The DNA here is from genome assembly GCF_022749685.1 of Semicossyphus pulcher. Taxonomy (NCBI): domain Eukaryota; kingdom Metazoa; phylum Chordata; class Actinopteri; order Labriformes; family Labridae; genus Semicossyphus; species Semicossyphus pulcher. Next base: position 27,301,888 of record NW_027211726.1, read on the forward strand.
GCTCTCCAACGCGCAGCCAGAGTCATGCATAATCCCACAAAAATCTACCCAGCTTATGAATTTTAAATGGGGAGGCCTAAATCACAGAGCCGCTTTTAAGTGAGTCCATTTCTAATAGAAAAGCAGACAGCTGGGATGGTGTCGCGTTGTTGGGCGTCGTACTGAAGGCGGGTGCTTTTTAGAGACTGCAAATATATTTTTAATGTGCGCAAAGGTTGTAAAGTTGACATACTTCAGGGGAAATCGGAAAAAAAAATACTTTCAAGTAGAGCCCAGACCAGACTCTTCTGAGAAAGAGGGACACTGTTAGTGATTTCTGCTTAAAGGATAATTCTGGTTTGTTACAAATGTGGTCGTTTTGTATGCAACAAGTAATAGCTCACTGCATGAAGGCAAAATGTAATTTTCTAAGTTGTGTTTGGCTCATGTTCTATGAGCTCAGGAGGAGTCACTTTCTCTATATATCTTTGAATATGATGAGAGGTGTTGCTGCAGAAACACGTCGGTTATTCTAAATGAAGAAGAGCGGCTGAATTCTTTTCATTCCTCCTGTTTGATTTGAATCATGCTCCTAAGAGGAGCTGCAAATGTGCCATGCATACAGAGTAGAGTTTTATCCTTTTGATTTTTCTGAGGCTCAAAGGGATTTGATAAAACAAAGAGAAAAGGAAAATTCTGGTTTATTAAAACATACAGTAAGTCTTATTTTCATTGTACTGGTTGATGTGTTCCAAATGGCCACACTTCAAGGCGAAAACTTTGTTCTTTTGGAAAGGAGCCTGAGGTGAGGAATCATACAAACGGGGAAAAGAACACACACTGTTCAACTGTCTTTCTCAAATGTTTTCGTGGTTGCATTTCCTCGTACACATAAAAGTTGTGTGTGAATAAAAAACAAAAGAAATTAAGAGAGAACTTCCAGTAAAGCCCACTTTCTCGCCTTTGCACACACGTAAGAAATTGGTTGTAAAGGTGTGGGAGGAGGAAGTAGCTAGCACTGCAATTGAAGCACACTGACCCTTTTTATTTCTTATCAGAAATAACATTGAAATTGCTGCAGCTTAGGAACTGAAAATAAATCTTGCAGGGGAGGAAACAGCATCAATAACATTCATCAGACAGGGTTTTTTAGAAACCATCAGGTTTGCTTATGAAACTTAGTGAAGGAGAAAACAAAGGTGAACACAAATGTAGCTCCTAAACTGTCCATTGACCTTGTTTACCTAGCATAGTTGTTTGAAGTCATGTGTGATATTAGGAGAGCTGGATATGGCCGAGAAACATGTGCAGTGTGCTACTCAATGAAATAAACCCAGAAGCTAGAAAACTGTTTGTCATTCAAGTGACGAGATGCCATCTTTGAGTCCTTTATCCACCTTTTATCATACATCCATGGATTGTGCACACAGTTTTATGATGTACACCTAACTCTGACCGTTCATTTATTCTTCAATCTTAAATTATCCTTCGCTCAGCCTCAGAGCCTGAAGGATTAAACAATATTTTGCAAGTTTGCAAGACTCAAATGGAAGCATAGGACTGAAAATAACTCGGCTGCTTTTCAGGAGCAAGAAAGAGCCACTTGTTATAGCAAAGACAGTCCCATCAGGGGAACACAATGTACATACATTTACAACAATATATAGGCCAAGTGGCTCCTCCTGAGCCTATAGATTCAAACATAACATGCCTTAAGGGAATTATTCAGAATTGAAGATTGCATCCATTCAGTCCATTTGTGTCCCTGAGCAGCTGAGACACATTAAAAGCTTTATAAACCACTGACTGTCTTTCATAGAAGTCGACATTACAGCTGAAAGGACGATGCATATTCACATAAAGGACATAACAATCAGGAAATCGTCTTCCAGCGATATATTTTTTTTCAGGATTCTGAAGCACTGACTCAACAACAGGTTTGTGTTTTGCTTCTCAAACTGGCAAATTATAATATCACGCTATTCATTATCCATTTGCAGCCAGAAGAGAGGGTCTGATAGAGCTGGAAGGGGGAGAAAAAGAAAACAACAGGCATGGTGTGCTTGTGTCAGTGATGCATGTTTAAATCTCTTTTGAACACTCGGTAATGACTCGGAGGTGAAGGTGGTTCTCAGTTCACGCTGCTACATTTTCTCCATCGGAAACAGAAGCACAAACAAGGTCTTTTAAAAACAACTGCTCTGTAGTTCACACGTGCTGATTCTGTGTTGCCATGTTCAGAGGACGAGCTCATTCTAAGCGGCTGTTTGGCTGCTTATTACACCTGCTGATTGATGGCAGTGCTCTTTTGGAGTTTGTTTGAACCTGAAAATGTTGAAAATGTTCTCTGTGGAAAAGATGGGGGAAAAAAATTGTGCCGTAAGCTTTTAAAAAATAAAGAAATTAGAGGATTTGCAGTTGAAACACAATCTGAGTCACAATCTCCCAACACATCAGAGGCTGCGTGTTTTGAGGACAACGCCTGGTAGAAAGCAGGATACTCCGTCTTGGCATGTTGCTAGGCGATGCATTAATATTAATGTTGTCTTTTTTCAGAACGTGTGCACTCTCTGCCCCCCTTGGGATAAACTGAAGCTTAAAGATATCTCCATCTCACTGATACCTCTTTTATCCTCGTTAAAACTCCTATCAAGGGTTTTAATTACATTCTGCAAATGTGACGCTGCAGAGCTTTGTGGAGAAATTACAATTGCCTTTTTAGTTCCTAGTTTGCAGTGCTGGTATGTGTGGCAAATTTTCTGTCTTGAGTAATTAAAAAAATTGATATGTGTTTTATCTAGTCTCACAGTGTTTGAACATGTGATCGTTTGAGTTAATCGTGTTTTCAGATTGAAACAGAGCTTGTTTTACCGGCATCTAATCACCAGCACATCTGATTCTGAGCCAATCTTCAAATACGTCTGTTTGAAAGGTGAACTGTGAAGCCAAAGCGTTCTGGCTGCTCTGTTTTTATCATATTTTTCCATTAAAAAATCATTTTGAACACAAGAAATAAATCTATTATGGAGCTGGCCCTCTGCCTCACCCTTTCCCCTGCCGGGCTTTTAGCCTGGAGTCGTTGTCGCAGCCTCCCCTCACCTCTCCGCTGCCCTCTTTGAAAAACCATTTTGCTGGCGCTGAAACACAGATGTTATCCATCTGATTAAACGTTCAAGGTTACATCTCCAAATACATCAAAGTCTACCTCTCCCAAAAGAGAAAGCGTGACAGCCAATATTTTGGTAGCCTCGAGGTGTAAGCTCTAGTGTCCTCCCCATCACTTTTTTCCCTGTATAAGTAAATTGGTGTCCCTGCTTAAATTACAAATGGTTATGGTGATTGAGACTCCAGCAGTAGGTGAGAGGAATGACGCTGAAAGAAGCTATCATTCCTTCTCAATAACAACAGTAGTGAAAGGGTTTGTTTACAAGGCCTGGAGGAGTATTCCTGCAAAATACTGCCCAGGAGAAGCGTCAATTGAGAGAAAATAATGACAGAACTGTTTTATTTTTTGTCATTTATCTGGCAAACATGTCAAATGTTCACTGGTTCAGGATAATCAAACATGATTTTTTGTTTTATATCACTTGAAATTGGACGTCTTTGAGTTTTGGTTCATTGGTTGGGGGGAAAAAAGCTCTTTGATGTCCTCTCCTTGGCAAAATTTTACAGGAAATATGGATTTTTCTTGACACTTTGTAGACACTTAAAGTGTAAGGGTAAAGCAACGGTTTAACACTGCTGTTATTTATGTTATTTACTTGTAACGTAGATATGACCCAAAAAATGGAGGCTATGACCGAATTTTTCATGATTGATTAAATAGTTTTCGTTCCTTCATTCTTCTTGTTCATTTACAAAGAAAGAAAACTGGAAGGCTGTTCATTCTTAATTGTGATAAATTATAACACGTTTTTCTTGAAAAGTGTCTGCCATTTATTTGAAAAGGTTTCAATTATTTCTCTGTGAATATAATTATTAATGTGTCAACCATTTGTTATAGTTGTAGTGAAGAACAGAGCTTGAGATAGCACATGGCTAACTCAACTTAGCATAAATATTGGAAGCTGGAGCATACAACCAGCCTCATTCTGTCAAAATTAAATAAAGTGCCTTTTTAACTTCTCTAAAGGTCACTTATTAACAATATGTTATGTCGTAAATCTTTGCAAGCACAAACATTGAAAAGGTTAAGAATGATCATGTGTTGGAGCTGTTTTCTTGGTGAACAGCAGCGACATACATATTCATCTGGCAAAAACGCAACATGTGAAACGTAGCAACAAATTGCTGTGCAGATGGAAAAACTGTTGTCTTTCAATACATTCATTCAGCACATAACTCTTTAGCCCTTTCTGACTATTTTTTGCTTAACTAGGCTAACCAGGTCCTGACTCCAGCTCTGTTCTTGACTCACAGATGGGACAATGTTAAAGATGTTCTTATCTCTTTTTTGGAAAGGGTCCGAAAGCTAAAAAATATACGATTTTGCCTGAAATAATGAAATATTCCTTCATTTAAAAATGAAGATCCATTTTAGCCACTAAATGAATTTAACGTTTAATTGCCTCTCATCAACACTAACTGATTTCATTTCTTCTTCCGCCTCTCTAGAGATCGAAAAAATTCAGAAAGATGAGGGGAAAGAAGAGGAGAAGTTCATCGACGTCGTCATCAACAAGAACATGAAACTGGGCCAGAAAGTTTTAATACCAGTCAAGCAGTTTCCTAAAGTAAGTGCAATCCGAACCCCACCAGAGACTTCTCGAAGAATGTGCACAGATAGAGAATTTTAGATTGTGTTATTTATAGATAATGAAGACGACTACAGTAGCTCTGGTTTTGAATTAAATTCCTTACAACAGCCACTTGACACATTTTGTTGATGCTTTATGTTATTAGATGTAGCATATCTTGAGGACGTGTTCAGCGTGTCGGCTGACAGAACTGGGGTAGAACTATATTTGGGATGTTACCTTCTGTCTGAAGAATTGTTTAAGCTTTTTTTAATGTAACCATTGTAATTCTCCCACTCCTCCCTCATACACACACCTCCCTATTACACTGACCTTGATCAATGACGCTCTGATGTCTCGGTATATTAATTTGTCAATGAATATTTATGAATATATGATTCAAAGGATTTATCTCACAGTGGGTTTCATTTTCTTGAGTGTGCAGTGGATTTCTTACAATGCACCTCTAGGTCTTTCTCAAGTTCAAGAAGCTTTCTTTTCAAGAAGAATAATAGCTTGTAAGGTGAGAGTACAATTGCAAAGCAGCATATAAGTCACATGTATAGAGTCCTAGACAGTCGGCTTCACGATGACCTCCACATGAAGCGCTTTTGAGTGATAACACTGTCGCCACCTTTGAGAGCACTTCAGCCTCGCCCCGGCGCGAGGAGCCTGCACCGGCAGCAGCATTTATTGGAGCCACCCACTCGGTGCATGACAGGGATTTCCCGCTGGGAGCACGACGGGGAGGTTGGTGTAAAAGTGAGAGGGCCACTCTTAGATGGGGACATCACTCAAGTTTTCACTTCGGCCCACCAGAGGGAAGGACAGTGGTAACCTGCGGTGTGTGGATGGGGAGGACAGCAGGGAGGAAACACAGCAGCCAGGAGACAAACCCTGAAACAACACAGCTCTAACTGTTCATTGGTGTATTTCTCCACAAAACATACTTTCTTCTGCTTAGTATAGTTATAGTATAGTATAGTCGACTAATGCTAATGTTTATTTAAAATTAGAGATACACCAGGTTTCAAAATAATCCACCCCCAGCCTTCTTTACAAAACTTTAAGGTAGCTTTAAAGACCCACCATAGAGCTGCGTCAGACAGAGCCTCAGTCAACACATTTAAAATAATGGCCAGTGAAAAATCCAAACTTGTGAGCACATTTGTGAAAAGGAACTCAACTATTTAGAATTAAGAGTAGGGCTGTCAATCGATTCAAATATTTAATCGCAATTAATCGCATGGTTGTCCATAGTTAACACATTTTTTACCTGTTGTAAATGTACCTTAAAGAGATAATTTTTAAAGTATTTAATACTCTTTCAGGGAATGGACAAATATGCTTCCTTTATGCAAATGTTCATTATCATTGCAACATTACAAAACAATGACTCTACAAAATAACCTTAAACGTACTGCATGCTCAAAAAATATGCTGAAAGCATAACATGGTAATCATCGCACATATCAATGATTTCTGTGAGAAGCACATCACATGTAGACTTACTCAGTGTGGATTACCCTCTTTCTAGATGCTTATTTCTTCCTTCCACAGTTTAATTGTACTCTCTTCTTCACCTTAATTCACGTTTTAATTCACAAACTACTTTAATCTGATCTGTTTAATTAAGTCACAAAAGTTAAATATATTCTCTCGCAATTCAGTTCTCACAGCACGTGAACCGTGTGTGCATGAGGGACTTTATGAATGACGTAGCGATCAAAACGATCAATCATTACCAAATGACATCACCTTTTATAAGCTTTATAAACAGCGACAATCAATGCATTTACAATAGGGACATACGGAGATACACAGTAGGAATGTTTACATTGCGTTACAGAACTGCATATGATTCTGTGCGGACAGAGAGTGTCCTGATGTCCTGTGACTCCTGTCACTGTTTCAGTGCTCTTCTTCAACAAGGAAAGCGGGCAAATGACCGTTCATTTGGAGCGTAGGCGTTTAATTGCACAGAAATCTGAAGCAGCGGCGTTGCTGAATTGACTTAACAAATTGAGCTCTCCTATTTACCAGTTCAAAGCTTACTTGATTCTTCTCAAACTTTAAGAAAGAGACTCATTGTTCTCACGAGGAATTGACTTGCACTCTAATAAAAAGCTGAAAGGACTGTGTATGTATGTATGTAGTGTCATCTGCAGGCTGATCTGAGTCTCCTAGGTTCACAGCTAAACAGATTTGCTTTGACAGCTTTGATAAGTAGAGCCACTAATACGCTGTTTAGAGCTCCAACAAGCCACCGAAGGAAGACAAATTCAATTTGTTCCATGTGACAGGTTGCAATGGCAAGAGTGATCGGTCTGACTTGAATGGTTTTTTTCTCCTGAGCTGCAAGCATCACCTTTTGGCTTCTGGCATTGAAGTGGTACAGACATTTTTCCAAATAGCCATTTAGGAGCATGTGTGGAGAGCTTCAATCCATCCTCCACAAACATAGCTTTTTATCAAAATGAAACGGAAAGGGACGCCACGCTGCAAGTTCCGGGCTGCTGATTCTCTGTGATGAAACGGAGCTGTTCCTCTGCTGTGATTTTTTATACCCAACACTGATGCATTTTTAGACTTTGTAAGATATTGGCAGGAGTGATGATGTTATGGTGTTGGATGGTGTAGTTATGTTGTGTAATGGACACTTCAGTGCTGCACAGAAAGCTCTCACCCAATTGATTTTTTTTAAAGACAAGATTTAATTGAAACCTTGTCTACAGAAATAGACAGTCTAAGATTTTAGATCAAGATTTAAGCCGTATGACAAATGATGTCACTCCTACTCAGGAGCTAAAAATATCTCACCTTCCGTAAAAGGATGCACTATCAACGCTCATCAGTACATTTGCTGGATCTGTGGGCCCTCTCTCGGAGAGCATTCTTTTGGCAGAAAGCACCGCAGGCCATTAGCGAGGCGTAAGGAGTCCCACTGGTTTATTTCCAGTTCAGACTGTGGCTTTCCTCTGCGCTGGGAGCCGTGATTTATCCTTCTGCTGTCGTTTCTGTCCTGCTGTCCTCAGCACAATCACTCGGTCTCCGTGAGCACACCTTTGCCAGGCTCGCAGTATTACACTCTGCAAATGATGAAAAGATCTCAGATGCAAGCTTCCCCCCTCCCTCTGAAACCCTCCCCCCTGCACCGCCTTCAAGTTAAGTGTGATTAATCATACATCCTTTCTCGACTTGTGTCGGCTGTCTTTCTAATCATCCACATGCTTTTTATGTGTCAGCTGAATATTGTGCAACAAAAAAAACATCTGTTTTGTATGCTTTCAGTCAATGCTCTGTTTTGTTCTCTATCTGTATTTATTTTTGTGCATGACTGACACCATAACAGAGCAGTAGAGACGACCTGTGATTAAACACATCAGCTTTTATTCTGGTGATTACAGCAGCAGCAGCAGCACAATCCTCTCAAACAGTCTAATGACATGAACCAGTACGGGAGCCCAGGCAGGTTTTTGTAAGTCACATAATCCCTCATGATAACTAAAGCATTAGCAAAACCCCACAGCATCAATCACAGTGGGAGTCAGACGGATTTTGATTTGTGATAAACAGAAGGGATTACATTTATGTGTTCACTAAGACTTAGAGGATTGTCCATATGAGGAGACGTGTGTGTCTCTGCAAACATATCGACTGAGTGCTGATGTGTTGAAATGTCGAGATTAAGACTTCTGTCTGACATTTACCGGCATTAGTCAGACAAATAGGAAGCAAATCTGCATGATCTCTTTTTAAATAGTCAGGAACTTAAACAGTGCCAAACAAATACCATTACACCCTGTCAATATATTATCCACCATTCTGTCTGAAGTGGCTCAGGACAATGCGTGCCTGCTAAAAAGTTATTCCCATGGTTGGATTAAACTGCTACAGAGCCTATCAATTATCAACCCTCTGATTCTCTCCCTCTCTGTCTGTGTGTTCAACATTGTTATGCTACATGTTACTTGGCCCCAGGTTTGGTGTTTGTTCATTTTTAATTAATTTAGCAATTTACACCTTTAAGCACAATCAGCTCTAATAATGAAGGTCTAAAATGCATCATACAAAGTACTTCACACATAAAGCCAAAGATGGATAAAGGACTGTAATTAATAAATAACTAGATAAAACCAGCATTCAGTAAAAATAACAGCAGCAACGACGAAAATGCTATCATGAATATCATCACTTAACAGTGAGTAGACACCAGAGACAGAATTATAAATAGATTAAAGCTCTTACTTGGTATGAGCCTGAATAAGTGAAACAGAATTAAATACACAAATATATATAGACAAATCAAATATTAAAACTCAATTAAAAGCCAGATTAAAAAAAGGTAAAGTGCGATAAATAATTCAACAGATACCAAACAAATAGAGCTCAATTAAAAGTCAGACTGGAGGTGTTGAGTTTGTTTTTTCACATATTTAAAGTTGCAATACAAAAAAGTGTTTCCCTTCAATGAGCTCTTTTACAGTACAACATCTGCCAGCAGCCACTTGAGTTTAATTATACTTTTTTCTAGGGTTATGTTTAGACACTCACAGCACTTGGTTCAGGTTAGAGATACACTGTGGTCAAGGTGTACTACTGAAAAACAACACTGAGCACGGGATCATGATGGGTTTATTTTATTAACACTGAAACAAAACACTCACCTGCTTTGCAGTGTGTAAGTCCTGTTTTTGTGCATCACGCATCCACCACAGCCACCTTCCTAGAATGCTCTCTTACCTTAGTTAATACTCGTCTTATCCAAACATAATGGGCAAAGCAACAATAGCATACTGTAAATGTAGTTTCCTGAAGACAGAGTTGAAGATCAGGTAATACAGAAGTCTTCATTGTGTTGGAATGGTGCCTTTTACCGCGCCATCAAAAACAAAACTGGATCTTGTGTGTGGTCGTCAGGGGGCAGTCGTTTTCTAGATTCAACACTACACGATTATACTAATACCAATACTTTTTTTAGAAGTGTTTTTGGAGCATGTGTTACGAAAAACGGAGTGACAATAGGAACTAAGGGAGTGAGAGAGAGAGGTCCCTGTGCAGCAGTCCCAAGCGTTCAAGTCCAAGTCGAGTCCGAGGCTTCCAAGTAGAGAACCCATTATCTGAGTCCGAGACTGAGTCCAAGTGCAGGCGTCTAATAAACTCTAAAATACCTGCAACTCACCTGCTATTACTCCCCGTTAGTCCAATCCACAGTGACATGACTATAATCTGCGCATCACCACAACACACCCAAAGCTGCGTACACATATCTACAAGTTTAGAGTCGCAGTAACGTAGCTGTACATTAAACTTTGGTTAAATTAACATCTCACATCATCCCAGTATGTGGATATTCTTTTTGTGCACTCTAACTACACTTTGCTGTAAAATCTTTGAAAGTAAAACGCACGATACGAGGCGCCTCTTTACGTATCCCAGCTCTTCTGAGTAAATTCTTATTAAAAACAATGAAACATTTCTCTCCACCTTCCAAGTCCGAATGCTGTCAATGTCCGAGTCTGAGGCCAAGTCAGAGTCATCAGTGCTCGAGCCCAAGTCGAGTCACGAGTCCTGGACTTGAGTCCTACAACACTGCTGTGCAGACTGGAGATTTTTATACCCCTGCAATTAATCTTAGGACCTAAACCTCAGTGGCATCCTAAACTTCACCAAGAATTCATTTTTCTTCATCAGGCACTTTAAGCACTGGAGCTCTGCCTGCCTAAAAAATAAAAAAAGACAGATAATGAACATCTTTATGATACATGTGTCTTGTTTGGAGTGACAGCACAATTACGTTTGAAACCTGCCTGCATGACTTTAATTGGATGTTCACACATTGTTTAAAAAATCTGACATTCAGTCATAGAAAATGTAATTAATAATGTAATCTTTAATTAAATCTAAGTTTTCATATTAGGACTTTATTCGGGTGTTCTGTTGGATTAGTTGCGCAGAGTGATAATGCACTGTGCTGGATTTGATTTTTGAATGTTATTACTCTTAAATCAACAGATTCCCTGGATCGTTCTTCAGACAACATTGTGTCTTCTAAATAAAAAAGGGGCATTTATTTCTATCCTCAGCTCACCCACAAGTCAGTCTCTAACTGTGTCCCTGTTTGTACACAAACTCAAACAAGCTAAATTCATGTTTGGCTCAATTTCTGTGTCACAATCTGTTCAAATTTTCCATTCCTGTAAATTTACTCCTTTAGTCTCTCCGCCTGATGCCCATGTATGCACAGTTGCTACACTAGGATATTAAAAGCAACACAGTTGTGTTTAGTTCTTTATTGGAAAAGCAGCTTTTCCCCAAGCATTTTTATCCATGGGCTTGTCACTGCTGGTAGACTGAGGACTGAGCTGTCCGTACAAGCACCGTGGACAAAAGCTGCAGTAACCCAGAAAGAAGTCTGCTGTGTGAAATCACTGCTCAAGAGACGGCACAGCTCAGTGATCAAGGCTCTATCCAGGTGGAAATGATGGATGCACGGGGCATCAGTTAAACTCAGCACATTTAAAACATTTCCTGACACCCTCTGTACGCCCCGGTAGCCCTGTCTCCCTTGATGATCCTTTTGTAAACGTGAATACATTAGAGGCGGGGCCCATCATGTTTGCTTAGATTACAAGTACAAGTACAATTTTCCTGACGTGACAATAAGGGTCTTACTCGATATATTTGGAGTTCATTAGTGTGCAAATTGCTACCAGAGGAATGTATGAAGCGTACAAATGGACCCAAGTAGCATCAAAGTCCAAACACTGTTTTACATATTCATCAATACAAGGTCATAACTTTGCAGGAGGCCACTTATTCCCATTTGTACGTGCAGGAAGGGAGTCAGCTCAGCGTGCGGCTTGGCCTAACGTTTCATAAGATGCCGCTGCAGGTGCCCCTCTGAGATCATTTTGGATCATGTCTGGAAACTGTTTCTCTTGCTTAGTGGTTTCATGTGCAGTTAAAGTCGGTGATGTAGTATCAACAGTGCAACGGTGAACTTTGTGTGCTGCTTCTCCGGTCTCTGCAAGTGTTGCGAGTAAACAGTAATCTACTATAGCTGAACAAACAAAAAAAAGATTGAGGACTACAGATACAACTTCAAAAATAAGTGAAAATCCAAAGAAAAAGAAACAAATTTCAAGCTCAGATGAAGGCAAGCAGTCTAAAAAGGAAAGCGAGTGTCGGCGAGGTAAATCAGGAGTTACAACTGGAACCAACCGTGGACATCACACAGCTGGGAAGTGTGCTCCCGCGATTACCATTTATCGCCATAGGTGCCGCCAAAGACAACAAAACTGAGATCGCAGAGATTACAACTTTAAAGTTTCACACTGGTGTTTGATGTCCAAAGGCATTAAATGTTAATGTTTCTCAGCTGGCTTTATATTAAACTTTCAACCATGCGTTACTGAACTATTTTCACTTCTTCTTAGAAATCTTTCTGCGTGTTGCATGTATTGTTGCTAACTTGAGCATGGCGCCCTGCACATGCAAAACATAGGGCTGCTGACCAAAAGCTGTTTATGACAAGCTGGGAGTGACAACCTGTGTATTTTTATGATCCCATCCAATCACAGGCCTTGGAGTAGTTATAAAAGTTGAAGGAACACACAGCGAGAGCTGCAGGACTTGTTCCTGGCTGGAATGAAAACAGTCAGTTACTGCATGAGAGAGAAACTCTAAAGCTGGACTCTGAAATCCCTCACAGGGGAATTGGCAGGAGCCTCCTAATAAGCACTCTCTTTCTGAACAAAAGGCAAGAGTGATATAGGTGAGGTGTAGAACCAAACAGGCTGTTTCTTTTTACCTCCTGCCAGCTAATTGATGACCTAGATGGTTGGAGGGAAAAGCTGTATAACTCACTGTTAAAGGAGAACATGGAGAGGGGGGGCAGCATTGCTCTCCTTTTGTCTGCCTGACCATCTGCAGCTGCTGGTGGAATTATGTTTAACTCGTGTAAAGGTTGTATGACTAATATGTGTGTCTGCACATGGCATACCTCATAGACACAGTAATGCATAACATTTGGTTTTATGTATACAAAGCTGCGACCTTGTGAGGTAATCTAAGGTAGGATTCCTTTGATGGATGCGACATGCCAAAGGTACTCAAGATCAATGTTAGCTCACACCATCACTTTATGATAATGTTGCACGTTGAATATTTCAGTACAAACACTTGGTTACATGCAGTCCAACCTGTGCAGGAAATGTTCTGAACTGATATCAGAGGAGTTCTGATTTCTTTAAAGAAAATTGGCAGAAGCTATCGGCTATATGGCCTAAAAATACTGTACATGTCTGATACTGTAATTCCTTTTCTGAGTTTAAAGGGGAGCTCCAATTATACACTTCAAAGTGAATGTACGGGTCATGGGGAGGGGAGGACTACTGTGGGAAACAGATGCTTTAACTTCTGTATCTCTGGAGGTATCTCTAGCCAGTCTGCGAATATGTCTCATATTAACTACTCTGCGAAGTTGACATTGCTTAGCTGAGGTAGCTGTGAGCTCAACCTAGTAACTAAAATTCAGGCTGTCTTTGCTTGTGCTTCATCGATTCTGACCAGTGTTTGTAAAAAATAATATATCATAGTGAATTCATTTGTCGGGCACACCAGTCTCTGCAGTCATCCGGCTAATAAAAGCTTCCAAAAGCACCTTTAAAGAATGAAGGTTGATTGCAGAAGCCGGCTGTATTTATTATTACTTGGGCTGCAGCTCATTATAAATACAACAGCTAATTCTTTGATTATACTGAAGATTATTTCTAATGACAGGATTAATTTCATTAATGCACTAATATGCAGTTAAGCACTTAATAAGTAAATGTATTTTTGTATCTGCAACAACATCTGTACTGTTACTTTAAGCCATTTTCACGCAGATCATCTTCATGCAAAAACTTTAACCCCTTGAAAAGGTGACACAGTGAACCTGGGACAAAACGTCTCTCAGTGAAGTATGCAAAAACGCCTCCGCACTGATTTTATCGAGACGCGCGCAGGAAAAACTGCTGATGAGCTTTCATTAGCGTCAGTCGCTGGTTGAGCTCGATGTGATTGACACAAGAAATGTCTTTGCTCTTTATCTCAAACACACAGATTCTGATTGATCCTCGCTCTCCCTCTCTCTTCTGCAGTTTAACTTTGTCGGCAAACTCCTCGGGCCACGCGGGAACTCGTTAAAGAGACTACAGGAGGACACTCTCACAAAGATGTCAATTCTGGGAAAAGGATCCATGAGAGACAAAGAAAAGGTAACACTCCACCCTGTTTTTCATTTCTGGCCCTGCTTTCTTTGCTCTTTTCACTCTTTTACCTCCACGTCTTTTCATCTCGGCCTGCTGCGGCAAGTCTGTCACGCGGTTACAAGTGAAGGGGGGCTGGACCTGGCTTTCATATGAAGAAAGGGGGACTTTAATAAGGAGATCCAGTGGAATTCCAACTAGAAGAATAATTTCTAAATGACTGATGCACTGAGTGTCCAATGGCTCTTGTTCTGTTCAATAGTTTGTTTTAGTTCAGGAATAGTTTTTAACATGTAGCTTCTCAACAACAAAATCATTAAACTATTGCAGAAATTTAAATGTAAAACATCTTATTAAGCTGGTTTTCTGTCAAACAAATACTTCTCTTAACTATGCAGCTTTTATGTCACAGCTTTTTACAATGTTACAATGCTACACTTTCATTTAGCAGACGCTTTTGTCCGAAGCAATGTACATCTGAGAGTTAACGATCTATGCATTCATACCCGATGGCTATGCCACAGGGAGCAATTTGGGGTTCAGTGTCTTGCCCAAGGACACGTCGACCTGCGACTGCAGCAGTCAGGGGTTGAACTGCCAACCTTCTGATTGAGAGACGACAACTCTACCACTGAGCCACAGCTGGACTTTTTACTTGTTTCAGACTTTTTAGCCCATAAATAAGATTGTATAACTGGTACCAGAGATATTAGAACTAAAAGGACCAGAATTAAAGCTGTCTGATGAACACAGAAAAGTACAAAACTGCTTTGAAGTAAGATTTTCTTTTTGCCGTTATATTATGAGTCTTACACCACAGCACATCAATAATGTACTCTTTAATACAAACAGAATACGGACACTTTTCATATCTCTTGAACACACCATAACACAAGTTATGTGACCTAATGTACAATGCTGTTACATCCCTCACAAGGACTTTGGTTTATACATACATTTTATAGATTTGCCTGGGATTATTCGCTTTTCTAGCACAAGCAGATTTATCAGATAATCTATTTCAGGCACAATTTAGTATTTTTCTCTGTGAATTATTTCAGGAAGATGCAATAGTGTCGGATGCTTTAATTTCAGCATATTTTCCTACATACTGAGGAAATATTTAAACATTGTTTTTGTATGAGACAAATGTCATTCTTTAAGGCTTCGCAGCACTTGCTAAAGATATCTCCGGGTCCTTTGAAACCAGATAGTTCGACTTCAACAATCTTATGTTGTCGGCAGAAAGTTATTATTATTTGATGCAACTTTTCTCCATTTTGTTGCCTTCTTTCTCTGTGTTCTCGGGAGCTGATTTAAACAGCAGCTAGTTTGCGATGCAGTTGATACATTTTAGATAATAAGAAAATTGAAACTCTTTGAAAACCTTTAAACTTTCTCACTCTTAAAAATATAATCGCACAAGCATTTAGATTTTTCTCTCTTGTCACCATAACTTCAGCTGCATGTTTGGATGTTTGTTGCATTTTAAATTCGCTGCAGATCAGATCACCCCAGTAACTCCAACTACTTTTGACTGACAGCTCGTGGGTAACATGGACCGCATAAGATTTTGAAAAAAAACAGTTTCATCTTGAAAACAAATTTCAAAAGTTTATGGAAATGCGGATGATCTCGGGGCTCGCCAAAACATGTCTCACATCTTTCAAAGGCTGCTCTCCCATCGTAAACAAAACACACAAATCACGAGCCGACTGTACGCACACATCAATCTGTCTCGTATATGAAACATCCTCTGATTTAAACACAGATGATAAAAAGAGTATCTTATTAAAAGGTTCAAACTTGAAAATTCACACACAATCCACTTTAATGACCTCAATCATCAGTCGCCGCTACATAAAGAGGGGATATAAATGTGAGGTCTTTAGCAGCAGAATTGACGGCAGACTGGACTGGTGAGCAGAGAATAAATCGACTTCACTTGGCTGGTCTGCGTCTCTCCTCTCCCTCTGTTTGTCGAGGCTGATTTGTTGGCGGCGATGATCCTCCGTATCATACAGCGCATTCCTTTTGATTACTGTGATCAATAGTCTTTGAGAACCTGGAGAAAAGATCTGTCATGGAGATGTGCTGACCTCGGCAGCCCTAACCTGTCTGCACAAACCCACCAGGGGATTTATGACGGACAGCTCTCTATCGAGGACACGCCGTGCAGCGCTGCTTCCTCTTTTTAAGGGGATACACCCTGACTCCAAAAGTAGTATTTTATCTTCAGCTGGCTGCTGACTTTCTGTTTTCAGCTGCACAAAATGTGTCATCATAATTTTCAGCCCTTGAAATTCCTCTTGTAGGTCAAAAAGCTGCAGAGGAAAACGAGAGTCTCCTTTCAAAGCTTTTTCAAGTCCGGTAAAAACAAAGACGTCATTCTGCAGTGAGTGAGACACTGTCGCCTTTAAAGACACGTTTCTATTTATATGAATATATTTTTTATAAAAGTACATCCTGCTCTGCATGTCTGGGTACAAAGAAAAGGAAAAAATGTACAGTTCCCACCCTGTGGAACTCATTAGACAGAGATGTAATTGTCGTCTTGCTGCTCAGTACAATAGATGTGTTGGAGGATGAAACTCTACAATGCTCAGTACATTCCCTTTTAAGCTCTTACATACGGCGGATTCGCTGCAAAGAGCCGGGATAATTGCTCAGATATTTGCTGCTGCGCCACCTTGATCTTGTGTTGACAAGAATGTGAGAGCAGAGAGGTTGAAAGGCACCGAGCTGCCTGAGTCAGAGTCTCCCTGCCTGGTTATGGCACCTCGGCTGTCCTGCCGCTGTCAGAGCAGGATGATGTAAAGGCATCCGTGTTCCGCGCCCCCTCCTCGTTAGCGACGTGATTAACTCATCCATTTTCCTTCCCTGGGACTTGTACTCCCTCTTTAATTTTCCTGATAGACAAAACAATCACATTGTCTCCGTTTCACTTTCGGTAAGTCCTGCGTCGGCTCTAATTGCCAGCTGCTGAGAAACACCTTCATTGACTGCAAGGTGTGGTCTGTCTGAGCATCGTCCTACACCAAAGAATTAACCCATCTGTGTTTGCTTGCAAATAACATGTAGGTCTGTAGGCTGTTAAAGATCCAGGGCTAATATGACATATGACATATAACATCATCATATGAATTGATGCTGCTCCATGTGATTGTATAGTATATGGTTTATCTAAAGCTGTTGACCATACGTTTTTGCCATGTTCTTAAATTCCATTTCCATTGTCTTAATTTCGTTTGCATCGTCACTAAAGGTGTCACAGGTGTTGCCAGGATTTCAAGACTTCCTGTTTAATGCCCTTTGTGTCTCTCTTTGGAGCTATGACGCACATGAAGTGATGCAAGTGTGGTTCATTTGATATCAGTGCAATTACAGTGTTAGTATAGTGTGATGAGAAGTAGCCAACATTTTTGAACATAGAAAAAAAATGCCATCTAGTTGCACCAGCATAGTCAAAAGGAAATCCATTCAACCAGGCCAGGTACAAACCCCTGAGCTATGAGCCAAAGCCACCAATGATGGAAACTAAATACATATAAAATACAGGTGTGAATGGGTGCACTGAAGCTGAAGGGAGTGGAGTTTTTGATGAAATAGTCACTATTGCAATACTTTAGGGCTTTGCTAGTATTAATTGTTTGATATGGTACTTGAAATATGAGTTTAACAACTAAGATTTTTAAATTAAAAACACAGTCAAATAACAGCATTTACACAATGTTGGCCAAAAATATGCTCTGGAAGTTAAAACAAAACCAGATAAATGCAGGCTCATTAAAATCAATTAGCTAATAGTATAGGCAATACTTAAAAAGTCAAAAAAAGACTGTATCTAAAGACAGGTGATTAAATATCTATATATAGATTGAATTGTATTCAATGAGCTATGTTTGGATTTAAGAGTGTTAAATGATGAGCAGTGATTGTACAGTAAATCTGAAGGGTGCAGAGATGGAAGATTGGCTTTGATTGCCGCAAGGCATTGTTCTAAAACTATTTATATCCAAATCAAGCACCACTTTGTATCTGAACCTCATGTTAACAAAACTTTACAAGGAGTCAGAGGTCTTTAGATACACACTGAAGCTGTCAAATATAAAAACTCATTTTACTTTACTGTCATTATTGTGATGAGATAAGAAAAACTATGATATATGAAATATATGTTCCAAATCCTGAGACGTGTTGGTTAATTGGCAACATAAGAATGAGATGCTTGTTTACTATTTCCACTTAAACTTACTTTAATTTCTACAGCTTGAAGAAAACTTCCTTCCTTTTTTTTTGGGTGAAAATGATTTTAAATTTCTGTTGCTACTTTAGTTTCTGGTCTCTTTTTCTAAAATAATGTTGTTTTAAAAGCCTGTTTATGGGACATGACACAAAAATAAAATCAAATAATTAAAATCAATAATCAAATCTTAATTTTCTGTTAAAAAACAAACAAACAACAGCTTTTGTCAAAAAATGACAATAATACAGGCATCGATGCCTCATGACCTTTGCTGATGATTTCAACTTGCTGTTAGGTTAAGAACAGTGATTGGTCAGTAGGTGTGAGGGTTCTAGACGTGGAACAGGAGCTGAGGAGATGGGATATATAAACTGGAGCCGGTCTTTGCAGCGCTTTAGAGAGAAATGAGAGAATCTAAAAAAATCAATTCTGTATATAACTGGTGACCAGCGGAGGGACGCCTGTAAAGGGCAGATACAGTAGAGCCTCTTGGAACTGATGAGGACTACTACAAGCTATAAGATACTTTTGTTGACCTGAATGATTCATTAACTAATGGGTCAGTTGATTCAAATTACACTTAATGCCAAATGCTTGATTTATATTATATTATATTCTTTTTGACATATTGTAGACTAAAAGATTAATCAATGTTAAAAATTATTAATTATAATTGATAATTAATAATAATTAATATATATTAAAAACAATCATTAGTGCAACCCAGTTTACAGTTCAAGCATTCAGTTTGATGCGTCACCTCTCACCCGGACAGGCTGATAGAATTTGGCCCCTGTCTTGTCTGTCCTTAATTTCATTTGAAAGTGAAAGCTCGGAGCTCGACATTATTCTTTACCTTTAGGCTCCTCCTGCAGTAGCTCCGGTGTGCAGAGCGTCGTGGCCTTCTGTTTCCAGGATGAACGGCTTTTCATAAGCAGATTTACAGAGGAAAAAATGTAAACAGGAGGAAGATGCTGCCAATAGATATGAGGAACAGACAGCTGTAATCTCTCACCGTGGGCTGCTCAGCTGCTAAAGAACTCTGCTGGATCACGGATGCTTCTTATCAGCGCTGGGAGAGGGACCCCAATGCATGAAAACTGCTATTATATCTAAAATATTATATGCAAATGATGTGGTCACACATGCAGATTGGTGTCATACTAAGAAAGATATCTGCTAGGTATAACAGTGGCACATTAAATAGACGGAAAGATGTGAAGATGAAGCAAAAAAACAAATGGGTTTTAAGATGACTCAGATGAGTAATGCCGACATGAGACTGGACTGTCCGATTTCTGGCTGATGATATAGTTAAAGCGCAAGATAATGATTGTTTTGCATATCTTGCTTTCATGCAAATATGCAAAGGAGCACATGAAAGGAACGAGGAGAGACAGATCTGCAAGCAGCCGTCTCTTCCCAACACCCTGCTAACACTCCCCGCTCGACACCGGCAGCTCCGTCAGCCGGGTGCTGTGCGCAAAGGAGCCCTCTGCTCGTAAAGTACAGATTTATGAGGGAAATTAACATATCATTAACATACCACAGGCTCTCTTAAAAGAAGGTTATTTATAATTAGGTGACATCAGAGACACTGGCTTGCATGGTGCTGGAGAGGGAGAAGGGGAAGAGGAAGTTGCCGCCACTGGAAAGGCCCCGGAGAAGACTTTTTTTCTTTTTTTGTTGAAAAGAAGAAACTGGGACGCCAAACCTGTTGTTTCCTTTGTGTAATGTGTGCGGGAGACATTTGGGGGTTTTGCTGTCCTATTTCTCGCCATCAATAACATTATACTGGCCTGCTTCTGTCGGGCCCGAATGGCCTGTGCAGCCCCCCACTGTTTACATGGTATGTTTTTCTGTTGCATTCTAAATGATCTGCGCTTCTGCAGGCAAGTGAGGAGCGAGAGAGAGGAGCGAGTTACAGCTGCTCTACTTTTACAAGCTTGAGTATATAGCAACAAAACAGCATATATATGATCTTTAACAGTCAGTCAGAACATACAATAATGCTGTTGAAACCTTAAATCTGTAACTTTCTGTATAGAAAGCGTTTCACACTGATGTTGGAACTCCAGTTAAGATGGCGAGTCGTTGTGGAAGCCTGCTGTTTATTTGAATAAGCTAATGAAAACATAGCATTTTCTCCCACTAGGTTTAAGTTGTCGAGTGTAATGCATGAAAATAAAGATGTCATGTGTAATGTAAGTATGGTACAGCAGTTGTTTTGAACAGACTTTATTGGCAGTGCCAGCCACGACAAGTCTGACCTGACAAGCTGATCGACATCTTTCAATCCACATCAGACGCTTTGGGAAACTCCCCCATACAGACGGATGAATCATTTTATTTACAGTATATTGACAGCGTTTAGATATTGACACTCTGGATCAGCTCTTAAAACTACTTTTTGGCACTGATAATTTGGAGTAGGAAACATAATGTTGTTTGTCCTATATAGATTTTGAGCACAAGTTAAATTCGACAATATATTATCAAAAAAGTCGATAACGTCCCACCAATCAACACTGCATATATCATTAATAAGAGAATATCCAGATGTGAGATCTGGTGGATAACATTGTGGAAATATGTTGTATGAATGTCTGATGCACTGTTCTGGATGCACATTATTATAGGCACATTATTGGTATCTGCAGATACTGGCTTGAAAATGATATTAACATATGTCATTTTCTGCCGATATTTTCCGCCGATAAAACAACGCTTTAATTGCACCTAAATGCTCGATGATTCCCTAAAAGAGCTACGACACTGCATGCACCACGCCGCTTCCATCAAGCGGGAAGAAGGGTGCAAGATGTTTATGGTATGGCCGTTTTTCAAAGTTTCCGAAGGGACAGCAAGGCTTATTTCATTTTACGTATTTGTTCTGTGCAATAGGTAAAATCTGCCCTAGTTTTGACTTTTGTCAGGATTGTCTCAGGGAGAGCATCATCCAAGCCTAAGTCGTATGAATATTACAGTTTGATTTGAAAGAAAATGTTACATACAAAAAATATGACGTTTTGTACATAACCTCAGTTAGTAGTTTTCTTATATCGCCTTTGAATGTGCACATTTTGAAAAGCACTGTATTATGTTATTTCTGCATCTGCCATCGGCCACTTCAATAAGAGCAGGCATGATATCAACTCAGCTACAGGGGAGACTTGATGTTCTTTGCAATTAGGCAATTAGAAAAAAAACATGTGCCTAATCGGTAACAAAATCGGCAGTTGGCAAAAAAAAATATTTTGCATCCCTAGTTCTGTGGCTTGTGACAAGGATTTGGCAGGGACTACATGGCGGGATTATTTGGTAAATAATGCCAACACCAAGAAAACATGTCAGATATAATATGAATGCTATCCAACGTTTCCCCTTGAACTGCAAGCGCCCCACAACTTCTTACCCCATCAGCAAGAGTCCCCGATGAAGATTCTTTCATAAATCTATATGAAATATGTTTCATAGCTAATGTAGTCTACAGTTAGGAAGTAAATATTAAAAGTGTGTCAAGCACATGGCTGCACCGAGAGAGAAAGCACACTGAGTACAAGCCAGGTTATTATAAGTAGTTAATCACATGCACAATAATATTTTGGGCAAAAGTGGCCCTCATAATGATCAGATATGGCCACCGGCCCATAGTTAGCTAAGCTCACATAAGTGACTCGCCAAAATCTATCATCCTAGCTTGCTAGAAAAACAGAGACATAGTTATCTTCAGTCAAGTGCTTAATATCACTTAAAATGCACTAGACTGTAACCAAAAACCTTTTATCAAATCATTGTGTAACGATGATGTTTCCATCGGCATCAGTTAAAAAAAGTCTACAGCCTGCTCGTGGCTCTAAAGCTGCAACGTTCATACTGCAGCTATTGTTCACCATTAATATCGACACCAAAACGATGGGACATGTTTCAGTCAATCATGTACATGTGGAGATATCACTGGGAATATTTGACACTTGTGTTGCTTATGGACAGGTTGGGGTCAGACACATTAATCTTCTGGGCAACATGAATATCTGTACCAAATTCTGTGACAATCCATGTGACAGTAGTCGAGATATTTCAGTCTGGACCAAAGTAATGACCTCATCGACTGGCCAATACTTGCAGGTTGCCCCAGAATCATTCTGGTCAAAAGAAAATAGTGTTTCTGAGAGTAGTGCAACCTTAGAAGCAAATATGTTTAGTTAAGTTAAACAAGATACCCTCTATTTATTTATTTATCTATGTGTGCTTTTTTAAGATAACAATCCTTCAGATCCTTGTTTTTAATTCTGACTCTTTCATGCAGTTTGTTAATTGCTGCAGTTTTTGGCACTTCACTTCCCAGCTTCCCAAGAACCACCTGCCAGTAAAGTACAGTGTGTCCAATCGTTTGATGCCTTGTCTTTTTTTTTACACTTTCCGTTGATGAGGATGGCTGCTGTCTACAAGTCTTGTAATGTTGCAATTAATTTAGAAAGATATGTCATAAAGATAGAGAAATGATGTAGTGTAAATGTCCAAAAAAGAAAAGGTTTTGCTTAAAGTTTGACATAATTCTTGATATTTTAACTTTTAAATGTGTTCCCTTTTCAACTGAATTCTTGATTTTTTTATTTTTTTTTAACCATGCCTGGACCTAATTCTGTAATACTATCATAATACATTCAATTCAACCTATTTAGTCAAGTTATTTAGTTAGGCTGAGGACAATTTTTAAACAAGCCTGTCACCTTTTTACTGAACTACTCTTTAAATCTCTAGACAACCACTCTTGGTCCATGTTGAGTCAAATACAAATACAAACTGGTATTTGTCCACATTAATGATTTTATTTTTAAAATGCTGTATTTCTAAACAAATATCCAGTCCTAAACCTTATCAAATATGTTTCTGCCTCCCACAGTTGTTGAATGTATTTTAATGAATCTACAGTCATCATGCAGATGAGATAAAATGCAACAAGCAGAGCAGAGGGGATGATGAAGTGTATGCAAGCACACACTTAATCTGTACATTTGTTATGAGGACAGGCAGCTGTGTGAGGACAAAAGCTATCTGTTAGATGTGACAGCCGCAGTCGGCAGGATTGTAGGATTGCCAGTTTGCAGACTAAAGTTAACAAGAACCCACATAAATATTTTCTCTCCGTCTTTCTGTTACTCTGCCGCATTCAAGCATTCAACCTCATTATGTAACAGTTATGGAAAAACTCTGCAGTGAATCCTCACGCAAATACAAAAAAAGAAGATAAATGTTCCTGACTGTGACGGCTAACCCCTGCTCACTCCCCTGTCAGAAGATATATGATACCAAACTTTTCTTTTTGTACCATCAGGAAGAAGAGCTACGGCAGAGCGGCGAGGCCAAATATCACCACCTGAACGAAGACCTGCATGTGCTCATCGAGGTGTTCGCCCCGCCGGCTGAGGCCTACGCCAGGATGGGTCACGCTCTGGAGGAGATCAAGAAGTTCCTCATACCAGTAAGTTACCTTGTTTCCACACACACTTTTCTCTCTCTGGCTTTCCCTTTTCTCCTCCTGAGTCTCTCTTCTGCTGCTCTTTGGCCCCAGCCAACTCATTTCCTGCCTGTCCACAGTGAAACCAGTGAGTAACAGCAGAAACAACCTGCTCTTTCACACTCTCTCTTTGTCTGTTACTTGTGCTGTAAATTCTGTTTGCGCCGTCGGAGTGTGTTTGTGTGTGTGGAAGCGTCTGATTCAGTGTGTGTGATCCTCGGTGGGAAGTCGTGGGTGTAACTGGAATAAAAGAGCGCAGGAGGGAATCTCTGCACGGGCCAAACCCTCTTTGGCAGCAGCATGCAGCATGGAGCTTATTTACTCTTCCTCCATTCATTATGTATGATATCTCAAATGCTCAGAGCTATGATGATTTACATCTTACCATTAATTATGTGCAGACCCCTCCCCCACAACCCCCTTTTTCTGTTTTCCTAATGCTGCACTAAAACATATTTATTGATAAAGCGGACACATGACAATCATATCAATCGTTTTATGATAAAAGACGTATTTCCTTGTTAATTATGTATTTTAATTCAGCAGCAGAAAACAACTGTGTTAGAAGATAAAGGCAAATGGGGTCTCGAGGACTTATCAGCAGGCGATCTGAAATGTTTTGCTGCCTCAGGAACAGCGGTCACGGCAGCACTGTAAAGTACATTAATTAGATATTCCCGGGGCTGTAGCCCTGGAGATAAAGAACGAAATTTAATACAGTGTAATTGAAAGCGAGTCTATTGCTGTCTGCATGTGTGTGTGCGAGTGTAACATGCTGCCTCTCTCTGTGCAGGATTACAATGATGAGATCAGACAGGCCCAGCTGCAGGAGCTCACATACCTGAACGGCGGCTCGGAGGATGCCAAGGTGCCGTCGGTGAGGGGCAAGTCAGCCGCCCGTGGAAGAGGGACACCTGTTCCAGGGCCTCCCAGGTAACTACCTTCCAAGTGTGTGTGTGTGTGCAAGATGTTGTGTAAGCACTTTACTTTAGCTGGGGAATGGGTATTATTTACAGTTAAGGGGCTACTTGGAAGGCTCGTGGATGTGTTCAGTATCCTTTTGCCTTTTCTAAGATAATGGTGTCATTTGGAGTTACAGCACATTAGGGGCTGCCTCTGTCTGCTGCAATTAAAGCAGAACAAAAAAAGAAGTGGATGTCATATTAAAGTTTCCATGTTCTGCACCTTATTTCTTAACAGAACTCTTTTGTTTTAGGTTCAAATGCTTAAACAATGGCGGCCAGATTTAGTCGCCTTACTAAATTTGTCTGAGCAAATTTTGGCTGCAGCTCTCAATGTGGGTAAGACGTGCATGTGTTGACTAAGACAGCAGCTCATTACACAGTCAGCTCCTGGACTGATTCTGGGACTGCCATCCTGACGCATGCCGCGAGTAAAGGAGAGTTCATTCAGTGCTGGGGTTTCTTAAATAAGGCAAAAAAATACACAAGTGATCTGGTCTCTAGAATGTTCACTTTAACAGTAGATATACTTTTTATGGAATAACGAGAATAATGTTATTACTCATGAAGTTATAATACAACAATCTTTTTAATCTATTATTATCACATCAACTTAAGACAAACAAACTTGAAATGAAAAAGAGATGGATTAATAATAGAGCAGGCGGTCCGTCAGCTCACAGTGCAGTTTGAGGAGGAGATGGTGTTGATACAGTGGATGCTTCTCTAAGATACTGAGGTAAACACGCTCAAGTGCCTTAAGGGAACATCTTATCAAAAAACAGAACCGTGCTGTTGCTTTCTGTTTTCAGTTTAAAGTTATAATCTCGGACATCTCAGTTTCGTTCTCTTTGGCGGCACCTATGGCGATCAACGGTAATTGTGGGAGCACACTTCCCAGATATCCAGACAGCGTTGCATGTGTGACGTCCACGGTTGGCTCCAGTTGTAACTCTCGATTTTGACGGTCGCTTCCTCGGTCGCTTTCCTTTTTAGACTGCCTTCATCTTTGTTTCTTTCAACTATTTTTGAAGTTGTATCTGTAGTCATCGATCTTTTCTTTGTTTGTTCAGCCATAGTGGATTACTGTTTACTCGCAACACACTCGCACACTGCAAAAACAGCCGACCACCACTGTTGGGTGATGGAAAATGCGTCGGTAACTGGGTAACAGTCGCACCAGACACCTGGTCAATAATACTGCAAATGCAAAGGCTTTCATCAGTGGGCCATAGGATCAATCACCGTTGTGTTATTTCATTAACAGATAGATAGTGATTCAACAGACATTTATTTACATGATTATTACTTTCATGAGCACAAGCACACACTCCTCTCTACCTGGTCATTTACTACAACATAATATCATATGTTGATTGAAGTATTGCTCTGTGTAGAGAGGCAGTTGACTGACAAAAGGATGGCAGAGGACCATTAAAGTCATGCAGCATTAAAAGGATTCAGACAGAGTGCAGACGGCTTCTGGCCAGAACATAAAAAACAACAGTAGAACAAGATGACAGGACCTCGTATGAGGAGAAACCATTGACATTAGTCTGTGATGTCCAGCTCTTGTCCAATGCAACTACTGTCTGCCAATACCTGCTTAGCTGTACTCAGTGCATTAAGCTTCATTGGTGAGCTTGTAAAATTGCCAGTGTAATCTGTATCCATGTTGTTATTGAGTTTATTACTGGTGGGAAGATTTCCTCACTTTGACCTCCCTAAAGCTGATCACTTGGTGCTAAAAAGTGCTGGAAGTAGGGCTGCACGATTTTGGCCAATATGATAGTGATGATTATTTTGATCAATATTGAGATCCCGATTATTAAACAAGATTATTTAAATTTATTTAAATGTACTTTCACATATAATAGACAGAGCGACGCAGTAGCAGTTCTATTTTGTGCTGTTTTCCAGCTCATGTACAAATTTTGCATCAAACTAAGACTTAAAATAAGGTTCTTTACCTGATTTGGTGCATCTTCTAGAGACAAAATGCAATGCAAATTCTATTGGTAATTTCGGTCTGTCTTTGGGAGTTGGGTGGATGGAGTGCCGCGCTATAAAGCGATGCTGTTATGGATGTCTGACTTGACTCTGGACAAGGACGGGGAGTAGCGATGTTATTCCTCTTGGCCTTCATGCACTCATCATACTGCCATTTTGGTGTTTTTTTCCGGTTGTGTTGCTATTCAGTACAGATGCAGGTTTAATGCACGTTGCATTGCATGTTACCTCCAAACAACCGATGACGAGCTGTTTCGGGGGGAGCAGTGTTTTGGTTTAACAGTTGACTTTCTCTCGTCCTGTTTTAGCGTAACAACAACCAGTGTTCAAAATGCGACCGAGTGTTAGTAGCCAATATGACACGTTTGCACAAACAACACTTCAGAGACGTAACAGATAAGTACATGTTGAGACTGTCATGAAAAACAACAAAGAGGCATTCACAAGGACAGCTACGTATTCTCTTCCCATTTTCAACAGCTGCTGTAACTATGACAACCACAGATGCATTTGGCTTTAAGTCCCCAGGTAACGTGGTCACTCATTGAGCTGAAACATCGGTCTGTTGTTTACTCCTCCACTCTAAACTGCGGCTGCAAGGTAGGCCCTCATGACTTGACAGGCCAGCTTCCCCAACGTGAAGCCTGATCCTCTCCATCGCCCCCTGGTGGACTGGCAGTTAGTTTAGGGAGCGCATGATTTGCTGTGCAGCTTTCTACGGGTGCAGGACGTATTTTAGACGTCATTATCAAAGGTAATAATTTTATAAATAGTGGGAAGCCAAAGTCGTGATCGGGATTAATATTTGATTAATTGTGCAGCCCTAGCAGGAATCAAAGTTTACATGCTGATATGAAATGATTCGATGAGGGCGTACTAGAATAAAAAAGCCAAACAGAGACTTCCTGTTTCATGTGATGGGTTAATTATCTTTATGTTGGTATCAAAAACAGGGTTTGATTTCATGATATCGTAAAGATTTAATCGTTTTAATGATAATGTTAAGTGTTGCATTTTATTGACAATAAACACTAAAGTGGTGGTTTGCAGCCATTTTGGCATCAACACTCCATCTAGACTAGAGTAAGAGGGAGGGAAGTTGTTTGACCAGATACAGCATCCACAAATAGGACACAGAAAATCTTGAAGTTGTTTAACAAATGCCTCTGGATCAAGTGCTAAACCCTTGTGTTGTCTTACGGCTCAAAAATGACCGCCGCCATGTTAAACAGCAGAGAAAAACACCTTTTTGATCTTTTTCAACTTGAAATTTAAAGACTTCTCCAAGAATGACCCAAACATTTGAAATAGTGAAACATTGTCTTTGTTTATATTTCCATGTGAGCTGTACACCAACAGCACACATGGTGGCACACCACAACGACCCGACAGTTCTAAAAGCATTTCAACATTCCAAGAGAACAACTGATTGAGACAAAAGTAAAACATTGTAGTGCAGGTGCATCTTGACCCCACTCGTGCTCTCAAGTTCAAAGGGTTTACAGGTAAAATAAACTAGATTTCAGACAACATAAAACATTTTTTCAAAGCACTGTTTGCCAATGGAGAATATCAAAGTGGTGTCATCTGCTATATAAGCTCACAAGAGTCCATCCAGTTCTCTCTTTGCTAAAGCCATGGCTACACATTTCAGTGTCACTTGAGGAACAGGAACCAGAGAACAATGATTTGGAAGAGGAAGATGTCTTTGAAGAAGATTCAGAAGAATACAACCCAACTATTTTGTTGCTTAAGTCTTCTTTTTTAGGATAATTTTTTTGGCCTCTCATGCCTCTATTGAGGAAGGACAGTGGATAGTGTCTGAAACAGGGGAAGATAGTGGGGGATGACACGTGGCAAAGGGCTATGTTCGTGTTGTCAGTGTTTCCTGTATACTGTATAAAATACAGTTGAAAGTATTTTCTGTACATGTCTGCCTTCTTTAGGAAATAAAAAGGCTATCTAATTGTAAAAAATAATCCTCACACCTTAAACAATAACAGTCACAATGATAATTATTACAATTAAGCTATACCTTAGTCAATACAAAATGTATGTCTGCTGTGTTGTACTAAAAACGAGTGGAGTTCATTCATTAAACACATGCTTTCTTCCCTGCAAAGATGGAAAAACTAGATATTCACAAAGTGTGTGACACATGACGAGTTGTTTCGTCATTTAAAGTACATTGTTGGTTTAAAATTCAATTAGGCTGCTTTATTTTAGGGGTTTAGCCAAGGCGGGTCATTTTTGACCTGAAGGACAAGGGGGTGTAAACAGAAAATAGGGACAACACGAGGGTTAAGTAGACATACATTCATTTGGGCAGGCATGGACCTCTGAGGCAAAGGGAAATAAGGAGAATATAAGTGTTTGCTCCGTGTTAAGCTGCCATACTTTACCTAACACTAGTGCCCATGTGTGCTGAAACAGCTCAGACTGGCCATTTAGTGAGGACGTATCCTTAGCAGAAAGACAGAATTGATAGTAAATATTGCCTAGTAATACCCAGTGATGCAATGTCTGGTGTCCATAAACATTAGCAAAGCAAAGCCACATTTGCATAAAAGCCTTTATATGCAAATGATCCCTGGTAGATGCTTGCCTCTCTACTATCCCTGCGAACCCACGCTAATTCCTGCTCCTCTGAGACCTCATAAGACTACAAATAAAAACACTCACGGCCATTAGAAGACACCGACACACACACGCACACGTACACACACTGCGTCAATGATGTGCTCGAAAAGAGAAAACACAACAAAAACGCAAAGAGTTGTGTTGCTTGTTCTTTGTGTTTACAAAAGAAAACACTCTCTTTCATCAGATCTGGAGATAAACAAGGTCACCGAGACGGGGTGTTTGTATTGCTCTGAGTCACAGTTTATTTAAATTACACTGTAATTAGAACTTACCATGTCTAATGTGAGTACGATAAGACAGAAGTCCTGCAGGCTCCCGAGCAGGAAGTCCGCACAGTTTCCAGCATCCTCACACTGTTGCTTTTGATCGATACAGACGCTCTGGATGGAGACTTTGTTGCTTGTCACGTATCCCTCTTTGCTTTCAGTTTCTTGGAGCCTTTGCTGGAAGAGAAGACCTGCTTTGAAAGAGGAATCGACTTTCAGTTCTCAATTTTGTTGTTGTTGTTGTTGTTTTTTCAGCTTGAGGGCAGTCTAGTTTCAATCAAGTAAACATCCTCCACTGTCCCTGTTAGTCAGAAAATTAGAGAGATTATTTCTTTTTTCTCCTCCTGCCCCAAATCTGTGATGTTCCACCAGTTTGCTGCGCGGCTCAGATGGAATGCATTGAAAAGAAAATGACCCAGAGAGCAACCTTTGTGGTTTTCTGCTGCTGCTTCAGATCAGTTAACTGCTTTTAACAGAAAGCTCAGCCGGTATAAAAAGCTCTGACAACATGTTACCGAGCCACAAGGTCGGACCGCCTTTGATTTCCAGCGCAGCAGCTTGACTTTTCTTCCATCTTGATGACAGTGCAGGTTAGACTCTGGGCTGGGTGTTTCATTCATCTAGATGACATCAGTGACACATACAGATCATATCTCACAGAGTTTAAAGCAGCTATTAGAAACTTTAATTTTGGGTCTATTTTGGCAGCTTTGTGGACAAAGAAACAGGTTATACAAAGTGCTTTTCATTGTTCTGTTAGTGAAAGAAAGATGCAACCTCTTATGACTTTTTTCCTGTTCAGCAGCTTTTTGCAGGATGGTAGCAAAGATACAAAGATGTGTTTACGTTTGTTTTTTATATTTATATTCCAAAGCAATGTTTTGTCTTCATTGATAGTAAGCCAAAAGCAAAACTAGCTCAGTATTAGTAAGGCCAATATAAATATTATACGATTTTACCAAGCGGCAACCTCCGGTGTTGAAAAATGAAGCCAATGCAGACGTGCAAAAAACTGCAGTTCCTCGAGTGGCCACTTGAGGCTGGCTCATTACAGCAGGTGGGAAAATGCTATTTTTAAAGCTGAAATAAAATGTTTACAGCCTGGTACAAATAACGGTTTTATTATAAATAGCTAATTTTATTGTTCAATATAACTGTACGGGGGGGGGGTTTGTAACACACCTGTTTTAATTATATTAAGCCTTAAATCATCGAGGCCAGCTCACTTGATTGACAGGTGGATCCTGCTGGCTGTCTGCTAGACGTTGACACAGACATACAGACACTGAACTTATAAACACAAATAATCTCTCTATGAGATTTATGGAACTTTAGGGCTGTGCAAGAAGTCTGAGCTCCAGCTTTTCAGTGAGTTATATTGTATTGATATATTTTTAGCACTAAGTAGCAGGTATACTGTTCTCGCTTTAGCTGCTTGTAAGCCTGTGCAGTGTTTATCAAACATTTATTTAATTGTCGGCCAGTAAACAGGAGTCACAAGTTGTTGGCTAAACTAGCTCATTCATTATTTATACAGTCTGTGGCTAATAACTACGCTAGCTAAGCTGAGGAGAATATAGCCTAGCTTCATAGCCGTAGCTGGCAGATTCATGCAGCCCATAGAGCTCAGCAATAGGCTTCAGCTCGGTCGCACTCCGCCTCTTTGCCAGCCTCTGGCATTTCCAATATGGCAATATGGTGATGTCACTGATACTACGTCCATTATTTATACGGTCTATGGATTTTACAGTAATGTGCACCCTGTGTGTGATGCACTATACACAGCCAGATGTAGCAATGTATGCTTGATAAATAAAACAGGTCTATAGCATATCTGTCAACAAGAAGGGGGAAGAGTCAGGATCTGTTTTGCATCCTTAACTGACCAAGGTTTGCGTAAGACACAGTTACAGAATGATCTGACATAACACAGCAGAAATAAGTTATAAAGACTAAAGAGTAAAAAAAAGAACACATAAGAAGAAACAGAAAAAAGGAAGAAGAAGAAAACAGTTCTCTTGTGTTTGGGCTCCATCACTGTCCATTTTAGTTTTTCTTTTTTTTCTTCTTTTTTTCTCAACACTTTGTTTTTATCTCTTTGCTGTTTCTGTGCTGTATCTATAGTATGTGTGCGAGTCGTGTTCTCTGAAGAAAAGTTGCTTTCTGATTCCTTTAAATTAGCTGACATGAAGCTTAGCCTGGTAAACTGCACAGATAGGCTCCTCTCAATTCTTTGGATCAAACCCAGTGACGGCAGTAACAAGCAGTAAGAAAAACTTGCTCAACGTCTGGTTTGGTATGTTATTATAGGCAAAAGTTCTGAATTAAAGTGATCATAAGATTTTCATTTTAGTAAATGTCTGTTGAATCACTGTCTATAGCCGAATGAGGTAACACAATGGTGATTGAGCCTATGGCCCACTGATGAAAGCCTTTGCATTTGTAGAATTACGGACTGGGTGTCTGGTGCTACTTTTTCAGAAAAAGTCACAAGCGGCGCCCAGTTAGTGATGTGTTTTCCATCAGCCAGCAGTGATTGGTCTGCCAGAGAGGGTAGGCGGAGCTAAGCGGCTGCTTTTCCGATCTCTACAAGTGTTGCGAGTAAACAGTAATCTACTATGGCTGAACAAACAAGAAAAGATGGATGACTACAGATACAACTTCAGAAATAAGTGATTATCCAAAGAAAAAGAAACAAATTCGACACTCAGATGAAGGCAAACAGTCTAATAAGGAAAGCGACCGTCAGCAAGGAAAATCAAGAGTTACAACCGGAGCCAACCGTGGACGTCACACATGCAACACTGTCTGGATATCTGGGAAGTGTGCTCCTGCAATTAACGTTTATCGGCAAAGGTGCTGCCACAGAGTTTAGCACTTTTTTAACTGCTTAAAAACACCTGATGGAGGATTCAAGATTGAATCATAGAGTCATGATTGTTTACCTAAATATCCTACCCGAAACCACGATATCATAAACACTTCACATATCAAAATCTTTTTTTTCTCTACTACTTTCTCAGAGTCCAAAGGCTTCATTTTCAAGAGTGATCATTTAAAAATTGACTAATGCAAAAGGAAACATTTATGACTGAGCAGGCAACAGTGCATTTTCTTTAAAAGACAGGAAAGCGATTCAGCGACAAGACATGCTGTGTTTTAAGTAATGGACGTGACTCACTTTCTCTCGACTGGAGGAACTTGCCCTCCACCCTCGCTGTTCCGCTGTCTCCGCCTACACATGTAACCTGCAGCTGAATGTATCAAATTCACCGCTATAAGCTTGTACCCAGTCATCGTGGCCGATGGAGAAAATCATTGAGAGGAGTGGAAGTGGATGAGACAGCTTGACGCCAAATATGATAAATTACAGCATCTCATCAGATTTGCAATGCAGTCGACAAATTAGTGATATGTAATACTTGTAATAGCATATATTAATGCTCTTTTTTAAAAGATATATTTGGCTCTTACATTTATTATATAGGACAGCTGAAGAGAGACAGGAAATGTGGATGATCGGCAGTCTGGGAGTCGAACCTGCGATCGGTGTGTCGAGGGCTGTAGCCTCTGTATATGGGACACCTGCTCTACCAACTGAGCTAAACCTGCACCCCATATTTTAATGCTTTAAGATAATATGAACATATTTGTTATCTAATCCAGCGTTATTACCTCCTAAAATTCAGAGAATGGTTTCTTCTCTTTGATCTAAACCTGGTGGTTGTTTGTGTCTTGTGCCAGGAGTCGAGGAGGAGTTCCCCCCCTGCACGCAGCAGTGCCCCGGGGAGCAGCACCCAGAGGAGCCCCACCCAGCCGGGCTCCATCTTCCAGAGGGAGGGGGGTTCAGAGAGCCAGAGGCACCCCCCCAACCGCCGGATACAGGCCAGCTCCTCCCATAGTCCAGGACACGTATGGCGAATATGTGAGTACATTCAAACTCTGCACCCGAAACGGGCCAAGAGGAGTCAGCAATGACACAAAGTACACAAATCTGCTTGTGCTGTCTCTGTGATAGGACTGAAACTGCTCATTTAATCGTTTGAGACATTCATCAAGAAGCTTTTCTCTGTCTCATCTCATCTTAGAATGAAATCCGGGGTTTTGGACTCAACAAACAAATTAACTCATTTTGGGCTTTGACAACATGAGCAAAGAATTTTGGACTGTTTTCTGTCATTCCTTTGATCAACTGATGCATTGAAAAACAATCAGCAGATTATCCATCTAAGAAGAGATGAGATGGACATGAAGCAATGATGAAAGCAATTATTGGTTCTAATCAAAATGATAACAGGGCTGAGAGGGACAGGTGCTTTCTGGTACTGTAAAAAGAACAGGAAGTTAGGTGTTTTAGTTTTGCTGGTGAATTGACCGCTCACCGACAAGGTCAGCTATCGCAGCAGAATCTGTGACCCACAGCTCATGGCAACAAGTCACTTTAATTCATTGGTGTCATCATTTGTGTCAAACACCACATTCCTTTTTAGAGTCATACCTCACTGAAATCTCAAAAACATTATTCACATATTTTTTAGTATGACATAAAATTCTTAAATAACTTAGATGTCTGCTACAAATAAACCTCCATCAATGAGCTTGGAAACCATAAAATAGATGCTAGAGAATCACAGATTTGTACGTTTTCTTCAGTATCACAGCAGCCAATGATTGTTGTCTATGACCGGAGATATACCGTAAAATCCAGAATATAAGTCGCCCCCGAATATAAGACGCAGTCCGTCTGGGGCATCCCAGAGGGAAAAAGGTTTTCTATAGCTCTTTATTAATAAAGACGTGTATACTGTTCAAGTTATTGCAACACTAAATCAATTTATTTTTATTTGAAACACATTCAAAACACACACAAATTACAGCCTACCATCTGTTTTCACCATGTCAAGTTTGCAATCCTACAAGCTACTGGTGCTGTCGCTAGCGGTAGCTGGCAGCCTATGGTAACGAAGTGTTAGCAACAATCAAGTTCATTTTCCTCAAGAAGGATTATGTTAATTCTAAGACCATGGCAGAAAAGTGATGGGAAATACCTCCGTGCTTGGATGTAACAGTCCCAAACTTTTATTTAGTCTTGCAGGTTTCCACGTGGACTTCCATGGCAGTGGAAATGAGAATAATAATTGTGGACTTGGTCTATCAGCTTGTCTTGAAAACATTGTGCCATTGTTGTCCCTGCTGCTGTGTTGACCCTGTCACGTCCCCTCTGCCTCTACACTGCCCCTACTGTTCATGTGCAGACTGCATCTCGCGACCTCGTACCATTAAATTATGAAGACGTGCAAAGCCAGCCCTTTAAACAGACGCAGGGCACACGGGGCAGCCATCATGCCTAATTTGGTATTCGTGTGATGCTACCAGTTTATCAAAGCTGTAGCTAGCTTCGGGGCTAACTCCCGTCGCTTTAATATGCCAGCAGCAAGCACGACACAGGAGCACGGCTTGAGTCTTTAGGAGTCGTAGGCTTTATTATGCACAAACACAGCCTAAACTGTACATTGGTTCTGTTGTTTATACAGCCTCCAATCACTCTTTTCTCTGCTCTTCCGCTGCTCCAGTCCCGACTCTAAGCGTAACTCGTGCACACACACACTTCCGTTCTCCTTCATTCGCTCTACCACCCCACTGTCACACACTCAGCTCTTCCCAAAACAGAACTACGCTTTTAGTATAAGACCGTGCTACAGAACTGATCATGTCTGCTAGCACTTTGGCCACTTGGAGTGCAATTGTTAGGCCTTTTAGCATATCACAATGCAAAGATTGCATACCAATAGTAGTACAAGTGACACAGTTTGCTACATTGCCACGTAGGCCAGCGACAATGTGTGTGTTTAAATATCAGCTTGTATGAGTTGAGCGTAAACGTGCATGCATCACTGAGTAATCTTTCTATGTGAGGTGTTAGCAATTTGTTGTAATATTATTCTAATTTGGTCTAGTAGCATACCTGCACAGTCTTATGGGAGCCTGGCTGTAATATCAACAGCTACCAGAGATGAATATATTAGGCTTAGAGTCAGAGCCTTTGTGCGTTTGCCAAGAGAGTCTCCGCCGCACTGTCAAGGCAAGTTCCCCAGGGACCCCGGCATCAACATGGCATATTTAGCAGATAGAAGGAGGAGAGGAGGTGGCCCGCGTTTGAAAATTGCCCCAGCAGCCCATACCTAACCACATCTGACAGGTTTATTCAGAGGTTGCAATTCAAATGTGTGGAGGTCGTAGAGAATGACTCCTGGACCAGCTGTTTCCCATCATTGTCACAGTTGTAAACTGCATCCCCCAACACCTGCACCTGTGTGTCTGGGTGGAAAAAAAAATGGACCCCCAACATCTGCCAGATGATAAATCGAACCACATCGCAACAAATTAAAGGCTGAATGAGTTTGACTCTGTGTTATCTGAATACATCACCATCCCAGGACAAGTGTTCTCCATCGGGCGCTGACAAATAGGCTCTTGTATTTATCAATGAAATGACAAATAAAGGTTTCATGTTCACGTTTGCTGCCTTCATTTGTCACTGCTTCACATTGACTCATACGCGTGTTCCCACCGTGCTCGTTTTTCTGCACGACATCGCCACGGGCCAAAACATTTGTTCAGCTGCAGGCGTTTTCTTCCTCTTGTTCAGACAAACAGCACCAGACCGAGGTTACCGCTAAGCGGTTATGTCACAGAGACACATGGGTGTGCATTATCTTTGTCTGGATGGTTTTTAGTTGACATCATTCGCTCCTGTTAAAACTTGTTTTTATAGCAATATTGAATTAATCTGAATCCAATTGCAACAAAACAAAACATAGAAATGTTATTATCCCGTGATCCAGTCTTGGCAGACCCATCAGTCTTGAATGGTAACTATGATTGCAGCCAAATCTCATTTCATGTAATTCATTAAGTCTATTGTGATCTCCGTCCTACCTGCTGCTAATCCCTTTGGAGGAGAATTAAACTAGATGTAATTCTCATTTCAGAAACGAGGCTGCATGTCATCTTTTGTGTGCAGTTTCAACATTGCCAATATGAAGCCCACGAAATCTAGAGCCTATACGTGCGTGCAACAGTGTGTGTTTGTGTTCACACAGAGGCTTAATTCCTCTAGGTGAGAAGACCAAGAAATGCGCAATGCACGTGGGCTGGTATTGTTTATGTTAAATCCTCCAGACACAGTAATCCTTTCTGTGCATTGTGGGTCCTTGCTGAGCATTTAAAAAAACTCATCCCCCTCAGGCTCTTCTCTTCTTATCCAGCCCTGGTGAGAGCCAAGCATTGTTAATTGAATCATGTTCTCTGTGGCACCGTCCTTGCAGCTGTTTCAATCTAAATTGGGTGTAATGGTTAGGAAAGTATTTCAGATACAGTCATAAAGAGGCAACATCCAACTGGTGTGGTGAGAGTCATTAAGATACGATTGAAACCCATTCACATTGGACAAAACCTGTGATTTGTAATACTTGCAGAGAAAATATTCTTTTATGTCTTACACTTGTGAATCATCTGTTTCCCTTTAAAAGTTAGACGTTGAACTCAATTTTAATTCATATTCTCAGAAATGATCTTTTATCAGATTTTGTATCACAAATTGTCCTATTTTTATTACCCATGCTAGCTGCTTGGCTTTGGTGTTCCCTGACTTTAGCCCCACCAGCCGCTTATATTTGTGCCTGGTTCAATCCTTTGGTTTGTGATCATACCTGCTAAACGTATACCATTTACATCAGCGTCAGCTGTTCCTTGGGGTTGGTGCAAATTAGCAAGCACTATAACACACTGGATTAAGATGTTGCACATTTTTCTATTTTCTATTTTTCACACCTGTGTATTATTTTAATTGTAAGCACGTTAGCATGTTTACATTAGCATTAAGCCCACAGAGCCACTAATCTGATTCCTGACTCATCAACCCCGTTCAGACCTGGTATCAACATGTGGTTTTCGTGATCAAAGTGCACAGCCTTAACTACAGGTCTGAATGTTCCCAGGGCGGATTGAAGACGCATTCAGATTAGATCACTCAGGCCACATACGGAGCTGGTCAGGGACGCATTTATCCACATACGTCTGGTAGTGTGAACGCACATGTGTCCTGGGCCACATTAAGCACCGCCCACTCTCCCCGTATCCACTGTAACAATCACCTCTCCTTTCATTCCTGTCTGATTTAACATTTCTCCGCTGTGTCTTAAAAATCGTTTTTTTTAATTTATGTCTCATGTCACTCGAGCTGTGTAAACATAGTTCATGCATGAGAGCGGAGTGTGCATGGAAACACAGATAGATCGTATCTTTTTTACTCACTGAGAGTGCGCGGGTTAGAGATATGATCGAGGAGCAGTTTATCACAGTTTTAAAATCAAGTAATCCACATGAAGTTAATCAGAGTTTTTAATTATGCAGCGCAGTGAAGAGGACACAGATCTGTGTGTGTGTCATGCTCTGCTCCTGGCTTAATAGCAGTCTCGATCTGTCCCGTATTCTCGCGCACACTTAAAGTATAAACTACATCTTCACATGACATGCCGTGAAACACACAAGCAGGAGCTATAACCCACTTGCAGATCATCATAGTTTACAATAACGCAGCACGGGGAGGAGACCGACGCTTCATAATAATCGCAAGGATCTTTCTGTCTGTCTGTCTTTCACTGTTAACAGAGACTCCAGTCTGCTGTGTATCATATATTTGATAAACACAGAGCTGTGGAGGAAATACCAAATGTGAACAGGGCCTTAGATCCCTATCTTACACCTGAAGAAAAGCAGGGCATGACGCAGTCCAACTGTCAGTGCTAGTTTCTGACGACACTGTTGTAATTTCCCTGCCCTGACAGACACCGGGCTCTGTCTGATGCACGCTGTCTCTAGTAAAAACACACACATGCACACATATGACAAAGCAGTACATTTATAGGCTTCAAACATATTTACCAGTTCCACAAACAATCATATCATCAAATATTCCTGCAGATTCTCCATTGTCCATCCCGCATGCAGTAGAGAAAATAGCTGAGCTACGATCCAGCAGGAAGAATTAGATTCATTAATGAAGGATCATGTCTGTTTATCTGGAGATTTAAATAATCAAAGAAGTTCTGCTGCTGTGCCCCATGTGTTAAAAGCCACAGTGTCTCTCTTAATGTGGAGAGCACATATTGTCTCTGCTGCGGAGGGATCTCATCAGTGGCTATAGCTTCAAACTGCACATCACAGTGTTTCATACAGTGGCCTGTCGGTGTCCTGCATCTATATGGGCTGGATAGAAGGAGAGAAGCTAAATATATAATATATAAATATATATTTTCAATAAGCTGAAAATCTGCTCTGTTAAAAATGGCAAACGACTCTCTGATTGGTTTATTTCATGTGCAGCCAAAACAACTAGAATGAACCAATAACGAAATACAGCCCAGTTGCGCCTTGCATTTTACATTCCACCCAGATTGTATGTTTAACAAGCTTCAGGGGCCAAATGCACTGACACCATTCATTCACTAATGATCATTTGTAGAAGGCAAAGTCCTCCCTGTTCAATCACGCTGGTCAGCCATGGCAATGCTGTGTACAGTCTGCCTTTTCTCCCAGTGCATGCTCCTCCTTGTGGTCTGGTTTCTTCCCACAGTCCAAAGACATGCTGTTTCTGATAACTCTATATCAGGTCTGAATGTGGGTGTGAATGGTTTTCCATGTGTTAGCCCTGTGATAGACAAGTGAACTGCCCAAATGGGGCATTCTTTTCCTTGCCCAAGAAGAGCTTTGATAAGTTCCCGACCTCCATGCACAGGATGAGCGAGGACACCTTGTTGTATTAAAGTAGTGATATTGGATTTTATATTAAAGTTCAGATGCATCCCAGCAGGGTTACTTCATTAATAACCTGAGTTGCCTTGCCTTAATAATACTTATGTAACAGATGTGAGTAGACTTGATCTGAAACTTAACCCTCAGAAAGTCTATAAGTGAGAGCCAAAGGTGGTAAAGAAATAACAGTAAGGAATAGTAAGACATTTGTCAAGCGTAACGCTGGGTGGTGATACTTCAACTTGATGCATGGGCCAACTTTTTTGGCATCCTCAATCTGATCGCTTGAGTTGTATTTCTACCCCTGCAGCGGAAAAGTTTCAGCAAATTCCAGCCTCTTCAGCTTTCTGAAATATGATGTCAGGAGGAGCTGAATAAATGACACCTTGCTTTGTGAAATTTTAAGACCAAGACAGATGACCAGGGGTTACAAATGCGGGGTTATTTGTTTTTCTTACTGCAGTGTCACGGGGTGTTATTTTGCTTTTATAGTTAAAAAGTTAAGAGCAATGTGTGGCACAGCTGTGCGGAGGCGCAACATTTATCTTTGAACAGATGGTATCCTAGTGAAGCCGCCTGAGAACACGGCTTTACATCTTCTTTTGATTTGCTTAATTTTCTCACTTTGTTGTTTGCATTTCTGACACCTTTTGGGTCTTAGCACAGACCTTGCAGCATGTGCAATTTTCTACTAAGTTCATAATATGAGGACAGTGTGTCATTGAACACATTTGGATTTAGTATGGCGTACAGGGAAGAAATCCAGCGCCTGAAAAGCCTGGTCTTAGTGTCAGTGGCATCCTATCTGTTACAGTGGTATTGTAGAGCACAGTGGAGCGGCTGTGATACCACTGTTGTAACATGCAGTGCCAGGCCCTCTGTTAGTCTTCAGTGGCCTCTGAGGCCAGTCCTTATCTTTTAACAACACGCCTCTCAGCCATCCGCTGGCATACAAATGAAAGACTCACTTAGGGGCTCCTCTCTCAGTCCCCTCTCCGTCTCTCCTCCCCCATCCAACCTCTCACTGTCACACTAATCCTGTTTAGTGATGGAAACACAGCGCTGCCGCGGCATTGTCGTGCTATTGTGCTCTCCAAGATATTTTGAGTAAATGGTATATCAATTTAAAACACATCAGATATAACAATAGGTTCAATCACACTGTCGTCACTGCTTTCCATTTTAAGCGTGTTTTTCTGTGTGACAGATTCCAAGAAAAGAATCATTTTGAATGTGCCAACATGATTTATAAGCCAGGCATGTTTCTCCTCTCAGCTTGCTTGTAACTCAATTATAGAGTTGCTGCTCTAATAAATGGCAATAACATGCCATTGTTAAAGTTTAATGTGCTTCTTAATACCAGGCAGTGCTGTCCAATGTGAGTGGACAGCAGCTAGATAGAGTCGCCATTGAATTCAGTGAAGGACTCAGTTAACATTAATGACAAATGACTTGTAGTGAAAAACTAATCAGGGTATCTAATACCTGCTCTAACACTGTGCATGGTCTGCGTCAGACACTGTGCTCTGTGTTTTAATGGCACAGTCCTGTATATGACAAGAAATAATAGGTTGTTTTTGTTGTGTAATGAAGAACTTAGAATGATTTGGTTCAGATATGGCTTCCAATTCTAAGTTGGGTGATTGCCTTACTTGTGGGCCTCCAATCTCTGAACCCATTGGCTCTCATCTGACTGCATGGAGGCACAGGCTTCAAACACCATTGTGAAGTTTGCAGACAACACAGCAGTTGTGGGGCTGATCTCCCGAGGCGACGAGACAGTGGTGCCAGGATACCCACCTCTCCATGAATGTCTCCAAGACCAGGGAGGTCATTGTGGATTACAGGAGGAGGGGAGACACCATCAACGGCAAAACAGCCGAGCTAGTGGACAGTTTTAAATACCTGAGGGTGAACATTCACAAGGACCTGACTTGGGCTAGCCACACCACTGTGGTCGTCAAAAAAGTCCAACAATGACTATACGGCCTCAGGCACCTAAAGAAGTTTGGCCTGAGGCCCAAGATTCTCAGGGACTTCTACCATAGAAAGCCTCCTGACTGGCTGCTTCACAACCTGGCACGGCAGCTGCACCAGCATGGACCGCAAGGCACTGCGCACGGCCCGGCACATCACTGGGTGTGAGCGGCCCAGCCTGCAGGAGCTGTATGCCCAGCAGTGCCTCAGAAGGTCCCGGAGGGTCATCAAGGACTTAACACACCCTCACAACGGCCTTTTCTCCCTGCTGCCCTCAGGTCGGAGGTACAGGTCCCTAAAGGCCAGCAGACTGAGGGACAGCTTCTTCCACCAGTCCATCAGACTTTTAAATAAATAAAACCTCAACACACACAAGTGCAATCAAACCCCTATGTGCAATACCAGTGAATATTTCTGCCTCTGCCTTACATGTGTATATTTTTAAATGTATATATTTTTATTTTGTCTTATTACTGCGTCCATTTTTGCTTATGCATTTTATTTTATATCTAATATTAACCCTGTAATTGGAGCCTCCTAGCATAAGAATTTCATACAGTTGTACTTGTATAACTGGAGTGACAATGAACGTCTTGAATCTTGACAACGGTACAGCCTCTAGAACTGACGGCCAACCTTGTGGGCTTTTAGCTGTAGCCAGCAGTCAGTGATAATGGACAGTCAATTGTTCCTTCCTTTTTTGCACTGCATTGTTTACAGTCAGACTAGCGACTTTAGAATCAATCATCGAGTTAAGATATGACGTCTCCTGAGACTGCCCACCTGAGCAGTGTGTGTCCATCACGGAACTGCAGTGCTGAAGATCACCTACTTTTCAAAAGTCATACTGACATTGTATCAGCAATATTAACGCCTATATGTGTACAATATGTTACAGGCATGAAAAAATCAAATGTAGTAACGCTTCCAGTGCTTTTCAAATTAATAGCCCTATCTGGAATTTCTCCCCTCATCTGTACACAAAGCTTTTATTTTGATGTGTTTCCAGGGCAGTTGCTTGTTAGATCAAGTCACTTGCAAGGCCAGTGGGGTCTCTGCTTCATTTTCTTTAAGGTAAAGAGAAAAAATAGTAATACTGTCAGTCTCACATAGGCCCTTTGGACATTATGTTAATAATAGAAATTACATCAGGTTATAGATGTTATTTTTTCTGGTGCCATATCTCGCTCTCTCTGGATGGCATTCTGGTGGATTGCATTCTGCTCTCCACATGGACAATTTTTCCTGCATACAAACAAAACCTGCTGATACACACGACACACACACACACACACACTACTAACGGAAACACAGAACACGTCTCACAATAAAATCCGGTCCTGCGCCTATACATTCTACATTTTTAGGTCAAGTCAAACGCAGATTGACACTTCGGCCTCTTGGTTGCAGAAGTGAATCATTTCGAGAGCTGTAGCCCCAGGTTAATGCAATAGTTATCACTTGTTCAATGTAAGTATCAGACCTCCATGGTATAACTGAGCACATCCACGCTCACCGGAGGATTCACTTTTTACATTTTGATCACTCATTGGTGGCAATGTTCTCTAACGTCTTACAATAACATAATGTTAGTTCCAGATATCAGTCTTGTGTTGGTTTCGAGCCTATTGATGTGGGCATGTACTGAAAATGTTTTTGACCAAATGCATCAGCCCCCTGGAAGAACAAACTGACAGCTTAAGTCCTTTGCCATTTGGACCCCCCTGGACAGGATGTTCAAAAGAATTCTGGTTGGCACCCCGATCCACAGCTCCTCCTGTCCACATGTCAAAATGTCCTCGAGCAAGCTGCTGAAGCCCATTTGCTCCTGATGGTTAGCCCAGTGCCTGGCATTGTAGCATTCCATCATTGCTGTGTGACAGGTGAATGAGAGGCAAATTGTTAAAGCTCTTTGGATAATAGCTCCATATAAATGCTGTCCATTTTCCAAATTAAATTCTCTCTCTCTCTGGAATAGTACGCTCATTCCATAAGAGCAAGTATTGGAGTATGGAAACGCTGGAGCAATATTTTTTATATTAATCACATTTTCACCAAGCATGTTGTTTTATACGTATAAAGCATCATGATTTCTGTGACATAGGGTTTGATACTGAACCTTTTCAGTTCAGCTACTTTTAAGGGTATCAATCATAGACTGTATAAAAAGATGGACGACATGACAGCTCCCTGAAAGTGAAGCCAAAACATTTTGAGCGCCCCCTGCTGACTGGCTGCAGTATAG
This sequence comes from Semicossyphus pulcher, assembly GCF_022749685.1. Lineage (NCBI taxonomy): Eukaryota > Metazoa > Chordata > Actinopteri > Labriformes > Labridae > Semicossyphus > Semicossyphus pulcher. The sequence continues at coordinate 27,345,543 of NW_027211726.1, forward strand.
GTCATAAAGCGCGCCTACTCCATGTTAACAGATGGGACATGAGTCAAACTATAAAATCAAAATACACGCCAGATACATTTTCCTCAAACACGGTTTCTGTCATTATAGTTAGTTCTTATAATGCTGATTCACGTTCAAGTGTTCATTGACAAGTTTATTTTTAATTAGTTATTTGATGCTGTAAAAATTATGATTGACAGCTCGTTTGACCAATACGGCTCCTGCAGCCAATTAGTTCTGGATTAGCAGAGCGCAGGACGACAGCGAGAGTAAAGTAAAAAGAGAAAGGGCGAGACTACCTCACTACTGCAGCTTGTTCAAGTCACAGAGTTTCAGGGGGTAGGGATATTTGTCTAGTACTACCAAGGCGCACTCATGACATTTAAGTTGTGGCTCTTTCCAAAGGTTATGTAACCCTTGGAGCTATAACTACAACTGACCACACAATTACTTATTAGACCGGTTTTAGGAATAGTTTTATCATGTTGAGAATATTTCAGGGCAGTCAGCCAACGATCCAGCCAAGTAGAATTTCACATGGATGCAGTTGTAGGTTTTCATTGGAGTGGCAGAAAGGAGTATAGATTAAATAGTTTTATTTACTCACCTGTGCCGAGCAGAAGGAGCCACATTCTAAACATCCATTGTGAGGAAAAGTTACAGTGCAAGTAGAGGTTGCTTTGATGCCTCCTTGTCTTTACTGACCAATGTTAGCTAGCTATAGAGTGGAGAAAAACTGTATGTGAATTTAAACCAAATGATGTGAACTCTGAATATTCAATTTCTTCACTTGGAGAAAGAAGTGGCAGAGAACCTTTCAGACTGGAGCACTCCAGCTGCATTACACTTCTGGAGCTTCCTCCAAGAAACAGTCGACAGGGTTGTCACGATACGTCCTGGTGACAGGCTGTGACAGGCAGGAGGCTGTGGGGTCGGGTTTGAGAGGGGAGAGGGAGGAAGTAATGTGATGTGAAATGTTTTAAAGGACTAGCTAATGTTGGCTTCTAACACCCATATTGAAATTAAGAGGTTCATTACATTTTTGTCATTACAGAGAGGGTTAAAAGTGACTGTTGGGTACTGGTCCAGATACCGGTACTGGTATTGGTTCAAATGTGAATGGTACCTAACCCAACCCTAATAGTACAGCACACGCAGCTCATTATATTTAATTAGGCCCACGTTTTCAGTCCATAATTGCCAGCATTTCTTGACACTGCTGTCTTGAACCTGCGAATACTGAGCCCTAAAGGCAATCAGAAGTCTTTTATGGGTGTTTTGCACATCAAATGATAACTCTGCTGCCAAGAAGTATGGTCCCTAGACTTTCTGATGTTAACAAGTTCACTTTCCATTTATAGTCCTGTTAGACCGGAAGCTTCATGCCCGAGTGGTTAGGTAGTGTCGAATTTTCTTCAGATAATGAACAATATAGTTTGCATTTATATTGTGGTGCAGCTTATTGCTTTGTTTTTGAGTTACAATGACACATCTCCTGTATAATATAGGGACGTAAGAAAATGTCAATACATCCGAGTACTGAAATATTCTGTTTTATTCAGTGTATCACTAACAAATGTTATTCATACTGTTCTGCTTTGGGCAAATGTTAATTATTTTACTTACATTTCATAAACAGTAGTGCTATGATGTTACATTACAGGGACTGTGATACATGCTAATGCAGATCCCACTGTTCTGATAGCATTAAAAGGTAACCTCAGATTGTATGCGTCTGGTGACGTGTTATATACTGACAGTTATCCATAAATAAGGTTTAAAAAATACACATCCCAGTATCACAATCTGTGTTTATAGCCAAGCTGTTAAAACCAAGCTGTGTGTATGCATATAGTAGTAGTAGTCTGCTAGAGGTGTAAAATGCTTATAAAGAACATGATGTTTTTCCCCTTTTTGAAAGTATTCATAATTATGGGTACAAATACAAATCAGATTAATGGCTTATTTTATGTGTCAAAAATGTGTGCTCAGTATACAAATGACCTGTAGAGCAGTTGAGTCAGTTGCTGCGCATGTTTGGACCATCCCAACGTTTACATAAACAAAGTATTTCATTTCATAACTGAGCCTGCCTAAAAAAAAAACTAGCAACATGATTTCACTTTGTGTCTTCCTCCTGAGATTCCTATCATTCAATATTCATAACCCTGCTTGTTTATTCCAGCCTGCAATAGGTTCGGTATAATAGAGACGTCTTTTAAAAAGATTGAAATGAACACAGTCTCAGAGTTTTGTAAGAAAAACAGGCGTTTTTCTGACAACAACAGAGACATTATTTCAATTTCAAATGGGATGATTTTCTTGCGATGCACAAACTAACTCCAGTTGGTGCCTTTTGGTGAAAGCTGTTTCTGCTTCAAAGACTGTATTTGTGGCTTTGAATAAGAAGTGTGTATTGCACTGTTTTCTTATACAGTAATTGTAACCTAATGCTTATTTCTGCGTTGTTCTAATTGAGGCGGCTGCTGCTGATGTGGTAGGGCGAGACACCATCGTGAAATGTGTCTGCTAATTTATCATGCAGAAATCCTGCTGCTGTATTGTTTGTAAGAACCTACTAATTAATACAATATTAGAGTCAAACCTATAATACAGTCATACTTCACTTACAAAGATCAAAGCTTGAGATGAAAAGGTGAGAACACATGAGAACTAGCAGTAACAAGAATAACAAACAAAACACACACATAGCAAGAAAAGGTAAATGCCAAGAGCAACAGAATACATGACAGATGTGAAAACACAAGAATGCATAAGAAGATAAGAATAAACAGCATGACAGCTAGTAAACAGCCATGTTGAATGTATTTTTTTTTTAATATGATTTCAATGTTTTAGTGCAGTTAAAAAAATTAAAAAATCTGGATTTTGTGTGATAGTTTGTGTTTCAAAAACAGCTGCAGAGGATCTCAGGGCCGTGAATTATGATAAAACAACGGATGAAGTAATGAAGGTCGGTCCCAACCCATTAAGAACCTTGTAAACAGGTAAAAGAACCTAAAATGTATTAATTCAAATTAATTCTGAAAGACAGTGGGAACTTGTGCACGTTAGCTAAAAGTGGGCTAATGTAGTTAAAACCTGAAGAAACAGGATTGTTTTGGGAGAGCATTAAAAACAGAGCTTTACAACACTCCAGTCTACTTAAAATAAATGCATAAACAAGTTTTGCATCTTGATGGGATAAAAATATCAGAACCTTTGACATAGTTCTTCGATAAAATTTATGATAGAGGAATATGTGTTAAAAGAACTTGTTAAATGTACTTTCTGACCTTAATACTTGTGCAGTTGTTGGGTGGAGTGTTACCTTGACATGAGGTCTTCTCATCACCTTATTCTGGGCATTTTTGTCCCTTGCCAACTTGAGCCGGGGGAAGTGGACGTGCTGCACATACAAAAGAGTATTGCTCAGACAATATGAAACACTAACAAGACTAGGTCAAAACCTAGTATGTGGCTGACCGCATCAGGCCAGGTCAATGTGCGCTTTTGTGGGCAATGTGTTACAAGGACTGTCCTTAAGAGGCCGATGACAACGTGTTTGAAAGCAGGTGCGTGCTGCAGACGTAGGTGAGGACAGCGGACGAGCAGCCCCGCCTACTCCCCGAACAAAGTATCCAGAGCCATATAGACAGAGAGTCGCATCAGTGGAGGTCCAATATGCAACCTGATCTGCCATTGCGATGTCGCAACTCTCTCTCTCTACGGCTGTGAAAGTACCGCCAGGGCCCGATCAGACAGAGCGCGTTTTGCAGGCTGTAAAATCGCGGTGCCTTTTTTGTTTTTGTTCATTGTCAAATACAGCACTAACTGCTGAATAAGCTTGTGTGTTTCGTGGTTCTGTCAGGAACCTGAACCAAATTAAGTCCAGTCCTCTAGAACAATTACTACCATATCTATATGTTGGAAAAAAAAGGCCCGCACAATTCAATAAAAACACATTATGACAATAATTACAGCAATTAAAAAAACACAAAAAAAATTACAAAAACTAATAACAAAACAAAATTGTTGCATTTTTACCTTCACAGAATTTATTGAGCATTCATTTACAACATTGTACAACACAAAGTTGTCTTTTGTTTGTAGTTCAAGGACTACGAGCAGAACTACAATTTATTTCAGAGGTTCAACATTCATGTCAACTTTTCTACTCTTTTGTAGATTGCCTTCTGAAGCTCTCAGGGTACCATGTCCACTTTTTATACACCTATTTCTCACATAAATATTAACATTCCTTTTCACTGATTTCAGTGTTGTGATTATCTTTGACAAAAACTATTCAAAAAACACGGGTAATTATTTTCTTTTTTGTGTGTCCTTTGGCAGGAAGGGTTATCAAAGGAAATTGCAAATCAAAGTGTGCCTGTTGAAAATTGCTTATAATTACATGCCTTCTGACAAAATTGCAGAGGTCTTTGAGAACTGTTGCTCGTATTGTTTTTTTAAGTGTTCAGGAGGTTTAATATTGTCAAAAGTACAGTTGTTGACTAAACTTAGTCCTTGCTTTAGCTCAGGGAATTGTTGACTTTGCATGAGCTCTTGTAGCTGCTGAATAACAAATGCCAAAAGGGACTTTAATTCCCTTCAAGCTACCTCTAGACAAATAGAAGGGAACTGACAAGGACCTTCACAAAAACCAACAGACCTCCCACATACATGCAAACAACAAAGGAATCACAAACAAGTCTTGAAAGAAACCCAGTGGGATGACCAAGGAGAGGTTTGAGCATATAAAAACTCTTCTGTGTAAAATGCACCTGGATATTTACCCTGAGAGGAGGAAGTAATCAAACACCCGGGTCTCTTTTCTGAGGGTCATGTGTAGTTCTTCTACACTTACTTCATTTCTAGAGGATTAAAGATAAAAGAGTCAATTGAACTGCTGTCATTTGGCAAATGCATGTTTCTAATCAGGAATTAGGTCCTTAATAATAATATGGATGTGATGAGCATTTTCTTCATGTGCTAAATCTTACAGACATTCATTTCAAGCATGCAAATCAGGGGCAGATGGAATTAGCCAAGAAGTGTGTGGGGGATGAGAGATGTGTCGCTAGGGGTCGACGCCTTTTGTGGAACATAAGTCCCATTTATCCCAAATTAGGACGGGTGCGGCACTGGCTTGCTTTGATGTTCCTCTTGGCGGGGGCCCGGGTGAAGTGCAGAGGAGGGGGGGGGAACAGGCAGATTGCTGGAGCACAAACAGATGTTCAAGGCTCATCCTTTGAGGTGATGATGAAACGTTGCCTCAGCGAGAGTCTTTACATCCCACTGTCAGTCAGTTGACACAGAGACAAGGGCAGGGCTGCAGTTGCCACTCTAATGGTGCTACACATGGGCTGCTATATCAACAGCAGCAGATGAAGCAGTTTGACCTATATCAGTGCAAAGTGAAGGCTTCCGTGCATCGCGATGTGTTGTTGAAAAGTCTGTGAGGATTTGATGGATACAAAACACTTAAGATAGGAGACTATGATTTGATAAAATATATGTGTATATGTTATAAATCACTTTCAGCAAGATGCTTGGCTCACTATTTAACTCAATTTAACTTCACAGTTTAACCAGAACAGTGTAACTCACTGCAGCTGTTTTCTTGCACATGTCCTCTCAGCCTTTATGCTTTACATTATTATTTTGCACAGGTTCTAATATCAATATCTCTTCAATCAATGTCAAAATGTTCACCGGTATTTTTCCTTCTCTGCATCATCTAATTGGTTACATTTTGTCTCTTACTTCAGGAATACGACGACGGCTACGGAACAGCTTACGATGACCAAGGATATGAATCTTATGACAACAACTACAGCAATCAAGGACAAAAGTAAGTAACCTTTTAAAAGCCAAGTATTCCTAAGAATTCTCTTCACATTTAGCATTCCTGCAGCATACTACATTTTGCACTCAAGACATCGCAAAAACAGTCCCGTTTCATGTTTCATGTTCATGTTTCACGAGTGCAAAGCATCAGGGAGCTTTAGCACATTTGACTTCAGTGCTAGAAATTGTTTGTCAGTGACTTAGCTGACATAATCGATCTCTTTCTAGCTAATGTATGGAATAGCAAATACCAGCCGAGCAAACATCATCCAGGCAAAATAATTAACTAGCTGCAGGACATAGTGGAGCAATAAGCTAAAGAGCAAGGTGTTTTTATGCCTAGTTTTCCATAAAGGAGAATACCTGTTCTACCAGGTTGCCAGACCCCACGACTCCAGAACGAATCTCTTTGCCTCTTTACGCATACAGTAGACACTACTGTATGCGTAAAGAGGCAAACACATTTGCAAAAAGGTAACTCTACATTTGCAAAAATCTCGCAAATGCACACTTGCTCTTTCTCTTTCACCCAGCAGACACTGCTTGTGTCCCATGTGAAACAAAACATTATCATTGGCATGTTTTTTGAGCCCAAACCATGATATATTCATAAACTTAAACAAGTAGTTGTTGCTGAAACTTTACCGTTTTGGTAGTTTTGGTACCTTAATCTAACAAACTATTTTGGGTTTCTAAAGTTAACCAACTTGTAAAACAGTTACGAGTATAACACAAAAACACACAAAGGTAGGAACAAAATTGATTTTCTTGTTTTGCCCACCTTCACACAGTGCTGCTGAAGATAAGTCACTAAACACAGACCAACTCATTTGACAGACTGATACTGTTAATAATAGTAATAAAAGGCTTAATGAGCAGGATTTTCCATATTAAATATTCCCTCTTAATCAACATCATAATCCAGGAGAAGTGTGAGATGGTGTCTGTATCTGCAGAGGATCTGCCCTTCGTCTGTGTTTCTTCTTCTTATTATTCTGCTCTGTTTGGGGCATTTTGGACTATCCACAGACTGTCTATCAGAGGTCTGGAGCTCAGCCAACAGTCCGCAGGTCGGGACTCAATCAAAACGTAACATGGCGATGACATGGCTGTCTCTCTGCTCTGCTCTCTGTCTGTCTATAGCACCGTAACATCGTAACTTTAACATCTTTAGGAGACGTGAAAGGGACTTCACAAAATGTCTTCATTTGCCGTTCTGTGAATGAGAACAGTCTGCGCGCGTGTGTCTGACTGCTGTAAGGAGCTGCAGGTGTGCTGCTGGCGGAGGAGACAGACGCACACACCTGGCAGCAGTGCGACGATGGCTTATTAAAACAAAACCCTGTATCTTCCTGCGGAGTTATACGGAGGTTTAGACGTGTAAGCTTGTTGTTTAGAGCGTAACTGCCGTGAAACTAGCAGACAATAAAGCTTAAAGCTCCTGTACCTTCGTCACTATCGAACTTAAAACTTACTGAGAGGCAGACTGTACACACACGGGATCTCGTCTGCGCAGTTTAGATGCGCAGAGGATAGAAAGAAACAGCGGTGCTCTGAAAGCAAGCTTTCTTTGGCTGATTACTGTGATTTTAACACGATTTTGTTGTTCACAATGTTTCGTTCTGTATGGGAAAGATAATGCTTTCCGTCACTGCGTGTGCTTCTCTGCTCAGCTGTGACGCGCAATCTGGCAGTGATAGGGACGTCCTCATTTCCCACCATGCATGCAGCCTAGTACTGACTGAGTAGTTTAAGTTGTTAAGTTCCACTTAAGTTAAGATTTATGTTCCAAAATGCAAAAAGATATATGTGTCCGTTTGGAACATATGTTCTGCAAATGTTGGTAATTGTAATTTTTATGCTGGTTTATCGTTGTAACCGAGTATCGAGTGAGCTGGCTGTTTCATTTCTTGACTTCCGCTGTATTTATTACAAATATAGAAAGCCTGGCTTTCTTATTGTTAAAAGTAAAACTTGCACCCTCTGCTTGTCAGGAGGTTTTATGACTTTCTCCCACAGCACTGCAAAAAGTTAAATCAATTTACATCGGAGCATTTTGGAGAACATACACGCCAATACTGATATATCTGAGAAGTGCGAATATTGGCCGATAAAATCGGTTGACCATTAAATCGGTCGGGCCTTATGTTTATCCCATTCATCCACCCTGAGCTGCACATTGAGCATTAACTGCCTTCCCACTATGTAAAGAACAAGTTTAAGAGGAGCATATAAGTCTGGCCATTTAAAGTAAATGGACGAGAATATGAGGTCAAATTGGGATTTTGAAGTCTTTTGAATGCGAAGCAGCTGGATTATGGTGCATGAGCTGTTCTGAGTCGTTTATGCTCATTTTCTGCCCTGTTTGAAACTCTTTAGAACACTTCCTGTTAATGACAGGATTTTGTGAAGTGTGAAATGTTTTGACTGACCTTTAAGTTGTCCTTTAAGATTGACTCAGGGAGGTGAAATGTAGCATTGAATTTCAGGATTAGAAGATTTGAAAAGACTCATTGAGGTCTTCTGTTTGGGACCCAAACAAACCAGTCTCAGTGACGTATCGCATTTGGATCCAATTATTGCATTGCAGCTCATTCATTACGTGTATTACCTTTGATTTAATCAGCACTCAAAATATCTTGCCAAAGCTGCATATACCTCGCAGTGTTTCTCATGTCAATACAGAAAAACAGTCTTAGTGGTATGTTGCTCCATTTAGCAGAGGGTCCTGCACAGCTAAATGCACAATATTGATTTCCTTATATCCAGGGAGCCATCACACTCTTCAAGCCACACAAGGTCAAAGGCTTTCGCTTTGGTTTGTTGGCGTCCCACTGTATTCCATCAGCACACAATGTGCTACATTTATGTATGCCTGCCTGTCCTACTTCAAAGAAAGAGTGATTGTTCCCACATTTAGTGTGTCAAAAATTGAATTGTATTGGCAGCAGCTAGAAAACAGAAAAAAACATCATTCTGTCCCCTGGCTTTTGTGAGCAGGGTGGTCGATGTTTTCTTTTGTCGAGGTGTCAGGATGTATGTCACCCAGGCTTCATCCATCTTTTGTGCTATCTCTTTTTCCGGTGGGCCAGATCACAACACATACACACACAAACGCGCACACACAATCGTCGGCCACTGTAACAAACTGAGCAGTGTCTCTTGAAGTGTTGGTGGGTTAGGTGTAGAGATGCTTGCCGGGGGGAAGGCAGGTCCGCCTCAGGAATCTGCAGCTATTTGTTTTAAAAGCAGCCTCGTGAATAATGGTGGGGGATGTTGTTGTGAAGGTGGGAGCAGGGAGGGGGAGAAGAAAAATGGAGTCCATCATGTAAAGGCTGGGGGCTGGGTTGACTCAAAGAGATTTTCATGTCCGTATCAGGCAGGAGACAAAGCAACTAATAGGACCCAGACATCGAAGCCTGTGCCTCCAGAGACAGCTGATTCACTTACTTCTTCTCTTGTTTGTGTGTCCTGTGTGCTGGATTTGCTTGAGAAGTTACTGATACTGCAGTGTGACATTGTGCATGTGTACAGCAGATGCTTAAACTAGTATATTTGTGATATTATCAGCATTTAATTGTGTTTAAGTGTTTTGACAATTTTTCTATAAATAGAAGATCTATTTTGTGGCATGTTCATTTTGTTTGTCCTTTGTTAACTCCTGAAGGCAGTAAATCAAGAACTATGTGCATCATGACAATAAAAGGCCTTCTAATGCTATCAAAAGGCCAGGGGTCCATGGTGCATATTACATTGCAGCTGCCCACTTTTCTAATTACATTTTAGTATCTGCAGTTAATCCTGCAACATAATACTGTCCCTCCAACGCTTCTCTTCACAGTCACATTCCTGTTTAGCTTTGTGATGGACAAAGGTGCATTATTTTCACCGCAAGCTCGAGGAAAGTCATAGCAGGTCCCAGCTGCAGCAGGGCCTGAGGGAGACGTGCAGATCTGTGTATGTGTGTGTTTGTGTTTGTGTGTGAGTGTGTGTGTGTGTGTGTGTGTGTGTGTGTGTGTGTGTGAGCGCGCGCATGTGGACAAGAAGTCTACTAACAATGTTTCTGGAAGCCTAAGGAGCTCCCAGTCACCAATCTGAGCTCTGACTGCATGGCAGGATTTCAGTTGCCGGAGGATAACAAGCAGAACAATTTACAGTCTCTCTGTCAGGGTATTACCCCGATGGCTTATGCTAGAAACAGGCCTGCCATTTGTGAACACAAAGGAAAGGAAGAGGATGGTTATAAAAGACCTCTGCTCTTAGAAAGACTGTAATGCCGCATCATGGGATTTACTCATACTCTAATTAATGGTGAAATATGTTTCCATTACACATTTAACTATAGATGGATATCAAAGCAGGGCTCCACAGTCAAATAAGAAATATATTCTGCTACTATTCCAGATAATTTGATAACAAGTCAAATTTTGACCTTAACAATCTTTGGGAGATCGTTGCCTGCATTGTAACGGTTTGATCATGTGCCGGGGTGCCAGTTAGGTTAAAGACTAAATGCCAGTTCAGATCAATGATTTGCAACAAGACTGGATGCAACTGCCAAAAGAATCCCTCGACATCTGATTGTAAACGTTCTAAAACTGGGCCGTTCACATCAAAGCAATGCAACGCAATGCAGCTGACCGTCTCCTGAGTAACGACGCGCTGACATGCCCCACTACTTCTGCATTAATACTATAACGTTAGTACTAGGCCTAGATTTCATGAATTAACTAACTGGATTTCTGTTAAAGAAATGGATGACAGTGACAGTGACATGCTCGCAATGGTAGCTGTAACTCTGATTAATAAACGTCGAAGACAGAGAGTTTGGAAAGAGAGGATCTGGAGCCGTCTTTGGCTACTGCAGCGCCAGAGACTGCTGTTTCCTGATTGGCTGAGGTGAAATAGCAGTGCTAAAACTTCATTTGAAGATTTGGCAAGTCAAATCATTTGCAACTTCACGCAACGGCTTCAGACACTCTGCAACTAACCAGTTCACAACGCTGCAATTTTCTCTGCAACATTCTAAAACTGAATCATTGATCTGGACTGGGCTTTACAATACCGAAGTCATGTTTTGCGAGTCAGTGTCAATGTTTTCCTTTTAAAAGTCAGCCATACAAAGGTTCCAAGCAACATCAAGCAATTACAAAAACTCAGAACCTAAAATAGACACAATCCAACAGCAACATAGACACACGACAAACAATGAAGCACAACAATTACTTCCAGAAGTTCAAAATACAGTCCGTGATTTTACTCCAACAGTGCACAAACAATAATTCAAACATAATATAGTAAGGATAATCTATAGTCCATTCAATTCAATTCAGTGTTTTCAAACGCAAAACAACATTGAAATTCAGTGTGAGGAAAAAGTTAGGAAAGGACTCAACGCGGAAACAAACATCAAACAGCTCCGATGGATCAGACATACCTCTCAGTAAAGGAACATCTAATATCGTTTCTGTATTTGCAATGCGTTTTATGTTAATGTATTTGTTTTGGCTTTTGGCAGCAGGTTTTTTCATTTGCAGCGTGTTTCCGTCGTTTCATTTGTTTTGGACTTTTGCATGTGTTTTTGAATTTACATCGTTTCTAAATTTGCAGCTTGTTTCTACTAATTGAAATCGTTTGGGCTGTTGCAGTGTGTTTGCCCTTTTAGATACGTAGCTACGTGATTGGTCAATATTACTCGGACTACAAGCAAAGTACAAACGGAAACCATAACTCTTGCCGTCCCGGAAATGCACGTCCCTGTCTACATTTCTATGTAGAATCTGTACATAGAGATTAGAATCAATTAAAGAGATATGAAGCATTTCAAAATGACATTATACCGTAATAAGCAAAAATACCAGTGCAAGTACTGATGGAGCAATTTGAATAAAAAGTTGCTTTACTTATACAGCAGATGTAAAGATTCATCAATAATGAAAATAATGCTACACTTTGATGTTGAACTGAAAATATCATTCCTGATTACAGCCTTTTTTTATAACTGTGGATCATAGTTTACAGCTGGCTATTTCAATATTAATCTGTGTGTTTAGATAACATTGCATGTTCCACACACACAGACCAATCAGTGAATTGAACTATGTTTCAGTGTAACTTCACAGCCACTATGTTTGACAAATATCCACCACATGAAATACATGGAAACACCAGCTTTCCCTGAGATTGTCTCGTGTGTGTCAAACAAAAATGCGTGCAAATTGCATCATTTGAAAATGCAATAATAACAAAAGAAACACACACAGCAGCTGTAATATTTGACTTTTATTGCAGTGCTTGAGCATATACTCTGTGTGGTGCAGTGTCAGTGATAGAGTCTTCATGTTCTCAGCTTGGTTTAAGTGGAACAAAATGTTGCACTTGTTATACTAACCACTGCCAAATGAGATGAGACAACCTGTGTAATTATACTGTACACAGCCTGTCGAACAGAACAGCCAAAATTGAGTAATTTAGACATAATTCAATTTGAAAGGCAAATAAGGTGCTCACAACCTTAAGACATGAGACTTAAGCTAAAAAAGCTGTTTTAAGACGCCCTGAGGACATTTTGCGACATTTACATGTTTCAGAAGAGAGCTGACGCCTGGGGGAACCTCGTGGAACACTACCTCAGCATGACAGCCATGGCAGACAGTCCGCCAGTTCCCAGATCACAGCCTCCTCTTACCGTGTTTATACAACACTGAGCACTGAGCCATCATCTTTTTTTGGAGAGGCAGCAGAGAGCTTCATCTCAGGAGAGGTATTGGATGCAGCAGCGCATTGGTACCAATCAAATGTTAAGGTCAAGAAGGCTGGAGAGGGCTGCATGTGTGGAGAGCGTCTTTAATTTTATTAGCAGAGAAGGTGACGTCTCTGTAGGGAAATGAGAAGGATGACAGCTGTGGCACAGCCCTGTCTGGACACTTGGGGAGGTCACAGCGAGGTCGTCTCTCGCAGCTCGGGTGTGATCAAAGTGTTATTTCATACTTGACACCTCGGAGACTGTTGGCTGCTGACACCTCACACCTTCCCTCGCATCTTGCTTTGGTACGGTATATCGTAGGCTGGATCCCAGAGGCTTGAGGGCACAAGGCGAGCTGTGTGACAGTGTTTTAAAGGGCAGACGCTTCCCTGAGGAGCAACTGTAAATCTTAGTACAAGGGACCAGTACAGAGGAAAAGAGAGGAGAGACGCTGGATTTCTAATGTTGAAGGAGGAGCTGTTTAGACTGGATTGCTTGAAAGAGTCCCAAACTGCAGAGCTCTAACATACATACACAAACCTTCAGTCTAAGTGCTATTCATTGAATGAATGGAGGGATGGTTTGTAATTTAAACACATTGCAATACAACAAAAGACTGTAATGCATCTGCAAGTACTGATGTAAAAATATTTAATTGGGATGCTCCATGACGGTTTTGTTGATGTTGAAATCATCCTGTAAGCTAATTCAGACAAAGGGGGCTAACTCTAGCTTATGCTACATTCACCAAGCAGGTTTCCTTATTGCAGCCTTCTTTTTTTCCAACATGTATTAATGCCAGAACAAAGATATAAGCATCCAGCTTACTGCTATAAAATTATGGTGGTCACAGCAGTGAATATCTGGGCCCTCCAGTAAAGTAGGGGGCTGTAAATGCTGGAATAGGAACAGGAAGTTTACGATCCATGTGTGCGGTTCAATATCTTGGTGTTGCAAATGGTTGTTTATTTGTTTCTCTTGCTTGTCCAGCTTTGTCATTAAGGGAGCCAAGCAACTAAATTGTCAGAAATGTAGAAGCCAGAGCTTTTAAATTAAGGTTAGAATAGGTCAACTAGATAGATACTACAACATGTATAGACATTTCCACAATACAAACGCAATAGTAGAAAACCTAATGCTGGCAACTGAGACCATCAGTAAAGATGAGAGAGCTGAATGACTGAATGACTATTACCTGCTGCGTTCACACATCTGCTCACCCTGACTTCACATTGTTCCACTTGGTGGGGTTCCACGGATTCCGCTATTTTACTTAACACAAGCACCTCACACGGACATTCTCGTGAAATTCTCAGGAGTACAGTGCAGCGCTGTGGGGCTGTTGCCTGTAATGTACAGGCTTTTTTCTAAGCTGTCAAAGAGGTGTTAATTCAATGATATTTCAGCGTCAAGGTCATTATTGGTGGTGGGGCTGTACTGAGCTGCGTTATATTCAGAGGTGTCTAATACTCTGGCCCCCTCATGTATGTAAATATGGAGGACAAAGCTGCCCTAAATAATTTGACTCCATTAGTATTGAGATAGTTGAGAAAATTCGGTCCGGAACAACCTGGTGGACGGACTGACAGGTCGATATTATCATTCTTAAAGCCGTGCCGCTAGCATCGCTATGAATGGTCGCTCGTGCAGTGTTTTACAAAGGCTAATCCTAAAGGCCCTGACACATCATTTAAACCTCTGCTGTCACTGGGCTATTGATGAAGAGATGTGGAGACAACCCATTTATTGTTGTTTCTACCTAATTGTCACCTCATTTCCTTTACAATGGGATGATAGCACCAATGTAAAAGCTATATACTCCTGGCATAAAAGTAGCGTCACTAACTAAAACAGCACAGAACATGTATGCCACTAGTCATCTAGCTGTCGGCAGGAGTTGTCTTCAATCGCAGTTGACGCGATGTCTTCTATGAGCCTGCCTTTGTCAATGCTACTTCTCTGAGGCTTGCTTGTTGTGTCTGGGCCCTAAGGCAGACAACATCCATTTAGTACAATGGGAATACCAACATTGTGTTTCTTGAATCTTAGTACAGATTGTCTGTGTTAGCTGTCTGCCTGTGAAATGCCTGCGGTGCTTCACAGATGCTGGGTACCTAGATGTTGTTTTCATGGTACACAGCTTGTCAAGATGAGTGACAGGTGCTGTGGCGGGAATTAGACCATCTGAGGGAAAGAAGGTGCGGGGTTTACATCACTCTCTCTATCTCTCAAGACAAAAAGCTGCATTTTATAAATGTTATGCCCCTTCAATAAGACATAACAAAGTCATCCACAGATAATATATATCAACCAAAGGTTTCAACATGGTGGTTTTTAAAATACCGTCGACTGACTATTTTCCCTGAACCAGGATTTCATGTACTTTACAAAAAAAACAGCAAAGTGACATAAATAGTCATTTCACCCAGAAAGAAGACTCATTTGTAAAGTCAAATCTTTGACGTAGGCCATTTTGTCCGTCTTTGTGGCTCTCCAGCAGGGGGTCAGCATCGGAGATAGCTTTGCAATCAGCCATCGCACTGAGCAATCACCAGTGTATCCGTAAGGAGGGCTTCCATTTGAAATTATGTGAGCTTCATTTCATACTAAATGGCAAAAAAAAAAAAAGAAAGGTAGTGCAGCTTTTTTCATTTTCATTGTATTGTTGTCAGTGGAGATCACCACTGAGTCTGTAAAATCAGAGCATTCAATCTGGGGCATTTTGTAAGCATTTTACCTTTTCATCCTTGTGCCAAGAATAAATGAAAAACATTTTTACCCAGGAAGCATCAAGGAAGTAATTTGAGGACTGTAGTCAGATGAGTTAAAATGTGCAATATGCAAGAAATAGGCCTGCAGAAGAAAATCAGCCTCCCTCCACATCAGACCGGCGCTGTATTACCTCTGCAGCCCACCGTAATGTCCTACTAGATTCCTTCTAATCTATCACAGAGGACTAGAAGAGTAATGGCGATGTAAGAAAACAAAGTCCACCAGGGACGTGTACTACATCATTCAGATTTAACACCGCCATCTGTTTCCTGTGCCCAGGAATGGCAACATCAGTGCTTAAGACAAAGCATTTACAGAGATGACAGATGCTCCAGAGAGGCCGGGTCTTTACCTGTGGAAAAGTAGGCCTGGAATCAGATGCCTGATGAAAGAGACACACTTATCTAAAAGGTGTAGCGTTCGCCTCTCTTGGTGCACGCCTGCGCTTTAGACAGATGTGTTTTCTTTTCTTGGCCCGTGAAGTTAGGGGAGACACAAACCAGCGGCCGCCTTCTGCTAATGAATGTCAAATCAAAAGCTGACCTATTTAGAAAGTCAAAGCTCTTTCACACCTATGACAGGGCAATATCTCGAGTGAAATCTAACCACCCCAGGCGCCTCATCTCCTGACTGTGGTAAAGCTGCCAGCTGTGGAATTCAGACAAGGAGAAGCTGTGATCTGGGATCAATGATGAATGTAGAATTCATCAGGCAGTGGAGAGGGGTTTCATACCTCCTTAACTTTCTTCCACTTAAAAAGTTTTAAATGTTTTAAGTTTTAAACATTTGCTTAAATGTGCAAAGCATGCCAGTAATCAGCCATTTAGCGTTTCATCTGCCTAATGACACAAGTTTGTATGAAGATATACCGTAAACAGCTCAATCTTATTGTGATTATGCAGTACAACCCAAATTCCACAGTTTTGCTATCACTATGGGGGAGAGAAGTCAATGCTAATGCTGCAAAAATGTGCTAAATCAGCAGTTTTCAAAGTGTGGGGGGTGCCAGAGGATTTCAGGGGAGGCGCAACGTGAGACAAAATAAACCAGAAAAATATCTGTAAGCATCTGGTTAACTTCTGCGATGTGTGGGCAAAATGGATGTATTTTTGTTTTGTAACACAGAGAGACGACACACGTCGGTTTTCCACATTGAAAGTGATCCGAAGCGAGTAAAGAAGGTTGCAGGTGGAGGATGATCTGCGTATGTTCCGTTGTACAGTGCATCCCGCATCAACCGCTTGTGCGCATCATAGGGCCCTATCGTTCACCTGGCGCAAAGCAGTCATTATTTTTGTAATTTCTTTGTCTTAAATGAGGGGTGGTCAGGCAAACAGGTGTCCCGTTGCGATCTGGAGGACCCGGAAAGCGTCAGCAAGCAGTATGTCCCTGCTATTTAAAGAGCGCATTAGTAAGATGGGCATACGTCGGCCAGTTCACAACACGTGAATCTCTGCTTGTTACTAACACGGGGACGCGCTGTGCATTTGCTGCCAGTGAAATTATGTTGTTTACAGGACAGCGGACTGCAAGCTTCGGTTCCCCCTGTCTCCTTACATAATGACACCACTTTATGTTGTTTCAGGGGAGGCTCACTTCCCCACACTTTGAAAACCCATGAGCTCAACGATACAGCTGTATTGGTCAATCATCTTATATTAGCATACTTGTTGTCTAGCTAGGTTGCTGGCCTTGTTAGCAGACAGGATAGCTTGTAGCACAATTAATGACATTGTCTATTGTCATACATTGGACCTGCGTTAAAATATTAATCACATTACAGATTTCTTTTAGCAGTCATTTTTTTGCAGTACTGACAAAATCTAACCCCTCGATCCCACAGGATCCTTCTCCGGCGCGTTCCATCTGTGCAGCGTTCTGGCGCAAGCCCTCGCCCACAGGATGCGTGTCTGGTCCGCAGCGCAGCGGAGCGCTGGCCCAAGCAGCTGGATTCGCGAGAGCACAAGATCGTGGGAGAACTACATTATCGCGCGAGAATTGAGAAATCACGCAATAACACGCAACACACAAACTACAGTTATGTCTGCACATCCGAGGTTGATTATCTGCTCATTTGGAAATCATTTCGTGATTTTTGTGCTTCTACCATTGAGGAGTACACTACTTAATTAAAAGTTTTCTTTTTTCGAGATTTCAGTGCGTTGATCTTAAAATAAACGGGAAAAAACGGGAGTCTGTACCGGTCTGAACATGGTGTTTTATTTTGAAATGACCGGATGCTGTATGCTGCTTTCGTCTGTGACTTCCTGTTTGGAACGATCTGCTCTGTGACGCATGTTTGAAGCGGCCTCCGTTAAAAATAGACCCAGCGCGTATCTTTAGCGGAGCAGAGCGGAGACACGCTTCTGGGACGCGCTTGAGACGGACCGCGGCGCGTACTGTGGAATCACGAGCATTGACTTGAATGTTGAATCTTGAACGGATCCTGTGGAATCGAAGGGTTAGATTCCGGATACTCACACTAAAGAGTGCTGATTGATGTTAAAGCTACAGCAGTTGCTGTCAAACTTTGAACACACAAAACACAACTTTACTGGAATCTTTGCCCTTCAGGATGCATCTCGAGGCTCACCGGTCTCTGTAATTGAGAAAGGAAAGTAACTACGGAGAGAAGTTTTGTAGCAATATTGATAAAATGTCACCTCAGAAATTAGAGGCGCCTAACAGCTTTTGTTGCACTCCTCTCCTTTGTGGAAAGAGCAGGTCTGCACTGGCAGCTTTCAGCAAGGCAGACTGCTATTATTGGTCTTTTCTGCCTTAAGCAACAAGGAAACTTCAAGAGTTAAGTGAGAAAGGTATTCTTTTCAGTTCTTGTGAGATAAACGTAGTGAAAATAAATGAAGGGAAATAATGCTGACAGCCCACAGCATGTAAGCAAGCATCTGAAACAGTGTTAGCACCGCTGTGCAGCATGCTGCTTTGTGTTATTTGGATGTTTTTGTTGTTGAATATGACAAAAGAAAGCCTGCGATTACCCATATTCCACATACTTCCCCATATGTCTGTGAGCACCTGTGTACTGTGGCAAATTAATTTCCTCATATTCATAAAAAATGGCTGTTTATTTGAAAGGCGAACCTCTCTGGAATACACCCCCTGCTTTCGAGCATAATGTGAAATCTAATTATTTAGTATCCTGTCAGGTCTTGTCTTGGGGTACACAACATGACGAGCCAAACATGCATTCACTTGTCTCGTGTCTCTCCGTCCCCCTCTCTCCTCCCTCCCTCTGTCTCTGTCGGCCAATGAGTGGTGTCAAGGATATTGCAGTGACTTGACATCTGTGGCAGATGCATGGTGGCACCTCTGCCACGAGGACTGACTGGAAAGCTTGCGCTCGCAGCAACAGCAGCTGGCCTGGCTCCTCACTGGGAGACTATATTAGCACAGGGGAAATGCCTTGTTTGCTTCTGCTGGCTTGGCATTGTTTGTAGTTGAATTATGAACTGTGTAAAATTTATGCTAAGCCTGACTTAAGGCACAAGCCTCTGCAGGGAGCTGTCTCATGTCTCATTGAGCCTTCATAGTGCTCTTAAAACGATTCCTCCCACTGTCCTCAGTTGGCCGTGTTGTCTTGTTCATACTTACTAAGAAATTGTCACAGGAAACAATACAGCAGCCAATCACTTTGTCATGTTGCTGCTGCTGAGAGGCATTTGCAGTAGTAGGGGAAGCTGCCAAAGTACGATCACTTGTACTAGAATAAAAGACAGTATATCATCATGCACATTTTCACTATACATTATATTTAGCAATGCAGAAAATGTACAGTTACGTTGCCCAAGCTTTATTGTCTGTGTTTATTAGATTTTTGGCTTCAAACCAAAACAAGTGAGGTGCATACAAAGTGTTTGTGGTATCAGCCTTAATCAACAATTGTTATACTACGCTATTATTCCATGCAACTCTTTTTATGAGTAGGGAAGCAGAGTTTTTCTTTACACCATGTGTGCATAATGATTTTGTTTGCAATCACTCTGTATAATTATCCAACCACAGTCCTAGCTGTATAAATGAAAAGTGTACAGTCCATATTGTAATTATTATTATTATTGTATTTTTATTATTTATTTTTATTGTTAACTTCATTGTAATTTAATTTATCATAACAAAGTTGAGCGACACAACACAATGTTCACCAGTTTAACTTGAACTGTTGACGGTTTGTTATGTGGATTTAAAGCAGCAAAACAGTTTCTGCAAACACACATAAAAGCTTAATTTCCTTTAACCAGTTTTTCAGTGCTGAGAACGCCATCAACTTTACATAAAGAGCAGGTACTCTTTGGCATATTATTGAGAGATCCAACATGAATCCACCATGAGTAACACTTAGCAACATTTGCCAACGGTTGCAAGAAAAAAACTGGTGCCGCCATCTGCCGCCACTGAAAAATTGCATGTAATCATGTGAAGTGGTGGCAGAAATCTGAGATACAAACATCTAAAAACCTGTGCTGATAAAACCAAAGCCAGGTCACCTGTACTCACAAGAAGAGCCATGAGAAGAAAAAATGTTTGTGATTTGAGTAAACTGACACTTTAAGTTGTTTTGGTGTAATTTTGTTAGCATAATACCATCGTAGCCAAATATTTAATGAATCACACTACAAAGTTCCATAAATGTGCCCCATGAGATTACATATTTCATGCATTTTGCTAGCTATCACAGCAAACTATCTTGAGAGCAAACATGTTAACGTTAAGCAACTGACCCATATAGTTTAATATTTCAGTTAACTGAAGCACTGAGTGTGAAGTTAAGTGCTGTAGCATGATTATATGATTTCTACAAGTGGCAGATGTCAAGCACAGGGATTGTGTAACATAAAGCATGTTGTATAATCACAACATATCGTAGTTTGACAACATTTTTTACACAAACCTATAGGCCATGGTGGCACTGCATATAATACACCCACACCACACAGTAGCACTATTATTACGAGTAGCTCTCAGTGTAATGGAGGAAAGACTGATGGATGCATTTTCATTCTGTCAGAGAATTTGTTGGAATACACAAAGAGGAAAACAAAAATTGACATGAAGATTAATAATTATTTGAAAATGTTCATCATTAAGCAGCTCCTTTTTACAAAGTGCATGTTGCTGAGTTAAAGCAGACTTAATAGCAGACTGAATTTGTTGAAATTGATTTCCTGGAGTGCTGCAAACTGCGGTGTAATTTGATAGAGGAGCAGAGTGTCTCAACCTTTCAGAGCCCAGTTTGGCTTTTAAGATCACACTGCAAAAACGTAACTCTATGACAGTAACTGGAGCAAAATGTAATCTGTTACTTCCACTGTGGTGTGACATTACCGTCACCTCTTTGCCCTCAGCAGTCGGGGGGTGTTGATGTGCTGCGTTGGGTTTTAGATGGTGCCTTCAGCTCTCTAATCCGGCGAGCAGAGAGGTGCTGCTGTCGCTGACAGACTGAGTGACAGGCAGGCGGAGAGGACCCAGCTGTGATGGCTGGTGTCGGCTCAGTGGCAGCCTTATGATGAATTGCCTCTCTTGAATGATAGCGCTGTTACTGAATGATACCGCGGCAGGATTGTTCTGTCAGCATCTCACCTGCGACCGCAAATAAATAAATAAATAAATAAATAAGAGAGAAATGAACCGCTATGCAACTTGCCTCCCCATCTTTTTATTTTTCATTAAAGATGCCTCCTCTCATAGATCTCCATATGCAGTGATTTGGAACTGGAAGTTTGTGCAGAAATATACCGGAGGAAATTGCCTTGTAGAAGCGCAAATGTGACCAAACTTTTGAGGGATTGAAAGCTCCTTCTTGTTTGTGTTTTACTTTTCTATCCAGCAGAGTATATCTGAGTAAAACCACTTGCTGCATGTTTTCCTTTATTGCCACTGCATAAATGATATCAGATTGAATCATTGTAAATATCGCTTTGATCTTCTACAATAACACTGGAAACATTCCGTTTGTTTGCTGATAACTGAAATGCACTCTTTGATGCACAGTGAGGTTTTTCTCCATCTGATTTCATGATTATCTATACATTCAGATATTCATCTCACTGTTCTCTCTGTTCACAGCTCAGATGACTACTATGAGTACGGACACAGTGGGGAATCATATGAATCATATGGTGAGTCACAGACTTCTCTTACTCCAATATCTCTCATGTCAATTGTCAGAGTAACAATTTCTACTTCTCGATTTGCCACTGCTTCAACTCAGGTGCAAGAGTGTCTGGGTTGTTTGACGTTTAAATTTATTCACAGGTTTTATCCCTCATGTGGGGGTTCATTTAGCTCTTTTTGCATCAATCACTTTCTTTCCTTTTTTTTTTTTTAAAGATTATTTTTTTGGCTTTTGCCTTTAATTATAGGACAGCTGAAGATAGACAGGAAATGTTGGGATTAGAGACTGGGGGATGACACGCACCAAATTATCAGCAGATCGGGAGTCGAACCTGCGATCAGTGCGACGAGGACCATAGCCTCTGTACATGGGGCGCCTGCTCTACCAACTGAGCCAAACCAGTGCCCCTTTCTTTCCTTTTTGGTTGTTTTGATGTTAATAAACTGCAGGATATTATCTTAGAAAACACTTTTTATATATATTAAGACTTTGCACCCCAACTCTGAATTTGTAAAAGTTATTTTAATCCATAATTTTACTAACAGGAACTTTGTACACTGACTGATCTCTCTGTGATTAAAAGGTGATCCTGGATCTAGAAAAGCACTTAAAGATCTATACTTTGACTGCTGAAACTACACATGAAGAAAAAAACACTACTAAATTCATCCCCAATTTACATCCCACAATACCGGGTGTATATATGTTAAGATGGCCTTATTTCAATCAACACTTTAATTGTCACAGACAATTATCAGAATGTCAGAAGGGTGTTAGATGCTCGTAAAACTAAGTCTGAACATAAGTCTTTTTCTGTTCATGGTCAGATCAAATCAAGACCTAAAATATCATATGAAGTGTTACATTTTGGTTCAGTTCAACCATGTGAACACCGTCAACAACCAGTATGTGCACCCTTTGGCACCAAACAGGAAGCAGCGAACTGGGGATGATAGTAAACATGGGGGTGACTCTGGAAGGTGTAAGCCACTGCATACTCAAGGGCTGCTGTCACTGTGTCCTTACTGCATTTCATGTGGCAGTCGTACTTTTGTTGTTAATAGGATAGTACGAAAGAAGGGAAGGCCTTGCTAGCTGCCTGCAGGCTCATAATGCTAACAGAGCTAAACTTACTGCCTCAATAACCACAGACAGTTGTAGTCTTGTAAAAAGTGATCATGCAAAATAGTTGTAAAATCCTACAGTCTGTGAATGAAATGTTTTAGATTTGAAAAATTGTCTGAGGTTCAAGCCGATTAAAATACTTGTAGTGCATTGAAGGCATTACCTACAGACCCAGCAGTCATAGTTAACTTTTTTTTTTGTGTATCTATTAAATCGATTAAATGTGACTTAATTTTATTTGGCAAAGATAGATAATTATGGAGCCCGGGACGGGACATGTGGGAAACATATTTATGGTAGAAAAAAAAAGTTTTCGAAGAGGTCTATGTACTACTTCCCGTGTCACAGTTTAACTGGTGTTGAATTAACTGGTGACGGTCACAGTGTGTGTGGGCGTGGCTTATGTGTCCGTTGTACACAAACGAGGAAATAAACGACTTGCCAGGTCAGAGGAAGCTCTGCGACGAGGTGTCTCTCGCTTATCTGAAAACCGTGCCTACTGCCAAGCACTGATGTAATGTCTTTGTATTCAATTCAAATTCAATGAACGTCTCCCACAGGTGCGTGCGCTCCATTGTTGGTGTGGTTGAAGTGACCCTGAAGTAGTACACTGACCTCTCGCTTATATGAAAACCGTGCCTACTGCCAAGCACTGATGTAATGTCTTTGTATTTGAAGCCATTTTAAAATTCAGTGAACGTCTCCCACAGGTGCGTGCGCTCCATTGTTGGTGTGGACCGAAAAAAAGTTTTGCGAGATCTTGCAAAAGATCTCCCAAAAATGTATCATTTTTTTTTATTTTTCAACTTTAATTTTTTTCCCCCCATGTCCCCTACCGGGCACCGTAGATAATATCCAGCGCCTGGTTAGCAAAGTATGATGAAGTATGGATGCTTTTAAGGTCTCCATCAAGGTCATTATGCTCTCCTTAACATACATATACCTACAACAAAATTCTCCACGCGCCTTCTTATTGAAGCACTGTTTTAAACCAAAGAAATGTTGGTGAGTGTGATTCACCCAGTACTGTCTGGCTCTGCAATCAGCTAAACGCAGCTGCTTAAAGTTTAATGCCACTTAAAATGAGTGGACTCTGGGTCAGAGGCAGTTTAGCATGTCTGAGAAGAGATGTGAACAGCTCCATTTGCCACAGAGTTCAGACAAAGTTGAAACCACAGAGATAATGTTCAACAATACTGTGTCAGCTTTTGACAGGTAAAAGAAAAAGTGGGCCAAGGTCATACCTGCTGCAGAGAGTACTCAAAGGATAGTACAGATAAACAGTACAGTACAGCAGACCAGGCCTCTATATGGGCTTGTGTTGGAACTCTCAAGGGTACCGACCAAATTACTATATATTGATTACTTTACCACATTAAATGAATTAATGTTCTAAATCAATAAGAATGTTTAAAATGAGACGTTTGGGTTTTGGATTTTCTTTTTACAAGTAAAATTCCATGTTTTTAATTTACTGAAAAAAGGTACGGACTCTAGATTCAGAGCTGTCAATCATCATTTTGACAGCATCAAATAACTAATTAAAAATAAACTTGTCAGAAAAATGAACACTTGGACGTGAATCAGCATGATAAGAACTAACTATAATGACAGAAACCATGTTTGACAAAAATGTATTTGATGTGTATTATGATTTTATAGTTTGACCCATGTCCCATCTGTTAACATGGAGGAGGGTTTTATGACCTATACTGCAGCCAGTCAGCAGGGGGCGCTCAAAATGTTTTGGCTTCACATTTAGGGAGCTGTCATGTCGTCCATCTTTTTATACAGTCTATGTATGTAACCCGATTGTTATATAGATGAAAGTTGTTCCATCTCTAATGATTTATTTCTGCCTTTGTGTGAACTGAAAAATACATCAGTAGATAATAAAGTCTTAAAGGAGTTATAAAGACTGTTTTTTTGTGCTTGATTTAATTATCTAAATTACAACCATTCTGACAATGTAGGTGCAACATCAGGACACAGTGTTAATTAGGATTGTTGTGGATGAGTTTATTTATCCTTTCTCCAAATAATCAAGCGCTCAGAAAATATGACTTACTTTTTTATGTACAATATAAACATTAACTTTTTAACTTCTTTAATTAGCTACAAACTCAAAGGGATGACAGATTTTTTACTTTTTAATTACTGCAATGCATTTGACTTCATTTCTAGATGATTAATTTCTTTAGGAAGTGTTTGGCTCTGATATAAACATATGAGGTACAAGGTAGATGAGGTAAATTGTATCCTCTGCATCAGGAGGATATTATTATCATGTACAGTATATGTGCTGATCATGCTTTAGAAATGTGTCCCTGTTTCTGAAGTCAAACCTAATAAAAAACTTTTACCAACTTTTCTTCCCACACAAGGGAAAGAGCTGAACACCTTGGGCTCATTAGAGTGCAGCGTACCTGCACATGAAATAAAAAGTGCTGCCGCATGGGTCACACAGAAAAAGGGCGACAGTTCAAAGGAAACAGATAAACAGCGCTGATGCGAATCCTTGTTCTTGAAACACAAGGTAACCTTGGTCTGCTTCTTCAAAGTGACTGTCAGTGAAAGGGTGACAGGTTTAATTAAGGGGTATTGGCTATGTGCTGCCAACAGAGAGCCTGTACACAGAAAAAAACAAGCCTTTGTGAGCCTCAGCTCTAGGGAAGTCTCAGCGCTGGCTGAAGATCAGACAAAGGGTGCCATCGATACTGGCACTTTCACATTGACAGTACCAGGGGGTGAACAGAGGCTGATTTGGGCTAATGGTAATTGTGACCTTTTTGCTGGGAGCCACTAAACGGGTCCTTTTCAAGTATCTATTTGATCATCTCATTCAATTACCTGTGATGCATCCTTCCAGGTGAAAGTCAAGCGTCTTGGTGTGCGTCGCTGTTTTTATTCCCAGCGTGAAAAGGTGCTTTTGTTATGAGCTGAGAGACATCAATACCAGACATTCAGAGTGCTCAGAACAACATCTGCATAGAGCTGAAGAGAGTGGTTGCTGTGAATGAATGATTTAAGTATAACTCCCTGTTCTTCTCTTATTTTCCTTGTCTTCCTAACCAGGTCTGGAGGAGTGGGCAAACAATCGCGGCAAGGCACCGTCAGCACGAACAACCAAGGGAGTGTACAGAGATCAGCCATACACCAGATATTGAACTGTTTATACAACCCACACCAGAGTCCTCATGGCTGTTTCAACCCAAGTAATGGATTTTTTATGGACGCTCCCACCTTTTTAGAATTGAAACTAAACAAAATAACAGAAAAGAAATGAAATTGAGACACTGAACGAGTAAAAACTGGTTTTCCAACATGTCGTCCCCTTATTCTAAAAACATACTCCCACTGGGTTCAATTTGTAAAGCGACTGAGGTCATCTATCTGCTCCTCTCTTAGAGATCAACTGGACGTTGAGATTCCATAGTACATTAAGTTTCTCTCTCAGCGATGTGATTGTGAAGGATGACATTGTATCAAGCTCTTTTACTTGGTAATGATTAGTGACTCAGTATAAGCTGTCGATACAATGTTTCTACACAGCTGCCAGTACAACTTAATTTATAACCCTCTATTCTTCAAACCTTGAACTGCGTGGTTGATCACTTAAAATGTAGTAGCTTAGTTCTAGGAAAGTGCAGTACTGTAGATATTTTTTTTCTGAGGGGTAATCGGTAAAAATTGTGTCCCTTGTAAATGAATCATTAACAAACTGAACAAGAGAAAAGTCCAACTGTAAACATATTGTTTTGCTGTTCCCTCCTTTTTGTAAAATAATAGTTCTTTAGTGTTAAAGGGCTTATAAAAGCATGGTGTGCAACTGTGGATATTGTCAGCTGTTTTATTCTGAAAAATGTAGTTGTGTTCATCATTATGGCCCCAAAACATCCACTTTAAAACATCTATAAATAACCGCTCATACTTTATGTAGACCGAACGACCGGAGCTGCACAGCAGTCCAGGAGCTCTCTCATTTTTGTGATTTCTTTAGATGCTTTAACTCAGTAATTTTGATGTCATTATTTGATTTAATACAAGATACTTTTCTGACTTTGTAGACATAAGAATCAATTTTAATATCCTAAATCACATGCTGTTGAATTGGTCATTACTCCCATCTAGAGATTTATTCAACTCTGTTGATTTTGAGCTTATGTAAGCCCTTTAATATTTCTTCTTTGTTGATGCTGAATAAACATTTTGAAAGAAAACACTGTGTGTTGGAAGAGAATAATTATGGACTCATAAAAAAGCCTTATAATTTAAACTAACAAACCCAAAAGATAAAGCGAGATAGTTTGGAATATTTATCTTTAGTCAGAAAGATGTATTGAATTAAAACATGCATATCGTCTTAACCAAAAAGAACAACATATGTTCCTGCCTAAAATCCAAATTGGTTGCAGTAATATTCCCAAAAATCCTGACAAACAGCAGAGGGCTGTGTGTGACCTTGTAAATGACCTGTGTAATCTGATAAGAATGGTTTCCTATTTGTATTTGAGCACCATGTGATGCATTTTGTAGGAAATCTCTCCGACTGAGATTTGGAGGATTTAGCGATAACGACATCACCACTCTTGAAGCGCTCTCCTCTCTGTTTGTTCATATAATTCGATGTGAGGCGAACGCTGATCACGTCAGGCATCATCAGTAAACACACATTAACTTTCTGAGTGTTTACCCCAACAGAAACAGCGCGTAGCGCGGCATGAAAGCCTCCTTGACCTCTAGGCCGTGTTCGGATCAGTATGGGGTGGGTGGGGGTGGATTGCTCTCTCTTCTTGTTTTGCTCTTTCTGTTCTCCTCTGGTCATGTGACCCTCTCCCAGTCGTTTAAAGAGCCTGCCTTTGCCCCGTCCATTAAAGAGACTCTAAATGACCCCCAGCTGACCTCCGCAGAGAGAGGATGGCAGTAGCTGTATAAAAAGACCTCCGTCCCACAAGGTAAACAACCTGACCCAGTTTAACCTCTCCCCTAACGTAGATTAACATAAAACCTCTCTAAACTTAAATGTAATATGTTTTCCTGTCTCTGTTAAGTCCGTAATCTAGCCACAAAGCTGGGAATAATTAGATATCTTTAACAAAAACATGTAAATAAGTATGATAAATAGCAGTAACATTTTAACAAGCTGTATAGTGAAATAACTTTATCCTAAGACTTTGATAAAACATATCCTCTGTTACAATAATTGAACCATAAAATATTATGTCTTGGCAATGTGTTCATAATATAAGATGTAAATGACGTTTATGTTGTGAACTTGCATGATCATAGTGTTGTTTATATTCCTTTCTAGGTCGATGTCCCGGCTATACAAGGTCATCCATACAATCATCTCAATGGTGCTAAAGGTATGTTGCTCTCTGTATTACGCATGAGATGTTTATTATGTTTGGATGTTAAATATAAATCAACTTGAAGTCAAATATGGGTCAAAATATTGAAACCATGACAATCTTCCAAGACGTTTGCAGAAAAATTGTCAAAAGCTTGATTTCAAAGACAAACAGTTAAAAGGTGCAAGTTACAGCCTAAATGTTCTAAAACTTATGCACTATTACTACTATGTGGACACGGGGCCTTAGGCATTAGCATTGTATCTGTCTCTTTTCAGTTGTAATATGTATGATTGTTAGTATTGATCTAAATTATGCAATAAAAAGTCTAAATATGGAAACATAATATATTTAAAGTTTAGGGTTAGTTCAGGATCAAAATATGTCAAATATAAAGCTCTGAGGTTGGATACATTGAGTCGTGGGGATTTCTATAAAGCGTCCAAGAAGTCTACAGAAACATTGTCGAGAGCTTAATTTCACAACTCCTTTAAATAAAGATCTCTGATTTTGTTGCAGTAAGCATGATTATATACTGTGAGTAGGGCTGTCGATCGATTGAAAAAAAAATTAACTAATTAATCACACTGCTGTGATTAATCGCTTTTTTTCCTTCTTAAGACTGAAGCTTGTAATAAGGGATATTTAAATGTGAAATCAGGAAATGAATGTAGAATCAACACAAAATAAATATATTTAAGTTAAAATACTTTTTTTTAATAGCACCTTTTTAACTTCAAACAGATTCTCTCCTGTGAACCACAGATTTCCAGTAGAACCCTCAAGGCCATCAAAATTTACTGTCAGCTTGAAAGGCATATTTCTTATATTTACTAAAATAAATATCAACAAAACCCAGGCCTATAAGTGTGTCTTTAGCCAGCATGGTTCGGTGTGGCGGCTGCCGCAGCACTGCTGCGGCGAGCGAGCTGCCCCGATTGGCCGCTGTCCTCCTCCTGCCCGCTGCCCCAGGCCAGCCCCGCTTGTCCCTGACTGCCTGTGCATTGCTGCTGCGCACGGGACAAGAGGAACGAAGAGAGAGCAACTCAGAGCTGTAGACAGAGGAGGCGTGAACTGCGATTACTCTGAGCAGCATACATGGGAATTAATTACAATATAATACATTTCACTGGTCTGAAAAAGTTGCTAAATTTGTCGCTAGTCGCCAAGAGGGAGAGAGAGAAAGTCACTAAATGGGCAACAAGTAAACACGGCTGCGTTAATTCCGTATTTTTTTTTTTATAAAATAGTTTTGACAGCACTAACTGTGAGTCGAATAAGTGAAAATGGGGAAGGTTGAAACTGAGATGGTCTACATCCAAAAGGTTAGGGTATGTAACAGGCCAACAACAGAAATGCACTGGTAAAGGTTTGGACCTTGACAATCTCAAATGATGGTGTCACCTGTCTGGGTGTGGATTTGAAAACCCTAAGCAAGTACAAAATGCAATATTCCTCAGAGGACGCAGCGTTATCATGACATCAAATATTAATGTGACTTTGAGGAAACTTGATGTTCTCTTGATGGATGTTTAATGTAGAAAATATTTTTCCAGAGCTTGAAGAAATCCTTCAGCATTCCATCTAGTTTGGATTTCAACCCTCAGATCTCCTATTATGCCCTTCCACATTCACATAAAAGGAGAGTCCTGTTCCGTTGGACTCTCTGCCTCACTTTGTACCATTGCAATAAGTGTATAAGAGCACTCTGTGTTATCTCACAGCTGGGTCCTACAGTTCAAAAATGTTACCATGTGCTCGTACAAAGTACAGAATGCAGATATCAGAACGTGATGACCGTCCTTAAATGTTCTTTTCCTTTTTTTAGTTATGAAGCTTACATTCTTCGACTCTCTCTTCTCTCCTCTCTTAATAGATCCAAAAAGCCACACACGAGCTGCCCTCCAAACATTCAAGCCGACACAAAGTCAAACCAGATCCTGAAAAAGCCGTCCAACCTCAAAAGGATCTGCCCAATGGCCACATTTTTCACAGTCTGGACTGAGGTGAATCCTGCGGGGGGACAAGATGAAGTGACCTGTGGAGATGCAAAAACAGGGGGGAAAGATAATGCATGTATCGCACATCTTCATTCTCCGGAGAACGCGGAAGGGGAAACCTGTAAGGCAAATGGAGTTCCACATCCTCGGGGACGATCTGTCGGAGAATATTTCCTTCAGAGCTTCATTGGCTCTGTATACATTTTACATACACACAGGAGTGCTCTGAACTGACTGTGAACCTGCTCTGTGAATGTCTTGATTAAGGCTGTTGTTAGAAGGGATGAGTCTACCACTTACATTAGACATTAACCGTCGCCTACTAGGGAGGATGAGTAAATAAATAATGCAATATGCGAGGGAAATGACATCATATTTCTTGAGACACTTCTAATCTAATAGTATTATGCTCATTAACCTATATCCAATCCACTCCAATGAATAAATAATTCCGCAAGTGCCTTGTTGTTGCATTGTTATGACAGGTTTTGATGTTTAGTCTCATTGCCAGAGTTAAAATATGAGACGAGAAGTAGCTATTTTTTTCTTCTTTTATGCTGTTATGTTGGTTTTCTTTACGCTTTTGCACAATGCTGGAAAACATCCCCCAGTCACACACAAGAGTACAGTCTATCCCAGATGTATTGCTTAATCAGAATCGACTTCAGTGGATATTACAATTCCAAAATAGCTTTCTACCGGGTGGAGAGCTTCATTCTGTCTTGTGCATAAGTCCAGATAGGCTGATCCGTATTCCACACAGTTGTATGTGCTCAGTGGCAGACAATAGTTTTCCATTAGAGGAAGTGATTCTCTCTGGAGCCTGGGGCCAAGCCTCACACAATAACACAGCGACCTAAAGCTTGCATCTCAGGCTACCAGAGTCAACTCTCATCACCTCAGGGGGCTGATTCCCCCTCGGAGGTGGCTTAAAAAGACAGGCTTATCTGAAGTGAGTTTGTCCAAGTTAATAAAGTAAGAGCAGTTTATTTGATTAAGAATGCATACAAAGGAGGACTGTGAGATGTGTGTGTGACAGACGAGTCCATCTCTGGGTGCAGATCGATGGGTCACTAACGATGGGTACAAGGACCACTGGAGGTGTTTTTAAAAGGCTTCAGAGAATCTGGAACAACATTGTTAGAAATAGTTAAGAGACCCTGAAAGTGTCTTTTCTCAAGCAGCTGCTTCCTATGAATGATAAGGCCCGACTTGAACACACAAGTTTAAACCGTTCTGGTGTTGTCCTTTTCTTTACAAGGAACAATACATGGGAACGGATGGAACAAATTATGTGATGTATTTTTATATTTTAAAGTTTCTTTAATCTTAATCTTAATGGGAAATTTCCTTGAGTTTCCAGCACTGTCAATCATATGTGATCAGACCATCCCCACACAGTCCACGAAAAGATTTAGGCTATTTATTGGCTAGGACCCGTTACTTCCTGGAGTTGCCTTGAAACTAGTTGAATGTTGTTTTTACACTTTGGTTTATGTTCTTACCCTCAAATTCCACAGGATCCGTCTCCAACGTATTCCATGCGTGCCACAGTCTATTTTTGATGGAGGCCGCTTCAAGCATGCGTTAAGCTGAACAGAGCAGATCATTCCAAACACGAAGTCACACACGAAAACAGCATACAGCATCCGGTCATTCATTACAACAACATGCTGAAATCTTGAAAAAATAACACGCAAATCCAGCTGCTTGGGCCAGCGCTCCGCTGTTCTGCAGATCAGACGCTTCCTGTGGGCAGGGGCTCGCGCCGTCTGACGGAACTGAATCGCGGCGCAGACGGAACCTGCCGGACACGGATCCTGTGGGATTCAGCTTTTATGGAGCAAACAAAATAAAATGTGAGAATTAGTGAGTTATACAGTAGAAGGAGTGCAGATTTTTTATGCTCTGTTTCCAGTCTTTTTCTCTAAGCTGAACTCTACTGGTCTACTGGGTCCAGATAAATATTTACAATACAAACTGATTCCAATTTCCCCAATGAACATAAAGGCAAATATGTGTTTCCTCAATTGGAAAAATGTTCATTGCTTACTTTGGGAGTTTTTTTTTCTGAACTATAAAACTTGTAGTTTTTGTTTTTTCAAGTCATGAACACAATTTAAATGTATTACATTTGAATTTGGTTTTGTTGTTGGAAATTATGTTTTCACCTTGTTTCCTCAGAGCCCATGGGTCATATGAAGGGGTGAGGGGAAACGTCTATTGCTGTCTGTTATAGTGTCTTTTTTTCGTAGTCAGAAATGTTAAAATTCTGCACATAGTGGTTTCAATTTTAGTGCAAATACAGAAAGAGATAGATGGACTACTTCAAGCAACTTTCAACATTACAAGAACTGCATATGAGTAATGGTCAATTAGATTTTTCCTTTTTTTTTAGCTTAGCCAGCATATTTAAAAAGAGCGTTTTTTTGATTCTGTTAAGTGTGCTTATCCACTTGTATTCCTCTTAATCACATGCCAGATCAAAGAGGCAGCCTCCTGCCTTTTGTTCTGTAATTAACTGGAGGGCTCTTAATCTTACTGAGATTAAAACACCCTGATCAATGTTGAAGTGCCCCTCCGTCTCCTGTAGAAGTGAGCAGTGATGTGACCACGGGTCAGCCTGTGTCGTCTGCTGAGTGGAAACTCAGATTGAGAGGGAACGATCGTTACGGGGCTTTAAGTGAACATGGGTAAACACGAGCAATAACACAGGGAATGTACCTTCATTATGATGACCAATGAAAGACTCCAATATACCCACCAGGCTTTTCTTTATCTGGGAAGTATAATTATCCACATGCTCTTATTTTTGCATTTAAGTCACGTTAAGGGCAACACAGAAGTAGCAAAAAGTAGCAGAGAGGCTTTAAACACAAGAAGACAAAGTCACAGGTAAAGACAAAAAGAAGGAAAGAGAAGAGAACACAAGGTGAGATAAGGTGCACACAAACAATAACAGAAAATCTCCCATTCAATGTACACACGCTTTGAAGGGGGAGGCAGGTACCAAACAGGACTGAGAAAACAAAACCTTTTAAAAGTGAGTATGTACCTGTCAACAATATGCTGTATATATCATATTTCTTTATCATTTCTATGTGCTGATAAATCTCATATGTGCTAATAAAAATTTCTTCATGTTGGTAAAAAAGGATGATTAACATTCTTTTGTCAAATGTGTTGTGATTGTGCGACACTGAAGCTGTTTTGCTTTTGATACCACACTTCAAAGTCAGTATATGTTCACTCATGCTGGCAAACAAACCATAAAGGCAATTCTACTGTATCGACTGCTGAAGACTGACGCGCTGCAGTATAATGAAGTCTGCTCTAAACATGTTTTTATTAACTCCGTGGGGGAAGCTCATGATGAGTTTTGGCAGTTGGCATATTTTTCCAACTTCAAAACCTGCCATTGCAGGGATATTATTTACCTTGATATGCCCTTGAAATAATAGTTGCAGATCAAATAAGTTTGTGTTGCAAAGGCTGTCTCAGTCTCCAACCTTTTAAATATTGTATGTTCCCCACCGCTGCTTGCCTTGGATACATCTCTCTCCTCATGTAAATGCTGCTGTTCTTTAGTCTTTCAGCTTCTTGCCTCTGCTTGCTTCCATCCTTCAGGCCTTTCCACTTTGAAGTTGTTTCTCAGCGAGGTGAAATTTGAGATTAAAGTCCTTCTGCTCATGCCCCCCCATCAATACGTACTCAGATGCAAACAAAAACAAAAGCAGACAAGAAGCGGTTGTTGTTTTTAACAGGTCAAAGGCAGCGTAAAATGATGGAGCCCAACATGATAATGTGCACTTTCAGCCTCACTGGATCAGTTAGCCCTGACAGGCCTCTTCAGACACATTGTTTCCTCTCGAAATTCAGTTTTTTTAATCAGCACAGTTTTTCTAAGGCTTGTGTGTGTCCTCTTTAAAATGCTAACTTATCATTCCACACAGATCATTAAAATGTCCAGCAGTAGAACATAATAATATGAATACCTCTAAGAGAAACTTAAAATTAGTGCACTGATAAAATCAATCTGTAGAATGTAAATTTAAGGATATATGACTCTTGATTTTCAGGTTATACTTTTCTCCTAAGACTTTGTCGCTTTATTGTCAATTACAGTTCCCATGATTATTTGCATACTATTCCAGAAGAAATCAAGAAAAAAAATTATTAATTATTGCAATTGCAGTACAGTAATTGGAAAGCAGTGTTAATTTGGGCACGTATTTTAGATTTAGTCTGAGTCTTTTCATTCAGAGTTTTAGTCACATTTAGTCATTTTCACCTTCACCCTGTTGCTCACTCACAAAACAGCAACAAAAACGGCTCCTGCCTACCTGAACTGATCTTGTTGATGTTGCTGATGATTATTATTATTTTAATAAATAAATAAATAAAAAACGCCCTATACACAGCTTGTCGGCACCAGTGTCCGATCGCACTTGAAGCTGTTTGTTGGCTCTTACTGACTTCGTCCCCTCCTGTCTTGATCGTTGCTTGCGTTGTATAATCTCTCAGATGTACGTCGCTTTGGACGAAAGCGTCTGCTAAATGAAATTGTAACATTGTGACATTAATAGTTTTAGTCGAACGGAAACTCAAAATGTTTTAGTCCAGTTTTGGTCAATAAAAAGTCGTCACATTTTAGTTAGTAGGCCTACTTTTAGTCAAAACGTTATGACCCCCTCCTCATTTTTACCTGTTTTGTTTCAGGTAAAATGAGCACTTTAAATTCATTCATCCATACAGTTAATGAACGATGAAGACAGCATCAAAAGATTACTTTACACCATCACTTCTTATTTAAACCGTCTGACTGAAGCAGCCCTTTTTCTGTGAGCGCGCGCAAAGCCTGAAGCAGAAAGCCTGTTAACACAGAAAGTTCATAACCACCGTTGTGATACCTGTTATCTCCAACCGGGTTACACAGTTACATTGCATGTATATGTATACATAAGTATGTATTTTGACAGAAGGCTTAGACACACAGGGAAGGAAGATATGCATTTTGAATGTCCGACAGCCCGACACTAACATTTTAGTCAATGGAAATCAATGACTGTATATATAGATGGACGACGTGTCTCCATCTGCTCCCCATTGTACTAAAGTGAAGCCAAAATAGCCCCCATGATAGGCGCTGCCATCTTGTGATGGTGACGTCATTTGTAGCCAGAGTCTGCACTGTAGAGATTTAGTTTTAGTCTTCGTCATGGAAAAAGGTTGTTGAACATTTTTCGTCATTATTTTCGTTTACAAAGTTAACACTTTTTTTCTATTCTAACAGATGTTCACACTTGGTTGGTGTAGCCTAATAGTCCACAGTTGGAAATATAGGAATGCATGCGTGTGTGTGTGTGTGTGTGTGTGTGTGTCTGTGTGTGTGTGTGTATGCATCACAGACATATTTCTGTCCTATTTTATTTTTCTTTATTTTTCTTTCAGCTGAGAATAACACCCAATAAACTGGAGGCTGGGGCTGCAGCAGTTTTGTTGGCTCTGCCGCTGGTCATCTTGGTGATTGTACTGCTGGGTTCTCATGGTACTCAGTCCCTGCTCTACTGTTCGGCGCACTCTTTTCTTCTTCAGCTGCAGCGGCGAGGGGGAGCTGCTCAGCTCTGTAAACCAGCAGCGCCAGCAAAGCCGGGGAGATTAAAACAATTGCTTATGCTTTCATTGCAAACAGGGATTTATCAGCAATATAAGCAGACAGAGCACTCAGAATGAAATAACACAGGACTTATTCTATCGCAATGCGAGCTGAATAGACTCGTAGGGTAAGAGGATATTGCGGAGGCACCATCATGAGGAAATTTAAATGCCTATCACCTATACTGTTTACCTCAACACCTCTTTCCACTCATGGAACATTGACCTTCTAAATGACATTTGCCTTCTGTTAAGATGAGTGTGTTTGGCATTTAAAATGTCCTTATTCAGCCACGACACCTTAACTCTGCCCAGGAACACGTTAAATAATCAATGTGCTTCCCTCTTATTCTAAGGGGAATCTGATTACACTCTACAATGCTTAATTGTAGTGGGTTAACTTGGACTGTTGTAGCCTTGATAAAATATTGGAACTAGCAAATTATACACTGTCCACTCCTGCACTTAATGAAGTGCCACAGCGTCAGTGTAATAACAGAGTACAAATGAAATGGCAGCTTTTTATGTACAATTAAACTGTGATTGGAAAAGTCATATGATGTTCCTCAGCATTTATCATTAGCAGTAGGTTAAAGGCAGCACAGGAGTTGATTACAGGGAGGCTGTGGCCTCTGAGACTAGAGCAGGTCATTGGCCCAGCTCCTCCTGTCCACACGATGAGGAGTTTTTAACTGGCTATGAAGCAGTCTCAATATAAAACTGAGCCTCTTTATGACTTGCTAAAGCAAACCAGACAATTCTCACTACCAGTTATTCTGTCACTGCTGTCATTGGATCATTTCAGATGAAGTGATTCATGGCATGCACGTTCTCCATAGTAAGCAGTACGTTAGCCAGTTAAACAGAAGCAGGACAGGATATAGAATACAGACATGCACATACAGGGCAGGATCACTAAACAAAGAAAAAAGGAAAAAAATGACAAAGGAACATCAAAGCTAAACTGGACAAATAGAGCGCGGTCAAAAACACCAGTCCAACACAATGACTGTATACATCAATGGACGACACGTCTCCATCTGTTCCCATTGTACGGAAGTGATGCCAAAATAGCCCCCGTCATAGGCGCTGCCATCTTGCGAGGGTGACGTCATTTGGAGCCAGAGTCTGCGCAGTAGAGATCGGCGGGTGGCGCCGCCGTAGCCACTTCCGCTAACCAAAACACACACTTAACTTAAGGAACTCGCTCACCAGCGTGTTTAACAGCAGAGCAGCTTCTTTGTGTTGGTCTGAGGTTAACGTTCACAGGTATGGAAACTTCAGTGACTGTAGTGGTTGTTTTAGTTACAATTCCTGTGGGTGGCCGAAATGTTTTGGCTTCACTTTTAGGAAGCTGTCATGTCCATCTACAGTCTTTGGTCCAACGGTGCTCACCTACGACTCGGCTAGGTTGCTGCTGGGCACGAGACAAGAGGAGAGAGAGCAACTCTGAGCTGTTGGCAGAGGAGCCATGAACTCTGAGCCTCATACATAGAAATGAATTGCAATATAATGTCGTTCACTGGTCTAAAAAAGTCGCTAAATATGTCGCTAGTCGCTTTTTAGAAGAGTTGCCAAGATGGAGAGAGAGAGAGTTGCTAAATTGGCAACACTCACAGGAATTGCCACAGGAAGTAAACACAGCTGCCTTAATTGCGTTTTATTTTTACGCGTTAAATATTTCAAATTATTCGCAAAAATGAATGCGTTAATTTTGACAAAACAAGCTTTTTTGTTTCTTTTTCGTCATCCTTTTCAAAAACAAATCCACAAACCATCCAGAACAAGATCTTTACAACACCAGGTGTACCACATTTGTACAAAGGCTGCTATAATCTACTCACACTGAAAGTTCCTCATAGCTGCTTGAATGAAAACAATCTATTCAGGTTTGACATTTTTTAAGGACCACTGACATTGACTTCATCTGCAGTACCTGTCTCTTGTTACCACGTATTCCACAATATCCCAGATCCCACATCATAAACTTTCTACCATTGATTGTTATTGTTATTATTATTATTATTATTATAACCTTTATTTAACCAGGAAAATTCCCATTGAGATTAACAATCTCATTTCAAGGGAGTCCTGGCCAAGACAGGCAGCAGCATTAGAAACACATAGTTACAGACAAAACAGCACAAAAAGGGACAACATTTAAATGACACAAAAGAGAACAGAAAAACAGAAGCAATCACATTTTAAACGTTAGATTTCTAGCCGTCGGTTTTGCAGTTAAAAACGTCTAAATCTGAAAGAGTCCACCGCTATTTGGATTTAAAAGCACTGAACAAGATGCATTCATTTAGTTCCAAGTCGTTTTGCAATGTAGTCCATGTAGCAGGTGCAGAATACACAAAAGCCCTTTTCCAATTGATGTATTAGTTTTAGAGCTGAATAATGACTTGCAAGATTTTGTCCATTCATTTCAATGAAAATTGGTCTCTCTAGTGCAGAAGTCAAAAGAAGTTCTCCAGCTTTCAGGTTTACTCTGTGCTGTGCGCTCCACTGCACATGCTCATTAGTGTTTTCCTACATTTGCAACACCCACGCGATACCTCTTTATATTTTGACATTTCTTCTAAGCTCTGGTAAAGTTTTGAAAATATAAAACTTCTGTAGATTTAAAATGTGATTGTTGATAGAAAGATTATAAAAAGACCTTGTTTGTAGTAGGACCCCACAGTTTTAAATACCTCTCTTTTATAATGCTGAGCTAAGGGAAAAATGTTTTTGCAGTATCTGGAGCGGCCAAAAGGACAAATCGTCAGCATTCTGAGCACTTTTTTTTTAAATAGCTACACCCATAATTTCTACCGTGCATGTGATTATTGAACTATGTGGCAAATGAGTGTTAAAGGGGACATATTTTAGCTATGCAATCAATTGTCTATTATTCTTATGGTGGTAAAGTTTATTTCATTTTAAAAATTGTAAACATATGTTAATTTAATTATTTTTCGGAGCCCCTCCTTCCTACTGGAACAAAGAAGCCGTTTTTTCATTCAAAGGTTAGACCTCAGCCACAATTGGCTGACAGTATTCGGAGTGACCCTCCCTCCCCCATGTGTGTGATCCCACGTGGGGGAACGGCCACACTGCACTGTCACTCCAAAGTTGTAGAAAATACCGCAACTCTAGAATCGGTTATTCAACCTTATATGTAGGAGCCAGAATCACCAGGAGGTATCGGAATGGTAAGTTGAAATCTTGACAACGACTTGACTACAAGCTCGTGCAAGAAGGCATCCTGAGGTGAATGATGGTGAACGATTGATCGATTTCAGCGAAAGCAAGGTGCTATGTAGAAACTTGCAGCTGTTCTGAACGACCCATTTCAGAGGCTACCTTTTTAAAAATGTCAATCTGGTAAAACACAGAATTATGCAGATTTCACTTTTTCATTGTGAAAAATAAACATCCAAAAATGTGAAAGCCATGCAAAATATGAGAATATCCATTTAAAAGATACGGCCCCTTTAAAGGAAGAAAAGTGAGCGAGAGGTGAGGAGGTGAAGAAGGGGTCAGGGGGCTTTTCTAAAAAATGAAAGCCATATGGTTGCTGAATCAAGCTGTAAGTGTGGCATTAATCAAGAGTTATATAGAATATTTATATGAATTAAATGATGCAGAAGTGACTATGAGGGGAAATTGTAATGCAAGATTGCCTATTTTGACAGAAAACTAATTAAATATGTCGTTAGTGAGTATTTCAGTTTAATATCAACATTTATGTGACATTTCATTTCTTCATTATGTTAAAAGAAAAAGTAATTACATTTCCCTTATATGCGTTTGCTTGCTCAATGCACATGAGCAGAGTCTGCCACATTCAGCGCTAGTTAGCAAGTCACACGTGAATAGCAGAGAAAGGTAGTTTGATACAGTTAGCAAAGACAATGTTCTCTCACCAACGCCCTCCCGCCTTGAGAGCATGTTCATGCATTGGGGGAAGAGGCTTTGTTATCATATCGGTTGTATACTTTGAACATCTGGCTCTCTCTGGCTGCTTTCTTGTTGCCTACCCAAGCTTTAATTACTTAATTAAAAGTTCCTTATTATTAATGACTTCTAAATAAGTAATTTTTTTATCAAGCATTATTAAAACCATTAGTAACAACTCATAAACCTGTCATAAAGGCTGCCTTACACAACGTGGTGCCAGTAGACCTGCAGACACAGTTTTCTTCTGTCTGTAGTCATTCTGATAGTTTGATTTTGTCTCGGGTTTTGGGGCAATCCCCTGGGCAGCCAGGTGAACACGACTCAGCTTTAGCGTTAGATCAGTGTTGGATGAGATGATGAAACTGTCAGTGCTCTTTTCTCTCTGTGCCCGCAGAATAAAGTTACAGAGATGGACCTCCTGACCTCTGGGATTGTTCGTCTGTGCACCTTTTTCCCCCACAGGGCAGGGCAGGTTTTCATACACATTCATTCTCTGCTGCAGCCTGGCCTCTGGGTTCTTCTGACTTTCTCCCCTCCATTTTTATTTTCAGTATTACTCTCTTGTTACTTTAGGTCAATGTTGATTAGCGGCGGAAATATATTTCCAAGGCATTTGACCTCTCACAGAGAGTGTATTTCTCCAGGCCTAAATCACTTATTCTCCTTCACGGTCTTCTTGAGGTGCTGTTATGCAAGTAGGATGTATTTTATGTGGCGCATATATTTACTATATTTCTTTAATTGAAAATGAACCTGAACCTGACTCGGAGGATGTCTTTATTATCTGTCAATTAAAAGCAAAGAGCGCTGGGATTCAGAATCATCACATGACCGCAGCTTTATGCTTCCTTTACCTTCGCAGTCATAAAACCCCCTTAGACAGAGAAATGTAATGTGGCTGCTCATCCTGACAGATCATCACATGTTATGGCAGGTCATATTTAGGGCAAAGACAATGAGGTACTTTGGTTTTAGGTTTAATGAGATGGCTCTCTTTAATGTGAGAGCTGTGTGAACGGTCAGGGCGGCCGCGTGTGTGGGAGTGGTGAGATGATATAAATCAGCCATGAGGAAGTTTCCAGAAACAAGAGGCCCTTTTTGATGTTAATTTGTCACATAGCTGTGTGCACACACATCCCCCGGGGAAAATGATAGTGGGCCTCCCTCCCAATCACGGCCCTCCACTGTTCTACAGCCGGCCCCATTTAATAAATCACTAGGGGAAAAATATCACATCTCAGGGGTACCTTAGACAAGAAATCCTCCCCTGGAGTTGCAGCAGGGTCACGTTCCAACAAGAGCTGGTGAAATTAGCATGTTTTTGTCTTTATCCAAGCAGGGAACAGAACTGGGCCTCTTCAAATGACTTCCCCTAATGGTACTCAGGGGTACGCTGTGCTTTTACTGTCTCACTAAAGGACAGCTCCATCCTAATTTCACTTTTTCTTCTGTTTTCCCCTTTCTCATCCTTCACATGTGTGCTCTTGGATTACAGAGTATCTCTTATGTTTTCCAACTGGCTCGGGCTTTTATTAAGTTTCTAACAGCACAAAACAACTGGAGACTCCACATGCCCTCAGCAAAGACAATCCATTGATGTGAATGAGAAGCTCAATGACCTCATTGTAAAAACTCAACATGAACATGAGATTTTGCCACATTTACACTTTTAAAGAGGCTCAACTTGTGATTCAACAACACCACAGGAGATCAGATGGACTGGATCAACTTTCTGTTCCCCCGACAAAATAAGCATAAATCATATTCTCAGTGATTATTTTAGCACCCTTTCCTGTTAACCATCAGCTGGTTAACTCAACAGACGAAACATGACGCAGGTCAGAATGTTGTGTTGACTCATTAAGACCACTATGATAAATGTATTAGTCATAAAATGTTACATGTACAGCAAAAGAAAGAAAACAAATCCAAGAACAGCCAGACTAATCTCTGTTGTACGCAGGGACGTGGATTTCCAGGAAGGCAAGTGTTCTGGTTCCGTTTGAACTAAGCTTGTAGTCCGAGTAATATCGAGCAATCACGTATCAGCAGGCTGCGGTGTATGCAGAAAAACTGTCCGTGAGGAGAGCAAAAGCAAGCGGAACGTAATCCACCGTAATGCCGTAATCCCAGCTCCCATCATCGACGATTTAGATTCTTATTCATCTTTATAAAAAGACATCTGCACGTAATTTCAGCTAACAATCCATTCTAGATCTAAAATTCCCTTGACACTGTGTCACCAAAGCCATTCAGCATTCAGATTTCCCAACTTCCTCGAATGCATCAGATCGATCTGACCTCCGTTCAACAAACAAGCATTTTAAAAGTTATCTTCTCCTCTTGAGGACAGACCTGACAATGCTTGACTTTTTACTTCTTACAAATCTGCAAATCATGCTGTTGAAATTTCGGCAGGTGAGACCCAATAATAACAAGTAAATCACAAGAAAACGGTTTCTCTTTCTGTAACAATGCAGCACGCGGAAAAGGAAGTCTTGGCGGGAAGTAATTTATCGCTTACTGCCAGGCACGTTCACCGGTGATCCCAGAGGCTATAACATCTCAGACTGTAGCCAATGGGATCTGAGACTGCAGCCAGACCAACGATCCCTCAATATCAGTTTATCAGTCTCTTCTTATTTCCAAGTCGTCCAATACTAACTGCAAAACATCAAAGGTGTAACGACCTTTCAACTCACTCCTGTTTAAAACTATGTGCTGCAAAATCAGTTTGTTTAGCACAGACAACATTTATGATGGATCATGAGCCGCTCTTTAAAGTCTTTCATGACAGCAAAGACCAAAACTCACAACTTCTTAACTGAAAAGCATCTTGGTGCAATGAGCTGTCACTCAAAAACTTAACAGCCAATAGGGATGCAGAACCAAAAAAACACACCCACGCAAGGCTGATGTGTCAGAACTGCAACAAAGAGTCAGTGCAAACAACAAAAGAAATAACAACAAAGCTGACAGTGAGAACAAAAGTGTGACGGTGAGAGAGAAGCAGAGAGAACTGTAAACTACAGGACATAACCAAAAAGCACAGGACTAATCGGCTACATGATTACACAAATAACTTGAGTTTGAGCTCTTTAAAATTCTTAGGTTTTTTAAAATTTATTTTGTGATTATATATATACTTTAATGCACTATGATATCTGTGTGTTAAATATGAGTCTGCAGCCAGGAAGCAGTTAGCCTAGCGACTGGAAAGCAGCTAGCCTGGCTGTGTAGAAAGTGTAAAAACTAAAACTTCTTGTCCAAGAAGAATGTTAAATAATCTAAACAAACTGCCTCATGCCGATGTGAGAAAATTAAATCAAGAATATCTTCATTCCAAACAAATAGTATAAAGATTGGTATATTTTTATTCTTCTAGGATGAAGAAAATATCTTGCAAGATGATGAAATCCTTTAAACTAGGTACAGCTGATCAAACGGTAGCTAGCAGCGTCTCTAATCACAAGAGAGATAAAATGTAAAGGCCTGACCTTCAGCATGAGAAACAGGGTTCATGTGTTAATATGTGTTTTGCAGCTTCCATTCATCAGTCGTCCATGTTGTGCCCCGCTGAGGAGGATCTTATGCGTTATGTGACCCTCCGTTCCAAACAGGAAACTTGGATTTTCTGAAAATGTAATTATTTTAATGCCAGAGAAACAATTGAGTTCTCTCAAATGTAATTAAATATGACAAAAAGAGAAAATTACATTGAACAAAGTGGCAGAATGATTGGCATTGGTTGAACTCGCTGAGAGCCCCTCTGGAGAGGTTGGCATCCAGGCTGAATAGCTTCAGCAGCTCTGGTGGAAATTGATAGGGCTACCATGACCATACTCTCAATCCCTCATAAAAGCTTTTTCACATGCACATAATGTATGGATTGAGCGGATCACATTTAATTTCCCCTTCTGTCAAATGCACATAATGTACTAAAAGGTAGAGCAAATGATTGAAAACATAATTAAATGGACATTAAGTCATCTATTCTGAGGTTTGTCAGCAGGTGAAGCAACCAACAACATCACCACCAGGTGTTTGGCACAGACGTCCCCACCCCTTTACATGTCACAAGAGCAGCATGCTGGGTAATTAGAGCAGGGCTCCAGCAGAAACGTCTGGTAAAGAGGAGTCATGTTGCCATCATGAATCCTGGAAAAACATTCAGCTTTGTCAGTGTGTCAGCTTCACTTTTAACCCTCCGAGCTGAAATGTTTCTGATGCTGTTTGGCTGCTTTTAGCGCTTCCCTGCATCGAAAAGTGGTTAGAAAAAGCCCTTAAAGTGGGGTTGAGGTGTGTGTTTGTTTGTGAAGCAGAGGGGGGTTTCAAGTTAGGAAGGAAGCCA
The DNA here is from genome assembly GCF_022749685.1 of Semicossyphus pulcher. NCBI lineage: Eukaryota > Metazoa > Chordata > Actinopteri > Labriformes > Labridae > Semicossyphus > Semicossyphus pulcher. The sequence continues at coordinate 27,389,470 of NW_027211726.1, forward strand.
GAAACCTCTGCTCCAGGCCAAACAATTACTCAGTCATTTCGTATTGATCAAAAACCTCTCACGGACACATTTTGGCCATTTTTCAGTCACAGGGCAGGAAACCCCTCATATTTTTCCCCTCTAAATCAAACCAAATATGGCCCATTACCAACTGTTTCTCATAAAGCAGAGCTCAGACTTCATTTAAAGGATTTGATGTGCATTAAACAAGCGCTTTAAAGCAGCTGATGGAAAGGCAGCATGCATTAGAGTGACTATATTTGGTCGATGAGCAGCAGAGCTACAAGCTGTCCCTACCAGGCTACTTTCACTTTGGATAATTGACAGCACAGATTCTCACGCCCTCGCACTGCCAGGGTGCTGGCCACTGTTCAACATGGGAGATGCTCATTAACATAAGTTGGGAAGGAGCTGTCAGCCAAGTGTTCTGCTGTGAATGTTTTTCATTATATAACGTGAGCATATCACTGTACATTGAAAGTGGACAGATTGCATAGCTTGATAGCTAGCTGTGTAGCTATAGAGCCTTATTAGAAATGGTTTGGCTGGTGACTATGGAGAAAGGGGTTAAACTGGGCCTCGTTATGTGTGAGAAATAATAAGAGGAAACAACCCTCTGCTCTAAACCCTTAAACCTGCTAATCAGAGTCACTCAATTGGCCCAAACTTACAAAAGTACTGAGAGGTAAGACAGAGACGACGGGCGAGGAAATGGTCAAACTTTTGTTTTTGAATATTGTTTAAGCAGAAAATCAGAGCAATTTATATTTAATATTGTCAATTCTATGTATTTTTTCTTCCAACCACGCCATCCACCATCACTCTGCAGTCTGTGCTGTCTGACAGAGAGACAAGTGACTGAGGTGCACTGCGTACAGAGCAGGACAAGTCGACGGGAGAGCTCTGGTGAGAGGAGTGCAGCGCTGACAGCGTCAAACTACCCTTCTTTGTCATTCTAGCTCACTAGCTTTGGCTTGTGGAAGATTCTGCTTTGGTACAATAAGTAGAAAGGCAGATTGTGTGGAGGTGGACAGGTAGGCCATCAAAAGGACTGACTTGTTACAGTGTTTCGATGGTCTCAGACACCAGATTTATTTCCCTTTTTTTAAAAGAGCATTTCATTTATTGAGTGCTGTCAGGAGGAGGAAGATAATTTCAACAAAGATTACACAATGTCCTTCCAAAATGAATCGCCTGCCCTTCCTTTAACCTGCAAAATAGCATTAGCCAATATAGCTGTAAATGAGAGTAGTGAAAAAAAGCTGTGGTGGTGTTAAAGTAAAATTAGCATTAAATCGAAACGCTCAAGTAAGCAGCCTCAAACGTGTACTTTACTGTTTTAAGATTTTGAGAAGCTTACCCCGCTAGCAGGGAACGTTCCCATAACATTGGCTAACATTACCTACAAGTTGTAATTACGTTTAAAAAGAAAACGTTTTAATCCAATATTCAAAGAACGATTTAAGGATGTTACTGATGTTCTTTTCAGGATGTTCGTATGGCCTGAACTATCAGAACGTGATTTATAAAACGTTCCTGAAATGCAACTTTCTGAGAATGTTTTCAGAGAACGTTCTCCTACTATTAAAAACATTGCACGTAACATTCTCAGAACGTTCTGAGAACAAAAGATTTCTAGCTGGGTATTCAACATCCGGCCAGGGATAGAAGCTACTAGCTTAGCATGACAGGAAGTAGAATAGATTAGAATAGAAAATACTTTGTCTGCTTTTTGCATGCAAAAGGCAGAAATGTGTCTTTGACTTCCATCCATTTCATCACATCCCCCTTCAACTCTAAAATTCACTAATTCACACATTAGGTTTGTTTGTTGTAAAAAACAAAAACAAGTTTTGGAGAAAGGAAAAAAAAAAGGAAAAAACAGGTATTTCTTACATTTTTTAATTTTGACTTTATACACAGTACTTAGTAAATGTACCGTCTTTCCACTAATATAGTCTTCCACCCAGGCTGCTTTGGCAATGGGTCCCTGACTTCTATGACAGTTCTGCAGCCCTGCTGTCATGTCCTGTCAAGTGTGCATCCTTCAGTCCATTGTGCCTTCCCTGTATAAATGAGCACAAGCTAGTGTGGCCCAGGATTTTCTTTCATAATGCTTTCCACTTAACCATGTCAATTAAAAAAGGATGAGCCCTGACTGAGTATGAGCATGAACTGTTGAACTGAGTGTGAAAAGCTTAAAGGCTGCCGGCTCTGAAGGACAACAAAAGGTCACAACAAATGAATCAGATACATATTGACAGTTTTTTTTTCTTGTTTTTTTTTGCCTAAACGCTAACCATCAGAACCTTTCATCACGTTAGAGAGGAAGAAAACAGATGCTACCTTTTGCATTACTATGAGACAGCGAAGGCCATGACAAAGAGTAATTATTTAATGACCCCATATAGGGAAGGTGTTGAGCACCAGTCAGTTCAGTGTGTCTGTCAGTTATAATCACTCACAAGCTTCTGATGCCCAGGAATTATCCACTGCCCATCTGTTGCTCTCCACTTAAACATTTTAACTGAAAACAAAGAATCGGCCGTGACTCATTACAAGCATTAACTTGTGAACAAAATGTGAAAAGCTGTAAAGCTGCTGGCTCCAAAGGTCAATTTAAGTTCACTACAAATGCTGTATGCTGCTCCGTATGCACACATTTTTTTATTTACTTTCACAATTGCGAATTTGAGTCTTTGTCTTTTCTAATACATTCCTTACTAACATGTTGACACGTTTTATTTGCTGGTGACTGTAGGATAATGTAGCATAACTGCCTTCGCTTTTACTGTAGAAGTAAAAAAGAAAAAGCTACTACTTTCAAATAAAAAGCCAAAATGTTTCTCAGGAAGCATTTCATCTTTCAGCCTTGATCATTTCCAACAGTATTGTTTGCTTTTGTGCATTAACAATAATCCTCACTACAATCTATTCTGTTCTTTCAATCACTGTCGTCTTGTGGCATCATCTCACTGTTACAGCCATGCCGTAGTCACTGAATTATGAATTGTGTGTGTGCATGTGCAACTAAGAGAAAGACAAGGAGAACAAATGTGACCCGCCTTTTTCTTACCGCCAGCCACGCCACAAGCCAAGTCGGTTGCTATGGCAGCGTGAAATGAAGAAAGTTTGACAAGGGTGCCATACATTTTTAAACCACTTATTGGCATTGCCTCAAAGGTAGCACCTCCCGCTGCCCTCCCCTTCAGCTGCTGTACAGCCACATCAGTGTCAGGCCCCGGCTCCCTGGAGGAGCGCTGCCGCAGCGGGCCGGCTGCGACTCTGGAGCCTAATTGGGGCCCGAGGACGCCTCCCTCTGCTGCTACAGCTGTGCTGCCGCTGGCTGACGGTAGGATCAAAACCCCGTGACTAGCCAGGGGTCAAAGGTCGCCTGGTGGCTGCTCAGCATGCAGGGCCAGAGGAGGACTCTGCTGTGACGGCAGGCGGATCAGGCAGTGCTGTCCTGCAGTCTGCGTGAACTCTGACTAAAGCCCTCAGCTGCTCATCCCGTCTCTGCCGCTCAAAGGAAACAGTGAAGATAAACGTTTCTGATGCCTGAATGAAGTTTGAAATCCTTACTGAAATGTAACCACTGTAAATATTGTGACTCACTGCATTCTTTTACTTTTGTCTCATATGTGCTTGTTGAACATGTTGGATCAATATCAGTCTATATTTACAATATTTGACTGACAGGTTGTACTCTTTAAATTGTAAATAGAATTAGATCTGTGTAGAGGCTGTGTTGTTGGCACAGCAAAGTGTTGAGTGTGGCCATGTGTGGAGTATATAGTATATATATGCTAAAAACAGCACCATAATTACAACCACTGTAGGGCTTATCAAGTTTCAAGATTGTACTGAAGCTGGGATTACCCAATCAGTGGATACATGGACTGTGAATAAACTACACTACTACTGCATGCACGTCAAAGGAAACCCATGTCCTTCAAAATAAAAGCGCAGCACAGACTTGTTACCACAACTTTTTTTTTTTTGTCCAAGCACACATCAGCGACCCACTGAAAACAGCTCAGCGACCAACCAGTTGAGAACCCCTGATCTAAAGAATGTCTTGGGAAATGTATTTTTATATGTCTCTATGTTTCTTCCTGGCCTTCATCACTGGACTGACAAATCTGTTGCTGCAAATAAAACAGTATTAAAAAACCCGTAAAGAGAAGGAAGTAACCATTACTAACGTTAATGTAAAGTGTACAACGGCACTTGTTTGAAAACATGCCTATTCTCAATTCGTATCTTCTGTAGTAAGCTAACTTAGCTGAGGCAAAGTTCCGTAGCCTCTTACCACTCTACGGCCCGCCAGCGGGCCGTCATGGCGATCACTGCAACATTTGCATATCTACTTTATGTTGTCACTCATGTGTCACTACGTTAGAAAGCTAAGATTCTCAAGATTCCATTGATATAAACCATTAAAAGATCCAATCACCACAGCAGGTGCAATTAACGCCAACAATACATAAACAAACAATTACAAAATTGACGTAACTCACCGATGAAGGCTCACTGTAATCCATTGATGCATATTTTTTTCATAAATTCACTCCTGGTACATTGCCAGGTCTGGTAAAGGTCCAGATGATATAATCCAGTAAAATATTTAGTCCAAAAGCATTATTCCATCAATAATTATTCATAGATCGGCGTTCGTCGTTACTAATCGGCCGTCAGAAATGCCTCATTTCCCAGTGTATTTACTGTAATAAATTCATATTACCGCTCAGTTCCGATATCAAAATGGAGGCAAGCTTCTTAGCTTTCTATAGAGGTCTTATTTGAACCAATAGGAGCTTCAATTACTGATTCTCAGCTTACAGTAGCCAACGAGAGTCGGCGTTGAAGGAAGGTGCTTGTTCCTCTTTGACTGAAGGCAGAGCCGGCCAAATGCAACCGAACAAAGTGTGATTGACGTCAGCTGAAAGCCAATGAAATTCTGAACGCGGCAATATATGATGTGACTGGGTAACTGTAGATGCAAGCCGAGGAGGGGGGAGCGTAAAGGGAAAAGTGGTGAGGCTGAGCTGGCTGCGTCTGTGCGCATTAGGTGCGTAAACAGAGAGACCCGTCTTCGAGCTGTTGTTTTGGACTGTAGACCCCTCAAAGTAATGATTATATTGTATAACTTACACATATATATTTATATTACTTTATATTTATAAATAAATAACCCTTATTTAGAGTTATGAATGCGCATTTTGTCGATCGCTTTCCCGTGTGTTTTCCCTGTGCGTCTGCTGACCTGCAAGTGTTTGTGTGTGTGTAATATAACATATATTACTGTATATTATTACATAAATAAGCCTTAGTTTGAGTTACGAATGCGTTTTGTCGGCTGAAGTGCAGGCAGTGTCATGCAAAGACGCCAGTAAAGTGCTCGTCCTGGGACGTGCCGTTGTGCTTTGATCTCGCTCTGACTGTTCTAATGGCTGCCATGTTACCAACAGGCTGTGAATTTGCATACAGGATAAAAGTGCACTCAAAAGATGTTTATGCTTCAATAGTTCTGTGTCAGAAGTACTGACAGGGAATCTGGATATGGGATAGGGTACCTCTAAGTGTCACCTTTCATTAGAGCCCTGAACCATGTCTGTAGCTTGAAGCATTCAAAAGTTATAGTCATTTTATCCTCAGTATGTGGCCTTGGTTAGCATGGGTTCTTTGGAGTCTCCAAGTGGTCCATTTTGGAAACGCATGGACCAACCTTTAGAAAAACAGCTGTACACAAATTCATTTTTTGTGTTATTCTTATCTAGTTTGGACTGAGACAAGTTTACGACTTTGCTAGGGCCCTATGGTGTTTTCCAGGTCATACCTGTAAGTGTGATCCTCTGCAGGCTTTCAGGCGACAATAAAAATTTCAAATTTCTGTGTTGTTCCAAATTACATAACTCAATGCCAGTAGCACTGACAGTGATTCTGACTGTTTGAGGAGGAAATTCAGAGTCTTACCTTTCAAACAAGCCCAAAACCATGCATGTACCCCAAGTGATTCAAAAACAGATCTTTATTTACTTTTTTAATGCTTTTTCTAGGCGTTTTAGCCGAAAATGCCCGGAGTGATAAGGGGTTTTTAATAAAATATAGCCATTTTAACTTTCCAATTAATTTTAGCTGATACATTCATACAGTGAGGTGACAAAGGTGGACAGCTTGTGACTACACATTATAATGAGACCCCCTGCTTTATTTCAAATGTAACAATTTAATTATGTCCATTCATTTCTCATTTAATTACTTAACATTTGCTCTCACACTGCCTTCATGAATCTAATGTTTTTCTATTTTAGTAGTTTCTCCTGTAGATGCCTCGTGTTATGTTCATTTTATCAGCACCACACTTTAACTTTTCCTCTCAAACTTACGTATACAATAAAATAAAATGATCAGATGTCCTGAAAGGTGATGGCCTGGGGCCACTCTTCTTCCATTGAGGATGAGATCCCCTGCAACCCAACTAATCAGTGCTGAAGGCCAAAAGTGACAACAAACAAGCTGTATTGTGTGAAAATAGAAAAAAATTACATGAAGGTGAAGCGTAAGTTCAGTCAGGAAGACCATAATTTGCATGCCAGTTCTGTTGTTAATATCTCATACAATTCTGCTCTCTTATTTCTCTGCACTCATCAGCTGTACACACCGTCATTGTTAACCATGTTATCATATTGTTGCTGTCTTTTTCAATATACCTCCATTTGATTCATGCCGTCCTTATGCGCAACCCTCCACCTCGCCATCACCGCCCAGTCTTTGCAGTTTCATCAGCCTATGTCATCCCATGAGCCTCAGAAGACATTATCAGCCAACACCTCCACCACCAGTGTCTGGACTCCATGGTAGATATACTGTATCTCGCTGCTGCCCAGGGCCGACACCCTTTGATCACCATATCTCCCCGTTGAGTCAAGGCGCTTAAGACTTCGGATCAGGATTCATTACCACATCATCATTGTAAATATTTTTCCTTACTTTATTCACTGATACATTTTAATACTTTAATACTTACACATATTTGTTAGTTGGTATTTTTATATGAATTATTTCACTTCACTACCACATTGACTATCTATGACAGCTAAGGCCACAAAATGTGGCTTTAAATGCCCTGAGAAATCTAGTCAGTGGACCTTGGGAGGTTTTTTTTCTGTGTCAAGAATAAATCTACAAGCTCTGCATGCCTTAGGGCAAAACATTTTTATACACAGTTTAAAACCCATCTGTCAATGATGTACGTGTGTATCAACAGTTAATAAATGCTTCACCGTACACTGTAAAACTCTCTTCATGTGTGCAATCTTACATTAAATATATATGATATATATAGTTATGTTATACTGTGCTATCTATCATTTATTAACACCACTTAAATATGTGTCATTGGAGAATCGTTAGTTCTTAATTTATGTAATAAATATTGCATATTAATCTTACACAGGGTATTAATAACCAGACTAAATGAGACCTTTTCACAGTCTGTTATTCCATACAGACATGACTCTTCCCATGGTTCTTGTTGTATTGATTATTGGTCTTCACAGCAAAAGCATGTGCTGGATCAATATAGGCCAGTGATCACATTCACCATAATCCTGCTCACCTCTCAGAAAGAAGAATCTGTTATTGTTTCGGACAATCAGACACTTACTGGGAAACATTTGTCTTTATAAAGCACATGGATCCACCAAAACCAACAATCAATAAAAAATACAGCTGAAAAAGACGTTTCAGCCAGACCAGAATTAATTTCTGTCATTCTCAACACTCTGTGGTTTCCATGGAGTCAGCTAAGCCTTTCACTTACAGTGCATGATTATTGCCTTCACTTCATGCAGAAAGGGGGGGGTGATTTATTTTTGTTTATTCAAATAAACAGTGTCAGTGCAGCGGTCTATGACAAACACTCAATTGAATTGCTATTGTGATAAACAAGTTACTGCTCAGACACCTTTTTTTAAATGAGGCTGGAAAACAAATAGCGAGTGTTCTTGTGACTTCATTTCCATAGCAAAGGTATGAATGAACTCAGCGTCACCCCGGCGACAGCTGCTTTCTCAATCCATCCTTTTCATGAGAGAGAATATATCCGCTTAAACAGTGAAATTATCAAGCAAAGGGTCTATATTCACATGCTGTGAGTACACCTAGTGTACATTCACCCCTCATAAAGTAAGTCTATAACAAATATCTCAGTGTGACGTTTATATTAGTCCTGGTGTACGAATGTCCTATAAAAAAGAATATAAACTATGCCCTCAGTACAGATCCCACTCGCTCTGAATCCTCCGTCATTTACATTTTTCCCATTTATTTGCCAATTATGGTGAACGCTTCTCCTGACCTATGGGCAAAGTCTTTAAACTTTGAGAAAAAAAATCTGACACACTCCGGATTGATATTTATTTTTCTTTTTAGGAGGCTAAACTAACGCTTGGACAGAATAAATGAGGGATTAAACCAAAAGCAGGAAACAAATTGTTTTGCTGTGGGGCATTATCAATAATATATTTCATTTACCAGGTGTGAAATATTCACTTCCCTTCTCCTTTCCCCCTACAGAAGACAATGAATTGAAAACAGGTTTTTCATCCCACCTTACAAACAAGAGCATGTTGTGAATGTATTTAAAAAAAAAATTAAAACGTCATTAAACAGTTTTGAGATGGTGAGACAACGATAGCCTCTGTATATGGTCGCCAAGCCAGCGCACTACAAATACTTATTTTATCACAATCGTTTTCAATTTTCCATTATGAAAACCTTGTTTCTCATGTACTGACTTGAAGTTGTAATCTCGAAGATCACAGTTTCGTTCTCTTTGGCAACACCTATGGGGATAAACAGTAATTGGGGGAGCACACTGGCCAGATATTCAGACAGTGTCGCATGTGTGATGTCCACGGTTGGCTCCGGTGGTAACTCTTGATTTTCCTACGCTCCTTTGGATTTTCACTTATTTTTGAAGTTGTATCTGTAGTCATCGATCTTTTCTTTGTTTGTTCAGCCATAGTAGATTACTGTTTACTCGCAAAACTTGCAGAGACCAGAAAAGTAGCCGCCTAGCTCCGCCTACCCTCACTGGTAGTCCAAACACTGCTGGATGATGGAAATGGGTCACTTAGCGGGCGCCGCTTGTAATTCTTTTCCACAAAAGTTGCACCAGACACCCAGTCTGTAATTCTTCAAATACATAGGATTGAGATCTTACCTCATTCGGCGATAGATAGTGATTTAACAGACATTTATTTAAAAGAAAATCTTTGAGATCATTACTTTAACTTATTATAATCAAAATAACAAAGTGTTCATGGAACTGTGGTATATTTGAGGATGGTATTTTTTATTTCTTCTCTATCCTTCACCTTCTGATCAAAACAAGACAGTGAGGGAAGGACAAGTGGAATCAGACAGTCCTCTGCAACTCCATATTACTGCACATCTGCGCGTCAAGCTGTTCGTAAGACACAACAACTTCAAAGAGATCCAAACAACTCTACAGGATTTAAATCAAATACTTCTCACAATAAAACTTTGACCATAAATTCTGTTCAGTTAGCCATACATAACCATAGGAGGAATAAAGACACCCCTGATTCACTGTCACTTTGTGTATTTAAGGTAATGTTGGCTCTGGGTTTAAATTACAAATCAATTTCCTGATTTCAATCATTTTGTTCACTTCACTTTATATAAAAGTAATAGGGTTTCCCCTCAAATGCACTTCAGCATGTACTACAGTAAGTGAATGCATCACTGTTCGTACGGCCTGAAGCTCAGTGCTGATTCAGAAACGTGATTTTTATCCCCCCACTGAGCTCTCGTTAATCCCACCCTTTGTGCTGTGATTGGCCAGAGACGCCTCAAGGTCAAACCCTGTACCTTCACCCAGGAGACTTGTGCCTGTGTCCTTAGTAAAAACAAATGTCAACATTGACTTAATATTTTCACCCAAACCATAAATGGTTCTTGAAAGCAACGTCAAAGCAAACTGGAGTAACTACATCTTTTAGGTCAAAGGTCAAATCCACTGGCAAGGTTTTTGGGAATAAAAATTAACCTCATGAAAAGATTTAGATAAAGTTAGTTTGTATCTGGTTTTGAGTCAAATAACAGAGATTTTTTACAAACCTTTTTTCTCTAAAACAAGCAAAATTAAATGCTTAAACTTTGTCATGAGTTTAAAAAAAGATATAAGGATGTTAAAATGAAGTGACCGTGATAAGCCTTTGGAGAGCAGAATCAAGTAGGTTTACACATACAAGGAATTTGTTTTGGTGATTTTGGTGCAGAACAATTAACACAGAACTAGAATAAAAATAAGTAAAAGACTTAAATAGAATAAGAATAAGAATAAAAATATGAAAAGCAATATGTATAATACATATAGTACAAAATAGTACAAAATATGTACAACATGTGTGATTAAAAACTGTACAGGTGTGCAGGAGATTGAACAGTGCAAAGAGCTTACAGTATTAATTTAAAAATAGTACAGTGTATAGTCAATATAAGTCCAGTGTGCATTAATGTAACGCATAGTCCAAATTACAGAGTTAACACTATCTTAGGTGTTAAGTGACTGAGGGGCTGGATGAGAGTCCATGTCACGTGGGGGGTTGGAGGGGGGTCGGGGCCTTGTTGACGAGGCTGGCAGCAGAGGGGCAGAAACTGTTCTTGTGCCGGGAGGTTTTGGTCCTGATGGAGCGCAGCCTCTTGCCAGAGGGGAGGGTCTCAAAGAGACTGTGACCGGGGTGAGAGGGGTCGGCCACAATCCTAGCTGCACGCCTCAAGGTCCTGGAGGTGTACAGGTCCTCGAGAGATGGCAGATTGCAGCCAATCACCCTCTCTGCAGAGCGGATGATACGCTGCAGTCTGCCCTTGTTCCTGGCAGTAGCAGCAGCGCACCAGACGGCGATGGAGCAGGTGAGGATGGACTCAACGATGGCGGTGTAGAAGTGCACCATCATTGTCTTTGGCAGGTTGAACTTCTTCAGCTGCCGCAGGAAGTACATCCTCTGCTGTCCCTTTTTGATGAGTTAGTTGAGCAGTAGAGTTAGTTCACACTGAAGATTTGTTTGTTGCAAAGGCTTTATAATAGTCAAAATAGTTAGTTAGGGCAAGATTGTGCCTACATTGCTGTAATGAGCAGTTGTGACTCGCTCTTATCTTCTGTATATAGTCAGACATGCTACACTCCAATCCAATCTCGCTGATTCCTTCCCTTACTTTGCTTTAGCTGCTTCTGTATCAGCACTGAGTGTTTGCCTTGAAACTAAACCAGGGGGTAAAGAACCCACCAATACGATCATGATTTCTATTTCTATCTGCCTTAAATTATTTAATATGGCCTAAAAACGCTGAAAGTTTTGAACCAACGACAGTTGCAGTGTGAACCAATGTTCTGACTTAAAGTCAGTATTCTAGGTGTCAAACATAAGTTGTCCTGTGTTCTTAACTTTTTTCTCTTATACCTCCTGTTTTTGCTCTTATTTACTATGGTCCCAAAGTAAATGTTCAATTTCTCCAAAACACCTATGGATAAATCCACTTAAACTCCTGCAAAGGGCTTAATGACAGAGCAAGCAGACATCTGAGAGGAGACATTATCATCCCGGAGGACGAAAATGCTATTATAAACTGATTAGGTGGAGGAGAGCTGGATGGAAATCACTCTTGAATCTTTTTTTAACCATTAATTAGTGGTTCTGTCAGTGCGGTTCATTCTGCGGGGATGACTAATGCCTACAGCTCTCCCACTGCTCTTCATGACCAGTTGGTACATTGCTGTCACATTTGCATATGTAGCTCTGACAGCAAAGAAAAATCCCATTGCCTATTAATGTAGCTGGAGTTCTGTGTGCAGTCGGTGTATTCTACTACAGACTTTGCACTTCTCTCTCTGGGGCAAGGTGACATAAAAGCAACAGGATAGCTGTCTGAAAGCAGTAATTGGTTGACTGCGGAATTACTTACAATAAGTTGTGTCCTCACACCTGTGCTGACTAGCATGAATGTATCTATCTGAAACTCCACGGCTACACTGGGACATGCCAAGTATTGTATCAAACTCTGTTTAGATTAAACCTAGGTTGAAACACAACCTAAATCCTCTTATCCTTATCCTCTCTGACAAATAAACATTTCCCTCTGGGCCTCGTCTGCTAAATGATGACTCTGAGAGGGTTTGTTAGACGGTGCTTTCAGGCCGAGGGCCAATGAAAACATTGCTTAAGCTTACTGCACCAAACTCTTGCTGCTGTCCATACATCTGATGAAGATTCTTTTCACACTCTGCTGTTATTTATTTCATGTCTGCAAAGTGTTTTATCAGTAAATATTCTTTTTGTAATCCTTTGCTTTTGACTACAGCCATCTGCACAAGATCCAAGGTTCTTCTACACTTCTCTGAAATCTAGCTTGATGATGGTCATGATTTCTGACATCACAAGTACCAGCCAGCAATGATCCACGATGAAAATATATTATTCAAGGGTGACTCACAAACTCAAAACCCTTTATGTACATACGCAGACTTTTCACTGCTACAACTTTTAAAATCAAACATCAGAGTTTGTGCAGTTTTAGGATTTGGAGGTGGAGCGTGTTCTTTGTTTTGTGTTTGATTTGGTCAATGGACTGCACTTATATAGCACCTGTCTAGTCTTTTGACCACTCAAAGCGCTTTACACTGCAGTCAACACTCACACACCGATGACAGAGGCTGCCATGCAAAGTGCCTGCTCAGCAGGATCTAATCTAATGCACATTCTCAGTCAGACACACGCACACATCAAGGCGTTGGGGGGCATTTTGGGGCTCAGTATATTGTTCAAGGACACATGCGACTGGAGGAGCCGGGAATGACCCGCTTTTTTTTCTAATGAGTGGACGACCCACTCTACCTCGCAAGTCACAGCATCATCTCCGCTTCCTTGCACTATGTATAAATGCATTGCGTATCAAGACAGGTATGTTACCTTGAACAATCATTGTGTGTGGAAGCCCTGAAAGGTAACTGAGAGAAAAAATATATTGAGATGCATTTTGAAGGATGACTTACATTTTCTCTCCTGTGTCTAGGACTGGAATTTTATTTTTCATCGGTTAACAGGCGGGGAAAAAAATCTGCCAGGTACAGAAAACGTGTAAAAATACAAACTAGGACAGTAATATTACAGCCTTGGTTCGTTAAAGGAGAAATTTTCCCCTGGAAAAAGGCGCTGCCAGTCAAAGCTGGTGTTCTCTGTAATCAATAGAAGCAATAATATTTGAAATTGGCGCCATAGCTGTGGAGAAAGTTGTACAAACAGCTTGTGGTTTCGCCTATTCTACATTTCTACAACACCCAGCGTGCATTGCGCCCCTCCCTCTGAAAGGAACAGCCCAGCGAGAGACGCTGGAGTGAAATACTGCCATTTTTACCGAAATTGAACGCTGCAGGCAGTGTCTAAGAGCAGTATAGAATCCGAAATACGACGAGAATATACCGGTGGATTGTCTAAACAATCTTCAGGTCTGCAGTCTGCATTTCAAACCTGACGATCTTGAACGAGACATGACATCGGAGGCGGTCGTCCTAGATTGAGGACGTGTAGTTTAGCAAGTTCAGTGGCCTCTGCCAGATGATGCGCTCTCCAAGGCACATTGGAGAAGCTCCCCATAATAGACTGGCCTAAGTGTAAAAGTATAAAGGCTTCATAATGGCCGAGCTTCGTTAGGCACTGTTGCAGAAGGTCATGTTTCAAGGTCAAAAACATGGGAGAGAAAACAATTAAGATCATATTTTAAAAATGGACCACCAACCTGTTTTTATCTGTCTCATCTCGTGGAAAAAATCATAAATGAGACAAAATAAGAACAACATTTAATAATATGTGAATGTGCTTAGAACTTATTGTACTGCCTTCAAGGGAATATAAATTGTGCAGATATGTCAACACATTCTAATTCCCACCTCATCAAATATGGCAGCGGGGTTTGTGGCCCCAAGCTTCAAAATATGTCAGTCTCTGTGCTTCTCTTGCGTCACTTTGGCCTGTGTTGAGCTCTGCGGTCAAGCCACTATAATCAGTATGCAACGTCAGGCTTCAAAATAAACCAGTCAAGTTAGTGATAATAAATAAGCAACATCCGGTTGTCTCAGTTGGAATCATTTTAAAACAATATTTTCCCGTTCAGAAACTGACTGGTACCTGATCACTGTGACCCCTGAGCCCATGTACACCCACAGTTTGTTCTGTTTATATTGCCTGGGGGCCCAAACGTCCACTCCAGTCCCACTTGTGAGGAGGAAGATGCAGCATCACTCTCTTCATCCCTACATGGACAGTTTTAGTATAAACCAGAGAGCTGTTTGGCTCTGTGTGCTGGCTAACACATCCCTGACAACCTGACAAATGAAACATGTAACCTGAATCCTTACAGTACTGTCCTAACATGCTACCAGCTCCAAATCCCAATGACACCTTTGGTTTAATATGTAAGGCATACACTGTAATACATCTGCGCTGCTATGGTGGTAAAAAGAGATTTATGACACACAACAAGCTATTAAGGAGCTGTATGTGGTGGGGTAATCAGGGGGGGAAATGGGCTGGAAATTCTCTTCTTCATGCCACATTGATTCATCCTTCAGTGAGAGAAACCTCCCCATTATGCACACCTCATCTAAAAGGGCCCTAGGATGATCATTGTGGGCCCGCAGTACACTGATCCCGGGTCTGCTGTGAGGTCAACAGAGGTCCTCTCTGCAGCATCTGGACTCTCAGGAGGCTGCCACTACAGCTTGATCCATGGAGTGTTGGTAATATCGCTGCATGAGCACAGAGTGTGAGGTGAACTCACATGCATCATGTCTGTGGGCTGAGTACTGTATCATAATATCAGGTCCTCACATCATGTTAAATACATTGTAAACATTTCTCTTACATGGCACATCAAATACCAGGAATTCTCTCTGAAAGATAACTTTGAGCACGTATGTGCATCAATATCATTGTCCTTAACTATTACTTTGTGCAGTGGCAGAGACAGATTTTGAAGGATGTTTTCACCCACCATGGTGTCATTTGACTATTTAGGTTCCGTTCTCATTCATAAAGTAATAATCTCAAAGATTTTCATTTCAATAAATGTCTGTAAAGTCACTATCTTTTGCTGAATGAGGTAACACAATGGTGATTGAGCCTATGGCCCACTGATGAAAGCCTTTGCATTTGCAGTATACAGTAGAATTATGGACTTGGTGTCTGTGGCGACATTCACGGAGAAAATCACAATCGGCGCCCAGTTAGTGACACGTTTTTCTTCACCCAGCAGTGGTTGGTCTGTCTGAGAGGGTAGGCGGAGCTAAGCGGCTGCATTTCCGGTTTCTGTGACAAAGGAAGCCAACCATGGACGTCTGTTTAAATTGGGATGTGTATTCCTTTAAATTTCCGTATATTGCCATTAGGTGGCACCCAAGAGACTAAAAACTTAACTTTCTGAGATTCTGTTTGTGGTGGCGACTGACTGCAGGTGTTTAATTATCAGACTAAAGAAGTAGTGGACTCGTTGTTTGCTCGCCCGGTGAGATAGTGGCCCAAAATCCCCAAAAGGCTCCAACAGCACAAACAGGTGAAGTTAAGCTCAGTGACTTTGTGTCTGTGTTGACGTCTAGCAGACAGCCAGCAGGATCCACCTGTCAATCAAGTGACCTAGCTCCTATGATTTTGTACCAGCCTGTAAACATGTTTATTTCTGCTGTAAAAATTGGCATTATCCCACCTGCAGTAGTCATTTCCTGTTTTCCAGAGCCAGCCTCAAGTGGACACTAGAGGAACAGCAGTTTTTTGCACTTCCGCATTGGCTTGATTTTTCAACACCGGAGGTTGCCAATTGGTGTCAACAAGCTTTACAGATAACTTAAAGTGAAAATTGAGAAAAACACCTACAAAAAAATGTGTTATTAAAGTAGCCCGATAAAAAGGGAAAAAAGGACCTCCCAAAACAACTGACCTTAAGAGGTGAATAACAGTGCCCAACAAGGGCAATCGTGCTGCAACAGCCCAGACGATTTCCATTAGAAGAAACTCCAGAAACACATTCAAAAGTCCAAAACAAATGCATTAACTTTGCATTTGCATTGCATAGCAAAGTCAAAAACACACAAACCCAGAAAACACATGCAAAAGAAAAACGCTGCAAATCCAGTCAACACAACGTAAGTGCTCCAGCCTATAGAAGCTCAGTGTACAGCAGTGAACAGCTACGGATCTAAGTTAGCCGTGCAGCTAGCTGTACTATCAGCTGACTCTGCCTGGTGTCAGGGCTCTGAACACAGGGGTGTGTTATTGTTCACCCCTCAAACTAGCACAGGAGCTTCGGACCACCAGGGGCCAGGAGGGTTGGGACACAGAGGAGAATGGAGTTTGACAACAGGGAGTTACGTAGACAGGATATTTTCATTGAGGCTAACGTGGACTCTGACACCGAGAGTAATGAAGACACGGTTGGGATGGAAGATGAGTGAGAGGAATGTCAGGCATCAGTTTGTGCCCATCTCTGGAGGCCTGAGCAGAGGGTCAGACTGGGGAAGCCCCGGGATGCCAGGAGCCAAACCCAGCAAGAAAACCACTACACTACTGTCTGCAAACTGACCTATGTTGGTCTCGGGGACTAGTAAAAGGGCAGGGGCAGAGGACAGTGTAATGGTTTTGCTTATAATATTTACAAGGATTGTCTCGTGTTTTTCTTAAAACAAAACATCTAAATAATTATGTAAAAACCGTTTGTGTGGTTCGTTATTCCGCTTTCAACAGTCAGTGTCAGTGATATTGATCTCGCTGTGTGATAGCCGTGGTAGACCCCCGGCCTGTTCAGGTTGTACCCTGCATCTGATGCACTGCGTGCTCGGATAGTCTCCAGCATTTGAAGTTTTGAAGAAAAAAGAACTGTATGGAATATAAGTGATTTTCATTGCAATATTTATTATAACAGTATTCAGAGATAGACCACAGGGGGAAGCGGGGGTGAGGACTTATTGGGAGACAACTTTTAAAGCTCCTGTGAGGAACTTTCAGTTTGTGTTGATTTTGGCGCCCCCTGTGGACACAGCTGTACCTCTTATCGCTATGATGATTTTGTTCTGTACATGCTTTAGTGGTGGTTTTTAACAATCTTTCTTTAACAGTCACATGTATCACTCACTGTATGTTTTTGCCCTGGAAAATGTAAACAAAGGCAGCGTGCAGTTAATCGCTTCGTCTGACACCTCACGTTAAAAATAACTATATAAATAATCAATCTTGTTTCTCATGGTCTGGTTTGCTTTTGTAGCTCATAAAGAGTAATCAGAATTAATTTCAGTCTGTTTCAAAACCAGCGAAAAACTCCTCACAGGAGCTTTCATTTCTGTAAAAACATCATATCATTGTGTAATATTGACACTTAGATATCCAGATACTAAACAAGGGTTCAAGAGTTTATGTCATTTGTTATTGTGTTAACAGTAAAATAAGGTATAACTGTTTGTTTATGCTAAATGACATTTTGTCACACAATAATGTAAATGTATAATTTCTTTATTCATGTTTATATTCTTTTCTTAGCACTTAACATAATGCTACTTGTCACAGGATGAATACATTACTCAGAAGCTGAGTGTGAATTTGGCTCATTCCGTATTTCATTGACTCAATTTGCAGTATATCCGCCAAATACAGAGAAAAGCCGCAGTAAATACGCTTTTCTATTTCACTCTCAAATTTAAGCCCTGTGGTAAAGACCATTCTCTGTCCTCTCTTTGATTTGACATTTCATTTTATTATTTTATGCCACTGGGCTGTCTGCATTGTGATGGCAGGACAGCATGGAGGGGTAATACTGGCACAAAGTGGCCCTCGGGTGCATCGACGGCCAAAGCTCAAAGCAGTGCAGCCACTGTGGTCAAGGTTATGATGCAATGAAAGCCATTCGGCTCATTTTCCGGTGCTTCAGGCCACTGCGGAACGATTTCAGGGCAGTGATGTTTTGTCCCAGACCCCGAAGATGACATTTAAATCCTCACTGTGAATCCAGATTGGTGAAAAAATGACATCCACTCTAATGGCACAACCTCGCAGGATTGAAGTGACATATTGAGCTGATCCTGATACGGTGATATAGATTTTTAGTCAATTTAGGACAAAAGGCCTCATTGTTGAACTCTGATTAAGATCCTGTGGCTTCATTTGATCCAGCGTTGTTCGTTCATCTCCTTTAGAGCCGTTTACTGCTTCAAAGTTTCTAATTAACTAGATACAGAGGGGAAAAAAACACGCTTCAAAGTGAGTATCTTTAATTAATACTGGAGAATTAGGAGAGAGGGACCAGGAGCTTTATTGATCTTTTACCAGTTTTAATTAACTAAGTGAATTATTTTGGCTGCTGTGTTAGGTTCCTCGAGGCAGCTTATTTATAAGGCATAACCTCTGATACAAGTCTTTGAGCTGAGTCTCATATCTGATGAATATTTTTATTTCCAATTGTGTTGTGTGTAATTGTGTTATGTTAACAGTGTTGTATTTATTTTGGATAAAGCTAATGAGATACTGGGTGTGAATGTAATCACAGTGTTTTATGTAAAAGTAATTACAAATTGTTCCTTAAACAAACTATAAATAGTATTGTCTTTGCATCTTGTTTCCACAAAGGGTTAATTGATGATAATTGGCAGCAGATATTTTTCATCCGTTGTTTCTTTCCCCCTGTGCAGAAGGGTCTGCAGAGACTCTAACCAACTATCAAGAGTTTTAGCTTGTTATGAAACAGTCTCAAATGAATTCTGACCTATAAAAGCAACCAGAGCATCAGCAGGATGGCTGTTTATAAATTCTTTAAGAGCAGCTCCAGTCATGTTTTAAGATGAATAAAATGCTCTGCTTGAAATAAAAAATTGTGTCTGACATGTTTTTTCTGCAAAATACATTTAACTACATTGTAAAAATCCTCCTATGGCATCTCTTCCTTCTCCCTCATTATAAATTCTGGACTCTGCATAGTCTCCGCCCACTATGTGCTACGTTTCTCCTTTTGTAAAATTACAGCCAAAAACAAAACACGTCTCTGCCATCGTTTAGTGGCAACTTGTTGAAACTTAGCTAGCATGAAATGTAGTAATTAGTAGTAATGTAAGGAGTCAGTAGTGAGTCTGTAAACATTACGTTGTCGGGTACAGCTGACTCGCGCAGCGCCGAAGTGGTTGCCTTCAGTTTCACGTAACGATATGCATTGCATCACCCCGTCCATTAACGGGATTAGCTCCTTAGGTTTGTGACGTCTCAAACCTGTCAGTCTGAGAACAAATATAAGTGTCGTTCACGGTTGGGACTAGAGGACATTGTTTTTCTCTTCATGCCGTGGTGACAAAAAACTGAAATACAGCGTACATTTGAAGTGGAATTGTTTTTATATATCTACGACTCTTAAATGGCTAAAGTAAGTGGTACTCCTGGTCCTGTCTGCAGCGGTGCTTAGCTTCCGTGTAGGAACTCATGCTGGCTTCTCCTAACATGGGCCGTGCTGACTGTTACCTACTGTATGTAGTACACTTACTACAGATTAGTACGTCATACAACCCCACTTCAAACAAACAGAACTAATAGCACTGAGTTATTTGCTTTGGTTCCTCTTGTTTTTGCATTGTGTTTAATTGTAACAAATTATTTCTGTCAATTTGAAGTTTAGTTTCGGCCTTTGGTTTGGGGACCGGGGAGGAACCGGGGAGGAACATCGTGTGCACTTTTATGCTGTGCACCTATCCCCCTAGGCGGGTGCGTAACAGTAGTTGTACGTTCAGGGGAAGAAGGAGGAGATTTTTCCTCAAACATTTACGTGATCAATTCAGAACACAAGTCAATCTCGGTCAGAGACAGATCCTGATTTGTCACTCTTCTGTGAATCGCCTGTAACATGTTTATTTCAATAATAAAATACATTGTGAGACTTGGCTGTGTACAGTTAATGGAGGAAAAGATCTGGCTCATTTTGTAACATTCATGTTGGCCCTGCTACCATTTAAATATGTGGTTTAGCTGCTGGCTTATTATAAAAAGGTAACTGAGGAATGTTGTTCCACTAATACGATCCAAAATATGTCGGTTGTAGGCAAAACAATGTGTATGAAAGGTAAATAAACTTTACAAAGTCATTATACAACAGCAATGAATCCTACAGAGCCACATAGATACATTACCTCATCAGCAGTGTTTAAAAAACTAAAACATTTAAATGAAGTTTCGTCTTTCTTTCATTCCCTTCCAAAACAGACACAATATCAAGATCAAGTTCTTTACATATATACTGCTCTGTTTACAGGGGCATTCACAATCAACACAATGTGAACGTTCCTAAAGGCTGCTGCAAACGTAGAGATGAGATATTTGAAATTAACCTGAACCTAGCAGAACTTTAGAACTGCATGTAATCAACACACGTCAGAATGTAATCTGATGCCTTTCATCCACAAAACGTGTTTCTGTGTAACTTTTTCACAAAATATGATTTTTATGTGTAAAGCTGGATGTTATTTATGCTTTTCTTTTTGTCAACATACTCTTGAGAAAAGCTAAAGCAACAATTTAATGCTTCATTTTTTTAATTTTGAATTGGTCCTCAAACCAATCCAATCAAACTCTTGCATACATCTTAATTACATAAAGGATCAGTGAGTAAATTAATGTCTGTACCAAATTCAATGGCAATCTTTTTGATAGCGGTAACAGGTCTGACACAGTGACAGAAAATGCTAATGCTCAAGTACTGGCATGCTTAATAATGGTCATTAATGTCCTAAAAAAAAAAAAGCTAGGCACTAAAAAACTGTAAACTTTAAACTGAAATTGTATTTGTGGTACCGTTCATCATTAGACTTTTGTAAAACCAGAAACAGAGATACAGCTGGACTCAGGAGAAACCGCGGCTAAGCTGAACATGTTCACTGAGTTTTCTATCATTTATGAAGGTTGGTTAAAAAAAAACCTCAAGGGGGTAAAGTGTAATTTTGTGGATCAGTCAGGGTTTACCATCAGCCTTACATCAATCATTTGGAATATAAAAAAGTAATTAAAAAAAAAGGACACTTACTGATAATCATCCTCTAAGGCAGTTCGCGTACTAGAAGCATAGCTCTTTTTGGGAATAGCTGAGTGCGTGAGTGTGGTGTGGTGGAGCAAGTGAGAGAGAGACAGGAAGTGAGTGTGTCTGCATTAGGGATAAGAGCGAACGGCAAGCGGAGCAGCGGAGTTAGCAGAGAGAAATGCACCTGTAAGAGAATAATAGCATGACTGTACAGTAAGGCTGTGTGTGGAATAAAGCCACGTACTCCTCAACACAGAAGCCACGCTCCCGTGTCTTGATTCCTGCTCGCTGCTGTGTGTGTAAAGTGACGGGAGCTGCAGCTTCGACCCTAGAGCAGACCGACAAGTCTCCCCTGTGGGTTCCGACCACGGTCAGAATGCTGAAGCGGGAAAGGCTAACATAAGGTACAACAAAAAAAGTCCACCGTGCTTATACAGTACCTCGCAATATGAAAGATAGATATTTTAACGTTTCTAGCAGTTGTGCTAAATGTAATTTATTCCCTGAGCTTGGTTCTATAGGAAAGACCATGGGTCATAGCAGCTAAACAGGTTCATCCCCTTACAAGCATGAACATTTATGACCTGTTTGAGCATCACTGTAGTAGACACTGAGGCCTGGGGAAGCTATTCAGTATTTAAGTTCTTGTTTGGTGGCAGGGTAAGTTAGTTATTTAGGTCACAAAACCATTAAAAGAATATAATCAACCAATAATAAACAAATACACCCCAGAACAGTGATTTGAAAATGGCCCAAATGTAAGATAACAACATTACTTAGAATTGAACAATGCCAATAGTTTACATATGAAGGGGAGCTGAGTGCTATCAACTTCTATGACTGTTGGGGTATAAGACAATCAGGTAAATAAAACAAAGCGTGTCCATACTTACTTAAATACACAAATGGCATGATGGGTACTGTTGTATCTGATTTGCCAACCCAGTTTCTAATAAGTAGACCACACTGTCAAAGGCTCCATTAATGTAGGTCATCAGCCAGAGTATTCCGCTGTGTGTTACTGATTCAGGCTTTGCATTTATTTGCAAGTTTGAAAATATTTCCAACAAGCTTTCTTCAACATGAAACAGACCGTCATTCATATTGGATTCATATTCATTCATTTCATATTAGACTTGGATTCTTTGTTCACATTCCTGTTTTTATGGGGTATACTGTAAGGAATTTACAACTTCTACTACACGAATGTTCAAATTTTACCATACATTCCTATATGATAAACTGTTCCTGAGAATGGGAGACAATGAGCCTAGCTTAGCATTAAGACTGGAAACAGGAATCAGTCTGGCCATGTTCAGAGCTGCAGCTACGTGAAACACTGTGAATCAGTTCTGTGAAAGCTAGCCTGACTGAAGCAGACCTGCCAACCTGTGCGCATTTTGTACATTCAAGTGCACAAAAAGCTGGTGACGCCTTGTACGTTCGACCAATTGGGCAGTACTCACGTCTAACAGCAAGAGGCAGCAGCAAAACCAGAAGAAAAAGAGTTTGACCAATCATAGTGCCAGATTCCTTCCCCTTACCTTCACCCACCTACAAAAAAAATATTTCAAGCAAGGATGATTGACAAGTGCGTAATGCCTTTTCAAAAGACAATAATGTTAGCGAGGATCTGAAAATTGACAGCAACACTCCTGCTGTTACCTGGATTTTATCCCTCTCGTTCACCTCCTCACGCCGGCTGGCTGGTTCCTCCAGTAAGGACCGTTCTTTCAGCTCCTTGCAAAGGTAAACGGACTGGGGGATGTGGAAAGTTGAGTTGTGAATTGAGTTAAGTTAATGTTAGCCTATTGTTACATAGCTTTGTATTGGCAAGCTAGCTTGCCAAACCTGTAACCGTAATGAGGAGCAGATTACGGCACCCCCAGCTGAAAAAAGAAGTGAGTGCACACACTGCAGAATTCCTAGAAAGTTATCGAGAGAGATGGCCATAGCACCTTCCACATTCTCTTCCTCTCTCCGTCTCTCTCTCTCTTTCTCTCTCTCTCAAACACACAACAGTCCTGACAATTTTACTATAATTCATAAAGTTGTCCGTTTGCGGTTCGATTTGGGTCAGATGGTTGATTAACGCATATTTTTGCGAGTCACGCGGTGCTGATTGGCTCTCATAATGGGTCGGGTAGGTGTGGGTGTTAAAAAACCCTCACTAGTGCCCAGGATAGGACTAGCATTATGTCCATGTGCTGATCCAAATCAAACAATGTAATTACCACAGAGATATATACAGTATGCTCTTTGGTAATTACAGTGGAACATATAGGCTCAATTTAACAACATAATACTAGTGTAGTATTATTCTATAAATATATCATTGTATAACACACACTTTGCTTAAGTGTATGTACTGAAGCAAACTCAAACACAAAGATGAAATAAAGAAGTTTATATAATTTTTCTAAATTATTTTTAATACACTGGCAGGAGAGGCGAGAAGTCACAGAGAAAGGGACAGGCAGTCAGAGAGAACAAAGAGTAGATGTGAAACATTAATAAAACATTGTCAACATTCATTTTCAGATGTTATATATTTCGTATACTTCCAGATTTTAGTGTGGATCATTCAGTGCAACATTTAACCTGATTCTCATGCTACTGCCCACTGACGTTTGTCTTAAAATGCACATGTTTAGATGAGGTAAATCAACATTTCTGCAGGGGGGGGCATGTCCCCAAACCCAACGAGCAATCTCAGTTTTTGGACCTCGGTCTTTCTAAAACCCTGCATACAGCCCTATATGTGTTATGGCTATTTTTTGGCAAACACACGTACATGAGCTGAACATGTTTTCGGCATAAAGTGGTACTCCAAGACTTTCTTCAAGTTTTTAATGACATATTTCACAGTATTATTATTCAACAGTTCTGAACAAATCTGCACATTTGTGGACCTGCAAAATGATTGAATGTTTGAATTGAAAAATAACAGAAATAAAATCCCATCTTGGCTCACCTGAAGGTTAGGGACTTTCCTTCTCCGTTGTAATACAGGATCTATAAAGAGCCAAAAATCAAAGCATACAGTTGTTGCCATAAGATCAACTGTATAATTTTTCATGACATTATTTTGATGTGTGGTGTCTCTTGTTTAAGCCATAAAAAACCCTTTCAGTATGTATACTACCCCAGCCCGCACCCATAACCCACAAAGCTGACCAACGCTTTGAAGAGACATCCATTAGCCGTGTTGAGGTACAGTATATGATAACACCGCCATTCTCAACCTGACCTGCTCTCTGCTGCCTAGATTGGTTATTGATCCTGCTTTCTTCGCGCATATTGCCACATGCACTTTTTCTCTTAGCCCAGTCTTTTATGTGGAGACAGTCGAGCGTTCCTGTGGTGTATCTTGTTGCATGAAAAATGCTGAACGGGATGAGCCATGTCATCTTCTCCAGCTTGTCCCCCCCATAAATAATGATCATTTCAGAAGCCCGTCAACTTAACTTTGTAGAGCGATATTTTCTAAAGCATTTATTTTTCCAATTCAATAGATCCTCATCTTTCATTACCTGAAGCAGGGGGACATGTGGCTGTAATCCGCAGCACACTCAACCCAATCAATACACATGATAAAGAGACTCTAATCAATCAATACCACTTTTCCTCGGCATCAATCAGATCATAGGAGGAGTATCTGATGGATTTACAAACAGATTTGCTCTATTACATTTCACAAAGGGATCGGACATGAAGTCGTGCAATCCAGTGCAAAAGCTCCACACTTAACACACGTACTAATCTACAATGTGCAGGTATTTCACAGCCATAGTTTGTGGTGTTGTTGCAGTACACCACAATGAACAGGCTCATAATATTTTCCAGCATTTCCAGCTTTAATTATAACACAGTATCTTTTATTATCATCCACTAGCAGCTTTATACAGTGCTAACCTTTAATGGAGTGTAGCTCTATTGTGCTTTCTCCCCCTAATGATTGTGTCTGTACTTAAAATGAGCTATGAGATTGTGTGTGTGTATGTGTGTGTGCGTGTGTGTGTGTGTGTGTGTGGGAGTATTCTTGCATATCAATATCTGCACTCTAGTCTCAGCGTTCATTCAAATACAGGAGGAAATAGATGGTGATTTGATTCCGGGGTCGTTTATTTTCTGGCAAAGTGAAATTAAGATCTTTGGTGTTTTATCACTGAGGGAATATTTCAGAATATGGGATGCTGGATGTTTGCTGAGTAGCAGAAGCAGGCCTCACCCTTTAACCTCGCTGAAGACGTTTTTCAGAGGAAGGAGAAAAAAACGTGCAGATGCGATCAACAGTCATGAGGAGAAAAAAGGTCTCTGGTTCTGCTTCACATGCTGGAATAATGAGTGAACGCAGATACTAGCGAGGGCTAAGTATCACCTTGCAAATGTGGGCGGTTTTTGCTTTGTTTTAAGCGAGGATGCTCATATATCACTCAGCCTTCCCCTCTGACAGGCAGCCAGCTGTCTCCATGTCAGTATTCTGTCAGAACAGCACTTCCCTTCAATCAATCTTCTGATTACCCATACCAACATTTCAAGGATTAGATTGGAATTGGCGACTCCGATACAATTACCGAGCGTTGAAGATCCCCCCCGGGGGCCCTGCAACTGGCCAGGCATCAGTGGCTTATTACAAAAACATAATTGGGCTGCAGTGACACTTCACGGTGGCCCCACTCTGTTTGTTGGCGCCTCACTAGGACTGTCTGTGATGAGGCGAAGCCTTGCCTTGTGTCTTTCGCTGTTGTACAACAAAATCAATGATTCGTAAACAGCGTTCAGTGACCCGAAACGCAGCAGTCGGCGCTGGGTGTCAGATAGGCACCCCTGCAACCACGTTCAATATGATTATACACAGCCAAATGAACACTGAAGCCATTCACTTCAATGAAAAAGTGCAACATGAAACACACACTCAGGAGCCCGGACAGTGTTCAGTAATTACTTGATCTTGCAGTTCACAGCCTTTGGTAACACGCAGGCGGTAAGCCACCCAGGCACCCAAAGGGTAAATGATAGCTCTACAGCACAGTGTGAGTTTCATACTGAGCAGCCGCTGTGATTCAGCTCTCCTACCATTGACTCTCAAAAGTCCTTCGCACATCCTAACTTAGCCTTTCTGACAGACCTATATACACACGCACACACACTCACATCGACACACACTCACTCTCTCTCTCTCTCTCTCTCTCTGCCTCTAAGACCCTGGAGGAGCAGGGGTCTGGCAAATGCTGCTCAATGTTGAAAGGGATTAGAAAGATTTGTAAGTGCTCAAGCTGACTCCTTCATGTCAGGATTGCAGCGGTAGCTGCAGGGCTGCGGTCGGACTCCTTTTTTAAAACGGCGCAAGCAACTTTTTTCTTTGCCTTACTTTTCTTGGCCATCCTGCTGAGGCTAATGTGAGCAAGCGAAGGAGGCTTTCAAAACCCAAAATACCCCCTGGCCCCGGCATTCTTCCCGCGCTGTACAGCTGTATTTGTTGTCATTGGTGGATTATTTTCTCTCTGGGGTTATGATGTTGTTAAGACACTTTTCCAGCAGTAAAGTGGCCGCGCTGTGGAAATGGTCTGTTCAGTTCTGACTGTATTATTCCTCCCTGAGGAACTTTGCATTCAGTTACACTCAGGGCGTGTACTTTTGCAGGCGGGATAAAGTTTTATATCAATTTTCAATCCTCTGCAGCCTGAAATTGTTGTCAAACGCTGTGATTGAAAATTCCACTGTTCCCAGAAGGAGCGCAGGATGTTACGAATGAAGGAAAAATATAGAATCTATCTAACAGTTGCAAAGTGCAAGATTTATCCAGGCTGAAGCGCTCTGGTCTGCATCTAGCCTAAATCAAATGATTATATGTGTACCAAGGAAGAACCTATTTGTTTCCTCTCTCTCTAATGGTGCTACCACCAGCTCTTTCCAGCCCCGTGATCACAACCTTCAATTTCATACATGGCTCTCTGCGATGGCACAGGTTGTATGAATAGCACGGGTCAGGCACATCCCATCCAGCGTTTCATTATTCATTGTTCTCATTTTCTGTGAGAGATTCATTTCTTTCAGGAAGTCATCTAGAAAGCATTGAATGCCTATTTCCTGCTGCCTGGTACGAGGGGGTGGGGGTGGTAACAGCAGGGGAGGGGGTATGGAAATCGAGCAAATAGAGCTGACAAAAAAGGCTGCCTCTACACAAATTGCTTGCATTTTCTGTTGATAGGAATCACAGCATGTTTTGTTGACCATGGTTGTTCATTTATACATGCAGAGATATCTGTGCAACCTAACACCTGACTTTACATTCTCCCACAGAAAAACAGCTATTTCTATATTTATGAAAAGAGCACAAATGGGGTTGGTAATAATATATTGACTTGGTCAGCATGCTCATTTTGTGATTGCCTCTAGATAGCTGAACAGCATTAAGCTGATTTGCCACTTGTGCATGCGTGTCTACAGTATCACTGATACAATGCAGGGACATGTAGTTCACTTGACAAGACAGGAATACATCAGCAGGCAGCGATGTGACAGTTGTGTATAACCAATGAATCATATAATTGTATAATCAATGGAACGTTTGAATCCAACTTTACCACAGTGCAGACATGCGGTTGTATGTTTTGCATGAATGTAAATGAGCAGCAGTCGTGCTGCTGTGATTCACTAATTGGTTTAATTTGCTTGTAGGTATCTGGAGCTACTTGTTAATATTTACAGGGCAATATGGTGTGATCATCTCTGTATAACCAGTTTATGATCAGTCTGCTGCTTTCACAGTGCTGCTTTTGTCTTTACACTATCTTCATTAAAAAAGACTAAACTGTTTCCTTTCAATCTCCAGGGATTCTCTGTTGTTTCCAAGTGTAGCTAATTCAGTAGTTGCATTAATGGTACTTGTCCCAGTAACATTTCTTTGCTTTGACATTTGGGGGAGAGCTTCTTCCCTTTCCAGTCAGTTAAGTCTTAATGCATACAGTGGACAGAGTGGTCTGCAAAACGATAGCTTGCTGCTAGCGGTTGAGGTGTTTCTGTCTCTACCAAAAGACACCAAATGTTTCTGTCGTTCCAAAGTTGCAGTTTGACGTGTTTTAGCTAGCTTGCTCATCGATGACTTTTCTGTAACGAGATGGATTACAGTTTTCAATTGCCAATATTTTCCAAGATACACGGATGTCTTCTGTCCTGTGAGAGGGTACTGTAAGTGTAGATCCTGGCTCTGGAGGTAGAGCGGGTGGTCCTCTAATTGCAGGGTTGGTGGTTTCAAGTGTCCTTGAGCAAGACCTGGCACCTTCCATGGCAGCTCCATCTCTGCGTGTGTCTTTGTGCATGCGTGTGTAAAAGGGTCAATGACAGGCAAATTATAGTGCTCTGTCCATTATGGCAGAAAAGTACCATATAACTGTAAGTGCAGTCCATTTACTGTCACCATGTAGCCGTTTGAGTTTATGATTCAAATGTAGACTGGATTATGTCATAATATCCCTTTCTTTGTGTCACTAAGCATTCATTTCAAACACCAGTATTTCTCTTGGTAGTATGTTTCTGCCTTTAACATGAAGGTCTTAAGGAAGGCTGGAGATGTATAATATAGAGCCAGAACAAGCACAGGGATACATTAAACTGACATCAGTAACGTCATGAAAGAACCTTTACTTAACCTCTGCCTGTGTTTACTCAATGTACACTATTTAACTGAAACCTTATCAAGTAGTTTTGGTGGCTAAACATTAACAGGTAGTTTTACTTTTAAGAAAAACTGCCTTGGAAAGGTTCAGGAAAAGATAATGCTGTATGCTTGCTGGTGTTGTGTACCAATCCTTTATCCAACTATCAGGTCATGTCCTTCCTGTTTGGCTCTGCAAGTCCCGAGTCCGCCCTGGGAAAGACAGACAGGGAATTTTACGCTAAAATGACTTCAGATATCAATCACTTGATTTGTCCAAGCTAAATTGCTTGAGCTTCTGATTACTGTCAGGTAAGATCAGAAAGCATTTTGCAGACTGTGGATTTTGTCCCCCATCACTTACTGTGTGGTCACTTTGATACTATAGATGTTTTGTATTGAAACTAGAAATAACTCACAACCAAATGTTAAATAAATTAAGTGGGAAAAAAACATACCAGTAAAGCAACTCTATAGCAAGGTGGATACACAATGTGTTGCTGAAGAAGCACAAAAGTCTCCAAAAAAGTAGATACTGAATAAATCATCAAGTCAAAATCAGTATATCATCCCTTCTCTCTCTCACCAGTCTGTCTTCTTTTACTATCAAACATCAGAGAAAAAAAGAACATTTATTTTGCTTTCTGCCCAATGTCCCATCATGCAATACAACATGTTGAATCACTCACAGCACTTGGTAAAGATTAAGATTTTTCTGAGGAGTTTAATGACGTTTTTCAAACAAGAATGTTTGTTACGCGTTACTTATCACATCAAACTTCGCGTCAGGGCCCTGCTCACCCTGCCGGGGTTCCATTCCACCATAACAAACCGCTTACTATACTTTATCCCGCGAAAATACACCGCCTTACTATTTACTTAAGAAAAACATAATTTGACACATAATTTAGATTTTTGAAATTATAATACTTCCTTTTTTCTGTTTAAAAATTGTCTGTTAAACTCATAGCAATAGCTGCGTCCGTAGCAATGGTTAACTCTGTAGCCTTCTAAAAACGAGCTAAGCTAGCTGTTTTTACTCACGTTAAACGGAAACATTCCCACTGATGGTGAAGTAAGACACGGTGAATGGGGCCCCAGGAATCAGCGCAGCAGCTGATTGAGGCTTTCTGTCTCGTCACTGTTGGAGTCTGTTGACATTCTCTTTTCCATTCACCATCTTTAAACCTCCCGTGACTTATTTAATGTTTACTTTATGTGCCATCTTCAATTTCGTAGACCTCTCTGTCTTAGCCTTCAGTTTTTGCGTCGATAACCTCCATTGCTTTCTCTCTGCTGTTTACGTCTCTTGTCTTTTTTCCCCTCTTTAAACCGACCAACGTCAGATTTACTGGTCTTGTTTCAGCGGATTGATATGATTACAGTTAGTCCTCCAGATTCTGTGATTAGAGCCACATCCCTAGTAACGGTCTGTTCTTCAAAGCAACTGTCTGCTATAGAGTAATAGCAGACCTCGGAATGCCATAACTAATCAATCAGAATCAAGTATTTAAAACAGCCGTGTAAGAAGTGCATCTATGACCACCCAAAAGTCCTTACATTCTGCCTCGCTGCATTGGGCACACTACTTCCTGCAATGACAAATTTCTGAGGATATTGGCTTACGAAAGCAGCATGGTAAAAGATGGTACTGACACAACTTGTGACCTATTCAAAATACACAGCATCAACATCTGTAAGTGATCGCTATTTCAAACCTTTACACTGAGTAAAGCAAAATGACTTTTTAGAATTTCTAGAAAAGACACATCTTGTGGCGTGTCTTTTAGTAACGGTGCTCTTTCCGCTGTGAATAGTGATGGTGTCTATATGTTTTCTACAGCTATTAAGTGTGTCCCTCTTTCAAATATTCTACCCTCAAAGCCCAAACCATCATTGAAGCAAACCTGAGCCGAGCCAGTTTCTTCCATTTATGGTCAAAACAAAAAAAAGGGAAAAAAGTTCAACAAAATGATGGAGATAGAAAAATAGCTCAACTCGAGCTTTCACCCTGTTGGACACATGACGGGTTTATTGATCTGTCAAATTTAAGTGACTCCTTTTCCGTCCCTGTGATCTATAGAACTATAAAACATGACACATCCCTGAAAGCTGGATGAAGTATTTTGGAGCCATCACATGTATCAAAGTATAGTTGTAGCAAAGGTAATGTGGAGACTCGCTGGTAACTGAGACCCTTCAGAGCCAGCTTCTGGTCTGTGAACTAGACAACAGCGTGGATCTGATATCAATCAAAGTCACATTGAAAACAATCAGCTGATATGATACACCTCTGGCAGACCGCAGGAGAGATCGGAGGAAGAGGCCACTGACATGCTGCTGTATCAGACGTGGTGTGGGATCCATTATCACATCTCCCCTTCAGAGGATGTCACCTGCCATTTTACACTACTCAGGGTATTGATCATTTTGCACCACATTTGGAGGAAATTCCACCCAAGGTGACACCAGAAAACACCAGAGAGATGCTAGGACTTAATCTTCTCCTGTGCAAATGAGCTCAGAGATGAGTTAATTTAATCCCTGGACAAAACAAATTAGAGTTAGGATGTATCATGTTCTCTGCCAAGTCCTAATGGCCTCATCGTTTCTGAAGCGCCATGTGAGAACAGGAGAGTCCCTCAGCACTGCCTCATAAAATGCACACTCGAAAGTCAGGTAAGTTGCCTTCTTGTCCATTAGTAACACAGCTCTATTTAATGGATACATTAAGCTACTACATTAAGCTTATTTTACTAAGCATTAAGAGCCATATCTTGGGAATGGTGCAAACTACTTGAATAGATAAAGTGCTGGGATTCCCCCAGTGTTGATGGAAGTTTGTTTTAGAGACTGACTCTCTCTTACACAATCACTGCTAGTAATTCTTTACTGTCATCCAACTACTAGTGAAAATAGGAATGTGTTTCTCATTCCGGGATTTAACTCGGCTGACCCATCCAAACAATTTTAGAGGTCAACAAGAAACTACAATTAAAAGAACATATTTTAATGTCTGCTGAAAGGTGTATTAATGTGTGAAGGCCGGCCCACACTAAAAGATTTTTAAAATCTTAAACTTAGACCCCACACATGATGACAAATAAGGAATTTGTTCCTATAGTGTGTGGAGAGCAATGATATGACCCAAACAGCACACCACATGCTAACACATTCATTCTAGAGGTCTTCACAGATCCAAAATTTTGTGCCCTAAACCCTAAGAGACCCGTAATTGTGCGACCCGTAACCGAATCGGACCCGTCTATTATTTGAAAGCTGGGGCCCGAATTGAGTTATGTCAGACCCAACCCCGGCCGGGAGAAACGGACCCGATCAGCACCGACGTCACAGCTGATTACTATTAACTAAGTTACCGTTAGTCAGCTGTCAGAATAAACCTTTTTGTCCTACCTGTGTGACGTAGCCTTCTCCACTGTGCCTGGCTATAATCCATCCTCCGTCAAGAAAGTTCATAAAACACATCCAAGTTTTCTGTTATCCATGTCGTGCAGCGATGCTAATCCACTAGTTATTTCAGATTAAAAGTCCACTTGCTGTTGCAGATGGATGACAAATGCGCGGCTCGTTTAGAAGCCACACACACGTTGCACTTAACTGCACTTACTTTCTTCTCGTCTTTGTCCATGATTTACATAAACAAGGTTTTTCCTCTTTATATTCATTTTCTTTTAGTTTTTTTGTCCACATCAGAGACGAAGGTATCCATCATTACCAGCTTTGACCTAAACTTTTCTCTGAACCTGCAGTCACGTGACACGTCAATAAACTCGTTGTTGCTCTTTCTTCTGTTTTTTTCCACTTTATTTACCACAAGTTCTCTTGCGTATCACACACTGATAAAGTTAAAATGCACACACAGACACACACAGCACTTCAATCATGAACGCTTTGTAATCACGCCCGGGTCGTCTTGGGTATTACACATACACATATGTTGAACAGACCCGGAACCGAAGGATTATAGAGTCCCGACTCGGATCCGTTTGACCACGTAATACGTGGACCTGAAGCCGTCCGGGTTCCGGGTTCCGGTAGACCCGTGCAGACCTCTAATTCATTCACCAACAACGTGAACGTGGTTGCGGTTGTTTCGCTTCCTTCTTCAGTCAGCTCGCTTCCCAGATGGGTATTGTTCGTTCCACGTCACAATCCACAAGATATATTGAACATATTAAATATTTTCTATTTGAAATCAGTGTGGCCCAGACGTTCCTCCAAGCAGATCAGGGAAGTAAAATCACTCTTAACATCCCTGACACCACAGGAACATCTGGCAAGATAATCTTTGGAAATAATGTATTTTTCCCCCCATTTTTTCATTGCCTACATTACCCACAATGCAACGTTCAATAGAATGATCTGAGATTTGTTAGGTGCTAGCCACAGGCAGAGATGAGGAAGAAACTCCAGACTGCTTCAAGTTCTTTCAAGCATTTGTCTTCAGCCAAAATTAACTTTTGAGTCCAGACTTCTTCATGGCCTTCTCTACTTTAGGTCCCTTTTTGTGGTTAGAACAAAATCTGTGTGAAAAACTATGCTGTATTTAACCCACTCAAAGGTGACCACACAAAAGGAAAATCAAAAAAAGTGCTCAGTACTCCAACAAATAAAGAGGGCAGCACTCTGAAGCACTCAGAAGCACTTGGGAGCACTCAGAGACAGCCACGAGTGATAACTAAAATCACTGGTAACTGCTTTGTGATGTTGGGACTCAAAAAAGGGAACACAATGGAGCAGTGTGGGAGTCTTTACAGTAAATATAGTGGGTCTGCTGAGGAAGTGTGACAGTACTGGGCTCATAGACTTATGGGTAGATCAGCATGAAAAGTCTTTAAAGTACATTCATCACAAAAGCACTGGGTGGAAATGTTCAGGGTCACAAGACGGAAACTTTCTGGTAACCCTGTGTTACAAATGCCCGAGCGGCCTAAGAGGAAAATGAGAAGTACAGTCCTGTTGGCGGTTTCAGCATGGAAACGTTTTATTTTCTTCCCCCAGTCCACAGCCAACATCAACCCGCATCAAACAAAAATGACTGACCTGTGTACACTCTCATTGGCTGGATCATACCATTCACCTAATTACAGACCTAAATCACAATACCTCTAAAATATACTGTACATATTTACATACACATTAGTCCACAATTAATATAATCCTAGTAAATATTTACACACCTCATTACCTTAAATAAATACCCATAAATACTATATAAAGAAACACACACACACACACACACGCAAAGTAAAATCAAACTCCCCTCTGCCCACTTCCCTCACCCTCCCAGAACTAGAAGTAGATACCCGGGCCCCGGGGAACTCTTTTGCCTGAACACCCTGGGAAGAGAGAAGAGTCAGAGGTAAGTTGATTGCTGGTCCATGACCACAATTTGATGCTTAAAATTCACTATGTTTGAGTCGGAAAATATATTGTGTTCAATTAACCATCTGCTACAATTGAATCATTAATCAATGTGTACTGATACTCATCTGTTCGCAGCGGACGACAAGATGGATAGCCCCGCGTCCCACTGTGAACCACCCAACTCTAACTGTAAACATATTAACATACATAAACAATCAATCAAATAAACATTTGTAAATGCTCAATCCATGTGCTAATTTTTTCCTGTGTACTCACCTTAATATATATATATATGTATATATAAATATACATATATATATACATACACACTGTACCTAAACCAAACATTGTGTATGACTTTACCGTGTTATCATACCGTTTACTATAAAGTATGGTAACGGCGCACCGTTGTTACATCCCGAGTCTCCGCGAGTTCAGAACCTGTTTTCAATCCGGACAACAATGTTACCGTGTTCAGGGCTAACATGGCTAACTTACAGTGTGTGTCCAGTGGTTGGAATATAATGAGGATATTTTATTGGGACATAAAACAAAATGAAGACAAAATGGAGGTGCTGTACTTGCAGCTGTTTGATGTTAGCTAACCTGAGCTGTCTTATTGTTAGTGATATTTTGTTAAGTTCAATCAACCAATCAATCAAATTTTATTTGTTTTGCGCCAAATCATTACCAAAACTATCTTGAGACACAAAAGAGCAGGTCTAGACCGTACTCTTTACTGTATGTTATTTAAAGAGAGGCCCAAGTGCATTACATTACTTCAATGAGTATTTTTGAAATTGAACAGAACAGATGAGACCTTGCAAGCCACTGGGACAGAAAGTGACCAAAGTTACATTGCGTTTCATGAGGCTACTTATAGCTTGCTGCTGTTACCAGTCATATTCCATGGGTCTTTTATTTTATTTATATGAAGTAGTATTTTAAGTTGTAATCTCGAACACCTCAGTTTCATTCTCTTTGGCAGCCCCTGTGGCGTTAAATGATAATTGTGGAAGCACACTTCCCAGATATCCCGACAGTGTTGCATGTGTGACGTCCACGGTTGGCTCCGGTTGTAACTCTTGATTTTCCTCACTGACGGTCGCTTTCCTTTTCAGACTGTTTGCCTTCATCTGAGCGTCGAGTTTGTTTCTTTTTCTTTGGATTTTCACTTAATTTTGAAGTTATATCTGTAGTCATCAGTCTTTTCTTTGTTTGTTCAGCCATAGTAGATTACTGTTTACTCGCAACCCACTTAGCCCCGCCTACCCTCTCTGGCAGACCAACCACTGATGGGTGATGGAGAACGTGTCTCTAACTGGGCGCCGCTTGTGATTTTTTCCGCGAAAGTCGCCACATACACCCAGTCTGTAACACTGCAAATGCAAAGGCTTTCATCAGTGGGCCAATGGCTCAATCGGCGATAGATAGTGACTTAACAGACATTTATTGAAATGAAAATCTTCAAGATTATAATTTTAACAAGATTTGAATAGGTTTAAATCTATGTTAAGCTGTGAAGAAGTTGTCGTGATGTTTTTCTTTGAAATGAATCAGTTTAGGGCCAAGTTTAAGATTTGAATAATTAAAATAGACAATATAAGTTAGAACAGATATGACATTAGGAGTTGTCAAGACACAGTGAGTGACCAAAGTTTGGTCATGTTTGATGGTAGGCTGCTTCTACATAAAGTGGGATATGATTTCATAAATGTGAATACATTAAGAATACCCAGTTATTCAAAGAGCATATTTTTCGAGCTATATCACCGTGGAGTGATTTTTATCTTGCTTTGATGGAAGCTAATTCTGTTTGAGGAGCTGTACTGTATGTCTTTAACTTTGACCGCAGAATCTATTTTCATTCATATAGGTTGTGCTAATTTTTGATATTACTTCCACTTCAGTCATTTTGATTTACTTCTCATAACTGAACATAAGGTTTTCAGATTGTAGCCTATACTGAAACTTGAAACCACAGTACAGTATGTAAGGCCCTCACCTGCATCTTTAGCCTCACACGGGTTCTCACAAATAGATGCTTCACACCTCAGTCTGCTCAAAATGTCACCATCTGACAACTTTAAGCAGCTTTCCATATAGTATTTTTTTCTGAACCGAGCTGACACCTGTCGTTTCGATTAAAGAAATAAATCAGCCTCTTATATTCTAAAAATATACTGTATGAGCGTAAGCTGCTGCTGCCTCCCCAGATCTATAATTAATGTGGTCACATCCAGCGCGGGAAGAGGAAATCTGATGTTCCCTTCTCCTCTCCTCCTTCCCACCAGCACCACCTCGGCAACCCAATAATCCCCCAGAGAACAAAGCGAGCTGTGAAAGCATAAATATAACCGTAATATCAAAACTTTCAAATCTGTGCTGTTACTGTTCTGACAGCTGCCTGCAGTAATTAGCCATCAAAGGTCTCCCTCTTCCACCAGCAGCTAACACCAGTTCAGTAGCATCGCTGCTGTCAGAACGTGTTTGCTTGTCACTGTGTGTGTCTCTTTACCGTCGGCAAATTGTAGGTAAAGGCAATGTTAACCCACATTCTGCAAAGATTAGCTCTGTGTCATTTGACTGAACATATAAAACTGTATATAGGCTTTGTACAGACAGGAAGTAAGACATTAACAAAAAGGTAAACTGTTAGAGATGGAATAATTACAGGTTTGTTGGGCTTTTGTGACAACAATATGTGCAACCATTTACTTGGTCATGGATTATTAATCAGAGAATGTGAATCACTGTCGGTCCAAGCAAAGCTAAAGCCCATAACTTGTTTGGTTAGACTTTATCAAAGTGTCTCCACTGACAGGTAGACTGCATCCCCTACATTTGTCACCGATGATAAATACGGACCATTTAATCCCAGGGTAACCAAAGGGGAGGAAGACAAATGACGCTGGTGCTGCCTCACTCTGGAGCTGAAATCATCTTGTTTGATGGGGTACAGGTGGTGATTCACCTAACTCGATTTGTTCATTAAGACCCTGCGATGGTCTCAGTGCCATCCAACTCTGGGGCCACGGGGGGAAAAAACGCCGTATTAAATCAGCTGCTGGGCTCCCTGAACCCACCGTGTGGCCCTGCAAAGCATCTCATCTTAAGAACTGTCACTTTCTATTAATAAAGCCCGCAGACAATCTGATCAATTATGTAAATAGTGAGTAATGGATTAAATTCGTCATGAATTTATCACATGTAAATCACAGAGTCAGAGAGGCTCCTGTGTAACTGCTGTTGTCTGGTTTGCTGCTATAAAGCTGTTAATATACACATTTAGAGATCCACTCTTGATTTCTCCTGTTTGATGCAGTATAACTGTCAGAAGACATGATATTTTTTATAAAGTGTTACTGCTTTCTATGTACTCTGCTTTATAGCCAGCTGATAGGTGATCACACAGAAAAAAATGATCCGGTTATGGCATCAATACTTGCCCGCTCTGTGATCAACAACAGCTAGTAGCCTGTGCTGAAGGCCTTTTCTTTAGTCTGTTTTTTTCTAGCCGTCTAAAGGTAGCTAAAGGTATCTGTTCCATTTGAAGTCTCTTAATTAGAGTGATGTTAGGCTCTATCAAGCCAAAATTACACATCTGCTGGATGCAACATCAGTTGTATAACAACTTCAGTAACTTGAACTGGCGCTCTGATTAATTGTTCTACAGTTTCCTCAGCAAATCAACAGGCGTGTTGGAGACAGAAACATTAAAAACAGTTCACGTTCAAGTTTATTCACACTTTTTTCGCCACAAATAACTCCCTAAGGTCTGTTACAGCCGGGACTCCTCCTATATCTCAATTCAAAATACAGGGAAACGTGGTGACAGAACCATGCTTGAAGCTTTTTCTAATGGTCTGGTGAACGTGTCAACTGGATCTTTACATTTGTATGCCTCTGGTCGACATAACCGGTGGCCAGAGGAATGATCCTTTCTGGTTTTATGTCTATCCATTCCTACGTACGAAGGTCTTCACAACCACTCCATTCTTGTGAAGTCATTCTTGAATGATGTT
This sequence comes from Semicossyphus pulcher, assembly GCF_022749685.1. Taxonomy (NCBI): domain Eukaryota; kingdom Metazoa; phylum Chordata; class Actinopteri; order Labriformes; family Labridae; genus Semicossyphus; species Semicossyphus pulcher. Next base: position 27,427,660 of record NW_027211726.1, read on the forward strand.
TCAGGAACACCTGGAGGGAATACCTTCTCAGAATCACCCTCTTAGATTCAAGAATGAACTGCTTAGAATTTAAAGATCAAGGGTAAGGTCACTGTCATCTCTCAAAATTAACTTGTGAATATGTGATATGTAAAGAATTCATAAGGTAATTATAACACAATTTCACACAAATGTCTAATAGAATAAAACCATGAGGTGAAAACACTTTGTGCCAAAAGGTCAAAGGTAAACTTCACCCTTTTCACTTTTACAGCCAGTATTCCCGTCCCATTCTTGTGAACTGGACATCTCAACACAGCATTTGGCTCTAGCATGGAAAGTACATCTGGTTTATTTGTATCCTTTTATCTGTCCGAGAAGACAATGCCGTCTGCATAAGATAAGTGGACAATCTAACCCCAGCCCTTGCCTTCGCTCTGCTGTAATAAGAAGGGTCTACCGACTATCACATGCTGCGCAGAGAAACAGAGAGAGAGAGAGAAACATTCTCATCCTTCTTGTTAATGATTGTGTTGCCATCTCTTCTGTTTATTGTACGAGTGGAGTGAAATACTATCGTTTTCTACCGATTATACCGGTGGATCATCCAAAATAACATCGGAACTTCAGTCTACGTTTCAAACCTGACGATTTTGAACAACACAACTCAGTCACTTATCATTTGAGCAGCATACCAAAAATGTTATTCAAGCCTGTTTTTTTTTCAATTAAGAAACATCTCAAAAATCAGACACATGCTCAATTTTAATGATACAGAGAAAGTCATACATGCTTTTATATCTTCACGTCTGGACTACTGTAACTCCCTGTTTACCTGTTTAAATTCCCACTCAGTCTCACAATTACAGCTTATCCAGAACTCAGCTGCCCGACTATTATCTAAATCTAGGAGGTTCTGTCATGTCACTCCAATTTTAGCAGCACTACACTGGTTGCCCATTACATTTAGAATACACTTTAAAATTTTACTAATTACTTATAAGGCCATAAACGGTCTGGCTCCCAAATACATAAAATTACTTTAAACCCCCTACAGCCCAGCCAGGCAAAAAAACCTTTTAATTGTTCCACAGACCAGACTGAAAACCAAGGGTGACCGTTCGTTCTCGGTTTTGGCCCCTTGGCTTTGGAACAGCCTTCCCCTCAGTGTCAGATCAGCAGACTCCACTGCAGCTTTTAAGTGCCTCCTTAAAACTCACTTTTACAAGATGGCCTACTCCTAAGAAGGTTTTCCGTTCTTTTTCTCGCATCACTTCATATTTCCTACCATTTTATTATGTACATTTTTTGTTGCCATTATGCCTGCAGTAGTATCATTATTTATGTACTTTCTAAGCACTTTATTTTCCGTATGTTCAAGAATTTATTCTTTTACTCTTTTTTGTCATTCTATTTATTTATATGAGATTACTATCTGCCATTTTTATTATGTGATCATATCCTATATCTGTATCTTATCTGCCCCGTGATACTATTGTATGTTGAATGACTTTTGTATATCACACTTAACCTGGAAAGCACTTTGTGCTCCAAGCTTGAAAAGTGCTTTATAAATAAAATTATTCTTATTATAAATGTGTAATGTCTGAGAGGGAAAACAGGAGAATAGGCAGCATTTCAAGGCACCTCACAGAACAAACGATTACATTTTACAGTATGTGGTTCTTTCAACTAAACACTGGCCTAGGCCTAGATTGAGGAAGTGTAGTTTAGCGAGCTCCCTGGCCTCCGCCAGATGACACGTTTTACGTAGTCAGGCAAAGGTTTCGGGGGCCCATTGGAGAAGCGGATAGAGTCCTCCAAAGGCACAGAAGAAATTGCTTTTTTTCCCCAACCATAATGGCATTAGCTCCCCGTAATAGCATGATAGGACTGAGGTTAAAAATCAGCAAACTGGCCCTTTAAAACCCAGAAGCCGTTTGTAGATCATTGTGATAAAACTTTTCTAAAAATAGTCGTCATGTGCTCTTGACAGTATAGTTGAGCAGTTGTATTCACACACTGTACGTCTAAGAAACAATTGGTTTCCTCTTAAGGAAAACTCCCAAACTGCAATGACTGTCACGGCCTCCAACAGACCCACCTGTTATATATGATATTGAGTTCTTTCCAATGCTACCTAATGGGCAAGTGGGCCACATGCATGTCAGGTTAACATGGCCATATAGATAAAGCTTGCCCCTGACACACCAAGCACACAACCAACTACCGTCTTGTCATGTCTAAGCATTGCACTAAAGGTTTTCTAATGCCTTTCATCAAATCTACTCAGTGTTTGTTGTTAGCTGGCTTAACAGCAGCTCTCTCCTTCATGATGTAAAGCTGCAGACAACAGTCAGTGCAATTAATTGATGGGTGAGTCGATGTCCCCCATGGCTCTCTGCGTTCTCATGTCCTCCCAGGCTTCATGCTTTTATACTTGGCACATTACAATGTGTTGACAGATCAACTTATAAGAGCTTAATGGCACACAACAAGATAATGTCACACGTAACAATAATGTTAAGCACACTGAAAAATAGCAGTTCCTGAGAGGGTTCTCTGAATATGTTCCAGCATTGATTGAACTGGGTCGGCTTTTCAGATGTCAGTGATTAAAATATAGCTTTTACTCTTGTGTCAGGCATTAAAATAACACATCTGGTATAAATATAAACCAGAGTAAGAACTTTACACATACATTCTTAGATTATGCAGCAACAACCTGTTTATACTTTTACAATGGATAACATGACTGTGTTTAATGTAAAAGGGGATGCTAGTTATGGACCTTTCTTATCATCAACCCTTATCATTGTGTTGATTTCTGGCTTTGCTGTTCGGTTCACTCTTACTACGTTCATAGTAAATGGAATGCACTCTACTTATATAGCGCTTTTCTAATCTTGCGACCACTCAAAGCTGCTTTTACACTTCATGTCACATTCACCCTTTCACACTCACATTCACACACTTATGGAAAAGGCAGCATAAGTGCCAATCTCCAGTCAGATCTATGCCCATTCATACCTGATGGCTATGCCACCGGGAGCAATTTGGGGTTCAGTGTCTTGCCCAAGGACACTTCGACATGTAACTGTAGCAGTCAGGGATCGAACCCCCAACCTTTCGATTGAGAGATGACTGATTATACCACAGAGCCACAGCTGTCCATAGTGTCTTTTTTCACTGTTGGGGAGAACTACACTGTGGAATTAAACTGGTAGTTTAACCACATTATGCAGTTGTGCGCTGGTATTTAAAAAAACAATGATGTGAATTGCTTTTTATTACTTTTTTTGCCAGTACAACTTTTTTCATTATACCTTTTTATAATTTCATGTTTTCGTTGTCATTCTTATGATTTATTTACTGCTGTGAAATACGCCGGCGTGCAGGATCCTTGATGTTTTTTTCTCTGTAAGTCAAGTGTGTGTTTTGGTTAGCGGAAGTGGCAACGGCAGCTCCACCGGCAGATCTCTACTGCACAGCTCTGGCTCCAAATGATGTCACCATCGCAAGATGGCATCGCCTATCACGGGGGTATTTTGCCTTCAAAAAGTTGCAAATAAATATTATTTCCGCAAGTGAGACAGTGTGTGGGAGTTTGCTTTTTTTTTGTTTGACCTGTTCCTCTCCTTCTCGCCTGTTTTGAAATGCATGTGTGAAGCATTTTTCAACATGGCATCAATTTCATACAATGAGAGCAGATGGAGCCACATCGTCCATCTATATATAAAGTTATTGGTCAGACACTGTAAACAGACATGGTTAGCTACAAGCTTATCGAAGAATGAATATTGGACTTGCATTTGCAAGGTGGCCAAAAATTGATTTCAAATGTATGTTTATGTTGTGTGTTGCCTTTTGACACATCACCATTATATATATATATATATATATATAGATATACACATATATATTGATCAATGCAGCTTTAAGTATTTCCTCAAAATATTCATTGACAGAATTTTTTCAGACCATGTTTTTCTTCAAAAATGGATAAAAGCAGTTCCAGGTCGTTTTACCTTGAAGCTGCAAATAAAACCGAATGTAGTTGTTGTTGCTGAGATGTTTTTCCTTTACAACCAAGCCCCTGATGAACGTGGGTTACAGTGGAAAGTTCTGCACAGATCTTGTTCTGCAGCCAAGACTCAATATTGTGCAAGAAGTTCCATAACAGCATTTTTCACTGCAGCTGTAACAAGATTACTGTGCAGGCTTAGTCACTGGCAGAGGGCACAGACAGACACATATTCTGCCTATTTACAGGTACACCAACACAAATAAGATTAGCCTGCATCTGGAATTCTGTTGGCCCTCAAATGGTGCCACAGACATCAAAATAAATCTCTCTCACTTATACACACAAACATACATGTATATATATATATATATATGTGTGTGTGTTTGTGTGTACATATATAAAACTGAGGTGGTTCTGTGCTTTTTTGCTTAATAACTACAGCTGTGATTATGCACTGTAAAGTCAAATATTGGAATATTAGATCAGACTATAACAACCTCTTTAATAATAATAAAAAACCCAGTGGAAGGTGAAGTCATTGCTGACTTGCTGAGTCATGGTATTTGATCAACTACCTCAAATACAGTATTACATTTACTTTTTCCTTCAGAAACCAAGGTGAAATGGGACCATAAAATATAGTGTTGTTGTTCTTCTCATGCAATTATAATGTTATTGGCATATCCTTCAAGAATCCACGGCTAGAGTCCAGGATAAATATACAACCTGCATATTCCTTCACATAGAGGAAAATGTTTTTGTTTATAGGTTTAGTATCTGGAGTATTAAAGGCTTGAACATTAATTTACCATCTGGCAGTCTGAACTTAGAGAGGTGTGTGTGCGAGTGTGTGAGTGTCTTACTAATAAGAGAAGTGAGATAGATTTTTAGGGCCTGAGCACCTAAAGGTTTATTATTTCAAGAAAAATGTATCTCATATACGAGGGGCTAAAGGTGCTCATAATGCCTGAGTGTGGCTCAATAGCGTCCCATAAAAAAATATCAAGCACTACTGTGTTGCAGTACTTCACACAGATTTGGTAAGCACACATATTATCCAAAGACTTAAAAAATTGTCTTTTGTTGCAATGACCTAAAGCTAACAAGAAGCAATTCTGAATTTATTTTGAAATAATAATAAAGTGTCTTTGTATAGCACCACAAAACATAGGCTACAAAGTGCTTTACAAAACCAAAAAGCCCAACAATAAAATACACAACAATGAAGGAATAAAACAGGAAGACACAATAAGACAGGAAGGCATACCAAAACAAGAGGAACAACTTAAAACCAATGATTGAGTAAAAAAGTAAAGGAGGATAGACTTTAACCAATGGTTGAATAACAAAACAAGATAAATAAATAAATGTATGTGTATTTTTACAATTCATTGGAGTCGTATTTTTAGTACAGGCTGGAGGTTTTTCCAATCCACATTAAACTCGATTAAGTTATATAAAAAGCTTACAGCATCTGTGGCAAGGTGTCAAATTCCCATGTTTTGTCACAAAACAGGAAGTGGTATGTCCTGACGTCACATGTCCTGAGAGACACATACATGCCAAAATTCAGTTATACTCGGCGGCACCTGCTGGAAACCGGGAATGACATGTGCTGGCAAGATTACAGTCAACACTATGGCGTATAATTTTGACATAAAACAGGAAGTTATTGTGAGCTTGTGAGTTTACATTATTCAATCTGCCCCACATACAGGGTCATAGTTATGGGAACTTTTGATTTCTAGGGAGATTATTTATGATTGGCAGGCGTTCTCTAGCCCCACATTATACACCGGAAATTACATTAATATTCCTAACGACGTGTCCAAAATGCATGATAAATCAGAGCTGTGTCGACCTGTCTGAGCCCAACAACCACACAGTAACTGTGCCACTCCCCAGCATGTGGAGAGATGCATAGTGCTGCTTACAGCCTTAATTATTTACAATTTTTTTATTAAGTTAAAGTAAATCAACCAATTCTCTTTGGCATTTACACTTCCTTTTAGTGGTCTTTTTCGCAGATCCCTGAAAGGTGCAGGGATGGACTGCTTTACTCAGAGTGGACACTTTGACAGGACGGGGCTTCAGAGAAAAAAATAAGCCATCATGTTGAGATGTAAGATGACACTGTGCTCATTTGCTTCAGAGGTGAGAAATACTCAGGGCCATGGTGCTGAATGACCTTGGCAGTTGTGTCCCCAGGGAGAAATGAATTAATAGTTGACCTTTACATCATATCCTCCACCTCTCTCCCTTCATATGTCCGGGGAAGTGTTTACTTTCAGTAAAACAGCCTCGTCTAAAGGGAAATGTTTAAGAAGTATACATATTTACATCAGCTTTCAAGGTGGTTCCAGTCACTGATAGGACAGACCTTGAATGTGATAGTTCTGTGTAACAATTAGGAGTGTAACAATAATCTTTTAGTTTAATAGTAATCATTTAAGATAATCTTTAGCAGCCATCATAAATATCATCCTCATTTTTCTTAATATTATCACAAGACATTGAAAGTGCCTGTAATTGGCTGTTAGCCAAAACATTTTAATTCAATTATTATTATTAACAAACAAGTATACGGCTCTTCCCTTCCCGTCCCCTAACCCATATATTCCCTAAGACTCCCAATGGTTACCACATCTTGTTTAATGTAGTTATTGCCATGGAAATTAATTGATTTTCGCTCTGTCGGTTTAGGTTTTGGGGTGTCGATACCCATGACCTACTGCCTGGACAAAGGCAGACGGACGGGCAACTTAAGAGACAAGAATGGATTTTGAGTTGAGAGACGACGTCTAAAATTGTTACCTGTATTAGTATGCAGATGTCTTTATTATAGAGTTGAAAAAAAAAGCTAAATTGTTTTCAGAACATATAGGCGATCCAATATTTTTGCTCTCCTCGCGTACATGTATCCTGCATACAGCCAAAACCTTGAGCACAGCCTGCAGATTCTGCATTGATTTGAAGAATCTGAGATAACAACAGATAAACAAATTGAACTATAGTGATTGAAGCAGTGTGTAGAGATGGTACATTTATGTTTTTATTTGACTATTTAGTCTGAGATATATCTCTGAGAAGAAGTGCTTCGATGTTTGTGGTAAAAAAAAGAAAGAAAAAAGAAGAATAAAACTGTTTGTATAGCTTTATGTGTCCAAATCCAAATAATGTATTTGTATTGGTTTACATCCCTGGTAAATATGTACCTTAATGGATAAGAGCGACAAAGCCCCGTGTGATTCATCTCTTTCTCCCTTTTCCTGTTGCTACTTTGACTGCTGACGGCCGAACCATAATGCTTCTGTCACTCACAACTCAGATTCAATTTACTCCAATTTCCGAGTGTCTGGATGCCAAGGGCATAAAAAGAAGCAGATAAGTCCTGTGGCAAATGTCTCATAGCATAAAAGAAACAGTTAACCAGCACAATATCAATAGGGATTAAAGGACAGTTAATTGACATGACATGGTAATAACTGGCACAGGCCATTTATGTTTCTTTTAATATATTTCATGGTTGATACGATTGTTTTTCTTCTGAAACACATATTTGTGCAGGAATTAGATTATGTTCACTTTCTTAGAACCATGTTCCATCTCCAGTTATTGGACCCAGCATGTCCAGGTCCCAGCCTTTGCCTGCCACCCCTAATGCCAATCCCTAAGGGCTATATTTAGGCCCAGCCGAGCCCCAAATAATCAAGTCAGCAAGGCCACCAGGAGCTCATCGGTGAGCTTACCTCCCTTCCAGGTCCAGCTTCAGTTGGGAGACCCAGATTCTCAGAAGGCTCTATGAATCACTGCTAGTCTGGACCCTACCCTGGTAGCCATTTACTTTGGGAGACCCTACAACAACATTTCCCCCAACAACAGAGCTCCCAGGATCAAAAAGACATGCAAACCCCTCAGTCACTTAGGGCAGCCATTCTTGATTGAGAAACAAGTATTTGGAGGTCTTCTGGGCATGTCCAACTGAAAGACCCCAGGCAAGAACATGCTGGGAGGATAACCTATCTCATCTGACCTGGGAATGCCTGGGAATCCCTGAAGTAGGAGCTGGAAAACATTTTTTTAATTGAGGGGTGTGTGGACCAACTTGCTTGCCAACTACCATCTGATGACCTGGCCTCATGTCTAACACTCCACCTGTTAATATTTAACCATGTAGGATGCTTTTACAGTCAATATTTTATTAATGACAAAGTGGTTAAAGATGTGGCAGATTTAATCTTAAAACGGGTCACCTTGTGACACTAGGTTGAAACTGAGTTCACCAGCAGGAAGTCTTTCCAGAAAAATAGATCCATTATTAACTATGTTCATCACTGTTGCTGCTTCTATACAAAGTCATGCAACCATACTTTATTTCACTTAAGGTTTTTTCCTATAGCTAGGGTTGATTCTACTTCTTTGTTTTCAACTTCACCTTGTTGCCCTGCTGGTATTTCCCTCCACTGAAATTCACAATCCACCTAGCTAAAGATGTTTCCTTTCTGCGTTGTCGAGGAAATAGCGTGCCCTTTAAAAGAGAACTGGTGCGTGGAGCGGATAGGGGTTCTGCTCATAGATGCTACCCCTCCTTCCTACTTTTCACAGACTACATGAACATTTGCATAACATTTCTCGAGCTGGTATGGGGCTCTGATGAGTCAGAGGTCCTGCTCAATGAAGAATATGGCAAGTGAAGTGTGAAATAAAGCAGCAGATGAGACCTTGTTCTCTTGTGGTGGTGGTGGTGGAGAAGGCAGATGGTGATTGTGAACGAGTGGGACGGAGATCTTGTGACTGTCATAACAGCTACCTTGAATACAAACTGAGTAAATATCATGGCATGGATTTCTTTCTTTCAAACAGTATATTGCACTCATTTTCAACCAAGCATCATTAAAAGATCGAAATATCAGAGATCTATTTGACTTGTGGGGATTAGAGGAAAAAACAATGGGAAAATTCAAAGCAATTCATGGGAGCAACATGGCAGCAGAAGTTCAAGTTCTGTCTTCTGGCTGTGAAAATGCTGTCATTATCCAAGGACTCAACATCTAATTTAAAGAAACATTTACAGGTAAGACCAACCGCTAACGTTAGCTGCACAGAATGAAAGTTAAAAATGTTAGCTAACCTGTCGTCTTCTACTACTACTGAAAAATACATTTTTAAAGGAACCCTCCCAATCATGATACTCATGATCAGTCACAATCAATGTTTGGTACACAGGTACAGTTCTAGAAGAGTGTAAGCTTTAGGTGGCTGGCAAAATGTGCTAAATTGTTTTGGTAAGCAAGCTAGGTCCCATCAATTGCTCTGCTAACTACGACACATAAAATAAACTGTCAAGATGAAACTAGCAAGGGAAAGACAAAAGAAAGAAAAATAATTGAATTTTACTATCTCTATTTTATCACCAATTCTAAATGCTGTTTATTTATGTATCGAGTTATTTTTGTTATTTGAGTTACAAGATTCAGTCAGTTTCAGGCGCTACAAAAATGAAAGTCATTTTGGAAATAAGAAATAAAATGTTGATAGGTGCAGAATTTAGTAAGGTCTCTAGATGAAAAAAACATATATCTGAGAAGCAAAGCAAACCCCATCATTTCTGTATTTCTGGCACAATTAGCTCAAACTAAATGTCAAAATAGTGAAGAGCGGGGTCGGGGATATGAGCAAACTAAAAGTCTTATGATGACTCAGGTGCTATTATGTGATTAGACCACATACGTACACTGTAAATGAAAATTATAATCCCTGTCATTATTTCTTTGAACAGATAGGAAAGGGGTAGAGATTTTCCAACATGCTTAAGTGCAAGGGCCTCTCAAATGGGCACTGCTCTCTAATCAGAGAGTCACCGGTATCAATCACCTTGCAGTGGCAGGCTAATTCTTTCATCATCAATTACCTTGAACATTTTGGACGCTGATCAGACGAGACCCGTCTTAAACCCACTGCCGAGCTGTCATTGACACTAATGGAATTTTAAATCTTCCCTCACAGTGGAGTTCTACTTAAGTGCAAGTCCCAATTATGGGGAGGGTAATTTAGCTAATCTCCTTGAAAAGTGACGATAGGCTGCAATCAATATCAAAGTATGTGTCCTGCTTAGGAGTGAGCAATTTCCTTCCATTCTGGCACACCAGGTCGCCACTTCAGAAATCAATGTAGACCACAAAAGCACAGCTTACCTGCACCAGGGAAAATATTGAATCTGTTATGTTTTCTGTTAGTTGCTTTGTGGTTGTTCTGCCTTTTGATGGCTGAAGAAGCAAACGATACAAAAACAGTTTTATATTCAATTTGCCAAATGTGATAAGGAAAGAAAATTACACACTGGAGTGCAAACATCATAATTATTATTGAGTGGTTGGTCTGAGAAGTCAACAGAGCCAAACCAGATTGCCCTGAAATTTGGAAAATAATGATTCCACCCAGAAATGTATTTCTAAAGATTTTGGTGATCCTCTGAACTTTCAAAACCTTACAAAACCCCTCTGGTTCAAAACTGTTTCTCAAAACCCAATTGCTGAATTCTATTAAACGTACTATAAATGCTCAAGGTCCTTTGAAAATAAATCCAACTGTTCCTGTGCCCAACTATGATCATGAATGTTGTGGCGCTTTACCACCACGCCAAATTTTCCACAACATATTTTGTATGTAGAAAGTGTCATGAAATGTGCTCCCAAGTGGCTTCCTCACTACTTGTCCCTTATGTTCAGTTACATATATCACATTACTATGGACATTCATTTATGTTGCTATAATTTACCTTTGCTTTTGTAACTTTGCAGCACTTACTACCCCGGGTTTGTATGTGTAAGCATCATGTTACAAGTCACATCAAAGCACTTGAGTAAGTTAAAGCAAACACACAGTCATGGGTTAATTTCTGTTACTTTTATTAAGTTGCAGCTTTACATATTAAATTGCTTGTTTCCTTGCCCAAACTTACCCTTGTTTGTTCCTCTGTTCAGATCAACATGCAGTTCTGCTGGTAGAAAGGGTAGGGTGGATGATGTCATCAGTGACATGTTTAGGGGTTTCTTTCTTGAAATATGTTTTCTTTGTGTTCAATTTATGCATTTTGAGTTATGTTAAAAACATTTCTTTCACATTTAGTTGATTAAACGAGTTAGTGTCAAATTGGGGATGAGTTTTCATGTATAGGTCTAATTGTTTGATTAAGAAGACCTCATATTGTTTTGGTATAGGCTGATGACAGGTAGAATCTTAGTGGTGCTCCCCATAAAGCAAGTCAAGTTTTGCTCCAGTAGGGAGACAGATGAAAAGCTGTGCAACCATGTACACATTTTGTTTGAGTTGATTATGAGTTAATTGAAGTTTTTCTTTGTATTTGCTTTTTTTTTGTTTGATAAGTTACACGTGTAATTGACTGGCACTAAATATGCAAGTCTGTTGAGTTTGCCTGTCTGCCACCTTCCTTGAAACTTGAGCTAAACTACTTTACACTAAGTGGTTGTTTTTTCCATGTGTCACAATAACAGTCACATTTTAATCATTGTGTTGCAAGCCCATATCATATAAAGATGGTTAAGTGTGTAGCCTACTATTGTTTTCCTGTGGCTTCTTGACCATAAATCCACTTAGGAATTAGAGAAGAGACTGCAGTCTAACATTTGTGCTGCACCCCGTCAGTACCAGATAGCTAACGGTAAAGAGCCACAACAGTGTGACAACTAGATCTTGGTTTCAAAGGCTGATCTTCCACACTGAACACACTGTGTTGACGGTTCCGTTATGTTTACAAAGTTTAATAATTCATGCAACTCACCTGGCGACGCTCGGCCCGATTTCTCGTTTCGTCGGGCGTATTTTTCCGTGCAGTGTACAGGGGGGGTGAGGGCCGATCATTTGCTCCCGGACCACCTTCGGACGGTCGGATGAATTTCTGACATGTCAGAAATTTTTGGTCGGCCGACAAAGGCTTTCGCACAGTGGAAGCAGAGCCTCGAGCCGATCGGAGCATTTCTCCCTCAGTGCGGCTGCGCAAAGTGATAACTTTGTAATAATAATAATAATAATAATAATAATAGATAATAGATCATTTGTACCCTGATTTAAACTGTTGTTAGTGACTTGTAACGTAAAACGTAGAAAGTCAGATTTGGGGATAATACCGCACAACAGGGAATTTAAAGCGTAGCGTTTATTATCAAGTTAAAAGTAGGCTTACCTCCAATTCATGTTGTAAAATGGACAACCCGTACTGTCCACGTCTGTTGAGCCATCTCCGTGTCCAGATGCGCCGGCGCCTCTTCTTTTTTGAGGTTTCAGCGCACAGTACCGCGGCAATCAACAACACAGCCTTCTTCTGCTTGGTTAGCATGTTGCATGTGCAATTTACAATTTACAGTGAAACATAGGCTTACCAGAAAAAGATGAACGGGCGCTCCTCCGGGGGACGAAATGAACCAAGAAATGGCTCGAGGGGCGAATTTCGCTTCACTTTTAATCTGAACTCACACACACACACTGCACAGTCTTTGGCTAGAGAACAACAATGTTAGCCTTAATTTAGCGTTCTTTGTGCAAACTCAAATTCAATCCCCATCTGTAAAAGGTTAATTTCCCCCAGTAAAGATGACCTTATTTGTCTTTTACATGCTGTCATTGTGTTTTCAGCCTACAACTGGTATGATCTCTTATTCTCTAATCTCTTCTGTCTTATACCTTTGTATGAAGTAGCATCACGTCATCAACATCAGCAGCTTTTAGTGTTAGTGAGGCCTTGAGATTCTAAGCCCTGTTAAATTACATTTGAGACCATGATATCAATAATTGAAAACTTTTGGGATTGAAATTTTATAGGCTTCTCAGTTTAGTAGCTATTATATTCCTTATTTCTCATCATGACAGGCTTCTGTAGAGCGTCTCTCTATGAATAGAAGACATATCATCTCTCATCTCTATTTCTGCTCGCCTCTTAAATATAGCATCAGGTTCTTTTGATATGAATGTTCTGTTCAAGTGACTCTCTATCTTCCGTCTGATTTTGACACTTGTAATCAATAACCTCAGACAATGTAACGACTTATGAATGTTCCCAGCTTCTGTCTACAGCTGAGCCTTAATGAGTCATTCTAGACTCATTTTGCTGCTGCATGCCACATTATAATCTGCTTTAAAGAGTTTAAATACAGCCTCAAGTAGGTAAACCTTGGTAAGAATCCGTGAGAGTGACCTGTTGTTTGAAGCACACAGTCACTGCCAAGGCTAAAAACAATAAGTCTGGATTTTGTGTCTAGGAGGCAGCCAGAGGAAAAGAAATAAATGTACGTTAGATCTCATTTACTTCCAGAGGGGTAGTCCTCGGCTGTGTTTACATGCTAAGAGAAACTTAGCCACTGGTATCAATCCAGTCAAGGTTTTATTCAGGTTAAGCTGTTTAACGGAACCTTTGACACCCTATTTAGAGTTTCTACTGCCAGGAATAAAACAATGAACACATTTATTTCTCTATTATAAGAGATCCTGGCAGTAACAATGTGTAGTGCAACTCACTAATGTTGGTTTGTTGGAATAAAGATGTAGCCTCAATATGTCAGCCAGAGTTGGCGCAAAAGTAATCTAACCCATATCATGGCCTGATGTACAACGCAAATTCATGCTAACCTTAAACCTGCGTTCATTTAATGGCCACCTTTGGATAAAGCCTCAAGCTGATATTTCTTCACCTCATAAAGCTGATATGGCTGACCTGTTTACACATCAAGCAAACTGTGGGAGCATGAATTGTGTCTCAGGCCATGAGATGAATTTAAGTTATATATTCACTCTTCTTTTAGCTCTGTTTTGGTCTCCGCCAATTCCAGTTTAATATGTCGGGATCATTAGTTGCTAAATGCTCCGCTAGGTTCACCAGCTGGCTGATAACTCTTTCATTTGTGTTTTGGTTCTCAATAGGGAAGAGACAGTGGTGTTATCAAATGCAAAAACTTTCATTTATGATTTCAGTATCATGCTTAGCAATATGTTTGTTTATCTTAGGTGTTTTTATATGGAAAAAAAATTACTATGAATGATTATTGATGTAACAAGATGTAACAAAACCTAGTATGTGGCTGACCGCATCAGGGCAATGTGCGCTTTACGCTGGGGACGTAGGTGAGGACAGCGTAGGAGCAGCGGAGGAGCAGGCTCGCCTACTCCCCGAACAAAGTATCCAGAGCCACATGGACAGAGAGTCGCGCCAGTGGAGGTCTAATATGCTCCATGATCCGCCATTGATAACAGGAATTAATTTTATTCTAATCTCCTCCTTATCTGCCCTGACTCCATTTGTATGTGTGTGAGATACGTTTTCTCCATCTCTCTATGGCTCTGAAAGTACCGTCACTTAGTCAGTTACTCAGTCAGTCAGTCACATACAGACCCATGTGTAGGGCTGACCCCAGCAGTCAGCCAAACAAGATACAAAGGGGAAAAAAAGCTATGATTTTCCCAATCCACTCCTTTTTTTGTCCCTGGTTGGTTGTTCTCTTTATACTTACATAACACATTCTCTCAGCACAACCCAATAGGGTCGGGCTGCTTCATGGGTTACGTCCCACCCTTGCAGGATGGAGCTCTAAAAGAAATTAAGTACTCTCTGTATCTAAACTCTTAAAGGAGGGTGTGTCCTCTAAAATACTTGAGTGTACAGTATTATATTGCTTTTGTCAAAGGCATTTGAAGACATCAGAAAAATTAATACTTCTTGTTTATCTCTTAAAGCATGAAGGCCGACACAAGTTCAAATTTAAATGTCATTTCTTAATACACATTTTTAAGGTTAAATTAAATACACTGGTGAAGTAAAAGCAAAGCTGTGCAGTTTTCTGAACCATATTCATGCAGCGATACACACAAAGTTATGTGAGTTATAAAAAATAGTGTGTATTGAAAAGGGGTATTAGAGAACTGCATTAGAGTTAAAAGAACAGCACCAAGGTGATCATGTAGGACTTCATTAGAAGCCTCAGTGGATAAAATGTAGTGAGAAGGATGGGGTTCACATCCTTGGTCCATTCAGTGGATTGAATGGTGATTGAGCTCAGCATGAGGGTCTGCCCCCGGGACTCCTGCTGGGATAATCCAGCCTCGATAGCAGGAATGAATTTTATTCTAATCTCCTCCTTATCTGCCCTGACTCCATTTGTATGTGTGTGAGATACGTATTCTCCTTTATGCACGAGGTTCAATTCACAAAGTCAACATGAATGTGTTTAATGTTGTTAATTAAAAACACACATGTTGTGCATGCATGTGAGCACACACACCAGCACTACACAGTGCTTGTATCTTCACAGTTTACCCTCTATGAAGCACAGTTTCACCTGATTCTCATTGATTTTTAAGCTCTCGGGGAGACTTATTTATGTATTGAAGTATTGATTATGCTGTTGCAGATGGTAAAAAATGGCTGAATGTATTACTGGGCCTATTTCAGTTACAGTTTTACACATTGAATGTGTTCCCATTAGTTGCCTTCATTACACAGCCCTTGCTAATTAGCTTTGAAACTGTGAAATTAATCATGAATTGAAGATGCCACAAATTAATTCCTCAATCTCACTTAAGTCTTTCCACATTCCTCTCATGCTCTGTGTTGCAACACATTATACCATCGGCCTCTTTGCTGTTAACACCAAGTGGCACTTCATGAAGGTGAAATTGTGAATACTGTCCTTCTGTAAAATACAAGCCCGTTCTCACTCCACACCATGGCTGCTTGTTCAAGGGCCCAACACTTCAAAATATGACACAATAGGTACCCCTCTAGTGTCAGTACAAGATGTATCATTCAGGAATCCAAAGTAAAATCACTGTGTGGAAGTGATAGTCAATACTGAATTCTTTTAAGAAATTGACTTTTATTAAAATGATGTAAAAAAAAAAATCATGTTTGTTACTTAAAATACGATCCATTGGTTTTGGAACTTTTGCCAGTTATGTGACTCATGTTGGTGCTTAACCAAACTGACACCCTTTGCAAAATTAACCTTGTGTAAATTATTGTTGCACATTCAGAATGTAGAATTTTTATTAGCAAGCTTTATTTTTAAAGTTTGACTAGCTATGGCCAATTTATTACAACTAACTTGACCACTTTAATTTTAAAGTTATATTCTCAAAGATCTGTTTCGTTCTCTTTGGCGGCACCTATAGTGATAAACGGTAGTTGCGGGAGCACATATATCCAGACAGTGTTGCATGTGTGACGTCCACATTAGGGCTGGGCTTAAAAAATTGATTTTTCCGATTCGAATCGATTCTCATTTGAATGACCCAATATCGATTCATAAATCCCATGATCACTCTTTAAAAATATGTAAAAACATGTCTGATCATATTTCTGAGCGCTCCTGAACGCAGCACGACTCAGCTCATCCCCTCAAAAAACGGCAGTGAGGGAGACATGCCTGGACTTGTTTACTGCAGCTACTACGGAGACATCAGTGATCGCCGACAGTCTCTTTTTATCGTGTGTGCGTCCGTGAATATGTAAGTTAGTTTTGCACTGATGTTTATGTTACTCTCTGTTAGTGTTGGCTTTGGCCGCGAGTGTACTTTCGGCATGTTGTTATACAGTATGCCTTTCCCTATAACTCTCATGTGCCTTTGTTCTTCCCGCTATGTGATCTCGTGGCCAAGTTGAAGCCCAGTTCGTTTGATCAAAACCTTGTCAGATGTACAGACTGAAAATCTGAACTGGAAAAAAAGTTCATAAGCTGTCTAATTGATGAAATTGTTAATATTGTGTTGACTGCTGTGTGTTGGTCATGTTAAATAGAAAGTCCATGATGTAGCTTCTTTTAGGTCAATTCTTATTGTAAACATTAAACATTTTGATAATGCACCAGGTAAGTGGTGCACTGAGATTGTAACTGAAATACCCCCAACACAAATCGATATCAAATCGGATCGGAAATCGAATCGAATCGGGACCCTGTGAATCGTTTGTTCAGCCATAGTAGATTACTGTTACAACCCTTGCGGAGACCAGAAAAGCAGCCACTTAGCTCCACCTACCTTCTCTGGCAGACCAACCACTGCTGGCTGATGGAAAACTCGTCACTAACTCGGTGTCGCTTGTAATACTGCAAATGCAAAGGCTTTCATCAGTGGGCCATAGGCTCAATCACCATTTTGCCATTGTGTTACTTTATTTGGTGAGATAGTGACTTAACAGACATTTATTTAAATGAAAATGTTTGAGATCACTTTAACTGTTATCTGACATTACACATAGACTATAGAAAAATTAACCACAAAACCATTCATGTGCAACACTGGTACAACTGGGGTACCTTGACTTTCATATTTTGAAGCATAGCGCCACTGGCCAAGCTGCCATATTTGACAGGTTGTGGAAACATGTTAAAAAACACACAAAGACGAAGAGATCAGATCCAAAATGCTCCAATAAAGTTGGATTATTGAATCAATGGACACCTCCTTTACTGCAAAACTGTGTCATTTAGCAGGGCCGTGGGCTATAAATGCGATGTTGCTGAAAGGGTACTCACATCTACAGGAGGTACGTCTCGTGCTGTGACAGCCTGAATAGAGAGAGAATATCTCCTCTGTATCAGCAGCGATCAATGCTGGAATATCTCACAGGTGGATTCCAGAGAGAATAGCAGCAGTAAAAACCTCCCTCAAAATGTGAAAAGGTATTATTACACAAGGCCTGCTATCATAATCTCCATTATTCTATTAATGGAGACTTGGGCGGACTTCTGATTAAAATGTCAGCGCCAAGAAGCCAAAACCTCGCCGTGACCTCCCTGAATTTGAATTAATGAGATATTTAGACTGTGGTTTTCTTTCCCCACTGCCCCATGGGCTACGTGATTATCCTAAGCTGTGGAGTACATCTGTGTCTATTAATTTTCATCTGACACTAAGTAGGCAGGCACATATTCAGCAGACATCCTGGTCACACATAGCGGAGCTTTGAACCCGCACGCTGAGGGTCAACAGTCAGTTTGTTTAAGCCGAGGAGCTCCTGAACCGACGGCCAATTTGACATTTCCTCCCCTCGAGCACAAAGAAGGACTGCAGCTTGTAGCTGACTTAATTAAGAAAATGTCTCGTCACCTTCTGATGATTGTATTGCTTAGCTGTCACACGATTCTTTCTTATGTTCTTAGTTCGTACTGAATGATTGAGATAATGCCAGGCTCTATACTGTACACCACAGGAGAGCTTTTGCTCATACTGAGTCCTTCACAGTAGAGTAGAAAACTGAAAAAGATCAATGTTGAGTTAAAACTGAAGCCGTGATGTGAATACAGAACGATTTCATGGGATTTCAGTCTCCTCTGGTGCGCTTACAAAAATCACAAATCACCTGAAACAGGCCCCACAGAAAGACATTTATCCTAAAATGACACCAAGAGTGACATCATTAACTCTTACATTTGTCTTCCCGCAGCAGTTCTCCAGCAGAATAATCAGCCTGTAAGACAGCATCGAGCTCAGGCTGTAATCAGTGTACTGTATAGTGCCACTTTAAGTCCTTAAGCTTCTATGTGAGTCACACTGCAATTGTGAATGTTAGCAAGTTATTAATGAATCTTTTTACCCCACTCTAACATCTAGCCGGCAACTGTAAGTGTTCATTAACTAATGTGGAGAAATAACAGCCTTGTGGCGTGAGGAGAAGCTTTTAAAGGCATTGCTCACACTGTTTACTTTTCCTCTGAAAATATGACTTTTAAAACAAATGTAATCATTCATTTAAAAAAATAATTTTGCTTAGTGCATGCTACAGGTTATGCTTTGATTTTTCTATGAGTTTAACTTGATCCAGATGCAGCTCCTGTGTTTACTTAGTTAACCCTCCTGTCGTGTTCGGGTCAAATCTGACTGATTTACAACTTTCATCAATCGTAAATATTGTGTTTTACATTTGATTGCCTCAAGGTCTCCTGACATCCTCCACACTCGGCATCTGAACATATAAAATTGCTGATCACCACTTTCATTGATATTTCAGTGGTTTAGTCAACTTTGCAACACCTGTGGTGTTCCCGGTCAAAAATGGCATGAAATTAATGTGTAACACTAGATTATGTTCCCCATCCACATTCACACCCACACATCCCCCCAACATGAACCACACATTTCAGACTGAACAACTGGGCCGATTTTTTGAACCAGGTGAAGAGGAGATTGAAGTTGAAGCAGAGATAGAGGAGGATGTCTCAGACGTGGAAAACAAAACCATTTTCAATGTCTATTCTTTGTGTATTTAGTGCAGTTCTTCGTGGCAACCACTAGTCTGAGACATTGTTTACAGCCTAAAAAGGTGTTGATGATTAATGGTTTTGTGTTAGTGTAAGAGCATTTACTGACTGGTCAAATTTGACCGGGAACACCAAAGTAGGGGGGAGAAACGCACACGACAGGAGGGTTAAAACCTAATCCGTGTCTAAAAAATGAAACCTACTGGAGAACTCATGCACCTTCATCACACCTTCAGAATTTTTATGAAGCTAAACTTTTGCTCTTTATCACTTCACTGCTGCAGCTGCAAGGTGACTTGACTGCAAGTTCAAAGGATTTACTATATTTGACTAATATATTGACACTTAAAAATAATGTCAAACAACAAGAAATGTACTCAGATTGAAGGTCTGTATTTTGACATTAGGCCTATAGATTATTCATTTAGCCCTAAACATGATCTTTTTTATAAAGCTAACAAATATTCAGACACAGTTTTATTTGATTCAAACAAATGTTTGGCTTTGGGCCAAAATAAATGTTAACACTGAGTGTTTGCATCAGGGGGGACACAGCGGTCTCCTGGGTGAAAGAGGAATAGCTTCACAGTGACGGTCACAGAGCTCGCTAAAGGGTGCACTGTTAAATTCTACAAAACCATGCCCTTACTGTAAACTCCACGCTTTGGAAGGATTCCCAAAGTGCAACCCTGCCCCCATACAAAACAAAACGTGAAAACTGTACCCTCCGAACTCGCAGCATTAAACACATCTTGTCCAATACTTTGGTTTTTTGATCAAATACCGGCCCATTCCCACAGCAGCCTGTGGTGTGGTTTGTGTGGTGGTTCTGGTGAAGATTGATTTTTTCAAGGTGAGGGAAAGATGTTGGTCCTGGTTCAAGATTTGAACATAAGACTGGAGAATAAAATGTAGCTTTAAAGAACAGATATGCTACAAAAGATACTCAGGTGACGCGTGTTTCTTTTGAATCTTTCAGCCTTGCCACATCGCTGCTCATGTAATGCATCTCACACTTTCATGGCCTATTTTTCAAAGCCGTTACACTTGTACCATGTTTAGCTCAGTAAATGGGCCAAAACAAGAGCATTATGGTCATTTAGATAAGAGGGCCACCACTGATCAAGTCTTAAGTGAGCAGCATCCCATCTTCACGGCACAGATTTCCTCACTGTATATTATGTATCATGTAAAATACAGCAGTTCTTCAATTTGTGACGTGCTGTGAAGTGCTGTGCATTTCTGCTGATTTTTCAGCATCAAATCACACTACCCTGATCCCCATAACAACCCAGTGTATGAGAGAGAGTCCTTTTAGTCCATGTGGCCATGGATTTGAGCACCAACTTATCGTGTGAAGTTCAGGTTTGAGTCTGTGCGCTGGGTTGTTTAAGGTGACGGCTCCTTTTTTTAATCTTTCATCCTCTTGTTAATCATCCATACTGAGCTTTTAGTTTCAGTTCCGCTTGTTTAATTTGATTTGAGAAAGAAATATTGAGAGGTAGAAAATCCATACAAGCTATGTAACTTTTCTCCCGTTCAATAAATAAAGTATTTGGTACAGTGAAGTTATACAATCCAGGCCCCTTTGTCTATTGATTTCCCTGTGGATGCCAACCCAGTTAATTTAATACAGTTCATTTTCTGAAGTGAGTCGAAGGAAGAAAGATAAAGAGCAGGAAATAAATGAAGGAAGTAGAAGAGAAAAAAAGGGTATATAGTGCTGAAGTTGGTTGCCATTGGTTTTCCAGTAACACACTGTGCATTTGATGGCAGCTGCTGCTAGTTTGATGTAATACCGACTGCCTTTCAAACACATTATTATTTTAGCGAATGTGTCATATTGCCGTTATGGCATAGAGCAGCCTAATGGCGGTATAATAATGCACCTAGCATTTCTTTTTCGGTATGATTGAGAACTTCAATGCTGCAAAGGTGGAAATAGTTCTAAGATGAATGTGTAATTTGTACAGAAATACAGACAGGGGTTCTGTTGCTAATCTGAAAAGGCAAAAACCATAGGAGTATGTAAGAAACAACTGGAGTATGAAATCAAAGAGGTTCCTGAGCAGACAAGAAGCTCGATTCATTTACCTGACTGTCTCGCTCACAGAGGGACTGGGAAGAACTAGGGGGCAACAAATCCCTACAGAGTTTTATGTTACTAATGAAGAATATCAAATCAATACTTCTCTGCTATATTCAACAACTTCCTGAAACTCTCTGATGTGCTGTATTTATGTCATCCTTACCTGTGCAAAACTAGATCAAAGGCCAGTATTTGTATATATTATATTATAATCCAAATTAGACTGAACATCATATTCAAAGCTGCAATCATCTGTATTTTTTAATAATGGGTTATATAACTATATTTAAGGGGTTGTTTTCTAGTGCCAAATCATCCTGCAACCTTAGGGAGAAAGAAATAAAAACTGCAGTTCCATGAGTGTCCACTTGAGACTGGCACAGAGAGGGAGTCAACTTCGGTTATATATTAGATTACATTAAAGACCAGCTCCAGTCATGTTTTAAAACATATACAATGCTCTGTTTGAAATAATAAATTGTGTCTGATCTGTTTTTTTCTGCAAAATATGTTTAATTACCTTGTAAAAATCCTCCCAAGGCATCTCCTCCTTCTCCCTCATTAAAAATTCCCATATCTGCATAGGCCCCGCCCACTAAGCCAATTTCCAAACACCACATGGAGATGTTTACAAGGTTAAAAACTGGATTTTTACTGGAGGGGGTCTCATAGCATTATTAAGCTATACGCATGGTCACTTTGAGTGAAAGGTGGAGCTAGCTGTCTGCAAGCGTCATCTCAGCTAATAGAAGGCACTAAATGTATATCCTCTCAGCATTGTTTGTGTTGTGGGAGCCTTTTGGAGATGTATTAAAGCAAATACCAGACTAATAATGGACTATCATAATTCATGTTATCATTTATAAGCAGGTCTGTGCATATGTGTTTGTTCTGCAATTATTTATTTGTGGCGGCCCGTGCGTAGATTGTTGTTGGCATTTCCCCGTAAAGATGCCGGGGGTCAAGTAAGAAATGACTTACTTACTTAAGTTTGTGTCATTCACCCATCCCTCACTCTCCAGACAGAGTTGTGGGCGAGCGAGCTGAATCCTCAAATATGGTGAGTATGATATTTTACAAACATTTAACCCATGAATGGTGTGGGTTTAAATAATAACTCATGTTCACTTTTTGTTTCATATTGGACGTGAACGCTGATTTCCTGGTTGAGTTTGACTGATCCATCACCTCCATCCCCCACCTAAACTGGACTATATTCTGCTATGTTAACTGATTGTCCCCATGCCTGGATTGGTTTACATTGGAGTTAGTGCAGTCTCATATAGATAACAAAGGTGTCAAAGGACCTCTAAATTGGGTCATGATTAAGTGGGTTATTTTCCAATTATAGAGCATTACATTTCATAGGTATATGTATGAACATTGAATGACAACAGCCTGGTCTCAACCAATGTTATACTTAGGTTCTACTTCTCATTAATTTACCGTATTTGCTTGCATAGACTCGATAGCTTTAAGACATTAGTACTTGTAAAGTCAAACCCACTCTTTAAGTCTTTATGCAAGCTTCAAACTAGCTTTGATTCAGGCTAATGATGCTCCTCAAAGCGCACATGCTTAACAGTCTGACTTGGTCAGTTTAGATGTGACTTTAGACCTCCGTCTTCATATGTCATTGAAGTAGGAGAGAGGAAACAAACATCCGCACAGAGAGTGGATAATTTGATTAAGAGCTTAAGATTTAAACTGCTGCCATTTTTTTGTGGACAGCAGAGGAAGAGGCCACAGAGGCTACAACCAATCTGATCGCTAAACAGAGCTGTGACAAATAGCTCTGACAATCCTGTCAGTGGTGCAAACACTGAGCCGGAGTGTCTAAAACTGAATGGAGACCTGCCAGGCCCTGCGTGACAAATCGTCTCAGACTGACAATCTGTCTGCCTGCCCACAAACTTTCAGCTGTCAAATAATGTGGAGTCAGTGCTCAGAGATTATGGAATAAATTCAACATTTCTGCTTCTCATATTTTTTTTTTATCCTTCTTCTGTTTTGTCGAGGGAGTCTCTTTGCACCTTTTCACACACAAGCAGGCAGGCCGAGTCAAATAGTATTCTTAACAGCAATACAAAAGAAAAAGCTCTGAATGAAGAAAATATTTCTTATGACTGCATAAATTATTTGAACACTGTACTTTTATAGATTTTGAAATGTCCTCTTTTTTTATGAGAACAGTACAAAGTTTTGTCATGCCAAATACAGTGCCTACAATTACAAAGGCTTTATATTCCTTAAATGACTAACTAATGTCGTCAACAGGCGTACAATGGATGACGTGACAGATGAAAGTCTTGGCTTTTTTTGCAAAAAGATATAGACACATTTTTATTTTTATTTATAGCAATCTGAACAGGGTTATGCACACAATGATCTCCTGTGGACAGTTTGCATCAACTGCTTTTACCCCACACAAAACAGAATGAAAAGACATCAACACAGGTGTGTGATAACGCATGACACGACAGGCTTCACATTCGGCTGCAGGAATCAAAGCGCTTGCTGTTATAGTTTTCAATTAAGATCAATTTGAACAGGATTATGAAATGTGAAAAAGGAGAACAGGAGGAAAACAGTTATTTCCTGTGGCCCAACGTGTTTTTGACTCCTCCATTTGACCCAGTCTTCTCCATCTGCATATTTTAATAATAATAATTCTATAATCACATCACATTACTCCCACTTTTGCGAACAATGTCATAATACATTTCATACAATACAATACATAATACGGTTACAAAACATTTACATATGTTGTTTTTTGGTCGTTGCTTGAACAACTCAGATGTGAGCTTGGTTAAACTGTATATCTGATCAATGCATCTAGTCTTAACTGGCATTAATAGTTCCTATAAAAAAGTTGGCAATTACATTAATCGCATTGCTCAAGGGAACTCTGTCAGCGGATGAAAGTGCAAAGTTCGATTCTCATCTATTGACATTTTAAACAGCTTTTGGATTAAAGCCATAAACCAGTAGCAAGCCTCCCACTCTGTACTGCAGACCAAAGCCAGAAGAGTGTTGGAGAATTGCACCCAACTTTATGCAAATAGTCACCTTTCTGTAGCAGAGTTATGTAAAAGTTATCACTTTATATTGTCACAGTTAGACATACTTTATAATGCTGCAGTTAAGCTGAAAATGCCAAGTACATTAAGTGCATGCAGTTGTTTTAAGAGCACAGATTTAAGCCTCTGAATATGTTCTGACATATAAATCGAATGACATCAGACTCTATCACAGATGTGGAGGTAAGACTCCAATTATACAGAGGATTCACTGTAATATAAACATTAAGGCACTCATCCATCATGCTTTTTAATTATGAATTTATTTTTTGTCCCACCATGGAGTTACAGTGGGGAGCCAGGGGTGATGTGAGAAAGCAATGTGAGACTCATAACACACACATATATATATTTATATCTATAACACATATTGGTTGGGAAGCAGCCTGCTGTTATATCTTAAGGTCAATCCATTAAAATAAAAGGCATGTTTTTAGACTAAATCAAACACAGCACAAGGTGAATCTCCTCCATGCTAACAGGCTAACTGTAGTGTCGCACAAATGAAGATACCTTCTTCTTCTCTGAGTTTTAATGGTGGTTGGCAAACCAGCTTAAAGGTGCATTACCGCCACCTACTGGAATGGCGGTGTAGTGCAGTTACTTTTACAGTTTCTTCATACGTCATTGGCCTGATTTGCATAATCCTCCGGGACTTTAGGCCGCTGTGGAAACGCAGTCAGTGGGCCGCAGGAACCATTTAGTTCCTCGAAGAGAAGTTCCAGGAACTCAAAGCACCATTAAATAAAGTCACAAACTCATCAAAGGGGCCAGCTTCATCAGTGGCCCAACACTTCAAAATATGAAGCTGGAGATACCCCCTTGTAGCTTCATTTCTTAATACTGTCCTCTTGCTCATGTTTGATGTAAGAAGATTTAGTATGAAGTATCGAAAGCCGCCAATGTTGCCATCTTTAAAGTTACTGTGGAACTTTCAGTTTGTGTTGATTTTGGTGACCCCTGTGGGCAAAGCTGTACCTCTTAGCACTTTGCTTATTTTGTCTTGTACATGCTAAAGTTGTGTTTTTTATTCTAGTTTAGTTATGTTTTTGATTTGTATTTCAGGGTTCAGATATTATTTTCTGTTTTACGCCACTTTGTCTCTTGTTGTCATGAGTTCTTATTGTTTATTTCTGTGTTCTTGTTATGATTTGGTCTTGTTTAGTGAAGTATTTCATTTCTTTTATTGTTTAGAGATAATTTCCTGTTTTACTTTGACACCTTGTTGCTTGTGATGATTTTTCCTGGGAAAATGTAAACAAAGGCAGCGTGCAGTTAATCGCTTCATCTGACACCAGCGTTCTCAGACATTCAAAATAACTAGATAGAAATAATCAATCTTGTCGCTGATGGTCTGGTTTGCTTTTGTAGCTCATATAGAGTCATCAAAATTCATTTAATTCTGTTTCATAACCAGCCTCCTCACTGGAGCTTTAAGAAGTGGATATCTTTTGAAGTAGCATGAAGTTTGTTAGTTTGTTGTTTAAGAATACTTTAGTATTATAATATTAAGTTTGTTATGCAAAGGGTCACATGATCTAGGTTAGTTAATGTATGCACATTATTACATATGCAAACCCAAACCATGATATTTTTCCTAAACCTATCCAAATAGTTTTGGTGGCTGAACACCGTCTCACAGTGTTAACCATGCGTTGGAAAAAGTTGCATGTTAAAGAGTTAAAATGTTTCTCAGAAAGCTTTATTTTGAAAGTCTAACTGTACATTACTTCTTGATCATCACCAATTTGACAGCTTTATTTTGAAATTATAAAGCTGTTAGACTATGCATATTTATTATTGTTAACTTGGTTGCAGATCCCTGCTTGGCAAAACTGTTGTCAGAGGGATACCTAGATCATCACATTTTAAAGCATTGGGCCTCTGATCATGCAGCCTTCATTGAGGCGATGGGGCATTGACTTGGCAAGTGGGCGCATTAAGTAGAGTTCAACACACACATGTCCGAATAGTATTCACCATTTCTGTCTCCACTAATTATATCTACTTTAAATATATAATCTCGAAGTTTTTCATTTAAATAAATGTCTGTCAAGTCACTATCTATCGCCACATGAGGTAACACGATGGTGATTGAGCCTATGGCCCACTGATGAAAGCCTTGACATTTGCATTATTACAGACTGGGTGTCTGTGGAGATATTCAAGAGAAACAATACATTATATCTTTACCTATTAACCTGAAGTAATCATACAGTTGTTCCACTCCTGTGTATAGGTTTTTTAACAAATACATTTCCTGTGCTTAATTCTTTGGAGACTGAAAAAAGCTGTACCTCCAGAGGTCACAGTATATAGTTCCCACTAAAGACAATGTGCTACATTGAGATGCTACAAATGCTGCTTGCAGCCTGTTATAACAAAACCCTATAACTTGATTTGAACTTAAGTTCCAGCTCTGACCAGGCACAAAGCCAAGTTTATTGGGGGGCACCCTGCGGTAACCAATCAGATTTCAGGAGAGCCTCGCCACCCCAGGCCACCCTATTTACATCCAAAAGGACGAGTTTGTGTTTTCATTACCTCACCTTCACCTCTGTTACATTACATTTACAAAACTAAAAACACTCTAATGGTCAGTCCAAACAAATCCTTTAAAAAGCTGCTTTTTGGTCACCTTCAGTGGAATGTAGTCATGCTGGGAATTTTGGTTTTCTTTAGCCAGG
Organism: Semicossyphus pulcher; assembly: GCF_022749685.1. Classification (NCBI taxonomy): domain Eukaryota; kingdom Metazoa; phylum Chordata; class Actinopteri; order Labriformes; family Labridae; genus Semicossyphus; species Semicossyphus pulcher. The sequence continues at coordinate 27,454,788 of NW_027211726.1, forward strand.
AGATTTCTGCTGACAATGCTATACAGTGGAGGATAATGGCATTGTGTTGGTAGTGCTCACATTATTGAAAAATAGCATTTGAAAAGCTCAACAGCAAGAGCATTTCTTTGAACAAATTATAGCCCAGTTACTCCAGGAAATCCTCTCTGTGCAGTTTTTATTTGAACAACTTTCTACTTAAGAAAGTTTTTACTGAACAAAACGTCCACACTGAAAACTGTTGACGGCACACTCTTTTGGGCAGTTTGCCTTACAGTTACACTATCCTGGTGCTTCTGTGTGTTAGATTTGCTCTTGCAGCACCAGCGGCTCCTGAAATCGAGTGGTCACATCATGCCGTCAGAGTGAGCATTCTAGTTTTGCAAACTAGGTAAGAAGGTAAACCCTCTGACATTGTTCCCTACTCTGCAAGACAGAACTTCAGCCCCCAGAAGGACGAACAAGAAGAGTTTGAGGTGATGGCTGCACCGCTGATATCCCCACGTTGCCTGAAGGAAAGCTGCAAAAACACAGCAAAGCACTCAAAAACACTTAGCCGCACCTTTCAAAAAGGATGACCAACATGTGCACAGAGTCCCCGATGAGGTGAGGCCATTCTTTGGTTTCCCCAATGAGCTCACTGTTAAGAATGACAATATGCTGTAAGAAAACCTTAATCAATGCACTCCGGGTACTTGACAGCGTGACACATGGGGCACATAGGAGTCAAAGCAACAACAGAAGGGCAGGAGAATGTCTTGTAGCCATCAATAAGTGATGACCATGTGGGAATCGAGCCAGAAGCTCCTTAAACAAAAGCAACCTGAAGCCTGAGCAGACCTGTGCTGTGCTGTGCTTCATGATACATACATTTTCAGTCCACCTTTAAACAGCAAACAATACATGAGGCATACATATAGGGCACTCCCTTAAGAGACACCCTTTACAGATAGGGTAGGGACATTTATCAACCATCATGCTTAAGAACATGCCCACGTTAATACTCTAAATCAAGTCTAATCAAATGTACACATATTATTTGTTATAGGCCATAGAACCTAACTATGAAATGCCTTGCCCATACATTTGTCCCTTACAGTGAGCTGACTCTGAGGACAAAAATACTTGGTTGTTTAGACAGGTTTAGACAAGCAGAGCCTCATAATACTTCTCAAAGATATTATTCTACAACTTTCTTCTCATAACGTTGCAAGTTTTACTTAGAAATTTGATTAATTTATGTCTGAAAATCTAAATTCGGTCCCCTAAGAGAGGCCCTGCTACTTGTAATGCACGGCTGCTGTAAGTCATGTAGTTCATGAGAGGGGAGCTGTACTTTGGATCCGATGTGTTGCAGCATATCCTTTGAGAATGATTAGAAATTAAGTTTTATGAGAGGATTGGAGGGATGTTTTAAGTTCAAATGCAGAAGGACTTTGAAGACCCAAAGACTTCGTAAGGGATATTCATAAATGTTAAGTGATGGAGGGGATTTGAATACTGTGTTTTTAATGATTGGGCTGAATAATGAGGTTGGGAGGGAAAGAATGTGTTGCCTTTTAATGAGAGATTCATCTTTCAATGTTTTTATTTATTGGTTAAGATAAAGGCCTGTATTAACAAATACATATTCTGAAGAATATTTTGGAATATATTTTTTTATACAATATATTTTAAGAAAATGATGATGATGAATTACATACATGGTATCTTGGGTGATTTGTCTTCCACATGACTGGTTAGTAGACAGGATTTAAGCAAAGAAAAACCCACACCAGACATCGATGAAAGATTGAGAAGAAACTTGGAATATAGATTTTCAAATGGCCTTGCAGTTTTCCCCTATTTTATACATCATGTGCAGAATATGATTAAATACATATATTGTGGTCTCGCATGTGAAATTATATTTTCCTTAAATGTGATGAATTTGAAATAACATCTTTTTACTGCAGCATACACTATAAAAAGCAACCTATAGAATCTACTCAATAAAATTGAGGTAACAATTTGCACTTTTTTTGATTGAGTAAATTTTACCCTATGTTTTGAATGAAGAGTACCTGAATTTAACAACTATGAGATACTAAAATAAATTGGGTAAATTCTACTTAACATTTCTCATTAGATTACACATCTAATTACTTAATAAAAAGGAGTAATAATAACTCCTAACACATAGAGACAGACAACTTTTCAAGCTCACACTCACAGGCAATTTAGAGTCACCAATGAACCTAACGAGCATGTCTTTAGACTGTGGGACGAAGTCGGAGACCACGGAGGGAACCCACGCATGCACGGGAAGAACACGCACACTCCACACAGAAAGTTCCCCTATGTCTGAACCGGGATTTGAACTAGGAATCTTCCAGCTGTGAAATGACAGCGCTAACCACTGCATCACCGTGCAGCCTTTTGGGAATTTAATTTCTTGTTATGTACAAACACAGTGACTACAAATCGTCTGGTATCTTACTAAAAAATATATAAACCCAGATGGCACACCAATACTGGCGATACTCGCACCGATTAATCCAACCCTGGCCTGAAGCCAAGAACAATCGTTGACGCATGCGCACTCTGCACTACAGGCCCGATATCTTTGGGTAGATTTTATTATTTTGGGTTGCAATTGTTAATGTTGAAAATTAGGTAAACTTTACTCATTTTTATTAATTCACTTACTGACTGATATACTTTGAGTATAATTTACATGCATGAATTTTATTTACTACCCTCAAAAATCCTTTTTTACAGTGCAGTTTTTTTCTTACAGCATTAGAAGTAAAATTCCATTGTTTTTTGTTGCATTTCCTAAAGTCATTCTTCTTAAAAACTCTCTTGTCTTTGAAAACATCTGAGCCCGTGGACTCTCCCTGCAGTCCAGTAAGTAGAGCAATTATTGAGTTACTTAAATAAAAATTGAACAAACTGTCCTAAATTGCAGCGAGATGGGCAACTTAACTGAAGGTCACATTTGCATACAATTTCCCTCTATTGACTTGTAACCTGAACAGCGGAGGCTCGAAGAGGTGAGCATTTGCACTGACAGCGGCAACATGCTTGAGTGCCGGGGGAAGGATGCCCTCGGCTGTGTAAAGACTCCCGCTAAAGTGTTTGTCACACATGCTGAAGCTCATTTTTTCAAGACAACAAGCTTTCCCTCTTCGCCAGAGCGCCACAGGCACGCACATCAACAATGACAAAAAAATGCCTTTGGTGCAGAAATGTCACGCAAATTGACTCGTTACAGAATGTGGAATATGCAGCCACGGTTTCTCAGGTGGAGTTTAAAAAGAGCAGAGAGGCGAACACATTCCCTGCATGTCTCTGCAGATGAAAAATGGGGCATTGACGGCCAGTGCCCTCCATCTCTTCTTGACACAATTAGAACCTGAAGTGAAACTCCTCTGGCGTCGTGACTTTTGAATAGCAGCCATAATGATTTTAATTGTCTGAAAGTATAATAGCCCGGCTGTTGACTTTTTTCTCCTTCACATTGGGAACAGTTTAGGCTTCTTACCCCCCACAAGCAACATGTTACTGCCTCCCATTAAATTAATCATACATTTCACTCATGGTACTTATCAGTGGGTCATGCCCCATTATAAATACAGTTTTCTCTATTCATGCACACAGTGATTCCCACAAGGGTTGAGGAGTAGGTGATTAATTTGATTGGCTTTCCCCTCCGGCGGTACAACCGCAGCCGTGGTGAGAGTTTTGTCATTGTGCTGAGCAGATGGGAGCTGCTATACTGAGCTCCTCATACGATTTCATGCAGGTACAGTCTCACCTCTGTGCAGCACTTTGACAAAAACTGTGTCTTACATGTGTTCACCTAATTATTGCTTTATTATCAAGCATGTGTATGTGATGCATTTGTTTTTTTGTAATATCTTTCCATAATAATTTATTTTTTTAATGTATTCTTATTGATGCAGTAGAACAGGATATCTTCCTTTTAGATCATTTCTCTGACCTTGGCTGTTTAACAGTTTCAAAGGTCTGCTGCAGAAAATGACACATTTCTATTAGCAGCTGTAAAATGAGGATGTTCTCGTGCTTAATATCTGTGATTAGCGCTGACATTACTGTTGCAGCACTACCCTTCCAAGTATTAAGTCTCTTTAGATGTGTATTATTGGAGTTTTATCACAGAGTGTTCATAAGAGGACAAACAGCGGGTTAGACGTGATGTTGGACAACATACTGTACATGTCGCTTTCTCCGACTGAGTTTTCAGAATCAGGAATGCATTTTCTCTTGCTGTATTTCGTTACCTTCATTAAATGTTCAAACCAGTTGGAGGCAATATAAAGATAGAAACACTACATTAGTTAATTCCTTTAAATACAGTAATGGGGTTAAATCAGAGTAAAAGAAAAAAATATTCAAAGCACAATTTTTTATGCAATAATTTAATAATTTAAACATACAGCATGGGGGTTGGATGCAGAATGAGGTGTCAGGTTTTCCAGACAAATCTGGTTCTTTGAGGGGCTGCAGGGTGGTTAGCGTTGCTGCCTCTGCCTCACAGCTGGAAGGTCACTGGTTCAAACCCCAGTTTGGGCAAAGTTGGCCTTTCTGTGCGGAGTTTGCATGTTGCACGCGTGGGTTCCCTCTGGGGTCTCCGGCTTCCTCCCACAGTCCAAACAAATGCTTGTAAGGTTAATTGGTGACTCTAAATTGCCCATAGGTGTGAGTGTGAAAGGTTGTCTGTCTCTATGTGTCAGCCCTGTGACTGACTGACCCCGCCAATGTCCAATGACAGGATGAGATGTTTCTCAAATTTTTGGTCCTCCCTATTTACATACATGAGGGGGCCAGAGTATTAGAAACACCTCTGAATATAATGCAGCTCAGTACAGCCCCACCACCAATAATGACCTTGACGCTGAAGTATCATTGAATGAACACCTCTATGACATCTTAGAAAAAAGCCTGTACATTACAGGCAGCATAAAAGCAAATCTCATGGCTGAGCTGGTGGACTGGATTACATTAGATTTTTCAGGTGTACCTAATGAAGTGGCCGGTGAGTGTCTATACATTGGTTAGTTGAAAGCATTTATTAAGTGATTATCCACCTGCGCAAACACATTTTTTAAATTCTTTATAACATAGTAATTTGTATATATTGACTATTGGTATGTTTTAAATGACTCACACATGTACAGCAGGTTAACAGCTGTTTATAGATCTGTTGAAAACTATTAGACCCTCCTTATATCAAGCTCTCATAAGTGCTTGTCGATGCTTTATGCTGCACAAATATCATTCTATCTGCTACAAAGTGCTTTGTTATAAACCAGTAATGAGCTGATTATGAATGAAATGTATTGAATGATTAAAGATTTGCTCTTTATTTCATTTGTCCCCTCGTCGGCCTCATGGCTAGTTTGCTTAACCCACAGAAATAACTGAATTAAAAATGCAGAGGGCTGCCTCATGTAACATGACACCTTCAATGTTAACCCGAAGAGAGAGAGACACCTGCGCCTATGCATATCCCATTAATCTTGTTATAGTCCCAGCCTCTTTCTCACTGTTAAATATGCATTAAAAAGAATGGAGTCATTGAGTATATTTGGCATATAAAAGATATGGGCTCATCATTAAAAATCCATGTAAGCCCTTTAAAGCTGAAGAGAGGTGATTTCATGCTTGGCTGCATCATTTTGTAGGTGCTACACTCCACCACCACCGCCGCCGCCTCCTCCTCCGCCGCCACAATGGAAAAACACACACACAAGTACACACACGGCATCAGACAGTGACGTCCTTGGCTCTGCCTCCCCCGTGCGAGGCTCGGCGGGATGGATGCGTTGTCTGAACTAATGGAGCAGGGAGAACACAGGCTGGCTGTGAATAGAAGGAGGTGGAGGAGAGATCAGGGTGCTCTTGAAGCACCTCTTTGCATTTGCACAACAGCAGGGTACTGTCAGTGTGGGTTTTTTGGAGAGCGCAGTAATATTTAGTGGCGAGAGCTGCCGGATCTTCCCCGGGAGTTCGGAGCGGGAGAGACGCTCCCTCCGGACTGTTTTGGGATGCAATTTAAAGGTCTTTTCCTTTTGTTTACATCCGACTTCACTGTCATACATCAACTCATTGCTGGAAATATGCTGCTAAATCAGACTTGTGCGCTAATGATACAAATGTGCCAAAAAGTCCCCTAAAGAACATCTGCGGTTCCATAACCATAAAAACATTTTGCCTCTGATTAATGTGGTATTCTTAGGCTCATGGCTCTCCTTAGCAGACCACCAGACGTGATGTTCAATCAACTATGCATGACTTGACCTTAATGGATTTTTCACTGGGAGGCTTGGGTTGGTTATTAGGGAACCAGCTCATGTGGAACAACCTTGTCCCCTTGGGAGGGGAATTACACCAGTTCAGAGGAAACCCACATTATGGCATGAGGCGAGGAGAGGAAAGCACCATTTCCTCTTGGCTCACATACATCTTGCAGTTTAAAATGTGCCAACTGTGTGATCTCAAAAGAAAATTTTCCATCTGCTGCTTGATTACATATTCCCTATGCTTTCTCTTTACTTTGTAGTTAGTGCAGTCGGCCCTTTGACTCTTCATTTGTCTTCCCTGTTTAATGTCACCTTCTGTAATTTACATTCTTTAACCTGAGAAGGGAAAATAAATTCTGCTCTTAATTGGCTTCATTTACTCGCATTTCAGAAAATGTATAGGTTTCTTTTCAACCTTGTGGAGCTCAAATGGTTGCATTGTGCGTCTGCTTTGAGCGATGGCCATCATCATGGCGCCGACTAGGAGCCTTGATCAGCGAGCTCTGTTTACCCCATTCCAATTCGCACACATCGGTAAATAAACAAACAAAATTGCCCGGTGTTGAATTAATTTTCTCCTCCAGCTGTGTACTCTAATTGGGATAATAAGCTGAAAGGTTATCAACACTCCACGAGGCATTATTCAAGCACCTAGCTCATTCTCTCCTCCCCCCGCTTCCTTCAGCAGCAGTAGAGTGTGTCTGTGCTACAAAGCAGGAAATTAAACAATGTGTCCTTCGATGTATAACTACATCTAATACAATAAAACCCTACAATAAATGTTAAAAGATACAACTTATTGAAACTGCATGGATTCCAAAAGTTCAAATCAATTTAAGCTGCATCAAGGAATATTTGTATGTTTGCATAAAGACGAGAGGAATTCTGCACTACTAATAAGTTGGTTGGGCAGAATTATCCGGACCAGAAGCCGCTTCTTCATGAAACCATTAAGGCTGAAATATTATCCGCCAGACACGCTGGAGCATGAGCTGATCAGTGTTTTGCAAATGGTAAGCTATCAGGGTTGTCAGGAAACATCTCAAGCATGAGGTGCAAAATGTAGTCTCTCAGATCACTTACTCCTGTTCCTCTGCCGCCTTGCACTGCGCAGCACACGTAACGTCATTTTGTCTGGAAGAACAAGTTTAGCTTTTTCATAGAAATCAGAACATTGGTTTCCAATGAAGTCTTTTTAAATTAGTTCTTCTGGTTGGATGAGACTTTGGCATCGCTTGCAGTTAACACCAACAGAGAGAGGAGATATCCGTTGCTATAATCCTGCGAGCGAAGAGGAACAGGGACGAATCAAGATGATTTTCTCCTAACTTATCGTTTTGAAAAATGGCAGTTTAGTGTCAAAATGTTCAGTAGAAATGTGGAAATGGAGGCAACATTTACATCAGTGTCTTGGGGCTGGAAGACTTAAAATTTCCCTTTCCTTAATTTGAAAATTAAAGTTGTATTGCTTTAAAAGAAGTTGTAAAATATAAAAGTAATATAGCAAATACTATCGGCCCTGTGAGGCTGTAATGCTCATTAAACACCAGAAAACAATAGGTTCTTAATGAAAAGTGCATAAATGATATTCTTACCTCTGCTTGTTTAAAGTGTAAAGCTAACTCTGGTGGTGGCGCTAATGTACAGGCTATAACTAGTTTAACCCACTTGGGTACATCTTCTTTCTTTAGTCTTCTGTTACTCTTTGTCAGCCTAAGCCTTAGCTACTTAAGCTCAGCTGTGCTTTGACCTTGAAGCTCCTGTGAGGAACTTTCGGTTTGTGTTGATTTTGGCGCCCCCTTTGGACAATGCCGTACCTCTTATCTGTCAGCCGATTTTGTCCTGTACATGCTTAAGTTTAAACAAAAAATCTCATCCTGCTGTTTCGTTCTTTTTGGCGGCACCAATGGCAATAAACAGTAACTGCGGAAGCACACTTCCCAGATATTTAAACAGTATTGCATGTGTGACATCTACAGTTGGCTCTTGATTTTCTGACGGTTGCTTTCCTTGTTAAACGGTTTGCCGCCTTCTAAGCATTGCAGTTGTATCTGTAGTCATCCATCTTTTCTTTGTTTGTTCCGCTGTAGTAGATTATTGTTTACCCACAACACTTGCAGAGACCGGAAAAGCAGCCATTTAGCTCCGCCTACCCTCTCTGGCTTGTGATTTTTTCTGTGAAGGTCACACCTGACACCCAGTCTGTAATACTGCAAATGCAAAGGCTTTCTATGGCAAGCCGTTTTAACATTTAATAGCTAGACTGGATATGTATTGCAGATATCTGTAATTCAATTCCTCCTAGTCAAAAAGAACATTTCAGATATCCACAATGACATTCTTCCTATCCACAATTGTCATTTCAGATATCCACAACGCCATTCTTCCTAGGACAAATGACGTCACTTTTGCCATTCATGTGTATTGGGCTTTCAATTTCAGATATCCACAATTACATTCTGGATATCTAGAATGAACATTCTGGATATCTGCAATAGAATTCTTACTAGGAAAAACTCCCATTTCAGATATCTTCAATCCAATTGTTACTAGTCATAATTTTCATTTCAGATATCCAAAATGAAAAACTATTCCAGATATCCAGAATGTAATTTTGAATATCCAAAATACATTGTGACTAGTAAAAATGTCATTGTGGATATCCACAATTCGTATTATGACTAGTAAAAATGTAATTTCAGATATCTACGATTAGGATTATGACTAGAAACAATACAATTGCAGATATCCATAAAAGTATTGTTGATATCTGTTGACGGGTAGACAGGACGCCATTTTATGAAATGAAAATTATGACTAGTAACAATTGGATTGAAGATATCTGAAATGGGAGTTTTTCCTAGTAAGAATTCTATTGCAGATATCCAGAATGTTCATTCTAGATATCCAGAATGTAATTGTGGATATCTGAAATTGAAAGCCCAATACACATGAATGGCAAAAGTGACGTCATTTGTCCCAGGAAGAATGGCGTTGTGGATATCTGAAATGATAATTGTGGATAGGAAGAATGTCATTGTGGATATCTGAAATGTTCTTTTTGACTAGGAGGAATTGAATTACAGATATCTGCAATACATATCCAGTCTAGCTATTAAATGTTAAAACGGCCACTTATACTTTTTAAGGATTTTTAGATATCTTAAATTTAGTTTTGACTAGTACAATCAAAGTTGTAGATATCTTGAAATACAATCTCTACTAGTAAGAATGTTATTGCGGGTATCTTTAATTACCATTCTGACTAGTGAGAATACAATTTTGACTAGGAGAAATGCTATTATGGCTATCTAAAATGTAATTACAGATAGGAGCGTGGTTCGATTAAATGTTAAAACGGCTTGCCATAGGCTTTCATCATCTTCAAAAGTATTACTTTAACCTGCTTGAATATATGGCATTAACAGTCAAAAGTAGTGTCAAACAAACAAACAATAGCATTTTAGTTACTTAGTATAACCTGTATTTTTTTTTACATTAAAACTACAGTTATTTTCAGGCTTAACTAAAATTAGCATATCGTAAATTCTTATAATATTATTAGCCCATATAAGCATGCAATCTTTTATTTAAGTAGTTTAAGATAAGACTTAATTTGTGTCGCCACACTAGAAACACTGAGAGCCAAGAAAATCTTTGGCTGGAAGAAAAGGGCTTAAATCATTAGTAATATGGGGCAAAAAGGTGAAGATTTCCTGACAGCAGAAGAAGAAGAGTTAAAGTTAAATGAATGCATGCTTTGCTCTGCACAGTGGTCATTGTATGACGTTTCAGATTCAGCTCCTCAGGCTCGGCTCTGCGTTGTCAGATTGCAGAATTCTCAACTTTCCCAGTCTCACCTGCTCTTTCTCGCCCTCAGATAATCTCTGATTAGTTTTGACATTTCTCTCAAAGCAGCTAGCTGCAGCGTTGTGTTAACTGTGTCTTTTGAATAGCTCTGGACAGCGCATCTGTTTGAAGAAGAGATACTAATATGATAGCAGACCACCCAAAATGAGGTACATCACTTACCAAAAGACTCTCGGCTCAGTTGCATTACATGATCCAGATCAGAAACATGGCATCCCCCTGCCGCTGTAATTATGCACCACAATGGTGCCAATGCATTTAAAGCAGCCACATTATTACAACTGACAGTAGACTCATCTCTTCATCATTTATTCAGTGCAAGGCAATTTTCCAAGGTTCCCCCAGATGGTTGTCAATTTTATGCAAAAAGATAAAGAGATTCAGTCCAGCCAAGCTCAAACTGATATCTCCAAGTCGAAGGTTGGGTAGTTATTTTAGGCCTTGAAATAAAGTATGGGGTCTTGGTCTCATATCTGTCTTACAAAAGTGACAAAGAAAAATACACGTTTCCCAGAGATATTTTTCAAGGCGGATGACAAAACATCCTAGCTGGCTTTTATGGAACCATTTATTCCACTTTAACATCGCCCACACTTTTAAGGGTCACTTAGGTTGCCTTAAAAGTGGCCATTAGCAGCGCTTTCAGAGACAGGGACCTCTTGTAGGAGGAGCACCACTTGATACAAAGAGCTTTCGTCTCCTGATCCATCTGTCCAAATGCAGCGCTTGAGCACTAAAAACAAACATATCACGCAGGGTTAAATTAGAATGTGTCCAGATAACAAATCTCGACTTGTTTTATATTCATTAACACCACATGCATCAAGTGCATTCGCTGCTGCTGTTCAACAGCCTATTATTATTAAAAAGCACTTGCTCTCACAATGGGATGCTTGATGATATGTATAAAACCCTGACAGTGACTCTTGCTGTGCCATTCATGCACATCTTCTAATTGTACGTACGTTACAACTGTGGTTTGTTGTTGTTGCTTTTTTGACTCTGGCTTTTACTATTTGATTGGTCGTGTCTGAATCCATTTTGTGTCAGACATCTTTGCCTAAAAGCCTGTGATGAATAGGTTGGATTTGACCTGACTGAACTGCTGCTTCACAGAGTGTCAGCAGACTGACACGCAGTGCTGTGAACTAAAATGCGCTACAGGAATGTTATGGCTTTTCTTCAATAATGTTACAACAAATAACTCCAATTGTTGCTGTCATCGCCCCTGTACATGTGGAAAAATTTATCGAAAAATCTAACATACCACCATGCCTAATCTTTATTCATACTTAATTGCGCATGATGAGCAGAAACCCCACGGAGAAGACACAGCAACAAATTGACTCTTTGGGATCTCCAGGTGTAAATATATACACAAATAAAATGCTGTTGAGTGAATATGGACTTTGCATATTTTCCTTGTTTCCTTTATATTTTAAACCATAAAAAGATCATTTATCAGCTTTGGGGCAATAAGATGATAGTGAAACAGTGAGAGTTACTGAAGCCATTCAGTCATTTAATAGCATACAGTATTCATCATCTAGTTCGATTTTCCTTTGCATAGCGTTAGCTGCCCAAAAAGCAATGCATGGGGACCTGGATTAGGGCATTCAGGCAGACAGGAGCCGTTTTTGTTGCTGTTTTGTGAGCAAGCAACAGGGTTTTGAATTTGATGCAAGCGGCAACACAACGTGTGCTGCTTTGGGTTGATTGAAGACCAGTCGCGCTGCTGCGTTCTGGATCATCTGCAGAATGTGCATGCAGGAAGGCCTGCCAGTCGGGAGTTGCAGTAGTCAATGCGTGATATCATGAGAGCCTGTACCAGCAGTTGTTTTGCATGCTCTGACAGGTAGGGTCTGATGTTGTACAGGGCAAACGACATGACGAGCTATCGAGGCCATGTGAACCTTACAGTTTAGCTGGTCATCAGTTATGACACAGAGGTTCCGTGCAGACTTTGTGGGCATGAGCTCAGTTGGTCCAAGCTGGATATTGATCTGTGGTTGCATGGAGGGACTGGCTGGGATGACAAGGAGTTGAATAATTTACTGCTAACTTGCAGCTTAAAATCTATAATCCATTTAAGAAATATCAGATCATTTACAGACATCACTGTTTCATGAACTATGTGGTGATGGAAAAAACACTTTTTCTGATAGCTTTAGCTCTTTAGCAACAGAAGTGGCTAATACTAGCAAAGCAGTGCCTCAGAGTACTAAACACGTTCATACACCGTGTTAGCAATGAATAATAAGCAAATGTTGCAATGTTGCACAAATTAAATCAACAATATGGTGATGTCAGTAAGTTTAGTCAGTTAAGGGAAAAACAACAGGGAGCGCTGGTTTAGCTCAGTTGGTAGAGCAGGTGTCCCCTATAAAGAGGCTACAGTTCTCAACATACTGATTGCAGGCTCAACTCCTGGTTCCTGATCATTTGGAGCATGTCATCCCCCATTCTCAACTCCACACATTTCCTGTGTTTCTTCAGCTGTCCTATAAATAAAGGCAAAAAGATAACAGGCTAATAAGGCTACATTAAATGTTAGCTAACATCGATTGTCCAAACATTAATCTTGGCATTTAAAGTTACCTTTGAACAAAAAGGGGTTCTTAGTGTCTGTTGTACTGATGATTCATTCATTCATTCACTAGATTTAAATGACAACAACATTAGCATAACACATGAATGTTAAACACAGTCAAGTTGCCAAAAGACTAGTAAGATGGTACGAGCTCTTGCTTAGCTGCGCGTGGTGCATTGATAGTATAAGGTAGTGCTTAAATATGGTCAGTTAGCCTAGAGTCAAAGGAGACAGGAATTAAGGCAACTGGATTTGAGGGTCAAGGGTTAAAAGTTATTCATATTTAATATTTAATTTGATTTATCTGGACAGTAGAGGATTGCATTTAGACAGGTTGGAAGTTGGTGCACATGCCATTTCCTTGATGTTATACATGTTTAATAACCTTCAATGACTTTCATTTGACAGTAAAAGACTCACATCAAGGTACAAATGTACTTAAGTAGCTTTATGGAAAAAAAAATCTACTTCAAGAGAAAGCAAGGTAAGCTTGAAATGACCACAAAACAGTTTCACCTAAGTGTGTTATGGGATCTACTTCCATGCCTACTTTAACAATCGTACAATTATTTTAGTAAACTTAATCACAATAAAATATGATTAGATTAAGGTGATAATCTCGTAATCTTGTAAATAAATGTCTGTTAAGTTACTATTGAGGTAACACAATGGTGACTGAGCCTGATGACAGCCTTTGCCAGTATATAGTATTATTATGGACCGGGTGTCTGGTGCGACATTCGCGGTAAAAATCACAAGTGGCCTAAAAGTCTAAAACAGTTTAAAAGGGAAAGCGACCATCAGCGAGGAAAAGAGTTACAACCGTGACAAAGGGAGCCAACCGTAGACGTCTGGTTAAATTGGGAGGTGCTCTCCTTCAGTAACTTTAAATCACCATTAGAGGCGCCAAAGAGAACGAAACTGAAATCTTCAAGATAACATCTTAATGATGACAGCTTTTAGACTGGCTGATATAGCTGATAACTATGGTTTTTAGTTACCTAATATTGCGTTGCAATATTGTAGTTCTATTGATACTTCTGGAGAGCAATAGAGGATGTAATATGGTGTGACTTGTGATTTTCCCTGACCCTGATAGTCATCAAAAAAGGTTGAAAAGTTTTTTGCCGTCAGCAGAACATGTTGCTGTACATGAGCTGTGATTTGATGAAATAACAAAAGTGTTAGAATAGTAGTCACACATCCTACATAATGACCATAACAAAAGGTTAAGACAATGCTGTGCATACGTGCACATAATATAGAACGAGTGAGGACGAGCACTTTTGTTTCAGTGTTTTGTTTCAGTGGTGCCTCATGATGAAAGACTCTGCTCAGAGCCACAGAGGTTTATATTGATGCAATCACTATAAAAGATGCGATACCCTTTGCTTTGATTTATTAGCTTCTCTTCAATGTAACTGTACCCACATTTGAAAGGTACATATTGGTCACGGCCCGCTATCGATTCCTCTACAGTTAAATGGATGGCTTTGTTTAGCGGTGAAAAAGTGAGCAATTTTTACCCGCACCAGCAAGCTGTTTAATAGTCCCAAATCTATATTTCATTAAAATGATGACACATTGCACCTCTAGCCCTCTGCTAACTCCTGTTCTATTGATCTCAAACTGTTTGGGCCTTGTAGAGAATAATAAATCGTCCCGGGCACCCGTTTTAAACTCTCACCTTCTATTATACTTGTAATGAAGCACAGGGATTACACAGTGACATGAGGGAATTTGAGGTCACTCTGCCATGAATCTTTATCACTCAAGATGTGTTATGGAGCAATTTGGTTCTCATCATTGCCATGTGCAGCAGATGGACTGTAAATACCATCTAGAATGTTCTCATATGACAGACTGTATGTTCTCTAACAGAAGAGGAGAAGCAGGAGAATCCATCTTACTTAGCTGCTCATAGTTCCCCAATTCTTCTGTGGATAACAGCCAAGAGCGCCACAATCAATAGTCCTTTTCACACACGCAGTCCTGCCTGCACGTGCCTTCAGCGATCACAGGGAAAATCCCTGCTTTATAGGCTCAGAATGTGTCATCATTCATGAACAGATGACCTTTACTGTCCCTAAACAGCATGAAGCGTTTAGCGAGAAAAAAAAAAATCAGCGCTGGACATTCCCTGCCTCACTTTTCTTTCATTTTATTTTCACACAATTAAACGGAGTAAGGGGCCCGAGCAGCTCAAAATGCGATGAGAGAATGTTCCAGTAATGGGAACCTGTTGTGTTTATGATGAATACTGGCCAATCTGTCTGCCTCTGGAGGGTAAACACGTTCGACATTTGGTGTTGACCTTATCCCTTCTATTAGGAGGCTTGTTTTTCTGACAGAGATGGATAAGGGCGCTTTTTCTCATTTCATCATATAGAATGACGCTGGTTAACAAGGTGTCCTTGTTAGGTCAGAGCATATTCACATTTACATGTTTCACTGGGACTGTCATATTTGAGGTGAGCTTATAATGAACAAGAGCTGCTGGTTTATAGAGCCACTGAGGCCATAACAATAGAAACGTCAGCGCGTAATGATTTTAAGCAGCACAATGCTACATTTCCATATTAATAAATGTATATTTACTTACAATTAGCCATAAACATAAAACAGAATTCATTCATAACAATTATATGAAAGCTTATGTTGGATCATTGTTGGCTTTTACACTGAAAAATCCTTAGATGCACGGGAAATAAAGATAGCCCGAGCATCAGTAGCTGTACTGTGTCTTAGGAAAAGAAAAGCTGCTGCCTACACAAAGTCAAACAGTAAATCAAAGAGACACCACACTATACCAAACACAGCTTGACTGACAAGTGAGCTTTGGTAGGTGCAGTTCAGAAACAGTGCTGCAAGATGCTAATCAGGATTAGCACCTGGGATGTGTGGCGTGCAGTGGCAGACTGTACAGAAAATGTCCTCACGATGTGGACATAATAGAATGGAATTAGAATTACAACTGTAAGTATTCTAAATGCTCGAATTTCCATTATATGCACAGCACAAACAGTCTTTCATCAGCGTTACAGCATATGAACGATTTATTTATGATTGCCCTTACAAAGACCTTACCAGCCCAGCAGTCAAATGCAGTATGCATTTTGAACTGTCAAACCTTTCTCTGTGTCAGAGTTAGACACACTGCTGGACCACATCAGT
Organism: Semicossyphus pulcher; assembly: GCF_022749685.1. Lineage (NCBI taxonomy): Eukaryota > Metazoa > Chordata > Actinopteri > Labriformes > Labridae > Semicossyphus > Semicossyphus pulcher. The sequence goes on from NW_027211726.1 coordinate 27,470,709, forward strand.
GCAGTAGTAAATCTCCACCTTATAGCCTCATGCTCTGATGTTTACCATCAGTAAAGTAGTCAGCTCAGGTTTTATGAAGTTTTGTTCAGTAGAGTGCTTCTGACCAGATGAGTGGGTGGCACATTACTCGGCTCTTGTATGCATGGTGGGTGTAGACAAGGGGTCTAAAGCCATGTAAGTTATTTTAGGATTACAATATGAGAACTGGCCTGTCTACGTTGGTGAGACAACAGCTATGTGACAGCACGGTGGTAAAGGCGGTAATGCAAAGTCAATTTTTTTATACAGCCCAATATCACTAATCATTAATTTTCCTCAGGGGTCTTCTTAATGTTCACATGCCATCCTTTATCCTTAGACCCTCAATTCAGGAAAGGAAAATGTTAGCCAAAAAAGTATGGTGTGGATTCTTCCTTTCTACCTGTGTTCATTTGGAATATCTTTATTCAGGTACAAGTTGACTGAATGAGCTGAAGGAACAGCCTTTTATTTTTTGTGGAGGTGAAATGAAGGGCATTTGAGAATTGTTATTCAGTTTACGAGAACAAAGAAAGGTTCGTTCAAGACTAACACGCCGCTTTATTAAAACATTGTCAATTGAAAACAACCAAAAATGAAAATAATTCACAGACAAAAGGATCCCCAGTTTGACAATCATGCTGGTTGTGTTCATATTGTATTTGCCAAGGTGAACATTCCCGATTCTCTTGTACTTTTCCGAGCTTGTGAAGCTTACTGAATCATAAAACTCTTTCCCTTGTCAGTTCACAGACTGTGGGCCCTATGAGAGCGCATTACAAGGCCTGTGCTTCCACATGAACCCTGGCTTTGATTACAGAAAAGAGCAGGTGTGAATTAAGCGGGTGCAACAGGATAGCTTCCTGTGAATAAATGCATTTTGATTATGAGCAAACATTGCCCTCCTTTGGCCCTCATTATGCAAATTAGGAATTGTATTTTAGGGGAAGGGAAGGGATGGAGGGCGAGGGTGATTTGTTTGCAGGAGGATTTCGTGCAGCCTGGCAGTCATATGCTGTTGATTAACGGACTAATGGACAGGCAGCAGAGTGGGGTGAAGTAATTTCATACCAATCACTATTCATTACTTAATGAGAGATGATGACTCGGGGCACTCTCGAGCTCCAACAGCAGCAAAAGGCAAAGTTGATGAATTGTAATAAAAAAATCATATCATTATTTACCTCTTTAAATTCACCGGGGCAAAGGAACTTAATTAAGAGGCACACAGGAGAACGATGGAACCGTTTTTTCCACAGAGAGACAATCATTTATCATGACCTAATAGGATTTTTGTTTACCATCAGAGCAGCCGTGCTCTTTACCTGTTGAACCAATGCATAATCAAATCAGATACGACCTACAGTATATTTGTAATGCTGCTCAGTTATGTTCGGCTTCACATTGACTTTAGAGACGACTGAACCAGAAGGAGTCATCTTATTTTCTGATTTCACTTAATTAAATTGTACAAGATTTTATTTTAATGGCATGTTATTTCTGGACTTTGTGCAGTGGATAATGAAGAGCCTGTACTCTCAAAGCGATGATGCATGGGTACATCTTCATTTGAGCTTCAGAAATGGACGATTTTGTCTCAGTTTAATGGTTGGATAAATGGAGTGTGGCTAAATGTAGGTCACACAATGGTATATAATGAATATCTTCTCTGTCATGCATTGGTTGTTAGATAAGTTATGTAGAAACAGAATGTTACAACATTTTAATTAGAAACTGTTTCTATCTTATCTCATCACTTTGTTTGTGCAACCAGATGCCCCTGGACCCCTGGGGGCCACCAGAAGGCCTACATTCACAGTGTATTAATTTATACAAGGCACTTGATGAACTGACAGTTTGTTTCAGAATATTTATCATTGAATACTTACTTCCAAAATGTTTTCCTACTTTAAATAATGTACTGTTAGGGATAACAGACTGAATAAAAATGGAAGTAGCCACCGTGACGACACCCATTGGTCTGTCGACATGTTTGTTTACTGGAGCCAGAAATGACCATATTTGACAAGTGGGTGGCACAGGTGGGGTGAAGGGTAGGCAAACGCCAAGTTATCAAAGCTAAACAATTTGTGCCCCATGGCTAATTCATTAGCTTGCCAATGAGCTAGTTAAGCACTGTATGTAACACGAGATTCTATTTGTGTTGGTAGCTGTTAAACACGCCGGAGTGCGGGATCCTTGCTGGGTTTTTTTGGTCATTTAAGTGTGTGTTTTCGTTAATGGAAGTGGCTACAGCGGCTCCACCCGCCAATCTTTATTGCGTAACTCTGGCTCCAAATGATGTCACTATTGCAAGATGGCAGCGCTTATCACGGGGGCTGTTTTGGCTTCAATTTCATACGATGAAAGCAGATGGAGACATGTAGTCCATCTTTATAAACAGCCCTTGGTGCTGACATATAAATGATATAATAGTACGTGTTGGAGGGACGGTTTGTACAGCAAACTGCCTAGCAGGCCATTTTGAATGTGAATTAATGTTTCACATTTTTCTAATACATTTTTGAAAATATGTTAATTGTGATAGATTTCATATTGATAAATGTGTATTTAATGTGTTAACTGTATGGGGCATTTTGGTAGTACAGTTATTTTGTCTCGTAGTGATGTCCTACTGGATACAGTTAGCCTGATTTTTTGTAAATGCATCATCTACTTAGTGATATTAGACATCCTTTGTGCTGGGATCGATGTGATCAAAGGTGACCTTTCCTGAACAGATTTCAATTTTCAAATCTATCAAACTTACAGTTTCTGTTTGTTAAAGGTCTTCAGGCAACTATATGGGGTGTTTGCAGGGCTTTAAACAGATATGTGTTTTATGTCCCCATTTTTACCTTTTTTGTTTTTGTAAGGAGGATGTGGGTTTATGGGATTTGAAGGAGCTTTGATTTCTTTTCTGTAGGTTTTCATGAGAGCTGTGATTTTCTTCAGCAACTCTGCCGCCCAGATGAAATGCCGAAGTGCATATGGTCCAATAATCTAATCCATATGGCTGAAGTTATTCCTCATGTAAACATCCAATTAAATATGCTCTCTCATTCTCCTCGCAGTGTTGATCTATCATTACTGAACAGGTGCTGTTTGAATAGTGAACTGTGTAAATTTTGGAGCCTGCAGATTCTCTCCTCTCCCTTGACAGTTGATGTGCGTGTTTGTGCATGTGTTGGTCTGAAAAAGTGAAAGTAAGAGAGGGAAGTAAGTCATATTTCAGATCACTTCACCAAAGCCCAATATTCCCCGGTGGGAGGGATGATACGCCCACACAGGATTGATCTTTGTCATCACTATATCATATTGCAGCCTCAGTAAATCTGAATTATGCTGCCACAGTATTAACCCAACTGCGCCGCCAACAGCTTTACACTGTTCAAGTCTTTTATGTCTGATCGTTTTGATAAGGATGAGCATGCGTCACCACCCACAAATAAGTCGGTTTTCTAAGTTTTTACCAACTTTTTTCAGCTAAGGAAATAGCTGCTACCCTTTAGTCACAGTACCACAAGGGCAATGCATTTATGTATAATGTGGGAGATAGTTATAGGCAAATACTGTGTACCTCTCCTCAGCCTCATGTAAAAGTCTAAAAAGTACATCCATTATACATCATTAGTTTATTTGAAGATATTTGTCTTGAGGCTGGAGATTGGAAACCTCTCGAACAAGCATAATGAGCCCGGCTAACATGTTAGCAGCCAAAAGGGTAACAGTTGTCAGTTGTCCTGCATTGTCTATTTTCAGATCTTTTTTACTGCATTGGCAGAAGAAGCAGAGCTTTGGGCCAACTCCTGCACCCACAAAGTACATCAGCGCTAAAACTCTACAACACTGAATCAATCGATGTACACCCATGGATTCTCAAGCCAAGACCTTGGATGTATTGAAGGAGCTGAGTACCAGATTTAAACCCAGGGCACCCTTAACTTGACTTGAAATTGCTTACCAAGTGTAAAAACCCAAAAAGTTTTCTAGCAATGACTGACCTTGTCTGGCTCCCTCAATACATCTATGGTATAGACTGAATTGAGAGTTATTCACTAACAGCAACGTGGTCAAGAGGGAGATGGCCCAGAAGTTAGCTGCCTCCAGTAACTGATGAAGTTACCTAAATCGGGCCATCTTAACATTATTTAGATTTAACATATAAGACATCGGTCAACAATAGCCTGATTACATAATGGAGAAATAGAGCATATATTGACCAGCTGCAACATATTTGTAAATGTACTGTACTTATATAGTGCTTTTCTAGTCTTAACAACCACTCAAAGCTGCTTTTACACTACGTGTCACATTTACCCATTCACACACACATTTATAAACTGGTAGCACAGGCTGCTACGTAAAGTGCCCAACTGTCAATCAGATATTACATTCATACCCATTGGCTATGCCACCGGCAGCAATTTGGGGTTTAGTTTCTTGCCCAAGGACACTTCGGCGTATGAACAGAGGGAGCTGGGGATCGAACCTCCGACCTTCCGATTGAAAGATGACTGACTCTACCACTGAGCCACAGCCGACATTTGGGATGAAGTGCTGTGTAATATAATGTTATTATTCTAGCTAGTTAGCTTAATCATTAACAGCTGCACTTAATCTTCACAGACTATAATGTTGCATAATGTAATATGTAATATATGTACCCAGCCTACATTCATCGCTTTTAAATCCTGTGTTGCTTTTAATGCTACTGCTCTATGATGACTTTGCAGCAACAGGTTCCAGCCTGCGTGTGTTCAGACATCATCCCTGAAGTCCAGCTCTGCAGCAGTTCAACTTTCTGACATCCTCCCACTGTTGGATAATAAAAAATACATCACCACTGCTCCCCTCTCTGTTGCAAATGTTGCATAACGTCAACTCTCCTGAACAAACCGTCCTCATTTATTTCAGTTATTCATTCTTTGTCCTACCTGGTCACCATTAAAATGTAATGCCCACCGTTAGATACCTCAACATCAAAGCTTCTGGCACTGCTTCTACCCAAATGAGATGAGGCCTCCTTTCAATTAAAACAGACTCCTGACTGTTCTTTGTTGGGATCCTGTGTTGGTGAATTCCCCATAACCCTTTCATCAACTGCTCCTCATTAATTCACCTCACATGGCTTTCACTGTGTGTCTTTTTTTTTCTTCGGACTCTGAGTTACATCACATTGACACATTCGCAGTAATGTTATGTTGGCTCCTTCTCCGCCAGCAATGTCAGCAGGTTGCTTCGCTCTGCGAGAGATAGCATGAAGTTACAACGAAGCCTGCGTCGAGGAGGCCAACGCAGCTTTCCCTTCTTTCAAATTCATAAAGTGCTCTACCACTTTCTTCACCAGAATTCCTGCTGGATGTTTCCACTCAGGCTTTCCTTTTTAACATGGAAGCCAGTATCTCCTTTTGATTCTTCTTGCAAGCATTTCTGCCAACGATGCACATTGTTCCATTCCAGACTATCATCAAATGGCTACCATTGATGACATTTAAAAGTAATCCCTGGTAAAAAAAAAAAAAAAATCTTTTGTCTCAGCCATCTTTACAGAGAATTCACATCTGCTAGTGATTAAACGGCTCAGTAGCTTTAGAAATTAGCTCAGAATTACATTACTTTTTATTAATAGACTTCTCCCTCATCGTCCGGAGAGAGAAAAGTATATCTCTGTAAAATGAAAAGGATGAATAGCCAACTTCTCAATTCAGTTCTGAAACTTAATCAAATTGCCAATTAACTGCATTAGCAGGGGAGGCTACATGTTTGGATTGATGGATCCCAGTTGCTCTTCTTTCTCGTCCTTAATGAAACAGTAAAGCAAGTGAAGTCTTTTGAGGTTGACCTTCATCTACTAATCAGCTAATTAACTTTGAATTAGACTGTGATGCTTCATTATTTACCTGCATATGTAGAGCCAAATATTCACAGATTACGGGGGAGAGCATAGACTAAGATGAGCAAATTTGTGTACCGTGTCTTATTGAGAGGTGCTGCTGACACGGCCACCCTGGCACGGCTACAGAAACCCAGGCAGCTATTACTCCCATCCTCCTCCATCTGTCCCCCCATCCATCTCAATCCACCCTTCCCCCACTCATCCCTGTCAAAGCTCCTGCAGGGGGTAGAAATAAATACACAAGAAAATGAAGATTATGCCTTTTATTCTGGACAAAGGTGTTGTGAACACCAGGCATTATAATACGTTTTATATACATCTCTGAATAGCCTTAATAACATGTCTGTGATGGACACATCAGCAGGCTACAACACTAGATAATGTCAGGTTCACGTACCCTTCTCAACGTTTGACCTCTTCTTTAATGGCAGAATCAACTGCTCAGGACACACACAAGGAATTTGTTTTGGTGATTTGGTGCAAAACAATGAGAGAGAAAAAGAAAAGGAACATGCTCTTCTATAAACGAGAAACTTAAATAGAATAAAATAAAGAATACAAATATTGTATAAAATATGTACAATAAGTGGCATGAAACAGCTATACAGTATGTGCAGTAATGAACAACACAGATTGCAATAGATAGATTACAGTATGCAACATTTACATGACACGGCCGATCATTTTTTTGAACTGTTTTCTACATTTTATTTTCTTTTATTTTTTACAAACAAAGCAAGTAGATTTAATTAATTTTGTTATGACTGTATTGTTTTGTGACATTTTTCTTGAAGCCGCAGAATAAAGTAATAATCTTTTTTTATTATTTTTTATTGGTGGAAGTAGGACATGTACGGCATTTACAAATCTTTACTGATCACCATATTTTTACCTTTTACTTACAACATAGATCACAATAAGGAAAAAACAAATAAACAAAAAAAAAGAGAAAAAGAAAAAGAAAAGCAAAACCATACAAGAACATAGGAGAAAGAAACATTTTAATAAAAAAAAAAGAAAATTAAATTAGATGTGTAAATAAAAACAGACATGTCAGGTAATATACATTGGTATTGAGTGGAGTAAATTGGATAAACTGGCAGATTACAGATTACGGAGGCACAAGCATACTTAATAGATCAAAGTTACAAACGGCAGATTATACAAGCAGTAAACAGGCCAGAGATGTCCCTCCTATAGTCTGGAGGTATGGCTGACAGGTTATTGAAATACTCAATAAAGGGTCTCCACAACTTGAGGTAACCGCTAGTGGCTCCCCTGAGAGAGAATTTGATTTTTTCCAAGCTTAAAGTCATAATCTCGAAGATTTTCATGTAAATAAATGTTAAGTCGCGATCTATCGCTTAATGAGGTAACACAATGTTAATGGTAAATGGTAAATGGACTGTACTTATTTAGCGCTTTTCTAGTCTTTTGCGACCACTGAAAGCTGCTTTTAAACTACATATCACATTCACCCATTCACACACTGATGGCAGAGGCTGCTACGTAAAGTGCTTCCCCATAGTATCATTATTCTTGTTGCTAATGCTAATAGTAGACCTGTTGACTTCCACTGTTACAATTACTATTATTATCAGCCTTTCATCATGACTATGCTGTTCTTGCTAATCTTTCCACTTGTGTACCACTATTACTGTCATCATAACCATAAGTATGTATTATCTGTTGTTGTTGTTGTAACAAGAACATATGGTGTTGTTGCTCTCTTTGCCTGTCTCTATCCTGCATCTCCCTCTATCCCATTTTTCGGCCCATCCAGTCGAGGCAGATGTGTGCAATATGTGAGTCTGGTTCTGCTCGAGGTTTCTGCCTGTTAAAAGGAAGTTTTTCTTCCAATGTGCCGAATGTTGCTAAGTGCTACTCATGGTGATTCATGTTGGGTCTCTCTCTAAATAACATAACAAAGAGTACGGTCCAGACCTGCTCTTTCTGTAAAGTGTCTAGAAATAAATTTGGTTAAGATTTGGCGCTATACAAATATACAGATTGATTGATTAATTGAGCCTATGGCCCACTGATGAAAGCCTCTGCATTTGCAGTATTACAGACTGGGTGTGTGGTGCAACTTTTGCAGAAAAAATCAAAAGTGGCGCCCAGTTAGTGATGCGTTTTCCATCACCCAGCAGTGGTTGGTCTGCCAGAGAGGGAAGACAGAGCTAGTGCCACGTAAAGCGGCTTTTTTTTCCCGGTAAACAGTAACCTACTATGGCTGAACAAACAAAGAAAAGATGGATGACTACAGATACAACTTCAAAAATAAGTGAAAATTCAAAGTAAAATAAACAAATTCGACATTCAAATGAAGGCAAACATTCTACAAAGGAAAGCGACCGTCAGCGAGGAAAATCAAGAGTTACAACCGGAGCCAACCGTGGACGTCACACATGCAACACTGTCTGGATATCTGGGAAGTGTGCTCCTGCAATTACCATTTAACGCCACAGGTGCTGCTAAAGAGAACGAAACTGAGATCTTCAAGATTAGCACTTTGTTGGAGCTGTAACTATCCTCAAATCTAAAATGTGTCAGGGAAGAAAGTAATAATAGTAAAATACACATAAAATACAATGAATTGAATAAACCATCAAACATATGAAATAAAAGAGTCACAAATTAAAAAAAATGGAAGCCTAAAAACAGTAAATATAAGTCCAATAAATCTTTTTTTAATGATAAGAAAGTCTTTTGATTTTTGAGTATTTCCTGTGTCAAGATATTAGCTCTTAAATATTAAGACTTTTTATTGAACATTAGCTCAGTCTCCATGCTGCTGGTCCTCAGGATGTCTGGCCTTCACCATTCAAAAGCTGACTGCATTTTCAGTACTAAGTTATATTTTTCTGTTATTAGTTTGCTGAAATGGTTTGGCCAGTCAGTGTACATGTTGCCCTGTTATTCCTGTTAGTCACATCAGTTAGCTTAGGTCAGATGTTCCCATGTTGTATTTAATTGAATGGTTTTTTTTTTTTTTGGCCTTCTGTTTTGTTGACCTCTACTTGAGGCCAAATTAGTTTATGTCCTCTTTTGCTCAATCTTTTGTATTTTCCTTATAGAAGAAAAAACAACTGATCTGAAAAATAAAACCTGCTGGGTCCTGTCCACATTGTCTGAGAAGTTGCAGATTTGTCATTTTATTCAAAAATAATCTGTGGTATCAAGTGTAGTTCCTTCAGTAACAAATCATAACCTCAGCGAAAAACAAACTCTGTATACAGCCGAGAGCAAGAACTGTATCCAGAAAATACTGGACTCATCAATAATAGATCTTTTGTCTCTTTCGATCTTTTGTCAAGCTTTATTTTTTTGAATTATAAAATATAGAAACACAAAGATTTGTTTTTATGTGCTCTGAAGTTTTTAGTCACCTCTGCATGATTAACCGTCTGAAAAGGGTAATATACACATGGTTTTCTTCTATTTTTAAGCAGTTTTCAATTTCTCAGCTTAAATCTTTATTTCAGTCTTTCAGCTGTTATCTCCTCAGCAGTGTGTGCAGCCTGAGGCTGGCCTACAGTGCGCTACAGGCCTGCTGCAGCTGTCTATGAGGGGAGTTAAAGCAGTTGACACCTTTGCAGCGTAAACCTCTGAAACAGGCTGAAACTGCAGCGAGAAACACAAGTAAACAAGAATGCATTTGGAGGACAAATGTCATACGAGAAAACATCTGATTCTGCCTTAGAGGAGCCGTGTGATGTTGGGAGGAGGATCACAGCGGCCCCTGACATCTAAAGACACCGTCTAGATTCCCGAGAGTCCTCGCACTGCTCCAGATCAGGAGGCAGATTGTGATGGAGGGGGGAGAAATAGGAGCGCATGTGAATACACGGGGCTATGATGTTGGATTTGGATGCATTTCAGAAAAGCACACCATATGCACTTGTCACTGAGTGGATAATCCCCAGATATGCTGGATCAAGGTTAATCTGTCGTTAAAAATGAAATGGATTCAGAACATATCAAGACACAATATCTCTCGCTCAGCATGTTTGTGGTTTTGCCAACGCAGCACATTTTGTTGAAGGCTGAAAGTCATGATGACTTACTTGAGATTCCGGACAGAAAGCCCATATGGATATTTTTCCAGCGCAGAATATCCTCGTTCACCTTTTCTCTCAGAGCTTTTCTTTTGCATGATAGAAAGTGGACCTTTGTAAGGATCATCTATCATTACATGGGATTACCATTTCTTTGCAAGCTGGGATCTTTTAGGATTACCAGGAGATTACTTCATATTTTTAAAACCTCCGTGCCAGATCTGGCTTTATCTTTTCCATCCTGTAGTTTTTGGTAAGACTCTGAATCTCCAGCATCCCGAGTGCTTCTCAGAGAACTCATTTCCACTATCTCAGCAGTACAGAAGCGTGTCATTTATGTGTGTTCATTCTAAAGATTTCAGAGAACCTGCAGCTATTTTTTAAGGCTAAATGAACATTAAGTATTCAGTTCTTTACATTTTTATTCCGATTAACCAGAACAAGCATTAACATTCCCTAAAGACACATATGCTGGTGCTTGTTCTGCATCCCCAAGGCTTTAAAGGAGACGCAGTAGCTGTGCTGTGTAGGGACAACACATCATTAACAATGCAGCAAGCTAGAACGGCTAAATGTGAAGGTCATGTTCTGATGATGCTGTCATTACAGAATACACATATTATATGGATGATAAGGTAGATAAAAAGAATGCATGGAAATATTGTCACCAAAAAGGCTGATATAAGAATGAAAGTCACTGGAAACCTGAATCCACAATAGCGTTCTACTATCACCCTATTTTTTACTTAACATATAATGTTTTCTGTTACTTGGTTTAATTAGGGTGTGATTATGCAAAAATATTTAAAAATAAAAAGTAATTAATAAATTAATTCTGTTTCTTCTATAATAGTAAGAGTAGCAACATGACAGGTATTTGGCTGTTTACACCCAGCATCCACCACGATTTTGGTTGGTGCTATGTGTGGTTCCGTCGATGATCTAGTTTTGGCGGGTGTGGGGTGTGGCACCTATGGGAATAAACAGTGATTGCAGGAGCACACTTCCCAGATATCCAGACAGTGTTGTATGTGTGACGTCCACGGTTGGCTCTGGTTGTAACTCTTGATTTTCCTCGCTGACGGTCGCTTTTCTTTTTAGACTGTTTGCCTTCATCTGAGTGTCAAACTTGTTTCTTTTTCTTTGGATTCTCACTTATTTTTGTAGTTGTATCTGTAGTCATCCATCTTTTCTTTGTTTGTTCAGCCATAGTAGATTACTGTTTATTCACAACACTTGCAGACACAGAGAAACAGCCGCTTAGCTCCGCCTACCCTCTCTGGCAGACCAACCACTGCTGGGTGATGGAAAACGCGTCACTAACTGGGTGTGATTTTTTCCAAGTCGCCACAGACACCCAGTCTGTAATACTGCAAATGTCAAGGCTTTCATCAGTGGGCCATAAGCTCAATCACCATTGTGTTACCTCATGCGGTGATAGATAGTGACTTAACAGACATTTATTTAAATGGAAATCTTCAAGATTATCACTTTCATTGTATCTATGAAAAACCAGGCTAGCTGTTAGCTGTTCATCTTACTGTTAGAAATAATGCAAATGAGCATGTTTCCTAAACTGTTGAGCTGTTTATTTAAAACCACGTTGTCGAGCACGGTATTTATCATCCCCTTTATCTCAGCATCTCTCTCTCTCTCTTCTGACAGCCTGTCATCCCCCGCAGATATATCTGGTTTCAGGATTCACTGACCTCTACTGTTACAGCCCACCACAGCTGAGAAATGATATGGATGTGGCTGGTGAAGTGTGTTCACCAGCAATGCTTCAAAATTGTATGGTATTGCAGGAATCACTTTTGGAGGTTGACTTGCTTTTATCCAGCACCAGAGGTTGGTCACCTTGAGGAAAGGTGAAACTGAAAGTTCAGTAAACGGACTCGCCGCCTCACAAACGCTATGGTTTAAGGCTATAATGTTTTTTTCTCGCCTTTCTTCTCCCTTTTGTTAATCAGAAGTTTTTCCTTGTCCTCTAAGCACTTACTGGAGAGACGAGGAGACATCTTGACACATCACTGCCAGTGCGGATGCTACAGTAAATGTTAAATGTCTCTGGATCAATATCCTGGCCCATAGTTCTGCTCTGTACCGGGTCTCTCTCAGTGCTCTGCTCATTAGAGATGTGTCTGACCTATAGGCTTACAGCCGCTCACTGGCAGATAGCAGATAGAGATACCTGTAGGGCTGCTCTCCACACACACACACACACACACACACACACACACACACACGCACACACACACGCTCACAGACACTGACACACAGATATTAATCTGCAGCTCTCAGTCCAGCTCTAAAATCTACCTAAACACAATGCAGAAGATTTATCACAATTCAAAGGACAAACTGTCTAATATTACTGCAGAACTTATATTAGTGACAAAATGGCTTCACTGCTGATTGTTTTAATAACCGCAGCCCGTGTCACACAACAGGCAGGGACAGAGTGTAACAGCACCATCTACTGGAGAGACTCGTCAACAGAAAATGGAAATGACAACGGAGGGATGGGGAGAAAAAAACCAAATTACAAAATTTGTCTGAATATATTGTAGAACATTTGGTTGCATTAATGAAATATGCGACCATCTGTTCTGCTGCCTCTCGTTTAAATAGCAAAAACAAGTAATAACGATTGATAGAAGAGATTCAGTTCAGAAAAATCGCAGGCAATTAGAGGGCCTCTTGAAAAGTTACTTTTATGTGAAAACAGCACAATATATTTACTGATGGAAAATAGACAGATATTTTGTAGTAGACATGAAATGTAGTATAACTCCATGACTAAAAGATTACATTTTTTATTTAAAGAAAAACAAACTATAAGACTGACAGTGTTCTGTATGAATGTTAGCACTAAGATGGCAGCAGTGAGGACATGCAAGGAGGTCAGATCATCTGGTCATTTTCAAGTAAATTAAAGTTACTATCAGTACTTTTTAACTGGTTATGAGACAGAATGAATTTAACACTAGAACCGCCAACAGGTCAAATTTACCCTCAGCTGTCTTTTGATCGTATGTTACTTTTTTCCCAGGAAATATTCCAGCCTCCCCAGTCTTTGACTTTTCCTAAAAGTGTGTCCGGTAGCGCCCCCTATTGTTAAATGTCAGCATGAAGTCAGATTTTTAATATGGCCATATAACCGCCAGCAGGTCAAATTTACCCACGTATAGAACGCAGTCATTTTCGCGCTATTCATTTCGCACGTCTAGATTGATACATTGTATGTTGCTATGGCAACGCCTTTTTTTCTACTACTGTGTGTCATCAAGTTGCTCATCAAGTCGTAAACTCCAATTCAACTTGGATAAGAGGAAGAGAAGCATGAATGTAAATCAGGCATTAGATTAACTTGAGTGAAGGTGAGTCTGATGGTGGGGAGCTCTCTGGACTATATGCTGTTTTTTGGTTTGTTTTCTGTGAAGCATCTTGTTCAGAAAGTGCTTTGCAAATAAAGTTTATTGTTATATATGTATTTCATTGTCATGTTGTCATTTTGTAAGCTGCATAAAGACACCACATCCAGCATTTCATTACACAACTTTGTGTTGTAAAATGACAAATAAATGAACCTTGCACATTGAAAATCAATACATTCTAATAGCAGGTAAATTTTACCCGTTGGCGGTTTTAGGTATACTGTGACCCCCGGCGGTTCTAGTATCAATATCTCTCTTAGACGAAAGTAAGCAAGACTATCAGCTAAAACAGTGGTTCCAAACCTTTTCTCCTTAAAGCCCCCCCTGCTTATATTGAGGAAAGGCTGAGCCCCCCTAGCCCCCACACCAAAACAATAAAGTGATTAATTCCAAAACTTTATTGGCAACAGTTGACACCAATCAGCCTATAGCTCTTTGTTGTTTTAGTTTGATCAAAGTTGTCTTTAGTTATTACAATTATCACCCTTTTTAGTTACATTTAAATATGTGGATGTAGGCATGTGTGAATGTATGTCAAAAAATATATCTGTGCATACATGTGTGTATCTGTGGATGAATATATTTTTTTAACAGTTCAACAGACTTTTGATTATCAGAAGTGCTTTTTAATGATTTTATTTAACATGTGCAAATCGAATCTTCACAATGTCAGTGCAGACAATGCCTCGCGCACCCCCACCAATCTTTGGCTCCCCCCTAAGGGGGGCCCGGACCCCAGGTTGGGAACCACTGAGCTAAAAGACTGACGGTTTCTATATTGTTCATTTTATTGCCTGTCACTGCTGCCACCGGGTCAGAAGCAGACGATGTAATTTACAGCACGCAGACCAGAAAAGCCTTTGATTACATTTTCAATGGCAAAGTTTGACAGTGAGAAGCAAGATAGACAGTTACGAGGAAGCAGGATCAGATATTTCATTAGAGAACATGTACAGGATAAGATCAGCAAAGAGATAAGTCATCCCATTATTTTCACGACACAAGATGAAAGGTCCTCACAGCCACTTTAAGTAAGATTTATTACAATATTTGTATTACACGGGTCATCAAATTATTAAGTTCATTAATCACGTGTCCCCAGTCAGAACTCTAAAGATATTTTAACAACAACAAAAACTATTGGAAGGATTGCCATAAAGTTTTGGACCTTTCCTCTAGCAACATCATGGTGATAACATTTGTAAAGTGTAAATGGACTGCACTTATATAATGCTTTTCTAGTCTTCAGACCACTCAAAGCATTTTTTACACTACAGTCACATTCACCCTTTCACACACATTTTGCCTTTGAGTTCAGCGTCTTGCCCAAGAACACTTCAACATATATCCTGTAGCAGTCAGGGATCGAACCGCCAACCTTTCCAATTGAGACACGACCAACTCTACCACTGAGCCACAGCTTTTGAGGGGTTATTGGACAGATCTCCTTGAAATGTATTACACAATTCAGGTCAATAGCACCGGCATGTTGTGAGCATGTCAGGATGTCTTTGGTAGCTCTATAGCACTGTGCATCTAGCACTTTTAGTTGACGGTGTACACATTGAGAAAGTAGAGCTGTCATTCCTCTACCATCTTTGTTAAGAGTATAAGAGAAAGAGGAGGTAATAATAAATAATAATAAAACATTATTTGTATAGCGCCTTTTAAAACACACAGTTACTAAGTGCTTTACAGACTAGAGAGAGGGCACAAGTAAAATCCTGCACAGACAGAAACACGACACATACATTTACATTCATAAACAGGCATAATGCACAAACAGACAAAATGAATGCAAACGCTAACCTAAAGAAAGTTTTTAGCAGCCGTTTAAAACTGACCACCGTTTTGGTGGACCTAATGTTCTGGTGTAGATTGTTAGATTGTTTCAGAGTTCAAGGGCTGCAACTTCAAATGCACGATCACCTCGAGTTCTGATAAGGGGAGCTGATAAAAGGCCTTGATCAGAAGAATGGAGAGGCCGGCCGCTAAAATAAGGGCTCAATAGTTCTGCCTCTGCAGGAGCCAGGCCGTGCAGGGCCTTGTATGCATTTCATAACATTTTGAAACTGATTCTGGTCTTTACTGGAAGCCAATGGAGGAAGGCAAGAGTTGGAGTGAAATGAGACTGTCGACCTAGCTGCTGCATTTTGGACCATTTGGAGGCATGCTTTTGAAGACTGCCGGTGAGGAGGGAGTTACACTATTGTTCACGGGAAAAGATTAAGGTGTGTACTAGAAGTTCGGTTAGTTTGGTTGTTAGCATAGGTTTGATTTTGGCAATATTTCTGAGCTAGAAGAAGCAAGACTGAACGAGGTAGCCAAAATGGTCCATTTCTGCACATTAAGGGTGTTCTCTATCTTCAGACACTGTCACACCCACATTTCACTTGTTAGCATCATTATTCCCGGTTCAGGTTTTTTGTTTATTTGTTTCAAGGCATTGTAATTAGATTATTGTATGATATCCTAATTAGAAAACACAACACAGAAGAGAAAGGGAGCTTAGAAAGCCAGTTATTTATCAGTAATTTACAACCCTGTCATCCCCCATTATGATCACTTGTTAACTGTGTTATGGAGCAATGCCTTAAATTAAAAGGATTGTAGTCCTGGCTGTCTGCTGGGTATAATAATACACTCACTACACTTGTTTTGGGAAACATGTTCTTCGTGCCAGGGTGCTACTGTTCTCAGTCAGAGCATCATTTCCAAGAAAAAATCCAAACAAACTGCACGAACATGATTGTGCAGGAAGATCTGTGGTGATCTGCTGTCCCCTGTGGCACCTTTTATTCTTCCAGATTAAAAAACAAGCAAAATAGATGGACGCCACACAAAGCAGTGCTCAAAGTACAGTTCTGCTGTATTTGTGGCTCTTTATCTCCCTGAAATTTAGGTGTGAAATCCTGCTCATCAGTGTCATGGGAGATAATGAGACCATGTGAGATCTTATTACCTTCCAGCACCGACAGCTTCATGCAGCAATAATTACTCCCACTGGCGGCTTGCTTATTGACGAAGCCTGCCCAAAGTATCACTCTGGGACTAATGGTTTCCCTCCTTCACGAGGCAAACAATGGAATGAACACCGCTTCAATCAACTGCGAGTGATGGATTTAATGACAAACTCATTTTTCCTCCACTTTATGGCCGAGGAGGAGCGACACATGCAGAATAAGATAGGTCTCGGAGGGGATGTGTTTGTGCGAGAGTCGAGCTGTAAACAACAGTGCTGCTTTTATTTGCTGGGATTTCATTGCATTTGATGATAAGTGAATGTGACCAACCAATTGCTGTTAACTTGCAGCAAATGAAATGCATTACTATGCGTGTGTGTGGGTCCCTCATCAGTTTTCAGCGACGGAGAGGTGTCTTTAGGGTCGGGGTGGAAAAATGAGCTTTATTGATTTCAGGGGGAGGAACAAAAGGTGGAGAAAAAGCAAGTAGAGGGACTCCAACAAGCCTCAGTTGGATCATGAGTTCAACATGCAGTGACAAATGGACGGCGGAATGAGAGAGAACACCCTGAAATCAAATTGAGTATGGATTGTTGGGGCCTGGATTTATAGCTCAGGGGTATCCCAAACCTGGAAGTCATAAATTGATGCAGTTGAAATGGGGTGTCAGAAGGGGATTGCTGCTATGATTCGTTTACTGCGCGTGTCAAAGACGGACAATACAAATGGCGGGTCGTTGTTGTCCCACAACAGGGCTCGTTAATAGAATATACACAGACAGAAGTTAAAGACCGTGACAAATCTGCCTCTGCGGACCGTGCGGCGGGAAACAGCCACATATCTGCACTCAGCACCACTCAGGGACACTGACAGGGCGACAGGCGGGGTGAGACCAGGATATAAGTCTGCACATAGAGTATGTATGGGGCTGTATTGGTCTTTTAGGGAAAGTTAGGTTACAGGAAAAGAGTTGATTTACGATGGCTCTGATAAAGTTTGTGTAATTACATATAGTATCTGGTGCAGAATGGCTAAGAACAACAATGTGGCTTTTTGTAAAAAGGACAGGTCTGATGGTAATCATTTTCGATTGTTAAAATTAAATACAATAAAAAGAACAGCACTGAGTTTCGATGTTGGTGTTCCAAAGCCTGATATTATATCTCTCTATATCTTTGCCTGCACCCTCAAACTCTTTTAAAAGCTCTTTGTGACGTTTTGTTACAGACCTACTTTCCCATAGAGCTCCATTGTTTTCGTAAAAACAATTAAAACAAAAGTTATAACATGGACACTTTAGCTTATACTGAAGTGATGCCACATACTCTATCACCAAAGCACTAAATAGGTATTAATCTGCACTTGAAAACAGTTCCCGAGAAATTCATCGTATTCCCCTTCTAAGGAACATTTCGTGAAAACAGCTGTGCACAGTTCTTGTAGGAAATTATGTTATTAAGTGAAAGTATATATTGGCAACCTGTTTTTCAGGATTGATAACGTGAGCTGGAGCCAGTGGGCTTTGGCTTTAGAGCCACAGACAGGCTGGTGAAGTTGGACTGCATTTGAAGACAGTATAATACATGTAGTTTTGGTCTTCTATAGAAAACTAGCAGTCTGCTTAAAGGCCTGTATTATTGTTTCAGAAACTGAAACAGACAAGATAACTTGGAATAACTCTGTACTGCACAATATATGAATAAGTCTTTGTATGTTCCTTTTGCAAAAGAGATCATTCAGATTTTTCACAGGCTGAGCTCTATATCTGTTCCTTCTTGCCATAAATCCAATTGATTATGATAATATCTTATCTCCAAGCTGCAGCGCTGCTAGATGAAGCTGACCAATTGAATCCAGTTTGGAAACACAATCAGATGATGGGACCACAAATTCATGAACATTCATTCATGTTTTTATTTTGGAAAAATATGGCAGTAAGTTATCCAGACCATCCATTGTGCAGGTGCACTGACTTCTATGGTCGGTATAATTGGACATATTAGCTGACCTATTCTATTATTCTATTATTAATGATCAAATTATATATTATTATTCTATTCTACTATTAGCTGACCTGTGTTTTAGGGTGACAGGTACAGTTCACCTTTGCTTTCACTACAAACAGTTTCACCAAAATGCTAAAATGTGGAATTACTTTAAAACCTTTTTACCCTTCATTTTTTCATCTCCACTGCTGTGACTTTCTTTAACACAATGTTAAAAGTCTTTACCATTATAAAATATGTTTCTATAATAACAGTTGTTGTTGTCATATACTTTATACTACAGTATATACAGTATTAACATTTGAGAGCCAACAATGAACTGGCTTTTCTCAGATAACCCACTGAATATATGTTGACCATGTCTGCCATAAGTTAAGACCTGAAGAAGATTAGGAAGCATTTTAGATGTACATGGTTGTGAATGGACCTCCCCAGCTAGCAGGGAACAGTCCCATAACATTGGCTAACATTACCTACAAGCTCTAATTGAAAGAAAACATTTTAATCTAATATTCAAAGAACGTTTTAAGAATGTGTTTTTTTTTAAATTATTATTTATAGGAAAGCTGAAGAAAGACAGGAAATGTGGGAAGTAGAGAATGGGGGATGACATGCACCAAATGAACAGCAGACCTGGAGTTGAGCCTGCAATCAGTGCATCGAGAACTTTGGCCTCTGTACGCGGGGCGCCTGCTCTACCAACTGAGCCAAACCAGCGGCCCATGTTGTCAGGATGTTTATCATTTCAAATAAAGTTCTTGTAATGTTAAAACTTAAACTAAGACAAAACGTTTTAATGTCAACATTGTGAAGATATTTTTAGGATGTTATTGAGGCCTGGGATGTCAGAACGCCTTTTATAAAACATTTGCTCAATGTTACATTAAAACAAAGGTAGAACATGCTCACTGCAACATCCTGAGAGTCTTTTCAGGATGTTTGTACGGCCTGAACTATCAGAACGTGATTTATAAAACGTTCCTGAAATGTGATTTGAACATTCTCACTGCAACTTTCTGAGAATGTTCTCAGAGAACGTTCTCCGACTATTAAAAACATTGCACGTAACATTCTCAGAACATTCTGAGAACAAAACATTTCAAGCTGTAGGTGTGTACTGTAATAGTACCATTTTTAATAATTACTTTGATAACTTAAGTATAAACTTGATATTTTCAAAACCAATCAAATTATTGTATTGATGGTCCTAACTTAGCTGCATTAAAGTCTCACTCTAGACCAGATATGCATTAGGACGGACATTTTATTTAATACACAAGGAATCCTGTTTTACCTACACTGAAGATATCAGCTTGTTAAGTTTAGAACTGTTACATTAAGCATGTTGATAGTATAAACAATCCAAGATGTTGATAAAGTTTAAAAGTATCTTTAGTTTCTAAATAAAAATGTCAAATATTGAAAAAGTGCATTTTCACCATAAATATCTGGTGTCTGTGAAACTCAGTTAGACCAAAGACTGCAGCCTCGGTCTGAAAAGTAAAGCCAATGCAGAAGTGCTCCAAACCTGTGTCCCTTCAAATGACCCATGGGCCTAATTGCTAGTTTTAAGTACAAGACACTCTAAGGAGTCAGCGTGTTCGGTAAGAGGGCCTACAATTTTTTTAAGCCTCTTTCCTAACCAAGCTAGCGTTAGCTTATAACTTAGCGTTTGCTCGCCCCTCTAGCATCTTCAGTTTTAATCTCTTTTCCAGATATTTTCACTTCTGGTCAACGCAGAGGGTTGACAGCAAAATGATCACGCTCCAAAAGGGTAACCCACAAACCAATAGGTGACATCACGTTGGCAAAGTCCACTGCTTTTGTACAGATCAAACTAGATTTAAATTTGGCAATCTAAAGATAATTGATTTTTTTTTTTTAAATGGTTTAAAATGTTTTGAAGTGAGAGCAATCTTAACAAACACACACAGGGAGCAACGTAATTATGCCAAAGGAACTATTTTATTGTAACACATTTGTTTTAATAATACTATGCTATATATATTTGTATTTATATTTTTACATAGGACACAAGCTACTGAGGAATACATAGAGTACAGTCAGCGACATAGAAAAATATCATAGTAGTATTGGCACAGATGAAGTAGTATTTACTTTACATGTTATACATTCAGCAAAAAAAAAAAACAAACGGCAGAATGAAATAAATACATGTTCATCACAGTGAAGTCAAACATTTTTACATTCAGTTCAAACACATGAAGGATGTTTCAGCAACGAGCAGACGATGAAAACACATCGCTTTCACACACATTTTACAGACCTTCCTCCACCCTCCACACACACACACACACACACACGCACACACACACACAACACACACACACACACGCACACACACGAGCAAGACTCTCAGTAAAGGGCAATCAAATACAAAAAGGTTCAAGTCAGCTAGTTTCGAAGGTTGACAGCACTTGCAAGGATCTATTGGGTTTATGGATCAGCTCTGAATTCACTCTCAGTTATTACAGCAGCATAAATGTACAGACACATTGACTATAAAATACAAAAAATACTTTGCCTTACAGAATGGAGTTCAGCATAATGTAAATACAATTCAGATCTTATACCTTCAAGTGAAACCATTTACACAGCAGCCATCCATCTCATGAAACAATTTCAAACCTGGATTTGCCCTTGAAGGGGCCAATTTCAATACCACAAACACTTTTCCCCTCCATCGATTCCCACTGACCCCTTTGGGTAAACACACACAGCCCTACACGCAAACAAGCTGAAACCTCCCAGCATGTGTTTGTGTGTGCAGGGGGAGGATAGGGTGGTTTGAGAAATGATGCATGATGCATGGCAGCTCCTACAGATTGCTTACACAGCTTTGCTTAGTGGCTTTTTGAGAGCGATCTCTGTGTCCTGAAGGAGCCCATTTGATTAGAGTCAATCACGATGACAATCTGCTTACGGTGCAGCGCCAAAGCAACAGCTTCAGAGGAGGAAAAAAAAGAGTACTTTGAGATGTTCTCTTTTGTACTCTTTGAAGACAATACAATGGTTGAATGGCCGAGACAGACAGCCAAACACCAACAGCTTTCACAACAAGTTCAGGATGCGACCTTCCAAGTGCATTTATAAACCTTAAGACATAATAGGAAAAATAGCTAAAAAATGGGTAAAATAGCTGTTTGGACTTTGTAAAGCTAGTGGAAGTTGATTCAAGGTTGTCAGTAAAGTGCACTTGCCATCAAACCAGTGCAAAGGTTAAATATAGCTCTCTCTATGTACATAACTACATATGCAGCAGATGCACAGCCAGAGCTGGATATGAGACGTCCGCGGCAACACTATGATAACAGTTCTATAAAGTCAAAATGTAAACAGCATTGGATGGGCAGGAAAGTGATGAGGAAACAGTCCTCACTGGGTGTGATGGGAAACGACATCTCGTGTCACGCTCAAAAGCGACACTAAAGGTTGTGGAGACAAAGAATTAAAATCATACATGTGTTTGATGTTGCTGATGAGATAATATAGAATATGGCATCGTATGTGTTCCAGAGAAGTGACTGCTACAGTGGTGCTTCCCTGCTATCATCATGCATCATCTTGGACTTGCTTTACGGAAAATGAGAATGAGTGTGAGGAAGAATCTTGGCAGTAGGTCTGTATGCCCAATCATCCAGTTTCCCAGAAAACAAAAGCAATGACACCCTGATTGAAGCCATTTAGAAAACAATGAATTTCAAAGTGCCTTATGAAATCCGTTCTCATGTAATCAATTTTGATCTACGATTTAAAGCAGCTCATTAAGAAAGTTACAGTCATTAGACCATATGATTATACAGTATCATCCTGGATGATTATTTCTCAATCACATTGCATTTCGTTATCACTGAATGTGTGCTGAGTTAGTCTGGAAAGCTAGACAGGCAACAGTAACCAAGCCTGTCAGGATGTATGTATACTATCAATGATAATCAAGAAGGCCTAATACAGCAGGTAGAGCCAAGACACTGTATTGCTCACTTATGCTGAAGTGACATATTTAACTAATAAGAATCACTGAGTTAGCTTGAACTAATATACTGTTTAACATAAGTCGACGAATGAAATATCAAATATCCACAGTACTGAATCATAGTCTGCAATGGGCTAACACTGCCTCTGCTGTTCATTAACACTTTGATTTACATTTACGTTAACACACACATGACCACATTTAGATGGGCTACATACACTGTGGACACACGAGCAGATAAAAAATAAATAATTTAAACAATATATTATTTTCTGTATAAAGGAACATATATGTTTTGTACAACAAAATACTTCATGTACAATCAAGGGGATAAATGCTGTGCATCTATTGCCTCACTTCTAAGACTATCACCGGCGTGACCCCTGAAGAAGGATCCACCAGGCCTTAAATCAGCTCTAAAGGGAAAAAAGTTAAATGCTTTCCAACACATTTAGCATCTGTTCGTGTTCTGGCTGAGAGGTTATTCATAAGGCCAAAAAACCCATCTACAATCAATCCTGTGAAAGATGTCAGATGTTTTGTTTTGCATGGCTACACGTCAAACTCAGACTTCTGAGTTAGCAATTCAAACGGTCACAACACACTGATCTTTATTTAACAGCTGCTAACAATCCTAACAAATGGATATGCAGGTCTTGCTTCTTGGATACCAGGGATTATTTACATTGAACATACTTTACAAAGTGAAGGTCAAGACCTTATCCTCCAAATCAGCTCCGCCAACAGGTTCTGTCCATTAGCCTGCAGTCGTAGCACCTTTATTTGAAATAGTTGAGCCCCGCCACCAAGAAGAACTTCTCCAGGAAAAGCTCAGAGTCCAAGACCGCGATGTGGGCAGCGCGTCCGATCAGGGTGTTGGCCGTGTTGGGCAGAGCGTGGAACACATTCTGGCGGATCAGTCGGCACTCTTTAGCCTCCACAAGTGGCTGCAGGAGGTTGTTGATCATCTCGGTGTACACAGGGCCTTCAGAGCAACAATGAGGAAGGTTAGCATCAGAGGCAAAAAACTAAAGTTACAGTGAGTCACTCTCCTTACATGTTTCACCTGTGATGAAACATAGTGCTCCACATAACAAACTCCAAAGTATTCCATGAAACCAGTATCATAATGCTTAGGTGATGTGATAAACTATTTTAGAGTATTGGGCTCAGACTTTTTTGTATTAAGAGAGTAAAATGGAATTTTTAAAGACCCCCTCCAGTGAAAATCAAGTTTTTAACCTTGGAAACATCTCCATGTGGTGTTTTTCATGTGATACAAGACATATCAGGGACAACATAAGCAGTCATCTCCATGGCTGGGCCTCTCTGCTTTTAAACTGCAGTGTACCAAGGACAGGCTGAACAACACGTTTTCAGATTGACAGGTGTGAGACGTAACAAACCTAAGGAGCCAATCCCGTTAATGGACGGGATGACGCTATGCATATCATTATGTGACACCTATGGCAACCACTTTGGCGATGCATGAGCCAGCTGTAACTGTCACTACTGACTACTAACGTTAACGTGTCTACTACTGATTTCTACATTTCAAGCTAGCTAAGTTTCAACAAGTTGCCACTAAACGATGGCGGAGACGAAAAATAAATCTTTCTTCCTCTAATTGTTTCCTAATTGGCACTTATATCTGAAGTTCAACTTTATTCTAATAATTTTCACTTTATTCAAGACAATTTCTAGACAAACATTTTGACTTTATTCTCTGAATGCATAAAAAAAACCCCTCCTCATCTGATTTATTTTTTCTAATACCTGGCCCTTACACCAAAAATTGTTGTTGTTGATTTTTCACATCTCAATGATGATATTTATAACGATATATCATGTTTTCTGGTAATTTAACAAATAACTAGTCCATATAACCATGGTAACGCCAATTTTTGTAAAATCTTGTGTGAATTAAATACTTCACAAATAAAAAGCACTGAGTTTCCATTTTCGCTTAGTCTGAGCTGAAATACTTTGTAGTAAAAGTGTGTCAATTTAAATAATTCAAATGACTTCCACACAATCGTGTTTAAAGATACAATGCATTAAGAATGGTACTCATATAGTTTTAAAAAAGAGAAGTGAAATTGTTATTTCTCAAATATTGAAAAATATTGAAAAACAACAAGAAAAACAATATAGCATATATAACGCCCTTCTAACCTGTGGTCCTGTCTTTAAGAGCCGTTTTGCACATCTCTATTCTGGCAGAGTGGAAAGGAACATAACGGTCCTGTGGAGACGCCACCAACACCACGTTCTTGAAGAACTGGAGCCCTAAAAGGACACAAAATAAACCCATAAACAAGACAGCAAAACGTGTGTGTGAGTGTGTTAGAAGAGAAGTGGAGAGAGAGGAAGGCAGACGAAAGGAGTGAATTGGTTGTAAAACGCAAAGTACAATCACAAAGTACAATGACAGGCTTGATACGATAAAACAGCATTTTTTCTCAAGTCTCCTGTCAGTGTGCTTTTAAGAGAGTGCACTGGTGGGTTTCCAATGACAGGGTTTGGATCATTTTGTCAGCCTGCCACAGGGCTGGAGGGGTAAAAAAGTGTTTTCAGGCTTATCTTCTTCAAGCCTGTGTGACAAACGACTGCTTTGTTCCACTCACACAGTGGGGAGGCCTCTCACAGGCCTCTCACAGCTCGCTGGCAGTGCTCACTCGCAGTTTGAGAGCTAGCGAGCTGACATACACAGAAATTTGACAAAAAAGACAAGATGACAATATTTTCATGAATATTTCAATAGTCTGTCTTTCAAGGAATATTCTGTAAAGACAGAGAGTCAATAAAGTGTCTTTGTTTTCGCATTCGTCCGCTTTCAGACCGTACCTGGTTTCTGGCTCAGGAGATAGAGGAATGTTTTCCGTGGATCAACGTGGTCTCTGAAGGTTAGCTGCAGCAAGGATCCTGATTTCTTCAGCTTCTGCATTAACCACAGACCTAAGCAACACCCACATATAGAGACAATCAGAACAGCTGCTTTTAAAACACTCCTCAAAGAACCTGATATTCTTAGATAAAAGACGCTGCTGAAGAGCAAAAAGCATAGGACCCCGAAATATTCAGCAAATGTCAATACAGCAAGTTGGCAGTGTTCCCCCCCCCCCCCCCCACAGCTGAGCGGTGGCCTCACCTGTGCTGACCAGCGTGCTGTTGTTGTACAGCGTTCCCAAGTGTGGGCCTGACAGCGAGAGGAAAGTGTGCAGTTTGGGCAAATAGCAGCGGAAGCGGGGCCTCGTCAGCACAGAGCGGATGATGATGTTCCCCAGAGAGTGTCCGATGAAGCTGTCGGCCGAAGACAAACAACTTTGAGGGAGAAAAACTCGCAGCTTGAGTGGGTGGCAGGAAACACAGCGCCTCCAACGCTGCTGACCTGCAGTACGGGACACTGTGCGATGTCTTATTATAGCCTCTTCTCTAAGTAGGAACTTGTTTTAACTGAGGCTATTTGGAGATTTTAGCTGCAACATTGGTAATTACAGAAAATTCATGAACGTTTAATGATTAAACATTCTCAAAGGCAATGACAACTTAATGGTGCTAACATTGAGGACATACAATACAAATTAAAAGCATCATCCCAGCAGCAGTGGGGAATATTAGATTCATGAAGCTATGTCTGTCACTTGGTTTAATTACTGTTCTGTTACAGCTCTACCCAAAATCCCTCGCCGCAATGTCTGCTGCTTCTCATCTGTCTCCTCCCAAACTAAATATAGAAGTAATGTGGAAAGAGCCAGATGCTGTTGTGGCACTCCATTGCTTTTGTCTTTGATACTTACTCTCTAGAGAACGGTAAAGAAAGTTAACAAACTTGGGTGGAAACTCTTACAAAAAAATAAATTGGCACATTGAGGGCAATTAGGCGGGAAGATGAATAGCTTAATTTCATCTGGGCTAGGCAACACACTGCTGCATAAAGGAGCACCGTCTATCACGTGAAAGTCAGACACTTTTTGGCACTGTGCGATAAGAGCTGTTCATCCATTTTATGCCATATATTTGTTTTCAGTCTATATATTATCATGAAACAGTGATTCTCATGAGTGAAGGCACTTGAGCAGAGTCCTTGTGTCAGAGCACAGTCTCTGCTGCCATCTACTGACCAAAGAAAATGCTGCTTAAACTAATGATTGCCTCTGTTCTGATTCTGCCCCAAATAATCAATCAAAATCAATCAAAAGCAGAGCCGTCAGTAATATGAATGTTGCACAGTTTTAGAGCTGAGCGACTTACCTTATCCTGCCAATGGTGAGATTGTACAGCTGGATATGCTGAATGATCTCATCCAACAACCTGTCCGTCATGGTGTCAAAATCTGCAAACGTGTCAATCTGCAGGGAGAGGTGGCAAAGGAAAGCACAGCTGTCAGCGCTTTACAAATTGCCTTGCAGCATTTGTAGGAAATGTAACTGTACATGTTATCAGTGCGCTCCCATCACCGTCATCTGTAAACGTACCTGGTTCCTCTCAGACATGAGGAAGTCCAACCTGGATCCTGGCAGTCCTAACTCGATGAAAGTCTTCACCAGCCGAAGGTCAGCGCTGTTTCCTGGAAGTAAAGAGGATTTATACACACGGTTTTTGGCTCAGCTCTTATGAGCCCATTAATCATTTCAAACACAACTGGAATATGTTTCAAGGAATAACTAATAACTGAGTACATGGTGTTATGTGATCCTTTAAGTTTGCAGGAAATACTTAATTACATTTACAGTGCTCATAAGCATCTCAAATCTACAGGAAAGGGTATACGTATTTGTCGGTATTTTGGCATATAGGCATGACTGATGTTGCAGACAACATAGTAAACTTTTGGAATGAATAGGAAAACTTTTCAACATGGATTGTGCACCAAGTTTGCACCGTTATAGTATGTAAGGGTACTCGTAAGGCAACTTTCCCAAACAAATAGCCTTATTTAAAAATATACGACATTACCAGGTCTACATGTAAAGACATTATTTGTTGTCGTTCTGTTGTTAAAAAAGTAATTGAATTAACTTCTTCCTGTGCACATCACATCTGTGGTGCTGTGCTACACGTGCTGCACACACTGCTGATCTTATGGTGAACTACAGAGTGGGAACGTGCAAAGCTGCACAAACAGTTTTCATATCCCTGCACATCCAAAAACACATAAGCTGATACCAATATATATCAGTGATAGGCTCATATAGGTGAGACGCTCTTGTCATTTGAATATCTATTATGTTCTTAAGGAGGAATTTAACCACAGTAAACCAGAACATTCAGTTGTTTGTAGACCCACCATCAAGCCCGTGGACACACACAACAAGGTGTATTCCGTCATCAAACTCCTCATCGTCCTCCTCTGGGGGGAAGTAGGGCAGATCTGATGCCAGGAGAGGAAGGTCGCTGTACAAGCTGGCCTGAAAGCTCAGCTCTTTGAACAGCTCCTCTTTGGCTTTGTAGAAACTGGAGAAAATAAAATGATATTTGGGTAAAAAAAAAATGGAGATTACACACAAACACAGAATGCTGATTTAAGAATTAATTTTACAAGGAAAGTTTGTATTAGAGCAAAGGTGCTTCTTTCAGAGGTGAATCACTTCAACAGTTTCCTCCCATTGGTCGAAAATGTCATTTTTCTGTATAATCTTTAGTTCACATTGCCCACTACTGAGGCTTATAAACAAAAGTCCCACAGATTTACAAGTAGCTCGTCTAAGTTTTATTACCCTGTCATCCAGCCAGGTTAGAGATTTTGGCAGTGCAGGAGTCAAAACAAATCCGATTCCAATTCCTGTGCTCCCAGCTAATCATGATGGATTTTTCTGCACTCTTTGATGTGATTTAATACATCCAGGAGGCATTTCACCTCGTCTTGACTTCCTCGCTTCATATTTGCCCTCGCTTCATTTTGATATGCTCGGCTTTCCAAGCATGAGTAACTGCCAGCTACAGCACCAGATGTCAGCAGCCGTCTCCAAATACCCATAAAACCTCATGTTGTTGGCCTTCTTTCCTGTAATTTGTGTGGATTATAATCTCACTCCTAGAAAGTTTTCCTTGGAAGAGAGCTTGCATTTTTATATGTTATTCACTGACACACGTCAGAAAGGTATTATATTGACCTGCCTGATCAAAAGTATTGCACACATTTGAACATAGCCTTAATGTTCAACTAAAATTGGAAAGGCCATCCTTTTTGCTTTCAAAAAGGTGATTTTCAAATTTAGGGAAAAATTTACTTCAATGAAGAAAGGCCTCAGTAAGCCTAATACACAATATAAACTTGCACTGAAAACTAAAAGTTAGCTTAATAAGCTAGAAAACTAAATTGGTTGCACTGACCAACTTTAACATTTGCAGCTAAGTTGCTGTTTGGAGTGCTACAGCTGACTAGCTTTTTGCTATCTAGTCTGCCAACGTCAGCACTTCTCCCCCTGGCAGATATTTGAGCAGTAGCTTGTTCAGCAAGCTAATGTACAACTCAAGACATGTGTCCGTGCTTGTAGATAAAAAGGAGACATTGGCTAAGGAGCTAATGTAGGCTGCAGTTCAAAGTCTGTTTGTGATGTGAAGCCAGCGGCTGTCTGGATGTTAGTCCGTCAATGTTGACAGGAATATAATGGCATTCTGCCTCTCATGCACATTCAAAAGACTTCATTTTTAGTACCATAGAGAGACCAAATGTTTGTTTACAAAGCGATCCCAAATGGTAAATCAAAAAATAAATAATGCAGCACTACTTGCCTTAAGCTAACACTAAATATAGCTCAAACATAAACTCACTTTAGCATTCGTTCATTGGTCTCGTCATCCATGTTCAAGGGATTGAGTGACGATGAGGAGATGATACCAAAGGAGCCCAGGGGCTGATGGGTGATAGGTGAGGTAGCCTGCCGAGTGGACATGCCACTGATCGACGGAGAGTCTCTCAGAACAGAAGAAAATGGCAGGCATGTTGGGGCACAGGACACTGACATGTTTACCACCTCCACCATCTTCTTATTCACGAAGGCCAGCCCTGAGTTGGGGATCTTTGAGGGCTTAGTCTGGCAGTCCAAAGGCTCTTTCTCACTGGCTGATATCCCACT
The DNA here is from genome assembly GCF_022749685.1 of Semicossyphus pulcher. Lineage (NCBI taxonomy): Eukaryota > Metazoa > Chordata > Actinopteri > Labriformes > Labridae > Semicossyphus > Semicossyphus pulcher. The sequence goes on from NW_027211726.1 coordinate 27,500,169, forward strand.
GAGTTCAAAGGATGATGCGATGTCATTGCCTTTTAGCCCTGTGAGGTCACTCGGCCTCTGTGTGTTTGTGGTATTGTTGGGGAAGTCTGTTGGGAAGTGTTGAAGCCCTGAAGGCTCCCGAGTTGTTCGGGAGGGATCCAGACACTCCTGGTTCTCAACACTAAGCAATGCAGTCTGTTGGAAACTTTGGCACTCATCTTCAGTGTTAATTCTCTCCTGATCGTCTGCACTTTTATGCACACATGGTGTGTTTCCACAGCTGCAGGGCGCTGCTTCCGTTTCAAAGAGATGCACATCCTCCACTGAGGCGCCTACTCCACTGATGTGTGTTTGATGGTTCATTTTCTCCCCCTGGCTGCCAATAATAGCACTTTCCTGCACATGAGGGCTTTCAACAGACTCTTGTAAAAGAAAGACTTCAGACACGCCACTTAACACTGACTTGGTTCTGTGTGTTTCTGACAGGTACTGTGAAGGGTTTGAGTTTTGAAGGCAAATATTCTCCTTGAGAATATGGCCAAGGTTTGTCATTGAACTTGGGTCTAAGAGAGATGATTCAGATTGCTCCAAATCCAGGGTGCTGTTCAAAGAGGAGCAGTTGATCATAAGTGAATCCTGGTGTTGCATTAAGCTTTTACTATCTGTTTCCTGGTTGAGCAGCACATGGTCCTCCTCAGTGTCTTCCGGGCTACTTATTTGTGGTGCAGAGACTGACTTGGTCAGTTTGCTGAGCTGCCTCTGCTGCTGGTCCTCCTCGTAGGGCAGGGAGCTAATAGAGGTGAGTGAGGCCTGTATACCATTGCTTTCCAACCGCAGGCCTTCCAGAGAGCTGCGGTGGACCGGGTGGCGACAAACTATTTGCTTTGGGATCTCCCGCTCGCTGGAGAAGTCTAGAGGAGGTCGGCCTCGCAGTGCAGCCTCCAGGGGCCAGGCCACTGAGCTGGGCTCACTTTCAATACCTGAGTCGGAAATAACTGACGATGAACGTTTCATGATCTTGGAGCCAACCAGACCTCCACGGTGAGTCATCTCTTTTCTGAGATCACCGGAAAAGGGTGATACAGCTGGATGCACATAGGCAGTGGGTAGGCTGATGAGAGGAACATCCTCAATTTCATCATCCATGGAGTGATTTAATGGCATGGCGATGTCAGACTCCTCTTCATTGTTTTCACTCTCTTTTGCATTGCTGTTGTTTGTGGTATCACAAAGTTGGACAGTACTTTCTGTCACATGGAGAGCGAGAGACACATCACTGATGTTATTAGAGTCAATGAGGGGATTAGGTTTCAGGGACTGAACCAGCACCTCTTCCCCTCGATATGGATCCACATCAGAAGGCTTAACGTCAATGTACCTCAGGCCTGGATTGCAGTTCTCCTCAAGCTGGCCTGGTTTTTCCTCTGGTTCCTTCAAGTTTTCTGCCTCTGCTAGAGAGGGTTCAGCACAGTCCTTGGTAGAAAGTGGGTGCTGGATACTGGTGTTGATGCTGGTCTTACTCTGCTTTGCTATGAGTGACACATATGTGGGAAGGTCCATGCAGTCATCACTGTCCAAGGGGTCCATGGGTATTGCTGGTGGTCTGGCTCCCTGGTAGCTTTCAAAAATCCCATCGGCAGCAGTGATGGCCCGATCCAAGTTGGTCTGCCCGTCAGTGGTTGGCACATGTGACACCCTCTCTGAAAAGACAAGGGACAGATCAAGAGTAATGCTTTTGTCTTACACAGCAAAAATCAGTGATAAGGTGTGAACAATTACCTGTTTGAGGAGACTCTACATATCTGTCCTCAAAGATGATGGGCAGGCTGTTCCAGTCTCCATCAATGTCCAGGCACTCAACAGGTAAAGGAGGCATCTTGGTCAGGTAGTCTGAGCTCCGCACTTCTCCAGCTATTTGGCCATGTCTGTTGATTCTGAAAGAGCAGAATAATGTTAAAAACCTTACATATCTCTTATACATGTGAATGAATTGTTCTTTTTCTGAGAAGGCTTCACTTACAGCTCCTCTTGAAAAGTCAGAGATATCTCTTTGGGGTGTTCGGTGAAAAAGTACGCCTCTGAGAACCTCCTGACCTGGTGTTTCCAGAAACAGACAACACAAGTATGACCTTAGGGACGCCTCATTCTCATATTTAATGGCATTACAAATGACAAAAACAATAAGTTGCACTGAGTCAAACATTCAAGGTTTGCACTTGAAGAGATTCAAATCACTCCTTCCAGTCTGCAACAAAGGCCTTATCCAAAAGCTTTCTCCCTCTACAGCTCCACTTAAAAATGCATCACCCTTGAAAAGTCAGCCACTGTGACAGGCAAATCACCAGGAACACTATTTGTGGTGTATTTCCAACCCACAATAATTACAGAATGAGCGCTAATTGAAATCCTGACTCCGGTTGTGGGTGGAGGCATCACAGTATCGCCTCGGGGTAATCTAACACCAAAGCAAACATGTTCATTATTTTCCGACAACTGAGACACAGCATAAGAGGGCCCTGAGAGCTACTCCACTGTGAAGCACATGTTCATATTCAACAGCCCAGTGATTAGATAGAAATTGCGATGGATATGGATATGGAGTATTAGATTGCTGTTCGGTTTAAGCCACTGAGCTTGAGAATGGCATCATATTTTTCAGTTTTTGTTACAATTTAATTTAGCAGACGCCTTTGTCCAAAGCGATGTACATCTGAGAGTTGGTACAGCACAAGCAATGATCTAAACAGGAGGGAACAACGTGAGAAAGTGCCAAAAAACAGCTTCAAGTCCGGTGCAGACAGGCAGTGCTCAGAGGCAATGCACAGGGTGTAAAGAAGTGTTTGTTTGTTTATGTAATTTCATCATCATCTTCATCAACATCATCAATATCATCGTCATCAACATCATGGATAGCATCAATATCTTTAAGTGCGGCGGTGTTCATGAAAGAGCTGTGAACTTAGTGCTCTGTTGTGAAGGGAGCATTTTTTTCACATGTCTATAACTCTATTAGAATAAGCGTGTCAATTAGGATGTGTAACACAAGTGTGTGACACACGCCCACTTGCATGTTCATGGTTAGTTCTAAACAAACCAACTAATCGAAAGTTTCATTATTTTGGTATTGTTAAACTAGTGTAAGGAAGCCACTAGTATAGACTACTGGTTGGCTAAGCCGTGTGGTCTTTGAAGTGAATTCAATGATCAACAACAATCTGATCAAGTTTCAATTTAGAAAGAAGAATCGTGACACACCCCTACTTCGGTGTTATTTTTTTCTGGCAGGAGAGATCGTTTCAGTGTCATGAGAGAGTATTACTGAACGGCTTATTTAAGAAAATAAAAACAACATGCCTTAAGGGGCTGTCTCCCGAGCTATAATGTCATTGGTTATGAAACCTTTTTGATTGTTCTGTGGTATTTCTGTATCGTGGTGTGGGTGCTGAAGATAAAAATGGCTAAATTTAAACACGTCCGCACAAGTTGTCTTCATTGAACTTCTGATACAGAGACTGTCTGGACTGTTGCTCAGTGAACGAGCAGTCAATGTGGAGCATTGTATAAGCCTGCCTTTGATGGTGTGTGTGTGTGTGTCTCTCTCACCCTGAGCGTGTGGTGCTCCTGGGCCAGGTAGGAGAGGATGTGGGGGTTGAGCACAGCGGCCTCCAGGAAGCGGCTCCACAGTGCAGCCAGCTGGGAGCAGAGCTGGCTCACGTCCCTGCTGATCTGCTCGCCTACTTTTTCATGGCCTTCCTGCAGCTGAAGGGATCAGGACACAAAAAAAGATATACCTTCAATATCAAACTGAATGCATTTGTCCCCCGAAAATAACATTTCCCTCATTCTATAATAAGATCCTTGGTTTTCCTGACAACACATTTATACCTTTAAACAATGCTGTGTCTGCAGTCTGTCTGACCTGCATGCCTTTGGATCATTGTAGAACACTCATCAATCAATCAAGGCATGCTGTTCTCTGTGTAAAGTGCTGGAAATAATTTCAGTCCACGCATACGTTTCACATTATTCTTAGAGACCTGTTTTAACATATGCAACATAATTATTATGTATATTATTAATTTGTTACATAAATTTAATAGAAAATTAACCATTAGCTCAAGATAATAATACATAAGTATTTCAAAACTCAGTATTTGAGAATAATGAGTCTATGGGGCAGCTGTGGCTCAGTGGTAGAGTCGGTCGTCTTTTAATCGGAAGGTTGGGGGTTCGATCCCTGACTGCTACAGTCACATGTCTGAGTGTCCTTTGGCAAGACACTGAACCCCAAATTGCTCCCGGTGGCATAGTCATTGGGTATGAATAAGCATAGATCTGATGGGAGGTAGGCACTTTGGCCTTTGTGTGTGAATGTGACATGTAGTGCAAAAGCAGCTTTGAGTGGTCGCAAGACTAGAAAAGCATACAGGCACAATGTGGATGTAGGAATAAAATTATAAGTACTTAGTCATTATTTGAAGAAAGTTTTCAGTAAAATTACTTATTGGGTGTCTATTTCATCATATTGGCAGAAATGGGCTTCCCTACTTAAGTTAATTTTTGCAGCATTTTCTTTTTTGAGCTAATAAACATGACTTTTCTTGGTTATTCTTCTTGCCAACAAAAAATGTTTTTTCCGCCCCAGACATCTAGATTAAAAGCCATATTAAGAGCCATGCACCAGCTTACAAATTTGTCAATATTATCTAAGATTTCGACATATACGATACAGCAGGTAAATCATATTTAGTTGTTATACATGACAATAAAAAAATATTTAAAATTGATAGCAATTAACAAAGGAAAAAAAAAACATTAAAATATGAAATTACACCTACAGAAAAATGTTCACAATGTGGATGTAAGAATAAGATTAGAACCATAATCAGTAAAACTGTAGTCTCTACAACAATACAACTAGAACATGTCTTAGATGTTCCTCTCTGATATGATGATGAAGTTTGTTTAATGAACTTACCTGTAACTCTATTGCGAGCTGATTCAGAGTTTCTTCGACAGGCACCTCTGTGAAAAGAAGGTATTAGCAGAGCTTAGTGCGAAGGATTTGCTAACACATCACTGTGTCATAAGTTATACTGCAATCTTACACAATATGTAAAAATAGCATGTAATGAAATGCAAGTGAGAATGTTCAATACTTAAAGTGTAGTTTGCTGGCGTATAATTTTTTGAGTATTTTAAAGTTTGTGCTGTATTTGTACTTGAATGTGAATCACACCCCTACTATTAGCCATAGCCTGGATTCTTTAATGTAGACATGAAAACTATTCAGCTCTGATAGTGGGATTTCTCAAGTCACCTTATGTCTCAGTCATGTATTCAAAGAGGTTTACAATACTTTTAAGACCCAAAAATAACTGTGAATACAGAGGTTTGCACATGCTCACCTGAGTCTAGTGGCGTCTGCTGGAGCTGCGGGATTTCCTTCATCAGTGCTGTGTAGTATGTGTGCAGGCCTCTGTGAGCCACCAACAGGAGGCGACAGAGCCTGCGGTGCCACGTGTGAGCTCTTTGCAGGCAGTTTTCACTGGGCACATAAAAGCTTCCCTGCAGAGAAGGAGACACACAGGAAATGTCAGCTGCTATGTAGGTCAGCAGTCACCTCTCTTCCTTAATAACGGACATGTCCACATACTTCAGCTTTATAGCTGCCACTGCAGCAGTTGTATAGGCTGGTCAGATCAAAAAGAAGGTTAGAAAAACAAACGGCTCCTAAACACAGCTTGCTGTGAGCTGTAAAAGCAGATCAATACATGCATGTGGCATCAGGAGGATGTAACGCATCCCTGCTATGACCTGTAAAAGTTGACAAGCGTGGGAAGTTGACCCAGAATATAAGGCGTCAACGTTTCTCAAGGGCAAGACGAGCAGGAGAAACAAGGAAGAGTGCCCATAGAGTGTGTGAAAATTTAAATGCAAATTTGGCCGAAATCAATAAGACATCTCTGCCAGTTAAGGTACAACACTAAAGAAAGAAAGCAGCTTGCTGAGGTGGTAACATATCAACATCAAGAATTCCCTGCTTTAGAGTACTGGCTAAATATGAGGTGTAATATGGACCATGTTTCCAGTAGATGGCTCTCCAGCAATGCAATATAAATATCTAATATTACTTTGTGATGAATGCAACTCAAGTCTATGTCAAAACAGCTACAAATCACCAAAGCCTTGATGCTATAATCATGTCTCTTATTTATCATCCTGAAGAGATTATGACCTACCCAAACAGCAATCATCAAATACATCAGCCTTCATAATACGGAGCCAGGGGGCCTTGAATGTGACCACCGGCTGCCCTCATCTGCTGGTCCCTGACCTGAAACCGTCTGTGACCCAGCAAGTTCTTCCCATGGCTGGGATGTTTTGGCAGCGCCAGTGGGGCTCTCTAAGCTTTGAAAGGCATGTAATGCCTGAGTATCTGGGGATGTACTGTAATTTGCCCCAAGCAAGTAAAGTCTTCGGCCCTATCATCATACCTGCGTGCGCTCTGTAATTGCAGCAGGGCAGTATACCTGAACCAGGAAGGAACATCTGTATGTTTACTTTCATAATTCTTTTTAGCTTTATTGAGGCCTGCCTGGATCAGTCTGCGAGCGAAGGGCAGAGAAAAATAGCTATTTTTCAGTATGAACTAGTCATTATCCTAAAAGCATAGTTTCTCTCTGTGCTGACAATGCCTGGGATGCGCCTGACTTTAAAGTCACCTGACATGAGAATGTCTGCTTTTGTTTGCTGCTCTTCATGCAGTTCTTACAGTTTACTATCGCAGTGAGTAGTGATATCAGAGCGTGCAATCACTGCTGCTGTCAGAGAAGGCTTGTACTGACAGAAAGGAGCTTCTCAAAGGACAATCTATCTGAAATGATTTTGGAGTTGTTATCTTCTGAACCGTGTTTCCTTTCCATCAAAACACAGAGGGAACTTCCTTTTGAGATATAACAGTCGATATCAATGAAAACACTTACAGGAAGTGTCGCGGTGTAAAGGGGTAAAGTGCTGAAAACGTGGTGTAGCTGCAGGTAAAAAGCTATAAATAAATACAGGGGAAGGTGACGGTGTTTGTAGATTTCACTTGCAGCTATGTGGTACGTGGCGCTTGTGAGCAGAACTCATTACTGTGATCAAACGAAACCCCCCTGCCTGGCTAAACGCAGAGCTTATTAAAGTGCCCAGCCAGGAGTAGGAGTAAAAACCAGGAGGAGGACGAGGAGGGGGCTACCGGGGGGGCTCATTAAGCTTTACTGTGTAGACTGTGAAGTCCACAGGGTCCTAAGAGATGCAGGTTATACAAGGAAAAATATGGAAACAGGCTTTACAAATGCACATAGTTCAGACTGATTAGCACTCGGCAAAGTTCTCGATCAGGGTGATTTGGTTAAAGTTAAAGTTACCCTGTTAGCTGTAGAAAATCAGATCTCAGAACCTGGTGTGCAACTAATACTTATTGTGTCCAGAGTGAAAATATGACCAAAGTAATTTTAGTTAAATATGTGTCTGATTCCATACTTATTCTATACAGTAGGTGCCACATACAAACTAAATATTCTAGCAGTTAGTACACAAAGATTTCAACATTATTTTACCATTTTATACCACCAGGAAACTTTGGATGTCAATTAAGCTGTGACTGAGCAGCCAGTCTATGTCCTTTGTGCATTGCAGTCTGGGAGAGTAGTGTATATACTGTTTCATGTCTTTCTTTTGTCATTTTTCTGTTTGAACACGGTATACTTTGAAGCTGTTTAGATGTGGTACATATGGATGAGGGAAACATGTAGTGTGTGAAGTTTGAAGTTTGTTTCGTTTTAAAAAATGGAAATATAAATTTTCAGAGCCTCTCCTTCCTCATGAAAGATAACAAGCCGTTTCGCCATTCAAAGGATAGACGTTAGCCACGATTGGCTGACAGTATTTGGAGTGACCCCAAGCCCATCCCATGTGGGGGAGCGGCCGCACTGCACTGTCACTTCAAAGTTGTAGAAAACATGGCTGCTCTAGGATCGGTTATTTGGCCTTATATGTACGAGCCAGAATCAACAGGAGGCATCAGAATGGTAAGTTGAAATCTTGACAATGACTTTACAACTAGTGCAAGAAGGCAGCCTGTCGCCTCGATCCCACAGGATCCGTGTCCGGCAGGTGTCATCTGTGCCGCGGTTCTGGTCCGTCAGATGGTGCGAGCCCTTGCCCACAGGAAGCGTGTCTGGTCTGCAGCGCAGCGGATCGCTGGCCTGAGCAGCTGGATTCGCGAGATCACAAGATCACGGGAGAACTACATTATTGTGCGAGAATTGCGAAACCATTTGGAGATCATTCTGTGATTTTTGTGCTTCTACCATGGCTGAGTACACAACTTAATTAAAAGTGAGAGTCTGTTTCGGTCTGTACATAGTGTTTTATTTTGAAATGACCGGATGCTGTATGCTGTTTTTGTGTGTGACTTCCTGTTTGGAACGATCTGCTTTATTCAGCTTGACGCGTGCTTGAAGCGGCCTCCGTCAAAAATAGACCCGGCGCGTATCTTTAGCGAAGCAGCTTCTGGGACGTGCCGGAGATGGACCGCGGCGGCTGTGGAATCACGAGCATCGACTTGAATGGCTGTGATCGACTCTGGAGGTCATGACACACACTGAACATGTCGGAGACGGATCCTGTGGTATTTGAGGGTGAGATGAATGACTGTGGATGATGGTGAATGACGATTGGTCGATTTCAGCGAAAGCAAGGTTCTACGTAGAAACCTGCAGCTGTTCTGAACGGCCCATTTCAGAGGCGACCTTTTTAATAATGTCATTCTAGAAAGACACAGAATTATTTAGATTTCACTTTTTCTGTGTGAACAATAAACACTCAAAAATGTGAAACACATGCAAAATATGAGACTATCCATTCAAAAAATATGGCCCCTTTAAGGAACAATTTGACAATTTGGAGAAGTCTTTCAATCGTTTCCTGGCCTATACTTTAAGTAGTGTGTGTGGTATCCGGGATACAGCTCATCTCTGTAGAGAGTTTGGAGAGGGCCACCCAAAGGTAAAGCCTGATCATATAAATATAATTTTGCTTCTTGAAGGCAACTGATGTAGTACTAAAATAAAGACAGTGGCAATGTATTCATGTATTAACAATATGAGTGAATACTTACAATTTTGAAACTACTGCTGCTAGGAACAGTGCAATGAAAGTGGTGTAACTGTTCATAACATATAATCATGATTAATAAATACGATAACAGTAATTGGTTCATCGTTTCTGTCATCGTGCAATTGTGCAGCTTAACTGTAAATGAACACAGAGGCATAAGAGGGAGGCGACAAGACTACACCTTCATTTCCAGGGAGAGCTGCTATCACTTCCAGATGCTGAGCCTGGAGCCTGCATGCCTGGGCAGGTGGGTTAATCAGATATTATGAAAAGCCACAGTACAGCACAGTAATAATCTCTATGTCAGCCTCTGGTCTTTAAGCCGTAAGACTCCACGGAGCCCAAACAAACGGCTGATTTTGGAGGGTGACAGTTCCAGAATCAGTAATCCAGATCAGGATGCGTCTCTGTTCAGTTCTTGAGCTGAATCCTGTTGTTCTGGATGAAAAGCCAAAACAAATCACATCTAAATCCACCGGCCTCTGTCCCTAAACCGAGATCAGGTTTACGTCATCCCTTGGCATTTAGCAGCTCGATTACAAAACAACAACAACCAGCTGATTGAGGACAACACCCGACTCATTTTGGACCGTTTTCAACTTTGTGAGACAAAATGGGCTTTCATCATCAGACTTTCGATGAAAACACTGCTTCAGGTTAACATACCTCAGAGATGACAGGCTTGCAGTAGCCAGCTCCGAACACAAGGTTCTCTACAGTCATGGCAGATGGGTCGCTAGCACTCTCTGGTGAGCCCTTCCCCAGCCAAGAGCCCTTCCCTGTACGTGCAAAGCTGCAGAGAGAACAGGGAGGACACATGCAGGGACAAACTGTGAGTGTGTATGTGTGTAAAGGGAGACAGATAAGCTGAAAGATGCGGGCTGCTACTATTCCAATCAATCAAGGACTGAAGTAATCTATGTAATGCATCGCTAAACACTGACTTTATGATATTGACAGCTGAATTCATCAGGTAAGTGTTTAGAAAAGTGTCCCGTCAAGCAGCTAATGGATACACTAATTGTGTCTGCCAAAACATACGGCTGGAAAAAGCTGCGCCAGCAGTTCCTTCACTTGACTTTATCTTCTCTTGTGGAAACGGATACAACTAGAATTTCAGATTCTCTCCAGTGTTAAGTTCCACAGTCAGTACTGTACAAGAAAACTTTACTAAGCCCCTACCGTTTTTACAAATGTAAAAGGGATTATTCTAATGAACTCAGGAGGCCTGTTCTGTGATTTTTTTGGCCTTTAATGCCTCTATTATTACATAGAGGACAGTGGATAGTGTCGGAAATAAGGGGAGGAGAGTGGGGATGACACACAGCATAGGGCCGAGGGTGGGAGTTAAACCCGGGGGCCGCTGCGTCAAGGACTGAGCCTCTGTACGTGGACCGTGCAATTTAACCGCTGAGCTAAACCGGCACCCGGCACCCGGGGGCTGAAGTAACCCCTGCTACCTTTATCCTAAATAAAGTTATATTTCCTAAACACATCAGTCCACTCATCTTAAATTTTCCCTTTTCCTTGTAACACTATGAGTGAAAAGATACTGTTTCAAAACGCGAACAAGTAGGCTATGTAAGCAAGCTCTAGATGGAAATGCAGACAAGCCAGAGACAGATTTGATAATGTTATCTTAATTAGCTAGCCAACTAAAGGTGATACTACCAGTAATCTGTTTCAAATTAGGTACCAGTGTTTTGTGATGTCTGGAATCATATCTCTTCAGAAAGCTATATTAATGCTTTCATGAATTCAAGGTCTGTCAACTGCAAATGGTTGCAAAGCTCCTCTAAACTCTACCTGATTAGCGGCTGATGTAAGGCAACCAGTGAAGCATGTATGGAGACAGAGATGACGGACAGGTGGAAGTAGTCGAACATGACGGGGATGTGGTGGTGGAGGCCTCTCCGCGGGTGGAAGTGGAGGCTGAGGGTCCGACTGCTGATCAGCGGGACAGTCGCTATCTCTGCCAGCCTGAGGAATGGAAGAAGAGCAACAAACTCTCATATCAGTCTCATATGACTCAGTGCTTCTTCCATTTTAACAGTTAAAAGGACACTTGACAATGGACAGAATAAAAGCAAGAAATAATAATGAAGAAAATGAAAATCAGGGTTATTCAAATCATCTGAAAGACAGTCAAACTGGGACTGTACACAGAGTTGTGGCTACAGAGTGCAGAAAAATTAAATGCAGCTTAAGGGATTTTGTTGCAAATTCTAAATAGGAATGCTTATTACATCTGAACCAGGACAACCTGTACTTTGGTACAGCAGAAAGCAGCTCTTTGTTTAAGGAGGTGTAGCTATCCCTGACATCTATTTGCCTTTTGCCAGACTCTTAAAAAGATGTCTGTGCTGCTCCAGGATAATCTAACATCATTCTGTATATCGCACTATGAAAGAAAGAGTTGAGGATAAAGAGTCTGAATCCTGACTGGAATGATAATAGAGACCTTGTGAAAACTTTAGAGAAATACAGACTCAGAGCAAAACTAACCAGTGCCCTTACTCCCGTACATATATAAAGAAGAAGAATTCACTTGTGTGGCGCATCCTATAATCACTCAGGTATGACAAAAACAGGGAATTTAGGGTTTAAACACATAAACAAAACACTAACTACTCACTAACATGCAGCTTCTAGTTGATACAAGAGCAGTGCCCCAACAAAACCATTATTGCTAATGCAAACTGCTAATCATTTGTCCTTTTATTTGTCTAAAACAGGCAGACAAATGACAGCAATCATGTTCTGCAAGCACAAAAGTGTTCAGGTGCTTAAAGAGATGGCTATGAGCCAAAGGACATAACAGCCCTTATTCATGCCTAGTTTGCATTCTCACTCTTGCATAAAAGCTACACCGAGGGAAAGTCTAGCATTCTGTCTTTTTGAAACACACACACATGCTCGTTGTTTCTCACACACTCATCTGAATCATTAATAAACATACTGTTGCTCATTGTCGGTGAAATGAAGATCCAGCTTCAACTGAAAGTCCACTTCACTCAAGGCTTCCTCCACCTGCAAAACATGTACATGTACGAACGTTAAAGCATGAAGACTTCCTTCTTCTAAAGCTTAAATTATAATGACATGTCAGTTAATTCATTTGATTTTTGTGCAGTAATTTGTTGTTTTTATGACGTCCTTGGACAGAACATATCCAACATTGTTACCCTTCACAATTCAGTGGCCGATTGTTCCCTGTAGGGAAGCATCTACGTTTTGAATCAATAAAGAAGATGAACAGCGATCATAACAAGGTTACCAACAAGGTTATGATGAAAATGTACAGTACTTTCGAAACCTTCTCACTCCCAAATCGTTAAATACTGAGCTTGATAAGTGAGTTAAAAATATGACTAAATATGATTTTCATTTATATAAATGTCTGTTAAGTCACTATCTATCGCAGAATGAGGTAACACAATGGTCATTGAGCCTATGGCCCACTGATGAAAGCCTTTGCATTTGCAGTATATAGTATTATTACAGACTGGGTGTCTGTGGCGTCTTTTGTGTGAAAAAATCACAAGCGGCGCCCAGTTAGCGATGCATTTTCCATCAGCCAGCAGTGGTTGGTCTGCCAGAGAGGGTATGTGGAGCTAAGCGACTGCTTTTCCGGTCTCTGCAAGTGTTGCGAGTAAACAGTAATCTACTGAACAAACAAAGAAAAGATGGATGATTACAGATACAACCTCAAAAATAACCGGCAAACCGTCTAAAAAGGAAAGCGACCGTCAGCGAGGAAAATAAAGAGTTACAACCGTGACAAAGGGTGCCAACCGTAGACGTCTGGTTATGTGGGATTAAAATAAAACACCATGTTCAGACCAGTACAGACTCCCATTTTTTCCTGTTTATTTTAAGATCAACACACTGAAATCTTGAAAAAAGAACACTTTTAATTAAGTAGTGTACAGTTACAGTTACGCTTCCTGTGGGCGAGGGCTCGCGCAGTTGACGGAAAAACGGATCACAAGTATTTGGGAACTGCAGGGCGTATATGAATACTGTTATTTGTAGCTAAGAGTATTATAAATTATGATTTAGTCTATTGAAAGTTATTTTAAATGAGATGTTTTGTTCTTTCTGTTGTTTCACAATGTAGTCCGGCATTTCTTTGAATCTGTTGTAGGTTAAACAGAATTAAATTACTCTTATGTTCAGTGTGTCACAGCTTATGGAAATAAAGCACCTCTTTATGTCTGAAGACAAAGTGGGAAATGAAAGGTAGGAGCCGACTACAAAGGCGGTGCCCCCTTTTGAAGATAGAGGTGCAGTGTTGCTTATTAAAAAGCAGGTTACGCAGTTGTTCCTCTTTCTCCTTACAGTCATAGTACACATGCACACTGTACAGTAAACATCCAAATCTTTGCAGTTCTGTCCCATATTGATGTTCTGATTGATTAAGCATACATACGGGTGTACACAGGGGAAATGAGGAGCTATTTTTGTCCATGCAATCTGTAGCTGTGAGCAGCAGATAACCTCCGAAGGTTAATGAGCAGAGAGCCTTCGGGAGCGCTTACAGCTGAAATCTGATACGCCTTAAAGCGTGTGTGTCGCTGAAACTCCACATGAATGTCGACATTTAATGAAATCTTCTAAAATTAGGAATCATGCAGAGTCGCAGTCGAAGTATCCGTACTCTGACTTAAGCAGGGATCCTTCAGCAGTAATCCACGCATCTAAACTGCATATGTCAGAGAGCAGCTGCGGCACAGGGTAATGTCAATGTGTGACACATGGCTATCATATGGATGATTAGCTCCGAGCAGGGCCATCTTAACTCCCACACATCTCAGCCTCGGGCCTGTCTCATGCTGTCACCGCTGATCAATTTGAGCTCCGGTGGCTCCCAACAACAAAAACAGGCAGAGTGGATTTTCGGGGTCGAGCCCTCAGTGAAATCGTGGAGGACAGTACATCAATAACTGTCTGGCGGGTTTACACGCCTGGTCATTTCAGCTGTACATGGGCCGTCTGGGGCACCGGCCATTTGCATTCATCTCAGATTGAAAGCACATTAATTCCAAGAGGCAAGTGGCTGAACTCAATTAGCTTCATTCTGTGTGCTTGTTTGACAATGCTGTTGTTTAGCAGGTAAAAAAAAACAGGTACAAAGTAACAAAGTACATCAACTTAAGTTATTACAAATGCGATGTGCTTGTAATCTTAATTTTTGAAAACATGTATTTGTATGAAAAACTTTCTCCAATATATCTATTTTATGGTTATAATGAATGTCTTTCCATATTTTTGAATCAGCCCTGTGACTGGTGACTACCCAGGGCGTATTCTGCCTCTACACCAAATGTCAGCTGGGATCGGATCCAGCCCCCTGTGACCCTCTAAGGACAGGTGGTACATATAATGAATGGATGGATAGTTAATTGTTACTTTCAGATGACGAGTTTACACACAAAAATATATTGTAATTTATGCATACCAAACAGTAAATAAAGTACTTAAAATTTTCCCACCTGGCCAACCACAGTATAATATTCATGTAATATATTAACATTAACAAAGATCCAAAAAACTAGAATGCCACTTGAGCCTTCTGCAGAGATATGCTTGTTCATGACTCAGATCTGCTAATAATGGATTGTTTGTGACTCGGATCAGGACCTGCTTTAAAATGAATGGGTTCTGTCTTGGCCCATTATACATCCTTCCACCAAGTGTCATGAAAACCTGGGCAGAAGATTTTTCCCAAGCCTGCAGAAAAACAAACACAAAAGCACTAAAAACACAACGTGCTTGGCGGATAGAATAACATTCCTTTTTTTTTTTTAAAGATTATTGTGGGCTATTTTTGCCTTTATTGATAGGACAGCTGAAGGGAGACAGGGCATATTGGGGGAAGAGAGTGGAGGATGTCATGCAGCGAGGCCAAGCTCGAGTATAAAACTGTGGCCGCTGCGTCAAGGACTGTAGCCCCTGTGAATGGGCCGCCTGCTCTATACTGAGCTAAACCAATGACTGTATATATAGATGGACGACGTGTCTCCATCTGCTCTCACTGTACAAAATTGAAGCCAAAGTAGCCCTTGTGATAGGCGCTGGCATCTTGCGATGGTGACGTCATTTGGAGCCAGAGTTGCGCAGTAGAGATCGGCGGGTGGAGCTGCCATAGCAACTTCCCCTAACCAAAACACACACTAAACTACCGGAAAAACCCAGCAAGAATCCCACATGCCTGCGTATTTAACAGCAGAACAACTTCTTTGTTTTGGTCTGAAGCAGGTGTTCACGGATATGGAAACTTCAATGACTGTAGTGATTGTTTTAGTTACGTTTCCTCTCGCTGTTCGTCCTCCACTCTGCTAATCCGGAACTTATCGGCTGCAGGAGCCGGATTTGTCAACAGTGCTGTCAATCATCATTTTTACAGCATCAAATAACTAATTGAAAATAAACTTTACTTGGACGTAAATCAGCATGATAAGAACTAACTATAATGACAGAAACCATGTTTGAGAAAAATATTTAGATTTTATAGTTTAACCCATGTCTCATCTGTTAACATGGAGGAGGCGGGCTTTATGACCTATACTGCAGCCAGTCAGCAGGGGGCGATAGAGATGTTTTGACTTCACTTTCAGGGAGCTGTCATGTCGTCCATCTTTTCGTACAGTCTATGAGCTAAACCTTGCACCCCTTGAATAACATAATTTTGACTGGGGCCTTGGTAGTTTCCAATACTTTACAAGTTCTCACATTTACATCACCAAGGATTACCAGAAAGGCCACTAAATGAATTGCTCGCTAGCTTTGGGAGATCAAGTTTAATCAAGCTTAGTCTTTAAGCGGCTAAATTTACAGCAACAGATTCATCGAGCTTGCATTAGTGGAGGTGTACTTAACATAAGTGTCCACTCAGTGACATTTAAAGCAACTTGCAGCTAATGCTAAAGCAGTACTACTATTATATTAATAGCATGATTATATAACTTATTCATCACATAGTTATGTTTCTGCTTTAATTAAACTGGCTTACATCTGTCTGTTATGAAAAGGGGAGTATTGTTTATGTGAGATGGAAGGAACAGGGACCAGAACCTTGTGTAGGAGGGAACAGTAGATGATACAATGCATTAATTAATGACCATTTAATTGAACTACTATACAGCTGCTTTATCTGTAATTATTCGTCACGCTTTTTACAGCCGGCTGCTGATAAAGTAGCAGCCAAATAGCGCTCCCTGTTCTTTCTTTTCCTTTTTTTATTCAACAGGAAGTGTGTGTGTGTGTGTGTGTGTGTGTGTGTGTGTGTGTGTGTGTGTGTGCGTGTGTGTGAACAGAAAATGTCACCAGCATGACTCACCCTCTCTCCGTCCAATAGAAGGTGGACTTTGAAGATCATACAGTCATTCACCGCAATTTCCTCATTTCTGTAAAGGATCTGAAAGATCCGGCTGAACACGGTGCCGTCGTAAACCCCCGCCGAGCTGAAGCTGCACTCTCCTGATGAGGGACACAACAACATGCACAATTATGATCACCTGACTCACTGAGCTGCAACAGTCGGTAATGTCACAACATGCTGAGCTTTTGCACAAGAAAGCATTTTCATTGATTAAACATTGTTTTCAGGAATACATTATTTTTAAGCCCTACACACGGGTCTGTATGTGACTGAGTGAGTGACGGTACTTTCAGAGCCGTAGAGAGAGAGAGTCGGGACACAACGGCGGATCATGGAGCATATTAGGCCTCCACTGACGAGACTTTCTGCCTATACAGCTCTGGATAGTAGGCGGGGCTGCTCCTCCGCTGTCCTCACCTACGTCCGCAACATGCACCTGCTTTCAAACAAGTTGCCATCGGCCTCATAAGGACAGTCTTCTGCCCACAAAAGCGCACATTCACCCGATGCGGTCTCTTACTAGGTTTTGGCCTGGTCTTGTTATATCCAGAAATAAAATTGTCCTTTCATTTGGCAGTTATACAACCTGATATTTGCAGTGTGTGCTCAGATTTGTGTATATGTACCCTGATTTGAGAATGCATAATGAGCTTGTTGTGAATGCGTGACCTGACATTTGCAATGTTTACTGAGATTGCTGAGGGATCTAAGTGTGTATATTGAGATCTGGAAACATGTGCCAAGATTTGTATCCAGATTTGAGAGTGTTACAAGCCTTGTCTCTTTAAACTCATTTTCTATGTCAGTGTTATTTACACGGTAAATCACCTTTGCCTAATCCATGCAAAAAAAAAACAAGATACAAAATTGAAAAAGTTATTGTTTAAAGGGTGTTATGAAGTCTTTGTGCCCTGCCCAGAAATAGTCTGGTCCATACTCTCTGTAAAACTGCAAATTAGTCATTTTAATTTTCCATTTCTGTGCAGATTAAACAATAATATATCATCTTTATAAGGGTGCTGAAGAGACGGCTATAGGCATCTATGTTATGTTAAGAAACAGCAAGTTTGGTTTTGCTTGGTTTGGTTTTCCATTTTTTGAGTCTTTATGCTAAGCTAAGATGCTGGCTGGAGCATACATGCATGAAAGTGTGTGTGATCTTTTCCTCTAGGCCGAGTTACTCTAGCTTAAAAAAGTCGGAATTGTTAAATTAACAATCTCAAACTTTTTTATTTAAATAAATGCCTTTTAAGTCACTATCTATCACCAAATGAGTTAACACAAGGGTGATTGAGCATATGGCCCACTGATGAAAGCATTTGCATTTGCAGTATTACAGACTGGGTGTCAGTGGCGAAATTCACGGAAAAATCACAAGCGGCACCCAGTTAGTGACGCGTTTTCCATCACCCAACAGTGGTTGGTCTGTCCTAGCCTAAACAGTAAACAGTAATCTATTATGCCTGAACAAACAAAGAAAAGATCGATGACTACAGATACAACTTCAAAAATAAGTGAAGATGCAAAGAAAAAGAAACAAATTCAATGCTCAGGTGAAGGCAAACAGTCTACAAAGGAAAGCAAGGGGAAAAAAGAGTTAGAACCACGACAAAGGGAGCCGTAGTCGTCTGGTTAAATTGGGAAGCGTGCTCCCATAATTACCAATAATTGCCAGTGGGAGGCGCTCAAGAGCACTGAACTGAAATATTCGAGATTGTATCTTTTACTGCAATTAAACTTCATTGCTATGGGATTGTCACAGCAGCAGAGTTAAAGCACACAATTTTTTCACATCAAGCTTTTTTTAAACTGATGACCAGCCGTTACCTTATGAGCTGTGTGTCGCCATCAAATTCTATTTGATCTCATCTCTTTAAACTGTAATGGGACAGAAGTCAGAACCAACATCTCTTTTGAGGAAATTGTTAACTTGCTGTCCTGTTTGCAATCAAAATCAGCCAATGAGCTAACAAGTTTGCTAACTGACAGTTAGCCACTCTCCCTCTTTATTGACTTTTATATCAAATCAAATGGGGGGACCAGGCCAGCTGGTGGGTCATGGTTATAGCTCGCCAGCTACAGCTATTCAACAACATGCCCTGTGAGTACAGTAACAACGACATCAAACATCTAGAACCAAATCATTCATGTTTGTGATCACACATATTTTTGTAGTACATATCTGAATTTTTGGTGTGAACAGGCCTTTATTAAGTAATTGGTTTACACTGTTGTACAACTATGGCTGCATTCATGCTGCAGCTAAAAGCGTCCCCCATGTGACACAGATCTGATTTTTTCAAATCAGTGTGAACAGCAAAAAGTTGCATGATGTCGCATTGTTTAAATTCGGAAATGGGCTACTTAAATATGTGGCACTAAATTGGAATTGGTCCGCATTGCTTTGGTAATGTGCCCATTTCCAGGAGTGCTTTTAAAGGAGAAGGCAGCTTGACCATGGAGGACGGCATGCAGCAGTAGAGAGAGTCATTTTCTGTTGATCTCTTACTTGGGTCACATTCAAAAATAGATCTGAACAGTGACCCCCCAAAAATCAGATATGAACTCCGGAATTGAGCATGAAGGCCTGCAGAATGAATGCAGGTGTTTCCTGGTAAGCATGGTCAGGAGTGTAAATTGGTATTAAAAAACCAGCACGGGAGGAAATGTTACCCTTGATTCCTTGCATAGAAATAAGAGGACATATTTATGCATCAACTCTCTGTGTCTGATAATTGGGACCCCTGGTGTTTCGATTGTTGACATCTCCCATGTTGGAGCACTTTCGTGTTCAATATGATTGCTGTTCACTTTTGCTACTAGCAATCCTCCCTGGCAGAACTGCAGTCCAGCTGCGAGCCATGAGAGGTCTTTGACATCGCCTGCTGAGGTGGTGCTCTTTTCCGTCTCAGTCTTGCTCTCCCTCTCTCAGCAGGCCTCCTCCTGATAATGCTGTCACTACTTGCAGCATCAAGCGGCCACAGCCAGGATGACGGATGTGCGGGAGCGTGACTGTTGTCAAAGACTTGGTGGATGTGTGACAGAGGCAGCGTAATCCCTGCGGATATGTGCTGTATGTGGAGGGAGTTGTATCTCTGTGTCAGCATTGTCTCCGCACAGTGAGACAAATGTGATCTTTATGTTTCCAACTTTTCTCCCTGTGTTTGTTTGGGTTTCTGCCCTCTGTCCAAAGACACAGGAGTTAGGTGGATTAGAGACTCTAAGCGGTGCGCAGGAATTACCATAAATGATTTTCTATTTGTGTTTGACCTGTGAAGGACTCCCCCAGGTGCCTCCATGCCCTCTCTCCTCTGCTATGTGGCTCTTCAGTGGACCCAAAGTCTCTTAACCTTAAAGCTGGAGCTGCTGTAGTTGCCCTCATGCTTTCTCACACTCACACACTGTTCTTTCTTTTAATGCCGGTTTGTTAAACAGGGTTGATTCAACATTACACTATGTACCAAGTGAAAAAGCTTGATGAGATCTGGCCTCTGACATTCACTACAATGCTATTTGCAGTGAATTTCTTACAGACCTTTTTTAATGGTTGTCATCAGGTGTGTTTTGTGGGTGGAGCCATATTAGTTGCAGAGAGTGACAGCAACAGAATCCAATTTACAAAATAGAAATATAGATCATCCAGACGCTTTCTCCATAATTACAATGTTAGCCAGCTGAATACAGGTTTTTTTTTACAGTAAGACGCTCACCCTTAGCATTGGCATTGGCATTTTTTTCCATTTGCGCAGGCTGTCAGCCAAATGACTAGACTTTAAAACATTTACAGACGGGTCTTTTGCATTGTTTCATGTAGGGATGCACCGATACCAGTATCGAGTATCGGGCAGTATCGGAGCTAAAGTACTTGTACTCGTAAAACTACGACGAATACCTCACCTGAACACCACTTTACGGCTTGGAGTTTGCCTCCCGCAGAGTTGAGTGTTAAAATGGCAGCAACAGTTGCAGTTGCAGCATTATTTCTATTTACTTTGTTACAGTCAGAAAGTGAGGAACATCTGATGAAAATTAGACATGTTTTTAAAGTCATTATGAGCAGTGTAATGATATTATTAAGTACTCATGTTGCTTGAACACCATGTAAACCAATATTACAGTGCACCACTGAATTGACATCACATTAATCTCTATTTATAGATTCTACATAGAAATGTACAATCTGTAGGCTGGGACGCGTTTGTTGTATGCTTGTAGAGTAATATTGACCAATCACGTATCAGCAGGCTGCGGCGTATGCAGGAAAAACAGTCTGTGTGGAGAGCAAAAGCAGACAGAACGTAATGTGCCGTAATGACATCCCGCCTTCTCAGCGGTCATCTGATAATGATTTAGCTTCTTATTAATCTCAATAAACATCTGCAGCAAGTTCAGCTAACAATCCATTCTAGATCAAAAATTCAACTTGAGATAAATTCCCTGACGTGGTGTCACGAAAGCTGTGTAGAAAGCGTTCCCGACTTCCTCGAATGCGTCAGATCGATACGACTTCCGTTCAGCAAACAAGCATTTTAAAAGTAGTTTTCTTCTCCTCTTGAGGACAGACCTAACAAAGCTTCATTTTGGCTTTTTACTAATCTGCATCATGATGTTGAAATTTAGACAAAGGTAAGACCTGTTGATTAAAGTAAATCACAAGAAAAATGGGTTGTTTTACTGTAAACAATGCAGCATGGAAAAAGGAAGTCTTGACATGTTCACTGTTTTCCCCCAAGGCTGGATCGTCGTCAGACTATAGCTGATGGGATCCAGGATTGGCAAATTAACCTTTATCACACCTGACCTCTCATTGTAGCATGAAGAGAGGCACCACGGTAAAAGAAATACCATTTCTACACCATGCATTCCCAGGAAAATTAAGCCCATCATGTTCTGGTTATTGCACTTGTTTTAAAGAGCTTACAAGTATTTAAAGACAGTTGCCCTTAAAGCTCTAAATCTATAGAAATATTCCAGTTATAATCTCACGATGACAATAATAAAAATACGTATATGGTAAGTCAGATTTATGGAATAAAGAAATAAAAGCTAGTAAGTCACAGTGATGGTTTTTTAATAATCATTGTGGCATGAGGATATTTAAAGCAATTGCCCAAACATGTATTTATTCAATCACCTGAATGAAAGCTGAATCAGAAATGGTCTCTAAATGTTAAAGTATGATTTCCATGCTCTTTGTGTTGTTCTTGTTGGACATAAATGTGACTAGAACTCATTTTAGTTATCCCATTCATGTTACAGTAAGCCAAACCATTTGAAATACATCAAACCAACACAGTTCTGACACTTTGTATACTACAGTTCTCCCAGGTGCTGGGGAGTTATCACATCCTGCACATTAAAACCTGCTGAAATGCCCCTAAGCTTTAGCCACAGCGATTCTGTGCTGGAAATAATCTGCTTACAGCCGCAGGGGCTCTACATCTGCTTCATGAGAGTGTATGTGCCCATCACTCCATATCAGTAAAACACACACAACTCTCCACACAGAATAGCTCATCATGACACTAATATGAGGGAGTATCTTAGTCCTTGCAGTCGGAGACACCTTAAACAGCAATCCAATTTTTCCAGGTAGCGTTCTGACTCCAAAATCACCACGTTACTGTGCGTGAATCACAGTCATTAAATGCTTCAGCTGAGTGTGCGGCACAATTCATTTGTCTGAAGGGCACAGACAATTGGAATGTCAAGCATATACTTTCACAGAGAACACGGTGAGGGATTATTTCCTGTGTCTTTGTATGATGGATGTTTTTTCCTCCTGCTGGCTGGTGCAGCCATGCTCAGGATCCAGCCTGCGAGGTGTAGAGGCTTAATACATGACCTTGCTGAAGGAGCTGCAGGGGTAGGGGAAGGGAGGGGAGGGCTGCAGCCTTCCAATTACAATATGGATACACTCTTCACTGTAATGTAAACTGCTGCAGTGTTCCCCGTTTAGCACACATGCTACTGCCTTTTAAAATGTATTGTAGTCAATGGAGAAGATTTGGGCTGCAGTTCTGTAGAGCAGCACAAACAGTTACAGTTGGATAGCCTAGCTTAGCATAAAGACTAAAAGGAGGTGAAACTGTTTTCTGTCCACTGTAAGAAAAACAATGCCTACCACACTACAAAGCTAACTTATTACCAAATGTATCACATTATATTGTCACTCCACCCAAAAGCTGTTCACCAAGATAAATAAACACACTATAAAAAACGCAAATGTGTCATTCTTTGATTTCTGTTTCAGTATGGGCATTGAGCATTATGTTTAAATACATCCCTGTAACAAAATGCTCTGTAGTGCCTTCCTTGGTATTTCTTGTTATAGTGACGTAATTTCTTGGAGTGTATTCAAATTTCTCACATCCATAGAATCTGTACGACCTATGCTAAACGGTTTGGTATGTGAATAAACCCTAAAAATGGATGAAAGTATTCTAATAGTGCCATCAATTAAAAAAATACAAATATCTGACATGATTTTTCACAAAATATTTCTAAATAAACAGACAAAACATTCTTTAAGTAGAGGCTAGATCAAAACACAATAAACCCAATAAGTTAATTGTTTTCAGCTCTTAGTTTGAGAGAGATGACATTTTTTATGAGCAAAATGCAAAAGCTTTTTTATAGATTTGTCTGCCAGATTAAGTAATTTGTGTTACTTGTGCTCTAGCTTTTGTACTTTTGTCTATTTAAACAGGATAATGCAAACAATGTTCTCTGACGGGGGCAAAGGAAGATCATTATTTGCATAGGGTTAAATAAAAGACACACTGGGCCCTATTTAGACGGCGGAAGGCGCTAAGTGATTTAGGGCGTGTGTGATGCACTTTTGCTAGTTACACGCCACACAATCTGGGTGCAAACCGAGGCGCAAGGTGCAAAGATGCTGGTTTAAGTCCATGGATTATTCATAGGCGTGTTTTCGGCATAACATGAATCAAACCAATCAGAGTGTCAGCTCATTCCCTTTAAGAGCCCAGTGTGCATCCAGGCAGGCGTGGTACTATTTACACAGCGAATTTCTGTCATTCTTCTTATATAAACTGGACCCCAATCCCATATTTAACCTTCTTCTTTCCACTGTGTCCTTGAACACGCAGAAAAAAAAACACAGGTCACTGTGCGATACATGTTGAAGCGCGGATTGATTTTAAAGCCACTGAAGCGATCCCACTGCCCAGCAGAAACGAAATGAAAAGAGACGTACATTTACGCACGAGGCACAGCATTAATGATTTAAATCTCCACACGGGCAGGATCTTATGTTTATTAAAGTTCTGTGTGCTGACCATCAAAGGAAGGTAGGCTTTAAATGTTTATTTACTTATTGTCGCTGCTGGATCACATGGCTGTATTCTCGTGCATGCATAATTGGCATTGGACAGTGTTTTAATATATGAGGGCACGATTGTCGGTTCCAATCGGTGAGCTTGTCCACGTCTTCCTGCAAACACTGCTTTTTCCTTATGAGTCAAAGCGCTGCTGTGCGTCTCTGTGTGAGTGACAAGCAGACTTGTGTTGTAAACTCGCAGATGTATGTCCATACAGACTTTAGACCAGGTTTTTGTTGGTCTAAGGCGCGGTCGCTTTGTGTCCTCTAGATAGAAACGGGCACCCGTTTGCCTGACCCAACTTCATATCAAAACCAACACACCCTCAATGGTGGCGCAAGATCACGTGAGCGCTGGGCATGAAAATGTCAACCGCGCCGGGTGGACGAGAGGGCCCTTAGTGTCTTAATTCAGAAGCTTTTTAGCATATGTTGCCATAAAAGGTTAGGAGGCTTTTTTTGCATCTTGCAGGGCCAGGCTAGCTGTTTACCCCTGCGTCCATGCTTCAAGTTTGGCAAGGGGCAGAGCCTGGAAGCAGTCTGGGTGACGTCCTGATTTCAACTCAAACTTAATCTGCATACGCACGCTACACAAACACTTGTGGGTCGGAAAGTCAGAGCACAGAGCTGATTCTTAGATTCTTCATAGAGCTGAGGGGAAAGCAGAGTTTATCACTCTAATGAGCCCTTTCACAAACAAGTGCACATAACAAAAAGCAAATAAGCATATTTCCAAAAGTGTTATTTCTGTCGCAGTATTTAGCTGAATGTGTAACTGACTGCACACAGGCTGCATTATTGTAACAGTGTTAAGAGTCTGAAAATATTATATTGCATTATGCTGTTTGTCTCTATATGCAAACACTGGACCTGCAATGTAAACTCTGTTTCACTGAAGCCTCCTCCAACTGAACTAAGCTCTATCTTCTTTTTCTCAACTCCCATCATGTAAAACTGCACCTCCAGGATTTAGCATGCTTAAAATAGACTATTGAGAGCAAGACTACTGAACTGCTATTTTTATCATTTCCATTGCCATGTATTATATTTGAACCATTGAGGATTTCTCTCCATCTAATAACTAATGAGGTGTATGAAATAATCTTCCCTGCTGGTATTTCCATCACTGTGTTTCCGGAGAAAACACTCAAAATGACATGAATCACTGTCACATCTTAGACACATCGCCTTCTCAATCAGCAATGTCCTTGCAAACACAAATGTCACATACACATACACACACACAAATGCCACAGTGGTTCTGCTATAGCTGTGAGAACATTTAAATGGACACATTATCTCCCTTTTGACATTTACCACAGCCATAGAAGCTTCATGCCATAAAACAAAGTTTCAATATCACCTGAAATCACTCAGGTATAAATGTCTCTTAAGAGCAGTGGGTCGCACCGTCAGCGAAAAGTCCCCTAAAGTACAGATAGATCAGACCACTTAATCACACACACAAAAAAATACATTTATAGCTGTAACAATATTTAAATGGACACACTATCTCCCTTGTGCCTTTAACCACAACTGTAGAAGTGGCATGCCTGAAACTTGAGCCTGAAATCACTCAGGATCTTAATGTCTTTGCAATCTAAAATGTCCTCTTAAGAGAAGTGTGTCGTACAGTCAGGAGCATGTCCTCACAAGTACCGCTAAATCAGACCATGTAATCACACTTGCACACACACACACACACACACACACACACACAGTGCTCCAGTCATGAGCTAAAAATAGCCTTATTACTGTGAATCAGTATTGCCAGTGAGCAGCTTTCTGCATTGCCAGAAATTCAGATTTGAAGGCTTGGGTAAATTCAGAAACACTGTGTCACAACTTATGAATACAAAAGAGGACACGACATGTGAGGGATCTTTTGTGGTATAAACAAGGGCTGGAAGATAAATCGTTTAACCATTGAACTTGCAATGTGTGCATGTGCAGTAGTCACATTGCAGGAAGTGCGCTGTCAAGCAAATGACCTGTCACTGTTGTGGGACGAATAACGGATTATCTTATCTTATCTTAAAACGAAAGCTTGCCAGTTTCTTGTCTTCCAAGACTAATCTACGAGAAAATTCCATCTCATTCGTGTGCAGCCCTTCACCAGAGCATAGAGTGGACCACTGTGCAATAGAGTCTGAGGAGTCTGAGTGTCACCTGCCTTTAAACTGTTAACAAGCACACAATGCTGCTGCTGTCACAGATAATGTCAGCGGCATTATCGAGGCAGGCTTTCGGTTTTGCAAGGCGGCTTTTGACTCTACTCCCGCTATCAGCGACGCTGGTTAACACTGTAGCTAACTATGCGGGCTGTCAACAGAGCGGACGTGCCGCGGAGTGTTTACTTTTAGCGGATACACCAGATGGTGAGCTTTCATTTCAAAAAGTAACTGTCACGGGGCTGATCACGCAGATTCAACATACACTTGAACATCATTAGAAATGTTTGATGGCATATAAGTAAGACAACTGCAACACATGAGTCTGTGCCGCTTTTCTGGTCCGTCAATGAGCCCTCGCCCACAGGAAGCGTGTCTGGTCCGCAGCGCAGCGGAGCGCTGGCCCAAGCAGCTGGATTCGCGAGATCACCAGATCGCGGGAGGGCTACATTATCGCGCGAGAATTGAGAAATCAGGCGATAACATCAATGTTAGCAGAGCAACACACAAACTACAGTTCAGTTTGCACATCCAAGGTTGATTATCTGCTCATTTGGAAATCATTTCGTGATTTTTGTGCTTCTACCATTGAGGAGTACACTACTTAATTAAAAGTGTTCTTTTTTCGAGATTTCAGTGCGTTGATCTTAAAAGAAACGGGAAAAAACGGGAGTCTGTACTGGTCTGAACATGTGTTTTATTTTGAAATGACCAGATGCTGTATGCTGCTTTCGTGTGTGACTTCCTGTTTGGAACGATCTGCTCTGTTGAGCTTGACGCGTGTTTGAAGCGGCCTCCGTCAAAAATAGACCCGGCGCATATCTTTAGCGGAGCAGAGCGGAGACACGCTTCTGGGCCCGCGGCACGTGCTGTGGAATCACAAGCATTGACTTGAATGGGCGCGATCGACTCCGGAGGTCGCGGCGCAGACGGAATGCGCCGGAGACGGATCCTGTGGAATCGAAGGGTTAGCGCCCATGGGCGTGTTGGTCTGATGAGGTGCTGAGGTGTGGTCGCAGGACTATCTTGAGGACGCAGAAAGTGACTGACCAACAAAAACCTGGTCTAGTTTTGGAGCAGTCTGTCTCTGCTATTTAAAGGGCGCATCATGGGCATACATTGGCGAGTTTACAACATGCAAGTCTTTGCTTGCCACTCACATGGGGGTGCACAGCAGTGCTTTGACTCATAAGGAAAAAACGGTGTATTTGCAGATACAGTGAAATAACGTTGATTATGGGACAGAGGACTGTGAGACACGCGCTCTTTCTAATGCATGCAGAAACAGACACACACTCACATGCAACTAAGAGGTCGATTAATTATAATCCTATAATCATTTTCATTTCTGCTGGGCAGTGCGATCACTTCAGTGGCTTTAACATCAGTCCGTGCTTCGACATACAGTATATTGTACAGTTACTATACCTGTGTTTGTTCTGCATGTGCAGGGGCACAGTGGAAGGAAAGAAGTGAAATATGCTGGCCTGAGCCCAGTTTTTATACGAATGACTGAAATCCGCCGTGTAAATAGCAACACGCCTGCCTGCAGGTGCCCCTGGCTCTTAAAGGGAATGAGAGCTGACACTCTGATTGGTTTGATTCATGTTATGCCAAAACACACCTATGATAATCCAGGGACTTAAGCCAACCTCTTTGCGCCTTGCGCCTCGGTTTGCACCCAGATTGTGCGCCGACTAACTAGCAAAAGTGGGTTGGACATGCTGTACACACTGTATAAATAAAAGTGTAGTTTTAAATAGGATTAGTCTAGTTGGTTGCATGTTTTGCTTCTGGTTATCTGCGATATCTTAGTCAAAAACAAACCTCCGAATAAAGAATTTAATTTTAAAATGTGTGCAACTTAAATGTTCCAGCCACTAATGATGTTAGTTTTCTTTGAAGTGCGTTTCAAAATTGGACGTTCTTTATGCTGTATGCTGCTTCATCCCTTCTCTGTCACATTCAGCCGCCATTTCTCATTATAAAACAGAAGGGAAATGGTCCTCCTGCAGCACAACAATTCCAATAGAGTATTATCTAATTCACAATGTGCAAATACCTTGAGACACAGCAGAGAAAGGGCAGACCGCCCAGAATTAATCAGAAAAATGACACTGGCTTTCAGTCAGCTGAAACTGATTTACATTTAAAACAAGTTAAATCATCTTGTTCCCATTTGGTTTTTGAAGATATTAGAGATGCAACATTTTCTGCAGAGTGAGTCAGTCAGTTTTTAACCCAAAGACAGCCAAGTGTCCTAAATCACTGAGACAAGGTACAGCATAAAAATCCCCAGACACCACTCTCATTCCCTGATGCAGAACTCAAAAGGCTGGGACTAAATCGGGAGAACATAAATAGAATTACTTACTGTGCACAGTTACTTGTTTAAAAAATCAATTCAGGTATTTTTATTCTCTTGCTTTTATCTAAAATGAAAACGAAAGATTATGCTGCATGCTGAAATCCTCTAAAACTCAATAAGCAGATGTCATAATACATGGGTGTTTTCTTTTCCTCTGGTATCTGTAGATCATGTCACATCAGGATCATAGTCACGTCTCTAAGGGAAGGTCCTTTGAATCCACGAATGATTGATATACAGCTATGACATGAAGGAACACATCTCTGAGTATGATCCAGACAGGTGTAAAGATGTTAATATTCCACATTCACAAAACACTGTAAAATGATGTTCGCTGCTCCAGGAGAGGAACAGAATAAGAGAATCCCTGTACTGCCGTGTATGTTAACTTCAAAGACAAGCATAAACCACAGATGAATGTTATTCAGTTCCCTGTGTGGAGGGAGTTTTTCTCACACTCAGTCCCCTGTGGACATGGGTGAAACACAACCTGTTCAAACAAGATCTGAACTGCAGGATAAAGCTTTTATCATAGTTTGTCAATATTTAAGGCGCATGATGCAAAATGACAACAAAGAGATGCAAATTGAGTACAAAGATACACAAGAGACAGCTTTCAGTCTGGGTGTCAGCGTTTAGCATTTCTGTTCCCAGGTAGGGGCTCGTTGTTTAAATATCATTTTATGACTGAATATGACTTGTAACCTCCCCACAATTGCTTCAAAGTAATTGGTGTTTTCTGCACAAATGCATCAGCCCGCTAATTCATCCAACGCAGTGCAAAAACAGAATACTACTACTGAGAACCAAAAAAGCAAATTGGGAGCTTGGGGAACGAGGTGCTGTGAGTCCATGTGGTATCTAAAAATATTATGTGTGTGAGTGTGTGCGCGCGCCTGCATGCGTCCGTGCGCGATGGTGTATAGTAAACACCACTTCCTCTTACCTGCATTGTCTTGTGTTGTCGCTATCAACCTGTGGGGCACTCGAGGCGAGACCTTCAACCCTGCTCGCACCTGATAGAACCTGAGGGGGACACAACAAACACAACAGTCACACAACTGTGCTGAATATATTTAAAGAGTTGGGACCGGATGGCCGAGAGCTATCAAGAAATGTATGCTATGAATAGTAAGAAAGGAAAGGCAAATACAGTTTTCTAACCTCACAGTAAAACACTGTAAATAACCCATTTATGTTTTATGAGATTGCCTCATAAAACTATGATTTGTGATGCTTTTATCTTGCCCTTTTTATTTTGACACCACTCAAACAGACCGCCTGCCAAACAGAAAAGTAACGCGGGTGAGGAAAAAACGCTTTCATGTGGGGCTCTGGTTTAGCTCAGTTGGGAGAGCAGGCGCTCCTTCTCCAGAGGCAAAGGCTCTAATCCGACTCGCCAATCCGACCCTTTGGTGCATGTCTACTGCACTCTCTTATCCCCATGTCTATTTCACCATTTCACTGTTTCACATGGAGCAAACGGTTTCATGTCTTAGCAACCCCCGGAGAGGCATTGTTTCTGCATGAATATTGCTCTATGTTTGAATATGGTCTGTTAAATTAGCAGTTGAAATGAGTAAGCCAGTTTGTTGCGTTTAAGATATTTTTCTATTTTTGATGTTTTGTAAAGCAGCGCTCACATTGGAATTTGCAATAAATCATGTGTCTGTCCATCTTTAAGAGGGACATGCTGTACACTCACTGCTGTTTCCCATATATATTGCATCAAGAGTACAGGTAATTAATAACAAAAGTAAGACAGCTAGTTAGCTTGATACCAGCTTTATTTTCAAAATGTTTTTAGGTATTTTAGGTACTGACATTGTTGGCATGACCTTAAAGACACTTGTGGCTGTATCGTTGCCTTTCTGCTTCGTTTAGTGTGTCCTTAGTGAGGTCAAACCGACGGTTGTGGGAATACAGGATGTTCTGTTTCAGCATTAACAAGACAGTTTTATGACAATGTCTTGACGGTTGCAGCTTTTGTGCTGTTCATGGCATGGATGAGTTATTAAAAAATTCAACTAAACTATTAAAGGATGATGGACAAATCATTATAAATAATTAAAAAAAGACGTAATAATGCTCCTCTGTTCAAAGTGTTTTATGGTATCAGATCAGCAATGGTGCTACAACTCTACAATAGTGGCAAATCTAATGTGGTGTTAAAATGTAGATCCATGTTAGTTATGACAGCTTCAAAAGTAAATGGATCTTGAAATAAATTAGAATATCCTAACCGTCTATATTGAAAGAAGAGTTATATAAAATGTAAAACCACATAGACTTAGTGACTTAAACAAGGATGATTTATGTGACATCCCCGACTACAGGCAGCAATGGAAAACATGCCTTTGAAAAGGTCACTTTGACAGTTCAAGTCGACGCAGCTTTGTGTAAAAGCACATCTCATCTCTCTGGGGACACATTGGCAGCCTGAGAGACCAGAGCGTGGCTGTGAACACAGCCATCACAACAGTGTGTTAGCGACAGCGCTCTGGAAGATGGAGGCTCGACAGAGAAGAGCACGGAAAAGGTTTTGAGGGTCGATAAATAAATAAGAGTTGTTTACAGGATGAAATAGGTCAAGTCAATGGACAGTAAGCGGTCAGGAGCTGATGCGCCTCCTCTTACTTCAGAGATTTTTAGATTTGATGCTCAATGTTTTATATCGAATATACTGCACTGGCTTTTAGGTTTAAGAGGCTAAAAAAGGCTTGAGGACAAAGGAAGTTGTTAAAACAATTGAACAATTGGAATAAATTGAATAAAGTAAATGCAGCTGTGTTTTAATTTGGGTTTCTGAATCAATTCAAGACTCAAACTTTGCCTCCATCAGTCAAATGCAAGTGTCCTATTTATTACCATCGCCATCTTTCCAAATCAAATACATACTTCATCTGTATTTGAATGCAATCAGTGTATGACTGGGCCCATCAAAGTGTCCAGCTGTGTGGCCTCAAGTCTCGTACAAGGATTTGTATTGATTTCAGCAATTACACTGCTTCATATTGAGATGCAGATGTCCTGGTAACTAAACTAGTTTCATTCCACTGTGCCTCATCTTTACAAAGGGATCCAAGTATATTTGGTGTCTACATCAGATATCTGCTGCAGTGAGGACACTTATAAAAACAGACATATTACAGTGCACTCAGATGAAGGGATTACCATGATAAAGCTTTAGCCCATCCCTTTTAGAGAGGAAACATCATTTTGATAAAGCCGGTGTTTCAGCGAATCAGAGGGCCACCAGATGAGAGGCTTTAATCTTCCAGCAGACACATGGATAAACATGACCCTTTTTTGGCCTAAAAACTAGACCCGACTGGAGGTATAAATTTTAGGTCCCTATGTAGACGAGGAAGGCGAACAGTCTAAAGCACATGCCGCTAAGTGATTTAGGGCGTGTCTGACGCACTTTTGCTAGTTAGACGGCACACATTCTGGCCGCAAACTGAGGCACAAGGTGCAAAGAGGATGGCTTAAGTCCCTGGATTATTCATAGGCGTGTTTTCGGCATAACATGAATCAAACCAATCAGAGTGTCAGCTCTCATTCCCTTTAAGAGCCCGGTGCGCCCGCAGGCAGGCGTGTTGCTATTTACACGGCACATTTCAGTCTATCTACTTATATTCAATTCATTTCTTTCTCAGATCACTGTACGATACATGTTGAAGCACGTATTGATGTTAAAGCCACTGAAGCGATCCCACTGCCCAGCAGAAACGAAAATGAAAAGAGGCACGATCTGTACATTTACGCAAGAGGCATAGCATTAATGATTTAAATCTCCAGGCGGACAGGATCTTATGTTTATTAAAGTTCTGCATACTGACCATCAAAGAAAGGTTGGCTTTAAATGTTTATTTACTTATTGTTGCTGCTGGATCACATGGCTGTGTTGTCTCCTGCGTGCATAATTGGCATTGGACAGTGTTTTAATATCTGTGGGCACGGTTGGTGCCACAGGTAGTTACGTTGCGTGTTTGAGTGTGTCTCGGTTTCTGCTGTATTATAGAGATTGTGCGTCAGAATGGCCGCGCATTTTGGAGAGCTTTGTGTCGGCCTCTGTAGTTTTTGGCCCATGTGTGGCTCAAGCAGGAATCTCCCTGAGGTGAAAGAGGTGTGTGAAACAGTGGTGAGCCTGTCCTTGTCTTCCTGCACTTCTCAGCAGATCGGTAATAAACCGGAAGCAGTATCATGATTTAAGGAGACGAGGGAAACAAAAGTCCCTGTCCCAAAAGTTCTGTCCCATAAACAACATTTTTTCACTGTATCAGCAAACACTACTTTTTCCTTATGAGTCAAAGCGCTGCTGTGCATCCCTGTGTGAGTGACAAGCACAGACTTGTGTTGTGAACTCACCAGTGTACACACAGACTGCGGCCACGTTGTGTAAATAGCAAGTTATCTTGCGCCACCATTAGCAGCCATGGGCATGTTGGTTGAAATGAGGTGTGGTCAGGCTAACAGGTGGCGCGTTGCTATCTAGAGGACGCAGAAAACGACTGAGCCATAGACTTTAGACCAGGTTTTTGTTGGTCAATTTGTGATAGCAACGCGCCACCTGTTAGCCTGACCACACCTCATTTCAACCAACATGCCCATGGCTGCTAACGGTGGCGCAAGATAACTTGCTATTTACACAACGTGGGCGCTGGGTGTGAAAATGACGACTGCGCCAGGTGGAAGATAGCAATGACACTTGCGCTGAGCGCTTTTTATCGGTACAGCCAATAACATTCAAATCTGTTGTTTCTATTTATAAATATGTTAAATATCTTACCAATAGGTCAAGGGATCTAAAAGCAGATGAATGGATTGTTTTATACTTTATAGAGCTGATTATTTTAGGTATACATTTGTAGAGGTGAATTATGTGCAGGTTTTTAATAACAGAAACAGAAATTATCTGGAGACAAAATGTTTCCTCAAGCTTTCTTGTATGTCTTAAATTGCCTAAAAGAGCACATTATCTTGCATCATTATCTAGTTTTACATGCTCCTGTTTTCCTTGGTGTCTGTTCTGATACTATTGCTATTTAGATTTAAATCAATACAATTAATACATTTATTATTTAATAAATATAATGATGTCATTTTAAGTGATCTTTTTTGTTTTTTCAACATTTAGGTGTAAATTAATGTTTCTCAAAGTGCAGTTATGTAGCTTAAGGTTTAGTTATGCTAGCAGAGGGCGTTTGTAATCCAGCAGCTAATCTCTATTACAGATTCTTCATAGAAATGTAGAATCTGTGTTCTGGTTTCCTTTTGTAGCACACTTGTCCGAGTAGTATTGGCCAATCATGTATCAGCAGGCTGCGGCATATGCAGGGAAAACAGTCCATGAGGAGAGCAACAGCAGGCGGAACGTAATGCACCGTGATGACATCCAGGCTCCCATCAGCGGCAGACATCTGCATGCTAACAGAACGAACAGAACAGAAATGATCGATCCGACCTCCACTCAACAAACGAGCATTTTAAAACTTTTCTTCTCTTGAGGACAGACCTGACAAAGCTTCATTTATACTTTTTACTAATCTGCATCATGATGCCCCAGCATGTTCACAGGTGTCCCCAGAGGCTATATCGTCGTCAGACGATAGCCTCTGCGTTAACATGACAGGTCTTTAGCTTGAGCGGTCTAGATGGTCAAATCATCTTCATCCATCTTTCTCTATATTTTCATATCACGGCGCATGTGTGTAATATGTTTCACAATTTTGTATTCATTTAAAGGCATGATGTGTATAATAGCTAAAACATTCAAACCAATCTAAATATTAAGTTACTCTTACTTGATCTGCAAAGATGTTGAAAACAGGGATGTTTTGTCATGCTTATACTGAACCAGCTATTTGAGATTTAGTCTTAGTCTTCAGATGACAATGTTTATTAGTTTTGGTCACATTTTAGTCACTTTTACCCTTTATAGTTTTAGTTTAGAGTTAGTCGATCAATGCGTGTGCTGTGGGAGCAAAAGTCACTTGCTGTGAGTTCTCATACATTGTCGGCTTTGTCATGTCCAGTTTTTAAACCATTAGACTGAACTATGTTATGTATCTGACAACTTTAAGTTTTCGAATAGAATTTAATTCAGTCTTTTTGTTTAGTTAAGGCACATTTTTAACATAGAAAAAAAACAGCTACTATTGACAAACATTTTAGTGTGTGGATCCCTTGTTAGCAGGCGACGTGCATATGTCCCCGCTGAGTTGCCATCTGTGAAGCCAGGTAATATAAACAAACATCATGGCTCCGGAAATGTGATGTCTGCAGAGATAATTGCTTACCCTCTTTGAAAGAGATCCACATTGTGAAACTTGTGCAGCTCTACAGAAAACTCCAGTGTTCCCTGTACTTCAGACATGATATAGACCCGCTCATCACCTGCCAGAAGAGAAGACATTGGGTAAATATAACAGAACAGACAAACGAGCCCGATAAGACTAATGATGACATTTCTCAAACTAGTTCTCATATTTTATCTCTTCTGTTTGCAAAGGTGATGTGACTCATACAGTCCAGTGTGGAGATAGGACTGTATAATACCGAGGGACACACCTCAGTCTGAATATAGTTACCAACATCACTGTTCAGGTAATCTATAGGTGTTTCAGAGTAAAAGCACTGCTGTGTGCAGCTGGAAACTCTTCTCTGAGTTTGTATCTGTCTTCATAAATGACGCTGTGAGATGATTTAAGTTCAGCTTCTATTGCTGTGAACATTGTTATTATTACCTGTATAATTAATAGGGTGTGATCTGTGCACTGTATAGTTTAACGCGTTGCCCTTTAATTGAATGTCAAACACGTAGGACACCTACTATTAAAATCTGCCTATATCAAAACACATGATGAGAAACTAAACTAAATGTACACATGCAGTTATTAGCCCTTAGCTTTAGGGCTTCAACTCAGTGTTTTATTATATTTGCCAGTGTCTATAACGACATAGCACCATATAATTGAAAATCGAGGTCTCTAAAATCTGTGCTCAACATATCCCAGGCTGAGGTTCAGTTCAGACCAATATGTGGATTAGCAGCTCGATTTTTACCCAGCACTTCCAAATATGAACAATCTCATTTAACCTAAAATCCACAAAATCTGAGAGTATTAGAGAAAAATAGACATGGACTTTACACCCTGCAGAGTTCAGAGAAAGTGCCATGGAAGCTGTAACAAACTAAAAACTGAGCTGCCACAAACCAACAGGAGATGAAACACTGACAGCGTTTACAGCAAAGAGTATCAAATAACCGCTCATTGAATGCTTTGAAATCTCATCCTTGCATGTGTGCGCTGCTCGGTTAGTGTTCCTGTAAATGTTGCATAAACTGACATGGAGAATCAGTGGAAGACGCACACAAGTGTCAAAACAGAAACAGAGTCATTGCTGTAAAATAAAACTTGCAGAGGTGCTGGCCTAAAAGCATTGTACTGTTTCAGTCCACTTTGTTTAAGCAGTGAAGATTTATTCAGACAGGCTGCTTTTATTAGCAGAGCTCAGACACTGGGGTATCGTGAGAAGTTAAAGCGCTGCAACTTAAATGCAAAGGTTCCTGCTAATTAAAGTTTATTTCAGCTTGCAGGTATCCTGTGAAAACCACTGATTTTTACCATGGCCAACAAAAAGTGGCAGCTTTAATCTTTTTGTTTCTTTATTAGCAACTGGCCATTTGCTGGCTCATCCTTGCCTCATTAGCTACAGTGGCCATACCTTTTAAGCTGT
This sequence comes from Semicossyphus pulcher, assembly GCF_022749685.1. NCBI lineage: Eukaryota > Metazoa > Chordata > Actinopteri > Labriformes > Labridae > Semicossyphus > Semicossyphus pulcher. The sequence goes on from NW_027211726.1 coordinate 27,536,321, forward strand.
GCCTTCTTGCATATGCAGTTCTCAATATTAACGGCACAGACACCATTTGATTTAAAGAAATCTCTGAGACAGGCGTCCTTCATTTCAGACAGGGGTAGACAAAAGCAGGATTCTTATTTTGGACAAGAAATGACAACTGTCCCTGCCAGGTTTGATCAGCAGCAGCTAGCTAGCTTATTAAGCTAACATACGCTCTGTTAGATGGTTGAAACACTAGCTGTGTCCCAATCCAGGGGCTGCAGCCTTCGAAGGAGGCGGTCCATGGAGGATGCTCCATTCATGGCCTGCGTAGACCGTTAAAGCCGAACTGAAATGAGATGGTCTGGTCCACCCTTGCGTCACCAAACGCAGCTCCTGTCGCCTAGCAACAGGTAGCTAGTGGGCTAACTAGCTAGCATAACTAACGACGCATAAGGTATCTTATTATTTTAAAGATAATTTGTTTCAAGGGCCCTTTCGTTTTCTTAAATGTGTGACACAAGCTATTCGATTGGGTTGAAACCAAAAACATTTACGTTTTAAAGTGTGTTCCTCGGCCGTTTAAAAGTCCGCCATCTCGTTATACATAGAGCCACGAAGGATGCACCCGATGGATCCTTCGCGGCCAGGGTAAAGGACGGACGCATTTGCCGGCCACATCTGAAGGCATTGGAGCCTTCGCATTGGGACAGCCTTCGACGCGCTTCTGTGACGCTATCGGCCTTCAAATACGTCTTTCGAAGGCTGCAGCCCCTGGATTGGGACACAGCTATTGATTTCTCTCTTTGAAGTTGATATTATAAAACTGACTTGAAAGTCCTGTAAGAGGAGTGTTAATTTGCCAAAAATGGAGGCCTTGTTCATGCACATCGAAACAAAGCTACTCAGTCCTTTGAGTATGCCAAGGAAAAATTCCAGCCCGTTTTTGCTCCAGTGTAACTGTTTTGCTACTTAGATTCTAACTTCCTTTTAAGCTTGGAAGACCAACGAACATGTTTGGCAAACCTCTTGGTGATTTGGGCCAGTTGATTCTAACATTGCCCTAATATGTGGTAAAATCCTGGACCAGCTTCTAGAAACCATGACATTACTACAGTGTGGGTGTTCTGCAGTGAAACTTACAAGCTGTTGTTGCAACATTGAGCTCCTTGTCCTTTATGCTTGCTTATGGATATTATTCTAAGTAGTAACCTTGATTGTGTTAGAGCAGATACACACACTGTAAATCCATTCCTTTTGCTCTACATTTGTTTTTTGGATACGCTAAAAGAAGACGCCACCCTGAAAACTCTATGTCTACAACCCCTCGTGCCATAGCCACATGCTCTCTGATGTTTGAGAGAAGGGTCAATATTTCAATTTTTTGTGCATCATACTCTCTATTATATTGCTTACAGAGAGCCATGAGCAAGTGGTACAAAGTTTTGGAACTCAGTACCAAGTTATATAAGAGAGTGATGCAGTTTTAATGATTTTAAATGTAAGATGAAATCATGGCTAAACTCAACCCAATCATGTACCCATCACACATAAACGCAAACAGCTTTTGTGTTTTAATCTTTTTGTTGCGAAATGCTGTTCTGGGAATATATAACAATAATAGTGAATATGTACTGTCTGTTTTTTTTACTTGTAATTGTTCTCTTTTTCCTGCCCAGGGACTACAGATGCAAATTAGCTTATAGCTAACTCTGGTACAGATAAGAAGCTGTGCTTTGTCCCTGTCAAATAAATACATAAGTACTGAACAAGCAGAAACCTCCAGCAGAACCAGACTCATTGAACAGTATTCTACCATGACTGGACGAGCCAACAAAATGGGAAAGAGGAAGATGTCAATTGTTTGTCCTTTGAGGTAAAATAGCCTTGGATAATGCATCTGCTCCTACCAATGTTAAAAAATGTTCTGATTAAGTCAGTCAGGTTCAATTAGTCACTTCCTGTGAGCAGAGAAATGTATTCAAAGCCCCTTCCCAACAGCTCAATTTCATTAGTGCAAAGTCTAAGGTGTCTTTTCAATTGGCAGGAAACCAGTCTCATCTACCTCACTTATGCTGATAAGATGTATTATAAGTAACTTTGCCAAGTCTACTGAAAGATGGTCCAATAAATCTTCAGTAAAACCTGAACCTCTGCCTTCCACTGAAGCAGTCTGGGGAGAACAAAAAGGTGGACATGTCCACATAAAAACTTAATAACATAAAGGCCGGCAGTCCAGTCAAACAGTCCTCAGAGAGACAGTAACCTTCTCTAATGTTGCACATTAAGCTAGCCACTGCTGCCAAATGAGACAAGAAATGACACAACTGTTTCCTTCTCCCTCCTCTTCCTGCTGACTCTGCATGTCGTGTCACATTGACACACTCGCCACATATGACAGTGAAGCTTTGTGTGTGTGAACACGGGGAGAAGCGGTCGTGATGTGTCATGAGCATATTAAAGGTCACTTGATCTGAGACTGTGAAACAGTTCAGTATGTACAGCTGGTGATTTCTTCAGCATTGATTAAGCTAGCTGAAGGTGCTCCATTGCTAAGGAGGAGAATAACCACTGTGTACTCGATTAATTGGAGGCCCACAGTGCAGGGACTCGATGCTGTCTGTCCCTCCAAAACAATCACTATAAGGCTGGAACACAAACACTGATTATCAGCCTCTGCAGAAAATCCATCAATAAGTTAATCAAATGAGCAAAGCATGGACCACAACGCCCACGCTGACAGCTTCAAAGGCATACAGCTGTCATTCTTCTTAGTAGGATACATTGTGTTCCTCTGGGCGATGATGACAATGATGACAATGCTGACGATGATGAAGATGAAACAACTCGTGGCAACAATTGCAGTTTAAGACATTATCTGTAAACAATTACATGGTTTCTCCTATTTGTATTAATTATCAACAGATCTCTTTTTTTCTCCCTTGTGTATTTTCTGACTAAACCCAAAGCTAGGTCTTGCCAACTTAAAATGTTCAGTTACATTAAAAAAAACAAAAAGTATTTTTATTAGACTTGTTAACATAGGAAAACAAATCTATATTATTTGCAGTCTTTTCCCAACAGGATTTTACAAATAAATACTTTTTTATCCAGGATCTAGTAGACCCTCCTTTAGACATTTTCAACATGAACACAGTATTTTCACCAGGATTTTAAAAAACTGACTGAGACTGAATATAGGCCTTTATGTTGGCAAATTAAGTGATAACACTTTTCATTACGGGCTTGTAATTTGTTTGATCATTTTCTCGTAATATTCTGGGATGTTTCAGAATGTGTTTAAATCATTAAAAACTAAATTAAATAGTTGATTTTTAGAGGCATTTACTTGACATAACCGCCCCTTTTACAAAATCATACAAAAAGACCCAGCTCTTTAATGAACACCTCTGCACCAAATGATGTTGATGCAATTGATGATGACGATATAAAGGATGTTGTTGATGTTGATGAGGATATTCATGATCATATTGACCTTGATGATGTATGATGCCTGTTTGCACCAGTGTCCGATTGCATTTGAAGCTGTCTTTTGGCACTTACTGACTTTGTTCCCTCCTGTCTTGATTGTTGCTTGTGTTGTATTAACTCTCAGATGTACGTCGCTTTGGACAAAAGCGTCTGCTAAATGAAATTGTAACATTGTAACATTATAAGTATTCAAGTTTTTATTAATTTATTTGTTTCATTCTTTATCATGTTAGAATCCTTAAATCCCATTTTTGTACTGTTCATGGTTGACTTTTTGGCTGACCGCCGGGGTCAGCCCTACACACAGATCTATATGTGACTGACTGACTGACCGAGTGACGGTACTTTCACAGCCGTAGAGAGCGAGAGTTGCAACATCCCAATGGCATATCATGCAGCATATTGGACCTCCACTGATGTGGCTCTCTGTCTATATGGCTCTGGATACTTTGTTTGGGGAGTAGGCGGGGCTGCTCCTCCTCTGCTCGTCCGCTGACCCCACCTACGTCTGCAGCGCGCACCTGCTTTCAAACACGTTGTCATTGGCCTCATAAGGACAGTCCTTGAAACACATTGCCCTAATGCGGTCAGCCACATACTAGGTTTTGACCTAGTATTGTTATGCTATAAACTGTTTACATTATGTGTGTAGTCCACCCCTCACAACCAAGATAAAAAGTGCCTCACAATGCCGACCTATGATGTGTTTGGCTGCTCTGTAAACAGATACACCAGTTGCTCTTCTGCTGTATTTCTGACAGAGTAGCTGATAAAGGAGTGTTTGCTGCCCCAAGAATTCCACAACCTGCAGTATTAAACTTCACTTGAAGATGCCACCAGTAACCGCAAGGTTCCCTAAATCAATGAGAACAGTAATCTCAGAACAAAATCTATTCCATTTAAACTGTAGCTGTCTTATATTTGAGCTATGTGCCTCAGTTTCTAAAGTTGTAGGCATGAAAGGCACACCAAGGGAGTTTTTATTTGAATAACCAAAAATCCCCAAATCACAGTTTGCCTTCAGGGTATCTTCAGTCAGTACAGCATTCGCTGACTGTTAAAGGCTTTAACTAAATCCTGATGAAGTTAAAGTCATTTTCCTACAACAATAATAAAACAGGGATTACTTGTTAACCGTTCTGTGACCTGATAGCTGCACACTGCAGATCTGCACAACCTGTAACCAAGCTGATGCTTATCATTTGCTGCTTGTGCACTTTTACAAACTTTTATCTCTTCCTGATTTTCTCTTTTACGCGAATCATTAAACACTAATCACTACAAAACAGCCATCTGCTGTCGTATTACTATTTAATGCAGGCCACACACGCTGGCCTTCTTGGAGGTCTACGCTTTGCAGCAACAGTAATTCCTCCACCTTAAGGTTAAAAACTGAAACTCCTGGCTGCCCTCACACTGCCAGCCTCCCCTTCCTGCAGCTTCTGCTGGTGTCAGCTCAGTTGGGAATGCTCACTGACATATCTCGTCTCATTTCGGGGAGGACGAGGAGGCAACATGTTCAGAGTGACTGAATGTGCAATGAGCAGACTTTGCTGGTAATGTCCGCGTAGGTGTGATTGTAACACAGAGAGTCATTGTGTGCGTCGACTGGAAGCCGCGCGTGTGTGTGTGTGTGTGTGTGTGTGTGTGTGTGTGTGTGTGTGTGTGTGCACAGCTCAAAGGGCCGGAAATTAATCTCTGCTATTATTCCATTCATTAACATTCAACTCCCTCTGCAGAACACCCAAACAGACAAAGGACTATCACCAAACAGGAATATGTGACAAAGGACCAATGAGTCACAGCTCCTCCTTCACCAAAAGAAATGAAAGGAAATGTTGCAAATGTTGTGAATTCCTGGTTTCAGGTTTTTTAAGTATTCCATAAAGATCTTTCTAAACAATGTTGTGATAATTGCTTTTCACCTCACTTTTGTTTTTCAGGAAAATGAATCTGCACACTGGTCATGTGGGGACAGAGAGTCCTTACAGAGAACTGAGCCAGCAATCATGTGATGCCATAATCTGGCATTTGCTAAAACCTTGCACAGAGCTGTATTAGGCTCTTTGTTGTTAAAAATTACAATGCCAAATCCCTGCAAAGGCAAAGAGGAGTCCAAGTGGCCAGTGTTATCACGTTAGCTGACTTTGAGAGGTTGTGATGGGTGTCCTTGCTATCTGCAAATGAGATTCTCTTGATCAAAGAGCCTCTCTGCACAAAAAATGCAGATAAAGTCGCCAGCTGGAAAATCCTAAATTTGTCTTTCTTAGTGTTTGGAGAGCTGTTACAGCACTGAATCTGAAGTCATGATAATAATAATTGATTGCATTTGTATCCACAACTCTGATTCACTATTGTTGTGTGTGTGAGAGAACCACTATGCGTACGTGTGGGAGCTACACATTCAAATATGCATCAAAGGATCTGTCAAAAAGTAGGAAGATGGACATTAGATGTAATCTCTTTAGTACTGAGACGTGGTCTCGTGATGATCTTCTTGAATCAGATGTTTACATCAGTCACATGAGGGCCTAAACACGTGCTGCAGTACAGCATGAACAGCCTCATTAACTGTAATCTATTTAAACTTGCATCATTGTTTTTGCAGCCTGCTGTGTAAACTTTGCATTCATATTGAAGTGCGAGCTTTGCTGTGTTCATTTGAGACATTAATGTAAGACTATTTTAGACTACAGCGTCTGTTAAAACTGATCAGCAACAGCTCACATTGCACTGTGCAGCAGCTTTAACAAACATCTTGATATTAAGATATAGAAGTGCACAAACACACAGTTTCAAGCTTAGTTTGCCATTTAAATGTAATTATTTAACTTAGGTCATTGTCAGCAATAAAGTGCTTGAATATATTAATTATTAATTCAAACCTTTATTTTGAAAGGCTTATTTTAATAAAATGTTCCTTTTTCTTAGTCAGTGTGTGATCAGGTCTATTTACACAAGGACACATGCCCAATGACCACCATATGTCAGACAAAGACCCCCAGCTGCCCTATAGAGTAGGCTATGCTAAATGAAGCTACATTCCCCATTAGATTTAATGCTTCCTATAAAAACCCTCCTCACTTAGCCTGACATCGCTCCAACCGTCCAGCAGTCTACAGTAGCAGCTTTCTCTGCTCTAATGTAAAACAACGAGCTTCTTAGTCCTCTCATGTTCCACGCACATGCACACAACAAGCATCCCACTAAAGCAGCAGCAGGGTGTCACATGTTGGAAAAAAAAAACAGCCTCACCTTAGCAGTGATGAAGAATAATATCCGCAGAGGGTTCGCTTCCAGCCTTCACTCAGTAAATCGCAATGTTTATATCACCGCTTCTCCGGCTGCTGCTGCTGTTGCCATGGTTATTCATCCAGACCCTGTATGTTCTGCAGTCTCCCCCTCTCGCTCTCTCGCTCTCTCTCTACTCACTCCCTATGGCTCTCTCTCTCCTGACGGGGATTTCAATTTGGGAAAGTGCGGCAGTGTCTGTCGCGGAATCTGCGTTTGTGTTTATCCTCCGGGTCCGCCCCGCGTTTTGCAGACAATACATACAGACAGTGGATAGTTTCATCAGGAGAATATTGATAACATCCAGCAGCCAGTCATACTGTGTGTCCTGCGGCTGCACTATAGTGTGTACGTCCAGCGCGCGAGCTGACGTCAGAGCCTGCCCTCTAAAAGCTGAAGTGAACCGTGCAGTCGGATATTATCAAAACAAGAAACAAAAGGATGAGAGTTGTGCGAACAAGAAATGTGATGCAATTACAACATGAGAGTCACGTGACTTAGAGGCTATGGCAGATGGAAAAGAGGTTAAAAAAAAAGTAAACTTTTCAGCTCATGCCAGCTTTGTATAATCACAGACTGTAACTTTTGTAAAGCTGACTGATTACCTCTTTTTTTATTTACTTTTTTTTTTTATCACAGTCTCCCTAGTTGATAGGTAACCAGGAGATAACAGGATGGCTGACTGTTGAGTCCCCCAGCCTCAAATTGTAACTATGGGCTAATTGATACCAAATGGTAGTGTTGTGACTAAGTCATCTTTGCTCAAGTCCCAAGCAAGTCTCAAGTCATTTGGTCCAAGTCTCAAGCAAGTCTAGAGTCACAGGTTATGTCAAGTCAAGTCAAGTCGAGTCGAGTCCTTAGTTAAGGCAAGTCAAGTCCCAAGTCAAGTCACTTTTTTTCCACCCAAGATCCAGCGCTCTTACCTGTAGTATCCGGTCTTTATAAAGAGAAACGACAAGGTATTAGTATCCCGTCTAATAATGATATTAATGGCCAATTTATATAACCTGTTAAAAAGTATGACAATGAATTGTTTCTGTATTATCTTGGCACAGACTCAGCCATGATGATGGTCTACTCTGAGACTATATTGAGTAGTAACAAGTACGACTAATGAGGCTTCTCTTTGTGGAAAAACATCAGGTAGCCGGGGGTTTGATGTTGCGTTTTGACATCAAAACAGTGACTCAAGTAGACTTATGTCCAAGTCACCAAGTCTCAAGTCCACATCTCTGCAAAATGGTTATGGGAACACTTTGATGGGAACCACATGAGAAAAATGATGTATCTAGTTTCACTTAACGTAGCCTGACTATTTACAAAATGACACCTGAGTTGCCTTAAAGCTTTGGTAGGCGAATGCTGGAGAAACTTAAAATAAGATTTAAAGATTTAAGATTTTTAAAAGTATCAAACACAAACAATGCCAGCATTCTCTTCAGCCCCAACCAATTCTATGCAAATTCTAATATACTTTCTATCAAATTTAGCAAGTATGGAATTCAGCAAATATTTCCAACACCCTTCTGCCAATTGTCTGTTTGCCGTGTGCACAAAGTAACTGTGTGCAGCCTTGGCTCTGTAAATGAGCAACAAGTACAGGCATGGAGCAAGCAACCCATCACAGTTCCTGTCATTAGCAACAGGAAGTGTTTGTTTATTGCACTTGAACCTCTGTCTCTGCTGGCTCTGTCCATCATTTAGTCTCTGTTTTGCTCTGTATTGGTCTCCACCAGTGCATGAGGAAGACGTTTAGCAGCTACAGAGCTTGCTATGCCACCAGCTAGTTGCTACATATTTCTGTTTTTGCTGCTGGGCAGACAGTGTACACTTTGCACTGTACAGGGGGTTGTATACAGCCTTTTGTGATAGTTGCTGCTTGAAACACAGTTAATGATGAGACTGAACCAAAGCAGTGAAGCTGTGGGCTATAAAACCAAAGCAATGAGCATCAATATGCTAAAATTCTCTGTAAAGCTAAAGGAAGACTGCAATGGAAACATTGTGTTTAAAATGTTTCCTTTCACTTAAACATTTCATATAAAAATGTACATTACACAGTTGGAGGAACAGGGAGTTACAGATCCTTATTGCTTAAGAGCCGTCTGGCAGATTGTTCTGTTCATGTGCAAAGTGCAGTAAATCTTGGTGTTATGTTATATTTGGTAAATACTTATTTTTCATTATCAAGGACGCAGCCAAAAACAATGTATTACACATTATCACATTCAAAGCTAAAGGTATGAAAAACTCTAAAAACAGTGAATCATGTAGGGCAATGAGATGTCAGTAACTGGACAGTCACAGAGGATCAAACGTTTGATGTGACTCCTCCTCAGGAGCATTATGGAAACAAAACTCAAACACAAGACTTGGATGAATCAAATTGAAACAAGGCTCATATTTAAGGAATGAATGTTTGTGTTTCAAATTTTCTTGGAACTAAGGAGAAAAACTCATGAGATTTTATTCTGAGAGAAACAGCAAAGTAAAATCTGACAGTCAATGTCTCATTTGTTCCTGGCAGTCAGGTACTGCAATTAAAATGCCATCTGTCCTGGTTAAACAGAATAATCTCTTGTCAAATAAGGGGGGAGGGGAGGATTATGCAACTGCAAATGAATAAAAATGTCCATAAGCTGGGGCCAGTGGTAACTGTGTGTTTAACATTTGTCAGCAATAGGAGATGTGTTTCTCTATCAGTGTCTTTTTGTGTTTTCTATCTCTCTTTCTACCTCTTCTGTTCCCTGTTTCACCTTCTCCTTAAAAAATCCAAAGTCAATTGCTGCTTTTCTCTCATGGCGTTCTGCCATAAGCTCCGAGCACTCTTGATTAAGAGAGAAGCGCTATTGATTTTTTTTTTTCTTTTTCAGATGCCTGCTCGAGCCCAGATGACCATATACAGTAATCTGTGAAAAAAACACTGGCAGAAATCTCAGGAAGGTTACAGCAAGGACACCAATTTTCACACAGTTTGTTATCAAAATTAAATGATTATTTCTGGTCTGTAAAAGTAAGAGAGGAAGTTACAGCCTTTAATTTGATTTAGCAGAAGAATGCTCCGTACTGACATAGTGTTAAAAAGGGTTGATCGAAGACTTACCTGCCTTAATGAAAACCCAACTCATATTTACAGTGAGAGCTGTGACAAACAAAAGTACGGTTGAGACTGGTGACAAATACCAAAATATTCTGAGGTAATGAATGCGGATGGTTCCGTACTGGGAACCACGGGTCACTGAGCAGTTTGATAAGGTGAAATGGATGTGACTCAAATGCTACAGTCTACACATGGAAAAGCATCCGCCTCTTTTTAGTTGCATTTTCAATTATTGTAGGGAAAATCTGAGTGGATATATCAGAAATTTAACAGAGCACCAAAATGTGACAAAAGAGCTTTTATTCAAGCCTGAGCTAATGTATAAAAACAGTAATACTGTAGGTTTCAGCTCTGAAGCAACAGTAAATGGCAGATTGCTTTCCAAAAGTAAAAATTAAATTGTTGAATTTACTCTGCATGCTAATCTAGTGTAGCAAACAGCAAATACCACCACTTTGAAGAGTTCTGAACTAGCTGTTTCCTCCTGCTTCCAGTTTTGGTGCTAAGCTAAGCTACATCTTAAGTCCAGTTCCAAGACTTAATTCCAAAAGCAGAAACAACATACTTTTCATGCAAATTACAATTAAAATTGTTATAAATCACCTCTGTATTCTTTACACAGAAGTAGGCTACAGTTTGGTTTGACCAATTAGTCATCTTAAGTTTCCTGATGTTAGCTAAAGTTTGCAACCTAGACCGATAATGTGGTTTAAAGTTGTAATCTCGAAGATCTCAGTTTCGTTCTCTTTGGCGGCACCTATGCATTTAATGGTAATTGCGGGAGAACACTTCCCAGATATATAGACAGTGTCGCGTGTGTGACGTCCACGGTTGGCTCTGGTTGCTGACGGTCGCTTTCCTTTTCAGACTGTTTGCCTTCATCTGAGCATCGAATTTGTTTCTTTTTCTTTGGATTTTCACTTATTTTTGAAGTTGTATCTGTAGTCATCCATCTTTTCTTTGTTTGTTCAGCCGTAGTAGATTACTGTTTACATGCAACACTTGTAGAAACCAGAAAGCAGCCGCTTAGCTCCGCCTACCCTCTCTAGCAGACCAACCACTGCTGGCTGATGGAAAACGCGTCACTAACTGGGCGCTGCTTGTGATTTTTTCCGCGAAAGTCGCACCAGATACCCAGTCTGTAATATTGCAAATGCAAAGGCTTTTATCAGTGGGCCATAGGCTCAATCCCCATTGTGTTACCTCATGTGGCAATAGATAATGATCATCATCTAATAATGTCACTTGAAGCTATGTTAACAAATTCTGACTTCCGGGGTCTGATGATTTATTGGTCAGATAAAAATTCAAACACAAATGTTCCACCTTAAATTATAGCCTCCTAAAACTAGTGAGATGAGTAGTTAACCCAAATCCACACTTATAACTGTATAGCTGGCTAGCTAACAAGACTGTTCAGCATGATTTTTTTGACTTCTGTCTAGTCATGCCAGACTGTGCTGTGATTAGCAAGCAGTCATTCCCTTACAGTTACCTTTTGAGCTTTCTGTCAGGGAAGCTCTGTCACCCAAGAGAAGATCAGGTCCTATACAGGCATTGACTTTTGGCTGCACACACACATGAAAGTTCAGTGTTTGACATATCGTCTTTTCTAGCCAATCACAGCACAGTCTGGCAGGGTTTGGTGGAACTCTATGAGGGCAAAATAACACATTTGTAGGTTAACTGCTGATCTTTAAAAGCTTCACATAAATCTACACAAAGCTTCACATGAATCTACACACACTGTCACTTCCTCCTACATTTGGATGGACCGTAGCATGTTGCCGTAGCTTTGTGACCCTAACAATCCTGTTTCTTTTTACATTTGAACAACAGTATCAAGCTGTACTGGCTCCAGGTCACAAGTGTGCTAGTCATGGGGCCTGCCACATGGATGGATAATCACAAACAGTTTTCATCTTCTGCTCGGCCTGCACTGCCTCCTCTCTCATTGAAAGCATGAGCTCTCAATTATCCAGGCTGGACACATGATCTGTGCACCAGATCTTTGAGGAGGCCCAGTCACTGTGTCAGGTTTCCTTTACAGTTCTCTCACACCAGCACTGTGTACACACAGAAGCAATCAATTCATGCAATATGATACAGTAACGAATACTTTATCCTTTAGCTTTATATTATTGGTTGTAGTAAATTGCAGAGTATCAACTGACTGTGGAGTTATCGAGCCATAATACTGTATTATATAGCAGGGCTGGACGCTGCCTGGATCAGTACAAAACAATAATGTAAGATACACACAGAAAAACAGTCTTAGGAGTAGGCAAGAAACCTCATAAGAATATGGGAGAGTCGAGGCGGTCATTATGCTCCTGGACAGCAGTGGTTAACACTTTTTCAAACCACAGTTGCCTTTCCTTTAAAGCAGCTGTGGCAACACTTTGTTGTACATCCATGCTTTTAAAAAACAAATGTCATTTACGATTTCAGGGAAATGGCAAATTGTTTCCTGTCACTTCAAGATGACCATTGGAGATAAGAAACCTTCTGTGGACCTGTAAGAAATGTAAAAATGTTGTGCAGACAAGATAAAATCAGAACAATTAAGAATGTCAGTATTTCTTTGATTTGGGTTAATGTGATACTCCTGCCAGAAACATGTCCATGCCATCCGTTTTACAGCTCTTAGATCTTCTAAAGAGCAACAAAAATCACAGATCAAACGCCTTAAAATCAATTACATAACATGCAGGATGCATAAACAGCATGCCTGCCTGAGGCCCTTCAGGTAATAACAAGGCTTTCTTCATGTCAACACTACAGGCTAACATGCAGTCTTCAGCTACACTGATGAGACACGTGATTATGAAATCCACATTTCATCACTTACTTGCTGTTTCTTCCCGACAATAATTATTGAGTGAATTACATACAGGCACACGTGTCATTAGGAGGCACCGTAAAGAAAAGAAGCAAGGGGGAAAGAGGGGGGGGTTTACACACAGAGGCCCATGGGCTTCTGCATCTTTTTAAGTGTTGGTAATAAAATGTAGCCACAACCTCCTGAACAACTCCTGGCCAATAGGAACCCATTGAACAAACTTTTATGTGTCCTCAGAAAATGCTTGAGCATCTCCTGTTCCGCTTCTCTCCGTCAGTCCTCAACATGCGCAGGTAGGACCGACTTCACGGGGGAATTTCATCTCTGTGGCTCCTTCTGCTCCTGTAATCTCACCGCTGTGCCTCTTCGCTGAACCTGTCTGTCTCCCGTCACAGAGGGGATTGAAACATGGCCTTCCACTGCTTCGGTTTGACAAGGTAAATATCTAATGATGGACTTCTGTCAGGATTCTTCATCAGCTGCGTTTGTCCTGAGCTTTTTGTGTCATTTGCATTTAGACTGGGTGTTCTCTAATAATCTACTTTCAATCTTCATACAGAGGAAGGAAACATTTCCATGTTCTTATATGCATTTCACAGAAAACTTAATGCCTTCATGTGCGCATGTAGCTTAGCATAAATTAAAGAAGATGGCTGTGTGCCTTTAAATGTGGCACACACACACAAACGTTGCCTTCCAACCTCTACTCTGTCATTTCAACAAAGTAAAAGGGAAAAAAGCTTTTAGGCGATAAATACAAAGCTTCCTGTCTTAAGCGTTTCCATGTAATTTGTTGGAAGGAGCCTGAATGAATAAATTAGAAAACTGACGACAGCATCATCACCTGCACACATTTTCCAACTTCTCTTGCATAAATTCTTTGTCTGCACATTTTCTGCAACCATCCAACTTTACCATGACTGAATTGTCCATCTGATAGCTTCATGGTCAACAGTAATCCATTTTTGGGTAATTGAGATAAATGAGAGAGCAAAGAACCTGCCAGGAGTGTTGGCTCACTCTCAGCATCCTGGGAGCACCTCAGGGACATCACAACATGGGTGGCAGCGCAGGGAAAGTCCCATCAAATGTTGATGAATGTCAGGAATTAAAGTAGATGACATGTCATTAACTAATTGACTTGACTGATTGATGTCCTGACAGGATATTTACTGGAATATATTTGGGACTTTTCCCCCCTCTTTGCAGGTATGTTCTTCACTTTTGAACTGTGGCACAGTAGATGTCTCTGTGTGAGATTACAGCTGTAAACATCACCTTTAATCATGCAGGCTGTACATGACACACTTTTTAAACTTACAGTAAATGAGATTTAGGTGCATGTTTGACAGCTTTTCATCTTAGTATGGAGGTGGTATAATTTAAGAAGTGGTGCCTGCAGCTCAAAGCCTACATCAAGCCAGCTTTCAGCTTTATAACACCTCAGTCTACAGAAGGCTTTCATGTCATTATTTACAGTTAAAAAACCTTACGCCTGAGGGTTTCTTTCCCTGAGCCACGAAACGTTGCAAAAGCAGCAATTGTTTGAGCAAGGTTGTAGCTGCATTAGCCTAAATGAGAACAGATGTAACCTCGAAAGAACTACATTCATTTAGTACCAAAGAAACAAGCAAAGCGTTTGCTGATTTTGACTCCACCACTTTCTTTCCTCTCTTTCCTGAGTGTTAAACACGCAGCTACAAGAGTGGAAGCTTATTGTGCAATTATATGACGAGATTGAAAGGCATAATACAAAATGACACTTACCAGAAAATAGATGTTATTTGGGCATTACTGTTGTCAATTTCCTTTTTGCTGAAATTGCAGTTATGATGGTGACACACTGACATGGGAGTTTAACTCCTCAGCTTTATGCCAAGATTAGATGAGAGGATCACTTTTACTTTCACAACATCCGGTTTCACAAAGGTGCTTTGTGAAATTAATAGTCATGCTTCAAATGGGGCGACTTTTTCATGAATTTTGAGTAAATTAAAATAAAAAATAAGAATAGTGGCTGAAATCTCTTCTACTCTCTTCAGTCCAGCAGAAAATGTTTGTATTATAGAAGAATTTATAGTGACAAGGATTTTTTTAAAAATATAATACAGTGCATAGTGTAGCAAAACAACAATCTGGCTAACTCTTAGAAACTTTCCAAGGTACATTAAGGCCAGTTCAGATCAATGATTCGCAACAAGACTGGATGCAACTGCCAAAAGAATGCCTCATCATCTGATTGTAAACGTTCTAAAACTGGGCCGTTCACATCAACGCAATGCAGCTGACCGTCTCCATAGCAACGATGCACTGACAAGCCCTACTACTTTTGCGTTAAAGCTATATAACACTAGAATTAGGCCCAAGTTTCATGAATTAAATAGCTGGATTTCTGTTAAAGAAATGGATGACAGTGACAGTGACATGCTCGCAATGGTAGCTGTAACTCTGATTAATAAACATTGAAGACAGAGAGTTTGGAAAGAGAGGATCTGGAGCCGTCTTTGGCTACTGCAGCGCCAGAGACAGGGTGCCGACACCAATTTATGCTGTTTCCTGATTGGCTGAAGTGAAATAGGTACATCGTTCAGTTAAACTGCATTTGGAAATTTGACAAGTGAAATTTTCCGCAACTCCACGCAACAGCTCCAGACGCTCTGCAACTAACAAGTTAACACCGCTGCAACATTCTAAAACTGTTTTGTTGCGTTGCGAATCATTGATCTGAACCTGGCTTTAAACTCACCTGAAAAATTTAACTAAGCTGGCCTAGCACTACACATACATCAATAAAATATGAAACCAGCGTAGCTTATTAAACGGGATGTGGGTAAAAAATTAACCTGGTTCTATCCAGAAGTAGAAAGATCTGTCGGCTTGTAATTAACATTAACAACTTTTTTACAGCTAAGCTAACCTTGTCCTGGCTGTAGCTTCATAGTTAACAGACAGACTTGAGAGTGTTAATCATCTTTCAATGAGTCCTGATCCCCAATGTTTCTTCATCTGAAGTCCAATTTATTTGCCACTTACTACTTTTTACAACCAAATACCAGCTGAAGTGATCTGACAATCACACAAGTTACAGCTGTATTTTTTGTCTTGCTCATTCCAAAATGATTGCAGACCTATGCTAACACACTAAGCTAACATCATGAACATGGCACAGGCATTATACCTGCTTTTCATCAGCATGTTAGCATGCTAATGTTACCATATTTCTTAATAACTCTGGGTTTGCAAGTTTAAAGGGTTCCACAATGAAAACTTCCCTCTTGTCATATTTCATCAGTGATGTGTCCTTGCACCAGTGTGGACTGCAGATGGATTAGCGTGAAAGGCAGACAGCAAACCCCACTGACGCTTTGAAGATGCTCCTTTAACGTGAAGGGCATAATGTTAGAGCCCAATGCTTGTTCTTAAGAGACCTGGCTGCCTTAGCCATTAGTCATTTCTCTGACAGTGCACTCACACACAGGCACACACTCCTCGAGCAACACACGTTTGAAAGAAAGTTCAAACACTGCAGATGGGTAACGCCCTCAGTAACACAACTCCTGCGTCATTTATTTCTCAGATTGAGGAGCTGCAATCCTTTGGACGACAATCCTCGCTGTCACTATCAGTCATATTTATTTGGGATTGCCGTAAAAGCATTCCAATGCTTGTGAAAGTGTGGAAAAAACGTGGCACTGCTCAGACACTTGTGCTGCTGTGTAGGATCACCTTGAAAAAGCTGCATGGCTACTGCTGTCATATATCATCCCATTCTCCAGGATTTAATAGTGCACGTACAGATATGATCTGCCTCTGAGTTGGTGACAAAGCTGCTGAGAGCTAAAAAGATATGATTGGTTGAGTAAAGCCTGAATGAGTTGGTCTGGCTAAATAACATTAGAAGAAATGGTCAAGGGGATGACACCCCTTGGGGCCCACAGGCACAAGCTGTAAATATAACATACATATAATCAGCTATAAGCTATTGACATGGAGAGTTCTGGCAAACATCAGATACAGAGCAGCACTATTCTCAGTGTAAATTCTCTTTTGGTCCTCTTTAAATTCAAAACTCATTCTGCTTTTTGCTCTGCTTTGGTCTCCTCCAACCTCTGTGAAACACTCATTAACTTCTAAATGCTCCCAACAGCCCTACACAGGTCTGTATGTGACTGACTGAGTAACTGACTGACTGAGTGACATCGCAATGGCCGATCATGGAGCATATTGGACCTCCACTGATGTGACACTCTCTCTACGTGGCTCTGGATACTCTGTTCGGGGAGTAGGTGGGGCTGCTCGTCCGCTGCTCGTCCGCTGACCTCACCTACATCCGTAGCGCGCATATCCAAGGGTAGTTTCTGGTCTTTGTTTTAAAGGTTTTCATGGGTTGGTCTTAACAGAAAACGATCCTATTTACATTAGAAACGGGACCTTAATTAACACATACCGAAAACAACCGTATGAGCCGAGATCATGAGACGGAGAGCGAGCTCGGGGGAGAGAGGGACAGATCGCACCCAAGTTACGTCTGTAACTTGATGTTATGTATTTATTTTTACTAACATATAATGGCCTTCGAGATGACTACGTTTTGGAAAAGTTACAAATAAAGTACAAAAAACCTCCAACACCAACGGCCAGAATTCCAGATCGGGAATACTAGGTTTTGACCTAGTCTTGTTATATTATTATTTTTATATTGTTCAGCTAAATACAACAACAAAGATCTCATGTTTTTTAGTGTGCACATGTCTGCATATACCCCTGACTGTTAGAGTACGACCAAGACTAAAGTGACACCTTTCACATGCAAAGGCATAGATTTGATCTGTTAATCATATCCATATCCATTTGGCAGCTTTAATGTTTAAACCACTTTTTGTACAACATCTAATTTCAGCAAAATGAAATGGGGTTTGAATTGACATTATTGTTTTGCATGTGGCATCTGAACTGAATGTATCTGGAAAATGGAAGAAATCATTTGGTGTTGTTGTCTTTGAAGTAATCTCCATTATGTTATAGTAAAAATGTCTCACTCATCCATGTGATGTCATGACTTTCTCACCAGTCATTTGCTGTCACCTGGAATTCACCGTAAAGTTTTTTATCTTCACTGAAATGCAAACACAGTTTGAAGGGACGGTGTGAACGTTTCTCTAACCCTAACCTTATGTGCTCAGGATGAGCACACAACACCCGCTAAGTGCTTCATGTAATCCCTGTGGTGTTTTTATTGATTGAGACTAAAAGACACTGTCAAAGAGAATTATATGCATGACTAGCTGCTGATTTTCTCAATCATTCCTCAACAGAAAGCAAACGTGTCATCTATCGATGTCGGCCTACTCTCCTCTCTGTTTGGCTCTGCTGTCCCTCCTCCTCGCTCCAGCACTGGGACGTAAGTCACCCACAGAAAATGCACACTCAGTGACACATCACAAAATCAGTGTACCGTATATTGCACTAATGCCACCATTATTGTGAAAGTGTTTGTCTTGTACACAGAGAAAAGAGGACTCAGGTTTATGTCTACGCCTGCATGTTGACTGTTGCTAGGCCATTCCCTTTATCAGGACTCAGAAAGCAAAGGCCAGAAATAGCAGACACACTGTGCTGGTCTGTGTTGTGGGATTAAATCAGATTAAATGCCCACTCTGATAATCACAACAAGCCCTTTCTCTGCTGTTGTTTTGGGACACAATAAAGCTAACATGCAAGCACAGTGAGTGCCAGATACAGTAAGTGTACTGCTGAATTTGCTTCATTGTCAGGGCACACACATGCAACTGCATGTGACATCTTAATTGTGGTTCATCTCCCGCTCATTGCACTAATGAGTGGCTTTCTGAGCGTAATGCCGCGGCAGGCAATAACTTTAACAACTTGAGGCCCACATGCACAGTCAGATAAGTGTTTAGTGGTAGTAAATATAGGATAATAAATACCGTCTCACCACTTTATCTCATTTCTCAGCAGTAATGTGGGATCTGTGAAAGGCTTCCAGATGTGTTTTGTTCATGCTGCTCACTGTAAACGAGCTGACTCAGGTTATTGACTGGGGAGGCCCTCCGGCTGTCACCATCCTTGTTTCCTGGAGTTCTTTAAAACGAGGCTTTTCTTGTCTAAAGAAGCAGTCTAGCAATTCAGGAATAGCACCCCCTTTTGACACATCCTAGGAGTTGATATTGCACAGAATGAAATTGGAAAGTGACTGTGAATTATTTGAGTTTGGTGCATGTCTTGACTTGTGTCAAACCTGTGTCAAGTACTAAAAAGCTTTTGTATTGAAACTAAATGAGTTTCACTGACATCAAAAATAATCATAAAAGCTCAAATCAAATGACAGAATGATGTATTGCAGGTTGCAGTTTTCACCAAAGGAGACTTCAAACCTGATAAATCATGAACTTAAATACAAAGGAAAGTGTCTCACCTGCCATATTGACCTATCACATTAAATTTTTTCTGATAACACAAGGCTTTTTCCACAGTCATGCATTGTTAGCTGCCATATTTATCAACATTATTCTTCCATCTCTGATATATTTTGATCACAGGGACTGTCTGAGCGGACTGCATTAGTCTGCGTTTATGCTTTGGAGTGTGGGAATATGTGAGAAACTGTGCGTGTTAGTTTTAAGAGAGCCTCACATTAAAAATGCACACAGTGTATTGTGATGTTAATTCTCTCTGACTTTAAAGACCTTGTGTTTTCCTTGTATCTGTCTCCTGGAGAATGCTAACTGAATAAAATGGCCGCTAATATATTGTATTTGGCAAATTCAGCAAAGAACAGGCATAACAAGATTAATGCTTTTCTTTTGTCCTGTCAGAACTAGACCTCAACCGATTGGATGGTGATACCGTCTGCCCACCAATGAGAAGTGGACAAGATGACCTTCCAGGTAAATGACCTGTAGTTGTGTTGGATTCAAACAAAAGTGAAAGCAGCAGTTGGGGTGGTTGTAAAACCACAAGCGTCACCCTTGAAAACACCCTAAAACAGTAAATAGACTATTCAAAGGAAGGTGGTGAGTTTAATTAGTTGAACAGGGTGGGCCGCCTAATGCCTCAAGACACCCCTTTGGATTTCAATGAGGCAAATAAAATGTTCCACTTGAGCTTCACAGAATTTTAGTTGGAACAATTCAAACTCAGCAAGATTGTAATTGCTCACCACTGCCCTGTTTTAAACAGTTCACACATCTGTGCACACTCTGCTCTTGAAGAAAGTGATGCATTGTTAAGTACAAAAGCTGTAACCCACAAGAACTTTATATCAGTATTTTGCAAAGTCAGTTGTTGTCAAGTGTTGTCCTGCTTTTCCTGTAACTGCAAAAACTCCTCTGCCGATAGCCATGCCTGTCATTCAGTCAGCCTGTAACATGTATGATTGAAAAATAACAATTATCAGATGGATTGCCATGATTTTTTACTGCAAACATTCAGAGTTCCCAGGGAATGAATCCTATTGACTTTTCCTCTTAAACCACCATTTGGTTGAGATATGTGCTTCTGAGTAAAATATCTAAACAGTAGATGAGTTGCTGTATTGCTGTGAAATTAGGTGCACATTCTTGACCCCCTCAGGATAAATTGAAATAACTTCAGTAATCCACCAACCTTTCATCCTCATAATAATTCATTTGGTTATAATAAAACACTATGTGACAGTGTTGCGACCAAGTCATCTTTGCTCAAGTCCCAAGTAAGTCTCAAGTCATTTGGTCCAAGTCTCAAGCAAGTCGAGTCATTTTTTCTTGGGCAAGTCAAGTCAAGTCAAATCAAGCCGAGTCCTTAGTTAAGGCAAGTCAAGATCCAGCACTCTTACCTGTAGTATCTGGTCTTTATAAAGAGAAAAGACAAGGTATTAGTAGCCCGTCTAATAATGATATTAATGGCCAGTTTATATAACCTGTTCAAAAAGTATGACAATGAATTGTATCTGTATTATCTCGGCACAGACGCAGCCATGATGATGGTCTGGTCTGAGACCGTATTGAGTAGTAATGAGTATGACTGATGCGGCTTCTCTTTGGGGAAAAAACATTGATGTTGTGTGTTGCCATAGCGAGGAGTTTGACAGACAGCCAGTCCTCCAATCATGACAGTCACATACCGGGGAGTCGTCCAATCATGTTCCCCAGTTTGTGCTGCATAAATACTTGATAGTTAGACAGAAACTTGACAACACTGAATTATATTATTTTATATTTAACAGCTTTAACAACATTCAAACTTATGAACACACTCAAGTCATCTGAGTCATCATGCCTCAAGTCCAAGTCAAGTCTCAAGTTATTAACTTGCAAGTCCAAGTTGAGTCTCAAGTCATTTATTTTTTGTCAAGTCAAGTCGCAAGTCATCAAAACAGTGACTTGAGTCGACTTGAGTCCAAGTCACCAAGTCTCAAGTCCACATCTCTGCTATGTGATATATAATAATACAGTATA
Source organism: Semicossyphus pulcher (assembly GCF_022749685.1). Classification (NCBI taxonomy): domain Eukaryota; kingdom Metazoa; phylum Chordata; class Actinopteri; order Labriformes; family Labridae; genus Semicossyphus; species Semicossyphus pulcher. The sequence goes on from NW_027211726.1 coordinate 27,557,460, forward strand.
AGCTTCAGCTGTTTTGTTTGTTCTAAGGAATCTGTGTATATGCTAACAAACACTCCTGAAATGATAAACATAGTATAAACATTATGTTCTTAAAATCCATAAGGGTAATTTGCATAGGCTTATCAAGGAACATGTGGACAAACATTCCTGCAACCCATATTTCAGCACATTTAGTTCCCATGTAGCACCTATAATAAGCTTCAAGATGGGACCCACATGGTCTTGCATATATTGTGTTGTTGCAACCCACCTCACACCCAGTGTTATCTTGCATGAATCCCACATGGGCATTCGAAATGAGGTCATTATTCAAACCTTAATTAACCCATTTAGAATCCATTTTCAGCCCATGTAGTATCCAAATAGAGCTTAAGCTGAGGCTGAGAGGGGTCTTGTATATGTTGCCCTGTTGAGCCCACCCAATACCAAGTGTAATTCTGCATGAAACCCATGTAGGTGTTTGACACTGACAATCACATATAGGGCTCATTTTTCAGCCCAATTGCTCACTACGTGGGCCCTGCATAAAAATGTTGGCTGGGGATTTCAGCATGTGAGCATTTTAGCATGCTGAATTGCCATTTAGCTCAAAAGTTCAGCTAGCATGGCTGAGGACTGTATAGAAAATGATATTTACTGCTTTGGAAAGAGATAATACTAAACTTTGTTTTATCAAGCTTACCTGTATGTTGTGCTACAAATTGTTTACAACAAAGTCCTTATCCTATGGTATGATCCCAAAGTAACTTTGTCACAATGACGAGAAAAAAATATATATCTTCCATGACCAAGACATTAACCTTTCGACTAAGAGTCCAGCCATTATCTAAAGCATCAAAGGATCATTACCATAAAGAAATGCTAGCAGCAAAACCACCAATACTTGTTCTTCCTGTGATAGAACAGGCGGAATTATAATAAGATGACACACTTTATCAGCCTCTCCAACTACACCACCATCATTAGAGCTCCAACTATAATTCATAATTAACCTATATTCAGTATTGTGATATGAAGCTAATTCATACATTGTCCATTGTAGGTTTTGATCTGATCACCCAGTTCCAGCTGGATGTGATCCCTCTGAAAGGCGTGAGGAAGGTGGATGGCTCCACTCAGCTCCAGGTGGCCTACCGCCTCGACCGCGAGGCAAACTTCCAAATTCCGACCATGTAAGTACAGTAAAGAGGGTTTTACAGCAAGCAGATAAAAATGCACACAAATGTTAAGGAGCAGCATGGGTCTCCTGGTGCAGGTGTTGCATTATTACAGGTCCGGCACAGATGTTACTGCATGGCGAGCAGCATATAATTGGTAAAGAAAAACATGTCTGAACCTATTTGGCATCTCTAAGCCTCAAAGACAGAGTAGAGGCGTGTGTGTGTGTGTGTGTGTGTGTGTGTGTATGTGTAGTTGGAAAAATCCCTTTAGACGCTACTTAAAGATCTTTGTATCTACAGGAAATGTACAGTAAAACGAAATTTTTCCTCATACCTTTTAGGTAATGATGTCTTCTGAAGTAGTTTAGACTGAAACGTTCAGCACTGGTGTCCTGTGAAATCTTTTTCTAGTTTGTAATTAAAGGATAGTCGGAGCATCATGGTCGGATAAACCCATGTGGACCCTGGGGCAAAAGCAAGCTGTGGGCCTAAATCAAGACTCCCCATTCCTTTGAAAAAAAGTGGTCTAAAAGACAGCACATTTAAGATTCCTTAAGTCAAATTTTTAAAGTGTTATTCGATTGAATTTTGGTTAAAGCAACCTGAGGATGTCAGATGGGGTCTTGCAGAGACACATTTGCAAAACTTCTTTAAGATAAAGCAACAAAGGCTGAGATATTGTAACTTTAGTTCCTGGTGAAAGTCAAGCCGTTAAAATACTTTAGCCTTAAACCATATCTCATGCTGCAACTCATTAGCATGTTTCATCAAACTCTAAGTGGCTGCTAAATGCACCCAACTTTCAAATTCCACATCCCCATTGTAAATGAAATTGTTGGAGTGCCCATACTTTTTCAATTGATAAAATGACCACGGACCAAACGACACAGAGTAAACCTGGGGTCCCTTTGGGATCTGTGGTCCTGGGGCAGCTTGCCACTTTGCCCACTCTATAATGCAGACCTGCTTAGCAACCACATTATTAAAATAAAGCCATCAGCACTTAATTGAACACAAGTGAAAGACATGCTGTTCAAGACGTCATTTCCGAAACTGATTTCAGTACAGAGTGTGCAGGTTAAAGGCTTTACTGCTTTACATAACCAAAAGATGTCTCCTGGTGTTTCCCACTGTGCCTGCTTCACTCTGTTTTGGCTAATCCTGTTCCCTCAGGCCGGCTTTCCTTAGAAGCTCTTATGTAACTCGCTGGCACCCTGAATCTACGCCACTTGGGCCTGTGACAAAGGAAGTAAATACATGTTTATTTCCTCCTTTGGTCCAGTGGCACAGTCTGTGCTATGAAGTCTATACTCACTAGCGAACTTTACGCTTCACTTCTGCCCTTTTCTCTGCAGGGCAAAAGCAGCACATACTTTGCACTTTCTCACCTCAGGCAAAGCTACAGTGTGGTGTTCATTTGTTTTATTGGCTAACAGGAAACTCTTTTTATTGCCTCACCTTGATCGTTTACAAGATGGTAAAAGTCCAGCGGCAGCGCCCATTTATGAATGCACCGCCTACTGAGAATGTGGCTTGTTAAAAACAGCACCAGACTGTGGATGCTAACCAGGGCTAACTTTGTCACTGAAGCAGTGATGTTTCTATTGAGGCTGCCTCTTTCACAGTGTCCCATTTGTGGTATAATAGCATGCCTAATACTCTTGTTTCTTTTAAGCAGGGAGAATAAATGTATTTGTATTTGACTGTCAGACAGTGATGGGGAAGCTTTTGATCTGCGTCTTCATCTTGATTTGATGATAGCTTTGTTGAGTAATGTTTATTTTCTCAATATAAATTAACTTTGACTTAAAAGATGTTTATTGACCTTGCTGGCTGAGCGAAGAGCTTCTTCTCTGATTGTCATTCAATAAATGTGTGAAAACTGTGACATCGTTCCTCGCTACCTCAACTGATTTGAACCCATCACTTACTTTCCCTCTCAGGCTGAACTTTCCTCGTGGCTTCCCTGACGAGTACTCCTTCATGGTGACCTTCCGCATGATCAAGAACACCGTGAGCAAGGTGTGGAATGTCTGGCAAGTAGTGGACGAAGACGGAAATAAACAAGCCGGACTGAGACTGAATGGTGACCAGCAGGCTCTGGAGTACTTCCTGATGGGGGCTGACGGCAACCTGCAGACTGTCACCTTCCCTGGCCTTTCTGTGCTCTTCAACACCAAGTGGCACAAAGTGATGATTGGAGTGGAGCGTGACCAGGTCACTCTATACGTGGACTGCCAGCCTGTGGATCAGAAACCCATTAAGGGCAAAGGCCCCATCAACACAGAGGGAGACACTCTCATTGGCAGGCTGGATGCTGATCCCGACGCCTCCGTAGTGGTAAGCGAGGATGGAGAGTTGCCTGCTGAATTTAATCATGTTCACTGACTCTCCTTACATGCTCTATCAGTGAAATGGTACTTTCTGCGCACAAACACATTCAGGTTTATATGTGTGCTGAGCTTTGCTATAATTCTAAAGTGCTGCTGTCACAGCAAAGCTGCTCAGCTGGGTTCCAGTGGAAAAAAAGAAAAACTTAATCCCTGCAGAAAATAGCATTGGTGGAAAATCAAGCTCAGCGTCCCATACAAGGCCTGGATTTAAAGCCACAAAGAAATAACTGCATCATGGCGAAGCAGTTCAAGATTCAGTGTCACATCTGAGAAAAGGATGCATAGGATTGTATATGTAGTAACATTAACATCTTTTTTTCAGTTTGAACTCCAGTGGATGTTGATTCACTGTGACCCAAAGAGAGCCCAGAGAGAGAGCTGCAACGAGTTGCCTGCCACCGAGGTACAGTAACAAGGATCTGCTCAGCATCTGCTGTGGTTTGTGGTTTTACTCAGGTTGATAGGGTTCCCAGCATGCTGAAAGCAAACAGGGCAGAAATGCTGAGATGGAGTTGCAGAGGTGTAACAAATACTATGCCAAGCAGTTTCCTTTAGCACAGGAGGGCAGAGGTCCATCCAAAACAATTTGCAAGTTGGACAATTGAGAGATTTTATTGTGTTGTCAACAGCAGATTGGAGTTATAGTTCTACAAACATTTCTTGGAGGCGGAGCTGTAAAGGAACAGGCAGACATGATGTCACTGCCTGTGTTAAACCTCAATGCATGGAGCCAAAACACAAATGCTAACTTGCAAACATTTAAAAAACAAAGAGGAAGTCTGCTCAAATTAAAAGTGTGAGATCAGAAACCCAACCTTCACAGTGCTAGATTTTTGTGGTAACAATTTAATGGAAATTCAGCACAAACATGTGCCACATGTTCTGCAACATGAAAACAAGCACCACATGTAGCCTACAAGCTACAACATGGATTTGCATGTTTCAGTCCAAACTGAAATGTTAATACACGACTACTCTTCCACAAAAATTAGAATAATATGATAGAATACGACTTACCAGGTTATGTTTGTCACCCTGCCTACATTTCCATGTTCTTTTCCTGCTGCTACTTGATTATCAGCTGTCAGGAATGCAATACAACACCTGCCACCAGCTGATTATTGTAATTACATTTTAGCTGAAACAGAATTTCAATTGTATCTATTCAGTATCATGACATATTTCCAAGTTAAATCCCAAGGCAGGAAAGCCCACTGTATTCTCGTCGTAGTTGCTAAGAAAGTACACTGTGAAAAGGCCTCGTCCTTAATCTGGACCTGTCAAAGAGACAACCTGCCTCAAAGTGAGCCCATAATCACAGGATAGAGTGAAACACACAGATACACATTTTGGAATGAGAAGCTGACCATGCTGTTTGCTAGCTAGCTAACTAATAAATCCAAGCTCAGTGCTGCTTAAAGTTCCTGACTGATAAATAAGGGGATGTCCTGATGTTTAAAATTGGTTGGTTCAAGCTAACACAGGTAATTAAATTGTTTTATAGAAAGGAAACATGACTTGATTCTGATTTATGACTAAAAAATGTTTCAAATTTATTTTGGTAAATATGGTTAAAAGGCTGATAAGGCACCAGCAGGATTACTTAGGCTACTACCGATATGAACCTCAAACTTGGAAGGATATTAGCATGTATCTTTTAAGCTAGTTATATGAGCAATAGGCTCCATTCCTCTCTTTTTTTACCCTTTACCCTTGTACATTTTAACTGGCTTTTTGTTCTTTAGCTTAAAGTGAAAAGTCAGAAATGTCTCAGGGTGTTTTCAAACAGAGAGGGACACAAATTTTAACCATAGCTCATTTTGTGTTTAACCACTAAACTGTTAATTCAATGCAACCACCAACTTTACAGAGGTTAGCTGTAGGCTAGCTGGAAGCACGCACTGATTGTGTGTTAGTGTACCTGTGTATTTTGGTTCAGCTCAGAAGTTCAACTTAAGCAAATATTTTTATAGCCCTTTTAAACATAGATTTCACCATAACTCCCTAAATCAGGTATTTCTTTCAATTTTTTTAACTGAACAGGAAGCAAACAGGTTACCTTTAACGTTGCTAAGAAGCCACCGAATGTTGTTGTTCCCCCGATTTGCAGGCATTCTCTGATGCTGCAGGTTAGCGGCTAACTTAGCCGCTAACGTATAGGTCGCACACGTAAAACATCCTTGAAATGTTACAGCAATGTCCTAAACTTTTTTACAAACTCCACTCTCTGCTTAAAAGTGAGACAACATTGCCCCCCATTCCATTATTAAACCAGATTATGCTTCATTTATGTAACAGGTTGTTAAAATAACCTTTTTTTGTCTTGTCAATATCTTTTAATTTGACTACCCAGTTATATGCCTCAGAAAGCAACATTTTCCTTAAAGCCGCTTGGTACTTAGATAGAGCTTCACATAATGGCATACCAGATATGCTTGTGTCCAATTCCAATGCAAGATACTCATCATTCATGCATTCATTCCACCATCTTGTCCAGAGATTGTTTCCAGTTGGTACATGACAACAAATGCAGCAGAGTCACGCAGTAGAAATCCTTTTTTAAGGAACATTAGGTCAACGTAATCCTGAATTGAAAATACACACACACACACACACACACACACACACACACACACGTACACACACATTGTGTAAGTCCAGGCCAATTTGATTTCATTTATGACTGAATATTATCTTTTATGTCAGTTCTGCTTTAATGAGATTTCTGCCTCTGAGAAATACTGTAACCTATATTGAAAATGCCACTCTGCTGTCTCCAACCTCATTCAGTACAAAGTCTGCAGTACCTTACCTTTTGATTTGATTACTTGGATCAAGATGCAAATGTGCATAGATTTTAGGCTAACATTTCTGCATCCAGCTGTGAGGCAGTCCTGTAGATGGGGAGTGATGGGACTATGGGCTGTAAATTCAAATGACAGCATGAAATACTCACTACTATGATCATGAACTGGTAAACCGCTTCTGCTGACACTTTTGGTGAGGGCGGTGTGATGACTTTCTCTAACTTTCCTTTTGTTTGATTTCTCTTGCTTCTTCAGATGTATGCCAATGCTGAGGTATTTATTTTTCTACTCTACTCCCCTTTTGCTTTGTGATTTTAAAGCCAATAATCTACTTCAGTGCTTCGGTTGCCTAATTACCTCACTGCTTTGTTCTAAATCTAATTCATGGTGGTGGAGGTTTTTTGTTTCTTTTCTTTCTTTTGCAGTTTTGGGGTTTGTAGAACATTTATATGTGTAATTGTACCTTAAATGTCCCCAATTTGAAACATGTCTGCAGACAGTAAATTGATGTACATTAAGCACCATTTAAATTAATATGACCTTATGGTGCAGGCTTTTATTCAAATGTATGTTTTATTGAAATTTGATACTACTTTATATTTGATAAAAAAAAATACCATTCTGGATAAGTGATGATACGTTTTGCTGACTGGATGTCTCCACTCTCAGCCTGACAAGTCACTCCAAGGTCCCCCAGGAGCCCCTGGCCCAGAGGGCCCCCGAGGCCCCTCAGGAGAAAACGGCAGAGATGGAAGAGATGTAAGCATTTCCTCCTCGATAAAAGTTGTTCTTTCTACAAACAAGTACATTCCTTTATTGTCTGAATCCTCAACACAAAGAAAGTATTCTTCTCTTTGTGCCTCTGCTTTCTTTAATGATGTTGTTTTGTTCGTCTCTCCAGGGTCTTCCAGGTTCTCCTGGCAGTCCAGGCACTCCTGTAAGTATGAAATGCTCAAAATATATTGGCAGAATCCCTTACAAGCTGTTGAGCTATCCTCCCTTTTTGTGGATTTGTTTTTGCTGTGTGATACCTCAGGGAAATTACACCTGTGTTCAAGAATTTACTATATTTCAAAATGGATTTTCTCAACATAAGATGACTGGGCACGTAGTTTTTTTTTTCATCTCAGAATTGACACTTTATAGTAACAATTCCCCTGTTGGATATTACTTTCCTACAAAATGACAAGTTATGTTCACAGAGAGAAAGTTGTAGGCTGCTGCTTATTGAGGTTGTTCGGAAATGGTATCAACGGATTGAAGACGCATTCAGATCCGATCACTCAGGCCACATACGGAGGTGGTCTGGGACGCATTTATCCACATACGTCTGGTAGTGTGAACACACGTGTCAGGGGCCACATTAAGCACCGCCCGCTCTCCCCGTATCCACGGCAATGATCACCTCTCCTTTCATTCCTGTCTGATTTAACGTTTCTCGATTTTTTTTCATTTTTGTCTCATGTCACTCCAGCTGTGTAAACGTTCATGCATGAAAGCGGAGTGTGCACGGAAACACAGACAGATCGTATCTTTATTTACTCACTGAGAGAGAGAATCTATTTTTTAATACAGGACGATGCGGGTCAGAGATATGATCATGGAGCAGTTTATCACAGTTTCAAAATCAAGTGATCCTCATGAAGTTAATCAAAGTTTTTAATCATGCTGCGCAGTGAAGAGGACACAGATCTGTGCGTGTGTCATGCTCTGCTCCTGAATGAAATTGTAACATTGCTCCTGGCTTTATAGCAGTCGCTATCTGTCCCGTATTTCGCGCACAGTTACCATGGAGTCTAAACTACATCTTCACATCACATGCTGTGACTGACACGAGCAGGAGCTACCCACGTGCAGATCATCATAGGTTATAATAACGCCGCGCGGGGAGGAGACCGACGCTTCATAACGTGGATCTGTGTGTTAATCACACAGATATTTCGGTCTGTCTGTCACTTTTAACAGAGACTCCAGTCTGCTGTGTATCATATATTTGATAAACACAGAGCTGTGGAGGAGCATCAGGCTTCATGATCAAACTAAGTTTTATATCATGTCATCACTCCAGTCCGCGATCACCCCCTCCGTCCCTCCTCCCTCCTTGCTCGTGCGCAGCAGCTCTCCCCCTTTCTGTGCTGCGAGTCTGCATCACACTTTCTTTCATTTCATGATGTTTTATATTATTATATGATAAGTCTAATGAAAGAGATTGAGCCTCCGTGTTAATTTGCAAGTGGTCACTGAAGACACATGCTAGGTGTGAACTGCAGGCTTAGAGCTGTCCACTTGTGATCGGATCACCCAGGACAGATGCGTAATTTCAATTGTGAACACAACCATTCAGACAGCGTCTGCTAACGAGCAAGCTAATGGCTAATGTGCTAACAGGAAGGCTTCAGTACTTTCTAGCTAAAACGATGTCAGTTCCCCATTTTGTTTTCCACTAGTAGCCATTGGCTGTCTCTTTGAGCCTCATATGTCTCAGCTAATGAGTTTAGAGTGGAGCTTGATGAAAGCCTGATGTGCCTCATGCGCCTGCAACCCTTACCTTGTGCATCTGTATAAGACGGCAAGGGCCGTGGCAAAGGACATAGAATTCCCTTCCTACCACAAGTTATGCCACAAAGGTATTTGCACTGATACCTGGCTGGTTAACCTGAGGGTTAAGTGAAGGCGACATGCTAACAGGTTCCTCTGTCATTAATGGTTGCTCTTTTCCTGTCCAACCCATTTGTTATCTGCACAGCCTTACACAAGTTTGGTTTGTTGTTGATCTAAGTAACAATAAGAGTTGGCCACCTTTCATTGATTAAATGTTGACTGATGCTGCCCCTTCGTATCTTAGCAACACAGTGCGGGGAGATGCAGGAAGAAGATAAAGCTGTTTCACTCCCTGTTGTGTCTGTTTCCTAGGGCAGCAAAGGGGAGCAGGGAGAGATCGGTCTTCCTGGACAGAGAGGCCTGCCCGGCCTTCCTGGATCTGCTGTAGGAAACACCTCATACACTGACACGCACTTTATATTATCTGCCAGTTGCTGTCTGTGTGATTGTATGTTTGTTTTCTGCAGGGTTCATCTGGCCCAATGGGTCCAAGAGGGCCTGTGGGAGAGAGAGTGAGTAAACATTCAGATCACTTATAAATCATTCATTGAAACGATTATCAGCCTGGACGATGTCACTGATTTTGGTCCTTCGTGATTGTAGGGACTTCCTGGCTTTCCTGGACCTGCAGGTCCTCCTGTAAGTGGAAAAATCCCTTATCAAAAGATATGTGCATGGAAATGAAACTGAATGTGACCATGAAGAAACTACCAATAAGTCTACTAAAATCTGCCTATCAATTCACAGGGCCCAGCAAGTGAAGGACCCGCTGTATGTATTTGCTACATTCTTCTATTTTCTCTGTTGTTTTATTCTGAGACTTGTTAAAATGCTGAATTATCTTCTGTGTCTGTTTCTCACAGGGACCGCCAGGAAAACCCGGAATCCCAGGAGATGAGGGAAACATCGGACCTGAGGTCAGTGTTCAAATTAAGACACAAGTGTGTGGAGAACTTCAATTAGAATCTATGTACAACAATTAAAGAAAAAGTCAGTGATAAACGTACGTAAGTAAGTAAGTATTGAACTCAAGTGTAAAGAAGTTGCACTACACTTGAGCACCTCTATTCAACTACATTTTAAAAGGAAAAAATGTACTTTTTTCCCCACGACATATATTTTACAGCAATAGTAATTACTTGCTTTAAGGCTGCACATAAAAGACATATGCCTGCTGGGCAGCATTAAGTGCAGCTTTCATCTCTCTGTGCTGTGCCTGGCCAAGCACCATGGGTCAAGGCCCAGCCATCAGAAGCTCGCTGGTACTTCCCTCCAGGGTCTGGCTCCAGTGGGAAGCCACCGGATTGGAGTGAGTTAGTGCTCCAGGTCACGAATTTGGACTGTGACAAAAGAACAAGATCTTAGATACACACGGCCAAAATTAGTTTCCACCATAGAGTGGCTGTGCTCATCCTTAGAGACAGGGTAAGGAGTTCAGACATTCAGAGTTCAGAGTAAAGCAGCTGCTCCTTCACACCTGAAGAGCCAGATAAGGTATTTGGGGCAGCTGTTCAGGATGCCTCTTGGGCCCCTTCCTCTGGAGGTTCTCTGGGCACCTCCAGCTGGTAGGAGACCCTGGGTTAGACACAGAGCATGCTGGAGAGATAACATGACATATCTCATCTGGCCTTGGGACGCTTCAGGTTGCCCCTGGAGGAGCTGGAAACCTTGTTTGGCAGAAGGAAGTCGAGGTTAACTTGCTTAGCCCGCTGGCTAAATGGAAGACAATGGATGACTAAATAAAAAGCAAAAATTAGATAAACGTCGAGAAACGAGAAAAGGGAACAGATTTGTGTAGCTTAACTTTGCAGGCCCAGCCCCTATGTTAGGAATCTCTGGACAAATACACTTAAATGAAATATGTATGTAGTTAAAGAAAAGTTCTGCTTTCACGTTAATGCCTCAGTCACAATAAGTACATTTTGCAGAGATAACTTAAATACTTTTACAATATAAATACTACTTGTTTCTAATGTCTAATTTTTAGACTGTTGTATTGCAAACTTTTACTAAAGGACCTTAGGACTTCTTCCAATCCTAACAACAGATATAAACATAGAGCCAAGTTAACGTTTCTGGATGCATCAACTGTTAGAACCTAAATTTGTTTTTACCGCATTATAAAACTTTGCTGTATTTGCTTGCTAAAGGGTTTGATGAAAATCTTACATTAGGATAATATTTACTGTTTTTGCAGGGTGCACCTGGACCCAGAGGGGGACCAGGCATCGCAGGGCTTCCTGGCCCTCCTGGTCCACCAGGGCCTGTGGTAAGAACCAGAGCTAAGCCGTGTTTAGTAACATTTACTAATACATCAACATTTCATTCAACATGCCTTTTGATTATCCATATTTAACAGCCAGTAAACAGATGTTTGAATTGCAGGTTTCATGCAGAAATTCAAGTATAGTGTAACCTAACATTAATTATTAAGTGTCTGAAACTGTTTATTGGGATGCTGTTCCATGTCTCCTCCTGTTGTGTGTCATAAGACGCTTCTGTTAGACATAGACAGTGTACAGTAGGCAACTTATTGAAGCATATGTATATTCAATCAATGGTTAGTTTCTGCATGCCTTTGAAGTAAAGCTCAGCATCAGCCATTTACTTCATATCGACCATCTACTGAACAGATTTAACCCCAATAATACTCACACTCATTTTTCATCACGATCTGGACACCTCTACACTTCACCTTGAGCTTACATTTCTCTGTGTTAATCATGGGTGTACGACAATGTTGCATGCTGCTGTGTCATGTCACATTATCTCTGCTGGAATTTCTGCTGTGGTGGATTTATGTGGACATCTAAACCCCCCGCGGCTGTTTTAGATGTCACTGTGCTGTGTTTTAGGGACCGCCTGGTGCCAGCAATGAGGGAAGTGGGGAAGCTGTGAGTGTTTTACTGTCTTACACACTGCCAAATGTTTCCTGGCTGCATGGCAATTGGATTGGTGACAGTGCATGTTTGATCAAATTGAGTCACTGAAGTTAAGAAGCTCTGCAGCAGCAGCAGCTATGCTGATTAAGAATCTGTTTTGTTTATTACATCCCTCATTGCATCCCGTCCCTCTGTCTCTATATGTTCTTAGTGTCCTGCTGCCTGTCCTGCTGGACCCCAGGGACTGGCTGGATTACCAGGGATGAAGGTGAGGATTTTTTAATTTACCGTAAATTTGATTTAATTGTGGGTGGGGCCGTATTGTTAACTGTTCTTCTGTAGCCTTCACAAAGGTCAGATGACTCAAAGCACTGAGTTCATTAGCTATGCGAACTGTAATAGTGGCGGCTGCTCAGTGGTGGAGTCGCTCATCTCTCAATCAGAAGGTTGGGGGTTCGATTCCTGACTACAGTCACATGTCGGAGTGTCCTTGGGCAAGACACTGAACACCAAATTGCTCCTGAAGGCACAGGCCATCAGTGTGTTAATGTAAGTGTGAATGGGTGAATATGAGATGTAGTGTAAAAGCCCTTTGAGCGGTCGGACTCGGAAGACTAAAAAAGTTTGATATAAGTACAGTCTTTTTACCATTTAATACATACTTATAGGCAGAAAGCATTAAGCCAACTTGAACATCAAGAAAAGTATCTGCCAGAATTAGTGGCTTTAGAGGTATTCCACACAACAACAGTATTTTTCCTTAATCACTGCATTTCACGCTGCAGACATTGACTAAATATTTAAACAAATTTAAAGTTTCTAAAATGTTCACTGATTAAAAATCTGAGGCAAGTTATCCATTCTGTGCAAACTGATTTCTAGCCTGGGGAATATGGATTGGTCAATCAAACACTTTCCTCCAGACTAAAATATCTCAAAAACTATTGAATGGATTATAGTAAAATCATTTACCGACATTCATGTTCAAATGCATTATTTTTTTCTTTCCTTTCAGCTCATATTTGTGAGATTTGGCTAATCCTGTTGACCTGTGCTTTGATTGGCTACTTTAACTGTGCTTTGACTGGTTGACTCCTTGCCTAAAAGTTCACCTTTAGCTCTTTCTGCAAGGAAACTGGCCCACCCAGGAGTACACTGGACTAATGTTTGTGTCCTCTGTACAGTTGTTAATCTATTGTTTCAACCTAAACCAAAATCTTTCCTTAAATCTAAGTAGTGTTGGTTTTCAAACCTCAGAAAATGCAAATATTTACAATGCTATCCGTGTTCTTGTAAGGTTAGGTACAGCACTGCTTGTTGAGGAAAGATTTAAAAAAATACTTGGTAAAATAAGAAAATATCGTGGTTTGGCATAAAATATTGAGTCACAGTGGCATTTGTTTCAAAAGTGACACAAACAGTGGTGTCAAAGGTCACGCAAAGCTGATGCTGCGTTCCGGACAACTGGGAACTCTAGAACTTCCCATTCGCAATGTCCCGACTTCCGATGGTGTCTCAAATTTCTCAAGTAGAAACTCCAACTTTGATGGCATTCCATAGCTATTTTTCTAGTCGGAGGTTGGAAAAATGCTGCGTTCCAGACTTCACAGTTTAGAAGTAGGAAATTTCTCCTGGGTGAAAAAGTAGCCAGAGTGGCCATCATGTTTCCTTTGTGAACCTGTTAGCATAGCATGCTGACATTAGCACTTCAGTTAAAACTCTGCTGTGCCTGGGTACAGCCTCACAGAAGCACTCGTGTGGCCATATTATATCCATCTTAATGTAATTTGCAGGCACTTTCATTTACTCAGATACAAATCTAATGAAAATACATTTGATTGATGCCTTCAGGGACACAAAGGTACAGATGGTGAGCCTGGAAAAGACGGAATATCTGGAGATAAGGTATGTGAGAGAGTTTTAATGTTCCTACCTTAAAACAAGGTCCCTCTGCTCCAACACACTTCTGTGTGAATCATCCAGCATCGGTTCGTCTGTATGGAAGGAGACTGATACCAAGAATGATTTGCACTTAAATGAGTTCATTGTAGCCTCTGAACAGCTTAATATATTGTAATTAATTTGTTCTTGTTTGTTTTATCTCCACAGGGAGACGCAGGAGCACAAGGTCCCCAGGGGCCTCCAGGTCGCATGGGAGATGATGTAAGGAAAATATTCCTCACAACAGACCCGAGAGGGATCAGTGATATGTGTTTTTAAAAATGCTCTGCTGTTATTTCAGGGGCAAAGAGGGCCCATTGGATTCCCTGGAACCCTGGGAGAAAAGGGAGACAAAGTCAGTTCAACAGCAGTTTCTTCACAAGTTTTAAAATGAGATAAGATTTGCAGCATTGTATTTATAGATAAAAACTGACTCCTGTGTTCATAGGGTCCACCTGGATTCAATGGCGTCCCAGGACCAACCGGCCCCCCAGGAGCCCCTGTAAGCAGTCTCACTTAGATCAGTTCTTTTACTCTGAGAGAAATAGGACAGGACGTAATTGAAAACCAACCTTCAAGATGTGTCTCTGATCGAATCTCTTGTCTCAGGGTGTGGAGGGAGTCCGTGGACGTCAGGGTTTGGAGGGTCCTAAGGGTGACGATGTAAGTTCTTCACTTCAGCTTCTGGATCACATTGCAAATATAATCTAAAAGATTGTTTTGGTTAAAGACTTTGATTTTGCTCAGGGAGCTGTGGGACCTCAAGGAGAGCAGGGCCCTGCGGGGGAGAAAGGAGAAGTTGTGAGTACGCTGGTGGGATTGAATAAACTTTTCTTTGGCTCTTTGATTCTTTAGCACAGAAATAACCGTGTGCTGTGATGTTTCAGGGAGAGCCTGGCGCCGACGGCTTGGATGGACTTCCTGGAGTTGATGGAGCAAAGGTGACTTCTTTGAATTCCAACTGCATTTTTTTTGGTTCCAGTATTCAATATCTCCTGTTCAGCTTCTGATACAATGTTTACACCATCACTTTCCACTGAAACACACTCAATGGACTTAATTACAGCCTAATGTTTAAACATGAGATACTTCAGTTGCTATGATTATCCACCAGACGCACATGATTGTACCAGACCACGAAAGGTTATATTAGAAAAATGTGTGTGTAATATATTAAATGTGTTTGTATTTCAAATTGAAAAAGTATCCAAATATATTTCCTGTTCCCAAGTGTTTACTTTCAGGCATGAACTCCATTATATCAGTAATGGACAACAAGACATACGTATACTGACTAACAAATATTGATTGACTCTAGTAATTATTGTACTTTTTGCTCAACAGGGAGAGGCTGGTACTCCTGGAGCTGTTGGTATCAGGGGGATTGTGGGTATTCCAGTAAGTCCAACTTCTTTTTCTTTTATTGTCTTTAAAAAAGTCTGTTACACTTAATAGTAATTGTGATTGTGTATTATTTTGGTACTTATAATTGCTATATAGCAAACTAAATGTAAAACAATGATCACTGATGTTGGACACAGCTCCTCTCTGGAGCCACAGGAACATCTGATTCTAAGAGTGTTGTACTTGTGAGGTGAGAGGCTACAGATTACACCTGAATGGACAAACTCTACAATCAGCACAGTAGAAATAAAACTCAATGTTATGTATCTGAGGATTTTCTGAAAGGATTCTCTTCTTGTATTATCCTGTGAGGGTTCAGATTACATAAACTGCAGACTGGGAACTTTTTCAGACGAAAGGATTTGTAAGCCCCCGCAAGAAAATGCATTGTTGCATATTTTTTGTTGTTGCCATTGAATCTTCTAAAGTATGGCTATGTACCTCTAACCTCAGAGTGGCAGCAAAGAGTCTTCTTCAAAACAGTATAATGTTTATTTAATAAACCATGGTGCCATTTAGAGTAAAATACATGATAAGCGGTATGTAGCGGTGAGTGTGCCTACCTGTTATCAACACATCAACATCACAGTGACCGGTCAACCCAGGATAGAGGCTTAGCAGTGAGTTAGGGTCTAACTCTATTGGGCAAATGGTAGTAGACAAGCAATGGGTGACACCAACATATACACTGATTTTATGCAATAATGTCACAACACTCATGGTTTCCCACTGGGGCGGCTGTGGCTCAGTGGTAGAGTCAGTTGCCTCTCAATCAGAAGGTGGGTGGTTCGATCCCTGACTGCTACAGTCACATGCTGAAGTGGGCAAAACACTGATCCCCAAATTGCTCCCGAAGCCATAGCCATCAGGTATGAATGCATAATGAATAATAATAATAATAGAAAAATGAATGCATAGATCCTGATTGGAGACTGCCACGTAGGTCATTGCCATCAGTGTGTGACTGAGTGTATGAAAGGGTGAATGTGACATGTGCTATAAGTACAGTCCATTTACAGTCCAGTGCAATGATAAATCCTTATCCCTGCAGGGATACCTCAACACTAAACCATGATTGTAAACATGGCCAACATTACACCTGCTTCATATCAGCCTGTAAGCATGCTGTTAGCATTTAGCTCAAAGCATTGCTTTGCCATATGCCGGGTCCACTTCAAACAGGATGGATGGTATAGACGGGAAAGATTCCTTTGTTTTTAAACCCACTCAAATCTGGGTTTTATTCAGTTGAAAAACATTCTTTGGCTAAAGTGAGGCACTAGTTGACTTTTCTTGGTATTTCTTTATCAGTAATTGCCAAGTTGGACATATTGGAATCTCCCACTCATAAATACTACTTGGACGTTGGTGTGAAACATATTCACAAATCAGAAACTTGCAATTAAACTAAATCTGATAGGACATGAATGCGGCATACGTTCAGCCTTACACAGCTACAACTACGATGTCAGACTCTTTGAATTGTTTAAAGAATTTGAAAATGTTACATTTCCTTCACTGAGCATTTTACCGTCAGTACAGAAAGAAGCCCCTTACTCTACATAAACAGGATTGAAGGGTGTAGCAGCTTTCATTTTCTGTCTATTTTCATATGATGTGTTGTTGCTCCTAGGGGCTGCCAGGAAAGCAGGGAGTAGCTGGACCCCCTGGTGCACAGGTAATTGGATTCATCTCCCATTTAATGAGGCATGCCATACTACATCCAAAATTTTATTGCAGCACTGTTAGACTTCAACAGATTTCACTGGTAGCATGCAGCCTGAGCTGACAGAAAATTGAATTCAGGACTAACAAAATTCTTGCTGTGGGTTTAGGGCGATGCTGGTGCTGAGGGAGCCATCGGGCCAGTCGGACTTCCTGGAAAGACTGTGAGAGCCTCCAAAACACATTACAATTATATCACTCTGTAAATCTGTTAGCGTCTCATGTAAAACTTTCAAACTTCTTGACACTTACCTGTTTTCACGCAGGGTGAGCCTGGAACAGACGGAGAAGATGGGAAACCAGGAGACAAAGGAGCAACTGTGAGTTGACTTTTACTTTTCTATTGTTTGTAGTTTCACTTCCTTGTTTTTTTGTTTGTTTTTTGTAGTAAAATTAATGTTATTTGTACTTTTTAATAAGCTTTCAGATTCCCTTGTATTGCTAAGTGGACATATGAACTGTTTATGTCATCACTTTGCAGGGTGGAACAGGAAAACAAGGACCTGTGGGGCCTGCAGGACCTCCAGGCATCCAGGTGAGACATTAACAATGGTTCCATGTAGCAGTGGAATGTAACTTAATACATTTACTCAAGTACTGCACTTACCAAGTACAAAATTGAGACTCTTGTACTTTCAATGTATTTTAAATTGTATGCAACAATAACATTCTGCTCCTCTTCATGCTTGCCCAGGGAATACTGTGGCTTCAAATTGGGTGACTTTAAATTTGAATCTCTCTAATGAACTGTTGCCACATCAGATTGACAGCGTCCATCCCAGTTACAAATAAATAAATGAATATGCCATGATAAAAACAATGAGTCAGTGAAAATGACATAATCTTTTGACCATAAAATGACAGCTTGTTTGGTGTTCAAAACCCCGCCAAATGTTGACAGCTGCCCAAAATTAATCCACCAGCCCAAAGCAATTTCCCCCAGCCCAAGGTAATCAAAAGAAGCCCAACTGCTGATAAAATACGGATTATACAAAAAAGTAAATCAGAGGAGGAAGATTTTAAAATAATCATCGTCAACATGACAAGCTGAAATACCATTTTGTGACGTAAAATCGAAACAGCTTCATCTTGACCTCATTCTTTTGCCTGGCCTGAATAATCTTTAATATCAAACCACTCCACCGTGTAGTAGTTGTAGTTTAAATTAGCACAACCTTAAACATCTACAGCAATGTACACTCACCGGCAACTTCATTAGGTACACCTGAAAAATCGAATGTAATCCAATACACCAGCACAGTCATGAGATTTGCTTTTATGTTGCCTGTAATGTACAGGCTTTTTTCTAAGCTGTCGTCGACGTGTTAATAAGAGGTGTTTCTAATACTCTGGCCCCCTCATGTACGCAAATAGGGAGGACAAAAAATTTGAGACACATCTCAATATAATGTAGTTCAGTACAACACCACCTTTAACTATGGCCTCCGTAATAAACATCATTGAATCGACACATATCCGACTCTCAACAAAACAGGTGTACCTAATGAAGTGGCCGGTGAGTGTATATATATTATTAAAGCTATAATATAAATCAAAAAACATCATATCTAATAATTTGACATGGACCATTTTACTGCACTACATTTGCTTTTGATACTAATAATGTTAAAAATATAAAATGTGATTCAGAGTTGTTTGTCAAATGTTTGTTTTCCAGGGTGACAAAGGTGATAAAGGTGACACTGGCGCCAAAGGAATGAAAGGTCACACTGGATACAAAGGTGATCAGGTTAGACGACATCTCATTTTACCAGTGTTACTTTTAAACATCCATCATAATGTCTGTGATAATACAGGTTGAGTGAAGTAATTCATGTTTTTTTTACGTGTCGTCCAGGGACCTATGGGACCAGAGGGACCAAAAGGAAGTCTGGTAAGACTTATCATCATCTCTGTATTTGTTTCTAATGTATCTATACTTTTAACTTTCTAACCATGTTACCTTCCTGAACAGGGAGACACAGGTGTTGCAGGAGACATTGGAGTCAAAGGGGACCAGGTCGGTGGAGCTGCTTTTTGTTCAGTTGAAGTAGCAACAACCTTTCTGTGAGTCAAAACAGGCGACTGATCTGTGTGTGTTTTCAGGGCCCTCCTGGTGTTCCTGGAATCAAAGGAGAGGTATAAAAACTACTCTCGACTACTCTCTCACGCTGCTGTTTTAAAACTGCTCTCAGTTATTCTGCCACTTCGCTGATATTACTAGAGGTTTCAATTATATGTGAACATCTACTGTAAACTTCTCGAACGCCCCCCTTGCATCCTGATGCAACCCCCTCACATATAAAAGAAACCTAAGTAGTGTCGCTAATGTCAGATTGGGATGGTAATGATGTATTTTTTTCAAACTAAGCGTGGAGAGAAGGGCACGAGAGGAGCTACAGGAGATGAAGGCAGACCAGGCCAGCCGGGGCACGAGGGTTTGGCTGGTCCAATGGGAGCTCGAGGACTGGAGGGAGAACCAGGCCTTCCTGGAGCATCAGGACCCAGAGGTCTACCTGTAAGTGTTACCATTACCAATACAAACGGTATATGTGCAGCAGCAGCAGCACACTTTCTAACAGCTGTGGTCGTCAAGGGTTAAAATCAATATGTAGGACCAATATAAAACATTGACAGCAAGCGTCTAAAAAGGGTACTGCAGTCTACATTCTAAATACTGTAGAGTGTTGTCTCCACCCGCCCCCTCCCCCCCAGATTCGAATGTTAGCCTTTCCTGCTTCAGCGTTCTGACCGTGGTTGCAACGCACAGGGGAGACTTGTCGGTCTGCTCCAGGGTCGAAGCTGCCGCTAGTTTCAGGGCTAACTCCCGTCACTTTACACACACAGCAGCGAGCAGGAAGCAAGACAGTCTTGAGGAGTATGTGGCTTTATTACACACACAGTCTTACTGTTCAGTTACCTAGTTACCTATAACATTCTCCGCTGATCCGCTCCGATCCCCGTTCACTCTCGTAACTCATGCGCACACACTCACTCCCTGCAACCCGGGGTGATGAAATGGGCAGTGGGCGGGATCGCGCAGGCCAAAACACACGCAGACGTTCCACCCCGAATGTAAATTTCAGGAGGAGAATATACTGGCTGCAGCATTGTTGTCGGAGAAAACAGTATTTCAACTTAGCATGTTCTCTTAATCTCTGATGACATATCATGGGCATTTTATGATACATTTCAGTAAATATATTACATATTGTTCCTTGAAGCCAAAAGTGGAGATGAAGCTCTGATCAACTCAAATGTAATTAAAAGAGACATACAGCAGTCAGTATTACGATCCGTCCATGTAATTAGTGAAATAATAAATCTATTGGTTGTAAACTTGGGATGTTATTGAATCTTTATTTTAATTTACTATAACTTTATCTAGCAAGGTGCTTTGGAATCTCAATGTTGGTGTCTCTGTAATTCGGTCCAGACTGAAATATCTCAACATTCGGATCGATTGCCAAAAAATGTCTTTCAGACATCTAATTTCCCAGATGGTGTATCTTTGATGATGTATGCTTTGGTGTTTGACCAAATCCTTGCAAAACTAATGACACTCCCATCTGCCTGAGTGGTTCATAAGTATTAGATAGTGTTTTTGCTATTTATAACAATTTGATTTAATAATCAGGTAATATCATCCTTTCACCTACCACAGATCAAAACCAGGCCTCGCGTAGCCTTGCTTTAACCTCGATAGTTTGTCTGGACAAATCATTGTCAGTTTTCACATTCGTCCTTCCACCTTTTTGGCTGTGATGCTTATAGAAAACTTAGTCCCCAGTTCTTAACCCTCTTGGTGTGCATTCCTACCCAAGAGGCTTCTAGACAAAAGAGACAAGAAAGCACTTTAACACTTTACAAACTCAGTGGAGAGCGATGAACTGTTTTATCCCCTGGGGCTTAATTGCATTCAGCCAATGTCCAATAAAACCACATTTAACCACAAGGTTTTTGTGTGGGTTTAGCTGTCAGAGCAATGTTGATGTATGAGGTGTGTTTTTGAAATGAAGCTAGCAAAAACTTTGTAGCTTATACATTTCGTATGAATGTGGTTGATGTCTAACTTATTAATATCACCCTCATCCTCCTCTTCCTGATCTATTCCTGACCTGATCTGTATCACTCTGTAATTGCTTAGCCAAGGCCACATGTGAACAATTATTTTCACAAGTGAAGGATTACATTTCAAATCAAGTTCATAACTTAGCCCCGTCTACCTTACACACCAACCTCCCTTTATCTGCGGTAATAACATCTGCATGTAAGCATTGTCACTGTAGTGTGTGTTAGCATGCTAACATTAGCAATTAACCCAACGCACTGATACAACTGCTACATACATGGCTGTAGACAGGTAGCATTGTTACTGTGGCCAGGCAAAGCCCTAAATTTCCTGTGCAGAAAAATAACCCCCTGCAACGAAAAATGTGTGAACAGCGTGAATAGTTTTTTAATGAGTTTCTTACAATTGTTTATATTATCAAATTTTTGTCTTTTTTTTTATTACTTGAGTACTTTATTTAATTTGCCTGTTTTGTGAGCTGCTGTAACGAGTAAATTTCCCCTGTGGGGGATCAATAAAGCTTATCTGATCTTATTTCCATCCATCTATCCATTATCTATACCGCTTATCCTGTTCAGGGTCGCGGGGAGGCTGGAGCCTATCCCAGCTGTCTAACACCCTGGACTGATCGCCAGTCAATCACAGGGCTGACACATAGAGACAGACAACCTTTCGCACTCACTCCCACACCTATGGCCAATTTAGACTCACCAGTTAACCTAACAAGCCTATCTTTGGACTGGATCCCGGAGAGAACCCACACATGCACAGGGAGAACATGCAAACTCCGCAAAGAAAGGCCAACTTTGTCCAAACCGGGGTTTGAACCAGTGACCTTCTAGCTGTAACCACTGCACCACCGTGCAGACCCCTTATCTTATCTTATCTTACTGATTTCACAACTTGCTATGGTGGATTTTTGGTGAAGTATATCTAACTTGACTGAAATCAAACAGATCTAGTGTCTTGTTTACACATCTTAATGTTTATTCAATTTTTCACAGGGCCCGAAAGTTAATGATGAGAAGCTCCGTGAGATGTGCTCAGCTGTTGTTGAAGGTGCGTTTGGTCACTTTGACTCTTTCACATCCATGTCGTCACTTACATTCAACAAATGATCAAACTTATCACGATACTTACTGTAAACTGAGTTCCTGTTTGAAGCTATTTTGTTCTCTGCCCATCTAGAACAATTAGCAGAATTTATGAAAGAGTTACTGAAGAGGCCAGCTGCCATTGGTGCCCCTGGTACTGCTGGACCTGCAGGCCCACCCGGCCCTCCTGGAGCAGCTGGAGCGGCCGGAGCAGCGGGGACCCCAGGGGCGAAGGGTCCCAAAGGCCACCCAGGCTTCTTTGGACTTCCAGGCGCACCAGGAAAGAATGGTCAGTAAACATTCTCCTCTTCTCGATGCTGAACTCCAACAAAGCTCTTCATTGGATTAGCAGAGCTGCTGGCTTCAGCAGTCTGTGTGAGCTTCAGCAGTGCTGTGATGGATAAGCTGAGCTGCTGCCGTAGCTGTATTGTTTTGTTTTTCCTTTCACAATTCATACAGTGGATGTTGTGGCAAGAAATTAAATGAAGCCCTTAGAGAAGCTTGTGGGCTCCGGCAGCACGCCTTTGTCTTCACACTGGCTCAGCACACTGACAGAAGTTATGCAAAGTGCTGTGCAGATGGAGCGGATTCACCCATGCATAACGTTATACAATCAATGATTCACCAAACCAGGCTGAATCAGAGTGGAGTCATTAAGTTTCCTAATTAACTGTGAGCACTGTATGCATCTCCATTTCATCTCAGCTTTAACCTGATGGTTTTCCGTGTGCTCTTCTGTTCTGCAGGTGATGCCGGGGAGAAGGGAGACAAGGGAGACAAGGGAGAGGACGGTGTCGGAATCAAAGGAAGCCCAGGCGCACCAGGGGCACCAGGTAAGGCTACTATCATGTCTTCAAAGAACATTGCTACTGAGATGAAAATGTAGGTCTTTAAAACGTCTATACTTAAGGTGCTTTTTGACAGCAGGAACTTTCCCCAGGAATGAGTAACCTTTTAAGGAACCAGGGTCTAAATTTAGTTCCGGGGTATTTGATTTACCCCCTGAAAAGTCACTGCTCGGGGGGTTCTACTGATCGTTTCTTATTGGTCGAGCACTCACAGCATTTTATTTCACCCGCCATGTCTAAAAGACTGCAGCTGCAAGCTCGCTGTTATCACCGTGCTTTCAGATGAAGTCAGAGAAGAATGCACGATCAAAAACAGCACAAGTTGAATCTCCGCCATGCTAACGGGCTAACTGTAGTGTCGCACAAATGATGATACCGGCCCATCATCTTTGTTGTATGGCCTTCATCTTCTTCTTACCACCACCTACTGGGTTGGCAGTGTAGTGCAATTACTTATATTGCTTCTCCATATGTCACGGGCCTGGTTTGCATAATCTTCCCGGGACTTTAGGTGGAAATGCAGACAACAGTGGGCCACAGAAACCATTTATTTTCTTGTAGAGAAGTTTTTGGAACTAAAAGTTCAACTACCTGGTCGAAAAGCAACTTTAAACTTTATTAGTGGAACTGAGCTTCAGATCCTCCTCACTTTTTGTTTGGAAAATATACAATGATGCCGCTGTTATTACTCAGCTCTTCCAGTTTTCAAAAGAGGTAAAAACATCAACATCCAAGCTCGCTCTTTTTCCATGGCAGCAGTTAAAAGACTTTTTAGGGTTGATTTGGGCCCTGTTTACACCTGGCATTGATACGTCTTTTGTGATCCCTGAAATTATGATTTTGTCCTTGTTAACATAATTAAAAGTGGGGGTCATAACATAAAGCGTCAGGGTCCTTACTTGAGTTATGAACATTTTAAATGGCAACAAAGAATGCAGAAAACATTTTTGAACACATAATCTAAAAAGCCTTTCGAGTCTTGGCCAATCGAGGGACTTTACACTACATGTAACATTCACCCGGTCACACTAACATTCATACACTGATGACGGTGCCATTCAAGGCACTTCATCATTTTCATACATTCACAAACATTCATGCCTGTTGGCTTTGCCTCAGGAGCAACTAGGAGTTGTATCTTGCCCAAGAATATTTGGACATGTAGACGGGAGGAGCCGGGCATCGAACCAACGAAGCATCCAATTGGAGGGCGACCCACTCTATCCCTTAGCCACAGTTATAAAGTTCTGATTTAACACAGAAGTCAGGGAGGCCATGCTGCTGAAACAACACACTCCGGTGGCGCAGTAACAGTAAATTCATCAAACTCCAAGCTACAACAGCTAACATGTTTGTCTTCTTCATGTAAACATAATTTTGACCATATTAGTATAAAAGTCAAAATTCACATGCAGGATATACAAAGTTCACATACTTTTTTAGTGTGACTTTAATATTTCCCCTTTTTTTTTATCTCACCCTAAGGTGCAGTAGGCGCTCCTGGCATCGGCAAGGATGGCAAAAATGGAGAACGTGGTGAGACAGGAAATCCCGGTGCCCCAGGAGCAGCCGGTCCCAGGGGACCCTCAGGGCCGCCCGGGCTTTGTGATCCATCAACCTGTATTAACAGACTTCCTCTCTATATGGTCAGCGGAAAGAAGTCTGCTGGATACAAAAACTAATGAGACATCGCAGCTCAGTGAAACAGTCCAGATCTCATCCTGCAGAGACCACGTTCAGGGCTTCTCTGGAGTCCAGCCGTGGTGATCTTTGGGAGTCTTCAAATGTCTCCATCTGAACCACGGGTCTAAGAGGCGCACAGGGAAACAGAGACCATGCACCACTGTAGAATACTGTATAGACATTTTATCTTGTATGTGATTTTAAGGAAAGCTAATGTTCATAGATAGCTGCTACTGATGCCAAAGAAACTTCTTCCAGCTGACGACAGGCATGCAGGCCTATGAGTTTACCCACATAAATCTACAGTTACAACTGCTGAGCCCTTTTTTTAAGAAAAATACATATGAGCAGGTTGTAAATCATTCTAAACGTTGATTTCTGATTTTACTTTTATGCATGTACTTTCTCCATTCCTTGACTAAGCTCCCTGAAAACATTGCTTCTTTTCTTTTAGCTACTCTTAAATCTTAGAGCATAACAGGGACTATTTTGAACCAATGATTCTCCGCTGCAGTCATGAGCCAGTAAGGAAGTAAATTTAACTATGTTTTTAATCTTTGATTTTGAAACTACACAAATAATAATAATAAATCACTTTAACATCTTTAAATTTGACTACAAGTGCAGACCTGAGCTGACATCTCCATCTTTTAGGATCATACATTTTTGGCTTGATTTTGTCATAATAATGTTCTTTAAAAATGTAATAAAGTGATATGTTTTGGAAGCCTTGCATAGTAATTTATTTAGACTGCTTCACATTTAATAGGGCACATCTTAAAGCTGCTGCAGCTATGTTCCAATAATATTAAAATTCAAAGATGTTTAATTGACAATGAGTCACATCATTTCACATCATGATTGAAGGACTTCTGTAGATGGGTATGTTGATGGAATCTACAGTGAAAGGGTTTTTGTGTAGAGAACAAGGTCCAGAGTTGTGATGGATATAATCTGGATTCAGGTGGGCATGTCACCGTTGCCTGGTAACAAAGTAAAGTCAACATCATTCCCACCTGTGTCTGCACAGCACAAACACATTCACAGATCAAATATGACCTTTACCCAACAGCTGGAAGGATAGTTAGCACAGCAGCCATTCAAAAGACAGTCCTTCGATTGAATAGATCTTATCATGGCTGAGAGTCAGTGGGTCCAAAAAATTAGATTCAACAATACTGGTTGCTTTACATCTTCAGCCCGTAAAGATTGAACGTGATGGATGGCAGGAAAAGTACACTTGATTTTAAATGTATAGTGATGGATCTGAGCAGGAGCTCAAACTAAGTTGGACATTAACTATCAAAGCCAGTTTTATAAAATGAATCCATTCCAGTCTTTATTATACATTACAGTACATGTGTCTTTCCCATACTTACAATATGCCATTAATTTTAAATATCTTAGCACCAATTCATCAGGAAAGAAAGGGAAAACAAGGTAATGAATTTCAGTTAAGGCATTAAAATACATGGTTGCTTCAAATCCTTAATAATTTAGCAGTATAACTTAAAAGATATTTCAACTGCAAAAGCAGCTCATTCAAATAGTCAACTGTGTTTGTGTTATATGCATTACATTATTTAAGGCTTTTTGGAGCATCTGACCGTCCCACCCTTTAACACGTCTATTGGTAACTGTAACACATATTTAAAAAACCAAGAGAGAGCAACACTGATATGGTTTTACTGTTCACTAAGAAACCACTGACGAAGAAGCAGCTAAAAGAAAGTAATATTCAAAATTATAACAATACTGACAGAGCACACACCGTGGCTACCTTTAAGCCAACATTCTCTAACAATAGCACCCCATTACTGCAGATTTAAACTGACAATCTCAAAGAATTTAGTTCTCTTCGGCACCCCCTAATGGCGATATATGGTATTTGCGGGAGGACGCGTCCCAATTTAAGCAGAAGTCTGTTTCTTTTTCTTTGGATTTTCACTTATTTTTGAAGTTGTTTCTGTGGTCATCAATCTTTTCTTAGTTTTTTCAGCCATATTAGATGATACTGTTTACTCGCATTTACATCTACAACATTTACAGAAAGCGGAAATGCATCCGCTTAGCTCCGCCTACCCTCTCTGGCAGACCAACCTGAATGTCGCCACAGACACCCAGTCCATAATAATACTATATACTGCAAATGCAAAGGCTTTCATCAGTGGGCCATAGGCTCAATCGCCATTGTGTTACCTCATTCGGTGATTAGATAGTGACTTAACAGACATTCATTTACATGAAAATCTTGGAGATTATTACTTGAAGCGAGCTCATATAACTTTGTAACTTTGTAAATTTAGCTGAGCATTAAGCCTGATTTATACTTCTGTGTTGCAGCTACAGTGTGGCCTAAGCCTTAGCCTGATGTGCACCTCCCCAGAGAACACATTGAAGTGATGCTGACCTCTCAACATCTGTGATTGGTCTGCATTATACTATCACATAGACATGACAGGGGGCACTGTGCTTGATGCTAGTTTGCAGCTAGCTGTTACAGTCTGTTAGCTTTAACATCAGGGATACACATCAGGAATAATTATCATACCAGACCACGCAACAACAAATCCTACAGGTGCCTTTGAATGCTTATGATTACATCTTTTAATTTTAGAAAAAAGAATGTTATTCCTTGTTTCAAAAATGACGTAGCCATATAAGTCTAATGCCCCCAGAGCAGCCTAGAAATATTCCTGCCCGTTTTAGCACCATCTCTAAGTGATGTCTGAGGCACAACTACACATTCTTCATAAATGACCTTCAAATAGGTAACCTGAGCAAGAGTTGTGATCTAATACTGGCCATATAGTGAATCTTCCACCCTAGGTTCATACAGTATATCTTTGCAACCCTTACATAAGATTTCTATATTCTCTTGTATAAATTGCTCTTTAACTTCCCCTCTGTTCTTGTGTGTGTTGAAGTATTTTTTTTTGTTTTTTCTTTTAAAGAAGATTAATGTGATACCTTTTGTAGAGGGCCCTTTAATAGGTTCTAGATGACCAGTATGTCTGTCGCTGGGGAGACGTTTAATTGGTCCATAAGGGACGAAAGGCAAAACATCTTTCAAATGGTTTCCACAATACTCAGGTCATCAAGATGCAGGGAAGCAGCTTTCCAATTTAAGGTTCCAGGGGACAAATAAGAAAAGCAATGTCTTTTCACAGCAGGGCTGAGCTGCCCGGGCACTGCCACAGCGTAGGCACTTAATAAGCCTCAACGAACAGAAAGGAAGTGACACATTTAGAGAGAGCAGCGTGAACAAGCGGCTTTTCAAGAAAGGTGAACAAAGGCGGCAATTATACCACCTCCTTAAAGCTGTTTACTGCTCAAGTCTATGCATTACTCTAAAAGAGAGAATGACCAGAGCCACTTCATTAAAACATAAAAGTACAAATCTAAGAGTGGCATTACTTCCTGCCTCCACTTCTCTGCTTTAGACTGAATAGGCCGCCTGTGGGTGAGTCTGGAACTAATCTTTACATGGCTTGCATGTATATGCATTTCTATCATGTTAGTAGTAATTTGGACAGACTTCCAAGCAAATTTAAATATAACTTTCATTTTAAAATTAGATACACCTTTAAAGGGCTCTAACTAAACTAATTGATTGACAGTATAGGTATGGTTTTAGGCATTTTTTTGAATTAAATCCTTCAAATCTTTAGTACCTTATGTGAGTAAATTTACTGTCTCCAGATGATCCCCAGGATAAAATCTTATTTTTTTCTGTCTGAATAAATCAGACATGTTCTGAAATAGAGTAAAATTAGTTTAATATGTTAGGGGGGAATTTGTTCCAAAAGTTATTATACTTGTATTGGGATGCCAGTACTTTACAAAACTAGGCTGCATGAGAACACTGCTGCCAGCTCGGAAGCACGTAATGTAAAAATGTGGCCATTCATCACTCTGCACACTAACTCATTAACACTCCTCCTACACAAAATCACTATTGGTATTTGAGATTGTGCCTCACACTGTCAGTCCCATCAATGACAATAAAACAGATAGTTCCCTTGACTGAGTAATTACCAATAGACTGGTAGAGGATCTGTAGAAGAAATCAATTTAGTGAGCAGTAACTGCCATCTCTTGTTTAGCGTAGGACTGTGTGGGCTGTGAATTGTAATTGATGCAAAATAGTGTGAAGCAGGAAACAAAGACTGGATCAGACAAATTCCTGCAAGAGATGCCTGGCTGAAATTTTGGATTATCATTGATGAAATGATACAATATCAGACTCCCAAATCTTTACTCCCAGTGGGGGGGTTTAGGAGGAGGGAATTGCATAATCCTTGCTGTCTCCCTATATACTTTACAGGAAGCATGCAAGTGAAGAGAAAAACTGTTTAGCTGCCCTCTTTAACCCATATTAACGCTTAAGTCCCTCTATGCTTAATCCCCATCCATCCCAAACTTCATAACAAAAACAAACAGAACAAAGAATCTGACCGGCAGCACGTATTGCTTCAGCCCTCCATACTGAGGTTATCTTGAAAGAGGAAAAGTTCTTGATTCAGACTGACACGAGTTCATAAATACAGTTGGACTTCAAGCTCTTTGTGTCTCTTTTCTCTTAAGTCCCTTTGACATTTTTGGTGTGGGGTCTTTGTGCCAGGCTGGCATAGTAGGCACACTGGCTGGGGTCACATTGGCCAGGAGGACCCGGAGGTCCAGGCTGACCGTGGGGGCCGGGGTTTCCTGGCTCTCCTTGGGCTCCAGCTTGTCCTGGGCTTCCGTCTTTACCATAACCAGGCAAACCGGCTGGGCCTGTGGTGGGAAGAGGTAGGATCAGATACCTCAAATTGGATGAAAGCAACCTCATAAAATTAAATACAGTAAGTAGGAGAGGTTGTTACCTATCGGGCCAGTAGGTCCTTGCTCTCCTCTATCACCAACACCGGCATCTCCCTTTTCTCCCTTCGTTCCTTTCTCACCTGAAGGAAGAAGAAAAACAAGAGTTCAGTTTAGTTTTCATTGAACAGATGCAGCACACACAGAGTTCCCATGTTTGTTCTGTACAAAAACACTACTTCTACTTCCTGATGTGTTTGTCTGATGGTACCTCCATGTCTTTTCTATCTGATACGAATCATTCCAAGTCAGTTTAATGTCCCCTGCTCCCACAGAGAGTGGTTTTAACAACAGTGGTTTTTATTCTGGAGACATCGTCATTGTTTAAATTTAAATCTACAACATCTTTAACTCTTCTGAAATCACATCGTCATGCAAGTGTTTGCAATTTTAGAATTGGAAACCTTAAAAAGGGCACACACAACCACCACTGCTTTGAGTCTTCCCTACCTTTAGGGCCCAAGGGTCCCCTGGGTCCTTCTCCTCCATTCTGTCCAGGCATACCAGGCTCCCCAGGAGGGCCAGGTCTTCCAGAACTGCCGTCTTTACCCGGAGTGCCTGGAGGTCCTGGACGGCCCGCTGTGCTCTTCACATGGGCTGGCTGGAACTGAGCCATGAGGTAAGCCATTTTGGCTGGACACAAAAGAAAGGTTAGTTTAGCGTCATACGAGGGTTATCCTGTTAGCCAGGATTAAGCTAACTGTGATCCAAAGACAGACAGGACTCTCCTCACCATCTAATTGTTTTGCCAGCTCATCCTGGATGAGCCGTCTCATCTGCTCCAGTGATACTGACTCTCCCTGAAACCACAGCGATGTTGATGATTAATCCGTTATCAATACCTTCCTCTATTGTTTGTAACCTAATTAGGTTTAGAGCTTTCAGAATGATACGACTCACCCTTTGGCCTGGGATACCAGGGTTTCCTGAAGGTCCTTGTGGCCCAGGAGCTCCTAATTCTCCTGGTGGTCCTGACATGCCCATCATCCCTGTGTGGCCCTTTCTGCCTGGGGATCCAGGGTTTCCAGGCATACCGGGCTCTCCTGAATGTCCTTTATCTCCCTTCGTTCCTGGATCTCCCTGGATAAGAAGACAGTGACAGTCAATTTTCAGGGCTTGAAGCAGCTTTAAAATAACTGATGGATTACAGGATAGTTAGGAAGATGCATGAGGGAAAAAAGCATATTCCCTGTGTAGTCATATGTGTTAATGTCACACAAATATCTGTATTTGTATTGTGAATTATTGTTGTTAAATTGTCTAATTAATTAATTGTGTGTGTTAAATTAGTTTCGGCTATATTTAAAACTCTTTATATTGTAAATGTTTTAACAAATAACACAATATTTAACCACATTTGTAACTACATTTGTCATAAAGGAGTGTTGATTGCGTATATAATGGAAGGAGGACCACATAAATGATGGTCTGATGTGTACGGAAAAATGTTTTTAAAAATAAATATTTTGAAGAAAATACAAAAGCTCTCTTTTACAAATTGTGTGCACTTTTGCGAAGGTTCAGCCCAGTGTACAGTAGACAGAAGTCAAGTCAGCAGGTATGAGGCTTCAATATTAGATCAGTTATGCTTTATGCTGCACTGCCAAAAAAATCTGATGAACCGTGAGAAAAAGTTATTGATGACAGAGCATGCCGAAAGTCTAAATTGTGAATTAAAGGGCAGTAACACCTCTCTGTTAATGCAAATGAACATCAGGACTTGCTAGTAACCTGACATGTGTGCAGTTACTGTTTCCGGTCAACTCTCCCTTAGCACTATCCAATAAAAGTGTTAAATATGTTGGCTTTTGCTCTATTGGGTTGTGATTTCTAAGAAAACTCTGCTTTAGAGGCCTGCTAGCTGCTGGTAAAGTGAACCCAGCTAACGTTACATTACAGCAGATAAGGCAAAAGCACCGCACACACAAGGGCAGCTGTGTATCGAGTCTTGAAAATAGTGACCCTGCAAGATACCCAGTCCAAACTTATGTAGTCTATGAATAAAATGGATTTGGATATGAGGGGGTGTCCAACTATAGTCTTGTCATGTATGGAAGTCATCAGTTGCTGTAAATTGAGCTCTCAGGGCAACTGTAATAACATGCCACAAAAAAAGTGAAATATTATAATTATGAATGTTTTCTAAAAACCCTGTAAGAAATGACTCCTCTGTGTGTTCAGTGATTATCATTTAAACTCATTTGCATCACTAAACTATCTCAGGTGACTGGTGTATCTATTTGTTTACATCTCTAGAAATCACCTTATCTCCTTTGTTGCCACGATCACCAGCTCTGCCCGTCATCCCCTGAGAAACACAATGAAACAGTCAACATGAGCAAGAAATCTGTTTATATTTTATCATATTAGAGATCAATCTTGTCTTGAGAAGTGTCTACCTGTTTTCCCTCTGGGCCAATTGGACCAGGAGGACCCTGGAAATCAAGATAAGATAAGTTCTTTAGTAGTAAGTAAACATCTCCCACAGCCGGGCATATGTGAGCTGCAAGTAATCTTTTAATCAAAACATGTCAAATGTAGCACTCACCGTGGGTCCTTTAGGCCCACTAAAGCCGGGTAATCCTGGACTGCCGGCCTCTCCCTTGTCTCCCCTGAGACCCTGCATGACAGCAGAGACATGGCCGTTCATCACATGGCACACACGTGGCGTACTGTGCTTGTTTTTTAAAAGCCTCGCTCATTACTGAGGATTCAGGAGGATTAACATTTAGTTCTAGTTCTTATCATCATGCAGCAGTGCTGTGGATAAAAATCTCATAAACCAATCTTGCAGCGGAACATGCCAGCTTTAAGAGATTAAAATTCATATTTACAAGAGACATGTGGGCATGAAGACAAGCTGACTGCGACAGCCACAGACTGCAGGAATTTATTCATGCTTTCAACAAAGAGTGAATGTTTCCCTTTCTCTTTTTCATCTTTATATTCTTGAATGGATTCACTATCCTCTGTGTTCCTTTCCACTCACTACACTCTCCTCTCTCTTCGCGGTAAATGTGCCCACCTGATAACATTTTTGGCAATATCTGATCATGCCTCTAAATACTTTCACCCTCCACTGAAATCACTCTCTACTCCTCTTCCAACCTTTCTGCATCTTGATCCTGCCCTCTTCCCCACTGCAGGCTATTTCTGATGATCTGCTCCCTTTGCTGACTGATATCATCAGCTTGTCTCTGATAGCTGGCTGCATATCGTCTGCCCCCAGTTTGCAACAGTTACTCCTCTTCCCAAGGAAACATTCTTCAGCGTATGGACTATAGACTGTGTAAAAAAGATGGACGACATGACAGCTCCCTAAAAGTGAAGCTAAAACATCTGTATCGCCCCCTGCTGACTGGCTGCAGTATAGGTCATAAAGCTCAAACATTGTTTCTGTCATTAAAGTTATTAAAGTTTAATTTTAATCAGTTATTTGATGCTGTAAAAATGATGATTGACAACTCTGCAGCCAATCTGTTCCGGATTAACAGAGTAGAGGCCAAACAGCGAGAGGAAACAAAATTAAAACGATCACTAGGTCATTGAAGTTTCCATATCTGTGAACGTCTGCTTCAGACCAACACAAAGAAGCTGTTCTGCTGTTAAATACGCTGGCGTGCAGAATCCTTGCTGTTTCTTCGGTAATTTAAGTGTGTGTTTTGGTTAGTGGAAGTGGCTACAGCGGCGTCACCGATCTCTACTGCACAACTACTGCACAGGAGGACAAGGTTTTGGAATTGCTTCACTAGAAGTGCTTGTTTTTTTCACTGACAGGCTCACATTGTTAGTTAACTGTCTCACCACATTAGACTGATGCTTTTTTTAAAACCAGGACCAGAACCCAGACTATATTGTGAAAATGAATCTTGCAGAACATGAGTTGCTTGTGTACTGCTGCCTCTACTGGTAAGATTGTCTGTATAGCTGCCTGACATTATTATTTTAAAGGGTTAGCTTGGATCTAACACAACACAACAACTTTAACAAACTAACAAGTCGAGGCAGCACTGAAGTCTGTTGGCTTTGATGAGAACTATGTAATGGAAAGAGAGATAAGGGGAATGACATGCAACAAGGTAACCCAATCAGACTGGGGACACATCAGTTGTGTTGGTATTTATAGCCACTACAGTACATATAACAGGACATACCGGTACACATGAATCAAATCCCATTTGTCAAGGATGGGCCTAAAATCTGCGGCCAGAATTAATATTACAAAAACAAACACTAAGTTAAAAGTTCATGAAAATAAAATCACCTGTTTTCATGGACTAAAAGAAAAAGAGTAACAGACAAAAAATTAGGGCACACAGTTAAGAAAGCTTGCAAGCATCTGTTCACCTGTACCTAAAGACATAAATGTAGGAAGATCATTGAGAGCAGCCTTGTTTTCTCACTTGCCTCTTTAGACTTCCAAAGTTCTGAGACTTTTAGACCAATCTGTTTACAGAACTTTAATTGGTCGTTGTTCATAAAACACCAACGCACATTTGTTCAGGGTTGACCAGGCGTATGGGGACACAGCGCTTCAGTACAATTAAGAAGACAGATAGGACGTTGCTCCTCTGTTTTAAACGAGAGAGATTAACAGCAACGACAGCATTTTTTCATTTCTTAATTCAATTATGTTAATACCAGTTGTAAGGGAGCCTCATAAATGTAACATCTAGTTTAATCCTTACACACTCAACTTGTGATGGAACTCCTGGCTGTCACCTCCACATCAAGGACAACCTTGACAGGTCTTTGCTTTGTCCTTGATGTATGCTGCACTCCAAATCCCTAAATGACCCTGTTTGCATACTGCGTCATCAGATGGTTCAGACCTTTGTCACCAGGGACACAGCTTTATTACTCTTCGATAAAGAACTTTGTGTGGCACATAGGCCTGCTGAGAGAATGTTAGGCTTTGTCCACTCCAACCTGTTCTCTACGATTTCTTCTACTGCCAGCAACCTGGTCAACAACTTTCAATTGTAGCTCAGCCAGGGGATCATTATGTTTTCAATCCCAGTCAGGACAACATTTACTCAACTCGTCTTCTAGAAATACTTCACATCCTTCTCACGCCTACAGAAACATCCCACATACAGTAACTGCCTGCTCTTTTAGCTCTGCAATGTTCTTTTGTCCAAATGTTCCTCCCTGCCTCTTATTTAATCTTTTCACTTCTCTGTTGAACGTGTTCCCTCTGTGAAACAAATATATTAGTCACAGTCTTGATTAAGGTGCTAAAGTGTTTCTTTTGTTTGTTTGCACCGTTAGTCAGCTAAAAGTCCACAGCAAATTAGATTTAAAGATTATGCACAATAAGGAGTGATAACTCACTGGAGTTCCAGGGAGGCCTGCTTTTCCTGATGGCCCTGGTTCCCCTGGCTTGCCCTAGAGTGCAAACAAAAAACAGAATGAGGAAATTGATTTAAAGGACAGCAAGAGAAATTACTTAAGTGCCACTTTATGTCTTTAAGTATCTGTCTGCCTGACACTGGGCTGGGTCATCTGTTTGCGTGATAGCTCACCGACTCTCCTCTCGGTCCACTCAGTCCGTCTCGGCCTGGAGCTCCCAAAGGGCCCTGTGCAAACAAAAAACTGTTTTATTATCTTATGCGTGCTGAAAACAAAGGTCCGTAAATCATATCTTATGTTTAGAGCAGTCTTGATCATTCGAATCTTTATTAGCTAACCGCCTCTACTTTAGTGTTGAATTAAATCTCAACTCCTCTTTGAGTGGAAGTCGTAGGTGGAAATATTTTTACTTTAAGACACTTGTGCTGTGAAAACATTCAGTCTCCAAGAGCCAGAGGATGAGTTAGGTAAAAAGGTTTTTGATGAAGCCGCCAGACAAATGGTGCAGTAAAAGTGCTGCAGCCTTTAAATGTGTATGTGAGACAGATTTTCAGATCAGTCATTTGGTAAAGTTGAAGTTGAATGAAATTCAAAAGATAAAAATGGTTTAAAACTTAACACTCCCAGTCTTGGACCTGTGGTATTATATAAACATGATTAAAGATTCTGTGCTCTGCTGGAAATTGAGCATTCTGTCTAAAACTTTTTTAATCTTAGGACTGTTATCTGCATTCAATCGATCAAAGGAGGACTGGTTCCAGACAGCACTAATGATTATTCTCAGGGACTGGAAGGTGCTTTAGAAAATGTTCAGAAGTGGGTGACTGAGCCAAGAAGGATACTGCATGTGAAATAATTCAGGGAATACCAAGGCAGCAAGATATTTGCTGTGTGAGTAATGTATTTCTTTTAAAACTCTAAGGTGGGGGCATATTGGTTTGCTTTTCCCATGTGGATTCTGTGCTTTTAGAGTTATTCCTTTGCATTTTTTTTCCATAAATGTATTTATTTATGTCTTTATTATGAATAGTCATTTCACTGCATCTCTTCATTGCACTGAAGACTGCACTCTTACCTCCTCAGTGTTTTCACTCAGTACACATTTTGAAACGAAAGGTTGGAAGTCATAAAAAAACACTCATGTGTAATGTCCTGTATATGGTTAAACCGACCTCTTTTCCAGGTTTGCCGTCACGCCCAGGTGGTCCAGATTTTCCATCTTCTCCCTGTTTGGCACATGAGGGGAAAAACAGCTACAAGAAACTTCAGGGCCTAATATAAGGTTTACATGCTGTGAAGAAATCTGTCAGAAACCAAAACATTTTGCTTGGTCTGTTTTTACATCTCCTCGTTTTTGGAGGTTGTCGTGTTCTTCAAAATCGTAATTCAGCCAAGAGATGAGAAAAGTAAGGGCTAAGTTACGAATTCGAAATTGCTTCAGTATTAATCGCATCAACACATCACAAAAGGAGACAGGAGTATCCAGTGTTTGGGAATGGCTAACCAGCGTATGCATGATACAGACCGGGAACACCCCCGAAATACTTCGACCCAGTCGTCTAGCCATTTTTTCTTCTTCCAGCAGAACAAAATCTTCACTAGCTGCCTAACATATCCCTGACAGGGGCCATTGTAGCAAGAGAATCAATGTTATTCACTTCACCTGTAAGTGGTCATGTTATGGCTGATCGATGTTTGCAGGCTATAATGTTTTAGCTGCAGATATGAGACTTTATATAGTCTCACTGCAGCACAATATGGATGATTCAAAATACCTCCACAGTTGTAGTTTTATAAAAGCTGGCTAAAACGAAGTAATCTTGCTGTAACTCTGCTCAGTGAGTTTAGCTAACAGTGTTTTCATTTAAGCTAGGTAGCCACACAGTCCTCTCCATTTCTATACTGAACATTAACACATCTAATCTTATTATCATAGAGTAAACAGGAAAAATCATAAGCTTTATATTTTTAATGCTAATGATTTTCGAGCACTATTCAGTTGTTTAATTAAGCTTAGTATGAGTTTGCTTCTCATTATGCCTCATTTGACATCCTTTCACTGTCTTTTGTCGGGTTTGATGCTCCAAACGTAACAGTCTTCTTGTATCCAAAGAATGTATTAAAGCATAATTGAGATCCACAAGCATAATTATAAGGATCTATATCACACTGCTACACTGTACTGAGGGGCTGTGCTGAAGCCGTACTTAGATCTGCATGCATTAATTTCCTGAATAATAATGAATATCATCTCCATATGACTGACATTTTAGTGAATGTAATTATAAGCACTGGAGGGAAATTCACAGTGTGTCGAAGGAAACACTTCACAGTTCCTTTAATAAGTTGTCTGCTGTCTGTGAGGCTGGAAGGCTGCCTGCCTCTCTGCGGCTCAGTCAGAGCTGTCTGTAATGAGCCATGCTATTGGTCATGGTGCTGTGGCAGGAACCTTTCCTGCGGGCGTGTGCCGTGTGAGAGACAAAGCAGCAGGTGCAGTGATTCTCACGGAGAAGTAGCTAGACATTTCTTGACATCGCAGTGCAAGCGAAACACTGAATCTCCTGAACTCAATTAATAGATCACGTTATGGCCGCTGATCAGAAGAGGTGATCTTTTTAGAATCTAATGTTTTTCACCAATTTTAAACTTTTGTTTTCTTTAACTGCTGTTAAGTGAGACGATTCTGTAGTTCTCAATTAAAAAATAAAATGTTAATTACAGAACATGTTAATCTAAATTGATTTTTTTTTTTGTTTCAATATCCTCATTTAGGGATGCACCGATACCGATACCAGTATCGGGTATCGGGTGGTATCAGAGCTTAAGTATTCAGGTGAGGTACTCGTTGTAGTTTTACGAGTACCTCACCTGAATAGCACTGTACAGCTTGACGTTAGCTTCCTTGACGTAGTTAAGCAGGTAGGCAGAGAAGCAAAGTTGAGCGTTAAAATGTCAACAACAGTTGCACTTGCATCATTATGTCTATTCACTTTGTTACAATCAGAAAGTCATTATGAGAACTGTAATGATATTATTAAGAACTCATATTGGTACTCGGTATCGGCAAGTGGTATCGGTGCATCCCTATCCTCATTGATGAAGGTTTATATGTAATGAGTTTCTTGGAGGATACACGACTACATTAAGCCTCTAGAGAGATGAGTGCCATGTCAGGTAGCTGTTACAGCAGGCAGTGTCACTGTCTTGCTTGGTGAAAAACTGCACATCTCATCAAAATACAGTGAAAGCACTGTCACCTAACACATATAAAACTGCACCAGGGCAAGCTTTCGGCTTTCTCATAGAGAGTCACATTCCCTAAACCATTTGAGTTCACATTTTTAAGGTGAAATTTAATGCTGGCATAAAGCGTTCACTGCTACGCCATGTCAAAGTAATAGGAGACCTGTTGCTGCTTCTTGTTCATCTATCTTATTCTTTTCTTCACTGCAGTGCAGAAAACCTGCCGACATCTTTATATACATGACAAACTGACCTTAGGGCCTGGAGCTCCAGGTTCTCCTCTGTGCCCCTTAAAGCCCTGCATAGAAAGAGAAACAACAGTGAATCAGTCACAGTAATTTGCCCCCCGCCTGCTTCCTTCATGAGATAACTGTTAACTGGTGGTTGCTTACCGGGAGTCCCCTGAGCCCGGGGTTTCCTGGTGGTCCAGGTTCACCTTCCTTACCCTGAAATGAACGCAGAAATAGTTACAGCATCCTACTAGCTACCTACTGGCTACATTATACTATCAAACCTGTCTAAAAATGAACACTGTCTTTCAGTTGTTCAATATGTATTTACTCTTTGGATCATGAGCATCTTCATCTACTTACAGGTTCTCCTGTTTCACCTAGTCGTCCATCTTTTCCCATTTTTCCAGGCTGACCCTGCAGATCAGCGAAAGAGGACATTTTACATCAGAACAGACGTACAGACACAAACAATTCAGAATGTTTACAGCACAATAAGTGTATATTCATGATGCTGCATATCAAATCCTTTTTCTTACAATCAAGCCCGGTAGACCCGGCGGCCCCTGGATTCCTTTGAGACCCTCTTTACCCTGGTGGAAACAAACAAACACAAACAGGTCACTGTCACTGGAGAGAAAAAATGATTAATGGCCACTATTACCACACATGCTGGGTGACCTACATGGTAGCGGGAGGAGGTTTGTACAATAATGACACATGGGTAATAAGTTTTCTGTGGAGAGAGTACATGAAGTGCAGCCTGACCTTTTCTCCAGGGGACCCCGGGGGGCCGACGGGGCCAGGCTGGCCATCGTTACCCTGAAGACCAAAAAGGCAGTGTCAGTAGAGGTCATCAGGAATAGAGAGTCTGCCCGTTTACAGAAAGCTTAAGTAGTCGGAGCCTTTTTATTGCACACAGTGAACAAATGGAGAAAATAAGCCCAAAGTCGTGACTCACAGGTGTGCCCATTAAGCCAGGAGTACCGGGATGGCCAGGGGGTCCTGGGTGACCCTGTTAATAAAAAAACAAAGTAATTAAAGCATACTTATTGAATTCATGTCAGACAGTGTTATAATGATGATTTCTGTCAACACATAGCCGGGGAAAAGGCGACAAACATACCTTGTCTCCTTTGTCTCCAGGGCCTCCGGAAGGTCCTCGATCACCTTTAACACCCTGTGGCAAAAAAACAACGACAAGCAAACATTAAATGTGATTTTTTTTAAAGGACATTAATCAGAGAAACTACTCGGCAAAACAGAACAAAATGTTACTAAGGTCGGGGATGTGGAATATTGAAATTCCCTTTTTGAGTGCTGTTTTGGTAATGA
The DNA here is from genome assembly GCF_022749685.1 of Semicossyphus pulcher. Lineage (NCBI taxonomy): Eukaryota > Metazoa > Chordata > Actinopteri > Labriformes > Labridae > Semicossyphus > Semicossyphus pulcher. Next base: position 27,597,090 of record NW_027211726.1, read on the forward strand.
ACTTTTCATCCAATTACTTGAACCTTGTGAGGTAAAAAAGAGGTCGACACGAGCAATTAATTCCCTTTAAGTCCTCTGGGAGTGTTAAGGGTGCAGTTAGTGTGCAAACTTGCCTTTCCTCCGTCGGCTCCAGGAGACCCTTGAGGTCCAGCTGGTCCCGACGGTCCCTGTAATGACACCGGCAGAGCATCAGTCTCTGTCCAGACAAACAGCGTAACTGGGTCCTAATCGTTCACTGCTGCCCCCAGAGGAGGCCGAGCTAATGATGCAGACAGAGCCGCTCCATCCGTCACAGCAACTGTGATTGATGATGACAAACGTGAAGCCTGGACCTCAAGCCTCACTTAGGGCTAATACAGCAGAGACAAACACTTTAAAGCAGTCCTTTAAAGATGAGCATCAGAACAGTCTTCACATTACGGGGTATGTGAGGTTTGTGTCTTACCTGGTAACCATCCTGACCGTCTTTCCCTGCAGTTCCAGGGTGTCCTTTGTCTCCTGGGATTCCTGGGAGCCCTGGTGGTCCAGGTGGACCTGCAGGGCAGTCTGAGCAAACGTCCTAAAAGATAAGACATGTTTGTGATTAAGTGATAGGGTGTAAACATAAAGTCTTCCTCTTCTCTTTACAGAGGCGTGGGAATGCTTCTTACCTTCAGATTTAGGTCAGTGATTTCCGCTGCCTTTCCCTGAGAGACAAAATGAAGGGGTTAATCAGTCAGGGAAAAAGAGATGAGGGTTCTCAATGAAGTAGGCAATATAAGTTCGAAATCCAAAAATGCTATTAAGCTTTTAGTTCATGATACATGGTCCAAAGTATTTTAAAGTGTTGGTTTAGTCTGCCACTAAAACAGCCTGTGTTCTTCTTCAGGAACTTGGCTGCAGGGATTTGCTCCTATTTAGTCACAAGACTAACAAGTTCCAACACTGGTTCTGGGGTTATAAGGCCAGTTTCACAGTCCATGCTCCTGGTCAGGTTATTGGATGTTATTCTTAAAAGAGGTTTTATATATTAAAACATATACTGTTTATAATGTTACAATGCTGGATGCCCAGACTAAACGTGGGTGAAGTTTCAGATCTGTGGGTAAAAGTATGTTGGAGTAAACCCCCAGGCTTCTCAGCTCAGTCTGCAGGCTGCTGTGAACACCAGGTTTCACACAGTGTTTCTACATGCTGCACTTTGTCATGTCACAAAGTGCAGCCTCAGCAGGCTTCCGAGAGCTGGCCAATCAGAAGAAAGTGGGGCGGGGTTTCTTAAAGGTACAGAGCTGACAGTTGTTTCAGGCAGAGGCTGAATGAAAGCACCTCATCTTTCACCTGTGGGCAACAGGCTCACTCACCTGTGTGTGAGCTAATATGGTAAAAGACAGTGGCACTTATTTACCTGAAAATATTCAAGATTCTAACTTTCATTAAACATCTAGAAAGAAAACTTTAAATCTAAGGATTTATTGTAACCAGTAGCACAGATGGAACTTGCTGTTCCCTGTGATTTCTGGACTCACAGGCTCTCCTTGTGATCCCTTCTCTCCCGGCCTTCCTGGCAAACCCTGCATTTGGGGGAAAAAAAGACGAGTGTTATATTTTGAATATCAAATTAATACATCATACATTATAAATGAATGAATGAGACATTAAGAAATTTTATTTTTAATGTGATGGGATCATCTGCTATTTGGACTTTAGCTGCTCTTCTCGATGTTTATCTGTATTGCATGTGCTTTTTAGTATAATGAAGTATGTTTTATACTTAGTATGTAACTATAATATGTATTGTATTATTTTATTATTCTAGGATTTCTAACAACATCAGGCAAAGGGACTGCTGATAAAAACTCAGCTAACTCGGGTGCCTTTACTGTATATCAGATTGATGCTGATGACTGTAGACTGTCCCATTTCATATACATCATATAACCATAATATTTTAAAAACAAAAATACACTTCATTTTAAAACTTTTCTAAATTCAAATGCTTTATGAAACCTTTAATGTTCATAATGTCACTAAGTGTCATCACAAAGTTTTAGTCCTCATGACAAGATCTGATCTGAATGAGCAAACAGTCACTTTGGCTCTGGGTCTTAAAGCAATAGGATGTGTAGATCAAATGATTAACTTATTTATTGAAGCATTTATTTTAAAACTCACATTATGTCCAGCTGGGCCCTGAGGACCGGCGACTCCTGGTAGACCCCTTAAGCCCTGAAACCCAGATAAACAGTGATTACAGAAACACGTTTATAGACACAAATACAGTCAATATTAATCTTTAGAAAATATTTACCGCAGATCCTGGTTCCCCATTATTTCCTGGAGGCCCCTAAAAAATAGAAAAAAGACAACATTTTCAACAACAAACATCGCATATTTTGAAATACGTTAATAAATGCACTCGGGAAAGATGATGTAACACTGCCTGGCATGCACATACCTGTGGTCCCACTTTGCCTTCTCCTGCAGAACCCCTGTCCCCTGGTGACCCTGGTTCTCCTCGTGACCCTGGTTGGCCCTGGGAGGAAAGAATAAAATAAAAGTTTTCTTCACAATCATGCTCCTCAAATAATGTCAGTTCAGCCATAATGTTTGGCTGAGTCTCCCTGGCACAAGAAACTGTCACATTCAGCGATGTCTGCTGATCCCAGAAATACCACTCAGTTTTTAATCTAAGATAAAAAAAAACTTAATCTGCAGTTGACATTTTGGTACTCAGAGAAGAAAAAGTATCGCTGATGAGGGTGAGCGATCTGACACCATAAATCCAGTAACGCCCCCTGTCCAGTCTCGCCCAGTCTGGGCTGCCGACATCAAGCTCTTCACAGGAACAACCCGGTAATAATCAGAGCAGCGGTCACAGTGCAGTGGACATAGAAATTGCTTTTGCTGCTTTCAACAAAAATGAATTGTTTTTCTCACCGGTGCCAGAAAAAAAAGTTTTTCACATCAACAAAAGAGCACCTGTGCATGATAAAAAAAAACACCCCAGGCAGCCTACAAAGTGTACACACACACACACACACAGACACAAACACACAGACACACTTTCTTACAAACTTCTAGAATGACATTACCTTTAGCCCTGGGGGTCCTTGTATCCCCTGTGGTCCTGGTTCTCCCTGTAATATCACAAATCACATCATTCAAATTGCCTTCTACTCAAACACTGGAATTAAGCCTCTTCTGAATAAATCATTTAGAGTTTCTGTTCTTCATGCGCATAACTGCAGCGAGGCCTCAGGGCCGCACCTGGCAGCTGTAAAAAAACAGAACTGCTGTGAGCCAAATCTGTTGTGCTGCCGTGTCGCTTTAATGTGATATGTCTTAACAATGTTTTTCCTGTTTGGTCCTGCCTCGTCAGCAGGATGGCCACATGTCTGGGGTGAAAAATGATGAAAAAACATGTTGAGCTGCAGCACCAAAAGTGCCTACTCAGGCTCGTTTTCCTCCCATACAGCAGGTCATATTGTGTGCAACGGAAAGGAGATGTTTACAAGCAGAACACGTGGAATAAAAGAGACCGTTCAGAGGCTCAGAGAGAAGTATTCTGTTACTTGTGGAAGCAAAGTGAATTTGTTTTAAGAGAATATTGTTTCCTGTGACTTATAATCATAATCATACTCAGTAAAGTAAAACCTGTTCCTTAAAAAGTTAACCACTGACATGTATTTTATCTTAAAACACACCTGAAAGGCTGGTGAGAAATGTATAAGAAACGTTTTTTATTATTTTTTATGCATTTTGAAAATAGAATAAAGACAAAATTCTCAAAATGACAGAACATACCTAATGTATGACCTAGCCCTGATACTCTTCTGTAGCACTGCAAAGCTACAAACATTAACATTTCACTACACAGAACGTATGTATTAGTATTTCAAAAGTAAAGCTTTATACTGGAAAACAGAAGGGAAACCTGGATGTTTGACTGAATTTGACTGGACCATTGGTAAACCTCCTCAAATGTAAGGCTTTCTGTCTGGTTATTAGTCATTACTAATACTAAAACACAACATATATCTAGCCAGGTCAGGATTAAAAACAGTTAAGCAGCACAATCTCACCATAATTTGCTGACTTTTTCGCTTTAAATACCAAAATAACTCATACAAAACATACATTCAGAAACACCTCAAATGTGGATTACCTTAAGATTCTGGTGTATGAGACGCACTTTTAATACTTTTTTTTCCATCTAAAAAATGGGCTGTGTCCTATATACCAGTATATTTGATTGTGTTACGGTATTTTACCCAGACGACGGCGCTATCCAGTTGTTCACAATGACTGTATATCTTTTTAAACAGTCTATGGTTGTTAAGTTAAAAATTAACAAATAATAAAAACAAAAAAATGGTTGTTTAAGTGGTGACATCACATCTCCGCATTACAACTGTTTCCGGGTCCAAGCAAGCATATTTATAATATGTCCCAGTGCTGTTTTGTGTTTTCCTCGCTGTTTTAAGCGTTTTTGATTGTTGCTAACGCTTTGTCACTGACATGCACTGTCATGATCGCCATTGCAGCCGCCACCTTCATTACAAACAACGTTAACGTAGGCTGCCAGCTACCAGTGCTGCAGCTAGCGGTAGATAGCAGGATTGCAAACTCGACATGATGGAAAACAGATGGTAGGCTGTAATTTGTGTGTGTTTTGAATGTGTTTTGAATGAAAATAAATTGAAATAGTGTGAAATAATTTGTATACACGTCTTTATTAAAAAAATAGCTATAGAAAACCTTTTTCCTCGTGGGTACCCCAAAAACAGACTGCGTCTTATATTCTGGTGCGACTCATATTCCGGATTTTACGGTAACTGTATTCTGCAATTTCATCATATATCTGAGGTATACTCAAATCACAAATATACAGTGAGACAGAAAAATAAACGGCTTACACTTTGGCCATCCTTCCCTTTTCCTGGTGGTCCAGGAGGTCCTGTCAAACCGGGGTCTCCTGCTGGGCCTGTGGGACCTGCTTGTCCTGGTTTACCTGTTTCCCCCTAAAATAAATGTTACAGTTAGGAGAGCACATTATTGTCTCCTGAGGCTACAACAGGCTCTTCAGTAGGCGCTAGATGCTCAACCTCTGTTGTTAATAATTTCAAATAGGTTTCTGTCATGGCCACTTCAGGGCCAATAATTAACTATTGTACATGTAATGTTTGTAATGTTTCATTTCCTGTAAATTGGTAAGCTATTAGCCTCTAATTGGCTTACTTATTTGTGTATACATTAATGACATGCTCGGAATAAGTCACAAAAAAGGACAGAGTAAAAAAAGAGCACTGAGGAACAGTAGAAAGTCTAGAAACTCCACAGCTACATGTCGCTGCAGCCGCTGCTGGATAACAATGAATTCAAAGACTTCGCTGCTGAAACAATAACAGGGGACGTGCAAGGTCACTGTCTCTCCTCTGCAGTCTTATTTTCACTCTGCATTGCAAAAACAATTCTGAACATTGTCTGAATACCTCCAACAATACACCCAACCAAATATAGCAAATATAGGTTTAAAATAGGGTGGCTGACCTTGTCTCCTCTCTGTCCAGCTGGACCTGGAGGCCCGATGATCCCTGGTATGCCCTAGAAGACAGACAAGTGCTAGTTCCATACTGAAGTAGTAGTATTTTGTATGCCATACGGTTCATTTACAAATAGTCAGAGAAAGCATGCATCAATGCATGCACCTTAAATTAATTTTGAAAGAGAAGAAGAAGAGACCTACCACATTCCCTGGCAATCCACGAGCACCTGGAGGACCAGCTAAGCCAGGTGGACCCTGTGAGAAACCCAGTTTAGTACAGTAACAATCCTCTCATTTGCATGAATTGATGTATTACACTAAATCAGACAACTTACAGGGTCTCCAACACGTCCCGTCTCTCCTGTAAGTCCAGTGTCACCTTTTGGACCCTGGAATAAAAAAGGCAAATTAAAATTCAGTCTTAATCAATGTCCAGCACATTGCATGGGAGAAGGAGGATCCCTAGTGTCTTACCACTGGTCCAGCTGGTCCCTTAAAGCCTTGTTCACCAGGTAACCCTCTTTGACCCTTCAAAGAAAGCACATTTTTAAACACAAGTTGTAATTTGTCTAAGTTTAAATACAGGTATATTTTTACATATTCTTGTCAAAATGATACGTCATGTTGTTTTTTTTCCATAAAACTCATATGCCTTTATACTTTTAGGATTCCAGATGACAGAGATACAGTTATGAGGCTTGTCATCCATACATGTCGAATTTCTATAATATTCTCTGACACAGTTTTTAAATGAAAAAACATCACCTGCATAAAGTGCTTGAGAAAGTCAAATAGAATAGAAATACATCAGAGCATTTTTAAGTGTGTGCTAATGCGTTCTGAGTAGAATTTTATGCTGCTTCTAGGCCTACCTCAATCTAAATTCACTAATATATTTTGCATTATACCCTTGCCCACATATTATAATGTAAAGCTATAAAGTGAGAGTGAAATTGTATCAGGCCAATGCCTAACTGTTTCTAACAGTTTAATTTACTGGGCCAATTTGAAAAAGTCCCTGGAGCACTGATGTTTTCAAAGGGCCGTTTCACAATTGGTAAACCAAATCTCTGCTGACATCTAGTGGATTCATCTTCATATTGCATTTTGTTTGGCCATGTTAAAGAAAAAAAAGACAAATCACCATCTCTCCTGGTTTCCCCTGGTCCCCCTTCTCTCCTTTTTCTCCGGGCATTCCCTGGATGCAAAAAAACAAACAATGAGTTATTGAGGAAAAACCAGAAGGGGATGACAAGAGGGAGAACAGAGGGTTTAAAGTAATAATCTCGAAGATTTGCATTTAAATAAATGTCTGTTAAGTCACTAAATAAGTCTGTCTGTCTGTCTGTCTATCTATCTATCTATCGCTGAAATGAGGTAACACAAGGTGATTGAGCCCATGGCCCACTGATGAAAGCCTTTGCATTTGCAGTGTAATGGACTGGGTGTCTGGTGTGACTTTCGAGGAAAAAATCACAAGTGGCGCCCAGTTAGTGACACATTTTCCCTCAGCCAGCAGTGGTTGATCTGCCAGAGAGGGTAGGCGGAGCTAAGCGGCTGCATTTCGGTGTGTTGCGAGTAAACAGTAATCTTCTGCCGCCAAAGAGAACAAAACTGAGATCTTCGAGATTACAACTTTAACTCTCATCATGTATAATGAAAAAAGAAATCAAATAACAATGAAAAATACTTCAAAATTCCAATCATGTTACAACAGAGTTTGTTCTGTGTAATAAAAGAAGTCTACTCACAGGTTCACCAGGCTCAGGAATGACATTTGCAACCTGCGAGGAAAAAACACACAATAAATCACATCTGCACTCACATCTGCATAAAGAATCACATAATGTCAATGGCTCTATTTTCCCCATCAAGGTTTTGTCATATATTGCAGGTCTGTGACTCTACAGAGTGTTAACATGCAAAGAAAGCAGCAGAAATTTCACTTACATTTCCTGGAGCACCAGGCAGTCCCCTCATTCCCACTTCACCCTGAGGCAAGACACAATATGGTCACATTGTCTGCATGCTAATGACCTTATTACAGCTAATACTGTAGGGTGGCCATTACTGAGGCAGAGGAGGGCCACCCTGTGACTACTGCAACACGGTCAGAGAATTTTGAATTTGTTTTTGTGAATGAGCTAAAATGTTTTACAGAATATAGAATAGGATTCTTCATTTGATTTACCTTGTCACCCTTGTCACCTTTTGGCCCAAATGGTCCAGCCTGTCCTCTTTCCCCCTATGAAAGAGAAGCCAAATGCACATTTTAAACATTCTACAGTATATGAGTATATTTGCACTTTAGAACTAGAAAGCGTGACAGTTTTATTAACTGGAAGTAGGAAGTCAAGTGTGTCTCAAAATGGCATTCAGGGACAGTCAGAAGTTTTTGAGGGAGTCCCAAGAGGTTACTCAGCTAAATTAGAAACAGTTAATTCCACTAGAGTTTATTTTGGCAGAAAATATTTCTGTTCCATAATAATGCAAGAGTGGCCTCAAGAGAATGTCTCCCCCTGCACTGCTTTAGAAATTGCACAAGGCAATATAATATCAACAACATGGAACAATCTTTGACGATGAGGGTCTATAACTGTACATGAACTATATCTGGTATATAAGAAATGGATGAATTCTTCAGGTCTCAAAGTGAAGCCAATGTGCCTTAAATAGGGCTGGGCAATTTGCCAGTATACACTCAGTGGCCACTTCATTAGGTACACCTGTACTAATGCAATTTATTACAACAGCACTGCCTTGGATTCTGCTTATACGAAGTTTAGTTTTTCTTGACTTTAGTTTTGTTGAGAGTCGGAAGTGTGTAAGTTCAATAATGTTTATAACTGAGGCCATAGTTAAAGGTGGTGTTGTACTGAACTACATTATATTGAGACGCGTCTCTAATTTTTTGTCCTCCCCTATTTACATACATGAGGGGGCCGGAGGATGAGTAACACCTCTGAATATAATGCAGCTCAGTATCAATCAATCAAATTTTATTTGTGTAGCGCCAAATCATAGCCAGAGTTATCTTGAGACACTTTACAAAAAGAGCAGGTCTAGACCATACTCTTTGTTATGTTATTTAAAGAGAGGCCCAACATGAATCACCATGAGTAGCACTTAGCAATATACAGTAAGTACAGCCCCACCACCAATTATGACGCTGAAATATCATAGAATTAACACCTCTATGACAGCTTAGAAAAAAGCCTGTACATTACAGGCAAACATAAAAGCAAATCTCATGGATGAGCTGGTGTATTGGATTACATTAGATTTTGCAAGTGTAACTAATGTGGTGGCCGGTGAGAGTATATAGTTAAAAAATAATGTCTATTGTATGTGTTTTTCAATATGGTCTCTATCGTGATGTCACAAAACCAGCAGCTGAACTGCTTTACAGGAATTTTTATGTCATCTTGACAACGCTTTACGTTCTAATCCTTGCACGTGGGAGCGAACCTGGAGCGAACAACAGAGGGAGACGCTGTTTATTAACATGGACATTAACGTGCAGTAAAGGACGGAAACTCAGTACTTTTTACTTGTCAAGTATTTTACTCACACAGGATTATCAAAAATAGGCGTTACCTTGTGGTTATTTCATTTGGACTAATTATTTGTTAAATTACCAGAAAACATGATATATCGTGATATGTATCATTATCGAGATATGAAAAATTCTATATCACCCAGGCCTAGGCTTAAACATGCATTCTTTCTAATGGCCAAAAGGATGAGACTCCACTGATAAACATTTTCAGTTCCTCAATCCTTTGTTTCAAGTCCTTAATTCAGCATGACAGGCATTTAGTAAAATATTGTCCCATTTAAATTAGACTAGGTGATAAAGAAGGGAATGCTTTATGGCTTGGCGATCTCGTGATTAACAAGTCACTTACATGGCAATCTCGAAAATGCCTCATTCAGTGTTTGGTTGTGTTTAAAGGCACTAAGATGACTGAAGTATATTTTGTTCAATAAGTGTTTTCCACGAGCCAAAGTTTGCATCACAATTAGTATCACAGTTACAGTAAATGTATTCTTGCTTACCAAGGTATCCCCAGCTTGAGTTCAGAACTTGATTGCTAACCCCTCTCTCCTCTCTCTCTGTCACTTTTTGCAACTAAAAGCTTCAACTTTGGCCAAAATACCAAACTTGAAGCTTTAAAACCAATGGATGACATCACACTAGCTAGGTCCACTTCTTATATGCAGTCTATGGAATGAGTATAATATATCGGTGATGGTTGATAAAAAGCTTTGAAGGGCATGGTCATACATACAGGGATACCCCTGTCTCCTCTTGTTCCATCTGCACCAGGTTGACCGGGGGAGCCACCTTCTCCCTGTTAAAAAAAAACATACATATGACATGATACAATATTATCTTCAAAATATCAAACCAAAAAGGTTAACAGCTGTTCACTCACTCTCTCGCCTGGAGGTCCTCTTGGTCCAGGAGGCCCATCGTCACCCTAGGGAAGACACACGTCCATTAAAATGTCAGATTTGCATGTGGAAAATACTCGTGCTATCTCATAAAGTCCATATGTCTTCAGTCATGTGCAGTCCGTTTCTAGGTAGGATTAAGTGACAGTACCTTAGGCCCAGGCTTGCCAGAAAAACCATCTGCTCCGCGCTCCCCCCTAGGCCCCTGCAGAGACACACGATTTGAATTTAGGTGTCTTACTTTCAAAAACCTGTATATGTTGGAAACATTTGCCCAATGTTGTATGCATTAAAGTTAACCACAAGACAGGTAAGCCACAACATTACATTTATTGTTTAATCATAGATAAATGTCCATGATCAAGCTGCTCCTTTACAAAAAACTTCTGTTTGCTTATACTAGTAGTGGTTCAACCTTACTGAACTACCATGGTGTCCTTTATGAATCCCTTAAGAACCAAGATGTCGGCACTGATTCAGAAGTCTGCAACCAGGCTAGTAGTTCCTAGCTTCACACTGAATTTCCCAGCAAAATTGTCTCCAGTTTACACATTTTGCTTATTAAGCTTTCCACTCTAAATTTAGATCAGAAGTTCAAGTCAAATAGTAATACACAGAAAATTGTATATGTAATGTAAAACCTAAGAACAGTATTAATCTTAGAACCCAACAGCAAGCTGAAAAACATAAATGTTCAACATATTCTGGATTTTTAGTCTTAGCAAACGGTTAACTTATATATACATCTAGCATACATAGCAAGTACCAGTTTAATGTTTAATCTGTTGCTCTCCATCAGATGAGCCTAGGTCCAAGGTTCCATATGTGTCTTCCTTTGTTTTTGTGTTTACAGACTCCTCAGACAAGTATCTTGGTCAAAGTTAAATATGCACAAGCTAGTTGCCAAATTTGTCTGCTCTTTGGTAGCATACAGAGTTTACGGATATGGAATCGAGTTGTTAACAGTACAGTTGCTGGATGGAGAACTAAAACAATGATCTTAAGAAAGTAAAACTAACAGAACTGATAATTCCCTACAATTTTGTCACTATAAGGGATCCCCTTTCATGGAATTTGTGCACATTTTCATACACAATTTTTGACTGGTGCAGCAGTGTAACCACAACAATTTCTACCATGAACACAGAAGACAAAAAAAGCAAGAAAAAACAAATGAAAAGAAATTGTTCTAAAGGTCACACTGACCATGGCACCATCATTTCCTGGAAGACCGTCCAGGCCGTCTTTACCAGAAAGACCCTTTGGAAATCAGCAGAAACAGGTTGACATTTAAGGTACAGAGAAACAACAGGTATAAAAAAAACATCACTTACAGTACCATTAACAACAAATTATGTTATTATTTGAGAATAAAAGGCCAACTCACAGGTTTTCCAGACTCTCCAGGTTTGCCTGAAAATCCTATTTCACCAGGTAGACCCTACAGGAAAAAAGAAGTATGTACTGATGTTAGTCACTCTGAAGGAGACATGTTATTTGTTGCAGAAACAAATGCTATTACAGCTATTACACTTTTATCTGTGTTCACTTACAGGAGGGCCAGTGTGTCCTCGGTTTCCTGGAGGCCCAGCTGGACCCACTGGACCCTGCAAAATACAAAAATAACATTAGTGAAAAACAGAGATCAAGTGATCATCACCTCATTACTATACTTACATAACACTGGTTTTTGATGGTATCTGATGGCTTTTATATTTTTTGGATGAAAATAAAAGAAACAATACATATGGAAAATTTTATTGCCAAATATGTTCAAAACAAATATTTAGATTTTCGAAAGGACTTCTTAAAGACATTATACATTCGTTTCAATGATCTGCCACTAGAGGGAGGTAGTATAGCACCCTTTACAGCACATTCATCCTAGGATACTCCTTCATACCACATAAAGGAAGGTGTTTTTCTTTTTTGCTCCAGGGAGCAATTTGGAAAATAAATTAACATAACCTGTTGGTTTTGATCAAGCCTGTTTAATTTTCTCAATTGAAACACATAAAGAAGGCACCTCTGAGAGAAGCAATAATTATGTACTTCATGGGTCACATCAAATATAGGGCAACCCACTCAACTAAAACAGCAAATTAATTATCCTCAGCTCTCCTTAGAGGTCATTAATGTGCAAACACTGACAGAAGCTGTACATTAATAAGAGGTCATTTTAAGCTTCTTTATTACCACTTTGCATGCACATGTTGCTTGCTATGAAATTGTAATAGTTCTTACAGGGGGTCCAGGAAGGCCATCAACTCCAGGCAATCCACTTTCACCTTTCTTTCCCTGAAAGACAAAAGTTAAATTGAATTAATGACTGATCTAAAAAAAGCATTCAATGCATAAAGTGAGCTGTTATACTACTATACTACTGAATATGCTGGGGTCATGTCTTCTGTTCACACTGTAAATTTGTAGATATGTGTAGGCAGCTTTGGATGTGTCGTGGTGATGCGCAGATTACAGTCATGTCACTGTGGATTGGGCTAACAGGCTCTTAAAAATTCAAATTTGGGTTAATAGCGGGTGATTTTTGAGTTTATTAGACACCTGCAGTGATCGCACTACAGCAGAAACGATGAGTGCGTTTCCCTGGCGTAGTGCGCATTTACGCACTAGCGCTATAACTTCGAAGTGCGTTTTCTCCACATCCAAAAGATCCCACACAGCCAGTCGAGGTTCATACAGTGAAATAGTTTGTAGTGAAACAGCGGTCCTCATTATAAACATTAGAGCTGTCTTCAGAGCTTCATTTTAGATGCTAAAAGTTTAGCAGTTCTCTCTGGAGTTTCCTCTGTTTATAACAATTTAAATCAGTTTTTTGTTTTGCTACTTAAATGTCCCACGATATTTGCTGCAGTGACAAACATTTCTGTAAACAGCTTCTCTAATCTTTTAAAGTAAATAGTTGAAGAAGACATTCATACATCAATACAACACAAAAAAGAAATGACCTGAAAAGCTGCTCAACATCATTTCTAATAATCTATTGATCACTTGGCTCTGTGTTTAACAGCATCACACCCTATAAAACCTGGGTACAGTATAAACGTGAGGACCCACAGATGATAGAGAGTTAAAGCTCAGCTTAGTTTGATCATAGTTAAACCTTGAGGACTCAGACCCAGGTAATGGAAACTCGACTCAGATTCTTCTTTGGTGACTCAGACTCGAACACTGGGGACTCGTGACTCGACTCAGACAAAATTTGGTGACTTGACTACAACACGGGCTAAAGCTCATAGTAAATCTATGTACAGATTTGTCCCTGGCTGTTGTCTGGAATTTGAAAAATATCAATTTTGATTTAATATTACCTAACCCAATAAAAATACACAAACAATGATCATTGTATCTGAATCCTACACTGATTTATCTGTTTGTCTGTCAATCAATGTGTTGTTGTCAAGGCTGTTGCTTTCCTTTGAGTCAGTGTGGCTCTTTCTGATAGAGCCTGCCAGTATATGCACTAAAGCATAACGGTACAGCGGTATCAGTGCCAGTATAACAGTAAAGGCTGTTTCTGCTAACGGTTAGCTGTCATGCCAAAGAGAAAAGTATTTTCTTAAGAGCTCCAGGAGGCTGATTTTTTCTATTGTAAAGTGCTCAGCAACAGAAATGCTGTGTTTTTAGTGTCCATGGTGCTGAAAGGTAAACTCAGTTGGAGCACAAAGTGCTGAACCAATTGTCCTCCACCCTGATGAAAAACGCCCTGGTGCCAGCTCATGTTGCGTGCATGCATGAACAAATGGTTCACTTTAGGGACAGGGTTTACGGTTTGAAAATGTGGTCACCCTTTAATTTGATCCCTTTAAATAATGGATTCTATGTAGTCAAAATTCAAAAGTCAAAATTTCACCCTAGTCTACCAATATTATTGGCATTGTAACCATAAGTATGTGTCTGTTGTTGTTCATGTAACAAGGACATATGTTGTTGTTTCTCTCTTTGCCTGTCTCTATCCTGCATCTCCTTCTATCACATTTTCGGTCCATCCAGTTGAGGCAGATGTCTTTTTAACATGAGTCTGGTTCTGCTCGAGGTTTCTGCCTGTTAAAAGGAAGTTTTTCCTTGCCAATGTGCCAGAAATTGCTAAGTGCTACTCATGGTGATTCATGTTGAGCCTCTCTTTAAATAACATAACAAAGAGTCAGTCTAGACCTGCTCTTTTTGTAAAGTGTCTCGAGATAACTGGTTATGATTTGGTGCTATACAAATAAAATTTGATTGATTGATTGATTGAAAATATAGGCTACATCTTCTTAAACAAGCTAGTGAAAAGGACAAAAAGCTTGAAAACGTGTCTGTGGACAACGTCTTTTTGGCCTGGTGTCACTCCTTTGTAAATTTGTTCTTCATACGTTTGTTAATGCTGATCTGTGCAGCCCTAAAAGGCAGTTCACATTTCAGCACAGGCGGCCCTCAGCCATCATATCAGGATAGAGTTCAGTGGACAGTCCTCAGCTGTGGTTAAACAGACCACTGATGAGGGCTTTGCCTCTGTGGAGGTGAGAGTGGCTCAATCTATACCAACTCAACCATACAGCCCACTTTATCAGCAGCCGTAGCGGTGAAAACCACCCTATTAACTAGAAAAAAATAGGTCAAGCTATCTTGTAATCTGCCTGTTTCTTTAATATTCACTTGGAAAGCATCGAATGGGACTTCAACAGAACCACCAATAATATAAAAAACAAAGAAATATGAACTCAATGTTATCACTTTATTCATGTTAATAAAATATAAATCCCTGGATCTCAGAGAAGCTTGTCTGGCTGAGAACAACAAGGATTCTGGTTTGTCATTCGAGCCAGAAGGGGTTTGCCTTGCCTCTGTGGAGCAGCTGCAAATGCTGGATTGCAACATATTGCTGATTAGAAGTTAATTGGTCACAAGAGGAAGAGGATGAAGGTCACTATCTTTGTTAATGTTTTGGAAGAACAATTATGTAGAACCACTGTGTCTGTTTTAATTACACAGTGCTTTGCATGATGGGACCACTGAGGACTGAGACAGAGGGAAAACGACAGGGGGACAGTGTTTGTAGATTATTCTGCAAGCACTGATGATATCTACAGTATTAGCTCTCATTAGCATGAGGAATAAATATCAGTCTTCTTAATTTTAGATAATCCCTTTGGAATATGAGAAGTGCAGTAACGGGAGTACAGTTTAAATTTCCAATTACTGCAGAACAGAGTTTTGCTTTACAAAAGCTTTTCTGGAGGTGAAACACTTTCATTTTAGTCAAAACTCAGGAGAAAGCTTTGCTGCATATTTGAAATGAGAATAAAGCTGTTAAAGGCAAAGACCCTTAGATTACATATCTTTGAGGTATATTTAATTTTTTGTCATGATTGTTTTAATATAATAATCAAAAGGTTTGATCGATCACGATAAAAAAAAAACGTGATGATGATGAAGACGCAGGGACTACTATATGCTGTGGAATGATATAGTCAAGGTTAACTTTTATGAACATGGACAAAATAAGCAAATTGATGCTAATTAATTGATGCTGGTCTTAATTAAAACTGGAAAAGAAATGCTGTTGGCTTCTTAACACTATAATGCAGGACACCCAGACTTACACACCAAACCATGGCCACCAGGTTTTTTTGTTTTGGTCTTGGGAATTGAACATCCTCTAACCATCTTTAAACCAAAATTGTATTATCTCCCAAAAAAAGATGAGTCCGAAGCACAGAATATTTACCTTGCTAAGTTTTGTACAGGAAATGGAAAAGTTTAGAATTTCTGCATAGTACTGACTTGTTCAACTGTTATTGAAGCACAGAGAAAAAAAGGGGCAACAATAGGAATTATGTTTGGACATAAACATAATTGAAATGATTGCAAACAAGCATACAACAGGAGTCTTGCTTATGGTTACATTTAGACAACAAAGCACTTTGGTAAAGGCTAAAGAAAGATCATGGATCTGCCCATATGTGAATAAAATGAAAGTGAAACTCACTGTCGACTTTTTCATTGTGTAACCAAGACAAAGATCTTTAACTAAGCTTAATAAGTATGAGGGTATTCATGGTATTCATGAATTGCTTATATCAAGCAATAATGAAACAAACTAGGAGAGATGTTTATAAAATCTTCAATCAGAATGAGATTCTCACCCTCTGGCCGAACTCTCCAGGTTCCCCAGGTAGACCCTGTAGACCCGGAGGACCCTAGGAAAGAAAATGTTCAGCTACAGGTCACACAGCATAACTGATGTTATAATAAACTGCTCAGCCCTACATCTAAACAGGTGGCTCTTCCACAATAACTAAATAATAAAAGCTACACAAAAGCAAAGAGGACATGTAGAAAGGAAGTAATAAATTATGATCCTTACAGGAGGCCCTGGGGGACCATCGGCTCCTGGAGGCCCAGGAAATCCAATTTCTCCCTAAAAACAGGTCAAACACAAGAATATGTCAATATATATATAAAATAGTACTTTATAGAGTATTTATTCAAATTCAGGATTACAATTTCATTTACACAACTCTGTTTTCATTCACTGTGCACTAAAACAACAATGCATTAACAATCTGCTACCAAGTACATTAATAGCACTTAAGATATGATTAATAATACTATGAGGTAGTCTTCGAACGTTAATGGACCTAATGAGGCAAACATGATAAACTCTTTCTTTAGTAAACACTTACTCACCTTGTCACCCTGAAGGCCTTCTTTTTGAAACTAAAATAAAAAGAAAAGATAAATAATCACATTAGTCTTTCTAAAATTACAATAATATTGTCATATTCTTTATGCTGCCTCGATCCAATAGATGTGATCAACAGGGCCATGGGCAATAGGGGTAAAAATCAAGACAATGCTATTTTAGTGTTTCACAGCATATTTGACATCAAAAACAATGGTTGTTACTTCTGACAGGTTATTTTGCCTTTTTGTCTGATAAAATGGACGTAGAAGATATTCTATGCATCAAACGATTATTTTCAATATAAATTAATCGAATCATTATTTTTTTATTGTTATATTTAAGAAAAGGCATTTAAAGTTTTTTTTTAGAGCACTAAATGTATTCAATTTGCTTGTTAAAAACAATGTGCTTTTGCTAAAAAAAAAACCCAAAACAACTGATTAATGGCCTTTTAATTAATGTTCTGTTAATCTAAAGCTTTTTAGTAATCAATTATTCAAAAAAAAATCTGTCATATATAATTCTTAAATAATATGTACTATAATAAGTTCAGTAAAAAAAAAAGTTTATTTAATATTCTTATTAACTAACTGTCAACTGTTGGAACAAATGCATGAAAGTAAAGTATAATGTATAATAATGATATACTCACACGTAGCACAAAACTAGTTTTGATAGTGAATGACAAAATATTAAGTCTTTTTTCGGTTACATAGTTATTGTTTAGTTAGAGACTGATGGGGCATTGTATCATTTTACATAGATCTGTCTTTTAACCAAAAATATTTAGTGCTGTTCAGGGAAGAATCAGGGCACCCTCTCTGGACACTGTATGTGCTTCCTCTTACAGAACAAGGTCAATAGGTCAGTTTTGTCCATGAATACCTGTTTAGTTTTAAGTAGTAATGATAAAAATGTATAACGGATCATAAAAAATCAATATAGACTATAACTACTGTTGCTGTTAATCTGTCTTCCTCCATCACTCAGCTACACAAGCCTGTAAATCTTAAGAATAGGATTCTTTTGGTCTATTTTTAGTACTTACCACATCCCCAGGTAATCCGGGAAGGCCTCTCTCTCCCTGTGACATAGTGCACACAGCAAGGATGAAAAGCCCATCATTAGAATCAAGAGACTTTCTGGGTAAAGAGCCTTAGGTCATATGATAATGATACGGCAACGACAATAATTTATGGGATGATGTGTTCTTACGTGTGTACTTATTGAAGGCCTAAAGTGAAAACTTGTGTGTAAAGTACCACAACGGCAATTCTTTTTGTATACGGTTGTATGCGTGCGTTCTTGTGCATGCATATGGGTGTGGTCTAAGCATGTGTGCACCACTGGAAGAGTCATCAAAGTAAGTAATTATAGACAGACAAATAAACTCTGCATTTTATTTTCTCAGACAAATGAGTGGGCTGACTTTGATGGAACTCAGAGGAGACAGAGGAATGTCTGGAGAGTGTAAGAGCATGGGAAAATGAAGATGCCTCTTTGAAATGATTTATATCAGCCAGCTTAATAACATTACACTTTGAGCTTATCCTCTTTGAAATGTTTATAATCAAGTTAGCATGGTGATTTGCATACAACACATACCTTGGTTCCTTTAATGCCGCTGGCCCCAGGTGTACCAACCAGTCCTCTCAACCCCTAATAAGTTTTAAAGAAAAAGCTTCATTAACACAACACAGTAACAGTACCTTACAATTTAATCTCTGGCTTCTATTTGTAACAGTAGGATATAACAAAGAATTACAACTTACATCTTTCCCAGGAACACCAGGTTTGCCAGGTAATCCATCCAAACCAGCCTCGCCCTGGGATGGAAACAAGTTTACAAGAAAGCACACAGGTATTTTAACAGTTGAAGACTGTAAAGGGTTAAAGTCATCTAAAGTGTCATTAAAACATTTATATTTACTTGTCTAAAAACCCACTATCAGTTTGTTTGTTTTTTGTTGTGAAAAGCATTCTCCCAACAGGAAATCATGTATAATTGTTAGTACCCAAACGTTGTATGTATTGTAAGCATGTAAAGCGATAGCTATGAAGAGATAAAGGCAAAAAAGTATTTAGTTGTCAACAGAAAGTCCCGGGAATAAGACTTCCCTGTAGAGAGGCACATTCAATTTACTTAAAAATGACTTAAGAGTTTACAGCCAAGCCAGAAAAAGTGTTTTCTGATAAGCCTAGAGTCTTCACCTCTGTGTCACTTTGTCTCTACATGGACTGTTAATCTAATGGAGCAAACGTTTTATTACAGAGGAAATATCGCAATAACTGCGGTGAGCAGAGCTTGAACTTGACGTGTTTCACTGAGCCGTGTCTTCCCAGTGAGGAAGTTTGCTTGCTAGCTAGCTAGCTAACTAGCCTTAAACTAGCCTCATGGATACATTATTCAAGAGAGTCGACCTCGGCCGCCATTCACAGAAAGGGGTTCAACAGCAACCAGTGAACTGCGGACGTGTTTTTTTCAGGTAAGTGAATAGTCGGGTAGCACTGAGTTGGTGAGGAGACTATGGATGGCTGTCTAGCTTGCTCACGTTAGCTTAAGTTGGCTCCTTGTAGTAAGCCGTTGCGTAGCTAGCTACTGCTGTCCATACAGCGTTTCTTCTAATAGCCACCTTCTGTTTAAAATCGATCTCAGTGAGGAGAGAGCGTTCGGTACCAAGCAGCAGCACAGAGAGTAACCGCTGCACCCAGTGTTTTTTCAGAGCACGTCGACTGTTTTGTCCGGCTTTTCCCATCAATTCAAGTTGAAAATCTCTGCCTTGATGTTACGATAAGGCAATGGAGATGCCGTGGTTACGAAAAACCGGAGGAAAGGAGCGCTGCCAGTCTATCATACAACATGGTGCTGCTACTCAACTCAAAATGAGTTAATTTCTGTTCTTAATCAAATTAACCAGGCTATATCCTCTCTCTCAGGGCCAAACACACTGCAGCCTAAAAACATCGCAGTACATTTAGACTAAAAACATCAGAAATTATCTTGAAATCATAAATAAAGGTTGTGTCTAAACCAATAGGTGTTGTTATCCACTTTAATATAAACTGTATGGTCGCTATCTTAGCTAGAATGCTAAAATTTGCACTAAACACAAAGTGTAGTTGAGGCTGAGGGTAATTGTATTAGTTGTGAAGGTATTTTAGACAAAGTTATCTGCTGAGAGATTTCTGTTTGGACGAAAGTTGTGAATTGAATGGCTCACATCAGTATCCTTAAAGCCAAGCCTTTGCCATGGCTTATACAGGGCAGATTGTTAACAGCATACACTTCTGTGTAACCCAAAACACATCTCTGACTTTTTCAATAAGCAAACATGGCCTTGACCTGCACCCCAGGTGCATCCTTTAAACCACCTATTTTCTTTATCACCTTACAGGGGTAAGTACTTTTCCAGTTGGCACCTACAGGAAATTGCTTACTGACTGAATGACTGACTGACTGGCTGACAGACAGCTCCAAACCTGGCATCAGCATGTTTGATTCGAGCTTCAGTATTCCCAGAACCCGCTACACATCCTGTCATGTCATGTGGCAAAGTAATTAATGTAGCCTGCTGATTACAAGTGTACTGCTTTATAAAAACTCCTTTTTAAAGTTTTAAGATCTAAGCATGACAACAAAGTCATGTTTCTTTTTATTACATCGTGCTGCTGTTGCTCAATCTGTTACTTGTCATGTCACTGACATCATCATCACAAACACATTGTGACAACTTAGTGGGGTGGGTGTTAGTGGGAGACTACTGTTATGCTTGAATGCTAGATAACATTTTACGTACTGCTTTCTTACATCAACGTGATACCAAGAGCAAGAAGGTGTTAGAAGCTTATAGGAAACTTCAGACATCAACAAAGATCAGTTGCCCTGAATACATTGCATTATAGCCAAACGCCCCCACAGAATCCCAGACAGGAAGTGTGGAGAGTGAATCAAGGGAGCCACATCTGTTTGCACAATTACGCCTCTCAGTTCTCAGTTCCTCTGAGAAGAATGGTCTCTCTCAGAAGTTAACCCTGCTTTCAGGTCTTGCAGTATGAACTATTTTGTACAGGTTAAATCTAACATCATGGTTCAAATCCCAGGACAGCCTGGCAAAACATGGAAAGCAACTCTTGTCCCTCAGCAACCACTATTTCGATAAACACAGCGTGATTTTGCCAAGTCGGACATATTCCTGGATCAGAAAATCACATTACAATCCTAAACCAACATTGAGATTAATCAATCACAGCTCTCTGATATCCCTTTAAAGTTCCTTTGTGCTTCATAAAGCTTTACAAAGTAAAAGTGGTAATCTACCTGCCTACTGCAAGGTAAGTGATTTAGCTTGGTAGTTGGTTACTCGTAAATTGTGCAAAAAGTAAGTTTGCCAGTTGGGTAGAATATTTTTCAAGAATATTATTCTGGATTAAAACTGTATAACTCAAAGACATGCAGTTAAGTGTTTTATTTAATTTTAACTAAATTGAATTTGGAAAACTTAGCGAAGCACAGAGGATTTTTGAAAGATGATGATGTCAGATGGCTGTCTTTGAGTGTCTGTGTTGTCGTTTGAGAACCGCAAAGTGGGATGTTGATCCAAGAAAGAACAAGAAAGAAAATCGCATCATGCATTTAGATTGTCTGCCTTTGTGCAAGATCCTGAACCCTTATCTGCTGAAGTAGAGCTACGTTGCTAACAGGAGCAGGCAGCTTATAGAATGTGTGGAACTGAGTATATGTGACACATAATAATCTGTTTATATTGAACATTAAAATTGTATTTCTTATATCATGGACATGGTATATTGCAGTAGAACTTACCCTTGCTCCTGAAGTTCCTTTTTCACCTGTATTACCCGCTTCCCCCTACAGCAGAACAAAGCAACATGTTAATGCAATCTGTCACAAATGAATAATATAGTTTCACTTTTCCTGAAGTGCATTCAGATTATACTCACAGTCACTCCCTTTGGACCTGGCATACCCGGAATTCCTGCATCCCCCTGAATTCCCTTTATGATACAAATTAAACAACATTATATTGGTGGACGTTATGACTTGGGGCTCCACAAAAGTGTTACTGACTCAGCATTGCACTGCAGGCCAACTGGGGGACTGCTGAGTCAGAGCTGAATCAATGTAAGAAATGTGAGTGACCGACTAAGAAAGCTGAAACCCAAAAAAGAAACAGCAGTTGTTAGTAGCAAGACCCCCCCACTGTGAGAATCTTGAACTTTGACCCCTGACCTTGCTTTCCTTCTTTTCTCAGGCAAAGGAAGAAAGTAATGTGTCTTTTGAATCTCATTTTCAAGGTATCTTTTTTTTTATGACATCTCTTTTTTATCTAGGCCAGGAGAAATCTTTAAAGGGTATACACTACAAAATGATGTCTTTAACTGCTGTTATAACTGGTAGCTTGGCTGATATATGAGGCCATTAACTTTATGCTACAGACAACATTTCTGAACTTGTATGTAGCCTAACTCTTTTTGCTCTGAATCAGGTTTATCATGATTCACAGATATTGAAAATGCTACTTAAATGAGTATTTGTAAGCTTATTTTTACAAGCTTTTTTCTGTGACAGCAGGGGAAAAAAGGGTATTTTAGTGTAACATTGCCTCTTTACTGAGCAGCTGCAATTACTGATGGGTTCATTTGATCATTCACTATTATATTTTTGATTCAATAGGCATTTATCACATGACATAGTTCGACATTTAGGCTAACAAAAGAAGAGCGCAGGTGTCAGTAGCATTAAAAAAAATAAAATAATGATGGCTGAATTCCATTTGGCTTACTGTCACAGGTCATCATTATTGTTATTGTATAGTGCTCAAAGTGCCAATCATTCTGTAATATAAAGTCAGCTATCTTCCAAATTCAGCCTAACAGCTTACTGGCAAAATGTTTTGTCATTAAGGCTGTACGAAGTTAAGCTTTTTTGTTAATTTTCTTTTCTTGTTTCAGTATTTAGAAAAACAAACTGCCTTGAAGAGAAATGGCTAATGAGGTTGCTAACAATTGACTACTTTAGCATAGTAGCATATAGGGCTGGGCGATATGACGGTATATCTCGTGAAAACGATATAAAAATTTCTGTCGTATGTATTTTTCTATTTCGTCTCTATCGTGATGTCGCGAAACCTGCTTCACGCCAATTGAGCTTGACGGCTGGATGCATGTCAACTGTGTGTCTGCTGTGGATTCAGCTGGGCTGTTCCAGCCAGCCCTGTCTTTCTACATGAGTTTTACCTTATAAAGGCCATAAACAATTTGAATATGTTCACTTTATAAAAGTCATTTATATTCATTATATACAGGAAAGAATGAGGAGGCGTCTGCTCAACTGTAAATAATAATTAATAAATGTAAATAGAATATTTACATTTAGGTAGTTTCGACGATCTTATTCACATTAGAAACAGGACCTTTATTAACACACAGCGAAAGCAACCGTATGAGCCAACACAGAGAGAGAGCAAGGGTGGGAGAGAGAGAGAGATCGCGCCGGAGTTACAGCCGCAATGTTGTTATTAATTAATGTTTTACTAACGTAATGTAGGTTAAGGCCTCCCTGAGACTTATGACTACGCTTTATTTCAAAGAAAATTAAGCAGGAACCACAATAAGGAGCCTTGGGAGTGACTTTATCTGCCGAACAACTCCGTAGAAATATAAATAATAAAGTTAAAAAAAACGTGCATTAAATGTACCATAAAAACTAAACAAGGAAGTAAACAAGGTCAAACTTGATCATAATCTTTGTGTCTCATTTCAACACCTTAAACTACACATGGCAGGTTTCATCTCCATACACACCGACATGTCATTTACTGTATTTATTTTGTCTTGAGCCAATAATACTACATATTCAATCAAATCACAGTCCTTCATATGCATCTATAGTCTTTCCTTTGCTATGACTGTTTGACTGTTTTATGTTTTCTAAGTTTGTGTTATCTGCGTTGTGTTAAAAGGCGGCAATCATTTCCTTTAGTCCTGGGTAAGGCAGCCTGTCACAGTCCATTGGCCAAACCTGAGCCAGCAGCCCTCTCTCCTCACCCCTCCTGGCTCTCTCACCAGCTTCTGCTTCAACCAGGGTACAGTCAACTACACTGCCCCTTTTTTTTGACAGGAAATCAATAACAAGCTGAGAGGTCATTTTCCAGAAACGTGTGTATGCCCACTGTCTGTATGCCAAAACCAGAAAGATTTTTTTTCTTTTTTAACCCAAATCAACATTCTTCAAGCTTCAACAGTGAGCCACATGCATATTTGCTGTGTTTAAAACAGAATACCACGTTCACATACCTTTGATCCAGCTGGACCTGGCAGCCCTGGTCCTCCAGCAACCCCAGCTGCACCCTATTTATAGAAAAAACATGCAGATGAAAACCTACACCAACCTACAGATTGATGACTGAAATTTCCAAAAATATGTTTCTTACTTTGTCTCCCTTATCTCCAGATAAGCCATCAATACCTGGAAGGCCACCAAGTCCCTGTCAATGATCAGAAACACATAATTAATAACAGTAAGTGAACTTTTAAGATTAAACATGAGACAGATATCCTTCAGCTGTCCAGGTTCACAAGTGCCACACCTTCTCTCCTTTTTGTCCAGGAGCACCTGACAACCCTATTGTTCCTCTATCACCCTGTAACAGAAGGCAAGTATTTACTTGGACATCTCTGTAATACAGAAGCATGCAGGATGGTCGGTAATACAGGCGACGATGGCGTGCTGTCAAAGTATCAACCTGGTAGCAGAACTTGGTTTAGTACATGATGGTTGGAGGATTACAGTAGAAAAAAGTTTAAATGTTAGAGGTGAATTACTGGCCTTAACAAATCAAACAGACAAAATGATACCATAACACACAGAGCACAAGGGGTTACACAAGACGACATACAAACAAACATATGCAAACTTTTGAGTAAATGTTTGGGAGCCAGAATATGCTAACAGCTATCCACAGCTCCACCAAAACCCCACGATGGTCTGGTTGCACATCCAACCTAAGACTCAAGGAACAATTCCCATTGTCTTCTGAGTGTTGCACTTTTGGTTTGTGCACTTATTTGGTATGCTTTGCCAAGGAATCCCGTGTATTCCGAAAGCTGAACTCAGTGAAAAGTAATGGCTGTTACCACAAGGTTTTTGCCCACCACAAGACTTCCCTCTGCTTCAAAAAAACACTTTACAAGTCACAGGCTGTTGCCCTTTAATTATTTTGGGATCTTGTATCATTTTAACACACGTCATTATGTTCATCACAGAGATTAGGAGATAGCTCCCTGCTCAGCTATACGCTGTAATGAAGAAGACATCTATAAGACTTGTACACTGCCTGTTCTTGCCCGTTAAAGATGCAATTAGAAGCAATCAAAGCTGCATGAATCGACTTTCACCCCATACAAGATGAAGGACTGAACCATTTTTAACCACCGCTTGAAAGTCAGTTTACGTCATGTTTTTGCGTCGGCTTCGCAAAAGTTTACAACAACAAAATTGCAGCCTTCTCTGGGAAAGAGTGAAGACAGATGCTCAGACAAAAAGCAAGGAATAGAAAAGCAACAGGGATGCTCTGCATTTTTGATTTAATGCATTTTTATCAAACCAGCGTGGTTTCTAGCAGCAAGAACGACAAAATGAAGATTAAGATGATTTTTGCTATCAGTCCTATGGCACTACCAGCATTAAAATACTCTAATTTATTTCTTTTCAACTGAAAAAAAATACAATTTTATATATTGTCACACTTTTATTATCCTAAAGTATTTACAGATGCATTTTCAAAACTGTTACAGCCAAAGTAGATAACACAAATGAGACCATAAGACCATATTGTGTCTTCCAGACCACTTGTAGCCATTTAAAATGTCCCTTTTAGTACAGCTTGAATCATGCATGCCAAAGATTTTGTCTCAAGGAATAAATTATACTGTGAGACTCCCAGCTGGCACTGCCAGACACTACAAAGGCTGTGATTTGAACTGGGTGGGCGCTGCATAGGCCTGCCCTCTTAGCTACACATCCTCTGTGGTAACCTGTCCTGTAATTCTGACAATAACAGCTATGAACATTTTCCAAGCCGCTCCCTTACAGAAGAGAAGTAAAGTATGTAGTATGGTATGTGTAATACCATGTAAACGAAAAAGAAAGAAAGTCAAAAGTTGCTCATGCATATAAAATATGCACAGACTCGATGCTCATGCAGAGTCAGGAAGAGCAGGTGTACTTACCTTCTCACCTCTGTCGCCTTTGACAGAGATGACTCTGCCCTGCAAATAATTAATCGATAAGGATCAATTATTGTCGAGGCAAAAAAATAAGCAAATGAGATAACAGGTGGAAGGCATGCAATCTGGAATAATTTAAATGTGAATGATTTGCTTTCAAACTATTAAAACAGCACTAAACATAATGTGCTGGAAATCAATTAGCTGTTATCTCTCAAAAACAAAGAAAACCACGGTTGTAAATGTGCACACTTGGAACGTTTCATACAGTTTCTCCTTTTTCTCCTTTGATTCCAGACGGTCCGATGGCACCCTTAAGGCCAGTGTCGCCCTGAAAATGTATGTTCGTACAATAAAAAAGCAGAACAACAACTCTCATACTGAAACTGTAGTCTATTGTTACAGATAAACTGGTACTTAAAGGCAAAGGTAGATGACCTTTCCACCCTTAGGACCTGCTGCACCGGTTGCACCGATCTCTCCCTGTGAGAAATGAAAATACAGTAGTCTTTCGAAAGCCATTAAAGAAAGGATTCCCACTCAACCGTGAAAATAATAGACAGGGATAAAGCCAGGTAAAATGAGTTGGCTTTACCTTCTCTCCTGCAGGGCAGGAGCAGTTCACTTGAGGTCCTCTCTGTTGCTCCACAACAGTAGGTGTTGGGGTGGGGATTTGCACAGGTGGGGCCTCTGTAACAACTTTCTTAGGGCACTGAAAAGAAAATATTAAAGCCAAAAGTCGTCATCAAACCAAAAAAGTGAGAATTAAGCAGCTGTGGCAAAAGGTGTAGTTAAATCTTTGGTGTCTCTGAAAGGCTAAAGAAAAGAAACAAGCTTAATCAAATTCTTCAATCCATACTTAGAAGAGAAGAAAACAAAGCATGTGTCTGTGCATTAAGTGTGCTGCAGTGTGTTCTCACAGAAATATATGAAATGACCATGAATTTTTAACACAGCATTACGTGGTGGTGGCAATTATTCGTTGTTTCCAAGAAACAGTACCAATGGAAAGTCAATGATGATTCTTTTCTGTGGTGGACACATGAATCCTAGTACGTCTGATGACATAGTATAAAAAACCTTTCAATCCACCCCCATGTATGTGACACACAAACACAACACGAGAGATTTTGGAGTGCTCTGTGGTACTCACAGGTCCATTGGGTAGATCACAGCATGTTTCCAGCTCTGCATGCTTGGAATCACAGTATATCATCATCCTCTGCAAGTCAAACTGCAAGGACACAGACAGAGAATTGATCACCAGTGCAAACTCAAGAAAATAATGTTGGTCTATGTATATTACAATAGCTAGACTGGAGGACATGTTGAATATGTATTTAAAAGTATACACCAACTACTGATTAAGACTCACATCAATTGGCACACTGTCGTATAGCCTCTTCCCAATCACTGTCTTGCCCTGGATATCGATGTCCTCCCTGTCTCCAATGGGCAGAGTCTGGATGTGTTTGCAGTCCAGGTACAGAGACACAGACTTGGCCTCCACGCTGAGGGCGATCTTGTGCCAGCTGCGGTCAAACAGGTTGTCAACTTCAGGGTTCTTGAATACAGCTCTGACAGCATCCTTTGTCAGGCCGACAGCATTGTACTCCACCGCCTTGTTCTCACCATCCAGACGGATTGACACCTGACAAGTCAGAGAGGCAGCATAATGTTAACAATAGGTGCAGCAGAAGACAGGGAGTCGGGTTCATGTCAGGATATAGAGAAATACAGGGATCACAAAACCCTCTTATGTATGGGGACAAATTATAAAAGAAGATTTCAAGTTTTTTTATGTATATTATTTTTGGGGGCGTGTTATATATAGAATAAAATGCTGAGAGGCTAATTGGGCTCTTCACTGTGACTCGTCTGTACACAAAAAAAACAATCCAAGTCCAGATGCTCTAACTGTTTGTTAAACACAAAAAGCAAACATTAAAGTGGTGTAATGGTCAACAGAAAATATCAGAGCTGAACCCACCGTCTTTGTCTGAGATCCCTCCACCAAACACAACCAGTAAATAAAGGTGGAACCACACCCAGGTGCCAATTACCAGAAGTGATTATTATTATTATTATGGTTCCTACTGAACTGGATTTAATTGTATCTGGCTTGACAGAGTTAACCAGTCTTAATAACTGTATAATTCCATTTTTTACACCCATTCATCTAAAAAAGGATCAAGTCACACATGTTATTCCAGGCTGACCCACCTGTGGGATTCCATATTTGTCGAAAACCTGCCAGAGGTACCAATCTTCACGTCTTGAGGTTTTCCTGAATTTGAATGTTGTCACAAAGGCGTATTCATCGGGCAGCCCTTGAGGAAACACGTCTCTGCAGAACAAAAGCATATTGTTAATGTTAGCATCAATCCCATCGGCTACAGTCTGAATCTGTAAATAGAGATTAATGTTAGACAATGTTAGACAACAGTGCTTTTTTTCAGCATTACGTTAAGGCACATGTGACCCCCTTACAGTTAAGTCATTAATGTACAAACCCCAAATCAATCACTGTCTACTTATCACCTACTTACCGCTTTGTCTGTGTGTAAACTGTTTTAATACTGGAGTATACAAACAGCGATGTAGCATTTTGTTAGCTTCAGAGGTGCTTTGCTGTAGTTTTATATTGCTTACCAAAATGGGAGTATAGATCTTCTTATATGATATTCCAAAATGATGGATCATTTTTATCATGGTTTAATTTCCTAACTAGGCAAAGCTGGTCTCTGCACTGGGATCTCAGAACCCCCAATCTTTGGGTCCACTGCATGTTAACTGACTTTTTATGCGCAGAAATGTTTGTTAGTGAATCATGCATTATTACGTGTAACTCCTGTCTTTCAGACGGGTTCTGTGTCAAACCTATGATGCATGTCACATAGTTTTCAAATAATTTCAAACAATAAAAGGTGTATTGTTTGCAGTCGCGCAGGAAGGTCACTTACTCTGTTTGCTGTACAATGGGCATGGTGCCAAGGCGAACGTAAGAACTTTGGCCATCATCATCTCTGGTTCCCAGTATATCTCTCACATTGAAGTATTCCATCAGGTCAAACCCTGCAGCGATATAGTGAAATAGCCAAGTTGGACTCAAGACAATCTCACACACACATAAATAAACACACGGGGCTCTTGAACCATGAGGTTGAGTTATGGTTTCGTCAGATTTCTTGGGATATACTGAGGTTTAATTGGGTCAGTCGCACCCCACCCTGCAGCCACTCTGTTTGTGGCTTTCGGAGGAAAAAACCCCCCACTGTATTACTGAATAATTTGAAAATACAGCCATATGTTGGCCATTTAGATTGATTTGCTACCAGAGGAAAAACCAAGTTGCCATCGCTTTTAAGGTCCCTGTGTGAGTCTAAGAGTGTGTGCACGTGTGTGTATTGCCCTGCAGCGTGTGATTTGAAGTGGTTTAGCCACAGACCATATTTAGGTGGTTTAGAAAGGATACTCCCTTGTACAACAAACAAGTGCTGCTGCTATGGCAATGCCAGTAGGATGAGAGCTTGTAAAGCACTAAAGCTGCCAGTTTGTCCAGCAGATCTCGCTGAAAGCTAGCGGTCTGGTTGAGTGGATCGAGCACTTCTGAAAGCAGACTGTGCCATTAGTGAGCCAACAGGATGAAGACAGACTCAACATATTCCTGCATGGCCTAGTTATGCAGCAATCTATAAGATGTAAGGTTTCCAGGGGGAAAATTAACACCAGTGCACTAATCTTCTTAAGAGGAAACCCGAACATTCAGGTGGAAATGTGAGAGTCAAAAGCTTAGAGGGTGTCATTAGAAATAGCCTAGAAACAGGTGGTAAGACACAGGCTGCCCCTGTGCTATTAGCAACAGAGTAAAAAATAACAGTTAAAACAAGAGCCTTCATAACTCACTGAATAACTGGGGGGATTAACCATCAGCCACAGCTGCTTGGGTGTCAGTAAAGGACACCAAGGTTCTTTAGATGCACTGTTAGGGATAACACTCATCCGGGAGGAGAGTTTCTCTGTGCTGGTTTGAATGTGAAATCTCAGACACATTCATTTTGGCCTTTATTCACTTGCATCTTTAACAGTTACATCTACTGGTCAGTAGATGGTGCTGTCTCGGAATTTACACGACAACCAGTTTGCCAGTTGCTCATTTTCATCAGAGTACACGCGGCCAATTGGAAAAAGGCGCTTGCAGTCTGCTGATGAGAGTCTATTGTAAAATGTTTTTGTTTGCTTTTGAATCACAGCGCAAGTTATACAGTGACTACTGATAACAATTCA
The DNA here is from genome assembly GCF_022749685.1 of Semicossyphus pulcher. Classification (NCBI taxonomy): domain Eukaryota; kingdom Metazoa; phylum Chordata; class Actinopteri; order Labriformes; family Labridae; genus Semicossyphus; species Semicossyphus pulcher. The sequence goes on from NW_027211726.1 coordinate 27,627,293, forward strand.
GTCAGTGACAAGGTCAATTAGCTAATGTTTTTTTTTTTAATGCTTAGCTCCATTTTTTTTTTTATATAAATAGTTTGTTTTATGACTCTTAAGTATTTAGGTAGGGTTGCTCGAGGAAGCCATGCAGCTGTGAGTTTTGCTGGCCTTGAGTCTTTGTCACTGTGCTTGCTTCGTGCACAGTCGCTCACTGCGCCGTTCTGTGGCTGTTTGTGGGCCATCCCAGCACAGAGCTGTAATTTGGACTGGCTGTGTATAGGGTATAATCAACCTAAAAAGTTATTTTGGACGGCCAAAAACGACCAATGGGGCGATCTGCGGGAAAAGCCAGATGAGTTCACCGACTGGGAAAAGCAAACGTATGCAAACAGCATTCTTTTGATCAGAGCAGATGGCAACATTTTGCAGTAGATAGTGAACGCAGAGCCGCAAAGACACATGCAGCCTCATGTGTGCTCAGTGGCCCGAGGGGTCAGACTAGACAGCCCATGATAAACACAAGTCTGACTCAACCGCAGGTCTCTTGGCTGTCAAATCACAATCAGTAGCAAATAGTCTTGACATTTCTCACAGAGAATTACACTCTCTCTGCACCAGCGTACAGAGATGTGTAATTATAAGTGGGCGCGTACAGGAGCTGCTGGTGTAGTGATGATAAACACAGTTTGTCTAGTACTTATCTGTATATAGGGGAACTGTTTATGTTCTTTTTCACCCGTAAATGTTAACCATGTCTGTCTTAAAGCATTGCCACAGTAACAGACTTGTGGAAAAACCCAGGCAGCTATGTCATGTCAGGGAGCGTCAGACCTCAGACACTTTCCCCAAGTGGAACCCAATGCAGGTTCTGGCTCTAAGATCGGATGATGACACAACTGTCTTTGTGACACCGCAGGTGAGATAATCTCACACTGTGCCAACTGCCAAGGTAAAATAAAAATGTAATTTTTCTGCTGACTTGCTGAGCTGACCTTCTTCATGCACTTCTTGTGGTACTTGGAACACTCTGTGGGAGCTGTTACTATATAAAAATATATTTCTAAATTACAAACGCTACCTCATAACAGTAACTAAGAAAACAAAAATGATTATACAGCCTGGAAGCTCTTAGGGAACACTATTTAATTTGTGGTACTGGTAGCTAAATGTAAAAGAACTATAAATCAGTACAGTGCACAGTATGTTTATGGTGTGTTCCACAATAACCTTGCTTTCGGTTACAAGAAAAGATTTACTCATATAATTTTCCAGTTGAACAGGACTTGGAATTTGGATCTGACTTTGAAAGATAAACAAAACAGCCCAACAGGATTTATTCCAATTAGTTCTTACAGCACATCTACAAGGCAGTACAGTGGGACATCTGCTCAAGAAAGCATCAGTGGCTTCCAGTGTTTCATCTAAAAGTTGGTTTTAATTCCTTTGCGGTTTAGAGGAAAAGCCTAACCACATAATTAGCACTTTCCCAAAGGAGAGGATCTGATACTACGTCTCGACATTTGGAAGTGGTGCTACCAGTTATGATCAGAGGCACACATTTATCTACTCTATGACCCATGATTTTCTGTTGTTAAGTAAAAAGTCTTTGTGGGTGCATTAACTGATGACATCAAACCAAATCATCCGTCGACCACACAGCAGGGGGGACACTAACTTGTCTATCACAGACAACATGCTGTCTGGTGTTTTCCTGTTTGGAGTTTGCATATTATGGCTGCATTGATTTATTCTAGGTTTCTTTGGTTTCCTGCCTTAGTACCAAGACATGCAATTCAAATTAACCTAGAACATTGGCCATATGAGTTTTATGTTTATTAAGTTTTAACTGAAAGTCTTATAATGGTTGTATTCTGCATATCGTCTTAGAGGTCCTCAATCCCGTCTTGTCATATATGGCTGCTTGGTCAATGGTCTTTTGGTTCAAAATAAGGTAATCTAGGTGAAGTTCTAGCATCAGTTCTGCAAGTGCAGCGCTCCTCAGTCAAGTTAGCAAAATTAACATGCAATGTCCATTTAGACATTTACAACAAAGTGGTCAAGTTAGAGATAATGATCAGTCAACGTTCAGTCAGACTTTCAGAATTAAGCTTGCTGACAATCATTTAGCATTTCATGTCTTTTGGATGTGCAACAATAATTAGGGCATGGTTAACACTGTGAAACTGTTTGGTTAGGATCAGGTACCAACATGCTTTGGATCCAATTAGGTAAAACAGATCTAAGTAGCTTATATAACTATGGTATGTTACATAGCTTATGTGCTGTATTTTAAGTAACCAATGTACATATGTCCTGCAACCACTGACTTGGCATACATAATGTCAGCATTGAATTTAGGTTTCACAGGAGATTAAATCCTGCTCTTTGGGTGGAAGTCATGTGACTGTTGGACCATTGTAGACTTTCATGTTTTTCTTACCATGTCACTTCAACTACACATAAAAACCATTAAAAAGAGGACAACATCCGAAATGGCATCAGAGGGTAAATACAGCAACATATTTTGAAGCATCGTGCTACTGACCAAGCTGCCATATTTGATGACCTGGGAGTGAGAACTGGCCGCAGTGCATGCTGGAGTACGATCAACAACCTTTAATATGATAAGTGGGTAATCAAAGTGTTGCATAAATTGTGGATGAATGTTAATTTTTCCTTATTACATATTTATACTGTATAATGTCAGTAATTCAGAAAACGGTCTCAGTTGCCCTCTTGTTCTGGCACTGATTATACGGTGTAATGTGCCAGCCAAATGTGTTACAAGTCAAACTTTGTACATTTCAGCTTTCACTGCTCTGACATCGCTCTCTCTGTGAAGTTCAGCATAACAGGAGTCCAAACAGGCATGCCTAGGCATCTGTTTTGTCTCTTAGTGTGATGGATGTGGGTGGGAGACGTACACAGGAACTCAGATCCCCCAAAAGACACACTTATAAAAACATCCGACCTGTCTGGAAAAACGCTATTCAAGAACTCTGAGAAACCTTTTTAACAGCGGCTTGGAAATACAAACACATGATGAAGAATTAGTAATGCGCTTCACTTGGTGGACAACTAGTTCAACCTAAAAAAAGCACAGCTACATGAAAAGAAACATGTCAATGCGCATGTCACGGCAAGTGACCTCCTTTAAAGGAAAAGTTTGATATTTTTTTGAAATAGTGTTATTTGTTTTCTTGCTAATAGTTAGAGGACAAGAACATGTCAGTGCAGTTTATACAACAACACCTCTCAGCGCAAGCCCACGTTTAAAATATCCCAATGTAGGGGTTTTGACTCACACCTTAAGTTTTCTGGATGACTGTTCAATTGACCCTTGATCAACAGACTTCAACAAAACATTAAGCTACAGCAGAGCATCTATTATACAGTGAAGCAGAGGGTCAATGAGGGAATGACGTGGAGCAACCAACAAAAGCCTGTTAGCATAGCTTAGCTGTGGAAGCAGGGGAAACAGCTGGCTTGACTATGTAAAAAAAACTAGGTAAAAAAATAACAACATAAAGTTACAACTTGTTTTACATTTTTGTTCAGGGTAAGCAAACAAGATTTGTTAAATAGTGAGCCTTTCTCCCAAAGAAAGCGAAAAGGCCTGCTTCCCAAAGTGTTAGCTCACCATCTTACTCGATGTTTAACATGATTGATACTTAATTTCAAATCATATGGAAATGGGTAGAAGCCTGAAACAGGAATCCACATATCAAAACTTGGTATCCAGAATGGTTAGCGGTGATTTAAACATGGAAAAAGCTGGCATGTTTTCATAACGGCCACAGAATACGAGACAGAAAATGAAAGAGAGTCATGAATAAAAAAAAGTCATGAATAAAACCAATTCTGATTCGTATCAGATAGAAATAGGGAAAAGTGTGAGTGCATTGCAAGTTTCTAAATCTTTGCATATAAAAAAGTATCTCTTTGTTTCAGTTGATGTAAAAAAGCAAAATGTGGCGGTGTAGGAAATGCTTTCAAAAATCAAGAGCTGACTTTGCGGCTGTGTGTTGCTGTTGGAAAAGCAGCACTTTGAACATACCTGGAACCTCTTCAAGACCATAACTGGTGCTGTTGGGCTTAAACCGATCAGGTTGGATCTTCATGTTTGGACACAGGACATCTGAAGAGAAAGGACAATAGCTCAGTTAGAAATGCTGAAAATGATGATATGATGCTCTACACAGAGTAGGCAAAGGGAAATGTTGAAACACTTTATTGGTACCTTCCTGTTGGAAATATAATCTTGTGCTATGTTTTCCTACAAGAAGCGATCATTCTGACACTTCATGAGGAGTCAGAGCAAAAGGGTGTGAAGTCGTACATTTTTTTAGGAAATGATCTCATTGAAAAACAGCCTTGGTCTGATATGTGATCTGAAAAGCACTGAGCAGATAGACCGCCCAACACCTCTCCTGTCTGATGTCTGGGGAGTGGAGTGTGTAGGTGGTGGGGGGTGACACATCAACAGGCCCAAGAAGCTCTGACAGTTCAAATTTCAACACATGCATATTTCACTGATGGTGATGAAAGTGAGAAAGGCAACACGGTCAGGAAAAGTTTTTATTGGCAGGAGGGGTATTTTTGTCAAGATGCCAGCTTCACTCCTAATTAACACAGATATACTGTAGATCCTATTAGGTTTATTAGACATAAACATTGACTTGTAGATGAGACTGACATTTTTAAAAGGTTTGTTCCTCTAAAATAGCAAAAACAACAAACTAATCTTGTCACTTAAAGGTGAGTTGTGTTTGTGGTTCTCACGGCGTACATTGAAATTTTACATTTAATAACACATCTTCTTGTGTCTCCAGAAACAGGGAACCATAGACCTCGCTCTCAACTGTTTTTATTTAGGCTGCTTTGTAGCAGAGAAATAATTTTCATGTAAACACTGTAGTCAGGGCTGTAGACTTTGTGAGTAACAGAAAGAGACTTTTTGAAAAGCGACATGTTAGCACCATGACTTATAGGATGGCAATGTCAGACATCCATGACCTCTTATCAATTTTAATTACGCTGACTTTTTATGGAGCACCACCATCAGTTCGTAATTTTTCTTTGTCCAACACTTACCTGCAAAAGAAATAATGTTCCAATCAGCCTACACTCAGTGCCTTTATCAACTGTTAGCATGCTAAAGTATTTAACTAAGAACATGGTAATCACTGGGGAACGACTCACAATGTTTGAGTCCCACTGAGTCACATACTACAATTTAAGGGCATAGTGCAAACAGGGACGAGCAACAAAGAAAATAAAACAAATTTACATGAGAATTTCAAAGTAACAATAACAGTATAAAGGGGTCAGGTTTTTTCAGAGAGCCAACATGCTCTCGATTAAGCACATAAAAAGGAAGGAGTAAATGAAACGTATGGCCTACTTACTATCAGCACTGAGGCTGGCGAGCCCTTTTTTTGTTAATGTTAGCTTTAGCTTGAGAGAGTGACAGTATGATTTTCTAATCAGTTTCTTTGGTTTTTAAGCTATTGGATTAGGGTAGTAGGCCTTAGTAAACTGATGTTGGCACTGATGAAGGACAGAAGATTGTGTTTAAGCTACTCATGGCTCTGAGATATCGCTGTTTGGTAAAATAGATGCTAGCAAAGCAACACAGCAAATAAAACAAGCACAGCAGCCACATCAGATAAGTTGGACTACAGTGCTTTAACTGTATATCTTTAAATATTACAATTAAGGCTGAAAATAAAGACAGCAATTAATAAGTTTGCAGATTTCAAAGCAGGTTAGCATGCCTATTTTAGCATTAAGCTCAATGCATTGTTGTGCCCCAATGAGCTGTTTAGCATGCTTATACAGTACACTCTCATGGTTTACATGTACATTTTTTACATGTACATTTTTAATGTATTGTACACAATAATGGGGTGATGTAAAAAATCTCAAAAGCCAGATATCTCAAAATCAGGCAAATAAAACTATCCGTCTGTAAAATGCAAATGGCTTGGGAGAAACCCGATCTAATCCCTGCTAACTACTGCTGCAGAAGTTGACTATGAATGAAACCTTTGTATCCAACCAAGCTGGCAAGATACATTTTCATATTGTTAAAGGGCTAGTTCGGTTTGTTTGAAGTGGGGTTGTATGAGGTATTTATCATTAGTACAGTAGATAACTGTCAGCACAGCCTGTTAGGAGAAGCAGGCAACAGTATACTACAAATCACAACATCCGTAAGAAAGGAATGTCCTCTAGTCCCAACCATGAATGGCATTCTGTCGTTTCCATAATATTGTATTTTCTTTTGTTTGTTGTCTGTTTTACATACAGCTGATCTGATACCATGCGCTGCATGCGTACGTTTACAGGGTTATTGTGCAGAGTAAGACATAGTGCAGAGGGAAGGGGCTGTCTGACGTCAATGTGAAGTGGTGACTGAAATAAATGAATGAAATGCAGGGTACACTTAAACTAAAATGTTTGTTTATATGTAGGACTCTTTAAAGTGGCTAAAGTACGTGGAACTCATGACCCCGTCTGCAGCAGTGCCTAGCTTCCGTGTGGGAACTCCAGCCGGAGCACTTACTACGCTTACTACTGATAAGTACGTCATACAACCCCACTTAAAAAAAAACGTACTATACCTTTAATATGGTATGACAGCAAATTAGGGTCTTGTCCTCAGCTTTTAATCAATCTGTTCAGTGGAACTTCTCATTTAACCTAATATTAGCCCATCAATTTGTCTGTGTCCTGACTGTCAGTCCTCAATATTATCTGGGCCAGAAATAGCTGTGTGCTACTCCAGCTTCCCTAATCAATCAAGTATCTGCCAAACATCAAACTTTGCATTTGTGTTAAATCACAGCAAAGAACATCATCCTGTCAGAGTGGCTTTTAACATCTGCGTCATCCATTATGAGGACAGCACTGTTTGTTTTTCAGTAATATGCAAAGCTATGCTATGCTAACCCAGAGCATGCCTAATAGGAAATCCAAGCAGCAAATTTAACCGTCAGCTTTTGCCAACTTTTTCAGTAATTCTACCAGTGGTGTTATCTCCATTTCACACGGTTTATTTCTAATTTCAGCTGTATAGTCAGTCCTTGTTTGTGTGTTTCTTCAGTTTGTTTAGAAGTTAAATTAAAGGACTACTCTTTCTTCATTCTAAAAGTTTTTTAAAGTGCTATTCGAAGATCTCAGAACTATACTTGGTTTATGTTGTTTATAAGGCCAACAAGCCTACCAAAAATTACCCTTCGTGAATGACTGGCACTGCGTCTATCTTCATTTAAAGACAACGTTGTTGCGGAGCCCTGAGACTAAGCAGGCTACACAGCTGAACTACTCCCTGCACTTGTGGCCCTAAAGCTATAATTTAGGGATCTGACTGTGAGTTAAAATGGAAGCAATGTCAAACCTGCCTTTGGAGATGTCTCACACAGGTTCGTAGTATCAGCAAAAGCTTTTTTATTTATACTATTACCATTGTAACCTGTCCTCAATATGGCTGCAAATTTTTTTAAAAGCACTGTTGCTGTTAGACAAGAGCTCTGATATCGGAGTCCTTTGTAATTGGGGTCATGTAAGGTCAAGTGTGTGATCTTATAGGTAGGTGAGGCCACACATGATCTGAATCAGTACAGCAGATAATAAGTAGTGCCCATTTTTAAACCTATAGATTAAAAGGTGAAAACATCTAACATGGACACTGGAGCGGCTGCACTGGACCCACTTGAAACATTAGAGCTATAATTTTCTGGGTGAAAATAACTTGCACCGCTCAGTGAGCCAGTTGTACTGACCACTGATATACTTAGAGACTTACTCATGTATTTAGAGATTACAGAAAGAAAACAGTGGAACAATGTTTCTATTTAAATTTAGCCTTTGGTTAGTTCTACAGAGCATTTTGCTCTTAACTTGTATGTGAAGCATGTTTTATAATATATAAGCTACATAACTAGTTGACAGATTGAAAGTCTGAGTCAAGGAGCAAGGTCAAAGGTCAGTGGCTTTAAAATGAATCTCCACGCGGCTCTTGCACCAGTATACCCTCTGTAATATGAGATGCCCTTCAAAGAGAATAGAGGCATTTTGGAGTCTGAATTAACCTCTCCTCACAGGAATCTCTACTTTGCCTTGTCAGACTTCACAATTTAGAGCTACATTAAAGTGAGAATTGGGATCGCTTCTCTGTGCGCTGAACCGTGCAATCATGTCATTTCCGTTTTTGTATTTACTGTTTGCGGCAAAGACTTATGGCATCCTTTTCTTTCCTGTCTGGCTAATTTTAGGCAGGAATTTAAAGCGCCGGAGTGCAAAGCATCCATCTTCTCAATGAAAACACTCACAAGCAGACAGTTCTCCACACAGCTTCCGAACAACATGAAGCGGTTGCCTTATTTTTCAGCCTGCTTTTGCAAATTATCTGGCTATGTTGGCCACTTTCTATGCTTGTGTACTTGTGTTGAAAGATTTTCTCAGCACACTAGTGGAAAAACCATTGAGGTTAGCTTAAGACACGCTTTCCAGTGCTAAACACCTCTGCACTGAAGCAGCAGTCAAAAAGGCAGCTACACCACAGAAATGTCCTGGTTTAGAGAACTGTCATTTACAAGCCAATTTTGTTACAGCCCCCTCACATGCTTCATATTCGGTCAAAAAGACTAGAGTTATGATGGTACTGCAAGTGCAGCTGCTCTTTGTGGTTGGGGTGGGGTTTTGTGGTTAGGGTCTTTCCTCAGTGTACTGCTTAAAGGTTAAAATAAGAGCCTAATTTGATCAAGCGCACGTTCAGGGTGAGGCAGGCTCTTCAAAGTGAGGCTTCAAACCGAAGCCATGTGGCATGCAGTGTGAGTGATGTGTTGGCACTGAGCCTGATGGCTGACTTACTCTCGCAGAGCCTCCTTCTCAACCTGCCCCTGATCTTGTCAATGGCATTAAAGTCCGTCACATGGAAGACGTGGGCATTCTTTGGCTCGGCTGCGATCTCCTCCAACTCCACCTTCAAAGCCTCCCCGATACCCACAGCAAACATCCGGATACCGGCTTTGGCAGCTTCCTTAGAGGGCTCAAGAACATAATCCTGGCTTCGGCCATCTGTTAGAAGGATGGCCACTTTCTGAATACCTCTAGCTTTTGGCCTCGCTCCATTTCGTTCCGTGAAGATGTTGGTTGTGGTGTAGCTGATAGCATCTCCCGTCATTGTATTTCCCCCAAGGTAGCGTATGTTGCGGGCAGCTCGCTTCACATCTTCCAAGGTCCTGTGTTTACCCAGGTTAAACTCAGTGGTGGGTCTGTCACTGTAGCGCACCACGGCAACTCTTGTCTTCTCAGGTGCCACGTCAAAAGACTCTACAAGGTTGGCCACCCATTGCCTGATCTTCTCAAAATTGTCTTTTCCAACACTGGATGAGGTATCCAGGATAAATGCCAAGTCATAGTGGACATTTTTACATCCTGTCATAGGTAAACACAGAAGGATTAGTCACATACAGACAATTTAAGCTCCACCATTGGAGTTGTTACAGAGTAATCAGTCTTAATGGTCTTACCTGCCCTCTGTGCTTCAACCGTCTCACCGGAAAGAGTCAAGACCAGGATAACAAAGACCAGGGTGATCCTTAATCCCAGTCGTAATTCCATTTCGGCCTTGCTTTCAGTCTGTTTTGTTTATTTTATTACCACCATCAAGCTGTCAAAGTCTGTGGAAGGGTCAGTGGAAACATCAGCAATTCACATTCTCTAGCAAACACTACGGTTAGTTGTTCTACTCTGTAAATGCATAACAGAGCTATACTACATTTGGAAAGTCTACATCCTGTGTGCAAAGCTGTCTCTTGAAAATGTTACTCTCCAACAGTTACTACAAAATGGGTGAAGTACTTCCTGTAGTGCAAGGAGATTGCTGGCCTCCTGCAGTTGCTGCTGCAACAGCCCTGTATTGCCAAAGGGCTGGTGGCAAGTTGATTTAAGATAGGCACTATAGGGAAATCAACAAAATAATGTTCTCTGTTATACCCCCTTATGTCTAGTTATTCTTCTGTTTCCTGTCAGGATCTCTCTTTGCTATGGAAATTGGCGGGAAATGTTTTCCATCTCAGGACCAGATAATTGTAACCTTTGACTGAAAAATACATCTCTCTACAGCAGCAAGTGCATACTTCATCCAGAGAAAACTGGACTAAGCAAAGACAGTTAGAACTGTGTAAAAAGTAAGTAAAAGTAAAAAATAAAAATAAAATAAAAACTTTGAGAGTTTGAATATTAATCATTTAAATTTGAAATACACACAACCTCAAGTTTGGAGGTGTACAGCTTTAATCCTGCAGCCTGTTGCAGCAGAGTGATCAAGATGTTGAATTCATTTATGAGTCTGTTGGTGGGTGGCACTGACAAAAACCTCATATATACACAAAACTATTCTTGCTCTTATTGTACACCAGTGGTTGTGATGCCTGCCATTAGGGCTGATGTGTGACTGACTGTAGCCATAACAGGTACTCATCCTGACTGGAAGAGTGTCTCATTGCGGGGGGTCACAGTGGGAGGTTGAGGAAAGTCTGAGCGATGCACAACTCGAAAAGCAATAATACGAGTTCCTTATGTTCTCTTTGCCGTCACTCCCAACCTCTCTGTGTACTTGTTATCTATTTAGTCTGCAAAAATGTTTTATTTTTCCAAAGGGGTGTGACATCTTTTGACACATTTTTGAGATTTTGGGAAACACATTTAGTTGCTTTCTTGTCCAAAGGTAAAAAGATATCTTACTATTTCACACATTTTATCATGTTCCTTTAATAAGAAAAACGAACTCATTTGAGGTTTTACAGGGGGTAACATGTCCGACTATTTCTTGGCTAAGAGCAGTGACTCCACCCCCAGGAACAGAGTAGTGGCATGTTTAAAGCATGATGCACACTGGGCCTGAAATATTTTTTCCACATACATAATCTTTGGAAAATGAGCATCACTTTAAAATATATCTTAAAAAGTCAATACATCTTTTGAGCATCATCAATCCACCCTCATGACTCTTTGTTATAACAAAATGGGTAACAATCAAAGTCTCTGATGCATAAGCTCTAAACCAGCTGAAGTGATTACACAAAAATGGCCCAAAAACGTGAAATACGAGGAAGCTAATGGATTTAAAGAAGAAGAAATAATGTGTTTTTATATGAGCACAAGTGTGCATTAATACATGCTAGTAAGTGCTAGTAGTGAGATTTTATTATACAGTTTCACAGAAGAAGGCTAGCTGTGTCTCCTTGCTTCCTGCCTTAATGCTAAGCTAACCTATCCGTATCCTGTCCAAAGCTTTTTATTTCTTGGACGGACATGTCCAAGTTTCACTTTTACCATAAAAGATGATAATTGTGTTTTATAATAATCGTGTACAATATGAATAAGAACAACAATGTTGTACTGTTAAACTGTGTATTAACTGATACAGACTGTGATTATTTGTTCCTTGTGACATTTGTAGTTTTTAAGACTCACTAATCTGCAGTCTTTGTTCCATATTTTAGACTATTTATGACTCAAAAACTTTGGTACTTGAAATAAAGTATGAGTGTTAAATGTGAGTATATATACGTTGGTTGCAGAAACTTATTTCAGGAAATGTTGTGGAGAGACACAACCTTAAAAATAGCAGCCTGTTGACTGTGGCTTGGCCTGTTTAACCTGTGAAATAGAGAGGGCATTATTTGCTTTGGGTATAGCAGTGTGCTTGGCCTCCAGATACACGTTTCCTTATCTGATTCTCCATTAGGCTATTTCTGCTACGTGGTTTCACTGGTTCTATTAATGAGCAGAATAGGCACGCTAGCTGAATCACTCTAATTGCCCCAATTAGTGTGCATTTAAAATCTGAGAAAATCAGCCCAGCAAGACTTCAATGAAAAAAAAAATGCCAGACACACTGTGAAAGCAGCTGAACAAGATTTGGATTCATGCTCCTAATCCTCTTTCCCCAAGTTTGTACAAGTCTTAACACATTCTAATTTGTCTCCCTTTCATCTTTGATTACATTTCAATAGACTGTTTGGCTGTCCCAGTGCTGCGCTGAATTAAGCTGCACTTTTAAAAGTGTATCCGAGGTAAAGCTGAAAACAAGCTGGTTTGCCTCTGTCAACATGTGAACGTCAGGCCAGATTCCTTACAAACTGTAGGTCATCAGGGCCTGTTTCCACTTCCTCCTCTCAATGGCAGACCTGGGACTGCAAAGTAGATGTGTATAACAGAAGCACCACGTTTATCATTCCCAAAATGTAAAAAGCAGAGATGGGTTTTTTTTCTGTGTGTGCAACCCAAGAATAAGAAGAGAAAAAAAGAGGAAGTCTGTTCTCTGATAGAGCATCTGAGCAGCATGTGCAAAAAAACAGCACGCCTTGCCAACAATTCAAAACTGCTTAAGAATAAATAAGTATTTTAGAGTCAGTTATTGGAGGAAGATAGATGACAGATGGATGTTCTAATGTTTTTGTTTTTTTTCTTACCTGGCCTTTCACTCAGCGTTACCAAGGTGTCCGCCTCTCTCCTGCAGCACTCACACCCTGAATCAGCACCGGCTCAGCATCATTATCAGGTGATAATAATCCCAAATATCTCCCCTGCGTGCGCCAGAATTCAACAGGAGAATATTATGCAGTATAATCCGGGGTGACAATCCAGTGTACAGTGTTTTTTGGAAAGTGGGGTGAGGTGAGCTTCAGAAACCTTGTGGATGGGTGGACAGAGTGGGAGGGAACTGCGAGAGGAGAAAGTGTAGGGTTTCACTAGTGACTTCTACCATTCTTAACTGGGCTGTGCTCACACATAAAAAAAAAAAAGCCTGTGAGGCGCAGCCAATTATAGACCCAACATTCTGGATATTTTTGTCCCTTTTTTTCTTTTCTTTATGGCTGCACCCATCTGAAGTGTTGCCCTCAAAGACAAGGCACAGCTTCTTGGCAACAGCCTCAACTGTCCGGCCTTTGCCACTGTGATAGCCACAGTGGAGCCGCCCTGGGGCTGGTGGTGGTGGGCTGGGCCACGTTGGCTTCAACCAGCCACACACTTATGGAGAAGGGTTGTATTTAAGTTGCAGAAATGATTACAGAACACTTGTGCCTGCAGCTTTGTGTTAAATGTTTGTCATGCACTGACTTATAGTGAAGCTCTGTGATCTTTATTACTCATGTCGTGCTGTTGTCACAAGTTCACAATCATGTCGTCCGGCACGTCTTACAGTATGACGTTCTTTATATAAAAAATGTGTATTATATATCTTTTTTTTCGTCTGTTACTGTAAGTTAAACTCAGTCTTTTAATTTGACTTTCTCCCATTCTGTCATTTCTAATTTGTGCTCTGTGTTTTCTGATTAGTGATTATTTTTGCAACAATTCCCACATAATATTCACATTGTACATCTAATGATTTATTTACAACAAGCAAATGCATAGAAAAACACACAGTGCGTTTTCCATTCGCTGTGCAATTTCTCCTAATCTAACCTTTCTTCCTTGATAAAAACGTCAGTAGTGTTTGCCAACATGTAACTCTGCATGTGCCTTGATTTGATATACACATTTAGTGAATGACTGTAATTCACATTTCAGTGTACACTGATGTGCTTATCATGTGCAGTCTTGCTCCTTGGCAGAGGACGCTGCAGTGAAACACAGCAGCCCTCTGTCTCTGTCCGTGTAAGACATCCTGCCTGGCAGACGCTCTGTGTTTCTCCTCTAAAGTCCTCTGCATCACAAGTCTCATGTTGGCAGCATTTTGGTTGAACTTTCCTTTAAAGTGCTCTTACAGCTGTCACCATATGCTTCTGCTGCATTAGAAAATGCATCCAAGTCTGCTGGGGAGCTGATGAGGCACCAAAATTCTCTAAAACACAGAGTCAATATTTGAATGTCATGGACAACAAACAAGTTAGCCATTGCATCCAGGCCTATTTACAGTGCCTTTGTAGTCAAGGAAAGTGAGCCCAGGCCAGGCTATGTATAGACTCAGTGTGAAGTGGATGGGAAGTGGGCTGACGATTCATGGCAGATGCACAATATGAGTGATGGTGTCAGTCTGAGGAACCGTCTGTCGCCTTATGTGAGAGGGCTAAAGAGGTGACCAGCATGTGTGGTGAGCACCGTGTAGCATTTTAGAAAGCCATCTGTCGTCTGATTGACAGCCAGCTTTCACCCGCCCACACCAGAGCTTTTCTTCCTAAATATGTTGAACACACTATTGTGTGAAATAGCATTTAAGCAGAGAGAGCAGGAGAGTATGCATGTTCTCAAGGTAGAACCCTTTTTTAACATTTCAGGTCATCAAATGACATAAACACATTATTTTGCCTTTATGCCACCAGTTGCCTCCCTCTCAGCTTGATTGGAAATGTATTGCATGGCCTTACAGTACAAAACAGCTAGAGGGTGTGTTTCTTGCTGCACCGTCAAATATTTTAATGTTTTATTGTAAAATAATGACACATTCAAAGCATACAGTACAACTACTGAAAGGCAGCTTCAAACTGCAAACAAGGTAGACTTTCCTTAAGCTGAGAAAAGTTTATTAAAGATCTGTGACCGGGGCCCCGTGTACAGAGGCTACAGTCCTCGACGCACTGATGGCAGGTTCGACTCCCTGTCTGCTGATCATGTGGTGCATGTCACCCCCCACTCTCTCCTCCCCACATATCCTGTCTCTTTTCAGCTGTCCTATCATATAAAGACAAAAAGCCAAAAAATGTATCTTTAAAAAGACCTGTGATGTCATCACAATGCAAAGTGAATGGGCCAGAAAGTGGGAGAAACACTACTGCACACTTCAGGAGGCCATTTACCCCGGAAATATGCCCCAGGCGAGCAATCGTAATTGGACTCTATGGTCGCAACCCTACAGTTCTGAATTCTGTTCCTAATAATGCATCAATAATTCAACATAGCAGCAGGTTGCTAATCAAAGTAGACCTTCACCTCTTCCCTTCCTTTGTGATTTGGCTCATTTGAAAGCTGAAATAATCACTGTTTTATTTTAACAATAAATCAAATGACTGCGTACAGCTGACCTGCCTGGTCTAGTCTGTTCACAGGCCTCTGAATGTTGGACTGCATCTTTTGAGGGTTTGTGAGAATTCAGACTAATTTCCTCAAGTGATGTCACTTAAGTCAGCGTCAGTTGGAGCTGCAGACCACAAGTTGGAAAATGTTGGTGGTCAAGTTGCGTTGTAGGTGTCAGATTTTGACGATGAAGAAGGACATGTTTTATAAAAAGAGGAACTGTTAGGGCGCTGGTTTAGCTCGGTTGGTAGAGCAGGCACCCTGTGTACAGAGGCCACAGTCCTCAACACACTGATTGCAGGTTCGACTCCCGGTCTACTAATCATTTGGTGCATGTCGACCCCCACTCTTTACTCCCCACATTTCCTCTATCGTCAGCTATCCTAACAAATAAAGGCAAAAGTCCCCCAACAAAAGGGGGAACTGTCATGCGAGGATTAGCACCAACTGTACAAAGCATTATGGCATTTCTTAGCTCCTTGTTTGCGTCTTACAAATCTACTGGTGTGGTTTAAACTTTATGCTCTAAACACCATTTCCAGCAGAAGTAACTATTGTCAGTGACAATAAAAAAAGTGATACACTTCATACCTCATACCTGCTACCTGCTACAGCTAACTGCCTAGCACCAAACAGCAGACAGAGTTTGTCCGCTTTAGAAGCCAGAGCACCAGATATTCTTCTGAGGAGTCAGTAGAGAACAAAAAGGAGTCAATAGAATAACTGTAATGGACTGTTTGTTTACATATTGGAACCACATCAATGTAGTAAATTAAAAATATATATATTTCTGTGGTCGTATCTTGTTTTGCTGCCCAAAGTGGCCAGACAATAACTACTGCATTAAATGTACGGTGATAGAGCACACATATTGCACAAAACATTTTATGACATAATTATAATTATTATGATTTGTTAAAGGGAAATTTATCACATTTTCTTTTTACTATTGAGTTAGGTTACAGTGTGAAAATGTCCTGCCGTTGTTGCCAATGTTCTTTATGTCCCAGCTCACCATCGCTGCAACATTGTCGTTCCTCAGCCTCCAGCACCATAATTTGACATCATTGGTGGCCAAAGAGCCACAGGATTTTTGAGCTTGGATTTGTAGTCTCTTTCTTCACTAGAATTGCAAACTAGCTAACACTTTAGTGACTTGTTCCTATCATGGCTAAGATTTTGATTAATACATTTAGTTTGTTTTCCCCTTGAGCCTGGGTCAGCACTGTAGTCCATGGCTGTATCTGAATTCAAGCTAGAAGAAGATATACTTTATTAATCCCTGATGGAAATGTTTTCACTCTGTTTTTACAAACATGCTACACACACAAAGGCCTGGAATACACACATGCACAATGAGGACCCTGTGGACCTGCACTAATGGAGAGGCGTCAGAGTGAGGGGGCTGCACATGGACATGTGCCCTGAGCAGAGGGGGATTCAGTGCCTTGCTCAAGGGCACCGCGACAGTGCCCAGGAAAGGAGCTGGCACCTCTCCAGCTACCAGCCCCAATTCCACACTTGAACTGGTCACGCTTAGGTTCCTACAGACTGAGCTACCCTCTACCCTTTGTTGTCCTTGATGAAGGTGCGTTGGGATTGGATCATGCTAATGCTAATAAACCTTACATGAGCAGATATTTGATTAAATAAATATTTATATAATTCTTTGACTAAGAAGGATCTCAAAAAGAAAACCTTTAAACTTCAAGCTGTGAACAAATTTAGAAGAAATGAAGGCTTCCTGTGAGGCCACTTCATCCACAGGTGCACAGCCTGTGTTCTGGTCTGATGCCTCTGAGTGAAACGTGGAGCGGAAACTCACTTTCATCCTCTTCAGTGAAGTTAAATTGTTTGAAGAGAAAACCAAAAGATATTTTTTTGTGACAGGAAAAAAGAACTGACAAAGATAAATGGAGGAATGAATCAGGCATTGTGTAATGACACAGACAGTGAGATCATAATGACCTGTTTTAGGCCGGGGTATATCTCACTAATGTTGCCTGTCTGGCTAATGACCAAAGGTCTGATGAAGCATCATTCAAGGAGAACTTTGAGCATCTGCCAAATCCTTCAGCGAGCAGAGCATTGTGGGTGAGGGTGGAGGACAGTCATACTTTGAATCCCACAAACAGAAAGTCTATCATAGTTCCTTAAGAGAAATGAATTCTTTTCACATCACAGTTCATCATATCAGCTGTAGATAGTTCTATGATTAGTTTAATATTTATAAAGACATCACAGTAATCATTGTTATATGCACGATTAAACCGTCACAGGTTGTATCTATTGATCACAAACTTTATTGACTTCTGATCAATCAGTGGTTGTTACATTTCCCCCTAATTACTGATTATACCTACTTTTTTCTGTGTACTATTTTCATGGTGTTTCATTATCTTGGATCATCTTTAGTGATTTAACCGGCTTGTTGTGATGTGCCAGCGGCCTTGCTTTGTGCTGTGTCTGCTTCACGTAATTGAATCAGTGGGTACTCTGATCTGGGGAATAGCTTTTGGAAATGGAACAATCCATAACTTAGAGCGACTTGGCATACGCTTTTATGAAATGTTGCTCATTTATTCATTTTTCTATTTTGGGAGCACAAGGGAGAGTGTGCCGGACCATTAATGAACTTGAGATTGCTATGGCTTTGTTCCAGCGATACGTCGGCGAAAGACACCTCTGCTACACCTGATAGATCATTTAGGAATACACTATGTGGGGCATTTCACTTAATAAAAGCAGGAACATACAGCATATTGCAAATAATGTGTTTCAGTGTTACAGACTTACTGTATTTTGCCATGTTGTGTGTGATTACAAAGAACAAACTCAGTTTTACAACTCTGAGATATTTTTGCTCTTTAAAAGAACTAATGCTGTACAGCAGTTATTAATGGCACAAGGTTAGAAAACATTTCCTGGTTCCTACATTTGGACTATAAATCCTTTATACATCTGTTTAGCAGCGTCCAAACTGGGTATAAGCCTGTTCCTGGTAGGTCTCTTAATGACACAAGTGCAGCTCTCAGCATGACATCATCTTATAAAGTCCTGAGCTGCAGAAGTGAAAGATCAATTAAATTACAGTTGGAGACGTTCCAGAGGGACTGCATTGTTGTGCTTTGTGATCAAGGGTTTTTTCCTCTTTAATCTCCAGTTAGCCGCACTTGGCTTAACACCCTCCAGTGCCTGATCGCTGCTCCCACCGTCAGCCGACTGTCGGTTCAGAGTGCACCTTGCAGATTGCTGACTGCAATCCTCTTGATGGCTCTTCCTGATGCTTTCAAACTCTGCAAGAGGCTCTTTGATGCTTTTTCCAGGATTCTGCTGGCCTCTCTGAGCCCTCTCTGCACGCCTCCCTTTGCTTTGGACACCCTGGGCCAGCTTCTCTTTATCTGCACATAATCCCACTGTTGACATGTCTGAATTGTACTGATCCTCTTCAAGGCACTTTGCCCTCCTCAGCCTCAGCCGCCTCGCCCCAGTCTCCTGCTGGAGTGTGTTGGGGTTTTGTCGTGCCACGTCCGTGCCACATGCAGCTCGAGCTTTAACTCCGGATGACAGTGAAGGAGGGGCAGGTTTGCTGCACAGAGGAGCTGGGGTACCTTGACACACCACCTCCTCCAGATGTCTATTTCCTTTCTGCTCTACGGGGCTGGAGGGAATCAGTTGGGGCCTTGTTGGTCTGTTTTGCTGCTGGGCTTTGAGTGGCACAAAAGAAGCAGAGGGGCACTCTGCAGCTTTCACCGCTCTCTTCCTGACACAGGATTTAATCTTCCTCGTACAGGGCTCATTCACTGTCCCATCCAGCTTACAGGAAGCAGGTTCGGCCTTCTGCTGGAAAAACTTAAGTTTCTGCTTCTGAGCCTCCCTCACTTCCTCTGTCAGCTCCAGAGGGGCGAGCTTCAGAGGGCGTCTCACTGGATAAATCTCGGCCTCCCTTTCTAACTCAGGCTTGGGTGACTTGAGCAGCAGCAAGTCAAACTGTGCTGTGCCCTCCCGGGTCGGCAAGCAGCCCGTAAGCTGACCCACTGCTTCCTTTCCATGTGTCGCTGACAGATGGAGGCCAGGTGTTTTTGAATTGTGGCCATTTTTAGCTTCCAGTCTGAGGTTTTGACCGTTAAGATGCAACATGGTATTTTTAACCTGGATGGTCAACATTTCTTCTCGCGGGGGAGCCCCCTGAACAAAAGAGAAATCAGTGACTCAGTCAAACAACTCTCTGAATGACAATGTGGCCTCTGTTTCTACCCAGAACAGCTCTACCTGGAAAAGCAAATAAAACCTGCTGCTTGTTGTTTGCCTTAAAAATAAAAAACTTTAAGAGCATTACTTACCAAGAAGCTTTGGATTCAGTCAGAGACATTCTACTATTGTCTGCTTTCTTTGACGTTTTGTCAGATAAAATGTGTCAACTGCCATCGTTTTATTTTCTCTGGATGTGACATGTTTGTATTTTGTAATGTCACTATGTTACCTGGTGGACGTCAGGAAGAATGGCCTCTGCTATGCTTAAGCTAATGGGGATCCTAATCAACAAACAAACAAAACAATTGCATCTTGGTTCTATCCAATTTAAGTAACGTAGTTCTCTAAGATATATATTCAGTTAAGGGTTAACTTCCTAACCTTAAATACAGTACAGTAAATATAGCAGAGTAAGTAAATCCTTTATTCAAGCTTTATAGACGTGTAATAAGCCAATAATAAGGACAACCTTTGGATACCAGGTAGTGACAAATCCTTTCGGCTGCTTTGTCTTTTTAATCGCACTTCAATTAAAGAGGAAAATCCCTCCAAGAAACTGTGTGACTATTTACCTTTAGGAGCAGGTAACTGCAGAGCATCGGGACCAAAGTTCATTCATTTATGATGGATTTGTATTTATAGGGCTTTATTATAAATCAAGACACCTGTTGCTCATGTAAAAATGAATATTGGTAAGTCAACACTAACAAGTTTTTTTTTTTTTTTTCATATTATGTAATTACTCATTGCTACCATACTTCTTCAGGTCTTGAGATGTAGAAGTTGGAAACTTATTAATTGAGTTTCTGTTGTTAATTTAACATTTCATATTCAGATTTTTTCCTTTAGCTCATTTCAATAAGCTAGACATGCGACTGTGACGAGGGGTCAGAACCTAATAGTCACAGGCAAAAGAGTTTGTGAACCAAAGTTCTAGGGTGGCTCCGCAGTCTGTAGGAGGGGTGTTTGAGAGCTTACTACACATGACTGCTTATACTGTTTTAATTAGCTTTTGTGAGATTTATTAACCATGACTAAAGCCATTAGTTACAGCTTACAGACCCCTAAAAAAGACTAGAAAGATTATAAAGTGATACCTAGATCTCTTTGAGAAACGAGTACTGTGAGATGACATCTATATTTACACTAGCTCCTTGCCTTTATTTAACTCAAAAGTGCAGACTCCCCCAATAACTAACAGCAATGCTTTCTGCACACATGGAGGAGTGAAATATATAAGTAACTTCTATTTACTTCTACAAAAACACAGAGGTACGGTTTCATTTTTAGCTTGTAATACTGTTGTTAGAAAGATTGTGCATGAAGCAGCTGTTAAGGTTGCTGTAAACACTGTACTACACGCACATTCCCTCACTTTCATTGCCTGTCACTCAAACTAACATCAGCTAATTCTATTGCTAGTGACAATTTAAAGCTTCAGAACAATTTGCACACAAAACGCTCCAGTATATACTCACAGGTTTGGCAAACATCTCCTGCTTGTTGAATCCCTTCTTGCAGCGCAGAAAAACAGCCCTTTTTGTCTTCCGTGCGTTTGTTGTTCGTGACACCTGCACAAATGCGGTGACACCACAGTTGGAGAAGGTTTTAGCAGCTTTGATGTAATTAGGCAGATTAGGGTCACAGTGCAGCACAGCACAGCGGTCTCTGGTGATCTCCAGCTTATACGTGGCCAGTGTGCACATGCATGGCAAAAGCGTGTTTGAGAGAGTTTGTCTTTTCATCACCTGCAGTTCAATTTATATTGACATAAAACATGGCAGACTGCTAGTAACTATAATACAGTCGAATGTTGCAGGATTTCTTATCATTTGATTGGCCACTAGATGGTGCCAGAGACCTCCTTTGCATATAAGCATCAACACTGGAGAATTGTAGCCTCCATCATGATTATATGCAGAACACAGAGAGCTTAAGTAGCTGGTGGAGATCAGGCATCATCAGCAGGGCCTCATGATGAATCCTTTCTTTTGTGCGTGTTGTATAACAAATTAAAAATAAGATGGAAAACAGACAGTGTGTGAAGCTATTTCTCCTGTACTTGTTGGGGCTCCAAAGACGCCCTTCAGGCATACAGAGAAAATGTAAGGGGTCATCCAACAAATCTCTTCAGGCTTTTAAAAGTCAGGTGAAAAATCTGAAGTATAAAAATCAATTTGTGCTGCTTTAAGCCATAAATCCCAGGTAGTTGCTCGTTACAGCAAATGAATACGACGTTATGACAGATTGACGTACGGCTAGAGGTGAAATATACTTTTATTTTTTAACCCATAGACAGCAGTGCAGCAACAGTTTCTTTCCTTTAACTCGGTCATGAATTGAGCCTGTAAGAAAATGTGCACAATTTAAAGCAAGAATAATATGTAATTTTTTTGCAGCAGCATAGTGCCTCTGAAGTGTCTAATAGCCTTGTGTTTACACTAGATGGAACTGGAATCAATCGTAGCAAACACTTTTACATCTCATTGGCTTCAGGGTTTAAACCAAAACCAGGCACAGAAGAGGGGATATGGAGAAAAGCACAGGTATTTCAGAAGGATTTGTTCCCTTTAAAGCAACCAAATAGTGGATAAAGGTAGTGCAACCTAACAACATTTACTAGAGTTAAACTTTGATCACATTCTCTTCTGTGCCCCGGCTCAGGTTAAAGTTTTCACTGTGAATCTCCTCAGACACACAAGATAAACACTGATGATGATTTTCGCTCCATCGCTCCCACATCAGCCTCATTTATTATGTTCACATGCAGCATGATGCAGAGTTTTCCTGCGATGGATGAGACCTGTATTGGTGGGCTGTTGCACCTCCTACAGTTGCTCCATTTTTCATCAGGCAGACAGACTCAATCATTGTTGAAAATCTCCTGTTCTCCATTGTCTCGTTCTCTCGCCTCGAGCCCCTCCCAAAAATGCAGCATGTCAGCACCTGCTTATTGCAAAGCTTCATCATATCGTTGGTGCGGTGGAGATGGTCCCGCTGCAGAACAACTTGGCTCTGCTTACATGATCATTTGAGACGCAAAATTACAGGCTTGACGCCAAGAGATGGCCTTAACGCCCCTCTGCCACTGTTCTTATTGTGTCGCCCTCTGCGTTGCCTGACGTCCACAGCTGACGGTATAATTACTGTGGTGTGGGAAGGGATAAAAAGGGATGTTGCCCGATCATTCTCCCACATACTGAACACCCAGCTGCACTGCATGGGCCACTTGGAGAGAAGAAGATGGCGACTGAACAGCAGAGATCATTTATCTGTCACGTTGTGCTAGAATATGTGATACATAGAATTATTTATAATCATAGAATTATATTTTTCACTGTTATTCATAAATGTCTTAGACACTGCTCTATTTTCAGGTGCAACCAAGAACAATTCAGGCATTTAGGGGTTTTTTTCATACTTCTTTACTTAAAGGAGAAATTCACCCCTGGAAGAAGCACTGTCAGTCAAAGCTGATGTTCTCTGTAATCAATAGAAGAAATAATATTTGAAATTGGCGCCATAGCTGTGGAGAAAGTTTTACAAACAGCTTGTGGTTTCGCCCATTCTACATTCCTACAACACCCAGCGTGCACTGCGCCCCTCTCTCTGAAAGGAACGGCCCAGCAAGAGACGCTGGAGTGAAATACTACCGTTCTCCAGTCAAGGACATTGATCGCTGCAGGCAATAGCTCAGAGTGGTACAGAATCCGAAATACGACGAGAATAAACCGGTGGATCATCTAAAAAATCTTCGGGTCTGCAGTCTACATTTCAAACCTGACGATTTTGAAGGAGACATGACATCAGCGGCGGGCGTCCTAGACTAGTCTAGGCGGGCTTTCTAGACTAGATGACTCCCATAGGCCCAATCCCAATCTCCACACTCACGGACTTTGAGGCGCGTTCCTGGTAAGTGTTTGAGTGCTTCGTGCGGTCCCACTGTCAAATTACCAAGTGTGTCCAGCCACCAGCCACCCACTAAATGTAAACAAATGTTCGTACAAGTAGTATTCAATAAAGTTTGAAAAAAAAAAGAAAAAATGCGAGCGTGGACGGTGACGGGAACCACAAATACATTTATCTGTAAGTGACAAAGATTATATATTCGCATTAACATTAATGCCTTTCTGACTTTTGATAACACTGTTAGACACACAAGTACTTGCAGGAGGTCGGCTTATTTTCTTCTTAGATTTAATGATCCATCTGGTTTCCAGGCAACGTGTGATGTTATGATCCTGCGTCTGGCCTCATTTTTACACAGTTCTCAAACCCTCACGGACTCACGCTGCACGCCTGACGCCAGTAAAGTCCGTGAGTGTTCAGTGTTTAGGCTTTAGGGTGGAGATTAAGATTGGGCCATATACTCTCTTATATGCCTGTTCAACATAGAGTTACAGTTAGCAGCAGTTATCTTAGCTTATTGCAATGACTGGAACAAGGGAAACGACTAGCCTGACTGTCTGTAATCTCAGTAATCTCTAAACAAGAAAGTAAATAAGCATATCTCACAAAGCCGCCAAATGTTAATTATTGTTTTAACACTGAGAATTAAGAAAATAAACCAATTGTAGAATCAGTAAAACAGAGGCATTGCAATTGGGTTTGCAGAGATTACTTTTTACTGTTGCAGCTTAGATTTATCCTCTAATTAATCTTTGCCTAAAAGTGTGAATATTTCAGTCTGAGAAGATCCATAACAGCTTTCAGTATTTCTTTGTTCTTCTGAGCAGAGCTCTCGGAGGTCAGGCTCCTCCAGCTTGAGATGTAAGAAGGCCACACTACTCTAAACCCTGACTCTGAAAAAGCCTTGTGATCTCAAGAAAATAAAATATTATTTTAGCTTTGTAAATGAAATATACCCAAGAGGTACGTTTAATGAATTTTTAAAGTATGACTAAATTCAAATGTGATCTTGCATCCGTTTATTGTGAGAAACCGGCCCAGGGCGCATTTAGAAAATCACAGTTGTTTTAATGAATTAGTAATCCTCTAACCCCAGGCTTGAATTTGATATTTTTTTTTACAATGAAAAACTCATTTGTAATTTTATGAATTAGAATAACTTCTTAGTTTAGCAGCTGGAGCATTTAGAAGAAGACAGAGGGTTTCAGAAGGAGGCTCATCATTTTTATTCAAGTGTGTTATGGCTTCACCCAGGCTGTGTAACCCAGTGAGTCATCCACACCAAATCATGCACACACACGCATAAAAAAAGAAAAGGAAAACATACAAATGTAAAATGTTATGTAAAATGTTCATTTCACTCTGAACAAGTCTCAACAATAGCTTCTCTGTGTGGTGAAAAGAGAGGGGACCCAAACTCCAGTGTACTGTACAGACATCAGGTTTTTAAAAACTGTGACAGAAGACGTCAGTCGGTTCAACATGACTATCAGACCACATGATGTCAACGAGATAGGATGTAATCTCCTTTAAGGATATGGTACATATTTGTTCATCAGACCTACAGAAGAACCTATTGCAAAGGATAATTCACAAATAGAAGTCATGAAACACAGCCTTTCTATTATATTGTTTTACACAGATAATAGTGCAATTGTGTCTCTTTGTCCCTGTCATAGGAAAACATGGCACTGTTGACAGAGAAATGGCCAGCACATACTGCCACATGCAGTAAATGACGTCTGGAAGCCAAGCCAGCTACGTACAAAGTGCCGAAAAACAAAGGACAGCCAAAAACCATCAGGAAATCAATTCACCTTCGTGTTGTTTGATGCCACGTGGCAGGAAACCACGAGAGAAAACAAAACGTCGCACTGTCAGTCTGGTGAGGGCGATGGTGTGTGTTGCAGCTTCTCTGCACCATCTGTGTTATAGAGTAACATTCAGTCGAGGACCATCAATATGACATGTGGCATGATGGCAGACAAATCTGAGTAATGTGTGTGCACGTGGGACGGGGATGAAAAACGAAGTGACTTGCAGCTCATGAAAAGCAAATGAGTTCATTTGCTTGCTGCTTCCTATCAAAAATCTGTTATGGCTGATACATTCCCCAAAAATGTTGCTTGGTAAAATTTGACTGTGATGTGAATGTAAAGCAGACGACACTGATCAGCGTCATCAACACTTATTATAGGTAGATATTTGTTCAACCCCTATTGGACATGTTTAAAGGATAATTCCGGTTTATAACAATTTGGCTCTCACGTTTTCATTTTTGACCACCATGCTTAATGGTTATTATATCTTTGTATTGGTAAAAATAACACCAGAGACCTGGGAACAAGTCAGCATTACTAAAACAAACTCCAATGGGGATAGAAATAATCAACCATACCTTTAAAAGGGTGTTAAGAAGCTAGTAGTCTTATCTAAACCTGTATATTTAAGTCAAAACCAAAATTACTGTGATAAATGTTTCCCAAAATCCTTTTTCTTATGATTATTATTTTACCATCTGTCTTTAGTTTAGCTTTCTTTCCAAGTAAATCTGACTAGCCTGGGGGTTTTGCTCTGGGATGTAGACAGCAGTATTCCCTTTTTTAATAACTATTAAGTATCCTAAAAAAAGACCAAAACCAACAAGTCTTTAATCCATCTGTCATTACTTCCTGTGAGACCAAAGTTCATTTGTTCTGACTGAAGACGTGAATCTTTAAACTTTGCACAAATCAATATTGTTATTGGTGGAATGAGTCAAATGTGTTTTGGTTCGCAGGTCAAGTCTCAACATCTTTGTTACCAGAAGCAGTCTGTGTAAAAAATCTTAGATAAATGTGAGACTGTAAAAACAACACATTGCATCGCCTCTAGTAGCAATATGTCAATCAAAGGTCACGCTCTGAAGCATAGCTCGATTTATCTTTTATTTTATTTACTTTACTTTCTTAAATGAGGTTATAATTTACAAACTTAACATCAAGCTGTACTGAAGAAGACTTAAAACTAGTGATTTAAACCTCTATTTATCGATTCTGCATAAAAATGTAGAATTTGTCAGCGAGGGACCGGATTTTGGTAAACGAAGTGCTTTGGTTATTAGGTGTTTATAGTCCGAGGATGATTGACCAATCACGTATCAGCAGACTTTGGTTGCATGCAGGAAAATCTATCTATGTGCGGAAAGGAGTGGAATGCAATCCTCTGTAATGCCATCCCAGCTCCCATCAGCGGTCATCTGGCGACGATTTAGCTCTATATTAATCCCTATACAGATGTCTGCATGCAAGTACAGCTAACAGCCAGCTCTTACCATAGACTGTATAAAAAGATGGACGACATGACAGCTCCCTAAAAGTGAAGCCAAAACATTTTAAGCGCCCCCTGCTGACTGGCTGCAGTATAGGTCATTAAGCCCATCTCCTCCATGTTAACAGATGGGACATGAGTCAAATTTTTCTCAAATATGGTTTCTGTCATTATAGTTAGTTCTCATCATGCTGATTTATGTCCAAGTGTTCATTTTTATGACAAGTTTATTTTTCATTAGTTATTTGATGCTGTCAAAAGGATGATTGACAGCTCTGTTGACAAATCCACCTCCTGCAGCTGATTTGTTCCGGATTAGCAGAGTAGAGGAGGAACGGCGAGAGGAGACGGAACTAAAACAATCACTACGGTCATTTAAGTTTCCATATCTGTGAACGTTTGCTTCAGACCAACACAAGAAGCTGTTCTGCTGTTAAACACACCAACGTGTGGGATCCTTTGGGTAAGTTAAGTGTGTGTTTTGCTTAGCGGAAGTGGCTACGGCGGCTCCACCCGCCGATCTCTACTGCGCAGCACTGGCTCTAAATGACGTTACCATTGCAAGATGGCAGTGCCTATCACCGGGGCTGTTTTAGCAACGGTTTCATTGAACATAGCAATGCAACTAGCAAGGAGTTGGTGGAGACCAAAACAGAGCTAAAAGGAGGGGGGGTATTGGGTTTACATTCATCCAGTCTGTGGATACACGACTCCAAACAAAGTAATCCAGTAATCTCCTAAAACAGCTGGGCACAAAATCTTTAGTAAATGTTCCTCAAGCAGGAGAAGAAAGAAAATTTCCCCTCCAAGTTTTTTTTGTTGTTTTTTTACCACAGGAGGATTTTATATGCCAGATCATCTCAAAATAAACTGCAGTGCCCATGTTCTTCTTAATAATGGAAAATGTCAGCCAGTGCAACAGTGTGCTCATTCGTGTGTCTTTAATAGTTTTAGATAACAATGAAGCTCTATCTCACCCATGAATTATATATCAGGTTTTGGCTAAACAGGAAACTTGTATTAGTAGGATAGTAATGTATCGTTGGTTTTGGTCTTTAAAAGGGATTTGATATCTTAAGCGTTACATTTACATTACATTTGAACCAGTCAAAATTGTCTTTAGCATTTCCCGAATCCCAGCCATTACCTCTGTGAGTAGTGTTATTTTTACTGATAGGTGTGATGGCCAAAACAATGATTACCAAACTGCTATACATGAAGTGAATTGGAATTATCATTTAAGCAGTTCTAGATGATTTTGTCTTTTGAAGAGGAGTGACTCTGCTTAGGCGCTGGGTGTGTACGAGGTTATAGAAAGCATGTTTCAGATCAGATGTCGATTTTTACCCCTCATATGAACTTGTTCTGTCTGGACTTCGATATGTCTACATTAACCACATCTGTGCTGTTATTAGCCCCAAAGCCCAGACCTTCATCATCTTCCAACAGGTTTGCTAAAGCACAAACAGGTCCGCAGCCACCATATTTAAATGTGCCCACTTCAACAGAAACACTGACTGCTGTTTCTTCAAGGCACGTATGCTAATGTGTAAAAATACATATGCATCTCAGCCATGAAAAGGCCTTTTTATTCCAAAGGTTGTTATAAACATATTGTACAGGATATTTAGATAAGTCGGTATAGTTCCAATAATGGAACAATGCTTTTAGGGCTTATCTCGGACTCAACGCCTGGTTATGTTTGTCATGACTGAATAGGAACCATGGCATTTTACCACTTGGACAAATAGAGTGGCATTCGCCTCGTGAGGCATGCTGAGCTTCCCAGGAAATAAATAAAAAGCCTGTTAAACACTAGGCTGCACATAATACTGAAGGTAATGAAAGTCAAGGTACAGAAATTTGGTGTGAGAATTGTTGAAATATTGAAAAGTGGATGTCACTTGGTTTGGGAATAAAACAGCTTCCAGCCCTGCATATTTCATCAGAGCTCCTCTTTGTTCCAATCTTTACCAACTATACATGCTTAGTTTAGCACTTTAATAATGCTAATTTAGGAGCTCTGATTGTAAAAATGTTTCTTTGTGTATTTGACAGAGAGCCATGGCCTAACTGTGACAGAAAAGGTGAATTGGCTCTATAGAGGCCTTTAATCAATATTCATATTTAGAAATTGTTAAATATTTTCCAGCCATGTGGCTCCCGCAAATGATTCATTCAGAACTGAGGATAAAGGTTATACCTTTTTCGAATAAAAAATAAAATAATAAGGAAGTAAAATAAAGTCAATCCCTTTAAGAACTGCCCGACTTTGGCAAAACAAACAGCTGATGTTGTGGATCATTCTTAAGACTATTTGCTATTAAGATACTCTTAAAGTTATTAAGAAATTATTTCCCCATTCATCATACAAAGTTCATGCACTTATCAGATCTTTCAAACATAAAAAAACATCCATATCCCTTTACTTCCTCTGTTATTTTACAGAAACTGTAAGGATCATACTGATGTTATTAAGTTTCTCATATCTGTGATCTTCAGTTGTCCCCTCACATTAATCACACTCACAATTTCTGCTTGTTTCTGTGATGATGCGTTTATCAGGTTGTGTTCCCTTAATGGCTCCAAAGTGCATCCAAATCTCAAGAGTTGTCACTTTGGATCTGCATGCTTTTCAGTCACTGCAACTGTTGTGCTCTCAGTGCTGCACGGTTGGATGTGAGCAGGTTTCATCAGCAGACTCAGGTCAGCTGCTGCTGCAGGCATGCATCATGTATAATGCAGGACTTTGGAGCATGATCATGCATGTCCCCTGATTAAAACGTACAGCGCTTATGAATTTAGCTGGAGTTATTAAATTACACTCTGAGAGCTCTCTTAAACAACCTGATATGATCAGACTTAATTAATTTGACTCATTTGATCCAGTAAATTCACGTCCCTTAGCCTGACTCAGTGGCTCCAACAGGTTTACTGCTGACATGTCCCATAATGCTCTTGAGCACTTGTTAAAACCAATCAATGGTGGATATGTGGAGCTACTTGCTCATCTAGTTTGTGAAGAGCATGCATGTCAGGATCATATGATCATAGCCCCAATGCCACCTTAAAGGGGCACTTCACCAATTTACACATGATGTTTAGTTTACCCGTCATAAGGAGAAGCACTCAGCCTGTGAGAGCTGCTTTTAATGTCTATTGAAGCTCAGGTAGGTTTGCAAAGTTTGCCAATGTTTACCCTAATAATGTCATGGTTATTTAATCAAGTCACACAGTTTGGGCTTTAAAACTGACTGCTTATAATAGATAAAGAATAATAAAGAATACATGATACAGAAACTGAATTTGGTAAATACAGCGAGGAGGATAGACTTCTCTTTGGGTCAATTTTAACCATCACAAAAAGGCTTTGTGGCCAGATCAGATTCTAGATGAGGATGAAATATCAATAACAGCAGCATGATCCTTTGAATCAAAGACAAACAGACGCCCTTCATAGAGCTCATCTATAGAAGACTAAAGAATGTCACAAACCATGGCACACTCATTAAATGACATCTAATGCACATGCTAATATTGGCAACAATATTTTGGCTTGATGCGTAGTGAAACCATTGAAATATATGATTGCTTATAGAAAACAATACCTGATGCTTTAAGTCATTTTAAAATCTCTGTCTGCAGTGAGGCAATGGAGTATTACATAACGGCAAAAGTTTCTTCAAGTTAAGGTGAAACAAGCATACTCCCTTTGAAAAATAGCATTTCCCCAAGTGTGCATCATTTGGTATGAAACCAAAGTTTATATATCAATTTTGTACTGTAAATCTGAAAGAAGTAAGGTCTTGAAAGTTTGTGTAAATGGAGAAAATCTCTTGAAAAAATAGACATCCATGCTTCATGCTTTGCATCCCGTTAAGTCCACGCTCGCTGTTCTGCGTAGAGTTCTTCATCTGTTCCCAAGAATACTTTTATATTACATACAACCAAAAAAGGGAAAAAGTGCTGAAATAAGATTTGGTAAGGAGCAGCATTGCAAATGTTTGACCTTGTGTATAAAACGTGGAAACTCATTTGTCCTGTGTGTAAGGGTTTAGATGGATTTCCTTCTCCTCATGAGCTGGTGATTGTCTGAGAAGCTGTGAAGGCCCGGAGACACCGAGCTGATGGGCGAAGGGAAGAAGCTGTTTTTCAAGGTGCTGGGTGAGATCTCCTCAATCCTGTAGGAAACTGAGTGAAAGTACTGATTGGGATTCAGCTGTGAGCTAAATGAGTTCTGATGGGAGAAAGCACATCCCAGGCCTCCCATCCCTCCCCCAGAGCTGCCGAAGTCATGCGAGTGGTAATGCATACAGGAGCAGACTGACTGCATATCAGTCACTTCTGCCCGATACGGTTCACGCCGCCGCCGTCCCCGCGGCAGCGATTCGTCCTGGATGTGGATGATCATGCTGTTACGGTTGCCAGCTAGCGAGGCCCGTTCCTCTGCATCCCTCCGCTCATCTTCACTGTTCATAGTCAGAAAGCGGAGGACCACCAGATTTAGGAAGGCCCCAATGACCGTCAGGCCCACCAGGATATACATGAAGCTAAAGGCCACATACAGGGGCTTCTTCTGGAGGGCCCGATTCTTTTGAAGGGCCACAAAATCCCCAAAGCCTATAGTTGTTAATGTGATGAAGCAGTAATAATAGGACTGGAAGAAGCTCCAGTCCTCGTAATGGGAGAAGGCAGCAGCCCCGATGCACAATGTGCCAACGCAGGAGAAAAATCCTACAGTCACCATGTTCTCCATGGACACGTCGGTGATGCTCATGCCACAGCACTTCTTTATCCGCTTCAGGAGGTACTTGACAAAAGTGTTCATCCTCTCGCCCAGACTTTGGAACATGACAAGAGTCAAGGGGATTCCCAGGACGGCATAAAACATGCAAAAGGCCTTCCCTGCGTCGGTCCCCGGCGCTGCATGCCCATACCCTGAGAAGAGAGCAGACAGACAGCAGAAATTAGTAAGGGATAAATGTTTTACCATAGAGCGAGGCGTTTTTGTAGGAGCAGTGGTGCAGTGGCGTCACAAGCACTACCAGCTTCTCAAAAAGCCCCAGATCAGCTTTTGTTTACAAACATGACCTCGCAAGAAATCTCCCTAAGAGTCTGCGAGCACTGCCAAAAGAGGAATTGAATAGGTGCACGCCACAGAAATGTGTCTGCTCATTAATCTTATTTGGGCTCAAAGATTATGGCGAGTAGGGCGTCCAATTAGTCCGAAGTTTCCGGTGGGGTAGAAGAGTTTGGAGGAGGGATTGAAAAGAAGTCATGGGGGAGCCAGGGAAGCTTTTAGCTTAATTAAACTTTATCTTTAGACCACAAGCTGCTGACTCACACACAAACAGACTTCAGAAAACCAACCTGTGGGGCTAACAATAGGATTCATACACTAAATTAGATTTCATTTTCAGACACAATGTAGATTAATTTTATATGCTTTGCAGGGTACTTACAGCTACTTCAGAGATTGCAGTATGAATGAAGCCTACTGCTTTTAAATATACAGTGCTGAAAACAGGGTGTCATATTGATTATCTCTCCTCTAGCACAGACCATAACTGCAAGCATTAAACACCAAAATCGTAGCCAAGAAACTCCCACCATCAGTTGGCATGTGTATCACTTCAACAAACGCCTTCCAAAAGGAGACATCATATTTTTGGTGCAGTGTGCAGCATTTTTATAAACTTATTTATTTATCTATTTTAGATATGTCCTGAGCAAGATCTGTGTTTTGATCTCTCAAATATTGATTCTGTCTTTTCCCATATGGCTCTCTTCCCACTCATGCATGTGTTTAGTCATGCACTTAAAAAAAACTCAGCTCTAGCAATCTGATTTGCAACCAGAACACTTAAAGTGCAATATACATTATTGTCTGTGGAATTCAAATAGACATGCTGTACCAGTACTGTATTAAAGGAGAAGTTCGGTATTTTTAAACCTGGGCCCTATTTTAACAAATGTGGGTGTCGAGATGACTCATAGGAACAAACACTTTGGAATCAGTCCAGTAGGTGGCCTCCGCCGTAGAAGCGATACGGCCACAATGGCTGCAACATAATCCCCTGGGGCAATTGCGCCAGATCAAAGTGCGTCCACTAAAAGTGCTTGTTTTTACCACTGACAGGCTCAGTGTGTTACTCCAGGTGTGCAACAACATTACACAAATGAAAGAGCAATTTCGACGATGAAGATGAGGCATTTGAATTCGATGGCTGTCCCTATTTATTTGAGCCGGAGTATATGCACGAAAAGCTCATAGAAATTGAAGAGAGAACAAGGAGAGAGAGAGGGGCAACAGGCAGAGGAGGATCAAACACATACACTAACCTATGCTTTCTGTACACCAACACAACAATTTCTGCTAAACCCTCTCTCCAACTCTAACTCACATTTCTACCATCCTGTATCAGGTAACATCTCACCACCCCCGAGATTTCAGAGCGAGACTTCTGTTTCTGGTATACAAAAAGGTCCCTACAATCTTTGTAGGGATCGTTTCCATAATGTTGTCGGACACCTGGAGTAACACTCTGAGCCTGTCAGTGGTATCGCAGCTACAGCGTAGGCCATCTACTGAAATGATTCCAAAGGTTTTTGTTGCTATGAGTCATTTTGACATCCAAATTTGTAAAAATAGGGCCCAGGTTTAAAAAATACCAAACTTCTCCTTTAAGCACTGTGGTATCAAATGTTTGAAAGGATATTTTATGGAATTTGATGTTTTTATCTTCACAATTGTTGAAATGACTTAAATGAGTTAAATTTAAACTCTTTTTAGTGATGAACCCAGAGTCTTCAGCTTGTTTTAGCTTTTTGCTAAAGATCCATAATTTTGTCTTTACAAGAAATGCTGCAGAACAAAGCAAAAGGAAGAGTCAGTGTTGGAGTTATATTTGCAGGGTGGCCAGAAACAAGACTCTAAATGAATGCTAATGTATAATGTAAGCTCTTCTGAATGCTCCCAAATGGCTAAAAAACAAACAGATTGTGCACCCTTAAGTTTCCCTTTAGTAATGTGAACTGGTTTGGTTGGACCAGAAGAAGCTTAAATATGTATACTGCATTTGGCTTTGAACTCCTTCTTCTCACCCTTACATGATGCACGGTCTGTGACCTTTTACAACATAGAGGAGTAATAGATCTTTTCTGCTAGAATACAAGCAATATCAGCCGACAGTAGAATCAGTATCCCCTTCAGCCCTGTTTGTATAAGAGCAGATTATATCCCAGACATTCCCAAGCTTTCGTATTTAAGTGGCTTTTTAATTTACAGTAAAATCTGACTATGACACTATTTCACAACTAAAGAACAAATTGATGTTGAAGCATTACCCTCATTTTCATGACTTAACATTTGTTGATACTTAATCTTGTTCATCCTTTTCACCCTGAAATGGATTCAATTTAAAGAAATTATACAAAATGTTACCACATTTGTTTCAAGTTGAATGAAGCCATCTATATACAGATGGCTATAAAGAGAAACGTCACACAGTCTACAAATCAAACTTGATTTTCCACACCTTGTGCACCTTCTACTGTAGAGGCCGGAGTCGCTCTTATTTTTCTCTCTGAGTCCAGAGAGGAGCTACTATTTAACTGCAAACTATGTTCAGTTTACTCGAATGGACCACTGAAAAAACCTTTGAGCGTGTTTTTATTTCTCCCTTCCTAGAATTGCCATTGCTTTATATTTATTTCATAGAATGATGATAA
Organism: Semicossyphus pulcher; assembly: GCF_022749685.1. NCBI lineage: Eukaryota > Metazoa > Chordata > Actinopteri > Labriformes > Labridae > Semicossyphus > Semicossyphus pulcher. Next base: position 27,661,505 of record NW_027211726.1, read on the forward strand.
ATTGACTTAATAAAAATGCACTTGTGGGTCAAGGCTAATTTTTTTTTTTAAAGATTATTTTTTTGGCCTTTTGGCTTTATTTTTATAGGACAGCTGAAGATAGACAGGAAATGTTGGGAGAGTGGGGGATGACATGCACAAATGATCGGCAGACCGGGAGTCGAGCCTGCGATCAGTGCGACGAGGACTGTAGCCTCTGTACATGGGGCGCCTGCTCTACCGACTGAGCTAAACAGCGCCCCAGGTCAAGGCTAATTTAAGAGCTCTGTAGTCATCCAGCAACAATAATTCTGTGTGTCTGATCATTTCTGAGCTTGAAAATAGTAGTTTGACTAAATTACTTTAACTTAAAGGAGAAATTCGCCCCTGGAAAAAGTCACCGTCAGTCAAAGCTGGTGTTCTCTGTAATTGATAGAAGCAATAATATTTGAAATTGGTGTCATAGCTGTGGAGAAAGTTGTACAAACAGCTTGTGGTTTCACCCATTCGACATTCCTACAACACCTAGCATACATTGCGCCCCTTCCTCTAAAAGGAAGGGCCCAGCAAGAGACACTGGAGTGAAATACTACTGTTTCACTGCAGGCAATGACTCAGAGTGGTACAGAATCCAAAATACGACAATAATATACCTGTGGATCGTCTAAAAAATCTTTGGGTCTGCAGTCTACATTTCAATCTTGATGATTTTGAACAAGACATGACATCGGAGGTGGGCGTGTAGTTAAGCAAGCTCCCTGGCCTCCGCCAGATGTCGCGTTTAATGTAAAGCAGATAGCGTAGTCCAAAGGCACAGAGCGCAATTAGCTCCCCATAATAGCATGATAGGGCTGAGGTTGAAAATCGGCGAACTGGCACTTAAAGGTCACGTTCCAGGAAAGAAAACTTTGGTAACCTGGGTTACATTGGCCCTCACAGTCATGTATCCATGACTACGTGAGTCACATGATGACATCAAAGTAAACTCCATGTGGTGATGAAGTCTGAGAGATATGTCTGAAAGCTCAACACAAAAAGCTTTTTGTCAAAGAAAACAAAAAAAAAGAAGGTGGTGGATCATCTACAGCACTTCAGGAAAGTTTCAGTCTAAGCAAGATCATATTGAGCTTGAATTAATCAGACTCTTTGGGCTGTCCGGAGGGTACAGAACAAAATCTAAAAGGCACGCTCTCCCCAATGGTAAGCACAGTGTTTTTAAATACACTAAAACATGCAGAATCACTGGTTGTTCCTTGAAGTTTGAGTTCTGTTCAGGAAGCTGAAGGATCAGCTTCAGGTCAGCAGCAGCACACTGTGTCGCTGCTGTGACTGTAGATGAGCTGATTGAATAGCTTGAACAACATTTTTCCACGTAGACACAAGGGGAAGAGCTGATTCCATCAACAGAAGGCACAGCCTTGTTAGAAAGATGTAAAACACACAATCACTCCCTCATATAACAAAGATATGAGATTAATAGGAATGGGCTTTGTTTAAATAAGATAAGCAAGCCAAATATGATGCTAATCTGTTACTATTACCTTATCAGGAAAGAAAATATGAGCCGTTCGAAGAAAAAGCCTCTGAATTGTTCTCACTGGAATTATTTACGTTGCTGAAAAAAACCATTGCAAAACTTTTGCATTCCGCTTGAGAAAAATCAATCTTGTTCAAAGGAAACATCATGTGCAAGACGTAGCACAACATGCTTATGACAGTTATAATTACATCTCAGGACAGATTTGTATTCTACCAGCCATCTGTCTTCTGCCCTCTTCCCTCAAAATTAGCAAATTAATTGATATTGATTCGTATTGCTTGGATTTGTTCTCGCAGAGTAATTAGGACATAATGAATTTCACTGGCAGCTGTGAAGAAATTACAACTTTGATTCAATTTGTGCTACAATTTGACTGTGCAGACAGATTAGCACAAATCTCCTCCACAGATAATCTTTCAACATTATGATTTACATTTAAAGATATAAAAATTGTTTCTGTTTGGATGAGTCATTTGAGGTTTTCTGTGTGTCGCTCTCATCAGCCTCTCCTGCTGCAATCAGACCAGAGTATTAGGTATCGATTCAACGGCTGCCAACTGCAGGATCCCCACACTTGTATGTATTCTCGAGTAGAATTGCCATCCTGATTTTAAGTGTCAAACCACACAGATGAGTGCCTCAGGTTTCTAGCACTGTGATGTCCAAAGTCGGGATCTGTTAGTGAGAGCGCTGACCAGGGCTGGGTTTATAAAAATCGATTTTTCCGATTTCAATCGATTCCCATTTGAATGAACAGTAACAGTAAACAGTAATCTACTATGGCTAAACAAACAAAGAAAAGATCAACAACTTCAAAAATAAGTGAAAATCCAAAGAAAAAGAAACAAACTCGACGCTCAGATGAAGGCAAACAGTTTAAAAAGGAAAGCGACCGTCAGCGAGGAAAATTAAGATTTACAACCGGAGCCAACTGTGGACATCACACATGGAACAATGTCTGGATATCTGGGAGGTGTTCTCCCGCAATTACCATTTATCGCCATAGGTGCTGCCAAAGAGAATGAAACTGAGATCTTTGAGATTATAACTTTAACCTCATCTGACATTTGCAGTTTGGTTCGGTTTAGCCACAAAAACTGTTTGATTAAGGAAAAAAATGTGGTTACAGTCAAAATACTGTCCTTCAAAGATAAAATATGTTATGTTTGCCTTTTGTTTTGCAGTTTGAGCAGAGGATGATAAAATGCCATTTGAGGATAGGCGTGGTCTGGAAGTGAAATGAAGAACAAGAAGATCGCAAATGTAACCAACAGCAGGGGTCATGCAGTGTCTTGTTCAAAAACCAATGGAGAAATACTAGAACAGGGGAGATATGGGTATAGACTCACGGCTAGTTCAAGTGAATAATTGTTGACCCTTTATTTACCCCTGAATGCCAACCCAAGCAGACTTTTTTTCTTCCTAAAGGCTTTTATGTCGAAGGCAAGAAATTGACTTCCAGTGGAAATGTATTAGTTTAAAAGTTGTGCTGACAGACGTGACTATTCCACAAATTACTGTTAGTTCTGGTTGGTTCTGGTCTATCATGGACTGATAAAAGACAATAGGTTCATGGAAGCTTTTTCATTTTGCTTTTTCTCTCTTGGAACTCTTGTGACTTTTAGAGAAAATCCTCTGCTGCAGAAGTTCAGAGGCATTTCACATCTATAGTCTCTGTAATAGAACAGAAAACAAATGGCCCCTAAGCTAAAAACAAGTACAGGAGGGGCATGGATTATAACCTAAGTTATTTATTTTTTCCGAGCCAGTCTCTTAAAGTATTTCTCTGATGTCGTTGATGGGATGTGAGGTTTTCGGCGGCAGCGCTGCACTGTGTAATCTGTTTGTCCTCTTGTAATGACTCTATTATCTGCTGTTGTCTGGGGAACAGACATATTTGCTCTGCCACACAGAGCCCTGCCAAGCACAGGTGCTTTTGTGCTTATGTGTGCACAGGTGAAGGCGTGTGTTCGGCGCAGTGTGCAGTACAGCGGAAAGACAATAACACTCTTTAGTGAAGATAAAAGCACAAGAAAGGCGCGGTCACTCTAATATTACATAATAAGACAAATTTGGAAAATGGAGGGTTGTGTTTATGGACATCCATTCAGGCATCCTGAAGGGGAAGAAGATGCATGACACATTTTCAATCTATACTCTCCTACAAGCTGGAGCAGACAAGATTTGTTTGCCAAAACACAGCAGCCTTATCAGCCAGAAGCACAAAGTATGTCTGCAAGAGAGAAGAGCTCCACACACTAATTGAGATGGTGTAGATCTGATGTGGTGACGCTCACAAGAAGTGTTTAAGAAATTGTCTCCTAAACAGATTTCCTTCAACAAACATCCCTTATGGACCCTTTTAGTGCATTTTAATAGTTAAGGAGCCTGGTTTATAATAAACAATGTTTGATTGCTTTAATGAAAAACACATTTTGTAATAACAACTGCAGCTAAAAGCCATTTACATTTGTTAAAGCAATTCTCCATTAGCCTGGCAGTCAAAAAGTGGAATAAAAGCAGATCTGCAGGCCGTTTACTGAGAAATAAACAGGAAAAAACGGTTAGAGTGTAATTTTCCTTGCAACTCAAGGTGAGCTTAAAAAGGCACCGTAGGTCGGTTTAATACAGCAGTGTGTCTCACAGAACTTTTCAATTTGAGCAAGTTTTCTGTGTCACTGCACATCTGTTGAGTCACTCTGTAAATGTTTGAACAAACAGAGTGGGTAGTGTGATAACACGTCTACACAAGGTGCCTCCTGAAAATATTTTTAGTGTCAATTGGAGCAGGAAGAGGTAAAAACCGAAGCTCAGAACACTTGGCATGGCACAATCTTTTTCTGAAACCTGTGACACAAAAGTCTTCAATTGTACTAGCAGCTCTCCAAGGATGGTCTTCTTTACAGTGATGCTTTGAGCAACATGCTAATATGTTCATACTGATACTACTTACATACTGATGTGGAAGGTATAATGTGCACCATGTTCACTATCTTAGTTCAAAGTATTTTCATGTTAACTTTTTCAAACTAGCTCTAAACACAGCTGGGGATGGTGGGAATGTCATTAGTTTTGCAGGGATTTGGTTGCGAAACAAAGCACTGGCAAAGCAACATATTTATATCATGATAGCAAAAAATGCAAAGTCAAAGGATCACCAAATGACAACATGATTGTGCATAACAAATGTCATGGCCAATAATAAAAAATAAAAAATAAAAAAAGTCAAAATCACAAGTCAACCTCATGGTTGCCCTATACCTGTCAAGGGATCACAAAAATCATTAATACTCTTCTCTGGGAATCATAAAGTCTAAGCAAAATGCTAATTAAAATTTACTGCTGGTGGCACTCAATAAAAAGACAGGCAAAAAATAAATTACAATCACATTACTGGCAGGCCTTCCTGCATGCACATTCAAACCTCTGCAGACGATCCAGAACGCAGCAGCGCAAATGGTTTCAATCAACCCAAAACGGCACACGTCACTCCACTGCTCCTACTGGCTCCCTGTCGCCGCTCGCATCAAAATCAAACCATGTTGCTTGCTTACAAAACAGCAACAAAAACGGCTCCTGTCTGCCTGACCACCCTCATCCAGGTCTACACTCCGTCCCGCCCACAATGCTCTGCCGATGAAAGGCGCCTGGTACTCCCATCGCAACAGGGCCCCATCGGTCAGCAGAGTCCCTTTCACCTTTAAGAAGAAGCTAAAGACCCAGCTCTTTATGAACTCCTCTGACCTTAATAATATATATGCTACAGATGATGATGACAACAAGGATGTAGTTTATGCTGACTAGGATTTTCATGATGATGACTATACTGATCTTGTTGATGCCCTATACAGCCTGTTAGCACCAGTGTCCAATCACACTTGAAGCTGTTTGTTGGAACTTACTGACTTTGTTCTCTCATGTCTTGATTGTGTTGTATTAACTCTCAGATGTACGTCGCTTTGAACAAAAGCGTCTCCAAGGACTACTTCTTAAGTCATTACCTCACCTCGTAGGGACATTCTCCTTGTTTCTCAAAAAAAAAAAGGCATTTTCTTGGGATTTTTTAGTCGTTTTCATTTTCCAGTCACCATCAACGGAGTAGAGGTGGACATCGTGGATGAATACAAGTACCTGGGTGCCCACATAGACAATAAATTGGACTGGACAAAAAAAAACAGATGTGGTTTACAAGAAATGTCTGGGCCGCCGTATTTCCTCAGGAGACTCAGATCTTTCAACGTCTGCAGAACCATGCTGCAGATTTTCTATCACTCGGTGGTGGCCAGCGTCATCATCTACGCTGTTAGTGTGCTGGGGCAGCAGGCTTCTGACACAGGAAGCTAACAGACTCAGTAAGCTCATCAGGCAGGTGGACTCTGTCCTGGGAGTGGAACTAGACTCTCTGGTGGAAGTGTCTGAGAGGAGGATGCTGAGGAAACTCCTCAGTATCATGGACAACACCGCTCACCCCCTGCACGCCACACTGGAGTCCTACCAGAGCACCTTCAGCGGTAGACTGAGGCCACCGAGGAGCACCACAGAGCGCCACTGGAACTCTTTTTTACCTGTAGCCATCAGACTGTAGAACTCCTCCGCGTTCAGCAGGAGGACAAATGGAGCATGAAGGAACTTTTTATCACCATGTACTACTTCTGATATCATGTGCAATAACACCTTCAATATCAGGCTATATTATGTTCACCATGTGCAATAATACTTTTCTATATCTGGCTATATTGTGTACATTATGTGCAATATTTTTTTCCGGGCCATATTTATGTTCATGTTAATATTTATAGAATGCAATATCATGTGCAATACTTCCCATTATTTATGAGTACCACGTGCAGTATCACGAGCAATGTAATCTTTTCTTAATAACTCTTGTGCAATAGAAGCTCTTACTTTAAAATAACTGTCAATACTACCTGTCAATTTAACTGCCATCATTACTTCCTGCCTAGTTTTATAGATGACTAACATTGTTTTTTCTTTTAGGTACCGTCTCTTTTGCATGAACCCATACACACTTTATGTTTTTTATTCTCACTTATATTTTATATTTTCACTTACATTTGAGTTGTTGTTTGTATTTTGTATTATTTGTATTGTACTGTATTTTTTGGAGCTATCTGGCACGGGATAAATTAAGTTTTATCTTATCTTATCTTGTGTTTATGCACCTGCAAGACTTGTATATGTGCATGTTGCAACTGAAACTGAGTGTTGAGGCACTTTTCTCAAAGGTTCCTCTTTAATCCACGGTGGCTTTGCTTGTACCTCATTAGAGGTGGGAAATAATGAAGCTCAGATACTTTGACACTGTACGAAACGAGTTAAAGCTGGTTGTAATGTAATTTTAAGGGCTACTTTTTCCTACCTGTGTCACTTTCCCTTCAGTTAAGAAGTTGAATCACTACTTCTCCTTTTACCAGAACTTCTATTTAAGCAGTTTCTGTACTTTGACTTGAGCAAACAATGTGTGTACTTTTGCCAACTCTGCTTATTTTTATGTCGCTACTAAAGTGTCAGAAAAATGAAAAGATGTAATTGATATATTCTCTGAGAAACCATAAAAAATCAAAAACCAAAAATGTCCCCTCATGGTGGAAGCAAACTCACCAGAGTCTTGATGAATTTATACCCTGTGACCATAAATCTCTTTACAATATGTTATGGCAATCCAGCCAATTATGGTGAAGATTTTCAAGGCTAGACCAATGTGGTGGAAAAACATTCTTTCATATCCATCACTAGAGCCACTTTGCTAGACAAAATGTACATCAAGATATATATCCCTATATCAAACCTCCTGACACAAAGAGAAGTACATACACCCTTTTCTCACAAATTGTAGCCGTCTTTTTTTAGCTATTACAAAATTCAATTTATAATTGCCTGGCCCTGTACAGTCATTTCCAAAGTGCCTCTAATGTTTACACATTTATGAAAATAGAAAGTCAGCTCTCATCATAAACTGCATGACTCAACCTTTGTTTGGCTTCAATCCACTTTACTATGACTTATTTGAATGTCTGCCCACACCCACAATGTGAGCTCCATAGGTCCATGTGAGTGAGGGTGAGTCATGTTGCTCAAACTCTAAATTGACGCAGCTTGTAGCTGAAATCCAATTATTATATTGTACTATAATTATAGTTAAAAAAAAAAAGTTGCATGATAAAATACAGGGGAACAGCTCACGGTGAAAAAACAATCCATCTACACTTTGAAAGGGAAGAGAGTTCAGACGTAAAGATCTAGCAGCCTCAGATCTGCAACCCAGCGACTCAGCTTTTATCCTCCCAGCAATTTAAATCAAAAGTAATCTCTCTGTGACATTAAATATTTGTAAGAACATTATTATTTTTTATCACTTCATTGCAATGATTACAAATTTGTTATTCCAAACAGCTTCTAGACTTAATCCAAAAGGTGGACGGAGCTGGAAGAAGCCTCTGTAGTATATCTGTAGGTTATTTGTATGCTAATAGAAGTGTAATCAAGGGTGAGTCGTTAACCTGAGTTGTTGACCCAGTAACACTGACAGTCGTTAGTACCCACCAATGACTGTATATATAGATGGACGACGCGTCTCCATCTGCTCCCATTGTACAAAAGTGATGCCAAAACAGCCCCAGTGATAGGCCCTGCCATCTTGTGATGATGATGTCATACAGAGCCAGAGGCAATGGAGATCAGCGGGTGAAGCGGCCGTAGCCACTTCTGCTAACCAAACCACACACTTACTGAAAAAAAACAGCGAAGATCAGCAGAACAGCTTCTTTGTGTTGGTCTGAGGTTAACGTTCACATGTATGGAAACTTCAATGACTGTAGTGATTGTTTTTGTTACGTTTCCTCTCACCGATCCTCCCCCACTCTGCTAATCCAGAACAGATTGGCTGCAGGAGCTGTATTTGTCAACAGAGCTATCAATCATCCTTATTACAGCATCACATAACTAATTAAAAATAAACTTGTCAGAAAAATGAACACTTGGATGTAAATCAGCATGATAAGAACTAACTATAATAACAGAAACCATGTTTGAGGAAAATGTATTTGGCGTGTATTTTGATTTTATAGTTTGACTCATGTCCCATCTGTTAACATGGAGGAGGCGGGCTTTATGACCTATACTGCAGCCAGTCAGCAGGGGGCGCTCGAAATGTTTTGGCTTCACTTTTAGGGAGCTGTCATGTTGTCCATCAGTAAGTGGGTGATAGGTGGTGTCTCAGGCCACCACCTCTGTTCAGGGATGTTTTTTCCAACTTAAAATTGATGGCTTCCTTGACACCTCTTTCAAATCAGCGGTCTTCTCTGGCCAGGATGTGAACCTTGCTGTCTTCAAAGGAGTGACCTTTGCCTTTAGATGTAGGTGGACAGCTGAGTCCTGACCTGAGGAGCTGGCTCTCCTATGCTCGGCCATGTGTTTGTGGAGGGGTTGTATTGTTTCCCCTATGTACAGGATACACGACATTGCTCTGTTTATGGGTGTTTGGTCCTTTGGGTGAACAAGCTTTTGTCTGAGTGTGTTCAATGGTTTAAAGTGTACGGGAAAGTTGCATTTGTTAATAATCCTCCTGAGTTTGTCAGATACTCCAGACAAATAGGGAATAACAAGTAGGGAATAACTTCAACCAAGTCCAGCTGCCTTTTGGATTAAGCTTAGAATTAACATGACCTTCACAGACATTCCAAACAGCTGCTTCTTTAGTACGTTGCAATTTTTTGAAATATACAAATAATACAAAAATATAAAATAATAATAATAACAAGGAGTGGGGACGGTGGGGGTTTTAGTGCCTATTCACTGCATGTCTTGTTTTTAAATTAATATAATTATCCAGTCTACCAAGCCTATCTTTAGGATACATCTTATTTATTCTTTGTATTTCATCTCTTGTTGTGTTCATTTTCCAAACATCCAAAACTTGTTCTATTGTTGGTAATCATAATTGTAGTTTTGGTGGATTTTGTTGTTTCCATGTCATTGTCACCTGCTTCGAAGCAGGTGGGAAAATTATTGATTAAGAATATGAAATACATGTTTTGTGTTTTCATTGGGGCCCTGTCCATTTATAAAATCAGTTGGAAACCCAGCTGGAAATTTTCTGTTCTAAGAACGTTCTGCGAATGTTACGTCCGATGTTCTGGTAATGTTTTGAGCGGGAAGTTTTTATTTGGCTCCCAGAATGTTCTTTTTAATAGTAGGAGAACGTTTCAAATCACATTTCAGGAACGTTTTATAAATCACGTTCTGATAGTTCAGGCCTACCAGGCTGGTAGATTAAAACATTGCTGTTACAAGTACGATTACCTCAGTCTTTATCATTACTCTGCTTCTCTCGCTAATTTATTTATTTATTTATTTTGCTAATCTTCACCCTAGTCTACCACTATTATTGGCACTGTAACCATAAGTATGTGTCTGTTGTTGTTCATGTAACAAGAACATATGTTGTTGTTGCTCTCTTTGCCTGTCTCTATCCTGCATCTCCTTCTATCCCATTTTCGGCCCATCCAGTCGAGGCAGATGGCTGTTCAACATGAGTCTGGTTCTGCTCGAGGTTTCTGCCTGTTAAAAGGAAGTTTTTCCTTGCCAATGTGCCGAATATTGCTAAGTGCTACTCATGGTGATTCATGCTGGGCCTCTCTCTAAATAACATAACAAAGAGTCGGTCTAGACCTACTCTTTCTGTAAAGTGTCTTGAGATAACTCTGGTTATGATTTGGCGCTATACAAATAAAATTTGATTGATTGATTGATTGTTGGATTTCAGCCGTAATTAGAACTTCTGGGTAATATTAGCCAGTGTTATGGGAACGTTTCCTGAACGCCAAGACAGACAAAAGGAGATCTCATAGTTTGGAAGACATTAATATGTTTATTTAGTGCAAAATTACTAATAAAAGAAAGCCTTTTTAAATGTTTTCTTAAGCTGCATTAATATAGTTTTAATGTATTTTTTGTAGTCTTTAATTTAAAATGTTCACTGGTTAGCATTCCTTTTCATAAAGACCTGCAATGCTGGTGACTTAGGACAATGAAACTTTACAAACAAATCTAAAGAAAAGGGAACACAATAAGACCAACAGTCAAAGTTTAGTTCTTGGTTAGTGGTTAGTGTGCAGTCCACTTGCAATTACTGCTTATCACCAAAGGGGCCGCCATAGAGAACCAACTGAGATCTCTGACTGCTACTTTGACTTTCAAGGTATTTGTAATAGAAAATGGTAAACGTCCCTTCCTTGTCTCGAAGTTTTCAATAAATCCTCTTAAACAAAATTGCTGACATGTGAGAATCTTTTTCATTTGATTGAGAGCACACAGAGAAGAATATGTACATTCGGTCAAAACAGAAACATGGTTGGTATCAATGTAACTTTTGATCCTATGAACATGACATTTTGTCAGAGAGGATAAGAGAATAGATGATATCTGCTTTTGGTTTACATTAATTTTCACACGTTCTTGTTATATAATATGAATCATCCATTATTCATTACACTATCAAGGTAGTCCCTCATTAGCACCCACACACAGCCTGGGTAGTTACTCTAAGTGTCAAGCAGTTGCTTAAACCAACGCCTTTTGCTTGTTTGATCCGCAGGTTAATCTGACTCGTATTATTTCAGGTGCCCCAGCGGCATTAATCGCTACCGGCCATGGCATTTTAATGAAGGTCAAGAAGAGCAGGGAGCACAGAGGCGAGAACACCTTGTTCAGCTCTCTGCCTGAGTCTCCACCATGTCACGACAAGAGCTTAATGTGTCTGAGAAGTAGGAACACCATGGTTACCTACTAAAGGCAGGGAACCTTTCACTATCACTGCTTTTTGAAACACTAAAAGCTTCCACAATTCCACTTTGTTATGGTACCATAATGGTTATGGTCTGTCAGCTTCTAGTAATCTTAACGCTATTGTTAAGGGAAAAATGTCAAACATAAAATTGTGCGCTGATGAAGAGGCAATTCCAGCGATATCAGAGATGCCTGCCAGCCGCTTAGAAAGATCACATTTACATTTTAAGTGTTTTTGTCCAATACTCTTATCCAGAGATGTAGAAAGAGTGAAGATCACAGAGTAACATAAGAATGAGAACAAATCAGAGTTATCATTAAGAGTTATATTTAAATAAGCGTTCGCTTTGCAGCTTTCAATGACTAACACAAAAATGACTCAAGCAATAACTTTTTCATTTATTGTGAGCAGGATGTTCCAGAAAAAAATCCTCTGGCTCAGGAAGTGGCTTCTCTGTTATTGTCAGTTTACTCGCAGAGCAAAAGTACCCTCATGGCTTACATCAAAAAGAGTGGCACATACAGTCCAGGAACTGAAACTTAATCAATAGAAAAGGACTAAAAGTTGGAAAAGGTTTTTATCCCCACCTCTCCTCAATATCTACTGTAGCTTTGGGCAAAAAGGCAACTGCATGAAGCTGCTCCACTAATGGCAACTACCTGCTGGCTGTAAAAAAAACACTGACTGTGCAGAAAACTCCTTTCTTGAAGTCAGAATTATTCTTCCACAAGTTGTTAAGGTTTAAAATGTCAGTGCTAAAATGTAGTGGTAAAGAGGTCAAACAGGGATAGGTTTGAGAATGTGTTCACCTTCACAACTTCTAACCAACATAAAAGGTTCAATTATAATTTAAAAAATGATTTACAGAATTGTCTTCTCCTTAAAAAAACTGCTGCCTTTTGAAACTGAAATGTCCTAAGAGCTGAGGGGAACTGCAGGGCCATGTGATCATTCTGTCAGTTTGGCCCTTTAAGGGCCCGATTTTTCCGCTCTGTGCGCCTTGCGTTTTTGAGGAAATGCTTTGAGCGCCTCGAGTTGAAAAAACTTCAACTCAAAGCAGAAAAGCGCCCGACATCATTGGCGGGCTTTCTGTTAGTTTACAATATAACAGTTAGGTTAATGACAGCTAATGATTTTGTGGTTGCCTTAACAACAGTAGAAGCGAGCTGCTCTTTTTTTAACCGTGGGCTTCAACAAAAAAGGCAGTGCGGTGCGCCTCGCGTTTTACAGCCTGCAAAACACGCTCTGTCTGATCGGGCCCTTAGTGTTCCTTTTCATATTACACAAAGTCATTGATGCATTTTAACATAAACATATTGAGTAGTGGAATATTGGCCAATGGTATGAAACAGGATGTGGACTGCAGAAAGCCAGAAAGGCTTTGCTGACCCAACCATCACAACTGCATCCAAACAATTTCTGTGACATTACTTCTGTCTGAAGTTGTATCTTAAGGATATAAATTAACGTCACAACTGTAGTCAGACATATGAGCAGCTTTGGCTCAGGATTTAAAGGGGATCATCATTGGCTGTTTGAAAAACCCATACTCCTCCTTTCCACACATGGAAGTGTCGTTACACAAGACACTGAAACCCACATTGCTCCTGATGGTTGGCTAGCACCCCACATGGTAGCTCTCTTTCATAAGTGTGTGAATGTGTGTGCAACTGGGTGAGTGTAAAGCAAAACCTTGCAAAGCGTCTTATAAATGGCTTCATTTACATATGTCAGATCTCCACCATAATTATAACAAAATGCTGTTCAATCCCTTTCAAAGTTCAAAACATGTTCATTTGCCATGTGTGTGTGACCTGACAAATGAGTGCGTTGAGGTATTCACATAGACTGTATATCAGAAGCCTTGAGTTTGGCATTTAGGCTGTCACTACCGTGGTTTTCATTATGCCAAAGGAGAGGCTGGACATTGCTATGCCTTGGTACACATTTGTCATTGTCACAAGTAGTGATTGATACAATAACCTCATTAAAAATCAATTGTGGAAAATGTTCTCATAGACTTCTATACAAGCAGACCTCTTTTTATTGGACTTGCCCCCTCGATAGCTTTTAGAGAGAATGTAGGTTTAAGGCTCTTTTGCATCGGTTTCACTTTTCAGACCCCTGATCTATGTCCACTTCTATTACGCACTCTATTGGTATGCAAAGCTAACACAGACCCCATAGCCATATTAAGACTATGCAAAGAGAGGAATTGAGAAGCTTCTGCCAAACTGCCGTTGTGATCCATCACATCAAAAGCTCACACTGCCCACATCCTTATTTACACATTTCCTGTCAGGCAGTCAAGTTTGATAAGTTCTCAAGGTCACTGCATAAGCAAGTGTTGGACTGCCTGAACCGGCAATTAAGGCTAAATAAACAGGAGAAGATTCAGTACGTGTAGGGACATTTTGTTTTTGTGTGCCAAGCAAAAGCTGTGAACCCAGTCGGATTAAGAAATGAGGGTGGACCTTTGCAAGGTGAATTTACAATAAGGACAGGGCAGCTTTAAATGTATAGCACCTACAGTTGTCTGTTTGTTTTGGAGAGCTCATTTTTTCTTGGAGAGACATGATAGGTATTCAGGGAGTCTGAGCAAGAAGCTGAGCAGCCTGAACAGAGAGGCTGGTAATCCTCTGTATCGCCTGTGGAAGCTGGGTGCTGTTGCTCCTAAGAGAATATAAGATTCCTTAAATCTTGAGGTACAGCCAACGTATGCTGGGTGTGTAATCCAACGCTTTAGAGTCCTGTTGTGTCTTTTCTCACTGTAATTCTCTAAATGACACTTGCATCATTGGATGTAGATAGATTTATGAATGGTTAGACTCTTATTTTGTGAAACAGGCTATTCTCAAGAGTTAACTCCCTGTTGAATCCAAGCAGCAGTGAAGGATTCAGCGGGAAGAGCAACAAACAACCCCCTAAGGCTACAGAGAACAGAAGCCAACCAACACACGTCACTGAAATATGGGACACACAGAATGCACAAGGCAAGAGATGCCATCGCCAAGTATGGTAATGAGACGTAGATAGGAAGCACTGGGAGGGCAGAGGGAGAATCAGTGGAAACAGCGAGACAGCAGTTTGTAATAGGCAGAAGTAACAAGCAGAAATTAGACTTAACAAGCATCAGTGGCAATATGGGTGAGAGTGACAGACAGGTTTAAAAATAACATCTCATTGTGTTCGTGGAACGGTATTGGTGACGCTCCAGTAAACATTTGCAGGACAAAAGATGGTTGAAGTTAAAACTGGGCTAAATTGGGTTGGCAAATATCACATGGTTTTAACATTATTTCAGTTAGTTTTTTCTCAACGTAAAGCAGGTCATGGACACACCTAAGCTGTGTCCCAATCCACGGGCTGCAGCCTCCGAAGAGGCGGTCCACGGAGGATGCTCCATTCATAGCCTGCGTAGACCGTTAAAGCCGAACCGAAAAGAAACCCTTGTGTCACCAAACGCCGCTCCTGTTGCCTATTTTAAAGATAATTTGTTTCAAGGGCCCTTTCGTTTCCTTAAACATGTGTAACACTAGCTATTCAATTGAGTTGAAACCCAAAAATGTAACATTTTAAAGCTTATTCCTCTGGCGTTTAAAAGTGAATTGCCGTGCAATGGATCTGGGGATACGGTAGGCCGCGAAGGATGCACCTGATGGATCCGGAAATGGACTGTACTTATATAGCATTTTTCTAGTCTTGCGACCACTCAAAGCTGCTTTTACACTACATGGCAAAGGCAAGGCCATTGAGAGATTACCAACTCTACCACTGAGCCACAGCCGCCCCACAAAAAACTGCAACCATTTTGCAGCATTGATTTCAACAACTCAAAAAACAAAAAACATATGTTTCTCACCAAGCTTTACTTTGAGTCTAACCAGACCTTACTTTTTATTAATCTCCTGTAACTATGCTGCTGCATGTGATGAGTTTGAGTGATAGATAATTGTTGTGCTGTCGTGGATGAGGCATGGACAAAAAAGGAATAAAAGAGGCATTATCTGAATACGATGGGGCACCAGGGTGCATCAAGTGGTTAGGCATTCATTGTATTATAATTATTGTATTATTGCAGGGCAGCTATCACACAGAATCACATTCTCCATTGCAAGGGTGCCTTAGAGGGCACTTCATCAAGTTTTATACCAAGATCTGGGTGAATTTTCAATTCTGATTGACTGCAGGGTGTCCATTAATTCCCCTCAGTGGACGACTACTAAGTTGTCTCGGTGAAGCTGTCTGTTCACTGTTTTAAATTAAAACACTGGCTATATATCATCAGCCTGTATGCAGCTGAAAGTGAAAAATAAAAATAAAGGAGAATAGCAGAGCAGAGTACATCCACCCTCTCATCCAGACGCGGTCAGTATTGGCTCCAAAACATCAAGATGGGACTGCCAAAATGCCAAGCTCAGGGCTCCCACACTGTGGTCCACAAACAAGTGAGGTCAAGGTGATTATGTCTACTTTATATGTTCTAAAGAAGCCTCAAAAATCTTTTTTTATGCTAAGCTAACTTGCTAATTCCCAAAAGTAATGATAACTAAACATTGGCATTTTGAGCATATAAGCATGGCCGTATTAGCAGTTAGCTCAATGCACCACTTTGCCTGAGAACATCGGTCTTACTGAGTCACTTTCATCTGTTATCTTTAATCAGTACTAAATCTACTGTATAGGTACAATAAATGCCACAGCTAGAAATTCATATTGTGTTATTATATATAAATATGTTTTATCCATTAGCATTTAATCCAGGTCAGCCACACCTGTTTGGACTTACTAATAAGTGAGTTTTAAGCGATTAAGTGTTTGTGTTGCCTTTGTCTTATTTGTCCTTGTTTAATGTGTAGTATGTGAATTTGTGCGTCTGCACATTGTGAGTAATGTAAAACCGGAGTCATACTCCTTGTATGTGGCCACATACTTGGCCAATAATGCTGTTTCTGTTTCTGATTCTAATATGACCATGACGTTATGGCAGCCTGCTCAGATTGACTCACAGCAGAACAAGCTTCATTCTCACTGCAGCATGAACTTCTATTAGTAGTTCCTGTTTCTGGACCATAGTTGCATCATTTTCAGCCTCAATAACAAATCATTTATTATTTTTTACATGTGTTGTTTTATTGTTCTTGCTGCCAAGCTGCTGCAGGCTGAGGCCAAAAACCAGACAACTTTCTCAGGAATGTATGAGGTGTAACATTGGGGTGGCTGTGGCTCAGTGGTAGAGTCAGTCGCCTTTCAATCGAAAGGTTGGCAGTTTGATGCCCGGCTGCTGCAGCCTACATGTTGAAGTGTCTTTGAGCAAGACACTGAATATCCAAAAGCTCTTGAATGCATAGCCATCAGTGTGTGTCTGTGCGTGAAAGGTTAAAATATGATTGGAGATTGGCACTATGCAGAGCAGCCTCTGCCAACAGTGTATGAATGTGTGTGTGAAAGGATGAATGCGTCATGTAGTGTAAAAGCGCTTTGAGTGGTCTGATGACTAGAAAAGCGCTATACAAGTGCAGTTCATTTACCATTTTACTAACAGCTCTTTGTCAGCATCTTTCAGTATAGCATTTAGCAGCTAAGAGACACATATGTTCTCAGGAACTGGTGGAGACCAAAGTCAGAGCTAAAAGGAAAGTGAATATTAGACATTGAACGTGACTCAAAATTAATACGTATCAGCTCTATGTGTCCATAGGCCTCTTTTCCAACAAGTAAACACTTTACCCCACATTTCATCTTTTGTATGATAATAATTATGATTATAAATGAATTTAGACTTCCTTTCTGAATAATTCACACAATACCATCAATCCTGCTCATAAATTATCATATACATTTATTATTTTAGATTTTGCAGAAGTGCAGTCTATTTACCATTAACATTAGTTATTGTTGTGGCAAATTAAACTTTGAGCAGACTTCAGATTCAGCAAGATCAGGAGAGATTGTTCATCACCACCGACAAGTGATTCCAAAATAATCTTTCATCCTGCATTTCGGAGATTATTCTAACAAGTTTGAGTTCTGATGCATCTAAATAGGTGTTCAGATTTTAAAAAGTCTTCTTTATGACTTTTTTTGACAACATATAATAAAGGATCTGAGTTAAATCAAAATGGCTTTAAATCATCATGTTGCTGCCTACTCAGATTCACTCCTACAGTTCTCTATTTATCTCTCTCATATGTATGCAGTCACACACAAATTTTTTCACAAAGGGGACTTTGAGGCCTACCTATCGCCTGGAAACTTCTAATCAACAATGAGTCACCCAACACCTTATCAGATCATTGTAGCACGGCTCCTCAATCTTCTGCTTTTCACTTCTGCTCCCAGCACAACGCGGCCTGGGAGCAATTTCAGTGATAAAACACCCCAGGGGAGATGAGTATTAACAGAGGTGACTTGTGCTTCTGCAACCTTCAAGGAAAATCATAGTTTCATATTTCATTTGAGAGGTTGTTTCACTAATTTTGTCTTTTTTAAATGCACGCTGTGAGCTCTCTTTGAAGTCTCCCCTCTGAAGACTGTGTGTGTCTGTCCCCTGCCACTGATCTCAGACTGTGAGTGAGCTACAACACCAGCTCCAGAGATAAACACGACGAGAGGAGTTTACTACGAGATGTTGAGCTGTCAGCAGCACACAGCAGCTATCATTTCACAGCAGGTGACAAAAAACAAGGATTTTAATGTGTGAAATAATTAGTGAAACCTGTATTAACCCGGAGGGAGATGAACCCCATACACAGTGTGGCTTCTTTTGTGATTGACATTTGGTTTTGTCATGGCTCTTTTGAGGGCCACAGTAGTCAAACTGTCTTGCGATAAAACCTGTCACAGTCCCGCCTGTCAGAGGAAGCAAAAGTACATAAATTCTTTACTCAAGTAAAACAAAATATTATAAAATGTTACTCCTGTACTGGTTAAACTTCTTCACTAAAGTAAACAAGAAAAATGTCAGGCATGCAAATGGACTCACTGAATAAAAGTAAAAAACGTATATGAAAAACATTTTTACTGGCTGTTATATGTTATTATATCATAATACTGGCTCTTGTCATATTTGGGATTATACCATTGTAACTACAAATAAGACAAAACAATATACACTGCTAATGAACATGGCTTCAATGTGCAGATCATTTGGAAGGAGAATGTCTGGCTGCTCTGAATTTGCTCCACGTTTTCAGCGATGTTCACTGGTTCACTTTTATCCATGTTGTCCCAAATTCAAAATTGTTGGTCACAGACCACAGAATGTATAAAAAGATGGACGACATGACAGCTCCCTAAAAGTGAAGCCAAAACATTTTGAGCGCCCCCTGCTGACTGGCTGCAGTATAGGTCACAAAGCCCGCCTCCTCCATGTTAACAGATGGGACATGAGTCAAACTATAAAATCAAAACACACGCCACATACATTTTTCTCAAACATGGTTTCTGTCATTATAGTTCTTATCATGCTGATTTATGTTCAAGTGTTCATTTTTCTGACAAGTTTATTTTTAATTAGTTATTTGATGCTGTAAAAATGATGATTGACAGCTCTTTCAACAAATACGGCTCCTGCAGCCAATCAGTTCCAGATTAACAGAGTGGAGGACGATCCGTGAGAGGAAACGTGGCAAAAACAATCACTACAGTCATTGAAGTTTCCATATCTGTGAACGTTAACCTCAGACCAACACACAGAAGCTGCTCTGCTGTTAAACACGCCGGTAAGCGAGATCCTTGCTGTTTTTTCTTATCTATGTGTTATTGTCCTGTCCATAAAGGTTGAACTCGCTGTTGATGTTGGGAAGCAGCAGCATGCAACAATGCAAGATTGCAGCATTGAAGCTAAAGTGTATTTGGGGTAAGTAATCACGAGTTTGGAGGATTTATATCAATTTCATCTCTATTCATTCAGACTTGTCCAGTACATTGTAGCTTGGCTCAGGAACTTGGAGTGTTCAGAGGCAGCTAGTACCCAAAGAGGATGCTACTCCTGTCAACTTGTCTTACATGCTGTGTATCCTTAAATGGCTTGCTAACTTTTGCCACTGGAAAGCCTAGATCCAGAGACTCCTTTAGTGTCTGAATGAGAAGCACGGGGCTTTCAACTAAATGTAATGTAAACCAATCTGCCTCAATATTAGACACAAAGAGGAACTGCTCCTTGTGATGTAGTAGAAAAATCTAAAGTCTGCTCGTCTTTTTACATGGATGAAAGGTCATTAAGTGAAGCACCCGCATAACTAACTGCTGTCTTTTGGACAGTCTGCCAGCACCTTGCTCAAATGATTGTCCTTACTGCTAACATTTGAATTTACTGGAATGGCGTCAAGTAAATGGGATTAAGATTGCAAGTGATAGCTTGATCCTGAAATCCTGTGTTGCATACTTAATTATCATGAGCTGGCCAGTCACCTCAAACCAGAGGCAGCCTTCTGATTGTGTCCAAAACTCCAACAGGAAGTAACCAGAATAGGGTGCGTTCTGGAAACACAGTGGGTGGACAGCATGTTCTGCATTCTGGCTTTAGTGTGAAACAACATCAAAGCAGTGAACACACACTTCTCTCAAAGGATGTCAAGTAAATCTAACACACACCCACAGTGACAGGAAAATGTATGATAACTCACGAAGAAAACTGCATTCTAACACAGTAAGTCAGAGATTTGGCCATCATGTAAGACATCCTGAAAGGACTGGCTCTACACAGAAGTTAAACATCTCCATAGATCAAAGAAAGCACCCAATGCCTCGTGGAAATGAAAGAATGACCAAGTACTGAAACTCCTGGGCTTCAGCCAGAGGTAGACATGGGCATGGTGTAGTCAACGCACAATTCCAAAATTGAAAGCATGAATCAGCCTCAGTGTTTGTCAAATCTAAATAACAACAGCCAAAATTGTCTGTCCGCCATTAGTGAGAGCAAAGGCCACCACGCAAAACCAATGAGGTTCAGTCATAGAGAGAGCACACTCAGCTGCTTGAACTAAACAACAGCCCTGGAGAGTATACGATAGCTGGGCCCTTGCCTCTACGGTACGGACAGAGATGCATAACTAACCTGTGTGTTGACTTGTGTCTTCCACACGCCTCCACTCCAAATGCATTTAAAGACTTTGAGGACTGTGCTGAGAGACACCAGAGCTCTGGCTACTGATAAATTGTACCTTACTGATTCTGTGAAGTTCAGCTGAATGCGAGAGAGGCTTCAACCACATGATAACATCCCGTCTCTAACTCACATTCACTGTGCATCAGCTCTCATGTTCAAGAATGTGCAAGGGCCAGTCAGGAGACTGACAGCAAGATACTCAGACACAGTAATTCTCTAGATGGCAGTATTAACCTGTTCTCAGTCATCCATGAACTAAATCTTACTGATTGGAGAAAGAGCTAAAAATATCTCTCTATATATATCTATAACAAAAAAAAATCGAGTCATCTTGTTTGAAATATGCTTCACTTTTCTGAAACTTTCTTTAGTTGTTACACTTTTGTAAAGAGTATAAAGTGTCCTATGAACAAGTAAAGTTTTAAAAATCAGTGTTTCTCCGAATCTCCTCAGCGGTAACCAGACATCATGATGGGCCGCATGCTAAATTGTGGCTAACATTAGCTGAGCTTGTTTGTATGAACTCAGCTGATTTTTAGGTTAGGATTTCTTCAGTGTACTGAGCCTGGTCATAAAACAATGATAGCAATATTATCACATTTATACATGCTATATAATATAAATGGTAAATGGTACATGTCACATTAACCCATTCACACACACATTCACACACTGATGGCAGAGGCTGCTACGTAAAGTGCCCAACTGTCGATTCGCATCTCATTCACACACTGATGGCTATGCAACCGGGAGTAATTTGGGGTTCAGTGTCTTGCCCAAGGACAATTCAGCATGTGGACTGAGGGAGCTGGGGATTGAACTGCAAACCTTTCGAATGAAGGGCCAACTGTACCACTGAGCCACAGCCGCCAGACAAGTGGAATCAGTATCGAAAGGAAATAATGTACTGGTGCAAATCTTCTTCTTTCCCTATTGGACTTTGTTGTGTTGTTATATTTTGTTGTGTTCAAAGATTTCAGTGATTACTTTAGAAAGTACCGTGTTACTGCCAATAGAGGTGATTGTAAAAACTAAAACCTGTTAAGATCTGGAATAATCAATTTGGTTGTACTTTAGTTCACCAGGGTTCATAATATAACACAGTGAACATAGGACATCGGAGCTTCATGTAATCAACAACCCTTTCATCCACTTTCTCAGTTGGATTGTTTCAGTTTATAGCAAAACATTTTAGCTCCGTAACTGGCATTTACCTGAGAGAGCTGCCAGATAACTCGGACAGAAGCAATCAAAAGAAAAGGCTATTTCCAGAAACAGCTTCTAAAGTGTAAAATTATACAATAAACAGTCAAGGAAAACGTCGATGCACCGTCAATAATTAAAAAGCCGGTAATTAGTGCTGTGCAGCGCAGGCTTACTTGGTCTTAACTGACAATTATGGGGCCGAGCCGTATGGATTTCTGCTTCATCATTGAAGAGCGAGGTACCGAGCATGCTACAGCACACAGTTTGAGCCTGATTTAACAGCTTGAACGTC
This sequence comes from Semicossyphus pulcher, assembly GCF_022749685.1. NCBI lineage: Eukaryota > Metazoa > Chordata > Actinopteri > Labriformes > Labridae > Semicossyphus > Semicossyphus pulcher. The sequence goes on from NW_027211726.1 coordinate 27,683,442, forward strand.
AATTTGTGCTCAGTGCACTGTCCACACAGTAATGTTTTTTTATAGAGAATATAAACACAGGCACTTATTTAAGACACTTTAAGGCTTCAGCTTTGTGTAAAATCTAAAATAAGAAATGTTTATCATAATTTATTGTTGTCTTTAGCAGGATTGATGGTATTGTGTGAATTATGCAGGAAGGAAGTCTAAATAATTTTATAATCTTTTTTTTTTTTTTTAAAGATTATTTTTTTGGCCTTTTGGCTTTATTTATAGGACAGCTGAAGATAGACAGGAAATGTTGGGAGAGAGTGGGGGATGACATGCACCAAACGATCGGCAGACCGGGAGTCGAACCTGCGATCAGTGTGCGACGAGTAGCCTCCGTACATGGGGCGCCTGCTCTACCGACTGAGCTAAACAGCGCCCCCCATAATTTTATAATCTTAATTATCATGATACAAAAATTTAAATATGGGGTAAATTGTTTGCTTGTTGGAACAGAGGCCTATATGGACACATACAGCAGATACGTATTCATTTTGAGCCATGTTCAATGTCTAATATTTACTTTCCTTTTAGCTCCGACTTTGGTCTCCACCAATTCCTGAGAAAATAGGTATGTGTCTCTTAGCTGCTAAATGCTACACTGAAAGATGCTAAACAAAGAGCTGTTGGTAAAATGGTAAATGAACTGTACTTATATAGCACTTTTACACCACATGTCACTTTCACCCATTCACAGATTGATGGCAATGACCTAAGTGCCAATTTCCAACCAGGATCTATGAAGTCATACCTGATGAACCTGGGGTTCAGTGTCTTGCCCAAGAACACTTCGACATGTGACTGTATTCAGGGATCAAACCCCCAACCTTCCGATTGAGAGACGACCACTCTAACACTGAGCCACAGCCGCCCACAGCTGTTGGAATCTGCCGTCAGTTTTATTTTGTAAAAACGACCACTTTTCTGTTTCCTGTATTTATGTTTCCCATTTGCTGTAAAAATATTGATAATAGCTGGTTTGAAACTTAATCAAGTTATACTGCCAATTAGATTAAGCATCCTCACTATTGTTTTTGCTGAACAAGACATGGCACAGTGTTCCCTCAGATACTATGGTGCTCAGATGCCAAGAGCTTGCATCACAAAATCTTAACAAGAAATTGCACGATTTTAAACCTTCTGATTATTGTATTCTGTGTTGCTTAATCCGCCTGTATTATTTATAACTTTTATGTATATGAACATTTTCTGGAAAAGATATCAGTGAAAAGTTTTTTATTAGCAAAATGATATGGCTAAAATAGATGAATACATGGTTTTAATTGTTGGAAAGATGAGGGATTTAAATCGGCTTGAGAACCCAACCCATTTTTAATAAGTATGTAAGCTTTTTCAACTTTCATCTTTAATATAACATAAGTATTGCCACAGAACGAAGCCGTGACATGTAAGAAAGCTAGAATGCACACACTGAACACTGAATGAATGATGAAGGCACAGCAGCTAGAAACAATGTTGGATTATGTTTTTATGCTTGGTCCAGATAACACTGTTTATATTTCAGCTAGAAAGCAGATCAGTCTATTGGTGTTTATTACTGATCATATTTTAATCATCAAATTAGTTTTACTAAATGATTTCAAGTATCTTATAGGACGGTTAAAGACCTAAAAGGAATTCTTGAGTACTGTATTCAAGTAATGTGTCATGTAAAAAATTGTCTCTACAATGTGCCATTGTCACGAAAAGGAGGCACTGAGAATGATTTGAGTGGTGAAAAAAATATGTTATTAGCCAATTTACACGATCAGTAGTGTCCTACCAGCACCTGTCTCTTGCCTTGTTTGCAGCAAGAGAGTCTCTTTCCACGGTAATGTTATTTTTAATCTTCCTTGCTTTTCATTTCAAAAACCTGACTGAATTAGGAAACATGCAACTGTTCCATTTTTTGCAGAAAAGGCATGAAATGAGGAGTGAAACACCCTCTTTATGGGAACACACACGGAGCCTGAAGAAAAGGCCTGGGTTAATAGATAAAGTCGGTAACCATCTTCTTGTTTCTAAGTATCTCTTTCTGGGGTTTTAGGTTTTTTGAGCAAGCAAAGACAAAGGACACCTGTGTGTCGAACCTTCTTTAGAGCACACCCCTCTGGTGTTGGACTGTAAAAGTGAGTTCATGTCCGTTATATTGTCTTAATATTGCACCTGGTGTCCAATATATTTATATTAGTTGCATGATTTTTTGCCAGTTGTTTAAGTGCCAAAAAACAAACAGTTTAATTGAAATTGAAAAGGAATTAATAAAACTGCTCTACCCCAATTTTATCTTTCATCTATATTGGTTGAGTGATTTTATGCTGGTTGTTTATGTGCAAAATAAAATGGTTCAATAGAAATTTGAAATATTAAGTGAACAATATTGCTTTAATCTAATTTTATCTCTCTGCTAGTTTGATAGGGATGCAAACCCCTCTAAATCTGCTTCAGGCATGATTAATCGCACAGCTATTTTCCACCAGATGAACTAGAGAATCAGGGGAAACCTGGGGCACAGTAATAGCATCATGTCTGCTCAGTGTTGATAACTGTCATTAACTTCAAAGCATAATCCCCGTACGCTTGCTACAAAGTACCAATTAAAGCTCCGAGAGAAGATTACACTGGATGCATTCTACAGCAGCTGAACCCCAGCGTGGACATCACAATGCTCCTGATGCACAATCAGTACAATGTCCTCAGACATGTAAAGATACGTCGCATTCACATCCTGCAGCCTGGACTCTGTGCTGTCCCAGGTGTCAGTCTATATCCCCTGTAAGGCTTCACCTAATGAAGCTCATCGCCCTGCGTCGGGAAATACAGCCATTGAGTGCTGCTAAGCAACAGGCACTCACGCTGTTCTCACTAAAATCACCTGAGAGAAACTGACACCACTTGCCCCGGTGTGCCCTGCTGCCTCTCTGCCAACAGATTTGTGACAGGAATATGTTTTACTGTAGACAGAAGGTCACCTCAAAATGATGTCTCGAGACGGAGACATGTGATGTGAGTCCCAGCAGGTCTGTGATTATGTTGACCCACAGCAGACGGGCAGCTTTCACTAATGGTCACATAGTCGCCTCTTGGCTCCACGCTGCAGCTGTTTGTCACATGGCCTCTCAAGGCTGGAGACAGCCAAACAGGATGGACTAGAAACCGGCTCTTCTGGATTGCATCATGCTTTTGTTCTGTTTACTTCAAATGGAGCTAATTAAGCTTTGTATTTACATAAGTGGTCATGTATATCATGATTACTTTGCACAAAAGGAACACCTGTATGCATAATGTTGCAGCATTCACGCAAGTGAGCAGTCTAAATAACGCGTTCCATATCATGTTTCATGATTATAATTCAGCAGCAGCTTATATAACTTTCATTTTCCATAAATTAATTATCATACAAGTATAAACAGAATACTGTCAATATGCAACGGCAATGCCCTGCCAACCAAAGGTGATGCTGCGAGATTTATAGCCCCCATCCTGCTCGTTTATTTGTTTTTTCCATCCGATGTAATTCTACCGTCACTGTGCTATCACACTGTATTTGTTTTCCACCCTCTGGGGGAACCGCATTTAGTATCAGAGACACTACTCGTGTATCAAAAAATGCTAGCGGACCACACACTGTGCACAAGCCGCCAACGCTGATTTCATGCTGCTGTTCTGCTGCAATAACTCATACAGGAGACCACACACTCCCACTCTTTCTACAGATGGAATAAAGTGGTTGTGATAAGACCGTGTGGGAGAGCATTACAGTGCAGAGCTACAGAGGGAAGATGATTGTCAGGGTCCAGCCGGAGAGAATTAACAGCAGGTGGTCGTGATGGAGTAGCATAGCTCATATGCACTCTTATTGTACCCATTTACAACTAACATGAAACACCTTGGGGTTTTAGGTGCAGGTTCTTCCTGAGACTAATATGTCACATAGGAAAATGAGCAGACTCCAGGAGCACAGTGTAGGAAAACAACAATAAGATGAAATGCAAATGTGTGTTGTGCCTGAGCTGCAAGGAGAAACACCCAGCAGTTTGGCAGCTGGGTTCTGTGTCATGCTGACTCACAGCCCGGGGCGGCCAGAGTGGATCAAAATGCACCGAGCAGCCAAAGGATGACGTGACGTAAATGTCAGAACTTGTGTTGCAGTGCCTACTTGATTCTCACACTGCTGTGAAATATCTGTTAGATTCAGTGGAAACAGTTCCACAGTGTTCAGGTTCAACAATGAAAGAATAGATATCCTCACAATGCAAGATACTTTTAGTATGCTGTTATTCTTATTCCATACTTTCTAATAGTCAGCAAATGAAAAGACAAAAACACAGTCCATCTCTATGGCGATCAAAGCCCATTTGTAGCTGCTTACTTTAAGAAATACTTTGACATTATATTAATATTCACATTCTTGCAAAGAGTTCCATGACAAGATTAACCCCACTCTCACAAGGGTTCATTAAGAATAGAGAAAGAGGCCTGACCTTAGCTCAGCAGAAATAACAACATTAAAGCATAAACACGCAGCAAGCTTTAGTAGGCTTTAACCAAAAAGGCAGTGCAGTACGCCTCGCATATATCAACCTATAAAAAGCACACTGTCTGATCGGAGTGTGTCTGTAGTTACAGCAGCAGAGGAGGACAGAGCAGTGTAGTACCTGTTAGATTACAGCTTAAAAGTTGGAAAAAATAACTTTAGAAAAGAGGGTTGATGAATTTGATTATGTAAGCTGTCAGCTGGTGAGTTTTCGTGGGAGTTGTAATTTTTGTGAGAAAGTTGTCATTGTTTTGCCTGAGCCTTCCGTAGAGGTGGCGTCATAACTTCTGCATTTTGGGCAACAAAAAATCCGCAAGGCAATGACTTCTATTACTTTGATGTGGTCAGGAAACCAGCGGAGGCTTTTATTGCCCTCTATCCAGCTATGATGCTAAGTTGTGTGAGTCATCTCCTGGTTTCCGACACACAGTAATAAGAGCGGTCAAGGAAACGAGCAACCAGGTGATGGGTTTCAGCTATGCAAGTTATCTAAAGACAATGAGTGGAGCCAAAACTGCCAGATGTGTTATTTATTCCTCCTTAATCACACCCCACTGTACTGTGATTGGCTAATGAGTGACTGCCTCAAAGCTTGCCTTCAGGGCTTTCTGCCAGGTAGCTCTTTCACATATTTTCTTCTTCTTACATATTTTGTCGATGTTGACATGGAATTTGACACGGAACACAAATGTCACCGAGGTTTAGAAGAAGATAAAGAAGAAGATATACATGATTAATCCCAGAGGGGAAATTCAATGTTTTCACTCTGTTATTATTAGAAACATGCTACACACACACACGTCCGAAATACACACACATGCACAAATAGGGCTCTATGGACATGTATTAATGGAGAGATGTCAGAGTGAGGGGGCTGCACAAGGGCATGCGCCCCAAGCAGTTGGGGGATTTGGTGCCTTGCTCAAGGGCATCTTCGACAGTGTCCAGGATATGACACAGCACCTCTCCAGCTACCAGTCTCAATTCCCATGCTTGGTCCGTATTGGAACTTGAACTGCCCCCCCTCGGGCTCCCAAGCCAAGTCCCTACAGACTGAGCTACCATCCGCCTCTTAAGGTTTAAGTCCTGTGTTTTACCTATTGACTTTTCCAACCAATCTTAGCAGAGTGCTATTAACCAATCAGAGAGGTGGGACCATGCTTAATTCTTTGGGGTGAAATAACAATGCTTGTCATATTCAGTGTTGGGTACCGTGCATGATGGGAAATGACTTGCTCTGGTTTAAATAAGGCACCTGTTGGCTGAAAAAAGCCTTGACACCCCCCACAAGGAAGTGATGAGACTTCTGTCTTATTCATCATTATTCATGACACTTCACGAAGTGTCAGACAGACACCAAACAGGTTTATAAAAGTACTGTCACTCACAATGTAATGCTTTACTCATTCCTCATGACACTCTCTTAATAAACATAAATGCAATGACGTTTATATCGAAATCACTATCAAAAGCCTTGCATAATATATAATGAGATAATGAAACTTAATATTAAATCAAATTAAACTAAAAATAATAGTAATAAAAATAATAACAACAGCAACAAATAAAGACTTTATGCACTTCAATTTACAGTGAGGTGTTGGTATTATAGATGTTTGACGAGGCGAGCAGTAAACTTGTCAACAAAGAAGTGTCCGACTTCATGACTCCTCCCCCGACTGCAATCGGCTACTCTCACCTGTTGTCAAGGCGAGCCGGCAGGCATCTCGAACAAGCCTTATGTGTCAGCCCTGTGATTGACTGGTGACCAGTCCAGGGTGTTCCCCGCCCTTCGCCCAATGACAGCTGGGATAGGCTCCTGCCCCCCCCCCGCGACCCCGAACAGGATAAGCAGTATAGATAATGGATGGATGGATTATTATATTGTCAGGACAGCATGTAGCCTACTACTGTTCATCTACCTTTGAATGTATCAACTCGACCGTCATTGCAGAGCCTCGTTTACTGCTCATAATCAGTAACTCTGCAGCCTAATGACAGGGATGCCAGACGCAGTATAACCTTTACAGCTCTTTATTATGCTGAATATCTGACAGTGAATGGGGCAGAGGCATACAGTATTAGGCACAGCTGATTTAAAGACAACAACACAACACGGGGTGTTGTTGCGGAACTGCTGATAGTAGCTGCTACTTCAAGGCAAGGCAAGTTTATTTATATAGCACATTTCAGAAACAAGACAATTCAAAGTGCTTTACATAAAACAACAAAAGCAAAGAAACACATCATAAAACAAGACATTAAAAAGCAAAGTGAAGATAAACTTCAGAAGTAGAGCTCTTCACAGCTTATGAGCACTTATCCTCCAGACACAATTTACATTTCACTGTGACGTTGCTCTTGTTCTTTTCCCCAGAAATTAAAAATAATGGCAATATTTCCACAAAGTAAACACTGTCCTCTCTGCCATCTCTAGAGTTAGCTAGCAACACATGCGCACTGACACAGCTGTGTTTACCTTCTGCTGATGCTCTGCTACCTGTCAAGAAGTAGGAGAGAAAAAGAAACAGTGCTTCAGGGATTTTCTTTTTGTTTGTGGCGATAAACGGAAAAAAAGTCATCTGAGTACTCCAACGGATTACTTTGTAACGCGTTGCCTCCTACACCGGTCATATTGTCCTGCTGCTCCTTTTTTTTGCCCAATCTGACCTCTTTGAGAGAGATTGTGGCTTTCCCAGATCCCAGCAATCACCCTGCTAAATGCAATTAAAAGGGAAAAAGACGGTACAGTTGCATGAAAGATGAGGCCCTAAACTGTACACTTACACAAACAAGAATTCCTTCGGCTCTTCTCGTGACAATTTGTAGCTAATAAGAATTATCCACTAAGCATAATTTCTCATAAATTAAACATCATGAGCCCAGCATGCATGTTAGGAGTTCTTACATCAATATTTTAAGGCTGTAACTGCATTAAAATGTTTGTATAATTAATGAGCAGACCCCTTTGCAGCGGCTGTCCTTCATGTTATTTTTGCTATCATGAAAAGTCATGAGAGTCATGTTAGATACAGTTTGAAACTGGAACATCAAGGTCTCTAGTTAGTTTGAGTTAATATACAGTAATGATGACTGCTGTTTGTTCGAGCTAACATTTCTCTACCTGGGTCGTTGTTTCAATCGAAATGACATTTACAGTGTATTAGCATTCAGTGCTGGAACATTGTGCCAGGGATGGTCAAAGAGGCAGTTGCACTGAGTGTCATCCTGTGTTGTTCTTTTATTCATTTTTACATGTAGGAACTTTAATTAATTTCTGCAACAGAGAGTTTGAAACATAAGAGCTGCTTAGTCACAATGTTAACCAGATTTAGAGATGTTACCGGAGAGTAAAACCATTCATGTTTTCCTCTAAACATATCCCAGCAAACGCTTTATTTTGAAAGGTTTCACTCTTTATCCTCTTCTCTGCTTCCAGAGTCTTTCTCCGTTTTCGCCCTCGGTGTTCAGCCAACATGGCACCTCTTTGCCAGGTGCTTAAGAGGGATGCCACCTGGACCCAGGCCCCCCCGACTACAAAGAAGCGCTACGGTTCATCAAGCAACAGCTCGCCAACCCCACTCTACACTCACGCTGGCCCACTTGAGCCTGGATGATCCCACTGTGCTCGCTGCTCCACTCTGCTTCCTCCGTGCTGGAGTGGAACAACATGTCGCTACCACTTGAATCTTCTGAGAAACTCTGAGGGTTAGAGGAAGCCTCTCCCTAGCCTTTCGGCACTGGAACGCAGCTATCTCTATGGTAGAGTCTTCTCTCTTCAGATGAACAGACACTCCACTTTTTGGCCACAAGCCACTGACAGTGTAATGGATGGAATCAGTGGCACAGTGCAGAGAAGTAGAACCAAAACACTGAGGAAAGTCCAAGGAACAGAGCAGCTGAGTGTCTTAATAAGTTTAGAAGTCAAATATTCTGCTACATTTTACAGACTTTATTCAGCTGGTTTAACATCACATATATTTATTTGTAACTACTTCATCTTATTCTAGCCCTGTGGATGCTGCTTAACTCAGCCTCGGGCTATTTGCTGTTTCAAGGTAGATAGCTTTTCAGACCGACTTAAGGTGAGTACAGCAAGTTTTACAGATTCACTTTCTGCCCATAGATGAAGATTAACAGACAGTAGCTTTAAGGGTTCTGGCTGTAGCTGAGCAGTGTAGCTTATCTCGGCTGAAATGCATTAACCTTTTTTAAAATGCGATTTTCACTGTACCTGACTAATGCACTTCAGCATTTCAATACTTATATTATAATTCTTTAAAAATCACAATGTATTACTAATTTTTCTTCTTTATTTGTTATTTGAACAATTATTCTTCATTGCTTCTTAGCCTTTTAATCACAGCCTAAAAGGCAATTTTGCCCAATTAAATGTGGATGTGTAATCAGTGCAGATCATATCTTTCTTTATCGTGCAGTATTGACCAAGAAAGCTGAGACTTGCAGGCAGGGTCTACATATAACAGCTCTGCTGCATTTCTCCAGCCGTATACTCTGGTTTGAATGACAGGGCTGAATATCCAGTCAGCCAATATACAGTAAAATGTATCCTCCTCTGTAACATCCTCAGCACTCATGTTTTTAAATTCAGTTTTTGCTGTTGTGCAGCTATTACAAGAGAAAACAGAGACCAGAAGCTTTAGTTCTTATAAGCCATCAACTACATCTCTGTACCAATGACTGTATATATAATCGGAGGGTGGAGCCGCCGTAGCCTCTTCCGCTAACCAAACCACACACTTAAATGACTGAAAAGCCGGCAAAGATCCCACACGTCGGCGTATTTAACAGCAGAACAGCTTCTTTGTGTTGGTCTGAGGTTAACGTTCACAGGTATGGAAACTTCAATGACTGCAGTGATTGTTTTAGTTACATTTCCTCTCGCCGATCCTCCTCCATTCTGCTTATCCAGAACAGATCGGCTGCAGGAGCCGTATTTGTCAACAGAGCTGTCAATCATCCTTTTTACAGGATCAAATTACGAATTAAAAATACATGTGAGACAATGAACACTTGGACATAAATCAGCATGATAAGAACTAACTATAATGACAGAAACCATGTTTGAGAAAAATGTATTTGACGTGTATTTTGATTTTATAGCTTGACTGATGTCCCATCTGTTAACATGGAGTAGGCGGGCTTTATGACCTATACTGCAGACAGTCAGCAGGGGGCGCTCGAAATGTTTTGGCTTCACTTTTAAGGAGGTGTCATCTCGTCTATCTTTTTATACAATCTATGATCTGTACAAGTCAAGTGACCACGTTGATGCCAGAAGAAGAACAGATTACGTGGACCAGTCAAACAATCACTTCAAAAGTTGCCAAATAATCTCAATAAAAGCCAATAAATGTCAACATGTTAGTGGTGCCATCGAAAACTGTGGGTTTCCAGGGTATGAATTGACATTCCGAGAGCCGTGCTGCTTACATGGCTTCAGAGAAATGCAGCACAAGAAACACTCACCTTTACTTTCTCATGTGTATCAAGTGGTCATGGGTCCAAAGTGATGGACTCAAACAATAATGGACCCTGGAAGTTTGAAACAAGAACACAAAACTGTTTATTAAAAAAATAAAGGAGAGTGGAACTGATCGATCTGCACCGGGGTCCAAACTAGGAACCTTCTAGCTGTAAGGCAACAGTGCTATCCATTGCACCTGCATTTCACAGGCTGAGTTGTACTTGATGTGAAAAAATTGACTCAGACGTATAAAATCAAAGGAGTACCCCTTTAAGATCAGGATAGTTTGACAGTCCTTTATATCTCTGTCTCAGAGGAATAATATCATTTGTTTTTAAGAGTAGAGCCACAGGGCAATCTTTATTGTACCGGGGGACCCTGTGAGCACAGTTTACCCTCTGAGAAGTGAAAATAGACCGGCTAGCTTCAGAGCCACTGACTCCCACAGAGAGCATCAGCACCACAGGAACCCGTTCCCATCGATCTGTGTGGAGACCTCCATCAAGCTCCCAGTAGGACACTCCAGCAAAGTGAAAATAATCTACTGGCTACAAAGTGCAACTGGGGTGAACGCCTCGAATCGTTCTCCAATAAGCAGCAGACAGACAATTTATTAACAACTTTCTTGTTTTGAGGAGTAAAGCAAGTACACGTTCATCCAGCATTATAAGGAAGCACAGCAGGCTGCCAAAACAGCAAGACGGTAATTTGCAGCACAGAATCAATCCCTATAAATTGAGGACATGGAGAAAAAAAATCTCAAGTGAACCAAAACCATAACACTCCATGAATCATTGATAGATCTGTCTGGATGCATGCAGCATCCAGGTAATATAACAACACTGCCGGGGGGATAACAACAGAGGAATCTTCACTTACTTAGCTGATAGTCCTTCATTCAACACAAATCAAACACGACCATCATAAATTACAGACGCAAATACTGATGGAAACAGATGTGAATTTCAATGAAATTCATTTAATACTGCTACACACTTTCCTTTTATTCATCTACCACTCTGAGCTTTAAATAAATTAAATGAACATTACTTAAATCTTTATGTTCTGAAGTAAAGAGGATAATGTTCTTTCAGAGTCAGCTGCTACATACTGATCAAAAACAGTTAGCTCATGCAGAAGGGAATTTGTCCTTCTGAGGGAAAATGCTGTTGTATGACTTTTTGGAGTTCATGATTTCACACCAAATCTCTTCCTATAGAGTTACTGTAGCCCATGAGGTTATTTTTTACATTTTCTTGGATTAGTATGACTACTGCTCCTGCAATGTATTTACCCACAGACTACGTTACGGTATCAAGAAGAGTCTGCCATGCTGCCAGTGTGAAGCTGTACACAAAGCAGGCTCACAAAGACAACTCATGTTTTTTAATGCATCCCTAACTTCTGTCTTTTTCCTTGCATCACACTTTTTCTTTAACCTTGCATCTAAAAACACTTTATTTATTGATCTAAATGTTTTAGGGAATTTGACGGGGAAATGAAGATAACTGATGTAAAGTTTTGCCTGAAACAACAGCTCTGTATCTTTAAGAAATCCCGCCCTTACAAGCACACTTTCTTCTGATTGGCCAGAACTCAGTGTTTGAGGCACACTAACTACCCTGTGGCCATGTTACGGAGTTGTCAGCCAAGAGTAAACTTCACTTTTTCGATTTGATATGAATTGAATGAATCTGCCGCTCTTGTCCTTTGTAAAAAAGTAAACACTGATCTTTCCTTCACAGCCAAAGAAACACTTCCTCCAAGACATTGTTGACCTACTTGACAAGCAGAGCCGTTGAGTGGATGAGTGTGTCCTCAAACTTTGCCAGGGGCAGGAAGTTCTGCTATGTCTCGGGCAGATGCCCAAATACAGAGTTCCTCCACTTTGTGACATCACAAAGGGAAGTGTCTGGAGGAGTCTGTTTGAAAGCAAGTGTTCACAGCAGCCTGCAGTCTGAGACATCCAGCATTGTAACATTGTATATATGTCCTAAAATGTGAAACAGTATAATACCCCCTCTTTAAGCAGAGTGAAAGTAGACATGGGATCAATTTGCTTCAGATTAATCCGCTGTCTGCCTTCACTCCACCATGAAACTCCAGTGAAGCAGCATCTAATCAATAACCCAATAATCAATATCCTGTGCGAGAGTGTGTTGTCATGTAAAAATAATTGGTGAATAATAAGCATGCCAATGGTCGCAGGTTTACCAAGTTCACTGTCTTAGTGCTTTGTAGTTAGTGCTAATTTTCTAATTAGCACCAACTACAAAGCATATCTGAGGCTAACGGTAAAGTACTTGATAGCAAACCAAAGTACTCATATATATACTGATGATCAGCTATAGGTTCATAGTTTTCATGAAAGATCTGTACCCTATACCCTGACAATAACCCTAACACGTCACTTAAAAATGTCAGCCTGATGTTGGCGCTGCAGGAAAAATTAGTGAGACTCTGGAGGTCAGTTTGATCTTCAATATTTAACAATATATTTTTTTGGATTCTTGGATTTTGGATATTTTAGTTTGGATTCAAATATGTAGCAATGCACATATATTCTGTTGTGTCTGAGGAGTTTCTGAGATCCAATGCAATTTTGATTGTCAACAAATCATTGAGTATTTTTAAATTTTTTCATTGACAAATAAATGTCCCCATAAAAACAGTAGAAGAATTTCTGTGACAATTGCAGAGTAATAGTGACAGACATATTGGGTAGCTGTGGCCAAGTGGTAGAGTCGGTCGTCTCTCAATCGGAAGGTTGGTGTTTCAATCCCCAGCTCCCTCAGTGTTCCCTCAGTCTACATGTTGAAGTGTCCTAGGGCAAGACACTGAACCCCAAATTGCTCCTGGGGGCATAGCCATCAGTGTGTGAATGTGATGACTGATTGACAGTTGGGCACTTTACGTAGCCATCAGCGTATGAATGTGTGTGTGAAGGGGTGAATGTGACATGTAGTGTAAAAGCAGCTTTGAGTGGTCGCAAAGACTAGAAAAGCGCTATATTCCCAAATATATGGGGACATATTCCCATTTACCATATTGGTGTTATCTCGTTGTCATGTTTCAATGCTATGAGCACAAATTCACTGTATTTGGGTCAAATTGCTCAAAAGTATCTGCACTGCTTCATACCTAGGGGACTGTAAGTGAGTTCTTGCAACTTTTGGGAACTCACCCTGGGAGAATTACCATATGTTTCAGCATTAATGCCTGGAAGCAAAATATTTCTCAATAAGAGGACTGTAGAAGATTTAATGATGCACTGTTTCAGAACCGGATGCTGTCTCATTTATGTAAAGTAAACTGTGATGATCAGAGAAATGTGCTCTTCCATAAAAACTTGCTCAATTTATTTTGCTTCAGTGACTGCAAAGGGTTGCGAAACTGCAAACCTTCCATCTGTGAAGAAAACAAACACCAAATTGTTCTTTTATTCTGGAGATATATTCCTGCCTTTACAACGTAAACACTATAAAAGCATGATATGAGCTATTTAACGGTATATTCACCTGTTATGAACTCAGTGTCATGCATTATGAGGAGCAAATCATCTGGATTTAAAATATGCTCAATCATTTTATCGACTGCTGCCTAAGAACATAAGTCATGAAATCCTCTGTCCTTGATGTTTTGGAGATTTACATAATCCATCTTAAATAAAGGGTAACCCGGGGTATTACTACCCAGTGTCAGCAAGGAAATTCAGATGAATTTGTGGCCTTATTGACCTTCCTGCCGGTTGTGCTTTTTGATGTTTGAATGAGAGCCTGAACGAAGGACACTAACACAGCTGGAGAAATTCTTACTTTGGGAATGAAGAGGCTCTACAGCCTGCCAGGCAAAGCTGAGGGGAAAATTGCCCTCATCCATAGTGGCATGGGACATACAGCTCTGCAATCAGTCCTTGTCAAGACGGAACATAGATGGGCGATCTGTGTGTTCCCCTAAACCGAGCAGCACTGTAGCCTGCACCATCTTCATTTTCACACACTTAAACTCACAACAATCAGTGTCCACACGCTTCACATCATCAGAACTCCAAACAATCCCTGTCAAGATTACAGGGTGTGTTATCACCCACAGGATGACAGCTGAGCAGAAGGAAAGTGCAGCTTTCAGCAGCCTCTGGCCTGTGTGGAGTATGAGACAAATCACAGAGCACATCTGTTGTATGCAAATGGACCCTTGAAAACATTTCAATACCCTAACCCTAATATGCACCATATTATGTCCTTGCTTGAGCCAAATATGGTTCTTATATCACATGTAAATCATACATCAAATGCTTCCATGGAACCAGATTGTTTGGTAGAGGTCATTCACACCTAAACAGCTATTTATTTTCTAGAATACATGAATACAAAGCCAAATGCAACATGAACAAATGCAGAGAGTTTAAGGAGAACACAAACACAACATGTTTGTCTGAAAGAATAAATAACTGTATAATAATAATCTCCAAATGGAAGTGGTTGTTTACGTACCTTGTTGTCTTCCACTATATCATTTATAAGAGGCCTTAATGGCTTCTTTGAATAGGTTGATTCATAATGCACTCTGTTAGTGGACTCTGGATATAATGTACGAGTGCGAGTGAAGAAATCCTGCATAAGGATGTGCTGTAAGTGGCAGTTGCCTCAAGCGTAATGGAAACTGTGAGCAGCACAATAGATTCAACAAAGACACGGCATCTGACTCATCTTTACAAAGAAGCTTCTTTACAGAGGACAGGTGACTAATTTATCTCTGGGGATGGCACCCACTTGTATAGCACAACAAAACTGAAGCATTTCACTCTACTATTTAAATAATGCACTGACTAATCTCAACAATGGTGCTTGGTGCCAGAAGGTAAAAAGGAAAAAGAAATATAGCGGGGTGGGAGAGGTGGCTAACATTGTAGGAAAAAACTGGAATTCCAGGAAAGCAGCTGTAAAAGTTTGGGACAATTTTCATTTACAAGAAAAAAAACTGGATAATTTATGATTTGAAAGTGAATTTTTTTTTTCCAAGAAGTAAGATAACAACACCATTTTACAAAGAAGTTATCTTCACATTTGGAAAATTAATCCAACATTTTTGTTGGTGATTAACTACCTCGTTGTTCCTAGTAACATCATTTATAATATAATAAACTTCTATAAAGACCATGTCAGAATTAATTTGTTACTATATATCACATTAAAGTAATAATCTTAACGATTTTCATTTAAATAAATGTCTGTTAAGTCACTATCTATCTATCGCCGAATGAGTTAACACAATGGTGACTGAGCCTATGGCCCACTGATGAAAGTCTTTGCATTTGCAGTATTACAGACTGGGTGTCTGTGGCGACTTTGTTGGAAAAAATCACAAGCAGCACCCAGTTAGTGACGCATTTTCCATCAGCCAGCAGTGGTTGGTCTGCCAGAGAGGGTAGGTGGAGCTAAGCGGCTGCTTTTCCTGTCTCTGCAAGTGTTGCGAGTAAACAGTAATCTACTATGGCTGAACAAAAAAGAAAAGATGGATGACTACAGATACAACTTCAAAAATAAGTGAAAAGAAAAAGAAATAAACTCGACCCTCAGATGAAGGCAAACAGTCTAAAAAGGAAAGCGACCGTCAGCGAGGAAAATCAAGAGTTACAACCGGAGCCAACAGAGGACGTCACACTTGCAACACTGTTTGGAATTCTGGGACTTGTGCTCCCACATTTATTGTTTATGAGGGTGCCGCCAAAGAGAACGAAACTGAAATCTTCGACCACTTTAAAGTTACTTACTCATGTTAACAGTGGATCAAAGTACGATATAGTTTCTCAAAGGATTCCCTTAAAGTGAGAAAGATGATTGTTATGTAGCATTGCTGCTTACCTCATCTCTTTACAGTGGTTTTTTTTCAGCATTTTAGCTCAATGTTTTTGTTCTCCAGGGATTTGTCTCATCTGCAGAAAAAAAATGTATGTATTTTAATAAAGCTTTAAAACACTGAGACTAAAGGTTTGTTTTAAAAAGAATCTTTGTACATATTTATATTTCTGTGAACTTTAAAAACAAAAAAATCTTTAACTTTCCCATTGTGCTATCATCGTCTTTATCATTATCAGGACTTTTTGAGTCATTTCCAAAAATCCAAAAAGCTTATTGTTGTGACATCTTTGTCTTTTGTGTTCAGTAGTCTGACTGAAAGGTTTTTGTTCTTTTCTTCTTCCTCTGAATTCATGAACATTTTTAATGACACTTGTTGAATGTTAAATGGTGTCTGTTTACCAGGGGCGGACAGTAGCAAAGTAGCCTAAATTTACTTGAGTACTGTACTTAAGTAAATTTTTTGAGTGTCTGTACTTGAGTATTATTTTTGGGGGAAACTTGTTACTTTTACTCCACTACATTTGAAAAACAAATATGCTTTTGACTCCACTACATTTCTATGAATGTTCTTGTTACTACTTTTGCTCTTAAAGTCGAGGTTACAATATAGGCCAAAAAAAATACAGAAAATCCATTTCTTCGTATTCTTATATCAAAATCCGATCATTTGTCTTCCTGTAAAAAAAAATATCCTGTGTGCTTACGTAAGCTGGAACCAACCAATTTCAACCAATTAATCTGCAACATTTAGCCGCAGAGCACCAAGAATGCTCGGTCAGTTAGCTAGCTACTGCGCTGTGGAGAACGTCTGTCTACGCCCACTTCTCAACGATCAAATCAAATCCCTCTAATGATATGTCCCGCCTGCACGTCCTGTTTCACTTGGAAATACGTCACGATACGGAAGCTAGATACTATCGAAATGCCGTTTCAGCTCGACTTTAAGTCAGCTAATGATTTTTTCTTTCTTTTCTAAAATCCAAAAGGCAATAAACTTTTTTGTGTAGTTCTGCGTGTGGTTTGTCCAAGTGTTGTTGCCATACCTGTACCTCACGTGTCTCCATGGTTGAACGTAGAGCAAACGCAGAGCAAACTCCATTTAGTGATTCATTTAGTGATGATCAGGGGTGCCCAATCCTGCTCCTGGAGAGCTACCTTGTTTTAGGTTTCTCTGTACTTGAACACAGCTGATTTGAATGATCTGCTCATTATCAACTGAAGCTTCTCAGGAGATTGATAATGAGCAAAACATTCGAATCAGGTGTGGAGCACGGAGAAACCTAAAACATGCAGGAAGGTAGCTCTCCAGGAGCAGGATTGGGCACCCCTGATGTAGATAATGATGGCCACGGCAGAGAAGGATGATGATTTCTCTGTTTCGTTCTATTTGGCGGCACCTAATGGCGATGAAAAGCAATTGCGGGCACATATGTCACATGGTTTTGACTCTGATTATGAGATGTCCACGGTTGGCTCCAGTTGTAACTCTTGATTTTCCTCGCTGACGGTCCCTTTCCTTTTTAGACTGTTTGCTTCATCTGAGCGTCCAATTTGTTTCTTTTCCTTTGGATGTTCAATTATTTTTGAGATTGTATCTGTAGTCATCCATCTTTTCTTTGTTTGTTCAGCCATAGTAGATTACTGTTTACTCGCAACACTTGCAGAGACCGGAAAAGCAGCCGCTTAGCTCCGCCTGCCCTCTCTGGCAGACCAACCACTGCTGGGTGATGGAAAACGCGTCACTAACTGGGCGCTGCTTGTGATTTTTTCTGCGAAAATCGCACAAGACACCCAGTCTGTAATACTGCAGAGATTATTACATTAAACATAATTCAATCACTTCATATTTCTGTAAACTTCAAAACCCAAAAACCTTTAACTTGCTTTTCCCACTGCGCTCTCATCTTTGTCATTATCAGGACTTTTAGTCATTTCCCAAAATCCAAAAGCTCGTTGTTCTGACATCTTTGTCTTTTGTGTTCAGTCGTCTGACTGATGTGAGAGTCTGAAGGTTTTTGTTCTTTTCTTCTTCCTCTGAATTCATGAACATTTTAATGACTCTTGTTGAAATGACATCTGTTTACCTTCACATTCAGTTGTATTGGACCTTTATTAAAGATGACATGTAAGCCTTTAAACATTCACGGATAAACTGATGAAAGTTCAAACTGCAACTGCCTGTAAAATCTGCAATCCATTTTTAGTCCTGAAATATATTTTTCATTTAATTATTGTTTGTTACAAATAAATCCTCCATTAGAAAGCAATTATGTTTTTGTCTGCCGTTTAATACGGCCTATAAGTGCTGCTCAGCCTGATTACACTTCATTAGTCTGGGTTTCAGGAGGAGTTTTGAGGATGTTTTGGTGACAATCTTCGTGCTTTTTCAGAGGAGTTTCTTTTTCTCTGGGAAGGAGAAAAGGAAAGACTGAATTCCTAATGTGTTTAAACATTTATTAGACATGAATTATAGTGGATTTGAGTTATTGATCAAAAATGTCAATAACAAAATGATCTCAGTTCTGAAGAATCCAATATCAGTAATAAACTCGACTGTCTACTGTATTTCCAAACATATACCAGAGGATTTCTTCCATCTTTTAAGCTGTCTTTGGTCTCCTGGCAACCTGAGCGTCTCGGCATCGTGACAGAGTCAGGTATATGTGCGCCCGGCTGCATGCTGCGGGTGCCTTTCTCCCTCCAAGCAGAGTCGTGGTGGTGAGAACACCTCGTGCTCACCACATGCTGTCAAGTGTCGCATTCAGTGCAATTAGTCAGTGGAATAACTAGAGCCAACTTGCAGGGTCAAACTGGTATGTATGCTTTAGAGGGGGCTCTTGGTGACCAAGATAGCCCCCTCAAGACAGCTGGGCTAAAGTGCTAACAGTATCACAGCTGGGCTCCAGGCTCAGACCGCTGGCCATTTTTTCTCTTGCTCACACAGTTTATGGAGGTATGATGATGATGAGCATCTGAACTCAGATTAGCACCAGATGTTCCCTAAAATTAGAGATTAAAATCGATAAAGCACAGTCAGGTGAGGCCCCGAATTCTAAAGTTACAGAATTGTAAATCTTTCATGGGTAAGTGGGTGATCTTAGATTTAAAGTGCAGGATGAAGCCTTTTTCATGCTGCAACTGCTCCTTTTATTACCATAACTACTACTGCTGACACCACAGCCATTACTGCTACTACAACAGCTATTAGATTCTTTTTCTGACAGTGGGTTGACGCTGTATCTTTCTGCCATCGTATCTGCGTGACATACATTAAGAAACAAGAGTTCTGATTTCCACTACTGCTGCTGACGCTATTATTACTGGACTCAAGAGTCTCGTTCGGCCTAAAAGCAGGCTGACATTTTGAATAATTTGTGCTGCAACATTACCACACTTACAAAAACAAGACAACCACATTCACTCCCAACTTAAACTGCTAATACCAGTATTATTGCTGCTATTACAATCACTACTACTTCTACAGCAACTACTACTAATACCGCTACTACTTTATTCGTATTACAACACCTGCTTTTTCTACAGCCACTATTTCTATTACTTTTGCTACAACTAAAACCGTTACTACTACTACAATCATTTCTACAAATGCAGTTTCTACTAAAGTCAGTCAAACTGCTTCTAATAATAACATTACTATGACAACTGCTGAGAGTAAATTCTGTTATCACACCGTATACAGCCACGAACACTCTTACTACTTTTACCACTACTACTTCTATGTGGATATTAACCACTGGTGCTGCCTCTAACATTGCCGGAACTTACATTGCAGTTCTTAATACTTTCCTTAGTGGAAAAAAACAACTATGACGACCCTGAAGAGATCAGTCCAGCAGAACTCAGATGAGCCTTTGAATCCACTTTCCTTTTAATTTTTTCTAAACTAAGAACATTTCATTTTGCAGAAATAACATATAACTTTTCATTCTTACTCAGGATAATTATGATAATTGGAAAAAGTGCAGAGCAGGATGCAATATTGAAGACAGAGTTTGAGAGTCTAAGGTTACAGTGGAATCAACAAATCTCCATGTATACTGTGTGCACACATGGGTGATAAAATAAAGCAAAAGCAAACATAAAGAAATCTGCTAACACCTTAAAATAAGGGCCCAAAATTCTACTTATGTAATGCTTAACTACTGCATGATTCATTAATATTTAGTGCAGGATTTAATGCAGGATATAACATGAATGTGAGTTGCTCGCCAGCAACAAATGATCAAGTCACTCTGACTTCATGTGATTAGTTCAAAGTTAGTAGATCATCGGTTAGGGAGGGTTAATTACTTCATACGTTCATATTTGATTTGATATAATTATAGCTCCGTTTCATTTACATGCAAGTGTGTACATGTGTCTGCTCAGCCTCTCTGAAAGTAGACCAATACTCTCATAAAAATGTTTAAGATTTAATCCATCTGGTCATCAGATGTAAACGTGAATGTAATAAACAATAATGCATAAATACAGGTGCTTAAAATACTTTTATGTAAGTGAAATCCTGCTTACTTCTTGCATTAGGATAAATAATATAATCAATTATATCATATTAAAAATGATCTTGAGAATAAAGCACAGCTCTTCATATTTGCAGTGAGCAGTGAGTGTGATGAGTGTGTTTGTCTCTCCGCACAGACGTTACAGCTCCGTGCTGAGCTGTAATGTTACATTTGTCCTGGTGATTTATTCTGCTGTAAATGTACACACACAGCAGTGAGCGTGCCAGCGCGTGCTCACACATATCTTAATAGACATCTTTGTACCATTTTTACTCTCCCACATGATGACACTAAATTGAATTAGTTTCCACAAACAGCTCATGGTTGACACAGTCCAAATTGTTTCCTTATCTTTGCAGCGCAGTTTCATTTTGCACAAAGGTACTTTCTATCTTCACTTTAAATGTTTCAAATAGTAATTTGAAAATCTATTGAAACAGTGCAGAAAAACTATCAAGTTTCATTATTTCTAAGAAGAACTTCTCCTTCTAAGCAGGTGAGAGTACGAGCTTGATGCTGAGTATATTTCAGCTCAGTCTTTCAGGTCTTCAATCATTGAGTGAACTCATCAGATCAAAACTTTGCTGCCTAAAGACAGGGATGGTTGGGTCAAATATTACCGGCAATAATATTAACTTTCTCAGAGTGCCAGATAAAATAGCTGCGCCTTATGAATTCTGGGGAGATGGGAAAATTACAAAAAAAAAGGTATAAAGTGACATCAAGACACTTTCCTATGATTGTCTTAACTTCATGGTCTAATGCGTCCATCCGAGTGCTGAACTCATCGTACCAGCAAGAAGACCACCAGAGACTGCTGTTTGATCTCAACTGCACTTTTCCATACATTTGCATTATAGTAACTTTTAACTGAGACACACAGTTGTCCTCTGTTCAAGTATGCAAAGTTGCTCATTTCATACAACGGCCGCCTCATACACGGTCAGGACAAATGAAAGTATAAGCCCCTTCTCTACCTCTGTAACCTTCAACAAAACTTGTATCCAAGTCCAAACCGGTGCTTTTCTACTCCCAGCTCTTGTCAGCCTCCACCTCATTTATTTCTGCTGATGGTTTGTCTTTTAAAATCAGTCAGTACAGATTGTTTGTCAAAGCAGACTACTGAACCCAGCTGGGCATTATTTATTTATATACCTTTCTTTTTTTTCACCAAATGTTTCTCACGCAGGTGGAAATTGTGCATTTATTGGGGCCTATTTTCAAGTGCGGATGCACACATAATTTGTGCTCTGAAGTCAGTATTTACCCAGAAAAGGGAAGAACTCCGTCACACTGTTCTACAATGTTTTAATGAAGTGTTATCTCAGGGAATTTTGTGGATTATTGATTGAATGTATTTATTTATTCTTTGTTTTTAGACAACGATGGAGCTGTAATGCACACAGGAAGAAGATATATCAGGCTTTGGAAACACAGATGTTCATGTTGGTTTATGGCTTAGAAAGTGTGAGAAAGCATAGAATATCAAATATCCTTTCACATAAAATATATTTTTTTGATCCTAGGGAAAATGTGTTTACATCACAGCAGTAAAAGTATTTTCAAAATGTATCCATATAAACTGTGCTATGCAGAGTGTGTGTGCTGTGCTGTTGTTTTTACATGATTGTCAAATCTGCAACTGTGAAAAAAGTTTCCTTCAGAACTCCCTCTTCTGTTATTTGCCAGAATTAATGCATTTAGACAGCTAATGTACTATTATAACACAATAAAGTCAATTATAACATGACAGTTCAACTGAAAGTTTGTAACCTACAGTTTGACCTCAAACAGATTTAAGTATAAAGTATAAAGCATAATATCTATTTTTGAGGGGGTTTTGTATGTAAGTGGAAGCGGACTTATAATTATAATCTTAAGACTTATAATCAATGAAACAGGTTTCTATTTATAAGAAGGAAAAATCATTTGTTTTGCCAGAGTCGTTTCCTCTTCCTTTTCTTTTTTACAGTCTGTTAAACCTGTATAAATACATTTATACTGCAATGAAAAAAAATCTGCCCTGTCCAACTTTAATCCAAACAGCTGTATGCCTGCGTTTTGTATTAAAGTCTGCGTGTCCCCTGAGCAGTTCTTTTTCATGTTAAGAGTATGATAACGCATAAAAGCTCCCTGTTTCCTACAGAGGAGACTCGGGCCTGCAGTAGATGTAACCACTTCACACAACATGAATATTACAATGGCTCTCGTTGCAGTAGCCTGGAAACAACAGTGGATCCGCCTTCAGCGCTCTGTGCAGCCGTCCCTTTTAAGTGTTGCCTGGCAAACTGGAGGAGGACAGGCCTGGTGCATTAGTTTCCCCCCAGCTAAAAGTCCTCATCCTGAACAACACTATCTGACTCCCATAATGGAAGCGTCTCTGTGACCTCTACGGGAAGGGAAAGTTAATTTCCAAATATTCGGTCTGAAGCTTAATCTCAGCTCGTGCTTGCTGATTGAAAAGTGGAATTTTATGTGAAGTGAAACTTGTTTTAGAGCCGAGCATATTTGAACTAATTCAATTAACTCCGACTCAATTCACTTTATTCAGCATTGTGGTGATTAAAATGCAGAATGATCGTGGAGCGTAAACACAGACAAACTCAGAGCAGCCCTTCTTCACAGCGTGAAATAAAGCTTTGTGACGCAAATGCATCATCGTAAGAAGCGTCAAAGTGATGTAATCTTTGTTGTCCTTACGAAAGGATCATATGAAATAAATAATTAAATGAAAACTGTCCTTAAAGGCGGGCTGATTTTAGTTTCATGACAACCAGCTTTCAGTCACCTGTTGTTGTAAAGTAGCGTACTATAGACCACACACCACTTATTTGCGGCGAGTATGTCAAAAAAGTATCTATATATCTGACCTTTAAGGAACAAATACTCAAATACTGTGTTTAATGTAAAAAATGAACCAGGGTCAGTTTTAGTGACGTCAAGTTTCAGAGGCTGAACTCTCGTCCTGCCTGCTGCTGGACTCAGAGGAGCTGTCCTTTCAGCACCACAGCACAAAAACCTGCTGCTTCTCTGACAGATGCTCCGTATCAGTCCCGTTCACGGAGCCTCATTATCCTCCTGCGCCGCTCCATGTCCTCTCTCTACAGGATTTTCAAAATAAACCTCGGCGTGACCAACCCATAAACTCCTCACACTCTGTCATACTTTGAACTGCGTCTCTGTGACGCACCGTCAAAGTTGAATGATGATGTTTACTGTAGCTGCACCGGAGGAAGCGATGTGTATGTTTTAACTGTCTTCTGAGTGCGCCACGTCTTCACTAGTGTTGTATCCCCCAAATATAAATTACATATCCTCATGTTATTTGATTGTGATGACACACAGCTCCATCCACGCGGCACAGCTCCCTTTGGAGAGAGTACTGCAACGTGTTGCTTAAAAACTTTACCATAAGACTTGTTGTGCAATCTGAATGTCTGAGAACAGATTGTCTGTAAAGACATGTTGCTTTGCGTAATTGCTGCCCTCAGGTCGTTTTATTGCCTTGGAAATGTTTTTTATGTCCTTTTGCGCAATAGTGATAACACACTGACACTACGCATCTCTAATGACTATTGGGGCTCGTCAATGCCGGTTTCTAAGACTGGGAATCACCAAAAGGGATTAAAACTTACCTATGGTGGTAATAACCGTGATGGCAAAGTAAAATGACCCTGCGAATTTCCACTGCACCCCGGCTCTGTGGGGCTCAGCCTCCATGATGATGGTCTCCAGTTTGCGGTAATCATCCTCGCTGATGTTGTATTTCCCCTGGAGACGCTTCTCCTCAGCTTCCAGCTGCTCCTTTTCCCGCATCTCGAAGTCGGACTCCAGGGCGTCAAAGACGGCGGCCCCGACCAGCAGGTATGTAAACGTGCAAATGATCAGGGACAAGGTCCGCACGTTTTGCCGCTTCATGGCCAACAGGAACCGGCGACCGAGGGGCTCATGTCCCCTCGGATTCCCCGGGAAGGCGCAGCGAGCGTGGGGAAAGCCGTGTAGGCAGCGCCTGGAGGCGGAGGCGCAGAAAGGTGCGCTCCGGTGACTGTGTCCGCGATGGACGCAGGAGTCGGAGCAGCGGTGGAAACCCCCCGCCTTGTGGTTATCCCGGTTACAGAAACCCAGATCCTGCTCCTGGTTTGCGGAGAGACACAAGAGACTACTCGATCGCCTGGACCAGGAGTCCTGCAGCCGAAAGACCCTGCGCAAGACCTGCCCAAACCAAGTCCTCCCGGTGCGCAGTGCCATCAACAAGCTGCTCCCAAGATCGCCTGTTGGTCTCTTTTCCCCACAAGTGAAATAAACTGATGTGAATATATTCTTCCAACCAAGTCAATGATCGTTTACAGGTCCTTTTTTCTGTCCGACTTTGATGCTCCACTCTCACTATATTTGTAATGTGGATTAAAATGTCCTAAAACTGATCATCTTCCCGCATGTCTCGAAGTTTCAGCTAAACACCAACCTGTTCATTGTAATCTCATCGGCATGCGGGCTATTTTTAGCAGCCATTTCCCATGTAGAAAAAAAATCCTGTTTCTGCGAAATCCTTATATCTTCCTCGCAAACAGCAGATGACATCCTCATCCTTATCAGAAATGTGCTGAGTCGTCAAAAAGGCGGGAGGGTCACAGAGTATCGCAGAGAATCAGCAAGTTGGGAAATATTACACACAGAGTGCGCAGATCATCACAGCCAACATTTTCACAGCCTCGTTTCCCTTTTTCAGCGGCTTTGTTGCTGGATCCACTTACCACTTGTTAGAGGAATAAAACAATATTCCAAGCACGCAACAAATCGTCGCCGACAACAGGTTCCACAGCGGATAACACTTTATCCAAATGCATATCTCTTTTTTGGGGTGTGTAAACGAGAAAGAGCATGAAAAAAAGATACTTTAGAGCAGAATCAAACACATTTCATGAGAGGTTACAGCGCGCTCCGTGACCGCAGTGGCACTCAAGCTCCGTTGCGCACATCCTACCCTCCTCTCCTCCTCTCCCGCACTGTCCGCTCATCACTTTCAGCTGATTTTTAGGGGGTAAATGTGGAAAAGAGAGTGCATGTGTTTTCCCTCGTTGTGCGGGGGTCTCGTAGTTAACCATGCGTGTCACGAGCTGCTCATATTCTGAAGGCTCCACATTTTATGTCTCCACACACTCCAGACTCTAATCGGTGGGCGTTGCTCCTCCTGTCTCTCTGTTTCTCTTATTCCAAGTGTCACGAATCATCCCATATTCTGGCTTCAGAATCTAAATGATCCTGGAAGCTTTCTCTCCGGGAAAAATCTGCTGGGGCAGAAACTGACAGCTGCTTCCCCCCCTCGTCTGCACACCACGCGACCCCTCCCACGGTGACCCCTCCTACTCATTATATGGATAGAGAGGGTTTACTTAGACTCAGATGGTCACATTTTTCACACCCCGACAGCAGCGGGACATCAGCGCTCATATCCACACCGGCTGCTGCTGCTGCTGCTGTTGCTGCTGCGCTGTCCAAGGTGCTGAAGTCTGAGTGACTGATGCTCTGCTGCGCGCGATACTATCCAAGTTATTGGGCACAAGTTACGCTTGAAAGCACAGAGCCACATGTCTGCAACAAAGAGAAATACAGCTAGTTTTATAGGCAGTCCAACCTGAATAACATAGCTGGATTAGCACCTACGCAGGTAGCTGCTCCGGACCTTGAAATGGCACAGCGGCTCCAGGTTCTCCATAGGGCAGGTAACTTGTAGAAAGTGGAGCATTTGCAAAAAAAAAATGTTTTTAAAAATATATTTAGAAATAAAATACAACACAAGCTAATTAAGGTAATAACTTATAATTACTTTATCTAAAGCCCCCTGGAACCAAGTTTTTAGGCCTTTTTCAGTTGACCTGAAACAAGTCATTTATTGTCTTTTTTGCATTGTAGGATTTTGGATTTCAGGCTTTTTGAAAGGCTGTTTTGGGGCGAAGGTTATTTTCACAGATTAAACAAAAACTTTTCAAGAAAACTTTTTTTCCTCACCTGCTTCACAGATAATAAAAGATATTTTCTCTGATTTTTACTAAAATCAAAGAAATAGACCAGGACAGACCTCCTACCTCCACTTAGACACATAGCCTTTAATTGCATCAGTGCCTTGGAAACAGATAGTAGTACTAAAGTCTGATATGAAGAGGAAGAGTTTGTGACATCTCATGAGGTTATATTTGGGTTATTTAACTTAGGTTTTCCTATTGGGGGACATTCCTTGTAAATTGTATCTTGACTAAGAGTATCAAGGTCAGGAAAAGAAAGAAATTGGAAGAAGAGTGGAAGAAGACTTCAATGATTTAGCATTTTGAGAATAAAGTCAAAATATTGAGAATGAAGTCGAACCTTTAGTATTGCTTTCTCTTGCACTAGGCACAAATACTAAAAGCTTTAATTTATTTTTTAACATTTAGACTTTGTAAAATTGCAAACTAAAAATTATGATGAAAATTATTCTCCAGAAGAATCTTGATCAACTTCCACATCACTAATGTTGTGCTTGTTTTTATACACACTGATGTCATTTCCACTTGCGTAAGCTTTTAGCGGTTTGTCACAAAGAACTTTTGAGTTTACTTTTTCCTGTCTGACTAATTTTAGGTTTGAAATGAAACACCGCAAATTGTCAGTGTTCTCCATGAAAACCCACTCGTGCACAAATATAAACACAAACAGGAAACAAGCTCGTCTCAGTGAGAAGTTGAGTGCATGCAGTCGCCAACAGACCAACCGCAGCGTTTCACAAATACAGCCATTAAAGAGTGAAAGCAGCTCCACTGATCAGCAGCGTCTGGATCTGATGTCGCTCTATATTTAGCTCCATTTCTCACACCTCAAGTTCCCGCTCAGCCCTCCTCCAAAACTCCTAATGCATTTCTGCAGAGGCTCAGAGAGAAAAGTTTAATAATGGCAACAGCTTAGATTAGTCTCCATGGTAATGACACGAAACTTACAGCGTGATCTCGCTGTTCGACACACAGGCCTGCTCAGACACACAGACGTCTGCATGAGGGCTGCATGATGGCACAATTTCTTTAGATCAAACTGACACATGAAGCTTAAAGACAGACAGCTGAGTCCTTCTCTGTTTGGTTTGCATTCACCCAAACAGAGAACGCTAGCCTGGAGATAAATCTTTGTCTTTGAATTGATCTGTGCTGTGTGTTGTGCAGCTAAAGGTCACACGTCGTCCCTTCATTGCTCCACAGCAAACACTATGAATCAACAAAATCAATACATGCAGAGAATATAGCAGTCTTCACTATAATGATTCCAACAAATACAACATTAACACAGTTGGTACTTTAAATAAGAGTCTATATTTAATGATAACAGACATAACTGAACATAACTGCATGCTTCATATTGTTTAAACAAGCTTTCTTGTGGTCCATGACGGTCATTCGTCTCTTCTCACCGTCCAGTTTCGGAGCGCTTGGAGCCCATTATGAGCTGGATGTTGTCGCTAATGCAGCTGCAGGAGCAATTATGCAACCATAGGAAGCTCGCATGATGCAGGTGCCATTGAATCAGTGATATAATCAGCTGTTGAGTGGTTCCTTGAAAACAGTCAATGCATATTACAGCACTCACAAAAACAGACGTGGAAGTAATCGTCTCTGTATTCTGCAGATGTTGAGATATTCAGAAGAAGAAGAATTGCTTCATTAATCCTCTTGGTGTAAATTCAGTGTTTCAGTCCATTATGTTTGCACACACACACACACACACACACACACACACACACACACACACACAAAGGCTCATACATATATCAATGCACACATTAGCAGTTACAATACAGCTTCTGTGCCTTGCTCAAGGATAGCACCTCTCCAGCAACCAGCCCACACTTGTGTACCATGTTCCATGTTGGCATTTGAACCCAGTGATTACATGCCTGTTATATATAATGGAAAAATAAGTGAAACTGGCTGAATTACACATAAATGTCCTGAGCAGAAAATAAAAGCAATCAGGGCTGAAAGTGTCACTGAGGACACAGAGGTCATGTTCTTGGATTGTGATGTCTTTTGGAAAGGTTTTTTCTACAAATACAGATAACTTACTTTAATTATATAAAGGATTTTCTTCACACATATATGTTGTCAGGGCTGCACGGTGGGTGCCGAGATAGTGCTGTCGTCTCACAGCAAGAAGGTTGCTGGTTCAAATCCTGGTGAGGATGAAAGGTCGTCAGTCTCTGTTGTCAGTCCTGTGATTGACAGGCGATCAGTCCAGGGTGCAACCCGCCTCTTGCTCAATGACAGCTGGGATAGGCTCCAGCCCCCAGCCACCCTGAACAAGACAAGCGGAAGGATGACGTTTAAGGAAACAAAAGAAAAAAAGCTTATTGCACCGGAACGACGGTTATGAGTGCTTAGAAACAGCTTAGAAACAGCCTGACATCATCATGGAAATACATGTTTACAAACAGTGTGTTACAATTAATCATTAAATGTGTCTCTTTATTTTGTTGAAACTGTGAAACAACAGGTGGTTCTTCTAAAACTGGTTAGCTAGACTGTGCTAACCAAAAAAACAAAAAACAAGTGGTCGCAGTTTCAGCACCCACGCTTTGGAACAATCTCCCCCTGAATCTGTGACTGCATGGAAAACATCATCTTCTTTAATGTCAGGAGTTGTTGTGAGTGGTGTGTGGTTGATGGATGCTTTTGTGTTGGTATGTATATTTTTCATCTTCTAGCAAATGTATCTCTGAATGCTCTTTTAATGTTTTGCTTTTTCTTGTTCTCTGAAAGCGTTTTGTGCACTGCCATTAAAAAAGCTTCAAAGTTTTCCTTAATGACATCGTTCTGTCATCATCATATTCAGGTTAACTTGATGAAAAATGTGACGTGATGTGTTAAGATTTTTAAAAATGTTGGCTCTAACAGTTTTGGTGAAGAGGTTGCTGTTTCATTTGTTACATTGTGATGTGTTTTGCTACACTAAGCTAATTACAAAAAGAATAAAAAAGAATGAAAACTGAACATTTTAGAAACTCTTTTGGCGTCTAGTGAAAGATTTGTTTCAAATAAATGTATTTAAATATGCAAAACTTTCAGTTAAAATCTGAAATGATATTTGAAAAGCATCATATTGTCTTGGTTACATGTATTGACTGTTGAAACAGAATAACATGGCAGATGAGACCGATGATGCTCATGTGTAAATCAATGGAATATCATGAAAGGTCAGTGTTGATCATGACAATAACTGTAACACAAAATCCACCAGTTAGCATTTTGGGTAACTTTCAACTGCAACACATGGGCTGTGTTCGAAATGCCGTACTATATACTAAATGCTATATACTACATGTTATATACTGCATACTGCGTTCGGCAGTAGTATATAGTATGGAGGAGCTTTTCAAATTCATTTTGCAGTAAGCTACGTCAGGCGGAAGTAAACAATAACTGCCGCTTCTTTAGCTATGGTGAACCCTTCTGCTGGAATGCTGCTGCTGTCCGTCATTTCAACTGCCGCTGTGACGTTCCAGCGCTTTGCATTGTGAGATACAGTAGGGGAGGTAGACTGGTCCGACGCATACCAGAGATTTTTTTCCGAATCAGTACGACATCCGGGCATTTTTGGCATACTGCACATTTTGCTTTTGTTTGCATACTGCACTTTGGCCAAATCAGTGCTAGAGTAGTATGGCATTTCGAACACAGCAATGATTGCTTGCTTACAAAACAGCAACAAAAACAGCTCCTGCCTACTTGAACGCACTCTTCCAGGTCTACACTCCATCCCGCCCACTAGGCTCTGCCAATGAAAGGCGCCTGGTACTCCCAACACAAAAGGGCCCTAAGTCTCTATCTAGACTCTTCTCCTCAGTCGTCCCCCGGTGGTGGAACGAGCTACCAAACTCCATTCGGTCCGCAGAGTCCCTTTCACCTTTAAGAAGAAGCTAAAGACCCAGCTCTTTATGAACACCTCTGACCTTAATAATATTTATGCTATTGATGATGACGACATTGAGGATGTAGTTTATGCTTACTAGGATTTTCATGATGATGATTATACTGATCTTGCTGATGTTGCTGATGATGATTATTATTATAAAAAAAAAAAAAAAACACACCCTATACACCGCCTGTCGGCACCAGTGTCCGGTCACATTTGAAGCTGTGTGTTGGCTCTTACTGACTTCGTTCCCTCCTGTCTTGAACGTTGCTTGTGTTGTATAATCTCTCAGATGTACGTCGCTTTGGACAAAAGCGTCTGCTAAATGAAATTGTAACATTGTAACATTGTAACAATGGTCTTCATTCCCCCATTCAAAGTTCAACCACCTGTTACCACTTGTTGACAACAGAGCAAACTCCATCCACTAATGAAGACCATGAGAGGCAGCTGAAAGCACTACAATGAGCTCAGAAGTACAAGAACATCATTTTCTTTACTATGACATTTCCATTAACTTATAAATGAATAAATAAATTGCCTCCACACATAATGAAGCTTTGGTTTCAGCTGTTCAGGCTACACTTAGGTATAAAAACACATTTGTCCTTTTTAAGGATTTATTGTGATAAATATTCTGACATGGAAGGTTGATGTACAAGGTGAAAAGTCCTTTTTTCATTTCATGGGGACTTTAACTGGGAGCAAATCGTTACATAAGCTGCAGTCACATTCCAGCCTTCACTTTGGGTTTATTTCATATTTACCAGCTTGTGTGCCGTGGCAGATAGCGTATTAATTAAGTCGGAGAGTCACAGTGGATCAGTAAACACGCAGAGGATGAGGATTCCTGAGCTTTTCTCTGCCAGGTTTCCTCTCTGCAGAGCTGCAGGCGAGGGAGTGAAAAGAGCAGCACAGGTGTCAAATCGCTCGTCTTTCTTCAGCACACACCTTAATCCTCCCAGAGCCCCTCATCACTCCACTCCTGACATCATTTACATGTTAAGGTTGCATATATATTTATATATATATATATGAATGGACGTGACTTACTGCTCAATCCTGAAAGGGAAGAAAGGGATTGAATTGGACTGTGGCGTCTCTGAGGTTAATTTGCATGACTGTTTTCACGCAGAGAGAGACGCCGTTCTGTCTGCAGCAGAGCTCCGGGGGATTTCTTTGCCACTAAATGAAAAGCTCTCGTTTTCTCTCAAACAACTCATTTTCCTCTCTGTTGTAACAGCCTAATATCAGGGGGGGAGGAAATGCATCAGCACAGATTGATGCGTGATTGTTAGGCTGATTTCGATCAGAATTACAGGTTTGCTGCAAGGTAATGAAGGTGGGTGGCTAATAATGCGCTGCTGATTTTCTGATAAGAAACCTCATTTAAACTCAAGACGGGATGCTCAGTCTCTTTAGATGTCCTCACTTCTGGGGAGGTCAGCTTAACATTTGGGGAAATGTCTGGAACACACCGATGCTCCCAAAGTCATGCTGTGTCTCACACAAAGGCTTTCAATGTTTTAAGGTCGGTTACAGCTGAAGACCAAAACTTAACTTCAGGAGAAATAGTGTTCAAATATAACTAACCCTACATTCTAATGTTGTTCTTCTTCTGTGGCTCAGAAGGGAGCTTTGTCGTGTTTCAGAAATTAACCCCCGGTGATGTCATCAGTGCTCTGGCCCGAGCATAGAGACCAAATATGTATGAAGACATGTAGCCTTGAATGTACGATAAGACCTGAACACTGGACCCTCACATGGGGCCCACTGTTCCTGGCCCCGCTGGACCAACCATGAGACACTGGAATGAGTTCACATTTAAACAAAAAGCTTTGCTGGGCTTTTGTAAAGTATTATTAAACCTGGTTTAGAATTGTATATCACAGGATGTTACTTTAAAGGTTCCAAAGATGTCCCGTTTTCCAAACGTGGATTTTTATCTTCTCCTTGTAGGACCATAATACCAGTACCGTGCTTTTGCAACAAGTTCTCACTCCCAACTTTTTTAGCAGACCCACACTTCAAAATATGACAACCTAGACCTATTAGCCCTCTAGCGTCAGATTTGCGTGCGCAGGGCTCAGGTCTTTGAATGTGCAACGTTTGGTTAGACTTTCAGAATAGAGTATTTAAATATTTTCTGCACCTTGATTGTTGCTTTTACTGTCCTTGCTATTTTGTTTTCACATGAAAAGTGTCTTTGAGTACCTTTTAAAGCGATATATAAATAAAATGTATTATTATTATTATTAAAGTAAACAAACCTAACTGCAAAATGTTACACTTTATGTGTTTAAGTTGTGCAATAATAAGTAACACATGGTTAACGATATAAATAAGCTACAGTTTTCTCATGTTTAAACGACTTGGTCAGCTTCAGGAAGAAGATCATAGTTTGTGTTCATACAGAAAATTAAACCTGCTGTCCTGGACGAAACTTGCGCGTGTGTTTGACATGTCCACAACTATAGCTGACTTTTGCTCTTTGTACTACCTCACCTGACTTCAAGGGCACAGCTAAACAATTAGAAAGAGGACATCATCCATCAATGAAACTTGAGGGTAACGTACAACTTACTTTTTTGAAGCCTTGGCGGCATGTAATGCGCAGGGAAGGTCTGGTGTAAAAGGCTATCTAGTTGCACAATGTAAAGTGTGTAGACTCAGCTTTTCTGGGAGTTAAAAGCAAACTCTCTCTCTCTCTTATAAAAGTATATATTTGATAGTTATTCTAAATAATTAGTTATCTGCAAAGTTTCTGCAAAGCTCATGTTGGTACATGTTGATATTTTGCTCTGAAGTTCCATTTCTTTGCTTCCTCTGCACGATGCCTGACCACAGGATATAATTAATGTGCATAAGGTAAAGGAAAGGATACATTAATTGCAGCCCAGCTTTATAAGGCTTATAAATAGGGTGACCTAACTGAAAAGTATTGGAAAAGGGGTCAGTAAACAATGTGCAGACAACAGAATTTGCATTTTAGAAGCGAGTTCAACTTGACTGTACTGACTGCAGCCCAGAGGCCACTCTAAAGACTCTGTTAGTAGCATGTAGTGTAGGAGTCATCCCACTCAGAGAGGCTACGTTTTTAATGAATTTACTATTCAAAGCCTGCACGCTCGCGCTCTTTTCTTAATCAAATAAATAAACAGACAAACAAATTAATAAGCGTGGAGGGCATGACTTTGCATTTGTGTGTGTTGTATGCATAACTGATGAACTCTGTGGATTCACTGATGATTTATTCACATATGTAAACACATTTACTACGTGTGGAAAAGCTGTTTGTCACTGAACTCCAGATGTGACCTTCATAGGAAAACATCACTGGAGTCAGAAAAAAGATGCTTAAAGCTGCTCTCCCATTGGTCAAAAAACCCGCTAAGGGCCCAATCAGACAGAACGCGTTTTGCAGGCTGTTTTTTTCTACTGTTGTTAAGGCAACCACCCAATCATTAGCTGTCATTAACCTAACCGTTATATTGTAAACTGACAGAAGGCCCGCCTCTACATTCATCCGACTGGACAATGAGAAAAAATGCCAATGACGTCGGCCGCATTTCTGCTTTGAGCTGAAGTTTTTTCAACTCGAGACGCTCAGAGCGTTTCCTCAAAAACGCGACGCACTCTGCAACGGAAAAGCAGTGCGCAAGAAGCGTCCATCTCATTCAAAACAATGACAGAAAAGTCACTCCCAGCTGCTAAAACGCGTTCTGTCTGATCGGGCCCGAACATGTCGGCTAACACCCCGATTTTTTGCTTAATGGGAAAGGTTACAATCAGCATTCAGACCCGGGTCAAATGACTCTGTAGTAGACCTGGGTAATTATCGCATCGGCTCCAATTTGCATTGATTGGAACAGAAAACCCAGGTCGACACGCTAATCTCTGCCCCCTTTCCGGCACGATGCTATGCTCCGTTGGTAACTTCTGCCACTCCTTGTCATCTCAGGTACAAATTCCGCCCGTCTTCGTCCAAGCAGCGCTCGAACATTGTTCCAAATTTGTCGCTGCCGAGTTTCATACACAGACTGAATGAGTAATAGATACAATAAAGACCTAACGACTGTAACATCTTCACTGTTTACTAACCCTGTCTCCAGCACGTTTGGAACGTCAGACGGTGACACAGCAGAAAAGAGACCGAAAGCAGGATACTGCACTGGCAATGGGGAAACAGGCAATCGGCATCCATAAGCGGGTCTTCCCGGGTCTCAAAAACCCGCGTCAACGTGCTAATTGCATTGGGAAAAGGGTATAAGAGGATCAAAGAAGCTGGATATATCTGAGGAAGATTGTTACGTTCCCCTGTTGTTACTTTACATAAATATAAAGTTCTTATTGTTCTCCTTGACCCTGTCAAGCTCTCATTTCTTGTGGCTGGTGAGGAGGAGGGCACAATCTGGTCTCACCAACGCTTGACTGCCACATGCTGAGTGTTTTTGATTCCCTGATAAACCTCCTCTCAAAGCCGCATGATACCTGCAGGTCTCCCAAACCCCCGAAGACATTTTAGCCTTTCGACAAGGTTTATCTTTCCCCAGCATCTCCTTCATCCAGTTCACACTGGGTCCAGCAGTGAGAGGATCAAAAAGGTATCATGCCCTATGACTATTATAATGATGACCTTTGAAGAGGTTGCTTTGTCCTCAATGATTTTGGAAAAAGTCACTGGTATTGTTCAGGTATCACTGAACAGCATCATGTTGTTCAGTCACTGTTCCATGTAAAAACCAGTGTTAAAAATGATTGTCAGTCTTCCGTGGTAATCACTGTTTATGGATTTTGGTGCCTGTGAATGTCAGACTTGAAGTTTCTTAAATGCTGAGGTGATGCAGGTCATCTCAGTAGGCAGAAACCGAAGCTGATCACAGAGCTCTAATGACTCTGATAGACTAATATAAAAGTTGGAATAACGTCAAAATAAACAAAAGCTTCCTTCTTTGACATTTATTTACAACAATTATATGTCACACATAATGAGAGGGTAATCTAAGACAGCAAAAATGATCAGCTATCCAGTGAAGTGGAGACCATACAGCAGAAGAAATAAATACATTTTACGTGTAAATAACTGCCTTTACATTCTGGATAATCACAGTTTTCCAATGTTTTTATGCAGCTCATTTTCTTCAATGATTGCTCTGTAATCTTGTGACACTTATTCTTGTCATTTTCTTTCAATAGATATTTTGAAATTTTAGTACTTAACAAAATAATCAACTGAATAAATGGCACTATGATCAAAATAAGTGATACGAGTTGTTCAATCACACATGAAAAAGTCGATGCTTGAAAGCTGCTAACATTGTTACTATTTTAGTTTCATGCTGTGGCTTTCATTTACTGGTACAAGGAAGTTAGCCTGCCAGCTAGCAATTAGCAAGCTACCTAGCACAGCTCATATTTAGAATGGATGTATCCTCTTGGCCAAGAGCCTTAAACCTGCATTTTTCTAATGGCCATTTAGGGGCAACTCTACTTGTTGCAAAAAGACGACTAATTATATAGAAGCAGATGGGAAAATGAAAATACTTCTCACTTTATTAATAATGAGTTTAGGGTCTCTGTAATCTGTTATTTCAAAATTCTTCCATACAGCATGATTTACATTTTGTAAATTACAGTCCCCTACAGCACAAAACCAGGGAAGCCCTTAGCGGACATGCATCCACACATTTTATTTACTCCATTTCCCGTGATAACGAGTTATTTCTGGTTGTTTTCTGGAAGTCTCGACATATTTTTCTCTTTATCTCAGGAAAACAAATCTGGTTTTCCCGTTATAACGGTTTGTTTGGCTCTTTATCACAAGATAATGAAGCTTGTTTTCTTGTGATAAGAGTATAATTTTCCAGCGATCTAGAAAAGAAAACAACAGGCTGCTCACTGTGATATTACAGACAGGACATGCCATGCTGCCATTGCCCACACTAATGAGGCAAGTTAAGCCTATTTCTTTTTTCTTTTTTGTGCTTTTACAACTCTGGGGATACGAGATATGATCATCTGACGTTATGGTGCTGCCGCGTCGTTATAAATAAGTCGAGATCTCGAGAAAACGACCAGAAATTACTTGTTATCACTGTAAAACGGAGTAAATGTATGGACGCATGGCTGCTAAGGGCCTCCGTACAAAACAGATGATGACAGGCCGAATGCTTTTTGGACAAGACTACGTGTGATGGATAAGTTGCTACCATGGCAAACTTTCAACTAAGATAGAGGCAAACCAATGTGTATCCACGCTCTGGTCAAAAAAACAAGACGGGAACGATCAGAAGAAGCTTTAAACTGTCTCCCACAAACCAACAGTTGAAGTCACACTGGCTGCTTCCACTTCTTATAATCAGTCAATGGGTGCAAACCCTAACGCATTGAAGCATCCATTCCTGACTCCCCTCTGATCATTCAAACTGCACTGCACTGAGTTTAGACTTATTCAGATCTTGTTTATCTTACATTAGATGACTTCATGTGTTAAAGTTAACATGAAAGCACATGGCACATATACTTTTTATCCTAGGTAAGTCCACTGATCACAGTGATTGATAATAGATGTATAAAGATGTAGGAATTTTATTTCCATTTCACACATTTGCTCACAGGACAGTCTGTTTTGACTCACTTTAAAAACTATACAGATATAGATGTATCATTATCTAAACAGCAACGTACAGACAGACTTTGTGCTCTGCTCAAACAACTCAAACTGTCATTTTTGCTGCTCCAGTGTCTTTTTCTCTTCTCTGTACATTTATTCAGTAAATTTCTACTCAAATTGAAAATTTGCTTTGATTCTGTCACATCAAACCTGCACACAGTTCAACTGTAAGAAAGCCCTCGACTGTTTTGCAAAGAAGATCTTACATCCACTTGCCCTCTACTGCACACATGCTATGCAAGTTTTAACAAAATAATATTTACATGTTTGTATTTACAGAGAACATCATCAACAAAACTCTCCATCCTTCATTCAGAGCTAAACTGACGGGGCGCACAGACCCTCAGGCCCCGGCCTGCATCGGGGTGTCCAGGGCTCGGATGTGGACGCTGGGCAGAGTGAACC
Organism: Semicossyphus pulcher; assembly: GCF_022749685.1. Taxonomy (NCBI): domain Eukaryota; kingdom Metazoa; phylum Chordata; class Actinopteri; order Labriformes; family Labridae; genus Semicossyphus; species Semicossyphus pulcher. Next base: position 27,720,889 of record NW_027211726.1, read on the forward strand.
AGGCCAGAGGAAGCTCCCGTCCAGCACTGTCATCCTGGAACTTGATGTTAAGGTAGAAATCTCCAGTGTAGAGGAAGAGCAGGGCCCCCACACAGACAGAGTTTTCTTTGGGTTTGACCTGGCCGTGGCAAACACAGATGGAAGTAAGAACACTAAGAAGAACACATTCAGCAGATTCATAATGAAGTGAAACACTGTCAGCCGGACTGCAGCCAGAAGCAGGGGGAGTAAGTTTAAGGCTGACTGTGGCTTTGATGTGAAGGTAACTAAAAGTGCATCGATTCCCTTTGTCAGTTGAGAACGACCCCTAAAATCAAGTTGTTTTGCACACTCAGGAATTTGGGGAATTCTGTCATGCTTTCATTTTTAGACTGTAGACTCTTTGTTCTGGCATCAAATACCTCTTTTTAATCGCCTCCAGCTTGTTCAGCATGCACAAGTGAGAAACATTACAGACAAAGGCTCCCTTCTTGGATCAAAAGGTACTCCCTACTCAAAAGGTACTTTTGGATTTAAACATGTCAGCCATGCCCTTAAAAGGACCACAGCTAACTTAAGCCTGGCTAAACTAGCTACACAAGTAAACCATTTTTTGCCTGCTGGGAAGTCACTGGTTTCTGTCCATTTCAAGCCTCTACTGTTCTATATCTATCTATATGTGATCGTCTGTACTGCACTTAAGCACTTTAAATGTTATTTTACCACAGTTAAAAGCACAACGTAACTCAAGTGAATTATACACTTTCAATTAAATTGGATGAAAATGATGGAAACCAATGGGTGTTTCAACCACAGCCACCATAAACATTTATACCAGCACCTCAAGCTGTCAAAAGTTTCCTTCAGCTTCCTCTCGGCTGTTTCTGTGATTCACCGTAAACAACCTCCTGTGATCAGCCGGCTCATTGTCATGTATTTCCACTCAGGAGGTGCTTTGCATTGACTATTTAAGGTGTACGTGGGCGTGTATAGGGCGGAATAAGAGGCTAATTCACATGCACACATTTCTAGGTGGATTGTTATTTATAAAGGAAACATTGCGTGCAGGTTTTATAAATCGGAATTATTTTTGGCGCACGCCATTTCCGAGATTTCGGCGTACGTACAGTTTCAGTCTGGGTTCTACGTTTATAAACGAGACCCCTGATCAGTCACCTATCCTTTTTCTTTGCTAGAAATGTGTTCCTAATTTTAAATTTTAGTTTTTGCAAATTTGTACTTTTGTGAAATAATATCGGATGATGGCGACGTGACTAAATGTCAGTCGTCAAACTGTGGCTGGAGCAGCTTAACACCGGTGCCTTCTGGGGTTGTGATTTTTACGATAAGAAAAGGAAACATAATGAGGAAGTGGAGTAACATCAGCTATGATCCTGACCACACAAAGCAAGACCATCTCTGCATCCACCTCTGCATCCTCCTCTGCATTGGAGGAAACACTCAGGTAAATTTGGTGAGATTAAACACCGGCTGCAGTCCTGACCATATTGATCTTCTCTGCCAAGCATCTTACTCGCCCACGGGCATTGGATGGTGGAAGGGATGGTGGACAATGCCAACATTGTTTTCAGCTGCATATCCTGAACTGTGATGTGCAATTCTTTCACCAAAACTTGGCAGTTTCGTTATGTGCCAGACTTCTACATTACAGCGAGTGACACCTTGTTTGGAAGTTAGGAAACAGGAGGAAGCCTCTGCACATCCCTGCAAAGACTTGAACTGCATGTAGTAATCCTGATACTGCGTTCAATGTTGGTGAAGCATAATTTGGAAGATTTCACTGTAATTATATTTAATATGTTAACATGCGACTAACAACTTATTTATTTAGGCTGAAGTTCTATCTTATCTTATTTATGAATACAAATAGAATAAAACACACAAAACACACATGTCATAATAGTTAACTAATACTCTACAATAATGCCATTAGAGGTGTCAAGCTGTGTGCAACTACATTATAATGAGCTGTATACTATTTATTAAGTGTTATAAATATTTATCTGCCTTCTTTTCTCTTTCCTTCCTCTAGTTCTCCTGGTATTTCCATGCTTTGTAGATGTGGCCTGTCACAGTCTACATATTGAGAATTATTGCACAAACCAAATGTTTAATAAGCAGTTTCTGAAGCCTTTAGCTGAAACATGTATGAAGCATTAAATTATCATCAAACTGCTCTTCAGCGTCATTTCCCCTTTACACCCTGAAGCATTCCGGTTGCATAATGTGACATGACTTTGTTGAATGCATCTCTATATATCAGAACAGTTCTGCAACCCCAACTAACCGTGTCAATGTAGAAAGTGTTGGAGCCGATGAATGTGACCGCATCCTCCAAATCGTAGTTCTGGACTCCATTTTGGTAGTCCTGATATGGCACCACCGTCAGAGCCAGGGGGCCTACTGGGTTCTTGCTCAGATTGGTCAGTTGCACCTCCAGGCTCACGGCTTCGCCCACTTTACAGTCAGCAATGACATCGCAGTCACATGGCTTCCCGTTCACCAACACATCTGGAAGAGAAAAAATCAAACAGTGGGGAGGGGATTAGCAGGACGGGAGGGGGTGGCTCTTTTCTCTCACAAAATGTACAAAATTGGAGCTCTGACGAGATTGTCAGGAACAAGAATTAAGACCTTTCAAAGCAACATTAAAATCTCGTGCACGGCCATTCACAGGATTCCCATCCAATCTCCACTCCATTTGTATTCATCAAAAGCCGACCCAGCCGTTAATGGCCTATCACATGTTTCTGGTGGAGGATCAATAGGCTTTGTTTGTCCTAAAATACATTTTAGTGACATCAGCAGAGAGAGCCAGAGCTGTGGGTATTAAACCGAATTCCCTCCTGTTAATCTCATGCATGACTAATTTCTGTCAAGAAGGGACGAATGAGATTGTTGGAGCAATCTCAGAGTGACTCACACGCACACAAACACTTCTTTACAACCAACCGTGGACTATCGAGCTACATCAACCAAGTGAGGGCCTCTGTTTCTGTTTATTATAAAAGAACACAAAAACAAGAATAGGACAGACATTTTACATTTTCACATAATATAACTTCAAAGAAAGTGTTACCGTTAACTTTAATAGTATCAATATTAAAATATATCTGTTCTACAAATATTATAAAAATAATCATGGTCAATTCAAATGAGAATAGATCATATCAATAATAAATCACACACGTCAATAATAAATCACACACACCACACTAGAGTAGCCTACATTTCTCTGCTCTCACATGTTTATACCTCGCTCTCCCCTGTCTCACAGGAGTGAGTTCAATTCAATTCCGCTAATGTGAGGCTAGTCACAGCTGATGTGGCCCCTATTTGGCTAAGGTGCATAGGGAGACACAATCATTTGTTTTGAACAACGAGCTCAGTGAACTGAGCTCCTGCACGCTCCTGGCAGGCTAAGGAGGAGACGCGCTCCAAACACGGGGGTTTAAGGGGCCCTCGTAGAGATCGCCAGAGTAATGAGTCCTACGAGAATAACTGCGGCACACACGCGCAAAGACACACACACAAACCGGCTGTCATACGCTTTCTAGTGTCACGCCCGCGGCTGTGATAAACACTGTGAGTCAGGGCGACTGAGCCTGTGTGACAGCCTGATGAAAGAGCCGAGCTGCGTTTGGTGCTGCTGGTGTGCCGATCTGTTGCGTGCAGCGAGGGCTGGGGGTCGCAGAGAAGGAATGGGAAGATAGACAGACAATCCAGCAGGAGGGAGGGAGGGAGGGTGGAGGGAAGGTGGGTGTGGGCGGCTGAGGCCGTGCTGTCACAGTCAGTGGGAGCACCCTGGGGAGGCTGGAGCTACAGGAGGGTGACATTCAGCTCTACGTCTGTATTAAAAACACACTTCACTCAACAGACGACCAACAGCACTCAGAGGGGCTCAGAGGAGCTCGAGAGTTTTGTTACAAAAATAAGACTAGACGTCTCTATAGATTTGGAGTGATGTATCCGTCTGCTGTTTCTGGCCTTCTTTAAAAGGTTCTCTATTTGTCAGTGAATGCAATTCTCCTCTGATAACACCCTGTAAATTATTCATCTTACTATTTTAACTTCACACATTATTGTGTTTTATATAATTTGCAAACTACTGGTATTGTTATTATTGCCATTTTTACCATCTATTATCTATACCGCTTATCCTGTTCGGGGTCGCGGGGGGGCTGGAGCCTCTCCCAGCTGTTCATGTCAATCACAGGGCTGACACATAGAGACAACCTTTCGCACTCACACCCACAGGCAATTTTAGAGTCACCAATTAACCTTAAATGTCTTTGGACTGTGAGTGGAAGCCGGAGACCCCGGAGAGAACCCACACATGCACGGAGAGAACATGCAAACTCCACACAGAAAGGCCAACTTTGCTCAAAACGGGGTTTGAACCAGTGACCTTCTAGCTGTGAGGCAACAGCGCTAACAACTGCACAGAAAACGTGACCATGTTTTAACATAAATGGCCAGGCTGCATATGTGTGTAAAATCTATGTTTTATTGATACAAGCATCAAACAATTTCAGACACCGAGCCTTAAAAGAGTCATGATATAATAATATCTCACTGAAAGTTGCACAGCATCCAGGTTTAAGTGATTAAATGCTTCAGTATACTGCCTTCATCAGTCTTTAGGCCACATGTGATGCAATAATAGAGAAAAATGAAGCACACTCAGCAAGCATGAGAACTTCTCATTAAAGATGATCAGTCTGTGAGGTTTCAGTTATCAACCCTGTAAAGGGAAGAAAGGATCACTTTAGTGGGCACCACGTCTTCATTTATCACTGAGAAATGCATCAACACCCATTTCAGGTTGAAAACATTTTTCCTCTTTTAGTTTGATCTGAATTATTGATTATTGTTGTAATTGTTAAATATTTTAAAAGTTGTTGAAATCGACATTACAGTGCAAGAAGTGGATCTTCTTCTCAACTTTTACAATGGCATTTGAATTAAACTATAGCTGCTGACGGAATCCAGATGTAAAAGAATAATTACCACTTATATGAAGTAGTTAAGAAGTCAAAGATGAGAGAGTAAAAATGGCTAAAAGACAGAGTGAATAAAATATGCTGGTATTTATCAAAGGTGCTTTATGCGCTACACTTTAATTCTCTTTGCGGTAGCAGCAACTTGTTGGGCCAGTTTAAGTTGTATTTTAAAAGGTGACTAATTGTTACCACCTGGCAGTAAAGTGTGTTAACTTTAAAGTTAATAATAACAATACATTTTATTTGATGGCGCCTTTCATGACACCCATGGTCACTTCGTCAGAGCATAAAAACAAATAATAATAGAATAAGCATAAAGTTGTAATCTCAAAGATCTCAGTTTCGTTCTCTTCGGCGGTATTTAGGAAGATAAATGATAATTGCAGGAGCACACTTCCCAGATATACAGACAGTGTTGCATGTGTGACGTCCATGGTTGGCTCAAGTTGTAACTCTTGATTTTCCTCGCTGACGGCCGCTTTCCTTTTCAGACTGTTTGCCTTCATCTGAGCGTCGAGTTTGTTTCTTTTTCTTTGGATTTTCACTTCTTTTTGAAGTTGTATCTGTAGTCATCGATCTTTTCTTTGTTTGTTCAGCCATAGTAGATTACTAATATGCTACTGTTTAGTCATAACACTTAGCTCCGCCTACCCTCTCTGGCAGACCAACCACTGCTGGCTGATGGAAAACGCGTCACTAACTTGGCGCTGCTTGTGATTCTTTCTGCGAAAGTCGCCACAGACACCCAGTCTGTAATACTGCAAATGCAAAGGCTTTCATCAGTGGGCTGCAGGCTCAATCACCATTGTGTTACCTCATTCAGCGATAGATAGAGACTTAACAGACATTTATTTAAATGAAAATATTTCGAGATTATTACTTAAACAACTGCATTAAAATGTTTTTTTTTTCTTTTCCAGGTGAGATCAGGGAAAATGTTAATGTAAGGTTTAATTGGGTCTAAACTTGCATGTCACAAAATGTTTTGTTTGTATAAAAAACTGTGTTTACACAGCTTTAATATGTATTTCCCACACTGTGTGAAAGGCTTATGTAAGTATGGTTAGCCATGGAGCTACATTAACAACCAGAGCTCCCTAACCTAGGGGAGGGGATAAGATAACGTAACAAGTGTAAATGTAGCTGTTGGTTGTTTTTTGTTGTAGTTCAACGTTTCAGTTACCTGTTGCGACTGTGAAAGGCAAAAGGAAAATAATAGATTTTTGCTTTGCCTGGTAAACCTCTTGTGACGGTGCGATTGGACACCAATGCACACACATACACACATATACTGAAGGCCAGTTAACCTGGCAGCACAAAATTGTTGCAAGATGATAAAAACAAAATACCACATAGGGGGCTCATGACATATGTCTGATTATTGAGTACAAAGCTCAAGACCTGAATCTCGGGAAATCAATTACAAAAATGCCATCACTAAAATATTTATAATATAAATACAACATGTAAAGTACAACAACTCAACAACCTTATTCAAAAAGGCATCAATGTCATCGGAGCCAACAAACAGACATAGCTAGTCCTGTCGAGCCTATAGTGACACCTTAGCAAGCAGTTATATTTAGTTTGTTCAAAGTGTTGTTGCTAGGAGATGTGCAAATTATATGTAGCCTACATTGTCTCTAAAACTGGAAATAAATTCTTTCACATTAAAAGTGAACAAAAGAGAATGGCTCGTCTGTAATGAGCTGATGAACTCCCCCACACACGAGCCTCAGTCACACACACCCACAGCCTGATCGTTTGCTCCAGAGTTTCTCCACTCTGCCATCCTGGACTGAGTATCAGCACAGAGACAATCTACTTACAGGGATAACCAACATGCACGCAGAAAAACAAGCAGTGGAATGGAAATATGACTCACTCCAATGAGAAGCAACTAAAACGGTGTTTAAAAATACTTATCATTGAAAACGATTACAATTGTGATAAACTGATGGGATGAGTTGGCACAAGCTAATCTTCTCATCCATTATGAAGCCTTCATAACAAATAAACCAGCGAGGAACAGGGATGAAGGTTCTCCAGGGTCTCTTAGCAAACATCTTCTCAAAGGGGACTGGAAAGGTCATGACAAAATGCTGCTTATTAAAGCATCTGCTGTGTGTTACTTGTGCACAGCTGAGTGCTGCATTGCTATTACTGTACAAACGCTCTCTAGTTTACCTCCGCAGTGCTTCTGTTGAGTAGCTATTGTAAGGTATGCAGTGTCCCGAGAGGCTGAGTAAGCAGCAGGTTACATCCCCCAGGCTTACAGAGGAAAAGAGTCAGCGCTGAATCATTTGTGTCCGACAAAAATTGCAATTTAAATGCATTATTCTATATAAACTAATATGAGGCCTGTAATTGTGGTGAATTAAGTATCATACAAAAAATATCACAAACTTCTTGTTTTTACATGAGCAGATTAACTACTTGTGTTGTGAGTTCTTGAGGTCTTCCCAAGGTTCCTTTTTTAATCTAGAGAGATACTGGTTTTCTATTCATCTTATTCCTCACCCCCATGATCCTTTGCATGAATTATGGGAGCAACCTCCGCCGCTGCGCCCGTCTCTGAACTGGAACCGGCGTTTTTCCATGGTAACGGCTAACGCTAATCCTCTTTTCTGAAGCGATCAGGAGATAAAACATACAGGAACACCATCTTTTACACCTCAAAAGAGATAATATTATCATACCGCTGCCTTCTACTATCAAGGGACGGGAGGACGACCTTAAGAAGTGGCCTCAGATAACGTACACAGGATGGTGAAGCTATGAACAATCTGAAAAGCTTTGAGGCGTACCTGTACTTCCACAGCAACAAGGTCCGTCGCGTTTTGTTAAAGGAGGTGGGACACCACGTCATGTATCTAAAAGCAGACATAGAGCCTCAAAGTCCCACATCACCGGGCCTGGGTTTTAGTTTCAGCGTCAGGTGAAATACAAACAGCTGGGTGCTCATGTGTTGCAGGACCAGGCCAATCTTGCAGCCAAACAGCTGCAATACTGTGGAAGGTAAAAATGTTGTTTCCTGATTTATTACTGTAAAGCCTTTTGTAATGACTTGCTTTGGTAGCCCAGCCACAATGTAGGATGCTGGTTACACAAACAATGTTTTGGTGGTCTCTTTAAGTTCAGGTTTTTCAGCCACATTCTTTTGGCACCCTCATCTGAAGGTAGGCGATGGAAACAGTACCACTGGTAACAGTAACAATCCCTTTTTGAGCTGGGTTCGTGTTCAAAACACTGTTGATCACGCCACAGATTTAGCTTCGTCTGGTTGTTAGTACAGCCACGAACCGTGCAACAGGTGCCAGGGCGGCCAGCCAGCAGTAACTAGCTTACTACTACTTCCGCTATTGCACCTGAAGTTGTACCCATAATTTTATCTACAGCAGCGCCCCTAAGAATAAGGTGGATATAACAAAAAGACAATAGTGCGAGCCACCTGTTGTGAGTCCTGGTCTTGTTGGTTGTTTGCATCGTAAGAGACTTGCCACTCTGTTTCTTTTATGGGCAGCAGAAAGACCCAGCGCACTCCAAACCTTAAATAATGTTTACACAAAACAACTACTGCTGTGTTTATCTGCTGTTGTTGTCAAAGCAGCTTTTGTGATTCCTAAAATAGCTTTGAAGATTTTATTTCCTAGAAAAAGTTAACAACCGAGCTGCACAGTATTTAAAGAAGAACTATATTTAACAACAAAGACTTTAGATATTGAGAATAGCTGCAGAGTAGACAGGAAAATGAGGAGGTAAGTGAGCTGCAGAGGAGCAGTTTGGCCTGTGATGAATTGTACTAAAGAACAAGTCACAATACACAGGATAGGTAAATGTCAGCAAGGAGCAGGGTAAGGATTTAAGGAGAGAAATGTCACTGTTACAAAACACTGCTCCAACAAGTGCTACGCAAGCAACAGGTACAACACAAAGTGAGTGTGTGTAAGAGCGCTGCTTGCTAGACATTGACTTGGGACTCCAGTTCGCTCTTTTTTTTAACTGCATTGATTTGTTGTGTTGTGAAAGGCTCATTAATAAATTGTAAGGAATGATAGGAATTGATCCGTTTATTAATTTCCTTCCCTTGCTTACGTGCAGTAACAGCACTTACAACATGTTATGTAACATGTGCAGCTGGGATTTGCTTTCAAGTTAGCACGCTCACTGCTCAGCCCAGATGCTGCTGCTGCTTCTGTTGAAGTCTGCAGAGGCATAGCGCTGCGGCAGGCGTCGCCACAGCAACCAGGAAAGAAAAACACAGAGAAAGAGATAGATAGAGAGAGAGAGAGAGAGAGAGGGGAAAAAAAGAGGGATGACACCCCCCTCCTTGGATGAGTATGAAAGCCACAGATCAAACTACGACTCAGAGATTAAACAAGCCTCCCCGCCCCTCACCATATCGCTGTCACCCACGAAGATAAAGATGACGACCATCACTCGCAGGTTTGCCAGTGTTTACACGATTACGCCGTGCATCACACCGGGGGTGTCGATCCAGCTCATTAAGATTCATTTACAAATATGGTGCAGCAGGAGGGGAAAACAGACAAATGTAACAAAACAAACATGGACGTCATGTTCATCACACCTCCCGTAAAATGACATCTCTGAAGTGTATAAAGGAACTGATCATTAAACAAAGGGGGTGTTACTCCACTGCAGCACAACTGATAACAGCAAAATGGTTTTATTTAGTTCAGTCCTGAGAGGATGTGCATGAATGTGTGTGTGTGTGTGCGTGTGTGTGCGCGCGCGCATATGTATGTGTGTGTAAAAAATTGAATAGTCTAAAGAAGAGAAGTCGAGGTTTTCAGCTAGTTTTAAAAAAGGCATGTTGTTTTGTATAAATGGACATGTGCCAACAAACACTGTTGCATAACTTATTTTAGCACATCAGAAGGTGAATGAAATTATTATATAATTAAACTGTTTTTTTTCTTGGAGAACAATGGCTAATTTGGGTGGATGGATGAAGAAATGAAGGAATTACGCCCACATGGACTATTATTTATCCAAAATGAGATATATCCTGAAAATAAAAGAGAAGAATCCAACAAATAAAAAAATATATGTTCATCCAATTGATGCTCCTGTATAATTATGCACATACAGTAAGGCTTAAATATTAGAGCAGTCAGCTCAGTGCATTCCTGTAGCTGCTGAGTCCAAAGATACAACATCTACAATATAAATTTAAAGAAACATAATGGCAGTTTGCCCAGAATGCCTTAAATATTACAAATATAGCAATGATTAGTCAATGTGTGGAAAGAGGTTCAATAATGTGTGAGTGATTTTAATTTGGCTGCAAATCTTACTGTGCTATGATAAATAGAATCCAACATACAGAGACAGTGTGCTGATGAATTAGTACACAATAAATCAACATTAACAACTGGTGAAAAAGCGGCTTCTCTTCTCTTTAAAAAAAAGAAAAAGGATTTGCATCTTCAATAAAAAACATGAAATTAGAAAAACTGTGGATAATAAAAAGAAAAAAAACTTCCACTGGAAGAATAAAAAACATGATGAACGCTGATCTCCAGGTTAACAGTGCTCTGAGGCAGTGTGTTTTCCTCTAGGATGAACATTAACAAAGAGTTGTGCTCCGGCTCGGATGACCAGGTCATCAGGGTTTAACAGCTCATCCCAGCCAGTGACCGCTAGCCAGGCAGGGTCACTGATGAATGCTCTGTGGAGCCGGAGGATGTGCTTTAAAAGGTTGAGGTGTGCTGCAGTAAGTCTAAAAATAACCTGCAAACGCCTGATATCCCCTAAGCCATCTGCCTCTTTCATAATTATCCCCATAACAACCACTCACTTGATATCTGTTGTCTTTTCTTTCAACAAACGTATAAAGATTCCATCTGCTCTGAAGAAACGAAGCCAGCAACATGTTTCTGCCACTAACTCCAGGTGGACATGCAACATTTGCTCTCATATCAGTTTGGACCAGGAGCCCAATACATCTGTAACTGCTTAATTCTTCTAATTTTGGACTGCTCTGTGGCAACACATGCAGACTAATAAATAGTAAATTGATGAAAGTGATATAAACCAAGCATAAATTTGCAGATTACACTTCTCCCATTGCACCATCTTTTTAAGCGTCTGAGTAATCGCTGTCCATCTGTGTCTCTCTCTCTTTGAAACCCAACACTGACTGTGTTTAATCATTTCAGCGCTAGCAGGACATATTTCACAAGCTTCACCCCAAACAAGCAGACCTGTAATTTCAATCAGAAGCCTGTGGCAGAGAGATTGGGGGTTATGTTGCATCAATCGTTACTAAACTCGGTAGACTAATATTGGCTTGTCTCCACACAGGACACCTAACTGAGCTGAGCTGCTTCGAGCCTGTACACACTCATCACCGCTCTGTTGGCATTATGACCGTGGGAGAGGCAGCATTAGTCATCCAAAAACATTCAGCATCCCTTTCACGCCCTACTGCTGGCTCTGTGACTTATGTTTACTCAAATAATAGTTTGCTCCCCTTTTTCTACCCTTTGATCGATTCCTCTGTTTCCTGAGCGTACCGTGCTCGCTCACTGTTTGCATTAGAAGGCCCGAGGTTATCATTGTTTAGCATCCTTATCCTTCACTTTCAGCCTCATTCAACCAGGGTTTAAAAAACAGGAACAATAATATGAGGATACATGGATTAAGATGCTTAAACACACTTACTGAGACATTCAACAATGCAACTTATTGTTACATGCTAGACTACGACAAGAGGGGCTAAGAGTGCTCTCTGTGGTGCTCTGAAAGGGAAACACAATAGATCTGAAGAGACTCTTGTATGAGCGAGAAAAGGAAAATAATGAATGAATACAAATATAGGCTGACAATATGACCAAATGTGGGTGATGGATGGCTCTCACTGTCTAAATCCATTTTAATGGTAAACCTAATGTTGAAGATCACTGTCAAGGAAGTCTAAAATACTAAGAGGTGTGTAGGCTTCCAAAAGCTGCAAGTTTCTTATATGTTCATACAAATGGATACCTACTTTGGTTTATTTATTGTTCAAATTAAAAGATGTTGCAATCACCAAACATCATGTTCAACAATATTAAGATCATTTTGCACAATCTACTACTGTCGACTCCTTTTCTGTCTGTGGACACCTTCAGGTTCCTGGGATCCACTATCTCCAAGGACCTGAAGTGGACCTTCCCCATAGATTCCATCAGGAAAAAGGCCCAGCAGAGGATGTACTTCCTGCGCCAGCTCAGGAAGTTCAACCTGCCTCAGGAGCTGCTGATCATGTTTTACACCGCCATCCTCCAGTCTGTTCTCTGGACGTCCATCACTGTTTGGCTTCGATCTGCCACCAAACAGGACAGAAACAGACAAAGGGACAATCAGGTCTGCAGAGAGGATTATTGGCACGAACCTGCTCTGCATCCAGGACCTGTTCTGGTCCGGGGTCATGAAGCGGGCAGGTAACATCACTGCAGACCCCTCACTACCCGATCACAAACTGTTTGAACTTCTCCCCTCCGGTAGGCGTTACAGTGCACTGTACGCCAAAACAACCAGACACAGGAACAGTTTCTTCCCCCAGGCTGTCACTCTGATGAACACTTAACTTAATCAAAGTGTCAATTGACATTCTCTGTATATACTGAAAGTACTACAACCATCTACCTCCTTTATATAACAACCTGATTCATAAAATGTATCTATGCACCTTTGCACTGTTCATTGCACTATTGTCTTCTGTCTATAAGTGTTTTGTTTTATTTAAATAATGAAACATATACATATATATACATATATGTTTCATTATTTAAAAACTGTACTTATATAGTGCTTTTCTAGTCTTTGCGACCACTCAAAGATGCTTTTACACTACATGTCTCACACAAACACATTCATACACTGATGGCAGAGGCTGCTACCTAAAGTGCCTAACTGTCATCACATTCATACCCGTTGGCTATGCCACCGGGAGCAATTTGGGGTTGCCCAAGGACACTTGGACATGTAGAAGGAGGGAGCTGGGGATCAAACCTCCGACCTTCCAAAAGACAACTGACTCTACCACTGAGCCACAGCCGCCCCCATGCATATGCATATACATGCAACACATAACAGCCATTCTCTTATCATTCTTTTTAACACCAGTTGTGTGTAATAGAGTTACTACATATTTTCAAATACAGGCTCTTTTGTGGAAGCAGGTTGGTTTTGATCTATATATAGACAGAACATTTTCCCTACCTGCCTCCTCCACATGAGAGTAAAGAGCGAGTTGCAGGCACATAGCTCACACTTTGGCAAACTTAACCAAGAGGACATTACCTCAAGCATTTTGTTTGCACTGAACTCTGAGTGTGGTTGATCAGCAAAAAATAACACAGTATGTCTAGTATATGTTATTGCTATTCAGCAACTTCCAAAATAGAACAAATCAATAGTGTGGGGGAGCACTAGTGTGGTGGCTAGCTGCCATTCCACTTTAGTGGTCCCATACTGAGATGGCAGTCCTGGCTTGGGGCTTCCTGCTGTGCAGTCATATCATTCTTCAGCCCAACTTGTTCCAAACTATGACTTCATTCTGTTATACATTTTTTTATTCTAGGAGCTGAGAAAGAAGAAACCTTATCTTTTCCTGTATTAGAACAAAGCCAAACAAGTAGTCGCTACTTATTGTGAAATTCTCACAAAGTCCTTGACCGTCTGAAAGATAAAACTGTGACTATAGCAGAATATTAAAAAAATGATAACTCTGTTTTGTGACCTCCACAAGACAAATTCAAAGTAAAAACAGAAGTTAGACCTTAACAGCTGCAGGAGTCCTCTCAAAGGACAGGATCACAATAACGAACCCTTATACAATAGCTCCTATGATATCAAATGGTAAAAAATGTACACACAATTTTTCCTTTGCATGTTTTCTCTCTGAGATACAGAGGACCTGAGTACAGTGTGTGTAATAGCTATTCTAAACAGCTGTTATGCTTTGTCAGAGGGGCAATTCGCATTTTGTTTTGAAGAAATTCAAATGATCATATTTTTTTATGCTTCCTTCTTCCTAGTCAAAACATTGCCTGGACACCCAACTACCAATGAAATTGACTTGTCTTTACCGTTCTGGATGATACAAGCGGTTAAGTTTCCATTCTCTAGCACAGATGAGGAGCAAACTTGTAATCTTCAGGACCAACTGATTCAAGTGACATCACTTGAGACAGATAACCAAAATTTCACACTGCTCCCAATGGAAACACCAAAGGCACATACCTTTTTGACATACACTACCAGTCAAAAGACACATTTTCTCATACAAGTGAATCGGGAAGTGTGTCCAAATTTTGACTGGTAGTGTATGTAGAACTCCCCAACACCTGTAAGAAGACTGATGTGTAAAATCACTGCACTCCCACTTTAAGTAAATACATTAAATTTACATACATAAAAAAAATTAAGTACATACATATTGCTTTTTGTGAAAAATCTAAAGTGTAATGGATATTATAGTAATTCAGTTTGGCTGGTGAAGTTTTTGTCGACTTGCCTGAGCAGAGAAGATAAATGTTTTTAATTGTTCTGGCAGGGGAAGTGGCCTTTTTTTCTAGTGTGTCAACTTTCCTTTTTGCACCCTGTGTTGCAGTCTTTGAGCAGCCACTTATCAACATAGCAACCTGTAATCTTCTCTGAACTACAAAGATTGTGTAATGTCCGTGCATTTTTTTGGCTGTTTTGCAGAAAGTGATCTTCAAATTATTCAGTCAAAGTCTCACCTGAGGTTAAAATACACTACTTCATTTGTAGACTCTTTTTCTTCTTTTTCTTTTTTTACCAATTGTGGAGCTTGAATGTCAGCACCATAGACTGTATAAAAAGATGGACAACATGACAGCTCCCTAAAAGTAAAGCCAAAACATTTTGGGCGCACCCTGCTGACTGGCTGCAGTATAGGTCATAAAGCCCGCCTCCTCCATGTTAACAGGTGGGACATGAGTCCAACTATAAAATCAAAATACACACCCAATAATTTTTTCTCAAACATGGTTTCTGTCATTACAGCTAGTTATTATCATGCTGATTTACGTCCAAGTGTTCATTTTTCTGTTTAAGCTTATTTTTAATTAGTTATTTGATGCTGTCAAAATGATGATTGACAGCTCTGTTGACAAATTCAGCTCCTGCAGCCAATCAGTTCCGGGTGAGCAGAGCGGAGGACGATCCGCAAGTGGAAACGTAACTAAAACAATCACTACAGTCATTGAAGTTTCCATACCTGTGAACGTTAACCTCAGACCAACACAGAGAAGCTATTCTGCTGTTAAACACGCCGGCGTGCGGGATCCTTGCTGTTTTTTCGGTAAGTTAAGTGTGTGTTTGGGTTAGCGGAAGTGGCTACGGCCGCTTCACTCGCCGATCCCTTCTGCGCAGACTCTGGCTCCGTATGACGTCACCATCGCACGATGCCAGCGCCTATCACAGGGGCTATTTTGGCATCAATTTCGTACAATGGGAGCAGATGGAGACGCGTTGTCCATCTATATATACAGTCATTGGTCAGCACCAAACAAAATCAAATCACAATGACCTACAGCATGACATTATGGTTGTGTTATATAGCAATACTCTATTACATTTAGTTTTATGCCCTCATGCAGGTAACTAAATGTTGATTCACGTCCATAATGTGCATAACAAGTGATGAACCGATATTAGCTTTTGATTTTGGGTTTTAATTGGATAAAAAGAAACCACATTCCTTTAATACCCTGCTGTTTCCTGAGTTCCAACAAGATCAAATCAACTCCTACTAAATCGAAAAAGGAAATAAATGAGATTGAAAACACAATACTCATTTAGAAGTCATCCCAAAGACACTGATAACAAAATGATGCCCTGAATTATCATTGTGTTTACTCAAGAGCATCATTATTTTTTTTAGAAGGGTTTATGGTTCAATTGCAATGAAGATAATTTCCTCTGGACTCAGATTCATGAGTGGAAATGACTCCAGGGCTTAGAGAGTACCAAAAATACATGTAGGCTACTAACAGTTCAAGAGCATTATGTCATGGACTATAAATAGTCTTTTGATGTAAAAAATAAAATAAAAGAAATAAGAGAGAAAAAAAGTATCCATAAAAGAGCAAATCCTCACTGAATTATATGAAGGAGCTGAGAAAAGCATTCTGAAAGAAGTGCACATATAAAGGTGCAACTGAGGAACCAAAGAATTAACTTCAAGACACAGTGGAAAGAATTTTAGTCAATTTGAAGTTTGAAGATTATAAGGCAGCAGGAGAGGCAATAACTTAGAGAGTTTATTACAACTCATACGAAATCAGTGAAATTGGTGTACATACAGTGTGCTGTATATTAGCTGGTGAACAGCAAGTTTAGCCATTATCATTGAGCTCTGTTTTCTCCAGATGGATTTCCTCACTGTTGTATGAAGTGTATAAACTGTCACTCTCAGAAACTGATTTGTCACTTCTTGTGAAAGTGAAAATATTTAACACAACAAATAAATATGTATATAAAGCATACTGGTCAAGACTGAGGTGCCAAGTCTACAGCCACACGGTACCACAAAGATAACATGGTGTTGTTTGGTAGGTTTCGCGTTTACCATGTTTCTCCTCTTAGTTTAGCATGTAAGCATGCTAACATTTGCTTACTAAGTACTAATGAGGCAGATAAGAATGGATTTAATCTTGCAGGTATTTAGTCAAAAACAAAAGTATTGAAGAAATTGAAATGTCAAATGATGGCTGCTAGAAGAAAAGTTCAGCAACATGGTTGCAGTTTCTTCGAAGGAGAACGTGAATGTTGTCAAATTTTCTGACATTCCATACAATTGGTGTGAAGACACTGAAAACTATAAATGTCAGATCAACCAAATCACCTAAGCCAGCTCGGTTCATCCTCTGGCAACCATGTATTTGTAGTCCAAATACATGTAGTCCACGGCAATCCATCTCATATCTGCTGAATATTCAGGCTTGACTGACCAAGCAACCAACTGACATGATGTTCATAGAGCCATGCTGTTAAACAAATGGCTAAATCATGTAGTCTCATATAGAAGGAGGGAATGCCTTTGTCTCTTCATTGTCAGTTAACAAGACTTGGTCAAAACCTAGCATGTGGCTGTCCGCATTAGGTCAATGCGTTACAAGGACTGTCCTTATGAGGCCGATGACAATGTGTTTGAAAGCAGGTGCACGCTGCGGACGCAGGTAATTACAGCGGGCAAGCAGCGGAGGAGCAGCCCCGCCTACTCCCCAAACAAAGTATCCAGAGCCCTATAGACAGAGAGTCGTGTCAGTGGAGGTCCAATATGCTCCATGATCCACCATTGCGATGTTGCAACTCTCTCTCTCTCTCTGCGGCTGTGAAAGTACCGTCACTCACTCACTCACTCAGTCAATTACTTAGCCAGCCAGTCACATACAGACCCATGTGTAGGGATGACCCTGGCGGTCAGCCACAAACTGAAGCTAGTAGGTTGTGCATATTCTAATATAAAAATGTAGCCTCGTAACTGAACTTGTGATTCTTACTCCCTCTCTGCATATTCCCCAAGTAAACAACAGGAATACATACATAAGCAGAATATCAGCCCTGGTTTTTGGCAATCATTATTATCTGTGTCCCTTCTCACACATTAGCCTGTAACCAAACCACATTAACACTGCCATGATTTAATTTTTCTATTCTACAAATGTAATTTACTTCCACTTGGCCTCAATAAGGTAAAAACACTTGATTGCTGCCTTCAGTTTGGAATGATGTCAGGGAATTAATTCAGGCTAATCATCAACGCAGCTCTCAGATCCTCACCCTGGTTGAGGTGCAACAAATTCATAACTAAAATACATAAGAGAAGACAAAACCGTAGCTCTCTTTAGCACAGAGGAAGCGCACATTATAAATAGATACAGAAGTGACTCCTGACCTTCTTCAAATACATTCAACATTTCTGTTGAATCTTAAAAAGCGTATTATAACAAACACAGTGGCTGAGACAAAGTTACAAGTAAAACCCTGTTAGGAAGAGACTTGAATGTAATTTCATACTCTTATATTCCCACGGAGGCTCCAAGCACAGTCAGCGACGAGCTAATCGAGTGAGTCTGAAGCCACTGGTGCGTGTCTGCACCGAGTTGGACAGGGGATGAGTGTTTAACAGGCCTGCGTACTGAGCATTTAAAGGCAAATCTCTGTTAATCACATATGGATGGAAAATAATTAGGGCTATCTTCCCCCGGCAGACGTCGATAGCCCGGGTGTTGGAGCAGGAAAAAACAGCTGCTGCAATAAATCTGATCTGATAATCCAGTACGCTGATTTGAACACAACCAGAACAGCTATTCTCACGGTCACTTACCACATAGCAAGACAGACTACATTCTCAGAGCTTAGAGATAAAACTACTTATAATAAATCCTTATCCTTGTAAAAAGGCTGATGTTCTTCCTCTCTGATTACCTTATTTGACCCATGTAAAGAGGAAACATACTCTATCCAAGGTCATTATCAACCATTAGGGCCTCATTATCTGTTTTGAATCAATTTACAATGGCTGCTACAAAATCAAGTTGACAGTGTGTAGGGCCACAAACAAAAGTTAAATTACAAAGTTGCCTGTTTATTGACTCTGGCCAGTGTCAGAGTCCATAAAGTCACTCATCCGTGTAAAGTCAATAGAGCGACTCCAGAATTGTCCGCTGATAAAGCAATGACTGAGATAATTGACTTGTGTGTTTGGGGTTTGGGAGATGGTCATCACTGGTGTTTAATAGAAATTTAATAAAATATCCACTTTCCTGATTACTCATAGAGACTGTATACAGACATAGTTCAATATAGAGGCAAATACAGTCATTTGTTCTCTTGCTGAGAGTTAGATTACAAGGTTGATATTATTTTTATATATGTGTAGGGTTAATGTAAAGCTAGCATCTGGTTAGCATAAAGATTGGTTACAGGGAGGACCCCACAGCCTTGGTTGCCAAAATATTATCTCACTACCTTTAGTTTGTAACTCAGTATTTTACATGTTATATCTTCATTTAATCTGTATAGAAGCTTCAGTTCTGTCATTTTACATTTAGGTCTTTGCAGATGGGTTTTGTTAACTTTTGGCGGAGCCTGGCTAGCTGTTTCCCTCTGTTTCCAGTATTTAAGCTAAGCTAAGCTAAACTAAGCTAAGCTAAGCTAAGCTAAGCTAAGCTAAGCTAAGTATCTGCACCATTGGTAAGAGTTAAAATGTTAAATACTCCAAACCTCTGCTCATCTGCTTCACCCGAACTTAGTGAGTTTGGTTTAATCAGACTTGATTGACAGAGGCCAAGCAACATCAGCCAAAAAACACACGTGTCATCACATTTTGATTTAGAAATCGCTTAATCCTAATTAATATACTGTATCAAAGCATGAGACATTACCACTTAATGTATATAAGAAGTGGCCACAGCCACCTTTGGTTTGTAGACTGTATCATCTGTTGGTATGTAGATTACCCCTTTGAAACATCAAGTCCTGCTAGTCCTAGTATTATTGTATTGATATATTTTTTAGCACTAAGTAGCAGGTGTACTGTGCTCACCATACCTGGCTTGTTAGCCTGTTCAGTGTTTATCATGCATTTATTTATTTGTCAGTGCATAAGAGTCAGGGATTGTCGGCTTTTCCTCGAGAGATTACGGTGAACTGTAGTGATAAGTAGACAGGTTGTTTAAAGTCTCTCGGTATGTGCCGTTCACCTGCGAGTCCGCTACTTTTTTAGTCAGACAAATAAACGACTGCAGTCAGTCACCACCACAAAAAGATTCTCCTCTGTAGGAAACACGAAGTTAAACTCATTCAAGAGCTAATGAATTAGCCATGAGCACTGATTGTTTAGCTTTGATAACTAACCACCCTCTCATCCAAATATGGTCACTGGCTCCAGAAAACCAACATGGCGGCAACCATAATTCAGATTCATTCACGCAGTCGAGAAACCAATGGGTGACGTCACGGTGGCTACGTCTATAGGGTTGGCTTGCAAAAAAGTTATCAAAGTTTTACAATCTATGCCAAAGATTAGTTACTTAGCTGACTAATGAGAACGTCCGCAACAGTTAACAATAATATTCTGTTCCAGTCTGTAAACATGTTTATTTCTGCTATGAAGTTGGGCATATGTACTCCAGGATTAGTTTTTGCCACTTCCCTGTTGACTTCCTTTTTCAGCCCTGTTAGCTGCCACTTGAACATCACCTACAAACCATCGACTTGGTCACTCCAAATCAAACTATTGGGAGGAGCACAGAGTAAACTCTCTCTAGTGAAATAACCAAAACTGTTCCAACTTTAGCAGAAGACTGCGTGTTTATGAAGGATATTGAAGACTGTATGAGAAAATATGTTTTCAGTGTCAAGCTTCTCGTCTTACTCTGACAAAGAAAGTGAATAAAATGTCCGCACTATTTCTTTCAAGTAAAAGCAGTTTATGAAAGCTATAGTGTACATACTCAGTCGTATGTGGCTAATGAGGACCTACACTGGGATAACCTGTCCACTCATTATGGTAATCTGGTGTCATCTCCAGCTCCACAGGGAGATCATCTCTTCTCAGAGGACTTCTTTTCTGTCCTCTCATTTCCTATGAAGCCCTTCTGAATATCAAACTCATCGACATACAGTAATGCGTTTCTAAATCATGTCTGTGACTTCTACTCTGTGCACATCACATCTGATTAAATTTGGATTACTTTTTTTTCAATGGCAATTTCTTGAATGTATGATTATAATTAATTGGGTGTTATCTTGCTCATTGGTAGAAAGAGACTGCAGAGACTAATTTAATTTAATAAATATTACAACACAACAACCAGGCTGACAAGCCGTCCACAGGGAGCACTATAATTGTCTTCAAGCTAATTAAAATAAGAAAACATTTCACAGTATATAACTGACTAAAACTTATTTGATTTTTTTCTATTAATGCATTAAATAATTGGATAAAGAGGAATAACTAAAAGGCAACCAAAACAAACAGGGAACTGTATGTAGAATCAGACAGTCACGAGCAGTACATCAACGATGTGGTGCACACTTCAGGTGAGAAACAAACAAAGGACAGCAAAAAAGTAAAATGCTGCACATGAGAAGTACGTTGACTTAGATTGGTTTTAAAAGAGAACAAAGCCTCTACCTCCAACAAATATTTGCTCACTGGGATGGAATTGCACCGCACTGTAAGGTATCCCCCTTTTCCGCCTCCAAGAAGGGAAAACCAAACAAGTCCACTGAACAACAGCCTGCTGGTCAATTCCACACTCCACACTGGACCAACAACATCAATAGGCAGCGGAGGAGCTTGTTTGACGAGGACAGATTCAGAGTGGGGGAGTGCGAGTTGGTGGTGGTGACTGTTTTGACTCAACCCCAGAAAAATCATTAGTCATAAGTCATTAGCAAGCCTCCCATGAGAGATTCACTGTAGTGAGGTCTAAACATGGCTGCTGTCACATCCACAGTTACTCCCGTTTCCTTGCCTCATTACTATGCGCTGCCTCCCCGCGTCTTCTTCCTCTAATTATGCAAATGAATCCACTTTACCTTCAACATTAAAACTCTAATTTGTGTAGATACCTTCAGGCACGCTGGTGGCGCTCCTGTCTGAGCCGTAATCTTAAAGCCAATTGAAGACAAGTGAGAAAAGATGGTGCTGCTGTTGTTTTGCTGACACCCTCATTGATCTTTGTTTAATGAGGCAAAACCTCCACTGACATGATTAGCTTTCCTGAGATTGATCTTTGGAAAGAGATTCCTATGTAAGATTCTCCTTCCAAACACTAACAGGGTAAACTTTGAGTAGATAGCAAAGCCTAAAACAAGTAAGAGAAAACTTCAACGCTGTTAAAAATAATCTCTTCAACAATTCTCCGCGCATCTGGAGGAAAGTTTTACCTCAACATATTTGGAAAAATCCACACCACAAACTTCAAGACAGTAAGGATCAAAGTCATTTTTAATTTGACAGTAAAAAACGAGCTGTTAAAACTCTGAAAGACAAGGACTGTCTGACTAAGAGCTGTCTTAAAGAATGCAGGGAAAGCACCTGAGGTTCCCATCCGCCTTCTCTTTGCGTTTCAAGCTTGCCATCATGTGGGAAGTTGAAAGCTATAAAAAAACGCTCCTGATGACGCACATACAACATTGACTAGAAGAGGATTTCCCTGGAATGAACCAAAGAGGTGCTGCTAAAGGGAATGTTGTTTTCTTATGTAAAAAAGAAGAGCACAACAAAGACCTGCCTGCTCACCCACACACAATCTGCAGCTGCACAATGTTCCTGCTGCTGCTTTTTTGTTTCTTGAGTAGATAACACGGCACGCAGACACACTGTGGGGTACAGTGCTTTAATGTGGCAATTATGTCCGAGACAAATTCACCCTATGGCACTTATAACGTCTGTAACTATCCATTTATACTTTGGCTAATTGTCTGCGAAGGGAAATACAGACAAAGTTTATGTAACAAACGAATTGTTTTCTTCTTCCTAAGAGGGGAAATGGAGAGAGGGGGTGAATTTAATTTATACCGTGTCTATGGAAGAATGTATCTGATTGGCTGTCAAGAGTTTATTAAAAACACATGACAGGACACTTCAGATATGGTAGATGTAAAACACTTTCACAACCGATCTTAATCAGTGTGCATTATAGTCAAATCATTTTCAGGCCAAATACCGACTCTTTATGAGAGTCCTATAATATCTTATCGTTGATATTCAAACCTAAACCGTATTAACATATAGAAAGAAACTATTAAGATCCATTACATTTTAGTGTTTTCTTCCTTGTTTTTGATTGGTATGACCAAGGTATATACTCAGCATGATTAAAAGTTAAAGTTAAAAGTTAAAGTTTTAACTTTGTTTTCAGCCCAAGATAACACCTACAGGAGAGCTAACACCTCACTTTAATTCTACACAGGGATGAATTTGGGTTTGTTTTTTTCATCATCCATTTATGAAGATGAACTTAGAATTTTTCAATACTTCTTTAATGGCACGGCTGAAACTGCAACGAGATTTCCCTGCGACTTTAAATGAATTTTACCTGAATGCTGAAATTCTCAAAACCTTATACTTTACATTATGTACAACTAAGTATTACTAAAATATATATAGACTGAGGCAAATTATGTCCAACAAAAAAAATAGGAGGGTCTGTTCCAAAAAATAATGTAGTAGGCCAAAAGAGTATCATTTTACCCAAACCATGATCTGGTCCTTAACCTCTCCAAGTACCATTTGTGCCTAATCAATACCAAACTGAGTTATAATTATTCAATTTGTAAAACACTTCCAAGCGTAATCCAAAAGGCAACTGGATTTAGTTGAAGTTCTTGCAGACGTTTCCCCCCTTCAGAAAGGCTTTCGGAATTACCGTGACCTGTGTGACTGAGAACCTTCACAGACATGTTGCTTTGTAAAATACAGTCTGGTGAGGACACCAAAACTACTTGGTTAGGTTTAGCAAATAATATGTCAGCATTGTGTTTTGGTCTCCAAAGGAAACAGTGGTAAACAAGGGGACAGACAACCTCAGCACTGTGACGGTCACTGAACCTTCTTTATCCAAAACCACGCACCGTGTCGATTTCTTTGAAATTAATCACTTTTGGCTAAAATTAAAAAGTAGTGTTTCCTACTGTGACCTGGCCTTTAGCTGTCTGCTTGGTTAAAATCGTGTGTGTTTCACGAGGATAATTTATCATTTCTGACAAACATTAAACAAAAAATAAACACAATCACATTCAACCACAAAAACGCACAGTTTTCTGGATATAAACAAACAAAAACAAGGTGGCGTGACATGTAGGACTTCCTGGTTGGATTATCAGTTTGCTCCAGAAACACTGTCAATATATCAATCAAATTTTATTTGTATAGCGCCAAATCATAACCAGAGTTATCTCAAGACACTTTACAGAAAGAGCAGGTCTAGACCGACTCTTTGTTATGTTATTTAAAGAGAGGCCCAACATGAATCCACCATGAGTAGCACTTAGCAGTATTCGGCACATTGGCAAGGAAAAACTTCCTTTTAACAGGCAGAAACCTCGAGCAGAACCAGACTCATGTTGAACAGCCATCTGCCTCGACTGGATGGGCCAAAAATGGGATAGAAGGAGATACAGGATAGAGACAGGCAGAGAGAGAAACAACAACATATGTCCTTGTTACAACAACAACATATGTCCTTGTTACATGAACAACAACAGGTAATACATACTTATGATTACAATGCCAATAATAGTGGTAGACTAGTGTGAACATTAGCAAAAAATAAATTAGCTCGAGGAGCAGAGTAATGATAAAGGCTGTAGTAATCGTAATTGTAACAGTTGAAGTCAACAGGTCGACTATTAGCATTAGCAGCAACAATAATGATACTAATGGGAAGACTGATGTTACTATAAGGTAATGAGCTATCCGTACTGCACTTAGGGGAAATCACTATATACAACCTATGATACCTGCAATGTTATGATTTCCTGCAGAGAATTAAAGACAATCAATGTGTAGAAAGTTACTTTAGCCCTCTGCAGGGGTAGTAAGCTTCAATTACGATTGATGCAATAAAAGTCTTCTCATTACTTGGTCTAGCCTGCCATACTCACGTAAACATGACACAATCCACAGAGATTCTTTATCTTGTTTCGTTCAAAAACACTAAACAAAACACTCATTACCAGGAAGAAAATACTAATGAAGGGGTTAGTTCTGTTTGTGTGAGAATGAATACTAAACTTGAGCAGGTTTGACAAGGCTGGACATCCAGTGTGCGTAATAAGGCGATAGGTGATTATTTGTGTTTGTGTGTATGTCATCCCCTGTAAAACCTGAGTGTAATGAGAGGACGAGGTTCAGCCAGAGCTCTTGTCTCTGTGTGATCTTTTAGTAATGCTTCACTGCAGCTCTTGTAATGACTGCACTGTTGTATTTTAACACATTTTAATTACCGCACTTCTCACCACACTGGAGATGAATGCACTTCATTTCAGATGTAAGACTGCCAGCCAGCTGACAAAATATGTTGATCATCATTATGTGTGGCCAAAGCTGAGGGGACAGAAAACACCTGTTTTTTTCTAGATATTAGACTGTGTATATGTGGTTTTAAAGCCTGGATTGTCATGCATTTCTAGGGAGTCAACACAGCAGTATAAGGATTGACATTCAGCCTATCACTTATTATTGTTTTTTTGTCATTACAATAAATGAATTTGATCTTTTTAAGAAATTAGAAAATATTATGGATGAATTTAAGGGTTAGAAAGTACAAAACTTAACAGTACCCCCGTGCTGTCAAGCTACAATGTTGAATAGAATTGTATTTGATAGGGACGATGCAATTTAACATAGTTCCAGTACAGAGCACGAAACTGATGTGTTGACACAGAAAAGTAGAGAAAATTAAGAACATTTTTGCTGTCAAAGGCTGAAATTCCACAGCTGTAAACAAGGTTGATGAGAGAGCTGAGACCGAACCAAACAGTGAAGTTGTGGGCTGTGACACCAAACACAATGAGCTGAAAGTAGAGATTCAGCCAGGTGAAACCAGACAGTGATGTTAGGGGAAGATGACGTGCGTGTCACTCTGTTGAACTTTGAGGATAGCAAGCATTCTTGCTAACTTATTTAGCATCTAAATAATGGCTGAGGGTACAGACTGGCTTGCAATGCAGCCGACCCTGCCCCTGATTTTATGCAAGTCATTGTGTCACTGTTTGCTCTGGATCGTGTAAGCTGGCCTTTCAGTCTCTACTTTTTGGCTTTGGACGAGCTAATGGAAACACTGGCTTGTATTATTATCCACGTTGTCTTTATCACAGCATGGAATGACAGCTCTCAAATCAGTGAAGTCAACTCAATCCAGCTGACGTGAGTTTACTCAACAAGATTAATGGAGAAATAATGTGAAATCTCTCTAACAGCCAGGAGAAGGTCAAACAGAATTAGCCTATGCTAAGCAATCCAAGTTCTTAGCCTCTAAATTAAATCACCCTGATCACACTTACGTCTCTCACCCGTCCGCCATCAATCACCCAACTAAAGCAGGTACGCAAACGAACTCGCTCCATCAGTCTAGGCCTCATCTACCCTTCTTCTCTTCCTCTTCTCCTAGATCAGTCAGTCACTAAAACACTCTGCATCCTCCATACCTGTCAGCAGGCCACACTCCATCTCCATTTCTCACTCTGTCACTTCTATCACCCTTACTCATTAAGCGTTGTAAGACTTGCTCGTCTTATCAATCTTCACCAGTCAAAGTTAACTTCTTCTTCCACACTTTCTTATTCATTTTTATCCCTGAACCTTCAACCATCTCCCTGTCCTCTTCCCTCCAGTACTCCTTCATTAGAACTGGTGGCTCAATCACTATAATCTTTCATTTTACTTTTCATTAGTCACATCTTGTTCTCCAAATGTGGCTCAGACATTGCTACAGTTGGTGCTATTTTTTTTAGCAAGCTGTTACAAAAAAGGAAAAAGTACAAAGAGGCCTGATTTGAAGAACAGATGACTTGATTAGGATGACCATCCAGCTAAGCAAATCTGATTTGATATGCAAGGAGCGCTTCGCTCCATGTCTTTTTCTTTCCAACAGCTTTGGGACACGTTCTGACTGCTGTGTTTTCTTTTTCATACTGCAGTTCTCTGATACCATTCCTGTTTCTATTTGTCCCAAACAACTGCTAAAAAAATTCCTGCACATAACTTCCTCCAAACCAGATATTGGCAAGAACAAAAAATTAAAGAGGTTGAGTAACAAGCGTTGTATGTTAATTGGCAATAAAAGGTTATAAAACAGACAGTATAGAATAATATTGCTATATTAAGTGGTTAATATAGTTAGAGAATTTTATCAGGATTTAACACAGAAAAAAGTAATGATTGCTGGGGGCTATCAATTACCTTTCAAATCGATAAGTGAAGTTAAATTACTCTGCAGGTCATCGAGCAGGTCATCAAGAGACAGCCAGGAGTGTGATGAATGTCTCTGAGTTAATAAGAGTTTCAGACTAAGCCAGGCAGCAGTGTCCAGCCTCATACTGGATTATGGGTATTACAGATTTCTCAAAGTTTTCTTCCCAAAACACAGGTCCTGTCAAAAACAGTTTGAAAATTTAAGATCCACATTTTTTGAGGGGACGTTTAAAATCCTACTGCACCTTTACCTGAGCCCTGCAGCCATCATGATGTTAAACCTGTATCGAACAGGCGGCTAACATTAATTAGTGATGGAAAACTCTTTGAAAAAAAATAATTATGTGGTAGTTTTCCCAGAGTAAATTTTGGTAGGAGAAAATGCATCATGAACAAGTTACTGCTTTTAGCTGCATCAGAGCTTAAGTTACAGTTAATGCCAAGAACAAACGGAACATTTCCTACAAAACAAAACGTGTGGCTTCAAAAAGTAACACTGGATGCAGCAACATCAAGCATAACTGAAAATGTATGCATTATACATTCATAGAACACAGCTAACTATAACAGGCTCAAAATGTTTATTGCTATCTCTGCCCTGGGTGCACGGAACAAACATATACTGTAGCTCTTAGTCAAACATATACTGTATATACTAGGAGAAAAGTTGTCAATGAAAGTATGATATGAAAGTACATGAGATGTTTTAATGAATGTTAGCGTAAATTTATACCAAGCAAAGTCACCTATGAGGTTACACAGATAATTGCACGGTGGAAAAGCTCCTCAATGGAGCTGAATCTGGTCAAACTTTCCCGTGCTGCCCTCAGCCGGGAGATGAAAGAATGATGATAATGAATAAATCCAAAGGTTAATCTCAACATTTATTAAACATAAGTGCTGACAACCCTCATGTCCTTGATCTCCTATGATATGGAGAGGCGTTTGTTAATACTTCAACAAAGCCCTTTTCCAGATCGCAGTGTCTTTTTATTTTTTTATAGATAATCTTTGGATTTTTCCGTAGCCAAGATGGTAGAGGACACGACATGAATAAAAGTGCCTGATCTAAAATGTAACTGCGCTGCTGTTGAAGGACTCAGCCTTGAATTGTACGTGCACAACCAAGTGAGCAACAAGATATCAGCAACAATAATGCAAAATATTCTACTAAGAGGTTTCATCAGTCACAAGGCTTCTTATGCAAACAGAAGCTAAATAAATCATATTATTTCAAGTACCACTCAACATCTAGCTATTTATTTGCCATCTGTGCATGGCTCAAACACTTGTTAGAGCAAATGGGAGCTTGTTATTGCCGTTGCTGAACACCTGTACAATGTAATGCAATGTAATGCAATCCAATGCAATAGCGCCGCATTAAATGAGACATTTGTAAAGCTTATTATGCTGATTTTGGTTGGAGTGCTTTTTTTGCATAACATTCAGTCTGTGAATTTGCAGCTTCATAAAATAAATATATTTTCTTTATAATTCAACATAAAAACCAAAAAAAGCACTGCAGTTCTTTACAGTATTTTAAAATGTACACATTGTTGCATATGACTTGGACATAAATGCATTAATGTTTGAAACAGAAAGGGTTGGTGCCACAGGTGGTTGTGACCAGCTGCTCTTGCAAAGACGTGACTGATTAAAATCCATAGAATACTTTCTTCTCACTTCTTCTTCTTCTTTCAAACTATTCAAAAGAAGTGACAGACAGACTTCTGAATGGTATTAACACAATTTATGATAGGATGTCAGGGAAATCATCAAACACCTACACCTTTCATTGATTCCTGAAATTGATAACACTGCTCCTGAATAAATGCAACAGGTTGTTATTGTAGTCTGAGACAGGTGGAGGAGATATAACAGGGCGACTGAGTTCTGTTTCTGCCCTCTGATCAGAACTTTCAGACAAGAGGAGACTTTGTAGTCTAAATGTCAATAGAAGGTTAGTCAAATCTTGTTAGGGAGTGAATATCAGATGCAATTATACATGCGGCTTGAGAAAGACCTCTGTGCCTCTCAGCTAAGGTCTAATTACAGGGAGCAGGTTTGCCTCTGTTTGATATAATTAAGGTAGAGGAGAGGCTCTGTCAATGATGAGGACCAAGATCAGAGCATGAGGCACAACCTGTTGATTAAGTACCTCATCCAAAACACTTGAGAATTTTATTTTGGTAATTTGATGCAGACAATAACTTCTTTATAGATAACAGTGTATATGCAGATGCTGGCTTGTGTAATGAGGAATGAGTCACAATTTTGTTGCAGTATTTCAGCTGAAGTTTAATTTCTGATGTTAAAATAAGACATTGAATCACCTGGGATGAAAAGATTGCAATAATTCATAAAATAAGCAAACACATTATGTGCTAGTCAAGCAGGAAAAAAGTAAACTTAAGAAATGAAAACCCACTAGAAGTCTAAATCTAAAATGAAAGACAGATGAAGCAAGACCCATCAATATCATGGAAAAGAAGTGGTGCATAAAAAGAAGTTATTGCTTCCATCCATTTTCCTTTTCGCTCATCCCTTCTTGCCTTGAATTATTTAATTTTTAATACAAGCTGTGTAAGTGCCAGCTCTGAAATAGCTCAGCCTTCTAAAAACAGCCAATGAGGGCACCAAGTTACCAAAACCCTCTGAATGATTTATAGATTTCTGTTATAATAAACGAAGGCTGATGTATTTCTAGAGTCTGGATGGAGACAGAGAAACACGGCTGTTTAAGTGGTCCAGACGGAGGTTTTTCCCAGAGATAGTCAGACAAAACATAACGTAATAGTCATAACTCTTAACAACCCGTGAATTCAACTGGGACACACGCAAGCTGTAGGAAGTGAATATTTATATACAGCTGGCTACAAAACAACACAGGCTGTCTTGCATCACATACCCTTTAACTACAGTTGTATTTTCATACCTTAGGTACACACCAATGAGTAATTGGTTTCAACTTAAACACTGGTTCTCTCTGAGCAGAACACTCAGTGAAGGTTCCAATTGTGCTTTCCTCTTCTCAGGCAGATATAAATATCTTAGTTTGCGCTGGAAGGTACAGGCTGATAGTCTATCACTGCAAAGAGACAAAAGCCTTAGGCTTATTTAATGCTGTGCCATTAGGCGGGGTTCTGTGGCTCAGTGCTAGAGTCGGTCGTCTTTCGATCGGAAGGTTGGTGGTTCGATCCCCAGCGCCCTCAGTCTACATGTCGAAGTGTCCTTGGGCAAGACACTGAACCCCAAATTGCTCCCGGTGGCATAGCCATTGGTGTGTGAATGTGATGACTAATTGACACTTGGGCACTTTACGTAGCAGCCTCTGCCATCAGTGTGTGAATGAGTGAATGGGACATTGAGTGGTTGCAAGACTAGAAAAGGACTATATAAAATCAGATTTACCTTTCGCCATTTAGTTCAAAATGACTTAAAGGGATCTTATTTCGTTCCTTGGCAGAAACGATTCAAACCCATGGAAAACATGCAGGTCCAAAACAAAAGCAATGACGGAAACGTGCTGCAAATGAAAAAAAATGCTGCAAAAAGCTGAACATCAAACACGCTGCAAACATATTAGTCAAAATCACACCCAGAAAGCATGCAAATAAAATGCAGCTTATACTCAGCCAACACAATGGAAGTACTCCAGGTCTGTAGGGGGCTTCATGTATCAGCTAAGAGCAAGAGCTAAGTGCAACAGATCTAAGTTAGCCGTGAAGCTCTCGGTACTAATGAATTTGCTTTGTTTCTAAATTTGTTGCCTGTTTCCTCCAATGGAAATCGTTTGGGCAGCGTGATTGCCCTTGTCGGCCACAGTGCAGCTAGCTCTGGAGCAAGTAAACACACAGAAGTTACCTCTTAGTGTTTTGAAGAAGCTTCCGTTATTGGTGAAAACCACCAAACCACAATACCCATACAGATTACTGATGTCGCTGTGGCCAAGTTGTACATTTGGGTAAAAACAGGGGTGCAGGAATCTTTCTCTGACAAGAAACGCTTGGACATAAAAACCACTAAATCATATTTAGAGCCCATTACATAAGTGATGAGTGGAAGCCAGAATTGTATGTGTTACAAAGAGTGATGAATGACAGCCACACAGAAGTGAACATCGCAGGGTTAATAAAGGAGGCTGTAACTGAATAGAGCTTTGAAGTGAAAGATCCTCTCATTGTAACAGACAATGCACTCAATACTTATGTCACAAGTGGACTTTCAGACACATCCAATGTGTGATGTTTCTTTTTACGTGCAAAAAGCATGGAAAGTACCAACAGTGGTGTGGCTTAAGCAGGATCAGAAGTTTTACAAACTTTTTTTAGCCGCAGGACCAGAGCTAGCAAACAGCATCCAAACATGATTTGCCCCAGAAACGAAACCAAAAGTTAAACATAGGCATCATTAGGTGGAACAAGACACTCCTTTCATCAGAGTCAGAAAGAGTGAAAAGGATATCTACACATCTAATGAGGCTGACGTCAAGTTTGCTGAATAAATGCTCAAGGCATTCGAGCCTATGAAGGATGACGCCTTGGTAATGTTAGAGGAGAGCAAGCCAACTCTGTCTATCATTGTACCATTTCATGCCAAGCTGGTCATGGGCACAGGAGAAGGCCAGAATGACGCATCCAGGCAGTAATAACACAAGATCTCAGAATGAGATATAAGAAATATGCTAACGAAAGGGAAACACGGCATGGCATCAACTCTTGGTTTAAGGATACACCAATAAGACGGACTTCAAACTAGAAAAGTGCACTCAGCAGAGGGCAGATCTCCTCCATGTGCATCTGTGTATCTAAGTACAACCTCACAGGAAACCCAGTGAGCCCATTACACTTTTACTTTCTTAACTCTACCCAGTTGGTCATGAAAGATTTACCAAGATGCCATTGTTTATTGGATTATAACTTTAAAAATACAGATATTTTTTCATGTAAAGCACATGAACACATAAAGATAAGCTTTGAGAACTGAACCTGGTAGTTTAAAACCCCAGATGACTTTAATGCTACGTAAAGGGAAGCTGGTTTCTGGCTTTGTGTCACTGGTTCATAGCAATTAATTTCTGATAATAAATGCAAAGAAAAGCTACTTGACACTGAATAACTTTAACTTGTGCAGAACATGTAGCCTATTAAAGAGTGTGTGAATTCGTGATTTACAATCAGAGCCTGAGGGGTGCTTCACATCTGAAAACTATTACAAGGACTAAGGTAAATAACCCTTTAAAAGGCGCGGGAGGAAAGTACCAGAGGACAGTTGGTAGTAAAAGATATTATCACATTTTGATCTAGCATTGTCAAATAAAACAGCCAAGGCAGTCCAGTTTATGTCAATCAAATAACCAAGTGTGGAGTGTGGAGCGTGAGTAAAAAAGCAGGAGTATTGACCCACCTCCCACTAGTGTCTCGCGTGATTTGGACTTTTCTTAGATTTACCCCGGCTCTGACTGAAGTGTAGTCTGAGAAAAGTCTGCATGGAAATGCACATTGAGTTTTTGGTGGATGCTCCTGTCCGGGCAGCATCACAACAAGGCATGAAGACATGCATGACAGACAAGGACAGTAGGAAGACACAACTCTCTTTGACAGCATGTCAGCTCAGTCTACTGAGGGCTGACTGCAGAGTCACATTTGTCAACGTTGCCTTAAGAATTACTTAAGATGTTCTGTGTCTCTTTGTGCCCCTTGGCTTGGCTCGGCACTAATGTGAAAGTGTGATGCGAGGACTGAGACAACTGGCTCTTTAGTACTCATGATGGCACATGGATGAATCTCATGTCCTAGATTTCTAACATCCTTAGATTACAAAGTGCACCACTGTTACAAATGCACTGAAATATACAAACGATGGTGCAGTGTGCTGTGGCTGTTCAATCAAATCTTACAGTAAATTAAATTAATCATCGGTCAAATAAAATAAAGTTAGGAAAAAATAATAAAAAATAAAAAACTTAAAGTAAAGTAGTACAGCCATCATTGCAACAACAATTGTCCTGCACTACGTCTGTCACTCTTTTGCTTGAAACAGCTGCTGTGTTTTTGGAAGAAGAGTACGTTTTCGTTAGGACAGTGACCCCCTGAACTTTGAAGCTGCTCTGTCCGTGATGTCATTCTCTATTGACTCATTATTTTTTCTTCAGACGACAACATGAAGTTAAAGATGCACTTCTTAACACCAATGTAAGCCATAAGGACCCCCAAATTCCACAATGTCTTCAAAGCTCACTGTAGTTTGTAGCTGCTAAACAAGCAGTGAAAAAAACCAATATACCATATAGGTAAATGGACTGTACTTACATAGCGCTTTTGCCAGTCTGACCACTCAAAGCACTTTTAAACTACGTGTCACATTCACCCTTTCACACACACATTCACACAATGATGGCACGCACTGATGGTACCAATCTCCAATCAGATCTATGCCCATCAATACCTGATGGCTGTGCCTTCAGGAGCAATTCTGGCTTCAGTGTCTTGCCCAAGGACACTTTGACATGTGACTGTAGCAGTCAGGGACCGACTCTACCACTGAACCACAGCCGCCCCTAAGTAAAATAGGTCCACATAAATTAGCAGGTTTTTACAAACATGTTGCCATATCAAATTAACCTGACTGATGACCAAATGAGTAATTTTAAGTCAGCTACAACCAACTTGTGGATGGTTACAAGACTTGAAAAACAATGCTTGGATCATGTAGGTTACTGAAATTCTATAAAAAACATTAAAGTGTAAACTGTGATCACTAGATCACCCTGGAATAGTAAGCACTGAGAAACTTAAGCTTTCTTAAAATGCTACCACAGATCTCTTCCTCACTCAGTGTGTATAAAACTATTTTTGCGTTTAAACATTGTAAGTGACTCACTTCCTCTGCCAAGATTCTGCTTTCATATCCTCGGAGTTAAACTGCTGACCTTGAGGTCAAAAACCCAAGTTTAACATCCAGAGAGATGAGACCAAAATAAATACTGGAGGATGCTGCTGCTGTTGCTGAAGGTAACAGAATTCTAAATAAACATCTTGGGAAAACCAGGCAACATATTCTTTGCTTCCAATTGAAGTGTATCGACAAAATAAACATGCTCACAGCATTTTCCAAATGCTGTTACTGCAGGCCTGTGAACCGCTCAGTCAAGAGACAGTCCCAGGCAGAGACTAGATACACATATAAACCCCTGGACCTAGTTGCAGATGCATGAGTTGCTCTTTTAATCATTAATAATGACTGATATCTGGGACTTCTGTTCAAGCAGGGAGAAACAAAGGGAGGAAACACACCCAGTATGATGAATGAGTGAGAGTAGGAGTAGTCCACTGAATAAATGAACAAATTAATGAAGTGAGAAAAAAGAATAGGGAGCTCAACGCTGCTGCCGCCGTCACCTTCCTCTCCTTCTAAATAAAAAGTGCTGCTTCTAAAAATAGCTGCTCTTGCCTCTGGTTATGGGCTGCGATCGCCATCATCATTAGCACCATCACTGTGTGATTCTCAAGTTGCAGTGTGACTGTGGGAGATGACGGCATGTTGTTAACGCTGTCTCGTTCACAAGATTCTGAGATCCCTCTGGAGGTATTTTAGACTTGTGTTCACTCGTGCTTCATTCAGTGCTTAGAACTACTCTACAGTTACCCAGAAAAAGTACCCTCTTTAGTACCTGGCATTTAGATGCATTATGAATAATTGAAAAGTAGTCAGATGGAGCACAGGCAAAAAAGCCGGGCAAAAAAAAGTCTGCAAAATATTGTGTACCAAAAGCTCAGAGGTAGTCAGAGTTGCTTCTGTTTCTAATGTTTCACGAACCCTGGAGCGTCTACCGTTATTCCAGTTTTGGATGAGACCACCACAACTTCCATATGAATAAGGCTCAACCATTGGGTTAATGCATGTATATTTGGCACCAAATTTGAAGAATTACTCCGTTTACTTCTTTCAGAAAACAAATGACAAAGGAATTGATTTGGTAATACGACATTTATATAATTGAATACAATGACTTTGCTGACCCTGGATCATATGTTAGAAATATTTTTACTTTTTGGTTTCTGTTATGTCCTTTGGCTGCTCTGTCTCAACTCTCTGTGATTTACGGAGTGTCCTCTTGGACTGAACACTTTGCATTAGTAACAGCTAACTGCTACTAACTGTAACAGTTAGCTAATTGGCTTAGTTTGCCTTGCAGCCATACACTATAAGAAAAGGACATAGCTAATGCAAAATTAGCTTAAATATGCAGGCTTTTTATTAGCCATAGGTACCATATGTGAGAATGACCCTACTGCCCTCTCAATTTATTACCTTAGTAAAACGTTTCTTAATGAGTTTGTAGTCTCAATATTTAGTTTCACAAAATATAATAGTATTTACCGTCTAGGGGTCAAATATTACCTCATCTTATATGTTCATTTTGTAAATGATGGTCCCATTTAGCCTAAAATACAAGTTCAATCTGGGAATGCTTTACAACATGGCCACCTTGTGATAGTTGCTACAGCTGCAACCTAAAAATGCCGTCAGTTGAACCAAAAGACTTCTTGACAAGTTTGCTGTTGACTTTGTTGTGAAGTACATTTTGTATAAAGCCTGTTTTTGCTAACACAATTAGCATCCAAATAATGTTACAGTTACCACCAATAACAGTTGCAAGTTGCTTAAAAGCTATACTATAGTCAAGTGGTAGCTAAGCATTTGCTAACCCCTCATAGTAAGTATTTTTCCCATTATGAATGATAATCCACCTTAACTGAGCCTCCTACAGGCTGTGGACTTTATTACTACAGGGGCTGTATTTTAACAAAAGCTACTTTAAGTTGTCTCACAAGACTAATATGTTTACTGCTCAGCAAGGTCCCTAAAAGCAAGGCTGCTTTTGCCAGAATGCCACTTTCTTCGTGGGGCACACACTGTGCCAGTTAACATCTTATTTTCTGCTTCTGAAAGCCTTCGACTCATTCAGCTCTAAATCTGATCCTTGTACCGTATCTCCTATCCTAATACTCACCCCTGATTCACTTAGTAGTTCCTACAACGGGGTTTTTCCTGCGCTGAGAATTTCAAGACAGTGCCCTTGCCATAAATAATATGCTGTTTGTACAAAAACATGACCATGTTGGCAATGACTATCTTAAGAGTGCAGCCTTAAAGGCAACACTGCCAATAACTGCGACAGTGGAATCACTCCAGAGTGGTGTTTGGTGAAAGACAGCATATATCAGGATGACTCATAAATAATTAGTGCTAGCCAAAAAGCAAAGTTCATGTTGCTGAGAAGATGTAGCAATCTGTCAGGTCTGACATTCAATCACACACAGACTGAAAGAGGCTGAACTATTGGTTTGGTGACACATGTTCTTTTTTGTAGATCACTGTAACATGCTACTGCTGTTCTACTAAACACATCGACTCAGTCTTAAAGAACATTTGTATATCTTGGCTTTTAACTATGTAAAGACAGTAACCTCTCTTTTTCTTTGTCTTATCACTGTTATTATGTGGTTGTATTTTGTCTTTTAAATTAGTCTTTGTGCTTATTTTTGATTGTAAAGCACTTTGATCCGCTGTTGTTTGTATATGTGCTTTATGCATTTATTGGATTGGATCTAAAAATGTATAACTGGCTTCCTTTATTTATAGCCAGCTAGCATGTCTGTGCACATCCGTTATTACATTATTTTACAATAAAAGTAATAAATCAAGATTTGGTTGGTCATGGCTGAACTATCATCCCTGACTCATTTTGAGGCAGTAAAACCCCGCTGTAATTGTATAAGCCATACGATCAGAGGCTCTCTACATGGTTCACATGAATCCTTATGCCTTGTTCTCCCTCCTATCCCCAAGCTGGCCTCCTTGAAGGTCCTTGAGTGCCCTCACATTACATCAATACTTGTTTTGTTATGCTGCATCACTTTACCCACTTACCTCCAATACCTCCAAAGCAAACTCATAAATATGTAAACAATTATTGGCGAGATGGACTACATATTTCCCATGGTAATACTGTCATAAGAAAATGAACACGCCCGACTCTGACTTGGAGAATACAGAAAATAAATACGTCAAAATAGGACGTATACTAGAAGAAGAAAGAGCTTGACACACTCTTCTATTCATTTCCAATAATAGTGTAAACAGGTGATATTTGTGGGTCACATGCTGGTACAAATGTCCATGAACCCAGTCTTAAAATGTGATCTGACTCGGGTAAAAAATGGTGCAACTTCTCATCACTTTTATCCAACACTGACTGATCAACAGAGGGCAGAATGTAAATATCTGTAAATATATAAATAAATAAATACTAAATAATACTAAATTAGTAAATGCTATTTTATTTTGTTTTAATACAAATATTCCTCCACCGTCATTCTTCTCTTCCGAGGGATTAAGATCCAGGAAAAGGTCCAGGAACTAAAGAGGCAGAGCCAAGATTACATTTATACTTAAAATATAAAATGACTGAATGGAAGAAAAACACCATTATTACTCAAAATGATCTACCATGCCAGTAAAAATTAATAAATGAAAAAAGAATGAATGAACATGTGAAGATTGCACAGGATTTAAAGAAAGAGCATCTGCGTTAAAGAAAAAATAAACCAAGGCCTGTTTTTCAATTTTAAGCACTTAAGTCAATGAAAACCTGGAGCATTGACAGTATGCCATCCGACATTTGTGTGCTGATGCCTGAGATGCCCCACAATCCCAGTGCTATTAGCCGAGAGTGATAGTTCACATGGAGTTTTTTAATTACACCCAAACAAGAAGAAAAGCAAAGACTCAGGTGTCAATAGAGCAGCAGGAATGTATATCTGCACATAAACAGCTCTATACCTGATCCCTCTATTGCTTCCTCTGTAGAGGGAAACACTACACTAATGCTGCTTTATGTTTGTACATTTCTAACAATTGTATGATATCTGAACTTACATACATTTATCACTGCACAGTCCATATTCTACTGTGGAAAAACGTGATGAATTTCGACTTGACACCAGGTTTTTAATACCAGAAAATACTGCAAATGCAGAGTTTTTATCAGCTGACCATAAGCACAATAAGCTATTTTTGTCCAAACCCTAACCCTGCACAAAAAGTTACATACATAATAAAGGTCTCAAGTTTTATGCTACATGAGCACACACTCTGTTGGCACTTACAGTGCATCTAGTGGCAAAAACCCCAATCTGTCCACAGTGATGGCCATGACCGTCAAGACACCAGATGTAATGCTTTAAATCAGGTGTGATGATGGACAAGATAAGCAGCTCTGCCAGCCAATCAGACGCCAGCTGGTTTGGTCATACATTTTCATTTTGTGATTTTTTCTATCACAGAATATTGATTTCAATATATGAAAGATTTGGACTGATACCACGGACCCTGTTAGGAAAAGGAGGAGATGCCCGGGTGACTATCAGTAGCAACCCATTAGCACTTTGCTGTCAAATGGAGAATATTTTGCACCCTCTGCTGCCTGTCAGCTCTGAACATGTCAAAAAGCACACTGTCATGGTGAACCAGAGTTATGTGTTAAATAACTGGAAGCTATTAGTGGTATGATTTTCAATCAACAATTAATGTTTGAAAAAACACACACTTCATTTCAATTATGGTGACTCTACAAGGAAAGCTATAATATAATTAGTTTGAATTTTGAAATCTTCTTCTAAGGTTTGAGGTTTCTTTTATTCTTACCCATCAACAGCTTGCATGTATGAAGGTCTTCGCTTTCAAGTGATTAACTTACTTAAGAGCTGGCAGGTGCGGTTTCCATCTGCAGTCTCTAATGTAAGTGGCAGCTTTGTCAACACGGGACTACGTAAACCTGATTAATCTAGTTACCTCGATTAAATGCTGCCACAAACGTGCAGCTAAGGGGAAGAGCATGATGGAGTAAAGTGGAGAGAGTTGATTGAATTTTACAGTGGTGTGAACAGAAATGGGAATATTAGCTTCCTCTTGAGAGGAGCTTACAGTTTTTTTATATTCTCCAAATATATGAACATAAAGTGTTTTGATGCTTTAGCAAAACTGTTTCTGAAACTTGCCAATCAAGCCTTTAAATTGAACTGAATCCAAAGTGCGGCTAAAGAATGCTGATGTCAACATACACTCCAAATATAACAAGATTAAGTTCATTTAACTGTTGTGATTAGACCAAATTTTTAAAATTCTTTTATACAGTTTGGAAGTTTATTCTGCAACTTTTTTGTAAACTTAAAATTAAAGCACACATAAGATATTTTTTTGATAGCTGATACTTAAATATGTTTAATGTTTCTTGTCCAAAAATACTTGGTTGACAAAAATATTCTCCAAAAAGATACATGGTAGAAAGTCTGAGACTCGATGAGTTCCACAGAGGATGTCCAAGAGGCTTTTGCAAGCAAGAAATTCACATGTCGCTGATACAAAATTTAGCACCTCCTTTCTGCACCCTTGCATCAGCATAGTTTTGTGTGTAGACATAGCATGGACCAACCCAAGCTCTTCCAACCTTTTGCTTTGTCAATAGCTACTTCCTCCCTTGCCATAGCAAGTTTAGTGTCTTCTGAAGCTATTGCATAAATACGACATGGCTTAATTAGTGACGATGTGGAAAAAAGCAAGAAAACTGCATTTCTGGCAGGCAGCTGTGAGTAAATTTATCATTGAAGAATATACCTGCAACAGCTGTTACTGCCTGTTACATCACTGCAGTGTTTGCAGGTGAAAAGGTCTCCCCCTTTTAACCTATGGAACAGCTAGGGGCAATTGTCGGGGGATATTGAACAGTCTAGCAGCAGGCAGTGACAGGGTCCTGATCTGATAACAAGAAGGGGGGGGGGCAGTGCTTGCTCAGACTTGAAATTTTAGGTCAAACTGTAAATTTGTATTTGTCATTAGTAGAGGAAAATGCCCAACTTCTGCTCATAGTTATGGACATTTTATATGACATTACTTTTGACATGTATTATTCTGCTCATAGGGATTTAGTGCTTTTTTTCCAGTACAACAAATATGGAGATATCAGACACAAGTCCAAACTGATAATAAACTAAACTTCAAAAATTAAATATGTAAATAAGACATTACAATAAGTAGTAATTCTGACATCTTTTTTTTAACTAGCTGTAGAGCCCAGCTGTTGTAAGAAAGACCATCTTTGCAACTCCAGAATCAGGGTTTATTGCCAAGTAGGTTTACACAAACAAGGAATTAGTTTGATTTGTTGTGGTGATTTTGGTTCAGAACAATTAACACAGAACTAGAAAAAAATAAGTAAAAGACTTAAATTAACAGGTAATGAGAATAAAAATATGAAAAGCAATACGTATTATACAAAATATGTACAACAGGTGTAATTAAAAACTGTATAGATGTGCAGAATGTTGATGAGTGCAAAAAGTTAAAAATAGTGCAATGTACAGACAGTAGAAAAGTCCAGTCTGCGTTAATGTAACGCATAGTCTGAATTAGAGTCTTAAACATTCGTTACATGTTTAGTGACTGGGGGGCTGTCATCTCTAGCAGGCTGAGATGACAGTGTCCACAGTGTCATCCGAGAAGTTACTTTGAATTTAAGTACGGTCATTTTCTTGAAAGACAAATGTAGGTGTTGGGAAGTTTCATCATTTCCTAAGCTCTGGCATAAAACTATCCTGGTAGGACCATCAATGCTAACATTTAGCAACTGTTTCACAAAATATTTGGTTCATTGATAAAAAGGGAGAGGGTACAAACTTATGCACAGAAAACCATTCGGTGAAAGGAAACTATAACGTAAGTAATGCAGAACTGCACAGATTAGAATTCTTTGGCGTGTTGCTATGAAGTTAAAAAATTTTACACTTTTCAGCACAATCTGAACTGATCTCTCAGATCAATCAAATTTAGGATTACATTACAAGCTCTCAAATCCAAAAACATATTTTTTGTATACAGTACGTACATTACTATATGCAAATTGTCTTTCATTCAGCACGGCCCTGTGTTTT
Organism: Semicossyphus pulcher; assembly: GCF_022749685.1. Taxonomy (NCBI): domain Eukaryota; kingdom Metazoa; phylum Chordata; class Actinopteri; order Labriformes; family Labridae; genus Semicossyphus; species Semicossyphus pulcher. The sequence goes on from NW_027211726.1 coordinate 27,761,859, forward strand.
GTTGCAAGAATGGTTGGAATGTACAGTTTAGCAATTGGTTGATTGCCACATCAGCCAAGGCTCATATATATTGTACTTTTCAAAGCTATGTCAGACTCTTGAAATGATTTCTCAGTCAGACGCTTGCAATTCTAAAAGAACAAGAACCAGCAGCCCCCCTCTCTTTTCCAGCAGTTACGTCATAAACCTTCACCCCTTCTTTAAATGTGCCTCCACGGGCATGTAAATCAGCCTGATAGCTTTTTGTGGATCTCTACAGTGGCATTAGTAGCTCTAGTACAGCCTTTAGTTTTTGAGAGGGCACTCTGGATAAGTGAGGATAATACCACACGGTCTATGCTTCATCTCAGCTCCCTGCTTCTGTGGCACCATAATTACATTTGGCCCCCGCTTTCCCCCCTGAATTACAACTAAGACTTGGGGCACATACCTGAAACCCCTCTCTCTTTCTCACCTTCACTCCTTCCTCTTCTGACTCTCCTTTCGCCCCAGATGAGTCAGTAAGCACAATCTCCCCAAAAATCTCATTAAGGCCCACCACAGCCACCTTGTGCTGTTGCATTATTCATGTGTTTCTCCCAAGCACTCTCCAAAAATGGGTGAATAATTCCAAGTGATGTTTAAAATGCACAGCAAGAAAATCAGCTAGGTTACAACTAAACATACCTTTAGACCAACACTTGTGTTTCTGGGGCCCTCCAAGAACTCATGGAAACTCATCCATGAGAGCTAACCCTGTATTGTTCATGTGAACATGTGAAGTTGTTTTTTTCTTGTATCTCAATGAGACCTTTGGGCTAAAAAAAGGATGAATTCAGGAAATCAGACCGTGAAAGTCACAGGAACAAATCATTTACAGTATAGAGAGAATTAAATGTGCTTCTTAAATAAAATGCAGCCTTAAAGATATTGGGTTATATTTAAAGTTTCAGACAACAAGTGACTCATCTCAGACCTGAGATATTTCAGTGGGGCTCATTAGCTTGCAAACATTAGCATTTTATTTATGCATGGGATGCTAATCCATCTAACACTTTATGTGTTCTTAACACTCCCTGCAGAGCCATTCACCATCCATCAGAACAGCTTAAGAGATCTGCATAATTCTTCAAGTGAACCTGTCAAACTTTATAGACACGGAGAACTTGTCCTTGTGTACATAAAGATAAAGGTGTTTGTAAGGGTGTGTGCTTGCCCATTTGATTGGTGTCAGTAAAGTATTATTATATGTTGCTTTAAATAGATATTGGATTTATTGAAGATCACACGGCTATTGGCATTGTTTTGGCTGTCAATGAGCACATTATCTTGTACAGCATGATAAAACTATAACTTGAGTTTCCTCACCCACCCATTGTTAAAAAAACAGAGTGAAAGGATAAAGGATAATTGTCTCGATTGTTTACAATGCAAACAGGTCTTGCTAAACAGAGAAAGTAACTGCAATAAAAGCTAAATGTGGAGCACTGATAAGAAGCTATTATCGCCTCCTCTATTTTGGACCCTCCCACTCTTCATCCCCTAAAATATCAGATCAGATAACTTGCTGTTATTAAAAAGGCACAAATTTGTATTTTAAAGTTCGAACTCTGCAAGTCACATTACTTATTTCACTTCATTGATGGTTCTGAAGTACAGATGTCAGAAACATGTATGGGCTGTTTGTGTAAATCACTCTTAAAGGATAAGATAAAGTAGGCAACTGTTAGCTTATGTTCTGTAACCAACTTAGCCTAAACAACGTCATAATTAAATGTTATAAAAGTTTTAGCTGCATTTCAGCGACTCTGTTACTGAGTCTGTCTGCTCCCTTGTTGTAGCCAGGTTCCAGACCTCTGAATTGGTGCCCATGCTTCTGATTGCAGCGAGTCACACAGGTTTGGTGTTGCGCTCACTGACAGCTAGCTGGTGTGGACCAATAAGAGCAACATTAAATCATATCATATCATCCTTGTTTTAAAAAATGTTTGTTATCTGGTTCAAGCAACTACAACCAAAGTTTTGTCATCAACTGAAAATCACGTGTCCATGATGGATATGTCACTTGCTACTTATTGGTCATGGAAAACTGAACACAATTACCCTCCCTCCTAAACAGAAACTGGCTAACTTGGACATCATGTCAGGCTTGATAAATAAAGTAACACAGTGGTGAGTTTATAGGTTTTTTGTTAATTGGTTTGCAGCATTTGTTCTTAACTGAACAAATAAACAAAAATATGGCTGATTGCTTATGCCTAGCAGTTGCCTTGAGATTGGTGTAGAATTGTATCCTACCTTGTCCTCTGACATATACAACTATCTACAGCTGGTGAAACAGCACTGACGATACAAAAGTAATTCAACTAGTATGAATTATATTTAAAAATGTGTCTACAACAAACCTCAGTCATGTAGCATGTCCTGGTCTTCACTGGAGTCAATATTTATGACAGCAAAGATGAACTAAGTAATAACAAACCTCTTATCACAACAACATTTACATTCATGCCACGTAATGTTGTGTGAGTAACTAAGGATGCAATATCATTTCATGACTCCTTTTTTACCTTCACATGAGACATATGCTACAGGCAAGCCCAGAGGGACGCAGGAGATTCCACAGCTGTTGCTGTTAAAATATGCAAATTGGTAAAATATGGTTCCTACTAAATATAACCAGTCATTAAAATTTTAGTGTTGCATTAAGCAGGAGTATAACGCAATAATGGCCTCACTGAGTCACAACCTCAGGATGATTTAAGCGACTCGTGAGTGTGATGTCTGAGGATGCAGAGAATGAGAGGAACGCATGAATAAATATGTGTGCATCAATCTAACACTGATGTTACAGCGGGGTGTTGTATGGCTTTATCTAAGTTTTATGACTTTTGGCAGAGCAGAGGCCTGTACTATTAACCCAGCCAAATAAAGTATCAAGCGTTGCAGGATGCTGTATATATGCCAGTGAGCGCACTGTATCTGAGTACCAGACAGCTGGGACGGATTAAATGTGGGTTCGACTTGATTTCACTGCTCTAATTTGCATGCAGTTTGGAATTACACACACAATTGAAATCAATTTCTCAGTCACTTAACATATGTGTGCCATCGTGAGTCATGTTCCACAGCTTCTCTCTAAAGTACAATAAAGACTATGGAGTCATAGGAGTGCCATAATAAAAGGAAAAAAAACATAAAAGATGGGAAAATAATGAGGAACAAATAAAAGAAAAAAATGACTTAACAATTTGGAAATATGATCATACATAAATCAATACATTTCTGTATTGATTTATTAAAATATTATCTACATTATATATTTATTTATGTTATGTATACAATAGAACTCTAAGTCTATTTTTCTGCTTATTGTGACACTTTTTAAAAAATATTTTTACATTTCTTACATTTTTACATTATTTTTCCCCTTTTCTTCCTGTCAGTTATCCAGCATCGTGCAGGACATCCTGCCCAGGCATTTAATGAAATTTTATAAAAATAAGTACATAGATTAAATGGGTTTAAAATCTTAAAAAAAAAAAAAAAAAAAAAAAATGTATACATATATATGTATGTATATGTATATATAAATATATAAACAAAAAATTAAGTTTTGTTTAAAATGTTTTAAAATATGTTTTATATATTTATAAAGAATATTTATTCATGCTTTTACTTATTAATTAAAATATATCCACATAATTCACATTTAAATTCTTACTATCTTAAAGGCTTATTCTTTTTTGGCACTCCTATGACACCGTAAAGGACGAGCGCCTCTCCCCTGCGTGTGCAGTTAGAGTGGAGACAAACTCAGACTGGCAGATGGGTAGAGGGCATCCAGTAAACAGCCACACAGGTCAGGATGACATTAAACTGTCTTTCACAGGGCAGCTTATTAAAAGAAGGGAGCCCTCACACAAGTACAGGCATCAAAGTCACATTTAGAACATTATAAAACACACATATATACACCCCCCCCACACACACATACACACACACCTGAAAAGCTTCCTATGCCCAATTCTGTATTCATATCTTTAAAACGTATTGTCTTAATATATTGTTTGTATTTTTTCATATTTCTTGAGATTTTTTGTTGTTTCCTGTCTGACATTTGATTATTAGATTAAAATATTATATTGTAACTGTAATTGAACTGTAATTAAATTGTAACTGACAGGTCCATTTGGTGTGAGTAAGCAAGGTCTGACACACACAAGCATTACTGTCATCGCTCTGGGGGGCTCAGTTGGCAGCGCTGAAGATGCCCAGCATGCTGTCAGCGGCACGTTCACACTGACCTCAGACCAGTGACACACAGCATACCAGGACATCCTGCAGTCTGCTGAGCAAGAAGCAGCCAACTGGCCGTGACGCGGAGACATGGTTTGTGAAAAAAAGGAACCCCTCCCTCATGCACCACCCTGTAATCACAGCACACACACCAAGGATGGTCCATGGCCTCATTTATACAGGTTATTTATGTTTCTGGTCCCTCTGAGAGAAATTTGAGTAGGTTGTAACACTTATCCAATCCAAGGTGTCAGTATCTATAGACGAGTAGGGATAAGTAGTGCACTAAAGAGCTGTCCACACCAGCATTTAAAAGGGAAACATTTCACAGAGGTTTAAGTTCATTCAAACATTCATCATTAAGGAGAGTGACCTTTTAGTGGATACTGAAGTGTCGAAATAGAGGAAGTTATGATAGCATATTGTCTGTGTTGCACCATTCACTTTAGCTTAACCTTCCCCTATCAGTGTATGAACTGCTCCAAAAAGTTCAATGGTTTGCAGACAGTCATGAGACAGGAGTTAATGTTACAAATACGTCTTTTTGAAGTAGGGAAAAGGGTAGCTTAGTGTATTTGCCATATGCAAATATCATAGAAAGCAAGAATTTTAACAAGATGTATATCAACATACTTATCCTATTAAAGAGATTAAAGGCAGGTAAAATTGACCCTTCGCTAACTCCCGCCCCCTTGGTTACTGTTGCCACGTCTGTCAAGCTTTCGCACCAGCAAGTAAATAGTATGGCGTTTTCAACTATAACAGTAAGAAATGTTCAAAGGGAAATAAAAGCAAATTTCTGGAAAAATAGTTCCCAAATATCAGAGAGAAGTCGACAGAACTGACGACAATACGCTTTTGAAAAGCTACATCCAGAGTATAATCTGTCAGCTGAGTGTTGAGAATGAAGAGGACATAAAAATCAAGGCAAAAGCTAACCTGTCTCAATGCAAGCGTCAGGCACCCCACGTCTTCATAATTGATGTTAAGGACAATCATATACAGGAGGAACAATGTTCTTGCACAGCAGGGTGAGTCAATATATAGTTTTATTTTAAGATAATGTTTAGTTATGACTCCCTACAACTTTCTAAGTGGCTGTTCAAGATTGAAGCTTAGCGAAGGGTCAATTATGGACTACCGTTATTCTTACAAACTTATTTGTTCCGAAACAGTATAGTAGTGGCAAACTTTGTCTCACCATCTAACCAAAGAATATGATCAGAATCTTAGAAAAAGGCTGACAATGTACAGACCGGGTGACCGTAGTGGTAATAAAGATGGGCGTGGCTGTTCAGTGAGGATAGGCTGTGCTGCCATTGTGATGAGGGAGCTCTAGAGAGTTACACTTTCTAACAGATTTTTTTTTTTAACCAAAATTCAGCAATTAATTTCCCAAAACCATATTTGTTACCTATATATGAATTTATGTATTTCAAAATTTCAAGAGGCTTAAAGTTGTAATCTTGATGATCTCAGTTTCGTTGTCTTTGGCGGCACCTATGGGGATAAACGGTAATTGTGGGAGCACACTTCCCAGATATCCAGACAGTGTTGCATGTGTGACGTCCACGGTTGGCTCCAGTTGTAACTCTTGACTTTCCTCACTTTCCTTTTCAGACTGTTTGCCTTCATCTGAGCGTCAAATTTGTTTCTTTTACTTTGGATTTTCACTTATTTTTGAAGTTGTATCTGTAGTCATCGATCTTTTCTTTGTTTGTTCAGCCATAGTAGATTACTGTTTACTCGCAACACTTGCAGAGACCGGAAAAGCAGCCGCTTAGCTCCGCCTACCCTCTCTGGCAGACTAACCACTGGTGGCTGATGGAAAGTGCGTTACTAACTGGGCGCTGCTTGTGATTTTTTTTGTGAAAGTCACACCAGACACCCAGTCCATAAAACTGCAAATGCAAAGGCTTGTATCAGTGGGAAAAGGTTCAATCACCATTGTTACCTCATTCGGTGATAGTGACTTAACATTTATTTAAAGGAAAACCTTTCAGATTATTACTTTGAAACATACCTTGCTTTTTTAAGTGGGCCTTTTTTAGGGGGTTAATACACATTTTTGCTTCTGCTCCTGTCCGTGGCGGTTCATTGTTTAACCTCTGTGCTGGTGCTCTTGCCTTCTCCTATATCTCCATCTACTGTAGAGAATACAGTGACTATGTATAAGTCCCTCATACTATCCCCCAAAAATCCACACTATAACTATAAATTCAGAAAAGGACACATGGGCAGAAAACTAAACTCGGTTTAACTGTAGAGAAGCCACTGATTCTAATGAGCTGGAATATGTAGGGCTCACAGATTGAGTATGTGTCTGTGTGTGTGTTTGTGTGTCTCCACCTGTTTTGCGACCGTGTCCTGCTCACGCCAGACTGTCTGAATCACGCTCGGGCAAGAAGGCAGAACTAAGGCCCTTCTGCTTTCATTTATAATTCAGAGCAGCGCCACATACCATTTGTCTCCTGTAGAATTACAATTTCATATCTCCTGCTTCTGGGGAATTGCTTTTCGCAACAGAAAAAAAAGGGAGGTGTGCTTATTCAAGGTTTCAGGTGTTCTTTTGTAAGAGCTCTTTAGGGAATAAAGCAGTATCATGTTAGGAAATTTATCAGTAAAAAGATACAGTATGAAAGCAGTGACAGATATTTTCCTCACAAAAGGCTTCTGAGGGTTGTACGCATCCATCAATGAGAAAATCAATAAATCTGCTACGCCTTTGCTGCATCTCATTTCTTTTCTCTGTTCAACGCACACTGATGCCTTTAGAGCGAATATTAAATCTTTTTATATACACTACATACTGTCGGCAATGTACTTGGCTTAATACAGTGAAAACATAAAAGGCTTTACAGCCGTCAGGCCCTTCTGCATGTCATTACCTCTCTCTTTCGCCTACCTTTCCTGTTTCTCTTCAGCTTTAACCATTTAATAAAAGAAGACATGAAGACATTTTATCAGCATTACCAACAAATAACAAAAGAAAGAAAAAGAAAAAGTAATCATTTAACACGTATTTTATATTTATAGAACAGAGTGTGCTTGAGTTTTGTTGCAATTTCTGAGGGCTTCTTATGACTCTTATGCCTCGTGCATTCTAAAAGAAACTTTTCACAGATAGTAAAATTGGCTTGACTAGGCCATAATTAGCAGTAACAAAGCACTGCATGGCTTCAGACTGAGAAGGCTTTTCCTTCCAATCAGCCCCTTTACAAAGTTTCTCCATTGTGACCGTTAGAGTTCAGTCTGAGACTCAGCTCCTGGATTCAAACATTACGACAATGGACCCTGTTTCATTCTGGGGAAAAAGGACCCCAAAGCATCCCGCAGGATGGCTCTATTGTATGTGTCTCCATTTCTGCAATACAAAGTCACAGCACTTTCCCATCAAATTCAAGATTGAAACACTTTCTTACAAAAGGAATGCAAAGTCTAGGAAACCTCAAGGTGCTCTTGAAAATGAAAAGACTTATCACAGAACAAAGATGTTCTTCAGGCAGGGGAAGGAGAAGAGTTTATTAAAAGCCTATATTTAGTGGAATAAAGTCCATATTTATATTGGGTTAACATTATCAATGACTAAATAAATAACAGTCAGAGTTGCTCTGCTGTAAACACCCCATTTCCTGCGTTTTAAGACTCAAAAAGCACTTATTCAGGACTGAGGAGGCGTGGTTTGAACAGATTGGATTTAAGGTGCTGATGACATCAATATGAAACTACACAGCTGTCGTCACATGTTCATTCAAATGATGCTTAACTCTGATAGACAATCAACCAAACTGTTCCCCAACCAAATGTTGGCGATAAGGTTGTGTGTATGTGGGACATAATCGCTGATAGTCAGACGCCAGAGCAAACAGGTTTTCAGGGCTTTTAAAGGAAACGTTTCCTCGGTTACTATCAGAAAATATTACAGATATTTTTAAAAATGACTTATCTACAGTTTGTGAAGAAAAAAGGGTTATCAGGGTTAGTATTACACACAATGGTTAAATGATATCTTACAAAAAGGTTCTGCACAATTTTTTTTAGCGTTATCCAAACATGGCCAAGGCTTTGTCACAGCGCTCCTTTATTATCTTCTATAGATGCACAAGGTAGTGACTGTTTAGAATCTGTTACAAGGTACCATTTAGTTCTTCTTTCAAGATAGCATTCAGCGGCTGTTTAAGGCCACCCTTTGGAGTCCGTTTGAAGACCTGTTTTCTTCCACCTGGGAAATGTAAAACAATCTGTAGAGTTGTGTTGAGGCAAAAAAAATGTCAATCTTTTCACGTTTTTTAAAACGTGAAACACACACAAAAGCCTACAAACATGCAAAGGACTCTATGGACATACACTAATGGGGAAATGTCAGAGTGAGGGGGCTGCACATGGACATGCGCCCCGAGCAGTGGGGGATCCGGTGCCTTGCTCAAGGGCACCTCTCCAGCTACCAGCCACTATTCTGTGCTTGGTCCATAGCGGGACTTCAACTGGCCACCCTCTGGTTCCCAAGCCAAGTCCCTACAGACTGAGCTACCGTCTACCCCAATACAAATACACTGTTGACATAATTTGTGAATCTGATTAGAATGGACACAACAACAGAGGGAACACCAGAGAAGTAAGCCAATCATTAATACCTCAAAGTCAATGTCTGTGTGACAGAGAAGGAGTACACAGGAAAGACTGATAGAGTACAGAAACACTGTGCAAAAATTCAATAATGTCCAGTGAGCTGCACCATGTGTGTGTTCACATGTGCGTGCTCATGTGTGTGTAAAGTTGTCTCATCTGCTGCACAGAGCTTTGTGGCAGCCTGGCTTGGACTCATTGGTCAACCTGTCATCACCGGTTCTGACTCACCGCTTAACCTTTGTGAGCATACGCCGTTATTTAGTACAACACCGGCCCCTGTGGGGAGAGAGGAATGGATAAATGGATGGGGATGCAGCTGGCTTGCTCTCCATACACACAAACACACACAGACTTTACATACAACACACTTATCTACTGCACTCAGCTGCCCAGTTAAGACAGAGTGGTGACTGATTTATTGAAGTTTACATCCTGCCGATTGCCCACTGTAAAATAAAATACTGTTTGCCTTCTACCATGTAGTGAATTCAAGTGCTTTGTACATTCTGAGCATTTTGGCCATATTATAAAATGTACACTACTAGTCACATGTTCATTTTCTCACAGTGACATCACTAGTTAGCATAGTCACTATCACCATTTTTGCATGCTGATGCCATATCATTGGGTCTTAACCAAGCAGTGTTGAAAAATGAAGCTAATGCGGAAGTGTAAAAAACTGCAGTTCCTTGAGTGGCCACTTGAGGCTGGCTCCAGAAACAAATAAATAACATTAGAGCAGATAGAACTGTCTGGGGTTGAAAACAAAACCGTTTTAATTATATTAAGCCTTAAGTTTTAAGCTGGCTGTCTGCTAGACATCAACACAGACACACAGTCACTGAACTTAACTTCACCTGTTTGTGCTGTTGGAGCCTTTTTGGAATTTTATCATTCAAAATTTGGACAAATAATCTGTCTCTCTGTGGGATTTATGGAGCTTTCTGGCTGTGCAAGAAGTCTGAGCTCCAGCTTTTCAGTGAGTTAACTGCTAGTATTATTGTATTCATATATTTTTAGCACTCAGTAGCAGGCCATACTTGGCTTGTCATCCTGTTAGGTGTTTATCAAACATTTATTTAACCATCAGCCAGTAAACAGGAGTCAGCAGTTGTTGGCTTCTCCCCAGAGAGATTTAAGAGGACTGTAGTTTCCTGGTATGTGTCGTTCACTTGTGGCTATCTCATCGGGCGAGCGATCGGAGAGTCCGCTACTTCTTTAGTCTGATAAATAAACACCTGCGATCAGTCACCACCACAAACAGAATCTCCTCTGTGGGAAACACGACGTTAAACTAGCTCATTCACAAGCTAATGAATCAGTCTCAGGCTATGATAACTTTGCGTTTTTCAACCACTCACTTTTCTGCAGCTCCACCCTGTCATCCAAATTTGGTCACTCCAGTAAACTAACATGGCGGCGGCCATATTTCACTTCATTTACGCAGTCGAGAAACAAATGGGTGACTTCACGGTGACTATGTCCATTATTATTCATTGTTTTGTTAAATTGTGCTTTACTATTAGCCTCATTGGTATATACATCTAAAATACAAATGTATATGGTACTCAGTACTGTTGTTTTGTTACAGGGAGCTGCTTTAAATAATTTCCTAAATTCATACAGTATGTGGTGCTCAGAATATAAAAATCAATACAACATCTTGTATGATACAGCATCTCTCTATATATGAATTCTTTCAATGCACAGTTGCAGTTATAATGAAAAAAATATTAATATTTCTAATCTATACTTAAAAACACTGTCACTATTTACATTTAGACCAAATACCAAACACCTAATGTTGGGTTCTGATTTGCTTTTTATTTGAAAAGTGGAGAAAATTGACTTTTCTACTGGGCTATTGTTGAATGCAGTGGCAGAAGGCAAACAGTGCAGCTTATGTAAAGTATGGAACAAAGAATGTTAATACACTCAGGGGTAACTCGAACACTCTCCAGGATTCTCTTTTTTCCGCGTTAGAGGTGGTAGCTCAGAAGAAAACGCTGCAGCTAATGAAGGTATTTTAGATCTTGGAGTTCTCAGATTTCTTTGAGGTGTGAGTTTTGTGTTAGATATTTTTTTTAACTGGGAAAACAACCAATAAGCCCTGAGGAATCTGGCAGTAAAACTGGCAGTGTGAGTGTAAACTTTGCCTGAAATAAAGGACAGTAAAAATGGTATGGTGTGATTCAGCAAAACAAACAGAAGCCCTCCCCTGCTGTCTAATCTTCATAGCATTAAAAGACCAGCCACCTGTTACAAGTGGTTGTTGCTTCCTCTTGTGATCCCTCCATCTGAAAAAAAGACACTGTGGTATTATGTTTGCAGACAAAGCCTGCGGAGAAAATAGACCAGCAAGTGGGATCCTTGGTGCTAATTACTAACCGCACCATGATTGTCTTTAAATACCAGGTGGGCAGAACAACGGCAGGTCCAGACAAAAGAGGAGAACAAAAGGCCAGCCCTGTTTGATAAAAGGGAGACATAAAGTGATTCGCCACCAAGAACATGTTATGTGTGTGTTTTTGTATGTGTCTGTGTGGTCAGACTATCCCAAAAGGTCACTGTCAAGAGTAATGACTTTTTGTGTTGTGCTCAAACATTGGCGACAACACAGATGATCACTGCATCTGTTCCTAAGATATTATTTCACAGTGCTTCATGCCACAAATGCTTGGGGCATCAAGCATACTGATGCCCTTGGTTGGTGGTTATATACAGTAATGATCCATACAATATATCTTATCATATGTAAAAAGGTTTCATTTTCTTTAAAGCCACTGGAAACCCAAATTAAAATGTATATTAATCCAAATTCGAAACATCATTAACTTTTTTGTTAACTTTCCTGATATTGGGCTTTTATTGGCTATGGTAATGCTTGGATAATTATAGGAACATTTTTGGCTGTGGAAGTTGCGGGCTGATACTGATCTATTTCCATCAGTGGGTGTGAAGTGTTGAAGGAAGGTACAGTATTTAGATCTGTAGTAATATGGCATTGGCAAACACTACCGAGCACACATTAAGCATTTTATTCAAAGCAGGCATCCATAGCTAACATCACATGTGTAACTTTATGCTACTTATTCTACTCAGAAGTAATATGGATAGCAAAGCACTTTGTGCCCACTCACACCTACTGTTTAGGGATGCCCTAAGCTGATTGTCCCTTGCATTATTTTCTATGTGCAAAGCCTGGGTGATGTCAATCAAATTAGGGCGTTTTCACATTAGTTACGATTGCTTCGTACCGTACCCAAGTACGGTTGCCCCCCCTCTCCTCTCCCCCGCCGGTCAGCTTTCACAATAATAATTTCGTTCCGTACCCGAGTACACTTGCGGTAGGACTCCGAAGCAGAAGGTGGCGGTAATGCACCTCAAAAACCAGGAGAAGAAGAAGAGTATCATCAACCACATAACATTGTTTATGTTGTCGTTCCAGTGTTGAAAAGCCTGTGAATTGCATGATTCCAAGCCCATACAATAAAGCCGACCTTGGCGCTATACCTACTATTATTCATATTTTGCATGAATTGAATATGCAAATTTCAGAGGAGACAAAATCAGTCCACTTCCGTGGTTTGGTACAGTAGCTTTTCACACCAGTTGTGTACCATACCTGAGTACACATGAACCGTACTCGAGACCACCATTTCAAGCGGACTCGGGCACAGATCAACGAACCATGCTCGAGTACGGTGCACAGTGTTCACACTAATCAAACGAACTGGAGTTTGGGGTCAAGTGTACTCGGATCCGAGGCTTTGAGTTACTTCACATTAAATTTATTACAAAACTTACATGAATACACTTTTCGGAGAATGTAAATTATAAATCACTGTACATTTTTTTTACACAATCAACTGATCCTGGTCCCTGTAAAAAAAAAAAAGAAGAAGAAAAAAATCATATCCTGCAACACTCTGCACCACAACTACATGGCAAGATTGTCCTCAACCCTAAGTACAAATACTTCAATCCCCTTTAGCAGTATGAAGCTTAGGATGTGTGAATAATTTTTAAGCGTGCAACTGGCAGTAGCACTTTTTGAGATACTAGACAATATATATTACTTTGTGGCACACATATAACCCTGTCACTGCCTGCTTGTGTTGGGTGCATATATTGATGCCTTGCTATATTTACCTTCAGCTAGCAGTTCAAATAGATCTAAACTACCTGGGTTGTGGTGAAACTGCAGAGTGGGTGTGGGAGGTGTTTCGTGGTTCTGATGTGTGTGAAAGTTGCACTGCATTTTTGGAATTTATGAAGGGGGCGAAAACTAAAATCTAAGTTGCCAAATGCACTTGTCATGACTGCTACCTTATAATATTAATGACACTTTACTGTGTTAGTGACCTATTTTCACCATCTCCATCTTTGTGTGGAGGAACTTTTCTGTACCAGGCTGTCAATACGTTGCGCCATTGTGTTCAACTGCGCCTCCATTAATAATGGGATGGACTTCTTATATGTGGCCTTAGCACACTTTTCCTGATCGATTCATTCAGGCCTACAAACCAATTATTTCTCCAAGCTCCGCAACTGTCCAGAGACTTCATTTTAATTACCCCTTGCAGTCAGCGCTCCATTATATTCAGAGGAAGGCCATGTGATGGATCAGCGGCCACTGTTTTGAGTCAGATCTGATATTCCTTTCAGACAAGAAGGGATGTTTTCTTGTGGTGCAGAAACAAATCATGAGTTTGAGTGGTTGACAAATAATTAAACTGCTGCCTTAAAACTTAGATCCAGGTAAAATACTAGATACAGATCAGGTCCACCAGCTGTTTCTTATCATGATTTGACTTTGTAAAAATATATTTCTGAGCTTTAAAAAGGTGGTTTAATGTCAGTGGTGTATCTATAGATACCTATATCTATATAGGTATCTATATCTATATAAACTAGCTGCTTATCCAATTGTTTCTAGTGAATCTATAGAGAGAGCATGGACCATGGTTCGAAGGGAGGGCCCCCCACTGAAGGTTTTCCTCGTCGACATTACTTAAAGGCAATAGTCGACTACTTGCTGCACGTTTAAAATATTCATTTACCGATTTAAATACATATTTATTAGGGCATCAGAAAATTATCTGAGTTCCAGGGCTAAAAGTGAGCTCCATTACAGAGAAATACTAAACCGTTAAAATATAAACTTTACAAGCACACCCTTGAAGCAGGCTGCTCGTTAACATTGCAAAGTGCAAAACAGTAACATTCTGAATATGTCAGAGAAAACATTTTGTAAATTAATTATAACCAAGCATTAATATAGTCCCTCCCCTTTCTATGTCATATTTACCTAGGCGTACACAACAATAGGCTAGCATAACAGATTAAACCCTCTACTGCACTGCCTTTTTCACACCTCCTATACTTGGACCTGAGCCTATGTGGACACTCTCTGCTGACTGCTGTAAGTTAACAACACATGGAAAGCATGCACTTCACTGCGTCCAGAGAACATCCTGTTCATCACCATTTGGGGACAGACCTATTACTTACAAACCATATCTATAAGAAGCACACCTCTATTGATCCACGTCCACTGAAACATCTAAACAAAGACCGTGTGTTTTAACACTAGCACCACCAACGGGTAAAACTTACCCTCAGCTCTCTTTTGATCGTATGTAACTTTTTTTCCAGGAAATATTCAAGCCTCCCCAGTCTTTGACTTTTCCTAAAAGTGTATTCGGTAGTGCCCCCTAATGTTAAATGTCAGCATGAAGTCAGATTTTAAAAATGGCCATTTATACCTATAACCACCAGCAGGTCAAATTTACCCATGTATAGAACACCTTGAGTGAAGGTGAGTCTGATGGTGGGGAGCTCTCTGGACTATATGCTGTTTTTTGGTTTGTTTTCTGCGAAGCATCTTGTTATATGTATTATTTATATATATATATATATATATATATTTCATTGTCATGTTGTCATTTTGTAAGCTGCATTAAGACACCACATCTAGCATTTCATTACACAACTTTGTGTTGTAAAATGATAAATTTAATAAAGTTAGCCTTGTACCTTGAAAATCAATGCATTCTAATAGCGGGTAAATTGTACCTGGCGGTTCGAATGTTAAAGTCTCTCCCGAAAGAATGTAGCCCTAAATCCTGAAATTGAATCAGATATAAATATGGGAATCAGAATAGTCATCCCTGGTTAGTCATTTGAAATGCGTTCAGTTGCATTTTAATCAAATTTTAAGTTGTTTAGCTGTTGAGTGCATCAATTTAGGTGCTTCCTACTGGGACATTTAGACTTTATTAATATTCTATTGCGATCGTGGTGATGCGGCCTTGCTGACAGCTATGAAAGCTGCTAATGAGTGACAATTAGGCGGATAGCTAATGATAGCAGTCAGTGTTATGAGGAAAGGCAACATTCATGATAATCGTTCAGATTGATTAATTATGTTGTCTACTAGCACCATTTTAATTGATCTCTGGTGCTGCATTGCTGTTCCCAGCAAGCACACTCTATCTGACCCCAGTCATAACAAGCACCACCGTGAGAGGCAATGATGGCAGTTTTAAGCTCAAATTACGTGTGTGGGCGTGCATGAGCAAAAAGAGAGATAGAGGGTGAAAAAAGAGTGAAAAAAGAGTGAAAAAGATAATGTGACAATGTGACAGTGTATTCTCGTCAAGTGTTTCCCAAAATACATCTTGTGCACACTGGGATTCTGCAATGATGCCTTCGAAGCCTCCCAGTAATATGCTGTCACCCAGTCACATATTATTTTTACAGTAAGCCCTGTGCACACACTGCTCCAGCTTGATTTCTAGGGCAGAGGGAAATGACAGGGTAACAGTGTCCACTCAGTGGTTCTCAATAGGTGTCCGGGCCAGAAATCTGTCAGTAGAAGACCAGAATCAGTCCATTGAATACTAAAAGTGTCAGTAACCCGCAGGGTTGACACAGACCTGTCAGCAGGTTGCTGTTCCTGTGAACCTCTAGCTGGCCAACATCTGATGGACCGCAGTCAAACGTGATGGATCACCTGACGCATTGCCTTAGCAGTCGCATGGAAAAAGATGAATGACATGTCAGAGAGGGTACAGACAGGCAACGATGGGACTTCAGAGCGCTCAGCAATGAGAGACAAAGCACATCTCAGTAATAATGCAACAGTTCCATGTGAGAATATTTGATCATGAGCGAACACAATCTATGTTATATGTGTTGAGTTCCCTCTGGGACGATCATTAACAACTTCACTCCTTTGATATAAAACTGCACAACTCTCTTTTGTAGAAACATTTTTTTTGGATGACTCATATATATGACATTTGCTTAAAAAAATGTGGGTAACCACTTCCCACCAACTAATTGAAACCCAATCAGCTATGCCTTATGTATTCAACATGATAAATGGCCAATGAGACAACAGGCAGATAGCTGTTTATATCTCTCAAAATGAAATGGAGGAAAAAAGAACTAGAGAGAAGCAGTCTAAGAAAGAACCAGGCACAGCTCTTCTCATGTGGGAAAAGATCTGATTATGAGTCTGTGGCACCAGAGCATCATTGAGGAGGATCAATAGAGACAGATGAGTGCTATGGAGTGACTTCTCCCTCTGAGGGGCTATGTCATATCCCACCATCGTCAAAAAGACTGGCAGGCTCTGCAGTTGCCATGCGAGCAAATGCTTGTGGACTGGCTCCCACCCCACAGTGGCAAATCCTGAAAACAACATGATAACCCTGTCACCAAGGTCAAGGCCAGAGGTAAAGTGTACTCCTGCTCAGTGAATGCTCAAAAATTGATTCAAGACAAGTACATCAAAGCCTCTCTTGTGCCTGGTCTTTTCTAAGAACATATTAAAAAGAAATGATTTTGTTAATATGACTAGTCTATGTAAATGAGGCTACATCAGTGTTTTTTTTAAGTAACAAGATATACATGTCATTATTATGGATGGACTGCCCTGAACTTTTGCACATTTATAGTCCCCAGCGGATGAAGCCTATGACTGTGGTGATACCTTTACTTTACTTCGACCAACATCACCAGATTGAAATTTTTAATCCCAACAAATACTGGACTGGTAGGAAAAGTGCATTTATGTGTACCACAGTTCTTCTTCTAAGAACTTTGGTGATCTTGCACCAACAGCAGCTAAATATCATCATTAAAGTTGTAATCTCGATGATCTCAGTTTCGTTCTCTTTGGCGGCACCTATGGCCACAAACCGTAATTGCGGGAGCACACTTCCCAGATATTCAGACAGTGTTGCATGTGTGACGTTCACGGTTGGCTCTGGTTGTAATTCTTGATTTTCTTCGCTGACAGTCGCTTTCCTTTTTCAGACTGTTTGCTTCATCTGAGCGTTGAATTTGTTTCTTTTTCTTTGGATTTTCACTTATTTTTTAAGTTTGAAGATTACTGTTTACTCGCAACACTTGCAGAGACCGGAAAAACAGCCGCTTTACACACAAGTGTGTTTGTTGCGTTTGCTCCGCCTACCCTCTCTGGCAGACCAACCACTGCTGGGTAATTGAAAATGCGTCACTAACTGGGCGCCGCTTGTGATTTTTTTCCGCCAAAGTTGCCACTGACACCTAGTCTGTTATACTGCAAATTTAGGCTTTCATCAGTGGGCCACAGGCTCAGTCAACATTGTGCTACCTTATTTGGCAATAGATAGTGACATAACTTAACAGACATGAATTGAAATGAAAATCTTTTCAAGGTCAACATGTTAGCATTCTCAAAGCACTGCTGTGATCAAGTACAGATCACACAATACAGGGAAAATACAGGGATATAGTAACAAAGTTGAGAGGGTCAAAAGGCACATTGATGATGGCTAGTGAAAATTAATGTTTATAATAAAACAAAAGGCAAAAGCAAATAGCTTAGGGCCAACAACAACAAAAATATCCCCAAATCCCAAAGGTCCATGAAAACTAAGCATACATGAGGAGAAAAAAGTGGAACAAAACGGCTGGAACACTTGAAACAGGGTACAAAGATGAAGTGACACATAAACAAGGGAGGACAAACACTGAGTTACGCCACAGGTGGGACTAACCAGGTAAAACAGGAGACAAGAAGAAGACAAAAAGAGCAACAAAAACATGAAACTTCATAGCGCTATCATAGACTCTTGATTGGTAATCTAATTCAGACCTTTCAACATCCAACTTTCAACTTCACTGAGACACTCAATGCATCTGGGTTTTATGTGCAGAAAAATCAAGTCATAAAAGTCTTCCACTGTTGTGACAGATCCCAGAGCAAGCCAACAAATCGTCGAGAACACGTCCACTTCTAATCTATTTGTGTTTCCCTCTGTTTGGGATTGATGGTGCAGACCCACATGTAATAACACAGCAGTGCTCACTTCTCTGTACTCAGGCAGCTGAAACAGCTGTGTCACAATATTCCCTCTTTGAGTAGCACTTGAAATAGTGTGGCAAGGGTCTCGAGACATTCTCACAATGAAACCGGAGGCCGGCCTTGGTTGCATTTAGAAATGTCAGGTAATCTGTCTTTCAGGGATGAAAAGGCAGCCGTTGGGGATACTCTTGTTTCCTCTAAAGAAATCAATGAAGGAGGTGGTTTTATTTGATAGAAAGCAGAGAGAGAGAGAGAGAGAGAGAGAAAGAGGTTGAACCTAAAAAATACATTAAGAAAATGGAGAAAAAAACAGAGCTGGTGCGAGAAAGAACAAGGTAACTAAATGGATGCTTAAGCGACGCAGTAAAACACTGGAAAGAAAAAATACCAGCAGACAAATCAAGGCAAAGCAAAATAATCATATGGGGTACAGTTTAGGGCAGCAAACAGAAGTGAATAGTGCATTAGTACATAATAGGCCAAGTGCTCTCTTTGCACATTTATCATTGGGTAAAACAGAGTATTTAAATCTCTCCCTAATCTAATCTCCAGACCTTTAATGTGCATTTTCTTTAACTGTATCTACCTCTCTTTACTCCAGTTTCTCTTCTCTTCTTCTCATTCCCGTCCCACCAGTCTAAATGAATGGGCAAGAGTGTGGTGAGCTATCAGTGGCAGTCCGGAGGAGTTTTGATTTATTTCCGCAGCTCACCCAAACTGACGCACTGACAGCCCAGATTGTTCTGTAGCCATGATAAATGCCCCATAAACGGTCGCTCCCAGCCTGTTAAATGTGCTAACTGTAGATGCTCACGGGGCCAGCGAGGAAAAAAAGGCTAGATATGCAATCATAGAATGAGCCGCTGTACTCTTGGCTTTCATTTCCACATTAAAGCTTCCAGGGTGATAGAATTAGACTCCCGCCAAAGTAGAACAAATTATCCTTTCAAGCTCGCTCCCATGATTTGGGAAAAATATATTAGCAGTGCTTTGCTAAAAATTCCTGTTATGATAATCCTGCATGGTGCAATGTCTAGAAATCATTATTCACAATTATAATGGGTTAATTAGCTGGTTAGAAAACACTGGACAATTCCTTTCAGTTCATCTCCTTAGACAACGTGAGAAGAAGAATCACTTCAAGACTCACTTTGCTACCTCATCATTATAACACTTTTGAGTATTTCTGTCTCCATCCACACACCCATCTTAGCCCATCTGAGTCAGCACTGCCTCCATTAATCACACTGGCCCCCAGGACAAAGTGAGCCTCCCAATGGGGTGTGTGTGGTCCTCCCATCTCACACCGGCTTTCTACTGCCTTCAACAGGAGACCTTTAGGATGGCTGACTGACAGAGTCTGGGCGACCGAGCTGAAAAACAAGCAGATAAATCAGCCTCTGCCTACCCAGTGCTCCTCCTAAGGCCCATCAGTCAGCTAAATGGGCAGCACCTGCCACAAATTTAAGCAAATCTGCTCTCCAAGAGGTGGGTGTTGAGGTTGGAATGATGTGTGTGTCAGTGTACTTGGAGCAATAGAAACATACAGTACAACCCTTTAAGTGTGATTTTTTATCAATAATTTTACCACTACCAGAAAAGCACTAAACACTATATGAGTAAGCCATGTTAATATTTTATGTAAAGGCATATCAAAATTAAGTTTATGATGTAAATTGAATCACCCGGTTTCAGTTAACAAACATTAATGTTGTGTTTCTGTGTTGTGTCGTGCCGAAGACGTTTCTCTGCTCACAATTCCTCATTCTGTTGGTGCTGTAAAAAAGAACCCTCCGAAATTACCCTGTACCATCTGACAATAACATTGATATTGAATAATTCTAGAAAAGTCTAGGCTATTTCACATACCAGGGTTTTTAAAAAATCCTCACTTTCAACGTGCACATTCACAGTCTGGTTAAGAATGAGGAAATATTGTGCCAATAGCAAATAAGCCGAGGATATGATTGAAGTCCCACTTTCCCCTGTCATTATCTGACAATACTGATGAGCCATACTGTTTACCAAATATTTTTGACAAATAACTTAAATTTGTGCAAAACAATGACTACATAATATATGTATATATTGGATGCCGTGTCTCCATCTACTCTCATTGTACGTAATTGAAACCAAAATAGCTACAACTAATCTACTCTGCTAATCTGGAACAGATCGGCTGCTGGAGCCATATTTGTCAACAGAGCTGTCAATCATCCTTTTTACAGCATCAAATAACTAATTAAAAATAAACTGAGAAAATGAAACACATGGACATAAATCAGCATGATAAGAACTAACTACAATGAAAGAAACTATTATTGTATTTTGATTTTATAGTTTGACTCATGTCTCTTCTGTTTACACGGAGGAGGCGGGCTTTATGACCTATGCTGCAGCCAGTCAGCAGGGGGCGCTCGAAATATTTTGGCTCTTTTAGGGAGCTGTCATTTCGTCCATCTTTTTTATACAGTCTATGGTGCTAAAAGTGAACTGTAATAACCTGATAATGCTATTCGGCCCAGGTCGATGTTCATCAACTTCCTAGGAGTGTCTCTGGAGAAGCAGGGACTGTTGAGCACCGGGGAAGGGGGATTGGACAACAGAACTGCACCCAGCATCATCTAAGTGAACACGCCAGACCAGGACCGATGGAGGCTGCCTGCCCAGGGAGAAAACGGGACCTAGTTGATTTTTAACAGCTCTGACTTGGACTGTTACTGAGGGAACAATGGTAAATGGACTGTACTTATATAGCGCTTTTCTAGTCTTGCAACCACTCAAAGCTACTTTAACACTACATGTCACATTCACCCATTCACACACACTTCCATACACTGATGGCTATGCCTTTGGGAGCAATTTGGGGTTCAGTGTCTTGCCCACTTAGACATTTGACTCTAGCAGTCAGGGATCAAACCACCAACCTTCCGATCGATAGACGACCGACTCTAGCACTGAACCACAGGTCTTGGGCATGAAAGTTAAACCTGCCCTCCACCAGGCTGAAAATACAGCCACACTAAGGTATACAGTACACAAAATCCGATGGATGAGTTGCCTTCCTCTGAGCTTGGTGTCAGACTGGACTGATGTCATCCTACAGTATTTGGGGCTTTTGGGAGGCTTACTACCATCTCCCACAGGTCCTATCACTGCTGTGCAGATAAGTGCAGAAGAGAGAGGAGTGAATGTATGCTCAAAGTTATGGCGCATCACTAGTTTCAGGGGCAGCCACAACACTTCTCCTTCATTTCAGCCATGCATGTATTCATCCCCATCCTCCCTCTCTCTCAGGTCAACAGCTCTAATCACCACCACCACAACAGGACTTCAGCGCTGGTCTGGGCTGTTTGGCAGCACCATTTGTCAAACCCGCAGCACTCGTGGCAATCGGGCACCTGACAAAAGCTTAAAGGCATATTATTCCATGAGGCGTCCCCTGTGTGTGCTGAAAAGCCAGTGCCTGTGACTACTCCAAATGTCCATCTGTGTGTGCGTGCAGGGTAGGGGGAGGGGGGGGAAAGATGTGACGGTGTGCCAGTTCAGAAGCGCTGTCTTATTAAATTACCTCTCCGCCTTTTACAGCAAGGCCCCCACCCTTCTCTTTCCATCTCTCTCCCAGGCTAAACATTTGTCTTTCCATTCATGGGTGAATTTGTATTCCATTGAGATGGGTTCCTGGTGGCAGGCTGATGGTGGGAGAGGGGGGAGGTGGAGAATGGGTGCAAAGTCCGCATTCAGGCTTGCTGTTTTCCATCTCACTGCTTGGTTACAGCACTCAAAAGGCACACAATACTGAAAATCTCAGCCTGTCCACAGTTGCTCAGATAGGGCTCCTAATTAATGCAGTTAAGCACAACTACTTGTTATTGGTTTTTATGGATTGCCTTATAATATTCATCATTACTAACATTTGTCATGAGGCATGAACATTTAATGATATATTCCTGACTCTTTTAAATTTGTCTTCATATATACTACCGCTGGTGTTACTTAATAATTTATATCTTCCAATATATCATACAGTGGTTTTTTTCCCCACTTTGTTCTCACTCACAGCCGAGAATACTAACAGCAGACTATAACTGTTTAATGTGAACTCAATTTCCCCCAAGGGGATCATTAAAAATGTTATCGTGTTTAATCTTTTCTTACAAATGTCAGGACACTTCCTGTCTGACTCAGACCTTGTGCTCTTTCATAGCTCAAGCATCATAACCTACTATGATGGTGTCAACTCCTCAGAGAGCTCCCACTGATTGGCCTGGTGACTGTTTATTTAGCAACAGTCCATTAAGTTGACACAGCGACTGCTATCACAAGGTGCACCCCTTTGGCTTTAATCAAATTGACAGGTGAGGAGCTGTAATCAATGGGACTATTTACATAATGCCAGGCAGCAAATAAACAAATGATACCACCTGTCCTGGCATTACATCCACTGAGGGTGAGGGGAGTAGTTATCGTGCAGAGACAGGTTGTCTCTGATGTGGACAGAATTTCTTCTTTCCCTTCACTGACTCAGATACCTAAACTTTAGTTAGGGCTGATACAGAGTAACCCTTTCATATGATTGCATACATACATACTGCACACATTGAATTTAAACATGTGACTGTATTATTTTGTGTTTTCATGTTTTGTAAATGAACTTAAAAAAGAAATAATAGAGCCTCAAATCTTTGATGGGATAACACTGATTGCTGATATTTCGCTTGCTTCGAGTAACGCAACCTTTGCACGCATCACACTGTTTGTTGTTTATCTTTCAGTGGTAATTTACATGACATTACTTTTTGAAAGTAGGTCTAAATCAATAGTTGCTAGTAGCAGAAATCATATATAAATTATAGTATCAGACTGTATCAGAAGCATTTATCAGAGGGGCAGCTATGGATCAGTGCAGTGGTAGAGTGGGTTGTCTCCTAATCGAGAGGTTGACGGTTCTTTTCCCAGCTGCTGCAGTACACATGGCGATGTGTCCTTGGGTAAGACACTGAATCCCAAATTGCTCCCAAAGGCATAGCCACTGGTGTATAAATGTGTAAGAATGTTGAGTTAGATGGACACTTGCCATGGGCACATTGCACAGCAGCCTCTGCCATCAGTGTATGTGTGTGTGAAATCATGCTGTCAAAATTGGCAAAAAAATGACATTTGATTATTCCTTTTAAAAAATCACATAGGTTCCAAATATTCAAATATCTATTTTTGCGCAGTATATCCACTAAAGGGCATATAAATACAACGAGAGACAAACTTACTTGCAGAGATGTATTTATTCAATCATAAACATACCTTTTAAAAGATCAACGTAAACTTCCTACACCTTGCAAAATAAATGAAATAACTAGGTTACGGTAGAACAGACATTCGGCACTCTGAGCGAGCTATGCTGTGACAGGTTTTTTTATTTAACCATAAACAAGCTTTAAAAAAAAATCAACATACCTATACCGATCTGTTATGCTGGGGGTGAGAATCTCTCTCCCTCCGGCCAGGCTAAGATTATCCATCATTACCACACACCACACGGTTGTTGTATTAGCTCGTTTCAGCTAGATTGAAGTTAATCAGTAACTTATACAGTGACTGTGTGTATTCAAAGACGCTCCGTAAACAAGAGAGTGCCACAAGGACATACTTGAACATGCGAGAACATGCGAAAACTCGCGAGAGCTCGAGAGACAGGGGCGGTGGTGCTGATTTTTTTCACTTCGAATATGAATTCTAACAATCGAATATCTCTTTTTACTACAATTTGGTCATATATTCAAATTTAGAATATTCGTTGAAAAGGGGAATGTAGCATGTAGTAGTCTAAAGAAAAGAAAAGCACTTACATAATACATTTGCTATTTACCTTTTCCGATGTTGGTATTGGTACTGCAACAACTCTTCAAAGAACCTCCTATTAGCTTGGCAAGGTTGCATTGTTCTTTGTTTTAACCTATTTGAGGTCTATATGACTAAAAGTCCAAAACGTTTTGTAATTTGCTGAAGTCGGCGACTGTGAAACAGGCCGTCACTTGCAAAACAACTGTATTTGTAGAAACACAATCTCTGCAGGCAAATGCTTCTGATCAAAGTATGTCATCTTGGAGTACTTGTTGTTTCTGCTGACAGACTCAGATTGTTAATCTAGGTCTCATTATGAAATGATCCCTTCAGAGACAGACGTCTTGTTAATGAGTTAGATACTTTTTTAAACCAACAGGCCTTACATCTCGCTCTTCGCAGCCACCAGACTCCATTGACAAAAACACATCATTTTTCCTCCCACAACACAAAAGTTGCTTATCTGCCGCTGCCCTGATCAGTTGCAGTCATTATAGACCTACTCATGACAGCCAACTACAGCAATCCACTGGAGCAATTCAATAAGGCCAAGGTTTAAAATGACCACAACTACTCTTAAAGTAAAACAGTCGTGTTCTTGAATAAGTATCATAAAAAAATATGGTTTTATAGAAGCTAGGTAAAATACTTCCTGAAGAAAAATGTGAAGACATTTACACCCTAATTTGGTGTGTTCCATTTCATAGCCCCCCGTCAAACTTCTTCCCTCTGTGTTCTCCAATTTTAAGGATGACAAGTACCCCATATAGTATTTGGGAGAGCTACAGTTTTGTCACAGATAATTAAACAAGTCCGCCAGTAACCTTCTGAGAAAAGGCTGCTCTGCTGACATTTGGACTGTTTGTAAAACTGTCTGTCCTTTATAACAGGGCTTTGAAATCCATGTTCCAGGCATACAATTTAGTGGACTCATTATCTACGACAGAATTAAATAGTGACTTCCGCATGGACTTTCACTGCCCGAGCAGAAAATTAAATGGCACTAAAAAGCACAGAAATCTTTAGAAATCTATCAGAATAAGAACTCACACTCAGGCAAAGAGATACATGTCAATCCAAATGTATACTGATGAACTTGAGGCATAATAACTCTTACTTACAAGGTTTTTCCTGGTCTAAAAAAACCTGTCCATAAACAGATTATGCTGCAAATGTGTCTAGTATATAACAGACACAGCTGTGGATATTAATGTTCAATTCTTTCCCATAAAAGCTGTCTTTTTGAAGAACTGTAGCGTCTGTGAAACCAAACAAACACAGGCAGAAAATAATGTTCAAGCTGTCCACATATTCATGGTGGAAGAGATATGCTCTCTAGACGACTAAAGAAAGGCAAGAAGAAAAAGAAGTAGTCCTCTGATCTGTGTTTGTGTTTAGGGTAAAATTTGGGTCTAGTTGTTTTTATTTTTTGTTTTGTTTTTTAAAAAAGCTTACAACATTAACATAATCGTAATCCGCTTTAAATTCCAGCACACTCAGAGAATTACAGCCATCCTATGAAGCCCAAAATTGAAATTCAGCAGTAACAAAAGCAAATGTGCCTCTAATTAAAAAAATACTTGCATTATTCATTTGTAATTATGAAGTGAATTTCATCCCATATGATGTTAAATTATTGCAGCTCCACTGATGTGACCGTGGGGTGGATTCTGCCCAGAGGTAGAATCATTTACTAATGGCCTCCATTTGCTCCCCATTCAATAATTATAATGAGCTTGTAAACAAACGCAAAACCATAGAACAGATCCTGGCACTTTCCATGTTCTCCATTTACAGGAACCCGTGTGATCAAATATTCATAGATCTCTATGGAAGACAATAATGAAGAGGCATCAGGTTTCTCATGCTACGCGTGTCTGAGCTCAAGCAAAGAGTCTCACGCTGTTCAGTTTGTTGTTGTACTATTACAGCTACTGTGAGGAGTTTTTAACTGGTTCAGACAGTCTGAATGTATTACTGATTCCATTATATGACCTAAAGAAGCCAGCCAGAGCATTAGCAAGAAGATTGCCTATTTATAAATATGTATTCTTGGTGCCGTGATGTACTGCAAAACAACCAAAAGAGGCTTCCCCCGGAAGAGTTGTACGTTAGCCAGTTAAAAAGAAGCTGAGAGAGATTTTCCTTTAGAGAATATAAAAAACATGCACATACAGAGCAGAATAAGCAAGAGACAAAAAGAAGAGCATTGGCTGAAGAACAAAAGAGGCTAAAATGGGCAGTGATGGAGCACAGGCAAAAACAGGCGTTAACCTTGGTCGGTCATTCAACAGATCGAAAGAAATGTGGGATTTGAAAGGATTCAAAAAATGAACCTGAAGTTGCCCTCCTTTACCTGAACAGAATTTCTAAATAATTGATGAAATACGCTGTGATACGTGTGTCTGTACAGTCCATGGAAGTCATAATGGACATCATGGTAAAAGAAATGGCTTATAACATTACATTTATGTTTCAGTTTCTACCAAGAAACTTCTTTCTTCCTGTTGGCTAATTGTTACGAAGACATGATTCATCAAGCTTCATAAACAAAATTACTGTTTCCAAGCTCCAGAATCTGAGGTGTATGAACAACCTGAAACAAAGTTTACAAAGTTACCAGGTATTTCTGCTTTTGTCCACAAAGCCCCCTGCATCCCTTAAAAATCATTTTAAAATGCTTTTAGGCTATATTTCCTGTGTCTTAGATATCATATATCGTATTTCTACTTTTTCAAGTGCATTTCACCAAAGAGTACTTTTACCCATCTAATGTTGTCTTACATCTGAGACCAGCAAGTTGACTTAGAACATTTGCAATACTTTAAAAATATACATAGTCAGGGTTAATTTAAAATTTTGAAAACCACACAGTTTATAAAGTCTGTGTGTGAGCATGCATGATTTTTTAGATATTAGATCTCATCTACAAAATGTAGGTCTTCTAATAAAATTATAACACGAGGCCATCCAGATGGAGTGCAGCTAACATATCACAGCTGTTTTTCTGACTATCTATGCTTGAATTGTCGACCACAAGTCAAGGAGGACGGCCTGTGCTTGAGTACTCTGATTGAGAAGAATTGGAAGCATATGATAATGTGTTGTAATGCGGGAAAGCTGGAAGAAAGCCACAGAATAATGGGTCCTCAATACATTTCCTGTACACTTGGCAGCTGGACGTCCACAGTGAAGTGATACTGAAGCACTTCTTGGATTAGCTAAGAAACCAACACCACAAGCAATCACACAAGTGGACCTGAGTAGTATACAAAACCACTCAAAAAGCAACTCCTCACAAAGATGCATATTCACATCCTATACTCATGGACTGCACAGAATATTGTGTTATAATGAGAATTTTAAAAAGTCGCTTTTTTCGAATGTTAATAATGAAGTCTTAATCCATCAAAATTTTAAACAAGTAAGTAGTATTCATCTACAGTATCTGCGTAAGTGTGAGGCTCACACACACACAATGGTATTAAAAGCATCCAATTGGACTAACGATTTCAGACACAGGGGAAATGCTTGAACTACACCCGTAATTGAGCCTCTGATAGTCTCTGCAACCCTGATAAAGGCATCCTAATGGGCTGGGGCAAATTATCTGGCTCATAATCGGCAAGGCTTGCAATCTCGTGTAATGTAACCGCAAGACTGCTTCTGCAGAAATAAAGACACAAGGAAACAACCACTGAAATTGCATCTAGAGAACACACGCAATGGTAGTCCATCAGTCCAAAGATTGTGTATCTCACCATCTTCACAACAGCTTTACTTTCGCAGAAGGGGGTGCATGTCAAATGCCAAAATATCCAGTGAATCCAGTGAGTTATTTGCCTTGATCCCCCCTTATTTCTGTCTCAATAGATTCTTGCATTTCCATGCTCAATCTGCTGCCGTGTCATTTTGCAGATTGCTTTCTCTTTGCAAAAGCAGGACAGCCCCAGCTGACTAATCAAAATGCTGGCAGGGCCCAAAGAGAAACCCGGAATCTCAGAAAACAAACATCCGCAGTAAATCAAAAGTAATTTCAGAGGATGATCACAGATGGTGCGACCGAAGAGAGCTCCTACAAATTCTGTGTGTCCCCGCTGATACGCACATTTCCCAGACTGCTGTCTGCACTTCTCCAAAATAGCCTGTAGCCCATTATGAATGCAAATAAAAAACATGGCTTGAGACCCATTCTACAGGTCTGAGCACTAACAGATAAAGAGATGTCTATGGAAGCACATAGATAACTGTGATTGGCAGACAAACATATTGATAGTAAGGTAACATGAAAGGTTATTTCAAAAAGAAAAAATAAGTTAAATCTATTAAACAAAAACATGTGATGTGTCGTCAATCTAGATTAAATAAGCATTTCAACATCTCTGAAACTGTACATGTTCACAAACGTTCAGTCATGGCCGTGATGTAAATTCACACACGCATACAAGGACACACATAAGGGACTCACCCCACTGCAAAGGAGCAAGCTGCAGATGCTCCAGGACCAGCTGGTTGAGGACTCCCTCCACACTGGCCTCTCCACGGCGCCGCAGGGAAGGGTGGGTATGGTTAAGGACAACTGCATGGAGAGGCTTGGTGCATTTTAAAGATCATTCAAAATGAGACAATCTGCTGCAACAACATATATATTACCTGCCTGCAACTTAAGGAATAAGATGAACATGCATCATATCATACATTGTGATTTAACACAATCTAGTGGCCAGTCAGTCTGCGACTTTGGTCCACACAGAGAAACCAAGAAGCTATTTAGATTTAGACATTTTGTAAAAACATTAATGGTCTCCAGAGAATAAATATTAATGACCTATAAGGATGCCCGCACATTTCAGCAGCAACAATAGTTATGTCCTGTGAAATGTCTCAACATCTGCTGGATGGATTGGCCTAACATTGTGTAGTCATCAGTGTTGGGTAACGTTACTTTTAAAAGTAACTTGTTACGTTATATGCGTTACCTACTGAGAAAAGTAACAAGTTAGATTATTTTTGCGTTACCAATAATGAAAAATTACCCCTTTTGCGACACATGTTGTTGTTGTTACACGTGTTGGTTATATTGTCAGGACGACATGTAGCTGACTGTACGTCTACCTTTGCAGAGCTTATTTTACGGCCCATAATCTGTAACTCTGCAGCCTAACGACAGGAATGACAGGCGCAGTATAACCTTTACAGCTCTTTATTATACTGACAATCTGACAGGGCAGGGGCAAACAGTATTAGGCACAGCTGTTTCAAAGACAACACAGGCTCTTAGTCACCAGTGTTGTGGAGCTGCAGATAGTAGCTACTTCAGAAGAAGAGCTCTTCGCAGTTGAAAAGCACTTACTGTATCCTCCAGACACAATTTAAATTTCACAGTGATGTTGCTCTTGTCCTTTTCCCCGAAAATTTTAAATAATGGGAATATTTCCACGAAGTAAGAGTACTCTAACGGATTACTTCATAACTTGGTACCCCCAACGCTGGTAGTCATGGTGCCCAGAAGATACATTCTAATCACATTGGTAATCTTTTGACATTTTGGCGTCAACATTAGGTTCAGATTAGTTTTTTAGTGAGAAAAGTCTCAACAACTGTTACATGGACTCACAATAATGCCCCCTGCAGAAACATTTTAATGATTTGGTAATCCCTTGACTTTTTGGGCCATGATATTAACTTCAATGCTCCTGTCTGTGAACAAATACCAACAAAACATTCCCATCACCCTCCACTATACTGTTCATAGAGCTAATTTGCAATGTTTGCAATGTTAGCATGCTAAACAGTAAACTAATATTGTGAAAATTGTAAAAAAAAAAAATAAAAAAAGAAGACAAATTCCTTTAACATCAGCAGCTGAAATCACAGTAGCAACCAGCATGTCTTAATCGTCTATGGTGTTATCATTTCAGAATGCTGAAAAATCACAGCCTTACATTGACGCTATTAAAGCTGTGGACTCGTACAAGTCAGAACACTTTCTTTCCATCCCTTTCTTGTGTTTAAGTTTGTTCTCATTTTGCTTTTTTGTTTTTACTTCTCTGCCTTGTTTGATTTTGTGATTTTTGCCTTTTGTTTATATGTTTTTATTCCTGTGTTTGTGAAGCACTTTGTAACCTGGTGTTTTAAAAAGTGCTCTATAAATAAAGCTTTACTTACTTTATTTTCTATGGTTCTTTTAAAATATTTGTATTTCTTCAGCTGCCACTTCTGGAACAATGTCTGAAGCTTCACTAGTTCACTAAGTTTCAGTTTTCAGCAGCAGCACTTCATTTTCTCTCGAAGATTTATTCTCTTGTAATTTTTTAGACCATGTGAACTATACCGGCAACCATTGTTAAATGAGTATCTTATGTTTTAACCAAACCAAACTTCACTTTGCCCTAGAGACAGTATTTATGTTCCTATAATGTAGTCATCGTGTACTTTTGTACATGGCTGTGGTTCAGTGGTCGTCTGTCGTCTCTCACTCAGAAAGTTGGAAGTTTGATCCCTGAATGCTACAGTCACATGTCGGAGTGTCCTTGGACAAGACACTGAACCCCAAATTGCTCCCGGTGGCATAGCCATTTGGTATGAATGTTCATAGATACTGATTGGAGATTGGCACTTAGGCCTTTGCCACTAGTGTGTGTATGTGATGGAAGGGTGTGAAAGGGTGAACGTGACAGGTTGTGTAAAAGTGCTTTGAGTCGTCAGAAGACTAGAAAAAAGCTATACGAGTACATTTTCCATTTACTTTTTGTCCCTGACGCAATTTTTAAAGAAAAGACCCTGATTATGTTCTACATCCAATTGCTTGCACTGTTTTGCTAAAGTTTAAGGGTCACATTGTCTTTTTAAGAATGACAGAAAATGTGAAAGCTGCTTAAGCATTTGATTACTAGCAAATCAGTCACAAAAGCTTTAGATATTATAATTAGTAATAAAACATGAGAATTACAGCCTGCCAAGAAGGGAGATATCACTAAGGAATTTAAAAAAGAAAAGAAATGCCAGTTTCTACAAATTAAATCTGGCACAAAAATATGACATTGGTTTTGCCAATGGACAGCTGCACAACATAAAAAAAGAGTAAAAACTGTTCCCTTAAACTTAACTTCTTTATGTTAACTCTGTAATGCATTCATTTAATTATCAAAGGTACATATAATGTGAGCATGTCCTGACCATAATGGTAGCATTACAATGATCGCAGGACTGGCTATCAATGTTTGAATGCAACATCAAAACAAATATGGCTGTCAGAGAGCAATTATCCAGATAATATGTGATGATAAGCACACTGCTGATCATTTACACAGCTGGCATTTGGAATAATGGGTGAGACAAGCAGGGCCTAGAGCACCAAACCTGTGTCTATTAACCTTTGAGAGCGAGTACAGTGTGCAAGCAGGAAGAGAGAAAAGAAGGCAAAACACACTGTGCCGAAAAGGGCTTCGACTGTGCCTGCTGGACTTTTTCCAAACTCACAGCCTGACTCATAATAAATGACATGTCACAACATGCACCTGCATCTTATTTGTATGAACAATGATGAACAGTGGCATTGCTGTGGCTCTGACCGCTTGAAGCATGAACACACAGAGTTTCGACTTCGAGACTTTCGTGTAATAGGATTACCAAGCCGCTACAGCACGTCTTCATCTGGATGTTACAGTAGCCTGGTGATCAATAGCCTGAGCATCTAACTGTCTGCAATCCTCAGTGGGCCCTCATACAGGTCTGCTTTGAAATGAACATGTTACATAATATGGGGATGTTCATTATAGCTTCAGACATAGAGCTGCCACGGTTTGCTTGTAGAGTAGCCTTGAATGTACTGCATGATTCCATCTTGAGAGGACATGCAGTACATTTAATCTACCCACTCATCATTTATATGAGTGAGGTTTTAATATCATATTCAATATTCAATATTACATGAAAATGTATGAACTTTGCATGGAAAGATCTGATAACATGCTAAAATAATAGGCACATCCTAATTACATTTTGTCATCTTTCTTACAATATAGATAACCTAACTCAATATATTGTGAAACAGCACACTGTATATTAGGGCGGCACAGTGGCTAGTGAAATTTACTACAGCCATTCAAGGTCCCCAAAGTATAAATTGTAATGACTTTGTTGATTCCCAAACTAAATCTACCTCTATCAAAATGTCAGTTTCATATAGAAAGATGCTAAACTGGGATAGTGAAGCTTGTAAATGCTATCTGCTATACCTCAGCTTGTTATCATTGTCACTGTAGGCATAATAGATGCATAAAGAATAGATAGTTGCTGACGTTACAATCATAAACCCCAGAAAAACGTAGCCTTATATTTGTTTAACTGAACTGAAGCATCACATTTTGGGAACTACAACAGCCCGACCGTTATATCGTTTTGTCCATATTCTGAGCCAATACGGGCCAATGGTCTCATAAAATCCACAAAGAGAAGGCCAATTTTTATTCTAGTGTGAATATTCAGTATCACAGCCAGCTTAATATATAACAATTTATTTTCCCCCCTCTATAATCAATATGGTAGCACTCTCGGAAATACCATTTCAGTCAGGCTCAACTGCTTACTAAACAGATAATAAAAACAAACCTGATCAACTTACACTTCTGTGTAAGTGTGTAAGCGTTGCAGATAAAAGGTCTCCATATGAAGTCTGGAAAAGGGATATCCACCTTATGAGTGTAGTATAAGTACAGCTATACTGGAACCAAGGGGTCAAACCAGCACATGATTAAAAGACTTCTTCCATCGATCCACACATCAATTTTCCTGGCACTCATGCAGGTATGGGTCACAGTGGCAGCAGGAGAATTAAGGGAGCCCTGATTTACTGGGGATTCAAAGAGATACATTTACACATAGGCTGGGTAATGGGTCATGTGAACAGCATACTGTAAATTTGATGGACATGATTGCAAACTGAACCAGGTAAACACCAAGGATAAGGTTATCTGTGATTGTGCGAAACAGGATTATATCCCAAGATTCAGCATCCAAATAAGGGGTGAAATCCGCCTTCAGCTGCAGTGTATCATGCAGGATGTATTTGTGGCCAACAAGCAACACATCTGACAAGTCCACTGCCTTAAATGGCTGCAGAGCTGAGCATTCATGGAAACTCTGCAAATTTAACGCACATGTTGTCACTTCTAAAGACAAGTAATGTGGGTGTACTGTGCTAGGAAAGACAGCTTCACAGAGAGTTACATTAACATTAATATACTAATTTAATCAATGACCTGAAATTGTGACTGTTTGGATATCTGCCCCTGCCCAAATTAACTGGGCAATGGATTCGACTGCTTGTAGCTGCATCTGTCTGTTTGTATTGTTTGTGTTTTTGTTTTAACAGTGTGTATGCTGCTCTCTTTTGCCAGTTCCCATTTAAAAAAAGAGATCTCAATTTCGGGATCGTACATATTATTATTAGATATTATTAAGTGGGAGACACACATAACCCATTCCCATCTTCATTCAGTTCCAGTACTTAGTACTGCAAAGCTATTCTGTATATCGTAATCACTATAACTGAAAACAGTCCAAAAATATTAATATACAGTATATTGTAGGTAACTCATAAATTATAGCTCAAAATAACTGTTGCTTTATTTTTTTGGCCTTTCATGGCTTTTTGTTGAGAGGACAGTGGATAGTGTTAGAAACAGGGGAAGATAGTGGGGATGACACGTGGCAAAGGGCCGAGGGCGGGAGGGTCGCCGATTTAACCACTAAGCTAAACCAGTGCCCTAACTGTTACTTTTCCCTGGGGCCAAGCAACTGTGACATGCACTTTAATAAAATATTTTACTTCTATTATATTTCATGTTGTAAAAAGGAACATTTAGCTGTAAGCAGAATTTACATTCTGTTAAGATTTGACACAGCTGAGTGTGCTCATTGATAGCATTAAGACATAACTTGATAACATCATGTGACATTTTGTTGTCTGATAGCGCTAAATGAACAAGTGACTTAACATCAGTTGTATTAAATATATTTCATCCAAATTACTTGTGTTTGAAGATAGGGCTTCGAGCTGTGAATGGGAAGATGTCATTTTGATTTAAGATTGTAATATCACTCTTTCCATTTTTGGTTTTGAGAGATTGTGGTGCCACTTATCTAAATGTATTTAGTTACACAGTATTTTCAGTCTTGTACATTTCCAAAAGCCCCAACAAATCATAGTGACTATCTCACTGTGTACTGAGCAGCAACATGATCAGTCTGTTGATGACATTATCACTATAGCCTGTCCACATGCTGCTCAGCTTCAAAACAAACTTCCACAAATGGCTCCCATAACATATACA
This sequence comes from Semicossyphus pulcher, assembly GCF_022749685.1. NCBI lineage: Eukaryota > Metazoa > Chordata > Actinopteri > Labriformes > Labridae > Semicossyphus > Semicossyphus pulcher. The sequence goes on from NW_027211726.1 coordinate 27,796,305, forward strand.
TTCTAAAATGGATAAGATGTTACAGGAACAGGCAGTTTCAGGCTGATTTTGAGCTATCAGAGGTGCTACTGGGAATACAGTTTCATACATTGTCATTTTCTTTCTTCATCCCTGCCTACACACTGCCAATTACTTGTAGATAAAACAATACACATAATGATGGGAGTGTTTACGCCTTCATAAAAAAGAGAAATATAATAGCAACTTCAGTTGCTCGGAGATTGAATTCATCATTAACTGAGCACCATGCTCACCAAAAATCTGACAGGCACTTCTTGAATCTACTAAATATGTGCAGCAGTAACTGCCAAGTGATGAGAAATGTGTTGATACAAAGCACAATATGCATAAAGACAAGTAGCTCGATTCAACACCAGCATGTTGTTAAACTCATGAGTGACATCATTTTTGACAGCAGGCAACACGTTTTGGCCTTCTTGTCAATCAAAGAGTCAGAAAAGCATTGTGCCTTGTATTGTTTCACAAACAGCTTCTCAGGTGTCTTCTATGATATTTGGTCTTCTATGATATTTGGTATGATATTTTTTTGGACCAGAAGTAACAGCTTGTGTTGGTGAAAAGCTATGTTATTAGTTAAAGTAAGCGCTTGCTTCATTTAAGATGCATCAGTTACTCACAATAGCCTTGCATGGATATATTGTTTTGATGCTTATTTTGGTTAGCTGAAAACAGACTTTACAAGGTACTTACCCAAACATAAAAACTTCTCTCCTCACAATTTCTTCACAACAAATGAACTGGCAGCAAGATATTTTTCAGTTGGTCATGGGAGCAACTTGTCAGTCAGAAAATTAGGGTCATTTTCTCATTAGCTTACACACAATTAGGCCATTTTTTGCAACAAGTGGAGTTACACGCTAGGGGCCATTAGAAAAAATGCAGGCTTAAGGCAATTCCACATTGGCTTCACAAGGAGGCTACATCAACTTCTTATACACAGTCTATGTTTGTACTGGATACAGACGACTGCTGGCACAAATGCTTTTTTGTCAAATGCTTTTTGATCAAATCATCATGCACTACCAGTGCAGTCATCATGGAATGGAAGATTTTTTTAGGCTGAACTAACATTTTATATTTGAGATATGTTGTTGCTGGAGATTTACATAATGTGTATTTGCTGATAAAGTGAATATAGCAACAGCTAAATGTAATACTTTAATATCATGTTTTTGCAGGAATAAGGACTAATGTGATCTGAAGTAAAAATGAAGGTTGCTGATGCTTGTAGTTAAGTAGCGGACAAGAATTGAATTACAGCTTCTGCACTGCCAGTGGTGTAATTAGCCTAAAGTCATAGTTCATCTAAATGTAGTGGGAACGCAAGCATTTATGTGCAAGCATCAGGAGCAGAAACACTTGTTTCCTGATTTATTTCCTCAGTTTAGTTCCTGAGCCACGTGGTTAAAAACCCAGTAGAATATTTAAATATATTCTAAAATCTACATTAAGTGTGAAGGTTCACATGGTTAAACAAAAATTTAGAAAGACGTATTTTAGTGTCTCCATTAACAGACCCACTGAACAACATTACTAACACAGCCTGCACCTATTTTCATGCATGACAGGTAAGAAGAAAACCTACATCAGGGAATAGATGGAAAGAGTGTTCCCCCTGAGGGGAGCATGCTGACAATGATGGTGTCAAAGATTACCTTGGATGGACCACAAAGCTTGCCAACAAACTAGGACCTATGGGAAAATGTTATATGATAATGCTGCAAGTACATGGCACAATTAAACTCCCACACACATACACACAAATAAACACACACAGTGTCAGAGCGGCAAGCACTCTGCCATACGCTTTCCCATCTGTCAGTGCAGGCGAACAAGCTCCCTACTGGCCAGAGGGTTTCCAGATGTAGGATCCAGATGTCCTGTATCATAGATCTTACTGACAATCAAAGACATTCAGTAGATGCAACACTGACTAAATCTGTTTGACCGCCTTAATCTACTGGACATGATTTCCTGTAACTGGACATGTCAACATACCATCTTTACCATCTCAAATTTCTATTCTCCCTCTAGTCCTTCTGATACAGTATAACTCTACCGTACATGAAGCCACTGGAAGGATATGATGCTCCAACAGATGCCCAGCTTGCTATTGATCTGGCAGCCCTGGGCGTGCTGTCGCTCCTCTTCCAGCTGTTTGGGGTTTGTGAAGCGTGCTGTTTCCTGGTCCGGCTGCGGCAGACTCTCAAAGTCAAACTTGTCAACCTGGATGGCCATCCTGTAACAGGAGATGGGATAAACACTTAGACAAAAGTTTCTGCTTACGTAACTTCTGACTGACTTGTGAAGACAGGGAATGACCGTCACATAACTTTCATTTGAAAGTTCATAGAGATGTAAAGACCAGCTCCAGTCATGTTTTCAGCCTGTCCTTGGTACACTATAGTTTAAAAGCAGACAGGCCCAGCCATGGAGATGACTGCTTATGTTGTCCCTGATATGTCTTGTAGCACATGAAAAACACCACATGGAGATTTTTACAAGGTTAAACATTTGATTTTCACTGGAGGGGGTCTTTAAGGCGGCTATGTGATAAGTCACCTCATTTCAGCACTAATTAAATGTCTCATTTCTTGATAAGCTGAATAAAGGACACTAAAACTCAGAACAAAAAATCATCATAGTTATAATTCATGCATACTGTAAAGTCTGAAAGCAATGTTGTATTCATTATTTCATATAACAAAGTGGTAGAAAAAGCATAAAATAGAAATTATAGTGGATGTGGATGGAATACGCTACGTCAGCAACCCTTAAAGCAGAAGAGTAAAACAACAGTACCTACCTAATGTTAATATATTAGCTAGCATGTACTGGGACATTTACTGCCCCTGACATCTTGCTACAGGGATAGTATATCATTTTATAAGATAAGGAGTTGTTAAATGGAGGAAAGACTTTAGATTTCTGCTACCTGCCAGGAATCAAGCACGCTAACTGTCAGTTAGCAAGCGTGTCCATCACACAGTTTATTAGAATAATTTGATTATCTTTTCCATCAACAGTCAGGACTCTTGTTTTACGTTAATGGCGCAAAATGTGCAAGACATTCCCATATTTCTTTCACCCCTGCAAGGACTTCACATTGCAATGATTTGATTTTAATATTACATTTTTTCAAATTTGCAAAAAGGAATCTTACTTTTCAGAACAGAAAAACTACTTTTTTAAAATCTATCTCAGTCTAGGAGTCATATTTTACTCTGGTCAGGAAGAATAAAAAATAAATGATACCAACAAAACATTGGGGTGAACTACACATTGAACATTCCACTTTGTACAAATATGTATTTCAACTTTAACCCTCAACAGACCACAGCAGTGATCTCTGTTCAACTTCAACTACAGAATATTTCCAAGGAAAACCTTGTTTACATTTCTGCCTGGTGGCAACAAATATGGGCTCCTTTGTGTGGTTGGGCAAGATATAAATTATTTATCTACTCTGAACAAACACCCACAGGTCCAAGCTTCCCACTCTACACTGTGGGTCTGTTATTTATTAACAAGAGCCAAGGTGTTTGTTGCCTGAGGTTATGTCAAGTGTCATAACCAGGATTCAAAGTCTTGTTGTAACAAAATGAGACCACAACTGTGCTAACAACATAACCCCAAAGCCAACCTCTAATCACCCTTACAGCATCCAGGCACAATGTTAAAACATGAAAATACCAATTGGATACATTCTTTGTGGCACTTCAAAAATCTGTTTGAGAGCTGAAAGTTTGGAGCTCAGTACAAAGACACTAAGACAGTGGGTGCAGATATCCCGAGGGGAAATATGAGATAGGTGAAGAGGAATATGACATGAGGTGGACAGCCCTCAGTAGTACCCTATGCATGAAGCAGTGTGTGATGCAACCCACAACCTCACAACTGCTCTGCCTCCATAAAATAACAACAACAACAAAAACCATAAAGTACAAGGATGTAGTAAAGCAGCATTGTTTTTCTACATGGAAGCCGCAGAATGAACAAAGTACTGACACACTGTTTAAACCATTTGCACGCAGGGGGGCTTAACCAGTGGCACCTTGGGGGAAATATTGTAATGCCCTCTCATCTGTGGCCTGTTATCAACGGTAGTCTGATTGATTGTTTTCCCCCCAATCGGAATGCATTCCGTGAAGACCCGCCCCACTCTGCCTCTGATTGGCTAAAACTCTTCGCAGAATGCAGGTGGGTAAAAATGTAACACCTCTGTAGCGGGCTCGGTTGAGGATGACAGGGCCACTCGTTATGAAAGCTAAAGTACAGGTCCGGGCATTCCAGCCCTTGTGGCTAGAAAAGTGGGGTTTTGTGTTCCAGAAGGAGCGTGCTATGAAGTTGTGGTTTGCGATGGTGTTGCATTGGCTGCCACAATTTTGTTGTTTACCTGTCGATTCCAGGACGCTGTCTTGCATGCGCAACTCTCAGCAGAAATAGTAAGGAGGCGAGATGGCTCACAGCTCATGTTATGTCTGCGCACAGCATGAAAAACATTTTATTAGAGCTCATATTTCTGTTTGTTACACTTAATTCTCCTTTTTGATATTTTTTATGGAACCCCACTGTACAGTGCTCTAATAATTACAAAGTCCTGAAAATGGGAGAAAAATGTTTTTTAAAAATGTTGCTGTGCATGTTGCCTCTCTGGATGGAATTAAGTATCATGATGTCATAGTGTCACAATTAAACTTGATGTTAACCTTAATGCTGACATGGCACACTGAGCAACCGGAAAAATTTAAAAATGGTACTTCATATCAAAAAGGTTGCCAACCCCTGATATACATGAAGGGGACATAGCTGCCGTGGCATCATCCTGGTTTTTATTTAAACCAGAAATGATCTGATTTGGGTTGATACATAGCTACACCTGTGGTGATTTGTCAATCAAATGTAGCCACACCCACAATTTTGGTCTAAGAGGGACCATCATTTACAAAATGAAAATAATGGTGTAATGAAGAGGACCTAAGACTAGCAAATGAGACCTTAAACTCATTAGAAAACTTGAGGTTTAAGTCACATAATTGGCTCCAATATTAAAACCAAAGTATTAAAGTAGGCTTAAGTAATAAAGTGTTATAAGTAGAATATTGAAAGAGGCCACATCCACTTCTTATTACAGACTATGCACCTGACAAATGTATGTCCAATATTAACTCCCCATTTTACTCAGTTTATATCTAAAATATTCTTCTGAAGAGAAGAGATGGTGGAATCAAAAATCCATCAGGTGGCCAAAGTCAAGGCTCATTTAATGCTAGTTTAAGTCTGATGGATCTGGTAAGGAAAATATTTTATAATATCATGAAATATGTTACTGTGATTTTCTGCTAGTCAAGAAGTTCCTCCAAATTATTGTGCCAATTATTTCCTTTAATGTGGTAATAGTAAGTTTCTGAGAAAATCCAATGTGGTTTAAACATTTATGAGCACAGGAAGGGGGCGAAATGTAATCCTTGGATTTATTTAATAACTCAAAAATCACCAAAACTCTTTTTGCACACTAAAGAAAAGGCAATGTACAGAAGTAAGATAGAGAAGAGTAAAAATGTCTTAAATGTGTATTGATAAGTGATAGTGTTTAACTGAGAGATAATCACGGTCAAGAACAATCAAGAACATTTCAAACTTGCCTAACATGAATGAATTCTTGAGGACCTCCATTCATGAGTTCGATGGCAAAGCGTTCTTATGCTTTCTTGTTCACAACCTCTAGTTCAACTGCATAGCCTCCTCTGTAACTACACTCAGCAACAAGGTGACTTTGCTAACAGTGGATTTAGTTTGGTATCAAAAAAAAAATCGAATTGCTCCACAGCAGTTGATTCTTTTTTGCAACATTTCAAAAGTCCACTTTAAATTTGCTTGACAATTGAAAGGAAACATGACTAATGTAACTTTAAGATGGGCCACTACCTGCAATTAACCTGAACATTAACTCTGCAGAGAGAATTCAGAGGTTCCTGTAAAGGCAGCGTCTCACTCCCACTGTCAGTGCCCTTTTTTAAACCTTGCTAAATCACTGCTTCACAGGCACCCTACTGATGGTTCTCAGAAAACATATTCAAGAGCTGCAGTCACATGTGCGAAGCAATTTTCATTCTGTCTGAATAAAACACAGTGGATCCATGTATTGATCGGTAGGTTCATCTCTGGATTCCAGTTCAGAGGCCATAGAGGCTGCCTTAGGAGTCTTTTCTGACGTACTGAGAGGAAAATAGGCAGACTAAATGGACTAGGTAGTTCTGTGCTGCGTTTCTTCTCAACTGCAATCACCACTGAGCAATGAAATTATCTACTAAAACACGAAAAGAGATTATATGAGAACTGTATGGGTCTCGCATATCATCCTAAAGTTATGGGTGATTTGAAGATGGAAGTCTAATTTAAATCCAAATTTGGTCATATGTTACTCTGAACTTTACAGCAAGCTCAGAACTATCATTACAGGTAATCTGCTGCCTCATCTGCTTCCCATACTGTATTGCGAATAATTAATGAAATTACACTGCAAGAAAAAGAATCTCTTGATGAGTCCAGAGACACACACACATCAAAGCGAGGTGGAGGAGAAAAGGCAATGTAATTATCATTTCACAGCCATTACAACAAAGCAGAACACAAATTAAATAACAATTAAGACTTCAAAACAAAGACAAAAGGAAAGCTCTAGCTGCCACACACTCAAAGACAGCCGCCTTTGAAGATTAGTGGCAGTAGGCTTATGTCACTGACTGAAGTCCTGTCTTTAGATGGGCGCTGCTTTTCATTCAGTCATCTTCAAAAGCACACATTACACACTAAGTCTAAAAATACCAGGTTGTAACAATGTAAATGGACCTTAAATGGGAAGACACTGCCAGGCAAGGCCTGTGACTGGTTTCCTTTAGACAGGTAATCACTAAAACCAGATGGCCACATTCAACTTACACTACAAATGGGGACCAATATGGAAGAATGTTTTCCAAAGAATAAAAGAACATATTTTATATTATAGCAATTCAAGCAGCTGTGGAATTGTAAATGGAATAGAGCAAGAATATAGGTGTCAAAGTTCAGCAAATTAACCCTGAATAAAAAAGAATTACCATAAACTTACTTAGCCAACACAAGCCAATGAAGTGAGTGTGGCGATTGCATAGGAATTAATTGATGAAGCTAAATATTTTAAAGGGGCTATATGTAAGATTTTACATGTTCATGAATCAAATATCATTTTATATTGCCAATGTGTGAAGGGATAGTAGAGGAACTGAAAAATTGAGACTTTCCCTAACTTCCTCCATTGCCTCTAACAGCCTGTGGGCTGATTTTTATGTAAAGCACTCAGGACGTTTTTTTCCGCAGAAGAAGGGGATGTATCTGCGCGCTCGTGAGTACCTCTGCTGAGAGCTCATTCTCCTCCACTACAGTCAACAGTGTGCAAAACGAGACAACGCAAGCTGTGAAATGGAGACACAAACGACCGACATCCACAACAACACCAACACAAAGTACACACATGAATAAAAAAGAAAAAAAGTTTTATCTAGTGAAGCCCGTCCAACCAAACAGGAATGTGACCGACATTAGGGGGAAAGCTAGACATGGGCAGGTGAATCAGGGAGACCTTTGATTGCTTTTGGTGATCAAAACATGTCATAGAAACAAGACCTGCGTGTTGTGCTTCATCCCAGATCTCTCCAGCCGTAATTTGCCGTTTGGTTATGAAGCACAATGCCAGAGTCACGCAGTGTATTAATGTTTGAGCTAGTTGACAATTCTAGCATGCTCGCTAACGTTATGACTACCAAAATACTATCTGAGTGTGTATGTCAGTTATCTAGCTTGACAAATAACTGTGCCAGCTAACATGACAAACTGTGTTGATTTTTGCCAACAGTAAATTATGTAGCAGAACAAAGCAAAGCATGTGTTTAACTACCGATTGTTTTCTATTAGCCAATATCGTTGCATTATCTGCCTTGGCTAAGGTTAGCCAGCCAGCTGTAAGCTGGCAACAAGCTACCGTTAGCAAACAAGCAAATGTTAGCTTTTCTGCTATCGCAGGCGCTTTGCCAGTTAGGTTACATAGCAAAACACCGTCGAGTAGATAACACCAGCTAACTCATGCAGACTCCCGGGGTTGATCTGGCTGGTAATTGAGTATTTTGCCATTTGGTTACGAAGCACAATGCCAGATCCATGCAGTGTAGTTATGTTAGAGCTAGTTGGCTAAACTTAGCATGCTTGCTAACATTACGACAACCAAAATACTATCCGAGTGTATATGTCAGTGTTGTCACTCTAGCTTGACAAATAACTACCCCCAGCTAACATGTTACTAACTGTCGATTTCGGACAACATGATGCCGGTCAATAAACACATCTTGTCAGTAAAAAGTAAACAAAGCCGGTGAGTTCCGAGACTGAGCATGCTCAGTTTTCGGCAAAAACCCTGGATGCTTGCAAGCGAGCGAGTGAGTGTCCGCGCGAGTGCGTACAAGAAGGTCGACTGCAGTTCCCTCAACGGCCGACTGTGTCGCTAGGAATGACGATTTTCTGAAAGGTACATGTAAATGGTAAATGGTAAATTGACTGTACTTATATAGCTCTTTTCTAGTCTTTGCGACCACTCAAAGCTGCTTTTACACTACATATCACATTCACCCATTCACACACTGATGGCAGAGGCTGCTACGTAAAGTGCCCAACTGTCAATCAGCTATCACATTCATACCCGTTGGCTATGCCACCGGGAGCAATTTGGGGTTCTGTGTCTTACCCAAGGACACTTCGACATGTAGCCTGACGGAGCTGGGGATCGAACCTCCGACCTTCCAATTGAAAGACGACCGACTCTACCACTGAGCCACAGCCACAGCCGCCCCACTGTCGAACCTTTAAATCTTAAATACTGGTGTGACAAGACCTTTCTACAACAAAAGCGAAAGTAGAATGTGCACCGGCTCTCAAGGTAATAGCAACAAGAAATGTACCACCTTCTACTACAATAAACCTTGTTAGGACCCCAAAACAACAAAGGCCTTTCAGAATGTGCATGCAACCTATTAATGCATCAGTAAAGCATTGTGAATAAAGAAGATGCAATATGATGTAAAGGTTCATGGAACACTTATGGTAAGTGCAGCAAAGACCCGACCAACCCCCAAGCCACCCAAAAAGACCTCTTTTATAAAAGCAGGAGAGCTTTAACTGGCCAAGCACCCCACCACCACTCCCACTATCTTCTTTTCCCATTGATTTTATTGTGGACTCTTTAAAGGATTAGGCCATATCTGGAGACTAATCTAGTCTATTACAAGGCTTTTAATAACAACCTGTGTGCTGAGCTGGAGCAACCATGGAACATCTCTAGGCCTAATTCCATGTCCATTACTCCTCCCTGCCTCCCCTCCAGCCCCTCACTGATAACAGCCTGCTTGGCCTTTATTTCCCTGGCTGAGAAAAGGCGACACGGGTAGATGTGAGATTGGATGGATGGATGGGCCGATTTCACCCAAATTTGTATCTGTTCAAAGGGATGAGCTGAGAATCAGTTAGCACTCAAATAAATCCTACGAAGACATTCACAGATGAAAACTAGATCTGCAGAAATAAGCAATGGTATTTGTGTCTATGCATACAGATAAAAAGGTTTATTTCCTGCCAGCATGTATTATTCGACAGCTTTTTCTGGCCATGTAGGCGTTTTGTCAGGTGTAGACAATGTTTATTTTGTTTTCCAGCCTGTTTCCATTTGGTGTTTCGATGATTCACAATGCTCTGACTCTATGCTATGAGAGAGGCAACAAAGCAGAGGTGTGCTTGCCCTGAGCAAGTTGAAAGCACAAAGCATAAGGCACAGTCAGGTTCTGTGCTATTTCCACGGCTCTGTCATGCATGTTTGAACGGATCCTACCTCAATTTTATCGTTCAGTGAGTAATATGTTGGTTGACTAACTTTTATATAAAACTGTCAAGCCAGAAAAAATAGGACTATGTAAACATACTGCTGTAGTCGGAGTGACTATTTTAATTGTGAAAGGTGCTTTGACTTGATTAAGGGTAAAACAAACGTTGAAAAATTCAACACTTTTCATTCCATGCCTCAAACTAAACAATCTTTTCCTGACCTTAACAAGGGCTTTTAGTTGCCTTATTTTTCTGCTTTAGTTCCCATGAGCAAACATTGTAGGGAAAACCAGCATATTTCTGACAGGACCAGTAAGAATGTTTGGTGTTGTCAGTGAACAGATTTATAAACACACAACAGATATTTCAGACACATTTGCTCATTATGTTGTAACGTTGTTTATATTCTGGGCAGGCCTAGGTTTCAAAAAACATGACATATATGTATTTGCTGATGCGGATATGGTAAGTTACACTATTTAATGGCAATAGGGACTTTTTTAGTTAAAATACCAGTGAAGAGGTTCATGGATGATCAAGCATTAAACCAACCACCTGTTTGACTCCACTTAAATCACTGAACTGCTTCTCATGCAATCTCTCCCCAAGAGACGACTCATGTCTTGAGCATAATCATCACAACTAAATCCATGCCCTAATGAACAAAAATAAACAGCAATGTAAGTCTAAACTGCTCACCATGCCCAATCACCAAAAAGAGTGTCACACACTTCTGCATTCACCTCCTATGGTGGGAACCATATGGCAGGCATGCAAGAACTAGGGATGAACTTGGAAAGTTACAGAAGATCAGGAACTGTGTTACAGAGAACAAAAAACAAACATTTTTTTTCTAAAGCACAAACAAATACTGCCTTGGCTGTACATCACTATTTATAAAGTCAAAGGACTAACACTGCAATGCTTTTGTGCAATTTACTGACAAACATACATACTGCTGCTTTACTCATTGAAACCCATTCAAACTAACACTAATAACCAAAGGTTAGAAAGTCCGGTTCATCTGATATATATTTGGACTGTACAAGGAAAACCCCCTGAAGACACCAATGTTCATATAAAGAAACGTACAAACAATTCCATTGATGGATTCGAACCAATGACCTTCGTGATGTCAGATAACGCTGCTAACCACTGAACCACCAAGAAAAATAAATTATTTAATTTTTTAGTAGTATGAGCATTTCGTATCATATCTGAACAGCAGTGTGATTTGCAGCCATGGAAGATATTCCTCTTTTAAATGTATAATCTCTTAGATTTTCATGTAAATAAATGTCTGTTAAGTCACTATCTATCACCGCATGAGGTAAAACAATGGTGATTGAGTTCTTGGCCCACTGATGTAAGCTTTTGCATTTGCAGTATATAGTGTTATTACAGACTGGGTGTCTGTGGTGACATTCGCGGAAAAAATCACAAGCAGCGCCCAGTTAGTGACACGTTTTCCATCACCCAGCAGTGGCTGGTCAGCCAGAGAGGGTAGGTGGAGCTAAGCGGCTGAATTTCTGGTCTCTGCAAGTGTTGCAGAGTGAACAGTAATCAACTATGGCTGAACAAACAAAGAAAAGATGGATGACTACAGAAAAAACTTCAAAAATAAGTTAAATTCCAAAGAAAAGGATACAAATTTGACGCTCAGATGAAGGCAAACAGTCTGAAAAGGAAAGCAACCAAGGAAGCGACAAAATCAAGAGTTACAACCGTAATAAAGGGAGCCAACCTTAGACGTCTGCTTAAATAGGGACGTGTCCTCCTGCAATTACTGTTGATCACCAAAGGTGCTGCAAAAGACAACGAAATTGAAATCTTCGAGATTTAATCTTTAAGTAATAACTCAAAAGAGCAACAACAAAACCAATGGATGGATACATTTTTGTGTAGAAAGGTATGTGAATGTATTTGGGTGTACAGCTCTTTCACTTTTTCATTAGAAAACATCTTAAGCCAAACCAGACCTGTATCACTGGATATCATCTCGTTCACCGGGTGTGACTTTTTGACACTATATTGCTAATTATCACTATCCTGCAGTAAGCTATGGCAGTGAAGCCTTATTTAATGGCAGTAATAACACCAGCTGAGGACGAGCCGGTCACAGAGAAATGACCCCTTCCTAATTAAATGCTGTGTTGCCTCAGACCCAAAGTACATGATAATCACATTAAAGCAAACGGGTTGGCTTTTAACTGACAACTGCAAAGCCATGAATCATTTCAAAGACGAGGTCCATAAACTCCAACTTGGACACAAAATAACATTTCCAACACCTCAGTGTTGTGCACATGCAGCTCCCAGACAAACAGTCTTGCTTTAGTTCTGCTGCTACAACTATACTGCTGTTTTGTGTTAAAGTATTTAATGTATTGTTGTTTATCTTGTTTTACTTGTGTGCAGGTTTTCTCTTGTGCGTAACTGTGTGTATGTTGTGAGCAATATACTGTTTAAATAATGCCCTGAACAGCAGAACAGAACAGCAAATCATTCCCAAGCAGCATTTTATCAGAGCCTTTTTGCATCTTTTTTTCACAGCCTGTGATTGTGTTATGTCACAGGGGAGAAGCAGAAAGCAGAGAACGCACTGTGTGTGTGTGTGTGTGTGTTTTCACAAAGAGGGTTATTTTTACCTCACGTGCAAGAGCTTAAGGGCGTAGATCCATAGAGGCCCGTGCAGAGGCAGGCGAGAGCAACAGTCTATTTTTAGACTGCGGCTGACTTCGTGTAACCCTTTGTATGCAGCGGCTGCAGAGGCAGCAGTGCTCCATCCATCCGCGTCTCGCTCAATAAGAAGAACTGCGGTAAAAACGGATCTTTACTGCCAATTACTGTATGTGGATAAGTATCAAAGAATGCTTCTGTGCAGACAATCTTCTAATGTGCTGGCTGTCATTTAAATTGAAGCTTTGTCGACTCTTACCAGGGTTGACAGAGTGAGCTATTTTTATCTCTGCCGCTGAAACCCTGAAGCTCTTTTTTGGGGCATTTTGCTATTATAAGCCCAGCAGAGAGAGGTAGAGAATGAGGAGATAGAAGGGAATGACATGCGACAAAAGTCCCCTGCTGCATTTGAAGCAGACGTTATAGCTTGTAAATAATACTTGAGTAAGTGAATTGAATAATCCAATGACAGCACAGGGCTTAACATTACGGTAAGGTCGATAAAGTTACAGGTGACTGAAGAAGGAAATGACTGAGAGACAGATAAATCTGCCGTCTATCCATATCAATAAATGGATTTGGTGGAGAAAAGGAACATACCAACAATATAAAAACATGACTATGTCAGAGGTCGAAGCTGAATGGAGTGATTAGAGCAATACAATAGTGTATAGAAGGACATGGGAATAGAAAAAGATCTTGATGTTTTGAGCACCTTAACTAACCCAGCTCAAAACAGCCTGCGGGGCTGAAACGCCCCCTAGGGAAGACATTACTTCAAGAATAAAAACTCCCGCAGATGCTGAGAAAAATTGACAGTGGTGTGAAGCTGAATCCCAGGAAGAGGTCGAGCGGCAGCAGATGTACATCTCAGCAGTCTGCTCTCATCTTTGTCGAAAACACTGTGCCTGAGCCCTATCCCCAGCGGATATAATATTTCCAGACCTGATATTGTTTGTATAATGAGCATGTACACTATTCTGGGGGACTAACAATAAGAAGGATGTTTTGATTTTAAGGTGTGAAAAAAAAAAAGGGTAATATCCACACGAGGCTGGAACTGCTGAAGAGGGGATAACTGACTGCAGATGCATTATGTGCTCCGCTGCCATAAAAGTAGCACAAGAAGGGGAAAGGTGGTCACCATGGAAACAAGCTTTGTTTGAAAAGCTCATGCAATGAGGCGTGTCTGCCCTTGTGCGCACCGATCCGGCAGAGGCAAAAAGGCATGGCGAACGGAGAGGGGACATGGCTAAAAAATGAGAAAGTGCTGCAGTGAGCGCTACCTGAGCTGCCAATGCAATGATAATGGTAAATGGCAGAGGCAACTAGTTAGCGCCTAGGGGTTGATGTTGTGATGAGATGTAAACCCCCCAGATGCTGGTTTCTATCCCCTGGGAGCCACAGCTGCGGTATTGATGCAGAGAGAGGATTGGGATCATGAAGGTCTGAGAGGAACCTGCTGCAGGCGAGGAAATAGATAGGACGTGATTGACGAATAAGAGCATCCATACCACTGAATGTTATGTTTGTTATGATGAAAAATATTGAGCTTTCAAAAATGATGTTGAGCTTAACAACACACCCATATCTGCTTATAGCAGCTTTGCCTCATAATGCATTAGTTTTAAATTAAAGGACAGTTACTGGAGAGTATTACGACATATACCGTCGTATACTGTTCCGTTCAGTCAAATAACAAATGAATGAAAATAACTCAATTTAAATAGCCTGCAGATTTGCCTATTGTTTTTTATGTGTCTTTTGTTTTTCATCGTTGTGTGCTGCTCAGCAAAGCAACATGTCTTTCCTAAAGCAATTCAAAATCAAGCAACTTCAGTGGTACTTTTGTGGAAGGTTCAGAAAGAACATTACTTAACTTAACTCGAGCGAAGAAACACTCTTGCTACTGTATTCAGTGCTTAACTCAAAATGAAAGGAACAATGTTCCCAGAAAAAAGAGAGTTTTTTTGTTTTCAGCCCCTGAAGTCAACTGAAGTGTCCTCCATCAGATTGTGTATCAGATATATAAGATATAGATATTTTACTGACTTGAAAAAGAGCTGCGAAAACTTCCGGATTAGAATGATTTATAAAGTAGAAAAGTGCTGCATCTTGGGAAAAGTACAGTGGGAACAAAGGGCTGACAAGATAAGACAGCAGAGCATCACTATGAATCTTATAAAAGAGAGTCCAATGAAGATGCTGATGATGAGCTGAGAGGGCTCATATCACAAGGAGTTGTTCGGGGATGTTCTCCCACTGGTTATATTTGTACAGCTGACAGCTAGAGACAAGAGCCTCAGGGCCTCTGCTCTTCTATTCTGATAATTAGATACTGTTCAAACGCTTGAATCAAACCAATCTTACACAAAAGAATCACCCACTAAAGGATTTGACTGACTTGCAGTCAAACCCACGTAATTACAATGCTTAAGAACTTGCATTATGGAAATGACTATAAACTGACATCTTGGACAATATTTCTTCTTTTCCATTTGTATTAAAAAGCGACACTTCAATTTGCTCCGTCTCATAATAATTTGCTCATTAGATCAACGGTTCAGTCGCAGAAAGGTCAGGGCTGTCTAATGGTACACAGGATCGCTCCTTTCTCTACAAACGAAAGCATATGAAGTAAGCGAGAAGAGCGCTGCTGATCTACATGCTGTGTATGCAGAGCAGTGACCATTACAGTCCGGTCATTTTTCTCAGCTCAAGGTGTTTTAAAAAAACAGCCACAGAGGAATAGATGTAGGGTGAATTAGTCATTTCACAAACCAGACATCACGTGCATGGTGCGGCATACAAATGAATGAATGTTTGTGTCACTATTAAACTGTTGTGGTCATAATTCCATCAGAGATGTGGAACATAGGACTATTGCTTTTGCATTAAAACACATCACTGTGATGTATTTCACTAGGAACGTCAACGATTAATCCACTATCCATTAATCACTGTTATACTATGCTTTGGGGGATTACTCAATTTGATTGGCTGCAGGGTGTCAATTAATTCCTGACAATAGACACCTTCTAAGTAGTTCTTGTTTAACTGTCTTTTCACTTTTCAAAATGAATGTGCTGGCCCTGTAGAATCAGCCTGTATATAAAAAGGAGTAACCAAAGCAAAAGGGACGCAGTCAAAGCATTGGTTTATTAGTAACACCATTTTTTATTAGCTGACTTCTAATTACAGTGAGGGGCTTCAAAACATATTTTAACCTATTGTGAGAATATGAACACTGCAACAAGAAAAAAAAACTGCCCTTCTGAACCTACTGATATCTTATATCACCTCACAAGCCATTTGCTCTTAACTTCAGGCTGCGGCAGACAGTAAACATGACCTTATCTTTCTCTGTAAGACAAGGAGTATTGAACAAGGTTTGCATTAGAACCTTATGGAAGGTAACACATGAAAACATTACCCCCTTTTGCCTTTAGCAGTGGCAATGGTATAAGCCGGAAAATGCCCTTTGACGTGTCCCTAATAAGAAATGTACGGACTCTTCAGAAGAAGCGCTCTTCTGGCCTCCATGTCATCCAAGAAAAACAGATAAAGCACACGTTGTCAGGCATTATCACTGAACTTATAATCATTAATTAATTAATTATATATAAGAAGAAGAAGAAGAAGACTTATATTACTTTATTAATTCCAGAGGGGAAATTCAATGTTTTCACTCTCTTATTATAACAAACATGCTGCACACAGCCCAGAAACACACACACCTGCACAAACAGGACTCTTCTGACGATTGTCGATTGTCAGAGTGAGGAAGCTACACATGGACATGTGCCCCGAATAGAGGGGGATTCGGTGCCTTGCTCAAGGACACCTCGGCAGTGCTCAGGAAATGACACAGGACCTCTCCAGCTACCGGTCCCAATTTCCATGCTTGGTCCATATCGGGATTTGAACTGGTCACCCTCCGGTTAGTACACGGGTATTAATGAAAACAGAGTTTTTGCCTCCAACTCCTGGTTTCCAAAAAAAACCTCCACACAAGCACGGTTATAAAAAATTCACATCCAAACGAAAACGCAAAACCACAACAGAAACACTTTAATTTCAAATGTGCATCCTTATATTTTACATTACATTATTGTGAGCCTATAACATCCTACACTGTGAATACTGTTGACTTAGAATAATGTCCAACCACAAAGAAAGACAGGTGCACATCCTCTACATGCACCCTGCTCTCTGTTCTGCTGTGTTCAAAGCAAACATAAAAAGAAACGGAAAGTTTGGGATTCACTGCGTGGTGTCACAGCGGTCTTGTTGGTCTCCCAAACATCAAAGTGTCCATTCATATTCTGAGGTGCTTCACTTCGTTTTTTTCATCGGCCATTAAAGAACACCATCAAGGGGATAAAGACCTTGTAAAAGACATGCCTGTGAATGATATGAGAAGATGAAAGCAGCTCTCTATTACTCACCCCTTTCCCCCTCTCTGTGTGTTGCCATCACAGGGAGAGGAAACGCACTCAGCAAACTAAACTTAATGCTCAAACAAAACCGGTTAGATCTTTGCTTTTCAGTAACGGCACACAATAAATATTACCTGTCACTTTGTGGCTGTTCTAGAAGATGGAAACATCTACTTGTTGCTTTCTTCATGTTCCCCTCATATGGACACAAGTCTTAAAACTATTAACTGTTCAAACTGTTATATGGCTCTACACGCATGAAAGCCTTCTCTCTCTTCCCTATTTGTGTAAAAGCTCTATGGAAACAATTAAGTTCCATTTGTTGCGGGAGGAACAGTGTGGATGGAGGAAGTGTGGATGATTGACAGACTCATCTTTGTAACTGTAGAATTTAAGGCTTAGCTCCACCAGTGCTGGATGAAGACTCCAGAAAACATCTTGCGTCTGACACCTCATTCATCATGGAACAGGAAAGAAATAAGAAATGACAGGGCCATCTGATGTCGAGAGAGGATGACTTGAAGAGACAAGCACAATATGGTTCAGCAGACGGAGATCTATGAGAATGTGGCCCTGATCCTGTCTGTATGCAAAAATCTACCCCACTGAATAATCTGTGCATGTGCTGGGTGCGTGTCAAAGGAAATTATCCACATGTTGCCAAAACTGATCTGGGCTTTGCCGAGAGAGGCACTATTCTCTTCCTTGAAGGGATATCTAGAGAAATATTGTATGCTGTGAGAAGAAACCAATATGCAGGATCTGAGCTAATCTTCTGATAATGAATGTATGTTTGTCAGACTTCCAGTAGAATCTCTACAGGATGAAAGCACTGACTGGTGGAGTAAAAGACAATGGCTGTGTCTACAGGGAATGTCAGTCAAAGGGGGAAAAGACATGTAAGTCTATATATATACATCTGCAGTTGTTACCAGACTTGACATTTTTTGCCTCAAAGGCACATTCTGTCATACTGTATCAGTTTCTGGAGAAGAAGAATTTCATTGTACAACTGGTGCATTATATATGTTCTGACCTCTGCGTATGTTATATCATATACAAATTTACTTTTTGATGGTATCATGACAGAAGGGTAACGGAATGTTGTCAAAAGGGAGAATTGTACAGTATAATACTGAATGATGACATACTACATGATGAGTTTGGCATTTTGGCCATCACAATCTTGGTTGTTGAACTCAAGGCTGCTTTCTTTCCTCTCTGCTCTTCTCCCTGTACACCAACAGCTGCACCTCCAGTCATCAGTCAGTCAAGCTCCTGAAGTTCACAGACGACACCACCCGCATTGGACTCATCTCTGGTGGGGATGAGTCTGCCTGCAGGTGGGAGATTGACCATGTGGTGACCTGGTGTGGTGAGAACAACCTGGAGCTTAATGCTCTGAAGACAGTGAAGACGGTTGTGGATTTTAGAAAAAAAAAAGCAGCCACATCCACCCCCATCACCATCAGTGATGTCCCCTGCTTCCTGGGGACCATCATCAGCCAGGACCTCAAGTGGGAGCTGAACATCGGCTTCCTCATCAAAAAGGGACAACGGAGGATGTACTTCCTGCGGCAGCTGAAGATTCTGCCAAAGACAATGATGGTGCACTTCTACACCGCCATCATTGAGTCCATCCTCACCTGCTCCATCTGGTATGCTGCCGCCCCTGCGGACGTGGTGAACAGAAGGGTTTTGAGGGTGTTTTTGAAAATGCCCAGGGAGGCTGCGTTGCTGATCTCTGCAGGTAAACAGTTCCAGAGGGTGAGGGCAGCAACACTGAATGCTCGGTTCCCAACAGTTTGGAGGCGAGAGTGAGGGATGGATAGCAGGCCTGCATCTGAGGACCGCAGACTCCGGGATGGTGTATGGGGATGGAGGAGGTCCTTTAGGTACTGGAGGGCGAGGAAATGGAGAGACTTGTAGGTGAGGAGGAGGATTTAGTAGATGATGCGGGACTTGACAGGGAGCCAGTGGAGGTGGATAAGGGTGAGGGTGATGTGCTGCCAGGGCTTGGTGCGGATGAGAACCCTGGCGGCTGAGTTTTGGACGTACTGGAGCCTGTCCAGGGCTTTGCTGGGAACCCAGAACAGGACTCCATTGCATGATATTGTTTTTTTTCATATGTTTTTTGTGTAAAATCTTATTCTAAAAAAGTAACTCATAACTATAATCTGCCTGACAGATGAAGTATTTCCAACATTTCTCTCTAATCTGTCACTAAATATATAACATGTTCATACTCATGCAACTTTTGATAGCACTTGCACTCTGGCAGAGTTTTACACTGTGCTAGTGTTCAACAGGCAGAACAGTGGGTGGTAAATGGATAACCAGCATGAGAGCCTGGGATCAAATTCTCTTTAAAGAGACTCCTGAAAATGCCAAAATGGCAGAACAGTTGCTCTTTTCTTTGGCTGACATTATACTCTGGTATGATTTGTTTTTATAATAAAACACTTAAGTGAAAATTACAAAACAAAAATATGTGAATAATTGATATATTGATGGAGCACAGCAAAAAGTAGCAGGGCCAAGAAAAAGCTGCTATACTAATTCAGCAGTGTTTCCCCAAATCCAATCAAATAACAAAGTACATTATCATGACAATGATAATGTAACAATGGGCGGCTGTGGCTCAGCGGTAGAGTTGGTCATTTTTCAATTGGAAGGTTGGGGGTTTGATGCTACAGTCAGACGGTGACTGGAAGTGTCCTTAGGCAAGACACTGAACCCCAATTGCTCCCGGTGGCATAGCCATTGGGTATGAATGGGCATAGATCTGATTGGAGATTGGCACTTAGGCCTTTGCCATCAGTGTGTGAATGTGTGTGTGAAAGGGTGACATGTAGTGTAAAAGCTGCTTTGAGTGGTCAGGAGACTAGAAAATCGCTTTATAAGTATAGTCAATAACACAAGCAGTGCTGGTAGGAAGCTAATATGTAGCTAATGAAGCTTAAGCTAATCTTCATTGGAAGTATTTAACTACATTATCAAGCTGTGATACATACTCATACTCATACATTGAAGCTACACTGAAATACATTATTCAAAGAAAAAACCTTGATGCCAGAAACTCCAGCCTGCAGTGTTTCAGAAGTTAGTTCATTTAACACGATTACCAAGTAAAGTTAAGTTTCAATTTAAATACTCACATCACATCATGTATCTTTTTCTCATCTCTTTATAAAGCACAAGCTCAGTGCTTGGGCATTTAGATATATGATAACAATAACAGGATGATGGTAAATGCTACAGAAATGTGCAATTATAGCAACATTTGAAAACTGAATAAGTACTGCACCTCATGTTGAAAGTGATAGTACTGTGTCTTTTTATCACAGGTAATTGAGTATGCCATGAGAGTTTAGATATGAGCCTGTCATTTTTAAGGGTTGATGGATCTCTACCTTTTAATACTGGAGTGACACATGCACTTTCTAGGTAGGTTAAAAAGATAAATTAGTGCTTCAGCATTAATCTTTGAAGCAATTTCCAAAGCCTCTGCCATAGTCAACTCTCCTTACTGTAGTCACATGATGAGTCAAACCTGGCTCCTGGCTGTGACTCTGTATATTGTAGCAACCCTTGTCCGACTGTTGATAAAACCCTTAGTATTACAATTGTTCTAATTGATGAGAGTGTGCACTGATAGATGTAAAAAACTTTATAGATTATATTCTAAAATACATTTCTAAAAGAGCTTAATGACAATGGGTGTGGTGTGTATGTAATCAGTGTATAAGCCCTAACACTGTGTAATGCTGGCGACATTGACCCACTTAACATGCGTTTAAGACACACAAAGTGTTTTCTTCAAACTACAAAAACAGAAGGGGTCTCTGGAGAGTTTAACTCTCAAACCATGCATGCTGGGAAGTTATCATTGTTTGTGTTTTGTTTGTTCTCGCAGTAAGATAAGATAAAAACCTTTGCTCCAAGCGAACTCTTATAAATAAAATGGTAAAAAATAAGAAGTTTCTCTACAACAACTTTTTAGAGACATCTGAAGTTATCTTTTTTTGTGGAAAATAACAGTTTGATAATCCTGCTAAACTTATCTTAACAGCCCTTTTCTGCACCGGAAAGATTATTTGGAGTGAGCTGAGCGATGATGTTTGGCTCTGTCTGAAAAGATCTCTTTCCACCCCCTAATTCCCCTAAAATAATAACATCCACCCCTGTTGAGAAGGCCTATGAGTCACCAACAGTGCACCTCTGCTAGTGGCGAGGGATGCACTGGAGAGACAGTGCTGACAGGAATCATAATTTGCCACTTTCCAGTGAAACGCCAAGTGGAGAAAGCAAGAGAGAGAGAGAGGCTGAGGAAATGTACAGAATCTACAAGACAGTGTGATGTGTGTAGGATTACCTGTGCGTCACCAAGGTGGAAAGAAAAATTGTATAATTCTACAAAAATGTAGAATTTCCCCATGTTTTTATTCTTGCCAAAGGAGAAAACTCTGGGAAAAGCAGAGGCTCTCACAGGACACCTAAACTGAAACTCAGACTAATAAAATTATTTTAGGTGAATTAGCAGCTCCGTGTGGAAAAGTGAGGAAACCCTGAAGCTGGAGATAAAGGCGAAATGAAAGATGTTGGGAGCAATAACTGTCCAATTTGCAACTTGCAGGATGTAGTAAAACAAACACGCTTTGAGAGCCTGCATGGTGTCACATACAGAGCTGTGGGTATACAAAGTTTACCTTCAATTTATAAAATAATGTGGTACTTATATGTGGGCCATTCCAATGCTGAGATGAATTTTAAAAGTATTACTAAAGGGGCTAACACTCTGCAGATGTCTGTCAGAGTCTTTCAATATTAAGTAGTAGCAGATTATACCCTGTACATTGTGGTATTAAGATGTCCATACATTACAAAACGGCAAAGAGGCTTGGCCTGAGGTAGGCATTACATAAAGATCAGAAGACATTAAGATGCTATAAATATAGTAGCTAATAATATCACCTCTTTGCTTTATTGAGTTTCAATAATACTTTATTAAATGAAATGTAGGTTTTGTAATCTACTGTAGCAAAAGCAAAACTTTTTGTACCTCTTCTTGTTGTTTTAGTATCAAAAATATGAGAATGTAAATTTCCCTTTAAGGGTGGCCATCAACAGTAACTACCTGTAAAGCGTGCATGCAAGGTCATAGGTGGAAATTGTTAATGTTTAAAGAGAAAGGGCAAAAAAAATGATGAGAATGCTAGAAAAATACACTTATACAAAACTGATAACTTGAAGTCATTTTGCTCTGAGTCATCACTGTGTGGGACATTGTGTGACTTTATCTGTCTGTTTGTAGAGGAAGAAACCTTCAGCTCACCTCTGGCACTCGCTGGCATGGAGAACCAGGTCCTGGTTGTTCTTGGCGCTGACAGTGAGCTCATGTTCTGTTGGGTTGAAAATGTCCAGCAGTAGATGACACTGGCGGGTGCTGTGGACAGACAAAGACACAATGACTGAGTGGAGAACCAAACAATTGAATCTGATAGTGTTTGTGTTTCCACAGGCTCACACATTATAGGCAACATTTCATTATACATTATTCACAGATAGACAACAAAAAGCACACACTCACTTGTGTTCTATAAGGAGACTGTGTTGGCCATATAATATCCATAATGAGCTGCAATGGGTTTGTACTCTACACATGAGGTTACAATTACTTTCTAAAAATAAACAACCAGACACACGTACACAACAAATGTATGAGATCAAGAGAAGACAGGGTGTGAAGTACTCATCAGTCCTTGTCATAACATCAAAGGTGGCAGTGCTTTCATCAGGCCCGCAGGCCTGGCTGGAGCAGACCATCTCCACATCATCCCGCGCCTGCTTTCTCATGCAGATCATAAGAGGGCCAATTTGTGATTTAGATCAAGACAGGAGATGATGCTGGTTTTTCAAAGAGTTAATTTTAACCCCCAAGTAGGTGTTTTTTTTCCACCCGGTAATGACTGATGAAAGGGATGGATATCTGGGGAACAGGCTGTTTAATGCAGCCAGTGTGCTGCTATATTGATGCTGTTATATAGTTTCTGTAGGTGTTCAGGAGGAATGTGACAAACTCTTCATTTAGCGGTAAGGAGTCATCTTACACATTATATTCACACATTTTAGTATAGTTAAGCTTACAGGGTTTGTACATAGAAATTATTGCAACCGAATAAAAAAGGCTTGTGAATTGGATTTTGGATATCCAACATGAAGCTTGTAGTTTTAGTTCATTTGTTTACAGTTTAGTGCCACGTCAAACTTATATCAACCAACATGAACGTTTTACCTGCAAGTTTCATTGTTTATACATCACTGTTGTTGTCAACTATATAATTTAACAAGTTGAAGGATTTTATTCCACAAGTGAGATAAAGTTTTACAGCAGCTCGGCGTGCCAAAGAAACGTATTGTGCTTAATTCAATGAAGTTTTTCTATTTTAATTACTGGGTTTGCTTGTTTTGAAGAGGAGGACACCTCTGTGGATAATTTGGCTCACAGTTAAAAAAAACATTTTCAGAATTTCTTTTTGCAAGTTTTCATTAACAGGTCAGGGTTTTTTTTTTCTTTTTGGTTGGGGAGTCCCGCAGGTAATTACACTTCTAGTTTAAACCTGTGAACAACTGAACACGGGGTTTAATTTTGAAACTTATTTTTAATTCAATTTTACAGTCTTCAATACCATTGCTTCTGCATTGCTCTGTGTGAAACGATGCAGCTGAAAAACAAGAGATTCAACTGACAAAATGTGAGTGAAGTCTGCGTTTCTTTACTGACGATTTCAATCTTCAACTTGGAAGTGGACAGACATTTCATACATACATTTTTTGCAGTAGCTTTCTGGCAGTTTAACATCATTCTTTTTGCTGGCATGTGACATTTTTGTATATTGAAGCAAAACTCAGTTGTTTTGATCCAATAATACCTTCATGTATTATACATAAATTTAAATAGGCATTGTTAAAAAAAGTGAAGTGATTTGTAAATATGCTTTGATTATAAATATGCAGTCAGGTAATATACTCATTTCCCACACGGTTACTGCATGATCTT
Organism: Semicossyphus pulcher; assembly: GCF_022749685.1. Taxonomy (NCBI): domain Eukaryota; kingdom Metazoa; phylum Chordata; class Actinopteri; order Labriformes; family Labridae; genus Semicossyphus; species Semicossyphus pulcher. Next base: position 27,820,410 of record NW_027211726.1, read on the forward strand.
TTGGTTCTTTTCTCTCTGGGCTTTGAAACACATCAACTCTCCCATTTAAAAAGGAGAGAAATTCAGCAAGCTCCAAAGCAATTACAATAAGTGGAATCAAACAGTGTGAACAGATGTAAAAATGTGTCCTTTGTACATATTAAATGCTGCCCATCAGCCCATCTTCCCTCTGGGTCGCACTAAGCCCCCTCCCAGCCAGCGTCTCGCCTCTTAAATCTCAGGGTTAATGGAGGCTTATGTTGAGCTTGCCCACGTCCCTAATAAACTGCTTTGGCAATTAAAGGAGCATATTTTTTAAGGCGTACCCATGTTTCTTTAATTGTCTCGTTGTCTTTGTTGGCGGACGTGATAAATGGGCTGAGTGGGGCGAGGTACTGATTTATAGGTCGTGGCGTTTAGCTGAGGTGATCAATCAGGCCACCTAGTTAAGAAACATCGGCTCATTGCTCATGCACTAAGTACCAAAGATAAACTGAAGGAAAAGAGGGAGGGATCGAGGCACAGGCAATCTGGGTTTGCACCTTTCGATAAGCATGAGCTTCAAATGACGATGAACGTATGGACAACTTTATTTAAGAACTGCTGCAGAGACTGCTACAGAAGAAACGTAGAAGATTATGTTTTTTGAACTAGAGGGAACTGAATCACAACACTGAATCATTTTGATAAGTATTCTGCTGAGCGACTACGCAGGGCACCGAGATCTAAGCTGAATAAATAATTCAAAAGTGCCAATGGGGTTTCAAACTACTTGTCTCCATTTCAGCCTGTGAATTTTTAAATCCTATTTAAGAACCAAGTGAGGCGGAGAGGGAACAAAGTTATCCCCGTCGTTTCGAAGTGAACACGTATCAAACCTGCTTCTTTGCTCACAGTGTGCAAAACAAATTATCCATCAATGAAATATCAATACTCCTGCCTTACGTGCATTTAATGAAGCAAAAAATACAACTTTGACTACATGTACTGCATGTGTTTGGGAGCAGATCTATCCCTGGACGTGTTGGAGGCAAGGATTATTGTTATCCTTTCACCACCGTCGTACCTGAGTGCAAATTGGGGAGTGAAAACCAAATTTAAAGAGACAGTCTTAAACCCAGAATTAGACTTTTACTACAGATCATTTCAGGTTAGGCTGGAGGTGTGCCAAAGGGAAGAAAAGAAAGTCACATACTGAGTGCCACCGTCTATTTCTGAGAACACAGCCACACTAACAAATGCACCATGAGGTCAGCATTTTGCTATTATTGATCTGAAGAGGACCCTGTTGCAGCAGAGTGGATGTCTAAACCTGGCGCCACACATTTCTATGCCAAGACCAAAAAAGACATCGATACCAAACAGACAAACAGCAGGGCGACAGTCTGATTATTTTTGTTCCTACATCAACCAGATAAATCAAGATGCTGACACTGGATAGGCATTAGGTGGGAGTATATTGTTATTGTGAGGTGGTGGGTGGTAAAGATGGAACACACTGTGGGAGGAGGTAGAAAGGCTGATCAATGACGCTGGGCCCACACCTCTGTCGATTCTGCAAATCTGCGATCAATAAGTGCTGATTTTGCTGACCTACTCTGGCACACAAACCTGACATATTCCCTGCTAACAAAATGTAATGGCCTTAATTAGCCTGGTTGGATTTAGAGAACTGACAATGATGGGCTATTTTTAGGGCTATTTGTAGCTACAGGAGCTAATGAGGGAAAGTTGAGGCTTCTTTAATGTCCAGGTTTCCATGTTTCAGGATTTTAAAACAAGTGAACATTTATTAAAATCTCTGTCAGCAAATACACTATGGCAAGTAATTAAATCAAATCCAATCACAAATATTCACTAACTAAAAGTCAAGTTCACCCAAAAGCATGGTATTCCTTCAACAGTATGTAGCCATGGGTTAGATTTTTTATTTTTTTGGGGCCCAGATCAAAGATATCGTTTTTGTTTCAATGCCATCTGAAAATGCCCCCAATACACCTTAAAGAGGCGGTATTATGCTTTTTCACATTTTCAGACATATACATATAATGTTACAATGTTGGATGTCCAGAATAAACGTGAGTGAAGTTCCAAATCTGTAGGTAAAAGTATGTTGGAGTAATCCCCAGGCTCAGCTCAGTCTGCAGGCTGCTGTGAACGCCAGGTGTCACACTGTTTATTCTACAGGCTGCACTTTGTGATGTCACAAAGTGCAGCCTCAGCAGGCTTTGGAGAGCTGGCCAATCAGAAGAAAGTGGGTTTGAAGGGGCGGGGTTTCTTAAAGGGACAGACCTGACTGAGTTGTTTCAGGCAGAGGCTGTATGAGGGCCTGCACAGAGCACCAGCGTGAGAAAAATGAGTTTTTTAAACCACAGGTATCACAGAGTGAAATATGAAGCTTTAAATTAGCATAATACCCCCCGACCCCCCCTTTTAAAATACGGGTATCAGTGAGTACAACAGTCTGTACAACAATCCTACAATATAGTTTATTAGTTCAGGATTAAATAAATCTTTTTACCAGAAATCTGCTCTTTTTCAGCGCTCCAAATCAGTAGCCTACTGCCACGGGGATGTATTACGGCTGCCACTGGAAATGACTGTTTCAGAGCACTGAAGAGGAACTTAATTGTCATTTATTACATGATGAAAGGTTGAATCAAGAAACTGTTTTTGTTTCTCTTGACAGTCAAAAGGATGTGATGTCAAAGGTTTTCTACTGTATTCATTGACTGGAGTAGAAAAGTCAGGGTTTCCCTCATTTAAAGCTGTTAACTGTTACTCACTGTAGTGATATACTCCCTATAGACAGCACACAGGTTACACTTTAACAGAAACTCGTTGAAGGATCCATTCAGTTCCCCCTGTAGAGCAATGCATATTTCAGGGGTAACAGCAAATGGGATTTTAACAGGTCCCTGTAAAGTATGGATCACTGAGTAATTCACACCTCCTGGCTCTTAGTCACTTTGTATAACAGATCTGTCACCTTACATATGACCAAAGGTGAGAAAACAGGAAGAGAGAAAGTAAGGTCTGCGCTGAATATGACAGGAACAAGGTAGCAGAGGCAAAAAGGAGGTATAGAAATGTATACTAAGGCAAAGAGAGCACCAGAGGAAGGTAGGGGAAGAAAGATGTGGAGTAAAATAATGAAAGAGGTCCTGAGAGACACAATAGAAGAGAGACGGAGAGGAAGAAAAAAGATTTGAGATGAAAAAGAACGGATAAAAGAACTGAACAGTGAGACAGAGAGAGGAGAGCATTTGAAGACAGAAAGTCAGGCTGTCTAGAAAGTCAGAGAGAGCAAAACAAAGGGGGAGAGAGAGGTAAATGAGATACAGAGGTTACAGTGACATGCAATCACAGAAGCCCTGTAGCATAATATTAGTTTCTTCTGAAGCTTATATGTGCATTTCTTTAAGACTGTTTCAGAGAGCGATTACTACGGTTAATTTTAAGGCTTTTTGTCTGTGGGGTTCAAGTGGATTATAGTATGGCCAAAGCATCATATCGCAATTGTTTAAAAGCTTTAGACGATTCAGAAAGACAGGATGAACCCATCTATTGGACGAGCCGGTCGATTTCCAAGTCAGGACGGTGAATAAAATGTGTCAAAAATGAAGGAAACTTAAGTAAATTTCCATTAAGTGTTCATTTTGCACTGTCCATATGTATTACAATGCTATCCATATATGCAAAGGTGAATATACATGTTATGTATTACATTCACGCTGTTCATTATTTTGGCTGTTGCGGCAGTATAAACAAATTGATAAGAGACAGGGGGATTACCATTTCACTGAACAAACACTCTTTGAGTTCAGCACAGATTCATGTTTGTAACAGAGCCTCTGGTTGGTGGAAAGTTAGGGACACAGTCTTTGATTGATCAGTGGACTCAACACAAGGCATCAGGAAGTGACTAAGAGGACAGCTAACAGTTTTGGAGCACAGGAATGTGGATAATTAATCACAAGAAGACATCGAGTATTAGATTTATTATTATGGATTCACTGTATAGTCTTCATAAAGTCTCTTTAGTTTAAGGCCAGAAGAGGTAGCTAATGAAAGAGAGATGATCATACCTGAGCCTTGCTGGAACGCCCAGCTGTCTACTTTTTCTGTCTACAGCAAAAAAAAGAGTACATCTCTACCAAGCAGTTCTCCAGAGACAGTAAAAGATTCTCTCTGATGTTTGAACAATGGAGACCTCAAAGGGATCAATATTTTGAATACCAAAGAAGTGAGTTGGGTGACGCACAGGAAATATAGGGTGATTGGTCAAATTTGCAGAAAAGTTTGTGCGGGGTCACAAAAAATGTGCTGAGATTGGTTGAATTTGTGTGATTGTAAATTGCAGCTACCTGGAGGGACTTACTTTACAGTGTTTTGAGTCACATTACTGTCTTTTTAACCCTGCTTAAGGCATAGCTAAAGTTAGCCGCAGTGCAGCTCACACTGCCAAAGCCCTGGGAACAGCAGTGATTTTCAAAGTATAACTGTTTAATGAAGTGTTTTAGCAGGTTTTAATGACAGCATGTTGTTGTTTTGGAGAGGAGACCTTGGTGGATAAACTGGCTCCCAGTATAAACCCTCTGAACAAAACATGATTCGTATGGTTAACTTTTTGAGGGCAGCCCTGATTTAAACTGAATTTTTTAGGACTTAGTGAGCAGGACCTTCCAGTTTTCAGTTTCATCAGAGATAAAGAAAAAGTGTCTGCTCGATAATGCATCTGCTTTTGCTGTTTCTGTGTCTGAAGGCATCAGTCTTCAGTGTAGCTAGCTTTAACTTCCCAGCAGGTAGAGACAGACTGAATAAGGTGTCTTCTTGCTACATGGTAATACCTCACCAACACACACAAACCTCAGATCAGTGTGCAGAGTCTCTTTTTGTTCTGTAGATCGTTGAGTTCAATACATGTAAGCAGAGCTTATGACTGAAATAGTCTTTCTGTGCATACTGTGGGAATTAGATTTTGATGAGGTAGACACATCATGAAAATACAAACATTCAACTTTATCAACTAAGTTGAATAATAAGCTCAGTCCTGCATGTATTTGCAATCTTTTTTCCCCCACTACATTTAATGTGGTGGCATGATTTAGAGATACAGAGTTACAATTTAAGGTCAAAAAAGTAGTGTGGCAGAACAGACATAAAAAGGAGGTGGGGATAGCTAAAACAAAAGAAAGAAAAAGGGAAGCAGAGTTTCAGTAAGAGGAAAGAAAAACTGAACAAGAGAAAGAGAAAAAGAAAACCTGGAGATCAAAGTAGAGACAAAAGTAAAGAGTGATTGAGATCATCTTTAATGAACACTGACATGCTAATTTGTGATGCTGACCAACTGTAAACTGTCTTGACAGTGCTGACTCTCCACAATGGTGGAAGCTATAATATCAGCTGTATTGCACCATCCAATTCTGAAAAACTCTGAGCTGGCAAAGAATAACCTTCTACACAAATGAGATATGGCAGATAGACAGACTAGCAAGCAAGCAAGCTAGTTGGCAGTTAGCAAGCCACCTTGCTGGATGTGCTATAGTGGCTGGTTCACCAGTCAAAAACATATTGATGCTACATATTCTTCTGTTGAATAAAGTGAACATATTGTCGGGCTAGCGCTGAAGCTAGGTGGTGGTTAGCATGTCAGCTAGCTGGGTAGGTTTTTATTGCTAGTTGATGCTAGCATGTTACAGGTCAGCTAGCATGTAAGTGCCAGCTTATCAGTCCAAAAATGTTTCCAGTAAAGTAGTCACGGCAACACTTTTGAAAGCTTCTGGCTTGTTGGTCTCACTTGGTCCTAAGACTTTTCATTGTAATGCATCTGGTGGGTATTGTGGACGACTGTGGCTCAGTGGTAGAGTCAGCTTCTCTCAATCGGAAGGTTGGCGGTTCGATCCCTGACTGCTACAGTCATGTGTCAAAGTGTCCTTGGGCAAGACACTGAACCCCAAATTTCTCCTGGTGGCATAGCCATTGGGTATGAATGAGCATAGATCTGATGGGAGATTGGCACTTAAGCCTTTGCCATAAGTGTGTGAATGTTTCTGACACGTAGTGTAAAATCAGCTTCGAGTGGTTGGAAGACCAAGAAAAGAAAAGCGCTATATAAGTACAGTCCATTTACCATTTAACCGCTTATTTTAGTGACTTGCAAAGTTGTATTGTAACTGTACTTTAGTTTTGTGCTATTTTTGGATTAAAAAAACATATATTCATTCATTTCTTGGTGTTTTAATGTCACTATGCACTGTTCAACCAGTAGACATGTCTTATTGTACTGACAAATTATTTTTTTATTCTGACTATGGCAGTGATGCCAGGAAGGCCGAATGAAGATTAATAATGCTTCCACCAGCATCTGTCATGCACACCAGCTGGCATGTATGAACCAGCTGTGCTTAAATCTCTACACAACCACCTGAAGGTGGCAGGTATGTGTTCCATCTACACACGTTAATTGGAGTGACGCTCGTTGTCACAGCATGATTAAACACATCAAATCCACTGGTTACCTGAGTTAAACCTTACATAACAAGCATCAGACTGTTTCGTAATGACTACACAAACTTTGCTGGCTTTGTGAACTTGAATCCCCTAATGCCACCTGTTGCAACATTTAGCAATATCCTTGTTCTTGGACAATTATCAGAGCACCATTTTCAGCTACAGCATGTGATGCAATGTGGTGCAGTTAAGTAACTGCTGTTTCTATAATTGTTTTGGTTATTTTCAAGAGTGATATGACCATAGTAAAATCCATAATTTGTAAATCATAAACAGGGTCATAAAGGGAAATATAATTTTATGCAAGCAGTGAAGTCTAAATTAAAAAGAGACCATCTGCAGTTGTGACTCTGCACCTCCATAAGAGTCGAGAATATAAGCTTCCCCCGGGGAGAAGCTTTTCTGTACATCTCCGCTCCATCATCACACTAGCAGGATGTCACGGTCGTGAGAGCAGTCTTTTTGAAGGAGATGAGAGGAGGCTGTGTGATTAACAATGAGTGTGCTGAGCAATGATGCAGTGGGAGATACAAAAAATGTCAAAAAAGCACAATTAAATTATTTTTCTCTAAATGCCTGTTATTTTCAGTCCATAAATACAGTCAAATTTTTTAATTTTATGGCATATATCATGTTTAAATGTGGAGAACTATAGCAAAAGATACAAAGACATGTAGAAATGGTGCCTTCATTTACATTAGCAGAAGTAGCCTAAATAGTTACTTTGATATAAATATAGCAATCTCGGATCCCATCGGCTATAGTCTGATGACGACATAGCCTCTAGGTACAACGGTGAACATGCCGGCCATGTAGCCAGTGGTTAGCGATAAACGACTTCCTTTTCCACATGCTGCATTGTATGCAGAAAAAGAACCTGTTTTCTTGTGATTTACTTTAATTAATGGGTCGCACCTTTGCCGAACTTTCGACATGATGATGCAGATTTGTAAAAAGTAAAAATTCAAGCTTTGTCAGGTCTGTCCTCAAGAGGAGAAGAAAACTACTTTTAAAATGCTCATTTGATGAACGGAGGGTCAGATCAATCATTTATGATTAGGAGGAAATCTAAAAGCTGAACGGTTTTCGTGAGACTTCGTCAAGGGAATTTATCTCAAGCTGAATTTTAGATCTAGAATGGATTAGCTGCTGTTGGCATGCAGATGTCTGTTTAAAGATATCAATAAGAAGCTAAATCATCATCAGATAGCCACGGATAGGAGCTGCTATACCATTATAGTGCAATACGTTCCATGTACTTTTGCTCTCCACACAGACTGCTTTTCCTGCATACGCTGCAGCTTGCTGTCACGTGATTGGTCACTATTACTTGGACTACAAGCGTAGTTCAAATGGAAACCAGAACACTTGCCGCCCTGGAAATCCACGTCCCTGCCTACAGAGTCTACATTTCTATGTAGAATCTGTAAATACAGATTATTAATATAGTAACTTTGGCTTTGGTCAAAGAGATCTGTCCTTGGCTTGGCACTGCAGTCTTTTTTCTCAGTTTTGCTTATGTGTTACAGTGTTGGTTGACTTTTTGTCCATGATTTTGATTAGATTGGTCGGGTTTTACTGGTTCAAGAGCCACTTATGTGAGCCTGTAAAAAAAAAAGTCACTAAAAGTGATATAAAGCTATACAAAAAAGTTTTATTTGACATTAGAAGACCCGCTGCCATTCTTCCTAAACTTTTCCAAGGCCTTCATTTTTCAGCACATGTCAAATGTTTTGATTTGCTTGAGAGTTATTGGATAGTGTGTGTTTGCGTGATGAGGAGGTAAGTGCTAAGGATGTGGTAAAGGTTAGAAGGACAGGGTTAACAATGACAAGGTGAGGGTAGAGCTAGTGCAGGATCTGTAAGTGTTCATATGTATCAGCGGGATCTTAGATGGGCAGCTTAAACTGCAGATATTATTACAGGTAATGATTCACCTCAAGTGGCCATTACACGGCTACGATCAGTCTCCCTCGAGTTTTTTTCATGAGAGTTGTGCAGCTGAAAAGTGGGGTGAAGTGAGACAGAGGGAACGTGTGTGAATGAGGATGTATAAGTGTGTGTATTGTAATGTACATGTATGTGCATAACAGTCAGAATGTAAGAGCATGAGAAAAGACTAAATATCTATTTAACATCCATCCACTATCTGACCTTCTGAGTCTTTTGGTTTTGATAGCAATAATGTTACAGCAAGAGTGTTTCTGCAGTGTTTAAAGAGAGGGTCGATATCTATTTATCCACTCCAGAGGACATATAGCTGAAAAATATGGTACGTGAGATAAAATGAAGCTTTAGAGTTGAGGTTAATCACCCAATACTGGCACAAGAGGGGATGTGAGGTAAATGTTTCAGTACTCTGACAGTTATCTGATCACTTGGTTTAAATTAACAAATAAAAAATGGCATGCATTCAATTATGGACACTGCTGTGGCTACTTTCACCAAGTTATATATGCAAACCTCTCTTGGAGCAGATGGCGCAGCACTACATTCCATTACTATCAGTTAAACTGGCAACACAAGGCGAAGAGAAGCACATAAGCGCCACGAAGATTGACTCTACAACCATAAAAAAAGATTGGTCTGATTACTGATTAGACATATTTTTTGCACACGGTTTTGCCGGTTGTTTTTCACAGTGGTGGGTATATTTTTCTTAAAATAAAATGGTATACAGGAAAGACTCTGGCCTAATGGCACTTCGGTTTAGAGAGTTTCTATTGTATGTATTCTTTTCGGAGTCAGCTTGCAGTTTCTCATGAACTTGAAATCACTTACGTGTTTAGTGCAACTATTGAACAGAACGTGCTGTGCCTCAACCGTTTGACAGTTATGGCTCTGCCAACCAACACTGAAGAAAGTAACAGAATTAAAACACATATTTTATTTTAGTGCAACAGTTCATCACTGATGAGCAAGGAAAAATAAATAAATATTGGGCAGAACCATTTGACTGACTGATTTTTATTTCTGAAGAATAAACCTTCTACAAAAGGAAAAATGACTCTTCTGACACAAGGTGATTTCAGTTTCATGATTCAGTTTTTTTTTCGGCAGCTTCACAAGAAGGTTGGAGGATGATGGGACTAGATTTTCTAACAAGTGCAGTAAAAAAACTAGGGAACAAGAGGAGTACCTGTAGTCATATTAATTCAGCTCAGCTCTACAAAGCAAGCACTCGCATGCAAAAAATTCTAATAGCCCAACTTTATGCAACCAACCCAGCACGAAACTAACAACAGAAAAGTTGGCCATTGGCAGGAGAATTTTAAATTGTTGGTCAGATCCACAAAAGAGTTGAAATGAGAGTGAAAACTGCTTTACTTTCATGAGCGGCCAGAAGAACAACTATAGATGCATGTAAATGTTGCGTTTTCAGCTTAGTGTACTGTCCCCAGTGGTAAAGGCAGTAGAGATATGGTTTGGGTATTTTCAGAGCTATGGTCATTACCAAATCAAAGTATACTATAAAGAGTCTGAAAATGATGACAACTAAGACAATTTTTACCCCTATAAAAAGAAGGTGATTACTGTGTGTTACCTGGTTGCAGGGAGGGTGCTGACTCTGGTGAAGAAAACAGACGGCTCCACGTCAACATGGACTCCCAAAGACAGCTCCCTGTAGTAGCCCTCCACTTTGCCTGCTCCGCCTGAGTACTTAAAGTTCAGCACCGCTTCCAAAGTCTGCAAAGAGATCAAAGGCAGGACATGCATTTAGATAAAGCTGGATTGACAGCGGAATATACTGAATGGCCCCTTCAGCAAAAATAATAATAATGGAAAAGAAACAAACAAACTGTGATCCTCTACCAGTGTTTCAGAGGAAACACATCTACACAGAGGCCTGAGTGTGATTGGGGTCAGAGGTCACCACCAGCATGTAGCCTCCTGCCTTTCCATCAACAAATCTGGTGTGTCTTTAGGACTGACGCATCAAAAATAATTGTGGAAAATAATAACAGCACCACAGAGCAGCTATTGAGCTACTTAATGAAATGGAGGTATAATGGTGAGAAAGCCTGAGGAGCAGGGAGGGTATGATTGGCGGCTGAAGGGGGAGGTAACAGTAGGTGGGACTTTGCTGGCCGTGTTCCACATTGATGAGAGCAAAGTGGACACAAAAAATTACTCCAAGGTACTCAGAGGTATTCTTTGGAGGGGGAGGGACAGGACAAGCAGCCAAGTGGGCGAAAGATGGGGAAATTAAAAGTGGCAGTTTATTGTGAGGAAGCACTAGCTGACTCAGGCAATGGGCTGAAACGGGATGGAGGGATCATCCAAGGTCCCGCTTTTCTTCCTATGCAGCCTATATCATCTCTCCACATATTGCTGATGGAGGCACTGGCTGTGCCTTTCAAGAACAAATTTCACTGATTCCTTGATTATTTTCAGTCTTTATACCCTCTTGCGGCCGTGCAGAGTGCCAAGTGGAATGATTTGGAGCCTGCTGGCTAGACGTCTGGCCTATTACTACCTAATGACAGAAGCACAGCACACTGAACAAAGAGAGGTGAAAACATTAGAGAGGATTATTATTTTAGACCAAGAACCTTAATCCAAAATTCTAACTCATCTAAAACAGCATCAGCTCTATTTTATGTCCTTTGTATATTTTCCCGTCATACTCTAAGCCACGCTAGCAGCATGACACTATGCAAGGCAATGTTGGTCCTTCCTCCACTTTTTCGACAGTTTATCAACAAGTGTTTGATGGATTGCCATTGAATGTGGAAACAGGCACTGCTTCACACAAACAGAATGACTCTTCATAAATAAGGTGATCCTCCAAATGTTTCATGTAGTGGAAACAGAAGGTCAAATCGTTCACATATCCAGTGAGATATCTCGACATATCCATGGTTACCAGAAGATAAATCCAACTCACTTGAAAATCAACAGGCCACATTGGGATTTACATTTCTGGTTTTGAGGGAAAGGCAAGCAAGAGAGAGATGATCCAGAGTGCGATCTATGAGCAGTTTATCCAAGTTTCTAATAATGTGATGCAGCAGTGAGCAGTTTATAATCATGCAGCGCAGTGAGGACACCGATCTGTGTGTGGTTCTCAGGCTCTGCCCCTGAGTCAATAGGGTCACGATCTGCCCGTATTTCCCCTGCACAGCCTTTATAAAGCATAAAATACATCTCCATATGCTGTGAATGAGATGAGCCGGAGGTGATCCACGCGTAGTTTATCAGAGTGATCACGCTGCGCGGGGAGGGGACAGACGTTAAGGGAGGAGCAGACATGACACAGATCTGTGTGTGTTTCTCATGCTCTGTACCTGTCTCAGTAACGCCGTGATCTGTCCGTATTTCTGCGCACAGTTGAAGTATAAACTTGCTGTCATATGCCCATATGCTGTGTAGTTCATATATTTCACTGATAAACACAGATCTGTAGAGGAGCGTCAGGCTTCATGATCAAATAAAGTTTCATATCACGTCATGGGGCTGCTTTGGAAGTGTTGCTGCAGGCACAAGGTCCTGTGCGGTCGCACACTTCGCACAGCCCACGTGACGGTTCTGACTCAGCGTATGTTTGGACACCTATTGGACTGGTACCGGGCCTTGGGTCGTTTAGTACCAGGCCGTGACCCGATGGTTGGGAACCCCTGCTGTATGGTAAAGTAGAGTCCTACTGGTTACTAACAGAATGTATTGTAAAACAAACAAAGCTTGCAGTAATTTATGTGATTATGTTAAGAACCTGATCTTAATACAATTAGCATGCTTATATTCGAGATGCAGAATTTCACAAAGCATGATGGATGCAGTGGCTGCAATAACAATGCTGATATCCTCTCTGAATACCATTTCCAGATCATTTGTCTTCCCTGGGAGGTAAACAGTGGATCCGGTCTGCTTTGGATGTGCAGGAAGAGCTGCAGCCCTACAATGCAGGCGAGATGCAGACTCATGCTGTGCTGGCAACAGAATCAAAGGAACACGCACATTGATATGGGTCTCATTTGAATAGATTGAATGGAATCGCTCAGATTCCTTCAGTTCACGTCACAGATTGGAGACAGTTTCCGTTAAAGTCCATGTTTTCTTAAAAATGTTTTCTTCACTTGTTTTCCTCCTATTTAAGGATCTATCTATCTATCTATCTATCTACTGTATCTACTGTATCTACCTACCTACCTATAAGGCAGATGTTTTGCCTTTTAATAATTATCAACAAATCCCTTGAAAAGACAAACTACAGTGACTTACCATTGTAACAATATTGTCTGTATTGCCACAGGACTCAATAATACGTAAACCCAACCAGTGATGTACATCAATAAATTGTGATAGATACTGTATATATCATTGGTAAGGGTTTCTAATACTGAAAGCACTCAAAAAAAAATGCAAACTCATTTTTCTTTCTGAACAGTCGAGTGCTGTGCGACAAGCAGCTGTGTGATCCTGCGGCTGCCTGTGTGGTACTAATGGCCTCGACATGATCCTCTTGAGGAACTGCGATTGTTTCAGCGACGCTTGCTAAAAGTGGCTGTGCACCCACGATTCTCTTTTCAGACTGGGGCTGACCCCGAGTTCCTCCTCCGTTCAATCCTCCCTCTTTCTGCTCGCAGCCCCCTCAGGACCCGATTTCAATCACACTGCGCTAAAAATAGATCCGGCTGTAATGAGCTGAGTGTGTTAGCAGTAAGCCAGTGGCAACACACAGCCTGACTGCACACGTGCATTATCTTCACATTCAAACCAACAACGTGATTATTGAGACTATTCAGATTAAAGTAACGGTTTAATTAAAGTGTCCACCATCACTGATATTTGTATTCATCATTTTGACGAATGATGAATAATATTTGCTGAATATCAGAGCTGGGATCCTTTACAGCTATACTATCTAACTTTTTGACTACAAAAGAAAGTTATGCTTATTGCTGCGGTTTAATTAATAACTCTATATATAGATGGACAATGCGTCTCCATCTGCTCTGATTCTAAAGAACTGATGCCAAAAAAGCCCCCGTGATGGGCACTGGCATCTTGAGATGGTGACGTCATTTGGAGTCAGAGGTGCGCAGTAGAGATCTGCGGGTGGAGCCGCCGTAGCCACTTCCGCTAACCAAAACACACAACAAGGATCCCGCACGTCTGCATAACAGCTTCTTTGTGTTGGTCTGAAGCACACGTTCACAGATAGGGAAACTTCAATGACTGTAGTGATTGTCTTTGTTATGTCTCCTCATGCCGTTCCACCTCTATTCTGCTAATCCGGAACAGATCGGCTGCAGGAGCTGGATTTGTCAACAGAGCTGTCAATCATACTTTTACTTTTATTACTATCAGTTAAACTGGCAACACAAGGCGAAGAGAAGCACATAAGCGCCACGAAGACTGACTCTACAACCATAAAAAAAGATTGGTCTGATTACTGATTAGACATATTTTTTGCACACGGTTTTGCCGGTTGTTTTTATTTTTCTTAAAATAAACTGGTATACAGGAAATGACTCTGGCCTATTGGCACTTCGGTTTAGAGAGTTTCTATATGATGTATTGTTTTCTGAGTCAACTTGCAGTTTCTCATGAACTTTAAATCACTTACGTATTTAGTGCAACTATTGAACAGAACGTGCTGTGCCTCAACCATTTGACAAAACACACAACAAGGATCCCGCACGTCTGCATAACAGCTTCTTTGTGTTGGTCTGAAGCACACGTTCACAGATATGGAAACTTCAGTGACTGTAGTGATAAATCAGCATGATAAGAACTAACTACAATGACAGAAACCATGTATGAGAAAAATGTATTTGGCATGTATTTTGACTTTATAGTTATATTTTGACTCATGTCCCACCTGTTAACATGGAGGAGGCGGGCTTTCTGACCTATACTGCAGCCAGTCAGCAGGAGGCGCTCAAAATGTTTTGGCTTGTCATGTCGTCCATCTTTTTATACAGTCTCTGGGTTAAATATTTAGCAAACAGTACTCTAAGTTGCAGTTGTGAAGAACAGTCAAATTAGCAAGACGATCTGGTAGTTACTGTTATAACATTAGCCAACATAAGCCATCATGAAATACTGGTCATACCAGGCCAAATGAGGCTGTAGCAGCAATATGCCAGAATATCCTGAACTGGAAAATGTGGTTTATGAATGCTTATAAATCTTAAAGTATCTTAAAATGTTTCAGTGGAAGAATGTATTTCTTCCCTCAAAGTTGCACACTAGTCTCCCTTTAAGTTCAACTTTCCAACAATTTCCAGCCTTCCCTTTTTTTTTTTTTTTACAAAATCAATCAAAAGTCAATTAAGCTGTATATGTGTCGTATGTGCAGAAAGTAGTCAGAGTTATATTTTTCTCATAGATCTCATTGATTCATTGATTCAATGATTAATTGATGGCCTGGTGTCTTAAAGCCTTCAACTCATTATATTCATGAAGCTCCAAATCACAAAAGGGTCTCTGAGGGTTTATCTGTAAAAAAAAACAAAAAAAAAACATTGTCTGTCCTAAGACTTTGGAAGGACAGGCTCACCCTGACACACTCAGAGAATAAGAAGGCCTCTCATATTAATATCAGAATCATAACGGCCACTCTGCTGAATCTTTCAGGCCTTCAGCCTTGAGATAATATTGCATGTCTATGAGAAGTACTCCAGGCAGTGTAACTTAGGTTATGAAATCATTACTTGCTTTACACCTTTAAAAGGCCTATACACAAAGGTCATTTTTGCTAATAATTGGTACCATGCTTTGGTAAAGAGCAATAGTATAGTATAGTATAGTAATAGTATTACGATATGCATTTGCAGTGCATAATGTTTCAGTCCTTTTTCATGTTAGTCAGTTACAATTGCTCATTCTGCATCAACCCCTGTTCACCAAGTTACCCATCAATTGGTGTTGTGTCATTAATGCAGACCACCATTAAGGGTCAACAGTAGGGCTATATTTTTGTTCTGTGGTATTAATGCAATATTTATTGTGATTTTAAAAAATACAGAAAATTATACCAGATAAACACAGTGGGTTTTCATATGTATATAAACAATTAACAATTATGCTTTTTATTTTTTGGGAAATTTATGTTAATTTGCTTATAATAAAACAAAACCCCCTCCTACTTTAATCACTTTTAGTTCAAAATCTGACACCTGCATGAAAAAGTAGAGAGTACAGTTGGCGCAACACGTTCTTTATCAAACAAATACTAATAGACTTGTGAGCTGCAGTTGTGTTATTAATACAGTATGTCATCAACCATTACTAATGATGATCAGCCCCGTGACACACACATCCTCTGGAAGTGTGTGCTGCAGTTGTAGCCGCTAAAAGTAAACAGCATGTCCACTCCGTGAACCGTCCGTTTATGTAGCCCCAGCGGTAACCAGCATCGCAATTACGCGGGGTGGCTTATAACTGAGTGTATTCCCGTTATCAGCGGCACCTCATTCCAGTGCTGGTCAACGCTGTGGTTACACAAACGGATAGTTCACGGAGTGGATGTGCCGCGAGTGTTTACTTGCAGGAGACGTGAGTTTTCGTGCTTGTTTACAGTTTACAGAGAGGTGACAAACCAAGCTCAGCGGTCAGTTCTCTGTGTGCTCTGTTGAAGAGTTTTCCTGTGGATAAGTCATTGAAAACGAGAATCTGGCGAGTTTTTTGTTTTGCGCCAACCCCCAAGCAACAAAAAGTTTCACTTTATTTGCTTCAATATCACACATCCTGCGATGTGAATATTGCACATGCGTACATCGCAATTCCAGTTGTAAAACGATATATATCATGCAGCCCTAGTCAACAGCTTAAGATAAAAGAGGTCTAAAAAGTTTTCATGCAAAAAAAACATTCACATAAGACCAAAAGATGGCTGATGTTTATTTTTTGAAGTAATGATTCAATCAATACACACTACCAGTCAAAAATTTGGACACACTTTCCCATTCACTTGTATGAGAAAATGTGTCCAAACTTTTGACTGGTAGTGTACATCGTTCATTCGATCTTCCACAAGTGTTAGTGCAGGTTATGCTGTTTCTTTAACGCTTTTTACCAATCTTATAACCTCAAGTAGATCCTGTCTGACTGCCCCAAACCTCTCATTGGCTGCTGCGTCTCTTGGCCTTTGTTTTATCTAAAAAATAACTTATGTAATCTAAGTTTTGCTGCTAAGCATCACAGCCATGAGATGGATAGCAGACTCAGTATCGGACTGGCTTTTACCTTAAATGCCATCACTCCACATTTTCTTTGCTGTCACAACAAAGCCTAAGCAGACTATCCATCATATCCATCCTTACAAATGCAGCATTTGTTTGACAATAGAGGTGAATTCTTAATGACACACACTGTATTGTTTCATTTGAGCATTAAGCTTAAATAAAAAAAAAGACAAAGAAGAGGAACACTGAAGGCTTTTTGAATGTCTGGGCCCTGAGATAAAGATCCTGACACATCTTGCTGAGGAGATTATGGCGTGACCACTTGTGTCCTGACAGGAATACTAAGATAAAGCGTCCCAGTGAAAGTTAAGTAGTGCAGCGGCAGGAGGCTCTCACAGCTGAACAGGTTTGAATGGATTAGTGATGACCCTTTGTTGGCACTGGGGCAATGACTACCTAAGATGTTTCTTAAAATAATACCCCCAATGGGAAAGTCACTTATACACTGTCACATTGTGAATTAAATGTTAAGATCAATACCAATTTAATCAGAGTACAATCAATACAAAAGCAGCTCCTTGACACCTTATCTTAGCACAAAGACTGGTTTGTGCTTTTCAGTAGATTGTTTAGAAACTAAAAGCTTGTAAATATGGGTCCTCATGAGTCACTTATTTACTGTGTATTTATGCTTTACTGCCATCTGATTAAATGATCCACTGATCCCCTTAATGTGGTGAGACAGCCTCATCAGGGTCAGCTAAGAAAACTCAACTAATGTCACTAAGTCATTTTTTGTGTCACTTCAGTCAGAGGTCTCTATGGGTCCATAAGGAGGGACACAAAATGTCCCAAGATCCAATTGGACCTGAATCACACATACACTTAAACCCATTTTTGCCTGAAATATAAGAGACAGGACCTGGTGCAAGTCTGAGAAGGGAAACCAAAAAAAACGGGGACAGATCTATCCAAGAGTTTTTATTCCATCTTGTTTCCAAATCTGACAGAATTATTATCTTAGGCGATTTTAACATACATGTCTGTTGACCTACTCAAACTCTTGTTGCTGACATTATGGATACTCTGGAATTTTTTAACTTCATTCAGGCAATAGGGGAACCCACACACTCAAAGGGCCACCCTTTAGATCTAGTTTTATACAGTGGTCTAAGCCCTGAAAATTTTGAGACAAAGGATATCTGTGTGTCTGATCATAAGGCTGTTTTTTTCAGAATGGTTTTATCCCAGCCACCTTTTACTGACAATGCACCTGTCCGCCGTCGTGTTTTTACCTCAACGTCTGCTAGCAAGTTTTCAGACCTTTTTATTTCTGCCTCTTCAACTGCCTTTTAACACAGAGGAGCTGGTCTCCCTTTTTAATCACACCTGTAAGACAGTCCTGGACTGTGTTGCACCATACAAAGACAGAAAATCAAGCAAACTACCCCAGCCATGGCTTACAGAGTCAACACATGAGCTAAAAAGAGACTGTAGAAGAAAGGAACGCAAATGGAAGAAGAATGGTTTCCAAGTATTTTATGATATCTGGAACGAAGCATTGACAACATATCAAAAGGCAGGTAAAGGAACAAGAGCCTCATTTTATTCCAACCTAATTTTAGCTAATCATTCTAACCCCAGAATTTTATTGAAGGTGTTAGAATCCATCTCCACCCCCTCCCCCTGTCCTTTTACTGATGCTTCTCAAGAGTTGTGCGAGAAGTTTTTAATTTCATCTACAAATAAAGTCAAGGACATAAGGAAACAAATCACCCAGCCAGACTGTATTTTACATGGCCGTATTTTAGCAGTTTTAAGCCCGTTTCCTTGTCCCTTTTATCTGAAATTTTATCCCGTATGAAACCAACTATGTGCAGCCTTTATTTTGTTCCCACCAAATTTATAAAAGAGGTTTTAAACACTGTTGGACCCAGTATTTTATCGATTATAAATAGCTCCTTGGGAGAAGGCATTTTCCCATCTGTTTTTAGACACATACATGTTTATTCCACTTTTATTCCCTTTTATACCTTCTTTTGCTTTAGCTCTTTTATTGTATGTATTGCCTTTACTAGTTTTTGTCTCTTATCGATCCTACATATTTGTATTTCTTTTATTGCTTTATTTACTCTTGTATCTCTCTTAGTTGTTTTACTTCTATTTACTGTCTCTCCTTCTTCCTGCTTTGTCCCCTTGGTCTTGTGTCCGGCCATGTTGTGTGGGTTCTCCTGTTGCCTATTGGATCTTGTGCTTTGCCTGTTTTTGTGCCTAGCTTGTTTTTGTGATTATTTGCTGGTTTTATGAGTTGCTTATTTTGCTTGGTTGTCAAAGCAAGTTGTAAACTTTTGTTTTTAAAGGTGCTATATAAATAAAGTTATTATTATTATTATTATTATTATTATTATTATTATTAATGTTATTATTATCTGGTCCATAAGCTAAATAAACATGGTAATGATAATTGCTACTAAAAAGCTGTTCAGCTACTAAAAATGTTTATCATGTCAGATACAGCATTGTGTATATTGTCAGTTATACTCAGTGATGCGAGCTGCTTCAATCTTCTTATGTTATCTGAGTCACACTGTAAACAGTGTGTCACACATAAAGAATCTAACAGTGCTTACTTTCTTGTCCTTTTTGTCCACAACGTGCATGAAGAAGGCCCAGACAGAAGAGGTGCCTCTTCAGGTTTGACCTCTTTCTCTTAGCTTCTTTTTCACATCAGTGAGCAAGGTATCCATCTTTTCTCTGCTCGGCTGACTCCAACTCGCTGGTGCCACTGCTCATTGTTTTTTTCACCTTAATCCTATTTTCACTTAATTTCACTTTTGTAATGCGATCCTAAGTCAGCGTAATGATCACACAAGTTACACGCACAGCGCCTATGTTTTCTCAGACGATGAACGCTGAGCACGACTCTACTCAGATCTACTCTGGATCTACGTTTAGTGATGAACAGACCATCGGCCTGTGGTAATAGAAAGGGAGTTCAGTTCAGCTCTTGGGTTCAAGGCTCCAGCTAAACCTGTGAAGACCTTCACTTTCTGGGACTGTTTGTACTTTATGTATTCATGATACACTGTGTCCGGAAGACTCTATTTGCAGTCCTATGTTGTGACCTTAAAGGATTGTTAGTGGTTAATGTAGCTTAAAATAAAGACAGACTAAAAGGACTTTTGGCACTTGCACAATCTTTCTCTTCTACTGCATTTCCTGTCTGACGGTTTGGAGTGAGGAAACACAGCTAAGGAGGGGTAAAACTGCAAACAAACAAAAAAATGGAATTCCAACACGTTATTTCCACAGTCTCAGCAAAAGCCACAGTAAAAGGCACTGGTGTGAAACATCATTATCTTCTGGCGGACGGCCAAATTGGAAATGGCGTAAAGTCTCCATTTATGGGAGACACACTTACAAGATCAATTTCGCTTCGTTTCAGAACTACTTATTTTACTGACCTTAATTTTGAACTGGAAATAACACGTTCTACTACCTACACATACTGTCTCTATTTTTAGAATCCATCCATGGATCCCGGGTGCTTTTATTTTTAGGTTGTCTCTCATAACTGGGACAGGTGGTTTAATGGTGGGTAGATAGAGAGGTCACAGCGTACTTTGATGGTGTGATGAAATTGAAGTCTGTTCGCCAAATTGTCCTTAAAACAAGGCCCGACTCCTGCTTAGGTTGCATCTGCCTAGTGACAGGGAAGTGAGCCATGAGCCAGGAGAGATATTTAGTCTCCCGGTGGCTTAGCTTTTGTTGAAAACTGAGGAATGACTTGAGGGAATTTCAGTTTGATATGTCCATCTATAGTGCTGGTGGGACTGCTTCTGACACGTACACCTAGCTGTCAATCATTGAGCCAATCAGTTGGGCAGCCCAGGGTTCAAACTTGAGGAGAAATGGTAAGAAGTTAAGGTAACAACCATCCCAAAGACCCCTGTGTGTCTAGCTGAGGAAATGAATTAGAAAACAGACACTGAGGGTTGTCTGCTCCACAGATAAGTGGAACAGTAGTAAAACATTTTTTCTGGGGCGGCTGTGGCTCAGTGGTAGAGTCGGGCGTCTCTCAATTGGAAGGTTGGTAGTTTGATCCCTGACTGTTAGTCACATGTCGAAGTGTCCTTGGGCAAGACACTGAACCCCGAATTGCTCCCGAAGGCAACCTCTGTTGTACAGAGATCAAGCAGGTCATAACCAAATGTCATGAAGACAGAAAGGAAAAAAGGAAATTGATAATATCGGCCAAAAGGTGAAAGTGACAACAAAGCATGAGGCTGATGTTGCAAAATTAAGATAACACATTTATTACTCCAAAATAATATTGTTACCACAAATTAAGAGGAGAAGGAAAGGTTTACGATAGGTGGTGAACAAGGCTGGCTGTTGGCTTTGAGTGTTGTGTACTGTAACTCCTGATGGGATGGAGTAAAACGATGTGTCGTTGGTGTTAAAGGTACAGATGCATTTAGGTGAACTTTGCCTGCAAGTCTGTGAACCTTCCCAGCTGGGTAAGCCAAAAATTGTGTTCCCAGTCTGACCCCCACGCCCGTTCATTACTCGATACTCGTTACTTATTCGAATCTTGCTGTGATTGGTTATAAAAGGTTTAAACTTCATTAAACATGCTTGAATCATTATGAGCAAAGGATAGCAAAGCGCTTACTTTAATACAAAGCTTATTGGTAAATAAGCTCAATCTCTTTTGGGCCTGTTATGTCTGCCTTCTAGCTTTTAAGCAGCACGTACACTCTATTTGCGGCCTTGCGGCTGCTTGACTTTATCAAGTATCTGCTGTGCTTGTTGGCAAAAGATGATTCATGAGAGAAGAGGGCAGCTGATAAGAGCCAATATGTTCTCTATTGGTCCCTCGGTGTAGTGACTTAGCAATAATCGCTGGATGACGAGGAGCGAGGGCACCATGAACAAGTCTGTGTTGATTTGACAGCTGATGGGGGTTAGAGCATCTTAAACCGCTCAGTATCAACCAAGCTGCATACAGACCAAAATAGCTGACACGTCTGACAGGGAAATGTTTTTTTGATTATTTAAAGGGAGAGGACCCCGTGAACTAAAGGAGCTTGGGAAGCATGGTGTAATAACTTCACCAGTTCCAAAACCACTCCCAAACCAAAACCCTTTCTGAAAGAGCCCCCGAGCAGGTCCACTTAATGATGGTCCTGACATTTCTGCCCACAGCGTTTAGAATGTCACACTCTGCACCCCCTCACAGTTAGGGTTTGCCTCTGATGTGGCAATTAGAATGGGAGACATTTTAGAGTGGGTGAGGAGCTTGCATGGGGGACCTGCGACAAAAGACTATGGGATGTCAATGCTCCAAATATTAAGAGCAGTTGGAGATAGTTAAATTATTACCACAGAATGTTAAGAGCACTGTACGACATTAATTCCCTCGAGCAGCTGTACTCATCCACATCACACAGTTAACATGATTGTCAATGTGAAACGCACAGGGAGGAGGATGGGAGTGTGAGGTAGCAGTGGTGTCATCCATTATTTTCCCAAATACAAAACTTGCTATTCAGCAGTGGTGTAATGAGTTTTTAAACTTCTACTTTTACTCTAGTACTTTTCCTGAGTACGTGTACTTTTACTCCGATACATTTCCCTGAACAATCTTTGTTACTCGTTACTTCGTCAATCGGGAGACATTTGTTGGTCTAATGAGTGTGGCTTTTTAACTGAAAATACGGCTTTAAATGAACAGAAACTGAGAGGTTAGACACTGATGGTGGAAGTAATGCAATATCGTGGATGACAACTGGTGTAAAAACCTTGAAGAAGAAGAAGAAGAAGAAGAAGAAGATTGTTAACTTCCCTGCTCCTTTTCCTCTGCTCCACCCGTTGCAGCATCACTTCGCCTACACTTTGCCGATCTCTCTATCTCGCTTAACCACTCAATACGTCCCCGCCCCCCTGCCCCCCCCAGCACAAGTTACTGCTGGGGAGAGCAGAGACGTTGCAGCGATCATGTCATTGCGGAAATAAACAGTCTCTCCTGATTGTTCCAAAACAGTAAGAGTAAGAAGACCCTGAAGTAACTTCTCCAAAACTGTCAACTAATAAGATTATGCACATTTCTATTCATCATGATAGAAGGTGCTATTGTTTAATTAGCAAGCCATTATTGTGTGATCACACAGCATGCTTTTATGCTGTGAGTCAGACAGACAGGCTGACAGACGTAGATGATAGAGAGAGGAGAGAGAGACCAGCAGCAGCAGATGATGAGAGGAAAACAGCAGACACTACACCTCATTAATGTATCTGAAAACGTGTGTGATTTTATGAAAACCCTTTGTAATATTACAATAAACTTATGGTCACATAAATGCATTTAACTTATTCTCTGACCATTTTCTTTTTTATTAACATCATTTACTTGTACTTTTACACCAACTTTACTTTCAAGATATATGAGGAAAATACTTTTGATACTTAAGTAAGATCAGATACTTTAAGACTTCTGCTCCAGTAATATTAGAATAGCTGACTTTTACTTCTACCAAAGTCATTTTCTGGTTTGATATCTGTACTTTTACTCAAGTATGGCTTTCAGTACTTTATCCACCACTGCTATTCAGCTGATATTCTAAAGCTACTTTCATTTTGGGTCAGTGTTGCCAGCCCCTGCAGATGAAAGCAGTACACATGGTGTCATAATCTGTATCTGGGTCAAGAACCTTAAGACAAACAAAGACTTAATTTCTTTTTAATGTTTTTCTTTTTTTGAAACAGCTGTTAAGGATATATCAGGGTGAAATAATGTATATGTCTGTATATTTGTACATTTGTACAAGTACATTGGTACTTAAGCCTAAAATAGCAGCAGATTCAGCTACTTGTTAAAAGTAATTTTGTTGATAAAGCTACTTTAATTAAATAAAGTTAAACTTTTTAACATTCATAGTAATGCTGAGTCTATATAAGCAGGATATAGCTCAGTAAGACCAGCAGGTTACATTATAAGCCAGTTGTTTCACAGTAATGTGTACTGCGACCTCCACGGACCTTACACAGCAGAGTCTCACAACCAATTTCTTCAACAGAATAGAAACATTACATACCTGTCTCGGAGAAGAGGACAAATTCAGGACCAGTTTCAGACTAAGGCTGACTTGTGTTTTGCCTGTGCTCTATCACTGCCTATTTTAGATTTCTTTTGCTCTTCAGTTAATTCACTGCCTCTCAATGACAGGGTTTGACAAGCATTAAGAATAACTATGTAGAAAAAAGTCATTTTCTGGCTGACTGTCTGGCTTTTATAGGTCATACAGAGGTATTGTTTTTAAATTCAGAGTGATCACAACCACATACAATGTTGTAAAAACGGGCTAAAATATCACTTGCACATATGTGGTTTTAGTGCACCCTGCACAAATATGTCAGTTAAATCAATTTAATACTAAACTTGATTATTTTCAGAATACCGTAATTTGAAATTATGTTTGGAATGAAAAGACCTAAATGAAAACATCAAACATTATTCCATAAGTGTTTTAATTAAGTACTTCATTTGTTGCAAGGAATAACACGATTATTTATCTTGTATTAGTGATTAAAAAGGGAAAATATGTCAATAATATAAATTGTTAAAATCACAAGTCTCCCCCCAACTGCATCACTACACTAACTGCCACCCCTGTTGAAACCACTCCCCCAACATTAAGAGCCTACCCTCAGACCTGTGACCAGCTTTTGCCTCAAAATCGTGCCAGGTAGAACAAAGAACCACAATGTGAGTTGGATATGGACTTTTTTACCTTGACTTATTTTCTGTTTGATTGATATGACACGCATTACTGCAAAGTCAACCCATTATTCTATATTTGCTTTGTTGGTTCCATATATTATCATTGTTTGATGATGAAAGTTAAGGAAACCCAAAATTACCTTAAGGTAATTGTATTCAGATCTTTAATATTTTCCTGTGACATTGTTTTACATGGAAAAAATCTGTACAACCTGTAAACCTTACCATCCAATAAATTGTTGACAGCACTGGATCTTGTGTGTAAATGTGCACATCAGATGAAACAGCGGCTGCAAAACCATCCTAGCTTTTTCATCACTCAAAAGTTTTCTCACAAATACACAAAATTTAATAATGTCTTCATAAATTTGTAAACAACTCTGTACAGAAAGAAAATATTTCTGGTCTGTTCAAAAATAATAGTTGTTTGATCTTGTGTATTTTTTCCCTTCCAGTGCAACATATACATTTCTCTAGATCGTTTCTAGGAGATATCCCAGGGTGGGGACACCACTGATTGATGCGACCATATTGTAAAGTAATCAGTGTGATTGCTGTTAACATATAAATACAGCAGTGACGCATGATGGATGCAGTGGCACTGCTGGAAGACGACTGCATGCAGAAGCATCCGCTGCCACATGCTGATTTTTCTTTTGTCTGTGACCCCCTTGCAGTGGCCCAGAAAGATTAAGTTACCTCTTATCACCACCTCACATACGAGAAACACATTTTTGTGTCAGAAACATTCATTTTCTTCGTCCTCCTCTCCGTAGTTGCCATGATTTACCATAAAGACTTTTTGCCCTGACGATTTACAGTTGAATGTAAGGTGGATCATGACGAATCGGCAGCATCAGAGTGCAAAAAAATCCAAATAAATAAAATGAAATGATGATTTTCTGTGGACATTTTTTAAGGCTAAAACCTTTTTCTATAGAAGCGTTTCAAAATCAACATGCTTTTTATCAGGGGTCTCATTTATGAAACAGTGCATAGAATGCATACAAGTGGATCAGCCTCATGTTCAGCCCTTGACACGCCAACATTCAACCACAAATGGTCAATGCAAAGCACCTCATGAATGTTGTAGCAAACAAATGAGCCGACTGATCAACTTCGCTTCTTCTACATTCAGTGCCACATACTGTCAAATACAACAGCTGGTATTTCCCTCACTGCAACTATTTCTGCCAACCATATATTTGAATCAGGTCAATAGAGCACTGAGCACTTGTACTCTGAGATTGTCTGCAATTTAATTGGTCGAGGACACCCACATAAATCTCTCCATCAGACACCTTTTATTCATGCTGGCTGCTCTGTTTCAATTTCATTATACATCCCTGAGCAAGCAGACAAATGTCTGCAAGGTATACTTTTATTCATTCTTACCATTCACAACAAGGTGCATGCTGTACGCAGAACCAACGAGGAACAGGCTGTTGGAAAATAACCACATAAAACTTTCCTGCTCTTGTATGTCATTGTGATTCATTATACTACGCAGTTTCTTAATTTATTCAGTGCAAATCAACAGAGAGTAGTGTTAGAGAGAGTGACATCCTCAGGACATAAGGAACACAGTTCATACAGTTACAGGAAACATCATAAGCCAATTAAAACTCCTCTCTCCTCCTACCACACCGAAACGTGTTCCCACAAATCCCTTCTGCATCCACATCCAAATCCAACAACGTCAGGTTACCAGGGAAACAGCTGCGTGAGGCTTGTGCAAATATTTAAAACCACGGCTCCCTGGTCAGTTACACCATCAGGGTTATCAAAACATACAATATCAGCCTTGGCATGACCTTAGCAATCATATCACAATAGAATACTGATGTGCAAACATTACAAACTATGGATGGTAATGAGGGATCCTCAGTTCATTGGCTTTTATAAAATATATTGATCAAGTATATGTTATGAAAGTTTCCCCAGATAGCTTTCCCATTCCTCTACATTCTGACCTAAAAGGCTGTTGTTTGCTTCTGCAAGCAGCCTTCCTTTTTAATATTACCTGCTCCAAAACTTTTGAGCCACATTCTCATGAACAAGAAATTACAAACAGCTACAAAAAGAGACTCTGCTTCTTAAATAAAACCAGTAATGCCAGACGGAGTCTGGTGTCAAGAGATAACACCAGCCTCATGATCCTCACACTTTATTTCCAACTAATAAGCATTGAAAGGTGGAGTTATTTTTGGTGGCAATAAAGCCTCGTTCACAAGCCCACAAAGCAATATGCTCCTTCTATCACACCATTAACATCAGTGCATATCAATAACTTGTTTGTGTTTAATAGAGTGCTTGAGCAGATCTTAGACTCTGTCTTAATGATTTACAAAATAAAACACTTAAAAAAAAAATATTAGTTATAAAGATACATTTCCACTTCACTTTTTTTTTACATTGATTGTTAAAGGTGTACACTCCTGCAAACAACAACCTGTCTACAAGAGGTACTCAGGCAATTTGTAAGATGTCCAAACTTTCATTGTAAATACAAGGGGAGCCCAAATGGCCTCTTCATTTACCATAATGCTACTCTAAAGCATGCCTTGTTGGATCTACCCTGTTTCATAATGACTCACATCTTTCAAACTCTACACCCCCAGATTGTAACACAAGCTTCTACTGCATTTTGCAGAGGAGGTTTATGGTAGCCTTGCTTGTTTGTCTTTTTGTGTTGTACTGAGGGCAATCAGCTAAAAAGTGCACAACACAACTGCCTCCTTCAAAGGGCAAAGCATGGTAAAGCTGATTATTACACTGAGTTTATTGTTTTACTTTATTTGGCTATGACAAAGGAATACAAATCATTCAGAAGTAATCGCTGCAAACATTGTTAAAATGTCAAAACAATGATTATGACAGATTTTAACTACATAAAGCAATGAAGAACAATGATCTATACATGACTCAGCATTCATAAAAATGCATTGAAACATTATATAACTATAACAAAATACACATTTAATTTCAGCAACTTTTCAACTGTCAATGTGTGTATGTCACCCAAGAAAATCTGAACAGCACCAGGGCTGTTCAGATTTTCTTAGTCGATAAACATTAGATACAGCTTATTGCCAGTTTAGTAATAATCATTCCCTACTGAAATGTGTCCTCTTTGCAAATCTAAAAAAGATAAACATTTAAAAAACAATATCTATTTATTAGAGTAACGCTTGGCTCCCCCGTTGGTCTTGAACGTCTTAGCAAGCCCCGAAGAGTATCCCAATTAGTTTATGGATCTACTCAACTGTCTTACTGTGCATTCTCTACCAGTTATAAAGCAGGATAATCTAATCTGGAGCTGTAATTTGCAGTAAAACATGTGATAAAGAAATATAATATATAATATATAATAATATAGTCAATAATAGAGACTGTTTAAAAAGACAACTTTACAGTTGTTCAGAAACTGATAGCTGAATCTAAAAGGCCTCCAACACTGCCTAAAATGCAGTATCAGGAGTGCAATGCAACAGTATCAGGAGTATGCCAGTCTACGCACCAATCCGATACCATGATGTACTAGCTGTAAAAGAAAAGCAACTTTTTACATTAGAAATCATTTCCTCTTCAACACTCCAAGCAGTAACCTACACAGTGGAGGGAAGCAGCCATGGAATGAGCACCAGAGCTTGGCAAGCGGTCAAAGGAACTGTACCCAGCAGCCTCCCAGTAAACACAAACCAGGACTGACAGAAAAACAGCCCGACAATGGCTGGAGTTTAAGTCTAAAGCTTAATCTATCCTATGCACTAAACCAGTGGTTCACAACTGGCCTAGCCTCAGGACCCACCACTACCTCCTTAATGACAAATCATGACCCAAATGCCTAAAAGGAAAATATTCCCTCTACAGAAGTAAACTAAAAAAAAGTGCAACATAAGTCCAACTACTGTCAGGCTCATCAAGTTTCAAGAATGTAAATGTAACTGGAGCTGGGATTACCCAATCAGTGGATACATGGAGTGTGAATAAACTACACTTCTACTGCACGCACGTCACAGGAAACCCATGTCCTTCAAAATAAAAACGCAGCACAGACTTTATGCCAAATCTTTTTTTTTTTTTCAAGCATACATCCCCGACCCACCGAAAACAGCTCTGACCCATCAGTTGAGAACCACAGCACTAAACCATGTCTAATGTTAATAGTGTTTGGTTGTAGAGGCGGGTGGGGACACATAAAATGGAAACCCAGGTGTGTCTGCTTTATGTGTATGAGTACTTCCTGTGAATTCTCCCAATAAAAGAACCATTTCATCCTGAGTAATTTGATTTCGTTTCTGAGTGTTGACTAATTCACTTACATATGGTCCAATCTGATTACACGTTGTGAGTCATGAAGGGGAAAGATAGTGATGAACAGCAGCACTAAATGTTGTCATAGCGAAGCGTCTGTCCGAAGACCTGCTACTGTGCACACATACACACACCACATACAGGTTTGTCCTTGTTGCTGTGTGATCATAGGTAAACAGAGGACCCATGCCTCAGACACAAAACCGCTACTCTTTTATGTAACCCTGTGGTCCTGTGCAGGTGTCACACCATTTACCAGCTTGAGCAGCTACAGGGAGAAGCCTCACATCACCCCTGGCCCCCACTGCAGTTCTTATAGCATATCAACAGCCAGTGAACCATGGAGCTGTGGAGTCAGCTTCAAAGATGGGACAAGCTGAGCTGAGAGCTAGAAGCTCCAAAGACTGAAAAAAGTGATAAATTGTACGGGGATGCATGAGTGGTCATTTATTACTAGACTTGAACACACACACACACACACACACACACACACACACACACAAATACACATCATCAACAATGACCTGTCAAATGAAAAAGCAGGTGTGCTGGACGGTGAAGCATGCTGGTATATAAACATCCTGTTCGTGGTGACTGTGGTGCAGCTGAAGGTGATCTGATCCATGCTGCTGCAGTCAGAAAGCGCGGGCGGCATATGGAGCCACACTTGGCCTGGCTCACTGCATTTCACACATGGATTCAAGTCCAGTAAGCATGATGAAATGCTCGACTCTCTGCTAATTTCACCTGCTGGGCTTGCATACACCAGCAGTTTCACACAGACAGACACGAAGAAAGACAACAAACAAAACTTCATCATGACCTTCTGGGAAAGTGACTGAATGTTATACTAAGGTTAAGTGACCTGATCACTGTAGGCCTTGATGTTGCTTGGTATTTTCGGACTTGAAAAGAAAAAAGAAAATGTCTTTGAGGAGACTCTGTGGGGTACCACATATTAGCAGGCTTGGGAAGTAGCTGAATACAAGTAACGGTGTAACATAATTAGGATACAAAAAAAGGCAACTGTATTATAGTTAAAAAAGAGGTAATTAGATTACAGATACATATATTAAAAATGATGATTACTAGCAGGATTACAATTTTAGAATACATTTTAAAATGAAGACGATACAAGACCAAAGATGCTCTATAACATCTGGCGTATCATTTCTAACACATCATTTCCGACACTTCACCATACACAAGTCTCACAACACCGCTCCTCAAAGTTGCCATCAACAGTCTATGGTTGCCATGGCCTGTGGTGAAAACAATGCTTTCACTGGGTGGAAATGGGAGCAACATTGGAGTAAGTCGTGCCTTCCGACTGTGAAAATGCTGTCATTATCCAAGGACTCGACATCTAATTTAAAAACATCTACAGGTAAGACCAACCGCAAACGTTAGCTGCGCAGAATTCCAGTTACAAATGTTAGCTAACCTGTCGTCTTCTACTGCTACTAATGAAAAATAGTTTGTGACTCTGGTGATGGCCGTGGCCGGGATGGTGTGGGTAAAAAAACAAGCCCCAGACTGGAATTAGTTTACGGCAGTTCACTAAGTTTGAGTGTGAAGTAGTGAGAAAAGCATACTTAACAAAGTACATTTTAATGCGCATAATTACTGCTATTAATTTGAATGGGTCTTTCTTTTGTCTTTATGTGCAGATTTAGTATTGAAGTAATCCAAAAGTAACTGAAAGTAATCAGTTATGTTACTTCAAAATGTTTTAATATTAGTTCATTAGTAACTGTATCGGAATACATTTTAAAGGAACCCTCCCAGCCCTGCATATAAGGCCCCATGTTATTCCCCTTATACTGTATATGCTTGTATTTGCATTCTCATACCAATGTTTTGTCAACGACACCCTGCTGTACTACCCACATACGTCCCTTTACTCCCTTTGAAATTGCATTGGGGATGTAAAATCATGGATGGCAGAGTTAAACTCTCGAAAAGTGACATCCTAATCTTCCCGCAGACAATGTCACGACAGCAACAATCAGTGCCTTGGAGCCTCCGTCACTGAAACTCCCACTCAAGAAATCACGAGAATGAATGTACAGACTTAAACATGAAAGAGACTACTTTGATTTGTACTAATATTTTTCTCCCTTATTTTTCCTCGAAAAACCTTGAATAATTCAGATTCAGCATAGATTTTAGTATGAGATGATCAAATATTTACAATCATTGCATTATAAAATAATTCAAAAGCCAAGGTTTATATTTGAGTACTACATTTGAACAAGGACAGCTCTCTTAAGTGATCTCACCAAATTCTAAAAATGCACAAGGCGAAGCAGTCAAACAACTGTTGCTCTCCCCACTGGCCTGTCTCGCCGCAGCTCATAAAAAGCTGCCTCCGAGCCCAGACAGACTTCTGTATTTTACATGAACAGTAATTAGGAAGACAAGTTCAAAACTTGGTTATCTCTGGGGTCAGGGTCCTGATGGGCCAGATCATTTGGCCATCAGTTAGAGACAGGAGGCCCGCGGTGCCACATCACAGTGTTAGCATTTACAGAGCAATGACATGTCATCAGGGACTAGACGTGCGGCGGAGAACAACCCGGCTGCAAGAGCTAAATTAGGAGACTCATGGTGCCACTGCCAGGATGACGTACCACCTTCCTATGGCAAGTGTAAAAATCTCAGCCTTATATGCAAATCATATGCACGCTTGCGGTAGTTTTGCAGAAAGAAGTGGAGTAAATTATACACTGCAGTATCATTAGTGTTATGACAACCCTTCTTGAGAGAGAATAAAGTATGTAATTATATTTTGGGCTTACTGGACAACTACCTGGGGCTCGAAAGAGCCTGCAGCAGACCTTGCTGCATCTCTGTTGCAGAGCGATAGGACGAGGAACAGATGCAGCACCAGTGAGACGGGGGGGTGCAGCTAGAATCTGCTTATATGTGATTCTCACACTCCTTAGAATCAGCTCCTCAGTAACACACCTCCTACCTCAAACCGCGTCCATCGTTTTTTTCTCCTTACTCATGTTTCCTCCCTTCATCTATCACCAAGGCACAAGGGACGTTCTTCATGTTGATGTAAGCCTGAAGCCAAGTGGCAGTGACGTACAGAAAAAAAAAACAGAAAAAGTGAAAGCGGGAGGGATCCAGCTGTGGTTTGCAGCTGCAGCTTCAAACTCCAATCAGTAGGACTGTGTGTTGCGGACAGGTAAATTAAGCACTCAGAGATTAAACTGCTTGTAGTAATAAAAAATGTTGGCAAACAGCTGGCTACCAGTGCGGTGTAGGGAGTGTTAGTTTTCTGTGCTATTCCTGATGATGATTATGCCTTCTGATTACTCTTAATCATCCCTCATTCCCTATCTCTCCTCTCAGCAGTCTCATCCGTGCCGAGTGCAGACACTCTGAGCGAGACAACTTTTCAGCACTTCAATCAAAAAGAAGACACATACAGAATGACAGACAGTGGCACACTACATAAAGCTCACTCTCCAGAGGGGATGGATGGGATATATAGACAATCTGACATACAGTAAACTTATTTTTATACTTAATTTTAAATTCAAATGAGGTTGCTAGAGTTCATTCCTTTCCCTATACAAAATGGTTCGATAAAAACAAGCTCAGTAGCAGCTGTGTTGTTGAAGCTGAGATATCACACGACATATCAGACCTGTAGGTATTCTGGGAGAGGTGTTTGGAAAGAATCAACCTTTAATTTAGATAAGATTTGTTTAAAGATCAATACTGCATTCACCATTGATTTTCCCTTCAATCAAGCAGAGCCAGGTTTTATCTATGTAGCTACATTTTACTGCACACATGTACAACTATCAGTTTGAGGAAAGTTATATTGATAAAGGAGCTTAAAGTACTTTAAAGCAGATTTTCTTCCCTGATCTATAATATATTTATTTGACATGCAAAATACCCAAAGAAACCTGTTTTTGGTAATAAATATCAGGGAAGAATCTTTTATCTATTCCTCCATTTCTCTTGAACATACAAACACACCTTTTCTATGTTTCTAAATTATTTCAGCACGACTATTTCATTTTTATACACAGTATATATGAATCATTGTAGATGAGATGGAGATCTAAGTCCAGCACAGGTAGCTAAAATACGATACACAATACAAGCTGTCTTGACCTAGCAGCAACCTCCGGTGTTGAAAAATGAAGCTAATGCGGAAGTGCATAAAACTGCAGTTCTTCAAGTGTCCACTTGAGGCTCCAGAAACCAAGAAATAACCTTATGGCAGATGTGAAAATTGCCATTTTTACAGCAGAAATAAACATGTTTACAGCCTGGTTTTGTTGTAAATAGCTAATTTTACTGTTCATGATAACTGTACGGGGGGTGACATTTTTTTATAACTCACCTGTTTAAATTATATTTAGTCTTAAATCATAGGAGCCAGGTCACTTGAATGACAGGTGGGACCTGCTGGCTGGCTGCTAGATGTCAACATAGACACACAGTCACTGAACTTCACGTCACCATTTTTGTGTTTAAGGAGCCTTTTGGGATTTTTTAATCCAAAAATCAGACAAATAATCTCTCTCTCTGTGTGATTTATTTAACTTTCTGGCCGTGCAAGAAGTCTGAGCTCCAGCTTTTCAGTGAGTGAAATTCTAGTATAGTTGTATTGATATATTTTTATATATTTTACACTAAGTAGCAGGTATACTGTACTCGCCCTACCTGGCTTGTTGGCCCGTTATGGGTTTATCATACATTATTTATTCGTCGGCCAGCACATAGGAGTCAGGATTGTTGTTGGCTATTCCCTGGAGAGATTACGGCGGACCGTAGTGATGAGAAGATTGGTTGTTTAAAGTCATTCACCTGCTGTTCTCTCACTGGACAGGCGAGCGGTGGGTCCGCTACTTCTTTAGTCTGATAAATAAACAACAGCAGTCAGTCACCATCACAAAAAGAATCTCCTCTGTGGGAAAAACAAAGTTAAACTCATTCACGAGCAAATGGATCACAGGCGCGGGTTGTTAAGCTTTGATAACTTGGCATTTGCCAACCCCTCGCTCCTCTCCAGCACCACCCTCTCAAATTTGGTCACTTCAGGCTCCAGTACACCAACATGGTGGCGGCCATATCCCGGCTGCATTCACGCAGTCAAGAAACCAATGGGTGATGTCACAGTGGCTACGTCCATTATTTATAGTCTATGCTCCCAACACTTTGAATTGTTAACAATGTAGCGAGGATCAACTGTGATACCATGTTATCTCTTGTGTCTGTCAGTTGCTGATGGAGATGTAGATACAGATGGAGATAAAATGAAGAAGTCAAAGAACATTTTCTAGCAGATTAGTGAATAGTGGTTACACCATCAACCACTGACATTATTTATTCTGTAAAGATGTGACTGGGATGCTGTGGAGACATGCCTGAGGAAACGATGCAGTCACCTGCAATTAGAATTATGCTTATAATTAAGTTACTACAGCCATTATCCCTTCACTAATGTGCATGTGAACATTCTCAGTATTACCCTTCAGTTTAGGTAAAAAGTTTTACTGGGTAAAAGAAAAATGAAGACGAACGGTGGAGATAACCCCAACAACTTAAGGTAATGTATCAACAGCTAATCAATTAAGATTATCTTTCCAAGACCACCACTCATTCAATATGACAGACATAATGATGGTGACAAAAGAGCTAAATGAGGGAGAAAAGAAGGATGGTTTTAATCCCCAGCCTAGAAAAGAAAATCATTTGGTTGTTCAGCTGGAGTTTCACACTTGAGCAGACAGCTGTGGCAGTTATAAATATCTGTATCACGAGCTGGGATCTGTATCTGTGAAGAGAGCTGAGCTGCCATCGGCAGGGCTGGGCTTCTAAAAATAGCAGGCAGGCTGGCTGGCAGGCAGGCGGCCGACTCTGCCTCTGTCTCCACTGGATTTGATTAGCCCCCAAGAAGCTATGGCCTCTCCAAGAACCCCCCAACTACACTCCCCCCCTCCGCCTCTGTGAGTGTGTGTGTGTGTGCATGTTTGTGTGTGGGTGTGTGTCTGTGTGTGTGTGTGGGTGTGTGTGTGTGTGTGTGTGTGGCATCATGTCTTGTCTGGAGGCCAGGTTCTTTTCACTGCTCACAACCACGGACTCACTCTTCATTGTAAAGAAAATGCTTACATTGGCTTTCCTAAAGTGCGATCAAATTTTCCTCCTCGCCACCATGTTTAAGGTGAATATTTTGGCATATATACAGTGACTTATGTAGATGGGGAATCTAAAAACAAATAAAGCCAACAAATTGATGTTGTGTTTTTTGACAAAAGAGGAGTCAAATTTGCCTTTTTTTTTTCCCATGTTGACTTTAAAAAAAGCAGAATCCTCTAGAAGGTGCTCCTTAAATCATCATCATTAAGCTCAAAATAGGCTGGAACCAGCTTGCAGTCGTGTGATGTTTATAAAAAGATAACTGCATATGAATATGATGGTGTAGGATTTTGATATATAAAGTGTTAAAGGTTTTTTATTTTCTGTCTTTTTGAAGTTCCAGTATGATTGACCAGTGAAGTTTGAGCAGGCTTTAGGCGCATGCTTGTAAGAAGTCTGTGAAAAGAAAAAAAGACAAGAAATGCATTGGCTGAAATACAATCTTGGAACCCAACAACTATCTTCAGGTACTGTAACTGATACAGTAAAGCTTTTTTTTTACTATTTGAAATCAATCTGCATTAATTTCTCGACTTAAAGAGATGTTACAAAGTTACAATCGACTAACTTCATTCTAACTTCTGAACAATGATCCGCCCCAAGAAGAGCATGTCTTGGCCCAGATATCACTATCTCGCTTCATTGGAAGACCCCAGGGTCTAACAGACTTGCTACAAACACAGTGGTTTTGCAGGGCCCAGCAGTGCACACTTTGGCAAGCTCCACTGATGTCAGCTGATTCTGTTTAATCCAAGTAGACCCCTGTGTCACTCGTTTTATTTTGTTTTCGCCAAAACCATGTTCTTTACCTTAACCTTAAATACATTTAGTACCTTTTCCTAACCATACTGTACAGGTTTCACAAATAGAAACAAAAATCGTCACATATTTGGTCGGGATATCCTCATTTTCCCAGGGATCCACAATAACCAATTCTAAATATCTCTGACACAGACTTTGAGACCCTTTGTCAGAATAAAGCAGTTTCCACTACAGCTGACCACCTGAAATGGGACTATTTCATTTCATATGTGGCTGGGTTAAGAGGTGCACGTCATGTAGAAAAATCTCTCTAAGACCCCTGATGCTGGCAGGAGTAAGCACTTGCAGCCTCCTCTCTCTGACAGTTTGCTCTCCAGCCTCAGAGCAATGCATACATGTACAGTCTAAACACATTCTCTATATCCATATGACATGGCATAATGAGCAGTAAAAATGCACAGGATGCAGCTCTGGACAACATTTGGTGTTTTGAAGATAGTCTGAGCGGCCCGCCTATTTCAATATCATAACCTTTCTTGAAATGCACTTGGTGACATCTGTCCGGTGAAGATAGGTTAACAGGAAGGGTAAGTGAAGGAGGAGGACTTCACACTGGCCAGCATTGCAATGACTCAATGGTAATCACAAGGGTGGGATTACTGTATCCCCATCATTTCTCTTACTCTCAGCCTGTCACTCAAGTCCCCCCTCACATAAATCCCCCGCAGATGGAATCTGGGGTCCAAATCCCCATAAAACTCATTGCATCTGCTGCAGTTTCAGTCACGTGCACAAACACAGAACTCTGTAGATGGTACAAAGACACAGCACTGTTTGAGGACACAATAAAACCACAACAGAACAGAAGAGGTGATAAACCCACCCCACCCCACTGGGAAAGGCAGGTTGAGTATAAAGCATACAGCCACAGGTGAGGGGATTAAGTGACGTTGTCAAAGAACCAAGTTGCTGAAGCACTGTCACTCACCTTATAGATGAGTCAGTGAAAATGTGTAAATAATCGACAAAACCTCCTTCACCTGCGGTGGATCCATTCCGCCCTGACAGCATACACATTTTTCAAACCCGCAGGCATTCGCAATTCAGTAGGAGGATTGAAAAACGGGTGCTAAGATTGAGCGAGGAAAGGTCAGCAAGATAAACATGTTGACTCTTCCTGTGCTGATTGCAGATCAGTCATGATTGATTGCGCTTACTCATAGTCTCATAGCATACATCCCAACGCATGCCAGTGCCAAAATACTGACTCAATATTCACAGATTGCATATAAAAACATTAGAAAAAGTATGTAGCCAGAGCAATAATAATGGCCATATTTGATTAAACTGGTCAAATATGGCCAAATTCAAACTTAATTGGCCCACATAAGATTTAGATATGCAGGGAACACCCTGCTTTACTGCCAGCCAATTTGGCTAGAAGGTTTTCAATTTCCTGTGCATCTGTCCGTCCATCCTCCCTGCCAAAAACAGTTATTAGCAGCTAATATAAATTCTCTCTCATTCTATCATGCACACACAGTGACAAATCAAGATCCACTGAACACTAGCAGTATGCCTATTTGAAAAGTACGCTAACATATGCAGAGACATAGCTAAAAAAGATAGCAATAAGAGAGCTGGAAAGGTTCACAGCAAAAGCTTCAAGCAGCAGATCAGCACATCCTGTTACAAATAGAATCAGGAAGATCAGCTTATTAGAAAACTGTCTGAGGACGAATGCAGTTTTTACAGGTTCCATATTGTGAAAACTTTTTTTAGTTGCTGTTAAAGTCACTATCTATCGCCGAACGAGGTAACACAATGGTGATTGAGCCTAAGCCTTCATCACAGACGAGGTGTCGGTGGTGACTTTCGCGGAAAAAGTCATAAGCAGCACCCAGTTAGTGATGTGTTATCCATCAGCCAGCAGTGGTTGGTCTGCCAGAGAGGGAGGGCGGAATTAAGCGGCTGCTTTTCTGGTCTCTGCCAGTGTTGCGAGTAAACAGTAATCTACTATGGCTGAACAAACAAAGAAAAGATGGATGACTACAGATACAACTTTAAAAATAAGTGAAAATCCAAAGAAAAAGAAACAAATTTGACGCTCAGATGAAGACAAACAGTCTGAAAGGGGAAGAGACCGTCAGCGAGTTACAACCGTTACACACCGGAGCCAACCGTGGATGTCACACATTCAACACTGTATGGATATCTGGGAAGTATGCTCTCACAATAATTTATCACTATAGGTGTCACCAAAGAGAACGAAACTGAGATCTTCGAGATTACAACTTTAAACCTGCAAAATTGTATTTTACTTCACAGTTACTGATGCACTATGCAAATAAAAGTAGCACTTGCATTAGCTGATAACTTAGCAGTTGGTAACCCCTCACTCGTCTCGAGCTCCACCCTCATCCAAAAATGGTCTCTTCTGACTCTGAAAAACAGATGCGCCAAATAGCAAACTCAGGGCTTCCAAACGGTAGACCACCACATGGTCGTATAGTGATAAAAATCTTTGTAAATACAGCACCAAATAATAATTAAGATGTTTTCCTAATATTTTACTGTAATGTTATATAGCAATGAACAACATTAATCTTCTCACATCAGTTTATAGTGCACTATTATCTATAGAAAAACAGCTTAAGTCTTTTTTATTACATAACTTTTCTTGGATTTATGTTTAGCAATGCTGTTCCTGCCCACCCCTCGGACGTCAGCATGCGTCAAGTGCTTGCTGGGCGCTGTTTCTGGTTTGAGCAAAACTGCTGGAAACAATACAGTCCATTACAACGATGAGTCATGCAGCTGGAAACTAAGAATACATTTACTACATACATAGAGGCAAATCAGTGCACAGGCTGTTTGCTAAGCACACAGAGAAATGAACCATCCTGGGATATACAGTATGTCCATGTACATGTACAAAATGAAAAGTGAGGAAGCTCAGGTCCTTTCACCTACTTCCTTCACCCATACTTCTAACAGGACAGGAGTCTTCATGTAATTGGCTTTTCTCTGTGGTTTTAACACCATGTACTGCTATTTAGCTCAAAGCTGTCAGTCAAACCCTGCCTCTGTAAGTCTCACTTCTGATTAAAATGCTCAGCTTGACTTGAACAATGGCTGGTTTGTATTTCACTTTACTGCATAGGTACTAGATATCTAACTGGTTATGCAATAAACCCATAGGGAAATGAGTTGTGCTTTCTACCTGCAGTGGAGTTATGCAGCACTAGGAGGATTTGTGGACAGCACAGTACTTACATAAACTCATACCTCTCAAGCATACCTGCTGATACAATTAGAAGCATTTGCTCTTTGAAGCAATCAGAAACAATTTTAGTCTAAAGCTTTCTCATTCTTAATCAGAGACACAAAATTAACATGCTTCTATTTTGACTGGTTGGAAAAAAAAATTTGGTTATTTTTTTGAAGGTAGGTCTGAAATCAGGGTTTACGTTAGCCGGTATCTACCGGCTTTTTGCCCCTATCACGTGCAGTTGTCCGGCAGATAAATATATCAACAGGCAAAAAGGCTGGTGGGAAAATATGCAGAATAAATAAACAATAAAAATGTATAATGGCATATTAAATAGGCTATTGTGTTGATTAAAAGAGAACTTCAATATAAACTTATACAGTCTTTGCCTCCACTGTTAAAACATCAAGAGACGGAGGGGAGGAGACGGACAACGGCACAGTGCGACCCATCATTTGCATCTCAGTACTCGCCAATCTTCTAACTGGCAGATATCGGAACATATAATCTAATACCGATAAATTGATATGGGCCCTTATCAATCTACTAATAGCTGTATAATATATATGGATTGGGAACAAGATTTTCTAGAAAACACTATCTTTAATGCTCAGATTTTATAGAAAACACTATCTTTAATTTTCAATGTTATGAGTCTAACAAATGTTTCATCTTTTTGTAAAAATGTCTTTTATAAAAAGTTGTCAATGACTGAGGATTTGAGAAAATAACAAGAATATTCCTGTTTATTCTTTACCATTACTCATCATTCTGTCAAACTTTTGAAAGAAAGTCAGAAAACTTTACTTTGTTTTGCAGCACATCTTAACATTAGACATCAATGAGGTTTTTCCCTCCTGATGATTCACAGAGGAGAGAAAAGGGTTCTTCTGGTTTTAAAAGGCAACACAATGAGCCACCACACTTGCAGGTGGTGTGGCTGCTGTGCTACCGATGACCCTCAGCAGGTAGACTAGGTCAGCCCGCCCATTTCTGCCCCTCTGACATCCACAAGTTCTTAACCTCTCCCCTGCTGATCAGCTCAATCTCATCCTGCCTGTCTCCGCCTCACCTCTTTTGCTTTCCTGTCACACTTTTATATATATTTTCCCCCTTTGGCAGTTTCATACAAAGGCCCTGCAAACAGTTTCCACTCAGTTCTGGTCCTTTGTTAGAGCTCTTAGTCCTGATTCAAAGACCAGAGCACATCTGCAGCCAAGGTGAGACAGCAGCCAAATAAACTCAGTGTTTTTGTGCACGTCTACCCATAGTTGTAGTGTGGTAATAAATTATGCTAAAGTTTCAACCCAACTTTTGCAAAATTATAGCACACACTGTAAACACTGTTCTTTGCATGAAAGGGTTAAATGTCCATACCCAAGATATTCCTTATCTGCAGAAAAGGTGCAGTGAGTCTGCAGCAGAGGAAATGCACCACTTGCATCTCGTTCCAGGACTGAGACAAATAATGGGGCTTGTTTGTTTTTGACTATACTCCACACAGGCTATTGTTTATTTACCTTAATGTGGCTGTACTCTGCTTTGCCCGACTCGCTGCCGACAGGCTTGCTCTCGGCCCTGGGTTTCAGGACTTGGCGCAGTGGACTGGAGATTGGCAGGCCTGTCACACTGATCCCATCTGAAAAGACACCATGGCAAAGAAAAAGAAATAAGTATAGAGACAATGCTGTCATTAAACTGCAGCTACAAGAGCAAACAGACACACA
The DNA here is from genome assembly GCF_022749685.1 of Semicossyphus pulcher. NCBI lineage: Eukaryota > Metazoa > Chordata > Actinopteri > Labriformes > Labridae > Semicossyphus > Semicossyphus pulcher. The sequence goes on from NW_027211726.1 coordinate 27,861,066, forward strand.
TCATAAGATATTAACAATCTGTGATGTATGACGTATAACGTTTTACACGAGCTGTTTTGTGATGAATTGTTTTAATTACTTTTTTAATAAACTTACTTTCCCTCATCTATCTCTTGTTTAGTTAGTGATTCCTTACATTTCCCAGAAGGGCCATGTTCCTAACATTACTTGATGATTCCTCCGAAACAGACCCGGACTTGTTGCTTTTGATCAAACGGTAGTATATAGAGTAGCAGGATTCTGTTGATAACAAAAGTTAGCTTTTCCAGCTTTGCTTTCTAGCTAGATGTAATCCAGAGTTAGTTCCAAAGACAAGGGGCATTTGCTTTATTTGTTGTATTGCGGGCAGTGGTGGACAAAGTACACAACTTCATTACTTTAGTCAAAGTATAGATACTCTTGGTCAAATATTACTCCAATACAAGTGAAAGTTGCTCAGTCAAATTATTACTTGAGTTAAAGTGCTGGACGACTTGCTTTTAAAGATACTAAAGTATTCAAACTCCTTTTTAAAAAAGTCTCAAAACATTGTATTTTCATAAAGCATGAGTGCAGTCAAGAACACATGGGTGAATCATCATCCTTCTCGTGCCGTAGCCATCATTACCACCACTAAATGAACTGAGTGACGTTTGCGCAGCACTTGCTCTACGGTCAACCATGGAGACACAAGAGGTACAGGTACGGCAACACCATTTGGACAAACCACACGCAGAACTACACAAACACAGTTTATTGTCTTTCGGATTTTAGAAAAGAAAAAGAAAATTCATTAGCTGACTACAGAGCAAAAGTAGTGAGTAATGACAATATTCGTAGACTGTTTGCTTCATCTGAGCGTCGAATTTGTTTCTTTTTCTTTGGATTTTCACTTATTTTTGAAGTTGTATCTGTAGTCATCGATCTTTTCTTTGTTTGTTCAGCCATAGTAGATTACTGTTTACTCGCAACACTTGCAGAGGGCGGAAAAGCAGCCGCTTAGCTCCGCCTACCCTCTCTGGCAGACCAAACACTGCTGGCTGATGGAAAACACGTCACTAACTGGGCGCAGCTTGTGATTTGTCTGGCGAATGTCGCCGCCGACACCCAGTCTGTAATACTGCAAATGCAAAGGCTTTCATCAGTGGGCCATAGGCTCAATCACCATTGTGTTCCCTCATTCAGTGACAGATAGTGACTTAACAGACATTTATTTAAAGTACTGTACTCAAGTAAATTTACTTTGTTATTGTCCACCCCTGATTGCAGGGTTATTCCTCATACTCTCACCTATTAAAGTAAACCATACTATTTAAATGCATTAACATAAAAGCATGCATCATAGAACTGCATACCAGTGGTGCTTCTATATTTCCACGTGCTCCAAATTGATCATTAGTTATTTCCTTGGGCATACAGCCATCGCCTCAGTTTTTATATGTAGCCATAAAGTGCTCATTTAAGACCCTTTTACTGGTTGCTTGTTCATCAACAAAATCTGCTGGAAAAAGTTTTTAACTAACAAAGTGTTCGTTTAAGCCGTGGCTGATTCTGGCTGGCTGATCAAATCTGCTAGTGAAAGGTATCATTTGCACCAACATAACTAAATATTGTCATTTATAATTGTCAATCCATATTTTGATTACTTCAGGATAAAAGCAGGGAGTCATCGTGTGAGGAATAACTGAAAATTTAAAGTAACAAATCTGCAACTATGTGTTCCATGCCGGGATGGAGGGCTTGACATGCATAGGAGAGCTACAAATGCAAAGAAACATAGGTCATATATGTGAATTAATATCAACAAATGCCTGCTTTATAATGGTTACAATGTACTATCTATACCCATGTTCTTTCTCTCAATATTATGTGGTCTATCTTGTTAGATTGCAACAATCATAATTGCATCAATATACTGTATGATACAGTAATTCCCCTATATGAAGAAATCTCAGATCAAAGGCTGCTACTAAAAGTATCTGAAGTATAAATAAATGTTTTTTTATTGTGACCTTGAGAGAAGCAATGTGGACACAGGAGCAGCTGCACTATCAGCAGCTGCGTTAGGCACAACCACAGGGGCTGCTGCTTTCAACCCACTCAAACGATACTCAAAAATGACGCCCAGAGCCCACGCTCTGACGTCAAAGGAATCATATCGCTCTCTGACGTCAGTGGAATGCAAAGCCCTGCAATTTTTTCCCCTAAGAGAGGGGAAATTACAAGCCTCTGCAGCAGCTCAGGCAATTGGTTTCACATCAGGCAGATAGACGTAGTGGCACACACACTATCAAACTCTGTATCAAACACATGCAAGATTGGTTAAAAAGAACCACAATTGGAAGAGTTTTCTGTTAAATAAAAAGTAAAAGCAGCCGACTGGTGTGCATGGAATTAATCATGCTGAGTGAATGAATGCTGTGTAAATGTGGATTATGCTAATTTGACCATGAAAACAGGTAAACAAGAAGGGAGTATTGATTTTTTTATTAGTAAATTAATGCGGTAAATTGAAACAAATAATAAAACAGGGATTTCTTAGTAAACTTTAAACATGGGGGATTAGAAATAAAGGTGAGTCTCAAATATCAGAGATAATAAAGAAAGGCCTCAGCCCTAGTCATTCTCTTACATTAAATTTCATTGATTTCTATCGTGCTACCAGCCAGGAACAAAGTCACATAAATCTTACAACGTTTTCCAAACAGTCCTGGGGACTCCCTGAGAGGAACTGCTTACAGGGTTTGCATTCGCTCTTCCAAGAGTAACACTGAAGTGACATAAGCCAGCTGTCTGACAGGATCGCAATATCACATCCGGCAATAACAACAAGATGGAGGAGGCAGTGATCAGTTTGTTTGAGTCGCCGCTTATGATAGTAGCGGAGCTGGAAAGAAGATGTGAAATTTTAGACTTCCCTGTAGGTCAACTTCTTAAGGCTGCATTTATGAGCTTTTACCAGGGCTGTTAAAGATGGCGGTTACTGATGCTGCATTGGCTCATGTGTTTGGCTCAATGACTGCATATGGACGACGCGTCTCCTTCTGCACTCATAGTACGAAAATGAAGCCAAAATAGCCCCTGTGATAGGCGCTGCCATCTTGCGATGGTGATGTCATTTGGAGCCAGAGCTGCGCAGTCGAGATCGGCGCGTGGAGCCGCCGTAGCCACTTCCGCTAACCAAAACACACATCTCTGCAGGAGCCAGATTTGTCAACAGAGCTGTCAGTCATGGTGTTAGACTCTTTTCACAGCATCAAACAACTAATTAAAAATAAACTTCAACAATCAACGAGGTTTGAGAAAATTTATTTGGAGTCTATTTTGATTTTATAGTTTGACTCATGTTAACATGGAGGAGGCAGGCTTTATGACCTATACTGCAGCCAGTCAGCAGGGGGCACTCGAAATGTTTTGGCTTCACTTTGAGGGAGCTGTCACGTCATTTTTTAAAACAGTTTATGGTTTGGCTCTACACACAGTTGTGGCCCAGAAACATCAGCGGAGTCCAGCACTTTAAGTTTGAGGTGTCTGTTTAAGAATCAGAGGAGGACGCTAAGGACTGCTGATCAAAAAATATGAAATTTAATTGGTAAAAGATATGAAGGAAATGCTAAAAGATGGCTGTGTATTATAATCTAGTGCAATATTCTTTCAGATATAAACTCCCTCTGCCCACGCTCAACAACTGCCGCCAGAATAGTTCATCAACAAGCTGGACTAAACTCCTGCTACATAAAAATGTATAACTGCAGTCGACACTTAACACACGAACAAAACCAATCAAAAAAGCTTAAATAACAATATTTGGATTGAAACTAATACCTAATACTTTTTAGATGCCTGTCTTTATGTCCACAAGGCCCTAGTTACATCGCTAGAAGTCTTTTGTGGATTTGGGTTACCACTGGCTTTAATAACAGTTTACTTATACCAGCCAACTTTTACCACAGAAAGCCCAAAGTTGCTCAGTGAATAGTTGTCTTAATTGCATGAGACTTGATTGCTGTCGCAGCTCAAGTGAGAACAATCATTCTCTATATCCTGCTGTCAAACAGATAAGGAATTGATCTGGACATAAACGAAGGGTGGCAGAGAACTAAAGAACCAAAAATACAGAAAATGCTTAAAGACATTATAAACGACATCCTTCATTACGCTACCCGGTCTGTTCCAGGAGATACACATGGCTCGTCATGTCCCGTGGCACTGAGACTGTGTGAGTAATGGGTGGCGTGATTGACGATGGCATTGCTCACAATCATCCCCTCCTTTACCTCCTCCTTCCAATCAGTTTCTGTCTAGTTCTCTGTCTAACGGCCTCTGGGAGAGCGGGATGAAGTCAGCATTTGTATCGGTGGCCACCTTGCTGCCTGAGTTTAGGTAACAGCAAGGATTGGGAGCGTCATATCTGGAATAATAACATCATTAGCACAGAACTGAAAGTTCCCAAGAAATTGTTGATCTCTGCAGCGTCCATTCCGCTCACATTTACAAGCCTTTTTCCTGGAAGATACATATATTTAATATGGTTTGTAACAGTTTAAACATTAAAAACTCCATTTAATATCCTGTTCAAGGAAGGGAATCATGAGGATGGAAAATACAAATCAAACAGGAAAGACTGCTTGACCTGAGCCTCATCTGCAATGTCCTATATCGACTAAAGTCGGACCATTTCAATTCATGTACTGTAGCGTTGTGTTATATCTGGTCATCAAACACACCATTAATCCAATTCAAACAAAAAATATATGACAGTACAAACCTTAAGTGCCTCGTTCAAAGTTATCTTCAGCTGTCACGCAACACTGAAACTGTACAGTAAGAACATCATCACGCCTGCGTGAGTTTTACAGAGAGGGGGCGAGAGACGGGGCTACATGAAGAGCAGTAATCTGTCAGGAAATATAGAAAGATCTGAACAAATGATTACCCTCATTACAGAAAGCCATTCCAGTAGGTCTGGACGCTCCATTAAAGTCAGAGGGAAATCATCTATAAATAACTGCTTTGTTTAAACGGCAGAAACAAATGTCTGGCATGCAGAGATTCACGGAGCGTTCATCATGAGTCAGCTATACAACAGCTATTCATTTATGTATTATTGTACCAATGTGATGTTCCACTTTGACTTTAATAAAATACATGCCTCTGTACTTCCACACCGTGTCTGAGACATTTCCAGCACCAAATATTTTGTGATAAGCAATCACTGCTGAACTGTTTGTTACCTGTCCTGCTAACAGATCACCTGTGAAACAGCGTGTCCCACACTCTGGTCTTTTCCCTTCGATTTTCTGTAAATTAGGTTTACTTGGGTTTCTGTTGGTTGCCCTCTTATCTTTGTCTGTTCAGCCCTGGTGGCAATCACTGCACGTGATAAAGGCTCAGTTCTCCCTCTATTCATTTCCAACAAAATGGAAAACTGGAACAGGAGACCGATTCCTTTGCTGCTAAAGTAAGTATACTGTGAAATTTCTATTGTGAAAAGATAAACCTCAAATATGATTTACTACACTCAGTATATAACTCTATGTTAGCTGTAAATCAGGGTTGCTCCTTCTCCAGGTTAGAGGATGGGGGTAATGCATCAGAAGAAAAACCTTACGGTGGAATTCACTAAATGAGTGCATGACTTTTGCGCTCGCTAAACCTGTGCAAATGACACAAAGTCTCCACCTCATTCTCCAAGCACACACAGACGGTTGAATGTACCCCAAAGTGCGCTGCAGAGCAAACAGCATCTCTGTGCTCTGGTCGTCATGCAGACATTAAGGGCAAATTTGGTCCCTTTTTATGCAAATGAGCCTCGTGGCAAAAAGCACCTAATTCACAAGGGCCAGCGCAAACAGCACCGCGCAGTTAGAGTGAAAATATTACCATCTGCAGAGAGCTGGTGGTAACTGCGGCACAATATTAAAAGGGCTGTCACTCTCTGAGTTTCCACTGATCATGACGACGATTCCACCTTTTGTGTGATCAAAAAATGTATTTGTCTGTAAACACAATATGTTAATAATATATTGTCATGATTATTATAACCGGGAGACCAATCAGGCTGTACGAGGCTCAACCCCGGCACATGGGCATGCTTTGTCCATATGTGTGGAGACGGTCTGGAGCCGTTACGCATGACAGGGATTATTATATGGACGAGCTGCTTTTGCGCGCTCGTTTAAACAAAAAATAAAGCTGTTACAGACAGTGAAACTAGTCAACACCTGTCGAGTCTGGGCTTAAAAGTGTTTAAGAGCTGCCCCCTCCTCTCCCTGCTCATCATCTGTGCATGCAGTTGAGATCTGTCAGTGTGCGTTTAACTAATGTCTGAGAGCGCAGCTCCGCGCACCAGAGAGTGGAGGTGCAGCTTCTCTCCACAATCAGACACAACACCAGCAAACTGCACGGATCTGCTAAACTTTATGGGCGTATTTGCTCTTGAATATCATCAGTGCAATTTGCTTTGGGAATCAGACTTTGACACGGAGCAGATAGTGGGGGGAAATGATGCACAATTTAGGGTGCTATCAGTGGCCACAATTCATTCTTAGTGAAATCCCCCCTTAAGTTAGTAAGTTACAGCCATGATAGTTTAGCTAGCCAGCTAATAACTTTCGACAACATTGCACAAACACATGGAGGACTTCCATCGGTGTAAATAGAGCCAGAGCGATATGTAAGTCGGCAACATTATTGGCCAATATCAGATATATAAAAAAAAACAATATATTTCACTATAGCAAGTCACACATTAGCCTTAATTCAGCTAAATGCAGCAGTATGTACTCAAAAGAAAAAAGATGTGCTTGTGGAGTTTGGAAAAAAAATCTCGAAAAATCAACTCACGCAAAACACAGTGAATTTATTTGATTTTTTGTTGTTGACCGGCATGAATACAGGGCTCACATTCAATCTGTACCTGTGAAAAAAGCTTCTCTTATTGTTTTAACACACGATAAGACAGCATTTCTCTGTCACTTACTAATTTAAATTCACTTACAATTGAGCTCCTGAGAGCATTTCCCTCTCCATTGAATCATTTAATTTATGTTTTAATATGTAGTGCCGCCCTCTACTGCTTGACCATGAGTCAACTTACATTTTTCTTATCATACATCTGTACATTTTGAGCTGCATCATTGTACACATAGCAATGCATGGTTACAGCATGGCAACTTAATAGATTATCACAATGACCGTTCAGCGCTGTTCACAAGGTTTGTAGCAGAAGCTGAGGTCAGAGGTCTCCTCCTCTCCAAAACAAACAGGCCAGGTGATTAAATGTAAAATCACTGAATAAAGCAGTTTCATGTTCAAATCAGTGTTTAGTTGATGTTCTTGGTGGACCTGTGCCGTCAGGAGGGTCTTCAAAGGGCTTCAGAGACTGTGAGCTGAGCTGTCACTAACTTTAGTTCACTTGCTGACTGAAATCTTTCATCCAGCCTAATGATCCAATTAAAACCAAGGGTGACATGACTAAAGTAGTCTGAAGCAGTCTGCTGGAAATGTCTTGAATGTCATGCGGACAGATACCGTTTATGAAAGAGTCTGATAAACCTGCATATACATGTAAAATATGACATAGGAGTCTAGTGTAGAGATGAACTGATGAAAAGGAATGAATAGTGGAAGCTTCATCAAACAGCCTTATCTGATTCAACCGACAAGGTCTGGAGTCAGGTACAGCCATAGTAGCATGTTTCTGTTGTCTCCTGACTTGCTGTTGATGCAAACATTTCGTACAAAGCATACATATAAAGTTCGCTGTACGTCAAGGTCTATTAATGAAGACATCACAAGAATCTGATCCTGAGTTTTGGTGTCGTGGTCTTGATCGACTTAAAGTGAGGGATAAACGCATCCTGGTACAAATCAATGAGGCTCTGCCTGTTTTGAATGTTCCCTCTGCACTGTGGCCTTGTCTTATTTGTCCCTTCTGCCTCAGCTGAAACACAAAGGACAATCCGTACAGTACTGCCAAGCAACACCACAGTTGAGGCTGATGGATTGACCTTCTCCATAACTTGCCTATAAGTGCAGGCTGATCAATGAATAGCACATAATTGGTGAAAAATTCCACTAATAATACGTCATGTCACTCTCAACATTCTGACAGGTGCTAATCAGGTACAAAGTAATACCCACCTTCAATATAGCCTGACAAACAGTAAAAGCTAAACCTTGTACCATACAACATATGAGGGCTGCCAGACAGCTGAACTTACAGGTATATTTAATATTGAGAAGTGCTGATGTGAACACAATGTACTAGTAGCATACACATCAGAGAGACTCCGAGACACACTACCCTGACTGTGAGCTACCATTTATCCTCAGGCTGTGGAGAAAGGACAAGAGAAGGTGTGAAAGAGAAACAGAGGGATGGATGTAAAGCGTACATGTGGATGTTTTTCTCCTAGGCAAAGTGAAGAAATTCATTTTCACGCGTTCACATTCATATTTATCCACATACCAGTATTCATAATCAATTTGAGATTTTCCAAACCAAGGTGGAAGCAGCTGACGTTCCATTTTCATTCAGTGCTGATTGTGTTGACCTACCCGGACCAACCAAGTACGATGAATATGTATCACGCCAACAAATTTCAATTAAATAAGTCTAATAGTTGGTGACAATATCCCAAAAAAAATTATAATTGTTGTTGTAATTGCTGTTAACAAATCATTAATTACCTTGTAAAATCCTCCCGAGGCAACTCCTCCTTCTCCCTCATGAAAAATTCTTGAATCTGCATAGTCCCCACCTAGTATGCACTACGTTTCTCCTTTCATAAAATTACAGATGAAAACAAAACATGTCTCTGCCATCGTTTAGTGTAAACTTGTTGAAACTTAGCTAGCTTAAAATGTAGTAATTAGTAGTAGCAACATAAACGTTAGTAGTAAGTGGAGAGTATGCAAAAATTACAATGACAGCTGGCTCGTGCATCACTGTAGTGGGCAGCGATTGCATGAACTGGTCCACAGTTTAAAATATCTTACTACCAAATGCTGTTTTTGCTAGAAGAACAGTGTCTACTCATAGCAGACTTCCAACAGGCCATGAAAGCCCTTTTAACACAGCTTGGTCAAGGCGGGAATGTTGCCCCTTTATTTCGCCTTCAAGCCTGCAGCAGAGGCAGAAACACAGCCAAATCAAGGTCTGTGTAAATGGGGAGTCCAAATGGACGAGACGAGGTTGTGACATTTCGAGGATGTGTTATGTGGCAGTGCATCAGCAGGTGGCTGCTAACTCAAAGAGGAAGAAGATAGTAGATAACTAACAGAAACCATAGATCTGGGAGTTATTTACCCTACAACACATAACAGTATTGGTAAAGGACCATAATGGTTTAGAAAGTGATGTTACTGCTTGATGCATACTATAAGTCAAACTAGACCACACCTGTTTTGTGTTAAAACCAAAATCAGCATGCAGTCTAAAATCACACGCTAGGGCAGCAATGCGGCAGTGTTGTTTGGTTCAGTGTGAAAAAGATAAGCTTGCATAAAAACCAGCCTACCGGCTTCATTGTTTGTGGCAAAGGAGGCTGAGCCAGTTGTCCATTAATAGCATGAATGGTGGCTTCTCCTGTCAGTGTTTAACGTTGAGCAAGATGTATCTATACAATCAGATCAAGCACCTTGCCTTGTGGCTCAGGGTGGTGGGTACTTGTCTGTTTGTGAATTGTTGAATGAGGGGCAGGATGTAAAGCACTTTGGATAAAAGCGTCCATTTACCTGCAACATCCTGTTGCTGTAAAGAAATCCCCCAATTATAACTCAAAAAGTGGAACAAAAAGTTACATGGATAAACAAATTTAAAGTTTGCGTTACTGCACTTTGCAGTGTGAAAAGGCAATGATGTGTCATACAAATATACTGTATTGTGTGCATAAAAATGCAATAATTAATGCCTTTCTTAAGCTATTCAATGCTGTGTAGAAAATGTCAAAATTGAACAATAATGTGCATCAATCTTTGTTATTTGTTTGTGGGTTTAAGATGTGTGCATTGTACTTCGCCTTGTATGAAGACAACTAATTAGTGTCATTTTGGAAATACAACAACAGAGAAACAATATGCATAATTCTGCTTAGCTTCATAAAATACAATGAATGGCATTTAGAAAATCGTTTGTGGGGGGGAAATAACAGACCTGGGACAATTACTGCTCCTACCCCTGTTAAAACTGTGCTGGAGAATTAGTCTCTACCCACGATTATATATAGCTATTTACCAGCAAACTGGCACAATTTTGACAAGGTCTAAAAATAAAATACAAATCAATTTATTTTTGAACCCATACTGTATCCACTGGAACATAATACTGTACATCCCTGCAATCAAGGTGGCTGTGGCTCAGTGCCGTCTTTCAATCAGAAGGTTAGTGGTTAGATCCCCAGCACAGTCTACACTTCGAAGTGTCCTTGGGCAAGACACTGAACTCCAAATTACTCCCAGTGGCATAGCTAATGGTGTGAGTGTGATGACTGATTGACAGTTGGGCACTTTATGTGGCAGCCTCTGCCATCAGTTTGTAAATGGGCGAGTGCAAAACATTTTGTGTTCCATTTGTGCACTGAAATTTTATAAGGATAAACCACTACTAATACTTTTACATTTCTGATTATGTATGCGTTAAATAATGAGGTTCATTTTTAAAATGAGTTGAACAGGGGATGCAAGACGATGTTTTAACGTTGAATAGTCTGTTGAGCTGTTTAAACTTAGTAGCAACCTTTGGGATTGTAACAAATGGAATTAACATGGAAGTGTCAAAAACTGGCTCCAAAAGCGAGCCAATCCCCATAGAGCCTTAAGTTCAAATGCCAAACTTTACAGCAGAATTAAACATCTTTACAGCCTAGTGCAACTTTGTCTCTGTAGATCATTTCTCTATTTATGTACTCACAAACCTTACTTGGCTTGTTTGCTCATTCATTGTTTCTCTTAAAGTAACAATTTCAAAGATTTTCACTTAAAATAAATGCCTGTTAAGTCACCATCTATCGCCGAATGAAGTAACAGTGGTGATTGAGACTATGGCCCACTGATGAAAGCCTTTGCATTTGCAGAATACAGACTCTGTGTCTGTGGCCACATTGGCGGAAAAAATCACAAGCGGCGCCCAGTTAGTGACGCGTTCTCCATCACCTAGCAGTGGCTGGTCTGCCAGTGAGGTTATTGGTCTGAGGTATTTCTGGTTTCTGTAAGTGTTGCGAGTAAACGGCAATCTACTATGGCTGAACAAACAAAGAAAAGATGGATGACTACAGATACAACTTTAAAAATAAGTGAAAATCCAAAGAAAAAGAAACAAATTTGATGCTCAGATGAAGGCAAACAGTCTAAAAAGGAAAGCGACCATCAGCGAGGAAAATCAAGAGTTGTATTGATGACAAGATCAGTTATTTTAAGTAACACAGTTTGTCATTAGCCAGCTGATGAATTAGCCTTGTGCATAAATTTGACCAATCTGTCACTTCTAAAAAGCCCTCCGGTTCAACTCCAGACATAGAAGTTGTTTAAATCTTCCAAATTCAATTCTGGGTAAAACAGTTTTATTTTCAATAAATGTCAAATAATTATTTTAAACATGCAATATCAGAGGCTGATCAAATGTTTCATGTATCAAAAAAAAAGGTCAAAGTTGTACCTAGTTTAAAATTTTGTCTCAAGGTGATATACTCTGATAAAGCCTTTTACGTGCTTGTCTCTAACAAGGCTGTGTTTAACTAATGCTCTAGTGTGCAGCTTAAAACGTGCAACATTATGTGGTGGTTAAGCAATAATAGAACAGTTGTTGAAAGTATCAGTTACGCCTAGAATAATCAAGATTTCACAATTTAATTAGCAACGATGGCAGAACTTTTTAATCTTGCAGCACTGAGATGCAATCTGAGAACAAAGCTACACAAATGGCTTTACACAAATAAGTTCACCCATATACTAACACATTGCTGAACTAATATCATTAATGTATTAAAGTGGTTGATAGCATCAAATGTGTTTTACAAAAACTGTGTTCCTAAATGTCACCATAATAACTCATTTAAAAACTGCTTTTCAGACGAACCACGTCTTATCTCTTTCATTCAGGGCTCCAATTATTGCTCAGCTAATTAAAACATTGCAAAAGTATCGCTTAAATGGCCTCATGAGGAGAATGTCACTGGGGCTGAGATAAACATGCAGTGCTGTATGTGTTTACTTCCCCAGTCATCTGAATCCACAGGCATATACACACAAAAACATACAAAAGGAAAGATTCTGCGGTGCAGCAGCAGGTCCATATTGATTGCTCATTAATATTTATCAGCACATAGAGGCTGTGCTGAAGAGGTTCAACAGTCTGAAGAAGGAGGCAGAGAGGTCGGGAGCGAGACAGAAAAGAAAGGGGGCTGGGCATTAGCAATGAGAAAGACCAGAGAAGGAACACAATGAATGAGCTTCGAGGTAGGGGAGAAGGTCAGACTTTTTTTTTTTAAACAGGAATAAGAATTAGAAGAGAGGAAATCCGACAGTTGAAATGAGGAAGCCAGAAGCTAGGTGAGAAATAGAGGTGTAGAGACCTTGAGACCTCTATCCTATTAGTGTTGAATCTTGAATAAGGAAGCCAGAATGCCAGGAAAGAAAAAAGCTCCATGTAAAGCAGGGTATTAACACACATGTCTGCTACCAATATGTAATAAACTTCAGCTGGATGGTTAAAAGATGGTATGACAATTATACTACAATCCACTTCAAGATGAATAAAGAAAAAAGATCTGTCTACATGAGGAAATGCACTGAAATGCAAGTGTATAGTAAATACACCTAACTGAATCATAGGTCTGTACCTGTCAGTCTATTTGGCTGTTCATTATGAAGATTCGATTATCTGTTTCTTTTTTATCAGATCGGGGCTGCACCAACTCCTACAACAGGCTTTAAGTCTTTTATCAGGCATTCCTGCTGTTGGCCACACATTAAAATATTTCCAGCTGACTACTTAGTGTTTCAAGTAATGTCCCCATCGTTTTTTTAATGAATGCATTTAGCCTGGATCCAAAGTTATCCGAGAGTGGGCAGCAATGAGGCTCGCTGCTCCCTAAGCCACACTGAAGAGTGTTGGCAAAACAGGTTTGTTGAACTGCTTTACTCAGTCTTGATCAATTAGTTTACTCTCATTTTTGTGTGTTACACGAGCTGGTTTGAAGCAAATGAACCATTAAAAATACTGAAGACTTACAGAAACAAATGAACAGCTCAAGGCAGTGGTAGGTGTGGTGGTGACAATAGAGTCTGGTGGCTTTGAAGAGAGCAATGGAATGGCTGATTCTAGTTTAAAAGAAAAATCTGACTCTTTAACAGGTCCGTCTCTGTTGGGATCCTTTCTGTTATGTTGATACTGAAAAACAAGCAGTTTCAGTGAATGTACTTTGATTTATTTGCCCCCAAGGACTATTCTTTAACCATTACTGCCTGTTTTACAGCTACTAGCTGAACCAATCTAGTTGAGCTATAACAAACCTTTTTTTAGTAATTTTCAGTAATTTAGACCCTAAGATATGTAAAAATAATAATAATACTTTAAAAACAATAGGGCTTACATTGTATACTGGAATTCCTTTTTAAGATCAATTCAATTTTTTTTCATCATACAGTAACCAATGATAGATGGGTAAGTTAGGGTATATGTAGGATTTGTAATCATAGGCTAGAATGCAGTCAATAAATGATGTGAATAATTTTATATTAATATGGACTTATCATGTTAGTCTGTAAACTTGTTTTATGAAATCATCAGTTAAAGTAATAATCTCAAAGATTTTCATGTAAATAAAAGTCACTATCTATGAGGTAACACAATGGTGATTGAGCCTATGGCCCACAAATTTGCAGAATTACAGATTGGGTGTCTGTGGCGACTTTTGCAGAAAAAAACACAAGTGGCGCCCAGTCTCTGCAAGTGTTGCGAGTAAACGGTAATCTACTAGCTGAACAAACAAAGCCACGGCAATGCTAAAGTTTTGATGTTTAGCTGTTAGTATGTTTACAGTGTTTGGCATCTCTGTTTAGCACGTTAGTGTGATCATATTGTGACAAATTCATAACACAAAGTAAAACGTATGCTTGTATTACACTAAACGAACATTTTCAGACAATTTTACTGTCAAAGATCATTTTCCAGAGTTCGAATAAAATCACGACATTTTTTTGGGGGTACAAGCACTCTCCTAACATCAAGACTGTATGGCTCACTTGTAGAAGGACACAGGATTAGGACAAAGGAAGGTGGCCCCAGTGAAACCGTTAAAGTTTTTAGTAGAGAGGAAGATAATGCCAAGCAACTAATGTTACTGCCTCAATAACCACATATGAAACAAACCACTGCACACACAAGGGCAGCTGTGTATATAGCTGTCTTTAGATGTTAGTTGATGTTGAACTTGGATATTTTAAAAATGTTTTAAAGTCGTCAAGCCTTTGGTAGGCATTAGGCCATCCCTTGTTTTGCAAATACTTGTTCTTAAGGACTGGAATAACTTGGACCCAATGATGGAGTTTGACCATATTGACAATGCATTAAGCAGTTGTCAAACATTTCCCTTTAAAGACCAAAAGTCAACATGTTGGTGGCACTGTAAGAAGACTCAGGCGGTGACCGAAGGTGAAAGGATTTCTTTGCTGACAAAAAATATGGCAGTCTCTCCAATAGCTGTAAAGACATTTTGGTGTTAGAATAAATGGCGGACCAAGTGAATTCCCCATCCCTTGAGCTGTGTTGCTAAGGCAGACTAAAATATGTTACACCCTTTTTTATTCCTTTACTCAACAGGCTCACACCAACACACATTCTGTCTGTGTCCACTCACCATCATTGAGGTCCTGAAGCAGGCTCTCCTGTCCAGAGAAGTCCAGCTTGACTTTGATGTTGACGGTCAGAGTCACAGCATGGCCAGGCTTCAGAGGCAGGTGAGAAAAAGCATCCTCGATGTCCCAGCTCAGAAAGTCTCCAAACACTTTCTCTGCACACAGACAGAGAGGTAGGGAAGTTTACAATCTAACAAATCCAAAGACAATAACAAATATAACAAGGCATTTTTCAGCTAGATGACACCTGCTATGATTAAAAGGGGACAAGATTTGCAACATTTGTTTGTGGTAGCAGATATTTTTGTAAAACTAAAAACTAAATGTTGCACTTGTAGCCACTCAAAGGTCATTTGTACACAAGTGCATTTAGCAGAAAAACTTACTTTAAGCTGCTGGTTACTGCATTTGTAGTTTGTGAAATATGAAACAGAAAAAAGGGAGACAGGCATCTCATTCTAGTTCTACTATCATGTTTTCTTCAGCAATAAGATTCTAAAGCAACAAAGCTGCTGATTGGCCCTCCATCCATAAGTCCTTTCACTGCTCCTCACTTGACCTGACTGTCTAATTTATGCCTCTAACCTCTTTTACCTGAGACGAATGACTCAGCTGCATCCACTTCAGGCAGGAGCATCAAATGAATGATACATCACCTGAATAAAGCATGTGTTCTATCTATGCAGGTGAGCCCTCTCTGCTCTTTGGGACTGCATGAACAGCAAGAAGGCTGATTTTCACAGCAGCACAAGAGAAAAGGGGAGATGCAATCTCACTGTTAGAACAACAGTTTACACGTCCCTGCCTGATTCATAACCAAAGCCTTTAAAATCCACTAAGAGGCTGTGAATGTAGGCCGCATAAAATAAAGATTTTGTGAATAACGCTCCGCTTTAAATATTCATAAAGTCAGAGCTTCTTGCAGTGAATTAAATTTGAGGGGCAAAAAAGATGAGGGAGTGAGGCAATGGGAAAATGATGTAAAAGAAATGGGATTGGGAAGAAAAAACAGGTTGAATATGCAACACAAAACCCTGCACTTGAATAGGTAGACAGCCGAGATTGTGAATGACATTGTTATCATCACACTGTGAAACATGGTAGCCAAAATGACTGTCAAGAAATCTTTCATGCCTTATTTAAAGCATTCACAAGAGACATTTCTCATCTTGAAAATACAATGTAGAGATCACATCAGTGCTACTTCACAGCACGTATGAAACCATTTCTATTTCAAAAGCCGTCCAGAACACTTCAGAGAGGTTTTCAGAGATTCGTCCTCTCTGGCTGTAACTCCCAGGGTTTTCTGTCTTTTCTTTTTCCCTAATCTACCTGTAAGAAAAGGAACAGGCTTTCTACTGGAGCTATAAGGTATGTAAAACAGGCACCGGTCACAACAAATTAGGAACAATCAGAGAAATTGCAAGAGGTATTGTGTTACTGGTAATCACCACAATTCAACAAATAAATACTCATTAAAAATTGAGGAGCCACCAAACATCCAATTTCTCCTCAAGTCAAAAAGCAATTAGGGAACAAAGGGCTCTGGGCGTATCCAATTTAAGAAATCAATGCAGTGTCAACAGTAGGCATGCATTAGCATGAAGGTGGACTAAACGCCAAACACAAACATATGCTCTCAGGGGCACAAATAATTGACAAATCAATCCAGGTCAGGTCATGAGAATAAGTAAAACCACAAATACAATAACTGTTCGAAGGGTTAATCATCGATGTTTGACAGGATATTTGACAAAACAAACTGGTGCGTTTCTGTTTTTTAAATAGCAAAAGCAAATTACTGTATAAGTTTGACAGAATGGGATGTTTGAGAACAATACCAATACCTATTTTATGGGCAAAAAAATAATAGCAAGTTTTCATATTAGCACATAATGGAAAAAGTATAATAATAAGTATAATAATATCCATCAACTGATCTCTGTCTGGCTGTAAATACTTTGTTATTTCCACTAGGCTAGGGCGGTATCACGGTATTACGGTAAACCAGGGTATTTAGAAATCCAGACGGTATGAATTTCAATCCCGTCAAAAATCCACTCATTTTTCTCATAAACTGATGCAGATATTATGTAGAGGTGATGTGTTGTAATGTACAGCATGCGCCAGCAGGGGTCAGGCTACTGCTGAAAGAATGGGTGAACGGCAGAGCTGAGAAAGATGGCGACCACAAGCGGGGATGAACTTGTGAAAAAGAAAAATACCTCTGCTCCCGTTTTTTGGGATTAGACCTAATAAGAAAGGTGAGCCAGCGAATGTTGATGAAGCCGTGTGTCCCATGTGCCTCAGGAAAATTGTTGCTAAAGAGGGTAACACGTCCACGCAACATCCGTTTACGCAACACTTTTTATGGCCAGCAGTATTATACTAACAGCTGATGACCTCATTAAATTGCAGGCTACTTTGCAATCGGAGGATAGATCGGGAGAGTTACAGCGGGAGCACGCCCTGGAAACTTGAAACGGGCATGCGCAGTGACCCGAAGAGTTTAGATGTGTGACAGCAACTTCCCCCTCCAACCAGCTGCTCCGCAGTTTTCCAGCCCTTTTTTTTTTTTAAATACCTTCAAATACTTTATACCCTAGTATTATAGCAAGAAGGTTTTACGATATAAAAAATGAATACCTGAAAATGGTTACCCTAATTTGCACCCTCCTGTGGTTTACAAAGTTTCTCACACCTTTAGAGCAGAGGCTCATCCCCTTGCCTGAAATTTGGAAATTTGGATAACTCTTCTTAAGTACAACATTATCCATTCAGAAGAATAAGAGCATAACAACTATTGCACAATATTGGTAGTACACTGAATAAGATTTGAACATTGTTAAAGCTCAGCTCAGGAGATCAAAGGTGAATGATTTTAGATGTTGCAATGTCACAGAAAAAAAACATGAGCTGGGAAATACCGGTGGTCAAACACCAGGCTTAAGAACACTTATGATTATCAGGTGGACACAACATAAGCTGAATGATCCATTCCTTTTTTCGCACAAAAACATTGGTCAATATTTGACAAATATGCAACAACACAAATCTTGTTTTTGTAACTCAAACACCCATGTATCTCAAATTGTATATTTTTATATATTTGTGCATGGCAGCTACGATATGGTGATGGTTAGGGTAAACTACTTCCCGCATAGTTGCCCAATGTGTGCCTTTGGTGTCAGTTGAAGCAAATTAGAACTTCAGTCTTCATTAAGTCCATTTTCAGGGATTGAGGCTAGTATTTTTTAGCACTGGTCCAACAGGCAACCAAGCAACTGAGCATCGGCCTTGGCTAACATTAGCGCAAGGGAATAGAAGTGTTCGTTGAACAGTAATCCAAGCATCTGGTCGGGTAAGGGTCACAGTATGGGCATATACTTTGTGGCCACCAAGAGCCACCTACATGTTATATTACCCTGCATTTTGTTTAAGGTTATTCTATGTTACATTATTGGTGTAAGGATTTGCCTTTCCCTCACTCAAGAAAAATATGCATAGACACAGACGCAGCAGTATAAAAAGAGCACTCCAGTGATTAAGCATGGCCCTCCTAATACATTGTCTGACTCAGTTAGAAATGGATGCAGCAAAACCAGAGATATAATCTTATTTATATTCATACATCCCACATAAACTTTTGAGACATGCAAGAGTGTGTGCTGCTGTCCATGGAAAAAGGAGAACAGTTTTCTGGTGGAAAAGATAATGACATTTTCCATGTCAAGCTAAATTTGTTCTACAAAACCACAGATAAACAAGAAAAATAATTGAGTCAAATGATAACAAAATCACTGGAGCAATATCAATCTCCCATATGTTGTCGTTTGCAGTGGAAAGGGGTTTGTCCTTATGAGACACTTGGTTTGAATACATATAAGTGTTGTTCAGGACAATAGAGCTGAGTTGATGTGTATATCGACAACAAAGCAATAAAGTAGCAGAGATGAAGAAGAGGTCTGATGGAGACTTATTTTCAGCTTTTCAGAGACAACTCAGTTTATCATTACTGTTATTTATATGCAATACAAAAGATAATTGTATTACGTTTTTTTCTTTTTCATCTATAAAGTTTTTTGATATAAATATTTAAAAAAGAAACTCATCTCCTATCTCACATGTCAAAATGGCTGTGGGTCTGCTGTGGCAGAAAGAGTAATGTGTTTGTTTTGCCACAGATGTTTTCCCATTTTTGACTCTATATCTTTTATTCATTGAGATCTCAGAGAAAGTTTGGCGAGCTTTAGAAAAGCCCTCTCAACTGTGGCCTGTCTCAAGTCACTACCAGGTTACACCAAAGGAGGTACAGGCTCAGTAGACAAAGCACCACGACTTACAGTAAATATGTAACGGTACCTAGAGTATGAATGATATCAAGTGAAAATAATTTTAGAAGTAATAATTCATTTTGCACAATAGTTGATAAAAAAGTACAGTCTAAACCTGCTCTATATGTAAAGTGTCGTGAGAAAACCTTTTTTGTGATTTTATTTTAAGTAAGAAATGAACTGGAATAGATAAGAATTTATCCTCTCACGATCCCAAATCTCCTTACAAGATTCCAAGACTGCCAACCCAATATTGGTTGAGATATTTAAATCTGGACCAAACTGGTAAGGCTGACCACCACTACCATCCATGGAGTGATGTCATGGCTTGAAATAATACAGTACTGAAGCCTAGAGAGCCAGAAAATCGCCAATTCCTGACTCAATGGGAGTAGGATTTATAGGGTCATCCAATCCTTAGGCAAGATACTCAACCCACAATTGGCCCCTAAAGCAAAACCATTAGATGTATGAATTAAATAGATAAGTTGGTAACCTGCAAGGCAGCCTCCGGGATCAGTATATGATTGTGTGTGTGAATAGGTGTATATTACTTGGAGTGGTTCAAAGACTAAAGAGGGCTTTATATGTGTAGTCAATGTTAGTTTAAAACAAAATGTTCAGCTGGATTTTGCTCACCTGAAGCATATTTTTTGTACATATTTACATCAACATCAATTGAGTACTTCAAAGATCACTTTTGCTGGATTGGAGGAACTAACATAAATAGAGCTGTTGTTGCCCAGGTACACTACTATTTGAATAAGAAAAGGGTGGTGGGAGTGTGCACCCAGTTTTACAATAATTGAGATTTATGCAAAGAACACTGAGTGAGCACAGCGTTACAAGTCTGACACAAATAATGAGTATGTGTTGCAGTGCTGAACCAAAAGTACATAGAGTTTTATGCATCTGTTAAGTGTTAAGGCTGCAGTGGAACAACTTCTTAAGAACATCAAGATCTCAAGACTGCTGAGTTTAGAAGAAAAAAAGGGATATTTGGAGACAACTCAATTCCAGCTGCCTACATTAAGAAAGCTGTATCCACCTTCAGAATTGTACTATTTTAGCTGGGTGATTCCCCAGTATTAATAGAATGAGAAAGTAAAACACCAGTGAAAATTAAATAGACCAGATTAAAAATACATATTCATTTAAAAAGAGATAATTTTTTTTCAAGGGCTAGGCTTTTCAAAGCACTGTACTTGAAACAGCAGTGGCTGCATAAGTTAAGGCAACCCCCAAAAAAAGATGGCATTTCATAAGGAAAAAAGAAATGTCTGATCAATTGCACTGCAATGCAATTAGCAGGCTTGGTCGTGCCATGCAGTCCAACAGGCTGTTCTTCCTTTGAGGCAATAGATTCAGCGTTAGCTGGATTGTCACTTTCTGACACTTGAAACCTTTCACAAAAAACTCCATCAAGGAACAGAGAAACACATAAAGAGCTTGTTATTCAATATGATGAAAACCATGCAACCTTTTGTACTGTCTAACAGAGACAAGAAACATATAAGCTGCAGTATGTCTGCAATGCAGAAAGAAGCACATTTCAATATGTTAATTATCAGCCTATAGAACAAACTGGGAACAATACCCTGCAAATATTAGTTATTTCAACGGCAGCTTTCCAAGGAACACTGTGTCAGCAATAAAGAGAATTCACACTGCTATAAACACTGTTTCTATGCTAAATATAAAATGAAATAAGTGAACTCTCCCTAAACATAAAACACCCTAAATATAAAAGCTCTGTACCCCAGCTGTATCCCCAAACCACACCAGATAAAATGGCTCTAGCAGGGAGGCTTGTCACACCAAGATGCTCTTTACCTAAAGGCTTAAATATGACTTTACACAAGACAATAAAAAAAAGCTTGCAAAATAACAAGAGCTATTTTTCCCCTCCCTGATTCAGATTCCCAGACACAAAGCATTGTTGTCATGTCCTTGAGTTGGTCCATAGTGAACTGTTACCAAAATGAGATTTACTGAAAAAGCTGCTACACTTAAAATGTGAAGAAAACAATTAATGCTGGTGTTAGTATTGATTTTTTTCCACCCCCAAAATAAAGAAATGAAGCATTTCATGGACTGAAAGTGGCTCAATACGCCTTCTAGAGTTTTAAATCAGCTCTGAACCTTGCAAGGCCAACGCTGACATAAGGATGACCAGGTGGGACTTTTAATATAATAAAATTATTGTAAAAATATGTAAGTTCCCGCTAATCACTGCCACTGAGCAACTCACATATCCATGCCCACCTCCTCATCCCCTCCATGCTGGTGAAGCTCAGACCTAAGGGTGAGGTAATACTTTTAATCCAACTAAATTCACATTTAATCATCCCTCTGTTGCATGTGTATTTTTTTTTTTATTTACTGTTTTTTATTTGTTTTTAAAAGGAATCAAATAAGTTCCTTGATGAAATATGAGAAATGCTTCTTCTGCTTTCAGCAGTTGAAGGGGCACATCTATATTTGATTGACAGCAGCTGGCAGACTGAGTTCCAGTAAACACGCACACACTATCTTACAAGCCATGGACAGACAATGTGTGTTATTAGTGGTATTGAAGAGTTAGGACAGCACCAACATCTAACAAAGTAACAGTGTGCAGTTATTGTCCTGCCGGTGAGCAGCTCATTATTTATGTAGCCTGCATACTGACGTTAGCATCGCACTTTCCCCTGTGAATGTTTGTTTGGTGGATCATTCAACAAGTGAAGGTTCAGAACAAGACGCCTGTTCATGTTTGCAGCTTAGACAATAGAGAGACTGTCACTGAAAAGGTAATATGTTTATTACTCCGAGTCTTTGGCTCTGTGTTTGGTAGCAAGCTGCTTTGTTTGCACTGACAATGATCCTGCTTTATGCAAATTTTGTTCAAAATTATTGCTTTGTGAGAGAGGGGTTATCAAAATGCGAGACAGAAAACTGTATCTTATTAGATTAATGCCAAACTAGGGGGTGCCATCTTTTTTTCTCATAGGAGAAAACAAGACATGTGATTTACAAAGCAGATTTGTATGCTGTAGCAGAGAACAATAATGCAATCTCTTTATATTTCAACTCTTATTAGACCGAAATCATTATAAAACATGTAGGGCTCCCATAACCTGAATTATCCAAACAAAATCACAACCTCAATCAATAATTAGATGAATTGAGCCATGTATTTATTTCCATATCATACCTTACTTAGCTGCTGCAGCCCTCAAAACAATAAATATGCATTATACACAGAGAAAAATAAAAGCTTGAAAAATGATAGGAGTTCCTGAACACACCAGTTACTCCCCGGTTAATGTTTAGTTGATGCCAGTCTGTTATAAATAAAAAATGTGAAGGTTGGAAAGCTGCCACTGAATCTGCAGCAACTGCTAAAAAACTAGAGCAAAACTTTGGGAAAAGTCTGAATAACAGTCATACTTGTTTCCGGGAGATAAGTTAGACTTTATGGCTGGTTGTAATCTCTTGAGGGGTAACAAATACATCTTCATGCAACAAGAGACATACTGCCGGTTGCATTTTTCCCTCTACTTTCAGATATTACTCAAATCATGAGACTGATTTTCACGGTTCACTTGGTTCATTTACTTGCCCAAGGAGGAGACAAACACATCTAATTCTTTCAAACAAAAACTGGTAATGACCCAGGTGAAATGTCTTGGTAAGAGCACATCTTGGATATTTAGTCAGTCAAAACAACCACGTGAATAGCTGTAACATCTTACACTATCAAAGACATCCTTTAGTAATACGGTGAAACCCAGAATGACTCCTGTGACACACTCCAGACAGAAACTGACCTGACATTAAAATGGCCTTCGAAGGTCTCCCAGCTCAGCTTATACTTAGTGGCTTACAGGGGTTCTTTACTTTTACTATAATGAAGCCTGCAGCAAATGTACATCAAAGGAAAAAACAGTCTGTCTAAAAAGAGACTGTCTTGACTGTGGTCCGCAGACTGTTACGTAGTGGACATAGCTTCTGAAAGGGTCTGAAATGTGAAGCCAATGCAATATCGCCATAAACTTTTTTTCTTATGGCCAAAAGAGGGGAGACTGAACTGGTTTCAAACATACAGATGTTCATACATTCAATGGTTGCAAAAAAAAAAAGTATGTTTGAATGGAAGCAGATGAAAAAATGACCCTACTTCGCTCTTGCTTTATTTCTTCAGAAATTATTTTCCTGATGAGTTTATGGTCTCAATTGCTTGTGTCACGTCTTCTTCAATATAGCACGATGTTCATATTTTAATAATGGTACTATTTAGAGTCAATTAGATGATTAGCAGGTTATGTAGCTACCGTAAGATTGACAGTCGCGAACACAGTGACCTGAATGAGGCCTTATTTTTGTGTCCTTTTGTATTGAAAGATACTTCTATGAGTTTGCTTATCCTCCACTCCACTGCAGCTTAACCATGTTGTCCAAAAGTGGTCACTGCCTTATTTATACTTAAACATCTAATGGTACAAAATACTCTAGAGTTAAAATGGTGACAACTCGGGACACTTATAATGGATAAATTAGTTCTGTTGTTAAAACAGAAGAGGGGGGGGGTTAAGAAGAAAGTTTAACAGAGACAACAAAAAAAAACAACTGAAACAGTGATCGGAAATGTGTTAATGTTCAAGCAAATATAGATGTTCTTATGTTCATTCTTTAAAATGATCAATTTATATTTGCATGTGTTGATATGATAATAGTAAAGCTAAAGGCGTATCAAACCAACTATACTGCTTATTTGTATGTGTGTCAGAGGAATTGTGGAGAGGTTGTGTGATCTAAAACACCAAAACAATACTGACCGCAAAGGTTGAGATAGCAAGAATACTGATAACAACATTATCGTAGCTTCCAGATGCTGTTGCAAAGTTCCCTCAAGGACAAGAACAACAGAGACAAGAGGGAAAAAACATTTTAATGTTTTACTATTTAACATATAAGCAATGATCTTCGTTAATGGGATCACTGTATTGTATGTGTGATGCGTCAGAGTATAGTCCTCTAATCCAGGGGTTCTCAAGCTTTTTGGGGCAAGGGACCCATTACAGGTGGGAACATTTTCCAAGGACCCCCATTGCTCCAAAGCTAACCTGGGTGAGAGTAATGGACACAATATCCTTGTTTCATTGCCGCAAATGGTCATCATCTGTATACACACACAATTTTATAAGTGATTATAAATTTAGCATAATTATTTCACGGACCCCCAGGTTATGGTTCGCGGACCCCACTTTGAGAACCACTGATCTTATCTACATGCAAGAGCAGCTAATAAATCCATTTTTGCTTATCAAGTGTTCAGACTGTAAACAATGAAGCAGGAGTCCTTTATCCCTAAACACTGGCTACACCTGAAGCCCTGAAAAGCTGGCCATCGCTCTCGAGGCTATATTGTTGTCAAATGAAAGCTGATGGTTTCCGAGACTGAATACAAAACATATCAACGGAATACCTAATTATATACGTAGGTAATAATGATAAAAGTAAATGCAAAATATCCCCAGCTATCTTCTTTAATGTATACCTCTTTTCATTCACCCTCTTTTTCTGTAAAGGTTTTTATGAAACGTGACTGGCAACACAAATTAGGGGTAAATAAGGGAAATTGTACTTAGCAGCTGACTATCATTCTACTTTGTCTCTAACTGTGTCATAATATGTGGTTGAGGGTCTAAAAATATATATAAAGATTCAAATTTTTTAGTGCTCTCTCAGCTTTAAAGAACAAGTTCTACTGATCACTTTGGTGCCCTGCCAGGAATCCCTGCTCTGAGAACTGAATGACAAGAGGAGAACCAGTGAAAAAGAAGAATCAGAGGAATATAAGGAACTGAAGAAAGAAAAGTTATTCCCTGAGACTGCAGACAATACAGATTTGAAGGAAGGAAGAGGACAGCTTGGAAGGACTTAAAATAGATAAAGCAGAAAACAATGAGAAGAAACTTGAAAACATGATGATTCATTCAGAAGACGTTTGAACAACAAAGTGGCAGAAAAAAAGCTTTGTTGGTGCTGTCTTTTTTTCTTTTCCAAGTTTTATCTGCTACTACTAAACATGACACTTTTTCCACTTTAGGGAGTTGACCTTTTGACTTTTGCCCTTCAGCTTTAAGGAACTGCTATTGCAATGAGCAAAGGCAAATAGAAGAGGGAGAGAAATGTGTGGAATTATTAGTGTTTGCTAACAGTTTATTCACTTTAACCAAATCTAATTTTGTTTTATAAGTAAACTACATCTGTGAAGATGAATTGGTTATTGAAATTTACTGTATCAAAATGTACTCACTGAGTGGAGAAGTTATTCCACTACTTTTGTATGTATAATATTAAATCAGTCCCTTTGAATGGCTTATTGTTTGTTTTTGTGTTTATGCTTTTATTGTTTGCCTGGAAGCTGAAGGTCAGCAAAGACGGTGGCTGGTCACTGGTCCTCAATTGACTTGAGGAGCATTCCATTGTGGATGTTGTTATAACAGCATGGGCTTCCAAGTCCATGGCTTTAGCCTTTCGCCTAACATTGCTAGCGGCAAGCTCAAAATACGTCTGCTACATGGATTTAAATACAATTCCTTCATGAAACCATAAGTTGCTAAATTGTTTTGTGATGAATAGAATAATGGGGTTGAAAGGATGAGAATGGGCGGCAAACCCCTTTACTCCTCACCCGCCATTAAATGTGTTTACTGTGTGATTAATTAAATAAGGTATGGGTCCATGCACAATATTTCACCACATAAATTAGAGTTCATGCATTCTATTTTAAGTGTTTGTATAAACTACAGATGGTGCTTTTATAAGTCAGGTCTAGAGAAGTCTGTTCCTTTTAGCTTGTTCACCCAACTCTGATAATAAAATTACCTTGGAGGCAAAACTATACTTGCAGCATAAATCATTTGCAACAACCACAACAATAGGTCTAATGCAGAGGGAAGTCTTGTTAACTATAGAGACTACATTGTACCGCAGAGTCCAGCCAGCAGGGAGCAGGAGGCTCTGTGAGGTGGACACTTAATCACTGAATGGGAGGTTTCATGTTCCAGACTGTTTTTTCTACTGTTCTTTACTAGTTCCCTCTGACAGGTTGATTCTTCAGAAGTTCTCAGCAACATGTAACTGTGTTCTATACAAAACATTACAGGGTAAAGGCTGTGAGAATAAACTCTGTGAGTAAAGAATGATTGGTGTGGAAGTTCAGCATTAAAAGCCTACATGACACCGAATTTACATGTGTCATATTTCCTTGTATCATCACAGGACGAGAGACCATGAAGTTGTACATCAGTAAGCTTATTGAAAAGTTCTGATATGGGCCATAATAATAAAATAAATCTGGTCACTGAAGGTTTTTCCTTTCTCTAGACAATGGAGAGACTTTTTGACATGCTTTGACATGCGAGCTAAGCTGAGAAGTGTAAGGCTGACAGAAGCTTCCTGGTAAGACAAGATCCATGAAAGTTAACCCTTTGAGTGAAGATGCATTAGTGTAGCGTGTCCTCAATTAAACATAGAACCCTCAGGCCATTCTGGAAATGTCAGATCAATGCCATATAAACTGACTCCAAGCTTCTCTTCCTTTGACTCTGAGCTCATGCTGGGAGCATAGGTATATGAAGTGGTTAAAAACAGCTTATTTTAGTTTTTTAATGGTTGAATCAGAGGATAAACAAGGCTATCTTCTCAGTATGGTCCCTAGTCTAAAATCTGTATTTAAGGGTTTATGACAAAGTGGGTATTGTGACACAAAGAAACCTGCACTTTAAAAAGACTGCTTCTTCTGCAGGAAAGAAGAACAAAGCAGAGGTAACAAAGTAAATCAATCTGACAATGCATGGGAATAAAGAATGCGTCCAAAATGTCTGTGTCCACCTGCGTCTTGTTTCCCCTTATTTGTCTGTGTGTATATACCATGTGTGTCTTCCCTCTTGTTGCCAGTTCTTTGTGTTCCTTGGCGTCGCCTCGCTCCAGCATTTAGTGACTGACCTTAGCCTGATTTATTGACCTTGCCTTTTTGCCTGCCCCTTTTGGATTATTGCCTGTGATTAACTGTGTATCGAACCTGGACTGGACATTAAACTCTGCCTTTTGCTTTTACCTGCCTTGAATGAGTTGTGCATTTTTGAGTCCATCACCTGATATTCCATTGGTTGTGTCATAAAGTGGCCTTTTTAATTACATAACAGAACAGCTTTTTTTAATCGCATTACCGTAAATACCAAGCATGTAACTCTTAATTGGGACACGATCAATAAATAGACAGCAGTCTATTTATCAGCCAATTGCTGTGATTCCTGATATGTTTTATCCAGTGCACGTCTGGGGACAAATCTTCATTTAATTGACAGCACCTTTGCTGTTTCATTTATTTGAATTGACTTTAAACAGTAATTTTGTAGTACTGTAAAATGTTCCACTCAATGACATTTAAAAAAATAATTCAATTTCAAGAGATCTTTATCCAAACATTTTGCTTGTATTAGGTGTACGAGTTTTACTTTCAGATTCATTCAACCTTTTAATATTGTTTCAATATCCTGAAAATGTAGTATAAGTCTGGATCTCCTCCTTGGTACAAAAAATAAGCCGAATGCATGGTTTGGCTTTGGTTATTCTTTAAACTGACTAAACTTCTTTAAATTTATAGAATGAAAATTATTACTGTTTAGCATTAAGAAATGTTTGTGCACTAAAAGGAAGTTGACATAACTAATTAAATTAATCATCACAATATTTCTGCATGAAGTTTATTCCAATTCTCTAAAGAGATTTACACATGTGACTGGACTACTGAACACAGGTGGCACAGGGGATGGATGCCAGGAGTGAAAGTTGTTTAATTTTTTCCCCCTACTTTAATAATGTAGCTGCTTTTTGAACACAAACAGAAGAACAAAGACAAAAGACTAAAAGGGAGGCACTGAGACAGTCTGTCAGGGTGAGGGGGACTGCAGAGATCTGAGGACCTGTGCAGGTGTTGAACAAAGAGATGGAACAGTTGAGTGAAAAGCCAGAGGGGCATGAAAGATGTAGAGCCAGAGACAATGGCTAGTGACCTCTGTGGTACAGCAGACACAGAGACTGCAAGAGGCCGGAACAGAAACTCAGTGGGCGATGAAGTGCATAATAAGCTGTCCTGACTAAACCAGCATTGATAAATACCACATGCAAGCACATCAATCTCAATACATGATTTGATTTCACACGTTTAACCTTTTAGCTTATTTCATACCTTCTATATGAGCTATTAATCCTCACATATTTTTTTTTTCTTTGCTATAAGATACTGGTACAACTAACCTTAGCTAACATCCGAGATGTAAGCTAACATTTGATATGACCGGCTTACAGATATATGTCTTAGCCAACCAGTCTAGTTGTAGCTAACAACATAAATGTTTCCCATAGAATGACAGTATAAGTGTCACAAGGACACGGGATATAGCTGTATATTGAAAATATTTAAAAGAATGCATTACCCTTAAAAGCAAAAGAACAGCAAAATTAGGCCAACATAAAACAAGATAGGCCCATCCAAACAATTTACAGGAGGGACATTATATCAGAGAACATCTTTCTCTGTCTCTGGCTGCTTCTCAAGTCTCTTAAATTGCATCCATGCATCCCTCACTAGCGTTTTTTCCAAGAGAGTAGAGACGAAATACGATTTAAAGAGGCCAGAGACGTCCTTTTCCCTGAAGCGCCACGTGAAGCGACGTCCGTTTGTGACGACGGCCTCAGCTGATCACCACTGGATCAGCTTTCAGTGGGCTTTAACAGCAGTTTGTTTGTGTCTGCTAACTCTCTGCTCTGTATTAATTCTAACCGTACGGATCTATTTTAAGGTCCACTTCTTCCTCTCTCCTCTATGAAACTCTGTTGATGTTTTACATCATCATCAGTCCAATCAGCTGCAGCATCCAATCACTAACTGATATCCAATGAGGGGGCGTGTCAGCCAAGACTTCCATGGAGGCTACTCTCGTGTATCTTCGCTTATTGCTCCGAGCAGTAATAAGAGCTTTGAGACGGTCCTCAGTATGGCAGGTCAGTAGCTACTTCTGGCTCGAGTGAGGAGGGAGGAGCGAGGAAATATCAAATAAGAGATTTGAGAGGCAGCCTCTGTGTTTCCTCACGTGTTTGACTGTGGACAACAGATGGTTTCATTCTCTTACATAGAATTTTTTTTCTTGATAAACCAGATGTAATAAAATTCCTGATGTTACTGCAGATTTGACCCTCAAAAACAAATAATTTCATCCTAGGAACCATGGACATTAGTAGCAATTTTAAAGATTGAGATTTTGAAGTTAACCTGACCTCTGACCTTAAAAAAAGGTCTAATAAAGATTTTATTATTTTCATTTGTGTGATAATCAGCTTATATGTCTTCAGTTTTGGTCAAAATGTTTTTGTGAGAGAGAATTTGTTGGCTAAGTGTCCTTGGGCAAGATACTGAACCCGTAGGTACCCTTAAAAGCAAAGCCCTCAGTGTGTGAGTGTGTGAGACTGAGCTAAGTGGTGACAAGCCTTGCATGGCACCGTCATTAGTGTATGAATGTGTGTGTGTGTGTGTGTGTGTGTGTGAATGACACTGACATCTGGTATAAAGCGCTTTGAGTGGTCAGAAGACTAGAAAAGCACTATTTAAATGCAGTCCATTTAATATTTAGTGATCTTGATGGGTGGTCTTACCTTTGGTGGTGACAATCTTAGAGGTGAGCTCCAGACTCTCGATGTCCTCAGATCCAATGTTCTCCAAGGTGATGGTCAGCTGCTGAGTCTCTCCGTTGAAAAGCTGGACAGACACAGTGCTTGACAGCTCTTCTTTGGTCATCGGCTGAGGCGTGTGGGCCGACCTGTTAGGGTTTGTGGAAAAGGGAGAACTTTTCAGTGAAATGTACTCATTTTCTTGCTTGAATTCCCTTAAGGGGTCAACAAATCAATAACTCTCAATAACTCAAGAGATCTCAGGCCTATGATGGTGGAAGGCAAGTTTGGTGTCTCTCCCTCACGTTTTGTCCAGGATGATTAATGCTTTTGGAATCTCATTAGTTGGACTGTCAATTGTTGATGGTTTCTTTCCCAACAGCAGAGAGTTCTGCTGAGAGTTTAGTGCTGCTTTCAATGATTTTTGGGTACGGCCATCTAATCACATTTGGATTGGATTGTATATAAATTGTTTAACATGTGAAAGCTGAGGTCCATTTTTGGAGAAGTATAACAAAACCACAGCTGCGATAATGATCAGGTCAATCCTTATTATTATGTTACAAGAAATGGGCAGTACATTAAGTGTCGTAACAAAAGGCCTCACACTGAGTACCGTATTGAGAAAAGGAAAAATGTTTTAGACATAATGTCACTTGATGTGAAGACAGCATGTACTTTCCAGTAGAAGACCCATAGACCCATTTAATTCTAAAATAATTTCAAAATAATCTTCACTGAATTGAAGCACATAAAAAAGTAAATTGCTCGAACATTCCTCTTTGCGATTCAAACCATGTTTTCTTGTAAATTCTGGTCACATCTCACTCAGTCTCATCAAAGCAAAGTGCAATATTTTCATCATCTGTCAAAAAGCAAACCACCCGCAGTGGTAGCGTTTAGTTTTAAAGAGCCTCTGGTATCAGTTTTGCAAAGTATTGAAAATACAGAGGCAAAGAGAACATACAAGATTATGAGAGATCAATGTGGGTGTTTGGTACAACTTTATCATACCTTATTATACATGCACATGTTGAGCATCAAGATTTTACAATGCAACAAACGTTCTGCCTGAGGCTAGAATTACAATGGCACTCATCACCATGAACTCTTTTTCTAAGCTTGACACAGGGTCAAAGCAAAAATAACTCTTTTTGAATTGTATTTTGAAGGTTAGGAGAGTGCACTTATGGAAACCATTTAAAAATTATTAACAGCAAAATCACACTTGGAAAGTATTTTGGAAATATTTATCTTTGACATTTTTTACAGTAATTTTAGAAAACATGACTATAGACAAACAGTACTTCTTACTCTGAGCTTTTACAATGCTATAAATATTTAATAAAGCTAATGTTTAACACTAATACTAGTAATGAGAGGAGGAGAAGCTGTAAGAACTGCTGCTTTGTGCTGGAGGCAAGAAGACATCTGAGAAGTCATTGGGGCACCTCATCGACTGAAGTCAGAGCTGAAGGTCTACTTGTGTGAGATAACATAGTA
This sequence comes from Semicossyphus pulcher, assembly GCF_022749685.1. Lineage (NCBI taxonomy): Eukaryota > Metazoa > Chordata > Actinopteri > Labriformes > Labridae > Semicossyphus > Semicossyphus pulcher. Next base: position 27,892,463 of record NW_027211726.1, read on the forward strand.
CATTTATATTCTATTTGCTTCTTGTGTCTGTTACGGTACTCCTCCAACACAGGAAAATAAGAAGATTTTTCGACATTAAAAGCTGCTGAAGTGCTGTACTTACAGACATGAGCTAAATAGTAGATCTTGCAGCAGCTCCACTGTCAGAATGATTTAACACTCCAACAGGGTGCTCTACCTGGTATTCTCTAGTAGTAATTTAACCCATGAATTCTCCTCATGTTCCCTTTTACTGCATCAAAAATGCATCATGTACTAACTGTTACACCTAACAGTAAGTACAGGAAGAAATATTCAACTGGTACTCTCAGGAGCTATTTCTGACATAAGATGAAATGCTCCGTTAAAACAACACATCTGTTGTAAGACAGTGTGTTTTTTTATGAGTTGGTTTAAATGTTTCAATGCACAAAAGCCTTGGTTAGGTTTGAGTTACTGTAAATGTACCTCTTTGTTTTAATATATTTGTAACAGCTATGCTAACTATCATTATCAGCCATGGTTGCATTTTATACCCATAACAATGTGAATGATGTGGCGACTATCACTGCGGTAGAATGTGTCAGCGTGGTTGTGCATTGTCTATGTCTGGTAGAGTCATTTTTAGATTGTGCAACAAGTATAAATATTCATCACAAAGCTGGACGTAACTAAACCCAGCCTTAAGTTAACTCCAAGCTATTTCAAGTATATCTTGAGCAACCAGCCCCAGGTATCTAACCACTAATCTGTATACATACCTCGTCTTTAATTTGATATATAAGGGTTGAAAGTATTCTTCATATCCTGCAGCATTACCATGATAGGATTTTTGTGTGACACATGAAACAGGCCACTGACATCCTCCTCAGTGACATTTACTTTTACTTCAATACCATCCAAGTAGAGAGCAGTCTATGAGTAGTGGGACAGTGACACATTTTTATTGTTTTGGCTCAGTACTCCAGCACAATGGATGTGAAATGAAACAATGGCTGTGAGGTTAAAGTGCTGACTTTCTGCTTTGAGGGGGGTTTGAGGGTACTCACATCAATCGTTGGTGAACAGTGGAGGACTCGTTGCCCTTTTATATTTTTATGGCCAAACAGTACGATGTTCCTGTCATATCTACAGTCAGATATGTAACATCAACTAGCATGTGTTTTCCTTACTTAAAGAAGAACAGAATAAAGTCAAAAGGTTGCAAGGTATTATGTTGTTCAAACATCATGAGCAATCCTAAACATTTTATAAACATCTGTAGTTTCACTTTTTTCAATGTTATCTTTTGTGTGGCATTAGGCTAAACTCATATCCAAAGCTTAAATGACTATTTATAGCCATGACCATGACACAGATAGGAATTCAGGGAGTTTCTGACCGTGGTAGTGATGTGCTGAGCTGGAGACGAGGCAGGGAAGGAATGACCTCCACCAAACAGCCGCTGGTCTTCACACCAGCCAGGCCCTCCAGCAGGCAGTCACTTGTTACACCAAACACTGCTGTGTGGTATCCTGCAGAATATAGGAAATGTCAAGCTCGGATGGATGAAGTGTTAAAGAACAAAGTTAAGATCCAGAGTAAATTGGTTTCTGATACAACAGTGAACTTATAGCATCTTACCTGGGTATTATTTACAATTGCCACCTTTAGGCAGCTTTATGCTTTACGGCTTTGGAGCATTTAATTGTTTTACTAAAAAAGACCAAGAAGTCTGGCATTACTTTTAACATGTCAACAAAGAGTACATAGACAGATTTAGCTATCACATGTGGTTCAATTAGAACTAAAATATATTATAAAATATATACACTTGCAGTCCAAGTAATATTGACCAATCACGTATCAGCAGGCTGCGGAGTATGCAGGAAAAACAGTCCGTGAGGAGAGCAAAAGCAGGCGGAACGTAATCCACCGTAATGCCATCCGGGCTCCCATCAGCATCATCTGACAGACGACGCAGAACAGACATCTGCATGTAAGTTCAGCTAACAATCCGTTCCAGATCTAGAATTTAACTTGAGATGAATTCCCTTGACACTGTGTCCAAAAGTCATTCAGCGTTCAGATTTCCCGCCTTCCTCAAATGCATCAGAACGATCGGACCTCCGTTCAACAAACGAGCCATTGCAAAGTTTTCTTCTCCTCTTAAGGACAGACCTCACAAAGCTTGAATTTTTACTTCTTACAAATCTGCATCATCATGTTGAAGTTTTGGCAAAGTTAAGACCCGTTAATAACAAGTAAATCACAAGAAAAGGTTTTCACTTTCTGTAACAATGCAGCACGCGGAAAAGGAAGTCTTGGCGGGAAGTCGTTTATCGCTTACCGCCCGGCACGTTCACTGGTGTCCCCAGATGCTATATTGTCTCAGACTATAGCCGATGGGATCCGAGATTGAGTGCAAACAAACAACGTGTTAACAGCTTGTTGTCTTAAATCACAAATTTTATAATGTCTAAAGACAAATTCAGTAAGCCAGTTATGTTCCAGAACACACAAATAGTGAAGCCCCAGCAAAACAACACCACAGTAACAAGGAGCACTACCACACCATACATTTAGTTAACTTGATGATATTTGAGGCAGAGAGGTCAAACTTAATGTTACATGTTGACTACATCTTGCTAACCTAAATTAGCTCTTATGAACCCAATAGGCATCAGATATATTATTAATTTCTGTAAGTGTACCTCTAATGCCTATACATTTAAATCATCTGTGTCTTGATCAAGTTGCCTAATCGAGTAGGAGAAAAGAGATTTGTACTCCAGCAGTTCAGGGATATATTTTGAATGGAATAGCTCTTCAGCTGTACTCACCGTTGACAGTGATGTTGCCAGCTGTGCGTGGGACACCAACCAGAGTGACAGGGTAGAGACCAGACTCTGCAGGCAGGGACAGCGCAGCGGGCAGCGATTCAAACTCCACTCCAGAGGTCAGCAAACCCTGGAAACAAGATAAGACAGGATGACATGTGATGGTGATCTATACATGGAAGCAAAACAACTTTTACAGAGGTAAAATTCTCTTTTCAAACACAACTGACGGTTCTTGGAAAATGATAGAACCTAAACTTTATATTTGTGTGCTTTTTTGTTAGCACAAGCACCTGTTTTAGCAAGAACACACGTTTAAAAACACCTGCTTTCTTTATGGAAAAGCGCTTCCATTTTAAAGAACAGCTAAATGACAATGTTTTATTCAGATATCAGATTTGACAAAAAACATACTGGTAAGATAACTGTTTGAAAACTGATAAAACCTGACTATTAAACATCTAAAATCTAAAAACATCTAATCCAATCTCTCAGCCTTTACTTGTGGCTTTAACGTTGTGCATTCCATGTTAACATGACCAATGTTTGTTTTTCTCTTGGAAAAAGCAAAGTTGTCTGCAGCTGTCTGATTCTCTGGTAACAGTTCAGTGTGAAGTATCTCTCCAGCTGTTTTATGTGATTCAGAATCTTAAACGACCCATGATGTCCCAAAGATGAAATCTCTGTCAGCATGAGTTGGCCATTTCCATTGGAGAAAATTGCTCTCCATGGGAAATAGCCACTTGAGCCATGTGTGCCTGAGATGTGATTGAAAATAAGTCCAACTGATCACAACACAGAATGAGGAGGGATCAGAAAAGTTTTAAAATATTCAGTCCAAATTCCCACTGGGTGATAAGGAGACCAGAATGTCCCATGCCAAGCTCTTTCATGCATTGCAAAATCTTGAGATGGCTGTCGATATGATAATATTTATCCCTTTAATGATTTTTTTGGAAGTAAATTTTAACAAATTCAGATTTACCAAATTAATAAAAGAATTGCTCAAAGCATAATTCTTGTTTAGTTAAGCTTATTCGACAGGGGCCATGCACAACAAAACAGTTGGGCCAGAGTTAGCTATAGAGCTAAATTATATCTGTGGTCCCTGGACAGGAAGGAGAAATAAAAACCTGCTTATGATAGCATTGGACTTGCCAAGGTACGTGTTTTGATCTGGGAAAATTGACTACAATCAGACAGGTTGTTTCTTGACTTGCTGGAGTTATTATTGGCCGCATAACTGCATTCGCAGATCTAAGGGTTTTAACTGGTAAGTAAAGCTTTATTACCACTGATAGGAAAGCCAGTGAAAGCTATTAAAACCACTAAATAAGGATATAAATAAGGATAGTTACTAGTAAGAAGGGCGTCATATCTCGCCTAAACACAAGTGGGAGGTCCCTCAAGAGCTATAAAGAAAGTCTTTTTGACATATTGCATCGATGTAGTTACCTACTGCCGAAAACCAAAGGGCACAAGCAATTCACCAGGACCACAAACAGCACTGGCAACTTCATTGTTTTTCACTAATTTCATGGGGCTTGTTTTCGCTTGCTGACAGTCACATCTGTTGGCCGACTAAAAGAATACAGCAATGCCAGCAACTTTGTGGGTCCACACTTCAACTTGGACCCATCGGTTATCATCTGACACCAATTAAAGCCTATGTGGGCAACAGCCAATATTTTAGTGCTTCTGGTGTAGCCACTGGATATCTGGATAACAGATAAGAGATATTCTGCCGTACTCGAGACATGAGTTAAGAGATTACATCTACAACTGGATTGTTATCTGCACTCATCTGCAGATATGTGTTTATAGAAATTAACCAACAACTAAATTGTTACAGATTGATTCAAAGATGGCATTTTGCAGTGGGCCTCTTTTGCTCTCCACATGGACTATTTTGCTGCCTGCAACCAGAATCCTCATTCAACCTGGTGAGTCATACAGTCAGTGATGGATATGCTGCGTTTATAGAGAATGGGCCACTAAGCATGTAAAGTCTTTTCTCTGGGCTCCAAGCTTTCTTCTTCTATTTTTGTCCACCCAAACATGTGAGTTTAAATAGCTGATGCCCATTTTTGTGATGTTTTTCAAAGCAAGTGTCAAATTAATCTCTTACATCTTACTACTTCTTCTATTTGTTCCTTTTTTCACATATGTCTGTAACATGTCTTTAATAAGGGGATCTTGCTTTCTTAGTAGCAAAAGAACAGGGTGGTTTCTGCCCATAAAGACGGCTGAGGTTACTGGCTGTGATGTCAATTGCAGGTAGTCGTTAGTATTTGATAAAAAAGTGTTTTATTAAAAAGTAAATGAAATTGTCAGTGTCTAAAACAGTAAAAGCAGGCCATAACACCTTGCCTCATTTGTAGTCCGAAAAGCATGTGTGTGTGGCTTTGAAGTTTTCTTTGAATATGCACTCATGTCCCTTCAGAATAAGTGTATTTACATTCCTTGTACACACTGCCTGGTTGCACGAGGTAGACTGAGGTGACGTAATGACTGCATCAATCCCTAACAGCAGACACTACCTCACTGGAGGGAAGGCTGCTGAAGAGCTGAGCCTCTGTGGTACAACGGCTGTGATTAAAAACCTCCTTGCTTTCACTTCAGGACATTATTTTAAGACTTTATTGGATGGTGGAAGTATCAGTGTTAACCTATTGGAAACAGTTAATCTGCATTCTGCCTTGAAAAGGTTAATTAGCCTGTTTCACTAACAATAGCGATTAGTGCATATACAAAGTTAATTGTATTGTTTGAGCTGGTGTGAATCAACTTTACTGCGCAAAACTAATGTAGTAAAAAATTATGATTATTATTATTTTTTGTTGGCACGTAATAACTAGAGAGATTATGCCAAACGAAAGTTAAGCAGAGAAAGCCAAACAAAATAAAATACATGGATTCCCAAGGCAGAAATGTCTCTTTAAATTAATTTGGCTAAAAATGTCAACACTTGGCAATAAACAAAACAACAGTTTTTAGTAAGCATGCGGGGGAACCACTGAGCACAGTGTCATGATATTTTCCACTTCAATATTGTATCAATACATAGATTCATCTAAATAATACTGCAAATACAAATTCAACTTCTGGGTTCTATAATCATAAAATAATTGCTTTTCAGTCCACTAAATAGTATGAGTTCAATTCTGGTAAGACCAGCAGAGGTCACAGTCTGTGTGACTGGTAGAGTTGGATTATGTAATTTCAGTTTAATGGTAATTTACTTTCAGTCGCTGTAGAGGCTGCATACACTTAAATCCAAATTGCATTATTCAAAATAGGTGTTACAGTACAATAGTGTGCACATTTGCACTGAGTTTAGGTGGACTATGTAGACTTTAATATAAGTTCATTAGTCAGACTTTTGTGATGGTCAGTCTGTCAGCTTGACAATCCCATTTTGATGCAATAAAAGACACCGAAGTGAGATAAACATTCTGAAAACTTTGTCTTATAAATTAAAACTATTTCCTATTTGCACATAATTTCTAGTAACAAAACCTAATATACTGTATATACGTATGAAAAACAACAAAAGCATCCAACAGTGGCCGCTCTACAATAAATGCGTGAGGGTGGGGGTTGTGGTAAAAAGCAAAACTTCAACAGAAAATCAATGAAGCACAAAGCAAAGCTGGGTATTAGTGCTGAAGTCGTGTGGTGACTGAGAAAGAGGACCTGTCCTGCCAAACTACAGGGTCACCTTGGTGACGGAAGATGAAAAAGTGACCTTGTGTGTGTGTGTGTGTGTGTGTGTGTGTTTGTTTCCCGGTGTGTTTCAGAGAGTCATGTACAGTGGATAGATGGCCGCTCCTCTCTAATGGCAGTCACTTTGTCAGAGCAACAGAGGAGCTCTGGGCAGCTTACATCACCCCGTCTATCTCTACCTGCATGACTTTATATCCCCACCTGAGGTTTCCAGGTGCCATGGAGCTTTGAAGAGCTTCAGCCTCCATCTGTGACCTGATCAATTCACCCGTGGGTGGGGATGAGTTAATGACATCCTCATCACTATTTGACCTTGCCTGTTTGATTTCTTCCCTTTACAGAAACTCTGAAAACAGGAAGCCAATAGTTCTCTTACTCCTTAAGCTTTAATTACGAACCTACTTGGCTTATGCTCACCAAGTGCATACTCAAAGAAGGTTAGTTTTCAGGCAAGTTTGTGTTTGTTTGAAAATACTTTTTCCAACATGCTTATAAAACTATATAATTAATACTAAGGGCAGAAGAGTTGATTTAATGTTCAATATTAAATCTATTTCTCCGAGACAGTGCATTATATAAACATTATTGTAGATATGCCAAAGTTCCCCAGAAAGCTTGTTTACATCTGTAGTAACCAGCCAGGTGTGAGGTTAGCAGCCTAAAGTAAAACACACGTTTAAAAAATACACATGATGTAAAGTGTGTCGATAACAGCAGTGTTAGAGCCATATAGAAGATTAGGTTTATATTAACATTGTGCCTCATTTGAATATAGTTGTAAGTTATATAATGTAGTATTTATTTATATAATATTTGTTTTTTTATTTTTTATTGATAGCATAGCAGATTTATAAGGATGTTTGTGCTCCCTTAGTTGTTGTAATCCTGCTGTCGTAAATGGTTGCTGGTGTCGTAAAGAGCAGCGAGTGTAGTAAAGGGCTGCGTGTGGCACCTGTGGGCGTGTATGAGGCATTAAGGTGAGCAGGACGGGGAGCACCAGTTTTCTGATTGTTGCCAATACGATATAAAAGGCATATAGGTTTAAAGTCAAGAGAAAAGATAGTTTTACTTTTGTAACTGTCAACTTTTGTTTTTTAAAGCGTCTAATTGTTTACATTTTCTTCGGTCTCCGTCGTCTTTTGGAAAAAGTGAAAGTTTGCCTTTTAAGAAACACGTGTCAGAAACCTCACATCCTGCAAGAGTGGCAAAGAAGGTTTTTATTTAAAGTGACCACTACAATTAGGAACACACACATGGACAGTAATAAAGCAGAGAATGTAAACAGCATATTCCATTTGGGTATCCCAAATAAGGCCTAAATGGCTTTGTAGGAAAATTGTTATAAATAAAGGCCAAAACCAAAATCTGATGTGCACATAAAAGTAGTTATTATGGCATTAATGTTAGACTTAGACACAAAGAAGGAAGAGAAGGAGACTTCATGGAAGGAGGAGGAATTTGTAGCTCAGTTGAGCTTGTTTCTGTTTGTCTGTCAACTCCAAATCTGACAGTGACCATTGTGTCTTCAAAAGTACAGCTGCAGGCTACCTGTAGGCAACACTGTGTCATCCTTAAAGTGCTTTTTTCCCTCCGATATGCCAAAATAAACTTTGGTTGAAAGAAAAATTACAGAGAGAATCTTCAATTGTGCTGTTGATTTTGATGAGTGAAATTGAAGGTTCCATTCAATCAATTCTAATTTCAGAATCCAATTATGACACACCTCGTTGGGAATGTCCAAGGTGACTTTCTTTGCAAAGGCTCAAAGTACAAATATATTCCATTTAAGATTCTCACATTTGCAAAGCTGGAAATAGCAAATGCTTGAAATTTGCGAGATAAATCACTTAAATGATTTATTTAGTATCAGATTTAAACAAGATAAGTTGATGTCGACCAAGCAATAAATTTATCTACAACTTATCTCTGAATCTTTACTTTCATGGTATCACTTTTCTCTATTTCAGCCACACTTTGTGATCCATTTATTTGATATTTATCCTCTGGAGCTTCAACACACAAACACACACAGAAAAACCTGGCTGGGGATTACTTCTCTATTCTAAACACTTTCCAGATGTTCCAAACTGGAGGTCGCCTGCATTTCCTGTGTCTGTCACAGTATGCGTCGTTATCAGACGATGCAGGGCGGCTAAATCAACCAGCAGTAGCTGTCCAAGTGTATTTGGCATCAGCTCTGAGACAGCCACCACAATTAAGAGGCCGCTGTCTCCATTCACACTCTGCCATGAAACTTTCACGGCAATTTGTTCTTGCCTTTCCCAAATAATTAAAGGCAACATCACTTTTGACAGGTAGTACATTACGCGTGATGCTGTGTTTGCAACTGCTATCTGGCAGCTGAGAGCAGGCCTCCCCTGCTGGCCTTTTATTGAGCCTGATGATTGCTTTGCATCTCAAGGTTGTCCCACATCAGCGATTTCATAAACAGGCACAGCACTGAGCAGGAACAATTGCATTCTTTTTTGGGGTATCTTTTGCACCCTTGAATCTCATAATATGACTCAACTGGTGTGTGTTATAAAGGCAGTTGTAAGGCGGTGACAAAGTACCTATGCTGCAGAATTTTGATTTTGGCTTCAGGAAGAGGTCCTCTAATAAGAAAATGTTCTGATCTTAAAAAGATGAAGTCACCCAGCATATAATAAGCAAAACTATTACAATTTTATTTTGCACAAAAAAGGAGAGCAAAAGGACTTCAGCTAACCTCCATATGACCTACTAAGACAGGATAGTGTGTGAAACCATAAACAGAATGGGACAATTGGGTTTTTTGCCTCTCCCTAGAGATCTTTTGTTACTGTCAAGGCTGAGAAGGTTTTTTCTCACCATCACATAAAATCATTACGGTAATAAACTGTCAAAAAATCTTTCAAGGGACCTTAACTAGGCTAACAAAGATGACTAAAAAGCCCTTTTTACAAGTCTTATGTGGGTGCAGAGGGGCAGTTTGTATTACTACTGCGAGAAAAGCATGTCAGCAACTTCCTGTTTTTACAAAGCTGTGGAGAAATGTCCACATTATCAAATATTTAAACCACATAGCTTGTTATCACAGTTAATTTAAAGTTTAGGTAAAATACATTTTACTGACCATGTTCTCCACGCGAAGTTCATAAGGCATGGGGTTGTAGACCATGAGCTGCACTTCACAAACATCTCCCTGAACCCACTGGAAGTCTGGGAAATGCAAAACACAAACATGAACACATTAGAATAAGATGTCAGCTGTATTAAAAGCAATTTAAAATTAATGAGCTGAGGGAAATACACCATTAGGTTGCACTGCCATTAAGGATCAAAGGCAATAGCCAGTGATTGATAATGTTTATTTAAAAATATATGTGTAATAATGTCACCCACTGGCTGTAAGCTCATCCAGTTTATGTTACACTCCAGTTAACATGCAACCAGCTTCTTTAGATCAGTCGATGGACATTTTTGGAAATAGCCTCATTTTGTTTCCTGCCACGAGTTAAGATTAATACCCCTGTCATAACTGTTTTTCATTACAAAACGATAACCAGCAGCTGGTTAGCTTAGCTTTGACTAGAAACCCAAAAGCAGGGGAGCACAAGTAACCTGTCTCCGTCCAAAATGACGTCTTCTTAAAAGGGTAGAGGTCATTACATTGGCATATTATTGCAGGTAGTTTTAGAATAAGATGTTCAGTGTTCTTACATGTAATGTGCAGGTTTACATATACTTTTGACTATATAGTGAATGCAAGTTTGATATTTTGCACAAAAGGATGTGTACACCCACATTAATTTGCATTGCTCATGCTGTGTCGGCCATTGTTACTCTATAAAATTGTATTTATTGATATGTTGTGACAAACTAACAGCAGGAACAACAAGATCATATTATCTCAGGCCCTCATTAAAGTGACTCCAGAGAAACAAGAAAAGGTGGGTTAGCATTGAATTATGGTTCTGCAGATTTATTATCATTTAAATATTGAGGAAATATGCAGAGAAAAGCAGCAGTCTTTGATTTCCTGAGAGAAAAACTTAAACAGCTTAGTCCTATTTTTACTTTAGAGAGATTGCAGCTCTGCACTGCAACATCAATCATTCCTGAATGAAATGCTTAACGGGTTTGTTAGACTGACGAGCTGCTTTAGTCCCACTGTAGCCATACCGACCTCCATTGTAAAATCTAACATTTTCTAGTCCATTTGGAGAGCCCGTGCTGCAAATAGACTTGCAAAAGAGGGCCTGAAAAATCCAAATCCAGACCTTGGCAGGAAAAGGGATTTATAGAAGGCAAAATTCAGCTATGCACCTTGGGAAATTAAGTCAGTCAAAAGGAAGATAGATATGATATGAATGTCTGGAAAGCCCCACACATCCTCAGGTCTGGCTCACAGGCATGCTCTCATTGCCAGCCAATTAAGTGTGAAATACACCTCAGAAGATAGAAAAACAAAGTGGATTGCTGCCATCTTGTTTGCGTTTCCTCAGCCCTAACTCCTCAAGTGGCCATTGAGATTCTGCACAGATCTCTAAAGGCTTTAGGTCTTTGAGACCTCATCGTACAAAGCAATAATGAATGTTTTGAGTCAATGCATGGTTGCACGGTTGGTTAAACATTGCCTGTGTTTGGTTCCTTAAAGGGCATTTATTTTATCTTTCATGTGCTATGAAAATCATCTTTTATTGACCAAAGACAGAACTAAAGAGGTTTAGTGTTTTACTGCATCCTACAGGGAAAAAATATTCTGGGAAACTATCAGCAAAATTAATCTTTCATACTGAATAAAACATTGCCCACTATGCCTGGGCACTGGAGCAAAAATCATCCATGAGAAATTAAGCGACCCCGGAGCAGGGGGGGAATGCATTCATAACTAAAGCAGAGCTCTTGAGCTTGTTTGAAATTACGAGTCATTAACAACTGAGATAGAGACACATTTCTGGAGGACATTTGGTTAACATTGAAAATGGAAAAATTAAACAACCCATAGAAAAAAACTGCACAAAAAAACATAATGCTTTGTCCATTTGTCAGGCCCCAGTTGCTTAGATTTTACAGAGTGAAGGATTGCTTATTAATGAAATTTTGAAAGCCATACAATGTGAGTCTTAAATCACTATAATTTTGTCAAAAATAGTTAAGAGAGCAGGCCAATGCAAGGACCATCCAAGCAGGTGGGAAAAAAACACTTGAAATGGGGACAGCAGAAATAAAAATGCAATATACAGGTGGTCTAGACTAAGCAGGCATGGGGTGAACCACAGTAAGGAGTCCGACGGCTGACCTTCCAACCCCTCTCTGCCCTCACTACTGTCTCCTGCCTAATAAAAAAGAGCACCCCCACAGATTCAGCAAGTGTCGCACAGTTTATTGGACTGAGGTCATGCGACTGGGCCAGACAAGATCATAGCAGCATTTGGCCTTAGAAACTCTGGATGTATACGATCACACTATATGATTCTAAAGTTGGAAAGAATATACAAAAAGGGCAACGAGTCATACACTGGTCACTTACTATGAATATCTTGAATCCTTAAAAGCTAAAAGTCGGTGCTTAAGCTTCATTTATAGTGTTTTAAACCAAATCAAATGCAGAGGAGTACAGAGCCACCTAAGAGGTGTCACCGTCCAAACACTTACAGAAGGCACTGTGTCCATGCTCAACCAATGAAGACAGGATGGATTAAAATGTATGTTCCTGTTTGCCTATCTACCACTCTTACAGATAAACCATATCAAAGTGAATGTAAAGCTGTGGACTGCGTTTCAGTGATGAGTTTCAGAGCAATTATGGGAAAAACAATCCCCCATTAGACCACCTTCTATTTAAGGCTGAACATCAATCTGTTAGAGGGCATGTGACTTAAAGACATTGGAAATTTGGCTTGGAGTGGAAAAAATACATAAAATGTATGTTATCAACTTCACATATGACAAATGTTCATAACTATTAGAAACCTGGTTAAATAGACAGCTCATTTGCTGTTAAGACAATTCATCACCACGGTGGAGGCATGACTGACAACTTCCTTGTTTTGATTGACATCTCCCTGGCTCTGGACACAACAACCCATGTGACAATCTGTGAAGTGCAGTCCTTTTGTTAGAATCATATCCAATCAGTCCAATCAGTCCAATTGCAGGAGGACGCAGAAGCAGAAGTGGTTGGTCTGCCAGAGAGGGTAGACTGCTTTTCCGGTCTCTGCAGGTGTGTAAAAAGTAATCTACTATGACTGAATAAACAAAGAAAAGATCGATGACTACAGATACAACTTAAAAAAAGCGACCGTCGAAAATCGAGAGTTACAACCAAAGCCAACCGTAGACGTCACACATGCAACACTGTCTGGATATCTGTCTATATAAGTGTGGTCCCACAATTACTGTTTTATCGCCATAGCTGCCGCCAAAGAGAACGAAACTGAGATCTTCGAGATTACAACTTTAAATGACAATATTTGAAGTAAAAAAAAAAAAAATTCTAACTGTTATGAACACTACACATTAAACTACACCTTAATTATTAAAGGTTATGTTGGATTTGGGTTTCCAGTGGCTTTACAGAGTAAGGCAGTAGTCACATGTATACTTTGTAGTGTTTATACACCTCAATTACCAGTTCATAGCACAGAATACTATTGTTTTGGGTTCCCCAATCAGTAATATTTATGAGTATCAGGTGATAGTATACTCTAATTCTATAAAGTTTACAAATGTCAACTATGTGGCTCAATGTCATCTTCATGAATGTCCCTGTAGTGTGTATTTTACTGATGCAAAGGAAAGCATAGGATTGATCACATGCAATTCAAAAATTTGAGGGGTTTTTTGAGGTTGAAATTTTCCAAGCTGGATCAGGGCACTGAAAGTGGTGAATTCAATTACGGCAGGTAATATACAGCATGTTCCAGCTCTGTTTTCTATCATATGTGAAAGCAGGAATAATACGAGTATAATGTAATATATAATATATATTATAAACTCTGATCATTTTTTTAGAATATATAATAGAATAATAGAGTCATGTGTGGGAGAACATGCCTACATGTGGCCATTATGCATGCATGTTCACTGGGAAAGCATGCTTCAAAGCCTTAATTTCTACTGTTCTTGCGTGCTGGGAGTTGCCTTGAAGGAGTTAAGAGAGAACCTTAACTTGATTAGCTGGGAGCTAGCTCTGAAGAGAAAGATGGACTGGGATGGACAGGCATGTTTGAATTAATCTCCAAAGCTTCATAACACCAGACTGCACCAGAGGAATATCTCACTTCCAACATCTAAATCCAGATCAAAGGAAAGAGCAGCTTGAGGCTGCAGACGTTGGCCGCTTATTAAAATCACTTGTGATTTACTCCCTGTCTTCTTTCTAATATGAATGATTTTGTACATTGTGATTGGCTATTTATTTAACATATAATTTAAATTTATAGTTTAATAATACACCATATAATTCATGTAAGGCATTTTAAAGGTAATTATCAGAAATTGTTCAGCTATTAATGAAGATTTCCAGCTTCCCATGGTTTAAATTGTTGTTTTTTGTAGCATTTCCACAAGAGAAATTCTGGGAAAACAGTCAAAGCCTATGAAAAAGCAGAGCTGAAGCTTTGATAACTGAAATTGTCTTACAAAGCCAATATTCAAATCATTGCTAAGTGTCAAGTAAAAGACAGGGGCAAGGCCAATAATAATGCAAATCATTACAACTACATTAATTACATAATTAACCCTCATCCTGCTTCTGTTTTGTGTTCAAATATTAGAAATATTAGTTTCTTACATCAACCTTTTGTCAACTGCTTCTCCCATGAAAATAGAATTGATCAATGTTTAGCTGCCATCAGTGACACCAAACAATTCCTGCAGTTTTTTTGTATAAAGCCTACCAGTAAAGGCGAGGTTAGACAAGAAGGGTTGAGCTTTGCCTCACAGCAATCATCAACAGCAACTATTTTAGTTGATAGTAAATAAAAAGTGTAATTTTGTAAGAGAGGAGAAACTCAAAACAAAACAAAGCCATCAGTACATTATTTCTGGTTCTGTACACTAATGACATATGTGCAATGGACAGAAAGTCAACAGATGAAGATGGAGGATGTTTTTGAGCTTTGCTTAAAATTAAAATAGTTTTTTTGTCTGTCTTTTTTGGAAATCCTGACTCAGATGACAATTGTATTTAAATAATTAGATGTCAAATATGAATTATTTCTAACCATGGACTTTGACCATCATCAAAACCCCCCAAACCAACCAAATTCAGACAACTGAAAACACTCCTTTGGTAAAAAAGCCAGATTTTAAAAATAATCCAAAATATATTACTCAAAAGAAATAAAGGAACACATAATTTACCAAAAAGGTATGACGAAATAACATTAACAGGAGGTCTAGAATTGTGGCTCACAGGCCTTGGATGGACGTCAAGGGGGCTTCAAAGTGCAAGAACATTAAGGGCATAAGCATAAGCAGAACTGGCAACATGTTTTAGTTGATGTCTACAACCTGTGGACCAACACAATGTCAGCCACACTCACTTCCTCACCACTACTCCAAGTCAGAATAAAGCTATATCTGACTTTGATTGATGGCTCTCCACCCGGGACGGGATAAAACACTTAAAAGGATTCACTGCAGACACGATGCAAACAAGCTGTAGTTTCTCATACATCAGTTTTCAGTCAGGGGAGCAGCGTTTCACTCCAGCATAGCCTTGGGCCTGTTGCTGCTGCTTACATACAAAGTAAAAAAATACATTGCATTTGTCTCAGGCAGTAAGAGCATTCATGAGTTGGAGGCAACTATTAAGATCGTCTTTGTTTGCAAGGACACCATGACGCCTCCTGCCAACGCTGCAGGCAAGAGGCCACGATGGAATAGAAAGAAATGAATAATAACAGACTTGAGTGGAGCAAACTCCCAATTAAAGAATTTATCTAATTCTTTTTTTTTCTTTCTTTGCTGCAAAATTGCCTGCCTGTGGACAAACAAATTACGGTCAGTCCATAAATGTATGTACTGAGAAATAACAGAAACTAATAAAGGAGAAATTGCCTTAATTCTGCACAGGTTCATTTACACAGCATTTATAAAAAGGTACAAGGTCGATGGACTAA
Source organism: Semicossyphus pulcher (assembly GCF_022749685.1). Classification (NCBI taxonomy): domain Eukaryota; kingdom Metazoa; phylum Chordata; class Actinopteri; order Labriformes; family Labridae; genus Semicossyphus; species Semicossyphus pulcher. Next base: position 27,908,100 of record NW_027211726.1, read on the forward strand.
AGGGGCACTTCAAATGACAGATATTAAATTTTGTTCTGATATTTAATGAGCATTAATGAGTCTGACCATTTTCATGCCTTATTACCTTATTTATTCCTTAGCTAAACAAGGCTTCCACTAGCAAAAATGCAATGCAGCTTGGTCATTCTGTTGTGTTGGCGCATGGTGGCGCTTAATGAAAGGCGCCTGGTACTCCCGTCACAACAGGGCCCTAAGTCACTAGACTCTCAGACTAGACTATCTCTCTGTAGCCCCCGTTGGTGGAATGAGTTACGAAACTCCATTCGGTCCACAGAGTCCCTTCCCACCTTTAAGAAAAGGCTACAGCTCTTTCATGAACACTTCTGCACTTTTTGAAGCTATTGATGCTGATGATATTAAGGATGTTGTTGATGTTGATTAGGATATTCATGATGTTGATGATGACTATATTGACCTTGTTGATGTTGTTGATGATGATTAAACGCCCTGTGCACTGCCTGTCTGCACCAGTATCCGATCGCACTTTTAGCTGTTTGTTGGCACTTGCTGACTGTTCCCTCCTGTCTTGATCTGTGCTTGTGTTGTATTAACTCTCAGATGTACGTCGCATTGGACTAAAGTGTCTGCTAAATTAAATTGTAACATTGTAACATTGTGTTGTGCTGGTAGTAGTTAATGTGGCCTCAAGCTTAAAGTTTCAAGCCAAGATAAGCAGTCAGTTATAGAGGTCTGGTAACCTCAAATTTTTCAACTCCCTAGATTTTTCAAGTCTTTAGACATGAAAGACACTGACTCAAATTACATCACTTGAGAACTCTCATTCTGCAAAACCTTGGCCTTCTTCAGTGCTGGGAAAATAAGTTTGGGAGAAGCGCTGAAGAAAACAGAGTTGCCTAAAGTTATATTCCGTTTTTTTGCAACTTTTTAATGCTAAAGTCAGTGACGGTGAACTGCTGACTAAATTCAAGTAAAACTGTCCAGAATAGGTTTTATTATGTTCCCTTGTAATTGCTGCTTGAGAGTTTCCAAAGTGCATGCAGTCTGATTCTGATATTGCCACCCCATGTCATGCAATCAGAATTAGAGGTCTTCCCGGGTCTACCGGAACCCTAGGACCTGGGACCCGAGTGGATCGGGAAGAAAGCGTTGGTCATGACGAAAGAGAAAGTGTAAGCAAAGTGCGGGTTGGGCCACAAGGTGGCACCAATGATGAGCGAGTGCTCCATCTGCTTTTGATCAGCAGGTGAATGGTCAGAACACAGGTCAGACTTGGACAACACGGATGATAGCAAACTAGAAATAGACGAAGTTGTCTTCATTATGCTAGATAAAACATAACGGCAATGCTGCTTCTAAACGAGCCACGCATTTGTCATCCGTCTGCGCAACAGCAAGTGGACTTTAAATCTGAAATAACTAGTGGATTAGCATTGCTGTTTTTATCAACACGACATGGATAATAGGAAGCCTGGAAGTGTTTTATGAACTTTCTTGGCAAGGAGGATGGATTATATGCACGGCCAGGCACAGGGGAGAAGGCTACGTCACATTAGATAGGAGAAAAAGTTTTGTTTTGACAGCTGACTAACAGTAACTTGTTAATAGTAATCAGCTGTGTTGTCGGTGCTGATCGGGTCTGTTTCGCCCGGCCGGGGTCAGGTCCGACATTTCTCTGTTCTGCATGGGTCCAGGTCCCAGCTTTCAAATAATAGACAGATCCCGTACGGTTCCAGATCCTACATTTCCGGGTCTCCTTGGGTTCGGGCAAGACATTTTGGACCCGTGAAGACCTCTAATCAAAATCTGAGTCACATCTATTATAAACTCTGATCATTTTTTTATATGTTAAATACATTTTCTGACTCTCATAAATAATAAAATATATATCTCCCGTGTGTCCCAAAATAAGGCTCTCCAATTATCTTTAGTCAACCAAAATCAGATGCCTTTAAACAAGAGCTTCATTATTAAGTTAAGGCTGACAGCCAGCTTTTTCACTTCAAGTCATTTTGCATTCATGTGCTGTAGAGTCAGATAAACTGAAATAGTGATGTGCTTGAATGCATGTGTGAGGATGTACAGCAGGTTGTGATAAGGACAATATGTGTACATTGGATCAACAGAAATGATACAGGGCTTACCTATCTTCTTACAGCGCTCCTCTCCTCTGTTGTGCATGATGATCGGTGAGTAGATGAAGGGGCTGGCGGTGGACATATTCTGTCCCAGCAGGCCTTTCACTTTGTGAGGACGCAGGCTGACAGGCAGGTTTAAGAGCTTCACAGATCTAGTTTTAGTATCATAAGAGAAGGCACAACAACAACAACATTAAGACTTATTTCCATGTGTTTTAAGGCACATTTAACACCAAAAATGATCATCTCACATTTCACATTATGATTAAAGTCTTGTGCAATAAAAAGGCCGAAGGCACAATAAGAATTTGACAGAAAGTTTTAACTACTTAATAGGGGATGCCTGGTTTCTGTTGATTTGCTTCCAGCACTGCAGCATTTCGTTTTTCAACAGTAGCTTACTTACTGCAGTGTGAGCCTATATTTACCTAATTATTTTCACACTCAAAAAGGTCTCAAAACTCAGAGGAAATGTGGTGGAACAAGTACAGGGGCATTTTATTCAAAAGTGACAAAATATATTGCAACACTGATTTTCACTGTGAAAATATTCTAATGCCTGTGAATTAATTTAAAATAACTGATAGCTGTCATCTCTGGGGTCTTGTTTGTCTTGCCTGGAGGCAGATCTTTCTTGCCTCGAGAAGGACTTTGCTGTGAGACAAATTAGTCAAGTGCTGTAGAAGCATGAAACTTTTATCCTCACTTTTCCAAAAACTTGTATTCCTTTTATCAAATTACATTACTTGAACTATTCACTACCTATTTGGTGTGATATCACACAAAAACTATTAATGACACTCAGTTCCAACTGTGAAGCTGGTTGGGTTTGTCTCCTTTTCTATGAGCCATTAGCTCTGATTTCAATGCAGCAACTTCCTGGGTGACTAGGAACTTTTGTGGGAACTTCACTACAGAAACCAAGGTCTAAATGATGTTAAGGGACACTATTTAACCCCCAAAACACTCCCTTGCTCAGGAAGTAGTAGTTATCCAAAGTTAAAGACCCCTTCCAGTGAAAATCAAGTGTTTAACCTTGTAAACATCTCCATGTGGTGTTTTTCATGTGCTACAAGACATATCAGGGACAACATAAGCAGCTCCATGGCTGGGCCTGTCTGCTTTTAAACTGCAGTGTACCAAGGACAGGCTGAACAACACGTTTTCAGATTGGCAGGTTTGAGACGTCACAAGTCAAAGGGGCCAATTCCATTAATGGACAGAGTGAGGCTATGCATATCATTACATGTAACCTATGGCAACCACTTCTGCGATGCATGAGCCAGGTGTAACCGTCATCGTAATTTCTGCAAACTCACTAATGACTATGTTAACGTTACTATGACTAAACGATGGCAGAGACGTGTTTTGTTTTCCGCTGTAATTCTACGAAAGGAGGAATGTAGTACACAGTGGGCAGGGACTATGCCGATTCAGGAATTTTTAATAATTATTTCAAGCAAAACATTTTAAAACATGACTGGAGTTGGTCTTAAAGGAACTTCAGGGGTGACGCTTGCAGCACTGAACATATCTGATTAAAGCATGTGCAGGATGAATTTTATCATCAGCAAAAATCACTCAAACTCTTGTCTTACCGGACAATGGGCAGCTTTGTAAAGGGTACAGGAGGAAGCTTCAGGCCATCAGGTAGGGTGATGACCTCCATTCCACCTGGACACTTAGAGGTGTAGTTCTCCAGACTCTGGGTCACCTCTTTCTTTTCTATAAATGCAGGAGCATATAACAGCAGCAAAATGAGCACATGGCCAGAGTCCATATAGAAGCCTGAAGTCTACTCTCCGGTAGACATTTCATCTTTGTGTGAGATCTAAATTAGCCCAGCATTAATGACCTGTGAGGTGTCTCTCTCAGCAATAACAGCCCCAGCCTTCAAGTACAATTGTACGTTTTATTGTACCATCAATACCTTTGGAGAGAACATTGCTGCTCAACCAGCCATACAATTTTCTTTAGCTCTGCAAGTTTCAAGAGTGTCCATTGAGCAGAAACTGACATTTACTTGCAGAGATTGTATAAAGATCTATATCCTTTTACACTAGAAGTACACTTAAGAAGTTTTATGATTTTGTATTAATGCGAAGCTGAAGTTTTCCACCTGAGTGGACATTCAACAAAAATGTTCACAGCTGTTATATATGGGGGGGTGGGGGGGCTTTCAGTTGCCATTATTGTGTTGTCTTGCAGTTCATAAACAAACGTGAGCTAAAGAGGAAACAAACAAAGTCAAGATAGTTCAATAAACTTTGTAAGGGTCAGAAATTTAGCTTATAGATGGAAAATAAATCAATTTTTTACACAAATAAATACAATCCACACTTTGTTGACACTCCCGACTAAAACGCCGTTGTAGCCCTTATTCCCAGTGTGTGATTATCACTTTTTTCTCTCCCTGTGCTGCGTAATCGTTTCTGCACGATTTACTCTTCTTTTTTCCTCCTCTATTTAGTACATGCATAGTGTCTTTTCAAAATAAACTTCCAGGTTCACAGGAAGAAACAAAATAAGAATATCCAAAAATACATTACAGACCTACTCATTGCATTGGGGTCATTTTTCATACACGTAGGCGTAGTTTGGGTGGCCATAAACAAAAATGCAAAAGTAGTCAATATCTTTTTTAAATAGCACAGAACCAATAATTTATTGTAATGCCTTGCTTTATAATAATAGATACAAATAGTAAACTAATTGTGCGACTGATTATTTTCAGAAAGCTGAGTTACAGCAGCCTGCAGGGACACGCACACCCATGATAGGCAAAGAATGAGAGGTTAGCAGTCAACATTCTGTCAACACTTTCACTGTCACTGCATTACTACTGCCTTAAAAAGAGTTGTTGAAGAGATATACACTGTTTCTTCTTTAAAAAAGCACAAGCTTGGGCCAACGAAGAGACTGACAGCACAGAGCCTGAGTCAAGCAGCTATGGTGAGAATTTCACAATACCTGCTGTTATTGTGCGGCCTTGTGATTGTTAATGGCCACAGCGCTGAACTGCATTGGTTCCTTTCAGCCAGAGAGTGGGGAAGAAATACTAACGAGGTGCGCGTTACTAGAGTGAATTATCCAAGAGGCTCACAAAGCATGGGACATCACAGGCTAGGTTATAAATGCCCAGCAATCCCACTACACTTCAGAACGCTCTGTGTTTTAACATATATGCTAAGGCTTATATTAGACACCACAGGGTCGGTCTATGAACGAGCCTGCAAGGCTCATCTCTGCAGTAACGCTAACAGCTGAGGATCTGAATCTTTTTTACTCATGTTTTACAGTTTGTGTGAGTTCGGTTTCTGTGGTGGGTCGAATTCTCACAATATTTCATCACTCTGCCTCTGTTGTACACATTGCATTTCTTCTATTTTTTGTGAACCCCCAACCTTAAAGGTCAAACTATGCCTATGTTCATACAGTATTTTTGCTCACAGTGGAAGTTTAGATTGTAGGCGTAATACTTAAAGATTTTCTGATAGTGGCTGAAACACACGCCAGCATGTGACTAATTTTTTTTCCATTACAAGCACTGCTACTACTACAGTAAGGACATTCTACGAAAACTGCCCACATAAATATGTTTATATGGGTACAAAGTAAATTACAACCGTACATACAGACTGGGAGGCAGAAACGCACTACAAAAAGATCAGAGTGAAGTCAGGGAGGGAAGACTTGAAAGCAGTACAGTAAGAGTGAAGGAGCAGAGTGAGGGAAAGAGAGAAAAAAGGAGGGAATTAAGTGAGATTGAGATGGATGGAGGAAGGAAAGAGGAAGGAGCAGCAGAAAGTACCCCAAGATGAATGGATGATAGCCGAGTTGTCCTCCTGGCTCAAAGCTTTGATGATTGATGACATATTTCTCAATTTTTTCCCCCCTGTTTGCCGTGTCTGAGTGTTCACAGAGGCTGTCTCTTCAGGGGCCACTCCGGGACAGAAAACTGAGCAGTGACTGTGTGTTGAAAAAAGTAATTTCTGTGTAAATGTTGAGTCTGTTCAAAAAAGTTTTTGTCAAGACTAGAAAGCTATACTGTAATGACGTGATAATAAAATATGTGTTTCTTCCATTGTGATTAATTAAATCAGCATGGATTGTTCAAGGTAAAAGTCAGTTACAGTTTAAATTTGACTTATTTGAAATTAAGTTAAAAGAAATGAAATCAAATATCAGAAAAACGCCATAACAAAGCATTTTCTATTAGCTTCATAAAGAAGTATAATTATTTGTTCTTTATAGGGTTGTTGCTATATCTGTATAACAAGGCCTTGTGGCAGACTGTTATTATACATGACTGCTACATTTTTGAGCACCTGAAAAAGATTGCATGAATAGTATGAAAAATGTTGGGATAGTTTGTTTTTATGTCTTCTGGTTATACTATTTCGGTAGTAGGAACTATGACTTCTAGTGACTATGGCTGCATTCATACTGCAGCTAAAAGCGTCCCCAATGTGATACAGATCTGATTTTTTCAAAACAGTGTGAACAGCAAAAAGTTGCATGATGTCACATTTTTTCAATTCGGAACTGGGCTACTTGAATATGTGGCTCTAAATCCGAATCCAAAACATGCAACTTGTATTTGAACACTCAATTCGGAATTCGTCCGCATTGTCTTGGTAATATGCACATTTCCAGGAGTGATTCCAAAGAAGAAGAAGAAGACTTCCTTTTTCCGCTTGACCATGGAGGACAACGACACGCAGCAGTGGAGAGACAGCGAAATAGCGGATTTAATTACTATTTGGGGAGATGCCTCTATCCAGATGAGATGTCACTTACTTGCACAAAAGTGTATGCACATCCAAAGTCCCAACCTCAAAGAGCATCCATGTTTTACAGAAAACGAATGTCAGCGGATGTGATGTCTTTTGTTATTGTTGTCTGCGCACAAGTGTCTTTTTTAAATCCTTTTCTGTTCACGTTGATATCTTACCTGGGTCAAACTCTAAAATAGATCTGAACTGTGACCCCAAAAAATCAGATACAAAACCCAAATTGGAATGGAGCATGAAGGCCTGCAGAATGAATGCAGCCAATGACATGGCTGGGCATTGGCTAAAGTGTTGGTGCAATGTTCAATGGCAATTTGATACCAAAAACAAAACATTTGTTGCATTGTCACTTTTCAGGAGGACGTCAGCTTGATGTGGTAGGGCCCTTAGATAATGAAACCATGGGGTCAGACTAGAAGAAGAACTGCCTTTGACTTGTTTCTACCCTGCATTTCACCGAGCTCCCTGGCCACATAAACACCGCAAGGCACACTGGTTAGCCTGACAGCTGGAAGAAGAGATTTTTACACTTAACAAAAAGTGGGGGAGAAAAGGTACAGCTTTAAAGATTCATATGGTTCCCAAACGAAAGGATTTCAGCTCAAAGTGTCAACCATTAAGGAGAATAACAATTGAAGGCACGATGAAAGGCAGCATGGGTTGAAGTTTGCTCTGAATCATCTGCTCTGAAAACTGAGCTTATATTACCTTGTTGTGCGGTAAAAGAGTCGGAGCGAGACACCTGATATTTGCACCTGCCTTCATCAAACAAGTCTGTTGGCAGTTCTTCTTTCCAGGCATCCAATTTACAAATCCTACACTTTCAAAACCTTGACATGACTGAACATTTATTTCATAGTAAAATGTGAAGTAATGCCAGTACCATACAAATCACCCTCGGTTATACTTTGCCATATAAATGCATCCAATTTGTCAGGATAGATCTAACGTAATCTGTGAAGCATTAGGTGTCAATTGAGTTTAGTTGGAAACTGATTGCAAGCTTAAGTTGTATGAAAAGTAATATCACAGGAGATAGGTTGCTGTCAAGGACAATCTGTGAAGGACAAATAATGTATTGAATCATTTTAAGATGATGCACCGAAACCAGTCTTTCAAGTATGCAGTGATGCACAGAATGTTTCACCCCTTCTTGTCTTACTTCACCCTCCCTCTGCTGCTACATCAAAATAAGGGCATTATTTTCATTTGTTCACATCGCTGCCAACTAGTAGACCCCATTACACATCGAGTCCCTACTTATCCAACACTGGCTGCATTTACATTGATTCTTTTGTTTGTCATTCTGATTAAATTCATTCCAATTCAAGATTCTGGGTCAATTGTTTGCATGAGATGTGATCTTTTATTCAACAACCAACCCATTCAGCAATATATCTTTGGCATGTGTTTGATCAGCTTTAGATTGTGTCACTCTAAATCAAGAAAGCGACATATATTTTGTAGTCGTTTTTGTAGAGTATGTTCCCAGTCAAGTAAAAGAAGGTTATGCACCTAAAATAAATTTTGCCAACTGCCATTAAAACACAACAAGAAAAAAAAAAAATCTCTTTATATTTCCGTGATGATGGAGGGTATGCACGAAAGATGCAGCAAGCAAGTACTCAAGTTGAATTTATAGAAAGCGCATTTGCTCTTTCAATCAGTTTGTCATTTTTAAAGTTGTAAACAACCTGCTTGCAACCAAAATTTAAATTCCAGTCTGTTTATAAGTAGCATTTATTGAGCTTTAAACTGTTTATTATCTTAATAGTAGGCTTAAAGGAAACATAGCCACTGAAGAGTTTCAAAAGAAGAAATGAAATCAGTTTCCTGACCCACATGTTGGACTGGCTTAGGCTGAAGAACAAACATAAAAGCAGCATTTACACAGGCCTGGATTATTTTGAACACACCACTACCAGTAACACTGCTGTTTCCACTGCGTCCTCACAGCAGGGGAAAGTCATGGCAAGCCGCGCAGTTGTAGTCCAGTTTGGAAGAAGGGTTTACTACAGACAACGCATGACAGCCTTCTCCCTTCAAACAACCAGTGTCTTGCACTAGATTTATGGCCTAACAGGTGTCACAGGCAAACCTGTGGTAGGCTATTCTAGCAGCTTTGGTCATGTAATGTGCTTTTTCTATCAGATCATATTTAGTTGTGTTATACTTTAATAGATAAAAGTCACATGTGCAAATCAGCACTTGTCATCCTAATAACCAGTTACTTCACTTTGCCATGCAATTCAGTGGGAAAGCACTAACACTTTGTTAGCATGGCAAGAATGGGCTTGGCTCATCACAAATATTCATTTTTCAAATAGAACAGCGAAATCCAGGAAAATTACGAGGATCTACATCTAATAAAGGTATAATTTTATATATAATTTTAAAATCACAAAAAACATAATGGTTCTGAGGATGGTATTGCTACCGAATGAAGTTGTGCTTCAGTGGCATGTTGTTTTCAAGTAAATATTTGAAAAAGTCTTCTCAAGGCGTTTTCACATTATTTCATAATGTCCTTAATTACGATCATATAAAAACAAACAATAGAGTGAAGTGATGCATAAGACAAAACTAAGCAAAGTCTAAAGATCACAGACCAGACAATGTGGCCCATGATTAAATATTTTTTATAACATATAAAACAGGGAGATAAATAAAATACAGGATGCAGACCTCTCAAGGTCGAAGGTCATTTATACTGTTGACTGAAGTTGGAAAAAGTTATCTTGCTCTGTTTGGGCCAGAGACTCTGCAAATATGGTGGAAAGCAGGCTTGAAATAGATGCAGCCACTGAGGCGGTTATATATTGACTGAGCAGACTGAAATACCTGCTCTTACAGATCAAGGTGTCTATTTTAAATATTTCTTGAACATAAAGATTTCTGATGTTCTCCAAGTTTTTTGAGAAAAGTTTACTTATTCAACTGGCCATATGAACACTAGTTACAGCTTTGCACTGAAATACATGAAGCTTTTATTAGGGTTTCACAATTAATCAAAATGTTTTTGAAATGGAAATACAATTAAGTTTAATATCCAAATTGCAGAAGCTGTTGTTGTTTTTGATAAAGGTAAAAATGTGTGACAAAACAGTGTTATAACGATGGACTGTAGTGTTGCCAAGATGCCTACAAATCTTGATTTGTCTCCAGATGTTTGTTTGACACAGATCCCTACAAATGTATTATCATGATTTTTTCCAGTAAAATTATAGACTTTGATGCAAAAAAATTCTTTCCCACAAATTGAGAATCATATTGCAATTGCCGTACCTTTTCAAGATAATGAAATTTTAGAAAGAAAAAAAATACAATAAATTCAATATTGTGCAGCCCTAGCATTTATGCATATATTCTTGTAAAGTGTGTGGACAAACCCAAAAAGAAGCAGGGTGACGTGGATTGACGTTTCATGACTTAGGGGGCACTTGAACAGTCAATAAGTTACAATGGACATTTTATTTAAAATAAATTAATGTGAAATTAAATGGAAGCTATGTAACATGAAGCAGACACATAAATCAGGCATTATGATAGCCCAGTTTCTGCAGGGAAGACACTGGAAAACATGAAGCTGATGTGAGACTAAGTAATGGAGTGGTACAGGAATGATAAATCAGGCAAAAATATATTCTTTTACGGTCATTGAGTTTCATTCTCCTGATTTCTTTTCACAATTTGATGGAATAAAAAAAGCTCAGTATTGCAGATGGAAGTAAGTTATTTCAAAGCTCACTGTGCCTGGAGACTTATCATTCTTAGACACTATACTAGGAAGAGCCTCAAATGTCTTTAACGACAGAGACAATAGGAACATTTTCAAAGGGAGATTTATCAAATTGTATTGTGAAGTGAAAACTACTGACAGACCACAAACAGACATATCAACACTTTATGAATAATTTAGATTTTTATGGCTGGTATTTCAAGCAAAGTGCCAGGAGCAAAAAAATATCCTAAGTGTTGAACATAAATCATCGATACAATAAACACTAGAATGTAGACTGGAAACTGAGCAACTGAAAGAGGGACATCAATCTCACTGTCTATAAAATTCATTGTTTAAACGTAAGGAACATAAAACGTATCCAGTTCTGTTTTTGTGAGTTACAAAAACTATTGCATGCACTGTTAATACATGTTGACTTGCTTTCTGACCCCGAGCACTTGTTCATGCTTAATTTGTTCTTTTATGCGCCTGTAAGGGTGAGAGGTCAGGGTGAGAGGTCAGATGATGGCTTCTTAGAGAAAATGAAGTAATCACCAATGTTGTGAGAGTAAACATACGAGGCCAATGTTCCCTTTAAGCGCAACGCAATTTAAGCGTTGATTTTGTGTTTTCAATTGCAACAGGAAATCAGAGCATAATAATTTCAGGCAGCATCTACACTAGTGCGATTTCTTCTTATAACAGATCATTTTTTGCTGCATTCACGTCTAATGTCTACTCCAATCTGTAGTTAAAGAACCCTTAAACAGAGACTTTTGGAAATGCTGATCAGAATCAGAATCAGATGAACCTGTTGCGTTTTAGTGCGAACGGGCCGAAACAGAGACGTTTGGAAACCATGACACAAAAACGCAAATTCACTTGGTGATCAGTCAAGTGATCTTTGATTCTTCAAGACCCTATCACTAAAGGCTTTTTGGAAGATAAAAAAATGACATCAGACTTGACTTGCAGCAGTAAGCTCAACATGAATAACGGTATTACAGGTGATGTTGATCTTGTTGTCTATGCTAGCTGTTGTTGTGCAATGAAATGCTGCATGTTATAATGATGCAACTGTTTACATGCTAAGAAGTAAAGTTTAAATCAGCCCAGGATATCTTTGGGCTTTGTGCATTTCTTCCAACCAGATTGTGACCAGTTTGTCACGACCCAAGTGAACTTGAATTTAGACCTTGCACTATTGTTTGTTTCAAAAGGGCACAATTTGTTTCTATTTCTGGCTGACTTTATATATGCACATCAAACTGTTCTGCAAGACTGAGTATTCGGCACATCTCCTGGTACAAATCATCAGAACTTCTTTGCTAATTTGTGGAAAGTGCATTTTGAACTACAACAAGAGCTACATCCCCTGCATTAGAAAACTGAAGAATAATCGTTGCTTGGATAAACCTGACAGACATGAGTCCAAAAAAGTGATTTGTTGTGGAAGAAAATATTTTCATAAATCTCTTCAGATATTTGTGTAAACAGGATAATTATACAGAAGCTTATGTAACCATGTAAACAGCTTCAAAACACTATTACTCCACTCAAACTTTTGCAAAATGGGCGTTAATTAAGCATATGAACAACTCTAACTAAATGCAACTAATTAAACAAACTTTAGACAAACAGCATCTTAAACAGCAATGTTTTTGTTTTCTTCTTTAATTTATTAAATTTGCTGAACTGCTGTAGAACGGTAGTTTTTGGAGGTCTAATTGTCTTTGAACATTAAACCATTCACGTAGCCACAGGTGGCCACAGGCCATCTAAATCTCAAGCTGGTACGCCCAGCACAATCATTAAAAATGAGTTTGCTGAATATTTCTTACACTTTTAAATTTAACTACAAGCTATAGACTTGTATGGACAGAGAGACTTCCTGTGACGTCCGTCCCACCTATGGATCTATCATAACATCACTAATCTAAAGCATGTTACACCCTACAAGCAGGCGTTCAGCACAGGCCGACGTGCCTGCTCATTTGAACACTTTGCCATGTGTCCCTGCGCTGCGAGCTGCTGATGGTGGCCCTGCCATTCTTTGTTATTAATGTGATTTTTGAGCTGTGAAAGGCTGTCACTTGTTTGTACTCATTTGGCCATACAGAAAGTGCACATGCCAGGTTTGCATTAAGGACTCTAAGATGAAGGCTCTTAGCAGACTGTAGAAAAGTAAGTGGAGGTCATTTTATAGACTGAATATGTGAAGTGGACATAGCCTCTCGGTTTTAAAAGTGACGCCAATACTCATGTGCCTAAAACATGCACTCTCTAATGGGCAGCATGGAGTGACTGCTCTGCTTGTAAAAAAAAATCCAAATGTATGAAACCATAACAGAAATGACTACAAAATGATATTCAACCTTTAATCCAAATACGGTCACTTCTGGATCCATATATATCGAGGCTTCAAGGGCAAACATGAGACCTCAAAAGTCTAGTTTTTCTACTCTTTCATTTGGAGAGGAGCTGACAGACCTTAGGATTATGAAGAAATTATTCACTGCTCAAGACCAAGTCCTGCCGTCTTTCTTTACTTTTGGGATTGGCTAAGATTTTGCTTATTGATTGCAGCAGTATTTTTAAGTGACCTGAATGTCAAGATTACTGATTTCTTCGCTTTGAATGATTTTGAATGTATTGGTGGTTTACATGAAGCTTCTCTTTGTTCTGCCACACTTGAATTGAAGGTCAAATGGTGCATGCTGGCATTGTGCAAATAGCTTACAGACTTTAAAAAGAATATTTTGGTGTGGTTGCCCTTGCTATTACAAAATTTGATGCGTATAGTTGCAGGTAATGTTGCAGATGTTCAGTGAGTAGACCATTGCAGTCACAACAACTCTATGTTTGCCAGGCCAACCTAAATAAATAATTCTGGCTATGGTAATGCATTAAATACATGACATGTCGTTACACAGTAAATCATGGTAACCAGGCCATTATACTGCAGGAAATGTGAGTTAACACTATAATAACATAAAAATGTGGACATTATCTGCACCTGGCATTACTAATGTGGGTCTGCAATCCCCAGACAACCATATCAATATACTTCTAGGAGGAGTGAAGTGAGACGTTTCTACCACATGATGCAACAATTTCACTGGTCATTGCAACTGCACATCGAATCTGTTTTGATTCTGAGAATCTAAGTGAGATTTGATTTTGGTTGAATTTTTAGCTCAAGAGGATTACTAATTGGTGGTAAGGGATAGTTAACACGTATTCTGTGCCTGCGGAGAAATTATGGGAATAAGGAAGTGGGGCTGATGACACCTGCAATCATGCTTTCCTTGATACCATATTAGCCCATCATGTTGGGAGATACAGAGTTAAGAAGCAGCTCAAACAGCAATCCCAGCAGACACCCCACAGTCACACTGCAATAATCATGCTGCTAATTGGTTGGTTTATTTTTCTCACACCGATAAATACAGAAATACAAAGTACATGAAGGAAATATAAATGTCTGTGTGTAAACTAACTTTCAGTTTTTCTAGGCCTGCAGGAGAATTACTATCAAACTTTTTAATTTTTACTAGTTTAAATTAAAATTGTATACCATCCTTTGATGTGAAACAACCCTAAATTACGTGTGACTTTTTAAGTGTTTTAAGTTGATTTTATCATTATATTTCCATCTCTTCATTTCTCGTATTGTCTAAAGATTTTTCAAAATCTTAAAATCTAAAATGTGTACAGTATATCATTATTTAATAAAGTCACGCAAGCTTTTATTATTTTAAGATTTGTTTCTAAAGAGTCCAATCAAAATATATAATGTATCTATAACTTCATGGAAGAGGGAGAGCAGCTGTTCCCAGTTAATTGGCTCGAATTATGTTGTGTCAGTGGCCCTGAGCTGCATTGTTTGCCCATTAGCTGACAAAAACACAAATGGGTTCTGAGGGAAAATTTGCTAGATTAAAAAGACATGTATTGGATAAGAAAAGAAAATGTAATCTCTTACTAGAATCTGAAGCAGTGCTATCAATATTTGCAAAAATGGCAAGACCAACACCAACACGAAAATGGTAGGCTATAAAGAGAGATTATCCAGAGCGCGTCTTATCATCTATTTCTGCTTTTAGTTCCCTTTCAATTAAACTTTGCTATAGTAGCTTCAACAAATTAAAAATTAGAAAAATTTAGAAAAATTGGAAGCATAACCTTTTAATCCCAATTTATGTTTACCCATGTCATTGAATTTATTATCTGAACCTTTTGCAAACAGACTTAAGGCGGGTTCACACCAGCCTTGTTTAGTCCGATTGAACCCTGGAGCGTTTGTCCCCTCGGTGCGGTTCGTTTAGGTGGTGTGAACGCCAGAATGAAACTCTGGTGCGGACCAAACAACCGGACCATGGTCCGCTAGAAAAGACAGGTCTCAGTCCGTTTCCAAAAAGAACCACGGTCCGGTTTGATTCTAGTGAGAACATAAACAGACTTAAAGTAGGACCAAATACAGGAAACAAACGATAAAACTGTGCATTGTAGTTGCATGTTTACAGGTGCTGACATTTGCAGAGACACACAGCAGGATGAGGAGAGGACATGGGGGACCAATGAGGAAATAGAAATATCGGCTGACCAAACAATTTCACAAATGCTTGTGGAAATGCACATGAACATGAAACTGTTCAGTGAAAAACTAAAGGAGAATGGAACTGATTGAATTGTGGAACAATGTCGGTTAAAAGTAAAAACCATTTTATTTTTTATTTTTTTAATTTATTTATCCATTTATTTATTTTTCTTCCATTATGACTAGATTTATACTAGAAATATCACTGATATTGATTGGCCTTTACTGTCATCACCCTTATTATTTCAACTTGTGTCACTTTTATGATAATAATTAATAGCAGCATCAGTATTAATCCCACAGTGTGTTCTCTTCTTTTGTTTACTTCAGGGAGTTTTCCAACATCATTTTCAAAGCTTCAAACCCAAAACTGGTCAGCAATGTTATTATTGTGGGGAAAAGGTCAATAAAGCCTATTCTATGGTCCCTTCAAAAGGACAGAGAAGCAATTCCAATGTGTTTTCATAGTACGCCAAACACATGGGGAAAATACTTCTTATATTCCAGCAAGGGTACTGTTCCATAGTTGGACCAAATATGGTGTCCTCCATGTATATCATTAGACGCACCACTTGCTTCTTTACCAGTTCAGGCACATGTTGGCCTGAAACCACATGACCATATACCAAAATCATCTGTGAGTGAATAACCAGTTGGCTGAAATGTATGGGTTAGGGCTGTATTATTTTATATTACTTTTTTAACTTTCTTGATTTCATCCTATTCACAGGGGCCCTATTATGCTCATTTATTTTCTGTATGATATTCTGTTTGTTTTGTAATATGACCCTAAGGAAGACATATAATAAAGTTGATGGTGAAGTTTTGACCCTTTAAATCCTGAAAGTTGACTACAATATGTGTTGTAATATAATAGCTCTAGAGCACTTGTGTTAAAGGCTATTGTCCAGTCAATTACAATTCCTATGCCTTTCCAGTGTTCCCCCTGCATTGGCCAACAAGGGCAAACACGCTGCCCAAGGCCCAAATGAATTCCATTGGGAGAAACTGGCTGCAAATTCAGACATAATGCAAATTCATAAACACAAATAAAAGTCCAAAGCAACAACCTGTCTGAAATCACACTGTCCTCAGTTTCACTTCTTAAGTTATGAGGTTAAGAGCCATTTTCAAACCTGGTTGGCAGGCTGTACAGCCTCTTGTGCTGTTGCTCCTGCATTGCACTGTGTATAAAGACGCAGTTTAAAAAACAAAAGTCCAATCAATTGCCTAGTTTATCTTCATGGACATGCAGACAGTGTATCAGAACCTTCAAAGACCTTTCCTGTCAAACTCTATTCCATGCTTGACATATACACACACCAACCCCAAGACACATCAATGGGGACTTATTCCACTAGAGCAACCTACAATAACCTTTCTGACATCTTTAATATCACACGGTAGACGAGAAGAGAGCCAATCAAAGGAGGACACCCAAACTGCAGCAGGCAGCACCCTTAGCCCAAGAAGTTACACTAAGTACATTTGAAATGGTATCTATTGTAACAAAGAAACATTGCTTTAAAAAATCAGCTTACAAGGTCAATGTTTTAAGTAAGAAAACATTCAGTAGTAGCAGTAGTAATTACATCATTTGGCTGTGCTTTTTCTTGCCCTTGATGTGTGTTAAGCTGTAGAGAGTAACATTATTCAAGCAGGCCAGGTCCTAAGAACGCTTGAATGAGTACCTTCCTTAACACAGTGGCAGCAGTCCCTTTGCTGAAATTTAATATTTTACACTCTAAGCTTACTTCATCTGGCTCATACCTCGTCTCGTCCCCCACCCCCTCAATTCTCATGCTCTGTAGCCAACCAAGGATTACGCTGGCCTCTATTGTGTGGCCAGTGGACCGTCTGGCGCACACTGCTTCAGTGAAAACCCTATCTCCTGGCTGCACAGGATTTCTGGTCAGTGCACAATGTTGCACTCCCGCCAAGAAAATGCTGGCTTTGTTGTGCACCGCATACTATTAAGCACAAGGTATAATGCTGCAATCACCAAAGGACAGAGTGTTTTTTTCTAGATTTTTTTTTAAGGTTGGGCATGAAGCTGGAAGCACCTCACAGGATGTGAGTTCCGCAGTGAAAGAGAAAGTGTAATATTGCTACTTTGGAGCACTCTTTTGTAAGTTTATTGAGAGCTGACCTTGATCAGACAGGAAGTCCAGCATGGTCTGTAGCAGGAAGGACAGGTGGCGAACAGACAGGCCAGGGTTGCCCATGCGACGGGAGGCGTACACCAGTTCATGTAGGAGGCGCATCTGAACAGCAGCCCAGCCTCGGTGGGTACCTGAAAGAGAGGTGACAGACAGAAATACACATTCACAAGACTGACAAGGCTCATTGCTGACATCTAATGTTACAAAGCTGCCATTTCAGACTAGTACAGATGCATAATTTCATTGTTGACAGTGTTGACAGTGTAATTATGTCCATTTATAAATAACCTTTTGTATGAAGGTAATTTATATGTAATTTCACTACTCAGGGTATCACAATGAAGTTGTAGCCACCTCAAAAGCCAATAAGTTAAACACAGGACATTCTCTCTTCTTGCCATGTGTGAAACCAGCTCTCAACATTGACTTAATATTATAAACCTAGTCATGATTTCCTAAACCTAACCAATCAGTTGTGGTGCCTTAACCTTATGAAGCTAGTGGTTTGGTTAGGTTTAGAAAACAATATGCCAACATGGACTTTTTTTTTTTTACTGAAAAAGCTTCCTGGCCCTGAAAGCCCTGAAGGTAAACCTCAAAGCAACAAGTACGAGCAAATCACAGCTCGGTAAAGATTGATTAGCTGGTACTCTATCAGCAAAAACAATAATGCATCTGAGCACCAAGCATCATTGATGTAAACACAGAAGCAACCTCCCATTATCTCCAACATAGTCTACCCGTCAAGGTTGAGGGAGGTCTTGACTGAACAAGGTCTTGTCTCCTATTTCCCCTTCCTGTGTCAGCCTGAATCTCATTCATCCATTACATTTTTTCTGCAACTGGACATTAGACAGGAGCAGGTTAAGCTGTGAGCACCTTAGCTCCCGTTATCTTAGCTCTTATCTCAGCTCTCTTTAGAGATAGACCAATATGGTTTTTTTAGGGCCGATACCGATTATTAATAGTCAAGGAGGCCGATAACCGATATTTGAAGCCGATATTCATTTGCAGTAAAAGTGAAAATATTGGCGTCAAAATTTTGAAAAATACAAACTCCAACACTTAACTTTGTTTAAATGCCTTTAAGCATATGCATCAGAGCCAAAATAACCCAGTATTAAATTGATCTCTTATCGGCCGTCGGATAAAAAAAAAATTTAAAATTTAATTTTTTTTTTTTTAAAAAGGTCGATGTCGATATGCATCAAAATGCCGAATATCGGCCCGGCCGATAATCAGTCTATCCCTAGCTCTCTTCCCCCTTCTCAAGAGTCACACTGGTTGATGAGTCTCTTTATGTCATAAGTCATACAGGCTTCAGTTATGTACGTGAAAATATGACAGATTAAGACAAAACATAGTGAACTTTGAAAGGGCTACTAGCTGTTTCACCTTCACAAGCTTCATTTATCAATGAAGTAATAACAAAGGAAGGTAAGTGAAGGAATGTTAGAGTTCAAATAAAAGGTCAATAAGTGTGTTTAGCAGATAACATAATAAATTGGCAACTACTTTGATAATATATTTTTATAATCAACAATTTTCAAGCAAAAATACTCAACATAGCTTGTTTCACCTTTTCAGTTGTCAGGACTTTGAAGGACTGCTTTTTATAGTCTCTTTTGGGTAGTTGACTACTGTATTTGGCAAACAATACAAGCACTTACTTCCCTTTGGACTAAAGTCAATTTTGAAGGACATTTACTTTTTTTGAGATTTTGCAAATAATGGATTAAGTTTTGAACTGCAGCCTCAGTGGCTTACATTAATAACAAACAAATAATATGTGGAGGAGTTATTCCTGGAATGGTTTGAAAATCTCTCAATAGTTTTAACTGAATGACTTAAAGTATTTATTTGGGAACTGGTTCTCCTACTGTATTAGCAAACAGTATGTACTTCAGGAACTCTGTAAACTCAGTTAAAAAAAGAAGCTTTGCTGCACAGTAAGCTACTAAAGTGTTCAACTAGGATTAGTGATGTGTTAATAATATCATTTGTCAACTTTTATCAAAATTGTATTGTGCATCTATTTTTCCCTGTTACAATAAATTATTTTAAGTTAACAACAAACAAACTGGTTAGAGAAAGTATTGTTTTACACATGAGAGATTGAATCTTAAATAATGACTAACAACTATAATCAATTCACTTCTAAACAGATAGATCACTTGACACAATAAGTACAATTTACATTATTTGCATATTGTATTATATACTGATTTGGGCTGGGCAATATGAAAATATATAGCGTTAAAACAATATGAAAATGTCTATCGTATGCGTCATATTGTGATGTCACAAAACCAGCGGCTGAACTGCGGAATTTTTTACGTCATCTTGACAACGCTTTACGTTCTAACCCTTGGAGTGAACCTGGAGCGAACTATATAGGGAGGTGCTGTTTATTAACATGGACATTAACGTGCAGGAAAGGATTCAGCCAGGAAAAACGGAAACTCAGTACTTTTTATTTGTCAAGTATTTAAATCACACAGCATTATCCATAAAATAGACTATACCATGTGGTTATTTTATATAGACTAATTATTTGTTAAATTACCCAAAAACATGATATATATCGTGATAAATATCATTATCGAGATATGGAAAACCCTATATCGCGATATAGGGTTTTGGCCATATTGCCCGCCCTAATTCTGATATTAGAAGAAATGTCTTAATAATCATCATTTTAGCCCAATCTAGCAGCACACTTAGACATTAACTTCTGATACTTACTCTCGAACACATTTAATGACAAACATTAAAGACCCCCTCCAGTGAAAATCAAGTTCTTAGCCTTGTAAACATCTCCATGTGGTATTTCACGTTTGCTACAAGACACATCAGGGACCATTTATTATTTCAAGCAGAGCATTTTATATGTCTGAATCAGAATCAGAATCAGCTTTTATTGCGAAGTAAGTTTACACATACAAGGAATTTGCTTTGGTGTTTTGGTGCAGAACAATTAACACAGTACTAGAATAAAAATAAGTAAAAGACTTAAATAGAACAAGATAAAAATCATGTCTTAAAACATGACTGGAGATGGTCTTTAATGCGTAATACAATGCATGAATTGACAAACCCTTTTGAGTATTTGTCATGCTCTCACACAAGGGGGCACACATAATTAAATCAATCTCCAGTTTTTCTGTTGGAGCCATCTCTTGAAACTGAAGTATCCCCATCGTAAACATCAGTACAATGCTAACTTAGCCAACGTTATTTTCTCTGCAGATCTCCACAAGACATCTTATAGCATTCCAGCCTGAAACCAACTGTTACATAAGACCCTCAGCCCCCTACCAGATCCCCTGTTGCACTCCCAGCTGTCAACTGTTGACTCACTAAGTGGGAAAATAGACTATAGAGGAAAGATGTGCAGGGGAGGCCCTCGGGGCAAGAGGGAGGGAAAGAAGATATTTGGTAAACACTCTGATGTTTCCTTAGCAAAATACCACTTCCTATAACGTCAAATCCTGCCTGTGATGCTTTTTATTTATCAGCACTTTTCTACAACCGTTATTTTTCATCCTGACTTCTTCTGCCATCTGAACAAACTGTAAATGCAATTCCTTCATAAGCTATATTTTTCTGTGGTGAAACTGCACCCACTAAGCAGTCTAAAAATAGCCGAATTCTACCTTTCTCCTCAAACCAGCGCTTATCTGGAGAACTGTAATCCAAAAGACACTTTGGATTTTCTGAGAATGTCACTCTCCATCGAACACGGAAATGACTTCATTTTGTGCTATTTTCAGACTTAAACTGAAGGTGTCTGGAAATCCATTTAACACACCACCAAGACAATGAGCGTGGTGTCGTGGCCGAGCAGCTGCACTGTCATGCAAAACCCGGCTCAAAGAGGCATTTTACCTTCAGGCCGCCTGGAATTTTCTACTATGCAGGGTGATGAGACGCCAAATACCGCCATTACTCTCCCTGACAATAAACTTGCAAGTTATTACAAGAAAAGAAGCTCTAAAAATGTCTGCCAAGGCAGGACTACAGTAGAGAAATGACAGTGTCACCATTTAAGGCATAAAGAGAGGAGTAGTGAAAAGTACCTGTGAGCCACTTAAAGCCATTTGTTCCTCCACATCTGAGCGAATAGCAACCTTATTGGAATGCACCATTGATCCCCATTTTCTTCCTCACTTGAACTTGCCTCTCCAGCGTATTGCCTGATAAACTCCCAGCTGATCCCTTCTGACAAAAGACTTAGAATCGTCACTCCCTGCTTTCCCACAAGCGCTGATGGGATTCGTAGTGGATACCCAGGCCTCAGCGGGACTTTGATGTCACAGCTAATACTGCAGTACGGAGAAATTATGTTAAACAGTACATTAAGGTCAGTTATTTAAACCCAAATATTCTGTGTAATGCTGTCCGTACTCATAGCCCTTTAAGTGTAGAATAAATACCAAGCAAGTTTCAAAAGTATGAAATAATCCCTTTGAAGATATAATCTCGAAAATCTCGTCTACAGTTGGATCCCTTTGTTATGGTTGTAACTCTTGATTTTCCTCACTGATGGTCGCTTTTCTTTTCAGACTGTTTGCCTTCATCTGAGCATCGAATTTGTTTCTTTTTTTTTTCGATTTTTACTTATTTTTGAAATTGTATCTATAGTCATCCATCTTTTCTTTGTATGTCAGGTATAGTAGATTACTGTTTCCTCGCAACACTTGCAGAGACCAGAAAAGCAGCCACTTAGCTCCGCCATCATCAATCACCATTGTGTAACCTCATTCAGCGATAGATAGTGACTAAACAGACATTTATTTACATGACTTTGAGATTATTACTTTAAGAATCAGAAAAAAAAAATTTTAATTTGGAAAATAGTATGGGAAAAATATTGTTGTCTCAATTTTAATCAGCAAATGTTTAACTACAAATTAAGACTATCGGGGTACTTCTGCTTGACTTAATCCCACCTTTTTAAATACTGCAGCTTGGTCAGACGCCCTACACAACAAAATACGATGCACTAGGTAACCCTTTACTATAATGTCTTGATGCGCCCCCCTAACTTATTGTTTTGATTTGCTGTTCAAGTTAGCAT
Organism: Semicossyphus pulcher; assembly: GCF_022749685.1. NCBI lineage: Eukaryota > Metazoa > Chordata > Actinopteri > Labriformes > Labridae > Semicossyphus > Semicossyphus pulcher. The sequence goes on from NW_027211726.1 coordinate 27,930,573, forward strand.
TTGCCATGAGGCATAGTTGGCTGAATTTTCACAGGTAATGTTGCCTTTTAATTAGATGCAATCGATTTGTTGTAGAAGTTGTTAAAAAGACACACAGTAAACTCAAAGGTGTTTAGTTTGACTTAGAGTACAAAAATCTATAATGGATCACTAGTGAAATTCTCTTGGTTGAAATCATGTGACTATTGTAGTTACCACTGGTATACCTACAGTTTGTAAAACAGAAATGAATCCTGTGGTTCATTTACTTACAGTAAATGATATCAGGGCTCAGGGCATCAATAATGAAGTGCTTTAGGTGTAAAGTATCCTAATAAACCATCTAAAACAACCTTTTACAGCAGGAGTGCAATCCTTTTCCCTCAAACAATCTGCAGTATGTTTCTATTAACAGTTCACAAAGGAAACTAGGCCAGAGAACAACGGCATATCTGAGAAAAATCCTCTCACAGCTTGCTTCAATAATGCTCATAAGAGAAAATACGGACGTCCCTGAGCTTTTCTGCTCACCATGAACCGTGTCTTTTTTTGTTGCCGATGCTATTGAGTGGCTACAATGAACAAGGGTCAAGAGTCTGTAGAACCAAGAGGCTTATCATGAGGACCTTAACAAAGACTGTACAAAAGCCCGGGTCAGGTCTCAATGGTGTCTCTTTGTGAGCAAAGAGGTGGCTTGAATGTAGAACATACTGAAGGAGCACTCTTGAGTTTGAGATGGAATGAAGTGATGCTTTTCATTTCCCTTATCTATTAAATATGTGTTTACACTGCTCCCACTCACCTATTTGGGATGATGAAAGCTTTCTCTCTTTGAAAAAGATTAAGTCTGTGAGGTTTTATTCCTTTTCACTGATATAAAATCAGAACTACTTAACTTAAGACCCTAAAAATAAGTGAATAAACCAGATATGATAGGAAGCAATCAATCCCTCTATTTTTTTTGCCTCTACGAGGGCTGGTGCCATTTTGTTTCGGGTTGTCTGTCCATCCATCTGTCCAATTCTTAGGAACAGGATACCTAAGGAACCCCTGGAGGGATTGTCATCCAATTTGGCCAATGACTGTATATATAGATGGACGATCTCCATCTGCTTTCATTGTACGAAATTGATGCCAAAATAGCCCCCGTGATAGGCGTTGCCATCTTGCGATGGTGACATCATTTGGAGCCAGAGTTGCGCAGTAAAGATCAGTGGGTGGAGCCGCCGTTGCCGCTTTCATTAACCAAAACTCACACTTAAAGTACCAAAAAAAACAGCAAGGATCCCGCACGCCGGCGTGTTTAACAGCAGAACAGCTTCTTTGTGTTGGTCTGAAGCAGAAGTTTACAGATATGGGAAGTGATTGCAGTAATTGTTTTAGTTATATCTCCTCTCGCCGTTCCTCCTCCACTCTGCTAATCCGGAACAGATTGGCTGCAAGACCCGTATTTGTCAACAGAGCTGTCAATCATCCTTTTTACAGCATCAAATAACTAATTAATGATGTCAGAAAAATGGACACTTAACATGTAAACACACACATAAATCAGCAGGATTTTGGAGTTAAGAGTTTAGAGTTGGAGATACTAGATCTAAGAACGGACTGTTAGCTGCTTTTGTATGAAGATGTCTGTGCATAGAGATTAATAAAAAGCTAAATCGTCATCAGATGACCGCCAATCTGGGCTGGGATGGCATCACGGCAGAACACAATCCGCCATAATGCCATCTCAGCCTAGATTCTAGCATTCAGCATTTCTATGCAGAATGTGTAAGTTAAAAACCTGTAAATAGAGATCAATGTGTCCACTTTTGGAATCAAGGGAAACCGTGTGAAGCATTTCTTATAATCTATAACTTAAATAATTGTTGATACCTAAAACAAAGTTAACCAATATATGACGATGAAATATTGTCATGTGAAAGTCTGAAAGAAAGGTTGATAACAGACTTCTTATTTCTAGTTTTTAACATCTGCTACCTCACAGTGTCCATGTTTACCTTTGCTGAAGTCCTTGGGATCCAGTGACAGGCTATATCCAGTTAATGTCTCCAGCAGCAGCTTGTAGCAGGCCCTCCAGCCAGGCTCAGGGATGGTTGGAGCCACACACTGCATGGCTGCAACGCGCTTGAAAAATGCAGACTTGCGATGGAAGCCGATCAGTTCGTAGAGCTCAGACAGGATGCTGTAGCGTTGGATCTTCTCCTCCTCTGACAGCTGCAGTAATGGAGACATTACATGATAAAGTGCTACTCATGGTGATTCATGTTGGGCCTCTCTTTAAATAACATAACAAAGAGTCGGTCTAGACCTGCTCTTTCTGTAAAGTGTCTCGAGATAAGTCTGGTTATGATTTGGCGCTATACAAATAAAATATGATTAATTGATTGATTGATAAAGTCTGCCTCCTCCCAAAAATGTTTGTTTTTCATATCATTCATAAGCATACTGTAAAGGGAAAGGCTTCTGTGTGCTCACCGTTTAATCTGAGTTTAATGATTCCAAACTTGATGTATGAGCACAATTTAGTGACATTGCAATGAGTTCGGAAGTCAATCATGGTCTAAAACACAACTTACTTAAGAGTGATGTGGAGTTCTACATATGTGCAAATACTTAATACAAATCACAATTTCCAAAACAAAATCCAAAAGACTAACAACAACTAAACATCTATTGGATGATTAAGTGTTCACCAGAATACAATTTGGTTGCACCTGATTTTAGTTAATGGTTTCACAAGAAAGCACTCAAAGTCCAAATTCTGGACTATTTGGAATGTGGAGTAAACATGTAAGGCCCTGTATGTTAAAACATGTCTAAAGGGGATCTTTTACAACCCTAACATAACTTGTCTTCACATTGTAATCACATCCTGCTTATCATGAAGGATTATCAAGTGATAGATTGCTCTATACTTACAATTGCACAGATGAATACATGTAAATATCTTTTTTTAATTGTTCCCAATGAGGACAGAGTGTATGCGGCTGCCTAAAGAAAAAGCGCTGCGCCTAGCGTCTTTTTTCAGAGCACTCCGCCTTTTTTTGTGCAGCCGCTCCAAGCGCTTCATGTTGAAAATCTCTGAACTTCTCAGACAGGCGCTGGGGTTGTCACCGCTGCTTTTTTCAGGCAACCAATCAGATGGGGCACCATTTGTCACCACAGCTACCACCAAACATGGAGGAGAAACTTTTTGGCCGTTTCTGTCTACCCAGAGATGTACATATGACACAAACAGTATCACAATAGAGACCGAAAAGCCCATTTGTGGGAGCAGATCGGCTGGACTCTAAATGTTGCTGGTAAGAGTTGTGCTTTTATCGTCCCACGCATTGTAAGTTTGTTGTTAGCTGTGTACAGTAGTAAGTTAAATTTATTGTTGTCATCGAAAAAATTTTCTCTCACTGCAAAAGCGCTTCATCCCAGCGCTCCCCAGCGCCCTGCCAACACTTTTCTACCAGAAAAAGCAGCTATGTGGACACGGGGCCTAAGAATATCAACATTTAAATCAGACAAATAAGGCTTAAGCACTGAACTCAAAGGGCAAACTTGTATCAATTTTTTTGGCTGTATCGCTCACCTTGGCATAAAAGACTCCAAAATGATATAGGGCAGTTGTGTTTTAGTGTGCTTATAGTCAACCCTGATTCAAACTATATCCCACACTGCTGGTGGCAAGAGCTTTTTTACTCAGTGAGATAACGTACCTGTCCCAAGTTGATGTAAACAGCGTTCTGCAGGAACTCAGAGGCCTCCCTTGCCCTCTTCTGAATGGCCAACACCCTCACCGCTTTCACACAGGCCTCCAACTCGATCACGCCTGCGTTCTTATACTGTGAGAGATAAGAGGAAAAGCAGGGGGAGGACAGCGTTAATGAAAAACGAGGGTCGCCTTGACGTCTACAACCCACCTCATAATCAGAGGGAATGTTTTTTCATTAACATATGACCACCCTCATCAGTCACTGTAGACGTGTAATGACAGACAAGTGAGATAACTCGAAATTCCCCTGTTGCTCATTTTTCAGGGATTCCCAGCAAGTACTGCGTCCGTGCTTCCACAAAAAAAGCAGAGCTGCTTCTACTGAGGCTTCACACCACACGCAAGTGTGTGCATTTTTTATCTCTCCGTCCCTCAACCTTCCTCCACTTCCAGCCTCATTGTCTCCTTATTAAAATTCAATTAATATCTGAATAGCTATGTGTTGAGATGTAATTTAATTCTGAATGAACTAGTTACAGGTAAAAGGGCTGAGGGAGGTCAACGCAAAAAGGCAATTATAATAATGAAGATAAAGCACAGGGCTGCTTCTGAATAGTTTGGTAGCATAATGAGCCTATTCAGCTTTCCCTAAGCAGTAGGGATACCTTTATACTATTCTTTGTGACTTTGTACAAGTACTGTGGTCAAAGGAGAGTACAAATATATAATGCTATGAACGGATACTTAATACATTGTTTTGTTTGTCTTAAAGTGCCTCTTATTAAAGGTTATTAGTGATTCACATGATTTTATTTACAGAGATTACACATGCTTTTATCTCTTTTTGTAAGTCTTGTCCTGCTGTAGTATTCATAAATAAACTGCTGCTGTCAGCATTTACTGGTCTTATACTACTTAAACATAATGCCGTCACTGCCTACCAAAACATATCAAACACTGCCCCCTGGTGTGAGGGATAAATATTACTACATAGACATTTGTAGATGCCCGCAACTTAATTATAACTAGTCAATGTTAACTTTGACTTTAATTCAAACTATTATAACTCCACGTCACCGTATTCAATTTTTACTAACTACAATTGTTCTTACATAACAGGTATCATAAAAAGGTATTCAGTTCTGACCAGCAAAAAAAGAAAAAAAATCAACTATTGATGCTTGGTAACTAATTGTACAATTGTACAATACAACTATTGTAACTAATAAGACAGTAATTCCAGGTATCAAGGATTGCGATATGGATATTAATGTAGCATGTAAGTATGTAAGACTTTTGCATATTAACCTGACTACTTTTTAACACCTTCTGAGGCCTTCCTTCAGGAAACTGTTTTAATACTCTGCAGGTATAATACTCTGCACAGATTTTGTCACTGTTGAGTATTTACATTTAAAGAACATGGAAAGAGAGAAAATAAAACACACAGTTCGTGTTCAATCTAATGCAATATTGTGGGGCAAAATTTTGAATACCACTAGACTTACCCTTTTAAGTTTTAATAAATTCAGAGTTATTAAAAGGGGCAGCTGTGGCTCAGTGGTAGAGTCGGTCGTGTCTCAATCAGAAGGTTGGGGGTTCGATCCCTGACACTGTCACATGTCGAAGTGTCCCTGTGCAAGACACTGAACCCCAAATTGCTCCCGGTGGCATTGCCATCAGGTATGAATGCATAGGCCATCCTGGCCATCAGCATGTGAATGAGTGCGTGAATGGGTTAATGTGACATGTAGTGCAAAAGCGCACTGAGTGGTCGGAAGACTAGAGAAGGGCTATATAAGTGCAGTCCATTTACCATTAAAAGACAACCTCAAGGCCTACTAATTACATTTATATATATGTATTATATTTAAGTTTATTTTACTTTATTACTTTTTGAATTATTGTGACATATTTTGTGATGCCTGGCTGGTCAAATACAGTATAAATTTGCTTTACTTACTTCAGACTTGAGAGTGAGAAAAAGTTGTTTTTTCCCTCCTGTGTTTATAACTTAAGCACAGGAGAAAAGAAATGTTCCAGCGTTATCTTTTGAAATTCCTTACATTTTTTTCTCTGTAAAAGACGGTGAGATAAAAAAAACCTTTGGCAGTTCAAAAAGATGTTTAACTTTTGTTGATATAATACTAATGTTGGCCACAAGGGACAAAAACAATTCCGGGAAAAAAATTAAGCTGCCAGAACTTTTTACCTATTTTTTTTAAAGCTAACGCTAAGCTAAAGAAAGCTAATCCTGGCTTGATCGTAAACCATAAAACCAGGAGACAAATTGATTAAAACAGACTTAGAAATTGGATAACCAGAAATATTTTTCTTCCATTCCTCTTGGGGATTCCATAAATATTGTTAATTCAGGAAAATCGTTATCCTTTAAAGATAAAATAAGTATTTGGACCATAATAAGCATTGACTGATGTGCTAAATCAATACTGGCCTTAATTTAGAAATTCTTTTTTATCTACTCATTTTGTGGTTGTGTATGTAATCCTTTTTCGAGAATGAATCCAAATAAGAAATTCTGTCCTGTATTAAGCACAAAACATAATTTTCATAATTTCAGTGGAATACTGTTAAAAAAATTATTTTTATATTTAAAAGCATGTTATTTGTCATAACATGTTTTTTAGTCATTTTAATCCAGCAAAAATGGAATCCGTTCCATTCTATGAAAATTATTTCTGTTTTTATTCTGTAAATCTTTTAAGCTTGAAAAGTGCTTTATAAATACAATTCTATATAATTATTTATTCTGGATGAAAGAGTGAGAGTGTAGTTTTTGCTCAGTACCTTTCCATAGTAGGAGATGGCCTCTTTGTACTTCTCGATAATGTCCTCAGGACTCAGGCAGTTCTTCGCTCGTCCAATCTCAGTGCTGGTGTCTGCACTGATGCCGTTGGCTGTAAGGGCACCTACACTCAAAAGAGGACGGTAAATGAATTAGTTCAGGAAAGACCTCAGGATGACTGTCCAGCAGTTTGTTTTACCACAAAAGGAAGGGAAACAACATGAAGAGGGGGAAACTTGAATCCACCACTTACTCTTTACAGACAGCACCTTAGCTACCACCGCCACATGCATATTCAAGGTTCTATAACTAATGCGACAGAAATCTACCAAGTTCAAAATTCTTTTCACAGAACATGATTGTTCACATTTCTCAATATTAAATAACAGATTGGTTGAATGAAATATTTCTTTATTCTTAGCTTTTTATGGTACTGATCATCCCAAAATGTAAATTCTAAATCTACATCAACTTGGCTCACCCTTCTTTACACTACTAATTAGTGACATCATGAAAATTTGAAGGCCTTCGGATTCTTTAAGATGTGATCAAATTATGTCTATTGCAAGAGTTAATTTGCACCTGAAATGATTCAAAAGCTATTGCAAGGTGGATTTCTCTACCAAATCTGATTAGAATACAAATACCAATTGAGAGTGCATTGCCTAGCAACGCGGCTGTGTCCATAGCAACACTGTGGTACTGTCACTATGACAAACGTGTGAATAATGAGATGCTGCATTGCACTACTTCTAAGGCTAATTTCAGAAATCACTTTAGGTCATTATTGCAGAGTAAAATAAAGTAGTAGTTTAGACGATCACCTTAAAAAGATAAATAAATTAAGATAAGTATACTTTTCTTAATTTTTAAAAGTGAGAGTTAAAGCGGGAAATCAAAATGGTGATGGACTGCCACCTGCTTATGCTTCAGCTTCTAACCTTGTATTCAACTGCTAAATATTCTAGGAACATGACTAAAATCTTTAGTTAGGGGTTTAGTGATTTCTGTTTGATTATCAGCAGTAAGATGCGGGTTGTTAGAATAATTGGGCCTTAAAAAATTACAAAAGAAATATAAGCATCAAAGAGCAGCCATTTAAAGACTGCTCATTAATCATGTGGCCATGTGATACCAATTACTGAAGGTGTGGCTGTGAGTAAGAGCAAGTACAGCGGAAAAAATTAACAAAAGGTGATGGTAAACCAACACAGGAGAAGACTACCTGCCAGAGGGGAAAAGCAATATCAATCAATTTCCAAATAATAATAAAAAACCACAGGAATCAGGGTGCTGATAATGTGAGACGGAAAATGACTTCAAACACAGGGCAAACGTGGTCACAAGCAAAAAAGCAGACTGGTGAGCTACGTTGGTTAGGCATACCATACCTGGGTCAATGAGTACCTCCTGAGCCCCTACAGACAGAGAGAAAGAATGCAGATTCACTCCATGACGCAAGGCGCAATGTTAGCAGTGTTAGTCCCAACAATCTGCACAATAGCTGCTGCTCTTCTCCTGTAAACTCTACTTTATCAAGAGCCATGATAGACGAAGTTAAAGGTATCCTGTAAAGTTTTTGACCGTGCTTACTTGAGTAGGTTTATATTTGCGTTCATGTGCAAAACAGTGTTTATACATGCTGACGCAGCCTGAGAAGACTGCTAACAATTAAGTATGGAAGTTATTCATTTTGGGTAATAAAACAGGGGGAGAGGGCATTTGGATTCAGCATATATAACTGTGTGTTTTTTTTTTCAAATCAGGAAGCTAGGAAGGGACTCTGATCGGCATTTACAGAAGCGCTGACAGTGAATACGTAAAACAAAATCCCAGAGACGTCCAATAAGTGCAAGGTACTTGTGTGTGATAATCTCGATTTTTATGCAAAGCACTCGGGATGATTTTTCCGAAAATAAGAGGATGTGACATATATGCAACGCTCAGATGAAGGCAAACAGCCTAAAAAGGAAAGCGACCGTCAGCAAGGAAAATCAAGAGTTACAACTGTTATAACCGGAGCCAACCGTGAGCGTCACACATGCGGCACTGTTTGGATATCTGGGAAGTCCCGCAATTACCGTTTATCGCCACCAAAGAGAACGAACCCGAGACCTTCGAGATTACCACTTTAAATGTACTGTAATCCTAATTTTCTTTGTATACAAGGAAGCTTCACAGGGTACATCTTTTTACAGAGGCTGTACATATACGTATATTTGAACTTAGTGGGTAATAAAGCCAAATAAAGGGGTGCTGGTTTAGCTCAGTTGGTAGAGCAGGCACCCCATGTGCACAGGCTAGTCCTCGAAACTCTAATCGCAGGCGATCATTTTGCGCACGTTATCCCCCACTCTCTACTCCCCACACTTCCTGCCTCTCTTAAGCCATCCTATCCAATAATGGCAAAAAGCCAAAAAAAAAAACATTATTAGAAAAAACCATTATTAGAAAAACTATCAATGCCCATTCAGACAAAAAAAAGTAATTTAAGTCATTTGACAAGTAGATCAAGTGCTCCTGATACAGAAATACAACTTTCTTTCCATAATTGCAATACCACTGCTGCCGCTAGAGCTAATTACCCCAAGTATCTGCACTTCTAGTTTTCAGTTTTTATTTGCCTCTCTGTATCTATTTTAAACTTAACAGTAGCTTGTTTTACAGTGAGTAATACATACCTGCTTCCCCATTTTTCGACTGTATACATATACAAAATGTATTGGTTCTGACATGCTGTACATATCATAGCTGCATTCAATTGTACTGTGAATTGTGTACACTGGTTTCTGTTTATGTTGTGCATATCAATGTTACATTCTCTCTTATTTAATTGCATTCTTGTTCATTTTCTAGAGTAATTTATATATCACTATTTGCTACGCTTAGCTGGGTGGTTTAATCAAATGTGATGAAATTTGAAACCACTGTAAATTAGATAATGAATGAATGAGCTAAACATCCATATGGTATTAAACTGTAAATGTATCCATCATTAAATGTATCATTTGTTGCAGACTTTAATCATTCAGTCCTCAGATATAGTCCAGGAATCATAAAAGCAGCACCCTATCATTGTTTGCAATAAGCAGAGGGTGATGCTTTGCTGATTGGCACATTAGATATATTGTTATAGTCAGTGGAGTTATACACAAGGCAGTGTTAATATAACACCATGTTAAACACATGCTAATAAATCAGAAGAGACAGATACAATTATGTTAAGTTTTAATCAAGTTAGCGATCATCAGCATTAATCAGAGAAGCTTCAGCAGTTGAGGAAGCTCACGTTGTACTCCGCACACAAAGGAAGCTGCTAAGCTGAGCAAAGCTTAGCAATGTTTGAGTGGGCAGTCAGAGGTGACACTCTCACTCAATCAAAACTCACTCACAGGCAACAGCCCATCCAGACCATTGGTTATTTTTCAGTGTGGTAACAGAGTGATGTGCTCACCTGGTCTGTGGCGTTTCCCTGCATCTGCTGGCTGAGAGATGCTTGGCTTTCGTCCTAAAGTCTTTCCCGCTGTCCCTCCAGGGTAGTGGAATATGACAGAGGCTGAACACAAACCCTCCAATGCGGCTAGAAAGCAAAAATAATAAATAACAAACATATCTCTTCTTAGTGTTTAGGCTTAGTTTCCTTTGTTTGATCTTACCATTGCCTCTGAAGAATCATAATGTTTTACAACCCTAAAGTTTCCACTGCTGATTTATCGCTCAACGCTTTATGAAGTGAGAATCATTTTATACTTTTGTAACAGATTTAAACAAAAAGAAGTGTCAGGAAATCAAGACTCAAACCCAGAAAATCCAGTGTCAGAGACGTTTAAGAAATATAGGCATCAATTTTGAGAAATTATCAAATTATCCCAGTCTGAAGGTAATAAGCCAACAATATCCAGACTTACCACCCAACCACAGGAAGTCATTGACCCCCCTGAGCAGCTCCACAGCCATGTGGTAGTGGACCAGGGCGTCCTGCAGCATGCCAGCCTGAAGACACAAGTCCCCAACATGCTTCCTCATCCGTCCCTGGCAACGCTTCTTATAATGCCTGAGAGAGAGCAGCAGAAGCAAAGACAGCAGGGTGAATTTGGTGGCTCGAATTCCTAATAAATTATTTGTTTTTGGCTTGAAAATGTATTACGGTGATTCATATGAATCTTTACTTTTCTTTCTTAAAAAACACATTTCTGCCATTGTCCTTTTTGAAGTCAGAAGTTTGCCAGGAGAGGAGACTCAAGTGAATCTTATCAAACAACTGTAAAGGGGATACATGGGGTGGGAAAGCGCCAGCAAGGGGGAGCAACAACACAAGGACATGGTATGAGTACCCCTACAGTATGACCCGATAATCTTGCACAAATACACGGGGACTCAGGAAGGAAAAGGGGCCCCAGGAAACGGGAAATTCAGTTGATTTGAGGAAAGTTATGAACCCTATTGTGCAAGATATTTGTGCAATCTGAAAGACTCGGAAAGACAAAACGTGATTCAGCATAATATTCTGGATTGTACAGAGGCAGAGATTTGAGATATTTCACACAGATACTTGAGATTTACATAAACATCTACCCAGGGAAAATCTATATCATTCATGTAGTAGATTAAAAATGTATGCTTGAGCTCAGTAGGATACTGCTGAAAAACAGTAAAAATGTTCTGCTCTTAAGGGATTCATGAAAATGTAACAACGGCGATCAAATTGGATCATTGAACATGGATGCTATTATTGAATTCATGTTTGCATGAGTAGCTGCGGTGCTATGCAAAGCAGAGGTAATGTATGCTGTCATGAATATAGATATCAGATCCATGTAGCTGGCGTGTCGCTCCAGCTTCTCCAGCCAAACAGACAAAATCCCAAACTGCAGCTTTCCGGCCCAAATGTTCTCTTGAAGCTAGGACAGCCCCAGTGGCATGTTCTCTGCCAAACTGTCTTCAGGGGCTCCAAACTATCAGCTCCTCCTTTAAAAAGGTGGCTGCACACTGCCCAGACAAATGCCGACCAATTCCAACCAACACCAACTGTCGGGTCAGTGTGCGCCAACAGTTGGTGTTGGTTGGAGTTTGTTGGACGGAGTTGTTCGAGTTTGGCATGTCCAGTCGGGTTTGGTGAAGTCATGTTAAGTCGGACCAATATGCGCCTTTTCCCAACAAACCGCAACATTCTGAGAGTGCGTTCCCTTGACAACTTGCCTATACTCACGTACGGAATATCAGTCAGCACAATCTTAGTCCATGCAAAATAAAGCAAAAACTTAAATGAGAAAAAGTAGGCAACAAAAGTCTGTCCTGTCAGCTAATGTCTGGGCAGTGTGCAGCCACCTTTTATCAAGCCACTGACAGGCTCAAATTGTTATTTGGAGTTTCTCCAAGAATACCAGACTTCATTGACAAAAACAGTAATTTCACATTTCAGAATACTAGAGTTGATGGTCTACTTCTACCACGATCTGATCTGGTTTTTATGTCAGTGCATAGAGTCTTTTAGTCAGTGCATAGCAGGTCAGCAGAAGATCAGATTCAGTGGTAGAGTAACTTAAAGCTCCTATGAGGAGATTTTCACTGGTTATGAAACAGACTAAAATTAATTCTGATTACTCTGTATGACCTTCAAAAGTAAACCAGACCATCAGCGACAAGATTGATTATTTCTATACAGCTATTTTTAATGCCTGAAACCTCTGACAGGCGGTAGGTGTCAGACGATGCAATTTACTATAGACTGCCTTAATTTACATTTTCTAGGATTCAAACTTTAAAGTGAGACTGTTAAAAGAAAGCAGGATGAGATGTTTTGTTAAAAAACAGCACTTAAGCATGTCCAGGACAAAATCTGCCAAAGATAAGAGGTAGGGCTTTGTCCACAGGGGGCGCCAAAATCAACACAAATCGAAAGTTCCTCACAGCAGCTTTAAAACAAGACAAAGTGATGGACAAACAAACAGAGAGACAAATAAAGACATAAAAACAATGATACATACTTAACCCAGTGCCTGCCAGGAGGGGAGACTTACCAATTAGGACAAAACATGATATACTCTAAATAAGCTTAAGCATACAGAAACACAGGTTTGGTCCTTTAACTACCTTTTAAATCAGCAGCTATGGGATTATTTTTGGTCTGTATGTTCTTTTCGATTCAGCTTTTTTCTTTATCAGTTTATGTATAAACTGAAACTTGTGGAGGAGCGATGAGTTTGGCTTGGAGTCATGAGCAAATGCACAACAGCACAGAGGTCTGGGTGTTTCTATCAGGTCAGAGCAAAAGCCGATGGGATCGTATGGGTTCACTACACTTATGCGTCTAACATCTCACCTTTTCACACCCAACAATAAACTCACAGGACAGTATGAAAGAAAAAAGAAGAAAGACAAATAAACCAAGGTAAACAAACAAAAATGAAGGCAGCAAAAATCAAAAGACAGATTTTTGAGAGGAGAATTTTAGAGCAGGCAAGGCTGACATGTAACAAGCGACTAGACACGAAACAAACACACTTGAAAATAATGCAGTAAATCACATTTAAGAACAGCAGTCAACATTCAAGCATTCCGTAACAAGCCTGTAAGTGCTTTTGAAAAAGTGCAACCAACTGAACAACTCACCTGCTGTCTGTGTCCAAACCCACAAAGTCCTTCTTCTCAAAGGGCACACAGAGCAGTGGGATCTTATCACCTGACTTGTCTGTGGCTCGGTCAAGCCGCTTAGACTCCAGCACAATAAATATGGACTCTACAAAGTCTTCCACTCTCTTCTCCACATCAGAGCAGTCTTCAAAGCTTGAATAGAAGGCCACATCTGTGCGCTGCTGCTCTGCAATCTCTCCCTGCAGCCCAAACACCAGCAACCTCGAGTCGTACAGCGTGGAGCTGTACACCTCCTTCTGGCCGTGGAAGCGGTCGGCAGTCTGGGGCCACTCCTTGGCTGAACCGCAGGTGGTGATGGAGATGAGGCCCACCACCTTGCGGTGCGTCTGAAAGTCGCCCCACTCGTTGTTTTCAGGCAGGTAGTGGTGGCGGTAGCGGATGTAGAGGAGGCGCTGCGAGTCTCTGATGCTCACCTGGCTCACACTGGCAATGCGTTTGTAGATCTTGAAGAACTGGTCCTCAGGTACGATGCCGACCGGCTGGACCACAACTAGTACTGTCTGGTGGTCCTCGGCACATTGCATGTAATCTGGAACACTCATCTTCACATGTGGCTTTGTGAGACAGAAAAACAAAAACATTTAATAGAGTTGATCATACGCCCCTGTAAAGAGTTTTTCACTGCTAATGAAACAGAAGTTAATTCTGATTACTCTATATGACCTATAGAAGCAAACCAGACAATCAGCAATACAATTAATTAATTAATTTAATGCCTGAAACTGTTGACAGGGGGTAGGTGTCAGACGAAGCAATTAACTGCACGCTGCATTTCTTTACATTTTCCAGTGCAAAAACTTAAAGTGAGTGATACATATGACTGTCCATCATTAGTAACTGCTTTCAATTAAAACCTAGTGAAAATAGCAGAGGTTTAGGTAAGAAAATAACACCTCAGAATTCAGAGACACAAATATACAAGTGTAATAATGAAGTTGCATGTATAAGAAAAGGTGGTCTTAGGAGGATAGTAGAGAAAAGGATGGAAAGCCTACTCCTTGTAAACAGTAAAATTGTTTCTCTAGCTAAAAGCAATGTTACCTTTAAAAATAGCCAAACCAACACCTGCTGCTGTGTTTGCTAGGATAAACCCCTATAGTGACAGCTAAAAGTGGCAGCTGTCAATACTATTACAGTTTTCAAATGTGAAGAACACTGCGTATAAAATAAAACAAAAGCCCTCAAGTCATTAGCTTGTATGTCGCTTATTTTATAGCCTATCAAGATAATTTGCGTATGTTTAACTATTTTGTTATAACAAAACATTTTTGTCAGCTAGCTTAGCTTAGCTAGCTAACCTATGAATTGACTGCATATGATAGTCACACTGTAACACGCTGAGTTAACAACGTCAACAATGTCTACCATAGCTAATTAGGCTTTATTTGTCTTTCATACAATGCCTTTAATATTTAATGTTAACTTACGTTACCTTAGCAGTATCCTGTCAAATGTTACAGCTTCCTTCTTTGGACAGCTATGCAACGGTCAATCAACGGCAAAACTTCCGGTAATCACTTTCAGAATAAAACCCAAAAGTTACGTATATGTATTTGTCTTAGTGTGAGATAATACAACATGGGGATAAAAATAAATTGCGATTGAATTACGGAGTAAAGGTTGTGCACACAAACGCGCGCGCGCGCGGGAGTTGTGTTGAAGTATCAGAGGTATTTTTGACTAGGTCCCAAATGCTTCGATAAGCATTCTACAAGATATGACAATTTTCATCTGTTCCAGGGGGTGTTGTGCTTTTATTTTGAAATCCAAAACCGTCATGCGTCTACTTCTTCTTTGTTAGAGGTAGAAGTCTGTGAACGCAGTTACGCTACATCAGCTCCGTCTACAGGGCAAATTTACTACTGCAACTGAGCAAACTTAATTTAACTAGAACAAAATGTATGAATATTTCATTTTTAATGTACTTCATATTATATTTTTTCATATTAATATCATAATTTTCTTCATTAAAATCAAATAAACTAAGATTTTCTGAACTTTGATAAAGTAAATGATGAATTATGATTCAAATGCCTTGATTGTATGACATGTCATGTCATACATTTAAATTTTTATGATGTAATATTTTATCAGAACACATTATTGATAATAATATCTGGCTACAATTGTTCAGTGAAAATACAAAGCCCACAAGCAGGGAAGATGTTATCCATGTGGTTGTATGGGCAGAACATTCCACTGACTTGCTAATTAAAAAATACCCTCTTGTGGGTGAGCAAATGTGACCACACTACCCTGTAAGATTCCTCTAAAAATAAGAACTATAAAAAGAAAATTGCAAATTTAAATGAAGCTGTATTTTAGACTGGATCTGAGTTTCAAGATATTAGAGTTAATTTAGGCATACTATTTTTCTAGTCAAGTTATATTTGGCCCCACAGATGAATAATAAATCCAAGACAGGTTGATTCAACTCCGTTTTATTTTTTCACCCATAAATCACTTTTCACAATCTTCTTGGAAGACAACAGCATTTATTCCCTATTTTCTTCTTATTTTGGCCAATGGGAATTGGTCCAAAAGCAAAGCAGGTGCTCAGAGAGAGACATGGAATGTCTAAAACATGGTTGATAGTGAATATACATCAATATCAGGCAAACATCTACAACCATTGACTTACAAAACAGTGCACAAACATTGTGTGTGAAGGCTGTCATCCCAAACCGTAACACCACAGTTCTGAAAGCAGAAGGGGGTTGACAGATGTTACAAGTAAAAGTGGGAAACCATGATGTTCTCAATTATAAAAAAGATATGCAACCCAGTACATGAACAGCATATTCAACTAAGATCAATCAATTGAATGAATGCACAAATGTAAAAGCACAAATAAGTTAAGCCTTCATTTTTCCCATGTGGTCAGTTGTTCCTAATAAGACTGAGTCAGGTCAATCTAAACACACCAGCCATGACCTTTATATCTGTGTTCAGAATAAGGCAGGGTTTCCCTGCACGGTCACATTACTGAATCCTCATAATCTGGACAATTACTGGAACTGTAACATAAAATAAACAGAGAAAGGAAAAGATACATGTTTGAAAGATTTAAGATTCAAATGTTTTCCATCTAATCAGCTAATTGCAATTCATATGAAATGCTTTTTTCAATGCTTACTTCTTAAGTGTTTGGTGTATTTTTGTCATTGGTGCCAAGTAAAAAGCTTCCAAGTTATACAGATTATTAGGAATGCAGAAGATAGCAGGAAAGTGCTAATACTCAAGTGGATATCCACCTGCAAAAGCGCATTACAGATATATATTGGCACCAAATGTGACATTAAGAAATGTGTTCATCCTGCTCCATTGGATGCTAAAGTTAAGCAGCTACTACTGAAATGTTACACAACTGATTTCCTTTGAAGGAGTATTCCAACCTTATTAATACATTAGGTCCATTGGTGACTATTATAACACATATATAATGAAGGTGTTTGGTTACAAAATGTGATATATTTTGATATTAAAATATACCCACATAAGGGAATTTAGAAATACTGATCCCCAAAATCTCTACATTTTCCAGAAAAACTAACAAACACTTGGGGCATGATCTCAGTATTACAAAATGTACTGTCAATAATGCAATATTGCCAAAATATCCTTAATAAGTGTCTGACAATATCTTGTAATTCCTTTTTTATTTGCTACAGATTAAACTAACATATCTATGGGCTTTTTTGTTTGTGAGACATTTCCACAATCTAGCTTGAAATGGTACCCTGTTAAGTTTTGATCCCCGTTTTGGTGTAATCCTGCACACATGTAATTCAAAATACTGCTACCAGTAAAGTAGAGATCCAGCATTTGTCAAAAAAAAAAAGAGAGGAAGACTGCAACCTAGCAAACAATGCACGTTTTTAAAGTATTTTGTTTTGTAATTGTCTTAGTTAGGAAAAGTACACACTCACCAAGTTTGATGGAACTGTGTGTTTTGTTGTGAAACACAAAAAAATAAAGATTACCTCTAATGTGTCAAGACAAGTACTAGTTTCTAGCCTTATTAAAGTATTTCGTTTTTATTAATATTTGACTTAAAACATTGAAGTTCCAGTGGAATTGTCGCCCATGGAGGCAGGTTTCAATGATTCAAGAAGCTATTTTAAGTTACAATTTAAGAACCAGTCCTTTTGTCATATATTGTATAAGGTTACCAATGGACCAAAAATCACCAAAAGGTTCCAGGCCAAAAAATGTCCTTTAGCTGCTTATATTCTTAATTAATTAGGTTTAAAGGACATGAAAGTCCTTGCTACTTCTGTGTACATTTGCATCCATGTGAAGTACAAATAGTGTGCAGTCATGTACAACATGGGAACTTGAAGGCTGCAGGAAAAGACGACAAAGTGGTTAAGACTGAGTGATGCTGATGTTGTGTTCAGTCTGCAGAGGATCAGGAAGATTCTGGGTTGAAAGTTGTCATCCTGTGGATTAGTTTAATCTCCAGCGATCATGTGGCTGCGGCCAAGATTAGTCGGCCTAATTACTGCACAATTTAGACACCGCATTAATTCCTAGTGGACCAGTCTGTCAGACAAGGAAGAAGGTCTGAGAGAAATCAAGGAAAAAGCACAAAAAACAAAACAGAGTAAGACTGATTTAGAGTCTAACGGTGCAGCAAGGGGAATGTGTGTCTGCTGATTGGTTTGATACGAGATATTTGGCATTCTTCATTATGGCATTGAAATTGAGTGGACACTGTCAGTGGTGCAGAGAGAGAAAGAGAGAGACTGGATAAAGGCCCTTCTTGAGGGTGCCAGGTGGGTGGATGGGTCGGTGGTTGGGGGAAGATGGAGAATCGCATTCTGCCCTCCTCACGCCATTTTCAGAAATTGCTCCACTGTATCTCCTTCCACCGCCTCAGAAAAATCGTCATAGTTCTATGAAGAGGAAAAAAGAGTGTCAATTAGATAACATTGTCAACATGTGTCAATGTGCCATTTTTTTGTATTTATTTTTGTTTTTATGTTCTGGATGTTGTTTTATATTCTCTTATATATGTATTTTGGATTTGGGGATTTTTGCAATTTGTTTCCTTAATTCATCCTTTCATCTATGTATTTGTCTTGCTAATGTGGGAGATATGCTCTGTCTGTATCTTTAGGTTGCTTGCTTTAGGAATTTATCGTGACCAAGTCCAACATTGACACTCTTTTAGCTCGGATTTGGGTCACTACCATCTCGTCTGCCATGTTCAACGGCTAGTCTATTCCTGTGTCTGTCTGCGGTTTGGTGCTCAGCAGGTAACGTAAGGTGGGCTTTTGGAGGTTTTCCACAGAAAACAGCTCCCCTTTGTTGCAGATATTAGCTCTATTAGAGCGAGAGAATAAGTGGAACCTAACACCAGGAGCACATTGCCCATGACTGTGCATGACACTGACGCTCAGTGTTGTACTTTACTGTTACAGTTACTTGACATACAGTACTGTGCAAAAGTTTTAAGCAGGTGTGAAAAAATGCTGTAAACTAAGAATGCTTTCAAAAATGGAAGTGTTAATAGTTTATTTTCATCAATTAACAAAATGCAGTGAAGGAACAGAAGAGAAATCTAAATCAAATCAATATTTGGTGTGACCACCCTTTCCCTTCAAAACAGCATCAATTCTTCTAGTTACTAGTGCACACAGTTTTTGAAGGAACTCGGCTGGTAGGTTGTTCCAAACATCTTGGAGAACTAACCACAGAACTTCTGTGGATGTAGGCTTCTTCACATCCTTCTGTCTCTTCATGTAATCCCAGACAGACTCAATGATGTTGAGATCAGGGCTCTGTGGGGGCCATACCATCACTTCCAGGACTTCTCGCTCTTCTTTACGCTGAAGATAGTTCTTAATGACTTTGGCTGTATGTTAGGGGTTGTTGTCCTGCTACAGAATACATTTAGGGCCAATCATACGCCTCCCTGATGGTATTGCATGGATAAGTATCTGCCTGCATTTCTCAGCATTGAGGAGACCATTAATCCTGACCAAGTCTCCAACTCCATCTGCAGAAATGCAGCCCTAAACTGTTGCCTGCAGACACTCATTATTTGTCCAGCCCTTCGACGAACAAGCTGCCTTCTGCTACAGCCAATTATTTCAGATTTGACTCATCAGTCCAGAGCACCTGCTGCCATTTTTCTGCACCCCAGTTCCTATGTTTTCGTGCATAGTTGAGTCGTTTGGCCTCGTTTCCATGTCGGAGGTATGGCTTTTTGGCTACAACTCTTCCATGAAGAACACTTCTGGCCAGACTTCTTCGGACAGTAGATGGGTGTTCCTGGGTCCCACTGGTTTCCAGTTCTGAGCTGATGGCACTTCTGGACATCTTCCGATAATGAAGGGAAAAAAGCTTGATGTGTTTTTCATCTGCTGCACTAAGGTTCCTTGGCCGACCACTGCGTCTACGATCATCAACGCTGCCCGTGTCTTTGTGCATCTTCAAAAGAGCTTGAACAGCACATCTTGAAACCCCAGTCTGCTTTGAAATCTTTGTCTGGGAGAGACCTTGCTGATGCAGTATAACTACCTTGTGTCTTGTTGCTGTGCTCAGTCTTGCCATGGTGTATGACCTGTGACATGAAACTGTCTTCCACAACCTCACCTTGGTAGCAGAGTTTGGCTGTTCCTCACCCAGTTTTAAGCCTCCTACACAGCTGTTTCTGTTTCAGTTAATGACTGTGTTTCAACCTGCATGTGAAATTGATGATCATTAGCACCTGTTTGGTATAATTGGTTGATCATACACCTGACTATAATCCTACAAAATCCCTGACTTTGCGCAAGTGTTCCTATAAGAATTGATGCTGGTTTGAAAGCAAAGGGTAGCAACACCAAATATTGATTTGATTTAGATTTTTCTTTTGTTCGCTCACTTATCATTTTGTAAATTGATAAAAAATAAACAATTATTATTTATATTTTTGAAAGCATTCTTAGTTCACGGCATTTTTTCAAGCAAAAGCAACACTACGCAAGAATACGTATTTATTTGGGCTTTCTGTCAAATAAGTTTCAGATTGCAATTCACTTTCTCACCACCAACTTAAAATCAAGTTTGAGATGAAGACATCTGGTCTCTTGTTTAGTTAATCTATTTTTCTTTTCTTCTATTCCTCTGTCAATGTCCTCTTTTCTCTCTTCAGCTCTGCCACTATGTCAGGACTTAGAGCTAAGATGGGTAAAGGGGGATGTGTAATGTATCCGTTCAACCAAAGTTATCTCAGAGGAAGACCAGGTGTTCAGAGCACAGAGAGGGAATAAAAGCGGCGTCAATCTAAGAGGCGTTAGTAAGGGTGTAATGGTTCCTTTAACTAAAACTGAATCTATGATACAATCACAGTCTCGAGTCACAGTTCCGTTTTCTGTGTTGCGGCAGAGCAGAGTTTATTTTTGGTAGTTCTTCTTTCCCACCAACAATATGTCAAAACATGAATGTCTTCACTGATACAGCAACACTTGTGGCCTGTGAGGCACAGCTAAATGTTTAAAGTATTGCCCTGTGTACCAGTGACCCCCAAAACTAAAGAGCATACTAAACCTCATGTACTCTCCTACAAGTTGTATTTACCCTGATTCCAATCATTCTGTGATGATAAATCTATGTATAATTTATAATGTAGCTAGGTGGATAAAGCGCTTTAACCACAAAAAGGTTATTATTTTTACACAGCTAACTTGTATGCCAATAATATACAGTACAATACATTTCTTTAAAACTACTTTAAGATACAAGATTTCTCAAAACAATAATTTGGCTAATGTGCGTGCACTCCTCACCCCACAGTACTGGTCTTCATTGAAAAGCAGGGGTGGGACAGCCTTGGGGTCTCCTGCTTTATTTCTCATTTCATCACGAAGCTCCCCGCTTAGAGAGATGTCGATGAGCTCGTACTGGATGCTTTTACTCTCAAGGATTCGCATCACTTCAGACTGTTGAGACTTCACCTGAAAAACAGCAGCACCTGTTAGAAATACACTCAACTTCAGCATACACAGCAGAGACGAACCCTGAGCAGATTTATCATCACAGCTAGACTACAAAGGCTGACTGGCATCATGCTGTTACAGTTTTGGTCAGTGTGATGAAAAATCATAAACGCATAAACAGACGGAGGGAATCACACAACTATTACAGAGTGTTAAAATAAACCTTTAAGTATTTCTCCTCAGGGGAAGGGATATATAGATATTCTTCAAGGCACAGTGCTGGGAAAGAAAAAATAAACTGTGATTAAGTCCTTCCTGAGGCTTTAGCTTTAAAAAGCAGAAGCCTTATCTTGCTCCTGGATGATGATTAATAGACCTGTTTAACCCTATGCTATCTTTTTTTAACGACTGAGGAAGTTGGGAGGGGGTGTCTGCAGAAGTGTGACCACACCTTAGCACAGTGCTAACTGGAAATACACAAACTGACATTGAGTTAGTCATACACAGCTGTTGTAAGGCCAGAGTCAGAGTGTCATGTCCTTGAACTGAAAAGCAGAACTTCTTTTACTTGTCTTCCATAATTTTAAAAGCAGATTTAGCAGTAAAAAGCTACTTTTAGTTGTGTGGGGAACACACACATAAAGTGTTTACTAAGTAATTACAGAACAATTTATAAGATTCATTACGACAGCATAAAAGTCTTAAGTTTAATTCATATTTCAGTGGTTGAATTGTTTCTCTTGCACATTTTAATTTTGAAACATGAAAGATGGTCTTGCCATGGTCTTAATAAACTAAATTATATCACATAAACATCAATTTATGAATTTGAATATTTTGGTAGAAATTGTTCATTATCTTATTTAACTTTAACTTTTTTTTTACTAGACTATATAGAAAAGACTAGAGAGAACTGCTTTCACATCATAAAATTAAAGGAGGAAAGAATAATATGACCATGCAGCAGGTGGGTGTCAGTGGCATACAATAGGAGGTTGCCAAGCAGCATTAATGCATATGAGAGGGTTACAAGCTATTGCAGAGCCCAGAACTTTCCATTAGATGAATTCCTCATACATAATAGGTACCAGATGTTTCATCCAGTGCTTTTGCCATACAGCATCTTCATCAACTGCTGCAAAAGTTGTTTAACAATGTCAGTTGATCGATGTCTGCAGGCAGTCTTGATTTACCTGTTCAACTTGAGTCATCCTGATATATCCTATCGAAATATCTAAAATAACGTCATTACAAAGTCAAAGTTGTTTTACAGAACGTAGTTTATCAGTTAACACTTACACATACAGAATAAAAATAAGTTTGTTTTCCTGTATTAACAGGTCTGCTGGTATAAGGCTATAATATGGAGATAAATAGTAAGTATATGAAGATATAACAGTAACAGTAGCCTATATAGCGATAAATAGGCCTATACAAACTTAAAAAGTATAAAGACCCAGGAGCAGATTCAGGTCTGTGTTGTATTGTGGTCTGTCACCTGCATCCATAGCCTACTGCTTTCTTCCTGAGAGATGTATGGATCTCCGTTTACACTTATAACATAATCATTCCTTTTAAGCAGTATTACTATATCAGCATACTTAATGCCTAGTTCAAATTAAAATGCAATAAGTTGATCCATGCTGGTGCATTGAGTTGGGAGCAGCGGTAATAGATATATTGCTCAGAGGAGAGGGAGAAGAAGAAGAAGAAGAAGATTATTGCGAGGTAACGCAAAAGTATCCCTCAAAAAAAACTCTCGCCATGACCCCTCGGGAGCTCCGTAGTATTCGGAACATACAGAATGAGTAGCAAGTGTCTTCAATTAGGAAAGATTAAATTCCTTTAAGAAGAGTGTCGTTTAATGCATTTGATAAATGCGGAACTCGTCAATGCATAGTCTACTACTTGCACAAGGTCTTAACAATATAAGTAATATTTGCCATAAGCAAGGCAGCCTAAATGACCGGGTTTTTACGTGACATTTGGTGTACACTGTTCATACAGGAAACGGAAACATATGGTCGCTACACTTTGCTATTCTGTCCAGGCTTGCGTCCCAAAACTACATCATGACAGTGTTACTGTTTCTGATTAAAAATACGACATACATTTTGAGGAGAAATTTAAGCAAAAACAAGATTGCTAAAAACATGCTAAAAATTATTTTTTTAAAAGGAACACCTTCAATATTAAGGAAGTACCGTTTAGGTGGAATCATACACCTTGGATTGTCTCTGCAAGTCCTTTCTCTTTTGCTACATTTAATGTCACGATTGATAACGTTCATCTTCATTTAGCTAACAACCTGATAATGCTGACGTTACAATAATGATTAAAGAGGAGCTGGTTAGCACAGGCCCGCTGCACCGTTAGTCAGGAGGAAGCTATTACAGATAGGGTGCTGGGTGTGTCTGTTGATCTGAGCATAGTTAGCTGCCACCACTGGTGCAGAAAACAAAAACCTAACGAAATGCTCTTTCCAAAACAGCCACTTGACTCACCGTCCGTGAGGCAGTGACGGTCGTATAGTACAGTTTGATCCCCATTGCTGCAGGTCCTTCCGCTCCCTTTGTGTATCTGCTCGCGAGTACTTGCTTTCTTTCGCCTACGTCAAGCTCAGCAGTCAATGAGAAGGTAAGGAAGTGTGGTGACGTTCCTTTCAAAATAAAAGACATGAATTGTCAAGGGAAAAAAATAGCTCGTAACTTCTGATTTGACAAAAAGTTACATAGGTACACTCAATATGTGTTGAAAGAAGGAAACCATGCCCGGGGGGAATAAACGAGGAATCTACAAAACTATTGACCTAGAAAAAAAAATTTGGTTGGTTGATTTTTCCTAATAAACTGTCTAGGAAAAGATTCCAGTGTAAGACAGGCTTTACATAAAATGCATTTTTTGCAGAACAAGGATGAAATTCTTATATCCTCCTCTTCAAGAGGACCTATGTTTTATGCCCTCATGTCAGTTGACATACTTAATAAAATGTGTGAGTTTTAATGTTTAAACCATAACTGGGAGGAAAATAAGTAGCAAAGAGATGTAGAGGTCAAATTAGTCCATTAGCCGATCACAAGAAATTGCTTTGCAACTCTTTTATATATATTCGATCTCACTTTTCTATATAATGTATTGTGTAAGTTATTTTTTTTATTGCCCAGTTTCAACATTTAGATTTAGAGATTAGGTTTGGGTTTAGTCTTTGATCAGGCAAACATGCATTTTGAAGACATCCCACTGAACTTAAGGAACTAGCGACACTACATTTTTCTGACATTTAATAGATGAAACAAAAGTGAGAAATGAGAAAAGTTGCATGAGTTGTAGCCCTACAGAGCCACATTTCGACATCATCTTATGGTCTAGCTTTTACCTATGGATATCCATCCATCCATCCATTATCTATACCACTTATCCTGTTTAGGGTCGCGGGGCAAGAGGCGGGGTTACACCTGGACTGATTGCAAGTCAATCACAAGGCTCCTTTAGATATCCTCTTTTGATAGTATTAATAAATGTTTAATATTAGAAACAACAGGAAATGATTTGTTGTGTTCTGGTTAACTTGACTCTAATGTCCCTTCATACTGAGAACCACTACAGGCTGCTGTGTTTAAAGAGATAGTGCAGGACTTTTTTCACATTGTCATTTTGCTCTTTTGAATTATATTCCATTTCCCCTGTTTCAGTTGCACATGTAATGCCTCTCACCTTTCATCCCCTCCATCCTTCAGCTCGTACTTTCTGTTTGTTTATCCTCTTTACTTTGTTTTTCTTAGACCCATGTCTCTTATATGTATCTATCTTACCTCAGTGTAGTCCTTGCATGCAGCCACAGTTGTCTGTAAAGTTAAGCATGAGTGTGTACACATGTGTGGGTTCACATTTCAACATCAAGCTTTTTCATAGGTACACATACAGTATAAAAGCTTCATTTCATCTGCCAATTAAACACTGCATTTGCACAAAGAGCATTTAATACATGTTAAATGTGATATGGTTTACTGATTCAGTGCTGTAGATTTTTTTGACTCATGGTTTACAGTAATTTTGGATATTTTGAACATTTAACCATTAATTCAAATTGCAAAGATGACATCTTCATTTAAGTTACAGACATATTATTTCTGACACCCAAACCTGTTGCTTTGTTGACAGCACGTCCGAAACTGTGATCTCACAAAGTAAACATGTCTAATTCAGCCATTGTTTATCCATCTTCTCTCTGTACAGAGCCTATTGTCACAGTGAAGTAAATATTGGAAGGTGTACTCACAGATCCAGGCTGACATTATCTTTCTGCTGCTGTTTATGGCCCTGATCATCATGTTTTTTATACTTTTTCATACTTTTTGTCTGCAAAACTCAGTGTCCAACTTATCAGTCAAGATCATTAACTTTAGCTATATGAGAAGTTGACATAGCCTCTTGGTTTGGTCAATGCAGTAATGCCTTAAATCATGCCTTAAAATTCTTTCTCATGTCCAGCAGGGGGCGACTCCACTGGCTGCAAAAAGACGTCAAATGCTATGTTTTTCACTAGGCAATGATCCTACTTCTAGCTTCATTTATGACCTCAGCTAACATATCAATCTATATAACCTTACATATAATGTAAAGCAATGCATATACTGTCTCACGTCCAAATATGGTCATTTTTTGGCAAAAACAACAAAACATGGTGACAAACTTATGGCTTTAAAATGTTAGTCCACAAACCAATCGATGGAATTATGGTGGAAATGGTAAATGGACTGCACATAGTGTTTTTCTAATCTTCCAACCACTGAAAGTGCTTTTACACTATATGTCACAATCACCCTTTCACACACACACTGACACACTCATGGCAGAGGCTGCTATGCAAAGTGCCTATCTCCAGTAACCGATAGTTGTGCCTTGAGGAGCAATTTGGGGTTCAGTGTCTTGCCCAAGGACACTTCGATATGTAGACTGCAGTAGCGGGGGATCAAACCGCCAACTTTTAGACTGAAAGACGACCGACTCTAACACTGAGCCACAACTGCCTCCAAAGTAAGGACAGTAAGTCTATTTCTACTAAAGATATGTAGAACACTTAAATATATGAGGCAAAGGGGAGTGTCTTGTCCACAAGAAATGCCAGATATGTGTTTGAAAGCTCATTATTTTCAGAAACCTATCATTTCTACCAGCAGCTGCATTGTGTTCTGTTGTAGGTACACTCCCCCTTTCCTTTCATTCATGCATAGACTACAGTATATAATTGTTCTAGCATGTACCTGTGACTGGATTTTGCAGACTGTTACCTTTTCTGGCATACTAAGCTTTTTTTCTGGATTTGGGATTATAACTAAAAAACTGAGGATATTTTGCAGCTGTGTGATTAGACAGTGTCTGTAGTGGTCTGTAGTAGTCGCAGCAGCTGAGGACCGTGTTGTTGATGATGATTAACAAAAAAAACGCAACTTGCACTGCCTGTCAGCACCAGTGTCCGATCGCACATTGAAGCTGTTTGTTGGCACTTACTGACTTTGTTCCCTCCTGTCTTGATCGTTGCTTGTGTTTAATTAACTCTCAGATGAACGTCGCTTTGGACAAAAGCGTCTGCTAAATGAAACATTGTAAGCATTAGGGCCTATTTTGACCAAAAGTGATGACTACGGCCTACAGGACCTTTCTAACCATGGGCTTCTACTCGAGCATGCTGTCTGCAGACAAACACCTCTGGAGAATGAGTCCACTGGGGGAACAGGAAGCCTTTATTCTTCCTACAAGATTAAGTATTCCAGGCCAGCAGACACATCACTCAGCAGCACCACACACAGCGAGCCTTGCAGTGCACGTGGCCAGACATATAACAGTGGAGGAGCAGTCTTCACTATTATGTACCTTAACATCCACAGATGTAACATTTCTAAAAATAGTTTTGATGCTCCAATTCTGTCTCTTGTTGTATTGTTCTGTTTATTTCTCTGTCGCCTCCTGCTGATTCTGTCACTCCAAGGTGCGGGGAAACAAGACAGTCGTGCATAACATCTGTGAGGCTGTACTTAAGCACAGCGGTGCTTCAAATCCAATGACAGCATGCTAAAATGCTCAGAAAGTGTGATGTTTATCATGTTTACATTTGCTGATTAGCACTTAACAGGAAGTACAGCTGAGGCCGATGGGATGACATTAGTTTTGCAGATATTTTGTCATTAAGCATTAAACAAATAAAGGACTCTGTCACTCACTGACCAGAGGCAAATTTGGGGCCTTTTGTGAGTGTCTGTGGCCCAAGTTTTTGCGGCATGCCCCAGGTTGTGGCTGCTAGTCTGCCTATGTCTGTGGCTTGTTGAGCGATTAAGCATGTTCATATTCAATCACACTCTTTCTGAACATTAGACCAAAAAGCAACATAGCCTGGATTGTTATTTTCCAGATTCCTCAAATTGCAAAAGGCTATGACAGTTTGTGTCAGAGGACATTCTTCTCAGTCATTGACAGATCAGCTGTGTATTGTTGCTTGCTATAATGCTGTGAGTATATGGAGCCCCATTAGGTTTAACGAGCAGTGATGAAATTTAATTTGGGACTTATCACATGGGAAGCAGGCCGGCCCCTTCCATTGTGAGTCAGACAGGAGGAATGTGGGAGACAGTCCAACAGTGCCATAATTCAGCTGATTCAGGGTTTTAAGTGAGTAACTGAGCCGTGCAGTATGGACCAGTACAAACCAACACACAGTAAGACTGGAGCCAGACTGCAGAGCCAGCCAGCAGGGTCGATATATCCGACACCTACAACAATACTATCTCCGAGGTTTGCACCAGGGGAAGTAGAAAATCAACTCTGCTCATGACACAAGAAAATAAACCAGGTTTTCCTGCTAATGTGTTTGTCTCAAAGAAATGTACCCTCATCAACACTTGGGGTCAGCACAAAGGTATTATTCAGCAGGCATAATCCTAACCCTGACAAAGCAGAATAGGGATACGAGTAGGAAAGTATTTAATGCCAGGAAAAGTTCACATGATTCCAGGAACATTTCACTAGCGCAAGGATGCATGAAACATAGTAAGGATGCATGAAACTTCTATAATGCCCAATAAAAAAATTGGCTTTTGCAACAGCAAATGCTTACCTAAGGTGAATATTAGGATAAGTAGAATTAAAACTGGAACAGAAGGTAACTAGAATTACTGCCTCGTGATTGTGTGCCTCCGCCTATGATACAAGTTGCAGTTTATCTCCATTATTTCTTTACACAAATTGACAGTGTAACTGTGTTCAGGACAGGGAAAAATGTGTATGCTGAAAATATTTGAACAGGACAAGAAGGCCTACATTAAAAAAGGAGGTTGCACCACCATCATTTACAGGCTGGACACTATACCAGAGAATGTCACTCGCTCCAATAGGTACGCTAAGAGTACAGTGAGGGGACATTATCCACTAAAAGATCACAGAGGGCGTTGTTCTCTTGGACAGATTATACAATTAAAATAACCAGATGTAATAAAAGTTTCTTCAGACGCAGTTGTGATGGCGACAAACTTGAAGACAAAGTGACCTTTGACCACCAAATTATAATCTGTACAATCTTGATGTTGAAAGTCAGTTATTCTCCTGAGATATCCCATTCACAAGAACGGGACAGAAAGAGCGGCATTTAAAGTCTTTTTCAAAGGCATGATGATGTTACAGAGAAGTTGACCTTTGACCTTTTGGGCTGACCTTTGACCTTTCGGGTTGAAAATGACATCACTTCTTGATCATATCCTATTAGACATTTGGATATAATTGTGTCAGAAAAAGAGAATGAAGTTTTTAGTCATGGCTAATATCAATTTATGAGAGGCCGCAGTGACCTTGACCTGTGACCTTTGATCACCAAATTCTAACCAGTTATTTTTTCAACATCCATGTAGACTTTTGTGCCAATTTATTTATTAATTTTTTTTGTCTTATTTATTTAGGTTTTATTCAATTTATCAGCAACTACAAAAATACACATATAGATGACACAAGGATTCACAATCCATAGAAAAGGGGAAAAAAACAACTCCCCTGGAATGAAAAATAAATAAAATAACTTCCAAAAGGCAGCCACAAACATATATTAAAAAATATATATATATCAAAAATAAAGGCACTCCAGCATCCCAATAGTCAACATTTGCATCTGCACACACAAGTACACACACAGCAACAGTATGTACACACACATACCAGTCCTGTCCGCCAGTATTCTATCCACTCTTAAAGGTGTAGTTTAGGCCATTCTTTCCATATTTGGCTAGTTTGTGCCAGTTCAAATATATTTCCCTTCAGGCTTTACAACAATTTGATGGAAAGATGGACAAACTTTAAACATGGTGCTCCACATCACGGCTGTTGCTGTCACAGAGGCATATAGAGGTGAAATAAGTATAAATCAGTGCATTGAAATATAATGAGTACGAAGTAGAAGTCAAGAACTGGTCATTTTTTAAATATAATGTTGAAATGAATAGATCATAATAAAACAGACTGAGACACTGATACTCGAACAGTGTGTGGTCCAGACTGCATACTGTAAATCCAACCTGAGACAACACTTGTGACATCACCAGGGGGCTTTGATTTCATACCTGGGAAAGCTCCCTTCAAAGCCACAGGAGATATCAAATCTATTTTCAAAGGCTCAGTAGCACTCTGCAAAAGCTGTAAAAATATGAGACTGATATGTTTAGGGTGGACTTACCTTTCATGTAGCTTTGTTAGCTACACTTTCATGGTATTAAGTCCTATTGGTCAGATGTAGAGGGAAGGTAAAGGAGGCTTAAAACCATGTGGGGCTTGGATACTTACAGTTGAGATTAAGAACCAGTAGCTCATATTTTTGGTGTATAACAAACCAATGACTGTAACAAATAATGTAAACGGACAGCAAACCTGCTGTTTGTCATCTCTGTGAAGGATTTGACCAAAAGTCTCTGAAGGTCTTTGTTAAGGTCCTTTAAATAGTGCGAACTGCATTCATGAGCACTTAGGGGCAGCAGGTATTCTGCTCTGGGTCAAAAAAACAAATTACATGTTAGACTTCTCATATATTCCCGAGTTGTTGTCATTGAGGCATTGTTACTTACAGAGCTCCAAGAAAGCAATGATGGATTTTCTTTCTCAAAGTTTTTTTTTTCGCATTTTCTAGAAATACTTAAGTTTTGCTTTCTCACTGATACAGAGATAATAGCTGAGCTACAGCACCCTGAGCGGCACGTGAGTAAGAAAAGAAATCCTTGTGATCCATTTTTAAATGCAGATCTAAATTGTTTTTACTCCAGGTTTGGTAAAAAAGGGTTTTGGCAGCAGAATCATTTGAGATCCCTTATTTTCAATCTTTACGCTTGGAAAAAAAAGTGCATTCATTAGGATCATTTTTCTAATTAAAACTGTTTAAGAATAGTTTTGGCAGGTGATTTTCCATCCATCCATAATCTATACCACTTATCCTGTTCAGAGTCGTGGGGGGCTGGAGCCTATCCCAGCTGTCATTAGGGCAAAAGGCGGGGTACACCCTGGACTGGTCGCCAGTCAATCAACAAACTTTCGCACTCACACCCACAACTACGGGCAATTTAGAGTCACCAGTGATTGACAATGAACCTAATAACAGTCTTTGGACTGTGGCAGGAAGCCGGAGACCCCTGAGACAACCCACGCATGCACGGGGAGAACATGCAAACTCCACACAGAAAGGCCCACTTTGGTTTCCAAACCGGGGGAAAGAACTAAACTGGAAGCATTGATGTTTTCGTCTGAGCTCTAGCAACACACTGTATATTGTTATCTAACATGTCTTTAGCATGTCTTTCTGTGGCTATAAATGTGTTTCAATTGGTATAACTCAAGAAATAGAAATACAATTTTGAAAAAATAATAAAATATTTTAAAAAACAACTTTTTTTTTCCAACTTGCAAAACATTTTTTCCTCCTGTTTCATGCATTAAAAAAATAAAGAACAAAGAAACATTAATGCTGGCCATTATCCCCCCACCCTTTTCTTAAGTCATAAACCCAGAAGAGACTCACTTTCCTCTTTGGGCTTCCGTATCAAGCTGTAGTTTTACATGCTTTTTGGGGAGGGATACCATACATTATTATGTACTGTCACTAGGTGTCACCACAGTCAGATTAGACAACCCTCAGTTGTGGCTTGTGAAGGCACATTACTTTACTAGTGCAGCTAGATAGATAAGCGACAGGGCTACTTAGCCTAGCACGCTCCCCACTGGCCTACCAACTGTGACTGATACACACTGTAGCTGTGGTGGTAACTGTGGTAGCAATTTGTGATGGTGAGATCAATAAAGTTCTCTGAGAAACAAAGTTGTCTTTTGATGTCTTTTATTGCAGAATAATAGAAGATGAGTATAAGCAGTTCACAACTCGGGCGTGGGTCAGACCAGTACTACACAGAACACAGCTGTCGAGCTGACCGACACAGAATCTGAATTTAAAATGTATGTTACATAAAGAACTCCCTCTCACAGAGACAAAGCAAGGTGTTATTGTTCTGACTTGAGGCGCCTGAATATCTAGAGTCTCCCTTGCCACGGAGCTCTTCGCCCCAGACAAGGCATATATCTCTCCTAGACAGAGGAGCAACAGTAAATCATGCACAAGACCCTGGAGAGGAACAAACACTATTTAAAATGATCATATGCATGTGTCATTACAATAACCTTAGCTGATTAGATGATTATTGACTTTATAATATTAAAGAAGTTGAAACATATGATCAAACAGGTAAACATTCCTTCACAGTAACAGACCTGCGATGATAGAGCTTTGGCTGTTGCTTTCACTGTGATTATTGCTGTAACCATGGCTTTGGTTATTAGGATTGGCTGTGGTGTGTGGATGACACATCTGTCTCAGGCTTCATAATGGCTTCACAATGCTCTCTTTGCTAATGTTCATTGGAGCAGTGAAGAGAAGTGCAGTACATGTTCTGTAGCCATATCCATTGCATTATGGGTCAAAAATCTAGAAAGTAAAGTGTCAAATAACTTTTTGCTTTGTCTTTTGTTCAGGTTTTTTATTATATAGTTTGAGTCCTTGGATAACCATAACTTTCGTTCATCCTCCTTGATCTGATCCTCCGTGTTGCCAGCGTCTCCTCCCTCCACAAAGTGTGTTGGCTTCTTGTTCTTACCACCACGGGGTGACGACACCTTGGAGGGCCACAGGAAGTTATTGGCGGGCTTGAAGTTCTTTCCAACTGTGTTAATCTCGTGGATGAGGTCCGTCTCCACCAGAGCGTTGTCTGTTTCCTCATCCTGCCATGAACACGTTTGTAGATGCGCTCACGCACTGACATCAGGTTGGGGTATCCCAAAGCGATGTAAGGCTCAGCAATCCTAAGCATGTTGATTGAAGCCTTGTTCAGTTTGGCGAACACACCATTGAAGATGGAGACAGAGGCAGAGCTTTGCAGACCTTGGGGCTGACATCATTGATACCCCTGATCCTGATGATAAAAGCCAGTATGGGCTCAGCTGGAACAAAGTAGTTTCCCACTTTGTGGATTTCACGCCTGTACCTCTTGAAGATCAGTTTTCTGGTCACTTTTGGGGGCCTCTTTCTCAGCCAGCATCTTCTTCATGCGCATGGCCTTCATGGTGGCAAAGGCCTTTTTCAGGGACCGCTGGAAGCTTTTCTTCTGCGTCCGCCATTTTTTGTCTTTTTACTGTCTTATAAATGCAATTCAAATAGTTTCTTAATGTTGTTTTTAAAGTATGTAAAGTACTTTGAATTACTTTGTGTCTGAAAGGTGCTGTAAAAATGAATTGCTTTTCAGGTGCTATGGAGGAAAAACAGGACACAGTTCAGCACTGAATACTACATTTGGCAAGTAACAGCTCGATGCAATTTGGACTTTAATTCTGAAATGGAAAAAAACTATCTGTTGCATAATAACCTATTTGATAGTCTCAACAACCCAGTAGTGAACCTTTGTTGCTGCAATGTTGGCCCCCTGCTTTTTGTACTGCTGCAGACCAGCAGCCACCTTCAGACCGGCTTTAGCCCTGAGTGAAAAAACGCAGCCCCTTATTCATTTGAATGAGGAAAGTCGGATGACGCACTGAGGGTGCCAACGAGCAGAGCAGGCAACTCTGGGAAACGGACCATCGGACAAGTTGAACCCAGCTCAGTTTTACAACAGACTGCAACACAATGTCATCAGGTCAAGGCCCTGCTTTTACTGATAAGCAAATAGAATATCGGTTTCCTCCATTGTGACAGGTTATTGGTAAGATGTAGAATGAAAGCAAATATTTTACTTACTCTTCAAGTTTTAATTTTTCTCATTACTGAGAGACGTTTCCCTTACATATAGTCCTCAGTCTTATCCTGCAGGTCCATGTTTTTAATTGCTGACTCAGTACAAAAAGGCACAGATTTTCTTTGTGCTAGTTTCCACTCTGAGCTTACAAATTACTAAAACATATGCACAGCGCCGCAGTGTCAAGTGTATCCATACAGTATGTAAATAACAGCTGAGGCCCTGCCAGGAGGAACACTGTTTAACAGGTAACTATGGAGACCAATTAACCACTGAGAGACATCCATCCAGAAAGAGCCATCAGATTTGGCATGCTGTCCGTTGACATCAAACGATTGTCATTGTACAGAAGCATTTTTCAACCCTTCCCATATAAAAGTGTATTAACACATTTATCCTCAAAAGCAGTATGACTTCAATTTTTTTTCTTGTAGTTTATTCTACAATTGTTGCAATAATGCCATTCATGTTTATGAAATTAATCAATAAAATGAATACAATTTCTCAATCTGAGGCACTTGAGTCTCACCAAAAATGTTCAGTCTAGGAAACAGGAGCTTCTGTGGCTTTGCTGGCAGTAAAACGGGAAATAATAAAAGATCTATACAGCAGATGAACTGGGGAAATCACAAGCAGGAGGCCATTGGCTGTTGTTCATTATTTTGGCAATGGCAAGAAAAAAATGACCGTTGTGTAATGTCTGCCCGATAGGTCTGTGTCCTGCCCCTCCCCCGTCGTGTGCTCACCTGCTCCTGATTGTGCTCTCCCCAGCTGTGTCTCATCACCCTCATTACCTCATGTATTTTACCCCGTCTTCCCCTGTCTCGTTGCCAGTTCGTTTGTACCCTTGTGTCTGACTGCTTTTTGTGTACCGAACCTCGTCTGGCATTAAACCATTCTGAAATCCGTCCACTGGTTTTGAGTTTGCTGTTGAGTCCTTCCTTTTGGTCCCTGGTTCATGACAAGTTGAGATGATCCATGCACATTAAAAGTCATAAATCTGCAGTTATATAACAATACATCAAAAGACACAATAATGGAGTTTCAGTGAAAACAATCGGAGGCAGAATCATGTTAGATCAGACGATACAAGTGAGGTTTACTGATAATTGAGAGTACAGTTCCTAACCTACACTACATTCTAGTGTCCCAGAGGTAGGCTACATGCATATGGTACTGTATTTTAAAGATATGAAGATATCATGGAGAGCACATTGTTCCTTCGGCAATACACAGAGGTCAACATGCTCCTGATAATGCAGCTGGTGAAATTTAGCTAACTGGGAGAGTCAATGACTTCCCATTGTCCCATAACACATAAAATAAAATAAAATAACAACAACCCAATTCTATGCATCCATGTGGATGATCACGTTAATTTTCAGACACATTGGATATTTTTCATGCTGCTAATACTAAGAATTAGTAACAAGAGAATTTGTCACAGTGACTAGAAAAAGGTCAAATGAGAAACATATTCAATTAAATATTTCTTCCTCCAAACCGAGAGATGTCTGTTTACCTCCATTACACTGTCTTTACAACTTATCAAGCAGTAGGCATTGATATCTCCCAATGACACACACTATCATGGTACCCTTTTTCTTAAATAAGTACACTTAAGTAACACCGTCAATTGCTTTTCCCTTCTGACACAAAAGGCACAATCAGGATTTCCAGTAAGACACAATACAGTGATTGCTGACATCATAACAGACATAATACAAATAGGTCTATACATATACACTGCATGTCTAAAATAAGACATATCCATGTAAGTAAGTTGTGATTACATTTAAGATCCCTCATAAAACACTATCCAGCTTCTCATATACAGTCTACAGGCAGTGCATTCAATAAAAACAGTAAAAAAAATACATTTTCAAGAATATACTCAGCACAAACTTTGTGCTAAATTTAACATTAAATGTGCAAACAATCGGCACTCAAGGCACAAAAACAAAGGCCTCACATGTTGTTAAATTGTCATTTCTCTGTAAAATGGTAGATTTAAAAAAAAAAATGTTACCATATAAAAGTGCCTGAACCTTAGATATGCAATAATATAATATATAAATTAATATTCGCATAATTTAGGTGCTATTACAAATATTTTTCCAGTAAAATATGATCAAAGACTGCAACAACCTTATAATTTAACAAATCCAAATGCACGTCATCTCTTCTTACCAGTAACAGCAGTTATCTTAAAAATGGGCATATATCCCAGCTAGAATTTTTTTGTTCTAAGAACGTTCTGAGAATGTTACGTGCGATGTTCTGGTAATGTTTTGAGCGGTAAGTTTTTATTTGGTTCCCAGAATGTTCCTTTTAATTGTCGGAGAACGTTCTCTGAAAACATTCTCAGAAAGTTGCAGTGAGAATATTCAAATCACATTTCAGGAACGTTTTATAAATAACATTCTGATAGTTCAGGCCGTACTAACATCCTGAAAAGATCCTCAGAACGCTGCAGTGAGCATGTTCTACCTTTGTTTTTATGTAACATTGAGCAAATGTTTCATAAAACGTTCTGACATCCCAGGCCTCAATAACATCCTGAAAATATCTTCACAATGTTTCAGTTAAAACGTTTTGTCTTTAATGTTACAAGAACTTCAGCTGAAATGATAAACATCCTTAAAACGTTCTTTGAATATTAGATTTAAAGGTTTTCTTTCAAACGTAATTAAAACTTGTCGGTAATGTTAGCCGTTCCCTGCTAGCTGGGTATACTGTAGGCAGTGATAAGTATGTTGGGAGAATCACATTTGTTCACTTTCTGAAAAAGCACCAGCCTCTGCTGACGCATAAAAAATGTTGAAAATCCAAATACAGTACCAAAATATCTTTAATATTACTCTGTTTTCCTTTTATAATGTGCCACTTGCCGTTATTAAATGTTTAAATTTAAATAACAGTAAACAGGCCTGGAGCAACTAGATCCCTTTCTATCAAAGCAGAAAGTGTGCAAGGAAAGGCACATGAATGCATTTGCACACAGTTCCTACAACATGCAATCTATTATTTTGACTTGGCTTTAAAGTCGAGCATTTGTTTAACCTTCCTCATCATGAAGGCAGCAATCAGCACACAGACAACCACAGTGAGCACATACAGTCCCACAAAGACAGCAGCGTCCCCGCTCCCGTGCAGACTCGAGTACAGTTCCCTACGGCCCAGGAAGTCCAGGTGGGAGGCGTGGATCTGACACAGGGTGCAGCACGATAGAAAAACGTGGAATATCTGATGGCTCTGTCCCAGAAAATCACACCGTCCAGGGAAGCAGTACTCCAGCACGGGGAAGGTGAAGAAGAAGGCGCAGCTGAGAAAGAAAGCCACCTGGCCGAAGTGATAGATAATGGCTGGGTCGTTGCTTGCTGTTGACCAGGATATGAGTCGTTTAGCCACAGGACTGCTGTCCCAGGTATAGGCGAGGGCAGAGGGCACCACCTGGCACACCTTACGCACCCAGGTCGGGAGGCGGTGGTTGCAGTATTTGCCATAGCAGCATCCCAGGCAGGACAGACAACTGAGAACAGTGGCAGCAGGCATGAAGATCCCATTCACGTATGTGTGTAAGCTCTCATCCACAGCGTAATAAAAGTGGACTATAGCACTGCCGTACTGATACTGGGCCACCCCAACATAATCCAGATAGAAGAAGATATAGTGGCACAGCTCAGATTTGCCACCCAGTAGATGAGCTAATGCACTGAATGCAGAGTAGATCAAGGAGGACACGATGAGGATCAGCAGAGGCCATGAATGAGGATCACCAACAAAGTCCACAGTCTCAGAGAGCTGGTGCAACTTAACCAGAACAACCAAAAAGGCCAGCAGGTGAGTCCAGATGTTGATGGTTTCATTGTGGCGCTGGAATAAAGACAGGAAGTAGTAGCGCCAGTTTTGGTCGAGCGGTCGGTAGCCTGTGCAGACGTAGCGCTCCCTGAAGTAGCAGGGAACCTCTGTGTCTCTGACGGTG
Organism: Semicossyphus pulcher; assembly: GCF_022749685.1. Classification (NCBI taxonomy): domain Eukaryota; kingdom Metazoa; phylum Chordata; class Actinopteri; order Labriformes; family Labridae; genus Semicossyphus; species Semicossyphus pulcher. Next base: position 27,967,933 of record NW_027211726.1, read on the forward strand.
CCGGGCATGGAGGGTGCTGCCTCAGTCAGTATCCGAGGAACCTCCCTGATCTGCTGCAGGCTGATGAACACTCGCCCGATTTTCTCCATCACAATCGTCGCCATGATTGTCAGTAGCTGAGTGATGCACACTGGCTGGTTCCTGCAGAGACGATATTAAGAGTTAAAATCCACAAAAATAAACAGTTTTCTAGTTGTGCTGTATTTACATAGGTTTAACAATATATCTGTTGATGTAAAAAAAAAAAACATAACATCAATCAAAATAACAAAATAAATGGCTGCATGAATCATCAGTATGTCCTGTCTCCTCCTGGATACATTTAGGAATGTTTCTTAAATCTTTATAACCCTGGGAAACTAGGCCTGCATTGGGATTGGGATGCCGACGGATTCCATCCCTAATCTTGCTGGAGTGAGCAGAATAAACTTTTGTGCTTGCGGGATTTGTGTAGGATGAAAATAAATGTGTTACTTTATGTGTAAGTCAATGATCACACTGTCGCTGTTGGGATGTTTTATGAGGAATAAACACCTCATTTATTCTCACTAAACACTCTCCTTTAACTTGGTTGGAGGATACAGCACCACCTCACTTTCTGCTCGATCACACACCTGCTATGCATGCCATGCGTCCTCTCCATGCTCTTCCTCACCAGCTAGACTGTTCTGTATTTTAGCCCAGTTTAATGAAGTTTATGGTATGACAACGTTGTGGTCAGGCCACCTCTGACATTTTAGGGGCCCTAAACTAAAAATGTATTTGAAGCCTCTCTTTTCTTTAAGCTAGTATAAACCTATCTGGATTGACCTCATGTGAAGTTTACATTGTTTGTGTCAAGTGCAACTTTAATTTAGCAATTTAGAATATCAAACTGCAATCAAACCTAAAAAAGGTAAATCTATAACCAACATGGATAGAATATACAAACACTTTACAGAGAGACTTAGGGGGGGGTTAGTTGCATTTTCCAAGTTCGTTAATGAAAACTCTGATACTGTCGTTCTCCTGAGCACTATGGCTTTGATGTCTACACTATAAAGAGTAGCTGAGCATGTGGTGTATGGCATTTGTTGGCAGTGTTATATTATTGGACATAATTATATCAGATAGTTTAGAGATAGTCTGATCTTCTAGCCAGCAATCCCAGTCATAGCTGTGATCTCTGCTGTGCTCTGTTAGCTTTGACTGTTTTCAAAGTGAGCTGATTGAAGCTGATGCTCCTACTGAAGAAAGGGCGTTTTGAAAGTGAGACCAGTCATCTATATTTCCTGCTGTAGCTGAACCTGAACAATAAAGAGACATTCAAAAGAGCCAAAGCAGACCAGGGATCAGAAGGCCCCCAGGCGCTCCCTAAAATGAAACCTCCACAAAATTCAATCTCGAGGAACAGTGCAGGAAAATGTTACAGATTTCCACTGGAACCCAACAATTGTTGCTTTTAAATTTCTGCTTCACTTAACAAAAATGGTAAAGTATCTGTTAAATAAGCTGCTTTTCCCCACAGCACGTTATTGGTTCTACACGACCCTATTTGCTTGGAACTTGTACTAGTTCTTGCTCTACTTACTGCACATAGTACCTGCCCACTGTAGGCGATGTTCTCAGCTGAGTGTTTTAGCGATGCTGTGTGAAACATGTGGTGCCTGTATTTTTGACTTCATTGCACAACAAACACAGACAGAACGTATAGTATAGTATAGTATAGTAATGTAGTCAATGAACTACAGCTATGTAGGTTTAGGTATAAAATGTGTCTGCTGTGCATTTGTATTTTAAAACTTTCACTGTTTACAATTGTGCAACCACAGACATGTCTGTACAAACACACTCAGAAACCTTATGTAAAGTAATTTACTAATTAAACTTATTCTACAATGTCTGCTGTGTATCTGTATTTCAGATCTTATATACTCTGTGTCATATCTGTGTCAGCAGCCTCTAAGCCTCCACAGATAAGTGTATGAAACTTCAGTCTTACGTATGCAGAGTTAATACATATTATCAGATACCAGATCTTACCTGCTGACTGGAAAATTCTGCTATATCTAATTTCTTTCTATCTTGTTTCCTGCTGCTCACTTGTTCCAACAAAATGTACAACCCCATCAGAGAGGGAGTCCTTTCTGTCTCATGTCTTCATTTCATCTCTCTCAACACTTGACTCAATCATAAATTAATTGCATGCCCATACAAGTGGGATTATTAATTGATCATAAGATTTTACTGTTAACTACAGAAATGTCTAGCTCCTTTGCTATAGTGTACTTTATATACTTTAAATAACATGAGATTAAGACTCCCCATCTTATTCTCAAAATATACTTGTTTTTAATACCCAAGTCATTTTATAATAGGCTACCTAAGTCATTGGAATAAGTTGTACGGCTGGTAAAACAGGGGTGGTTGCAATTATAAGTTTAGCTTGACATTAAGACACATGTCACCCCTCCTCTTTGCACTTTTACGCCCCTGAGAAAAAAAAAATCTGCTTTTTTCCTGCAGGCTACCCACCCATTTGCGAGAACTTGCTACTAGGTGTCGATTACCTCCATTACACGGACTTCATCAGGGTTCAATAAAATGAATCACGTCGATTCACCCGTCAGTAAAGTGTATGTTAATGTAAAGGTCTTATAACCCGAGGCTGTTTAGAGAAGTTCTGCCGGAGCCTCACACTTTCTTATCGTGCGCATCACATTGACATGCTTCCTTTATACAGTTCATAGCCTACACTCATAAACTGATACCTGAGAGGTGTCTCACCTTGTAATGACAGCTTGTTTCCTTCAGTGTCCGCAGCTGAAGTGACCCAGTCCTCCTCCTCCGCCCGCACAGGGAAATATTCAACAGATAGAATCGTTGTTCTGAAGTGAGAAAGCAGCGGTGCGAGGATCTACTTAAAGTCGCTAAAATACAGCCGGAAGTGTAGAGGTTTGACATAAAAATAAAAGCGACTTTGACTAAGCTAAGTGAAATACAGAATAGAAACAAAAATTTCAAACGATCTGCACTGAAAGCACTGACCGGAATTCATATACTGAATGCTTACCTTTGTTGGCAATAACCTGGTTAATAGATAATAGATTACACTTTATTATGGCTGGGCGATATGGATAATATCCCATATCACATTATAGGATGTTTTAAAATCTCTAAAACAATATATATCACGATATATCATGTTTTCTGGTCATTTAACAAATAATTAGTCCACGTGAAATAACGACATGGTAACGCCTGTTTTTGTATAATCCTGTGTTAATTAAATGCTTGAGAAATAAAAAGTACTGAGTTTCTGTTTTCACTTGGGCTGAGCCTGAGTCCTTTTCTGCACCTTTATGTCCAATAAACAGCGCTTCCCTATGGTTCTCTCCAGGTACACTCCCACGTGCAAGGATTAGAAATTATTGTCAAAATTACGTTAAAAAAAGCCGTAAAGCAGTTCAGCAGCTGGTTTTGTGACATTACGATAGAGACGATATTGAAAAATACAACAGACATATACAGTATATTGTCATATTGCCCAGCCCTACACTTTATTGTCACTCAAGGTCTGACATTTCTCTTGCATCATAGCAGCTCCATTTGCAACATAAAAATGAAAGACACAAAGATACATTTGATGAAACTTTACAATCACATGAACACATTATCCAAGGCCCTTCAACATACTTTGGATGGAAATTAAACTTCCGTAAGTATTTTATTTTGAAATCTGATACCGGAAAACGTGCTGTATTTAACGAGCTAGACACCGGTTAGCTCAGTAGGAAGAAGGTGGTGTGCCAAGAACTGAAAAGAAAAGTAACAATGGAAAACCTCGAACGTGAGGTGACTTTAACTCAGTCAAATTTCCGTGTATTAGTACATATTTAGTCCTTAAGCCGTATCGTAAAGGAAGATGTTTTCTGGTGTGTCTATTGATTAACTGATTTAATACCTGAAGTAACATAACGAAAATCTCAGGAGTCGTAGACGACTCATCTAATTTAATCTCCCGATGGATGAAATAAAAAGTGGTTCTAAAACACTTGAATCGGGGTATTTCCGGTTAGAGAGGGAAAGACAGAAAGGTATTCAAACTGTGTGGGTGTGCACTTCTGGAACATTCTTTTTCAATGATTCTGCTCAGAGGTTGTGTTTGCTTTACACAGACCCTAGTTTATACACACACATGACATATACACAGTCTATCATACAGACAGCAAACGATATGATTACACCACAGCCTATTTGAATCCCTCTAAGCTGTTGAGACACTCAGCAAGTTTGAGCTTAAAGCTGTGGTGAACCCAGAAGACTTGTGGTTATAAGATAAACACTTCTAAGAAAACATTTCATCATTATAGATACATGTTACTGGCAATGTTCTCACATGAAATCAACAGAAGTAAAGTCCTAATATTGGATAATTACAGGGACATTTTGTTTGGATCCAAGAAAGCAGAGCTCCTGTTGTGTGATCATTAAAACTTGATGGTCAGACCTGACCCTGAGATTGTGGCTTTGCTGAATGTAAACCAACCAGTATGCCTACATATTTACCAAGTCTAAATTGTAACAATCTCTCTGTGAATGCTTCATCTTAAACTTGTTTTTCCAGCACTGAGGCCTCCACAAACACACCATACAGTTCTTCATTGCATGTTAACAGAAAAATCAAGCATCTAATAACCAAATAAGTTAGAGATATAATGTTGTGAAGATATTTCTACGGGAGGAAACACAATATTCTTGAACCAAAGCATGTAGTCCAGTCACAAAATATAGTTTTTGTGGCAGACGGTAGCTCAGTCTGTAGGGACTTGGCTCGGGAAGAGGAGGATGGCCGGTTTGATTCCCGGAACAGACCAAGAATGGAAATTGGGGCCGGTAGCTGGAGAGGTGCGATGTCATTTCCTGGGCACTGTTGAGCTGCCCTCGAGCAAGGCCCCAAATCCCCCACTGCTCGAGGCGCATGTCCATGTGCAGCCCCCTCACTCTGACATCTCTCCATTAATACATGTCCATAGAGTCCTGTTTGTGCATGTGTGTGTATTTTGGGTTTATGTGTGTGTAGCATGTTTGTAACAGATTGAAAACATTGAATTTCCCCTCTGGGATTAATGATTTATCATTTCATCATGTGTAGTGTTGAATTTTTCCTTTTTCCTGCAGTTCCCTTTATGAATGGGTGTAAGTAACAGGAATTTATGTGTGTCCTCTTGTACTCTTATCATCTTTCAATTCTAGACCTTGAGAGCAGACATTTCCTGTCCTGTCCTAAAAAGATGTTTGTCGGTTAAGACTTTCAGGGTTGTCTGGAAATATAAAGGTTAAAATAAAAGCTGAGGCATGTGGTTATGCAGATATGGTTTTGCTTAAAGGAAGCATTATGTCAAAACATGTCCTTGTGTACAGTGTACTCATTTGTTTGCATATTTGTGATTGTGTGTATACTGATGGAGGGGGGAGAAACACCACAGATGTCAAATGTCTTTTCAGTTTGAACATTACATTGAATAAACATCAGGAACAGCAGGGATTAATAACGCTTAGAGCTGCTCCTCAGCTGTGTTTGTTATAATCAACAATTCTGTCCTGATCTGAAGGAAATTAGTTAATTCAGAGTGTGCAAGACATCGGAGACTATGGTCCATACACAATGACAGAGACTTAATTTGACTCTTACTTCAGAGGCAGCTCTTTTGTTTTTTTCATATCTGGTAAAACTTGTCCTATTTAAATATGTGAAGTGCTGATGGTAGCAACAGCGTAATGTTAAATTAGCGAGTCATTCGCACACTGGCAAAATTAAAGCTCCAGGTCATGCATCTAAATTCTTTATTTCTTTATTTCAGACCCAGGGGGATCCATATCACAAAACACAAAAAACAGACACACACACAAAAGAGAAAAAATATAAAATAAAATACAAAGCCTTCCACAATGTTCAATGTCTAACATACAGACACGTTTGCCAATGGTTCCACAGTCTGGAGTCAGTAAACTAATTCATTACACTCATTTGCAAGCTTCAGTATTCACTTCATTTAGTGACATATATCTGTTACAAACACGAAATTAATGAGTCAAATTCAAGTCTGATGATGATGTTGTAATTTTTGGTCTGATCAGTAATCAGCATCTTGAACAGTAACGTTGAGCATTTGCAAACACTCTGATGTTATTCTACAATATCTGTTAGCTTTTCTCTTGATGTTATTCTTGATGCTCAGTGGGTTGTTGGTTTATGACTGGAAGGATCTATTAAGTGTTAAATTCACATCTCTAGTAACTCTGTTCATCTTCAAAGTTTTAAATATAGACACATGGCCACAGATATAAACACATGTCTACTGAGCTGAAGTTCATCACTCCTATACACCCTCCTCCCTCTGCCCATTTATCTCTTCCTTTATTTTTTATCTCACTTCCTGTTTCTAACCACGTTCACTCGCTCAGTATTTTCATTTCCTGCATCTTTGTCATTTACATCTTTATTAGTCGAATATTCTCTACTGTCTGGTAATTTTACCAGGTTGCATTTCAATCTTTTGTTGCCATATAATTTATTTATTTTCTGTAAATTGTTTCCACATATACTTTTCTGCTTTTTCAATTTTTAATTTCTTTATTTCTTTTTAAATTTATTTTATAACAGGGTGACTGAGGGTGTGTTATGTTAATTTAATGTTGGTGTATCTATGTATGTGGGCATATGTGTTTGTATTTTTGTTGGTTCTCCAGGGGTTAAGTGTCCCATCCAGAGTTTTTACTGTTAGGAGATGGCAGGCAGGTAGGTAGGGTACTTCCCAGAGGAGAAATTAGATTGTAATAGCAGCTTATGACATTAAACATGACAATGATGAGTGTAGTTACACCAATTTAATGTTTTGTTTAAAATAAAATCACAAGTATTTTACTAAACTGAACACTTTGTTTAGCAATGAGCACAGCACACACCTACTTCAGAGCTGAAGCTTTTTTATTATTCTTATTATTGTTTTGGGATTTTGGTCATTTCACACACATTCAACACTTGTTCAAGAATGTGCTCTTTAGTTAAAGTCAATATCTCCTGAGGTAGATACTCAATTATTAGCTAATATTGTGACTGTTTCACTGACATGACAAAGATGTAAAAATCAATTTTAACACCTGTGCAATGTTATTTTCTATTATGCTAACAGGAGACACATGTACAATACGTTTAAGCTATAGTTTAATTGATTGATCATATTTATGGAGATTTTTACAAGTGAATAAATGCAAAACATTGTTAACTCGTTAGAAACTATAAGGTGAACAGTCACAGACAAGTCAGGAGACAAAACATTTGCAAAAACATTTTTTTATTGACAATGTCATAAACTAGTGATATGTTTAATGTATTGTAAAAAATAAAACATGGTACTTTTACCCCCTACTTTTTATGCAGGGGGGGACAGGTGGGGGCCGTGTCTCTGGGTGGATCAGGTCAGTGCATGTGTTTTGTTTTCACTTGAAAGTCCTGTAAGTGTCACATAGTTCACTTTAACTAGTTCAACCTGTTTCCAGAAAAGTGGCTGTTACGACCTCACCAAAGGCTCCAAATCAAAGAGGCCAAACATAATGCAGAATCAGAGTAGTAACAAAAAAAACAACAAGAATGTATTTATTAAATCACAAGGCCCATAAAACAACCCATTTCAAAACAAACACACCTAAACCAAATACTGATGGGCCGGCCAAACCAAACAAAAACAGGTAGGCACTCAGACCAGCCCACAAAGGGCCGTAGGATCTTGTGCTTACCTTCTTCACAAAAACCTAACAAAACTAAACCCTAGCAAAGAAATAACACCGAAAACTAGTCTACCAGTCCCATCAGAAAATAAGTAAAGAATGCACAAAGCAAAACTCAAATTAACAAAGGAGTAGCTCCAGCTACTCCTGCTGCTGCTGCTGCGAAGCCAACAGTTAAACTGCAGGATTCCCTGTAGCTCTGCAGAATATCCACAAAGGGGCAGTGTTTCCTTTTGTAAGTATGTTGTTAACAGCGGATAGCACTTTAAACAACAACACATGAAACTGATTTTACTTAGTGGATGTCTTGATCAGGAAAATAACTTAAGAAATTTTATTTTGGAAACACGTCTCACACTTCAATTATAGTGATGTTGTTTGTTTCCTATTTAAAGAAAGAAGCACTAGAAATGACCATTTAGAAAGAATTTAAAGTACACCAAAGCAGAGGCAAGGTCCAGGCTGCACCAGGGCCTCAATAACCTACAAAGAGGCCCTGGTGCAGACGTTGATGAGGGCCACCAGTGCTCCCACATTCCTTCCACTGTCTGTGCTTTGTACATGTACCCATCTTAAACTCCATTATCATACTTTGATTGCCAAAATATTTAAAGTTTCAGTCAAATTCAACTCTTTTGTTTATTCAGCATTATATTTCAATACAAAAAATGACCTCACAGTGCCCCCTGTTGCTTGACACCACCTCCTCCCAACTCTCGTCCTCTTCTAAGCAATCCATGTGGCCTCAGCGTCCACTTATTCAACAGAGCATGGCTGCACGGTAGCGGGTGGGTAGCTGACTGTGGGTGCTCTGGTTAAATGACACTAAGATGTTGCAGCATGTTCGCCCACCAATCAGCATTGACAACTGAGATACACTGGTTTGTCCACTAAGGAAAGGGTTAGGATTTCAATTCCCGTCTCCAACATAAAGAACCTTTTATAGTGTTTTTGATAAAAGTGCAAAATAAATAATGTCAGTTAATGATAGTAATAGTAATAGTAAAACTTCTGCATATACGTATGCTAAACACAAGTTATTCTACGGTGGCCGACAAGGGCAATTCTGTTGCAAGGGCGCAAACGGTTTCCATAAAAGAAACAGGCTGCAAATTAGGAACCGATGGCAATTCAAAACACATGCAAAAGCCCAAAACAAATGCAATGACGGAAACTTGTGAAAATGAAATAAACGTGCTGCAAAAAGCTGAAACAAATGCATTAACGTCCAACATGCAGCATATACAGAAACAATACCAAATCAAAAACACACAAAACACATGCAGAAAACACATGCAAAAGGAACAACACAGCAAATCCAATCAACACAACGGAAGTGCCTGTAGGGTAAATATTCTTATAACTAAAACACAGGGCAACAAATGACAAGCAAACTCGACTCTGTTATCTTGCAGCACACATACGGGAAACCAACAGGGAGCATTATGGGAAGTATTTTGCTGACCAAGTGTAATGGAAGCGAAAAGAGTGTTAATTACTATTTCTTTTGTTTGTCCTCCCCTGAGTGTGAGTTGGTTTGTTAGTTTGTGGACAGTTTGAATATTTAAAATTTAAAATCCAACAAAATAAATAATGCTCCAAAAACAATGATAATGTTAATATTAATAATAAATATAATTTATAAAACATTGTGAGGGGTTAAAAATACTGCCCTCTATCATTATATTTGGCCCCAATCCCCAAAAGCGAAGCAATGTTTCTGCTCTGTAAATGGACTGTACTTACTGTATGTAGTGCTTTTCTAATCTTTGCGACCACTCAAAGCTGCTTTTACACTACATATCACATTCACCCATTCACACACACATTCATACACTGATGGCTGAGGCTGCTACATGAAGTGCCCAACTGTCAATCAGTTATCACATTCATACCACTGAGCTACAGCCGCCCGGCTAGTACAAAAATATACTGTCCCAGGTTTGGTACGTATATATGATCATTTATAGTAATTTAATCCAACATGCATCTATTTAGAAATATGAAACATTTAAAGTCACAATAGAAAATTGCGTAATATGGAATTTAAAACCGGATCTTCACTCAGGGGCCCCTCGACAGTTTATGGCTTCAATGTTAAATAAACACGCAGGACTTTTTCTTTTGGCCCCTTTGATTTCATTTTATTTTCTGAGTCATGGAATTCCCTACCTTTTAAATTAGACATATGACCCCAAACTAATTGCTCCACAGCGTTCGCTGGCCTTTGGCTCCTTTGGAGGTCAAGCCTTTTCCCTCTCCGTCCAGTTCCAAAAAGAGGCTTGCAGAAAATCTGGGTTTAGTTGTAATGACTTCCTTTTTCTCCTCAGAGATGTAAAATATAAAGCTAGTGTCCTGTTGAACAGAAAACCAATATCACACTATCCACAAATTACACTGAATCGATGTATTGATTCACTGTGGGAGCTGTATTTGTGTGTTCTTACTGGTGACACGACATTTTGAGAGGTTTCATTCGCCTTTGATGAAAAGCACTTCCAGGGAGCTTCCAGTTTCATGTATGAAAGTGTTGTGTATCTTTATATCAAATAAGCTATTCTCTGTCTCTAATGAGGGCCGTTTTAACCAGTAAAACTTTTTACTGTTTTATAAAACTTCTCTAAATTCACAAATGGCGTTCTCAAAGTGTGGAATTAGACCCACATTTCTCTTCAGCTGGGTTATCACAGTCCTGGGAGCTGAGCTGGAAACTTGCGGACACTTGACATTTCTGTTTGAAACCTTTGACTGAAGAGGCTAACATGTCATGGAGTTACAGTTCCTAAAGCTGCACATCTTCTGGCCTAATTGGGTTGGATGGCTCAGCCAGATATTGAGGTGGCATTTTGCCGGAGAATTCCCTCAGCTCCCCGATGATGAGCCCAGTGTGCCTTCGTTTATCAAAGTCTGCCTGCTTTTGCTGAGTAGTTTGTTTTTGCCCTTCGCACAATATATCACCTGTCACATCTAATGGGACCCAGTATGGAGTACACAGGGCCCCGGCAGATCCCTTGGGTTCATCTTTGTTTCCATTTCCACCATTGCTATAGATAACTCCTTCGATAGCTGCAGCCCTCCACCTCCGCTGTACCGGAGAGCTCTCTTTGTACTGGCATTTAGACAAAAAGACTCTTTTGCAATAAACTAGATAGAAGTCCCATTTAGTCCTAAATTGAGTATTAATTTTGCATTATTACGACGATACTAATCATTCTGTAATCTTTGCACATTGCTTGTCCTGTTTTATTTTGAAAGGCTGTCCTCTCCTGTCATTACTGGTCCTGTTCTTGTGTCTCCTGGACCTTTGATTATTCACCTGCCTCTAATTTTGTCATTAGTCAACCCTGTTCATATACTCACTCGTTTTTGCTTCTTTACAATGAACTCCAGCAATTTCCTGAAGTTATTCTCTATGGTTCTGACTCTGCCTCTCTTCTTGTTTCTTGGTTTTTGGACTTCTGCCTGTTCCCTCCCTGGGATTGTTTGACATTTTTTAGACTGACCTCCTGTGTTCTGTGTACTGCCTGGTTTGCCACCAAAGACAAAACTTTTTGAACTTCAGCTTGTGTCCTTTTCCTATCTCTGCATTTGGGCCTCTGATCTGCCCAGTACCATTACAGCTGTATCTAATATTTACGTGCTTTTATGTGTACTTCAGGCTTATTTGGGTTAAGGCACTAAATGTCTCACTACTACTATTTTTAATCATAGCCCATAAAATGGTGTTGGCTCATAAGGACCCAATTTCCAACCAATTTACGTCATTTAAGAATTGCTTTAGAAAATGGACTATAACAATCTGTCTGCCTTTGCACCAGGTGAAAGTTTTACCACAGCCAACCTTCACTCTGTATTTGGAAAGTGACAGGTGCTATGTTTATTCCCTGGTCATAAATCCTTTAAAATGAATCAATACTCATAGCAGCTTTGATGTGAATTGTGTCATACGTATCAAAGTTAATGCAATACATCTCAGTTTCTGTTTAAGTCATTTAGGAGATTTGCATCTCCCGTTAACTGTTCGTGACCCTTAAGAGAAGCATATTTGTGAAGAATAATTTCTTCTTCTTCTCTTGGACATGCTGAAATATTTTCTTTCCAGTGGCAGTCATGAAACAACTTTGGCACCAACAGTAAACTGCTCAGTTGTTGACATGTGAAGTACTATTCAGCTCTGTAATGTTGTATAATTTCTTTCATGGCTTTGCTGAAGTTTGCCAAACCTGAAAAGTTAATCCTGCTGATGTAATCTGAACCTATGCTTGAAGACTACTAATATATAAGGGCTGTTAGATAAGGGCTGTTAGAACTAGGGGAGCATAATATATGAAGGAGGTGAACATTTACCAAGCAAGAAGGGTCTAAAGGGTGCGTCAGGCTTGACACGGAAGTTGTACAAAGTGATTAATCTTTTCTGGATACACAAGTTAGAATCAGGATAATTACCAAGTAAGTTTACATTTTTTGGTGCAAAACAATGAACCCAGAAATGGCATGAGAATAGTAAATAAGGTAACTGCAGAACTTCTAATGTTGAGAGGGTTAAACAGAATAAAATATTCAATAAAAATGTAAAACAAAACCAAAAAAAATATGTTTATGTTCATTATTTCTGATCATGTCTTTTCGGAATGGCCTAACTCAGAGGCAGTGCAAATGAGGAGAGGAAACACAAAGAAGAAAAATTTTTGCTTTGTTGTTTTGATTTTGTCTTACTCTTCAACCCCTCAGATTTCTCTTGTAAAAACACTCTGGGGGTCCTGACTCACAGATTGGGAGATACTGGCTTCTGCAATCCCTTTTTAAAGAATCCACATTCTAGGTGTTGATACAGTGATACCTTTGAAGTAAGAATGGTCATTGGATAGGGCAGCAGCAAATTAACTGATGTTCATTTCTGATAAATCAATGGACCAAAATAAAAAAAAGGCTGCGTATCCTAACACTGAAGAAACTTGGACCAAAAAATGTTTTGGGATGTTGCTAAAATAAACAACTATGATTAACTGTCATATAAAAATAAAATGGTTTTGTTAGCGCATATTTCCCTTTACTTTTAGGTGTAATTATATGTTATACCTACACCCAATCAATTTCATTCTTCCTTCCTGTGGTACACATCATATTTGACACTTAAATTCTTTAAAAAACATTTTACAACTCAAATTATAATATGAAAATGAAATCACTCTTTATTTCTGAATTCTGAAAATTCTGGCTGTTCTGAAATTCCTCAATGAGTCACACACAATAATGGCCTGTGACTGAGGGGCTTAACCGTGCAGCTATTAGTATAAGCATTCAAAAGATGTATTATTATCCAACTAAATGGCTTACTTTGGAGAAAAGTATTTGAAATGAATCTCAGTTTAACTGCCTGAAGCGTGAAATATATTTTAGCTGTAAGGGCTGTGGGTTGAACAAAATTACAGGCTTGTTAGACTAAAGTTTTAGACAGATCTATTTCCCTTGCTGGCTCGCATTGATCCCGGAAGCTACTGCTGCTGCCAAGACAGAAAATATTATCAAGTCAGCTGGAGTGAGAGAAAAAGTATTCGATATTACCTTTCAAAGTAAAACCTGTATACAATTACTATATTTTGTTTTGCCATGATTTTACACATGAGCCTCTATTTCCTGCTAGGGTTTTGCCATATGTTGAGATGACAGCAATAATTAATTAGAATTGTTTATGACGCTGCAAACATCTCTATGTACCCATAATTATTTTCAAAACAGGAACATTTTGACTTTTATTTTGAAGCTGAAGTGTCTACATTTCCGGTCTTGTTCCGTGTTCTCGGATGACTTGATGCAGCTGTAAGTGGGACAAATGAAGTTCATTTTCCACAGCTGTGGGTGATGGCGGATGTTGTTGATAAAGACACCATGAAGAATTACCACATAGCGTCTGAGAAAATTAATACAGAAACCTGCCGCTATCCGTACTGTATTGTGTGGACACCTATCCCCGTGTTGTCGTGAGTTATTGTTTTCCACTGTGCGGGTCGGCTTTTTATCAAAAGCTCGAGACATGAGACGAAGTGACAGCTTTATTAGCTTAGCTAACAGTTAGCTAGCGCACGTACAATGCCATCCTGTTGCTTAATTCCCTTGTAAAAACCTGTTGTTTTAAAGTGGCCCTGCTGTTAGTACGAATCAGAGTCACAGTTTTGAATGCAGAATTCATGAATGTAATTTAGAATCTGTTTATGTGCACATGCATTACATGTAATCAGTAAAATATTTTATTTTAACCAAGTAAACAATGAAAAAAAAAGAAAGAAAACAAATATACAATAACAAGTGAAACCATGTTTTGCATACTAACCGTTTGAAGGTGAACGTTAGTATGCTTTAACATAAAATGTTTAAACTCAAAAATGTAAAACACAAAGACATAGGGCTGGGCAATATGATAATATAGATCGTTAAAACTTTATGTGTTTTTCTATATCGTTTCTATCGTGATGTCACAAAACCAGCGGCTGAACTGCTGTAAGGCAATTTATAAGTCATTTTGACTATGCTTTATATTCTAATTCTTGCATATAGGAGAGAACCTGGAGAGAACTATAGAGGGAAGCGCTGTTTATTAACATGGACATTAATGTGCAGAAAAGGACTTTATTTGTCAAGTATTTAATTCACACAGGATTATCCAAAAATAGACTTTACCCTGTGGTTATTTCGTATGGACTAATTATTTGTTAAAGCTCCTGTGAGGAACTTTCGGTTTGTGTTGATGTAGGCGCCCCCTGTGGACAAAGCCGTACCTCGTATCTCTTTGCTGATTTTGTCCTGTAAATGCTTAAGTGTTGGTTTTTAACAAAAAATCACTTGAAATATTTGCATTGGAAAATGATAACAAAGGCAGCATGCTGTTAATCACTTTGTCTGACACCTACCCCCTGCCAGCAGATTCAGGCATTAAAAATAACTATATAGAAATAATCAATCTTGTCGCTGATGGCCTGGTTTGCTTTTGTAGGTCATATAGAGTAATCAGAATTAATTTCATTCTGTTCCATAACCATCAGAAAACTCCTCACAGGGGCTTTAAAAATGTCAACTGACATTTGGTTATGTGTCAGTCTTTGTGGATAGCATCTCTATTTAAGTCTTTATTGTCATTGTGCAAAACAACGAAACAGGGAAGCATCTCTCTGAGCTGCGTAGTGTAGAAAAAGATAAAATGTGTACAATGAAATATAGAATAAACAAGAATAAATAGATATAAAGTCTACAGATATAAAATAGCCAAGTTGTTTACACATAGTGTAAAATCATAACACGTTTGTGTTGTAATGCTAACTTTGCGTGTTGTTTTTGGTCAGATGGCTGTTTCCACTCATTGGCCATATGGGAATCTGCACTTCCACTGGTATCATCCGGGACTTTGCTGGACCTTACTTTGTCTCAGTGAGTAAAGCCTGTGTACCTGTAATGTTTACATAAGCTGATTTAATGAGAATATTGCTTCTATGTGGAATTACGTATAGTACAGTTGCACAATGGAAGTCAAGTAAGATTTTAAGCATCTTGATGTAATTTTTAAAGATTATTTTTTGGCCATCTTGCCTTGATTTGATAGTGAAAGCCATAGGAGACAGAAAATATGGCAGGGCAATTCAATTACAAATTTAGTTGGGTTGATTTTAAAACCAGAAACTATAGACGGGCCATTTTCAGCAGCCAATTTAAAAGCCTTTTTTTTAGCTTATGGTAATGATACATTTTAAATAAACAAAGGAATTTAGTAAAAAATATAACAAGTTTTATTTTTTTACTTTACAAGAAAAAAATGTTATTTGTTATTTGCCTCAATGTATGTATATTATATTCTTTAACTACTGCAACCCACTCATTGCAAATAAAACGCTGGTTTGGTGTTTGAATAATGGCGGTAAAATGAACAAGTCAAGTGTTTGCCAGTCCCAGAAGGGTTAAACCGACGGACCTGTTCCTGTCAATAGCCAAATGTTTTGAAGAGCTACTAGCATGTTCGGATTTGTGTCACATGAGAAAGTGTTGATTTGTGAAAGATATCCTGATTGGCAGAATACGTATCAAGCTGGTTTTGCTTCCTGACAGCCACGGATTTTAGGCCTTTTGAAGAACTCTGTGCGTTTGGATAGCAGGAACCATGGTCTAAATTTAGTCCAGGGTACTTGATTTCCCCCCTGAAAAGTCACTGCTTGGGGAGTAGAACTTTCCGAAGGTCCAGGAACTTTCAGGGTGGGGCCTGCAGGGCTGAGCGTTTCTGATTGGTCGAGTACTCGCAGCGTTTTATTTCACCTGCCATGTTTAAAAGACTGCAGCTGCAAGCTCACTGTTATCATGCTTCAAGATTGTTTATCACAAGTTTAGCACAACTTGAATCTCCTCCATGCTAACAGGCTAATTGTAGTGTTGCACAAATGATGATACCGGACCGTTCATCGTGTTTTATGGCGTCATCTTTGTTGTATGGCCTGCATCTTCTTCTTACCGCCTCCTACTGGACTGGCAGTGTAGTGCACTTACTTTTATTGCTTCTTTATACGTCATTGGCCTGATTTGCATAATCTTCCTGGGACTGTAGGCCACTGTGAAAATGCAAACAGGTTCCTGGAACTAAAAGTTCCTGGTTCTTCTGGCCAAAAAGCACCTTAGGATTTTAAGCATCTTGATGTCATTTTTAAAGATTTGTTTTTATGCCCATCTTGCCTTGATCTGAAGGAAATATGTTGTAGAGAGAGAGGGGGTATGACATACAGCATGCAGTAAGGTCTCAGCCTTAATGGTACAGCTGTACCAAGTGAGCAACCGGGGAGCCCCCACAGCTGTTGTATATTGTCTGTAAGCATTTTGGATACTCCTTAGGTCGCCTTGTTGTCTTAGAGTTAGACCACCTCACGTTTTTGCTGGAGCTCTCCAAACTTCTCAATGAATTGAGAGTGGACCCTTCTGTGGCGTTGTCTATAAAGTTTACAGTTTCTGGAAATGACTATCATTGAGGTTAAACCAGCAGGGTTTTTGCTGGATACTATGTGATTTTAACAGTAACAGGACAAGTAGTTCACTGTTTTAAATTTGGACCTATTGGGCTGTTTCACATAAACAAGTGAATGGGGAATAATGACAAACAGGATGTGAGGCACATTTCCTAAATTCTTAATGCTAAACCATCCAAATTACATCTTCCGGTTTACATAAAACCCAAAAGTGTGTCAGTGAACATGTGATTCTTCATCACATCATGAGACACCATTTATTTTCCAGTATTTTAAAGTTGTAGGTTTACATCTGACAGGCAGCACAAATTTGGATCTAATGATGGTCTCTGGATATGTTTTCCTTCACCCTTCAAACGATCTGTTTTCAAATAGAAAATTAAACAATTCTTTCTTTGCAGGAGGACAACATGGCTTTTGGAAGACCGACAAAGTAAGAATATTGAAAATATTTGGGCTTTTGTGATTTAAACTGTGAAAAATGGATTGACTCAAACATTTCTCCTTTTATCTTTTCGTCACAACACTACATTTTTTTCTCTTGGACTCTAGGTACTGGATGCTTGACGTTAGCAAAGTCTATGCCAGTGGCTCCAATGCCTGGGACACAGCAGTGCATGATGCTTCAGAAGAGTATAAGCACAGAATGGTAAATAAGTAGACTTGTGGACTTTTATTGACTTTGTTAAAGTGGAAACAATAGTGATGATTTTTCCTTTTGTTTTCTCAATAGCACAACCTCTGCTGTGACAACTGTCACTCACATGTGGCCATGGCTCTGAATCTGATGCGATATGAAAACAGCACCTCGTGGAACATGGTCAAACTGTGCCTCCTTGTTCTCATTCATGGGAAACATGTCAGGTAAGAAGGGCTAACATTATTCAGACTTTGCCAGGGTTAGACTTCTTAGAGGGTTTGAGTTATGGTACTGAAAACTAAATGGATGTTAAAGTGCTAATCTCGAAGATCTTGGTTTCGTTCTGTTTGGCGGCACCTATGATATGGAGATAGATATCCAGGCAGTGTTGCATGTGTGACGTCCATGGTTGGCTCCGGTTGTTAACGGTCGCTTTCCTTTTTAGACAGTTTACCTTCATCTGAGCGTTGAATGCTTTGTTGAAGTTTTATCTGTTGTCATCGATCTTTTCTTTGTTTGTTCGGACATAGTAGATTACTGTTTACTCGCAACACTTGCAGAGACCGGAAAAGCAGCCGCTTAGCTCCGTTTACCCTCTCTGGCAGACCAACCACTGCTGGCTGATGGAAAACGCGTCACTAACTGGACGCAGCTTGTGATTTTTTCTGTGAAAGTCACCACAGACACCCAGTCTGTAATACTGCAAATGCAAAGGCTTTCATCAGTGGGCCATATAGGCTCAATCACCATTGTGTTACTCATTCAGTGATAGATGAATTAACAGACATTTATTTACATGAAAATCTTCAAGATTATTACCTGAAACTACAGCAAAGATCTTCGGAGTGCTATTTAAGTTTGTGTGAATCAGATGTAACTATACATTTTAATCTTAAAAGTTAATCTTGGTGTAACAGTCACCCAATTTTTAGAAATGTCCTTGACTGCCTGTATCAGTCACCTGATCTTAGTCCAACTGAACAGGTGGCTCACCTGCTGAAGCCCCTGAAAGAGCTGGATGAGGTGATGGCTGCTGTACAGGCCTGGCAGAGCATCACCAGGACCTGCTCATGCCTCTGTGTTTTAGACTTTCAGACAGTAAACATCATCAGATAATTGCTCAGAATCAGAGCTTCAAACTGTAGTCTTTGTCTGATTTTTGAATCCATTGTGCTGGATTAGATCCAACACATTGAAAAATCTGCCTGGATCGGACTACTGTCTGTATACACTGTAGAGTACTTTATGAAAAGGTGATCAAAACATACATCTGTGAATTTTCAAGAACATTTGGACTCACTTTACTATGTTGTTCCATACAGTCTGTTGCAGGTTAAACTGTTTCAGTAACACAGTAGCCAGCTATCTAAAATGTTTGGGGTTTTTGTGATCAAAGTTTAAAGTTTTTCAACATTGACAAAAAAAAATACATGAATGAAGGGATGGAAAAAAAGGAACAAAATACACTCAGTGAATACATTTTACTAAAACTGCTTTGTAAGATAATCTAGGTCTGATATGACTAAAATCTTAACAGCAAAAAATAGAGTAATGAGTTGACTGACGGCGGCAGTAGCAGTGGTATTAAAGGGGTATTCTGAAATTTTGTAACCTGAGCATGTTTTGATGCATAGTAGGACTATAAGGTTCAAAACGTGATTGAATTGCTCCAGGAGAAATGTGCCCATTGGAAGTATGCATACGTTAAATGATGAGTTGATTGCAAAAAAGAAAACCTTTTTGTTTAGGTAAGACCTTTTTTTTTTTTAACCATAAACAGGCGTTGCTTTGCTGCCTTTGAAGCAACTACACTTCATTGACAAAAACAGTAGTTTTGCCTCGCAGAAAAGAGGAGTTGCTCTTCCACCGCTGCCCTGATTGGTTGGTCAGTTAGTTTGTGTTATTGTGTAACTGTGGTATTTTAAATAATTTGGTCAGTTCCACAATATTTCTGTAACACCAAATGAAATTATAATAAAAACCCGATCAACTTGCATGTTCGGCAAAGTTAAATGACGTTAAATGCTTTTTGCAGAGCAGAAGATTAGAAACAATATAGTTATCATGGACAACATGCAGTGTTAAAAATTATAAACAGAAATATTTTGAAACTGTACAGAAAATTTTCAATTCGCATCTTCTGTCCAAAAGTGTTAGTATTTTAGTTGCCTTAAAGGCTCCGACTGTGCCTTGCCTGTAATCTACAGCTGCTCTCTTCAAAGCCACCATAAGAAGTAGGGCTGAAGCTTTTGAATGAGGTTTCTCTCAGAGATCCCAGGGGCTCGGGCACGATTTCACTGGTATGCCTTGAACCTGAAGGGAGAGAAAGCCCTGATTCTTGGGGAGTATTAAGAGTGTATATAGGCCATTCCTCCAAAAGGCCTTGAAATACTTGTGTTACAGGGATGTAGATTGTTGGAAAGTAAGAGGTTGATAAGACAAGACCATTGAAGTAACTGCAGTCACTTCTCTCTGTAGCCACTTTGGTGCACAGTGGCTTCAAGGCCCCAGTTACTTTTGTCATTGTGAATTTCTCGGGAAGAAAAAACATTCAAATTCAGCAATTTAGCTAGAATTCAAGCAGTATAAACCAAGCGTGAAGATTTATGAATTAAACATAACACCAAAATGTAGCCTGCCATAAAAATGCACCATGAGTCAGTTAAGAATACCCTGAGGTTTAATGTAGCCTCACTTCCCAGTATCATTAACCCACATGCACAGGAAACATCAACTTCAAGCCACACGTCAAGTCAATATACTTTGTAGTCATCATTGCTGGTTCTTACAGGGCTTCTGATAGTTGACCAAACCAATAGCTTTTTAGAAGTCTTTGTCAACCAATTTTTTATTGGTTGATTAGTCATAGAAAAAGGCACCTCAAACGCCACATGGAAGCTATGCCTTAATAGATGGATGAATGGACAGATAGATGGATCGACTCTATTGATCCCAAACAGGGAACTTATTTTTGCTACAGCAGTGGGTTATCCAGGCATTACTCAGGAACAACATGTACACATTGAATTTTTATAAACACGAGATAAAAAGGATCGATTAAAACACAACTATAAGTACATAGGAAAAAACGTTAACATCCTAAGATGATTGTCTGTACAATATGTCTGGATTATACCTTTGACTGTTGTCCGTGCATTTCTCATACCTATCTTAGTCCCCCACTCCCCTCAAAAATGATAAAAATGACAAAAGCAGACTGTCAGGAAAACCTTTAGTCAGGGGCTGTCCTCGATTTGAATGACTTTTTGCTTTGCTTCCTTTTAATTTTTATAAGTCCCTCTTAATCATAGAAGCTGTGTGTTTTAGTTCTCAGCAGGGGAAAATAGGCTTTCCTTACGCCACAGTGCCGTAACGAAGCTAGGCCATCATGCCGTCTTTAGCATAATTCATCGGGCCAGGCAACGCTGGTGTAAAGCCGCCCCAGTGTGTGTTATTACAGCGTTCTGGCATTGCAGATGCAAAGCATGCACAAGGTGTAAACAAGCAGCCTCTGTTACTACCTCCGATGCTGGCTCAGAGGCAGAGCGATTTCAACCCACCGCTTCTCCTCCGTGCGTTTTACATAGAAGACAAAACATAACAGAGGCATATTAATCCCGCCTTGAACTGGCAGTGTAAGAGGAGCTATAGTTACAGCAAGTGCAGGGTTATTGATGATTTTTTTCCTTTCTGGTCTGAAGCAGAACATTATCAAGACTCAAGGTGGGGGATAAGCCTCTTTTTTCCTCTGCCATCACCTTCATGTTTCTGTTATTCCTCTCCTCCAGCTGTGCAGGCTTTCTGAAGACCTGGCTGCCTTTCCTGATGCTGATGGGCATCATCCTCACAGTGGCCCTGGCCCTCAACCTGCGGTGACCTGGGAGGCAGGTTCAGGATACAGTGGAACCCCCTGAAGGTCGGACGAGGGGTTGACCTTTTAGACAACGGTGGGGGCATCACACAGTGACTAGCGAGAGTAATCAAGGGGATGACAAGACTGCTCGCCTCAAAGAGGAGATTGTTGAACAGGAATGTCCAACACATGTACACCAACACATGCTTGGTTTGTGTAAAGCAGACAGCCTGTTGCTGGCATTACTCCGGTGAAGCTCAAATGCCCTGGTGGTGGAAACTCATTTACATTCAGCCGTTTATTTTGAGAGAAGTAACTTAACACACCACCACCTCCACATCTACCAGAACCAAACACACGCACCTAATGGATTATGATTTTAGAAGGCCTAACAGCAGGTTTAAGCCATCACCACCCACAAAGTGTAGAAGTTGTGTAGCTGTATTAATAGTTGAATAGAGGTACATACTGTTCATTGTTGACTTCTCTGAGGGGACACACAGTCATGCCTTGCTTTCAGATTTGATGACCTTTGTAATGGATTGGGAGATTAATCCCATGTTCCTGTGCTTCCAGAATTCCATTTTTATACTGTGGACCACAGACATGTTAAATCAATTAGATGCCTTTCTAGGGAATTAATGCATTTCATGCTTGATCTATAATGTAGCTCTTCTACAGTACTGCAACTGAAACTTAAATACGCCAGAGCAGTTTGTATTTTTGTGCATTTTCTTACTTGTATTCAGTCTAACTCGGGAGGATTTCAAAGAGTCGGCATCTTCTAAAAGAAATATTTTCTCAAATGTGTTTTACATGCATTACATGTATCACCTCATGGTACTACTTTGATAGGTTTACAATAAGTGTTTTCATAACTTTAACTACAGATCATCTGTGCAACGATTGTAGCAACCTCAATGAATGTGGCTGTGGGAGATACCTATAAGGATAGCAGGGCTGTACCCGACTCCGAGCTTTTTGTCAGTCGAATCAGATTTGGCTGTTCAATACAAATCATCGACTATTTGTTCCTTTGTTTTTATTCAGGTCAGCGCCACATCAAACTCCTATCTACCTGAGGCTCATGTTTTATCTTTAAGGCGCATGTTTATCATGATTGGCTGGATAACTTTGTCACCTTACCACCAAAATTAAGTTTTTGGCCTTTGTCTTTATTGATGGGACAGTGAAGATAGACAGGCAATGAGGGGAGGAGAGAGTAGGGATCATATCATATCAAAGGGCTGAGGGTGGGAGTCAAACCTAGGCTAATGCGTCAAGGAGTATACCTCTGTTTATGGGGCGCCTGCTGTACTGGCTGAGCTAAACCGGCGCCCCTATTCTGTGTTTTACCAGTTTTAATTTTTCAAGAGTTTGTCTTTGAAATGAGGATAATTCAGCTCCTGGTTAAAATCTTTTGAACAGTAAACACCAGAGGTTAATTCTGAGAAAAAGCTGAGATTTGACTGACAAAATGGAAGTTAACTCGGGTCTTCTTTACTAATGTTTGATAATCTTTACTGATGTGTGTTTCAGGGTGCAGCCCTACAGAAAAGTAAATATACTTGTGCCAAATGTAGGAGAATGGGAGACCAATTCAAACTGTGCACTTAAATATCCGAGTCGTTGTTGGAACAGCTGGTGGCTCCAGCCTGTTAGAGATATGAAACCTGGTCTGGTGTTTTTGTTCTACCTGAGAAAAGTTTTATGGAAAGAGCAGGAGTCAGTGCCTAAAATGACCTCTCTCATAGATCCCTCATTTTTTATATCTCAGTCATGTAGTTTTTTTTTTTTATAACCTTACCTCCACATGATGGTTGGCACTTGAAATCCATTGCCATGGCTGTCATGAGTAGATTTAAATCCCCTCATTGTTTTCAATCAAACAGAAAAAAGTCTTGAGCCCCCTCTTTGTCCGTGTTGCTGCCAGAAGCAGCAGGTAGCCAGGATCCTCAGGTTTTCACACTCACCAAACCCCCGCTGAATATCCCCAGCTTTCCCCAGAGCCGAGCAGCGTCGCTCCTGCTGGTTCCTACCTCTGCAGAGCCGATTCGAAGGTCATTGTGAAATGTCAGCGCTGTTTCACAAAGCGTTTGATATGACCGGCCAATAATCCAAAGTAGATGTCATTTAGGTGTGAGCTTATAAATAAAAATCTGTTTTATTTTCAGTATTAAGGGTTTAACTGTGCTCTCCTCATTCAGCTTCTGTTGAAAGCAGACGCTCTGTGGCCTCTTGTGTGTATCTCACCCATGTTGCCTGTAAATATTTGAAAACACATTACACTGTACACCAGGTGCTCTTTATATACTTTGCAAACTTGATGCTCACTCCAGATTTATCCTTTGAATTATTTACCCTTTAATTTCTCTTCTTTGTACTCGTATCATTTCTGCTCTGCAGGGAAGCAGAATTGTGCCTGAATAAGTGTGCAAGCGTGTGTGTGTGTTTGTGTGTGTGCTAGTCATGCACACAGCAAGTGGAGAGAGAGAGAGCGAGCATGTGATCGCATGCCAGCATGTATGCACTGCATGCATGCAAGAATAAGAGCGCTTGAGAGTGAAGTCTGACTCATACTGTGGCTTCTTTATTAATAATCAGCTGCATTTCACTGCAGCCAACTGCCCACTGATTAATTTCTATATTTATTATTGCATATCTTTCTCTTAATCTCTTTCAAGTTGTATGTGATTGCTGGTAAACCTTGAGAGAATAAATAATACATTAGACCACAACAGGCCTGTTTAAGTTGATTTAATGCAATAGCCTGTACTGTGTCGTGTGTAGCTACAGACTCTGTAGATTAGCGCTGCAGAGTGAATTTTTTCAAAGCATTAAGATGAGGAAAGAAATGGAAATCTACTCTCGGTGTGAACAGTGCATACAGTCTACATAAATGTATAGTTTTGGGAATATGTAAAATCTTTTTAATGTTTCACTTCATGACTGTTTAAAGGCCATTCCACAGATTTAGGTATAGATTTTAGGACTTTGGATGCAGGCAAGCAAACTGGCTGCCCTGCATCCAGATTGTTGTTGCTAAAGCTGTGTTTCCATTGCAGGAACTTTCCCCTGGGACTTGGGGACCTTTGGAGGAAATAGGGTCTAAATTAAGTCCCTGCGCCATTATTTTACCACACAAAAAGCCCCCCCCCTAGCAAGATGGTACTTTCCAAAAGGGCTAGACAGATATTATATATTAGTATGTACTTATGGTATACTTTAAGTGTAAAAGATTTGTCTGGTTAAAGGTCCATTATACTGATGCTTATTTTAGACTTATTTGCCCATATCTTGTGGCTCTTTTAGACTGCAGTAACAACACAGAAAACCTGCTGAGGGAACATTTGAGTGTTTTCAAAAACTAAATTAAGCAAATGTGGACTTATGGAAACAAACAGAGAAGTAAAAAGCCCTCTAGTTCTCTGTTATTGTGCGTAAGTGCATTGAATGAATGAACTCCTTTAAGAAAATTGGAGACGCATTGTTTTCTTAAAGGAGTTCATTCATAATGTGTGAGCCATAAAAGATTATGAATGAATGGTCCGTCATATCAGCTGATTAAACTTCAACATGCCTTTACATTATTACTGCTTTTTACTTAAATATACTGTATATATGATGTTCTTAAAAGATAGAGAAATTGTCTTATAATTTATCAGAGTGCATGTGCAGGAATGCAATATTGAGTGGGGATCATTTGAATGGTTTTAGATGCAGCCTGCTGTGGTGCCTTGTTGTATCCAAGAGCCAGGTCCAGGAATGTGGGGACCTGTGGTCTGACGACAAAAGACAGTTTGGATGCCATTATTAGTGCCACCGTCCATATATACTTACACCAGTCTGCAATCCCAAAACCCTCCTTTGTTTCTGTAATCCCCAAAACATCTTTTATGCTGCAGCTCATACAGCCCACAGGGGGATTTTAAAGACTCCTGCAAGTGATTGTGTGAACTCTGAATGTGTTTATGACTTACATCTATAACAACAATAAAGATGTCTATTATTGTAGAAAGTTGTGGGAGTTATTTTTAACTTAGATTTCCCTCATTGAGTTATGAAAAGCGTACTTCATCAGGACTGTCAGCAGGAGAGATGATGTTAGGATTTCAAGGCTCTCTGAGCCATGAAAGACGGAGTCCCCTCCTCCCCCTCCTCAGCTCGAGGTTTCTATAAATACACTCCGAAGTGATTCCTGTAATAATCATTTTAAGCTGTCAGAATCAACACTAAGGAAGGGAAGCGGTCACAGCTTTGATACTCTGCTATCAAGTGGCTAAAGTCCCACTCAGTGGCCATTATCCTGCAGAGTATCTGGTATTCAAGAGAAAGGGGATCAAAGGCTTTGCAGTCTGGCCCCCAAACACCCCTCCCCCGCTTTAACATACCACCTGGGTAGGTGGGAATGACCAGGGACATCAGATTCACAAACTAGTAAATAGTGAAGTTAGGGCAAAGTCTATGCAATTGTCAGAAACATCCTCTATCAAGCAAAATCATAGAAATACAATGAAACTCCTGTCAGCAGGGGAGACCAGGGTCAGTTGTCATAAGCCAATCCAAGGGGTCGCTGTACATCATGTTGATATTAAATATTTGGCTGTCAAGTTTGTTTTGTGAGACACAAAAAACATGGAGGTTTCATGAAGGTGAAATGTTGGATAAATCATGGTTCAGATTTTTTTTTCATGTTGTTTTTGTCATTAAAATTTGTATTTTGTATCGTTAAGCACTTTAAAGGTGAATCAAACCATTAAAAAGAGAATGGAATTAGCTATAATTTGGTCTACTTTTTAGTTTAGGACGTGGTGGCTAGTGTAACCTTCATCAAGAGGTCAGGTGGGGTTGGTTGTCTGGCCTGTGTTCCATTGTTATAATTAATTATGAAACAATGCTTAAGTAAAACGTGTTCATTCCTTCAATTTTACTTCTAACAGATGATAACTGAAATAATCATGTTTACATTCATGGTTTAAACTAAAAGACAAAGAGCTTTGATGAGTATAATACCATAGTGATCCTATTTATTTTAAAACGTATTTGGTATATAAAGCATAAATGTGATAAAATAAGACACAGAAATTGAATCAATATGTATTTTAACCAAAGACTTAGGCTTCCATAAAATACAGGAATTACTATTTAAAGCTGCCTCTACGCGGAGCAATTCACACTAGGGTTAAAATGTGACAACCAACCCCAGTCTCCCCTATTGTTGTACAGAAGGAGAATATTTTAGACTTTTATTATGAAAGGAATATAGTTCAGGTTTCTACACCCACAGTTGGGCTCAGGAGTGAGGGACTATAGTACTGACCAATGCCATTGACGTCATATATATTTGGCTGCAGCGCGCGCGATAGTAGATATGATAAAGAGAATGAGCTGAACACTTTCTCCTCCTCATCCATCAGTCGTGCCAGCAGTGTCTCCTCGAGCTGAGAGGAAGCTCTCGTGGATCCGGGCAGGGTGCAGGCAGGAGAGAAGCCCCTCCCCGCAGATCATCGCACCAGTCGATGGTCCTTTTTTAACTTCATTGTTGCAGAAGAAGCGACGCCCCGCTTTGCCTCGGCTAAAGGATCAAACACCCCCTCTGATCAGCGCGACCCCCGGTTTTGTTCTCATGGAAATCAGACCCTGCCTCCCGGCCACACTTTCTGCAGAGATGCAAAGTTGAAGCGCATTCCCAGCCGGGACGAGGGTCGAGCATGATGTGTTGGCGGAGCTGATCGTTGGACCATTTTTCTGTGGGTTTCTTTTTCTCTGGTCGCACACTTTTCTTTTTCAACATGCTGGATTTAGCGAAGCACGTTGTTTTGTGCGCGCTGCTCGGCTCCGTTTACGCGTCTTGCCCTCCGCGCTGCGAGTGCTCGGAGGCGGCTCACACCGTGAAGTGCGTCTCCAGAGACCTGCGGAGTATCCCGACCGGGATCCCCGGATACACCAGGAATCTGTTCATAACTGGGAACCAAATCAGTCGAATTGGGCCGGAGTCTTTTAAAGGGCTGGACAATGTGACCAACCTGTCCCTGAGCAATAACAGGTAAGACTCTGATTGATTGATTGAAGACTCCTGCGCCTTTTTGTCTTTATTTAATGTAAATTCTGGGGCATCCACTACAACATTCCGTAAACATAAATTAAAAATATTGCTTTTCAGTGGACAGTTTGCCTTCATTGTTCCTGAAATACAGCTGCTGAACAGGTTTTATACTTTGCTTTAATGCCACCTTAAACAGGGGGGTTGCAGGATTTTTTTGGGGGGGCAAAATCAACTATTAGCTTTCAATTAATAAATGTTCAGTCTTAGAACTGTTACTTTACTTTGGTGCTCATGTATATGTGTTTTTAAAGTGACCCTCGTTTCTTGTTCATGGATCTTCTCAAATCCAGAATTTCCGAGGTGGAGTCCCACACCTTCGCCGGACTCCGCAGCCTCCGGTCCCTGGATCTGAGCAACAACCAGCTGGCAGTCATCCACCCTGAGGCCTTCACCGTGCAGAACCAGTCTCTGCGGGAGCTCAACCTAAGCCGAGCCCTCTACAACCACTCATCGGTGATGGACTTGGCCACATCCCTCCGCTGGAGCTCCTTGGGGAACCTGAGGGGACTGGACCTGTCCCACAACAGCCTCATCTTCCTACCCTCACGGATCTTCTCCCACCTGGGCAGTCTGCAGCGGCTCCAGCTCTCCAACAATTCCCTAGTGGCCATCCACAACTCCACCTTCTCGGGTTTGGACCGCCTCGAAGAGCTCGACCTCACCGTCAACGCCCTCAAGACGGTGCCTGAGGAGGGCCTACGAGAGCTGGACTCCCTTACCACAGCGACTCTTCTGCTGGGAGAGAACCCGTTCACATGCAAGTGTGGAATCGAACCTTTTGCTCTGTGGCTCAACAGATCACAGGAACGCATCAGAGACGCCGAGGGCCTTGTATGTGCCTTCCCAGCCAGCATGAGAAACACATCAATGCTCGCTGTGGGCACAATGACCTTGGGGTGTCACCAGAGGAATGCAGGGGCTGACCTCGCTCTGCAGACCTCTTACGTCTTCCTGGGTATAGTCCTTGGGTTTGTAGGCCTCATTTTCCTCTTTGTACTTTATCTTAATCGCAAGGGCATCAAAAAGCGGATATACGACATGCGTGACGCCTGCAGGGAGGTGTGGGAGGGATACCACTACCGCTTCGAGATCGACTCTGGCCCCAGGTTATCACAGGTCTCCACCAGCGCTGACATCTGAGGGGACAATCTAGCCTGGTGTGTTTTCTATTGACTCTTTTTTATTGCATTTATCAGTCGCAAAATGTAAAAATTGTACAGGTTTGTCTGTAAATATATACATACAATAGAGTTAATAATCTTTCTGCCTTGTTCATTAAAGCATGCAATGCTCGCCTTTCCTCATTCACAACTAATAAGCTCTTTTAATACAGAATATCTGATTTGTTTGTGCAAGTTTCTTATTTGACGTTTCTTATGTAAGTCCACAGAAAAGTCACAGCAAGTGCCTAAAGTCAGCTAGGTGTTGTTTCCTAATCAATAGAGTGATCTCATCTTTCAGCGTGGAACTATTTTGTTCATTATTCTGCTTTACATCTTCATACACAGCTTGTAAAAAAAAGCAACAAAATGCTGCAATAAACCCCCCGACACTACGAAAACAAACCTCTGGGAATTTAAAGCACAATCACTCATTCATCTTTGAACCATTTCAAGCCCTTTGGTCGCCCCGTCCTTTAGCCCCCAGGGTGCCAGAGAGGAATTAAAGCCCCCAAAGCTTTTCCAAAGCTCTCCTAAAGTCACCACTCTCCTCCTCCTCCTTTGGCTGTAGGATTGTAAGAGGGGGGACAATTCAGCACAGACTCGCAGAACTCTCTTAGCCCCCTCATTTTTTTTTTTTCATGAAGCGTTGCTTTGTTTCAACTCCTTGAGTTTTATTGTCAAAATGATGAGAACCAGTCCCAGGCTGAGGCCGCTGAAAGCAATCCCCCCCTCCCCTCCTTAAAGACAACAGCCGCTCTGGAGGCTCTTTGAAGGAAAAGTCTGACTCTCCACGTTTTTCTGTTTAGGGGGATTTTTTTTCCCAGTGATAAGATACAGATGATTCTGAAACACCAGCGACATTGTTTCATTCAGCAGTCGGTTTGCTCGGACCAGTTAAGGGGTAAAAAGACAGAATATCTTCTTAGCCTTTTGGTGTTTCTCTACCTTTCATGCTTTTATAAGTGGGGTTATGCTTCTGTGTCCTTTAGAGAGGGGTTATCCCTAAACAACGCTGAAATCGCTGTCAAATCCCAAGCCTTACATTTGACATGCATGTTTAAATTTAACCTGCATGAATCCCAAAAACATGACAGTCTTTTCTCAAACGTCACGTCATCCCTGTTTTCTTGAATTGCTATATGACTTTTCTTTTGTCATTCTCTGTGGCCTTTTTGATGCTGCAAAGTGAGACAAACACAGACAGAGCGAGGGGGTGGCAAGCTGCCATTCCTCAAAGTGTTTATTGCCCAAATTGCTAGCTATCTAGGTATTTGGAATTGGGGGGAAAGCTTGCCTGGAGTGAACCTAAACAGCCTCCCATTGTTCGAAGCCAAAGTAGCATCTTCAATCTTCACTCTATCAAGATGTTCTCCAAACTCCTCTGATAGCAATCCAGAAATGTTCATAGCATGGAGCCATTTTACTGCATGTGTAATGACAAAATAAAGCTTTGAAAGTCTGTACACTCATTTAGAGTCAATGTAATCTTGTGTGTTATAAAAGAGCAGAAAAATATGTATTCATAGTTTTTGGACTATCATTTCTCCGAGCTGCAGAACCACATTAAGTCGGGGCATTTACTCGCTGAGGAGAAAGCAATTGGGACTCGTACGCTGACACAAAGAGCGGCTCGGATGGCGAGACGCATCAAATAGGCTTTGTTTTCCAGCGCAGAAAGATGCCTTGTGATACTCATTGTCTTTCTGTTGTCACAGACGGCCATTATGCTGCCGCGTAATAGGATTCACTCATAATGACGAAGTTGAGCGCTCTGATCCGGCTATTGTTAAAGTGTCATCATTCTTAATAATTGCCCCTGGGAGAAAATCCCTGGAGAAATTTTCATTTGCTATTACACATTGAGTCACAAGCGGGGGCATTACGCCGGCCACGTGTTATTGGTGTCATCAGGCAGAGCAGAAAGGAGAAAGATGAATGCATGCATGTCATTACTTCCGTTTGCGTTCATTAAAGTGTGGACTATGACCTGTGCCTTTTTTTGTCTTTTTATGAGTCTGGCTGTTTGAAAAATATACGGTCTGTTTGCTATAGGCTGTGCAAGAGCGTCTCAGCAGGAAGGCAATGAAAAGAGGAAACCTAACAAATAAATCCAGAGTTCTCCATACCCCCAGTGCAAAGAGAGGCTTGTTAAAAACAGAAAAATGTCTACAATTACAGAGTTCTGTACGTTTCACATTTCTGATTAAAAGATCACATCTTTCTTTCATTGTTTTTGCCATGTCTTGTATTCCCACAAGCTGTTTCTTTCGCCACTGAGGTTTCTTCCTTTAAAAAGCGTTAACAGCTTTATGTTGCTGTATGTGCAGCATGTGGTTTTAGCCATTGCAAAATACATATTTGAAGTCTTTTCAGTTTTGAGAGTTCCTCTGGAGCACAGCAGGCTTTTTATTTTATATACGCCTCCTGTCTCCGGGAACATCTTGGCGCCATTACATGGATTTAATGGCCATGATAGGGAATATGCCTTAAAAGTGAACGCCACATCTGTGAGGAATTGAACATGTTAAAGAGAGACCACAACAGTCAGCAGCATGACGACAGAGACAAAGTGGCATCTACCCCCCTCCACTGGCATGGTACGACAAACACAGCTCAACCAGGGACACATGTCATCATTTACATTTGCAATCACTAAATACAACACAGGCGTCTGAAACATTCTGCTTCACATTTACTCGCCCACTTTTTAAACCAAACCATGCACAGAACAGAGAGGAAAAGTCCAGTCTCCTTAGCGTCCTTTTCTTCTTTTAACAATGAACTTATTTGTGACATGAGGATCCATTCTCCCAGCTTCCTGTATGTTTCCTATCCATCATGCCAGACCAGTCTGGTCAGTGAAGGTGGCGACTGAGGCACAGAAGTGGTTCCAGTGGGGTATTACCCATTGTTCTGCTGCTCACTTGATCAATGTGACTAATTGTGTGCCCTTCCTCGCTTGTTTGGATGTAAGCGAAGAGGAGCTGGCCCAGCTACCCATTAAAGCCAACTGGCCCCCCATTTATCACCTTCATAAAGGCTGGAGCTGACAAGCACTTAAACACACATAAAGCACAAAATCCATGCACACACACTTGCACCAGAATTAGAGTATATGTTAAAATTAGACTCTCTCTATGCTTTCTTACATAGTTATCTGTCTTCTACAAGTTAAACAAATACAGTAAAATGATTTATTTCATAGCATTCCCCACAGGAGACACTTTTGATTAATTTTACTTTTACTGTAAGAACATATATATTTAGGCAATCGATACATCACACTTTACTTTGTGTTGTGAATTGAGTCACTGAGCAAAATGCTGTGAGTTTTGTTGCTGTATGTTTCCACTGTCCATTTGGATGCAAGAAAAAGAGACAATTCATGCTAGCTAACAGCTAACAGGACTCTGTGAGCATGCAGTACTTCATCCCTGTCTTACATCCTGTGCCTGATGCATTTTAGCCGGTCGTGTTACTTTTTCGATAAGCAAGGAAAACTACCCTGAAAACATTGTTAATCAACCTAATCTTTGCCACTAAACTTAACCCAAAGATAATACCTAAAGGAGACCTCATGCTGAATTACAACTTTAAACAAAGACTATCTTTTCCCATTTTCTTTCAATGTGTCTAACGGTCACAGCTTTGTTAGCTTTAAACAACAAAATTTACTTTGTTAGATTAAGAAAAGATTATATGGTGTGGGCTAAAGGAGTACCTTCATGTATTTTGGTTTCACAGAGGACACAGCGGTTTCCTTGGTGAAAGAAAAACTACTAAACTACTAAGCACTGACACATTCTGTCGAACCACCTCCCATCCACCATGGCATCTGAAATACCACGGTCTTAGGGATTCCCAACAGAAGAAAACAACTATGAGTGTGCAGGAGCTGCCAATGACTCAGCAGATGTTGTGTGAATCATTGCTAGCAAGGTACTGTTAGCAAGGTAAGCTAGCTGGCTCCTTTTTCTGATTAGTTAGCCTTGCTTGCTAGATTCGGCTTTCCAGGTTGACTACAGCAGGACCAAGCGAAAGGAGGGGTCTAAGTTTTGCTTTTTAATAATTAGGGCCTTTCCTGTCATATTGTGTTACCTGTGATTTTGTCTAGTAGGTGGTTGAATGCTAACGTTAGCTAAAGGGGTGTTCAAATATGGCCCAATGTCCCTCAGAATTTTTGGCTTTCCATAATTTTCTCAGAAAGCGGTGAAATGGTAATAATTTGACTTGCAACCTCGATCACAACTGTACATTATCCTTTTGATAACTGCACATGCTTCTTCTCTGTGTGACATGTGAATATGGTGAGTGAGGTGGATATTACACATCATTTTCCTGACTTTCAATTCGACTTTAGAAAAACTCGTTGTTATATTATGTTGTAATTTAAAGTCTAACTGTCCCACTTTGGTATATTCACCACAGAGTTTGAACAACTTGTACTGTATGTTTTCACTTGTCATAAAGGGATTCTTTATGCTCTTGAAATTTAAACAAAAATCTCTTGGTGCATAACCGCAATGGATCCCCAGACTCATGGAAAATGAGAAACAAATGCTCCCAACAAAGGCCTGTCTCGTATGAAAGAAAGGCTCATGTAAAACTCTCCACCACAACAATGCAGCTTCCCTCTGAAGTCTTCATGACCGTGTCTCCATTGATCTCAGAATTGACTACAACTGTAAACGGAGCAACGGCACGGCTCTGCCAGGCTTTATGGCCCCCCACCACCCCCACGGTTCCCCCTCCTCTGGGCCTCAGAGAGTCCTGAAGGCTCATTGTTGGCTCTGCTGTCCTCCAGCTGGCCACAAATCAGTCTCTTGATCCATGTGGCTTGTCAGAAGTTCTGTTTTGTTGTTGCTGGGGTTGTTTACAGGAGGATGAGGTTGGGGAGTTTTCAATTAGAGAAACATATTTCCCTGTGTCCCATCATGCCTCTGTCTCTTAGACTTTAACTAAGCCCCTAAAGATGAGACTTACTTCATGTACGTTTACAACACAGTATAAAGACGAATTATTAAGTATGATAGATTAAAGAGTCTCTCCTCTGGTCCTCTCAGAGAAATGGAATAAGGCCTGGATTGCTGGTTGATTATAAATGGCCTTGACCTGCTTTAAAGAAAGGACGAGATGCTCACAACCCCTGCGCTACTTCATCATCTGCTTCACGCATCAATAGGTTGGGTTGAAATTGAGCAGAGAGCCGGGCCAATACAATAGTCCGGCTGAAACAGGAATCATTTAAAGACACTTGGGATCAAATCCCCCTCAGCAGACCCAAAATGGTTCATATACAATGGCTTAATTTAGTGTTGGCTTTGGCTTCTTCCACTGTTCACTCCAGGCACAGTAGAAGATAAAGTAAAGCTGCAGTAATCAATATCTTTATACAAACAATGGATGCATGTGATGTGAAAATAGTTGCTAGTAGAGATGAACCATTGACTGTATTTAATGATGTCTCTTCACCTACTCTCGTTGTACAAAAGTAAAGTCAAAATACCCTCAGAAGCGGGCGATGCCATCTTGCACTGGTGATGTCGTTTGGAGCCAGAGTCTGTGCAGTAGAGATCGGCTAGTGCAGCCACAGTCTTAGGTGGGCTCAGTCTGCAGCAGAACAGCTTCTTGTCTCGGTCTGAAGCAGATATTCACAGTTATGGAAAGCTCAATGACTGTAGTGTTAGTGTTAGTTATGTCTCCTCTTGCCATTCATCCTCTACTCTGCTACTCTGGAACAAAACGCTGCAGGAGATTTTTCAACAAGTTGTCAATCATGAGGTCGTAACCCCTTTTTATAGCATCAGATAACTTATTAAAGGTAAAGTTGTCAGAAAAATGAACACTTTGACATAAATCAGCATGATAAAAACTAACTATAATGACAGAAACAAAACTTTATTTGACGTATATTTTGATTTTATAGTTTGACTCATGTCCCATCTGTGAACATGGAGGAGGCGGGCTTTATGACCTATACTGCAGCCAGTCAGCAGGGGACGATAGAGAGGGTTTGGCTTCACTTTAAGGGAGCTGTCATGTCTTCAATTGCTTAATACAGTTGATAGTGGAGACCAAAACAGAGCTAAAAGTAGAGTTTTTATTGTATAGATAAATGCTAATGGTACTCCATGTCACAAGAATGTGTTAACAGGCATTAGGTGGCTTTAACATGCTAAACAAGCTTTATTTAGCTTTCTGTGGAGGGCTTTCCCTTAACTGAGCCACCAAAAGATAATGCAGCTTTAAATTACAGTCTTAGAGTACACTGTTTTAAAGCATAGACTATGACCATATTTGGATGAGACGGTGAAGCTGGAGAGGAGCAAAATGGTTTCTTAATGCTAAATAGTAACCAGTTAACTTGATTAATGAGGGTATATAATTCCTGTCATCAGTGATATTAATCGGGATGCCAGTTTGGGTTGGTGAAAAATAGGCTTTAAACAAAATGTATGTACTGAACAAATGAACAGACGACTCCTTAGAGTCTCTTTTAGTGCAGCCAAATGCTGAGCTAGGTGCTTTTCATTTTGGTAGCAACTTGTAAATCCCAGCCTCTCCCTAATTCATACCCTGCTTTATCATCTTTTTTATTTTAAATAGGAGTGTAATTTACAAAGTTAATATCATGTTGAATTGAAGAGAACTTTAAACAAGAAATTAAGATTATAAACTCATTAGGAAGGTGTTTTCTGAGGTAATAAAACAAGTAAGAATTAAAGTCATTTACTTTTATACACTCCTCTTTTTTTTCAACTATTGGAGTCGCCCCCTGTTGGCCATTAGAAAGAATGCAGTTTGTATGTACTTCCACATTGGCATCACTTTTCAACCCCAGACGATTCTTATATACAGGTAAGGGTAATGAGACAACTTATTTTGGTGTTTTTGGCCATCATTCAATTACTATAGTGTTGTCATAACCAAAACAAATGATGACTTGATACAGTATAATTTGACAGAAGTTGCCCTGAATTGATCCCTGAGAGCAACGCTAGCTGTAAGCTGAGGTGGAAGGAGTGCAGCCTCTCTGATGATGAAGCAGCTCGTGGAATGTGTTTGGTGTGAACTCTCCATAGGTAGTTTGACCTCTCGCCTTCCTGGAGGGAGGAGACTTCAGTTCATTATTATTACCTTCATTATTTCAAAATGCTGGACCAGATGCCGGAGCGGGAGGGGGGCCAGTGCACCCAACAGGGTTCTGAGGCACCCGATTGGTCAGAAGGAGAAGAACGGTTTGGAGGCCAAAGGGTAGATTCTTCCGGAGAGGAGACACCATCTGCTGACTGTCTCTCTCTGACTCTACATCATCTTGCTACATTAGGACTGTGATGAGGTGATGCTGCTCACTTTGGATGAAAACATTAGGATTTTAAACCTAATATTAATAATATATACAAACAGTTTTATATGATCAGAATGTCAGGATATGTTCTACTTGCTCCAAAAGCCGAGTGAGTAACCCTTGAGTTTAGGATACTCAATCAAATATAGATTTATAGCTTTTTCAAATGATAGCACAGTTGTGTCGACAAAAACACAACATGTTGGGTGCTCAGATTCAGGAGATTTAGTGTAAACTGTTTTACTTACTTACTTACTTTGTACATAAGTACCCTTAGCTGGGATGCGGGTTTAGCTCAGTGGCTAAAGCGCACGCCCCACCTACTGTATAAAGGCTCAGTCTTCACCACTCAGCAGCCCCAGGTTT
Source organism: Semicossyphus pulcher (assembly GCF_022749685.1). Taxonomy (NCBI): domain Eukaryota; kingdom Metazoa; phylum Chordata; class Actinopteri; order Labriformes; family Labridae; genus Semicossyphus; species Semicossyphus pulcher. Next base: position 28,004,175 of record NW_027211726.1, read on the forward strand.
GACTCCGACCCTCGGCCCTAAGCTGCGTGTCACACCCACTCTGTCTTCCTACATTTCCAATTCTATCCCCTGTTCTATACAATAAAGACAAGGCCCCAAAAAGTATGTTCCTTCACTTTTTATTGTGTACTGACACTTCAAGTTGAGAAAAGGAATGCATCCCTAAAGAAGCATCTAAGTGTTTCTCTGTCCACACATTTTTACCTTAAAGGGGCCATATCTTTTGAATGGATATTCTCATCTTTTGCATGGCTTTCACATTTTTGGGTGTTTGTTGTTCATGATGAAAAACTGAAAACTGCGTAAAGGTCGCCTCTGAAATGGGCCGTTCAGAACAGCTGCAGGTTTCTACATAGAACCTTGCTTTCGCTGAAATCAGCCAATCGTCATTCACCTTCATTCACCCCAGGCTGCCGTCTTGCACGAGCTTGTAGTCAAGTCGTTGTCAAGATTTTAACTTACCATTCCGATACCTCCTGGCGATTCTGGCTCGTACATATAAGGCCGAATAACTGATCCTAGAGCAGCCATGTTTTCCACAACTTTTGAGTGACAGTGCAGTGCGGCCGTTCCCCCACGTGGGATTGCACATGTGGTCACTCCAAATACTCGTGGCTAAGGTCAAACCTTTGAATGGCACAACGGCTTGTTCGTTTCAGGAGGAAGGAGTGGCTAAAATAATTACTTTAAAATACAGTTTAAACAAACTTTACCAATGTGATTCAAAAACACATTTTGAAAATTGATTGCGTAGCTAAAATATGTCCCCTTTAAGGCTTGGATAAAATTAGCCAAAGGAAAATAAAGGAGGACCAGGAAGAAACTCAAGAGACAGGATTGCTTTCTGAATGCTGTAGCTGCTGCTACTGCAACTGTTGTTAGCAGCTAGCTGCAGTGCTAATAACTCAGAGGCTGTTAGTACTAGTTGTGTCATGTTAATATGTTAATAGTACTTTTAAGTAGTACGTAGTAGTTCAGAGTTAGAGTCAAATTCCTTGTATGTGCTTATACTTGGCCAATAAAACTGATGAAGTGTGGAAAAGTGTGTGTTATTGAATAAAATGCATTGAAAATGTATTTTAAAGAGTAATATCTTACTAGGATAGGCATATGAATATTGACATGTCCAAGAAACATGCTGTGATCATGTCATGCAACTGCTGAATTAGGTTTCTGACAGCTTTTTTTGGTCCAACTCAGGCCCCATTTCCTGCACAGCTCTGCCCATAAATTTTGCTATGTTTGCCTTCTCCTCCATCACACCCTTTTAATGGTCCTGACCATACAGATACAAATCTATCTCAGCAGGCAGGAAGCTCAACAGCAGAGTGGAACCTGACACAGTGAGAAATTCACAGGAGAGAGGCTCCTAAAAAGTGCATGTCTCCCACTTGTGCACAGGTCAGGAGTCTGTGCAGGTACAACAGTGTGCATGTGCACCTATGAGACATGATTTGGGAAGATTTTCAATTAAATGTGAGATCCACAAAGAGAAACTAGTTTGATAAATTGATCTCATTTTGTTTCTTATTAATCGAACCGTTCCATGTTTTGTTTCCTTGTTTTTTTCATGAATGTTTTTCCTGATTCTGAAGTAGAACTTGCCTTCCCTTCATGCATCATATGAATGTTGATAAGCGTAATGGAAAGAATTTAGTAAGGAGGAAACTGTTCCTGAAAAAATTCCTCCGTGCTATTTCCTTTGACAGGAAATTGTGTCTTTGATCTAAGCCACCACACTCATCTGGTCATCGCATGCGAGGTGTCACTCCTTTCCTAAGACGGAGAGGAGGAAATTTGCTATCACCCACTCTGGCTCAAACACTCAAGTGCCTAAAAGATGAAAAATAAGATTATGGATTTTAATAAATCTGGGTTTAAGAGGTGTACCCCATGAAGGCTTATATACAGTACTGGGGGAAATAGGACAGGGTGACAGATTCATTTGTCGTCCTGCTTATTCTGGCAGCAGGGGAGTGTCATTAATGAGCAGTACGGCCCAAACACAGTCTGGGATGAAGATTCACACCTGCCAGACTGCCAGGGAGTGTGTTCTTACTGTGTGAGTGTGTCTGTGTGTGTGTGTCACCTACACTGACAGTGCATTGGTCATTTTCCTGTGGAGCGTCCCACATGGTCACAGGAAGTTGATGATATCACACTTACATGCAAATATGACATCATGCATAATGCTTATCATTTTTCACCGGTGGATAAAACAATTCATTTGAAAGTGAAATGTATGCTGTTCAGATTGCAGTATTGGAATTACAGTGTGTGATTTATATTCTGCAAACAGAAGGTGGAAGCTGGCTGATCTTGAAGTGCTGTTTGTCACAGTTAGGGTCGACTGCATCATTACTGCAGAGTGCCGCCTGGGTCTATTCAGCGTCAGGGGGTACAGGAGGCATCATTAATAATCTTAACAAGAGCATCACGAGTAACATGATCTTTTTCAAGGGCAGGTTTGATGCAGAGAGGAGAAATCTCAGCGTAACAAAATGTTACTACATGTGTGGAAAAAAGCAAAGTAAAGCTTTTGTTATTGAGTTCTTTCAGGATTGAAGAACAACATGATTTCAGACAGCAGAGAAAGATTGCAAAAAGAAGAAAGCCAACTGAGTTCTTTCTCTCAGTGTCAACCTCGCATCAGAGCAGCGAGCACCTGTAGACAATCAGCTAATTAAGCAGTGATTGGATGCAGGCTGCAATAAATGCTACCTCCCTGCAGTACACACATGCAGAGCAAGCAGCTTTAGGGCAGTTGGGCTACTGTTTCTTTGACACACAGAAATGGCTTGTGGAGTTCATTTGGGGTGAGTTTTTGCAGCTTTTCTCAGTATGTTGAGTTGTTGTCCTGTTTCTTCTGACCTTGTTTTTTGATTTGTATTTTGTGCAGGATCCTTCTAATTTGCTTAGTTCAAGCAGAGCATGTACGCTGTTCATGGGCTTCACAAGGTGAGGAGAACACGAATGTATCACTGTCATTAAGAGCTGTAGTTTACTCGCTGTGTATTCATATTGTTGTCGTCTTTCTCACAGCTCAAAGCTCCCAGAGACAAAACAGCAATGGATATGTTGGCTTCTCGCAACAGGACAGTGGACTAAGCAGATTTGGTGGCAGCTATCCCCAGAATCAACTCAGACAGGCCTCTGTTTCTCCACACTCAGCCCAGAAAAGTAGCCCCAATTCACAGACCGCAGCTAGCAGCGGTTATAGCCAGGGACACTCCAGAAGCAGCTACTCCCAATCTCTTTCACAGCCAGCTCAAAGTGGGCTTTCTTCAGTTAGGTTCGTGCAGAGCAGCTCTGTGTCAAAACCCAACTGGCGACCTGCTAAGTTGAAGCAAGTAAATGAGCCTAAAAAGCAGTCCTTTGGCCTTTCTACCTCTATTGCTAGCGGAAGTTCTGTGAGTAAGTACGATAAGAAAAAAAATGACCTTCCTGATGTGAGCAAGAATACTTGGCCGGTTAAGCAGGGTACACAAAGTGTTAGCAAGTATCCATACAGCAGTTCTGCATCTCTTCAGACTGCTTCCAGCACTAGCTCCAAACTGGCCTCCCACTGGTCAGCAGCAATGAAGGCTCCCAGTGCTGCTGGAACATCAGCTTACTATGGACAAGGAGGCTATGCTTCTGCCGTGAAGACATCCAGCCTGTTTAGCCCGAGGGCCCCTTCGTCCCAAAAGAACTCGGATACACAGATGCAGACCTCAGCCACTGCCCCTGCTAGAAGAGTGCCTCTACATCGCAGTTCTAAACAATCTAAACTCTCTAGTTTTTCATCTTCCCCAAAGACTTTCCGGACTGAGGCTGCAAAACCGAACCAAAGCAAGCTGTTTTCTGTGGCTGGAGGAAATGCCCAAGGGAGCTACAAGTCTACGTCCAGGTACAGCATGCCCTCAAGCCATGTCAGTTATAGCCAACCTCTTTCAGTGTCTAATGAACTAAATGCTCTTTTTAGCTTCCAGCCACGCAGTCCACAGATGCCCACAAGTCAGAGGTTCAGGTCCACTGAGCAGAACCCCAGCAGTACCAGCTCTCTCCAAAATCCAGCCCAGGGAGCACATAACCAGCCTGCCTCCGGGAGTGGTGGAACTCCGCGCTACGCCCCGACCAGAACCCACAGCATCCCTGAACGCTTTGGTGGCTTCGCTATCAGACGGCTGAAAGATCCTGATGACCAGAAGGAAGCGGGCAACAGGCATCCACAGCAGACATACACTGCTCCTTCAGCACAGAGTGGGTCTTACAAGCCACAGGTCCAGAGCATCAGGAAGACTCAGCAGACCTACACTGCTCCTTCAGAGCAGACTGCGTCTTACCAGCCACAGGTACAGAACATCAGGAAGCCTCAGCAGACCTACACTGCTCCTTCAGTGCAGATTGTGTCTTACAAGCCACAGGTCCAGAGCATCAGGAAGCCTCAGCAGACCTACACTGCTCCTTCAGCGCAGATTCTGTCTTACAAGCCACAGCAGACGTACACCGCTTCTTCAGCACAGTCTGTATCCTACAAGCCACAGGTCCAGAACACCAGGAAGCCACAACAGGCCTACACAGCTCCTTCAGAGCAGACTGCGTCTTACCAGCCACAGGTACAGAACATCAGGAAGCCACAACAGACTTATCCAGCTCCTTCAGCACAGACTGTGTCGCACACACCACAGGTCCAGAGTGTTCATCAGGAGAGCAAATGGAAGAGGGTCAGGCCACGTTGGGGACAATAGAAGGTGGGTACTTGATTTGCTTGTTTCTTGCACCTTATGCTTAAACTAGGTTCTAATGTGTCATTCTTCAAATAGGTGCAGCAGGCATCCTTGGATGAACAATTTATTTTTTTTGTAATAAATGTGTATATTTAAATCTTGTGTCTTGCCTCTTGTGTGGTACTGGTTAATGCTGAAATGTGTATTTTTGTAGGCTTAGTGCCATCTAGTGGGCAAAAGACGGCATGCTCTAAAAAGCACATCTTGAAATGCTCTGTTGGAAATCCTCTGCAAATATTCACTTGAAGCTCTGAAGATGTACCTCAATACATGTTTTAATTAAAATGCTTAAGCTCAAGTTTGCAAAACTGCCAATACAATTTAGAAGACACTACTTTAACTTGCTGAATATGTGTGGTGCAGTCACACTAAATTCTGTAATTTCAGGCAGTTAAATGGGGTTTAAAACTGCAAATTGCTGTTAAAACAATGGTGATGCACTCAATACTTGAGGTTTAACCTGAAAGTCATTGCACATCTTTACCTGCATTCATGGTATCAACATTCTCCACTGGAGGAGTGTATGAGAACAACCTCTTAAAAGTAACACTTTGACTTGCAACTTCCCAACTTAAAAACTAAAGCTCGGAGTTTACATATAAATTGTGAAAATCATGGAAATGAGTAAATATTATATAACTAAAGTCAAAATTCTGAACTTGGACCTTTGTGGGGTCGAAACTGGGGTCACTAAGACTTCAAGCCACAAGTTTCAAGCATTTGATGTGCTTGGGTCAGTTGGAGGGGGGGGAAAAACTTCTGTAAATGCAGAAGACAAACTCTATTTAAAGATTGTAAATCTAAAGTCTAAAAATAAAGTTCAGCCTTTAAGGAAGTGAAGTGTGGGGGAGAAATGTTCCTGCAATTAGTTCCTTACCTTCCTTTCCTCAAGGTCAATCTTGTTTATATAAAAGTCTTGTTTGCGGTACATGTGCTGTTAAAACTCTGTGCATCCTGCTGTCATTTAGAAATATAGTAGCTCTATTTTGTGTATTCTGTCACAAATACATGTTAAGGATTAAAAGCTAATGTGTTATTGTAGCATTTTTTAGCTTAAAATAAATTTGCACATGTGGGATTTGGTTTAATTATGAATTTATTTTTAATGTCAAATGACAGGAATTCTGTGTAGGTCATCAATGCTGTGTTAAATACAGTCAAAACTAAATGGAAGACTAAATGTCATTTTGTGGAGTCAAGTACATTTTCAGGAGCACTTATTTGTACATTTTAATATTTACATCTTCAATGTGAAATTCATGCTTTGGTGTAATTTTAATACTTAACCAAAAATTGGATTTTATGATTTCAGTTCACTCTGTTCCATTAAAGTGAGAAATCTAAATTTGTGAATTTTCAGGCTTTATTAAAACAATTTGACTTGAATCAGGAAAACGGTTCATGTTTAGTGATACTAAAACATGTCATCACGTGTTTGGTGAACTAGGACAAATTGAGTTAACAAGAACAGTATCGATATTTCATGCAGACCCCTGCAAGGATTCAGTATTTAAGGAGCTTTATGTTAACCCAACATCACTGAGGGTAAAGGATCTCAGAACATTGGATCAAATTACATCTCTTTTCATTTTATTGATTTCAAGCTTAAACACAGCTTGAGAAATCAAACACTGATGTAATGATGTAATCAGTTCTGCTTAATACATCCAGCAATTTAACAAGTTTCATACATTTTTATTTATGAAGATTTATGAATTAAATGTTTTTATCATATTTTGTGCCGCTTTGTGGCTTGACAGTGAGGGATTTACGCATAATGCATCCACCCTAGGCTACTCAGTTTAGATAAACAATGTCTGAAATGTCATACCTACACACAGCAATAAAAAAAAAAAACACCAGAGATTTGGCTTTTATAAATTTTAGAGCTCGGTCAATATAAACAAAGAAAAAAGATTCTGGAAATGCTACTTTGTTTGAGTCTTTTAAACAGTGATGGCTCTAAACTTTAATAATATAATATAAGATCATCCATCATTACTGCTGGACACGAAATGGAAAATGAGATCGTTTTAAGAAATACTTTCGTTTATAGATCACAACAATTTACGGCATGCAATAGCTGTCAGGCAGAACTCGGCATGACACCGGAAATAAGATCTAAAAGAAAGTGTTAATTTGTTGACATAATAATGATGATGATAATAATGATAATGATAACGATTCCTGAATGTTATTGCCTCTATAAAAGGTAAAATACACAATTCTAAACAAATTTACAATCATAATTTAAGTTACATTTTATTTTTTTAATCATGACCGGAAGTCCAACCTCCTGTTGTGGCTACCTGGTACGTTTCCTCCACCTTGACACTCAGGTACACGGATTTGGTCTAAAACTTGACTGTAACTTGTATTTTGAAGCGGAATTCATACAAGGAGTCGTTCAAAATGGATTAAAAGAGACATGTTTAATGAAAGGCGAAGAAGACAGGCTTAATTCGAGAGTCGGTTGGAGGAATCACCGTGTTTACTGTGAATCCGTAAGTCCTCTAATGGAGGAAAGAGTCGCGGTGACAGGTCGCCATGAAAGTGAAATTATGTTTTATACACTAAAGGAGTTGTGGCTAAATTTGTGTCAGATGATAACATGTATTTTTTGTAAGTAGTTAACCACGAGAAAAACTGCAAATTATATTTTACTAAGTTAAATACATGTAAAGAATACTGAAAACATTTGTTCCAACAGATGCCATAGGCACGTCATGCCATATTCTATGGCAGAATCCGGCATTTTAACGCTTTTTGGGGTTTTAATGAATTCACATACCCGTTAAAAATAATACAAGACAACTTTGGATCCAGTAAGACTTTTTCTTCAATTCGGCATTACTGAAACCTGAGAACATTACTTCCTCTCTCTAATAAATTAAATTTCGTTTTTACCCAAGTTTGCTAGCAGTGTCAAAATTAGCAACATTTCAAACTGAAACTTTTATTTATATGGTGATATTTACTGTCCGAACAGCTTAGGAGTTCGAAATGACGAACATATTCATAAGACGTGTTGAACTGAAACAACTTTAACAACATAAATTTCGAAAATTTTTAATGAATTTGGAACTTGGTTTGCCTTGTTTCAGCGTCACAGTGTCAACACGGGAGACGCAACAGTTTGCTACTTGTAGTTGTGGATGAGGTTATTCATTATTCTTTATCATCTTCATTTAAGCCTAATCTTTTTGTCTTGTCTTGTTACACATGATATGTATATACATTTTTTTTGCAGTGTAGACATGTCTTCCTAAACATACATTGGATTACATATGATTAATTGTCTTTGCCTGTGTCCTCACACATCCTCAACAGAACCAGTTGGGTGACTTTACCAGCCACCCGGGGATAGTAGTTTCACATATCATTTAAAGAGAGATGCCCTCAGGTGGCAACAAGTGGTTTTAGTTTTTGTGTGGCAGATTGGATTGATAACTAGCATGTTGTTTAGTGATACCATTTCAACACTTTATTACCATTTAGTTACACTTCAGTTGTCCTTATTTTCTCTCATGCTTTTCCAGATTTTTGAGCCTGCAAGTCATGTCTGCTGGCAGCGCTGGCAGTCTGAGATACAGCTCAGGACTTGGCAGCTACAGGCATGGAACAAGTCAGAGCAGCAGCCAGAGGTCATCCTACGAGGAGCGATGTGTGGACCCAGTGGAAGACAGTCTCCCATCCCCAGAGCCAAAGACAATCCACAAGGCTAACCTGAAAGATGCTAATGGGAAGGAGTCTGAGACTATTGGCTTCATTCCTGGCTCAGCTGACCCTCCCTCTGTAACACAAACCTGCAATCCCTGCGCTTCTCCAAGGAGCTGTGGATCCTTTGTGTGCAGCGTGCTCACCTGTGGCCTGTATAGAGTCTGCCAGCGCTCCATCCTAGCTCCGTGCCTGGCACCAAACGAGACTTCAACAGATGAACCAGAGAAGGTGAGCCTCCAAGCTTTGAGCCCAGAAAACAAGAAAGAAGAGGGCGCAGCAGACTGGTTAGAGGATGTCCACATTGGTGGAGTCAAAATTGACAGTCCAATAGAGTATTTAGAAGCTGAAGTCAAACCTCCATCATATGGGGCTCCACCCAGTGGTCAAACACGGCCAAGCCATTCATCCCTGCATGAGTCTATGAGGTTTGATGACTGGGAGGACGGTGAAGAGAACGTGGACTCTCTGATCAATAAGAAGCTGCTGGAGCTCTACTCTGAATATCAGATTGAAGAGTTGGCCAGGTGCACCTCAGACTCTCTGTTTCTGAGGAAGAGCAAAGCCATCAACCAGCTCATTAACTCACTGGCAGAGGAGCACAAAATGGACGAGCAGGAGGCTGAGTGCCGGCTGGTGCGCGGCATTATCCGCATCAGCACTCGGAAAAGTAAGAGGAAGCCGCCCGTCTCCAGGAGAGAGAGGACGCTGTCGGACAGCGGGAACGAGACAATGAAGGAAAGCGATTCTTTTACATTCAGCAACAACAGTAAGTAAAAGAGTTTCACTTTTTTACTCAAAATTATTAGTGTAACCTCTTACACAGGACGGCTTTCCTGCTAATGAGTAACTATCTCTCATTTTATCTGTTTCCTTAAGATGACTACAAATCAAATCCAAACATCCAAATATCAGAGCTGACCTCCTCTGACATGTGTGCCAGAGAGATGTGGAGAAACAATGGAGGTAAGAAATATGCCTTTATAATATTACATACAAACTATGCAGTTACATTCAGAACACATGAGGGATGGGGAAAAACAACTCTAACTATTACAATGTTGGTTTCCTAAATTAATTCTCTTATGGTACTAGCTTGATGTTCAACAGCTAAAACAGCTAAACAAAGTGTATATTTTTAAACAGGTGAAGCTTTTTCAAACTGTACAACACTGTTTTAGCAGCCCAGGAAAGTTGGTGACCAGTTGTATGCGTTCAAATTATCGCACATTTGCATTGCAGCTCAAGTTTGTTAGTGAAATACAAATAGGGGGAGCAGAGAGACCAGACCGAAGTCTGAGAAAAAAAGTGAAAATCTATAATAATAGAAGAATAGAAGAAAAATAATTTTACATGACTGCCCTTAAAACATAAAAATAGCTTTTAATCGAAACAGACTCTCACATGTAAATTCTTCCCACAGTCAGCCCTCCCTCCAGTTCAATTTAGTGTAGTTGAATCAATAATTTCTAAGGTCTACCGGTAAAACAAACTAATACAATAATAATATAGAATTGTAATAATTGTCAATCAGGAGTAAAGGTATCGTCCCACAACATAAACTCTTGTTTTCCATGAAAATGAGATGTGAAATTACAGCTTTTATAGTGTGTCATTCACTTATTACATCCCCTGTCATTCGGTCTGTGACTTTGAATAACTTGCTAGTTCTGTTTCCCATAATGATTTGACTGTTGCAGCAGGGGAAATCCATCATGCATGTTAGTGCCAACAATGACTGCCCTCATAGAACTGATAGAGCAGTATACACCAGGGTTTGTTTTCATCACACAGAGCATTAATGTTGGTTTCACTTCCTGATTACCCGTCTAACATCCACTTTTATCTCTGACCCAACAAAGAGACTGAATTTGAAGGATGTTAAGATCGTATGATGAACTTTTTCAAAACTAAATAATTTTAGTGACAGTGTTTAGCAAATCTCCCTGTGCAGGATCAAGACTGTAGCCTAGATTTTGGTTAGTAGCTATTTTAGTCGTAGTTTCTCAAATACATTTAAGCCTTCAGATTGTTTTGTTTTTCTACATAAGAACATTACATATTTCTTAAATTTTACTTACAATTTCTGTGAATCTGCAACCCAACGTGAAGTTTGTTTTATCAGTTAATTTCAAACCTAAAAACTAAAATTCTGCTCCCGCACTTGCATTAATCAAAGACACTAGAGACACAAATTCCTCTCACTGTGTTATTGGGGAACTTAAAAACATGATGTTTCTGCTTCTTCATGTTTCAGGTATGACTGACATTTTATTCTTACATCACCTGTTTTCTTTTCCTCCCTGTTAGAATTCTACCATTGTGCAAAAATGCACACAAATGCAATTCTGCTCCACACTACCAGCAATAATATTCTGATGCAGAAACTATTACTTATTTTGATGCCTTAAAAGCAGTCAAATTAAAACGATTAACTGTGAAAATACTAAACTTGAGTACATAAGTGTAACAGTTGTCAGTTGTTGAATGAAAACTCCCCCAGCCCAGGTTTCTAAATCAACTTATTTTTCTTTTCAGCCCTGTGCAGCTGTTTAATTTCAGTTTTTATTTTACAGTTTGCTTTTGTGTGATTATAACTATTTACACTTACACAAAATGGTTTAATATGTCTTTTGAACGATGCAAAAACTAGCTGAGAGTAGAAACCTGCCCTATAAAAGTGACTTTTAATTTTTAGGTCTGCCTAGTTATTCACAACCACAACTATGGTTCACAAACTTTTTTCTTTGGAAAAAAGTGGGTGTGACGTTTAACACCAAAACCAACTTTCTATGTAGGTGATACACCAATCCTTTAAATGTACTTCTCTAGATATGTGCAGGTTCCAAGCATCAGGTTACCAGAGTGTTTTTTAATGCTGATGCAATTTGCGAGTTTTGGATGTGCAGGAAAGGCAAAGTCAGGTGACTTTTAGGACAATATTGTCAGATATATCACATCATAAATGGTCATTGGATTGTACTTATATAGCGCTTTTCTATTCGTCTGACCTTTAGCTTTTACACTACATGACATGTTCACCCTTTCACACACTGATGGCAGAGGCTTAAGTGCCAATCTCCATTAAGGATCTATAGGTATTCATACAACAAAGGGAGCAAATTGGGGTTCAGTGTCTTGCCCAAGGACAATTCGATATGTGACAGGGGTCACAGGGATCGAACACCCAACCTTCTGATTGAGAGAACCAACTTCACCACTGATCCACAGCTGCCCACTATCAGCATATACGTTTTCTAATATGCTCAACTGCAAACAGTTTTTTGACAGAACATATAATGTGGAAAACAATGCCTGTGATGATTTAGAAATGTTGCAATCAAATAGTTTATGCATGCTCCCACAATCCTCTCAGCACTGTTTACACTGTTTACAGCACGCATAGCAGAGCATCACAGCCGAGGAGACAGTGGTCTACAATAGAATTGGTTGATGATGAATAACGATAATGTTACATATTTTAAAATAAGTTTCTTTTTGAGAAAGCAGACTTGTGAGTACCTTTGTATAGTCTTATCTATGCAAAATGGACGCATTATCACAGTTATCATGACTAATTCTTCAAATAGCAGATAGCTATTTGATTTGGTTTAGGAAAAAAATCATGGTTTCGGATTTAATTAGTACAATGGTTTGGACATGAATTAGCACTAAAGTAATGTCAGTTAAGTTACTTGCATAACTTAAATCGTGTTACTTGTTTTTTTGAGCCATTCATAAACCCAAAACGCTACTTTGCTTTGTCTTGCACCTTCATTATACTTTGTCTGTGGACATGCGTGTTGCATTTGCTCTCCACAGAAGTCAATAGATTGGCGTATTACCTGCAGCTAAATTGGACTTTTGTGAAAGTGTAAATGGGTGTTATTCATACATCATTGGTGAGAGTAGGCAGAACATTCACTAACTTCCTAGTGATGATATAGGGTTCTGTTCTGAAGAAAACAAACCTTTGACCGAGCAGCTTCACAGCACAGATGACAGAATAATATGCAAATTATCTTTATCAGTGAAGTCAACCAAAGCTTAGTCGTCCACTACTGCAGAAAGTACACGCTCCTGTTTAGATTGGACACTGCAGTGCATGTCCTGACTGTTCCTAAAACTACATTCCTGCACAAAATGTTATAATTAGATATATTTACACATTATACATTACATATATACATATACTCTTAAGTTTTTCTGTGTCTTGCTTGTACAAATGTTATTGCACACATACATGGGTTTTTGGCAGACCGCCGGGGTCAGCCCTACACATGGGTGAGTGAGTGAGTGAGTGAGTGAGTGAGCGAGAGAGAGAGAGTGAGTGAGCGAGCGACCGACCAACCGGCTTAATCGTTTACGTATGTACGGTCTGATCTCCGGTCCATCTCCGCCATAGTAGAAGCTGAATAGCTACAATGCATTTTGGGGCGGTTGAGTACAACCACTGAGCTCCAATCTCATACTCAAACATCCGGTCCGATCTAGTATACATCCGGGCATTTCTCGCATACACAAAATTGCATACTATGAGATGGGAACGCATGACATACTCAGTTTTACGTCACGGTTAGTATGATTAGTATGATAGTATGCAGTTTCGGACACACCCAGAGAGTCGCGACATCGCAATGGTGGATCATGGAGCATATTGGACCTCCACCGACGTGACTCTCTGGCTGTGTTGGAAATGCTGTACTATATACTACATGCTATACACTAAATGCTATATACTGCATACTGCGTTCGGCGGTAGTATGTAGTATGGAGGAGCTTTTCAATTCATTTTGCAGTATGCTACGACAGGCGGAAGTAAACAATAACCGCCGCTTCTTTAGCTATAGCGCCCCCGTCTGCTGGAATGCTGCTGCTGTCCGATATTTCAACTGCTGCTGTGACGTTCCAGCGCTTTGCATTGTGGGATACAGTAAGCGAGGTATACTGGTCCGATGCATACTGGAGATTTTCTCCCAATCAGTACGACATCCGGGCATTTTTGGCATACTGCACATTTTGCTTTTGTTTGCATACTGCATACTACATACTACATTTTGGCCAAATCAGTACGTACTGCTAGTATACTATGGCATTTCGAACACAGCAGCTGTCTATATGGCTCCTCCGCTGCTCCTCTGCTGTCCTCACCTACATCCACAGCACGCACCTGCTTTCAAACACGTTGTCATCGGCCTCATCATTGCCCACAAAAGCGCACATTGCCCTGATGCGGTCAGCCACATAATAGGTTTTCACCTTATCTAGTTTAACTTGATGAATGCAACCTGATCTTGCGATACCTCATGACCATGTTACAGGTGCAACAAAGGACAATCACCTGCACAGCAACCTGCATAAAGCTGTCGGTTAAGAGATAATTTTACTTTATTTTAACAGCTACTGAAGTGTATAAGTTGCCATGCAAAAATATGCCTGGAAATTTTGAGATAAAACATTGTGACCATCTTAGTAGTCCTCATGTTTAGTTTATTTAACTAATACACTCATATACTTGTGTTGATTTTCTTTATCATATTTTAACACATTAAATGAAAGTGTCATACCTACCATGACATGTTTAATTTCACAACAAGTCTGTGTGTGGGCAGCAGTGTGAACATGTGCTTGTGTGTCCTCATGCTACATTATGAGAACAAATTATTGGTGCCTTGCCCAGGGGAGGCACAGATCATTGTCAGGGAAATTCTCCTCCTGAAGATAATTTGTGAAGAACAAGCAAACTCAATGTTATGAATCAAGTCTCTTTACTTACATTCACATGCAGCATGGAGAGAAGTGCGAAAGTTCTCTCTCTTGCTGTTGCAGTGTTCAAGCTTATATACAACATCAACAACCCCCTACCCCATCCCCACATGGTACTTCAATCAGTCACCTGGCCTTCATCAGCAAGATAAGATGATCCTTCTCTGCTCTCCAGGGGAAACCAGGGGAAACCGGGGTTCACCAAGTCAACGTCATAAAATAAATTGCCCCCCCATATAAATTTAAATTTAGACAAGTTACCCCAATACAGAAATGGCAGTTTAAAGCAACTATGACAGCCTTTCTGAACGTCACGATTCAATAAATGAAAAGACATTAGGAGAATACAAATATATTTTTTTAACTATTAAATTTTAAACATATGGATACATTGTTTTTAGCTCAAAGTTTAAATACCAGAAAAATAGTGAATGCAAACTGTCTTGCTGAGTGAGGTGGCAGGGTTTCTATACAATGTAATGTGAGGTATTTCGTACCAACATCAGACATTTTTATAAATATTCTCCTGTCTTTCTTCATCTTTACAACTTTCTGTGACCTATTTTGAAACTACAGCTCAGGTGTGGGAGGTGGTTTCTTGTTGTAGTGTACAATGATTCATGGTGATATCTTTTTGTTCTTACAGGTCATACTTCTAGTTCTCCAACAGCCTACTCACCGTCTCACACAGCGACTAATTCTTCAGGCGTCCCACTCATTCGTACCTCGGTGAGAACATGATTCGTGCTCCACAATGGCAACCTGTGCTTGAATTATTTGTCTTGCTGTGTCTACAAGGTCACGTACGGGGAGATGAAAGGTGACACTACTTGCACAGGAGTCTCTGGCTGAGCCACGCTCTCTGTAGAGACCCCGGCTGTGCTGTGGGAAAAGAAAATGTGAAAATTCACATTGTCTGAAGGACTTCAGTGAACTCAGGGCTCTGTGTGTAAATATTTATGGTTGATAAATATTATGTGTATATTTGAAGGATAGATTGATTGAAGGCTTGCCCTGCAGGCAGTTATTTTAACATGATTAACCGTCCCCTCGTCCTTGAAGGAGAACTTAGTTATGTTCATGAAACCTGACCTGTTCAGACTATTCTGCTGTTGTTCTGCAGAGGACATTTGGATTTAGTTCTGTAAAATAGATTAAAGATTTTTATTTTTTGGCACACTTCTCATCGTTATCATAGATTTAATGTCAGATATAATTGTGGGATTTTAATCTGCTTGTCATTCTTTAAATGTAAGTAGATACATATCACGTCATTGATTCTGGATTAATAATCAGAAATTATGTTTTGTTTCTCTATTTTAAATATTTCATATAGATGTAAGATAGCATAGCTTTGACTTAGTGACAATATTGTGAATGTATGAAATAAACACAGTTTATCATGATGGTCCAAAATCCTGTAATTACCTGTTGGTACACCAGAAATAAGCAGTAGGTTATTTTAAGGAACAATTTGATGTCTTGGTAAATTTGCTTATGTGATTTCATGCAGGGTTAGACACACTACAGCCAGTAACCTTAGCGTAGTATTTAGACTGGAAACAGCCCAACAAAATCCACCAAGCAACACCTCTAAAACGTAGTGATTAACACTTCATATTTAATTTGGTTAATCCAAAGTATGAAATCATCAATTTATGTTTGTTCAGGGAGCTACGCACCAGACTATTTCCCGGCTCGGTTGTTTTTATAGTTCTGTTTGGTTTTCTTCATGCTAAGCTAGGCTAATAGTCTGTTAGATGTAGCTTCAATTTCACAAATTTGAGAAAGATAATTAATGAATAATGTGATATAGCCCTGAGAAAAAGTTGACATCTTTTTTTTTAATCTCAATAATTGTTTTTTTTTTCTTTTGTACATTTTATGATGCAATTTTTTTTTTTAGCTGATTTCTTGTCACATAAAGCTAAGCAGATATCTCATGTGTGATGCATTCTGGATAATGATTTGGTTTTCCTGTCTATGAGTCACCTCTGATATTGAACAATGCTGTGACAGCTGATGTGAGCCAAAGTGACTCGTGAAGTGAATGTCTGTTTTCTTACCAACATCCTCGCTGTGTTTGCTCCCTGGTGCTGATAGGAATTTGACCAGCTGACTCAGATCTGTTTTCTTCTTATCAGCATTAGATTGTTGACCCTTAATGTATTTTCCTCCTTTATATACACACGAAACACTATGTTGTAAACTTAGCAAGGGCAGAATATTTCTCCCCACTTGTACCAAACTTTATGTGTAAAGAAGACACTACTTTTGTGGCTTGAGGTTACATGGACTGAGATAATTCAGCTAACTTAACACCACAGATTTAAGCGTGTCTGGAATTTGGCTGCAAATCCAGAGTGGTTGTAATGAAATGGTATGAAACTGGTTGCTCTGCTTTCAGCATATAGGAACCAAATATGAACCCAGACTATGTAGTCAGTGATGTTGAATGTGTTTGTGTCATATTAACAGCTAACTGTAACTATCCTACATACTTGTGTTTTACTAAACTGCTGTAATTGTCTGCTGAATGTATAGCATTATGTTTCATTTGCATGTTTGATTTTCTCAGAAGGTTTCCTAGAATAAAGTCCTCGAGCTGTTCATTAAGGTATGGCACGTTATACTTTGAGCACAGATGTGTTGTCAGGGTTCTTTATTTGATAGTACACCATCTTTAACTGATTTGTATTTGTAAAAACAATAAAGTTAATTAAGTGAAACAAAAAGAAGAAATTGTTTGCTTGTTTTTTCATATGTCCACATGAGGGAGTCAAAGAATGTTATATTTTTTCAAGGTCAGGCCATGCGGCTTTAACATTCCCCTTTCACTAGGACGCTTTACTTCACAAAAGTTGTCCATTATGATGCTTATAAAAAGGTCAGGCAAATCCTTAACTCAGAGACAAAGGTTTTAAAAAGTTTATTTATACAAAACAAAATTCCACCTCATAACACTTTCTAATTAGGGTCTTATTGCACAAATAACATCTCTGTTAAGAAATACATCATATTTGTGTTGCCAATGACTGACTTGAAGAAGAGCTCTGTGACCAGACTGTGGCTTACAGCCTGAATGTCAGAGGCTGCTAAAAGGATGCGACTGAAGTGAACAGAGTCCTCTGGGTGCAGGAGGTGGATGACTTCTCGGAGAGCTTTCTGAGCTTCCTTTTGGAGGCCTTCAATGAGCAACGACGCACTCAGTCCTTGAACAGCTGTAGCGGAGAAAGGAAAGTTTCTCTTTAAGCTCACATCACATATCCAACAAACTAATGAGCATCACTCTTGAGACACAAGTAATTACCTGGGTTAAACAGCAACGCTCCCTTCAGGTAAGCATATTCCTTCGGACTGAGATTTAAATTCCACAGCTGTTGCAAGCAAGTTCTCAATTTGTTGACTCCACCAAGAGTTGGTTTTTTAGCCTCCTTTTCAGTAAGTCCTGGACCGAGCAGAATCTGTCTAAGGATGCTGGAATTTGGTACATCAGTCACTTCAAAGACAATCTTTTCTTGGGCAAGTCCCAGAACAAAAAGATGAACCCAGCAGTGTCTTAACAACGATGACTGATCTCCTACTGGAAGCTGACTGAAGGATGGTAAACTTCTCATAAAGTGGATGGTTTTTACCAGAATGCTTGAGGCTGCTTTGCAGGTGACCTTCGGGTCCTTTAGACAGACTGTCCTTCTCTGCTCACACTGGCAGTTCTGTGCCGAGGAGCTATGATTCAGTTTGTTGTTGAGGTAGCCACTCTCCCTCCAGCTCAAGATGTTGTAAAGGATAGTGTGAGCATGTTGATGCCTGGAACCAGAGCAAGTGCTGTTTGTAATCCCCTCCAGAGGTAACATTATGGATGAAAAAGTTTCCACAGAATGCTCGAGCAAGGAAAAAAACAGGATAGTCAGCTTCAGGAAGCACAAACAATGTCACTTACGTACAACTCCACAAGCTCAGGTCCTATATATATATGGAGGAGCTCCGCCTTGACCCTCCCTGATAAGTCCCTCCATTTTTGGAAGAAAAAAAAAAGCTGTGACCATGCACTTCCTGTGTAGACAGATCTGGGTTCCCTCCACGTGGCGGCAATAAGGTTAGTTAAACTCGGCAGCAGCACAAGTAAGGGAAATACAGAAACCGTCGGGGTGAATGACACTTATCATGTTTACCTCAGTCATTAAGTCGGCCTGTACTAGTCTATCAAGGTCTGATGGGGTCAATGCACGGGCTGCCCCAGTGACCTGTGCCCCTTGGACCTGCATGAATGATTTTCTTAATAGCTTGATTACTACAACTGTGCCGTAATACTGGCCTGATATCCAGGTTATTTGACTCGAACAAATTCTGCCTTTACCAGGCGTACCTGACTGTTATAATTAAAGATTCTGGCATATGAACATCTTGTAAAATTTAACTTACAGGTAACAAACTTCAGAATCCTCAACATTTTGCAAGAAGTTGGAATAAGCTAATGATTTCCCCATGAT
The DNA here is from genome assembly GCF_022749685.1 of Semicossyphus pulcher. Taxonomy (NCBI): domain Eukaryota; kingdom Metazoa; phylum Chordata; class Actinopteri; order Labriformes; family Labridae; genus Semicossyphus; species Semicossyphus pulcher. The sequence goes on from NW_027211726.1 coordinate 28,022,917, forward strand.
ATGTAACCTTTGCCACAGACAGACCTTTCACTTTCTAACTGCGGTCCATGGCAGCTATAACTTTATTATCAGTGAATTTATAGTTAATGATACTTTTACCGGAGTATATTAAATGGGTTGGTGTCTGGCTTATTTTATGACATAACTATTTACCTGGTATAAAGTTCAACTTTCTTTGTGGATTGCAAACATAATTGTCATCTCAGAATAAAAAAAATAGGAGTCGTGGAATATAAGAAATACATAAAAACATATGCAAAATAAAGAAAATGTAATAATATATAATTAGGATATATAGTAATACACAAAACAATATTTTAGGACATTAAAAATGTAAATGGTACATACTATATTATATAACATTGTTAATGGTTAGAAAAGTCATCTATAAATAGTATAAATATGAAAGTTGAGTGCTGAACAGATATTACGAAGAGTCGAATCTGAATGCGCTAAATCTGCAATTAGTCATTCTGAAATGAAGAGAGGCAGTGTTTTTTATTCATTTTAGGCAGTTATATTCAGTTATATCCTGCTAATGTAATATCATAAATGTCCACATTGTTGCCATAAATTCACATGGTTAAATTAGTTCCTTGATTAAATTAATGTAAATAACAGTTTAAAATGCCAACATTTTAATATATTTTTCCTCTAGAACTTTCTCATTCTTCCAGCGCCTCAGTCCCTCCCTGAAACAATTCTCTTACTTATTTGGGTGATTTGGCTGTCAATCAAAATCCACTCTTCCAATTGATCAACAACGATTGTGGGCGTAGTTTGTTTCCAGGAAGTGAGACAACGGGCCTCGCACGCTAACTCAACTTTTTGCTTGTCATCCCACAGCTAACACTTTATTGAAGCTTTTCTTAACTAACCAACATGGGCGATGATGAAGAAAAGTATGACGGCATGTTGCTTGTTATGGCGCAGCAACACGAAGGGGGGATACAAGAGGTAACTCAGTGTGTTGCAAACATGCTAAAGCTACCATGCTAATGTTAAAGCTATTGTAGGTAGCCTTTCGGCTAATAGTAACGCCTCGCGTGTTAGCATACAGAAAAGGCGTTTTTTTCTACTCGTTTTAGCTTATGATGTTGGTATTAATAAGATGTCAACGAAACAGAGCAAACCCATCTTTAGCTTTAAATGAATGGGATGTGTTGTGAAATCCGGTAGAGATGTCATTATCAAAGCTATACGAAATTTCAATCAAATCTGGTTTCATTTCTTCTTAAGATGTTTTTCGTGGGCCAGTTTTTCTGGAAGATGTTATCCATATTTTTCATAAGTTAAAAAAGTTTACGTGGCGTATGCTGGATTCAGTTTATCTAGTGTCACATGGCGGACATTTCTAGAAGAATCATTATTTTCCTTCCGCACACATTTCGTTAATAGGAATATAAGTAAAAAATAATTTTAAGAAGACTGACATAGCTTCGTCAGTGAAAGGATAAAGAGTATCCCATACAGTAAATTTACTATGCTAAACACATTTCATGAACGGTTTGTAGATCAAACGGTTATCGGATAATGGAGGATGGGAGATGTTGCCATGGAAATAACAAGTGCTTAAACATTTCTGACATTAAATGAGTAAATGGGATGAATATGTTTCATCAGCTTCATTATTAAAGTAATAATTTTTTTAATAAATACAAATTTTAGTAATAATTAAATTTTATCACAGACTTTGTAACCTACATTTCTCTCTTCAGCTAGTCAACACATTCTTCAGCTTCCTCCGCCGGAAAACAGATTTCTTCACCGGTGGTAGTGATTCAGGTGCTCCAGAGAAGGTGAGCCATGTTACTGTATCTGCAGCTTCTGTGACATTTCAGACCACGTTCTGTTCTATTCATTAACAAACGCACACATCCATTTTCCACCAGGCCATAAGACTTTTAAAAAATTAAAACTTCATAACACACAGTGCAATTCAACCCCTTGTGCAATACACACCTGACACTTGAAAGTATGTATACATGTATATATACATGAATGTTTTAATATTTGTGCCTGCACCCTATATATATATATATATATATATATATATATATATATATTGCCTTAGATGTATATATTCAGCTCTCAATGTACATTTTCTTTTTTCCTCAAAATTTATTTTTTAGATGTTTACTACCACTTCCCAATTTTGTTATATATATTTCATTTTATTATATTTTATGTAATTATATTTGATATGTACGCCTTTTCAAATGGAGGCCCCCGGCTTAAGAATTTCACACAGTTGTACTTGTATAATCGGAGTGACAATAAATAAATATATTGAATCTTGAAATCCACTTATCCCTCCTTTTTTTTTTTTGCCCTCTTTCTTTCAGCTAGTTAAAGATGCCTTTGCCCACCACAATAAACTTGCACTCAAGGCACACAAAGAGACACAAACGAAACAGGAGAAGGAAAAGAAAGAGAAAGCCGAAAGAGCTGCCAAGCTAGCTGAGGAGGAGAGGAAAAAGAAAAATGACGACGGTCCCAGAATTCAGGAGCTGACTGATGAAGAAGCAGAGAAACTTCAGTCTGAACTTGACAAGGTGAAATCTCAGAGCCTTGATGCTCTGTCATATGTGAATCACTGCTGTCGATCTTACAGAGTTTTTAATTTTTGTTTCATCTTTTAGAAAAAGAAAGAAGAGGAAAAAGTGGTGAACACAACAACAAATGCAGAAAAGTCATCTGACAAGGTAGAAGAAGAGAAGGGGGTGAGTTGGATTTTGTTTTAAGAGCTTGGTGTTGATGAGCAGTAAAAATCTGGTTCTGCTGATTTACTCGTTTCAATTTCCATTTCCTCAGTCTGAGTCAGAGGGAGAGGAGGATGCAAAGGACAAAGATAAAATAAAGCCTAACACAGGAAACGGAGCTGACCTGCCAACCTACAAGTGGACACAGACACTGTCTGAAGTTGATGTGAGTGCCTTTTGACTTCTAGATGATGCTTTGACTTATTTATGTGGTCAAAAACCCTTGCCAGTGGCATTACCAGTCAGATCCTCACCTCCTTTCCCTGACGGTTTTTAGAGGCCCACCTGTACTTGCAGAGTAGATTTCAGTCTATATGTAGAATCCAAATTATATATTGTATGTTTGTATCCTGGGAAAAATAGCATTGGCTAGTTCCTTAGAAAGAAAGAAAGAACTGGAGGGGAGATTTCACCTATTAGTTTTCTTTGAGCAGTGGCATGCTAGCTAACGTAGCCAATGTTTACTGTTATTTTTACACTGCAGCTGGTCCCTATTCTGTTTGGATGATAATGTACTTTCAGTTGCTTATTTACACATCCAGCAGTCACAAAGCAACGTAAGTTTTTATTTGCGGCTTTATTTACTAGCCAATTGGCCAATATTCACTCTCTTCCACTTCTGATTTTGGTTTCTATTGAACCTTAAGGGTAAGTATCTGACTCCTCAGCTGCGCAATGCACAGCTGTATTTACCAGTTAGTTGCTAAGGTAGTGTACAGTCAGTATTTAAAGCTTTTACACTTAAACAGTGGCCTGCTGCTATCGAAAACTAGACTATAAGAGCAGTGACGGTGAACTACGTCAGGAAACTCTCCATAAAGCTCTGTAAAAGTGATGGGATCAGTCGCACCACTTCATTTACTCTGGTTCACCATGGAAGTTCTTTTACTCATTGGTTGAGGTACTGTTTTATCTTTATTCCCAACTGTTCAACATGAGATAGATTATTATAAAAATATTGATTTTAGTCACCTCAAGGGCAACACACTTGTGTCTTGATATGCTGACAACGAATGTTAGATATAATTGGATCCTCTTTCAGTCTCAGTACAGTTTATCATAACAAGGTTGACAAGTCTTTTGAATGCTTTTAAATGTGCCCCCTTGTGCAAATGTGTTACGCTGTATTTTATATGGCATATATTTGAACATGCAAGTCAAATGCAAATTTTTGCCTTTTGCGTGCAAAAAGTAGACGATAAGTTAATTTTCTGATCAGTGATTTTCCCAACATCACGGGTTCCACTCTTGGAGTCATCATTTGCTCATTACTGTTTTGAGAGCTGTAAATAAAACAGATTTTTTTCCATCCTCAAACAGCTGGTAGTGCCTTTTGATGTGAAGTTCCGTATCAAGGGAAGAGATTTGGTGGTGGACATCCAGCGGCGCACCATCAAGGTTGGTCTGAAAGGACACCCTCCTGTTATCGAAGGTCAGCTTTACAACGAGGTGAAGGTGGAAGAAAGCTCCTGGCTCCTCGACGACGGCAAGGTGGTGACTGTGCACTTGGAAAAGGTAAGAATAATGTTTGTGAGGGACACTGTAACCACGTTATTATTAGTCTGTGGCTGTTCAGCAAAGACAGTGAGTAGTTGAGCCTCATCATGTTCTTTACTTTCAGATAAATAAAATGGAGTGGTGGAGCAGGATTGTGACCACAGATCCAGAAATCAACACCAAGAAAGTCTGTCCAGAGAACTCAAAGGTAAACGATGGATAGTTGTCATGCTTCTGATGTTCTCTGCCCCCTTTGTATCTTTACTAACATCTTCCTGCCTCTTCTTCACTGTGTGTTTCTTGCTGAGCAGCTGTCAGACCTGGACGGAGAGACGCGTGGTATGGTGGAGAAGATGATGTATGACCAAAGGCAGAAATCAATGGGCCTGCCTACATCTGAAGAGCAGAAGAAACAAGACATTCTTAAAAAGTAAGTTTCCAGTTTTACATCACTGCCTAACAGTATACCTGTTCTGTCATGAGACTTCAAAGATCTCTCTGTCAGATGACTCCTTTTATTGGGGACTCTCTTAAGCAGACACTGTTCTCAGTTTAACAGAAGCTTTATGATGTATAAACATTTTATAGGTTGAGGGAATTTGAAAGCTGCTGTCTAGTTCTGCCTCAGGGTTACCTGTTTTCCCTCAAGGCCAGGCCCTCAAGGTTGTAACTGTAAGTAATAAAACATTGTGTAGTGTCTGAGTTCCTGGTACACACAAAGGTGAAGAGAACTTCACTACCAATAGACTTAAATCACGTGAATACATGAATTTGAGTCACTAGCAAATCAGCAAAAAGTTTAATTTTCTCAACTTGAGCAAGAAATTTTCATGGCATGTTGCCACAATAGCATCTTAGTGTTGAGATTCTGTTAAAGCATCAGAAATGGTGAACTCCATCTGAATTCCATTGAAAAAGCACGTCTCGTGCTGCGGACAGACCTCACGAAGCTGTTGGTTTTTTTTCCAAATATGTATCAGGTTGTGGATTTTTTTTGTTGGCATTCCTTAGATGCCAAAAAACACAGCATGTATTACAGTTTGTAACTTTGTAGCTGCTTCTCACTGAAGATACGAAGAGCAGGTAGTTGGTGTCCATCTGTGTAATCCTTGTGCCCAGCCGAGCCTGACATAGCTAATAGATCATGTTTGGTCAAATGGCAGTAACACAGACTCTTTTAAATAACTGTTATTGCTGCACTTAAATTGAAACCCACATAGTTATCACGTTTGGGAAAACTAATACGTATATGAACAAGACTAGGTCAAAACCTAGTATGTGGCTGACCACAGCAGGTCAGTGTGCGCTTTTGATGGCAATGTGTTACAGGGCCTGTCGTTATGAGGCCGATGAAGCTGTGTTTTGAAGTAAAACATTTCACTGAAGTCAGACTATTTTTTATATCTAAGACAAAGTCTATCTTGTGAAACCCTCCCCTGGCCATGTGAAATTTGAAAGAGTTGAGCTAACCAGACCTCTGTAGCCCGCTCCTCATCTCTGAGGTTTCCATTTCAGGCTATATTAGCCACTGCTAGCATAACACACCCAAATCACTCACCAAACGTTATTCAATCAATATGCATTGTGGGTAATGTAGGCACCACGTTTTGACAAGGAAGACCAATACATGGAACCAAAAATATAATTTCAGGTTGAGCTCTTTCATCTAAAATGTTCAAACACACCAACAGGAAGAGGATCAAAACAATTGTTCCTTCTTGCTCTACAGTATAACACATTCATAAAGGCAGCGTTTTCTTCTCTGCAGGCAGGTTTTTTAAGTACAGTAAAATTAACATAAATGGCCAACTCAGGAGTACAAAAATGATGGTATACATAAAGAATAATGCTGTACTGTAAAGTATGTCACATTAATTGAAAATGGGCTTAAACATAAAACAACTTGCTGTTTTAATTTCCATACTATCATTTAAAACAGCCTGTTAAACCTCATTAACCGGCCATGTGTAGTGATTGTTTGGTACATGATACTCTGCCTTTAATAGTTTATTAAAGGAACAGTTACCCTTTCCCTCCACTGAGCCGGTGGTTGCTCTGTGAGCTACAGTATATAAACATTACACAGACGGTAGTTCACTAAGATAAGACCTGGATGTGGGCTGATCCGAGCTGAGGCTGATGTGAAGGACGCTCTTTTATCACTGCTGGTAGTAAATGACCTGCTTTCCTCTTCCTCTGCTTCTCTGAGTTCAGACCAGAGGAGTCATGTCTGCTGTTGCGTTGACCTCCACTTCCTCTTTGAGCTTGTTAAAGCTGCCTCTAAAGATCTTTTATAAGTCTTGAACAATACGACCGTAGTGGTTATTAGCTGTAGGTAGCCGCTCCAAGTTTTACTGACACAAAGTTCACATTGTCTCCGTCCTAACAAATGTGTCCAGGAGGGGGCATTTCAAGAGATCATGTAAATTTCTCATCTTTAAACAGGGCTCCTATGCTGTATGAAAAATATGAAATTTAATTTTAGTAACTTCTATGTCTGGATAACTATAGCACAGAAAAAAAAATGTTAACCTCAGTATGAGAGGCCACTGGTCAGACTGAGCCTGATGTTTTAAAGAGCAAGGCAGGTGGCCTGTGACTTAAGGTATTGCCTGCTTTGAATCCAGATATGAGAAATGAAGAAAGCTGTTAACATTATCTTTTTTGTCCAACTCATTTTTTGGTCAGATATATGAAATAGGGGCACCGCACAATAATACAAAACAATAATATATTTACTTAATATTAAGGGAAATTTATGCAAGTACAGGTAGCACAGACGAGTGTACTTCCTCTTTCGGCAGAGACTTTCTATGTTGGATTGAACATCCACAATAGGTAAATGTAAGTTACTCAAACGCTGGGTTGAAAATCCTGAAGATAGAGCCTGGTTAGCAAAGGATTCCAGTAGGCAAAAAAATACATACTTCAACACTTAAAACTGTTTAGCTTTTTGTACTCTTATAACAACTTTGGTCTGAAAAATCTAGAGAGAATTTAGAGTCTGAAAAAGTATGAAACACTGGTTTGGAAAATACAGCACCAGAAAAAAAGTAAGAGACCAACTGCAAAAATATGTTTTTCACTGGTTCTTCGATTTATAGATTTGTGTTTGTGTAAAATGAACTTTTGTTTTATTTAACAACATTTCTCACAAAATATTCTCAGTGAGGTCTTTCATTTGCAGAAAATGATGGCTGGTTGAGAAAACCAAAAGATGCAAAAAAAAAAGTTTCAGACCTTGAATAAGCAAAGAAAACAAGTTCAGAATATTGTTTTGACTTAGAAAGAGTTCAGAGATCAGTATTTGGTGGAATAACCTGGTTTTTAATTACAGCTTTCATGCATGTTGGCATGCTCTCCGCCAGTCTGTCCCAGTGCTGCTGAGTGACGTTATTCCACTCTTGGAGCAGCTTGTCTTTGTTTGATGGCTTGTGACCATCCATCTTCCTCTTGATCACATTCAGGAGGTTTTAATGGAGTTCAGCTCTGGATTGTGCTGGCCATGATATGAAGAGAGAGATGCTGATTTACAGAAAATTTGAAGTGGTCTTCACCCTGCTTTTAGTATTGAATACTTCCCTCATTGGCCACATGGAGGTGCCGTAGCAAAAGGAAAGAAATGTCAACAATCCTGAAGCAGAGAAAAGTTTGATCAAAATCAAACCAGTTGGGTTTGAGACATTATGTTTAAAATTTAGAAACAAACATAGCCTCTAGGAAAGTATTAGGAAATTCCCCAAGACCACTGTGTCAATTAACAAGAGTAGGTCAAAACTAGTATGTGGCTGACCACGTCAGGTCAATGTGCGCTTCTGTGTGCAGAAGACTGTCCTTATGAGGCCGATGACAACATGTTTAAAAGCAGTTACGCGCTGCGGACGTAGGTGAGGACAGCGGAGGAGCAGCCCTGCCTACTCCTGAACAAAGTATCCAGAGTCGTGTAGACAGAGAGTCGCGTCAGTGGAGGTATAATATGCTCCATTGTGATGTCACAACTCTCTCTCTCTACGGCTGTGAAAGTACCGTTACTCACTCATTCAGTCAGTCAGTTACTCAGTCACATACAAACCCATGTGTAGGGCTGACCCCAGCGGTCTGCCAAAAGAAGTGAATTGCTTATTCTGAGACTGAAGTCAGAATATCTTTGCTATGTGGTGTGTGATAAGGAAACTACGCTATATAAAAAGGCGGTTGGAAATACGACCTCATCTAACCCTGTTGTCACGTTTTCGTTCTCTTCTGTCTCTGCAGGTTCATGGCTCAGCACCCAGAGATGGATTTCTCTAAAGCCAAATTCAGCTGAGACCTGCTGCTGTCACCTTCACCTTATGATTCATCTGTTCATACAGGACGTGGTTTAGATGACTGATGTGTCTTAAAGTACAAACGTTGTTTTCTTTTTGTTCCTCGTTCACTGATAATGAGGTTGATGACTGTAACGTTCACGTTCTCCCTCTGCATGTTGTCTCCATATTTAAAAATGTGTCTGGATTTTTTAAATAAAGGAATTTAAAAGGAAAAGGCTTTGATGTGGTTATTTTTTAATGAGTTGAGTATGAGGGCCCTAAAACAGCGCCATGAACTGGATCGTTGTTGCAATCTGTAAAATTTTAACTTGTGCACTTTTTCCTGCTCTTTTTTTTTGTTTTTACTGGCCGTGAATTTGTTCACAACCTTGAAGAGTTCAAGGCCAGGACTCCTTTTTACCAGCGCTCAGAGTCAATGAACTCAGAACTCATGAATTCAGTTTGTATCACATCTGAAAGCCACTGATATACAATAAGAACAAGCTTTTCTGTCCATTTCATACATGAATAATGAAATCTTTAAGAAATATTTTTGTTTGTTTTTATCTTAAAAATAAATAACAGTAAATAACAGTCTAGTTGCCTATCTGTCATCTGCAATGGATATCAAGCATCAACAGAACTGTCTAAACCTATAAATATAGATTGTAAGCATTGAAAACATCTAAAATCTATAAACAATTGCTATTGAATAAAACTATTGTAGTGTAGATCTAATCATAACTTTAAGCAAGGTCTGCAAAAGTATTTCTGAAACTGATCCAAGTTTTTTTCCTCTATTTTTCTGAGAGTAAAAGGTTTCCCAGTTATTCCTGAGGTACTTGGTGCAACTCTTTCCTTGGTGCAGCCTTCCAGCTTGGTGGGTACGTTGCTTCGCTGTCTGGGCATGGTTATACAAATACAAGGGTTCATAATGTTTTCCAAAGGCAGTCGATTGTAGTGGACGTCATGCATGAAAGGTTTAGAGTTGTGACCATGCAAATGAATTTAAAACACAGCTGTTGAATCTGCTGTGGGAGGCAGACAATAATATGCATCTTTGTTTAACCTTTTATATACAGTGTGATAATAACTTGTGCATCAACGAAATGCAACAGGTAATTCACCGTGCACAGGTTGGAAAGATTTTTTATATTTTGAGCCACAAGAGGGCAGTGTTTTCATACAGTGGAGGGTTTTTGGATTATTGGGTTCTTTTTAGTTAATGTACAGTGAGTGCAAACATTGATCCTACAAAACTGGTCACTGGAACTGGAAAGTTTTCAGAGATCTCCATGAGAAATTTATAGAAATTACCTGTGATGTCTTTGGGAGTTTTTTAAAAAAACATATGTATCCATATTCTAGGAATTCCATTAAGAAATGCCCTCAAGAGTCGACTTAGGAGAGAAAAAACCTTTACTTAACTGATATGTTATCCTGCAGAAATAAATACATTGGCATCTGGCTTTATTCTTGGTTACACCTGTTGATTTAAACTGGTGTAATGGTTTAACATTGTATCAAATATGATATTTAAGCAAAACAGTTTATAATAAAGCAACAGCTGAAAGAGTTAAAACTACAATAATTATGTATTTTTTATGTGTATATATTTTAAAGTCAACAAGCAGTTTTTGCCTGATGAAGGCCGAGCACTGAAAAGTTGCAAACAAATAAATATATATTTTCTGCAAGTTGGACAGATGTTTTCCTCTTATGCACCTGTCCTGTGAAACAGATGTGTGAAGTTTTTCTCTACATGAGATCAGAACATGTGAATCAGCAGCAGTAGATGAACAGTGAACATTGAGGTTGATAGTGTATTAAAACAGTAATGCTGGATCACATGCATTGGGTCCTTGAGCAAAGGTTGTCAGTTGTAGTGCATGCAGGCAGACTCCAACACTAAAGAGAAAATCTACTACATAGAGAGGTAATTACTGAATGTAAAGGCATTCACTGCTGTATAAGTATAAGAAATAATAAATACTTTATATCTTTAAAAGAGTAATCCACTCATTTATCATTTACTTTAATATTGTCAGACTCAAAACTGACAGTTAATAAAAGATACTGCTCAGAAGGATTCTGCTCATTCTTTCTTATCTGCTACCCACAATGCAAATCAACAGCTGACAGTTCAGTCAGTGATTGAAGTGTTGGTAAATGGGCCGCACAAACAGCACACTTATACTTCCGACAACTTAAGGCACTTTGAGGTTTATTATCTTACCCAATGATACTTCTAAATACTAATTGGAGGTGCAGGGGAATAAACAGGGGATCATCTGATTAGTCGACAACCCGCTCTACCTCCTGACTCCCATAAAGGTGTATTATGTGAGTAGCAGGTTATGCCTGGAGCCTCTAGACTCATGCAGGTATGAGGTATTAGGCTGCAAAGGTTTTTGTCCACGCCCCAAGTTGTTTTTCATTTCCAAACTTGTGGCGTTCATATCACTTCACAGAAGATTTACACATGTAAAAACAAAAGTAATATGAAGTTCACTGTACTCGTCATTCAAACATACTACATATTCAGAACATTAGCTCTTTTCAGGTGGTAAGTGTATGACTAGTGTGAATGCAGTGATCGACGTGTCGTCTGAACCGTGAGGATAATCAACATGCTGCTACCAATGAGTGAAGGACACTTTCTCACTCAGACCACACTGGATATCATGCACCTCTGCTAAATGTTACTTCAGTGAGCACCAGTTTGCTTACAAGTCTTCTCTGCTTGTGTGACCGTCCACAGCTAACTGGACTGGCCTGTCAGGCTGGTGAGAGGCTGTCACTATCACTGTGGTGACCGGAGGAAACATACATTAGCTTATGCTGGCTAGCAAGTCCTCCTAATGTGTGAAATTGCTCATGTAGTTCAAAAACGCTGCTCCGACATCTGTCTCATCGGGACAATGGTGGTTTATGCAAAGACAGAGCCACGGTCACCCTGTCTGAGTGCAGGTTTTTAGGCTGTGAGGTTTATTACCACAGCGGGCACATTACAGAGTATTTATTTGTAGAAATCTGTCATGGGCAGATTCTCAGGTGTTACAGCAGCAAATGAGTCAAGCTGGATTCATAACGAAGACCAAATGTTTTCTAGAGTTCAGCAGGAGAAGTTCTGCTTTATGTTCAATGTGATGGACTTCCTGCTAACTCCAGCACGTTTTACACATTGTTTTATAGATCGACTAGTCCTCACAGATCCAAATTGACAAGTTGTTCAGAGATTTGATTGGACCTGATAAATTTCAAATATTTAAAGACAAATCATTTTTGCCCAAAAAAGAAAAATCACAGACAAGACTTGGTGCGCGTCTGAGAGGAGAGAGACCGGAGACCCTGGTCTTAAACAGAAGACAAACTGGAAATTCTAATTGCTATGATAAATGCCTTTTTATTTACAGAGAGGTTTATCTTTTCAGAAACAACTTACTGTTCTTACCCATCTTACTTCATTAAATGTTTAATAATGTCTCTAAGACCCCCTCCAGTGAAAATCAAGTGTTTAACCTTGTAAACATCTCCATGTGGTGTTCTTCCTGTGCTACAAGACATATCAGGGACAACATCAGCAGTCATCTCCATGGCTGGGCCTGTCTGCTTTTAAACTGCAGTGTACCAAGGACAGTCTGAACAACACGTTTTCAGATTGGCAGGTTTGAGACGTCACAAACCTAAGGAGTTAATCCTGTTAATGGACGGGGTGACGCTATGCATATCTTTACGTGTAACCTATGGCAACCACTTCAGTGATGTGCAACCAGCTGTAACCGTCATCGTATTTTTTGCAAACTCACTACTGATGTTAACGTTACTACTACTAATTACTAGATTTCAAGCGAGCTAAGTTTCAAAAAGTTGCCAGTAAGCGATGGCAGAGACGTGTTTTGTTTTTGGGCGTAGAACATAGTGGGCAAGGCCTATGCAGATTCGGGAATTGTTAATGAGGGAGAAGGATGCCTCGGGAGGATTTTTACAAGGTAATTTAATGTATTTTGCAGAAAAAACATGCCACAATTTTTATTTCAAGCAGAGCATTTTATATGTCATAAAACATGACTGGAGCTGGTCTTTAAGTGTTTTTTATTTTATAGACACTTATTTGTCAATAGGTTGAATAGAACAGTAACTGTCTGCTTCACTCTACGCCCCTTCACTTTAAGATCTTCGGCCAGGTCTCAGGTCCTGGGGTTAACTCTTGAATGACCTAAAAAATGGAAAGCTGTGATTCCTTGAAATTTAGGAAAACATTTGAAAAACTAAAACGCCGAGGTATTTGTAAAACCCTGATGATTCAATCCCTATTCTGAGCCCCTCCGAGTGCTCAAGCTGTAAAGACTGACAGTTACTACACCTTGAGGTGGACGGCCAGTCCATGCCTGGCCTTGAAAAGTTCACAAACTTCTTTCTGTAAACAGTGTGACAGCTCTTAATATCTGTGTCTCTTTTTGTGTAATTATTCCAGTGCCAACAAACCAGCAGTGTTGGGCCATTTTCATCTGCAAAGCCTCTGGCTCCGGTTGTTTTTGGGTTGGTCATTTTCAAATCCAGGCCAATATATCAAAACAGTTCCTTTTTCTGACTGTGTCAGTTGTTTATATTCATGTTGATTATGTTCCATGAGAGGCAAAGGCCAGTGTGTTGCAGTAGCCTGGCAAGCTAATGGTCAATAATAAATTAGGTGAAAAAATGTTGGGTCTTTTTCTACCTCACATTTGTTAAGTCAGGCCTGTTGTCAGTTTTAGGCCACTGCATAACTTTACTATGAGTTTATTTGGAAAAACATAGTCAATCAGATTTGTTCTGGCATTCATCATTATAGGAATTAGTTGGATATTGTCAGAAATTCTAATGTGGTTTGTTCCCAAAGGTTTTATCAGTATTTTTGTTGGCTAAAGATCTTAAATGCAGGTTTCTGCCAGCTCAACTTCCAGTAGATCCTTTAACTGCGAGGAAGGTGAAGCCAGAGGCCTGATGGGATTGCGGCTGGGTGGGGCGGCTGTGTCACTGTGCAGGGGTTGAGGGCACAGAGGAGGCAGAGTCTGCTCAGCTGAGAGCAATGTCTCACCAAGGTACCAGAATTTCTTCATTAACGAAGACACACAGACATCAGAGGACGGGGTTGGGGTTTCGGGGCGGACGGGGGGGGCGGTCTGCAAACACACCTCCCTGACTCGCTGTTCCAGACTTGACAACTTGTTTTTTGGCAGCGGCCCCTCGTAAATCAGCCGCAGGGCCTTACACAATGTGACTCATCGTCATAATCGGGGTGTTTGCGGAGGCCGCTTCGCCCTTCTGTCTTCTTCCATAGGACTGCTCCGTGGCTAATTCCTGGAAGAGGGTGAGGATACGTGAGGGGACACCAGGACAGAGATGGGACGAATGGAGGCTGGCGTCATCTTCATGTGTCAAATTAAAGTTTTTACTGGATGAAAACACATCTTAGCTCAGTCCTGGTTCTTTAGACTTTTAGTTTCTGTGATTAATAAACTCCAATTGTGCCCTTTAAGTAGATGGAAAACAGAGCTCTAGTGTGTTTTAGGCTGACACTACACCTCTGCTACATCTAAACTAATTACCACAGACACAATATGGCAACAGTGACCCAATCCAATATATGCATCTGTTGTTTATGGTGCTCCGTTCTCCACACCTGGGTGCCGAGCACACTCTGTAAAGCGTATTTGTTACACACACTTCCAGGGGTGGAGAGGAGGCCGGTGTGCAAAGTCAAACTCCAATTGTCAATTAGTGAAGGCCAACACAGGCTGCAGGCTGAGGTGTACAGAGCAGATCAGCCATCTTGGAGCACAAAGACTTCAGTCAGCTCCTCAGATCTACACACACACACACACACACACACAAACACAAGTGAGAGGGCAGAGATGACTGTGGGCCCAGCAGGACCTGTTTATCACTCCAGACTGAGCAAAGACCATCAGCAAACATCCTCCCCTCTAAGTCTGGACAACTCCTCATAAACAGCCACTCACACACACACACACACACACACACACACACACACACACACAGATCTACACAGACACACACACAGATGAAACACAAGGGATCAATGACTGTTTTATTTCCTGCCTTTGCTGTTTACTGAACATAATAAAGTCCTGCAAGTTTTAAACTCCAGTTCTATTGGACAGGTAGGAGCCTCAAACCGGGTAGGACAAGCTAACCAGTGGTTAGCATGCTAGCACAAAGGTAACCGTGATGCTGTCGGTCGCACGAGACAGTGAGTGAGCTTCCGGTGACGAAGAGCCCAGGAGGAGGGGCCCAGTTTGAATGTGTTGTTGACAAAATGCAAAGAAAAATTCTTCTGATTACACCTTTAGATTTGATCCGCTCATGTTTGTCCCTCTCAGGATGGATTGCAATAACTGACCTTCCCTTTAACTTTTAATCTAACAGCACTAAAGATCAAAATTTTGTGTTATGTATTATATTTAATTATGGATACCCTCAAGGATATAGCCGACAGCCGTAGCCTAGCAAACAACTGTTTTTGTATGAACATGTTTTTTTTCTGCTTTAAATTTGGATATTTGAACATGTGGGCTAATTTGGCTCAATTTTGGAGACAGCCTCAAGTGGACACTCAAAGAACTGCAGGTGCAAAGCAGCTTACATGACTGTAGACAGTATTGTTGTACGTATTTACAGTGGATCAAATGATTGTGTGGAATATATGTGAAAAGAAAGAATATATGTGCATTTAGAAGCTGAAGGACCAGATATTTGTCTTAGAAGTTAATGGAGACCAAAACAAAGCTAAAGGAGAGTAATACTGGCCTCACATTCAACGTGAGATTTCTTTTGTTTTCACGTTAGTTTTTTTACCCCAGGTGATTAAAGAAAAATACATTACTCTCAATGTACAGACACACAAATTGACATACTACACTTAAACACAGGACAGGTTAGACAAAGGTAACATGAAAACTTAAAAACTAAAACTAAAACTAAAACTACTATATATAGACCTATGAATACAAATATATATTAAAAAGTATAAATATATATATAATATATATACATTGTTTTTTAAAAACACAACAACACCCTTATATTTTTTGTATTTCTCTAATTTTCTGCTGTATTTTTGGAGCTATCTGGCACTATAATTTCCTTCAGGACTAATAAAGTTCTGTCTTATATTATCTGGTCTACCCTTGCGTCACCAAACGCCCCTCCTGTCGCCTAGCTACAGGTAGCTAGCGGGCTATCTAGCTAGCATAACTAACGCCCTGTAAGTTAACGTATTATTTTGAAGATACTTTGTTTCAAGGGCCCTTTCGTTTTCTTAAACATGTGTGACACTAGCTATTCGATTGAGTTGAAACCAAATCAGCCTTCAAATACAGCCTTCGAAGGCTGCAGCCCCTGGATTGGGACACAGCTGTAGATCCTATTGACCTACCGTAACTCAGTTATACCGTGGTTACAAAATGTTCTTCTTCTATCAGTAGATAAAGACTAAATGAATAATCATCACAGAAGTCCCCAGCTCCTGTGTTTTGTTCCAGCTAACACAGATATATTCCTATATTTGGACAGGCAGTAAAGTGGCGGTTTTCAGAGATGTCAGCGTTTCATGAGGGGACCTTTGCTCCGCTGCGTCGGCCCTGCCAGCTGCAGGTCACATTGCTGCTTCATTACTGTTTGCCCGTGGCCCCGTGACCCTCCAGCCTTCATTTGCACCTCGGTGAGGACCACTCCATCACCTTTCAGGGGCTGAGCCTCTGGAGACACACACACACATGCACACACACACACACATCACACCACTGATGTCATGAGTGCAGGGCCGAGCCACTGGCCACAGGTAGGAGCTGGAGGTGGAGCCGAATCGACCAGAAAAAACTTCTAGTTCATATTTGAGCTTTTATTTTATGTGTTTTTAGTTTTCTGACTCTGTAATACCAAATACTTGTATTTATGTATTATATAGTGTTTTTAAGGATATTTTCTATGTTTTATGTTTATAATTGTAAATGCACTTTTACACTAACATGTACGGTATTGATTCTTTTAATACATTAGATTTGTCTTTAAACTTTCAAATGAAAAATTAATAAGATGCGACATGGCGTAGCTCTCCAAGTTAAGCTTTATGTATAACAGATGTGGAAAATGTTCATGTGCAATAACAGTTTTCATACAGTGTCCACTTTTACATTTTTTGAAAGTGTGTATCTTTTATTTAGTGTATACTTTTTGTTCTTTATTCTATTTTAAATGAGTTTATTGATTCTGATGCTTTTCTTTTTTCTTTTATATTTTGTAAAGCTGACTCGAGAAGAACACACAACCTCCAATGTACCTGTACTGTCCTGCACCTGTGCAAATGGCAATAAATATCTATTGTATTCTAAAATACTAAGATAGAAACGTTGTTTGAATCCTTGAGTTGGTTCTTATGAATAATTTAAAAACCTTATTTTTATGTCTTTTCCTTGTCATTTCCATTCTTCTTCCAGTTTATACACGTTTGGTCAGAATGAATTCATGGCACTAAAATCGTTATTATCATAACAAGATGTAAAAATAGTTTTTTGCACACTGTTGGTAAACTCAGCTGAGTTTGGGTTATGACACTACTTTCAGCTAAAACCAGCCTCTTGCGCTCCTGTGTTAAAACGTAAATCGAATTTTCAGGCATCAAATTCAGAGTGAGGGCAAATTTACAAAAAATAACAAGAACGTTTTAGTATTAAATATTGTTATTTAATATGGTTTTCAATTGTACATATGTCATATACTGTATTAGCTAATGGTTGTGTTGTGCTTCTCTTACGTTTAACTCTGACACTGACTATGAAGCAATAAGTATGTTCATGTGCGTATCTCAGGTTATTACATTCAATCCCAGGTGTTAGCATTTTGCTCCGTATTCGGTACCTTTGACTTTCCTCACATGCAGATCTGAATGTGTTAGCCGTACGTCGCACCACAACGCAGATTGTAACAAAAGGGTGCCAGTGATGAAAAAGACCCCCCGATAGATTTCTTAAACTGGACACTTCTCCATCACCTCAATTTCAATTACATGTCAGAGAAGCCGCGTTCACTTAGCATCGTTGTGACGAAGCCGTTATATAAAGAAATCTCAAGCTGCGGGGCTGAAATTTGGAGACGGAGGTTTGATGCACGAGAAAGACGTTAGAGTTACACTTCAGGACTAAACCCAGTGATTCAAAATTAGAATATAAAGACGTTTTTAATGAAATGTTTTTGTCTGTTGTTTAAGTTGCCTTCTGCATGACCCTCCATGTTTTTCTTATTAATTAAACCACCGCAGCCTTTGTTTGACCTTTGACCTTACAGATAATATAAGTTTATTTTGAATGTCTCCTGTTTTATGCTTTATTTTCTGTGTATTTAAAACTTTCTTTAAAACTGGGGCGATGTGAGTAGAGTAAGGCTACATTCCTCTTTGCAGCGGCTGCTGGTTTGACTCCCATCCTCGGCCCTTTGCTGCATGTCATTCCCCACTCTCTTCTCTCTTCATGGTCCTATCAATAATCCAAAAGGCCCAAAAAGACTCTTTTAAAAACACTTTCTTGCAAGATAAATGTTACTCTTAGAAGCTCCTCAAGCTAAGAAACAATTCACCGTGGATTTGAAATGTTCATACAAGATAAAAAGTCCACCAAACAGACAATGTGAAACCCGTCATTGAGAAAACAAAATTTTAATTTATTATTAAATGACATAAATAAAACTTACAGCAAGATCAAATACAAATAGATAGTTATGTACAGGTTTTTGATGCAGAAGGCACTTGTGTCTCAGTCTGATCTTGGAACATTTATTGCATTCAGAAAAGGCACATTTATACGGAAAACACTGGACGTTAATTTATTCTATTTACACACATATACACATCAATGTTAGCAGAACCATTTTCATCTTATATATGTAAGAATAAAAACAAACATTTCAAGGATTGTTCGGTTGTTTTTGTCACAATAAAGGAGTTTAAAAAGGTGTAATAAACACGTTATAAATGTGTAATAAGCATTTCTGGAATTACTAAGAGCAAAGAAGATTTAATACTCTCATGTGATTTTGTCCAACATGGAGGGAGATGATTGTCTTTCAAGTTCTGTCTTTGGACAACTTTGTTCAGCCTGACTTTACAACTGAAATGAAGGATCTGAGCTTTTTCACACACATGAGGCGGACGGGATCCTTGCAGGTCGTGTGACGTTTCCACATCTTCTCCAGGACATTTAATTCATGTCTTTAGTCCTGCTCCTAAAGCTGCTGCAACACGTTGGAAGTTTCAGCTGCTGCTCAGTAGCTCTGGGCCACAGGTGCCCAGGAAGCAGTAAGCCTGGCGATGGAGCTCTCAAACTGGGCATCCCCGACCCCCACCTCGCTCAGGCTGGGGTCATACATGGAGGAGGGCGAGGACACGGGCAGGGAGGAGGTCAGGCTGGTGTAGGAGGAGCCCCTCAGGAACTGGGAGGTCAGACCTCCGGGTATGGAGCCTGAAGCAGAACCTGAAGGGGTGAGGGTTGTGCCGGCTACTGACCAAAGGCTCGGGTACTGACTGTGGATGAAAGGGATAAGACGGTTGGTGTGTTTAATGGTTTTGGTACTTGGCACTCTCCTCAAACAGAAAGTGGAAACGTCATGGATCATTGTCGTGTATCCACTTAAATTCCCAAAGTGCTTCTTACACACAGATTCAACTTTAATAATTATCTGTATAATTGTATAATGCTCTAATAAGCCTGTATGGTTAAGAGGCTTACCTGGAGTTAGATGAGGAGTTGGTGGAGTGGGACAGAGTGCCCATGCCGGTGGAGTTTGGGATCTGGAGAGCAGACCAGCTGTCATGAGTGGGAAGAGCTCCTGAAGTGTTGTCCATGTAGTTGTCTGAAAAATGAGGCAAAGCCAGCAAATTAACACCAATCCTCACTCTTATTTTGATCCCTAACATGATCGTTCTAATATACATCAGTGGTGTGAGTGGGGTCTTACTTGTGCCGGAGGCTCGGTGGGGGTAGTGGCTGGGGTACGGGGCCGCTCTGTGGCTCCTCAGGCTGGAGTAGCGCTCGCAGTAGGAGCCGGAGGAGTGGCCTGCTGTGCTGCTGAACTGAGGAGGGCTGCTGCTGGGGCAGATGGGACTCTGGCCCGGGAGGAACCAACCTCCAACTGTGGAATCAAATATGCGAAATTAGGTCAAATAACATATCATAAATCTGTGTAAGAGAAGACGTGAATCTGCAGAGTCTACAAATGCTGCACATAAAAATGAATGAAACTCACGCTGAGAGTAGCCAGACTGTTGACTGTCTGCACTGTGATCAGGAACATCTTTGTGGTCGCTCCTGCAATCAAAAACAACAACGTTAGATACTATCACTATCAGCTGACTGACACGATCATTAGAGGAATCATTTGAGGTAAATGAATATACCTTTCTTTGGCATCCAAGAAGGCTTTGGCAAAGGGATTGTGCTTTATCTTCAGAGCAGTAATCTGTGGAGGACATGACAGCTGTGAGCACTTCAGCCAATATTAAAGACACATCAGTGTTTATGACAAAGCTTAATGGAAATGCCATATGATCAATGCAACACTGACCTCTTCATTCTGGTAGGCAGTGACAGCGATGAACTGTGTTTCGGGGAAAGACTGGCTGCTGATCATCTTCTGGATGCCTCCGACCTTCACGATGTGTATCCTCGGCTCGTATTTGTGCAGAGAGTTCAGCATGATCTGTGGAAACCAATCAAATTAATGTTATTGTTTATCCTTGAAAC
The DNA here is from genome assembly GCF_022749685.1 of Semicossyphus pulcher. Lineage (NCBI taxonomy): Eukaryota > Metazoa > Chordata > Actinopteri > Labriformes > Labridae > Semicossyphus > Semicossyphus pulcher. Next base: position 28,043,263 of record NW_027211726.1, read on the forward strand.
AGCAGGTCAACACGTTAATTTAGTCTAAGTGTTTCTTATTGTGCCTTAATAAAGGACATAAACCAGGTGAAAGTAAAATGATTCCCTACAATTATTATGACTCACATTATTTTTGAATGTTTAAAGACAGTAAGCAGTTCCTAGATTAAAGAAATGTTTTTGTTCTAAAGGATAAATATCCTCTTTAAATTAAAATGTGTTTCTGTAGGTCTAATGTGGCACAGCTGGAATAGTATAATATGTCAGAATAGATTTTCATATCATCATAAGTATTTTGCGCGTTAACCCTCACCTGTCCGCCTCCGTTGAGTTTATTGGAGAGTTTGACTTTGCTGAAGGAGACGGGCGCTTTCATCCAGTGCGCTCCGAAGTTGGGGGAGTCTGGGTGGATGTAGACGCAGCTGGGGCTCTGGGGCTCCGGTTTGCCACCGGGGACCCACTCTCCGTTCACGTATTTCCAGCGATTGTTGTCCGCTGCCACGAAATCCAGTAGCACCGAGTACATGGCGTTGGGGTCCAGGCCGCTGACGCTGGCCCTGAGCACCGGAAACATCCTCCTGGAAAACAACAAGGATGGGACCTTTAACAATTTGCTTGAGACATTTTTGGGGTTCAAGATTGTTTTTAACATATATTTTATTCTAGGAGGAAAAACGTGTTTCGTTAATACTTTGTAACCTCCCGGGCCTGTAAGGCCTCAGAAGCAGCACTTTTGACAGAGCGCTTGAGTATTTGTGAACCTATTGATATAAAATAAAAACCTGTTTTACAACACCTAAAATTTGAGACCATAATTACAAACAAACTTATACTCCTTACAACAAAACACCGTGCGTAAAAAGCGCGTAAAATGTGCCCGGCCTGTGCGTACAAGACACCACCGCGGCTGCTGCTTCGTTGCACCTACCTTCCAGTTTTGGTGACTATCATCTCGTTGGTTAACTCTTTGAACTTGTTCCATAAGTCTGCGTCGTCCAGCGTCAGTTTAATATCCCGCTCGGACGCGTCTCCCTTCTCGCTTCCCTTCTGGAACTCGCTCTCCACGGCGCTGAGGAGATGCTCCAGGCGCTGGTCAGAGTTGGAAGAAGTCATATTTCCAAACAGTGTGGAGTAAAGAGGAGCTAAATCCAAGTTCTTTAGTGCGTAGGGCTCACTGACTCTGGAAGGCCCAAGTGATTCTGGTTTCTACACCCTGAGGCCTCATCATTTAAGGGCCCCCAGGGACCTCATGGGGATTTGGGGCGTGGTTTGCGCGCGCACGTCTCGCCTCTCTGACCGGGTTCAGCGTCTCCAAACGCCGCCCCCACACCGACCTGAACCTTGCTATAATACAAAATACTTAACATTATAAATAAACACGAGAATTTATTAAATGAACGGTAAGCTTTTAAGTTGTTTTTTCGTAACCAAACTCATCAAACCAAAAAACTACATTTTTACAGGCTTGGTAACTGTTCAAATATTCACTTTGCCATCAAGGAGTAAGTGGAGTAAAGGATGTGATTCATAGTTTGATCCCTAAAAATCTATTAGATCTCTTGCAGTTTAAGCACCTACACATTCAAAGCTGTGTGTTCAAACAAAAGAAGGGAAGCGAGGGGGAAAGCTGCGCCTTTGAACTCAGTTGTATATTTGCAAATAGTGCTAATCTTTTGTTGTCTCAAATCAACATGGGAGAGGGCCTGTGTTTACTGAGGATGGGCCATTAGGCCAGACTCTGTGTTCCTGTTGTGCCAAAGTGTGGACGGCCCACAAGTGATGCCTGGATTTGCATAATGGGCCTGCAGGACTCCCTCTGAGGCGCTCTGATATTTCATATTTCAGCCAGTCGGAGGCTGAGTGCTCGGCAGAGGTTATTTCTGTTACTTAATCAGAAACATTCATATACGGAAACTGAAGTTGTGCAAGTCCCTCTTTCTGTTTGCATTTACTAACAAAACGACTTCTTTTTAATAGCCACAATTCAGGACAAGAGCTGAGTTTTTTAGTTTATTTGACAGGGTTCATGCATACAGCTGCTGGGCCAGAGTTGACATATGTGCTTCTGGACAGGAAGAGTAGAATATGTGGCTGACAAAATATAATTCAGTGTATGATACACTACAAGGCAGCGGCTCCTGCACATGTGACTATTTTTTACCTTTATAAATTCATGAATTCCTGCCCCTTTTTACTGATTCTTACAGACTGGTGAAGAAAACTTATCAGTTACTACTTGTCAGCATTTGTATCAAATGCTATTTCACACTTGTGTTTCACCACATGTTAGAGGTTAACATTCTGCTTGTATTAATAAAATCGGAAAGTTGAACAGTTTACTCTTTTTAATCAAACGTACAAATATATATCCAGAAAGACAAGAGCACAAGAAATGATAAAAACATTTATTTAACAATTCTAAAACATTTTTAAAAAAATTGTATAATACAATTTTCGTCTAGTAAAAATAAAAACATTTTATATATAGGGCACAATATGATTTAATACAATACGCTTCACCAAAGATAAAATACACATGAAAAATAGATGTTCCTAAACATAATGTACAGAACAGAGTGAGTGCTTTTCAGATTTTATGAAACAAATCTATGAAGATTTTAATAATTAAGATATATCGTGGCAGATTTAATTAACTGACAGTCTATAAAATAGATTAAATGAGCTCCACCTTGAACTGCATTAACTTAAGAGGGAAATATTTCTCATATTTTCCACATTAATCATTTTATAAACATGGAAAATATGATGCATCGTAACTGATTAAACTCCATGACAGTAGATAGAACAGTTACATCAACTCCACCACAATGTGCAGTAAAATGCTGAAGACTTAGAAGAACAAAAATCTAATTGAAATAGTAAAACAAGTCACTGTAATAACAGCTTTTGTTTTATATACTTCCTTTTTCACTGTCCTGTGAAGATGCTTCAGAATATCTGCTTTATAATAAGCTAAGAAAAACTATGTTACAGAGCATTTGTAAGTGCGATGTCACCTGACTCACTGTCTTTACTGTAACGCTCACATTGCCCCCATAGTTCCTGAAAGCTTTTTCAGATCTGAGCCTTGTTGTTTTGTTGTTTTGTTCCCACCGCCTCTGCCTCCTCTGTCTGTGATGTACTTGGAATTGAGTGAGGGCTTTGGAGCGTGACTCCACTTTACTACACCACTTCCTCCAGTTCTACAGAGGCCATAAATGTAAAGAGGTTCTCTCACACCTTTCCATCCCGTATCATTCAGCGGCCTCTTCCTTTTCCCCCTCTGTGAGTTTTTTTTAATTTTGGAGACAGAGAGTGTTAAAAAGCGACTGCATACAGGAGCTAACCCCCGCAGACCAGAGCAGGCCTGCAGGCTCTGCTGAGCGCTGACAGGAAGCCGCATCATGACTCACAAATAAGATTTAATTTGAAAAGTCAGAGATGAGTCGGCTGTAGCTGCAGCAACACAACACTTTGTTGGCTGGGCTTCAGTGCGGTGTTGTGGTTGTCAGGTGTTGCCTGGAGAGAAATATTAAAACACAAAACATCCTCACAGTTTGATTGACAGGCCGAGTCCAAACTGAGCAGCAGGAGGAGCATCTCCGTCCCACACGGTGAGCAAATGTCTGCTCTGAAAATATGAAGTTTACATAAAAAGCCACCGGAGCTTTAACACAGCTTTTCTCCTCATACACACACACACACACACACACACACACACACACACACACACACACTCTGCTGCTGCCTGGCGAGCTGAGGGTTAACCACTGCAGGCCGCGCTCTGGCATGGACACACACCCACCTAGGTGAGAAATATTGCAGAGGTCTGGTGCTTCACAAAGGGACAGTTATAACGATGCATATTTTCCAGAGGACTCTGCCGGCCTAAATAAGTAAACACAGGGAGGCGGATGAGTCAGGCCTGGGAAGAAAAAACACTCTCACACACACACACACGCACACACACAAGAATACAGGTACAAACACGCACAGTTATTTTTCAGGAATAGTGACATAAACTGGTAACAACAACAACAACAACACTGACTGATAAGCCCAAAAATACAAAAGTCTCAGTGGTGAAAGCAGCAAAGGGTGATATAAAAAGATGAGTATGATAGAAAAGATCATTCAATATCGTTTTATTAGCTCTGATCTTCCAACGTATTTTGTGTTATCTGTACTATTTAGTCTTTAACAGTTGCTGTTGCTGTCACCAAAAACAGATCAGGTGTTTCTTCTTCTTTATCTTAATTCATGTTATGATCTTTATAAACATTTATATGAATTCTAGTGTATAAGTTTTGAATTGTTTATGTATTCTTGGCCTAAAATTGGTCAAATTTAAACATGTTGAGTCTAAAAATAAAGCTTGTGTTAGTCTTCAGCTCTAACATGCAACACAATGAGGCGTTCCTGCTTCACAAAAAAATGACAGAGTGAAAAAGATCAGGTACATTTCAGAATAAAGCACTTTTTGTTGTTATCTTTGCAGCTTTTATTGCATTACAAGCCGGTTGGGAAAGAATAAGAGAAAAAAATATTTTCTCAAACTGAGACTAGAATCACACCTTACTCTTCACTCTGCCAGAAACATATTTAGTAAGGCTCACATATTTTGTAGTTTGTGAGTCCGCAAACTTTTCAGACTCTTCTGACCCACAATCCTTTGCACCGTTGATGAAGTTTCACCTCAACTGGCAACTCGGCTAAAGACATTTCTCTTGTAATAACTTCATTTGAGCAGAGAACTTGCTGTGTTGATGAATATCAGAGGCTTGACTTGAACTGCATGCTCAGCACTTAGATACATTATGCAGCCAGTGGTCGTCCACATTACATGTACACATACACTCGCAGACCCGGATCTAGTTTATACATATTACTTCATCAGCCATCACATCAGTCTGTAACTTCTCTGTTCTCTGCATAACTGTATATACTACAACTGTAAGGCAACCATTTTCAACAAAAATAGAACTTTAGCTAAGACTTCAACACATGTATGACGTTAGGGTCAGGGTACAAGGCGCAAGGTTATGAGGAAGCAGAATGTGTGTAGGCGGTAGCAACAAACTTTTTGTTTTTTATGCATGATGTTTTTTACTCCTTCACAAGTGACAGGCCTCCATTCAAAATCTTATTCTAATAAGTATAAAAATAAATGGAAGAAATTTAAATTGCTAATTTTGCAGAGTGGCCTTTGTAAACATTATGTCATTTGATTATTGTTGCTGGTACATGAAGTTGTAAAAAGCAATTTTCGAATTTAAAATCTTAAGATGCTAGAAAGTAAAATGTAAAGTAGAATTAACTAGAAATATTCAAGTAAAGTGCAATTCATTTTACTTTAGCACTGTAAAATCTAAAGTTGATCACAGAGGTTGTAATGTTGAAGCTCTGACCTTTGACCTGCAGATATTAAGCAAAGATTAATTTACGCTACGCCACCGAGTCGTATTCATTATATTAAAGAAAGACTAAGCAACAAGTGAAAACACCAGCAGCCTCCACTTCCTCACATCCCGCAGTTAACCTACCAGTAAAGACTGAGGAGTCCCCAACACACACACACACACACACACACACACACACACACACACACACACGCAGGCCCTGCCCTCCCTGATGTGGATTGAGCCCTGAGCTTCGTCTGTCACTTTTGCGTTTCCACTTCAAGTTCAGGAAATCTAAACTTTCCTCTTCTAATCACCCGTCCCTTTGAAAGGGATAAAAAGAATTAGTGGGGACAGTAATTGCCCCCCCTCGGCCCCCGCCGGCCCTCATCTAGGTGCCCTACAGTAGACCTTGGGACCTTTGGCATGCTAATGACACGAGGCTCAGCTTTGACACTACAGGGACAGACCCAGCAGCTTCAGGAGGAGAAGAATCAAGATGTGTCCTTATATCAAATTAACTGTAGAAATAAAACTGCTGCTCTTATCTGGGAGACTGTTTTAAACTGTCCATAAAAACTATATATGTTTATGTCTGAAGCAAAGATCTGATATAAATGAATAAAAGTTAAAAAGGAAAGTGTAGGATCGCAGAACCAACGTAAAAACATTTAGGAACTGATGAACTTTAAAAATATCTCTATTGGCCATTTAAGTTGTAAAAACCTACATCGAAACTTCTGTACTTATTTATACCATTTCATGTTGTTTGTAACAACCCGTCTAAAACTCCTTTATTTCTTCCTCACGGTTAGAAAACAGAGTGAGCTTGGCTGGATTGATCTTGGGTGAGGTTACATTTGATCAGATTGAAACAGATGTTTTCTGGTAGCAGAATGAAAACAGTGGATGCTCTTTAAAACAGTTATTTACTTAAAACGTGAAAAACTGGAGTTTCTTTTACTCAAATGAATCTGTCCGAAAACTGATCTAGAAATCGGAGGCACCAATGTTGATATCAGAGATCTATAATTATGAATACAGAGAGCCTAAAATCAATATTCTTCAAGGTTTCAACAGTTGAAATACACTATTTAAAACTCTATATTTATTTAATTTATTTATTATCCCATAGCTTCCTTAAATTGGCATTTTTTCAATGGAAGTTCTGCATTGAGGCATGCCTCAAAGCAGGCAATCCAGCAGGTCACGCTAACTGTTATGCTGGTACGATACTTTTTATTACATTAAGCATGTGCATTGAAAACTGTAGTGTTCTTTCTGTACTGGTGGGGAACAAGTGGATAAGACTTTAATTGTGAACCAAAAAAAAAAAGCATCACAATCTGGTTCGAAAAATCTGCACCGTGAAGTAGTTAAAGCTGTCAGATGCAGTGCACTAATGGTATAATTGTGAAATGTTGTGGAGTATTCATTTGATTTTCTTCTCGTATTTCATCAGAATTAGGAACAGCTTCATGGCCGTGCACTGTGTGCACACATACATGGAAATGTAAAGTTGTTGGTTTGCACTGAAATCCGGCTCTCTGTAGCAGCAAGGTAAATTCTTTAAGATTTATCAGTCTGTTTTGGGGGGTTTAACCAGCCACTTATGACAAGTAATGATAGTCTCTATTGTAAAATGTAATGTTCTAATTTCAAGAGATAGGTGCATCTCAGTGATTTATATTGAACAAATAGAAGCGAAATAGTGTATGTTCATTTTCTCTATGTATCCTGGGATGATATATCTGATTTACTACTGTTATTTAGTCCAACAGATTGTCATCAATGCTCCACATGAACAGAAAAAAAACACGACCAATTGTTTCATGGTTTTCAACTCCAGTAGATATTACACTTGTATTTCACACACATTTTCTCCCTTGCAGCTTTGTTTTCTCTGTTTCTTGTATTTTTTCCACTGCGATCTGTGTCGCCTGATGTAAATATGAGCAGCTGAGGTCAGCAGACACCAGTGTGTGAGAAAACACAGTTAAATCCCCCTGCAGCAGCCCCCAGCTGTGTGCACATGCACCCACACACACACACACACACACACACATATTAACAGTGAGATCACACTTCAGCCTATCTCCTCCTGACGGGAGGAGGGATGGACTCAGGCTCGGCCGGGAAGCTGTGACGGACATTGGCAAATATTAGCAGATATTAATCATGAGTTTGGGTGGACGATCATAACCGGGCCCCGCTGTCTGCTGGAGAAGACTTTTTATAACTAGCTCAGTCTCTCTGCTCTGACCAGGGCGGGTGAGGTTTTAGTGAGAGGGTTGAATGGGCAGGGGGAGATCAAAAGGAGCGAGGCCAGTTTCCACTGACAAACAGTAAGTGTTAAAGACAGAGGATTAATGATAGGTGCAGCCAGGAACATTATTTACCCAGAGAGAGAGGATGTGTGACTTCAGAGCTCATCACCCTCTTCCTCTGCCGCCACTTCCTCTCTCTATAAATGCACAATTAAAATGAGATGTTCACACAACACCGTGTCACCTTGTGATGAATAACCAATCAGCTCTCAGCATTTTACTCACCACATTACAAGCAGAAATAAGGATGACTAATATCAACATCTTATGAGGGAACCTGGGAATGTCAGTGATGAAGAAATAAGCTGATAAAAAGACAAACAGCACTTGTCATGTACTTCAGGTGCCACGGTTAGATGTTAGACATCTCTGCAGCTGCTATCCATGAAGTTTCTATTTAATACTTTGCTTGTCAACCTAAGGGTTGGGGCCCCCATAAGGGTCGCAAGTAAGATCTGCATGGTCATGATCCTCAGGACAGGAAGAAATCATATTGAATTCTTTTTTTTTTTTTTTTTTTTTTACAAGTTCTCTATTTAGCTTTTGAACAAATAGCCGAACATTTATTTATTTATTCAAATAAAACAGGAAACAAATGAAATATCCTTTAAAATAATAATAATAACAATAATGATTATAATAATTGTCATTTTAACTTGATTTAAATGAGCTCAGGAAAACTTGGTTTTAACTTCGATGTTTATTATAAAAGGAATTAAACAATGTAAAATAAAGTCTCCTCTTTCTGATCTACAGAGTCAGGTCTAGTGTCATGACAAAAGTTGTTGTAGTTTGGGGCATTATATATAATATTTTCTTCTTGAATACTTTAAGACATACTAGCATTTTCCATATGTCCTCCAGACATGTTTTAATGCACAGAAAAATATTCGAATCACTCTTTATGTTCAAATGTCTTTTATACAATACCATATAGATAAAAAAAAATACTCAACATTAAAGTCAATAAATTAACATACCCAAATAAGAATATGAGGAAAACCTTAAACATTTATACACAAAAATGTATATTTATATTAGAATACACTATAGATAATAAAACATTGAATATAAATATAAATGTTCATACAACACGTGTAAAGTAAGTAAATAAGTGAAATACTTTGGCTGAAACTAATTATTTCTTGTTTCCACATCACTCTGGTGAACAGTGATTGGCTTGTTGTCGCTTTATTCTGCCTGAACATCCACCTGTTAATCTCAGGTCTCAGGTTAGGACAAAGAAACTCTCCCTGTTCAGCAGGAACATAAACTCTACACACACATCTTTTAATAGTGGGTTTTTTTATTTATTTTAAAGGCCTCAAAGTTAAAAAGTTTGGGATGCACTGATCTATACTTGTTGTTGCTTATATTTTTTGTTAGAATGGAAAAAAGCACCATGTCCATTAAACACACAGTGATGACTTTCTTCAGTCAGTTTTTAAAGGGACAGTTCATGGAAATTACCAAAAACCACCGCAATACAGTGGAGATAAATGTAACTCTATATTCACTAAAATTACATTGAAAAAACTCAACATTAATATAACCTTGAAAAATATGTCTTATTTATTCATAATAATCCCCTGTGAGCTGTTTTCATTGGAACTATTTCCCTCAGAAATGTTTCACTGTGAGATGTGTGGATTATTCAGAATAATCATGGCATTGATAATGTCACAGGTAACCTGCTGTTGGATGTTTCAGATGTCATTTTCAGCTCTTTGAGCAGAACACATGAAATCCCTCCTCATGTGGTACTTAAGGAAAAAGGATGTGCTCTGCAAGGCCATCCTAAAGGTCACTTGATAAACGTGTCTTTTTGTAATTTGGTGGAACTGAACCTTTCGGGCTCCCGTAGACAGTGATGCCCATTCTCAAGCTTTACCCAAAAACCCTTCTTCTCTTCTTAATCTATACCACTCGTTTCCTGCTCCACTGGAAGGAAGTACCATCGCCTGTGAGCTCGGCAGGCGGGTGTCCAGGGGCCCCAGAGAGCCGGCCTGCGTCTGCCTGCAGAGTCTGGGGGCCAGGCAGGACTAAAGGATGGAGGGGGGACGCTGCACCGTAAACTGGAGGGGGGTAAACAAAGGGGCCGGGCTGCTTTTACTGCCTTCCCACGCCAGGCAGCAGCAGCAGCTGACTGGAAAGTGTTACCTGAAATATGCCGAGTCGCCCCCTCCACCAGCAGACAGCCAATCTGAATGCAGGCGCAGGGACCCAGGTGTACAAACAGCAAACAGTGGGGCCACATCAAAGGCTCTCATTAAAAGACAATAGATGCAGCCCTCCTCCTCATCTCCTCTGCAGCCCCCCCACTTAAGTCCTGCCAGGACTTTTACCACAACACACGGCTCCCCCAGCTCCACTGCCCCCTTCTGTCCAGTGTGATTGTAAGAGGGGGAAGTGGGATGTTTATAAGAACGATTATCAAGTTCATCCCTTCAGTGATAATGGGGCCAGTCAGAGCACCAAAAACAACCAATGAATTCAGTATTTTATCAATAACTCTATATATATAATGTCTGATGGGTCGTATTCCTCTGTGATAGACGTCTTCACGAGTCCAAGATAGAATATGTGTTCATATAGATATTTATTCACAAAATGATGGTTACAATCAGATCTCAGAACAAATATTTTAAGGGACGGGCGAGTTTCTTTAGACCCTTTACAACCTCTCAGTGCTATAGAGCTTAGCCCAGTACATGTTAGTTCATTGCCATGGACACACACACACACACACCCTACTATATTTAGATCCAATCCCCCATACACCTGCCACAAATACTCGCCAGAACATCGTATGTGTATTAATCCACTGGGCAAAGTAGTTCCTGATAAATGCACAATTTCCTCCCATTTGAGTAATGTTAGCTTTAAAATACAACCACACCTTAGATTTCTTTTTAGCTTTAAAAGAAAAGGGAGAATATAATTGTTACCTGGGTTACAGGAAAAAAATAGTGCCTCTATAGTGCAGATGAGTGGCACGGACAGGATGCAGAAGTCGAGGAAAATGACAACATATCTCCAGCCGTGTCCTTTAACAGGATATAGAAGTGTGTTATGTGTTTTTGCCAATTTGCTACAAATCACCATTTTAAATAATCTACCTGAGGTGTATCTAACATACCACAATTCACTTTGTATGAGTGATAAGACGTTCCATGATTGGTAAATGTAAATATGGGTCATGACAAGATGTTATACTGACAATATACAGCTCCGGGACCCCTGCAAAAATATGTTTTTCTCTGGTTCTTTAATTTATAGGTTTGTGTTTGTATTTTATTGTAAACAACATTTCTCCAAACTTCTAAATCAAATATTCTCATTGAGGTCTTTTATTTGCAGAAAATGACGACTGGTGAAGAAAAACAAAGGATGCAAAAAAAAATGTTTTCAGAGCTCGAATAATGCAAAGAAAACAAGTTCATGTTTCAACAACAGAATTTCAAAGAGCAGGGTTTAGGTTTTTTTCAACATAAAAGCCTGAAATAAGGGTCATGTTTTCTTTTGTTGGATAAAATTAATAATAGAGCATTTATGTACAAAGTTAATAAGATCATAACATATTCATTTTAGTCCCTCTTCTATGAGAGAAATGTTTTTAACTTAGAAAGAGTTCAGAAATTACAGCTTTCATGTGTCTTGGAAGACTTTCACCTTGCTGCTGGGTGACGTTAGGCCGCTCTCGGAGCAGCTCGGCTTTGTTCGATGGCTTGTGAGCATCCATCTGCCTCTTGATCGCATTCAGGAGGTTTTCAACGGGGTTCACATCTGGACTGGGCTGGCCATGACATGTAATGCTCATTTTGTAACTGCAAATTGATTTGGACATTTCAATGAACTGCACATGCACTAATCCCTGCCTATACTGGTAGAAGAAACAAATTGAAAACTGTATATCAGGCATTCTAATGTTGAGAAACAAATGTATAACAGGCCTCCTGATGTGTAGATTAAAGAGCCCAAACCTACAAACACACTCATATAGTCCTCCAAACAAGAAACGTTTTATTATAATACTAGTTTTGTTTTTTGGAGAAGGTGGGGTGGTAGAGTCCCTTTCCCCCCTGTTTTGAAAGGAATGGTATCTCATATTTTTAAACTTTAAATAATGAATTTTAATAAGTCATGTGTCCCTTTTCTTCTCAGATATTCAGTGCACCTGCAGTGTTCTTCCAGTCACTCAGAAAGTGTTCCTCACAATGAAACTACCTGCTTAAATATAGAACAAAGTTAAAGAACAAACCCTCAAACGTCGATCTCTAACCATCATTTTATTTCTTAAATGACTATATCTTCTCTGTGTGAGCGGAGTATCTCTCCCAGCTGTCAGTGCAGAGACCTGACAGATGTGCAGTTGAAGATAATGACACAAGAAGCTATCACTTTGTAATAAAGTCAAATCTCTCTGAGCCGTAACTGATCATTATAGAGAAAACAACTTCACAGCTGAGACAGAAATCAATTACAGGATAAATCTGCCTCCATCGTCACATCAGCTCCATCACTGAGCGGCTTCCTCTCTGATGTCAACTTTGAAATGAAAATCAGGTCGCTGAAGCCACAGAGGGAAACTCTCGGGATTTCTTGCACAAGCATTTTTGTATCAGTCAGAAGATGTGAAGCGCACGCAGACGTCCTCACTCATCCCTGCAAACAGATGAAAACACACACACACACACATTTAAAAGCCGGCCCCTAAAGGCCCGCGCTGCGCCGTTAGATGTGAGCTGGCCTGGGAAAAGCCTATCTGGACTCCACAGACAGCAGCAGCTCCAGCTTTGATGGGGAAGCCTCTTTGTAGTTGGCCTGGAGATGGCTTGTTAGTCAGTAAAAGTGAGGGCTAAATGGCTCCCTAACAGGAAGCAGTTTACACGGTGACGCTCAACCTGCCTGTGGCCGTCTATTGTCCCGAGCCCCATGTCCCACTTCATTACCATTTCCATAAGAAAGGAACAGTAATTGCCCCTTTTCTTCTGCTGCCCCTTCATCTTGGAGTGTCTCCTTTTTTTTTTTTACCTCCTTCCTTCTTCCCTCGCTCGATCCCTCTCTCCATCTATCTGTGCTCCCTCTCTCCATACAAACTTCATTCGATACCCTTTATGACAGATAAGTAGGTATTATAAGTACATTATCTGAGGGTTTAAAAACCAAAGTCTTATTTGTCTCTTTGCTCTTTTCTCTTCGTTATTCAAGTTTATGTTAAAATAAGAACAAAATGGTGTAATTGAATCATACCTGTTTTCAAGAATATAATTTTAAGTGTCCGACAACCTTCTAAAAGTACACAAAAGGCCGAAAACATCAGAGCAGTGTTTGTACAGGAGGTCCTGAGACTCTCCTGACCTTTGACCCGACCAACAACAACAACTTGTCTGACTCATCATTGCAGAGAATCTGTTTCCCTGGTTACCTGGAAAATCAGACCAGAAGCGAATCCACATGACTGAATCAAGCTTCAATTTATTGTGGTTTATAATAAAACATGTTTTTAGTGAATATCAATTTTAGTTTGTGTTTGTTTGCAAAAACCTTTTAAACTTAACTAAATTTAATGAGGCAGAGCAAACAGGGGGTGTTGTGTATTGGGATGCAGGGTAACAGTAAATTGTAGAGAAAATCACATATTTTTTTGATCTCCATCTGCTGGGAGCAACCATGCTCTTGATCCGTGGTTCTCAACTGGTGGCTCGGACCCAAAAGTGGGTCGTGGAGCTGTTTTCGGTTGGTGCTTGGAAAAAAACGTTGATGGCTTTTAAGGTCATGGGTTTCCTGTGACGTGCGTGCAGTAGTAGTGTAGTTCAGTCACACTCCATGTATTCAGTGACTGGGTAACCCCAGCTACAGTTACATTTACAATCTTGAAACTTGACGAGCCCGACAGTAGTCGTATTTATGTGGCAGTTTTTAGCATATTTTCCCCTTGTGCACTGCCACCATTTTGGTTGACTATTATGCTGTTGTCTTTTGTTGAGTTGACATACTGTGATGTTTCGTTCCGTCTCAGGTCCAAACTGAGCCACTTTTCATTAAATAAATTTGAGAGGTTGAAAATATCGTGTCATCAAGGAGGTGGTGGTAGGTCCTGAGGCGAGACCAGTTGAGAACCACTGATCTAGATTGTACATCTACACATGGAGGAGTTACCTAGGCAAACGTTACTTACTCTTGTGCATTGAGGCTGGCATGCTAACTCTCGATCTTTTAGTTCACGTAATATATTACAAAATCTATTTTAAATCACTAGGATTTTATAATTATTGTCTGTGGTTTATTCCAGCAGGTTAGTTGGTTGGTTGACTTGATGTGGGTAATGCTGAAGGCCTGAAGATTCTGATGAAGTTTGTCTGACAAGCGGTGAAATATTACTGTAGTGTTGATTTGGTTTGGCAATGCAGTATAAAAAATAAGCACAACAGAAATTTCACTGAGGTCAGACCATAGTGACTAACTGAATATCTTATAGTGTTTTCTTCTATGTATGTCTCTAGTTATCTACCTGGAAGTGAATGTTGTTGTTAGTGTGACATCACAGTGATCCCTTTATACTACATATATAGTATTTATATTTGTTTCATGCTGGCCGTCTGCATATTTTTGTATGTTACACCTCATACATTCACCGTCTTCTTTCTATGGTTCATCACTGTTATTGTTGTATACCTCTATTGAACTACAATCATTTGTTTGTTTTTCTTCTTTTGGTAAAAAACTGCCATTCATGTATGTTTGAATGAGCCCGTTTTTAACATGTATTGCTGCTGAACCCATTTTATACATTATATGTGCTTATGCAAATAGCTGCATTTGCTATATTTGCTACTACCCTGCGAAAACCATTTATCTCCAACAAAGCAGCTTTTGTTAGCTTATTTTCAGCTTTGAGGTAATGTACTTTTCAGCAAACCCAACAGCTTTTAAACTTTTGCTTTAGAAGTCAGAAAATGTACTCAAACCATAACTCATATATTCTTACATTTGTTTAAAAATAATAAAGTCACAACATAAGAGATACATGTATTTCCTTTGCAATTCTTCAAATAAAATGTTTTTTTTCTCAGTGTATTTTTGTCTGTTCTGCAAATCCATGAATTAGTCATCTTATTGCAGCGCTTTCCTGCTGCTGCTGCTGCTGCTGCTGCTGCTGCTGCTGATTCAGCAGCCGTCTTTACACAGCTGTGTATAGAGTGTGTTGTGCATTATTACTGTCTGATTCATTTTCATTTATCTCCAGTAAAATATGAGGAAACATTAATGGTCCCTGAGGAGACCAGATCATTGCAGGAAGTAGTTCAACAGAGAAAAATAGGATTTGAAGCAGAATAAATATGCTTCAGATATATTGAAAGCGTCTTAAGCACCAATAAATTATAAAATATGTGAGAACAGAAAATATAGACCCCTTAAAAGACACTCACATTTACATAGATGTTGAGAATCATATACTCTCGCACTAAAGAGGAGACATGTCAGAAGAGCGCCTGGAATCAACACTTGAGAAGCAGGGTCAGAGAGGATACACACTCTCTCACACTTTCACACTGTGGCCCATCACAGGCCTTCCCGGCCTCACTTTGAACTTCTGAGGTGACAAGAGGTAAATGCAGAATGAATCTATGCGGGGAGAACGATCGACAGCTCCTGTGTGTGTCAGTAATCCTATCAGCAGCGGCGTGGATGCATGCAAACAAGCAAACATGTTGTTTCACACACACGCCTGGTGGGAGACCTGCATCCCACTGACACCTCCACAGCAGAGGACGCTCCTGAGAGGAAGCTTTAAAGATGATAGTTTTAGGTTAAAGAATTCATTTTTGTTGGCGTGATTTGCTTGAGATGCTCATCGAGTAGAAATCCAGGAAGAGACTCTCCTGTCTCTTCAGTTTCCTGCAGCCCTCCATGGGAAGCTACAGGTAGAGCTGCTGTCAGGGGAAGGGGAGGGCCACCGGACCCCCTCGGTGAGTTGAACTGTTTTAATCATGGCCCCATGCGGACCCCGACAAAAGAGCCAGGTCGGAATCACCGTCTGCTCTTTTGTTGCAGGGGGAGCCACGGAGGCTGGGAGTGGGCTGCGGGCTCAGTCTCTGCTCACATTACCACAGCAGGCCTCCTGTTTATTTGCTTTGGAGATTGTTTTATCCCAGGTGACAGTAAAGGTAGCATGTTCCCGGGATGATATATTGCACTGTAATCGTTTGGACCCGTTGGACTGTAATGGCTGTCAGGAGAGCCAGGATGGGGAAACCCAGACACCTAACATGCTCCATAGCTTGTAAACACCTTTATTTCATTACAAAGAGATGTTCATATAACACAAATATTATAGTTATGATTATACATAACGCACATATCTCATGTTTACTTATGTACAGTAACTGAAGAGGCTTCTAACAGCATTTAAATCCATATGTTTTCAGACATCAATCATTTCTTGAAGCCTGAATTTCAGCAGCAAATATTTAGCCGACAGATGTTCAGAACACTTTCACCTGTGTTTTATTGTAGCTCAGTAACTCTGATTGCTTATTGGCAGAAATATCTGAAACTTGTCTGAATCTGCAACAACCTGAGATGAATAATTGATCACAATGTAGATATCTTAAAATGTTGAGTTAAATGGAAATATGATATAAACATATTTACACAAAGCTTTATAAGTGACCAATCAGTCGATCAACAGAAAATCTCTTTCAGCCATGTTGTTTATGTCGAGGCCATATATTTTCTTAAAGGTATTTTGCTGTTTTATACATTTTTATTATTCATATTAATTCAATATTTCTGTGCTTGTGACTCTGTGACGTGACTGTCAGCTCTCTGCACTTAGACATGTTCATGTACGGCCTTTAAATGAAGCTGTAAGGAACTGTCATTTTGTGTCTATTTCAGCCCTGTATGACCTGAATCATGAAAGTCTTTATTGAGCCTTCTGACAAATGATGATTAAAGCAAAATCAGACAACACATTGCATGTATGAGTTTTGTATCATATTTGATACATCAGGTGTCTCTGTTTTGCAATTTACTGGTTATATTATAATGATAAATAATAATAATACATTTTCTGTATATAAAGCTTTTCATAACACTCAAAGGCACTTTACATGATCACATTTTTTAAAAAAAGTGTGTTTATGTGTGTTTTAAACAAATAAATAAGCATAGACAACAAAAAATATTTATACCCCTAAAAGTCCTTCATAGAGCAAATACAACCACCCACAAAATGTACCAGTCGTCTTACAGAACAACATTTTTATCCCTGCAAACTCAGATAATTCTTTAAATTCACCCTTGAACGTCTTCAAACTTAGAAAAAAACTTTTGTTTTATATCGTACACAATGTGTTTTTTTGAGAAAATTTGCAAGAGAAAACTATAAGCAGGAGAGATAATTACTCATCCATTACTGTGATAAAGCAGGTTGCATATGCATAATGAATACTGATAAATGTACAGATACATTACTATCTAACTTGATACACAGACTTTTGACAAAATTTTACTATAAAGTATGTTAAAGAAATGTTAGGTTATTATATGTTGCTTCAATCCAGTAAATATTCCTCTTGAAGTATCAGTAATAATTCCATGTTTTTCTTGGCATAACTTTTTTAAAAATTGCAAAAATATCAATGAAAAAGGTTGTGAGTCAAAAACTGACGACCTTCATGTTTGATGTCTCATCCAAAGGTCTTCTGGGTCATATATTTATTAGCACGGTGGATTATCCATTCACTGCATGTATCTGGTTGTATTCAACAGGTTTTTCAGGGGGAAAAAAAGATCACTCTGATGATGTAGAGGTCTCAAAAAGGTGTTTATATTGGGTTAGGTGCTCCTGTGGACAAAAGCTTGAGTCATAAAGGTTTTTCTCTGGCTGGTGTTTATTTTGGAAGACAATGAAAGAAATAAGGCACTTTTTTTTTTTTTAAACACAGTTTCTTGCTGGTTACAAAGCAATAAAGTCATATGTGGGTTCTTTATGGCAGTTTAAGATTAAAAAGTGAAGACTTGTTTTAGCACCTTTCATGAAGCTAGTTTAGATTAACAGATTTGGTTGCTTGGTAACTGTAGTTTTGTTGATATAGCTTAAGTCATCATCATTCCCTAAAATGTTTTGTCTTCATCATATTCACCCTACAGCAAGATATGGCTGGGTAGCAACATGAATGCTACTCTTAAAGTAAGTTCTTTAAGCATAATGTACATGTGGACATGCACTCGACACTTTACACTGGACCCTTATCACCACTGTGCCTTCCAACGGACACTATATTCTATTTATGTCACATATTTCTTCATCATTGTGCAATTACATACCATTTTGACCATATGTTATCACTGTACAACAGAGACGTGGACTTGAGTCATGGTGACTTGGACTTGAGTCGACTCGAATCACTGTTTTGATGACTTGGGACTTGACTTGACAAAAAGTTAACGACTTGAGACTTGACTTAAGGCTTGATGACTTGGATGACTTGCATGTCTTCATAAGTTTGAATGTTTGCTGTTAAATATAAAATGATAAAATTCAGTGTTGTCAAGTTTCTGTCTAACTATCAAGTATGTACGCAGCGCAAACTGGGAATCATGATTGGACGACTCAAAAAGCTCCCCAGTAGTGACTGTCATGATTGGATCACTGGCTGTCAGTCAAACTCCTTGCTATGGCAACACGCAGTTTTAAAGACCCCCCTCTACCTGATGTTTTTTCCCCAAAGAGAAGCCTCATCAGTCGAACTCGTAACTACTCAACACTGTTCCAGACCAGACCATCATCATGGCTGCATCTGTGCCAAGATAATACAGAAACAATTCATTGTCATACTTTTTGAACAGGTTATATAAATTGGCCAATATTATCATTATTAGACGGGCTACTGATACCTTGTCGTTTCTCTTTATAAAGACCGGATACTACAGGTAAGAGTGCTGGATCTTGGGTGGAAAAAAGTGACTTGACTTGACTTGACTTGCCCAAGAAAAAATGACTCGAGACTTGCTTGAGCAAAGTTGACTTGGTCACAACACTGCTTTTCTATCCCATGTTAACTTGTTAACTGTTTTGTTATTACCATTCATATAAGAACTTATCCATTTACAGTTTTATAACTAAAGTGGCACAGGAACTGTAATGACAACGCATATTTGTATTACATACTGTATTTATATCTATAGCTATCTTTCTATTCATAGTCATATACAACCAACCAGCCCTAACAGTCTTGTTTGTCTTAAGCATGTTGTTTCATTTATCTTTTGTCTTGTTGTGTGCACTATTTTCTTCGTACCTGGTCCATGAGAAACGACATTTTGTACCAGCTGTATATCTTGAATGTGGATGAATGACAATAAAGTTGACTTGACTTGCTGTTATTTTACAATAATGTTCACGGTGACTTCGATGGACTGTTCACAGCCTCTTCACAGGCACATAAATAATCAAATAGTCATTGCACAGTGAGATCGTAATCCCCCCGTCTCTTATCCATTGTTTTATACTGCAGCAGCCAAAATAACAAGTAGAGCAACTTAGTGTAATAAATAATGTGTAGATTCTCCTTTGCACATATTGATAGCGTTACATGTGCCAGTGCAGTGAGAAAGGAGCATTTCATGGCTATTGACTTTAGAGTCAATCAATTTGTACACATTTTATTTGGAGTCCTGACACTGAAATCGACAGGAAGTATCTCGCTCAGCCAAAAGATGGCTTTATTACAGTGTTTTTTTCCCACTCACTCACAGTGGATGTGTAATGTATCAAACAGAAAAAAAGTCTAAAAATACTGAAAATTTAATTTTTTTTAAAAGCGGCTGCAAAATCAGGCATTTTTGGGCGTAACAATTCTAGTGTTCTTTTACATGTCAGAGGCAGAAGTTTGAATGGATGCTGTTTTATGAAACATTAAAATTGATTATAAACAGTTTAATGTGGAAAAAAGCATGACATTGATTTACACTTTCTTTGAAGAATCAGTCATTACTTTTTCTGCTGTACTTGGTTTGATGATCTAACACAGGGGTTCTCAAACTTTTTGGGGACACGGACCCCTTACAGAGGTGAACATTTTCCAAGGACCCCTCATAATCGTAACACCGATTAAGCGTATGTTTACTACCATTTGCACTCTCAGACGCCATTGTAACTATTTGTATTATCAAACCTATCAACCTAAATACGTCAGACCTGTTTCATAGTTATAAACAGAAAAACATTTCAATTTGAATCATGTTAATACCACTTATATACTTTAAAACAGAGGATCATTTTATTCAAACTGCTTGTGGACTCAACTTGACAGCATTTATACTTTTAAAGTAATTGATCTTAAAAGCTTTCAGAAAATTAACAGCAGCAAGACAGCCGCAGGAACGACTCGCTGCGACCTGAGTGAGTTGAGTGATTCATGACAGACTGACATGACGTGTCACAATCATATCAGCTTCTATTGGTCCAAAGCTAACATGGGTGGGAGTATTAGACACTAATATTTGTTTCATTGGCGTTAATGGTCCTCATCTGTGGACATGCAGCTTTTAAAGATACAGCACAGTTTTATAATGTATTAATAATGTAATAATTTTTCCAGAACTTTCTTTGATTGTTTCTTGTGGGGTCATGAAAAGTTTATTCCTGACATTGGAATTGATTGTTTGAAATAGGAATGAATGAAAAAGTTAAATTTGACAAAGAATCATTTTTTTGGTTAACTTTGATTTCCAAGGGGAAGTTTGATGGTTCAATTATTTTAAAATAAGAAGAAAATAAATATTTTTAGAGATCAAGTCAAAATGAAAATGATCAATGAAGCTGTGGTCTCATCCAAAAGTATCTGTAAAGGTGGATAAATGTTACACATTCTGTAACTCTTCCCACACTTTATCAAAGCTTTCTGATGCTTCCCCTGATGATACAAATTAAAGATGCCGTGTTTTCTATATATGACTGCACCGCCACCTAAAAAATAACATCATTTAAATGCAGACTTGATTGGATTTGAAACAGCTACATGTTAGCTGTGAAAATGTCAAAACACCCATAAGAAACTTCCTCCGCACGTCAAAATCAGAGATGACTAATTGCATCAACACAAGACAAATTAATGCATATTCATATGAACCAGCTCATTAATACAGATCACCAGACCCCTCACTCTGCTGTCACTCCTCAGCTGCTTTTAAGAGACACAGCTGCCGACACTCTTTCGACGTTTGGTGACATTTTCATTGATCCTCGCAGTGATCTCTGGCTAAATGGCCCCCTGGTGTTTATGACAGAGGAGGACGGAGAGGTAAACATCTGAACAAATGAAGGTAAAGCTCAGATACAGCTGTGTGAGGTGTGTGCAGAGAGCTGGGGAAAACGTGTGAAAATCTAAAGGGAGTATGAATAGGATGATTGGCTGTTTTTCTGCTGCTTGCTGTGACATAATGCTTATTTGTAATTGGTTTACCTATTGATTTGTTGCTTCCCTGCAGATATTGGCCACTCTTCACACAATGCATGGCCCCCCTCTGCTGGCCATAATAGTTATGCACTATGTAGATGTTTTCCATGCACCAGCTTGTGCATTATGTAAAGTACAATAATTTAATCTTCTCCGAATGTGAATCCCAAACAATGCACAATGTTTATTTTTCCAATAGCATGCACAAGATTGATGATGAATGAGACACAAATCATATAGAGAGGCAGCAAACATGCACGTGTGTGCACAGTTTCTACTTTTCCAGGCCTGCTTTTGTTACCATGAATATTACACCGGGAATCAAATTACAGGCACGGGGCTTTGTGAATGATTGATATAATGCAACAGCATGCAGTAAAAATGACTGGGGGATGTTTTATTCATGAGGGGTTAGATAAACAATAAAATCTTGGCTGAAACGTGAACACCCACAGAACAATAGATTCATGACAACAGCAAACACATTAGGCTGTTGTGTAATCGTTCATTCTTAGTGTTATCGCTTGAAAATGTATAAATTCTCCTGGTTTGGATGTCATTTGAATTCAGATGTCAGCAGCAGCACAGAAAAGTCCCCTTTGCTTTGAAGATTTTGCCCTGAGATTGACACATTTTGAGCACATCTCTTCATCAGGCTTCATGGAAGAGCGTTTGCATCCATGTTGGACCGCTTTTTCACGCTCTCAGAATTGGACACTTTCATTTGCACCAGTTTCTTTCACTCCATCCAAACCATGACAAACAGATGCATTAGCTCCCTAATTGCTGAGATTACCAATGAGATGCCTTATGAGTAACCAGGGTTGCCTCCTAGAAATGAAAGCCCCCTACCAATTTGCATGGGAGGTAATTGAATCGCCCGCAGTGAGGGAGAGAGAGAGAGGGGACGTGCCACGCATCACAGCCCAATTGGCTTCTCTGAGAGTGTGGCATGAAAAGCCATTTTCCGAGCGCTGAATGCCAAGGGTTTGCTCTCTCATTCATGTAGAGTCCACTCCTCGCAGCCGTTCCCATCCACTCAGGGTTCCTCCGGCCCGGCTGATGGCTGCTGAATGGGCCTGCGTTCGGGGGCCCTCGCACTTATGGGGAAATGACCAATCACTCCTTCATCTGGAAATCCTGAGAACAGTCACGGAAGAGGTGTGTGTGTGTGTGTGTGTGTGTGTGTGTGTGTGTGTGTGTGTGTGTGTGTGTGTGGGAATGTGTAATAAGATGAACCATTGCTGTACAATTCTCCAAAGCAGGGCTGAGAAATGCATTGGGACAGCGGAGAGATGTAAATGTCATGTGTTATCTACATGTGTAAATTGAATGTACTGATGAGGTGAAGAGTTGCACTCCACAGCCACACACACACACACACACACACCCATGCACACACACATCTACACACCCGGACACTGTGGACATTTGTATTCCCTGTTAATGTGAATGTAACACACTTTTCCTACAGGGATCCCCATGTGCTGCCTCGTCTTTGCAGAATGTTATTCTGAAAGACATTTTCCATTAAATTCTTGCTGCAATATTTCATATTTTATTCTGGTAAATTAGCCTGTTTTGCATCCTTTGGTCTTTGCCTCCTGTGATAATATTCTACAGAATATAAAGTATTAGAGCCAGGTAAAAAAAAAAAGTATAGCCGTCAAGAATAAAAAGTGAAACTTTCAGTTTTAATGCTGCTTAAATTAGATTAGAAGATTAAATCAGGCGAGGAAATTGAATTATCTTTTATTCAGTTTTTTTTTAAATTCAACCTTATGACAGAAATTGTACGTCAACTTTAGTCTGGATATCTGGATTTTATCATCAACATTTTAACTTAAGTCTTCTTTCAGTTTAACTCAGACACCTTCCATGTTCATAGACACGTTTTTGTGCCCTCTAGTGTTCTTCTAGAAGAAGCACAACATACTTTGTCATCAATCAGTGTAAAAATAAAAAAATGGCAGCGGTCTCCTTCAAGTGGTTCTAAAGCCGATTCCAAGACAAGGTACAAAACGTCAATATGTTAATGGTTGAAGCTTGTTTATTTATGATTAATAATGCTTGAAGTTGGATATGGCAGATCATAAAGTAGTAACAAGCTATGATGCTGCTGAAAGTAAGTAAGTAATTGTTTAAGGACATTGGAGGTTTCTTATTGTAAAAGTTATGATGATCAACAGTTTACAAGAAAATAGTTAGTTCTTGAGCATGATACAGATCAGTCTACATTGATTATTATTTTCAAATCACAAGGCCTTTATGTTGTATGGGGGGGGGGGGTGTCAGAAGAAGCGATTAACTGCACGCTGCCTTTGTTTAGGGCAACAATTTAAAGTGAGTGATAAATATGTTAAAGAAAGCAGGAAGAGTGGGTCTTCCCGCGTCTGAAAAACCTGCGTCAACGCGGTAATTTTGGACATTTGATTGGACAAAATCAGCAAAGACATAAGAGGTACAGCTTTGTCCACAGGGGGAGCCAAAATCAACACAAACCAAAATCTCCTCACAGTAGCTTTAACTGTCTTATACTTTATAATAATCCCGACGTCCCCTTATAGTTATAGTTGTTAATAGTTGTGTGAAAGGCCGTAAAGAAGTCATTAGTGACATACAGTACAATAAGCAATTTATCCCTGCTTGTTGCAAAGTGTAACATTCAATAGGCCTTGCAACTTTCAGGTGATGATATGAATAACACATGTATGCTCACAGCAGGAACAGACAGGCCCACGCAGATTTGGGGGGTGGCCACTGTGGACTTAAGCCTGGCCACCCTACTGGCCACCCAAGTCGTAATTGCGGCGGCAGGTATATTAACAGCCACCCAAGAATATTTGACGACCAATTTGTCATGGTTCTTCTTTTATCTGTCCAAGATCTTCATCCACTCTGCCCCTCCCGTACCTGTTGCAAGCAGCGTTTCCACACATGCTTGTAAGAGAAACACACACATACAGAGAGAGAGAACTTAATGTGCATCCGTCCTATAAATCAGTGGTTCTCAACTGGTCTAACCAATTTTTTAACCATTCAAATTTGTTTGATTAAAATCTGTGCAGTTTGGACCTAAGACGCAACGAAACATCACAGTATGTCAACATAACTAAAAACAACAGTGTAGTCAGACAAAATGACAAGCAGCCAGCAGTGCATAAAGCCACTTTGCCTCAGGTCAAAAAACCTGCTAACACCCGCTAACAGCTGGCTTTTTTGCTTAATGGGAAAGGCTACAACCGGCATTCATTCCCGGGTCAAATGACTCTGCAGTAGACCCGGGTAATTATCACCTCGGCTCCGATTGGCAATGATGAAACACAAAACCTGGGTCGACCTGTTAATCTCCGCCCCCTTTCTGGCGGTTTTCCTTGTTTGATAAATAGACTGAATGAGTAATAGATATCATAAAGACCTAACCACCGGAACATCTTCAATGGCCTCCATGCTCCTTACAAATATAATGTAAGTACTATGTTCGTAGTATTGTTTACTAACCCTGTTTTCAGCACAGACCATGACGTAGCAGAAAAGAGACTGAAAGGAGTATACTCCACTGGCGAATTGGAAAAGAGACAATCAGCATTTTAGAGTGTGTCTTCGCGGTACGAAAAACCAATATCAACACGCTAATTTTGGTGGGAAAGGAGTGTAAGAAGAACATATTCCCTCTACAATTCATTCAATAAACAGCCTTTTTTCAACACAAATAAACTAGAAGAAGTGCAACACAAATGCAACTACTGTCAGGCTCATCAAGTTTCAGGAATGTAAATGTAACTGTAGCTGGGATTACCCAATCAGTGAATACATGGAGTGTGAGTAAACTACACTACTACTGCACGCATGTCATAGGAAAACAAACAAACAAATACAAGCGCAGCATAGACTTTTGGCCGCAACTTTCTTTTTTCCAAGGACACATCCGCAACCCACTTTTGGGTCCCGACCCACCAGTTGAGAACCAGGGCTATAAATGCCTTGATTGAGATGCGACGTCTCCTGTTAAATGTGAACCTTATTCTGGCACTGTTTAAAAAATGAAGCTTGGCGCTGATGTTGTAGACTACCACTATGACGTTAATCGTTTCTACCGGCGATGTCTTTAACGACGCGCCTCCTTCCCGCATGGCTCACCTGCTGTTATTTTGGCGACTTTGTAAAATGTAACCTACTGCTCATGATGAATGTAAACACAGCAGACACATATCGTATAGGGAGAGAGAAACAGAAAGAGGCGGGACAGACTGCTGTGTGCAGTTACAGCAGACGTGTAGGTGTGTGGGGGAAAACTCACAAGAAGCAAGATGAGAAGAACAAACACTAAAATGTGGAGGAGAATAAAGCGCAATTATAGGCCTAATGGTATTACGATACGAACCATTCAATCGAATGTAGGCTGCTGACAAAATCAGTGCAGCTTCATTCGTGTTGTTTGCTCGGAGGTTTTCACCATGACTCACGTTGCAGTCACTCCAGCACATGTTTCAGTAGGTGAGTGCTCACCTCTGTGTTCTGCAGCCGTCTAGAATCTACACCAAATAGCTGCTAAGGATTTTTAATGTGATCTTTTATAGGTCTTAAATTGAACTCTGTGTATCATCCTGGTTCCTGTCAGCATGGACGGACAACAGATGAGGGTCTCTATCCTTTTCATCCGCTGCGTTGGCATCTCTTTTGTCATCAGAGCTCAGAAAACGGAAACATACCCCGCTCTTATTTATTTTTAGTGCTGGCCTCAAATGGGAATGAGGCCGATTATACTTCCAAGATTGACAATTTTATGCTGCCAAATTAAAAGAACCCTGTGAATTAGCGAGATAATTGCATGCAATCTCCCTTTAATGGGCCTGTCAGTGATTACTGGCTGCCTCGACCAACCCGATCACTGGCAGGGGAGGGCAGAGCGCTGAAAATGAAATGTCAATCATATTAGAATAAATGAGTAAATTAGTGCGAGTGGCTCATTGTCAGAGGGAATCAGTCCTAACGTGCCACCCTCCTACCCGCGGCGGTGACTGACACCGTGAGGAAGGAGGGATGAAGAAGAGGAAAACACAGAGAGAGGGAGAGAGGGAGGAGAAGGAGAGACAAAGAAATTACATGCGAGCACATGGCGCTGACAGCTTATGAGATGTACAATTATTATCTTCAACTGATGGCGCACGGCGCTGTGGCAAAGAGAAGTCCACAATAATGTCTGCTCATCTGCTCATCTGCCCATGTGTTCATTTAGTGGATGTTGTTGTCTGCCAGCTGCAGCGGCCAGGCAGCTGCAAACAGCATCACTGCAGAGGAAGACCTTTAGGGAAGTTCTGAAGAGGCTTTTAGAGGCACTTCCCCAATATTTGCTCAAGATTAGTTTCTCCTCTTAGAGATCTCACTTTGTTTCCCACAAAGGAACATACCCAAACACAAGCTTAGCTTACAATTACAGTGTAAACTTGAATGAGAGGGACTTTCCTCTTTGATTGCAACCCATAGAACTTTTTTGTGTGGAACGATGATGCGTTTGATTTACTTAGTGATGCATTTTGGCTATGACGTCATTTTCTCACTTCTGTTTTTGCAAAAACATTTTATAATCACTTACTCTGTGCTTACACATTCACCGTATTCCAGTCACACTTGGGGCAGGAAGCTTAAGTGCTGTTATAATATCAAACCGCTCTATGAATATATGAAATATGACATGAAAATATATGAAAAATTATGAAATATGAGAGTGAAAGTCTAGAGGGATGTCGGGACATACGCCAAGGTAAAGCAGCATATCAGGTCATCCATTGGGTAACAATAGTCAACACATAACCGAGCTATAATAACTGCTAGAATTATGAAAGTAATAATCTTGAAGATTTTCATTTAAATAAATTGTGTGTCAAGTCTCTATCTATCACTGAATGAGGTAATACAATGGTGACTGAGCATATGGCCCACTGACAAAAGCCTTTGCATTTGCAGTATTACAGACTGAGTGTCTGTGGCGTTAGTGACATGTTTTCCATCACCCCGCAGTGGTTGGTCTGCCAGAGAGGGTAGGCAGAGCTAAGCGGCTGCTTTTCTGGTCTCTGCGAGTGTTGCGAGTAAACAGTAATCTACTATGGCTGAACAAACAAAGAAAAGATCGATGATTACAGATACAATTTCAAAAATAAGTGAAAATCCAAAGAAAAAGAAACAAATTGGATGCTCAAATGAAGGAAAACTGTCTAAAAACGAAAGCGACCGTCAGCCAGGAAAATCAAGAGTTAACCGTGGACGTCACACATGCAACACTGTCTGGATATCTGGGAAGTGTGCTCTCGCAATTACCATTACCATTACCATGTGAATAAAGGGGCTTGTCTAAAAATATTATTATTATTAATTGCCTAAAATAAGAGGGAAGCAGAAAACCTGAAGTCTTCCAAGTCTGAATAGTCTGAATTTGTTTTACCCGACAGAACTTTCAAGAAGTCTTATTAAGTGGTTCTGGCAGACAGAAATGAAGAAAAATTATCACTCATTTGGAGTCAAGTTTCTACACGTCTCTACAAGTGACACATTTCAAATGACACTAATTTGATCCAGACTGAATATAGAAATGTTGATAAGTGCAGCTTAATGGAATTAGCAAGGAGAGTTTAGTTAACTTGACCTGAAGACACATTAAAGATGAAATCCTAGAACATTGATTTCATGAAGCACATTTATTTTTAAGCACACTTTTCTACGGTGAACGACAAGAGCAATCATGCTTGCAATGGCCCAAACGGTTTCCATTAGAGGAAACAGGCTGCAAATTAAGGAACAATGCCAATTCAAAAACTCATGCAATAGTCCAAAACAAATGCAACGACGGAAACATGCTGCAAATGATAAAACGTGCTGCAAAAAGCCGAAAAAAATACATTTACAACAAACGCACTGCAAAAACAAAACTATGCAAAGTCAAAAACATACAAAAAACAGAAAACACATTCAACAGAAAAGCGCTGCAAACACAACAGCCTGTAGCGTCCTAACATCAGCAAACTCAGATCAGTTAGTTATACCACTTTAATGAAGCTTATTGCTGCTTCCAGCTACTTTAAGACCAGTAAGACCATCTGACAAATTGAATGACCTGTTAGCGAGGTCAGGCTCAGCTCGGCCCCAGGATTTGGTGGATGGACACTAACTCTCTGCGTTTCGGTTCAGCTGTGGAGCTCCTGTCCATAGTCAATCAATCAATCACTCAATAGAATTTTATTTGTATAGCGCCAAATCATAACCAAAGTTATCTCGAGACACTTTACAAAAAGAGCAGGTCTAGACCGTACTCTTTTTTTTAATGTTATTTAAAGAGAGACCCAACATGAAGAGACCCATCATCCTTTAAACAGGCAGAAACCTCGAGCAGAACTAGACTCATGTTGAACATCTGCCTCGATTGGATGGGCCAAGAAGTGGGATAGAAAGATAGCAGGATAGAGACAGGCAAAGCGAGCAACGACAACATATGTTCTTGTTACAACAACAACATATGTCCTTGCTACATCAACAACAACAGATAATACATATGTATGGTTATGATGCCAGTAATAGTGGTACACAAGTGTAAAGATTAGTCAGAGCTGTGTTCAATCCAGGGGCTGCAGCCTTCGAAGGCCGATTGCGTCACAGAAGAGCGTCGGAGGCTGTCCCAATTCGAAGGCTCCTTCTAATGCGGCAGATAAATGCGTCCTCCGTTACCCCGGCCACGAAGGATCCATCAGGTGCATCCTTCGCGGCCCATTGTATCCCAAGATGCATTGCGCGGCAATTCAAACGAGATGGCGGACTTTTAAACGGCTGAGGAATACACTTTAAAATGTAAACGTTTTTGGTTTCAACTCAATCGAATAGCTTGTGTCACACGTTTAAGAAAAGGAAAGGGCCCTTGAAACAAATTATCTTTAAAATAATAGGTTAACTTAAGCAACGTTAGTTATACTAGCTAGTTAGCCCGCGAGCTGCCTGCGACAAAGCAGTGTTTGGTGACGCAAGGGTAGACCAGACCGTCTCATCTCAGTTGGGCTTTAACGGTCTACGCAGGCTACGAATGGAGCATCCTCCGTGGACCGCCTCCTTCGAATGCTGCAGCCCAGACACAACTAAGAACAGCATAGTCAGTATGACATGTCATAATAAACTAGTTAAAATAAATCAGTGCATCATGATCCAGGCTTGTAAAAAGTACAAGTTCATGCATGTCACATCTGACTGCAACACAGACGAGCAAAAACTTGAAACATGCCTGTTTTTTTAATGGATCTTCGGGATAACTTTTGATGCATCTAAAGGCATCAGGAGAATTGCAACACTAATGGGCTTTTGTATTCGCATTACCCAGCGTGAATTTGCATCACATTTGTATTGAAATTTTGCTTTTGCTTTGTGTGTTGAGTCCAAATGTTGTCCTACTTTAAGCGCCTTCTTTGTTGCATAAACTTTCTGTTATAACTGTCTCATCTCCAAGCCCAATTAAGATAACCCTGATGACATCTGTGGCGTTTTTTCAGACATGACAAAGCTTCCCCACATTATGCCACTGCTTTCTCTCTCTGAACTACAGAAGCCCGAAGTGGACATGCATGTCCACATTTTATTTTCTTTGTTTTCATGTGATAACAAGTATTTTACGGTTCTTTTCTTGAGGTCTTATTTTTCTTGTCATCTCGAGGTAACAAAAACTTAACTCATGATAATAAGTTAATTGTCTGGTGATCTTGTGCTTTTGCAACTCTGGGGATACAAGTTATGATCATCTGACGTTAGGGTGCTGCAGACTTGTTGTCTCGAGATTAATAAGTCGTGATTTAAAAAAAAAAAAAAGGAAGACGGAGTAAATCAAATTTATGGATGCATGTCCACTTAGGGCTTCTGTACTGAACAGTAATCTTCTGTTTCTATGGACCTTCTTGTGAAAAAAATAGTGCAGTTCTCCTTTAAAATTTTAATAAGAAGAAAAGTTTTACAAAAAGAAGACTTTAATATCTCAGGAGTTTTTGTATTTTTTATTTCTGGTGAACAAATGATCCATAACCCCCAAACTTCTGTCACTCTCTCAAGTTTCTGTCTTTCTCGCACACTCCCGGCTCCTTCCCCTGCGACTTCCCACAGGCAGCGGGTGCCGAGTGTAAATCAAGGCAAAATTCCTCCAGTTCGACAATTCATTTGTCCACAGGCTTGTTAGGCAGGAAGAAGGAGGAGAGGGAGCGCGTGTCAATAAATCATCTGACGCCTGGCTATATTTATGCCCACAGCAATGAGTTTAACAAGGAGAGCGGTCCTTGAAGCAATATCCTAAGTGGCACTTCATCCCTGTCTCCTTCTTCTCAACCCCCCTCCTCTCCTCCCTACCTCCCTCCCTCCTCCTCACCCCCACCCCCCCCATCCCTCAGGGGGCTTCTGATTGTGAAGTGGCAGAAGATGCTTCAGCTACAGCGTGCAGACAGAGAGAAGACGGACTGAGACACCCGCCGCCGTCGCTCGGCTAAAATTATCCCATGAGCCAGAGATTTGGAGAACTTCATTTCCTTGTTCATAATTAAACTCCTCAACCTTAATCTGACCCAGTCTTTCTCCTGCAGGAGCCGAGCCGGGGCTTCCTGCAGCGCTTATTGAGCCCTACTTATTACAGGGATCAGAATCCATCCTCCACTTCAGCTGCCAAGTGTGGGTCACCCTTTTCAATTATTTTTGCCATTCTTAGAATAAGGACATGATAGATCCTGGAGATTCTGCCAGTCGCTGCTTTCTCACTCCAGTGAACAGCGAGTGCAGGGTTCAGGAAAGGTGACTGGGATTTCTTACTCCACTGTGCACAATACCATTGCACAATCCTACTCAATGCATACTGTAACTAGAGCATAAGCTGTAAAACAAAGCATGTCTTATCCTGCATTGTGCTTGTCTCCCCACTAGGTGGCAATCCTGACCCAGCCCTTTACACCCTCTTCTTCTTTCCCACACTCTTCCACCCACTGCTGCTTTAATTACTGGCATAAAAGAGGGAGCTGTTTGTTCTGTTCGCTCCTCACACACCATCATCACTCCTCGGACTGAGATAGACACACTTGTTTTTCTGTCAAAGCAGTTTCCAAATCAAGAATAGCCCGGCTGAATAATTTAAAAAATGGAGCTTATTTGCAGTAAATCAACACTGAAAATAGCAGCTGCCCCTTTCTTCCTGACCTTCTTTGCCAATTATCTTTTCCTTCATCGTGATCTTATTCTGAGAAATGACAGAAAATGAGCAAATCAAACACATCTCTGCTGCTTTCCCTATCAGATCACAACCGCTCTCCATTAGCTCTCAGTTTCCAAGTAAAGAGAAGGACGGAGCTTTAGTCGTTGTTAATTTTGCAGGTGAGCCAAAGGTGTCATAGCTGCTGCTACACCTTATGACCTGCATGAGCACTAGACAACATCAGAGACGAAAGGGAGCAGGTAGGTTATCAGACCCTCTCACCAGCTGTGACAGAGAGATAGCTTGGAAGTGTGTCTGACACCGAAGCAGCGTCAGTAGATTTGTCAGTGTCGACCCTGCTCCTGCTCCTTCTGCATCACTTTTAATATCGTGAAGACAAAAAAACAAGGTCCATCCAGGTTAACCCTACGACTGTGTGTGAAGGGAAACAACAGCCGCCGGATGATCAGCTTCCATTGTGGCTGCACCCTTTATGAAGCTGATTTAGTGTGAGCCCAGAAGTGTGTCTTGTGCACAGCTACATGATTTGAGCCGGGGTGGAGAATGGGATACAAGCTTGTGCACCATACAAAAGCCCCCGCGCTCGGGTCGCAGTGCTGAGCCTCTGACCTCTCCTTCTCAATGGGTATTGTGTGGCCCCCTTAGATCGGAGGGTAAAACAATCCATATAGGTTTAACAGGCATGAAGCAGGACGGATCAAGCAGGGGGACACTGGAAGGAGAGGTTGTCGTCCGAGCCAAAAGGCCCTGCCCTCAGCGTGCCGTGGGTCAAGGGCAGCAGGGTAATCTGCAGGGGAAGAGGTCAAAGGCATGTAGACGGGAGCCAACTGAAGCCCCATCACCTGGTCTGATAACCATATGCGCAGCTTGATTCGTTTTTTTCATGTTTTGAAGTCTTCTGGTTCCAAACAGCATTGTTTCTATATGGAAATCAAGGAATGGCCAGCATTCAGTGTGTAACAGCCCAGACAAGAGGATTAGTATGCTATGACCTGCTTTACAGTCAGCACAAACAATAGCCTCTGCTTTGTTTTTCATTTGTCATACATCCCACCTTGGTCCAAGTGTCTTTATAAGAACATTCTCATACAGTGAAGATGCCCTACTATCAAGTCTCACTTTGGTCACCGCAATCTTTGATGTAACCCTTTTTTTTATTTGGTAACTCTGGTCCAAAAACGAATCTACCGCTGAATTCCAGGATTAGACCCTGTGTGAAATTAATTCAGTTTCACCGGGCCATGGACAGATGGCTGTTTCATTCAGGACTCAGGGTAGTTTTTGTTGCCTGGCAATCTCCAACCAAACCAAATCAAAGACCATAAACTGTCACTTAGGGGGCAGTGGAATCTGGTTTTGTATGCAATCTTACTGCGAAAGCATCGTATATCAACAACAACATGCTGTCAAGAACCTGGTCAGAAATGAACTGATAGTTAAGACGCAAAGCTGTTAAGGAGCTGGTAAGTTCCAGGCCATATAGCATGAAAACAAGCAAGGTTATGGGCATATTTATGTGACATGTAAGGTGATATAAAGGCTCTGCAGACCCAAAGATGAGTGACACAGATGGAGCCTACGGTTAAAGTCCCTAAAGCAGTATGAAATATTATGAATGACCTTTTTTGGGGGCGATAACTAAATGTAGATATTATCAAAATAGTAAGGCTAATGAAATAATGGGTTTCATTTTCCCACTATAAGACAGGAGACATCCACAATCTATACAAAAACAAATCGTCTAGCTTCACATAATCAGCATTGTCTGTTGGCCCAGGTGTACCATTATGGTAATATGTCCCTTCAATTTATTTGGAAGTCTATTCAGGGTTTTGTTTTACTAAAATATATCAAATTATTAGAAATTAAATGATTGAAGAAACAAATAACTGCTTTGGATTCAAATCAGTTGAAGGACATGTTGACTGTGTAAAAATGTAAATTATTATAAATGACATTTGCTTCCTACTATATTGCACTTTGTCTTGTCTATAAAGGCTATGAGAAGTTACATATTCCTGTTAATAAAGAGGGAATCAATTCAGCATACTTCATTGTGAAGTAGGCACTTATTTGTTGTCTGTTAGCACTCTATGTAGTGGGCAATGAGTATTGAATAATTTTTTTTTTAGTAAATTGATATTTCTCCACTCTGATATGTGTGAGTCATTATTTTATTATGTGATTACTGTGTTCATTATACCCAGCAAACTTGCTCTATAATGGAATAAGAACTCAGAGTGGTTGCTGTGGGACTGGATGTTTTATAGGGCTTTTCCATTCACTCTCTCCGCTTTCTGTATGTGTCTCTCTGCCTCTCTCGCTCATTTAGTCAAGGCGGGAGTTTACAGGAACAGCAGGCAGGCAGGGCCTTGTCACACCGCGGAGCAACACAGGAATGTATTGTATGCGTTAGAAAGACAGGACAGCTGGGTCAAAATAGTGCACTAAGTTCCCTAAACCTGGCTTACGGCTGTTGAACCGCGTTATATTTACTGTCCCGTGAAAAGACAATCAAAAAGATCTAGTACAGTTGTTTTACGCGGGGTTACTTGTTAAGATACGTGTCGTTTTGTGCTGTAAAACAAGAGTCACATACACGCACACACAAGTGAGCCGCGGAGGAATCCTTAAGGTTGCCAGTGAGTGCTGCGGCGCTGAAAGCACACACAGTAAATTGAGGCTCCGGCTTCGTGGAAAACCCGGACTGGAGTTTGATTTTAATCTGAATTAAAAACACATTTTAAAAGTGGTAAAATAAAAGAAGCAAGTACCATAGCGTTTTACACTGCCATACAAATATTTTATACAACTTGTGTCTGTAAAATCGTTCATATTTCCACAGAATCTGCTGTGTTTAGCCTCCGTGTGCTAATGAGCTGCCTGTGTATTGGAGGGAGCGGTTGCTGTACTATGACCTCTATCTAGACTTGACAATCTCTGGCACAACTGTGAGAGCGCCAGACACCAGCTACACAGGGAGGGAAACTGGTTGTACTGGTGGTCAGTAAACTGGGACATCATTGTGGTAAGTATGGCCTGAAGGTCAGTTAGCAGTTCACATAATGTCACAAAATAGGGAGGTTTTCTTGTCTGAAATGACTGTTTCATACACCTTTGAAGAGTCTGCACAAGAGGGAGACATGTTGAAATATTAAAGGAAAAGTTAGCATGAAGTTAGCCTCCATGCAGTCTTTATAAGGCCTGTTATAAAAAAAACAAATATGTTACCATATGCTCTAAACGCAAGTGAATATTTCAAACAACACATCTTACTATTAGCTATGTTTTAAAAAAATATCAATGATAATATCTTAATTTCTCAAAATTGATGTGGTTTGTTTATTAATCCGCACCTAACGGCTTTTGACAGAGCTGGGATTTATTGTGTACCCAATTTTCCTCATCATGAATGGGGGTAATCTTTCAAAAACATTTGTATTTGAAATATGATACATAGATATTGCTTTGTCACTTTATTTGTGTATGTTTCAATATGTGACTTTGCTGATTAGGTAATGCTTTTAGTTTTCTGCGGTTGCTGTGCTGCAGCAGTTTTATTTCATATAAAATGAAGTCTTATGGGCAAATCGGAGTGTAAGCTGTTCTTTTGGCATGTTCCAAACATGTTTATATGCATGCCAGGTTGTTTAGACACGCATATGAAAAAACTGGAGCCAGTTTGGCTGAAGAGCATGTTGAAGGCCAGGTCTGTGTGACCTGAGACATGTTTAGATCTAATGTATCTAGACGGTGGCCCTCATCCTGTACAATCTCTCCAGTCTGTCTGCCCTGGAATGCTGCCACTGACAGAGACTCTTCCCTGGAACAACAGGGAATTATTTGGAAAGGGTGGCAAAATCAACACACCGTCTGTCGATTATCCCCCTGCTATTTTGGGTCCTTTGGCTCTGCTGTGTGTTCAGAGCATCAAAGACCTGTCGGAGACGTCGGCCTAAAGGGAGGCGATGCACAGTTTAATCAAACATTTGGGTGCCTCTGTGTTCAGTGTCATGTGCCACCGTTTCAAAGACAGTACATATTAAGAAAAACAATGGGGAGATATCAGCCCGTTTGGAGCGAGGAATCTATGCGCATGTGCCCGTTCCCAATGTTTTTAATGTCAAGAATCTAAATTGAGGTGCATTTGGTTGAAATGCAACCAAGAACATTTTTTGGCACATTCAAAAGAGATAAAAATCCTTTCTTATATTTCTGCACAATCCCTTTTACCCCCGGGATGAATTGTGATCCTGTAGCCAGTAAAATATACCAAAATATACATTTCAATTTGCCAGATTGCATTAATATGAGAGGCTACTGATGGCCCAGGACTTATCAGTGTCACAGACACAGCATGTGTCATGACATTTGATAAAGGATCTGGAGGAAATGTTAGTATCTTCACTGTGCTGCTGTTTTGATTTTGACTCCATCACTCAGAGCGTTTGTTATTGGGACTGTATGTCTCCCTGGCCCGATAATACCCTCACTCTACCCAGGCCTTTTCTTGACTGTGACGTCTGGTTGACACAAAGTGCTGCCACACGGATGGGGGTTCACCCATCCCTTGAAAGCCCAGCTGTCAGTGGTTACATAATAGCAGAGCCTTGTTGGGCTCGCCGGACGGCTTTGTGCGCCTGTCACTGAATGTGATTGTGGGTAAGATTAAGCGGCGGGTGAGAAGCCACAGCTAAGGGGTTCCTACCTGGTCTCCAGCTGAGACGACAGAACAAACAGAATCAGAGGTTTTGGAGAGAGCTTTAATGTGGCTCAGCAAGAATCGTATCCCTTTTTCACACCGCGCATTGTGTTGATGAACAGTGTTTCTTGCTTACATGCTTGATGTTTGACAAAGATCTGCAAGTGAAAAGCTCAGCTGCATGGGTGGCCGACGAACTGATCACCCAGAAGTGATATATTTGGACAAAAGACATTAACTAGATGCTATTTTTACGTGGATTCAAAGCTGCAATACAATTTCTCTGCACAGATTCAAAAACCAAAGGCTGTGCTGAATTTCTGTAGCCCACAGCAGCAATCAATAAGTGCTTATGAAATATCATGTAACGTAATGAATTCACCCAAAAGGAAAAAAACACACATTTGAAATCCCAACTCAGGAGCTAAGACAAGGACATGCCAGTGATTCCAGTAAACATGATTTAATAATAAATGTATTATTGAGCTTGAAACCATAAAAATCATGGATAGTGGGTGGTGTGGTGGGGGTAAAAGGGGGGGTTGCCAATTTATTGTAGAGAGACCTGATTTCCCCAGGGCTTGTGTTGTTAATTCAGTGTATTATAGCACTGTTTATCCAAAGAGGGGGCGGGAGCTGCTTGAATAGGGGTGCTGTCCTCTTGGAGGAGTTGATCCCAGAGAGACGGTCAGGTCCGGTCGGCCCAGGTTCAGTGATGTCTGCTGGTCTGAATCCTCTGAGCGCTCCATCAGCGCGCAAACCTGATGAGACTCTGCGTCCTCCTCCGTCTCCTTCTTCCTGTCAGTCCAGACCAGCTTTTTCCTCTCTCCGCTGCTTATAACAGAGCCAAGCCTTACATTAAATCTGTGTTTCTGCATAACCGGCCTTGTATGTTTTTTTCTCTCAGTCTGCTGGGCCCTCTTCTGTCTCTCTTCCCCTTGCAGTGGAAATAGCGCAAGCCAAGCCTCCCAGTGCCTCACTATCAGTGCATTCGGCACAGCCTGAATTCTTCCAACACAACAGCAAACAAACAGTGTTGCAAAAGGGGGGTGGGGGGGGGACTGTGTACAGCACGACAGTGCCATTTAAAACTGTGGCTATGGAAACCCCTCTGTCTTCCCCCTTAATATGTGTTTACGTTGCTGGGTTTGAGTGACAGATAAAGGCTCACTGGGGGAAGAGCCTCTTTTAAAATGCATTGTCTCCAGCTCCTCCTCCCTCCTTTTTTATTTTCTCTTAAAATAGGGCCTCTCTGGCAGGTTAAAATGAGCCAGAATAAATTACTTTAGCTATATTTTGCGCTTCTTTCCCTACTCTCTTGATTTGTACTGTTGCAGGACAGAAATGGCTCTCCTCAGTGCCTGAAATTAAACATTGCTGTTGTCCCTGACCATGTTCCTAGAGCCCCTTTTATTGTAACAGCCTCAGTGAGGATTGCGTATGTGGCGCCTGCTGCTATCAAAAGAGGGATATCAAAACCTATTGGAGAGGCATGTAGCCAAAACCTTCAGTACGAAGGTTCATAGTAAAGACAGACGAGTTATTGTGTGTTTAATTAAGTTTCCCTCACGAGTTATATTGAGAATGAAAGTAAATATTCAGGATATCAGGGACACTTTTTTCTTCTTCTTTCACTGATGCTATTTATCCATATGATTAAAGCTTTTTTCTTCTATTCATATTCATATTTATGTCAAATCCAAACATTAAGCTGAGGCTAAAAGTGGCTTCAGGCACAGTATTTTGCATCTTTGATGTATGTTTTCAATTGATCATCGTTTTTGCATTTTTCATCTCAAGCAGAGACTGAGAGCTTTTTAATGAATCATTTTCAGTTTGTAATGCTTCTGTAACCTAATGCTAAGTTGTGTTTGGGCCAGTTGTCTGGAGGAGACAAGCCATACTACAGAGACACATGCCAAACAAAACCCTTGGTTGGCACTATGATGTGGGCATCATGCCTTTGCCAGCCTTCACTCTGTAGGGCCTGTGCCAACCTTTTATAAATGCCCTATTTGGCAAGAGCTGTGCCCAGCAGTGTCTCTTAAGGTTCTGGTTCAAATACCCTCTTCAAATGTGAACCTGATCCAAATCCTAAATGATCCAAATGATGCGTTCCAAATTGTAAGCTCTCATATCATATTCAGAGGAAAACCGTGGATTATGTTTTATCAACTCGACTGGCAACAGATGGAGAAAAACTGGAAAGTCATATGCACAGCCTCGTTTTTCTTTATTGTCACACATTATAGTAGATTTTGTTCGTTAATCTCAGCATCCTCCGCCCTCTCCACGCATGGAGAAAAAGGTGGCAGCTGCAGCACATCAGCGTTCATGGTTTGTTTTCTCAGCATTCAGCTTGGAGGTGTGTCACCCAGAATTACAGCAAAAGAGCAATTACTGCTGAATGTCCTCTCTTTCATCAGCATTTCAATGCAAAGATCTGAGATCCCCACCCCTATCTGCAACCTTGCCCCTCAGCCCTCAAGCCAATAATCAGCCCCAAAGAATAGTTCTTACCCCCCAAAGCCTTGTAGTCCCCTATCTGGCAGCCTCCCCACAGAGTCAAGATAAAGTTTTGTTTTCACAGTTGACTGGTGGGTGGTGCTGGGCCCCCTCCACCCCCTTGCCTGGTGTCCTAGCATGGATGCAAAAGATCATTCCTGAAGTGTGCCGCCACACATGGAGACCATTGCCTTAAGTAGGTGCCCCGTCTCCCCATATACATGCCCTCCCACGACACCCGTTCTGTCCTGATGTTGTCTGCTTGCAATGATTTTGTTTTATAGGCCAAAGTTTGTTCCACATTTTTCTTGACAGTTAACGTTTGAGTTTATCCTCCTCTAAAGAGAACTCTCTTGCTGTTTCAACATCAACTCCACCGCCGATCTCATATCACTGCTATGCTAATGTATTCTTCTTTTATTTTTTTTTCCAATTTCGCTCTCTCGTTGCCCTTTGTAAGTTAAGGCACTCATGCTTGAAACAGCACAAACATCAGCCCCCATCAGAGGGAAGAGTTCAGGCACAACAAAAGGCGCGTCTGTAAACAATAGGGTAAAAAGAGTGGGACAAGAAAATGATTCAGCTGGTAACAGCTGAAATACATCCAATTTCAATATATGAGAAGATTGGTCTCTTGAGCATCTCTGGGGCCCAGGGAGTGAATTACATGGGCCGTTTTTCAATATAATGCCTTGCATCAACATACTGATATTACACACAGAAAATGGTTTCCCCATAAAATGCTCCTTTGGTTTCTACACAGAATCTATTTTCTGTGCTGGATAAGTACAGCTGCTTGCAATTCTTTTTTCACCTCCCTCCATTTGCGTCCAATTCATCTTCTCAGCCTGCCACAGTTCATATTGATATATGCTCAGGGGCTGTTCTGTAACAGGTAACTTAATCACTCCGTCTTCAATGTGTCAATTTCGTCCATCTCTCTGCCAGCCCTCTGTGCTGTTCATCACGTCTGCATTACAGTTAGCTATTTCACCTCAAAACAAGCGCAGGTCCCCTGACTGCCACCATTGATTGCAAACCCATGGCTTCTGAATCACTAATTCAAACATGCATATTTGGTTCAATTATAGTTTTAAATATTCATAGCCCAGTCTATCTTTCTATCCTGAATGTGCTGCATGAGCAGAATCTAAAGGCCCAGTCTATCATCCAAACCTAACGGTGGGCAGCATCTAAGTGTAGCGTTTTATGTAGCGAGTTTTATGTAGTGTCAAAATGTAGCAAGTATATTCTAAGTGAGTCATTCAAAGCCACCTAAAGCCATAAAAGTGCTTTTATATGCATTTTTGTGAACACTAGACAAAGTTTATGTAAATGTAAATTGTTTGAAATTAAGTAAATTACATATAAAATAATCACTTAACATAATCATATAGAGCGTATTGTTATTGAAGTGGTATTGCAGGTCATTCTGTGTCCATTCCTACTGTTTTTATTTTACAATGTCAATAACAAATAAACATTTTATTGCATCTTATTATCAACACAAACTGGGCAGGACCAGTTAAGTGATTGGCCCTTTTGTCTTGATTGACACACAAAGACCATCTTGAAATAAACACGTTAAAAAGGTAGATATTCTGATAAAAAGGAAACAATTTATTAAACTGAGCTTTCTTTATAAAGATTTATGAAATCATTTCACAATTTTATGTTACTATGACATTTTTTCTATTTATTAATATAACAGTGCTGAAGTTGGAGAGTTTAAGACAAAGGAAGGTACAGTATGTAGCCTAGCTCATTAGCTGTGTCTCGCCATCCAATTAATATAAACCCTCCTCTAAGGGATTATATCGGTGGTCGACAAGGCCAATCGCGCTGTTATAGTCTGAACGACAGAAATGCACTGCAAATGAATCTACGGGATGACAGGTGCCAAACCCGTCAAGAAAACAACCGCGCAACCGTCTTCCCTGTTCTCAAACTGAGCTCTGTTGGTCTCTGACTGTATAACCGCTTTTCCACTGGTCAAACAAACAGCTAACACCCGGCTTTTTTGCTTAATGGGAAAGGCTTCAATCAGCATTCAGACCCGGGTCAAATGACTCTGCAGTGAAGCCGGGTTAACAGACAATCGGCATCTATAAGCTGGTCTTCCCGGCTCTTAAAAACCTGCGTCAACATGCTTATTGCGTGGGAAAAGGGTATATGGTAGCGGCCTAGCCATGGCTTCCGCTGTGGGCAAAATAACCGCGAACTCCCAAAGCCCCTGTGGTAGTTGAGATAACGCCAACACTTTACTGTGCTCGGTGCCCAATACTGGTCACAGCTAACAGAAGCTACAATTAGCGTTTACTTAAGCAAAGCTATCTGTTGAAGGAAACCATTTCTTTGCCCATGTTATAAAGTTGTGTTTCTGCACAGCAGTCAGTGGTACATGAAAAACAGAGACACGCCGCTCTAGCGGCGTGTCTCGTCTCCCTCTCTATCTCCCGTCAATAATAAACCTGTCACACTGAGCGCCCCCTACAGGCCTGGAGCACTTCCGTGTTGTGTTGAATAGATATGGATCGTTTTTCTTTTGCATGTGTTTTCTGGGTTTGTGTGTTTTTGACCTTGCATCGTTTCTGTATTTGCAGCCCGTTTCTTCTAATGGACATCATTTGGGCCGTTGCAGCACGATGGCCCTTGTCAGCCACCGTAGAATACTGACTGACCCAAACAATAGTTATAAGTTTATATGAAGTGGATTACTCATCTGTGCCAATTATTTGTCTCAAATATATCTTTTGGAACTCTTCTATCTTTCTAGCTGATTGGTCCAATTAGCTTTGAGAGCTTTTTCTCCATCATCAGTAGCGCCTTAAAGTTAAACATCACAAAATAATAATAAACCTTTGTTTATATAGAGAAAGAGATGGATAAAGACGCTTTTAGAGCGATTGTGACAAACTTGCTCTCATGTTTTTGTCCTGCTAGCTTGTTAGCTGTAATGTTGCCAGCTTGCACAGGTTATAAGATATAAGGACTTTGTCTTTTTCTAGTGTGGCTGTCCCTCAAGACTTCTTCGGGAAGTATTATAATAGATTTCCTTTGATAGCTCTAAAAGCTAAGATTTTTATATCTAAAACTAAAGAGAACATTTGTTTTTTGAGTGGGCCTGGTTGTGTTTTCCCTGTAAGACCGCTGAACAGTCTTTTTCTTCTCTTTATTTTGGCTCTATCTCGCAGCTGAAACGCTGACAACTTGCTCTGTGTGATTTATAGGGATGGGACTGTTTGTCAGTCGAGTAGAAGCGCACATACTGGGCTCTGTGACCCATAGTGGAGCAGTTCCCAGTATGCTCGCAGTGATGAGTTCCCTTACTACAGAGACGATTCCCCGCACGGTTTCTTTTCATCCCCACTGAAAAGAGAGCGAGCACTTCTCTGTCCTTGCAGGGTGGACACCGTAATTTTGAGTGCTCTTAACCTTGCCTGGCTTTGTTGAGATCGGGGGTCCTTCCTTCACTTCACTTGAACACTCTGAGAGAAAATGGTGTGTTTAGAATTCAGCAGAGATGACTGTGTGGACTTCA
Source organism: Semicossyphus pulcher (assembly GCF_022749685.1). NCBI lineage: Eukaryota > Metazoa > Chordata > Actinopteri > Labriformes > Labridae > Semicossyphus > Semicossyphus pulcher. Next base: position 28,085,407 of record NW_027211726.1, read on the forward strand.
TGAATTTTACAGATTTTTGAAAAAAAAATGCCCCCTAGCAAATTATCAAGCCCCACACACAAGAAAGGTAGATAAAAGTGCCCCAGTGTAACCTGAATATGTCCTATCAGCTTTGATTTGAAAGCCTGTCATGGGGCATTCAGGTCCCCTAGTCTATTTTCACCTGAGGAACAGAGAGGGTTTCACTTCTTGGGAGAGAATAATACAAGGAGAGAGGAGCCACTGATTGAATGTCTGCTAAGCAGTTCTGTTGAACTGTGGCTCCTGAAAAGTTTGATCCCATTTGATCAAATCAGGTGAGAACAATGGCTAGAAGATTAATCTGAAATATGACCGTATAGGGCAGCGGATATCTCCACAAGTGCTCTTTAATATCTTTTCTATCAAGGCTGTATGTTTGGATTAACCGTATACAAAGGCCCTGACTGTGAAGCCAATATGAAACTGATTGTCTACATTTATTAAGGAGCCCTGGAGGAAACCATGCAGGGCTTTTTTATTGCACATGCCTCACTGCTGCACTGTTTACAAAGTGGTGGGTGTGTGTTTGTCAGGTGTAAGTTTAAACGGCAGGCTCCGCACACTCACAGCGTCTGGGAACGAGCCGGATGCCCATTGCACTTCGCAAAGTGGCACTTCCTTCCTCTACACACTCCAGACTATGCGTCGGACGGCTGCCTGGCAACCATTTGGACAGGACCCAACTGTTGTGTTTGTGTGTGTTGTTTAAGTGAGTGTGTGTGGCCAGGACAACGTCACTGTGGGATCGCCGCTGATGTTTGGCACAGGTATGCATTAATGACGGACTCTTGACAGCCATAAACTCGACATTATTGTCAGGTGTGAGCTGTGTTTGGCTGTTGCGCACGTGGGTTTATGTGTGTGTGTGTCTGAATTCAACTCCACTTGTTAGGAAATTCCACGCCACATTATTGGGTTGTCTTGGTGATTGTATGGCTCCATTCCCAGACTGGATCCCAAGGGATTAAAATAAAAGAAAAACTCCTGAATGATCAGTCATCAGTTAACTCGCTCAACAAGAGTGACACTTTCACTGTTCAAAGCCGAGATTAATTGAAGAAAGTTACAACATTAAAAATGCATATTTAGGAATATCAAAGGCTTACATAAATTAACAGAAATAGAATATTTTGGCTTAGTTAAGTTAGTAAAATATTTATGACTCCAGCCTGTCCACTGAAACTTGTGTTTTGCATTTATAACTAGAATTGATGACATGAATAATGAACTCCCCCTAACTCTTTGCATCTTTAAATGCAGCTTTTCAACAGCTTTTATTGTTTCTTTTCCTTCCTTTTAATTAAACCCAGTTATCAATTTAATAATGATTACAAGAGAAGAGAGCCGCTGGATGAAGTCCAAGCTGCTGCCTTGGTGACGGCCGGGGAAGCCGCGGCATCAGGCCGAAGGTGATGCATCACGGTCATCCTTGCAGGGAGGTGGTGGTGGGCTGCAAGTAAACACTCTTAAATCATCATCCTCGGACAGATGGGGGGTGTCACATGACCCCCCAACCCACCATCTCCTCTTCCTGTCCCTCAACACACCAAGAGACAAATGTGACAAAGTCCAGATAGCATTTGTGCAACAATCTGGAAGTAAGTTTTGTTCGTTTCGTTTGTTTGAATGATCCCAGTTAGACTGAAGAACAGGCATGGCGCACAATGATATGAGATCATGTGGGAGGTGTGAATCTTATTCTATAAGAGCCAGACCGGATTATATCAGAGAATTGCTGTGGCAGGTTTTCATGGTAACACCTTTTCGTCAAGTCATTCTTTGTTATAGTTACAATTGTAATATAGAACGTAAACTACTTGGGGGGGTGGGGGGCTTTATCTCATTCAGCTTCCACTATTTCAGAATAAAAGACTCATATCACTTTCAACAATGCAAGTGTCCTTATTAATTCTGTGTTATGGAGGTCGTCATGCTTGCTGCTGAGCTTGTCTGGACAGGCAGCATAGCATTTTAGAGAACACCATATCCTTGTAAAACAAGAGTCGCATAAATAAATGCATGACACTCTTAGCTGCACAAGAGGTCTTTAGCATCATGTTGTTCCTCTCCCACAGAGATTTAACATACCATATGATCTTAGTGCTTTTAAGTCACTTTGCAGCTACACAGAAGCCATGCAAGCGGCTCAACTACAAATAAATATTTTTCAAGGTGAGTGCTGAAAATACAGCACATTTTGAAGCTACTTCTAAAATAAGACCAGGAAAAACAGCGCATAGAAAGCAGATTATAGTGCTGTTTTTAAAGATATGAAAGAGTGAAGAAGAAAGACTGCACCCCTTCATAATAAACAGCAAGTTTATGCTAAAAAAGAAAAAGAAGCTCCCTACCCCCTCCTCCCTTACAGCCTAGTCTCTGCGCTTTCTGCTCAAACACACACACACACACACACACACACACACACACACACACACACACACACTCCTCCCTTAGCCTATATAAGCAGACAGCAGCTGAGCTGACCCCCTCCACCCCGCATACTCGCCTTTATTAAACATACAAAAGGTGTTTGTGCATCTTTAAAATACACGTGGATATTTTTGTTGGTTTCTAAGTTAAACTTTAAGTAAAAGAGGATCTCTTTTCAACGAACAGAGTGAGCAATGTGAGCAGAAAGCCCCGCATTGTAGAGAGAAAGGGCTGAGCAGAGCAGAGAGCTGCTGCTTCCCATCCCCCACATTCACATAGCAAAGTTCTGCTGCTTTTGCAAGCGGTGATGCTGCCTTCACATACTCCAGCCGAGGCTCGTAAACGCACAATGTCGCAGCACTCGACCCTTTCTGGTCGTACATTAAACACTTGAATCTTTTACATTCGTAGGAATTTGTTTTGTCCGGTTTTTGCTTATTTTTAGTGCATCTCAGAGCTAATTTATCAAATCAAAAGTAAAAAACAGAAAAGCTAAATGGCACATAATCTTTCCATATGAACTAATATAAACAATGTTTTGTGTACTGTATTCCACTATATTCATTTTATTTTTCAGGAACTGTGTGAATAAGGTGTTGATTAATAAAAAATAGAATACATTAGGCACTTTTAAATATTTCCATGAGCATATCTTGTTGTGGAATAGGCCTATTTCAGTTGTACACATGGCACTGTTTTACTTAATGGCATCAATATGTTCGTATTATAATCTATATTCTTTATAATCTTTGTTATTTCATTGTTGTTTGCTACTAGTGAAACCCCTGATGTTACCTTTTATTTCACATCAGTGTCTACTGTCATTTGTATGTATGGTTGTTGAGATTCCACCGGCTGCAATTACTCATAAATATCACATTGGCAACTAAGGGAGGCCGTCGGGGACATTTCAGACTTTCCTTCTCCAAATAGACTTTCAATGTTACATTGAGCGAATCTTTGTTTTCTGACTCAGAGCTTGATTCTCAAAATTCCGACGGGACTTGGAGGCAGCATGAAGGCTGCTGCTGCTAGGAGAGCGCGAGGCAGGCAGGCAGAGAGCACGAAGAAAGGGGGTGGGGAGAGAGAGAGAGAGTGGTAGAGAGACATAGGTTGTCTGTTCCTATTAATTGTATAGAGGGACTTTATGCTTTCTCCAAATCTCTTTCCGTTCTCGTGTGTTGGCGTGAGATTTGACTTTTAACAGATAACGTGATGTGGCCTATACAGTGTCACTTTTCCACCATCAGTGTTTCTCTTTTTTGTATCTTCACTTCCTGCTCTGTGACTGGCTCAGTCCATCCCCCATCCTTCTTCCTTTTCTGTCCTCTCTCTCTCACACATGCACACACAAACACACGCACACACTGCACAGACATGTACAGGTTGTGATTTTATGCTTTCCCCTACTTTCCTCTGCTATACTCTCTCCTCTCATTTGTTTTTGACGACACATGGGCACAGTATGGAAGCAGTCACTTCCACCCATTAGCCCACTCTAACAGAAGAAGCCTATTTTGTGCCAGTCCTTTAATGGGCTAATAAGATAAAGTGCACACATGAATGTTACAAAGAGGAACACACAGCTCATGCATGAAGCAATTTTAGTAATCAGAAGGGTTAAATAGTTATGGGTGACTTCAAGGCAGAGTACTATGATAAAGTATAGGACATTTTAATTGTTTAATACCTTTAAAATGTAGACGCAAAGTCTGTGGTATTTAGCAGTGTTAGACAGAAGCTGCGTATATAAAAGCCTGTGGTTATTTAAAACATATTTGAACTGAAGTTAAATATGTCAGACTGCCTTTGGCCATTGTTAAAGCCAGGGATGTAAAGCTGATGAAATACTTCTTAGGACAGAATCAGCTATTAAGCTGAGGTACATTCTGAGTGTATATCATAACAAATAGTATCATTATATTATACTACACTACACTATATTATACGATTATACTATATAATTGTAACTCTACCTTTATATTACATTTTTACTACTGACTTAAAATTACATATCATACTACATTATATACATACTGTAATATAACATACTGTATTTATTTGACTTTTTTTTATTTTTTTAATTGCACCTTATTTATACTGTACAATTTCATACTGCTAAATGTTGCTGCTATTACCCACACATGCTACTTTATCCCAGAACTATCTTAAAGCTTAAATTAGGATGCATACAAGAATACATTATAGACACTATTCCCGTACAACTGTGAAGGTCCAAAGAAAGTAAATATTAAATAGCGAATTTTAATACATATAATACACACATATATAAAGATATATAGACTTATTTGTTAGACAACCCATGACTGTGTTTCTTCATTAGCATAAGCTTTTCAGCTATATGCAGCACTTAATTAGCCTCAAAATGACTAGTACTTTATGCTAACAAACAGGGCTTTTCGGATACGTCGACATTTTAATGTATGAACTCACTTTAAAGCGCATTAGAGCTTCAATAATGGCTTTTCTTGGGTATAAACAATGTTGTTATTAGACAGTCAGCGCAGTCCGGATCCAGTTTTCAGTGTGAATTCCGCTCCGGGTTTTTATTTTCTCGCGACAGGTCGGTAAGATGGCTGTGTCTCGCGGAGCCTCGTGCTGGTTTGGTTGATTTCTAGCTCGCGCTCTCGTTCTGTAACAGAAGCCCCCCCTCCAACACACACACAGTCACTTGTGTCGGTGAAATTCATTTCCCTGGCTCTGTATTTATATATTTTTGCTTTTAAAAACTTTCCCCTCTCTGTTTTAACTTCAAACGGAGTCGCGGTGGATTACCGGATACCGGTCCGGGCGGAGGGCAAAGGGGGGAATGAACCGGGACAACGGGTACGTTGATATAAATATAATTGTATTTATATTCAATGGTTTTTCGGAGTTTGATTGTGAGTGAGTCGCCGTGCTGAGAGAGAGAGGCAGAGAAAGAGTGGGGGAGAGAGAGAGGGATATCATGGCCGCTCAGGTTGCCAGCGTCGCCACTCTCAACACTAGCCCGCCATCCGAACTCAAAAAGCCGGATCGGGACCCACAGGAGGAGTCGGTACCGGGAGAGAAACAGCATGAAAATAAGGAACCGGGACCTGACGGCGGATCTCCTGGACAGAAGGAGCTGCAGGACGGGACCGATGCTGGAAATGCTGGGGGAGGAGGGGATCCTGATATGAAGAACGGCAACGGAAATTTGCCCAGGGTAAATAATAATAATCAGAATGATTCAGGCGGGCCCGAAGGGAATAACCATCCCGGGATGGGACACCACCACCAGGGCCCCTTTCCTCCTCCTCCTTACGGTTACAACCAGCACTACAGCCGGGCCCCTTTTCATCAACATGGCGGACAACAAAGCCCTGGCATGGCAGCTGCATCGGGGCCGGGCATGATGGACCCTTACCCCCCTAATTCACACGAACACGGCTACCCAAACCATTATAACAACTACAGCCCGTTCCAGAACAGGACTTCTTATCAGGGCCAAGGATACGCGGCCATGAATTCCCCGCGTAACAACCAGCCTCCGGCGGCTGGGGGGCAGCCAGGCAAGCAACAGCCAGCAGGAGGAACCACAGCTATGGCTGCCTCTTACAATAATCAGAGGTATAACATGGGAAACCAACAACCTACGTCTACGCCTACTTTAAATCAGCTTTTGACATCCCCTAGCTCTGCCAGGAGCTACCCGAATTACCCCCAAGGAGACTATAACAATCAGGAAGGGGCCAATAAGGGACCAGGAGATATGGGTAGCAGTCAGTATGGTGGGGTCCATCCGGGTTGGCAACAAAGGACCCATCATCCGCCTCCCATGAGCCCGGGAAACACTGGACAACCTCCAAACAGAAATCAGGTAAACTTCCCTCACTGCACTGACACACTTTGACTGAGTTAAAGTCTGCAAGAAGCTCAGAAAAAGCACTGTAGAGCTGCATATTGCATTGGACCAGCCATTGTCTATGTAGCAAGAGCTCTAAAATGGCTGCCTCTCTCTTTCTCCCAACACCACCCCCTGCAAGAGTGTTTAGACAGAGAAAGAAGCCGCATATTCTGTTAGAAACAACTTTCTGAGGTGTGGGTATCTGTGTGTGTCCCTGCTGGGTACAGGGCAAGAGTTTGACTAAGTAGAGCAAGAGTTTGTCAGGAGAAAGTGTGTGTGCATGTGTGTGTGTGTATGTGTGTGTGCAGGGAGATATGGTGATGTTTCTTCTCTGTGCCTCTTCAGCCTCATTGTAGATTTAAGTGCTGCAACCAGTCTTGTAGTTTTTGCTGTTGTGCTCCCACCAGTGCTATCAAAGTTGTGTCAAAGGCTGTCAAGGCAATAAACAAGATGCAAATGACAGCGATATCCGTTAAATAACATTTGCATAATCATTAAGAAAAGACCTCTCTTTCGGCTTGCACAGTGAAGTGGAGATGTGTCTCACAGTCCAGTGAATGGCAACAATTACATCCGCTAAGTGTTTACTCGGATCAAAGTGTGATTGTGACCGCGATTGATTCATCTTGACGGAGGGTTTTCATTCATTGTGGCTCCGTTCGCCTCTTTTTTCCTGCGCGTTTCTGTCCTCCATGTGCCGCCTTGTAAACACGGCCCCGCTGGTTGGAGTTGGCAAAGTGCAGATTGCCTTTGCTTTGGGATTTGAATTATGGAGGTAAAATCCTGCTGTCAGAGCCAGGAGACAGTTGGTCTTAGGTTGACATGCGAGCCGAGATCTGATTGGCTCCCCATCCCTCCTCTCTCGGCCATTTATAATTGCATCTAATGGAAAGGCTGCAGAAAAACAGCCCCCTCTGCCCGCTTATATCCTCACCGTATCAAGAAAACCCACTAACAGTGTCTTTTTATGTGTTTTTATTCATTTTGAACACTATTATAATGCATTTGTGCGGTCTTAAAATACTTTATACATTTTTTGCAATTATGAATATATTTAGATAGCCTCCTATATCAACAAAAATATACAACAAAAATTGCATTTTACAACAATATTCAGAGTAATTACTTAGTTTGGTTGTATTTCTTGTAAGCACTTTGAGAACACATTTTGTTCCTCCCGCTGCAGTAATTTGCATGTCTGCACACATATATCCACCATTGCTTTTATATTTTTGGTGAAACCTTAACCTCACATGTGCTGCGTCACATCCTTACTTTAATCTTTAGTTGCTGACCTCTCACAAGCACCTGAAGTTTATTTTTTTGCTCTCAGGGTACACTGTGTGCATATCTTGTTCAAGTCAAGCTGACTCTGGTACAGCACATAGAGTAGGTGTGGCCATGTATCCCCGTTGTACAACTGTGCTTTCCACTGTTTCCAGATCAGGAGTTGGGAAGACTTGTGTGCCAGGGTGTCTCGTGGCCACGTGAGCGATTTGGACTGGCGGCTGTTGTGTTTACAAGCAACCAAGGTGTCAGCCTGGTGTCACAGCTTTTTTTTCAGCTGGTTTATAATAGCCTTATTTACTTCCTCATGCAGAGAGGGTAACCATGTCAACACAGCTTACCTACATATCCCTCTCTCGAGTGATAGCAGCCACATGTTTAGTGTTTTTACTCTACAAGTAATTGTCATGTGTGTCAAAGTCAACATGTGTGGATTTCCAGCAAATTACGGCACGTCGTTCCTTTTAGGAAAAATATTTGTTTTCTACTTTTTTTACTATGCCACTCTTTCAAAGAGCACAATTGATGGACAGATAGAAGATTGTAGTGGGGGAAAATTCAGGGATTACCAATATAGCATGCAGAATTTTAATTTTTTGATTTTTGCACTTATTTTGCACCAACATAAGTATATTAAGGTACTCAGATGCCTGCTTTTTTAACAAATGACTGTTTCAAAGATCATTTATATTTATTACAAATTTTCACAGGACGTTAGTGCATTCTGCTAGACATATTTAGTGATAAAGTCATTTAAAATTGCCCGAGCATCGTGGTTTTTTTTTTACAGTTTGTTCTATGAAAAGTCGCCACACATGAGAAAATGTGCGCTAATACTAGTATACTGCCATGGGCACACAGCAGCCCAAAATATAGACAGACTGTTACATTGCGGGGCGGCTGTGGCTCAGTGGTAGAGTCGGTCGTCTTTCAATCGGAGGTTCGATCCCCGGCTCCCTCAGGCTACATGTCGAAGTGTCCTTGGGCAAGACACTGAACCCCAAATTGCTCCCCGTGGGTATGAATGTGATAACTGATTGACAGTTGGGCACTTTACGTAGCAGCCTCTGCCATCAGTGTATGAATGTATGTGTGAATGGGTGAATGTGACATGTAGGGTAAAAGCAGCTTTGAGCAGTCGCAAAGACTAGAAAAGCGCTATATAAGTACAGTCCATTTACCATTTACATTGGTCAGACTATAATTTTGTATACAGTCTCTCCAAATGATTTAATAATTTTAATGTATGTTCTCGCTTTAAAAGGGAAAATATGCTAATGCAGAATAATTTAACTATCATGACAGAGTTTATGCTCTGTGTGTTTTGACAACTTGGGTTATTTCCTTCTTATATTTTACATCCTTAAAATGGTCATTAAGGACAAATTGTTCATCTCGATACTGATGCCACTTGTTGCTTGACAGTTTAAGGCGCCAGCCTTCACACATTTTGATTGCCACTTTGCTGCATCACAGCAGGGTAAAATGCTTCACGGTACAACATGGCACATTCATAGCTATGTGTAGATGTGAGGGGAAAGAGCTCAAAACGTCTGAACCCAAGTGTCCAGATTATTCTGCGACTTGACACCAGCAGCTGTAAACAGTGTGATTTTATTCACCAATCAGGATGATCCGCCAATTTTTTTCCCACATTTTCCAGTAGGGATAAGAAACGTCTATTTTATTTGTATTGATGTTCCGTGTTGTTTAGAGGAAACTTTGGATTCCCCTTTTTTGTTTCAATCTGTCGCTTCCTGTGTGCAAAGAAGTGTCAAACCCAAGGGCAGCTTTAACTTTTGGCAAGCAGGGTGAATTGACGGCATCTCAGTCAGCGTGGATGGGGAGCTTTTCTCAGCTGAAGCTCGTTTTTGGCCACGAAGACCGGCATATTTTTACAGTCAAGTGTTAAATCAAGCTGCAAACTTGTATTTTAATGCTTCTACTTTCAAATAAGTCAAAATCAAGTGAACCCTCCTGCACTTCTTTGAGTACATGCTTTTAGTGGCACTTGTGAGATGACAGAATGTTCTTACTCATTTCCTTAGTGTAAAGCACATTTTTTAACCACTTATATCCATCATTTGATAATCACTTAAATTTACAGATTGGAGTTAAGTTTAGATTGAGGCTTTTTGTGTTGCTCCTATAGCACATATTATATCGTATTGTATTGCTCCTATAGCACAAAAACTAATGTTTAATTTCTTCAGTCAGTTCTGGACATCAATTAGCTGCAGTAAAACTTCTTTGAATCTTTGAATCTTTATTTCTGGTTGTTTTGAGGTCAAAAAAGGGAACTGAAATGTGTCTGTGTATTCCAGGTTTCAAATTAAATGTACAAACTTTGAATAGGTGTTTTGTCTCTGCTTTAACGTCTGATTGTCTCAGAGAGCAGCATGCTGCCACTTTCCTTGAATGTAAGGGTATAGAGTCTGCTGTAGGTGACAGTTAGATTATTCTAGTGACAGCTCTGTTTTAGCCGCACATGGAAGTCAGGGAAAAACTGTGTTGTGATTAGTTTGTAGTCAGTTTTGTTAGCATCCATATCTTTTAAACCACATCCTCTTGAACAGTAAGTCGTATGTCTGTCTCAACACTCGACACTTTTCATCACTAGATATCCATCCATGCAGGTTTCTCATATTGGCTAATGTGCTTTCAGAGCAGGTCCATTCTTACTGTGCAAGTGGTGGAGGAGTGTCTGGGAAGGTAATTGAACATTTGGGTTGTTGAGCACACTTAAAGCTGGCAGAAACTCTATTTTTTGCAGAGGCAAACTGGCTGTGTCAAAATCTCATTAGCGTCACTGAATTAGAATAACTTGAAACTTTTGCAGGAGTTTTTTTTTTGTCTTTGTGTCAGTGGTGCAGGTGCAGAGAACACATTATCTTAATGGATATAATCCCAGACATGGTACCTGGAGGACAGGAGCTCTCCCAAGGGTAAAAGGACAGAAAGATGACCTGAATAGTTTCCATTTTTAGATCCTGAACTGTTGTTGAATAGTGGCGTGGCGATTTTATGTGAAGCCACAACTAAGCGCGCATTATGTTTAGGCTATTTTGGGGTGTAAGAAAATGGTGATAGACTTGAGTATTGCAATTTTATGTCTTGTGATATTGCATTGATTCTCCAAAATGGTATCGATTTCTAAATTGTAGTTCACATGCAAAGATTTAATTTTCTTACTGATTTAGGTGAACTTATGTGTTGGATCTTTGACTGACGTTCAGGTACATAGTTTTAGTTTAATAAATAGCTCAACTCTCCATTCATTCACAGCGACACGACTGGCCTTTTAATTTGAGGATTTATCCCCAGTAATGTGTTCGATGGACGGTTTTGGTAGGGGGGCGCTCACCTGCCTCGACCACCTGCTGACGATGAATTGATGCGTTAATTGTTAGGTTGGTGAGAGCTGATATTATGGGTTTTCATGATACCTTGCACACAAACACTGAAGTGGATTGTAGTGGGGTTGTGTTGGATGCTATAACGCCAGGTGTTTCCCTCCGCCTCACGCATGGGAACGAGCCATCGGGGATGCCCTCTCAGCTCTGCAAGGCTGACTTCCCAAATTGAGTTTGAATTGAATCATAATCGAAGACACTTTGTAAATATTTTGTTTGTAGAGGAAGTCCCACAGTTGAAAACATAATGAAAAACAGCAAAGCAGGGCCATTAAATTGACTGCTGCTAATAGACGCACAGCTCTGCTGCTGATGTGCGAGGGAAGCCCCGCTGCAAATTGTAAAGTAGTGTACAAATACACTGTTTCATGGCAGCTTTACTGTGTCAAAAACTCACTTGAAATGAAGATGGAATTCATTTAATATTTAACAGAGGAAATGTTTTGCCTGGCTCTTCAGTGTTTTTCAAAAGTTAATCTAATTGAAGCAATAAACAGACCCGTTTGCTCTAATATGGCACATTAAAGCTGTGTTATGTTGTACATGAAATCTGATTCGGCATCATACTGAAAATTTAGAAATATACTGGAAGTTATGTGGCAGAGGGGCCGTCTTCACACTGAATCAGGGTTTTAAAAAATGATTGCCACCTGGACCTGCAACTAATGATTATTTTCATAATAGAATGATCTGCCCAAATATATGCGATGGATCGATTTAGCGTTTGGTTATGTCAAAAAATCCTGAAAATATTATTAGCATTGTATTGACTCCCAACAATTAGTTAAAATATCGATTAGCTTAGTAGGCTTCAGAGAGAACAATACTCAGCAATAACTTTGATAAACGTTTTTGTCATTTCTAAGCAAAAGACCTAATGAGATTTGGCTTCATTGTTCAGGTATGTGTTCACATACAAGGAAATTGATTCCAGTATTTCCATTGCACTCAGTTGACACGCAAAGAAGTATACCGTAAAATTCAGTGTATAAGATGCAATTTTAATACATTTTTTTTTCATCTACAAAGTGGGCTGCATCCTATATACCGCTGTGACCAATATACCAGTATAACATGCAGAGAGAGGTATCTTATTGTGTTGCGTGTTTTACCCAGACGATATCCAGTTATTAAGTGGTGACTCCACTTCACCACATTAAACTGTTTCTGGGTCCAAGCCGCTACAACGTCTCCTATTTACAATTTGCCTCAGTGCTGGAAAACTAACTTGATTGTTGCTAACTCTTCGTTCACGGAAATGCACCGTCATGATCGCAGCCGCCACCCTCACAACAATCAACGTTACTGTAGGCTACTAGCTACTGCTACTAGAAGCTAGCAGGATTGCTAACTCAACGTGGCTAAAACGATGGTAGGCTGCAATTTGGCAATAAGGCAAGACAAGAATAGTGTAATGGTAAAGATTGCTGAAATGGATGATGTGTAAGTTTTGTTACAGGTTGCTTTAGAAGAACTAAGCAATTTGAAAACATTATAAATCCCAGATTTTCATTCATTTCATTCACTTAAAAATTAATTGGTTGGTTTAGTTATGAGTAAATCAATTAAGAAATCAATATTCTTGTAATTGAATTGATACATATTAAATCCTAATGTTTAAGCTGGACTTTAGGTAAGGGAAAGGAATAACTGTACAGCACAATAAGTGTCAGCCACTAAAGTGATGTACTGCTCTCTGACAGCTCGCCCTCCACGTTTTGAATTGTTCAGTAAATACAACACACGTTTCAAAGAAAACATCCAGAACAACTTCCAGCTTCTGTTCAGAGTTTTGTGGGGGTTGGTGCCGTGGAGAAGAGGAAGCCCGAGCATTCAAAAAGGAAGTTCACTCTCAGCTCTTTAGTGTGCACTGCTGAGTAATGATTCTCCACAGGCCACATGGACAGCATGCTGCCTCCCGGCAACTCTGCCTGTGTGTGTGTGAGAGGGGATGGTTTGTGTGTGTAAGAGGGAGAAACGGTGTCAGTGATACCCAGGGGAGGGAGGGGGGGTGTTTTGTGAATGATCTTCGTCTGCCCCTGACAGCTGTGTGTATTTGTGTATAAAGTGCGGCAGTTACTCGGTGGTCGTTGGGAGTGTGTATATGTGTGTGAGTGTGTATTTTTGTGTGTGTGTTCCTGCCTCAGGAGCCTCGCTGACCTGCTCTTACTCCTCGTGTCACCAGCCATCCGTCGTACTGTAGTAACATCATCCCGCTCACAGGCACAGACAGGGTTACATTTTACAAATGCGTCTTTTTCTACAGTTGACTGTTGCTTTTTCCCCTGAAGCATTATCCTGAAGACATCTTAATTATCCTGATGAAGACAAAACAACGTGGTATGACGCTGGCTGCAAGGCTAGGTGATAACATTTATGTTGAACTCCAGTATTTTGCATGCACGCTAGACCAAAATACATTTCCAACTGACTGCTTTCTTTCCGTGCCACTCATGCCACTTTCACTTGCACTCTGTCATTTAACCCGATGAAGGATTTTAGTCATCTGAAAGTTAAGAGAAATACAAGCCAAGCTTCAATTAGCAGCAGCTTGGCATGCAACCTCTTAAGAACTGCCAACAAATCACAGATTTTTAACATGAATCCAGTCTAGTCAGTGTTTTTACCCAATTACCTGTCTGTTTGTTTTGGGGAGAAGGAGACCTCTGTCAATTATTCAGGGATACACCTCGTGATGAGCACTGAAGGAGCCCTAACCTAAAAACTGAGCTAGCATCCTTTTGAGCAGCTCAGCCTGCAGCTCCTCTTGATGTCTTGTCCACTGATTCGTCGCGTGATACTGCTTTAAAAGATAGAAGAAGAATATATCGTTTATTAATCCCTGAGGGGAAATTCAATATTTTCACCCTGTTATTATAACAAACATGCTTCACACACAAAGGTTCCGAAATACACACATGCACAAACAGGAATCTATGGACATGTGTTAATGGAGAGATGTCAGTAAGGGGGCTTCGGTGTGGGCGATTCAGTGCCTTGTTCAAGGGCACCTCGACAGTGCTCAGGAAATGACTCCAGCTACCAGCCCCAATTCCACGCTTGGTCCGTACCAGGACTTGAATCGGCCACCCTCCTCTTCCCAAGCCACCGTCTACTTATTCTACTTATTCAGAGTTTTACTCAGGTGCAATTTTTTCTCACGTCTTAGAAATGTTTAAAAGACAATTTATGTGCATGTTGATAAACTATGTACCGTCTGGATTGGATGGATTATCAGTAGATGCACGATATTTCCAACCCTTTTTGCTGATTGCCGATTTCGATACCATTATATTAGGCACGTTTTTTTCCCACCTAATTGCTGAGAACATCAAGTCTCGCCTATAGTGGAATTGATATCATGCCTACTCTTATTGTAGTGGCCCACTGGCAGATGCAGAAATACTTACATAATACAGTGCTTTTTAAAATGTACACATTCACTGGTCAAGATGAGAAAAGTCCCTAGGTTGTGTATGTGTTTATTTTCCTCTTTTAGGGAAGCATCGAGCATTAAAACATAATTAAAACGCTGTTTTATCGGCAGAAAATATCAGCAGAAAAATGTCAATGTCATTTTCAAGCCATTATCTACTACCGACAACGTGCTGATAATATTGTGCATCCCTAATTATCAGTATTCTCCTCAAACTAGCAGTATTAGCAAGTGATGTATTGGGATAAAAATTCATGTTGATTAATGTAGAAGAATTGACCATGAACATGATCATGTGTGTCGCCATATCGCCTGGCCCGGCATTTGACTAATTTGAACTTCCACAAACTTTCTCGACAATATTTTGTGATTATGTTAAAATCAGTTCATTACCTGAGCGTTGTTGCACATTGAAAAACACTGAGTAAAAAACGACTTCCTCTCTGGACAAATGTCAGACTTAGGCTATTGCATCAGGGCACACTGGAATGTAAAAGTAATTCATTTCTTTTGACATTTGCCTTCTAAAATGCTCCAGATTAGCATAGTAATATCCTTCTGCAGGCCCGTGTGAGACTACAGACTTCATTTACATGACGTATGGTGTGTGTGTTTTTATGGAATAAAGTGGTTAACCTTTAAATTGGTGCAGTTGTTGATGCTTGGAGGTAGAGAATGATGCTTCCTCCCTGCTCTCATACAGCAGCACTCACCTTTGCTCTCTGCAGGAAAAAAACAGCAATGGTTCATATATAAAGAGGAAATGGGGAACACAAGAGCGCGAGGAACAGTTGGTTTTCTCTCTTTATGTCTTTCGTGGAACTCAATCATTACGTCTGTTTTTGTAGATTGTGCCCTCCAGTCATAGTTGTACTTTCTGTTTTGCCTAATGCTGTTTGCACTGTTTCTGCCTTTTTTTGATAAAACCAAAGCGGTGGAGTGCAGTTAGGGTGAGCAGGAGCGAGGAGAAGGCTGTGCAAACTCAGGCAGACTGTCGGATCAATACAAAATCATGAATCCAGTGCAAGCCTCATGTTTTAGATCTTTATACCACAAGAATTTAATCAATTCAAAGGCAACAATAACTGTGATGATGGTTGCAAAATGCTTTTGGTTACGTCTTCGTTTGCGTAGATTTTGTGCCATGACAGATGAATTGGCTACTATTTTGACATCCTCTTGATTGTTTCAATGTATTTTAACAACAAAAAAGCCAAAGTTCACTGGTGTGAGCTTCTTAATGTGAACATTTTTATGGTTTTCTTAGCCTTCTTTGTCCTTTGAAGTTAACTGTTGGTTGTATTGAATAACAATTGAATATGTCACTTTGGGCTGTACGTATTTATCAACAGATCTGTTATTTGAGGCAATGATCGGCAGATTAATCCATAATAAAAACAAACCGCTGCAGTTGTTGATTTATTGGATAAACAGGTTCCAATTTTGATGATTTATTGTGTAATTATATATTATTAACGGTAATTGCGGGAGCACACTTCCCAGATATCCAGACACATGTGTGACGTCCTCGGTTGGCTCCGGTTGTAACTCTTGATTTTCCTCGTTGCCGGTCGCTTTCCTTTTCAGACTGTTTGCTTCATCTGAGCGTTGAGTTTGTTTCTTTTTCTTTGGATTTTCACTTCTTGTTGAAGTTGTATCTGTAGTCATCCATCTTTTCTTTGTTTGTTCAGCCATAGTAGATTACTGTTAACTCACAACACTTGCAGAGACCGGAAAAGCAGTCGCTTAGCTCCGCCTACCCGCTCTGGCAGACCAACCACTGCTGGGTGATGGAAAACGCGTCACTAACTGGGCGCTGCTTGTGATTTTTTTCTGCAAAAGTCGCACCAGACACCCAGTCTGTAATACTGCAAATGCAAAGGCTTTCATAAGTGGGCCAGAGGCTCAATTACCATTGTGTTACCTCATTCGGCGACAGATAGTGACTTAACAGATATTTATTTACATGAAAATCTTCAAGATTATCACATCATTATCAAGTCTTCTTGATAGGAAGAAAAATGACACATGAATATGTCAACTTTGGCCCTGGGAATTTGTAATGGATGTTTTCCACTGTTTTAAGTTTCTTAATTTTCCCTTTGTGAAGGTCATTCTGTGATATTTAAAGTGAAACATCATGAGGATAGAGTGTAAATGACAATGAACGTAATGTTTAGCTGCTACTTCGGACTCTAAAGTATACAGTCCATCATGAACTTTTTGGCTCTTAAAAGGAGTATACATGCCAGCTTTTATTTTTAACTGGCCTAAATAATTACTGTGCATTTTTTCATAGAAATAGACCAGTGTTTACACGGCTTTAAATGCCACCTCTCTCTGTACATCGGTGTACCAGGCGGCCCGTCAGCAGCAGCCTGTTTGATATCGAGCCATTGTTTTGTTTTGATTTGATCGGCTCATGGTTAAAAAAAGAGCAGCCCGTGGTCAGCAGGGACAAAGTTACACAGACAAAAGCCACATCAAAAAGGCTGTTTAGCGTCATTGTTTCTGGCTTGCGTGGCAGGTGACAGTGATTTATGCTCCACAGACGTATTTGAGCAGTATTTGGTGCCTGGCTGATGCAAACTTGGTCCTGTTTTGTGATGCTTGAAAGTGTGGCTGTAGAGAAAGCAGTAACTGTTGTTGGCATGTTCCTCTCTCTCCTCTCCTGATGATTTGCATGGCCAGGCTCCAGTTCACCTGTTTAGTCTGTGAGAGCGCACAAATTAACAATCCCAGCGGTCTCTCCAGTCCAGTTCAGTCCTTCACTCATTTGCTTTTCAGTGAGGCTTAAACATCCTGGAAAAAGTTCCAATTGCTTCCCTGCTGTAGTTAAAATTTAAAGTGGACAGACCTGCTACAAAGCACAAACTCAATATCCCAATTAAATTACTAGTCCGTGATTCCGATTATGAGCAAGCATGTTTTCCTCTGGCTGTGTGTGTGTGTGTGTGTGTGTTCACAGCAGTGTGTCTGACGTAAGTGTCGGAGTTGTGACTCGAACCATGAGGCACGCAGTGACCCAGCCAGGTCCTTAAGTGGCTTCGCCTCATTCAGTAGCCAGAGTATTTTTGGCATAGTAGTGAGTGACACACTTATCGTAATGGGTCGTCCAGGGTGCCAATGGTCAGCCTGAATAAGCATCCTTCCCGGCAGCGCGGGCCGAGCCTCGGCAACGTGATGTAACCGATCACTGTCTTGCCTCCAATGCTGACTGAGGAGTCGGTGCCCGCTCACACATCAAGTGGCTTATCTCTGAGCGGGAGTGCAGGGCACAGGCCGCTCTTTTTACCTGAGCACCCAGATGAAGTGCTCATGTAACCTGAGTGGCACGGCCTTCCTTGCACTTTACTCGCAGTGTGGCCTTAAATAATCCACACTTTGTGTATTATAAAAGGATGTCATCTGAGCGTAACTGTAAACACTCTGTGGAGGCAATGATATTAAAGCACTGCTGGGTAACTGATATTTTATTCCATTTACAAATAGTAAATAGGTGACTGTCAAAGAAATGATTTGTTTATGACTTTAAATGAAGAACAAGTCAGGCTGGAACTGGCTTTTCACAGTGCGAAGTATAGCTTGAAATTTTACGTTATATTTCATCTTTACCGTAATCTATTTTAGGAGTAAAAACGTTTATTCGTTTATTCTCCGGCCTGCCCGCTAAAAGTCAACGTTTTGAATCAGTGCACGACAAGAACCCTGCATTTAGTCAGTCGTCCTGTTTCTTGTTTCTTAACTTTGTGTGTGTACACTGAATCAATTAATAAATGTTTTTCAGACACTTTTCTGCAGACAAAGCCCGTCAGGAGGGGCTGCAGCTGGCCTGCAGCTAGCTTGTTTCCGTGTGCTTAGTTTTTTATTTTGGGGGCAAAGATTCCTTCAGCGCGTCGTTTACAAGGCTTTTAACACGAGAAGTATTGAAACCTGTAAAATCACTAAAAAAACAGTTTCACACACAAAAACCAACGTTCCCCTGAAGCTCTTGAGCTCTGGATGTCCGATGATTTAAAATCCTTCATCTTGTTAACTGATTACTCTTAAAATGACAGTGACATGCCTTGAAACATTAAGAAAAGTAGTCAGCTGCAAATGTTTTCATGTCCCACAGAAAGCTTTATGGAAAACTTTGATAAACGTGCATAAAACATGAGACTTCTGTAGGTTAGGGATGCACCATATTATCGGCACGTTATCGGTATCGGCCAGTATTGGCTTAAAAATGAACTATGAGATATCAGCCAACACGCCAATATCCGCCGATATAATCAACCGGTAAAATAATTGGCTGCTGCATACTTGATTAAATGCCCGACCTCGGCGCAATGTCCCCGGTGCGAAGAAGACCTGCGCGGCGCAGCGTGATGACATCACGTGTGTCTACCTGCAGCATGAGAGCGTTAGAAGCCAAAATGTCCGTGGTGTGGAAGTTTTTCAAAGTGTCTGAAATAGACAGCAAAACTGCTATTTGCAATGACTGCTCAGCTTCGGTGATGCGAGGAAGAGCCAAGGCAAAGTCTTTCAACACTACAAACTTGATTAACCATCTCAAGACCCGTCACCCCGACCGTTGTAACAAATGTGATGAGAGTTTCACCATTATACTGTACGCTAATTCCAATACAGAAGAGAGTTGGTGATCTCTGCAATTAGGTGTGCGGGAAAAAAATATCAGTATCGGTAATCGGCTAAAAATCCAATATCGTGCATCCCTACTGTAGGATCTTTAAGTTGTGTGGCACTGGACGGCTAAATTAAGGAACAAATAGTCAAATCTGATTAGGGTACGGCCCTATTTTTTATTTAATGAAACTTTGTTCAATAAAAAATAATCAAAATATTAGTCTAAAATTTGATCCCTGAACGGGTTAATTTGAGGATAAATCTCACCAGACAATCATGGTCTGGTCATGGCTTTCAGTTGTTTACATTATATCAATACACTGCGCCATAGACACATTTTAGTACCCATAAAGTGTGCAGGTTTGATACCCAGCTCTGGTCGTTACCCTGGCATCACAATCACATTGCTTTTTTTATATTTTTGCTGGACTCATTACCCTTACCAACATTGTAGAATATCAAACCTCCAGTTTTTGTTGTGTCCGCAGGTGCAGTGTACTTCACTTTGAGCGTACTATTACGCCACTGTTAAACGATGAACATCTGGTTTGCCCTCGACCATTTCTCACCACAATGTTCACCGTGCCCACCGGCCATGCTCGCCTCGTCTCACTGCTGGGAATCAGCCTCTGTCACCTGGAAGTATAAGTTTGGCCTGACAGGTTGACAGCCGGCAGTCAGGGCGAATGTTCACTCTCATGTTCCTCCAACCTCAACATCACACTGACAGGCCAGACAGCAGCAGGCAGCGCTTTTTCTATCAGGCAATAACTGGACAGCCTCAGCGAGCTACTCTGATCTTCCTAAGAGGAGATTTTTTTACAGGGCACACTGGGCCTGTCAGTACAGCGCTGGGAACCAGTTAACACCTAGCAGCTATGTTGTTATTCATCAGTTCGCATTACCTCCCAGGTGCTAATCACATCTGTCAAAAGGGTATTAATTAGTTACGTTTGTTCTCAAGGAAGGGGGGATTTGTCTGAGAGGTTTCAGATAAGATTGCTTGGATCTTCTGCTGCTGAAAGTATAACTTCACCCTTGAATTTTTACATTATTTAAAGGGCTAGTCCAACAATTTAGCATTTGACTTGATCAATAAAAAAAAGGTCAAAGTCAAGGGAGCAGAATTTAAGTTATGACGGTACAACTCCAAAAATCTCTGAATTCTTCCAATAATGCAACCATTATTGTTTTTCAAACTCTCTACCTCCAGTTTGTAATGCAGACTGTTTTTGGAAGATCAATATGAGATGACTGAAGTATTTTTTTCTGATATACAACAGTTTTCTACATGGCAGATAAACACATTTCAATATTTAGAATTGGTGTCGTGTTGTGTTTTTTGCACTGGCAGCACCCACCACCTCAATTTCAGAGCGCTTCTCACCGGCGCTCACTGTTGCTAGGTTTTCTCGTGACACTTCCACTTCCCTTGGTAGCGACCGTAAACTTATACATTTCTCTGTATGCCTAATATTTGCTTTTATTCAAGGTACATTTTACAAAGAAAAAGCGAGAAAGCGAAAGGGTTTGCTTCACCTTCGCCATTGTTGTTGACAAAGTTGATATCTGAAGTCCCTCCCCTTCTTCATTTTGATTTGTTGTGAGGGAGAAGCGACATTGATGAGCAAGGCGGTGTTCCAAAAGTTAAGCTGGGCGCTGAAAACGCTGAACTGCATTGGTTTTGCATAGAAAATAGTGGACACAGGCCCTTATGGCTGCCTTTTCTACTCATATTGTCCAGATATGGAATGTCCCAAACTCAGAATAACACTATATGAGAGCATAAAAGTTGACCATTGAAGCTAGTTTGACAAAGCTATTTACTCAAGGTCCACTTTTTCGCTTTTTTGGACCTTGCAACCAAATCTGACCTCATTTATGTTTTTGTTTTCCTTATTAAACGGCCACCGTAGCCAACGCGACAGTTATTGCTTCTGCTGCTTCAGATTTCTATGACGTGTCCCGAAGTTGCAATTAAACGACTCCGCAGAGATGTCCGCTCCAAATGAACGATCCAATCCTATTGTGTATCTCCATATGTCCCTACTGTAAATGCAATGATTGTCGCTGTTTATAAAGCTTGTATAAAGATGATGTCACTTGGTAACGATCGATTGATCGTTTTGATCGCTATGTCATTAATAACGTCCCTCGTGCACATGCGGCTCACGTGCTGTGAGAACTTAATTGCGAGAGAAAATATTTAACTTTTGTAACTTAATTAAACAGACTGCTGATGAAGACAGTCAACACAGCAGACAGAAAGGGGGGGCGGGGCCAGCAGCTGTGCAGAGAGCAGAGGTGCAGGTGTGTTAGGGGACTGAAGGGAAGCAAAGTGATCAGATTAAAGTAGTATGTGAATTAAAACCTAATAAGGTGAAGAAGAGAGAACAATTAAAGTGTGGACTAAGAAATAACCATCTAGAAAGAGGGCAGTCCAGACTGAGTAAGTCAACATGTGATGTGCTTCTCACAGAAATCACTGATATATGCGATTAATTGCAATTGCTGAGGAATTAGTTGCAAGTAACGTAAGCTAACATTTACAGCTAATCGAGATTCCTCCTCACTCTTTGATCTGCTGTTTTTCTGGAAGACAAGCGGACAAGTGAAACACTGTAACCTTGAATAATATTGTTTGGGTTTTAAAATCTTTGGAAACATTTTAGATCAAATGTCACAACTAGACAAACATACAATATAGCTCTAGTCCTTTTATTATATTATTAGAAAGAGAAAGAATCCAGTTGTCTCTAAAAGTTTTTAATATTATAATATCTTTAATATGTGACATCTTTGACTTTGACTTGACGGTACCATTTCAGCAGTATTGTTTTCCACCTTTAATTTATGCAGTTGCAGAGTGGTGTTTTTGTTGTTGTTACTGACCTCAAATATCCCTGAAAAGGCTCCGTTTCCCCTGCATCTGTCATAGATGTGAAAGCTGATTTTGTCATCAGAGTGTGCAGTTCCCTTCCTCCTCCCTAAACATCTTTTGAATTCTTTGGAACAGCTGGGTGAACATCTGGGTGAGTAGGGTGCCGTTTCCTCTGCTGGGTGAGGATGATAGCACCGACAGGCGCAGGCTGCCGCTCCCTCTACCCAACCCAGGTCCTCGCTTTTATCCAGAGTCATGCAGCGGTCAGGTCCAAGTTTGAACTTCTCAGATTGATGCAGTGGGAAGGCAGACTAATTACTTAATTGGGAAAACATGGCCTTTTTGGTTGTTTTTTTTCCCTCTAGCTTCTTAGCTTCTTGTTTACTCTAGCTCTCAGGTACAGATCTGGCTGTACTTCAGCTTCCCTTAAAAGCTTATTTGAACAAGTAATCTGGATTGTTTTAATGCTTTACGGCTGCTGCAAGAGTCCTTCAGCGCTGATGGTTAAAGAGGCAGTCTGGCATACTTCAACTTGGGCCCTTTTTTATTTTATTTTGCCACATACTATGTGCTTTAAAACACAGAATTTTGGAAATACTAAACAACTTAACAGAGAAGATTCCCTTCAGACAAACACTAAAAACAATAATCTGAGCCAGCAGCAAAAAAAAGCGCTTTAAGTAGATGTACTTTGAACTGCACATTTGCCTGCACAGATTACATTGCAGCCAGTAAAGCCTGTTTTGAGGCTGTCGGCTGACGTGACCTACTATAAAAATAACATAACATTTGTACCTATTGGCCATTTTGACCATAAAGTAAGTAACAATAAGGCCCAAGCTTAAACTGATTATAACATGGCCAGTTGGTTCTTCAGTGTCAGAAAGTTCCGGGTTTACTGTCAGTTTTTTCAACACATTTCCTGTAAACATTTCTGTCCAACACCTGAGCTCTGGTACGACAATACTTTTGAGATGCATTATACCTTAATCGCAACAAGTTCCAATCTCGGACGTTGAGGTTTAATTCTGAACCCATAGCTGTCATTATCTCTGAAGATGATCTACCTCTGCCTTCAACTTAAGTTAGTATGCTTTATAGTGTGTGGGGAAAGTGGATGAGGAACCCTGTTGCTCTTCCTGGAGCGAAGTACTTAACCCTTCGCTTCTACGGTGGAAGTGTTTGCCGCTTAAACAGATAGTGGTCATACTGGGCAGCTTTCACTGTGGATGTGAAAGTGCATGGACTCACTTGAATCTCACCTTGTGAAGTCGACACCGAAGTTAAAGGGTAGGTTATCCTGTCCAACTATGACATGGGATGTGTGTGACTCCACCACCGTATGAGGGCAGCCTTAGCCGGCGTGTGCGAGCGCTGCTGCGTTGCGTGTCGAAGGGCTTTAACACAGAACAATGGTGTGTGTGCCGAGCCGAGGCCATGTGGCCGTGTGGCGGATTAAATTAGCAGCAGTTGTTTATCGTCTGTCCCCCCCGGTCCATCTGCTCTGCTCGGCCCTGTAGACTCCAGCTCTGCTCTCAGGCTCTGCTCCAGATCCCCCCCCCCCCCCCCCACTCGCTCCCAATCCCACCCTCCCCAACCCCTTACAAATCCCCATCCCCATCCCCACGTCACACACACACACACACACACACACACACTTGAATAGTTGCAATATCCACCAGCAGCCAGTCATGACACAATATACTCAGTGCAACCTCTTCTGCCAAGAGTGCTCTGGCTTTCCTCTATGCAGATTAGCCATGTGCTAATTGTGGTTATTTATTTTTTTTTTTTATGCAATAGAGAAAAAAGGGAGGGGAAGAGTTTCCTCCAGAAATTGATTAGATGACTGAGCAGGAAAAAAGAGAGACGGGAATGTGTTGTGAGTTGTGAGAGTGCATGGTTGAGGCTTCGTTGCTGTGTGTGGTTTGTTGTTAATCTTAATCTGTGTGGTAGCAGGAAAAGACTGAACAGAATCTGATGAGGCTTTTATCAGATGATCATGAGTTAGATTTTTTTTGTTTGAATGCAAATTTTAGTAATCTGCACACAGAATACTGACACTGTTTTGCTTCATTCTTCCTTCTTGTCCAAAATAAGAAATACAGGCACAAAACCCGTTATTGGTTTTCAACATCTTGTAACATGAACCTAACCCTGTTTTTATATCAATCGAAATATGTGACCTTTTTGTAGGAAATATCAGCCTTACAGCCGAGACCATTTTCAAAACAGATGAGTGGGTTGCTGCACTTTCCTTTTGATCAGTGTGTGTCAGGGAATTTCCCTACACATCACACATCAGACTTTGTTTCTGTTGTTGTCACAAAAAAACAGTAAATATAACCTTTTTTTTTTTTAACCAGGGCTATGTATCGGCATGAATCTGGCAAAACTACACCACGATACAGGCTTTACTCCAAAAAACTGTTTGCTATACTTTTCAATCTAATTCTAAAGAAACTGTTCATGTAAAAGAAAAAATATATGCATATACATATGCAATATCAGTGTTAAAAAGTTCACTTAATGAAGCAATCAGAGCAGTTGGATCAGCTTTTTCACAGTTCCTGTAACATGCAACATCATAGCACTACTTTTTGTGCATTCAGCGCAAAGGAATTAACATGCTTATATCAGCATGTAACTTAAAATTAAAAGAAGAATTGTTACAGTACCACAAAAGATGATCTAGCGATACAACCTTCATATTTCACCTTTACATATGTTCTCAATTTCAGAACAAATGCCTGCACTGCACTTTATTCTCTCTATCTTCTCAGCCTTGCACCTGTAATATTTAAAGTAACACTGCTTTTATGTGTAGTTTTATTAGTTATGGTTAAATCATCAAGTCGTGGGAAAATATATTCAGAAGCTCAAGGTCTTTCAACAGCAGCAGAGCTGCAGCCTTGGCGTCGCCCTGCTAAAGAACCAGTGATTCTATGACTGAGAGAAAGAGGAACGGAGCCTTCTATGGCAGTTCCTGACCTCTACACACAAACTATCTACACACACACACACACACACACACACACAGACTCACAAAGGCTTCAGCCAAAGCTCTCTGGGATCGTGGAGGATGTGTAATGGTGTGTCAGATGTGAACAACTTAAGCAATGCGAGGGAAAATGCTGGTAAACAGATCAATGAAGGGCCGAGCAGAAGAGCAGACTGGCCTCAGCCGTCTTCCAGTGTGCAGCAAACAGATGTGTTAACATGATCGAATGAGGTGGAGGAGGAAAAATCGAGACATCTGGAGCAGGTTTAACATCCTGGATTCCCCTGGTTCATACCTGGCAGCAGACTGCATGCTTGTAAAGCCGTTATGACAAGTTTTCAATGTTATTACATAATACTGAGCATGTTTTTGGCAGGAATCAGGCGGGTTTGTTGTGTACATGTTGGCATTTTATTGAATACTGGATTTATTCCACACTTATGTTGTGGGATTTTAGTTAAATGAGCGCTTAAGCTTACAATAAAGCAGGTGTGTAAACGCCTGAAAGGATCATTCTTGGTAAAAACAACTATTTACCCGTGACTTAAGTAAGGAGACATTCTTTATACTGATAGGAAGGCCAAAACTATGAAAATCAAGCTGCGACTTTTGATTATTTTCATTACGGATTTACCTGCTGATTATTTCCACAGCCAACTCTGGTGTCTCCAAATCGCTATATTTATCAGACAGGGAGTCCAAAACCTAAATATATTGGACTGATAATGAGAAGTATAAAATCCTCAAGTAGAGCTGCACCTAACCATGGTTTTTTTTATTGATTTGTCGAGTTTGAGTTCTTATAGAGTTCCCAAATAGACCTGAAAGCATCTTTCCTCTCCCCTCGTTGTAACTTGTGTCGCAAAGCGTGCATTGAGTGAGTGGTCAAGCAAGTACTGGAGAGAGAGAGCGGCAGAGTGACAGTATATACGAGCAGAGAGAAAGTTACGCTTATTTTTAACATCGTACCATGGCTCCATTCAAAACGTTTTAGGCTCAAGCCAGCGCTCCCCAGAACGTGGCGCCCTCGGAGACCGCCTATATCTACTATGCTATGAGCCGGACCTGGCTCTTACCCCCTATATTGACAGCCAGTGATGAGTGACACTGTCTGTTAATGCACACACGTAACTTTGCTGTCTTGTCTTTGTATCTCCGTAATCAATGGCGTCGACGGGTCGCCCCAGCCCTGTCCTCAAGTTATGTTCGTAAAAAAAAACCCCGACTTCACCAGTAAATAATAAGAAGAGTTGCAATGACTTTTCTTTCTATCGGCTAATGTTGAAGCTCTACATGAAATTATGAGCCAAGTTTTCTTTAAAATATCTGTTAATCCACCTCATTGGGCTTTTTGAGACATTGAATTATTCCAACTCGTCTCAATAACAAGGCATAAACATTTCCATATTCTATGAGGACTGGTTCAAAATAGCAGATTAATTAAATAGCTGATATTTGCTAAATATTTGTAAAAAAAAAAGTTTTTCAGCTTTTGTTACAAATAGGGGGCTGTGATTCGATCCTTCCTCCAGTTAGATGCCTAAATTAAAAACAACAGCGCTGTGCTTTGAAACGATAAGACAGTAGTTGCAGACAGCTGGCTCTGAAGAAAACTCTCACAAACGCCTCTTGGAGCTGAAACATGAGGCTCATGTTGGCTGAGTTTGCTGTGATGCTGAATTAAAAAAACGAATAGTTGAAGCTTTTTAGTGAACAGTCAAATCCGATCAGACAAAACAGTACTAACTGATTATCTGGTCTACTAGGGATGTGCATGTCCAGTAATCCCAATATTCGAGTAATCTAATTACCTTATAAACAAGTAATCGAGTACTCGCGATTTTTTCTTTTTTTAGTATGTTAGTATGTATGTTTTACCGTAAAACATACATCGGACACGGAGACCATTAGTATCTAACACTTTTACATTAATGTAAATAAATAGCAAAAAGCAAGTGCAATTTCATATGCATTTATTGACAGGCCCTTCAATTAACATTGTTGTAACATTTTGTTGTCAAACATCACAGCGGTTGTGGACTGTATGGACTTCTGTTCTGTGTTGTTTAACACGTAACTCTAAAACTGCCGTAAATCAAGATAATTTCATATTTGTTTTAACTTGGAATGTAGGACTATGATGAGCCGTGAATAATATGTTCAACTTAATGATGACGATAGTAACTAGTGAGCAAACGAACGCTTTCCTCATACATGTTCTCCGCTCTCGTCGCTGTTGTCCGGCGTGATGTACTCCGGCTCAACAAACGCCATCAGCTCACGGAAGCATTCTCCTTCCACAAAACTTACTGGGAGCATATCTCCAGTCACCATTTTCGTTGTTAGCAGGCTAATACTCTCCGCTCTGGTATCATCACAGCGACGTGTGCTAACAGGGATAGCAAATGATGTGATGCGAGACTGCGTGTAGTCTGTCTCCGCTGGCTTCTCCTTGTGCTTTTAGCGCATGTGGCTAAGCATCAAACTCGTATTTCTATGATCTACAAGTTTAACACCACGTTTCTTGCACAGCACGTTATCGTCGTCTTTTTTTGTCGAAGGACTTCCAGACATCACTGGACAAGTTAAACTACATTAGCCGAAACCAACACATGCACAGGTGCATGAGTAGTGTAACGTTACTCGAATAATGACGTCAACAAATACTCGAGTATTCGTCCCCATCCCTACTATCTGTGTCTTTGGAGTGGTTGTAAAATGAGACACAAAAGGGAAAGAGAATGATCAGTGTTTTGATTTAGAAACGTCAGCAGCGACTCTCCACGTGGCTCAGGGAGCTGAAATACCCAGAAAGTAGTCGAGCTGTACTTTCTCTCCCAGCAGAGACGGGGCTCGAGCTGTCAGACTTCTTAATGGAAAAGCGGGTGTAGAAATATTCTCACCGCCAGCGAAATATCGACCGAAATTGGTGAGGAAAAAAAGGTTGATTGTTTTATGGCCTCGGTCATCGCTGGGAGATTTTGTCTAAATGAGAAATAGATTTTACCTTTAGTGTTGCTGCTCTGTAGTTTGTTAGCATGCTAGTCATTTTTCATGTGGTTTGGAGGACGGTAGCGAATGATTCAGGCCTCGGTGGCACACTTTACAGATGACACAGGAGGCTCCGTCTAACTGCTTAAGCAGCTCATTAGGAAAGAGATATAGCATATTTCTGTCCAGAGAAAGAAGATGCTGCAGCTTCGTTTGTGAGAATGTGAAGTAATTTTATACTGTTGGCTGTAATTGGACGAATGCACCTGCCTTAAATCGGTCTTATTTTCAATGAGTCATCTTTAGGCTAAGGAGTGTGTTGTGGGGACTCCCATCATGGCATGATGTCAGGTCAGGTGTGTGTGTGTTTGTGTGTAAGTGTGGGATTGGGGGGGAGATATGGTGTCGTCCTCTGCAGTCTGGGGTTAAAAGTGCATTAGAGGTCATAGGAGCCTACCGGGGCCTGTTACCTCTTCCCCCACGGTGCGGTCGGTAATGACCCTGGGGAGCATAGTAACACCCCCCCTCCTTTCCTCCACACACATATACAACATAACACACACACTCCTGAACCTGCAGGAGCACAGGAGAGTGTGGCCTGGGGGAGGCTGGAGGGAAATCCTGGAGTGGAATATGTTATCTTGCGTAATGTTGGTTGACCGCCTCGACAGCCTGTTGATCCGCCACCCCCCTCCCCACCGCCTCCAACATCTACAGGATCCCCCCACACACACATATATTTACACACACCAGTCTCCTGCTGAGCCCCCCCACACCCACCCGACCTCCTCTTTCTCATTGTAGCACTGTCATTCATAGAGTGCCAAAGCCTGCTGCTTTATTAAAGCCCAGGAAGAGCAAGGCCTGGCCCAGGTTCAAACAGCAGTGCAGCTGGGACCTGTTACATTTTCGGCAGACTGCCCTCTCCGTCTCGCTTGCTATAAATAGCCCGGTGGTTGTCTCCCTTAACCAAGGAAAAGAGGTTTTTTTTGGAGGGGAGGGAAAAACACACACACAGATTAATAACCGTGGGAAGCAATGAAAGCTTTGTGTCTGCTGCCCGAGGTCAACAGGCCAGGAGGTGTTGCTACTTCAAAGCCCCCATTGTGGCTCGTACTTTCAGACGCCGCTGCGGTGGGTTTGATGGGAACACAAAAGGGGCTGCCAGCGGTGTGATGAGTGGATGGCATTGGATTGTGCCAACCAGGCAGATACCCGTGCAACCCTGGTCTGGATTTTTTTCTTCTTTTTGATTTTGACATTTACCAGGAACGACCAGTTTTTAACAGTTCAATGGCTCTGGGTCGACAACTTTGGAAAACTTAAAGACAAATCTCGATTTTTGAAATTATTCCACCATAAAAATGTCTGTTCTTGTGCGACTCGCTCTCCAGCTCTAGCTTGTTCAAGACCTGTGCGTGCAAGTTGGCAGGTAGGAACTTAGATAGGCAAGTAAGGCAGAATGAAACGATGTGACAGAACTTTTCAGACCTGCGACAGCTACAGAAAAAAAAGCATTTCTCTCTATATATCCTGTCAGGATGTATAGAGAATTTTGACAAGTGCAACAAAAGCTTCTAAAATATCCTTGCTTTAATTGAAATTATTTTTTTTAAACTGGAGGCTTGTTTTGG
The DNA here is from genome assembly GCF_022749685.1 of Semicossyphus pulcher. NCBI lineage: Eukaryota > Metazoa > Chordata > Actinopteri > Labriformes > Labridae > Semicossyphus > Semicossyphus pulcher. The sequence continues at coordinate 28,115,019 of NW_027211726.1, forward strand.
GGGCATTCCAGCAAACTTATCTCTTATGTACACACAGCATCAGACACTTTATGACCTTGGCTCCAGCTGTTGACAGGCAGGACTACCTCATTTCGAGCCCCCCTCCTCTGTTTCCCTGCCTTGCTCTTTGGCCAGAAAGGCCGTCTGGCGGGGTAACACTGCCTGCCCGGGCCATGTGGATCTCCCAGAGTCCAGGCCAAGCCAAGGTCAGTCCCCTCCACCACCGCCACCCCGGCCTCCGTCCTGACGTGGCTTCAGCTGAGGGGTGGGCCAGGCTCCAGCCACCGCAGACACTTCCACTTCCTTAAGCTTATTTTCATAGAAACCCTCCCCGACGTCTCCGCCGTAACAGTATCCACCCACTGGCACAATGATCTCCTGGGCAGGGAAACGCTCCTGGCGGATGTAGTGGGCTCATTCATTCATTCATGGCCAATTTTTTCCCTTTCTAGTAGGAAAGTAAATCCACTCCTGTTTTTTTCCCTCCCCCTTCTGCTTTTTTGTGCTATATTTGTTTGATTACACTGTGACTGGTTTATGAGATGATGCTTGCACGACACACTGAAACAGTAGAGTCATTATTTGTGTTCATTGCTGAGTAATGCTTTTTCAAGAAACCCACTAAAAAGCTTCCAAAATAACTCCGGCTATATTTGAACCAGGATCTTTTCCTGTCACATCACTGGATTCTGAACAATGTCCCATCAGTTGCATCATTATAGAGCTTGTTATAGCATGTGTGCGTGTCTGACTGCACAGTCTAATAGAGGCACACCATAACTATCAAGTCCAAATCCACGAGTGAATGACAGACAGTTATCTCTCGAGTCGAACCATGCATCAGTCCATCTATTCACTGTTTCAGCTCATTGAAACATTGCATATTCCTTCTGTGTGTCCTCCAGCCTCCAAGCCCGATGGACCAGGTAGGGAAGATGCGCGGCCAGCCATATGGAGGACCCAGCCCGTACACCCAACAGCAGCAAGGGGCTCCTGCAGGGCCCGGACCCCAACAGGGAGGCTCTTACCCAGGGCAGGGCTACGGACCTCCCACCCCTCAGAGGTATCCAATGGGGATGCAGAACCGAACACCTGGCGCTATGGGCGGCATGCAGTACGGACAGCAGGTCAGTAATAAATGATCAGATGACTTTCACTACAACCTCTTTTTGAAGTTACAGTTTGCAAAGTTGTTTATATACCTTCATCTGCAAAAAAACAACAGCACCTACATTTGTTTTTTTGGTAATTGTGATGTCATTTTATTAGACTTACAATCTTACAATCCATGCCTGTGGATTTTGTACAACCTAAAGAGCTTTATAAGCTTTTTATGGTTGAATGTCTTCATTTGGATTGAATTATTTCAACTCACCATTTTCAATTGAACCTAAATTCAGGGAAATCTGCAGATTTTGCAGACTTTTCTTTAAAAAGATATAAATAGCACATAGTGAGTTTTATTGCCATCTTTTAAAGAGAATCATTTTTCCAGACAGTGACTTTTTATTTGTCTCTTCACAAGTGTAACAAGTTCAAAGTGCAGCATGTGACCAGAGTTATGTCATGTGTCCAGAGATAAGTTGGCCATGTTCAAAAGATTGTGTCATGCTCAAAAAGTCAATGTCTAACCTATCTGAACAATCATCAACATGAGCGGTAAAATTACAGAAAATGAAGTCACTGTCTGGTGAACTTTGGATCACAAACTACTGTTGGGAAGTCGGCATAAAAACAGTTAATAGGATTTGTGGATCTATGTCAGTTAAAAAAAAGTCTCAAACGGACCCTTCCTGTCGTAGGAGGGGTCGTTTAACGGGCCTTTTGGATGCCTCTGGTACTTGGTCATGGTGCAGGGCATGGTTTGAAGTCTGGACCACAAGTTAATAAGTTTTTTACATTCCTGTTAGTTGAGGCAGTAGAGCATTTATTAAAACTGTGACTTAATGTCACAGGAATGGAGGAAGGGCTAGCATATAGTTCATAAACTAACTGTATGAAGCCGACTCATTTAATGTACAGAGTTTGAAGAGTTCAAAGCCAGTTATTGTTTGCTTGTTATGGGCATGATCAGGATGAGTTAGGGTGTCATGTCTGAAAATGATGGGCTGAATCTGTTCAAATCTGTCATGAATACATGAAGCATATTTTGTGTTTAGCTAGAGGTGGAGCTGATGAAAGTAGCTGTACTTGAAGTAGTCTGACATTTTGGGAAATATGCTTAAAGGGGCTTTTCTTTTTGAACGGTTATTCTCATATTTTGCATGGGTTTCACATTTTTTGAAAACTGCATAATTCCGTGTTTTCCAGAATTACTTTTTTAAAAAGGTCGCCTCTGAAATGGGCCATTGAGAACAACTGCAGGTTTCTACGTAGAACCTTGCTTTGGCAGAAATCAACCAATTGTCAAACACTGTCGTTCACCTCAGAAAAATAGTGAAATTAAAATATGTATACAATTTTTTAAAGGGAAACAAAACTTTACCAACATGCATCAAAAACACATTACAATAGAAAATTGATTGCATATCTAAAATATGTCCCCTTTAATCCTGTCAGAAGAGGACATCTGTACCCGGCCCTGTCTGAAGATGTTTCTCCTGGCCAAGAAATAATCCCGTATATAACCTTCTATAAAGAAATTATATCTTTCGCTATTTTGTAAAGATTGAACACATGTTATCTTACCTACTTTCCCCCCAGTCTTTAAGCAAAATGTCCTTCCTATAGAGCCATATTTTGCAGACAGATATGTAAAAAGTATTTATATCTCTCTTGACACCAGCAAATAAGAGTACTTCCATTATTTATTATTTATTTTATTTATTCATTTTTGTGGCCTTTTATGCCTTTATTAAGACTGTGAGGGCAGCTGATAGTGTCTGAACCAGGGGAAGAGCGAGTGGGGATAACGAGCAGAAAGGGGCCGAGGGTGGGAGCCCGGGGCCACCTCATCGAGGACTGTAGCCTCTGTAAATGGGACGCGCGAGTTAACCTCTGAGCTAAACTTCCGCCCCAGTTTACCTCCAAATTGTCATACCATTCCTTTAAGGTTTCTATAGTAGAGAGACAGGAGAGTGACGTAGATTAGACACTATTGTTTCTTATTGCAGAATCACACAGGATTAGGTTCGTGGACGACCTCCACTATTAGTCCAAATTACTAAAGGTCCCCAGGTAATACTAGTCCCGTGTGAATAGGGCTAAAGAGTGCAATCCATTATTGCTTTTATGGTCTGTTTATTTTACTGCTGGAAAGAAGAAGAAATTCAAGTTGTATTTACAGGTAGAGGGGTCAGCACTTTTTGACAGTGTCCAATTGAAAACAGCAAACATCCAGGTTGCCGTAGTTACTCATGTGTAAGTAGGAATCAGACCCTTCTTGAACCCTCTCAGCCAGGCGGTTGGTCTTCAAAGAGAAATGCATGCAGGGAATCCCGTAGAGTAAAGTCTTTTCTTCCACGTCCGCTGTCTGTGGTCTCGTGCCCATTGTGTGGTGTGATTATCTCATACTGGCCTGCCTGGTGTCTGACCGTGGACTCGATAAGTGCCCTGCAGAGAGAAAGCAGCTTCTCTCCCTTTGTCATAAACACGCGCCACAATACAGCCACTTCACGTTGTTTTAAATGTCTTTACTATCTCTTATTTTCTTTTAATTCTGGAGTAGCTGAGAACCCTCCCAGAACAACACGTGGCTTCTCTTTCTTCCCTCGTCTCTTTTTATTACTGTTTCCTCACAAGGTCAGGGTTTTCTCCTTCTATGCTCCTTGAGGGTAATGAAACGCAATCGCTGTATTGAAAGGCTTTCCGCACGCAGGATCGGCTGGAATATGAAAAGCCTCATATTGAAGTTCAAGGAGATGAAGTCAAAACTCAATTTTTATTTTCACGGCTGTAATTTAAAGCGATGCACGGCTGAATTCCTGCACTTAGATGCTTTTTCACGTGCTTCGACTGATCAGTTTATAGCAAGGAACACACTCGTCTCTCTTACACACACAGAGCGGTTGTCTTTCCCTTTTAATCTGTGAGCAAGATGAAGAGTGTCTCTGATTACTCCTCTGAGACTGAATGTTAAAAAACATTCAAAGAGGTGACTTAATAAGTTATTTTTAAATATTTTACAGCATTAGAAAGGATCCTGTCAGTGCACAGGCTGTGTTCAGGTAGTGACTGATATTCCACTGAGGAGCTCGGGATAGTAAACCTGTAGTAAAATCTTAGTTAAACTCAAGAAGACAGACAGAGAATTCAGTTGTGCTGGGTTATATTTTCTGAGTGCTCTTCCTCTGAATGAACGAAATATAAAATTATTTTTCTAAATACATTGAATATCAATTTTTATCACAATATATAATTTGATAATGCTGCAGGTTTGATGAGTATTTTGATACTGATACCTGAAGAAACCAGATGGTCAATTGGTTAAATGTTAAACTATAGTTTAACATGTGCTAAAGTTGTTTTATGAGGCTTTAAGGCTTTTTTATAAAGATTTATTAAAACCAATAAATACACTGAATAAAGCAGTTTTCCCTTTAATAAACTGTTTGTCTTAGGGGAGGACAGAAGCTCGGGCTGTGAGTTGAAGGTTGAGATTCCTTCTTCTTCGAGGGCCGTGAGCCGAGCTTTCGCTAACTTCAGCTCAGCTTGTTTCTTTCTTAACTTCCAGCTGCTGATGCCCAAAATTCACCAAGATATATTACATAGTAAACAAGGACCACAATCAAAGTAATGGAGACATGACTTGCCCACTGAGGAAGAAATGCCATAACACTGAAGACTGTTTTTTCACGTTTATTTCCGCTGTAAGATCTGTCCATATCGGGTAGAAATGACCAAAGCTTACCTTGTTATCGACGAGCTTATTGTCATGCTACTGTATTGATTTTTTCCCCTTGTGGTAAACAATTGTCGATGCTGACCAATCCTCCTATCTTCCTGTCTAGATGTCAACCTATGGACAACAGGGGCCGGGCTACAGTCAGCAGAGCCAGGGTTACTATGGTCAGCACGGCCCTCCCCCTCACGCTGGACAGCAGCAGCCTCCGTACTCCGGCCAACCCCAGGGCAGCTCTGGAACTCCTTACCCCCAGCAGGGCCACCCTACACAGCCTGCAGGCCAACACGGGCAGTCAGGACCCCCATACCAACAATCCCAAGGCCCCCATGTCCCTGCTCCAGGTCAGCCTCCTTACACCCAACCACCACAGTCTCAGCCAGGACAGCCGCCCTATGTCCCTTCCCAGCAGCAGCAGCCCCAACAGCAGCAGGGACCAGGGCCTCAAAGTCAGCAGGGCCCACAGGGCCAGTCTGGCTACCCACAACCCCCAGGACCAGGGCAGCCGCCGCCACAGCAAACACCACCGCAGCAGCAGCAACAGCCGCAGCAGCAAGGGCCACCGCAACCACAGCAGCAACAGCAACAACCAGGAGGTCCACCTCCCCAAGCCCAGCAACCTCCAGGCCATGGCCAGCAGGGTCAGCCATCACCTTATTCCCAGACACCCCCCCTGCAGCAGCAGCAGCAGCAGCAGCAGCAGCAACAACAACAACAACAACAACAACAACAACAGCAACAACAACAGCAACAACAACAACAACAGCAGCAGCAGCAACAACAACAACAACAACAGCAGCAGCAGTCACCATATCAGAGGTTTCCACCTCCTCCACAGGTAAACAAAACACAGAACCCTCTCAGCACACCTCATTTGCACTTCTTGGTACTGCTTGAGTCAACTCAACTCGCCTGGAACTGTTTTTGTTTCTGTTTTCCAAAAGTTGTGGATAGTACCTGGGACTTTTTTAAGTTTCATGTGAGATGGTCTGACACAAAAAGGTTGCGTAAAAACGATGCAGACCACGGATTGGTCAATGATCTTTACATGTAGTTGACTTTATAGGCTGTATAGATACAATCCATGCCTCCCTTACACTTTTAATGCAAACTGAAGATGCTCTGCAGCTGCTTCAAAACACCTTCAGGTCTCTACTGGTTTTAATGCCTTTGTTTGTCATATTTTATTTTTTGTGTAATAGATGGTCAAGAATATGAACTCAGTTTTAGATAACAATTGGTTTAAAAAAGGCTTTAACTGGGAAGCACCTATAGCTTTTATGTTAGACAATGAAGAATAACTTGCTTAATTAAAGTTTGAATATTTAAAGAGGCTGTTAAACGACAAGCCATACAGTGACTATTCAAATCACAGTTGCTCCTGGCACTGTTTGCTGTGTTTATCCAGCCTAGTGAAGATCTGTTATGTGTATTTATGATTCTCTTTGCTTGTGTGGATTCAATTGTTTTATCTCCTTCTTGTTTCCATAATCAGGAACTCTCCCAGGATTCCTTTAGCTCCCAGTCAAGCGCTCCTCCTTCCAACCAGCCCATGGCTTCCAACAAGAGCAGTCAGGAAGACAGCATGCAGGGCCGGCCATCCAGTCTGCCGGTAAGCCCCCTGACTCTCAAAATAACATCCGACTATTAATAAATAAAACCCGTCACACAAAGAAGCCAAAAAATCCTCTAAAGCAGACACATTTATGACTACACATTTCTGAGTAGTTTATTCTTACGACCAGAGTCAGTCCAGTTGTTGGTAACCGGGCTGTCCTGCAGCTGTGGCCATAAAAAGCCATAACAAGTAATGCATCACTGGAAGTAGCTTTTTTACTGTTTGTAAATAATGGACTTCGACAACCTGCATGTGATAGAACTACCCAAACAAAAATCATACTACTACAGGTGTCGTTACACCTCCTCTGTTTTTCTCTGCACGTTGACGCTGCACACTATTTGACGAGAACAGATTTTCCATTAGATCTCATTCACACTTGGTCTTGAAGTGCAGCCAGGTTCATTAAAACTTCTTTGCTATTTACATAGGCAAACCGTGGGCATGACTCATTCTCATGCCAGTCAATATTCAACTACAGTTAAGAACCACTCAATGCAAGTTGAAAGGGTTTGAAATATTTGGGAAAGTCACATTTGGATTCAAGTTTGGACTCAGAATAGATTCTGTATTTAAACCGATACTCGTTGAAACTTAAGATAACAGATCTCCTAGTGTGATTAGAGCTCTGTGAGGAAAACTCATAGAAATGTGGTGTGAATATTGGATTTTTGGACCAACTGTGTAGTTGATTAACTACCAAACAGTTGAATCTTTTTTGAGCCAAGTGATGGACATCCTATGCTTTTTCAGAGCTGTAACTACTGTGGGTTTTGCATGCTGCACTAAAGTAAGGTCAATATTCAGTACTTTGGACTGCTGACTCTGGTGGATTCCCAGCTTTGTTTACAGCTATCTGTTGACATGCCTGCTAAATAACTGACTGACTGCTAGGCGAGACAGAAGACTGCATTTATAAAAACAATCCATCTTATCCTAATGTGAACCCCAGTTGGCATGAAGCTGTTTTTACCCAATATCTGTATATTAGGGCTGAAGGATTTAAAATAAAATATCTTATTGTGATTATTTTGACAGTTATATTTGATAGTGTAATTTCAGTATGATTTGCGATATTGAAGGGAATGATCATTTTTACATCATTATTCTCAATTTTATTGTATAATATATTTAAATGATTATGGTCTAACTTTTGCGGGGATCTGTAGTGAACAAAGATATTCGATACTTGCAGCACAATATTTAAACTGGTAATCTCATAGATCTCAGTTTCGTTCTCTTCGGCGGCACCTATGGCGGTGAATGGTAATTGCAGGAGTACACTTCCAAGATATCCGGATGGGGTTGCATGTGTGTGACGTCCACGGTTGGCTCCGGTTGTAGCTCTTGATTTTCCTCGCTGACGGTCGCTTTCCTTTTTAGACTGTTTGCTTCATCTGAGCGTCGAGTTTGTTTCTTTTTCTTTGGATTTTCACTTATTTTTGAAGTTGTATCTGTAGTCATCCATCTTTTCTTTGTTTGTTCAGCCGTAGTAGATTACTGTTTACTCGCAACACTTGCAGAGACCGGAAAAGCAGCCCGATAGCTCCGCCTACCCTCTCTGACAGACCAAACACTTCTGGGTGAAAACGCGTCACTAACTGGGCGCTGCTTATGACTTTTTTCCTGTGAAAGTCGCACCCAGTCTGTAATACTGCAAATGCAGAGGCTTTCGTCAGCGGGCTATAGGCTCAATCACCATTGTGTTAGCTCATTTAGCGATAGATAGTGTATAGTGTTCTAGATTATCACTTTAAACTAAAATGGTATTTTGACTCACATTAATTTTCAAATCGCAAAAGGGGCATTATTTGTAACAGTAGGCCATATTGCGATCTCGATAGAATTTCGATTAATTGTTCAGCCCTACTGGATATTAATGACGGTATTAACTGACATTTGGAGGTGAACTTATCTTTGAACAACAACCCAACTGATTAGAATTTTTGGAGACCAATAATGATTGAGCAAAAGAGTGAAAATGAATTGAATACCTGAGTTATTGAGGTGGTTTGGTAATAGACATATTTTACTTGCATGGTGCTGATATGACTATTCAAAGGTATTTAGAAGACTGCTCACTTAAACAAACAGCTTTATAAAAGAATATTCAACATTTTTTACCACATAATTCAAACAAGTCGAATGCATAGCACATTCTGATTAGCTGTGAGTCTCAGCTTCACGTGCTGCAGACTAGTGATGGGACCAAATATCTATATGGCAATGTATCGTCATCCTGACTCGCACAATACATTTAGCGATAGGCTGGCACCAGATATTGATATTTTAATTGACAAATATGTAGCACATAAACAGATTTGCCTGCGAGTTTTGACTCGATGCTTCACTACTTCATGACTGGACAGGAATGAGGGTAACGCGAACGGAAATTAATTGGCCGAAGAAGTTAATGAGATATTGTGATGTATCATTACATGATTGTCTTGCATCACTTATCGCAGAATTGCTGATATTATTGTTATCATGGGCCACTTACCGCTTATCGTATCGTGAGTCATCCTGCGATTCCCAGCCCGACTGCAGATAGTTTAAAACTATGAATTCCTCTGCTTGAAAAACGATGTTATATGACCAAAAGGACATTTTAAATCACCGCATATTTCACAGCATATATGCTGATAATACGGTCGTATCTGTGAAATGCCTATATTGGCAAGATACTTAAGGTCCACTGATATAACGACCAAGCAGAGGTAACAAGAGTATAGATCTGATTTTTTGACTGCCATCTTTAGAGTTGCCTCTTTAACAAACACGCAGTACACAACGACAAGCTGATGCCAAGAGTGAGTTCAGTGAGCTCCAGCAGTGCAGGTTTCTACAGACACGTAAGGAAAAAATTCTGAGAGGGCAAGAAAACATTTGTGCCAGGAAGAGGTTTGTTGAAAGTGAAGCAAATCTGGCTTCTGATAGCCCTCTGGCTAAGATAAAGGTGAGAGAACCCCCTTCCCTCCCCACCTCTCCTCACCCCCCCATCTTCCCTGTTAAAGAGGTGTCTCGCTGTAACACGTTGCAGTTTCCATGGCACTGTTTATAGGTCAGACTGCGGAGCTAACCTCATTCTGGGCCTCAGGGAAGGAGAGTGAGAAATGAGATCATTAATGAGAGAGAATGAAAGTGAGAGAGCGGAGTCGGCGGCGAGGGGAGGGTGAAGGGGGGCGGAGGGTGGTTTGTGGGATTGAGGGAGTGCAAGCAAATAACTTCAAATAGTGTGAGTGATTGGTTGGAGTGGAAGACGCTGAGAGGGAGGAAGGGATGAGAGGCAGCGCTGTCTATGCCAGTAGGGGATGCCCTCAGGATGTGTTTCCCTCCTCTTTTATTTATTTCTCTTATTTATTTATACATCTCTCTGCGGGCTCCACCATTGGCCAAGCAGGCCAGGCAAGGGCTATTTTTATTTATTTCCCTCCGACTTCTCGGGGATTCCCTTTCCGTGCTTTGTGATTGGCTGTGAGAGCCTGTAATCTCACTAAGGTGGAGATGAACTTTCCTCTCCTCCTTCCTTTTCTTCCCTCTGCACCCCTGTGGAGTGCACATGACACTATGTGCAGATTAGACTGCTGGCTGAGAGGGTAACCCTGACAGTCTGTGTCAAAGCAGCTCCTCGACTCCTGCAGGTGTTACGAGGAGGTTTGCACCACGTTTTGCACCTGGAAATGAAATTATTTTAATAACAGTACATACATGGTGGGAAAAGTTTTATGTAACCATATGAAGAGCAGAATGCATGACTATGACAGCTTCATTAACCCAAACCCTATTGAATATCTATTGATAATTTGCAGTATGGATCAGTTTCAGAACATGATACTTTTCAGGCTACCTCCATGCTTATACTAATTAGTTTAAAAACTCAAAACTTTTCTACATTTGCACCTCGCCTCCACATTACTCTGACGATTTAGAGACTTTTGGTAAAGCTTCTGACCCACTTGAAGTTTAAAACTAGAGTTGCATTTTAATATGTGCGGAGGGGGGGAGACTTTTGAAAACACTTAGACACCCACCCCTCGGTACTGATTGGGTGCCCGTCCCTTATTCGTCACATCTCTATCATGTCACCCTTTTCCAGAAGAAAACAAATAACATAAACCTCAATCTCGGATCCCATCGGCTACTGTCTGACGACGATATAGCCTCTGGGGACACCTGTGAACATATCGGGGCATGTAGCTCGCAGTCAGCGATAAACGAATTCCTGTTGAACGGAGATCGGATTGATCATTTCTGATACATTCGAGGAAGTCGGGAAATCTGATCGTTGAATGGCTTTCATGATACAGAGTCAGGGAATTGATCTTAAGTAGAATTTTAGATCTAGAACAGATTGTTAGCTGTTAGCATGCAGATGGCTGTTTATAGAGATTAATAAGAAGCTAAATCATCCGTCCTGGAAATCCACATCACATTTCTATGTAGAATCTGTAAATAAAGATAAACATAAACCTCGACCTGCACCACTTAATCAAACATCAATGACCAACAACAGGCACTGCTGACCTTGTTGTTTATGCTAACTGCTGTTGTGAAGCCAAATTCAGAATTTTATAATGCTACTACTTCCTACATGCGCATCGGGCAAGCTGTTATTAAAGAGATCCAGTTGAGTAATGAGCCTCACATGGACTGCCACTGTTTGGGTAACAGAAGCTGTGCCTGTTTAATGTGTGTTTTTACACCAGCACACGCATGCCCAGTGTGCACGAATGGTCATGTGATGTGCCGTGTGTATTCAGCTGTGTACAAAAATACATTCAGAAATGGTGTTAAAACATGTTTATTGTTCCTCGCTCTCTGAAGCTTTAAGATGCTTTGAAGAGCCTCATAAACCAGCCTGCTCTGCAAATGTATCGGCAGTTTTGCATGTCTAATGAACCACTTCTTTTGTAGCATTAAGTAATCCTTATAGTAAATAGTAAATCCTAAAGCTCACAGAAACACTGGAAGTCTGGATTGAGGTTTATAGACAACTTCACAACATGTAGACAGCAGGACAGGTGTGAGATTTGGCTGCAGACTGAAAATATGCTTCACAAAGGGGTCCAAGAAATAGTGAAAGTGGAACAAAATGAAGGAGTGTCGAACTTAAATATGATTGCAGGTGTGTAAGGAGATAGTGAAGTTGGAAACATGACATTCGCTTCAGTTTTCACAAACCTTGCACTCTCAATATTGTGGTTGATTTAGGTTGTCCTTTGGTATTGTTCATCTAATCTTCACTATGAATAAATAAAAGTCCTTTTCATGTCAGCCTTTTTTTAATTGGCAAAGCTGTTGAAGCTTCTGACAAAAAAAGAGGAAAAAATCAATAAAAAAGCAGCACATAAAGGTATGACATTGGTACTGAAACTCAGATATCATAATGGTCGTTCAAAAATTGAAATGGGCCTGTCTGGCAGTCTTTTAGCTCACCAGAAAGCTCATTGTCTGATAAGAGAGTGAGTGCATCACAAAAATAGCAATGTTTCAGCTTATTAGGTTTAAAAGAACTTAATATGACTTTGCTCTGTTCTTTTTATTGTTGGATTCATAACCACAATAGAAGCTGTTATTCCTGTGATTAATTCAGTACTCATACCTGTTGAGCACCTCCACTAATAGGATGGAAGACTGGTCTTAAATAAACCAACTTGTATCATGTAACGCAGAGAGGTATGTTTTCCAAATTAAAATACACCTGACAAAATGTGAAGTGCACAATTTGATTGAAAAAGGTGTTTATTTTGTAAGAACCTGCAGAGATTTGCAAAGACGCCTTTGTCTTAATCTGGCTCGGAACGCGTTTGAATCCCGATCCAACAGCGGCTGAGAGGTAAGCACTATTTAGCTACTTTAGTAGCTTTCACACAGCGCCAGCCAGACATCACCTCATCCAGAGCACAGATGGGTCTGTTTGAGCCAGGTGCTAAAAGCCCAGCGTCTGTTAGGCCGCCGTCGAGGTGGGAATAAAGGAGTACAGGAGGCTCAGCGCCTGCTGGAAGGCACAGGTAGGAAAGCAACAGTCAGCTTGAGAAACAGGGCTGTGGATAAGAGGAGGAGGAGGAGGAGGAGGAGGAGGGGGAGGAGGAGGGGGAGGAGGAGGAGGGGGAAACACAGGCAGCCGTAGTGGAACTAGCTGAGCAGGTTGAGCTGGTTCCTTGCTCCAGGACACACATGCACAGTTTAACTGTAGAGTATTTACCACACTGTCGCTTCCCTGCAACTGTTGTCTTTATGGAAATATCTGTTCACTGTTGCAGAGTAGTAATGTAGCTGATGCGTATCTGAAACAACTTGGAGTGAGTATGGCACAATCAGCAACACAACTGGAAAATAGTCTCTGTGGTCTTCAAATATTCCTGAAATGTAAGAACAAATCTCATTCTCTCCAGGAAAGGAAATGAGGACAGAGTGAAAGACTTATTTGTTCTAAATTTGCCGATAACAAGTGACCATGAAAGGGGCACCAATTTTATAATTTGACTTTTCACAAGAAGTACTGCGGGGATTCTGAGAAGGCTTGTGTGACGTCTTCTGTGGCTCTGAAGGGAGCCTTTACAAGTTTGAAAAGATCAGCCTGATGATGTTGTAGTGATGTCATCAGGCTGATTTCAGTTTGGCCTTGAGACTTGACATTCTTGTACAAAGCCGGGGTTACAGACTGGAGATTTTGAAAAATGTGTGTATTTAAGAGCAAGCAAGACGGCTAAAGGTGTGTTCAGACTGAAAGTGATTTTTTGGCACGGTGTGATTAATTGCAATTAAATCACAGTAAAATCTGTTTGTGTATCTTGTGTTCATACCTCTGTAGTAAGCCAGACTGCAGGGAACTTAAGTGCTACTTACTGACTGGATACAGAGGGATAGGTGCTCCATGTTTAATTTTTTGTTTTATTATTTTATAAATCATCACCCTTACAAGTAAGAAAAGTGCAATACTTTATAGCTGGAATAACCCTTTAATGACCAAATTAGCTTTCACATTCAGTGCTTTTTGGGGGCTACCATCCGTGTAATCTTTTCAAATATTCGAGGGGAGCTCAATTTCAGCAGTAAAACTTGGCATTGCTCAGTCTACAAATTAATATCCCAGGGCTATTTGGGGACGAAAATGATTCCATAATTGTATGAGAGGTCGACGTACACGCTGTACAAAAGCTCACTTTCTCCAGAACTATTGCAGGTATCGCTGTCACTTTCGGGCTGTCCCTCCCTTTATGTGACACTTCCTCTCCACGTCAACTCATGAGAATAACCACCAGATCACCGCCACTTTCCCTCCCTCCCACCTCTTTTCTTCTCTCTCTTTTTTTCTTTTTTTAAATCTCCTTGTCCTCTCCCACCTCTTTTGTACACCCCTTTCTCCACTGTGGGCCTAATCCCACTCAGGACCGCCCACTGGTTGTGATGCTCCTCTTTTCTGATGTGTCTGAATGTGCTCCAGACTCGAGAGGAAGGTCACATGTTGGTCACACACTCACGCTTGAGTTTGTTTTTTTTCTGTCCTCAAGCCTCATGCCTCGTCTTGCCTTTTCCAAATAAGAGGTTTCATCTGGAGGGCTTTTATCTTGAAGGAAAGGCCAAGGGTTGACTTTATTTCTGTATACTTGCCTGTTAACAACGTAGTGATGAAGTAGAATCAATACCTTTTATTTATCATACTTAAAAGTACACCTAGTTGTCGGCAAGGGGCTTCTAACTGGAGTATTTCTTCATCTAACACAACATCCCTGCCTATTAGAACCCCACCCTTGCGTGAATTCAGTCTTACCCAGCTCAGGGACCACCCACATCACAACAACAGACCCCCCCTCCCTTTAATGACCTTTAATGTTATGTGCCAAGCCTCCTGATCTGGAACTGAGGGATCCTCCAGTCCTGGTGCTGATCAACTCTGAGTCCCCCCTCCTGCAATCCCCGTTCCCTGCTCAGCTCAGCCCAGCCCCGCTCTGCTCTCCTCCTGCAGCTAAGCTTGTTTTTGCGACATAGCTCTGGAGCAATCAGCCTGACAAGGCCGGCCCACTTTTTTTTCCCTCTCCTCTCCTACCCAGCCCAACCCCCTCCTCTCCTTTTTCAATATTACACTCTGTTTTTTGCTGCATTTCTCTCCTTCTTTCTGTTTTTACATATATATATTTCATTCTCTCGTTCCTCTTTCTATCTAAATTCTCTTTCACCCTCGCCTGTGCCCTCCCCTCCTCCTCCTCCTCCTCCTCTTCCCTTCCTCGTTCTCTCTCTTCTCTCAGTAAATCAGCTTTCATAACGCTGTGCAGCGCAGCCTTGTTTTGCGAGGCTCTGACGCTGACAGTATTCAGAGTCCGGGGCCGGTTTCCTGTTGCTATTCTGGGGCCCTTGCTTCCTGTGTGGACATGTCTTATTCAGATTCCAGGGTGCCTCTCGCTCACTCGCTCGCTCTCACCCTCCCCTCCCTGCTCTCAGTTCGTCTGTTTCTCTCCCCCGCTCCCTCTCGCTCTCACCCCTTTTCTTTCCCCTCTATGTGATTTTTAATTAATGTACTTGAGAAAATTCAATCTGCTGACAAAGTGTGTTGTTTTGCGTTTGCTTCAGTGAATTGTTTCTCAGCTCTGCTCAAACCCAGAGCCCTGTTTTTGCTCTTGTGAGCACACACACACACACACACACACATACACACACACACACACACACACACACACACACACACACAGAGCACTCTCCCTCTCCCTTTTTTGCTCTCTCCGCTCGCTCACACACTCTCACACTCTCCCATGCCCCTCCCCTCTGCCTCCATTTCTGCTGGGCTGAGCTAGTTTTGCAGCACAAAGACTGTGGCTGACTGCAGCACTGTCTGCGCTCTCCTGCTCTCGCTGGAACAAGCTGCTGAGCCTGGATGGATGAAACCGGCCTCACAATGAAATTAACTCTCACTCTATGAAATAACCTCTATATTATTTCCCTCTCCTCTCCCCTGTTAATTCTCTGCTGGTTGCTTTGGTAGCGCCCTCTAGACACACTATGTGTGTGTGTGTGTGTGTGTGTGTGTGTGTGTGTGTGTGTGTTTGTGTGCGTGTGTGTGTGACAGTAGGAGGGGAGGGGCGCTGCTGCTCTGGTGAACAGTCAGACTGGCTGTAGGGGTCTGGAGTCCCCCCCCCCCCCCTCCACCTCACCCCGAGGCCCCTGCGGCCCCGCTCCCTCCGTATCCCAGCACCCCTCACCTCGGGCTGGGCAGCTGCCTGCCTCACTGGGGCATCTGTGCGCTGCCCTGGGACTCCCTGCTACTATTGTGATCTCTACAAAAGGCCCCCCACGCACACACCATCTCCCCATTATTCACAGCAATCAGACCGACCCCTCCTCCCCTCCACCGCCTCCCTTCATCTAGCTACACACAGACTGCTGCAGTGTTTGTGCCTCACACACCCCCTTTTTGTGTTCCCCCCACAGAGAAGCTCAATTAGGCAAATGTGGAGCGTTTAAAAAAGAACTCCCTACTCATTGATTAAGATTCATAGTTGGCCTTTATTTTCTTTTTCTGACTACCAGCCGATATCACGCAGGAATGTTAAAGCCGAGCAGTATTGATCACCGTCAAATGAATTGTATTTTTCATGTTTTAGCAGAACGAGACTTTTTTTCTGAATTCTGCTGCTTCACCCTTTCATCTTGTACTTTTTCATCTTGTTATTATCCTCCCCACGTGGCTGCGGGTGATAAAGCAGCAGTGTAATGGTGATCTCTGGGGAGCTGGAGGTAGTAGACATTGTGTCTGTGGCACTGATACTCCAGACAAGATATCCAACCCCAGGAGGGTGCTCCCAGGCTCAGAGCATTGAGTCACCCAACGTGACGACGCTTGTTGTTGCCTACATCTTGGAGAAATAAAAAACACAACTCGGACCTGATCATTTCCTCGATTGATTGGTTTTTGAGGCATCCTCTCAACAGTTCATGTCTGTATATGATGTTGATTGGGTAAGCGTTGCGTGGTGCTCCTATAGGTTGCTTTCACAGTGTATAGAGAGTTTCTTGTCAGCCTGTGCTCTATCTGAAACCCTGTAATGGCTGCTGCTGCTGTATGAGGCAGGGGCCTGCCTTGCTTCTCCTCCTTTCTCCATTTCTTCCCTCATAGTGGGATGGGAGTGCCCCCTTATGGTTGAGCTCAGCCCTGCAAACCTGGAGCTGGGGCTGTAGCTGCCTCTCTCCAAGCCTTCAGTGGACTTCACAGAAGCTCCTTGTACCTTCAGGATAAAGGTGGGACCCTTTAGGAGGCTGATTGCAGGGTCAGGAACGCCCACCTGTCCGGCATCTTCTTCAACACCTGAACGTTTCATGCTGTCGTCCCACAATACTCCAGGCTGGAGTCGTTAAAGATGGTTTCAAAGACTAGACAGGCTTGATTTGAGTTTGTCTGAGCGCCTGAAGTCTATCTGTCGTCTGCGTGTGCAGATAGAAGCGCTGTGATTGTCGTCTGCAGATAATGTGCTTCAGTGAAATCACGTTCAGAGGCTGAGCTGAGAGAAAGAGAAGAGAGACCCCTTTTAGAAAATGTGCGGAGAAAATTTCACTTGATCTTGAGCTTAAAAGAGAAGGAATGACTTTTCCCATGACCTCCTTTCGGATATCAAAAGCCCACTTTGCCCTGAATGAGTGGTAAAAGCGCAGTGCTGAAGTGTTCTCGCTGACGAGGTCGACGGCGTATAAACATAAACAGGAGGGACTCGGGAAAGACGGCGGGGAAGTTCAAGGTTTGCCTGTTTTGTGTTTGTCCACTCTCTGTGTGTCTCCCAGGCCTCCTCAGCGTAAAGGACCTGCAGGCTGTAATTAAAGCAGTGGTGGAGCAGGAGCATGGGGGAGGGAGGGGAGGGGAGGGGGGGGAGGGACACGGCTTTGGTGCGTCTGCGTTTCCTGTAACAATGACAGGCTGCTTCTTTTGTAGTAGCTGACTGCACCGTGACCCTGCCAGGCTCGCAGGGAGGCCGCCGAAAGAGAGAGAGAGAGAGACAGACAGAGGGATGGCAGCAACAGGGGGGAGGGAGGGAGGGAGGGACTGTGTTTGCTCTAATGTGTCAACCACGTGGATCACAGTAACCATGGCAGCCCCTGAGATGCAGCCATTTTTCTTCCTCCTCCCCTTCTTACTCCTCAGCTATCACCTCACCACAGAGGGATGTGTGAGCATGTGTCTGGAGTGAGTGAGCTTTCTTCTTCTCTTTCTTTTCTCCCCCTCCTGTATATTGTGTTCAGCATCTGGAGGCCCGAGAATGAGGAAGCCTGCCAACTAGGCGGCGGTTGGTGAAACCCTGAGGTATGAGAATGACAGAAGACTGGGTCAGGGAGAGTGTGTGACTGAGGGATGAACCCTGCTCCCCCCCTCTCCTCCTCTCCCTCCCTCCTTACCACCACTACCAGCAGATCTGGTTACACCGCCGGCCGAGGTCACACAATCCAGATACGTTTCATTATCTCGAGCCGCTTCTTCTCCCTTCTTCTTCGTTCTGTTTCTCATAAGCTACAAAAAAGCGAAGAAGAAGAAATCGGCTGGCTTGGCAGACTAATGGCTCTGGTCGGGCTTGATTGATTCAGTGAAGTAATCTGCAAATGGAATACATTAGAGGAGGGCAGAGCAGATGACTCAGAGACAGCACAGGCACACTCACAGTGGAGAGTGGAGAATATGGGAATAATTGGAATAGTAAAGACTTTCTGCCTTTTTCCACATTCAAGAGCAATAATCACATTTTTTAAAGGATTTTCAACTGATTATTTACACTAGATTTTCTTTAAATCTATATTTTTGTGTCTCTTAACCCTGAAAAATTACGCACACAGTTCTGCAGCTTTCTCTCAGCTCTGAAGTTCCATGTTAGGCAGTGCTGGAAAAACACAAAATGGCTGCCATAGAGAGGAGCTAGAAGCTCCACAGAAAGAGCTGCAGCTCTCTGCTTCTCTCCACAACACAGCTCACATGTCTTCCTCTTTCCTGCATTTAGAAAAATAGCGTTTTCTCGTGTATATTCTCGTGTTATCGGTTGTTATAATTGTCATAGATTAACGCTGCTCTCTCCGAGCTCATGAACCCCCCACACACACACACACACACATACACACACACCCAGACACACACACACTCCAACTGTCCCTCAACTCCTCCTCATGCCTGATCCATGTCCCCTTCATCATTCACCCTCTAATGATGAGCGTGTTGAATAGCAGAGCCACAGCAGCATCCGTATCACCAGCCTCCCCCTCCCCTCCCCCTCCTCCCTCCTCTTCCTCTCCTCTCGCTGTCCGGCTTGTGCAGTCAGCAGAACAGGCTGGTGCTGTGCAGTATTGAGTCGGGAAAAATCAATGACTGCAGAGTGGGAGTAGGTAGGAGCTTGTGTGTTTGAATATGTGAGTGTGTGTGTGTGTGTGTGTACAATGTTTCTGCTTACCCAGGCTGAGGGATCAGAGCTGTCAGTTGCCAGATATTTACAGAGAGTTCGCCCTCTATAATGCATACGTGCTGGTACGGCAGGTGGATATGTGAACCTTTCTGTAGATTTTCATTCCTTTTCTAATTATGTAACGGGGAATTAACGTTTAAATGAGATTTTGTCATGAAAAAAACCTTTATTATTGTATTGTTACAGTTTATTCTGTTAATATCTACACTGATAGTTTTGATGATAACAAGAACTACTTTTTAAACACATAACTTTAAGGACAATGAATATTTTCTCATTATACCCCTCTCTCCCACTTATCAAGAAATAAGCCAGACCTCGTAAATGTTGAAGAGTAACACAAAATAACTGGTATTTCAAACTTGGCCCATATTTTTACATACCGTAAAATCTGGTGTATAAGACGCAGTTTTCATACATTATTTTGAATGTAAAAAGTGGGCTGCGTTCTATAAACCGCTGCAACCAATATACAAATATATTTTATTGTGTTACAGTATTTTAACCAGACAATGGGGCTATAATCTCGCTAAAGCTTCGTCACGGACATGCGGCGTCATGATCGCCAGTGCAGCCGCCACCCTCTCAACAATCAACGTCAGCGTAGGCTGAGCTCAACTATTGCACGGTAGCTGGCAGGATTGCAAACTTGACGTGATAACAGAGGAGTTTTAGTAGGCTGTAATTTGTGTGTGTTTTGAATGTGTTTCAAATGACAATGAATTGAAATGGTGTTGAAATAACACAGAAACCTTTTTACCCTCTGGGAGACCCCCAAAAACAGACTGCATCTTATAGTGTGGTGCGATTTACGTTCCAGATTATACGGTATTTTGGGCTTTAAATGACTAATAGGTACATACGTTTTGAAATTGCTCCTGTAGATTACTTTAGCTAGCAGCTACGAAACAGACTGTAACGGCTGCAACTTAATCTTTCAGGGCAAGTTTGCTGGACCAAAGTCTGTCAACAAGAAGTGCTACTGACAAGCTCGGATCATTATTAAAATTGCCTGATAGCATTACTGAAAGCGTCGCTACAGAGAGAGAGAGCTTTTTGTTAAAGAGTAAGATCAGTTTTTTACATAAGCCATATAAAATATAGTTTTACCTTGCAGGACATGGGAGTTTCTGGTCGACCGCTGCCTCTTGTGGTCATAGATGTTGTCTGTCCACTCCAATTTCTTATATCCCAAGTTGTTAGTAGGACGGTGACCAATGACCAACACATAGAATAATGAAGTATTGGCCTGGCTATCTTTAATCGCTTCTCTAGAAATCCTCTGGCTACAGCAGAAACGCTGAAATGTTGTCCGTTGTTTAGCTTGACAGTTGAGACCAAAATGTGCCGATGTTCAATACCCAGCTACACTCTACACTGTATGAAGTTATAGTGGCCAGTATGAACACTGTGACTCCTTTAATTTTGCACATTTTACTCAGCTGATCTTCATTTTGAGCCCCAAGTTCTGCTTTTAAAGGCTGCTTTATGTTATCGGGATGGATCCCGCCTTGTGAATACTTTCTACTCCTGTCTGTCTTGTGGCCGAAGTGTGTGTGTGTGTGTGTGTGTGTGTGTGTCCTGTGATTCGGCCACAGTTGACCCCCTGCTGAGATGAGACTCCCTGGCTTAACTCCAGGAATTGACCCCTGACCTTTCTGCCCTGTGGTCCGGGTCAGGGGCGGGTGTTCCGTGTAGGAGGGGTTTTTTGTAGTAGCGACATGATTCGAGTCATTGATCTCTGAAGCATTTTTGTGTGGCTGCTGAGGTGGTCATCTTGGCAGCTGGCCGGGTGCCTTCAGACCGAGCGCTCCCGTCAGATGACCGGTCTTGTGATGTCTGAGTGGAGGTGGGGCGGTGCTGGTTGGGAAGAGGGGGGGATGTAGGTCAGCTGACAATGCTGGCTTCTGGAAAAAGGATCCCGCCATGGTTATTTGAGCAAGGAATGTCACGCTGTTTGATCTCTGCTCTCTCCTCCAGAGCACCAAGATCTCAGCGCTCCGTGTCGCTCACGCCGTGCGGCTCTGCCTTGTTCTGACCTGCTTTTACATCTGTGAACATTAATTGAGAATCAGCCAATAAAACACTTAATTATTCTCACACATAAAGCCCTCCTGCTGCGTTCCGCATGGTTTCGTAGCTGCCATATTTCCCGTGCGGGTCAGAAAGGCCTGCGTTTGTGCTCTGAGGAAGAGATGAAGGGAGGGCAGAGGGAACAGGGTAGGGAAGGATTGGAGGGGTGAGGGGGGGTGGATTCTGAATCAGCGTTCTTCTCCTGTCACTCCCTCTGGGGTTCCTCCATCAGGTCACGTCCCAAAAATAGCAACGGGCGCTGTTTCAAGTGCAAAACCGCCGGCTTCGGGGCTGCAGCCAGCCTGCGAGTGTGAGATTTCTATGGGAATAGTTGGCCACCTTCCAATGAGTGCTTTTTTTCCTCCCTCCCTCCTCCCTCCCTCTCATTTTTTTCCCTCCTCCGATGTGACTGGCAGATGAGCTTGCATTTCTGAGCGAGCACATGGGCTGCACGTGAGTGGCCAGTGTGTAAACATTCACCTTCTCACAAACATAATCATCGCCGGCTGCCTCCCTACCTTCCTGCCTGCCTGGCTGTCTTTGTGTCACAGCCAGCGCGGCTCGGTAACAACACCACATGGCACCAGAGCCGGTGCCCAGCACCAATTATTTCTACTGCTTCCCCAGATGACTTGCTTCAAATATTTTATCCCCTCCACTTTCTCTTTGCAAGCCGAACAAACAGGATTCTCCTCGCCAAGATGGATCATTATCAGTATTATAGTGATTTTAAAGAGACATAAAAATAGTTCCCTTTACCTGAATGTGTGTTTGTAACATAATAGGGCTGGCAGGCTCGTACGAGAGAATAACAGACACCCCAGTGATGGCAAAGATTGCTGTAACGCATCAGTAGCCATTTGGATTTCTGCTCACTTGATTTGACTTCACTTGACTTGGATGTGACTCTTGAATAAAAGACATTCTTCACTTTCAAGTGTGTGCAAAAAGAAACCTGAGTAAGATTCATATTACCACATTATTATCCAGCACTTTGATATTACAGAGTCAGAGCCAAATTGGACTTTATTTACATTCCTTCTCACACACAAAGACTGTCTGGCGTTTGTCATTATGTATCAGAGTTTCTTGCTTCCTCATAATCCAAACTTCCTAAAAGCTGCAGAGGACTGATTTGACATTTTTTGACTTGGAAAATAAAAAATAACTGCTTTTACAGAAATGTTTTATCATCAGCTAGCCATGTTTGATGGGTTTAGCAGAAGCAGAAATGTATGTTTTGACTTTTCCTTTTACAAATGCAGTTTTCTGCCGTTTATCAGCCAAAATATATACAATTTTGTTCTGCAATAATATCTTATTAAATGATGTCACTTCTATTCTTTCAAAAGTTGTTTAATGATTATTCAATTGACCAAAATGCGTCAAAAGATGAGATTAACGTTGTTGTTTTGTAGAAACAATCTTTAACCCATGTTGCTCCTCTTCTTCCAGGATCTGTCGGGCTCCATCGATGACCTGCCCACCGGTACAGAGGGGGCCCTGAGCCCGGGTGTCAGCACCTCAGGTGTGTCCAGCAGTCAGGGTGAGCAGAGCAATCCCGCCCAGTCGCCCTTCTCTCCGCACACGTCGCCCCACCTGCCCGGCATCCGCGGGCCCTCGCCATCACCTGTGGGTTCTCCCGCCAGCGTCACCCCCTCCCGCACCGGCCCTCTGTCCCCTGCTGCTGTGCCAGGTAAACACAGAACACTTAGTGGGGTTTGAAAAATAAACTGTTGTTGAGATAGCGCTGTGTCTCACAGATAAAAGGTTCCTGGTTTGAATCTCGGTTCGGGCATAAGGGCCCTTTCTGGGTGAGTTTGCATGTTCTCCCTGTGCATGCGGGGGTTCTCTCGGGGTACTCCGGCTTCCTCCCACAGTCCAAAGACATGCTCGTTATGTTCTTTGGTGACTCTAAATTGTCCGTAGGTGTGAATGTGAAAGATTGTCTGTCTCTATGTGTCAGCCTGTGATTGACAGGTGATCAGTCCAGGGTGTACCCCTCCTCTTGCCCAATGACGGCTGGGACAGGCCCTTATGACCCTGAACAGGATAAGGGGGATGGATGGATGGATGTTGGTTACATTTTTGGTCATGGATGCAGATGTGTTGTTGTTTGTCTTTAAGGATTTCCAAGCAGTTTAAAACGTACAAAATCCAACAAAAATAAATTTCTTAAAACATCTGGATTTTCTGTTTCATAGCCACAATCTTTTGATATTTTGATTGCTTTCTAGTCTCGTCCCAAAACTTAGCTTGTTTTCTCTCAAACCATGTTATTTAATGCAATATAACTAACATGGAGGGATGGCAGTCTAATATTCAAGCATCAGCAGCCACAGGGCTGATGCTTTATTGTTTAAAAAGGACCAACAATACTTTTAATACAAAAAAAGCATTATACAAAAGTTTATCAAAGTAAGGAGAGTGGCAAACAAGGACTTAAAAAGAGGCTCTTTAATCATAACATATAGTATTCTTTCTTGATGGGACCAGAAATTAGATGTAACAAATTAGCAGATTATTTATAAGACAAAAGTAAACAAGCATGTAAATACAAATGTTCTGGTTCTCCTGCAAAACTATAAAGAAAAAAAATCTAAAAATACTAAACCAGGAGAAATAATTTGAATAAATGTTTGATACTGGGCCGGATGCTCTGTGAAACATCCAGTCAACAAATAAAGGTTTAGAGTTTTCATTCAACACTCCGTCTCACACAAACACAACACATCACATTTGTAATTCATGAAGTGACTTGCCAGATGGGAACGTTTTTTTTCCCAACATGATGCTCGTAAACCATCCGGACGCCACAGAAACAGAAGCTACGACGCTCATTGTGGAGAGCAGTTTGACAACAGGCAGCAGGACACTGCCAGAGCTGCCTTCTTCATTCTATTTTTATTGTTTAGGTTTGATCAACTTGTGTTTTTTCATCATCAATATGACAGAGTTTAAGGATAAGGAAAGTCCAAAACTGTCAGACTTCAGACTTTAAGATAATTGCAAATCCTGATCCCTGTTTTTGTTGCTGCTCTGCAGGTAATCAGATGCCTCCACGGCCGCCCAGCGTCCAGTCGGACAGCATCACGCACCCTTCCATGAACCAGACAGCAATGGGCCAGGACAGGGGTGAGTACCGAGTCATGCTCAGAGGCAGGGTCGAATTGTTTATGAGGTGGCTAAAAAAAGAAGAAATGAACCCGGCCTCAGCTCAGTGACCACCGGTGTAAGAATGTGTGTTAGTCCTTAGCAGCTTTATTGTTTGCATTTGTATGCATTCCTGGCTCCTGTCAACACTGCCCCAGGCTGGATCTTTAAATAAGAATGTGCTTGTAGTCAGGTCAAATGAGGGGACCAGCAGACAGACACACTGTACTGCTGTGTGTTTGTGAGGAAGTAAAGAGCGAGGGTCTTCACACAGAGCAGTCATGTGATCAAGCACATGCATAGAAATGTTTAGCTATGTTTACAAGGGCTCCTACACAGGATTGAATAGTATGGATTTTTTCCAGCTATGGATCAGTGTTAACAATGACAGTATGGGAAATAATTTATTTTCAGACTTTTGCTTTACTTTGTGACTGCTTTATACACACAGCATCACAAATAACCAATTATTATGCTTGTGTGGACTTTTATGATTTACACAGTCATGTAGAGAACGGACTTTTGCAGCAGAAGAGTTGAAAATAATTGTTTTTTTTAAATAGCTTTGTTTCTTTTTTATAACGAAGACTTAAAAAATGGGGGAACAGAACTTTATTTATTATTTAATATGTTAAGGAATTTAGATCCTTGCATCATTATAGCATACACAGTTAAAATGTACCGTAAAATCAGGAATATAAGTCGCACCGTAATAAACGATGCAGTCTCTTATTGGGGGTGTCCCAGAGGGTAAAAGGTTTTCTATAAATATTTATCGATAAAAAATTTTTATAAAAGTTATTTCATTTAAAACGCATTCAAAACACACACAAATTACAGCCTACCGTCTGTTATCGCCATGTCGAAGTTGCAGTCCTGCTAGCTTCTGGTGCTGCAGCTAGTGGTAGCTGGCAGCCTACGGCAACATTGATTGTTGTGAGGGTGGCGACTGCACTGGCGATCATGGCGGCGCATGTCTGTGACGAAGCTTTAGTTAGTTTCCCTCCCTCAAAACAGCGAGGAAAACACAAAACAGCACTGCAGCATATTGTAAATAGGAGACGTTGTAGCAGCTTGGACCCGGACACAGTTTAATAAGGAGATGTGACGTCACCACTTAACAACCGACAAATTTAACTAGATTATAACGCCATCGTCTGGGTAAAATACTGTAACACAATAACATACCTCTCTGCATTTTATACTGGTATATTGGTCGCACCAGTGTATACAAAGAACAAAGAACAGTGTTAAAAGTGCGACGTATACACCGAATTTTACAGTACATGTTTAAGGTTGGGTTTAAAATCCGTTCAGTAGTATAAACATCAAACTATTTGTACTCTAATGTCGAATGTAGTAGGTAACATCTAAGAGAAAGAAGTCTGGAAATTAGAGTCTGATAAGTAATGAATTTTATTTTAATCGAAATTGTGTTTGAACTTTTTTTGTTTCAGTGATGTAAAAAATATCTTGTATCACTTGTATCTAACGGTGCTCCCTCCCCTCTTCTCCAGTGTACATGCGTAACCCTCAGATGCCTCCTTACGGGTCCCCTGGACAACCTGGCTCCGCCTTATCTCCACGCCAGTCTTCAGGTGGCCAGATCCACAGTGGGATGGGGCCGTATCCCCAGAACAACTCCATGGGAAACTACGGGCCTCAGGGCGGCCAGTACGGTCCACAAGGTGAGGCGGCAGCACAGAGGTGTAGGTGGTTTGGCTTTAAAAAGGCTCTGCTCTGGTTAGAGAGGAGGAGAGTACAGTTCTGAGTGGTGCGCTCTGCTTCGTCATATCACACAGGGCTCTCTTCTTCGTATTCTAAAAATATTATGAATGAGTTTACAGTTGTCGTCCTGCGACCATCACAGTATCATAGATAACCTAGATTTAAAAAAGGCTTTGAAGCTTCCTCTCACTTCATATATTTATGAAATTATATCACTTCACTTTGAAGTCTCAGATGGTTTCTGTGGGCTTTGAAGAAGTTCTGCAATGAGTCATAGCAGCGAGCAGCGAGGGCCAGATAAAGCCCCGCTTCATCAGGCTGCTTGTCAGAACAGGCAGCACGGAGGTAAATTTAGAGCCGGACTGCTGAAATCTGGTCAGCGAGAGATGAGTAGAAGTCTTTTCTCACATTCTGTGTTATAGACCCAAACACAGTTGACAAACACAATAGGGTGGGTGTGAGATGATTGTGGGTACCAGGCTAAAACGGTGAATTCCACGTACGACTGGTGTATGAGAGCTTCTTCAGTGAAATGCTAAAGCCTTGCTCAGTGGCCTAATAATAGCATCCAAGAGGCCCAAACGTAAAACCAAAAAAATTCATATAGATTATTTTTTACACACAAAAGTAACTACATGTTATAATATCATTGCAATTGCAACAAAATGTGTTGTTACATTTAGATACATGTAGATATAACAATGTACGTGGACATCATGTGAGGTAGTCCAACATAGGATGAACCTGATGCCACCATCAGCTCATCAAAGTTGGATAGAAATCGGGTTATTATTACTAAAGGAAGGGCTGCATGATGATGGCCAAAATGATAATCACGATTATTTTGACCAATATTGAGATCAAGATTATTGATCAGGATTATTTATTAATTTTAATGTACTTTTACATGTAAATATACAAAGCAACGGTTTCAGCTCCATTTCGTGTGTCATTCAGGCTCGTATGCAAATTTTGCATCAAACTAAGACTTAAAATTTAATTAGGCCTAAAATTGCTTATTTCAGTGTGTCATTGGTAGTTGGGTGGATAGGATGTCGCGCTGTACAGCATCGCTGTTAGGGATGTCCGACTTGACGCTGGAGGACGGAGAGTAGCGATGTTTATCCTCTTGGCCTTCATACGCTGTTTTCTAAGGTGCTTGAATAAATTAGCAGTGTTGCGATGAAGACACAGGTTTCATTCACTCTTTGCACATTATTTTATATGCTTAATTAGTCCAGTTTCTTGCTCTTGAGCGCCACCCACTGGCGATAAACAGGATTAAGGGAGTACACTTCCGAATTTAACCAGACGTTGACGGCTGGCTCCCTTTGTCATGGTTCTAACTCTTGATTTTCCTCACTTTCCTTGTTAGACTGTTTGCCTTCATCTGAGCGTCAAATTTGTTTCTTCTTCTTTGGATTTTCACTTTTGAAGTTGTATCTGTAGTCATCTGTCTTTTCTTTCGTTGTTCAGTCATAGTAGATTACTGTTCACTCGCAATGCTTACAGAAACCAGAAGTGCAGCCACTTGGCTCTGCCTACCCTCTCTGGCAGACCAACCACTGCTGGGTGATGGAAAACACACTGGGCGCTGCTTGATTTTTTTCTGTGAATGTTGCCGCAGACACCCGGTCTGTAATAATAATATATACTGTGAATGTAAAGGCTTTCATCAGTTGGCCTTAGTCACCATTGTGTTAACTCATTCGGTGATAGTTAGTGACATAAAAGACATTTATTTAAATGAAAAAGTTTGAGATTACACCTTTAACATCACGCGCCCTAAACCGTAAATCCCTCCAAGCGCTGAGGAGCCGTTTCGGGGGACCAGCTCTTCGTCTTCTGTTCCAGACATTTAACTTTAGTTTCTCCTGACCTTCTCTGTTGTTTACTCTTCCACTCTAAACTGCCGCTGCAAGGTAGGCGCCCATGACATGACATGCCAGCCCCCAAAAGTGAAGCCAAAACCTCTCGCCCCCTGGGAGAGTGGCTGTTAGTTTAGGCAGCGCTTGATTTGATATGCAGCAGAGTTTTCTACGGGCGGAGCATTTTAAACGTCAATATCGCCGTCAATCATGTTTATTTAATCGTGGGAAGCCAAATGCAGGATCTGGATTTATATTCGATTACTTGTGCAGCCCTAACTGAAGGCCAGGTGGCTCTTCTGTTGCAACATTCTTGGGATCTGCAGTGGGAAGTGTTGCTTGAAAAATTTGATTTGGCACATTTTGGTTCATGTTCTGAAAAAAAAACAAATATTGGGCTAAAACATGAATTCCTTTTAATCTGTGACCCTTCCAGGTTACCCCCGGCAGCCTGGCTACACAGGGATGCCCAATGCCAACTACCCCAGTGGTCCTGGCATGGGCGGCACCATGAACCCCATGCCTGGTCAGGGCAGCGGGGCTCCGTACGGAAGCATCCCACCGGGAAGGATAGGCCCGGGACAGATGGGCCCTCGGCCCTATGGCCCTGGAATGGCCTCAAACATGGCAGGCATGCCACCTCAGGTGGCCTCCGGGATGTGTCCCCCTCCAGGCATGAACAGGAAGGACGGTGGCCCCTCCATGCACCATGGACCCACAAATTCCATACACAACCGGTGGGTGCTTACAGCTAGTGGCTGATCAAGTGTCTTTAGAGATGTTTGATGTCATTTTTCCTACACAGTACACATTTGTATACATGAATTTGCAATTGAGTACAGATTTGATTACAGCCGACAGATAATAAGAGCTGTATGCTACTGACCTTGTATGTAATGTGACTTCTTTGTTGTGTAGCCTGGCTCAGGTTAAACACTCAGCCCCTAAATCGTGAACAAATCCATACAGAGAATGAATGCCAGATAACTTTCTTTTATATTGTAGTTTTAAAAGTGAGTCGTAATTTAAAAAGAACTTGATAAAAAGATCTAGAAATAAATCACCATTCTCTATGAGAAGTTTTTTTGACACATCTCGCTTGTGTTAGCCAAGGAGTGTCAGAGAGACACTCATTTTCAACATGAAACTGCTTTATTAAGTGTTTAAACTGGATATAATCACTGGGTTATTGTGTTTTGTAGCGAAGAAGACCTCTGTGGATAATTTAGCTCCCATTAAAACCATTTTAGATGATGAACTTTGAGGGAATTTTACCATAAAGAAGCAGAGAACCAAGAAACAAGCTAAGCTAATGTCAGCAGCTTGTCTAAAAGACGTGCAGTTGTAGATACAGATTTTTTTTAGCCTTTGTCTTTATTCACTAGGACAGAGTAGAGTGACTGGGAGAGATGAGGTGATGGGAAGAGAGAGTGGGGATGGCATGCACCAAAGGGCCGAGGGTCGGAGTTGAACCCGGGGCGATTCAGCGTGAACTTTGCCTCTGTACATGAGGAGCATGATCCGTCCAATGAGCTAAATCCATGTCAACTGAAATCGGTTCTTGATTGCCGCTCTGAAACAGTAGTGCAACAGTGCAACTTGTTGGGTAGAGTAACATTTTTGGAGCTGCAACAAACATATTCAGTGAACCGTGTTGATTTTTTGGGTACTTGCTGATACCGGATCCTTTATTTTAGGCTGTATCTGAGGCATTTCTGACACTGGTATCAGTATCAAATCAACTCTTAAGTGTCATAATGAGACACAAGGGAGCATTTGACTGCTGAGGGTCAGCCTGAAGAGTTTTCTTTTCATCTTTTAGCTCAGTGTGTGTGAGTGTGTCCTTGCTTCTACATGCTGGTTGTGTGACCATGAAAAATGATTGGTTCTTCCCACGTGCAAGCCGGTGTGTTGTGTGTTTTGGTGCCTCGGTGTGCTGCAGAGTAGATGGCAGTAGACCAAACACTCATCTGTGAGAGAAAAGGAAAAAGTGGAGAGAAAGAGAGAGAGCAGGAGCTGCTCTCTGACATCAGTGAATCACATCTCTCCCCAGCGAGGATGCCAGCTCAGCCTACGGAGAGGCACTCGTGGGCCCGGCCATGCTGGAGTCATATGACGTCAATTGGTTTCCTACAGAATTAGCTGAACCCAGACAGGGGGAAGCAGGAGATTTATTACAGAATCAAACAAAAAAGAACAAGGGATTAAGATGTTATTTCTGAAAGTGTCTTTGTGTTAATGATGCCGTTTTATCAGCAAGTTTTCTTTCTAAACAAGCCTTCTCTCCTCTAGGCCACCTGGCTACCCCAACATGTCCCAGGGCATGATGGGAGCAGGCTCTCCATACGGCCCAGGTATGAACAGCATGCACGGTATGATGAACCAGGGAGGGCCAGGGCCGTACCCAATGGGAGCAAATATGGCCAACAACACCCCTGGTGAGTAAAAACTGCACTGAAACATCTTGTAATAGTTTTTTTAAAGGTTGGTGTGGACTGGTAATCCAATTTTTTACCCCTTCACACCCAGGAATGGCGCCTACTTCTGAGTTTGGCATGGAGAAAATGAACCCTGCCCCGAAGATGAACAACAAAGTGGAGGGGACTCCTAAGCCGGAATCCAAAAAGGTAAAGGTGCGGACCCCTCTAAACCTACTAAATAAATTCTGTTTTGTTGTTGTTGTATTCTGTTTCCTGAATGTAAACATGCATATTAAACATATTGCAAAAGACTCCCTGAAACACAATGAATAAGAAAAAAGCATTCTATGTACATGGGCCATACATTCACACCATTTGGCTGCTCAGATGAAGCCATTGCTAGCTGTCAGCAACGCTTAGACTGGAGATATACTTGTTTTTTGACTTTGTGTTCCTGTACACAACTGGCTGCATCATAGCTCATCACACCAGAGAGCTCAGGCCGTATGCAGCTACTGTATGTACAAGATTTAAACATCAGACATGGCGACACTCGAGGAGGTTATTATTATGTTAATTGACCCTGCTGCTGTGTTGACCCTGTCACGTACGTGTTGCGTTTATGTTTGAGGACGTGCACTGCCGACACTACAAACAGATGCAGGGCACGCGTGGCAGCCATCATGCACACACGGGCGCGTAGTTAATAGCAAGTATATCTCTGGGGTTTTTTTTAAATTTAGGGGATGGAAGAGTGTGTTTGACAAAGTTTATTTCGTTTTGAGAAGAGACGGTGCAAATTAATAAATATGAATATATGCCAAAAGGCCTTTTCTCCTCTGTAGTCCCTTACCAAAGTATTAATGAGATTATCCAAACTACATTAAAAAAGCAGCATAAAGTTTAAAGACAAGACATGCAGTTGAGATACAAACAAACATATACAAACATTGCGAACAAGCAGAACATATAGACAGCAACAACCAAAGGAGTGCTAAATGCTGACGTGTTTGTATCAACCAATGTTTTCAAAAAGAACAACACATCTGCAGTTTGAGATTATTGGAGAAATACACTTACTTATATATTTGTTATATATTTGTTTAGTAATCCCATGTCCTATTGTCATTGCAATACTGAACAATGTTACTGCCGTGGTAGATTTTCCTCATCTCATGCCTATTATCCACATGATGTAGTTCCTGTTTCTCATTAGAGCTTTTTTTAATCGCCTCATTTCCTCCCATCATCTGTCCTGCAGAAGTCAAGTTCTTCCACCATCACCAATGAGAAGATCACTCGTCTGTACGAGCTCGGCCCGGAGCCAGAGAGGAAGATGTGGGTGGATCGATTCCTGGCCTTCGCTGAGGAGAAGGCAATGGGCATGAACAACCTGCCCGCTGTGGGACGCAAGCCTCTGGATCTCTTCAGACTCTACGTGTCGGTGAAAGAGATCGGCGGCCTCACACAGGTACACATCAGTTCCATCTGAATTTGATTTGAATATCACAGGATTGTTAATTCCTACCAGGCTGTTTGTTGTGTGCAGCTTTCTGAGCCTCCTCCTTCCTCTGTCGCCCACCAGGTGAACAAGAACAAGAAGTGGAGAGAGCTGGCCACCAACCTGAACGTGGGCACGTCGAGCAGCGCGGCCAGTTCGTTAAAGAAACAGTACATCCAGTGTTTGTACGCCTTCGAGTGCAAGATCGAGCGCGGCGAGGACCCGCCCCCAGACTTCTTCAACACGGACACCAAAAAGAACCAGCCCAAGATCCAGCCTCCCAGCCCAGGTGAGCACCCTCATCACCTTTGTTTCTCCCTCTTCTCCTTAGTTATACCTCCATGAGAAACTTTCATACTGATGCATCTATGTGACCTACAAAAGCAATCCACACGTCGACTGTTTTTATATAGTAAGTCATTATGCCTGTCACTGCAGTAATAGGGTTTGATTCCAATTAAGTGATTTAATCTAACATAGCCACAAATAGACAGATACCTCATCCTTATGCATCCTGCAAACAGCTGTGTTTAAAGAAGAGACATTAAGTCTTTCTTTCACTCGCTGCCAAAACAAATATTCACATTAGCCACATCCAGATCTACACAACACAGGTGTTAAGCTTTTGTCACCCATAAACAACACACAATATAAATTCCACGTAGCTGCTTTAAACTGCAGACTTCGAATAAGTGAGCGTATTCATTTCTTCTGTGGGGGGGTGGGGTTTTCATGCAGTTCATCACATCCTCCTCACTCTATCTGCCTCACATCATCCCCTCTATAAACTAGTGTGTTTTATTGTATCCTATTAATTGCTGTGTTAAAAGCCGACCTTAAAGCTGTTTGTTATCTCCTGTATGAGGCTGCCGTCCTTCATAAATCACTGTTATTTTGGCATATATTGGAGGAAGTTGGAAGTGATGGCGCCGTAGCTGTTGGACACAGAAGTGCACCACATCATCCTCTGGACAGTTCCACAAGCACATCTCTCTGGGGAATACTTTGGCATTTGCACAGGACATGACGAAACACTCCCCTCTGTTCGTTTTTGTGCGGAGTCCAGCATGCCAAATCTTTCAATGAACTCTGAATGTTGGGTAAAAGTCAGTGTGTGAACTGGCAGTCAGTCAAAGGTTCAGAGAGGGGGGGCGTCTCAGAACGATGCGTCGCCTGGAAGCTGTTTGTTTTGGAGGGACTCTGGTTTAAGCTGCCAGGAGCAGCCACACCAGGAGCAGCACCACGTGTTGCTCCAGTCTGGCCGAGACCCAGGCTGTCAGACACGGGGCAGTGAGTCAGCGCCGGGGTGTTGTTACAGGAGACATCAGGGTGCTTGTCAGCTGGCATTAGCCCTCTAGTTAGTACGAAGGAAGAGCTGGGGAAGGGAGGGGGCACGAGGGGGGGGGGGGTGCGGCGTCACGGGGCGGGAGGTGATTTGGCGATAGCGATGCCCCGTCACTGGTGTGTCCTCGCTGCCTGGTGCCTGGCCCAGGGCTACAGAGGCAAGGCAACACTCCCTGGAGATTAGTGCTGAGCCAGAAATGATGAATGGGGCGAAGCGGCTTCAACGTGTGTGTATGTGTGTGCGTAAAAGTCTGACTCTCTGTTTCTACCGTGCTATTTTTTTTTCCATCCTCACGAGATATCCCCCCTCCCCTTTCCTCCCTTCATCTTCAGTAGAGGGAAATCCCTGCCCAGAGGGAGGGGGTGGGGGGGTGGGGGGGGAGCCGGTTAATGTGTGTGTGTGAGCGTGTGTGTATAGAGCGAGAGAGGCGAGAGGGTGATGTGAGAAAATGTGAATAACTGTGACCTGCCAGTGACCCTGCTGTTGTGTGTATGTGTATGTGTGTGTGTGCCAGTTTTAATGAATGGGAACCTGTGAGTCATCAGACTGGCGTGCTAATACTGAGAAGTCCTGAGCTGAAGTTAAGGACGAGTGCTGCTTTGTCACACACACACACGCACACACATGCACAACAAAAACAAACAATCACTTGCGCTCATGCACACATACACATCTCGCTGGCTCTTGTCTCTGCAGGTCAGACTGTAATCTGTCACAGTCAGGGTTTAGATCATTGTTTCTTGGTGACTCCGAGAGGACCGGCGGTGGTTGAAGAGGAGGGTGATGGGAAATGGGGGTGGGGGGTTGGCGTGCTGTGAAGAGCTGGAAGATTCAACATTTTTCGCTAGCTGTGCACTCAAAAGGCGAGTCAGCTTGACACAAACTGTGTTCCTCTGTGCAGCGCTCAGGAATTTCTTAATGGGATTTAGGATTGCCAAAAGCAGCATGTGTTCCTGAAAGCCCCCCAGCGGTGCTCAGTCTAACCATGAGACTCTCCTGCTTCACTATCAGACATCAACTTTTATTCCTGGAGTGCAGAGAGGAGGAGGGGGTGTGCTGTGAATCCGCTGGAATCTTTAAATTTTACAAACCTTCGGACTTTATTGTCGTTTCCCAGCACTCACTGAGCATGTTTATCTTTGTTTTGCAGCTGGTTCTGGATCCCTGCAAGGACCCCAGACTCCTCAGTCCACCAGTAGTTCCATGGCAGAGGGGGGAGACCTGAAGCCCCCCACCCCAGCTTCCACCCCGCACACGCAAATGCCTCCAATGCCTGGCGTCAGGTACATGTTAGAAGCCACAATATCATGTTTCTTTGATGTTAACAATATCAGGAGTCATCACAATGAAGTGAAAGTAAACCCAATGGTGAAACTTGATCCTTGTAACAGGAAATGGAAATAAATACAACAGAAATATTGCTCTCATTATGTAACCGTAGGTCATGTTGATGCTGGGTTCGCATGGATTCAGGTGGACTGTAGACGTAAAACCAGATATCATTTAGTGGCTGAGAGCAGAACAGTGACCAGCAGAGTTATCAGTCAACAGTTGGACAATGTTGCAGTCAAAATATGTAGCTCCCTCACACAAGAAGAAAACACAGCAATCTGGACAATAAGCTAAAACTTTTGATCCAATGTCATATTGTCATACTATTTTTTTAGACGATATAAACAAGATAAACAATAAGTGCAGTTCTCTTATTAATTTCCAACATGGATAATGAATAAACACCTTACAGTTTGTTAGAAATGTAACTAGAATATAAAGAGAAAGCTGCGTTTTAAAGCTATGTGCTCGACTACAATAATGACATGAAATAAGAGAAACAAAATAATTTGGTTTAATATATTTTATACCATTCTTTGCAAACAATACAACAACACCAAAGGAACATATGTTCATGCATGTTTTGTTCTGCCGTCCTGCCATCCAGTCAGACGATGTGTTTGTTTTCTCTTTGCTGCTCAGAAGGTGTTGTCCGTCTACCATCTGCCTGAATCCATGTGACTGTAGCATTACATATACAAACAACCAACCAGCTTGTTAATAAGTGTTGAAGAGGAGTACAATATTACAGAAAGAAATAATACACAATTGTTTGAATTATGTTGTTGATGTTTGGAATGTGAATGCAGTAAAACACGAGTACTGTTTACAGATGTACTCGCTGCACGTTGTGCCCACACCGTCTAAATATCTTGAAATCTTTTTATGGAAACCGTGCTAATTCTTGGCCTTAAAAAAACTCTTTGTCTCAAGAGCTTGTAATAATAAATCTCTTCAAGTGCCGATAAAGAAGTAAGAGGTGGATTGACACCAAAACCTTTCAAAGTAGAATTTAATAAGAATTTTGTGGCATACCGTGTTGGACTTCTGAATACTTTTGGATGATCGCCGGGGTCACATACCAAGTTTGGACCTAGTGTTGTTTTAAAAATGTATGAACCAACAAGTGATCTTTTTCACTAACACGTCTCCCACCATCCTACAGGAGTAGTGTTAATCTGCAGGACCCCTTTGCTGATGGCGGAGACCCGGCATTTTCTAGAAGAAACGCCATGACTCCCAACTCACAGGGCTACCAGCCGGGGATGGCTGGACCAGAGATGATGGGTCGAATGGGTCCCTACGAGTCCAACAAGGACCCCTTTGGTGGCATGAGGAAAGGTGAGCTTCAGCCTAACTGGCAGACACTGTGGGAGATTTCTTGGAGCTGAGAGAAACAATAATCTGTGTTTTTCTTCTTTCCAGCTGGAGAGCAATTCATGCAACCTGGCCCCAACAGTGGGATGGGAGAACAGTATAACAGAGGCCCACCAGGCCCTATGGGCAACATGCAGATGGGCCAGAGGCAACAGTACCCTTACGGATATGACCGAAGGTAAACAAACTGCATCATTCTCTGCGTGGTCAGCGTGATTTCCTTATTATTTACATCTATAAAACATATATGAAAACATATATTTGAAACGTTACTAAGTCTGGAGTCTATATGGCAAAAAATATGATCAGGATAATTTAACATTCATCAATATCGATATTTATCTAAAAAATAAATAAAGTTTATAAATGTGCTAAAATTTTCTTTTGGCACACCTAATTGTAAGTGCTCAGCTTGTTTTTAGGTCAGAATCTCCTCAACCTTCGACCACAATGGTCTCCTCCTCTCCAAAGAAAATCAATCCAGTAATTAAAATTTGTAAAAACACTGAATAATGCAGTTTCAAGTTAATTCAGTTCTTCTAAACAAAATGTCTGGCGTGCAAGCTAAAAACTGCAGCATGACTGGCTGTTGTTGGCTTTATGTACACAGTTTAATAGGCTGTTTGTTGTATCCATGTCAAGTAGAAAATACCCAAAGTTTATCATCACTCTATTACCAAGGGCTTGACAAGATTGGTATGAGGCTTCTACTGTTGCAATGTCTTTATATATTGAGTTAAGTCGAATAAACTGATGACTGGTGTTTGTTTGTTTACAGACAGGAGCCAGGCATGGGCCCTGAGGGCAGCATGGGACCAGGAGCTCCTCAGCCCAACATGATGCCTTCTGGTGCCGACACAGGGATGTACTCGCCGAGCCGCCCTCCACCACAGCAACGGTCAGTACTGTTCAGTGCAAAGACTGTCTGTGTTAAAGGGGAAAGATGGTTGTTAGCCTGGAGTTTCATACAACAACCTCCCATGCATTAACTTTAAAGATGAAATGTGAAATGTAATGGTGTGAACTTTTGTTATTGTTTTCAGGCATGACTCCTATACAAATCAGTTCCCTGGCCAAGGAGCTCCCCCTGGTGGCCCGTACCCAAATCAGCAGCCAGGAATGTATCCACAGCAGCAGCCGGTGAGAACATTTTGTTCAGCATTTGCCGTTCTCTCCTTGCAACTTGATTCCTCTATTTTTAACATTCCCTGGTTAAAGATACATTTTTAATATTTTATTATTAAGCTAAACTCCCTAAGCTATGCTGGCATTGAAGAGATGAAAGCATTCATTCCTCTTAAAATTATGGTTTTCAAACACTCAATGGTCAATCATTTGCCACATGTTGTCTTGTGACAGAACTACAAGCGTCCTGTAGATGGAGGGTACGGACCTCCAGCGAAGCGCCATGAGGGAGAAATGTACAACGTCCCCTACAGTGGGCAGCAGCAGTCAGGACCCCAGGCCTCGGGACCTCAGGGCCAGCAGGACATGTATAACCAGTATAATGCATACCCTGGAGGGGACCGCAGACCACCAGGCCCACAGAACCAGTTCCCTTTCCCCTTCGGCCGTGACCGAGGACCGTCATCTGCTGGCCCCAACTCCCAGTCTCCAATGCCTCCCCAGATGATGGCAAGCTCTATGACATCAGGCCCTGATGGCCCCCAGGGCCCAATGTGGCAGGGCCGCAATGAGATGGGCTACCCCAATTACCCCAACCGACAGGGACCTCCTGTACCAGGCCAGGGCCCCGGCTACCACGGCATGAACCGCTCAGAGGAGATGATGTCGACAGACCAACGCATGAACCATGAGGGTCAGTGGCCCGGTCATGTCAACCAGCGGCAGCCGCCGTTTGGCCCCGGTGGCTCTGGACCTCCCATGACCAGACCCCTGCCATCCACCTACCAGACTTCCCAGAACCACATTCCTCAGGTGTCAAGCCCAGCACCCATGCCACGGCCCATGGAGAGCAGGACATCACCCAGCAAGTCCCCCTACATGCATCCAGGCATTAAGGTGCAGAAAGCTGGGCCCCCAGTACCCGCGTCCCACATTGGTCAAGCGCCTGTGCAACAACCCATGATCAGGCGAGATGTGGCCTTCCCTCCTGGCTCTGTGGAAGCCTCCCAACCCCACCTGAAGCCCCGCAGGCGGCTCACCATGAAAGACATTGGTATATAACTCCCATTTCAATCAATCATTCTGTATATTTAATATTACAGATTCAAAAAACTACTTCTGGAGACAAGTGTGACAGATAGAGAAGAGTCTAAGAGCTCTGTATCACCATGGTGGTCCAAAAACGAATCAACTCCAAATATCTGATGAATGACCACCCAACTATTAAAACAGAACTTGTCTTTGGATTCTCCTGGTTGTGCTGTTGGAAAGCTAATTTTTTGAAACAGACAAAAGCTGCTTGTTTTGAATCTTGACATGAGTATTTGTTATGAGTTATATAAAACCAGTTCTAATGATACAGATCGACACACATTCATTCTGTTCTGGTCTTGTCACAGGCACTCCTGAGGCTTGGAGAGTGATGATGTCGCTAAAGTCGGGCTTACTAGCTGAAAGCACCTGGGCCTTAGACACAGTAAACATCTTACTGTATGATGACAACAGCATCACTACTTTTAACTTGTGCCAGGTAAGTTCCACAGACCTACATCTGTTAAAGTTGCATCAAAACAACAAAACATGGTGTATAAGTTTAAAGGATTGTTTGGTGACTTTATTCTTCGGTTTCACAGCTGCCTGGATTCCTGGAGCTGGTGGTGGAGTACTTCAGACGCTGCCTCATAGAAATCTTTGGCATCCTAAAGGAGTACGAAGTAGGAGACCCCGGCCAGCGCACCCTCATAGACCCCAACGCAGCTGAGGACTCGGATGATGAAATCCCCATGCCTGAGGGCGAGGACATGGATCTGGACGAAGACGATGAAGAGGATGAGGAGGTAGAGG
Organism: Semicossyphus pulcher; assembly: GCF_022749685.1. Lineage (NCBI taxonomy): Eukaryota > Metazoa > Chordata > Actinopteri > Labriformes > Labridae > Semicossyphus > Semicossyphus pulcher. The sequence continues at coordinate 28,153,672 of NW_027211726.1, forward strand.
AATCAAAAGCTAATTCCGACGCCCTCTCATTGGTCCAGGTGAAACAGGAGGATGATAGTTCACAGAAACACAAATCTTCAGAGGACGAGGAAGAGGAGAAGGAAAGGGAGTCTTCTATCAAGGAACCCAGTACCTCTACCTCAGGGTCCTCGCAGGACCCCAACCTCCACTCTGAAAAGCCCAAGCAGGCTAGCAAGTTTGATAAACTCCCCATCAAGGTGGTGCGGAAGAAGAATCCTTTCATGGTGAACCACTCGTCCAAGCTTGGGCAGCGGCAGTGCTTCGACAGCGGCCTGATACACTGGAGCATTGGTGGTGGTGACACTACTGAACACATCCAGACCCACTTTGAGAGCCGGATGGAAGTTCTAAAGCAGCAGAAACGCACGGCAACAGCGTCTGAGAGCCGCAAGAAGGTCCAGGTGACTGAGACTGAGAACTCTGAGAAATCCAAGTCCAACGGGGAGGAGAAGCCTCGGCAGCAGCAGCAGCCTCAGTCCTCTGAGCCTCAGAAGTCTCCAGCGGAGAGAACCCCTCCCCCTCCTCCTCTTCCCATTGGTGCACCGGTCACTGCCACCATCGATGATGTACTGTCTGCTCGCCCAGGGTCGGTCACAGAGGAAGTGGTTCGTGGAGGCGCCGAAGAGCAGAAAGAAAATGGCAAGTACCTGTTCAGCATCAACCCAGACTTCCAGAGCCGACGCAACGTGAAGATCCTGGAAGACGAGCCTCACAGCAAGGACGAAACGCCGCTCAGCACTCTGTCGGACTGGCAGGACTCGCTTGCTCGGCGCTGCATCTGCATTTCCAACATCGTGCGCAGCCTGTCCTTCGTTCCCGGGAACGACCTGGAGATGTCGAAACATCCGGGTCTCCTGCTGCTTTTGGGCCGCCTGGTGCTGCTCCACCACAGGCATCCTGAACGCAAACAGGCGCCAGTCACCTATGAGAAGGAGGAAGAGGAAGATGAGGGCGTGAGCTGCGAGAGAGACGAGTGGTGGTGGGATTGCCTCGAAGTGTTAAGGGAGAACTGCCTGGTGACTCTGGCAAACATCTCAGGCCAGCTGGACCTTTCTATCTACCCAGAGAGTATATGCCTGCCGCTGCTGGACGGCCTGCTCCACTGGGCCGTCTGCCCCTCGGCGGAGGCCCTGGACCCCTTCCCAACACTGGGGCCCCACGGCTCACTTTCCCCTCAGAGACTGGTCCTCGAGACCCTCAGCAAGCTCAGCATCCAGGACAACAACGTCGACCTCATTCTGGCCACGCCTCCGTTCAGCCGTTTGGAGAAGCTGTACGGCTCACTGGTGCGTCTGGTTGGTGAACGCAAGGTGGCCGTTTGCCGGGAAATGGCGGTCGTCCTGTTGGCTAATTTGGCGCAGGGTGACAGCTTAGCAGCGCGGGCCATTGCTGTGCAAAAAGGCAGCGTGGGTAATCTGCTGGGCTTCCTGGAGGACAGCCTAGCTGCCACACAGTACCAGCAGAGCCAGAGCTCCCTGCTACAAATGCAGGGCGGGCATCACTTTGAGCCCACCAGTGTGGACATGATGCGGCGGGCGGCCCGCGCCCTGCACGCCCTGGCAAAGGTAGAGGAAAACCACTCTGAGTTCACTTTGTACGAGTCGCGGCTACTGGACATTTCGGTGTCCCCACTTATGAACTCTCTGGTGTCCCAAGTGATCTGTGACGTACTGTTTCTGATTGGCCAGTCATGACAGCCGTGGGGAGGTTTCAGCTCTGCCTCTTCCCATTCCCAGTCACACCCCCACCCTCCTTTTTTTTTGTATGTGTGTGTGTCTGTTGAGTGTGAGTGAAAAGAGCAAAACTGACTGTCCTTTTTTTAATTTATGCAAAATCACCTCGGATTCCACTGTCTTTCTACCCCTGCTTCTCACTAAAGGAAGGAATATCATGAAGTAGCTGTGGATTTTAAGCGTCTGAAATAGAGAGATACTGACAAAGAAGAGCAGATTGGGACCCAGGCATAGGACAGAGTGCGCTGCCCTGCGGAAAGGACTTGTTTTTTAATGAAAAGAAAAATCTCCAGAAAAAAAAGAAGAAACTGTAACCAAAGTTGCTGTCTCGTTTACAGTGAGTTTGGGGGATACATGTGCTCGCTTTCTCCCTCGGGGGGTCGGCAGGGGGAAGAGGGCACGGACTAAACAATATTATGGTTCATGTTTGGAGGCTACATAGACTCACAGACTGTGGTGTGGTATAATTGCTGTAACTTTGGATGCTATATACTCAGCCCCACAGGAACCACATTATTGGCTGTGAACAGACATCTGTCATGGGAGGCCTGTGCAGTAGATTGTAGGACTTTTTTCTGTACTGTACACCTTAAAAACTGTAAACATACTGTAATAATACTGTTTCACACTGAGATACGCTGGCTTGGCAGCAACTGTAGTTTTTAAAAACAGTTTTAGTTAATGTCGAGAGAGAAAACGGCTTTCCCCCCAAAGTATGGTGAACCTACAACACCCCGACCTCTTCTCTTTGTCCCTTGATTGTATGACTTGACCCTTATATTAAAAAGTCACCTCTTTAGGACTGGTCCTCAACTCTAGATGCAGTCCAAGCTGCAGTGTATATATGATGTTGTACATTACACTTCTCTCTCTTTCTCAACTTCTGTTGCTCTTCACCATTTTTAATCTTTGAAGATTACAAGTTTCCCCGCATCAAGTACGCCATGTGATTACTTGACGCCCACCCTCTCCGTTACTTAGGCGCCTCACCCTGCTCGTATCGCGCTGTGAGGGAGGGGGGGTGTTTAGCTGCTGTCCAACGCCACCCCCAACAAACACACAACTTCAAGTTTCAGTTTGTCTCCGGTCTGGGTGTAGAGAGTATAACAAAAATCATGTCTGCGGTTCCATTTGAGCTCCTTCATAAATGACAAACTAGATCTTGATGAAGAAACCATTTTAATTTTGTTTATTTTGTTTATTTTTTTTCCAGTGATGCGGATTCTGCATATTTGTATTTCAGATGATGTAGCTAAAAACTTGATGTAAATTCCTCTTTTTTCCTTTTTTGGCTTAATGAATATCATTTATTCAGTATGAAATCTTTATACTATATGTTCCACGTGTTAAGAATAAATGTACATTAAATCTTCGTAAGACGTTTGCTGTGGATTTATTATTCCTCTCATATATAGTTGAGGCAGCAGTTAATAAAGTGCTGAATTTTTCATTTGGCTTGCAGAGAGAATTCGATACATCCAAAGCAGCATACAGTGTGTTCTGCTGATGGTTTTGATATTTACACATGGATGCAGAGACACAACACAGCCAGCTCAGTGGAGAACGCTGCTTATTAAATGCACAGCCATGTTTTCCATCCTAGCATTGATTGACATCTCACCCGATGATGCACGGCTGTCCTTGTCCCTGGATCACACATGCTGATATTTACATATATATTTACATTAGTGGGGGGAGTGGAGCAGGCTGCTTGATACATACAGATAACAAGGGATTCATTCACAAGGGGGGAAACATTTTTGTCTGCAGAATATTGTCTCTGGATTTCTTCCGGAGGTTACAGAGGTTACATTGATATTTATGAGCAATCATTGGCAAGATTTTCAGCTGAGACATCTGCCTGATAAACCAACTGTAAACCCTACTATACCAAAGCAGTCTTTAAAAAAGACTAGGCCAGTGTTAATTTGGGAAGCACACATTTAGTTAAAAACAACACCAGAAATATCCGTTGTTTTTATTTCGGTTGTAGCCTTCAATGGTGAGTCAAAATAGCATCCACACAACAAAACAGTCACCATGAGCTAAAAGTGGCACCAACAAAATGTTCAAAGACTTCTGCTGTGTCCTGGTGTGGTTTTACTTTTTCATTGTGTTGTATTTTTCAGGAAGTCTCGCTGAGATCAAGATGTCTTTTTCTGTAAAACGGACTAAAAGTAAAATACATAAAGCAAAATAAATAAAGGCACACGGATATCCTGAAATAAACCCGAACCCACTGATAAGGGCCTTAACATATACACTGGTTGTATTAAGGTTAGAAATATCCCTTTATGAAGCACTTTAACACAAAAAACGGAGCTCAACGGAGCTTTACGTTAACATTTATGTAAGCTGACATTTGTAATTTATTTATATAATTCCACAGCTCCAGTCCAACACAACTCAGTCTACAGCTATGCTAGTCACTATGTCTATCTGTCACAGCAGTGACTGAGTCCAACTAGACGGCAACATGTTAGGCGAGTATCACCTTCTTAGTTGAGCTAGTTAGCATGCCAACAATTGCAAATGTTAGGCTCATATTTTGTTACTTTTTACAGTTGCTAACGATAAATGAGTATAATGTCCACCACCTCAGTTGACCTTGTTAGCACGCTAACACTTGCTAATGGTCATCGGGTGAAATGTTCACCGAGTTCACAACCACAGTTCAGATTGTTAGCATGCTAATAATTGCCAATGGTTAGAGGATAAAAACATTTACCATAATTACAATCTCAGATCAGATTGTTAGGGTGCCAAAAATTGCTAATGGTTTGAGGGTAAAATGTTTACCATGTTCTCTCAGTTCAGTGTGCTAGCATGCTAACAGTTGTTAATGTTAAGCAGGTATAATAGTCACCATCTGATTTGAGCATTTTAGCATGCTAGCAATTGCTATTGTTTAGAATGTATAATGTCTGCCACCCTATTTAAGCATTAAGAGGCTAGCAGTAGCTAAAAGGTATAATGTCTGTCACCATATTTAAGTATTAGCAGGCTAGCAGTTGCTAATGTTTAGGAGATTTAATTACCATATTCACATTCTCGTTTAGGTGCCTAAGCATGCTAAAAGTTGCAAATTAGCATTGAATAATGTGTAGTTTAGCCGTATATATTAGTTTTGCATTTTATTGGACAATAAAAAATGTTGTGGCAGCACAAGTTGCTGTTTTTACTAATGATCTATTTTAATGATAATAGTAAGGCCTGAACGTAAATGCCAGCCCCAGTCAGTTGGCTACATCCCCTGGGGACCATGAATATCTATTTCAAATTTCATTGTGATCCATCCAAGTTGTTAGTATAGCCAATGTAAGTGTGGACTGAAGTGGTGACCCTAACATTGCCTTCACTAGTGCAATGCTCCTCAATGCTAAAAAGAAGAAAGACTATGTTTGAGTATAAAAACAATGTTGTGGAGTGGTAACAACAGATTCTATGATACAAAAGTAATCAGGATGTTTTGTGTGGGAGCATTAAAAGCCTGCGTTGATGAGATACTCTGCAGCTCTAGAGGGAATCAGTTGTGAATTTGGGTCAAAAATTGAAGCTTCATCTGATTCAGAGACACTTGCATGTGGGACGGGAGACTTTTTGTGACCTGGTTTTCACTTCTTTTTCATTATTTTGGACCAAACATTAGCTGTAAGTCATGGTGTTTTCTTAGTCTGTCCCAGTGCACTCTCTAGCGGACATTTAGTGGTGATGAAAGGGTGGCCAGAGGAAGTTTGGAGGAGGGAGTTACAATCACAGTCTGCAGCATGATACTGTATTAAAGAATTTGATCATATTGCTACAACTGTTTACAACCGAAAGCGATTCGTGGACCACATCTGTCCTCCTGTCCGGATCTATACTAAGTAGAGAGTCTAAGCTATACAGGTGCCTTTAAAACAACCTCAGTCCCACTTGCATCGACAAACACAATATTCTGTGCCGTGTATATCATAGCAGCACCTGAATCTCGATGAGGCCTGAAGACATCTGTCATGGATGCTGAGCAGAGCCATGACAAACAATCAATGCAGCCAGTAGTAAACACACACTGCCAAAGATTTTCCATGTCTCTGAAGAGATTCTTGATCCATTATAATTGCATTAACAAAGCACCAAACAAATCTTTCAGATCCCCCTCATCCCTCCATCCTTTCTCATGTAGTTTTTGCTTCCAGTTCACTGACAGAATAGATCACAGGGTTTGTTGTGTAAGAGAATGTTTAAATCTTGATTTAATAAATCACAGTCTACAAACACTAAGATTAAAATCACCAAGATCACAGGACACTGTTTTTACTGCAGGGAATGTATATATGCACTATGTGGAATGTACTAATAGATCAAAGATAAAATGTTCGAGGTTCATGTGTGTTTAACCATTGAACACACAAGCATTTTTAATTATATTCATCATATATTTATTATTTATTTTGTGGCACATATACACTATGTATTATTATGTACACATTATGTATACACTTCTTTCTACTCTGAAGTCATGGCGCCCTCTTGTGGTAAGAATGGCAAAGTACAGCGTGTCCCTGCATCAGAGGAATATTACAGTTTTTCTTGATTGCTTTGATGCAGCAGTCAAATCAAACTCCACATCTTCAAAACAGTTAACACACAGGCCGAAACAGTGGCACTCATGGTCGAAATGACTCATTTTGTTTGCAAAAGGCTCTAACCGTGCCAAAACATTTCAAATATGCAACAAAAGCAAATTTTGCCTTCAAACAAAACAACTTGCAAACAAATGTATGAGCTCTTCCAATCAACCATTACACAGTGGACAACAAAATGCAGCACTCAGTGTGAATCAGTGCACCATTGCTTGTCATTGTAGCCTATTACTGTACGTAGCTGTCATGCCAGTGCCATTTGTTGTCAAATTTGCCTTCTTGCACAGAATTGGATCCAGAATCAGAAATGCTTTGATGCAAATTTTAATGATTCCATTGATTCTTTTTTTCAAACTGTGGCTGAAAACTGAAATGCTGTAAATATTACACAAAACACATGTAAACCAAAATAAACTTTTGTTACAGTAAAGTATAAAAATCTATTACTGCAGAGTATAAGAAATAGCCACTATTGATACTCTGTCTCTTCTGTCTTGACGATGGGGCCACATGGCCTCAACCACATCACATTCAATATCCTCTCTTGCAATGCACCGAGGGAAAAATCTTCTTGCATGCCTTATCAAACCTTGACATTCCTCTGCACCTATTTCTTGGGCAGCAGCAGTCTTTGCATTCAGTAAGGGCTTCTGCTCATAGGGACGGTGATCATAAACCATCCATCTCCAAGCCCTGAAGAACTCCTCTATGGGATTCAAAAATGGGGAACATGCTGGAAGGAACTGCATCATCATTCAAGGGTGTACTGCAAACCACTCATTGACAAGGCGAAAGTGGTGGAACGCCACACTGTCCCAGATAATGACGAAGAGTGGCATGCCAGGCCTCAACAGCCCTCTCTCCTCAGGTGGGATCAGCCTGTCATGAAGTGCATTCAGGAATGTTATGAGGCGCTCAGTGTTGTATGGGCCAATAGTGGGGATATGGCATAGGACACTATATTGGAGATGGCAGCACACATGGTTATGTTGGTGCCCCTCTGTCCTGGGACTGTGATAGTGGCCCTGTATTCAATGAGGTTCCTTCCACGTCTCCTCACTTTACAAAGATTGAAGCCGGCTTCATCAACATAGATGAAGACATGATGTGCCCCCTCAGCTTCAAGCTCCATTATTCTCTAAGTAAAAAAGGCTAAATGACAATAAAAAGTGACTCCAGTTGACTCTAACTGCATGATATGACAAGGCATTACAGTATACTGTAGTAATGTTTCCTTACCTCCACATATTGGCATCTGGCCTCCTTCACAACGTCAGAGTTCCTTTGAAATGGAACTGTATAGAGCTGCTTCATGGCCATATGGTTCCTTCTTAGGATGGGTCAATGGTGGTCACGCTCAGGTTGTTGATGTTCCTAAACATGCCCTGATCTGCGATCACTGCTGCGTTGATTTCATGCAGCCTTATGGCATTGTTTGCCACAACCATGTTCACAACGGCTGCCTCCTGCTCAGCACTAAAAATTCTCCCACTACCACCAGAGAATGGTAGCCTTTGGATTCTATAAAGAATACATGTAATGGGAATGAGGAAACAATTACATAAAGTATATCACTGAAGATATTTCTGTATATACTGTACAGCAACATTACCTGTTTTCCTGTCGAAAAATTCTGACAATGGATGCAACAGTTTTTCTGTTTAGAGCAGGTTGGACTCTTTGTCCAGCCTCTCTAAGTGAAAGGCCATGATTGATAACGTGATCAATAACAGTTGCCCGAATTTCATCATAAACCTGAGCCCTTCCAACTATACCTCCACCTCTCCCTCGGACCCCTCTACCTCTTACTCTCACTCTCATCTGCCTTAGACCTCTTCCATCCATGTTGGCAAAGAACAACACAGACGCTGCACCTTTGAAGGCCTGCAGACTGATTGCTAATTGAAGATTTGTGTGAAGGAGTGTCAAACAGGTGCTTCAGTGATTTCATACTGATGTAGGTAGTTTCTAATAGTTTGGAACAGATGGTTTCTGTTTGGTTACCATAGCTAAAACAATGGAGTTTGGACTGCTTGAATGACATCCGTGTTAACTGTTCTGCAAAAGGGTGGGGAAAATGTGTCAATCCAATGAGAAAGGGTTAACATATTTGCAAGAGGTGTCTTGTGCTCTGCTGAGACAGTGATGATGAAAACCGAGTGGATCCCACTTTCTTTAAGCAGGTCAAACCCATCAAGAAAAACTGTAATTGACCTTAGTATGGGACTGGCTGAATCTTAGCTTGATGGTACAAATATCCTGTGAGAGTGGGCATTTTATAGATATTTTAAATAACAATTCTATATATATTTTATGGATAAATTGTCTGCAAATAAAAAAATAGCCTCATGGTAATTTCTATCTAATCATGCATTTGTTTTTGTCCATTGACTACTTTTAAATATTTCTCTAAATCACTCACACAGAGCAGAAAGGTGACGCGTATAACACTTACACTGTATGACGCCTGTATATCCATGAATAGAAAAATAAGACATAGAGAACAAAGCAGCTTGTTGTACCAGACTGTAATAATGTTAAACTTTGCTTTAATGTTGTGCATTTTAATATGGGGCCTTAAACAAATTTACTAGTTTTTCCCATCTGCTTTAGATTCTGTATTTATATGCAGAAACTGAAAGAGATTAGCTATAAACTTTCCATTGGCAGCTATCTGAATGTAACAGTTTTAAAAATACGGGTCACAACATTAAACACTTAGAGATAGAAGCCTATGTTCCACTAAAACAGCTTCCCTCCCAAAACAATTTTGCAAGGGTATCCTCCCAAAATGATTGTGATTCTTTTACAGAAAAATGTATACCTCTGTCCATCAGTCCCTTTGTGAACTTCCCTTTTTAAGATGATTTTTTTTGGCTTTTTATGCCTTTATTTCAGAGAGGACAGTGGATAGAGGCAGAAATGGGGGAAGAGAGAGTGGGGACAACACGCCGCAAAGGGCCGAGGGCGGGAGTTGTACCCTGGGCCGCCACATCGAGGACTGTAGCCTCTGTAAATGGTTGCCGATTTAACCGCTGAGCCAAACGGACGGCCATGAACATTCCTGTTAATGAACGTGTAACCTCAGGAACACCTGGAGGGAATATCATCTCATTTGTTACAAACGTCCACTTTGTCTCAGGGATGAACTGATTGGAATTTGGGGGACAGAGGTCACTGTGATCTCGCAAAAAAAAAAAAAACACTCAACACACTACGACACAATTTTAAGAAATTATAGGGTGTTGCATTTTTTAATCCAAAAGGTCAAAAGTCAACTTCTCTCAAAATGACCTGGACAAACACTTTTCTGTAGCCTGTATTAATCCCATCCCCTTCCAGTGAACAGGACATCTATATCTATGTCTAACACACAGATAGAGATAGATTGTTGTGCAGCCTCTCCTTTTTAATGTAGGTCTACTTATGCAGTTGTCTTGTTTCGAGGGTAATGTTTTCTTTTCAATACAGCCTACAAATGAATAACGAAGTCAGAGCATAACCACTGACAGGTTGGTGTCCTCACTGTGGTGCATGATTATAAACTGCTTACTGCTGGACCACAGTTATAAATTTCCACTAAACTGCGTGTAGATCACACTCTTAATCATCTTTCTCGGATGTGGGCCGTCACTTCCTCTGGTTGGATCACTTTTCACCTGCTATTTGGTGCAAGCCCTTTCCGTGAGAAATCAGTATTTGTACATTCATTTCAGACTTATTAAAAGTATTCTGCCACTTGTAAAGTTTGTTTTATAACATGTAAAAATGTTTTTGTAATTTTATTTTGCACTTCAGGGCCTGCGTATGCCTCTGCTCCGCCCGGTGCAGCGTCACTTCGCCTGCACTTTGCCGCCCCGACACAGGTTTTATCTGGAGGGACAGGAGAGATGTCGCAGAGATCCTGTCATTGCGGAAATACAGTTACAAAACTGTAGTAAGAGAAGACCCTGAAATAACTTCTCCTAAACTTGTACTTTTACTTTCAATACTTGCGTACAATTATGAGAAAAATACTTTTGATTCTTAAGTACAAAAAAGATCAGATACTTTAAGACTTTTACTCAAGTAATATAAGAATAGCTTACACACACGGGCTGTTGCAAAACACTGAGCGCTGGACAGCTCAAGCCTTTGGAGATCTAAAGCGCTGGAAGGCATCTAAAAAACTTTGTTGGACAACTCAACTACACTGCGAGAAGAAGGAGAAGGAGAGGGAGAAGGAGGAGAAGAACGAGGAGGACAAGGAGAAGAAGAAGGAGAAGAGGGAGAAGGAGGAGAAAAAGAAGGAAATCAACTCTTCAGGATAAAATCTACCGGGCAACACTGATGGAGGACCATCTGCGGATTGGAGGCCCGGACCCGGACGACCATAGAGGTAAGACAACTATATTCATGTTTTCCTGTGTTTTACACATGATTGGATCTCCCTAAAATCCTTTAAAAGCTTCCGGATTAAAAAAGAGAAATTAAAGATCGAAAAGTAACATTTACGATGTTTGATGCTTGAAAAACAAGAAATTGTTGTTACTCGTCGTTTTTCTCGGTGTAAAATTGTAACTTGGTTTGTAACTTGTGTGAAATGAATAAGTTATCATTTTATTCATTATTATAATTACCTTATAACTTATAATTATTATAATATACTCATAATTATCTTATAACTTAATAAGTTATAAGACGTCGTCTGTATTTCTACACAGTGATGGTCTCTGATTCTCCGTTACTTACAAATGTAGTTTATCCCTTTAGTTACTGTGTGTAAACAGTCTTGTTGAAATCTTATTATTTAAAATGTATTCAACATTGCTCCTTCTAGACCAGGGTCCGTATTCATAAAGCTTCCTAGTACAAAGAGTTGCTCCTAGTGAATACATTTTAAGAATATTCTTAGAATCGTGACGTTTTCTATGAATTTCCCCTTAAAGTTAAGACTAGGGAGTAGGCATGGGTATAGCGGGCTTGGGTATGGGACGCACATCCGTATTATTGCACGGGTGTATTTTAATTCTACATTTAAGTTAACTTTGACAGCAGTTACAAGTAAGAGGTAAACTATCTCACTTGTGCTTGCAGATTCCCGTTTGGGTGCTGCAGTCTCCCCTCTCACGTTACACTTTAACACAGAGCCTACCACAAATTTCCGCAAAGGGAAAGATGCATTTATCTGCTGCGCTACATTTCCCCACGCCTGCCTCTTGGTTTGAGCTGTAAAACCGGGGCTGAATTTATGTCCTAAAATGTTTTTTTATTTTTCACCTACTTGAGATAAAAGTTAACACCGTCCCTCCATCCAGTTGGGTTTTCTGGTTCTTCTTCGCAGCTTCTTGTAAGGCAAGGCAAGTTTATTTACAAAGCACATTTTCAGCAGCAAGACAATTCAAAGTGCTTTACACAGAACAAAAGCAAAGAAACACATTGATTATACATTATAAAATGGTCTTCATAATTCCACAATGTCTGAGTAAATTCTGTGATTGAGGCCGAAAGATTTCACTGTCCTTCTCTGCCCATCATCACTGAAAGAGCTTTTTTTTGGATCAGCCAATCGCAGCTTCTGAAAGAATGTGTCATACCTAGCAACGGGGTCAACCACGCCTCCTCACTAAGATAAAAGTTTCTGTCCCTTCCTTGCTCAGAGTTGCTCTGAGAGTGTTCATAAATCACTCCTAGGCTAGAAGTTTTTAAGCAAAGTTAGGATCTCTCTGAGAGTATTCTGAGAATGTTGGGCCCAGATTTATCTCTTCTTTGAAGTTTTTACCACATGGTCTATAATCAGCTTTTTGTTCGATTACTTGTTGTAAGGCCTCTGTTTGGTTTGGTGGGTGTGTGATGTCGTCTTGTTGTCCGTTTAAAAACCTGATTGTCGTGAATCACTTGTCATGTGTGTGCTTATAGGCAGACTGCCTGGAACCAAATCTATATGTTATTATAAGGTAAGAATTTCCTAAAATCAGCATGTTCTTATAAAGTAGGGTCGCTGCATGCTGCATGTCAGGTACCTGCGTTCTCCTCTGTTAGCATGTGTGTGTGTGTTGTGATCAGGATCCACAGAGGAGGTTTGATGTGTTTTCTTATAAGTGATGTGGCCTTACATGAACACTGTTATCTGTCACAATGAGAAGGTTGCTAGTTATTTCAGATGTGAAATACTTGTATTGTGTGTACTGTCTGAACTCATTTTAAAGTGGATGTGACTGTGCTGGAAAAATGTGATTTCATAATATTAGTTTTAAAGAAGCTAATGTTTTCTGGTGCTTTAACATTTTCCTGCAGGTGTTTTCGACATCACAGAGCATCCTGTGGCTGGAGGGAACCCTGAGCCCATCTGGATCATCGACGACAACGACGGCCACGTCATCCAGATCTTCATCTCCGAGGACGTGGACAAGGAGGGGATCGTCAACATTCAGGAGGATGCTGCTGCTGGTGAGGACGTCCCTGCACGCCCCCCTGAGGAGGAAGAAGTGGAAGAGGAGGAAGATGATGTGGACACCGATGACAGCTCCGACTGGTCTGACAGCTCTTCTGACTGGATCAGCGAGGATTCCGGATACGACACCATGTCATCTTCTGAGGGTGAGGAGGGCGACGGTGGAGAGGCTGATGAAGAGGATGAAGAGGACGATGGTGGAGAGGCTGATGAAGAGACGATTGGATGTCATGTGTGCTAGTTTACACATGATACACCTGTTTATTGATTTAATATCACTGATTTAATAAGTTAAAGACGAGTCACTCTTTTGTTCTTTCATTTCCTTTTTTATTTACAGGTGACTTTAGGAAACGCAGGTATGGAAATCTTTCTGAACATTATTCAAAGAATCTTGCAGGTGGTTTTATTAGTAGTAAACCTCACTTGATGCAATCATCTGCTCCCATGGTTTCTCATACCATTGCTATGCGGACGATACCCAGCTCTTCCTGTCATTCCCACCAGACGACACTACAGTCTCGTCGATTTGCCCTGTACAACATCAGGAAGATCAGACCCTACCTGTCAGAGCATGCAACACAACTGCTGGTACAGGCTCTCGTGATATCACGCATTGACTACTGCAGCTCCGTCCTGGCAGGCCTTTCTGCATGCACATTCAGACCTCTGCAGATGATCCAGAACAACAAAACCAGATGATCCAGAAGAAATGTCACTCCAGTGCTCATATCCCTCCACTGGCTCCCAGTCGCCGCTTGCAACAAATTTAAACCCTGTTGCTCGCTTACAAAACAGCAACAAAACCTGAACGCCCTCATCCAGGTCTACACTCCGTCCCGCCCACTACACTCTGCCAATGAAAGGCGCCTGGTACTCCCATCAGAACAAGGCCCTAAGTGTCTAACTAGGCTCTTCTCCTCTGTAGTCCCCCGGTGGTGGAACGAGCTACCAAACTCCATTCGGTCCGCAGAATCCCTTTCACACACCTCTGACCTCAATGATATTTATGCTATTGATGATGATGACATCAACGATGTAGTTTATGCTGACTAGGATTTTCATGATGATGATGATGATGACTATACTGATCTTGTTGATGTCGCTGATGACGATTATTATTATTTATAATAAATAAATAAACGCCCTATACACCGCCTGTTGGCTCCTGTGTCCGATCGCACTTGAAGCTGTTTGTTGGCTCTTACTGACTTCATGCCCTCCTGTCTTGATCGTTGCTTGTGTTGTATTAACTCTCAGATGTACGTTGCTTTGGACATAAGCGTCTGCTAAATGAAATATTAACATTGTAACATTGTAATTCAGTGACTCTTTCTGTGACTAACTCTGTTGTACGTTTTTACTCAGGTGCAGCCAGCTGTAACTGGCAGCTAGATGACAACTGGCAGAGGTATGAGCATACCTCGCCAGTTACAGAGAAGACGACCAGGAAGACGAGGAGGAAGACCGAAACCCAACGTTCCCGTTGTCCATCCAGGGTTCCCATGACGACAAAGAAAAAACTCACTGCAGACCAGAACAAGATGGAGAGCATGTGGTGTTTGAGTCAACAAAGTAAGCGAGCCTTTAATAAGACTACATAGGTTCTCAGCATCTGCTCGCCTCCATGTGCACAAATGAAGATGCTCCACAAAGAGACAGTTCAGACTGAAACTTAACGAAGTGGAAAAAGTTCAAATAAGCATTTCAAGTCTCTGCTGCTGTGCAAACATCACCTCATTATGTCGGTGTTTATGATTTTTTTTACAGCTTTTTTAAAGCTTGAAATCAATAGCATGTTGGTATGCGGTTTCGGACACAGCCTGTGATTGAATGCATCACAAAATGTATGCCTGCCACTTCTGCCTTGACCACTCCCACCAAGGCTATATCGCTCCTCCTGGTAGGCCTCACTCTCCCTCTTCTCCCTCTAAACCACTCCAGGCAAACAAAGACACAAGATACGAGAGTTCAACCTTTGTTTTAAAGAATCATACCAGAGTGTGGATGCATTCATGATGTAAGTTTAATGATAACCTCATTTATAATTAGTATTATTATGCTTTTGAGAACTTTTTGATTTGTAATATTTCCATTTAACCTTTTGTTTAGATTCAGTCATCCACACCTACATTCAAGTAAATGTAAATCTTTCAACTGCCATCAAATAAGTCTTGTGGCAAACACATCTGATGTTCAATGCACCAGCACCACCTCATAAATATAGTTTTTTCAACAAGATATATTGTTGCTCCTTGTTAGAGCTTTTGTCTCTTTTAATCAAAGGTTAACATGTCAGGACATTTTTTATTATTGCTCAACCTAAGTACTCAATAATTGTTTTTATTGAGGCCTGAAAATCTACTAATTCATATTTCTCACTTTAACTGAAACAAAATAAAGACATAAGTCTTCATAAGGTCCAAACTCATTTCAACAAAAATCATAAACATGGCCTGAAGGCATCAAAGCCTGAAGTTCTGCAGGGTGTGTAAACTCTTATTGTATTACAATTTTAATATATTAGGTGGACTGAATATGTGTGTGTTTATATAAGTGCCCCTGGAAATAGACTTCACACCACACAACTCAGCTTTCTGAGTCTACTTCCAGTCGGTGAGTTATGTTTAAACTGACCCTGACAACTACCGCAGAAATTCACACCTTTTCTGTTTAAAAAATGATTAAAATGTGATGATAAAAATCAAACCACATGTGGAAATGTATGTTAAGTTAAAAATAATGAGCTCCTCACAAATATATCATGCCACACATCCTGTTATAAATCTATGGAGAAGAAATTCAACACAGTCTCAGAGACGGATGGAAAATATTATAAAACCTTTTGACAACATTTTAAATTGAGCTTTAATTGAGGAAACAAGATGCAGATAAAAGTAAATTAAACCCTGGACACAGAAAGTCAAATGCAAGCATAACTTTTAAACAGTTATGTTTATGTAAGATTTATAATCAAAAGTTCTATAATGAAATGTTTTATTTGAAACTTTATAATTTAAAGAGATTAAAGAGATTTTGAATCTGTTATAATTGCATCACAAAGACCCAACAAATATCTTAAATCCTATCCCTCAATGTAGATTTGCTCCCAACAAACTAACAGCATTGATTACAGAGGATGATGTGTCAATATCCATGCTCAAATTTGGATTTCTGCATAAATCACAGTCGGCTACATCATAGAATATACTAATGGATCAAACTCAAGATGTTTAGGGGTCTCGCTCTGTGTGTGCATTAAAAAAGTTGTATTTATGTGTTTCATCTTCATCTATCTCCTCTTTGTTCTCTGAAGGCATGGCGCCCTCTTGTGGTCAGAACAGTCAGAGCATGATGGCATTAAACACACTCGTGAAGTGAGAGGAATTCACAACTTTATAGAAAAAAACAGTTTGTTAATTTTAAACGGCATGGAAAGAGTCGCAACAACAGAGAAGGCATGAACCCCACATTTCCCATAATGCAACATTCCCTTGGACCACCATGGGATCTAATTTATGAGAAACACATGATGTTGATGATGGTGAGAGACATATAATGTTTTGATAACTATTGAATATACAGAGTATATATACAGAGACAGTTTTACAAGACAAGATAGTTTCAGTTTGGGTTAGGGTTAGGGCATTACAGAATTCATAGGTTTTTACAGAGTCAGATAAAGAAGAAATACATCATTTCATATGACTGTCATATCTGAAAAGTTTGGTTAAATTGTCAAAATGCATAATGTAAGCAAATTGTGAATTGCGAACTGCGAACAGAAATTTCTTTCATAAATCGAAATAATATAATGCTGCCTAATTTGCAGCTAGAAAAAAAATCCTGCTGAATAATGCACCCACCCCTTAATAAACAACGGTAAAGACACTTAACTGTTATAGCAATCAAATAGGGTTATCAACAAATTAAACCGGGAACATCATATTTACTTTACTTTTCCACAGATAAACAACTAATTTAAGACTTAATACAAATAAAAAAACACAAAAACACCTTTACAGCTTGATGAACCTGCGTGAAGTCACCGAAAGTGGCGTCTTATTTACCGGATGTTGTAGAACTGATAGCGAATGAAGTTTGAGAACTTGAAGGCATTTGACATCTATAGAAAAATACAAAACATTTAAGGTGACACACTATTTAAGTATTTTAATACATTGTTTATCCATCCATTTTTTAAAAATTATTATTTTCGTCGTCATTTACATACCTCAAACGCGATGTTTTCAAAGGAGATTTATTTTGAAAGAATAATAACCGGAAATACATATTTTCTTTGTGTTAAGTCTGATAAGTGCTAATTTGCCCGCACGGAGGAAGTGTTCTTGGCAGCGCAGCTAACCAGTACTAGTCACGAATGTGTTATGGCTCTTAGTAGGAGAGAAATAAACACCACAAATTACTAAATTTAAGTGCTGCCTTTAATTTAGACAGATAGGAAATTGAGTGCAATACGAGTAAGCTAACAAGCTAGCAGATGTAACGGTACTCTTGGTCTACTGATGTTAAATAGTCCGCAGCTGGGTGAGTTTGCTTGTCTCAATGGCACAGTTAGCTAACAAGCTAACGATGACCAGCGGGTCACTTGAAGTCTTCCTGGAGACAGACTGTGAGAGGAATAAATGAAGAGGCATGGGAAGTAACAGGGATGTAATTTCGGCTTCTTTGGGTTATTTACAACAGAATACCCATAGTGAAGGATTAGCTAGTTTTCTACAACAAATGGCGACATTTGCACTGATCAGCTGCCTCACAATCGGGCATCGGTGATGCTGTCGATCGATGGACAAATGCCCCGGTCGTCGGAATTGGGACAGAGTACCCAAACGACAATATAAACGATGAAAAACTGCGAGTATCAACAAATCGACCCGCAGGCACTTCCGACACCAACCCCGACCCCTCCACCTCATCTTCATGGAAACGAAAGAGAAAAGGGAGAGGAACCGAAGAGATCGAGGAGGAAGTGGGAAGTTTTCCCTGGAAAGAATCGCTTCTTCTGCGATGGACGGATCATAGTGGCCCGGCAGAGTGGGGTCCTACCCCTCACTCTGGGCCTTATTCTTGTCACATGTGGATTATTCTTTGTATTTGAGTGAGTTCGTGTTTCATAATGGGTCCTCCGTCATATCACCTGCGAGTTCAGACGATGTCCTGTTGACTATAGTATGACTTAAAGGACAACATTCAGTACATCTTAGCTTCCGCAGCAGCACGGCAATATCAGGCAAACCAGCTCTATACATTGACATTTCCTTGAATGAATTTGTTTGGTTTATTTGATCTAAGCCGAACTGTAAAGAGGGACCTAATGATTGATAATGGGTCCTTATGCGTGTTTTCTAAAGCCATTTCCTCACTAATACACATATAAATTAAAAGGTTAGATTTCATAACGTAGTCTTGCAAGGTTTTACAAAAACATAACACGTCAGAGCTCTTTGTCCCATCATTTGACCTAACAGTGTGAGTATCTGGTCTTTCTATGATAGAAAGAGGTCCAAAAATCAGCTCTATAAATTGACAAATTCTTGAATGGTCTTATGTTTGGTGTATTAGATCTATACCAAAATGTGAAGCAAGTCCTAATATATATAAATATATAGATATAAAGACATATAAAGCAGTTCCTTGACTTCTACTTTAATTTATAAATGTCAGATTTCATAATGCAGTTTTACAAAAATGTAGGTGTTACAGATCTATTGGTCCTATTCTTTGACCATAGAATTTATTAGTAACTGGTTGGTTGTACATTAAATTAAAGTTAAGATACAGTGCCTATCATATCTAAAGGACACAATTCCACTACATATAAGCTTTCACAGCAGTACAGGGGAAAGCAGCTCTAATTGATGTTAATTGACTACTGTTTGGTGTATGAGATCTATGCCAAACTCTAAAGCAGGTCCTAATTATTTATAAAAAAAAGCAGTTTCTTCTGGTTGAGTACTGGTTTTGGTTGTAAATTAAATGTAAAATATAGTATTAAACATAAAATATTCTCTCTTTGAGAGAGAACTGAAAAGTGTGCCTCATCTCCAGGGTCTTAGATGGTGATTAAAGGAGCTGAATGTTAATTAAAATAGATTCCCAAGTGGAGGAATAAAGTAGGCTCAGTTGTATGAGACAGGGCTCTCTTTTCCTGCCATTGAAATGATCAGCATGTCTTGATATTTCTTCCTCTGTCTGTCTGTCTGTCTGTCTGTCCCATATCACAGCTGCCCCTTCTTGGTCAAACACCTGACCAGCTGCATACCTTTTATTGGAGGAGGCCTCTTTGTGTTTGTGGTCATCACCCTGCTCCAGACCAGCTTCACTGACCCTGGCATCTTGCCCAGAGCGACACCAGATGAGGCGGCAGACATTGAAAAACAGATTGGTAAGTGCAAGCTCAGTCATCAGTGGGGTCAGGACTATGTGTTTGTCTCAAGTGGTTTTCACTTTGATATCCAGTATCATAAAGTCAGAGCTGTTCTTATATCATTTATTCTTGCCCTTACTGATACCTCAATTTGTGAAATGGTTGTACCAATTAGCAATCCAATACCAGTACGACAATCTCGGATCCCATCGGCTATAATTTGACGACGATGTAGCCTCTGGGGACAACAGTGAACATGTCGGGCGTGTAGCCAGCGGTTAGTGATAAACGACTTGAGTTCAAGACTAACTTTCCCGTGTACTGCATTGTTACAGAAAAATAAACCATTTTATTCTGATGTACTTCAATTAACGGGCCTTAGCTTTGCCGAAATTACAACATCATGATGTAGATTTGTAAAAAGTCAAAGTGAAGCTTTGTCAGGTCCGTCCTCGAGAGAAGAAGAAAACTACTTTGAAAATGCTCGTCTGTTAATTAAACAGAGATCGGATCGATCTTGAGGATTGAACGATGCATGCGAGGAAGTCAGGAAATCTGAACGCTGAGCAGGTTTCGTGACACTGTGTCAAGGGAATTTGTCTCAAGTTGAATTTTAGATCTAGAACAGATTGTTAGCTGAACTTGTTGCAGATGTCCCTTTATAGTCTGTTTATAGAGATTAATAAGAAGCTAAATCAGCGTCTGATGGGAGCTGGGATGTCATTACGGCGCATTACATGCATTACCTACTTTTGCTGTCCTCATGGACTGTTTTTCCTGCATACGCCACTGTCTGCTGATGCGTGATTACTCAATATACAATATATACGGACTACAAGCGTTGTACAAACGGAAACCAGAACACTTGCCATCCCTAAAATCTAAGTAAAAGATGAACAAATATGTCATTAAACCATTCCATAAAACATTATAATCTTTTTCAGTTTGACAGGTAATAACTGATCCATCTGTCTCTTGTGTCCTCCAAAGAGTGTTGTAGATTTACTGAATTTTAATGTGAAACTGCTTTATTCAGTGTTTTACTGTTTTTAAATGACGGTGTTTATTAACTTTTGAGAGGAGGAGAACTAAATTATGCTCCCGTTAAAAACCTCAGAAATTATGAAAACCGAAGGAATCCTTACCCAAACAGCGAGCGGAGAACTTAAACACAAGCTTGGCTAATTTAAGCGGAAGCTCATCTTGCAGGCCCTCTGAACATTTTGTGTTCGCCAAAGTTGTTGAGAAACATGATTTTGAAAGCTTGGCATGAAACAGCACCTGGAAGCAGGTCTACTCCATGTGCTGCTTGTTAGCACCCCCCAAGAAACATTTTTAACATGAAACTGCTCTACTTAGCGTAGCTTTGACTAGCATTAGATTCTGCACTGGCAACACACTGTTGTTATTTGCTATCATCTATTAATTAAGACATATTTTGATACCATCCTTTCCTCCCTGATACCGATTCCAACACCTGGACTTAAACTAATAATCTCTAATATTTAATTTAATGTAAATAAATGTCTGTTAAGTCACTATCTATTGCCGAATGAGCTAACATAATGGTGATTAAGCCTATGGCCCACTGATGAAAGCCTTTGCATTTACAGTATTACAGACTGGGTGTCTGGTGACATTCACAGAAAAAATCACAAGCGGCGCCCAGATAGTGTTTTACATCACCAAGCAGTGGTTGGGCTGCTTTTCCGGTCTCTGCAAGTGTTGCTGCGAGTAAACAGTAATCTACTATGGCTGAAAAAACAACGAAAAGATCGATGACTACAGATACAACTTCAAAAATAAGTGAATATCCAAAGAAAAAGAAACTTCTTCGACGCTCAGATAAAGGCAAGAGTTACAATCGTAGCCAACCATGGACGTCACACATGCAGCACTGTCTGGATATCTGGGAAGTGTGCTCCCGCCGTTTATCGCCATAGGTGCCGCCAAAGACATTGAAACTGAGATCTTCGAGATTACAACTTTAAATATTGGCAGATAACAAAACCTCCCAACTATATTGCAATACAAAATATACTTAACATCTGTATACAACTAACCTTGTATTGATGTGGTAATATTGCTATTATTGCTGTACTGTCTGGTCTGATCTGGACCTAAAAGCACGCTGGGCAAACTTTAGCAGCAGCTCAGCTTGCAGCCTTTTGGCATTGAATTTAGACTTCCATTGGTCCTAAACTCTCTGTGTAGCTTTTCTATTTCCTAGAAAGAAAATAATCCCTAAACTCAAACTGGACATCCTATTTGTGGCTGCTGGTTTTTTCAATTTCAACATATGGCAAAGTCTAATGGGGCAGTCATTGTGTTGCCAGTTGAGCTTAATGGAGATAAAACCGTTGACACATGAAAGGTTCTTAGTAGAGTCTGTGAAAAGACCCATTTGCCCTGACTCTGTGTAATGAATGTGAGTTGGCAGCCATTGAAGCAGTTTTTCTGGAAGGAATTTGTCCTGTTGACTTCTAAAGATTGGACTCGAGGATTTGTTATTCCTCTACCACAACCTGTCCCTGTTTCTCACTTCACAACAGTCCATCAGTTCTGCTCTCTGTCAGTTTAAGTCTTGCCAACAGTATCTTCCCTTTTCATCTGGCATGCTCACTGTGATGACCTCAGTGTCTAAAGTTGGCTTCATGTGCACCTTTACTCCTACTCATGACCAAAGTTTAGGTCCTGGTGATGTAAGTTCTTCATATTACCCAACTGTGCTGTTGTTGTGCCAGCTATTTTTAAAACAAAGGCTCTGACGTAAGCTCTGAAATATACCTACCGCCCTTAACTTAAGGAAATTCTTTCGACATATTTTTGACTCATAAATAAATTCACTGACGCGTTGTCAGCATTCAGATTTCCTGACCCCTCGAATGCATCAGAAATGATCATTCCAACCTCCGTTCAACGAACGATTTTAAAAGTATTTTTCTTCTCCTCATGGCGACAGACCTGACAAAGCGTCATTTTTAATTTTTACAAATCTGGATCATGATGTTGAAATTTCCGCAAAGCTAAGACCCGTTAATAACCAGTAAATCATAGGGAAAATGTTTTCTTTTTCTGTGAACAATGCAGCATGCAGAAATGGGAAGGTTCCCCAGTGGTCCCAGAGGCTACATCGTCGTCAGACTATGGCCACTGGGGTCTGAGATTGCCGCAGAGGTAACCTCCTTCCAAAAACAAACAAACAAGGTGTTTAAAAACGGGTAAAATCACTGAATAAAGTAGTTTAATGTTGAAATCAAGTGTCTCTTAGAGGCTCTTCTCGGGCTGAGACAGGACATCAGGAGCTGCTGCTAGCTTATTTGCAGGAGCTCAGCTTGCTTTTAGGGTTAGAATTTGTTCTCAAGGTTTTAAGCAGGAGCTAATTTATCAGTAGAGGTCCTCTTCTTTTCCAAAACGTAAAGACCCAGTGATTAAAACTGAAGAGAAGGCTGAATAAAGTTTCACATTAAGATTTAATACCTCTCTGATGGGACTTCAGGGCGGTGAGTTAAGCTGCCACTACCTTTACATCCATAGCTGGAAATGCTTTAATGTACATCTGACAGCCGGTTCTTATGTAACATGAAACATGAGTCTTTAAGGTAGAACATGAGACTTATGTTGACTGTTAAAAGGGTTTCGTTTGGTGCTGAACTGAATAAAAGGAGCCAAATCCAATTTGACTAACAAAAATCTGAGTTGGGAGCAGCCCTAATACTGTTTATATTCTGTGTACATTTAGAATGTAGTCAGGAATTGCAACACCGTATAACAGCAGCAGCAGATAGTTTGGCATTTTACAGCAGGAAAAGTTGTTGATTACAGTCAGAGGTAAATGATAACTTTAAAACCAGAACTAGTTAAGATAAGTCCAGATTGTGCATGTTGACTCACTGACTTACTGACTCATTTAATGGAACTAGGACATAGTTAACCTCTCATAGAAATGTGGAATCTGTAGGCAGGGACGTGGATTTCCGGGAACGGGGAGGAGTTCTACAGTCTGATGGCCACAGGTAGAAAAGACTTCCTGTGGCGCTCTGTTGTGCTCCTCGGTGCTCCTTAAATAAACTGTACTGCACTTCTTTAGGACCTTTCTAGTCTTCAGACCACTCAAAGCGCTTTTACACTTCATGATAGCATTCCCATTTCATACACAAATTCATACACTAATGTAGTGCCATGCATGGTCACTAATCGGCATTCATACGCATTCATTCACTGCAGGCTTTGCCTCCGGGAGCAATTTGGAGTTCATTATCTTGATGTTAATTTGTTCTTTATCAGGTTCTTAAGGCTTCACGACTGGCCTAGTAAAAGAACTAAGCGGAATTTTTTGAAGGCCAGTTTAGCACAGTTTGTAGAGTGCACGCCCAAGTTACAGAGGCTGCGGTCCAGACTGCAGCGGCCCCAGGTTTGAATCGGCCCTTTGCTGAGTGTCATCCATTGGATCAAAAAAAATGTGATTGTTCACCTCTCCATAGTGGACTAATCCACCTGCGGTTGATGCTCTTGTTGGACAGATTGAACTCTGACGAGGTGTTAATTCATAAAAAGCAATGAATGTGTTGAGGTGCTAATAGTTGTAGGTGTTGAGGTGCTATAGTTAAAGGCCAGACAGTTATCACATTACGAGTTATTGATCAGTGAACCTGATTGATTTTGTCCTGTTGTTTCTCTTTCCTGCCCTCTCCTCTGTAGACAACACTGGAAACAGCAGCTATCGGCCTCCACCGCGCACGAAGGAGGTCCTCATCAATCAACAGTTGGTGAAGCTCAAGTACTGCTTCACCTGCAAGATGTTCCGGCCTCCGCGCACCTCCCACTGTAGCCTGTGTGACAACTGTGTGGGTGAGCTGCAACACACACGACTCTCTGACATTTACCAGTAGTAAATAATAAATGGAGACCTCACAGGGCTACAGTGAGCATCATTGCACTCTGGTTCAGGCTTTACTCACTTGAAAGACATATCACTGTATTTACAAGTATTCCTAAAATCATATTTAAATTATCAATGCTTCCACTCATTGTGAAATCTTCTTTGTTGTGTTTCTCTTTTCAGAGCGGTTCGACCATCACTGCCCCTGGGTGGGGAACTGTGTGGGAAAACGCAACTACCGTTTCTTCTACACCTTCATCGTGTCGCTCTCCTTCCTGACGGCGTTCATCTTCGGCTGTGTGACAACACATCTCGCACTGAGTGAGTGTTTTTGCTCTGGTTCACATGAGGCTACCTAATATTAAAAAAACTGATATTGGTTTATCTTTTTTCCTGTGATACTTAAATTATGGTGTAAAAAAACTATTAACATTTAAAGAGGCACAGGCAGTGTGTTATTCATGTTCATATACATGTTTATTTATGCATATATTTAACATGTTCGAGATAAAGAAATCAATCAATCAGTCAATACACAATTAACCATCATAATTCTCATGATTTGGGGACAATTGTGTTTTATACATGTTATCGGCCAGTTTTTGTGTTGTTCGAATGTATGATTAATCTGCGAGGTGGAAGATAAATAGTCTTCCTACTCCAGCTGAGGATGCAGAACTCTCAAACTCAAGCAACAAACAGATTTATTTATGCTGGCATGATGTACAGATAGTTTGTGTAGAGCATTTCTGACATTAGTGCCAGGACCAGCCAAGTGACAGTTAACATATTGGTCCTAATATAAGACGACACCCCCCCAAAGTACATTTTTTTAAAAAATACTTTTTTAAGACCAAATTTATTATTATAAACAAAACAATTTTATTTTATCTTACAAATAAAATCATGTTTTCAATACCTTTTAAGATTAAATTGTAACATTTAAATTCAATAAATGACCTTTTAAAAATTTCAATAAATCATCAACCGATCGAAGTGATGTGTATTTGAAGAGCAGTCTGTAAACGGCTGAATGACAGCTCTTGTAACGGGAAGACCTTCCTTTCCGTTTTTCAGTAACACGCTCACACACTCTCCTGTCAATCTCCTGGAAGCGGTCCCTTTGAGGACCACAGTACGATTTCTCTGTTACCATCTGTTAGGTAAGACTGTAGGTGGCGTTACGGTGCCTTGTTGTGGTGTTTTCCTTGGCCGAGGAGGGCAGGTCCAGTCCTGGGGGACTCCCAGGAGCTTAATCGAGGTGCAGAGGTCCGGACTTAGCCCACTGAGAGAGCAGGAGGAAGGGGCACAAAGTGCGGTGCTATGGTGGCGTTACACTCTGTGACATCATTTATCTTAAAATTGACATCATTACTCTGCCTGAGTTGTTGATTAACTGGGCCTACTTTTAGGCCATTAGTGCCGAACGTTCACCGTGTCTCTCCATCCTTCTTCCCCCTGGCTCTGTGGTTGTGAGTGACAGCTGGCCTCAGTCATGAGGGGTACGCATACTTTACGGATAAGTAACACAGTCTACTGTTGTGAATGTATATTGGCCTTTAAAGGTACCACGAATACAAGACGACCCCACTTTTTTAGATGTATATCAAGGGGGAAAAAAACGTCTTATATTCTGACCAATACAGTACTTTTGAAAGCCAAAGGTCACGTCTCATACTGCTTATGACCCACACAACCCAATGCCGTTCATGTGCTGCAGGTGTTGCCACTAAAAGAGAGACCAGCACATTCACTCTGTTCACAAAGTGCTGCTTGATAAACATATGCACACAAAGCTGCCTTTCGTTACTGTATGTCTGTGCATACTCTGTATGTATCACTTGAAATTTGGCATCAGACCAACTACTTTGTACAATACTCATGGAAAATAAGAGTTAAAATTAAAAGTTAAAAGTTTCCTTTTTTGTCAACCAGAAAAAAAAGCTGTAGCATTTGGGTGTTGGAGTTAATTTGACTTTTAATAACCTCATGTCCTGCAATGTGACTATTGCACATGCACAGAATTGATAGAAAATCTTGTGCAACAATACATTCACAGATGTTTTGTGGTTAACAAACATGAGGATCTTCCTGATAATAACTGATAATAACACATCTGGCTCAAACAGAAAGTACCAGTAAGCATTATTGTTTGTTTTGTCGGGAATGGACTTCCGTACAGGAGATGTTTAGCTCATGAGAGGAGTTTAGATGTCTGACAAGAAAAATACAAATGCGTTTTTTAATTTGTTGTTTTGTGTCTGACATTCTCTACTTCTTCTTTGGGCCCTCACCTGAGTGTTTGGGAATCCCAGCACAACCACATGCTTTTTTTCGTTAATGGACACTTTGAGCCTTTGAGTTAAAATGTTTCCTCTCTTTCAGGGGCTCAAGGAGGAAGAGGCCTGGTGTTTGCTCTGCAAGAGAGTCCCGGCAGATATCCTTTAATCACAGATGTGTTGTAGATTTCTTGAGCAAGTTAGTATTTCTTTCTTTCTCCTCCAAACGCATATTTCTCTCCTTGACCTAACCTTTCACTGCAGTGGAGCTGGTGATCTGTTTCTTCTCAGTCTGGTCCATCTTGGGCCTCTCAGGCTTCCATACATACCTTGTTGCTTCCAACCTCACAACTAACGAAGACGTGAGTATTCATTTGAGTGGAATCTGCTACTTTACATTTACCGAGAGGCTGTTAAAAGTATTTTTTTGGTCAGTTGTGGTGCTATTCATTTTGCACTGTTAAATTCAAATATAAATTCAAGTAATGCACATAAAACAAAAACTGTGGAATGTTGCTCATCAATTGGTTTTATAACTTGTGTGTTCCAGATTAAAGGCTCCTGGTCAGGGAAAGGTGGAGAAGATGTCACCAACCCGTACAGTCATAAAAACATCTTTATCAACTGTTGTTCTGTGCTCTGTGCACCCATGCCACCCAGGTCAGTCCTGAATCTCACATACTGCATGAATTCTGAAGAAATCCATGCAATATTTTTTTATTGCCTCTGTTTGCAAGATCAGTGATGAAGCACCTCTGTCTGTCCGTCACATTCTTGTGAATGGGATATACCAGCAGTACATGGAGGGAATATTTAAAAAAATGTCCACTTGGACTCATGAGGAATCGATACAACTTAAAAGGTCAAGAGTTAAACTCATGAATTCAAACACTAATTATGACACAATTTGCAAGCTAAGGATCAAAAGTCACCTTTACAGTACAAAATAACGTCCTGGAAAAAACACTTTTCTTAATAACTCAGGAATGCAAGCAGGCACATTTGGCACATTATATTGACAGCATATCTCAGCAATTATTGAACAATTATGAATTTTTTATTAGATTTGGTTCTTTAAATGTTGTTTTACGTCCACAGGCCAGGCACAATTAGTGGACAATCTCCCCTTGCTGCTAGGCAGTAATTCAGTTATAACTATTTTGGTATTTTTGTAAATTATTATTTTGGTAAAACTATCTTTAAACATTTTGAACTTTTGTACACCAAAGAAGCCCCAAACCCTGCGGTGGACAGCTCTAAGTAAGCCTGTTCTCACTTGGCATAATGACTAAACATCATAACAAGCATCTCCAAATCTGGAGTGACCATTTGTGATAGGATCTTACTTCCCCACGATTTGCAAATGAACAGGCAGCCTCAATCACCTTTATTAGCTTATAAAAAAATATTTAAACTGATAAAAACTGTGAAACAGACTCGCAGCGGAGAGAGCAAGAGCATTTGCTCATTTAGATGAGTTAGAGCAGGTGAATGGATAGAAGCGTTGACATGATATAAAACTTTCAATGAAGTTTAATTTTATTCCACAGTTCTGTTCTGTAGTTTATGAGTGAAGTGTACGAACTCCACTGCAGACTGGAGTCTCTGTTTACAGTGAGACAGTGAAACAGATCCACATTAAATACGCCAATATCCTCTATAAAACGTATATATCGTGTGTCTCCCCTCACATCGAGGCACTGTACTGCATTCTGTACTTGTCTCTGTATTGGATCCTCCTTTGTTTGAAATCCACTGCCCCTTACTACATTAATAAAGTGTGCAGTATAATGCTCAAACACATGCTTGGTATTACATGGGAAATAATAAAAACAAAATCTGGACAAATGAGTCCCAGACCATTGACCTGTGTGACTGGATCTCAATTTAACCTCAATTCGTCTCGAGTATGTTAAGGCTTAACCTTGGTTCAATCATTTTCGTCTTCTTAACGAAATAATTTAAACTAAATTTAAGTTGCCAACAAGGGGCAACCACATTTAATTGGCCTCCTGGATGTACACTGCTTTTCTGTTGCATTTGTTTGCTGGGTTTGTGTGCGTTTGCCTCTGTAAGCCACCTAAAAATATGCTGTCTTTTGAAAAAAGCATGTTTTGTTTGTTTGCCGTTAGGATGTGCAATGAACATTTTTGTTCCCCTGTTTCTGTCTACTAAATTACAACTCATTACATGTATATTCTGTTGTTTTACATTCCTTTTTTAACAAACAATTTGAGTAACTTTTGCATTATGTTCAGTGTACATACAACACACATGAGGGCACATGAGATGTCGAGATCCAAAGTGGAACATGAACACCTAAAGACTACGATGTTTGTGTTTGTTTCAGCTTGATCAACAGACGAGGTTTCCTGCCCTCGGATGTATCTGCCCAGACGGCGAGCGTGGACATCGAGCTGCCCACTCCGGCCACTAAAAGCGAGATAAATGTGGTAGGAGGATCTTCAAAGCTGGCTTTTGGCTTGCAGGAATCCCCCTCTCCTGTGCCTGCTCCCCTCGACCCCCATCAAACCTGTTCCTCTGCCTGACTGAAACCTTGTTGCCTGCTGTAGCCTTGAATTCTGTCTGCTGCCTGTTGTGTATAGGTTAATCCCTACATACTACACTAAAGTCAGAGGTTCACATATCATTTAAACAGGTTGACTACTTCTAGTACTAGTACTAGTTTTCAGGCAAAATTAATTTCTAAAGTTTTAATTAGTTTTATTAGTTTTAATTAATGTAAACTTAAGTGTGCGTGTTAGCTAGCCTATGAACTCTTGCTAAACAGGGGCGTTCCCCACTAATGTAGACGCTAAAGCAAAGTGAAGCAGTAGCTCAAGTAGAGACCAGTTAAAAAGCCCTAAAACGGATTATAATGTCATTATAATAACATTATACAATAACAATATTATTCTCTCTTTTAAAAAAAGTACTTGTTTTAAGTGAAGCTTGGCATCAGGGCATGTTAAGTTTAGCTTAGCATAAAACACTACAGGAAAGCAATTAGTGTAGCTCTGGCAAAAGTAAAATAGTCCACCTACAGTACAAACACCTTTACAGCAGAGCAAAAAGTAAATAAGCCTTAAAGTTAAACTCTTGTTTTAAAGGAAAAAGCCGCTGTCAGTCAAAGCTGGTGTTCTCTGTAATCAATAGAAGCTATAATATTTGAAATTGGTGTCATAGCTGTGGAGAAAACTGTTCAAACAGCTCGTGGTTTCGCCCATTCTACATTCCTACAACACCCAGCGTGCATTGCGCCCCTCCCTCTGAAAGGAGGAGGAGACGCTGGAGTGAAATTCTACCGTTTCGCTGCAGGCAATGGCCCAGAGCGGTACAGAATCTGAAATACAACGAGAATATACCGGTGGATCGTCTAAAAAATCTTCAGCTCTGCAGTCTACATTTTAAACCTGACGATTTGAACGCAACATGACATCGGAGGCGGGCGTCCTAGATTGAGGAAGTGTAGTTTAGCAAGCTCCCTGGTCTACCAGATGACTTGTTTTACGTAGTCTGGCGGAGGTTTTCCAGGGCCCATTGGAGAAGTGGATAGCGTTCTCCACAGAGAGAAATTGCATTTTTTCCCCACCATAATAGCATTAGCTCCCCATAATAGCATGATAGCACTGAGGTTGAAAATTGGCGAGCTGGTTATTCTAAGTTATGATTGAAGCCAGTTGGCTGCAGACTTTTTCAGTTTGATGAGTTTAGGCACGTGCTCTGGGCAGTTCATGCGTCCTGAACAGCTTCGTTATGTTTACCTCTGGGTATTGAACAAATCAGGGTTACTAACATGTTTTTTTATATAAGCAACAGAGATAATTCACTCTTTATTTTCAGGTTATTACAATCCACACCTCAGTATTTTGTGCCTGTGCAGTATGTCAACTCAGGGTGTGTTATGAGGGAGAGAGAGAGCAGGAGTTGTTAACAAGTGCAGATTCTTTTTCCAGCTTGTCATCCTCCTGCTCACAGAGCGTCTCTCTTGTTGTTCTCTCTGACAGTAAGGCATTTAAGAGGAGAGTTGTATAGCAACTTTTGTTTACAAGCGGAATGAGGTGTCTATAAATAGTTTCAATCTGAGCCACTGAAGTCTTAAAAAGCAGTAGAGAAGCAGCTGTTTGGTAATTTACGAAAACAAACAGCTTTTTTTAGTTTGCACCAAAATAACAAGACAGCTTAAATAAGTTGTTTTTTATTTGTGTGCACAGACTAAACTGAGTACACTGACAGCCAGTCGAAGCTGTAGCTGAAGTGTATTTTTTTGTTGAATTGTATTTGGTGTAAAAATAGTGTTTGGAATTCAGCTGATCCACCGGGAAAGCAGTGAGGAAAACTCTTTCTGTTCCTAGTTTTTACTGTTCGTTGGTTCCCGTCCTCCTGTCTCGTGGTAACTCGTTTTTGTCAAAGTGCCAAAATATTTCAGACACAAGTTTTCTTATCTAATTTTCCCATCCTTTTTTTAGACATATTTATATTGTGTCAGTATGTGAAAAGAAAGAATTTAATAAAAACATGCATTTTTGTTCATATAATTCATCTGTGAGTTTGAATATGTACTCATTGTTCTTGTTTGTCCGGCTCCCCTACATGTTTGAGTATAATTGTGTTTTCCAAGGGGAGAAGGGCTCCCAACAACTGTCATAGTTTCTCACTGTGTGTCCGTTCACCCAGTCCTAACCTGCTGTCCTGTATGTGGTCTGTCTCTGTGCCTGTGTCCCGTCAACAACACTAGGAGGAGAAATGTCTGGACTTTGCTGTGTCCTGCGCGGGGTGATTAGTCTCTGTTAGAGCAGGAAAAGTGGAGCTTGAGCTTGGTAAGCCCGTTTAGAGAAAGGGAAAGAGAGTGCAGAGTCCCACCGCTGCGTCTGCATGTCCTCTTGGCTGGCTGCTGCACTGCTTTATTCATACACTGTCATGTTGAATACATTGCAGAATGCATAATTTAACACAAAACAGGATGTACTGTAGGCAAAATTAATTTACAGTGTAAACATATGTAGTTATGGCTTAAACAATGCCATTTAACCATGTCTGTTGTATCTTTAAAATGTACCTTTTCTTATGCCGTAGATTTGCCAGTATTCTCTTTTCTCCAAACGTTGTTCTTATCCAGGTAACATGTTCAACTGCATTTAGGACACAAAGGAGAGGAAAGGTTTTAGCGTATTTTTAAAAAAAGATTCTTAAAGGTGTGTTAGATGCATTACCATACACTGTAAAGAAGAAGTGGATGTTGCCACTGTTTTGTCACTCATTGTACGGCTTTAAAGCCCATTTTGGCCATTGCCATCTTGTTTTTTTGCTGCCAGAAGTGACCATATTTGGATGATAAGAATGAGCATTGCTATGCCTCTAGCCTGAATGAAAGGTCATGACTGGAAGATACTTGTTAGTCTCAGGTAGCCATGACATAAAGCATATCCTAACTCTAGTTGGTACCATCATGTATACAATGAACACCATGCTGCACTCGTGAAGGCTTCAAACTAGTGATTGAGACCATAAACAAATTATGAATGGCACAATAAATCAAGTTGAAGGCTCATTTTTTGATAGATTTCTATATGAAATGACTTCTGTGTTAACTAGTGGTGTTGCACCCTGCTAGCCATCAGAAGGAATGCAGATTAAAGGCACTAATTGTGACTTACTTTAATTTTTAACAGTTTATGTGAGTTGTACTTGAAAGGTTATTTTTCTAGTGGACATGGCAATGACTTAAAAAAGCTAAGCATCACAGGAAGCTTGTCTCTGAGTATATTATACAGTCATTATAGCAATTTAATCACTCATCTAATTAAAGACAATGAACAGTGTGCAATAAACCAGCACTTGATGTTACCTGGTGGATACATTATTTAAATTCTTAGGGAGAGCAGCTCCATGTAGGGAAACACAAATGTGACAGCGTTGTTGAAACGTGTTCCTGTCTTTGGGGTCCTGCTGGAAGCAAGGCTGGATAACCTGAAATCAGAGCATCATTGCCTTTTTACAAAGTGAATAATGAACGGATGGTTTTTGAACCTTTATTAACGAGCTCGAGGCTTAATCCTCTTTAAATGCATCCATTATTCAAACTTTGCGTTTTATAGCTTCAAGGCTGAGCACATTTCACATTTAAATCACAAGAAAAGCAATGTTTAAAGCTGTACTGATACATATTTATGTTATATTAGTATTTATATAAATTATTGAAAATGTGTGATATGCTGGGGTCGCTCAAAGTGCCCCTACTCTGCACAGGGTGCATCATTGTTTTGGGGCCTAAAAGCTTTTCTGTTGTGCTTCACTGTCAGGCAGTGCCATCAACTTTCTTTCCAGCAGGCAGCTGTTCTTTGTCAAAAAAAAAAATCTGTGATAAACCGGGTGTAAGGTATCTGTCCAGCACCAAACAGCAGTTAGACAAGCCAGTTAATCTAGTCGAGCATTGGTGGACAAACAGGTGGACAGACACAAGAAATGAACACTCAGTTCTTTTAGAACAGGGCTTCAACATCCCTGTTGTCCACTGCATAAATCTGGGACTTTATTAGTAGTATATTGCACTGCATTGTATTGCACTTCTACTGTCATATTCTTTTTTTATTGTTTTTGTTTTATTTCTTTATTTCTTTTATATCTGCTAACAATACCCTTGTGCATTATAAGCACGTGTAGTTGAGAGGTGCTATGCAAATACCTTTGTCTCGTCGTAACTCCAGTTATCCCTTTGCATCTACTTTAGTATGCACTCATGGGAGAGCCATAAGGATGAAGGATGAATAAACCAGTAAAAAATAAGAAATGTCGAGAAATAAAACAGTAAAAGCCAGTTGAATTACATCTTGGCCCCTTAAGGAACAGAAAATGCAACAGGGAAAAATAAAGGCATAACATAATAATAATAATAATAATAATTTTTTAAATGTAAAAAAAAACTAATTGATTTGGGTAAAACTTATATTTTTACTTTTAAAAATATATAAGTAAATGCAGAAATGAGTGATAAAAAAATGTGGTTTTAAATATAAATGCGTTTAATTCTTTAATATTTTGTTATTTGTCGATATTTCGAAATGTATTTAATCTTTTGTTTATTCCTATCTGTATTTCCACATTAGAGTCTTTATTCTTCATATTTGTACTTTTTAATGGCACTCTTTAGACCCTTGTTAATAGAAAGCTTTTGACATAGAATGGCGGCGTAATGTTTGATAGACTTTGACATTATGGCAAGCTCTAACAACAAACAGTTGAATTGCATGATTGGATTCAGTGTTCCAGTGTTTTTATCGAGCATGACACATACTAGTAACTACAGTAAGTGTTAAAATATGTTTGCATCTTTAACTTTGACCATAAACCTTTAAATCTGTCACTTGCAAGCCACCAAACTTTATGAATCTCTGAGACTGACCTGCAGGTTGAGTCTTCAAACTATTTTTTAGTAAATTTCTGTCTAATAGCCAGATGAAGCTCTCAGGTGGTCCATGATTCATACACTTATTAAATACAGTATTTTCCCCTTTGCTACTTTGCCTCCACATGCAGATCTATGGCATGAACCATTTGAAATCCCTCGCTTCAGTTCCATCATGCAGCCTGCTTGCACTCCCAGCTTGCTCTGGATTCATCCTGCACAGCTGTGTTGCCTTCACTGACGTGATTTAACACCCTGCTGTCGCCCTTTTTAAACTCACTGGCTCGTCTAATCAGATCTTGTCTCTTTCTTTCTTCCCCTCCTCTTTCTCGTGCCTCCTCAGTGCACACAGGGAACTAAAGGTCTGCTGGAGTCGGCCACACGCTCTCCGCTCATCTCCACCACATGTCCTCAGGGGAAACCTCAGACAGCTCATACCTGCCCTGACATCAGCCCCTCGGTGAACTCTGAACCATCACCTGAGGTCACCACCAGTTGCGGGGCTCGTCATACAGCTAGCTCCCAAGGTGATATCTCTCCGTCACGTCACACCAAGACCCGGTCAAAGAAAAGCAAACGAGCGGCTTTGCATATTCCCAACCCTGCCTTTGATGACCCTGTTCCCCCTACCTCTCCAGACGTTGGCCCCAGCTCCAAAGCCAGGGGTCATAAAGGGGCCACTTTTTCCCCTTTGCACTGACTGACCGGAATGACGGCTTTCTCAAGTGAAAACACACTTTGTTTGAAGCTTGCATGCTGTAACACAGTCATGGTACAAGTTGTATGAATTCAAAATTTCTTTAGTATTCGTTAGTTCTGAAAGTCCCGGGTCTTATTATTGTGTGTGAGGATGACAATCACAAAGATAGGTAACTGTGTGGTCGCTGTGCAAGTGGCAAGACCGGAGCAGATTGGACGACTCTTATTTTGGCGGTAAAGGATGCAGCTTTGAAAGCACAGGAAAAGATTACATTTGTGAAATAAAGGAACTGGTGTACTGATAGATCCAGATGTCTTTCCAATGATAACAGGAAGTCTAGCAGCATGCTTCTGTAAGGATAAAAGTTGCTCTTAAAGGGAAAGTCCATCCCAAATAAATTATATAGAATTCACATGTGTTATTTCTATATCATTGAGCAGCTCAGTTTATAGCGTGAACGTGAGCCAGTTTCTCCCTGAGCTGAACAGCAGAGGGACAGTTTGTCCTGATGATGTCATCTTGAGACAGATGGGCAGTGAATAGTGGAACAAGTGATGGGACTGACGCCATCCATGGAGTTTCTTCCAGGATATAAAGGACATTTTTCCATTTATACCTGAGAGCTCAACGTTCATATCAGAGTCCTTTGGTTGTACAGAAGGGCGACAAGCTAAAGGAAAAAGCGTTCTGGTTTCATATTGTGTTTGAAGTAGAATTATTTTATCACGTTTCAGAAGGTTTTGGTTGTGTGCACGATAAAATGTTTGGAACCACAGCAGCAGTTAGCAATCCTGAAACCCATTGGCTGTAGCCCCCGTGACGGGCGCTGCCATCTTGCGATGGCGACATCATTTGAAGCCAGAGTTGCACAGTAAAGATCGGCGTAGCCTCTTCTGCTAACCAAAACAGACACTAAACTTACTGAAAGAAACGGCAAAGATCACGCACATCAGCATATTTAACACCAGAACAGCTTCTTGTGTTGGTCTGAAGCAAACATTCACAAATATGGAAACTTTAATAACTGTAGTGATTGTTTTAGTTTTGTTTCCTCTCCCCGCTCCTCCTCTAAGTTTTTAATACGGGACGATCCAATGAGAGGGACGGCGTGGGTCAGAGACAGGTGATCCATAGTGTGACCCTAGCAGTTTATCCCAATTTATAATGTGATCCAGCAGTGAGCAGTTTATAATCATGCAGCGCAGTGAGGACACCGGTCAGTGTGTGTTTCTCAGGCTCTGCCCCTGACTTAATGGGGCTGCGATCGGTCCCGCATTTCCGTGAAAACCCTTTATAAAGCATAAAATACGTCTTCACACTCTGTGATTGATAAACTACGCGTGGATCACCTCCAAGTTATCATGCCGTGCGGGAGTAGACAGACGTCAGGAGAGGAGCAGATATGACGCGGACCTGTGTGTGTTTTGATGCTCATACCTGAATCAATAGATTGAGATTGAGATTGAGATTGAGTAAACTGAAGGGGCGGGACAACGTTACTGTGGCTCCAATC
Organism: Semicossyphus pulcher; assembly: GCF_022749685.1. Lineage (NCBI taxonomy): Eukaryota > Metazoa > Chordata > Actinopteri > Labriformes > Labridae > Semicossyphus > Semicossyphus pulcher. Next base: position 28,189,651 of record NW_027211726.1, read on the forward strand.
CACCAATCTCTACGCAGTCTCTGGCTCCAGATGATGTCACCCATGCAAGATGGCAGCGCCCGCCTCGGGGGGTATATGAGAGGGGGTGGAGATTGTTGTCCATCTTTTTATGCAGTCTGTGGTTTAAAATCCTACATTTTTTAATTAACACATGTGGATTCTGTTTTCTGGATTTTCCCTTTAAATTTGCACAAAACTTGCACAAACAATACAGTGAGATATAAGTGTATCAGTTGTATTGGTGTTGTTCAGATGTCTGTATTATATAGATGGCAGGGAATGCATCTGCATGATAGTGACTAAAGATGTACCTTTTTGCATTTATATCCTTTTGAACATCACTTTATACACCTGAGAGATCCTTTTTGTAGGAGAGTTGTAACTTGGATTCCTGAATATGTTGTGAACCTGAATGAAGCAGTATTGTTCATTGCCTGTACTGCATCACTTCCTGATGTGTTATCGTTACTGTCACACAAGATACCTGACAAATGTCCACTTCCTGCTCCTCACAGTTGGTCAGCAGCAATACCCGATCTTCCCTCCGTAAAACCATTTTGATTTGTGAGCTTCAACAGATCTTCTGTCTTCTATGTAAAGGTGACCGTGTCGGTTTGTTCTCAGGTGGTAAAGCTGCAGAGGTTTGGTATTCAATATGCAAGTTTTATGTGACATGTATCATGTTATCCACATTGTAACCTGATGGCAATAGCTGCACAAAAATGCAGACAGTCCTCTCCATGCACTAAAACTTAGGCACACACACACTCACACACTGTTTGTCAGTAGTTCACTTTAGGAGCATCATTACTTCATGTGCAATATTTTCTGTGTCAAAAGTCGTCCCAACACCTTCTGGATGCGGGTGAGAGTGAATGCAGGCAATGCATTTCTGAGGAGACAATTACTGTACTGTATTTATATGAATTGTAAGGTTATTTAAGCCACTGCTGCTGTCAAAATAAAGGAAAAGGAAAATAAAGTTCAGTGAACTAACGGGGCCAGTGTGTCTGTATGGTACTGAAATTCTGCTTGTGACCACTAGATGTCAGTAGTGAACTGTAAACATACAGCTGCAGTCAGAAAACCCATTCACACTCAACTAGTGCTTGAAATACTCTGTACATGTGGAGCTGCAGGCACTTTAAGCACTGTCCTCTCTGAGTTCAACCTCCAATTTCTTTCCTTCTCTTTGTCTTCCTCCTTTGTAATTACTTCATGCTGCACAAGATAATTCAGAGTCTCTTTCCCAGGATTGTATAAATGAGAATTAAAATAAAAACACCGATTCTTTTTTTACTTTCTGTCTCTCAGGGTTTATTCAGACTCCATATTTTGAAATCCAATGAAACAATGGCTGAAAGCAAAGCTGTACTCAGGGAGCAGACAGGTGTTTTTAAATAGAGCTCAGTGGCAGTCTTGAGGCTCGAGCCGAGGACACGTGACTTTTGGTTTCTGGTCTGAATTCCACAGCTGACTGTGAAACTGTAGATGAAGGAAGTCGATGAATAGCCCTTCGTCAGCAGCTTTCATTGATCAACATGACCGGGCTGTAGTTGTGTGGTGCTTCTATTGTAAAAATAGTATTTAGAAAAACAGTAGTATTTAGAAAAACAGCTTGGGGGGGGTCCCAGTTTAACTCATTAGGTAAAGCTGGCATCCCATCTAAAATGGCAGAGTCCTCTCTGCATCGGCCCCCCGTTCGACTCTGGGCCAGGGCCCTTTTGTGCACTAACTTCCCCATATTTCTGTCTATCTTCACTGTCCTATCAGATAAAGAAAAAAAGACAAAAAAACCCCAACAACCTTAAAATAAAAATTGCAGCTGGCCTCTGAGCTGTGTGGCTTTTCTTTGATTTACTGTGTGGTCTTCCTGGCAACATACAGAAACCTGAATAAAAGATAAACATGAAATAAACAACAATCAATATCTTGCCCCACCTAGGAGGACAAACGGATACTCAAACTCTTATTCCTTCCGCTATAAGGCTGCTAAACAGCAGAAATTGACGTTTTGAATGTTCCCGTAAACTTGTGTTTTAACCTGTTCTTCTGATCTGTGCGACCTGAGTGTCTGCAGCCATGCTCTGGTTCACAGTCCTTTGACCTGTTGTCGTTGACATGTTTATTTATGAATACTGCTGTGACTGTGTGTTGTTTTTTTGTTTTTTTTATGTGACTCGATAGGCCGTGAAACTGAATTGCCCACTGGGATAAAGTTGTCTCAAACTGAAACTAAAGTCGTGACAACAGAACCACTTCAGGGCTCAGGGAAAAACTCAATCCAGAAACATATCCAAGGGAGACAACAAAACAATTCTTAGTTTGATACATGCCACATATTAAACATCAATATTAAGTATACAAGCCTATTGGGAAAAAGGTTGTCAGGGGCTTTGATGAGCTCATCAGACTGCACAAAAAGACGACTAAAGGAGGATGTATTTTATGAATTTGTTCATGTGTATGAACAGTTCTTGCCAACATCAAAAGCCAAAAAAGCTTTTTAGCTTCTGTTTTTCCGTTTGTCTGCTGCCTACTGCCCTTTCACATTAGTGTAAGCGGCTCATAGACCTCAGATCAGAATGACATAATGCTCTTCAAAATACGCTTTTTTCGGCTCTGAGGATAGTTTAGAAAATATAAAACCCTGTCTATAATAACGTTCATGGTGTCCCTCAGTAAAAAAGTTATGTTCATATGAAATGTCTTTAAATCAGCATTACAAGGTGGGGGTACGTAATGTGTTTGATTTACTCATCATTACCTCGTGGTGGACACAAGAATCCTTCAGAAAGTCTGGTGATGTAGTTAACAGAGCGATGAGGTCAGCTTTGGGTGGTGATCAGGGTGGATGGATGGGTCACAAACAAAACTTTCACCCAGGAGACCAAAGTTAAAAATGTACTTTTGTTACCTTAGTAACGTTAACTCACATACGTACATAGATTAGGCTAGAATTGCTAGTTTTAATCTAATCCTGTTTTTATAAACCTAACAAAGCTTCAACCTTTGCTGGTTAAACCCCAGCGGCCTCAGTCTACATGTCAAAGTGTGTTTCAGTAAGACTCTGAACCTCCCGGTGGTACAGCCATCGTTGTGTGAATGTGATGACTGATTGACAGTTGGGCACTTATAGCAGCCTCGGCCATCATTGTGTGAATGGGTGACCGTGACATGTTGTGTAAAAGGGCTTTGAGTGGTCGCAAGGCTAGAAAAGTGCTATATAAGTACAGTTCTTTTACAGTCCATGTGCACTTTCCATTGGCATCATTTTTTGATGCTGACACAGAATGTAACTCATTTCGAACCCCCACCACTTTATGTTGAGAGGCTGTGGTCATTGCAGGTGTTTCTGTGAGATCAGGTTTCAACACAACATGGACAAAACTAGCCAGCTGTGCTAAGTGGCTCTTAAAAGTTAAAAATCTTAACACCAAACCATCTGATTTAGCGTAATGTGGGAAAACATTTTGACACCGCTGATGGGAATTTTGTGGATAAAAGTAAGGCTAAGTGAACTTTGTTAAGTCCCTCGAAAACCCAAATATAATCCCAATCCAGGGGCTGCAGCCTTCGAAGGAGGCAGTCCATGGAGGATGAGTCATTCGTAGCCTGCGTAGACCGTTAAAGCCTAACTGAGATGAGACGGTATGGTCTCAAGGGTATTTCCTGTTTGCGTCACCAAACGCCGCTCCTGTCGCCTAGCAACAGCTAGTCGCTAACTCGCTAGCATAACAAACGTCAAGTAACTTAACCTATTATTTAAAGATAATTTGTTTCAAGGGCCCTTTGGTTTTTTTAAACATGTGTAATGCAGCTATTTGATTGCGTTGAAACCAAAAACTGATATTTAAGATGTATTCCTCGGCCACGTAAGAGTCCACCACCTTGTTTGAATTTGCACGCAATGAATTTTGGGATAGGACGCATTTGTCGGCCGCATCTGAAGGAGCCTTTGAAATGGGACAGCATTCAACGCGCCGCTGCGACGCAATCAGCCTTGGGACACAGCTAATGTAAATTAGGTGTTTATGTACTAATAGTAAGCGACTAAAAAGTATTAGATATAAGTTTCAATCAAAAACCTTGATAATGTCATCTCAGTTTCTGTAAACCTAATCACAGGAAAGAGTCGCACAGTAGCTATTTGGCTACCTACACTACACAGCATTAGTATTGAGGGCGGCAGGTGTCGAGTGTCTCTGTGGTTTTTCTATTCTTGGCTTCAGGAGTTTAGTTGAGGCTGTTTCATCAGCATTGCATTAATAGCTTTCAGAACAAACAGGGGAATCTCAGTTTCTGTTGCATGTGTGTGCAAATTGCTCACTATGATATGGATAGAAGAGCATTTCGTAACCACCACTATAGATTAAATTTCAAAGTATATTCAGAGCCAGCAACATGAAAGCTTTTTCATGTCAGTCAGCACGACGGCATTACGAGGTGGTGGCAGGAATTATGTGATCTGCAACCTTCAGGTGTTTCCAATGGAGAGGTCTTTCTCTTTCACCAGGTAGAGCGCTGTTCATGGCCAACGTGAAACCAGAAGACAAAGTTCATGTATTATTATTTTAGTGCAAACAGTGATCTTAGACTTTCTTGTACTACATCACCTGCATTTCTTAAGGCTGTTGTCTTGCAGGCACAACATTAGCTTCCAATTAAAACACATTTGTTACATAGATACATGAAAAGAAAGGGGAATTCCTGTCCATGTATAGATTTCTACGTAGTAAAATTTGGAGCATTTGCAGAAAAGTTCAGGCTTGTGCATTATTTTAATGTGTGACCTTTTAACAGTACAATTAGTGTCCCAGAATAAAAGAGTTAACCAGTTAAAGTTCCATGACTTGGGGACACTGTCATAATGTCTGTGTCGTGTGCTATGTGAACACAAATGTCAAAGTATTCTTGTGTCACTATCAGGTGACGATCCAAAAGCGCAGGGGGTTTCGAATCTATGACACACCCTGTAATTACCCGAGCTAGGCCTACAGTATGCTGTTAGTGTGTGTGTCACATATTGTTAAATTGCTTCAAAGATCATGTCATGCTCATATTTGTCGTTGCACCAGCCCTAATGAGGAATGGCGAGACTGAATTACCCAGCTATGCTTCAGGTTGCATGACAGGCTTGCTGTTAAAAAAAAAAACGTGTGCTATTCATATCGTGAGAAGAAAACTTTTCTGCTTCAGTGGTAAACACACTTTGTCACCATCACTGTCATCACAAGTACTGCTGCTATCATCATTATGCTAGAAATAACACAACTGTCTGAAGCAGCAGGTTGCTCTTAAGCCTGACTGGTGATGAGTCTGTGGAGAATGAATATACTGTATGCTGTTTCTTAGCATAGCGCTGCTTTACACTTAGATTCTTCTTTAAAAGCCTCTTTTATATCACAAAACTTGTATCACCTGTGCTTTCTATTTTTGTTTTACAAACCACAGCTTCTTCTGTCGACCACTTCTCTCTTCCTTGTGTTGCTTGTGTCATGTGTAAGAATATGTTTTAGGCCACAGGTCTAAAACTGCCCTTATCAATGATTTCTTGTAAATAATAGATTAATGCCTGTGTAATGTGTAAGGTGTCAACTATTGTAACAAACCCACTGTATGCCTCCTGCCCAGCACCAAATAACAGAACTACACAGCTGATGATGATAGTAGAACATTTAGGCTCATGGGTTACACCAGCAAAGATTAAACAATCTCGAAGATTTTAATTTAAATAAATGTCTGTTAAATCACTATCTAACGCTGAATGAGGTAACACAATGGTGATTGAGCCTATGGCCCACTGATGAAAGCCATTTGCAGTATTACTGACTGGGTGTCTGGTGCGACTTTTGCAAAAACAATCACAAGCAGCGCCCAGTTAGTGACGCGTTTTCCATCACCCAGCAGTGGTTGGTCTGTCAGAGAGGGTAGGCGGAGCTAAGCGGCTGCTTTTCCGGTCTCTGCAAGTGTTGCGAGTAAACAGTAATCTACTATGGCTGAACAAACAAAGAAAAGATGGATGACTACAGATACAACTTAAAAAGTAAGTGAAAATCCAAAGAAAAAGAAACAAATTGGGTGCTCAGATGAAGGCAAACTGTCTAACGCCTGGATCCCTCAGGATCTGTGTCCGGCACGTTCCCTCTGTGCCGCGACTCTGGTCCGTCAGACGGTGCGAGCCCTCATCCACAGGAAGCGTGTCTGGTCGCAGCGCAGCAGATCACAAGATCGTGCGAGAATTGCGAAATCAAGAGATAACATAAATGTTATACAGAGCAACACACAAACAACAGATCAGTTTGCACCTCCAAAGTTGATTATCTGCTTATTTGGAGATCATTCCGAGATTTTTGTGCTTCTACCATGGCTGAGTACACTACTTAATTAAAAGTGTTCTTTTTTCAAGATTTCAGAGTGTTGATCTTAAACAAAACGGATAAAAACGGGAGTCTGTACCGGTCTGTACATGGTGTTTTATTTTGAAATGACCGGATGCTGTATGCTGTTTTTGTGTGTGACTTCCTGTTTGGAATGATCTGCTCTGTTCAGCTTGACGCGTGCTTGAAGCGGCCTCGGTCAAAAATAGACCCGTCCCAGAAGTGTCTCTCCGTGCCACAGAGACTGACGGTGGCACGTGCTGTGGAATCACGAGCATTGATTTGAAGGGGCGCGATCGACTCCGGAGGTCGCTGCACACACGGAACGTGCCAAAGGCGGATCCTGTGGAATTTGAGGGTAAAAAGGAAAGCAACCGTTGGCGAGGAAAATCAAGAGTTACAACTGTGACAAGGGGAGCCAACAGCAGACGTCTGGTTAAATTCGGATGTATGCGCCCGCAATTCCTTTTTATCGTCATTAGGTGCCACTAAATAAACAAATCTGAGAACTTCGCCATTATGTCTTTAATTTAATGTTAGATTAGTTGAGTCAGGACCTAATTAATGTAAAAGAGAGGGGGGGACACTTTTAACTATCAGGTGCTTTAAAATCTCAGGGCCATCAGGAGTGGGAGCGTTGGTGCACAGCTGCGTATCTTACACTGCCATGTTTGAGAGTTACTCCAGTCTTCCTGTTCAGCTCTAAAACTGTTTCCTTGTGGAACCAGTCCTTGAGAGAAATTCAGCATCGAAAAGCTCAATTGGCTTGAGTCTGTTTCTTAACTTTCTTCAGTCAACTTTGCTCTTTCCATCTCAAAAAGACATTTAAAAAAAAATAAACCTGAAATATAAGTTTAAACTGAATATTTACTGATGTTGGCTGACCTTTTGACCCGTCTCTACTTTTCTGTTACACCATGTTTAAGCATCCACTATGTGCTGGCTGTGAATGTGATTAGATCAGTACTGATGGGCACCATAACGCACTTGAAGTGATCAGAAGATTAGATTTAATCAGGTTTAAAAAGTTTCCTCTTGGAGCACTGGTTTAGCTCAGTTGGTAGAGTCCTCTCTGCAGCCTTTGCTGCATATCATCCCCATCCTCTCCTTCAATATATATTCTGTCTCTGTTAAGCTGTCATAATGAAGGCTAAATGGCACAAAAAATTATCTTTGAAAATCTTTGAATCCTCATTGGTGCAACCCAGCTGTTTGTGGGGACCAAACAAAGTTAAAAACGAGAAGTTATATTGGACATTACCACAAGACATTCAAAATCTTGGGTGCAACATTTTGGCAATAGCTTTATGAGTTAATAGTTTGTCCCATTAGTGTAAAATCCAGCTAATAAATAAGATAATCATGCTTTATTGATCACCAGAGGGGAAATTCAGGTGTTGCAGCAGCACAAAGACAAAATAGCATGTAAGTAAATACAGAATAAAAAATAAGAATTGATTAAATAAAATACAGCTATTATACAAGTAGGAGTAAGTGACAAGAAAGTGACCGTTGAGGGATAAAGTGACATGGCATGGTAAATGACCATGGACAAAAATGAATTATTATTATTTATTTTAATAAATTATTATTATTATTATTAATTAATCAGGTGGATGAAAGGAGTGAATTAACCATGATGTTGATAAAAGTGCTTTGTGCTTGAATGCATTAAACAACACCTGACCTCTAAAGGACCTCTGGTAATGTCTGTCTGTGAACCTGGAAAGACTTAGTATAGTGTGAGGAAGTGTCAGTCCACTTGGTTGATTAATGTGCTTAATTTAGTAGGATACCATTTCAGTGCTTGTTTCCTTGTTTTCCTGTTCACTTTGATATCTTATTTCTCCGAAGTCAACTTCCTGGTTGAGGACATGAAGCTGCACATGAAGTCCCCTTGCTCCACCAGGCGTTGGTAATCTGGATTGTACCACGTTGGACTTTGGGATGTTTATCATAACTCGGCGCAGAGAAATTTGGAACGATGTTCGTGCGCTGCTTGGACGGAGATGGGCGGAATTTGTAGCTGAGATGATAAAGTGGCGCGTCGTAGCATCATATAATGTAAGTTCTTTGTGCGTACTATTGTTTACTATCCCTGTTTCAGACGCGTTTGTGACATCAGACACTGACACAGCAGAAAAAAGACCAAAAGGAGTATACTCCACTGGCAATGGGAAAAGAGACAACCGGCATTTATTAGCGTGTCTTCCCGGGTCTGAAAAACCTGTGTCAACGCTCCAAATTTGGTGGGAAAGAGTATAACACTCATTCTCTCAGCCTCAGCCATATCAAATGGACTTATGGAACAAATAAAAATAAATATTAAACTGCAACTTAAAGCAGTAAGAATGCTTACTTTTATATCTTATAAGTACAAAAGTGCTTCAAGCTTCAGGGCTGTGATCAGTCTCTGTTGTAGATGTAGGCCGAGATCAGTAAAGCTCAATGAATATCTTTATTATAATATCTTTCATAAATATATTTCATAAAATCATATGGTAAAGCAGACGTGGTTTACCGCTCTCTCTCCCTCCTCCATTTCACGATCAGCTCTCAAAGCTCCTGAATCAAGAGACCTGATTGGTCAATGGGTGGTGATTAGTTCAGGTTGATCTCTTATCTTGAGCATAACATGCTCCGGAGCAGGTTATGTTCTTCCTGGTGTAAGAAGTGAACCACCTTCATAGTACTGAAAATTAGAGTTAACCCTGAAGTTACCTCGATAACTGCAAATCCTGCTTCATAGTGTACTACCTTGGTCTACATCCTGATTAACAGGGTTTGGTCTGACATACAGTCAACAATATGAAATGCAACATGAGACGGTGAAGTGAATTGCTCATGTTTAAGGCTCTGATGGTAACGACACTGATTTGTAACATCTTCATTTTGTCCAACTTAGTATCCCATATTTTAAGCAACATATACTGTAGGTCTATATGGTGTTTTCCTGTTTTCAGTTTCAAACACTGATCTCATAAAATTTCATGCATTAATAATTTTGTGTGTCGAAACCAATGACTGTATATATAGATGGACGACGTATCTCTATCTGCTCTCATTGTACAGAGTTGATGCCAAAATAGCCCCTGTGATAGGTGCTGCCATCTTGCGATTGTGACGTCATTTGGAGCCAGAGACGCAGTTGAGATCGGCGGGTGAAGCGTCTGTAGCCACTTCCGCTAACCCAAACACACACTTAGCTTACTGAAAAAACAGCAAGGATCTCGCTCGCCGGCGTATTTAACAGCAGAACAGCTTCTTTGTGTTGGTCTGAGGTTAACGTTCACAGGTATGGAAACTTTTAGTTTTAGTTACGTTTTCTTCTCGCCGTTCGTCCTCCACTCTGCTAATCTGGAACAAATCGGCTGCAGGAGCCGTATTGGTCAACAGAGCTGTCAATCACCATTTTTACAGCATCAAATAACTAATTAAAAATACATTTGTCAGACAAATGACCACTTGGACATAAATCAGCATGATAATAACTAGGTATAATGACAGAAACTATGTTTGAGAAAAAATTATTTGGTGTGTATTTTGATTTTATAGTTTGACCCATGTCCCATCTGTTAACATGGAGGAGGCGGGCTTTATGACCTATACTGCAGCCAGTCAGCAGGGGGCGCTTTTAGGGAGCTGTCATGTCGTCCATCTTTTTATACAGTCTATGACTAAAACGTATGGACAATCAAATTGAAAGGACACCAACTATCTATAACCTTTTACACCAACTGAATGAAACGCTGCACATCAGCAGTAAAGTATCTTAACAAGGTTTCTTCCAGCTGTCTAACTGCTAGTTTACCTGCCTGTCTTCCATATGTGCAGATAACGAGGGAAACGGGGCTCCCCTCTCACCATACGCACTCAGGAATGTCAGGACAAATTAGATCGCTTCGGGCCAAAAGAGTCTGCCATGTTTAATGAGTTCCTCGGAAGAACAAATAAATGTTTATGGAGAGCCGCCGCTCAACATGGCTGATCTCCCCTTCCTCTACTGCTGTGTACGCCTGTGTCATGAAAACACGGCCCTGTTGCCAAGGAGATTCCCCCTCTCTGCTTAATGAGTGGGGTCTTTGTCTTCGCCTCGGGCTTCAGGTTAAAACTTTTCATCACCCTTTACTATGCATCCACTTCTTGGCACCGATAACATCTCATCGGACTCCGTGACCAGCTCTCATATAGAAGTACAGACCTTCTGCAGCAGCCAGTGTCAAAGTCAAGATCAAGGACAGAGACGGGAACATCTCCAGAACTTCAGCTAAAGTTTAACCGAAAGGTTTTAAATGTTGACAGTTTATTTATATTCAAATCGTGCTTTTATCCAATGCCTTTACCGGAACAGATTTCAGGATTTAAAATAGCTTGATGAGCAGACCATCTAACCCATCATGTGTTTTTCTGACCCCCATTAGTTTAAAGTCCCTCTGCAGCTGATGTTTGGTTTAGTGGCTTGTATGATGCTGTTTACTGACACATTTATGTCTATCAGGGAAAGAAAGAGAGCAACTCACTGATAAATCCCTTTTATGTCTTTCAGGAGCTCAAAAGTCCACCAACCGGCACAGACACGGGACGCCAAAGCTGCAACTCGATCGTAGTATTCCCTCATGCATGAAGCCATCAGGGGACAGCCCTCTATTGAGCCACCAACCCTAATGGACTCGTATGTGGGGGAAAGCAATGAACCTGAAGCTGCTGTGGCTTCCAGAGTTAATGGCTCATCATCTCCTGTAGCTGGAGCTGCAGCTTGTGGGCAGCTTTGTGAGGAGGAGGACTGTGCACGGCCTGGCAGGGGTAGCAGCACCACCACACAAATGGATGATGGGCCATCCACCTCTGCATGTCCCCCAGCCCCTGAGAGAGGTTCCAGGCCATGCAGCGCAACAGTGCCCACCTGTTTCCTGGAGTTCATAGTTAAACAATAATTCTGACATTTCTTTAATATTATCCAATGATGTTATTATTTTTTATTTATGTTACATTATGGAGAAAAGATCTTGAATCTGTGTTCTTGAAATTCTGGCTCTAAAACGTTGCAGCGCACATGAGTACAGAGCTGGTTTTACCGGCAAGTATTATGTAAATCATGACACAAGTACTGTAATGGTCACACCCAGGAATGGAGAAACGGTGACATCCCTTGTTTGTCTGTCATATCAATGTTAATGTTGACAGGTGCTGTACATGTAGTGAGGTTAGAAGGGAACGTCTTTCAAGCATCAACCTTTCAAGTCTTTCTATTGTCCTCTGTGAATATGAAGGTAGGGTGCTTCTGAGACTGCGTTAGACTGGTTTATTGTCTCGCCAGCCATGCCCGCTGTGTTCCCCACTTACTGTGTGTGGTGGAACCACACCAACATCCCCAACATCCACGACGAATTTATGGATGTCAGCAATGTGAGGTTGATGTTAAGCAGGACTGCAAGGGCAGTGATGAGTGAAGGGACAAATGTGTGGTCGACCTCCAGAGCCGAGTAGGTATCCCCAACATGTCATCAGCATCAACATGCCAAAAGACTGCTGCATGACAGAATCAGCCTTAGCATGATGCTGGTTGAAGTGGCTCCAGTGATTCTCTATGATGTCCGCAGATGTTTCAATGCAGGGGTAGCCACCATCACCGATGATGAAGTACTCTGCAGAGAGGAGGAAAACAAACTTTAGTTATTTTTTGATGAATATTTGTGTATTATGAAGTTATATTAGTTTTACCTGGGGGAGGATACAGATTCTCCCTGTAGATCCTGCTGTTCTTCAGGACTCTGGTGGTCCACATAAGGTTTAATGGATGGGAAGAGCTTTCTATTGAGGTAATCCTGGTCATCGAGTCCTGGGGGGGTCTTCATATGGACATGGCAGCTGTTGATGGAACCCAAACATCTGGAGAACAGTGGATTGTTGGCCAGCTGTCCAAAGGGTTGGTCAACCTCATCCAGGTCTCAAGTGGCGGGCAATCTGATGACGACCTTGTGATTGGCTGCCATCTTCCCCACACTGTGCACCCTGCAAACTGTAGCCTTGGGAACATGAAAGACCCGGAGCACCAAAGTGTATGATAAGCTGTGTGCCAGTACGCCGTTATCAAAACATTCACACCTCATGTGAGCAGCCTCATGTCTCCCCAGCCTGTGACAGCCATGAGGCCCAGACCATCACAGTACAGAATAAGGACCGGCACATGGTGATTGATTTGTGTGAATCTCTGTCGAAACTTTTACTTTAAACTATTTTCTTTATGGAATAACACTGTTTATTATCGTCATCGTTTTGTGACACAGACAACAAATTCAGACTCTTTAATCTGTGTTGTATTGTATCTGCCTGGCTGACATATTTGGTGGTGATTGCACTATTGTTATGTTGGGCCACATGCCATGATGTCTTATTACACAAGCTACAGCTGCGTGCTGTGTTTGTGTTGTCATTTTAATTTCAGAACTCGTTGTGTGACTTAGCTTATGTGCACAGGATTGCGTCGCCTATCATGTTGCGGTTGTGCGCTTCTGCATCTGGAGTGCTTCAGTTGTTGACTGAACATGTCACACATGACGCAAAAGCAACAGCTCTTTGGTCAATTGCCATCGTACACCTTCTGATTTTGTTGAGCATACCGACTTGGTAAAGCATATCTGACAGTTTATAAGCCTTCTACCTGACATTCTTCATTAACTAAATTAATTTGAAACGCTGATAACCTGCTCCCTGTGTCGAAGAACAGGCCGGGAGGGGGCACAAGTGACATCAGAACACAATGTCATCGCAGCACAGCAGCATCCCTCGTTCTTTACCTAGACAAATTTCCCCAACATGCTATTGTTAGCACGCCCGTTGTTTGTTCGGAAGTGGTGTTATGCAGAAGATCCAGCTGTGCCCAGATGAAGGGACCAAGACTCAAGTGGGGGAGGCATTCCCTCCCAGACTCTCCTGGCTCCTGCTGGGCTGCTACATTCCTCATCATGCACTCCTGCCAAACCTGCTCACCTGGTGTCAGTCAACTCATCCACCCTGGTATATCTTTACCCTGGTTCAGCCACTAACTGCCAGATCATTTGTTCTTCAAGTTTAATTTCAAGATTGTACAGTTTCTTTTAGCTCAGGACCACGCTACATCTGCCTGCTACATGTTTGCCTGCTCTTCCACGTGCCAGCCCAGTCAGCGAATCCAACCAGCTGTGCCTTTCATCGTCCTTCTTCTTCTACAAGCCCCTTCACATTATAGTCCTTCTTTTGGCCTCATCTCCAGTGTCTGTACACATGTCTACGTCCTGTATTTGGGTCAACTTTACAACACTGTAACAGTTACATACTTATGTACAAGTCAGATTATTAAAAGAAGTCAACATTGACATTTCACACAGAAACCCCCCCCGACTGCCTACTGGCCAAGCTTTCCTATTTAATGACTTGGGATAAGAATGTGTTGACATATTACAATAACTATAACAATACTTTAGGGTTACAAGTGATTCAATTACGCTATTCTTATGAGTAAAGAAATAAAAGAGGGTTGATCTATGTTCCAGCTCTCACCTATAGCCTTTAGGGCTAAAATGCCAAGTCTCCTGAACAGGGCAAAGGGTTAGCCCGTTGCACTGTTGAGGGGACTTGGCATGAAGGCAGCTTGAAGTAGAACTGCTCCTCTGTGTGCAACTTTGCCAACTGGTGGTTCAAGTGATTAGGAAGGATACCTCCTTGTTGAGGTAGTAGGGGAGACACCTATCTGACCTCCTGGAAGATCCTTCAGGAAGGGCCAGAAGAAGTTGCATTAGGTGAGGAAGCTACTTTGCTTAGCACGCTGCCACCCTGACATGAAACTGGATATGTGGAAGAAAATGGATGGATGGACTAAAATGTATCTGCTCCATGTTGTATTCTTGGTGCAAACACTGCAGTGATGGCTGCAAGTATGTTATAGATATGTTGGTATGGATGCTGTGAACTTGGTCGCCACCAACTGCTGTGACTCCAGGCAGACGACCACTGCTGTGAAGCAACACACTTCTGAGAGCTCAAATTAAAGCTAGTTGGAGGTATTTGATACCCTAAAGTCATCTTTTTTCTATAAAATAAAATCCTTTCCAGTGTGTTAGAACTCCGTGTGCGAGAATACAGACTGGCATTATCACTTGCCAAGTTCCTGCTGTTCTCCAGCTGTGCTGTAACTATCGGTAAAAATGTCTGATCTATTCATGGTGGGAACAGACTCAACATGGCATATTTCTGTTTGGAAGCCAAACACTGTCTCCTTTAAACTGCATTCATACGCAGCTAATTTGCTTTGTCTTCTGGAGGTCATTTTCTTTTGTTATTTCGCCTGAAATGTGCAGCAGAAGGTTGTAGAGAGGTCAGGGTGAGTTCTTTGCTGTGCTAGAATTCGCTCACGTTCTAGGTCACTATTGGACTTTTCATTATGCTCCAAAGGCCATTATATGTCTCCAGCCATAACCAGGTTTAAAGTTGTCAAATCTTGCCCTTGCGTTACCCAACCTAACTATTTACCTTGACTTGTCTGAATCTGTCATATTTCTACATCATCCAATTCGCCCAGGAGCTACTACTTTAAGAACGGGCTTAGAGAGTCATAATGAAATCAAGGTTTTTAATATAGGAGTCACAATACGGTGACAGACATGGAGCCCATTGTTATATGATTATCTCCACAGGTGCCTCACACCTAAAGTTTAAACATTTGTAGAGGTGAAAATCTCAAGATCAGAAGCCTCAGCTGAAGATCCGGATCACAGGCAGGATTCCTGATGAGCTCATTGGACAGACACATGTCCGGGCACTCACTGTGATGAATACCAAAGGGTGAGGGTTTTAGGAGTTGGGGGGGGGGGGGGGGGGGTCACATTAGATGCGAAGAATTGGTCAGGGAGCAGTTTTAAACTGCGACATCAACAAGATAACTGGAAAAGTAAGATATTTTTAACTTCAGCTATTTGTCACTCCCATCATGCAGCCCTAACTAATATCACCCTCAAGGTTCCCCTCCAGTGTTTTTCTCTGGCAGGAATCTGCAGTGAAGTTAGCAATGATAAATATGCAACATTCTGTCTGGCAACTGTGACGCGTTAAAGCTGATCTGCCACTTAACAGATAACCAGTTGTTTGATCGTTGCTTCCTCCAATCCACATGTGGAACGTCCACTCCTTGGGCAAGATAAGACTAAACCAATATATGTGAGTGTGTTTGAATGTGTGCGTGTGTATGACTAATTGCTGTACTCTTGTGTAAAGTGCTTTGAGTGATTGGAAGATTAGAAAAGTGATAATCAAGTGCAATCCAACCATTTTACCACTTTAATGAGTCATAAATAAGCAACCTGCAATTAGACTTTAAAAATAAAGCTCGCTGAGGTTTTGTGAGATTTGGAGGATTTTGGACTTCTTCACTCCTGACACAGGTTACCTGACTTCAGCTCCACATCAAAACAATAAGCTGTGGACAGTGTCCAGTAATAATGCTGGTGGAGTCCCTACGTTGTGTGTTACAATTGAACATAAAACCTTGATAATGACATCTTTTAGTCCAAACCTGAAGCAGATGCTTTTGTTGTTTCACTTAAACAAGAGCAACCAGGTGATTCAGGAAGAAGGAAATGATTGATTTGTGACATGCCCAATGCATCAACGCAGATGCTTCAGCTGCTTTGAAAAGATTCATGCATATCTCCGACACTCCCTGTTAACTTCATGACATTTACATACGTATCCCAGAACAGGCAAGTTGTTTGGTCGTGCTGTCATTTCTTTGAAATTGAGAGGCATGCTGTCTGACTGCTGGCACATGTTAATTATGATGGATGACATGAGGCCTGAAAAAAAGTTTGTAAAAGAACTTGTTGCACTGCTACAGAATACAAAGAGGAAATACATTGTGCTTCATTCTAAATTTAGATTTCAGGTCCAGGGGCCACTAACCTTTCTTTTTCATCTGCTTTCAGATCCACGCCTCCTCCTTACGCTGTGACAGAATTACTGTGTCAGGTTTTTCGTTGTACAATTAGTACAAACTGTGGGCAGTTTTTACAGTGTGGGCTGGCATCGCCTCACCCTCCTAACCACCACCAACTGTTCAGCTTCTAACGCTGTGTGGGGTCTGCCAGCGTGAAACCCTGCTGAATGAAGGGGTAGGAGGGAAGCAGGTGAAAGCTACCTTCTCCTGCAGCGAGAAATTAAATGCAGTCGCTTGACTTGTACAAATAATATGATTTTATGTACAGGCCAGATCAGCGAGAGTTCATGTGCTATCTTTTGTTGAAAACAGTCGTGTTTTAATTTAGAAATAGTTCAGACGATGAAAAGGTTAAAACAGGACTTTTACGACTTACATAGATGATAAAATAAGAACACTTGGAACTCTTTCGGCAGCAATGCTGCTGGTTTTGGTTGCTGGATTGCTTGTCATGGGCAACCACCTGATGTTAATTTACAGCTATCATGGTGATTTACATTCATGTTTATGCACAGTGGCATGCAGGAGGGCAGGATGTTCATATCGCACGAGATCCAGGCAGTGGGAGTGTGCTTGAGTCTCATCTTGCGCTAAGTGAAAAATGTTGCCTAAGCTAGCTTATATGAGACTTTGAACATTAATATCAAAGCAAACAACTCTTTGTTAAGTAGAGAAATAGTTGAGTAAGTCCCTCTTCTGTGAGTGTTGTAATCACAGCTTCTCTGATCCTTATGTTCAGATCCTGGATGTCTGCACGTGCAGTTTGGTGCATGTGAGGACCTTTTCACGTTTTTAAGAGACGTGGAATGTGACCTCCCACACAGGACTGTAAATGTGAAACAGCAAAGTGAAGTTAATATTATCAAACATTACCTAACTAAAGCATGTTTTACTTGATGTTTAAAGTGCTAATCTCGAATATCTTAATTTCATTCTCTTTGGCGTCACCTATGGTGATAAACAGTAATTGCGGGAGCACACTTCCCAGATATCCAGACAGTGTTGCATGTGTGACGTCCACGGTTGGCTCCGGTTGTAACTCTTGATTTTCCTCGCTGACGGTCGCTTTCCTTTTTAAACTGTTTGCCTTCATCTGAGCGTCGAGTTTGTTTCTTTTTCTTTGGGTTTTCACTTATTTTTGAAGTTGTATCTGTAGTCATCCATCTTTTCTTTGTTTGTTCAGCCATAGTAGATTACTGTTTACTTGCAACACTTGCAGAGACCGGAAAAGCAGCCGCTTAGCTCCGCCTACCCTCTCTGACAGACCAACCACTGGGTGATGGAAAACACGTCACTAACTGGGTGCTGTTTGTGTCGCCACAGACACCCAGTCTGTAATACTGCAAATGAAAAGGTTTTAATCAGTGGGCCAGAGGCTCAATCACCATTGTGTTACCTCATTCGATGATAGATAGATAGTGACAGATATTTAATCAAACTTAAATCTTTGAGATGATCATTTTAAGGTAGCTAGCCTTGATCTGCAAAGTAAAATTTGTGTTTTCGTCAATGGAGTCTGGTGGCTGAGACATTTGTTTTGGTCTGAGATGTTGGTTCTTTAGTGCAACTCCCAGTTGCACTTCTAATCTGTAATGTTGACCTTTTGTGAGATGTTGCATCTTTGATTGATAGGATAGGATGATTTTCCTGTTTTGGATATTAAAGTTGAATTTGAAGTGTTCCTCAGATTGACTCAGGGAGGTGCCCAAAGACGAAATTCGGCAGGGTATGTCTGCGTTGGGTTCGGGCTGTGGTACATATGCCGGAGATAATCACAAGCACTTTACGTATGCTTGTGTTTCCATCAGAAGCACCAGCACTTCGCTCCGCTCCAACAAAGCAGTTGTGCCAACCAGGAAATCAGACAACGAATCATCATAGTACATTGCGTCAATTTTCAAATTAACATACTCTTGCAGATCTCTGATTATGCTGTATAATATAAGACATTTGGTATGGTAAAAGTATCGAAAAAATGACTAAATTCACAAGATTTTGACTAATGTAATTAAATATGGCAGGTAGGAATCAACTTTTAAATGTGGGGTTTGAAGGGCCGTGGTGGACCAGGTATTTATCCCCTTTAAGTCACCTTGTCCATTTTTAAAGACATTACAACATATGAAGAATTAACAGTTAACAAATGTCCTCCAAACAAAACATCATACATTCAAAAATATGTTTTTGAATGCATGATGAAGAAAGAGGACATGCTGCTGAGGCAGTTTTTTCACAAATGGACCTGAGCTTCGGTCTGGCCTGCCGTGCAAGCCCAACCAAGAACCAGAAAATAAGAGTCCTAAAATAGAGCAAAGCACTGCAATTCTGTCAATGAGCCGTGTTGTGCGAGTAAAAATAATCCAGAGGGAAAATATAATCAAAGGGCACTCCTTATCCGTGTTTGACTCCATTCAAGCCAGAATAAAACCACTGCGAGAGGAGAGCGCTGGATTCCCACAGCGTTCACAAAACTGTTAGGAGAAAGTGACAAAATGACAAAAAAGTGACAACAATTATAACAAAGAACTTTTACCTAATCTAATCTAATTCTATAAAGCAAGGCGTTATAAATTGTACAACACAATGGAATAAACACCATCATAAACATGTCACACTCAAGATGAGAGGGATGACTTCCCTCCACAGGTCAGAACACAAGACGCAGTCTGACATTGAAATGGCAGGACAAACAGTACAGTAGCAGTGTTGTGGTCGAGGTGGTTTACGTGCAGATACGTCGGCCTTTAATTCATGTCTCTTACAGAGAACACACTGTGAGTCAAGTTTTAATTTCTGGCTTTAGGTTTTGTTCTTTCACCATATGCAAGGCCTCTCCCTAACCTTAGCCAAAATTGTTTTAGTTGCTTAACCATAACCATAGCCTCGCCGAGGCCGAGCCGTAAATATGTTTTTTTAGTCGCCCATCCTTAACCCAAACCTTCAATCTTATAACTTTGAGTAACTTTGGATTTTAATGTTAAAAAAAGGCAATCTACTTGAGGTCTGAAAGTTTTCAGTCGTAAATCAATAAATAATTTAAAGGCGTTGAAGTAAAAAATATAGATTGCTTAATTTATGTAACTTAAAGAACAGGTAGAAAAATTATGTAAAACTATTTATACTCGTAACGTATTATTCTATTTCTAATTTTGATGATTCCCAAGTTGATCTTTCATAATGTAAGATTTCATCGTTTTGTTATCACTGTCCTCTCACCTTTCAACAAATAATAATAATGATAATACATTTTTTGAGTAGTGCTTTAAAAGGTATTCAAAGGTACTTTACGTGATAAAAAACAATAACAAAGACAGTAAGAGCATTTACAGTGAAAAACAATCAAAGTACAGAAGTTATAGTTAAATATATAAAAGAAAAAAGTTTTCTACGACAAAATTAGAGATCACAGATTAAAAGCAGATTTAAATTGTTGGGTTTTGAATCAAATGCCTTGGGCCCCTTTAGCTTGCAAGCTCAACAACTGCTACTAGATTAAGCAAGTAGCACCTGCTAGCTAGCAGCTAGCTAATGTAATCCTGAATTCACTACCCAGCTCCTTCTCTGAATAACCAGTACGGACACAAACACTAACATCAACATTGATGTATTAAGCAAGACACATCGATTAAATATCTGGTTTACTTTAGTGGTGAAAGTAGCACAAAATTAAACACTCCGCTTTTTCTGTTGTTTAATTGCAATGAAGGATTCAAAAGTACACAATCCCGGTGCACTATGTCATACAGCTGCCAATTATGAGTAGCAGATGCTTAAACTCAGCTTCAAAAAAGCAGAAAAGTCTGCTCATTCATCTACTTTACCTGTTTGTGTTTCATGACGAAACATTAGCCTTCCCATCAGCATAAGCTAAACCTCCACAGGTGCACATCTAGTTTAACTATATCATAAACGGCACCACAAAATAACTGCAATTGTTGTTATTATACTCAACAGTATGTTTTGTTTTAAGGTGAAAAGGCTTTACTGTTTGTAACATTGTTTTCCATGACTTGTAATTTAGCTAGCTACTTAGCCTGCTAAGTTAGCTAAAGCCACTTGGGGAGGTCTTTTTTCCACATTTTTTTCCATGAACTCTGTATGCTACTGTGAACACAGCGGGTGTCATGGCCCATATCATCTACCCACCAGGTTTGTGAAAGTGTACAAAATCTGTATGGAGCACTAATGAGGGGAGACCACCCCTGAAAGACCCTGCTATGCCATTTAGTCCCTTTCCATGAGTAAAACTGCACAAAGGTGTATTGTTGAGGTGTATTACACAAGGAACTGTGTAATCACAACAATTAAGACATCCGCTTGACCCAGATTGTACTACACATTTATCACATCTAAGGTGCATTCACTACACTTAGCATCAATTGAACCCAAATTTCGTACACGTCAGCTGTTCATGTAGAGTCTAGTTTGAAATTTTTTTAATAAAAATGTATTTTAGAAAGGCCAAGTTTGTTTACCACCGAGCACATTTTTCTCTGCATGGACTTGTAGGAGATGTGATCTAGGTGTGGCAGCAGTTATTTCATCCAATAACTTTTCAAAATACCTGGATTATCACTGCAAGACTTCAAAGACCTATACTTTGTCAATCCTGTGACGTATACTGCTCTCCACTAACATCAAACGAATGGACTCTGATGAATTTATATGGCTGTAAAAGAGGGTTTTGGGCTGAGAGTAAACGGCCCGACATCTGTGCTCAATCTTCAGTGTGGCGTGTAATGAGGATCATAGGGCCTTTGTTCTCTCCCAGATGAGAGAAGGAGCCAGGTAGGGGGGCTGAAGCTCAGGTAAGCCTGTGCAAACATGCCTCACAGCTAATGGAAAACATTAGTCGAGGACTGTTGAGAATAAGGCTCTGCTGAACTGGGGGTCTTACGGGCGTCCTTTAAACCATGTGTCTGGATCATCAGGACTCTCCTCTGACCAAAGGTTTTCACTCTCCCACAGATAAAAGCAAGAGTGCAGCTGAGTCTGACATGTTTTTATATATACACTGCGTCTTTGACCTGCTCATGGCTAACACTGTCGCATTCTACAAGGTCAGGGTCAAGTCTCACATGTATCCCAACGGTATGACCCACAGCAAGCTCTGAAGAACTGCTCTTTTCTTTCTGAGTAGATCAGAAATATAAAGACTCAGATATTAGAGATATAATTTTTTTTATTTTTGATGTACAAGCAAGTTAAGTGCAAAATGTTTTCAAAGCCTTCATTCAAAATGAGCAAAGTAGGGGATTTACAAAAAAATGTAAGAAAGTAGTAGAATCACATTTTTGATATTAAAGTCATAAACAATCTTATAATTCCAAGTGCATAGCCAGTGCAAGTCCAATGTTTCAACATATTACGCACTGTAAACTTTCATTTTCACACATTTGTGTTGGGCCCCTCTCACCTTTTGACCTTTACCCTCCTTACACCCAAGATCACTTGGGACCTCCAACTAGTCACTGCTGGTCGTCCCTCGAGTAAAGTGGAAGCTCTTTTGAAGCTGCTTTCCCAGGTTGATCTTTGCCTCTGCATATACGTGATTTGTGAGTTCAGCTTGATTAATTGTCTGCCTTTTCATGTGCCTTATTGACCAATCCTCTGGGTTCAGTCATACGTTATTAAGAGATATTCTAAATCAGATTAGGGCTGTACATTTTTTACATGTTACATCAATCAAGTTTGCTAGCTCCGAAGGTGTGCTCACCATACTCGCCAACAAGGAAGAATCTTTTCTTGCCGGCTTTGGCTCTTGGTGTCCCGGGGCTGCCCCCACTGAAACCCCGCTCGAGTCAGCGGAGATTGGCACAAAGCACAACATCCCTTTCGCTCCTCTCCCATCCTCACTGTGTCATTCCCAGTGTCCAGGTCTGACTCACTGCATATTTCCTGGCTATCCAGGAAACAGCTGAGGGGCTTACTGCAACACAGAGAGGATGGTGAAAACCATCGTGTGTGTATATGTATGTAGGTGTCCATGTGTTGTTCCTGTTACACAGAAAAGTTCAAGCCACTCAGAAGGCAAAGGTCATACTGGAAGACCCTCACCACCCTCTTCATGCAGAGTTCAGACTTCTGCCAACAGGGAGGAGGTTTGCTTACACTCAGAGGGCCAAATTCAACAGATATGTCCGGTCATTTGTTCCATCAGCAGTTGGGTTTTTAAACAAGCTGTAGGCACTGTTACCATTGCACATATACCAAGGACTGTTGGCTTTGTATCTATCATGATATCCATCGGAGTTACGTATGTATTAAATGTATGAATTCAAGTCTGTGAGGCTATTTCACCGAGCGCCCCGACAGGCCTGAAGCACTTCCGTTGTGTTGACTGGATTTGAAGCATTTTTTTTAACATGTGTTTTCTGTGTTTTTGACTTTGCATCATTTATGTATTTGCAGAGTGTTTGATGTTAATGCATTTGTTTTGTCTTTTTCCACATTGTTTTTTCATCTGCATCATGTTTCCGTTGTTGCGTATGTTTTGGACTTCTGCATGTGTTTTTAAAAAATTGCATAATTTCTGAATCTGCAGCCTGTTTCTTCTATCGGAAATAGTTTGGGCTGTGGCAGCACGTCTGCATTTGTTGGCCACCGCAGCTAGCCAACAAGTTAACACTACAACTTTATGAGGTTTTTAGTCACTGTTGTGTCAGTTTGTTCTTCCTCCCCCAATTTGCTTTTTGAAAGTACGCCTGATTATATTCAAAATTGACATCTTACAATTCATACTCTGACCACTTCTTAAGGACACCAAGAATGCCGATACAGTAAATCAGATCAAATCAGGTTTTATACGTACAGTTTTGTAGTAGCATTAGTGTGTTGTGGTTGTATGTTGAGTCAGTTATATGAGAAGTTTGATACTTGCTGATAATCTTAAAAAAGGTTATTGCAGGTTCATCTCTACCTTCAGGAATCGAGCAGTTGTAAACATATTTTGACAGCTTGCTTCACTTGAAGCTGAAGGATGACACCATGCTTCCAATTATATACCTGGAGAGGACTAAAAGAACACTAATCTCTCACTATTTTAATGACTTCCTACAGGCAGTAAGACAAGACTTTCAGCCAGAGGCCCTGTGTGTGAAGAATTAGGACAGTAAGCCCTAACACAGACCATCTGTAAAAGGCAAACTTGAGTCTTAATGTGTTTTCATCCACAGTATTGTACACCACACAAAGAAGCTGGGCTTTAATTGGCTTGGGCGCATTGGATGGTAGCAAAAACAGCCCCACTATAGGAATAATTACACGACTCCACCTGCTACTATAAAACTAATGCTGTCTAAATAGGGGCGTAATCTGATAGCCCTCAAAGCCAATGCAAACATAACAGGTGGATTCAATATCAATTCCCAGGAGCTGTTTTTTTATTAATGGGGAGGAAATCCTGACACAAGCCACATCTTATCCCCCTGGAGAGGGACCAGAAGCAGCTTCAAAGGGCCCGTTCAGGTGTGCTCGGATCAGCCTCCAGCATCTTCTCGTCAACACTGAGGTGGAGCTCGAGCTGCAAGAGGTCCGGCCAGACCTGTCGGCTGAAAGTAGCTTTACCCCTAATGGAGCGTTCATTAAGCTTTTACGGCCATTACACCTCATAAAGCATGTTTTGATCTCTGCTGATCATCTGGTGTTAATTCCACCTAAAAGGCAATTTGTGTGTGTTGGTCCTTTTTTAATTAATCTGGTTTAACAACAACACATGGGATGTTTCACTGATAAGATTATACAAAATAATCTGATATGGTTATAATAAAACAGGATCAATAACTGCACTCTTCCACTTCACATTAAGTTTAACTGGAGTGAAGATTTTCACATTATTCACAGTTTTGTTTATTTCTTGTCCAAACCATAAATCAAACAATAAACTCTGTACTGAATTAGTTGAATAGAGTGTACAACACCTGTGCAAAATATGTGCTCACTTTGTTTCTCAACTCCTTTGACAAGTTTTAAGCTTGATTAAATAAATTCTGACACCCTCTCACATTACCGATACCTGAGATTTTTTCCCATCCTGCTCCTGGTGGAACTTTACAAGCAGAAATAGGAACAATCAAACACAGAAGCAGCTGTTTGCCACAGTTCCCTGTATGTGTGCAGTGATTTGTGTTATCTGTTGAGATGGAGGCCATAACCTTTCACCTAACAGCAAGCAAGTATCCACCTATCTGCTTGTTAAGCTTTCACTTAACTCCTCCTCATTTAACTGTTTCTGGGTCCAAGCGTCTCCCATTTACATTACATTTATTGAGGACACAATGACAGCAGCCCTTCCCTGAGTTCCCTCCATGTTTAGGCCTACTATCCACCTAGTTTGCTGCTTCCTGTTTGGGGCTGGAGAGGGCACCCCATTGCTTATAGGATCAAGAAGTTCAAAATTCTCACCGTCACTTATACCCCTTTTCCACCGATGCGAACCTGGCTGCTAGTGCTGATTCGGAGCTGGTTCAACTTGCGAACCAACTCGGAGCCAGTTTGTTTTTCCACCCGCTGGAGCCCGTGGAAGAGCCACGTCATGATGTCACTCTATACGTGACCACTTTTCCAAGCAGCAACTTTCCCTCACAATAACAACAATGGCAGACTACATGGCATGTTTGCCGTTGTTACTCCTCTTTTCGAAATCACATTAGATCCCAAAGACAACTTGTCCAACATATTTGTGCTACTCGTCGTGATGTCCATGGACAGTGACTTCTTAGGCGAAGAAAGGTAATGATCCACCCACATTTTTTCCTAATAAGACTGAAAGATGTTGTTAGCCTCCCCGCTAGCCCGTTAGCTCAATTTACCTTGTTATTTAGCATCAATTAAACTGGTTTCTATTAAACAAATCGGTAATCTTTTTACTACGTTTTCCAGGGAGTGTACACGACGCAAGGGTTCTTAAACACTCTCATCTGGATGCCCTCAGCAACGGGGAGTTGCTGGGGCAAAACAAAGTGACCATCTCCGGCTGTGAAGTTGGACATTACCTGATAGGTGACCCGACGCGTACCTAATGCAAGATTGGCTCATGAAACCTTTTTAAGATACTGGCAGACTGAAACCTGCTGTGTACTTCACAACATATGTGAGGAACATGACGATAACTTCACATAAGAAGGTTCTAGTTCACGTTTCTAGACCAGCAAAGAGTTGGGGCCGCTCTGGAACCTGTTTTCCTGGCCGGGAGCTGGTTCTCTTTCAGGCGAAACACAAAAAATGGTTCGCAATTGAGCACCGGCCCAGAAACGTTCCCTAATGTAATGCCCTGCCTACATTGATACGTTCTACTGACTCTGTAGAGTCTTTAAAAAACAGTTAAAAACATATGTGTTCATACAGGCATTCGGGTAACCATGTTTCACCCAGTCTACTTACGGTCAATGTTCTGTGTATTATATTGTGCTGCTTATTGTACCTTGTTATTGCAGTGTCTAGGTTGAATGTTTTTTATTAAGTGGTTCTGTGATCCACCTTATTGTTTATGCTTTTATTTCTGTATATTGTATTTTGTTTGTGTGGAGCTCTTTAATGCTGTATAAATAAAAATGTACTTACTTAACTTACTTATTATTTATGGTTAAATATGTTCATGATTCCAAATTAAACCATTTGCATGAGCCGAGCTGAGAAACTAAATTTTACTGGATATTTGAGTCGCTTTATTGGAAATTTGTGATGATTTTAAGAGTGAGCCTCAGCTTCAGCAAAAAATCTAATGATTTTATTCCTACACTGGAAAATTATCTGCATCTATGAAGAATTTTTTTTGAGTAGGGGTTTGTATTGGTTTGCCCTCATCAATCAATCAGTAGAAGTGAATTATCATGTCTGTCCTCTGCTGTGCTGTTGCTAAACCATTTTCACAGTGATGACAAAAATGTCAGACTGAGCTTGAGGCAAATTTTAGGGAGCGAGGAGTAAGTTGCTCTTTTGAAACTAGAAACAGCTTTTACATAGCTCTCTCTTAAAAGCCACCAAACTCCATTGGTTGAGATAAGAGATGAACAACACAGACATTTATATCTCTGAACCCGGCCAGAACAAGGCCAGAAACTTGTTTTTTTACTTTGGTGCGAACATCAACTTGGATGAACTGTTAAGATTTTTGTGGCAATAAGGTCAAAGGCTGAATGTGAAAGTCTGCTGTTTACTGTCGGCCTCCTCATGAGTGTGTTTTGTTTTAAGTGTAGTTTTTTTCTTTTGAATATTTTCAGTGATCAGATGTATCCCCCGTCCTCTGTCCAGGCCACAGTTACAGTTCTGTGGAAAACCCTGCTGGATGTAAACTGAGACATGCAACCACAGGGCAGTTATTCTGGTTCTTACTTCAGAATTATTAATACAGTCACTCTGCCAAGCATGCCAACACAAATGACCTTAAGAAAACAAGGAACATCTTTCAGCTTAAAGTATTACTTTAAAACACGGAAATCTCAGAAACTCCCATTGTTGTTTGTGGAGACACAATGTGCTCTGATAAATACCTATGAAATGTCAAAGGTGTTCGGGCAGCAAGCCAAACCACCGAGGTTTGGCAACGGCATGTCTCTTTTCATTGTAATGATGGATGACGTTAATCGTTCATGTAATTATTAGATACACACTTACATAGACTAAAATTAGAACTCTATGTAGTTGTAACATTGGTGTCAGACTGCTGAATTGAGCTTTTTCCCTTGTTGTCACACAAAAAGAATGTGTTACTCACTTTGAAATAATGGAAGAACAGACTATGTAATGCATGGCTGTGGTATGATTTCTGACATGTTAACTAGCCTATAAAAACACACGGTTAAACACGGTAATGGAGCATGATAGCCATTTGGTTTCCTCATTAACTTTACTCCACAGTCAATGTTAGAAATACCCCCGTTTAATACAAGCTCTGACTTTATGCTTTTAGTTATTAAACAAGGTTTAAAAGGAGATTTTGGTTCCTTATAAATTAATAAGTAGTCTTTGAACATTTTTACATTGCATTATTGCATATTTGTAGTATGCACAATATTACTACTTGTTTTTTGAGTGCAAAATTATTAGTTTCCCTACAGGCAAATATAAATCAGCCTGCAGTGACAGGAAACATGCGTACATGAGATTACAAGTGACGCTATTTTATTGCTGTATAATGTAACCGAGAGAAGGGGCAGTTTATCCATGGTGGTGCATTTAGGGATGCTTTGAAAATGAGAGCTATGGGGATGTCACGAGTGGATTTTCTCTTCAATCCGGATCTGAATCCTAAGACACATTACTAACTTAAAACAGTGAGTCAACTTGCTTTATAAAGGCAGCACAAATAAAGTCCATTTTAACTGATATGGCGAGAATGTTCACGAACAGGTTCCTATTCATAACTTAATCAGATTCTGAGAAAGCAGACTGTTAGCATTCATTTGGAGTGCTGTTGGCTCTGTTTTGGTCTCCAACTTTAAAGTGGTAATCTCAAAGATCTCAGTTTCGTTCTCTTTGGCGTCACCTATGGCGATAAACGGTAATTACGGGAGCACCCTTCCCAGATATCCAGACAGTGCTGCATGTGTGACGTCCACGGTTGGCTCCGGTTGTATCTCTTGATTTTCCTCGCTGACGGTCGCTTTCCTTTTTAGACTAGCATTATAGAAAAGGATCCTGACAGAGATTAGCGTTGAATCCATCCATCTATTATCTATACCACTTATTCCATTCAGGGTCACAGGGTGACATCGTCATTGGGTGAGAGGTGAGGTTACACCCTGGACTGATCACCAGTCAAGAGACGGACAACCTTTCACGCTCACAATCACACCTTTGGGCAATTTTGAGACACCTATGAAGCGAGTGAGCATGTCTTTGGACTGTGGGAGGAAGCCAGAGGACCTGGATGGAACCCACAGAGATCAGAGATTAACTGTTGGCATGAACGGCACAACACAGAGCCATTTATATCTCTAAACACAGCCAGAAACTTTTTTTTATTATGGTGCAAACATCAATGAACTGTTAATATTTTTGTGGCATAAGGTCAAAGGTCAAGATGACTGTGACCTCACACCAAAGGCCGTTCAAATGAATGCGAGCGTCACAACACTACGAGGTAGAGAGCGGACAGACTCGTGAATGTGCCTCCTGTACAAACACACACGCATATTTAAAATTCCGTGCTCTTAAAATGTAAAAGGAAACAGCAGAATAACGTAGGAACAATTAATCAACGTCAATGATTTGCCAATAATTTATGATACAACTCTGTATGACTACAGAGAAGTCACCAAAGAGCCGTTCAAAATAATCAGATTGTTCGCTAACGTCACAACTCTAACGGAGATAGATCTTTAGGGAGCGAGGAGTCAGTTGCTCTTTTGAAACATGGCTCTCTGTTTAAAGCCACCAAACTCCATTGAAAAACATAGTGATTTTGTCTTACAGAACATGGAGCTTCTTATTTACCACTGCCTAAAAGAATTTAAGTCTCAGGCTGCAGTAAAAAGCAACTCCCTAGTCCTAGTAGCTAAAATTACTGTTCTTGTTAAAGGAGTCTGGTGGCTTTGAAGAGAGAAATGTAGCTAACGGCTGTTTCTGGTAAATAAAGAAAAAAAGGCTCTTACCTTAAACAGGAAGGTTTCCCTGTAGCGATAGTTTCTGTTATGATGTCAGTAACAATCTGAGCCTGTCTGTGGCTAAATAAAGCAGCTTCTGGACTAACTTTGCAGCCATTACAGCCTGTTTCAGGGCTGCCAGTTGAAGCATCAACTTGAGCAACATAACTGCTTCACCTATAAATCATTTGGACCCCAAAATATCTTAAAGTAGGGCCCAGATATAAAATTACAGTAATTTCCCTCTAACAAAAGTTAGAGGTATCAGTATTTGTTTTTACTGATCGTGTTTGAAGAACTAAAGGCCTCCTCACAATCATCCTCTTCAATGTTTTGACATGAGGCTGATTTAGTGCTGCTGGATAGCTACAAAGTCAGAGGTAACGTCACAAATCAAGTGTTATATTTACTTGGATTATCATATTATTTCCCTGTAGTTTCCACTCTGACATAAACACACAGTGTGTTATGTAAGAGCTGTAGAGACTGTAAATAGCAGAGGGTCAGTTGAAAGGGAGAGTCCGTCATAGACGAGCGATACAGGAATGGATGTGGCGTAACACGGAGGCCCGACAGGTGAGTGAAAAATGTGTTTCTCTTCAACACTCCTTTACACTGTTCACACAGCAGAACCAGTTATGCACACGATGCAGCCTCTGAAAAGAGGGAATGACAAGCCTCTGAGATGGATTGTATTGTATTTTATTAATAAGCCTACATTATGACTTGCACATCAAGTCATGTGAGAAATCTGAACGTGAAGGTGTTAATGGCTGGAATCAATCTGACAAGACAATTAGATCTGATGTAATGCATTCATCACATTAAACAAAGGCTCAAAATATCACTGTTTAACAACGCCATAACTGTGCGAGAATCCAGCATGTGTGTGTGTGTGTGTGTGTGTGTGTGTGTGTGTGTTTTTGAGACATGAACACATTCTTTCCTTCATCAGAGAAAAGTCGCTGTAATCACAAGTGGAAAAAAGAAGAGGCACAACAGATCCTATGGACTTATACAAGCATGACGTGTTGGCCTTTGTAGGCATGCAGACACTATTGTTACTATTGTTAATTGCAAAATATTTTGAAAGCCATGTATGACACGTGGCTTTCAAAAGAATCTTCTCACAGTCCTGAACTTCATGTCCCGTTGCCATAGTTACATTTTTGGTTTGATGTGTTTTGACCGTCAGATGTAATATGTAGTCACACCTCTGTAGGTTTATTTAATCAATCAGTGACTCAGAATATATTTGAATAGCACTTTTCATACAAGTAAATGCACCACTTTTAACTTCTGCCATGTGGAAGGCGTTTCAGGGTCCTACTGACCCGCAGATCGAGGCTCAAAAACTCTTTTGACCCCTCAGCGATCACTGAGCAGAACTCCACAGGAACACTGCCCCCAACTACCCCCTCAGCATCAGCACCACACTCGACACAACAGGTAAATATTTGCACTGTATAAGCATGTAAAATGTCCAATAATGTGCAATATTTAATATGCAAAAATATCCTTATAAGGTCCAAAGGTCAAATAACACTGAGGACTGCACACTGCACTTCATACTTTTGTATCTATCAATGCTAAATGCATGTAAATAATACATGTCAGTCCTTTCACCTAGTGCCATGCAAGGCAACTGATCAAGTACTCGTTCACACACATTCATACCCAGTGGCTATGCCTTTAGGAGCAATTTAGGGTTCAGAATTTGATTATGATTTTTACGGACAGGATCTCAAGGCGCAGCCGGGGGGAGGAGGGTTTCCAGTTTCCAGACCTCAGAATTTCATCCGTGCTTTTTGCAGATGATGTTGTCCTGTTGGCTTCATCAAGCTGGCTGATTGCATACTGCGTGAGGGTAAAATCGATCGTGAGATTGACAGGCGGATCGGTGCAGCATCAGCAGTAATGCGGGCTTTGTACCGGACTGTTATGGTGAAGAGGGAGCTGAGCCTGAAGGCAAAGCTTTCGATTTACCAGTCGATCTACATTCCAACCCTCACCTATGGTCACGAGCTTTGGGTAGTGACCGAAAGAATGAGATCGCGGATACAAGCGGCCGAAATGAGTTTCCTTCAGAGGGTGTCTGGGCTCAGCCTTAGAGATAGGGTAAGGAGCTCGGAGATCCGGGGGGAGTTCGGAGTAGAGCCCCTTCTCCTTCACATCAAAAGGAGCCAGTCGGGGTGGTTCGGGCATCTGCGGAAAATAATGGATAGATGTAGGAGGAGGAGGAGGAGCTGGATTTCAAGCCGCCAATATTCCCATTGGAGAGCGACCCACTCTACCTCTGAGCCACAGCCGACACACCTGTAGGCAGTGGTGTACTCGAGTTACCAAACCTCAAGTCTGAATTGGGTCTCGAGTCCATAGTGTTCAAGTCCGAGTCTGAGTCACCAAAGAAGAATCCAAGTCCAAGCCCGAGTCCTCAAGATTGAATCTGAGGCGAGTCCTAAGACGGGCTTCAGTTGTCCACTTCAGCACAGCCTAAGAGATGACGAACAAAATCAAAAGGTCGACATTATACAAAAACAATAAAAAAGGCCTCATCAATAAATTAGTCTGAGTTCTCCTCTCTACCGAGTCTGAACGCAGTCAATACTTGAGTCCCAGAGATGCTCAGCAACTTTCGTTGTACGATGACAATAAAGGCAATCTATTCTATTCTTCACACCATGCAACACCCCCACCCCCCAAACACACACACACACACACACACACACACACACACACACACACACACACACACACCATAAATCCCTCAAAGAAAGTTTTCAATAACAGCAGCTTAAAAATATAAAATAAAAGGAACTTCACAGTGAAGACAAGTAACAGACAGAATTATAAATGTAAAGATTTAAACTCGGTATACACCTGCTGGTTACATAAATTGAAACAGGATAAAATACATAAATGTACGGACGAATACAGTACATAAAACTCAATGAGAGACTAAACAGATGAAGGTGGTGAGAAACAAATGGATTCAGGCGTCCAGAGGCCCTTTGGTCTGCACTTCGTGATAACACTCCTTGGAAATTGAAGTGATCTGATAGGTTTCAGAGTAATCTGCAGTTATACAATATGTTTGTTAAGAGCAGGCGAGGAATTTCAGCCTCTTTTATAAAAGCTGGGTGTGAGTCAGGAACAAGTCACAAAACAAGACTGACAGCTGAGTGACATGTGTGTGCAAAAACATAACATGCAAATGTTTAACTTGTTTAGCATGTTGCTGCTCTGCTCTAAAGTCCTAGTCTGCTTCCTCTTTCATCAACACTTATACAAGAAACACAAATTCTTCTGCAAATTAAACTTTGACGATGCATGATGACAAGCATCACATGATCAACCTGACGGATGAGTCAGCCTCAAGGAAAACAATAAACGTTCTGAAATGTCCATGTAACAGGTGTTTTAGTCAACCATGGCTTCCAGGTATGCAACAGTCTCCATTGTGAATTTGTTTCATCACAAATTTAGTAATGTAAGTTTCCTTGTTAGATAAACACTGCAGTGAAACAGTGACTAACCCAATACTTATCAGGCATCAAGAAGGCTTATTCTTTTTTCCTGCAATTTCCTTATACAGGTTTGGTAGAGAAAAAAAAGAGACAGATTTCCTGATGGAAAAACCCCTTTGCAGCATTTTTATTATTTCCTGAATAGTTAGATGAAAATATAAAGTACCATAAAGATTTTGAACTTGTTAAAATGAAATGAACCCTCAAGACTTTGGTTCCATTCAGATACAGATTCAGTTGTTATCATCCTCTATAGAGGAAATTAGTTTTTATAATCTGTACAGAGAAACATTCAAAGCAAGGCCTTATCACACACGAACACGAACATTACACACAAGTCACTGACAGTGTGTCTTGTGCAGTTACGACTGGGGGAACATAATTGCTTCCAAATTGAGCTTTTTGCACATTAGTTGTCTGTATCTGCGTTCAGAGAGGAGGAGGGTGAAGTTTGGGAATGTGTGCTGTGGTCAATGCTTTGAGAGTGGTGGATATGTCGATGAGAAAGACAGGTTGGGAGACGATAGCAGACTGGCAGGTGAAGCAGGTTAGCACC
Organism: Semicossyphus pulcher; assembly: GCF_022749685.1. NCBI lineage: Eukaryota > Metazoa > Chordata > Actinopteri > Labriformes > Labridae > Semicossyphus > Semicossyphus pulcher. The sequence goes on from NW_027211726.1 coordinate 28,222,665, forward strand.
TAAGTTTTCTTCTTGCCCAAACATTAGGCACATATTTTTGATTTGGTGAATGGATTGTCATAAAAGTTTGTAAAGGCATTAAAGGTCTCTTGTAAACAATTCATCCCTATCTTTGTCCAATCTTACGGCAGGTCAACTTTTTGCTTACCTGGTGAAATATCTAAAGTCTTTTTTTGTCGTTAATTGTTCTTCTGAAAACGTCTAAGGATCAAAAACTAACTTTGGACTTCAACTTCACTTATCAAGTAATTTCATCAAATCTTCCAACTTTACACAGTCCAAAGACATGCTCGTTAGGTTAACTGCCCGAGTGTGAGTGTGAAAGGTTGTCTCTGTTAGCCCTGTGATTGACTGGTGATCAGTCCAGGATGTACCCCGCCTCTCGCCCAATGACAGCTGGAATAAGCTCCAGCCCCCCCGGGTCCTGAAAAAGATAAGCGGTGTAGATAATGGATGGATGGATGGATAGATGGTGGCACAATGGTTTGTGCTTTCGAAACAAAATATAAAATCCCTTTTATAATGTAGAACCGCAATGGTTAAGATTTAAGGAAAGCATGTGTTTATGTTGATGCTAACCTTTGCTCCAGTCATATTTACTACAACCACTAGAGGGTGCACTCACTTAAACGTAAACCTGTTTTATTTTGAAAGTCTCTGCACCAAAAATATGACTGTACAGGTCGACCCAACAAAAAGCTTACTGCGACTCTTTTTTACATTTGTAGTCAGAGGGCGACCGCTTTTGGGTGTAGTAAGTATTCAGGTGATGTAATACAAACAAACAAGGGACTTCCACCCAGTGAAATGGTACTCGGGTCCTGCGTGAAACCAAAAGCCAACATTGAAATCATTCAAGTCATCGAACAAATATCATTTACCTTAAATAAACCATGTACGTAAAATGACTAACCAGGGTATTTAGTTGCACCAAAATAACAATATTTTTCCGAATTTCAACCAAATTTTTGCGTAGTTCTGGTTCCTTAACCCAGTGTTGTGCCTTAACACGCTAAAAGAGCAAGTTCTTTGAACGTGCTCATATTTTTCCTGAACAGTAAACTGAAGGAATCAATTTGCAACTCATTAGGGACTGTGTAAGCCAAAGTCTGATTTACGGCACCCGGCATGCATCCCACATGGCTAATGCTGCGATAGCAGACAATGCAGCTACCGGTACTGCTGAAGCCAGTTCTTATGAAAATTTGAAGGAAAAAACTCACATTTTTATACACATTGTGTCTGCCAGGTCCGATAAAAAAAGTCTGAATGTCAAATCAGCAACAAATTTGAGATAATACATTGAGTTGCAGCATCCAGCCAGTGTTGGGAAATATCTGCGAGTGAACAATGACTTCAAGAAATAATTATAAGCCTACTACTGAAAAAGAGCTCGCTGCAGCTAAATAAATGAATGAGAAGTAGTTCATTTTTTGGACTGTAAGTTTTGTTCAACATTTGAAACTGTGAGCTGAATATGAACTACTTCATCTTTATCTGTGTGACCTTCGAGCTATAGCTCTTGGTAAGTGTGCCTTTGCACATTACTGCCTAAACTTGAACAAACAGTTTCACAACTTTTCATAATATAATCCATTTGTTTATAATTGTGACGTGTGTCAGACTGTTTTTCCTCGGTCGAAGATAAAAGAGATTATGTAATATGACAGTGTTGAAGGTGGGGTTACTTGATCATGTTTATTGTTAAGCTACTAAAAGTGCATTATCTTGCAAGTTCATGCTGTTTGGTTTGATTTTTAAAATATTGAAAAATTTACTTCTTACTCTAGCTTTTGTCGTTAGTTAATTTCTGCTCTTCACTGATTTCACAAGGGCTACTTGAAGTCTGGATAAATACTTTTAAATCTTCTTCATTCAGTCATAGAAAACATATTAAGAACACAGGTAGAACAGGTTTGGTACATAACTGGAAAACAATATTGGACTCTCAAGACTGCGTCCTTTAATTGCATTTAAACAGTAATTACCATATTTCCCACAGTCCTTGAACCTCTCTTCTGACGCACGTGGAGTAGGTGTGTGCGTGTGTGGAAATGTGTGTGTCTGTGTGTAGGCTGATTGTAGTCTTCTGTATGTCGGAGGGTTCATAAATCTCTCCCCAGCCAATAGGAAGGCTGCTGTTAATCCCAGCTCTGTAAAAAACCGGCGACAGTCCGGAGGCGGCTTTAAACTGAAGACAGAGTCCGTGCAGACACAGAGACAGAGAGGCAGACAGACAGAGGAGGACAGGAAGTTTCTGCTTTGGAGATGTCCGATTTTTTACAAAACTTTATCATCACTTTGTTGCATATTGGAGGTTTTTGAAACTTTTCCCAGGAGACAAAGAAAGCGCTGTTTGTGTTTTCCCACTTCATCCACACTCATCCTCTCACCATCATCATCTTCTTCTTCATCTGGAGGAATTGCGGTGCTGGTTCTTTTCTCCTTCTAGCCCATATTGGACATCCCGTTGAGTCCGGTCGCCATGTCCTCCGGTGATGCCTCGGAGCTGAGTCGGCGGGTCAGCGTGCTGTCTTGGGATCAGGTGCAGCGTTTGGACTCCATCCTGGGCGAAAGCGTCCCGATCCACGGCCGCGGAAACTTCCCCACACTGTCCGTGCAGCCCCGGCAGATCGTGCAGGTGAGACCCCGGTCCATCCAACTCTCTTTCAGTTTTTTGATCTCCCCTTTGAAATAAAGTCTCTGTTGGCGCATCTGGTACTGGTGATAAGTTGAAGAATAAAAACTTTGAGAACGAGCAAAACCATCGATACGTACGTGCATTTCATAAGTTTAATTAACTGTGGTTTCAATACCAAAATAAATCAGGCCCAAAAGTCATGCAAACATATTATTGATTTCATTATGCAAATACCCTGTCTGAGACATATTTCAAATATTATGTTCGATTTATATGGAGTCAGAGAAAGGAAAACTGTTCGTTTCAATTTTATAAAAGTTGTCCATGTAAAAAGAGGAAAAGGTAGAATTTAGTTTTATGTGAGTTGCCAGGAGGGAGAAATGCACTCACAGGCACACACAGACTAATAGTCTACTCACTGACAGACAGACTCTGCACATATGTGTTGGCAAGTTGAGTGAAAAGGGTGTAAATGGCCTAGTGTTAAAATGTGTAAAGGTGTGTTTGCCTGATGTATAATGCGAAAATGATCATATTATTATACGCTAAGTAACTGTGAAAAGGCTTTTTATTTTCTTTTTTGCTTCTTTTCACTTCTAGAAAGTTCCTCTGAAATCTGACATGCAGTCTCTGCACTGGCTGAACTTTTTCACTTCTTCCCACATAAACCTAACTGGACACTTATCCAAAAAAGGAGGATTTACCTGTTGCTCTAACAAAAAACACCATTGCTTTTCTTTTTAATGTGTTGAGACATACTGTAGATTGCCACTGCTTGACTTTGACATTGATCAGTATCAATCTTTACACTGACATAAGATCGGGGGTGAGCTAACACAGTGACGGCAGTTTTCCACTAACTTCTGCTCCTTTTTTTCACAGCTCTTGTAAAAATGATATAATGACTGAGTCTCAGTATTAGGTATGAAACCTATACATATGGGGATTATATAGCCTAAATTGCAATTTTCCACTAATCCAGGTTCATATTTCACTTCTTTTTTTCTGTGCCGCTCCTGTGGGGAAGAAAGACCCTCACACACAACATCTCTAGGGCCACCATAATCAAGGAGGCCCCCTACCATCAGCACTGAACTTCCCCACTAATGCCTTTCCTTCATTACACAGTCCTGCATACAGGGACCCCAAACATTTTCTTTCCCTGAGCCAGAGTAGTTCTTTCTAAACTTTAAGAGACCAGCTTTTGGGAAATAATCCCACCGCTTACCCAATATGTGATGAGAGGCACCAAAGTTTTCTCTCTGCTCTCAATATATGTCCTGTTTAAGTGCTACCATGTTAGCATGTTGGATTAGGCATTACCTCAAGCACAAGGATAAATAGTTTAGTAATAAAGCCTGTTTTTGCATGCAGCCTGGAGGTCAATAGCTTAAGACAACAAAAACATGCCAAATACTTATGAAAACAAAAGAAAGCTCCTTTGAAAAGTTAAAGAAAGTATCATCTTTGGATGTAATTACAGTATGTGTAGTTTTAACTCACTTTTATGTACTGCTGAATCACAACAAAGGTTTTTGATATTTTAAATATAGAAGAGGGCTGAAATAGTCTAAATGAACCCAACAACTCCACCATGAGCAGGCGCTTGGCGACAGCGGCAAGAAAAAAACGACCTATCAACAGAAAGAAACCTCAGACAGAACCTGGATAAAGGCCATTTCGCCAACTAATGCCAGCCTCACACCAAACCACTTCTCAAGTCAATTTTCCTGTCACATACAAATTTCCAATATCGTATTAAATAAAAAACAGTTTTAGATTAGATGAGGCAGGCACCAGTCATCGTGATAGTTAGGTGTAAGGTGGTCACAAAAGCCAGTCCGAGGTCATAGGTCAGCGTAATATATTTAATATTATTGTGGTTTAAGACTTGATTAACCGAAAAAGTGAGGTTCAATGAAGTGAACATTGTCAACAACCAGTAATTGTGCTCTCCCTCCCACCAAACAGGAAGCAAACTGGGTAGACATGAAACATAAGGGGTACCCGGCGAAGGCTCAAGCCACTGCACACAGAAAGGCTGCTGTCACTGTGTCCTTACTGAATGTGACTTGAGACTTTGATCCTGGCTGTTAGCCAACGGTGTTACCACATTAGCGTTTAGCTCTGGTGAAGCAGTTAAAGTTAAAGGAAGCTAATAATGCTAACACAGCTAACGTTACACCCTCAATCAACACAGATATCGCAAACCACTGCACACACAATAGAAGCTATGGCCAAAAGCTGCATCTGTTTCTGCTCCATTGTTCATTTTCAGCTTGTAAATTTCCACAAAGAGCAGGAGGGGAAATAATCAACAGAAATGTAGTTGTGGTTTTGTAAAAAACCCTGCAAGTTGTAGCCAGCATAAATTGTATCTGCAGATTATGGCTTGAAAACGACATATCGACATCGGCAGATATATATTATATATATATTTCTTTGCCAATATTTTCCGCCGATAAAACAACGCATTAATGCCTAAATTCCCTAAAAAAGCATGATGTAACTCTATGAAATTAACTCGGCGCAAGTGTGCGTGTGCACTGCCTGCACCACGCCTCTTCCGTCAAGCCTGAAGAAGGGTGCAAGATGTCTGCGAAATGGCAGTTTTTGGCCATTACAATTAGAGTAGGCATGATATCAATTCCACTACAAAGGAGACTTGATGTTCTCTGCAATTAGGTGGAAAAAAACATGTGCCTAATACATATTGGTATCGAAAATCTCAGCGTATCGGATATCAGCAAAAAATCAAATATCGTGCATCCCTACTTTTAGTTTATAGTAGGCTTTAGTTGTGCTACAAGATCTAACTTTGCTAGTTTAAGAGTAACACTAGCTGGAGATTGAAACTTTGTCTATTTTCAGGAAGACAACTCTGTCAGGGTGTATGCTAACTATAAGTTGATGCACATTTATAAGTAAACACATATACTAAATACTTATTGCTGGAAGCACATGGCACAAAAAATCAGTTCTTAAAGTCCGCACCATCTCACTGTGTACCAATGTTTTGACAAAAATAAAAGCAGACGCCATGTTCCCCTTCATGGAATATGTCAAGCAGGTTTGAAGTCTCTGCTAGTTGATTTTAATACCATATGGGCATGAATGGAAACCAGTGGCTGACTGGAAGGAAGGAAAAACACACTCAAAGATCTAAACCACTGTGATATGTTTTGGAAAATGGTTGACAGTAATGTGGGGTATTCTTGATAAATGGGCTCAAACATGCAAAACCACCAGTCTGCTTCTGTTAATACCATTTTTGTAGAGTATGAACTAGACAGAGCTGTCTACCTGAGAGAAACAGAGGTGATTTCAGAGACTAGGTAAGGTGACCAACGGATCACACTCCCAGAGAGTCAGAGGGGCCCCTCTCAATAGTGGGTTTGTCTGAGGACCACATTTAAATAACATCTGTTTGTGGTCTGGTTGTGAGTGAGCCGCGGGAGCAGTGAAGGAAAACTTTTACTGTTATTGACACCCCTGTACTCTCCCTTTCATTTACTGTTGACAGACATCAACCCACAGTCTGAATATTTGCTGCCATACAAGCTCCCTCAGCATGCTGTATTTACAGAGCCTCACAGAAGCTTCATACCGTATGATGATGAACACAGATAGCTCGATTGTGTGTCGTAACTTTTTGAGTGTGTTTATGTGTGAGGGTGGAGGTATGGAGGCCTCTGTGGTTCTTTGGCCATGAAGAGGGTCATATCTTATTCCAGCTCAGCTGGCTATCATATTATAACTAAAGTGTTGTGTCTACGGTAGATGTTTCAGATAGGTCCCTTCCCTTTTTTTCTGCTTCTGCTTTCACCATTGTGCTTTTAAGACTGGGAGTCGTAGAGAGTGGCCTGGACCAGAAGCAGAATGTGAGGAGTGGATTAGTGCCCGTAATAACACTGGGCTTGTGGGTCAGGCTTGACAACGTATCACTGTGGTAAGTGAAGACCAGTCGCCTGACTCCACTGTGGCCCTCGCCAGGCTGTAAACCAACTCCTCACTGGGCTATTGTTGAGAAGGAGCAACATGAAGACACCACATGCTCCCAGTGCTCCCGAGAGGAGCCAAGCTCAGAACATTCCGTTTAATGTGGTCGGTAATGATTTTTATCAGCCAGTTTGTTTTCAATTTCTCCTTTCAATTCATGATTTAGCAAATTGTCTTTGAGTCACACAAGAAAATGCGTATGCAGTGCTGACAGCATCTCTTTGGCCGTATTTTTACATAGATTAAGTTATTGTTTCAGTGTTTTTTGAACACCAATAAAGGACTCATGCTTACCTAAACCAAACCTGTATGAAACTACCATTGAGGATAGAGTCTGTGTTATCACTTCTGTATTATGGGGGCTTAATGAAAATGAAAATGTTTTAAACAATAACTTCCTGGTAGAAAACCCCTGTGTCAGTTATTTAATACCACAGATGCTAAGTCTAGTGGGGTTAGAGGGCAACGATAAAGAGTTGAGAAGGGTTTTAAGGTTTCCTTTCGCGGAGAGCTAACATGCTCAAAGACAGTACTGGACTCAGCATCTGAGAAGGGAGGAGTTAGCCAGGCCATCATTACTAACTGCTGAGCATTAAGGCTAGCTAGCTAGCGTTCTAATTATTAAATGTGTTAGCGTTAGCTAGTTGACACAGAAAGGCTACAGTTTCAGGGGTTTAGAAGTTTAACAGCAGGTTAGTAAGTACGTTTAGTTGATGTTGGTAAAACTAGGATAACAACACTGTAGCTACATGTGATACAGCAGAAAGGTCAGATAGGTCAGGCTACTGTGTTTGACTGGATATTAAATATTACAAATATGACTGTACAACAAAAATTAACTTGTGTGGCAATTAATAATACCATTATCTTCTATGTTTGTCTGTGGTTACCTTGCCAGTTGTCTACCTAGAAGTGCCCACTGTTGTTAGTACAGGGGGACTGGGGATCGTGGCTAAAAGTGTGTATGAAGTTTATTTTTGTAGGGAAAATCTACCTGATGTATATAATACTGCATGTATAGTACAATATAGTGTGAGTTACTTAATTCCAGTATTAAATCACAAGACGCCGTCATAGTCCCAGCATGCATGAGGATGACTATTCTTCACATAGCTTTCACTCTCACCAGTTTTATCTTACATGGCTGGCTCAGAAACCCAAAACAAACGTCTCACCAGAAGGACAGAATCCTTTCAAAGTTTTTCAAATGTCTTTTAACCCTCGGAGCAGATGAACAGATCCTTCATAGAGGAGTAACTGCGTCGCGTTTCAGCCCGTGACTCAGTCTGGTCTGAGCATACAGGTGAAATGACCACCCGTGCATAGGAAACTCAAGGCAGCTTTTCAAAACAGAGGAAAAACCATCATCATCCCATGCTGGCTGCCAAGCTACTGTACGACTGACTGGCTGGGTTAGTTTTGGAGTGAAAGTTAAGGTCAGGGACTCATAACTCCTCATTCGCTGTCGCCAGTTCCTTGGCAGAGGGATCCACTGACTCACTGCCCAAAGCTCTCTTAGGCGTCCGGGGCACTATGGGCTGGTAAACGGCTGGGTCATTTCAAACTGCCATAATAAAAACACATCCAGGCCGCAGCTTGAATTAAATAGTCAAGGAAACGAATGAGACTGGAGAAGGAAAGCGGAGAGACTGTTATGTGTCGCCAAGGCGTTGTCAACACCAGACAGTCTGGTGTGTTTGCGGCTCTTTTTTTACAAGTTTTTTTTTTTTTTGCTGAACGTTGGCGGAAGTGTCTCCCTCCGCTCCACTCACCAGGTGCTGGTGCGTCATGTGGGAAATGCACGAGCCTGTTTTATGAGTGCTGAAGGATGTGGGGGTGGAGGGGGCGGCAGAGCTGTGCTTCCCCATACGCTCCTCTCGGGACCCCCAGACGGGCAGATTATGGCGTGCTGTTAACTCGAACCAACTGTTTAAGTGTGAGGTCAGAGCAAATACTGCTGTGGGTTTCCCTTGCTTGAGTTCAAAAGAATCCCCTTCTCTGCAGTGTTGTCCCGTGCCCTCTGAAAACCTGTGTACTTTCACTCTACAAACCATCTGCTCTTTTGACACTGGAGTTATGTAGTGCCTCTGCTTTTATTAGCTCTCCCTTAGAAGTGTGTGACAGAAAACCAGCAGATTAACTTTGTTTTTGGCAGAAACTCTTCTCTGTTAAGGGTTTTAAAAGTGTGTATAAAAATATGTATATGCTTAGCTATATGCTTAGAAGTATGAGATTAGATGAATTGAATTAGAAGTTAAAGTAATTTGATTAATGTTTTGTAAATGGCTCATCCTAAACTCAGGGGCTTATCCTAATTTCCTTATGTCCTTTCCCTGTCACCCATAAATGCTGCAAGTTAAGGGCAGACCTAGGATTAAGCTAGCAAACATTTTGCAAATCTTTTTGATTTTCCTGCTTCTCTCACAGTTGTTCTCCTGTATTTCCAATTTCAAGATTTTTCCCCTTCAAGAAGTAAACACCAATCAATATATCCACGACAAGTTCTCCCGAACATTCTGTTTTTACTGGACTCACATAAATATGCAGAATCAAAAAGCGCTCTGCTCGCTGTTTCACAGGACATTAAAGTACAGGTTCAGAAACCGGGGTTATGCTAGGCTAAGCATAAGGAAGCAGCTAGCATGATTCACCATCTCATTCTAACACACAGCACAGGTTTTATTTTCTTAACTGTGACTAACTCAAAACAAATGTTGTGTCTGTGCGTGGGTTAAAAGCCACTATATATTGGGGCGCTGGTTTAGCTCAGTTGGTAGAGCAGGCATAACATTTACAGAGGCTCTCAATCCCCACTTTCTCCTCCCAACATTTCCTGTCTCTCTCCAGCTGTCCTATAAATAAAAAATTCTATTGCGTATATGTGAGCTTCGCTGGTGTTTTTCAGTCTTGATTGTTCAAATAATGACCACAACAAAATACATAAGAAAAACATTGTCAGACGAAGACACTACATATAATATCATGTATTGAAGTGTAAAGTCTGTTAAAGTACCATCAGATAAAGATAAAACATGGCGTTATAATACTCAGTATCCAGGCTCTGAAATATTGTGCTTACCTGCCTGGATACACGTGTGTCCACTCTGACTGAGAGCTATCTGTTAGCAAACTCTCCCTGAGCCGAACTGTCCGACCAGCTGTGTTTTTGATTTCTTCTGAATTGGCCTTGTTTTGCTGCTTTCTCCTTTGAGTGATGCAACAGACAGGAAGCATAAACATCCGAGCTGTCTGTAGCCCAGCAGTTTTCCCAAACATCGCAGCAGCAGTGCATCATGGTGTGTGCGCTCCAATAAGAACATAAATCTTGTTTTTTCGAGCCAAAAAGAGTTTATATGACAGCAAAGGGATCGCATGTTCTCAATATGATCACAGGCCACAAGTTTACACAGCCTAACCGTTCTTTAAGTTTAGAGCCTCTGACAGCAGACAAGCACTGGCCTGTCATTTTCCACAGCTCAGCTCTGTTGCTCTGATATTGCCCGTACTTCACATATGAAGAGATATGTCTGCTAATTCAACACTGGCTTTCCAAGACTGCATGAAAGCTTCAGGGTTCCAAAAATAGTCAAATCATGTTGCATTTTCACTGTAAACTGGTGCTTATATTAACACTTCAAAAATATATAAATATCCAGTAGGGTGTAATAAACTTGGATACCTGTCTCTGTTCTGTTTCACTACTTTTATTAGGTTGGAATTTTCCAATCATGCTGTATCATGTTCAAATGACCTCAGGTTCTTTTATTTTTAATTCAGTCAGGAGTGAGCAGCGTCCTTTTTGCATGTACAGACTTGCATTTTCTTGTTATCTGTTTCTAGATATCCATCGCTCACTCTCTCTTTCCCGTCTCTGTATCTTTCAGGTGGTCAGGGCTCGACTGGAGGAGCGAGGCGTGGTGGTACGTGATGTCAAGCTGAATGGCTCAGCGGCCAGCCATGTGCTCCACCAGGACAACGGCCTTGGCTACAAAGACCTGGACCTGATCTTCGGCCTGAGTCTCACTGATGACAGAACGTTCCGGCTGGTGAAGGACGTGGTGCTGGACTGCTTGGTGGACTTCTTGCCTGAAGGAGTGTGCAGGGAGCGAATCACAGCCCTCGCCCTGAAGGAAGCATACGTGCAGAAACTGGTGAAAGTTTGCAACGACACGGACCGCTGGAGTCTCATCTCGTTGTCCAACAACACCGGCAAGAACGTGGAGCTGAAGTTTGTGGACTCCCTGAGGAGGCAGTTTGAGTTCAGTGTTGACTCATTCCAGATCACCCTGGACTCGTTGCTGCTCTTCGACCGCTGCTCAGAGACGGCCATGTCCGAGACCTTCCACCCTACAGTGCAGGGGGAGAGCATGTACGGAGACTTTGAGGAAGCTCTGGGTCACCTTCGCTCCAGGACTATCGCCACCCGCAGCCCAGAAGAGATCCGGGGCGGCGGGCTGCTCAAGTACTGTCACCTGCTGGTGCGTGGCTTTGGACCGTCCTCCGAGGCTCAGATGAAACTGATGCAGCGTTACATGTGCTCGCGCTTCTTCATCGACTTCCCCGACATAGGCGAGCAACAAAGGAAACTGGAGGGGTATCTGCAGAACCACTTTGCGGGCATGGAGCACAAGCGCTACGAGTACCTGATCACACTGAGGAGAGTGGTGGACGAGAGCACTGTGTGCCTGATGGGCCATGAGCGCAGACAGACACTGGCACTTATTTCCGCTCTGGCACTGCGCGTGATGGCTGAACAGAACGCTATCCCTGCTCTGTCCAACATCACCTGCTACTACCAGCCTGCTCCCTATGTCAGAGACGTCAACTTCAGCAATTATTATGTGGCACAAGTTCAGTCACCCATGGCTGCATGCAGTAACTCTTATCAAACATGGCTGCCTTGCAGCTGAGCATTGACTTGACGTCTGGAGAGCTTTCCTTTTGACCTTGCTGAGCATTCAGTGGAGTGCTCAGTACCTCTGTAGCAACGCGGCTCATTTGGTTCGAGGCCCAACATGGACAAAAAGGAACCAATTTACCTTTTATGCCAAATCTTATATCAAAACATTCCACTAAGTTATATTAATTAATACTGCTGTAAAAAAAAAAAAAATCTCATTCGAGCCAATATACCTTTTTATTCTGTTGTCGTTGAATAACCAATGTGGACATGTATGGAGAAATATGAAGGGTTCACATGTGACAGAGGAACTTTGCCGGTTCTGTTTCTTGTCCGATGGAGGCTTGTATTGGGTCTTTAAAGAAATGTAAATAACTTTGTACAAAACCAGAAAGCTGTTTTTTGTTCTGTCTGTGGTTACAATAACCTGACTCGGAGGGGGAAGAGGACCAAAGAATAACTTTCTTGTGTAGCATGACAAACAATGACTGTATACGGTTCCAAGTGCCTGAAACTGACCATCATCTTTATAGTAGATGCTGTGTAATGGTTATTTTTGAAACTTTTCCATCAGGATACTGTACATTTCTATATCCAGGGTCAGGGTATACATGTTTTTAAATCATTAAAGAAGTCAAAAATGGGAAGATATGGTACACTGGTCTTTCTTTTCACTTTTAAACAAAAGAATGATAATAACAAACTGTTTTTCATATGCTCTAGTTAACTCAAATGAGTCTGGGGATGTGCGTCATGAATGGATATCTCCACTCTCTGTATCTCAGAGTAGAGATATTCATTCGGTATCTCACTGGCTGAGTTTCTGCCTAAAGATCTACTTGTGTCTATCTTTTACTATCCGTCTTCATCTCACACAAGCTCCTCAGTGTGTTGTCTGTGTTCCATCAGCCAGACACCGACGGGCCTGACACAAACACTCACTTGTTCAAGCTCTGCACATTCTCCCCCCCCCAAGAAACAGATGCCCCCTGAGCCCTGAACCTATACATTAGCCATTTCCTTCCACTTGTGCATCCGACAAGGGGTTTCCTTGGCTTCATTCAGAAAGGGGAGAGTGCTGTTGCTTGTCTTGGATGAGTTGAGCTCTGAGGGGGCAGCTGAGGACCAGGTGGTGAAATGGGACTGCTAGCTTTGCAGTAAATGTAATGATGCATTCCAGCACTCACTTCCTGGATGATCAAAACAGTTCAGTATTTCTTCCTCACGAAGACCCAACATTTCTACCCGCTATGAAATTTTATCCTAATTACTTTTGCATGGGGGACGACATCTTGGGGTTTATCGGAGCATGAAAAGGCATGTAGCTGGGACACACCTGCTTACTCTTCCTCTGAAAGAAGACAGAAAATACTTGCAATGTATGAACAATTGAGTGAAACGTTCACTGACCTCTTTATAGAAGTTTATTTGAAAGGAAAGCATCTGTCATGACGATTAAGGGAGCGAGATATAGATGCAACAAGGGAATTATTCCTCCCTGGGTTAGCTGTCAGACTTGTCTGCAAACTGCTACAAAAACATTCAGAGAAGGATGGGACACCTCTGGAGAGTTCCACTGGAATAAACACAAATTAAAGTCACCAGTGAGACGGAGCTTGTCGTATCTTTAACAAATCAGTGATTTTGTGGCGCCTAATGGCCAGACCTCACGAGTCAACCAGAGTGCTGCGAGGAAAATCTCTTCAGATAGGTGATATTAATTAAAACACTAAAGCGAGATGAAATGGTGTTGAAGGTTGATCTGCTCCTAGTGTCATTATGTCCACAAGTAGCCTACTGGATGGATTGTCTTGAAGTTTGTACAACCATTGTTCTCAGAGTATCAATCCTGCTGCATTTGGGTGATCCCTTGACTTTTCCTTTGGTCTCTCCATGGGGTTGGAATTTTTGTTTTATAAGGAAAATTCTCAACAATAATTTGATCATTGCAATGAAATGGGCGCGTTGAGCAGCAATCACGCCGCTTTGGCTTTTTTTTTTTACTTTTTCTCTTACGACACGGTGTTTTTTTTGGAAATGTCTCAGCAGCTATTAAATTGATTGCCATGAACATTTGAGGCAATCCATTTAACCCTCCTGTTGTGTCCGTTTCTCCCCCCTTACTTTGGTGTCAAATTTGACTGGTCTGTTTTAACTTACATTAACATAAAAACCATTAATCATCACCAAACACCTTTTTAAGCTGTAAACAATCTCTCAGACTGGTGTTTAACATGAGTAACTGCAGTGAATATACAAAGAATAGACGTTGTTGTCTTCCATTTCTGAGACATCCTCCTCTATCTCTGGTTCAACTTCAATCTGCTCTCCACCTGGTTCATGTGTGGTTCATGTGGGGGGATGTGCGGCTGTGAATGGGGATGTTTTCCATCTGATGGATGAACATAATCTAGTGTTACACATTCATTTCCTATATGGCATTCATTATTGACTGGGATCACCACAAGTGTTACAAAGTTGACTAAACCACAGAAATATCAATGAAAGTGGTGATCAGCAATTTTATATGTTCAAAAGCCGAGTGTGGAGGATATCATGAGACCTGAAGGCAATCAAATGTAAAACACAATATTTATGATTGATGAAAGTTTTAAATCGGTCAGATTTGACCCGAACACGACAGGAGGGTTAGTAGCTCCGAGAGGATGAACCCTTATGACCTTGGTGATTCACTTTTCATGTAACACGACCAACTGGCCACATTTATAATCATCCTGTAAATTATCCCAACATCCACATTCTGATTTAGCGCAAAATTCGGTACGTGTATACATAGAATAGAATAGAATTAGCTTTATTGTCATTATACACTGTATAATGAAATTACTTGGCAACATTGCTCTGTGTCTACTAGCCCACTAACTTGGTTGTCCCCTGTCTAAACCACTGGCAACACCATGGGGTTGACATTTTTTGGTTTTTAAGGAAATGTCTCAACAACTCATAAATAAATAATCATAAAATGCTGTGCAGACATTATTTTCCCTCAGAGGATTATAAACAAATGACCTTGGTTACCAAACCTTTGAATCACTAACAGCTGTTCAAACTATTACCTTTCAATTGAAAATCATGATGGATTGGCACAAAATTTGGTTCAGATATTCATGGTTCTTAGACACTTTATCCTACTGAGTCTGGTGATCCCCTGACAACTATTAGATAGAAGGCCACAATGTTTTTGTGACATTCATAATACAACAACAGCCTTTCATTTCACTATCTATCACTACCAGCAGTTCAAATTTGTACAAATTAATTAACATATGTCAATATCTAAAAAAAAGAGTTTGTACAAATATAAAAACGAGGTGGACTGGACTGGTCAACTGCAGATTTACTCTAGCACCATTAAGTTGACATTAAGTAAAATATCCTAGTAACTCTGATGGGTTATCATCACATTTGGTACAAAAATTCATGGCCTCCCCTGGTTTCAAAAATATGTGTCCAAAATTGTATTTATGTCCAAATAGCTGTAAAACAAGCTACATTCCCAACATTCCCAGCTGCTATGCTTTGTGTGTAGCTCTAATCAGCAGATGTTACTTTGCTAACACACTGAACAAAAATCATGAACGTTGTAAACACTGAACACTTCGTGAGCATGCTCAAGTTAGCATTCACTTCTATTGCTTCTGTGCCAAAGTGCAGCCTTGCATGGTTTGTATCATGGAAAATCCTGATATTTTGGAGGCTTGTGGTTTTACAATAAAAAAGTAAAACCTCATCAAACCTTGATGCAGAATTTATGCCAAAAAGGCATCAACACAGTTCCTCCAAGAGTATTTGAAGGGTTTTCTAAGACACCTTAGATTTAAGACAAGGTAGCCTCAGTTTTGGTTTTCCTGGATAAATACCACAGATAAATCTGACACTGGTGAGCGCTGTGGTTCATTCAGCTCCACGGTCATACCAGCTCTCAGCTTGGCCTTCTCACCCCATCTTCTCCGGTCTTCTTGGGTGGGCTCTTTGGGGTTCAACTCCCACCACGGACATTGAAGCCCAAAAGGTCCCGTTATCATTTGTTCCCTCCTTTCTGTGTCAGTCTGCTGTGAGGAGTAATCTCTGTCTGGCGATCGCAGTGTGCATGCTCTTCAGGGATGCAGTGGTTTGCATGCCGGCTGATTAGATTATGGGAATGTCTTCTTTAGCGGTGACTGATACCACTTGGGGGTTGATGGGAAGGGTCAGGATGAGTGTGGAGCCAAAAGTTGTCTCCAGTGTAACAAACAGTTCAGCTTGTCAACTCTCAGCTCCCTATCTGCGTATATTTGCTGCCTGGGGAGATTGTTATAGAAAACAAATTCATGAGCAGCTGAACCGTCTCAAACAAAGACGAACGCAGTGAACTTTTAAGAGCATGCTGAAAGGAAGATGTTAAAGAAAGATTTATCATGGGAGGTAGAGGAAGTCAACATATATCAAAAGTTAGATTTTATATCAAAGAAAGTGGTGAGAACTATGCGTCCAAGTTTGAGCTGCCGCAATCCAAATTAAGTTCCATAAAAGCACCACATGTGCAAAAATCTGCAATTGAGATATAATAAAAACAAATAAAATTCTTCTATTCAAGCATGATTGTATCGCATTGATACTAATTTGAGTCTTTACAGCTGACGGCTGAAGGAAGTGGTGCTAAAGTTTTTCTCATAAAGCTGTTTTACTGGACTGGGTGGCATTGCTCCATCCATCATCATGTCGTTAGCGAACGATTCCCAGGAACTCACAGGATTTCTATTTGTAGGATCTTTGCATATGTTGAGCCGCTTCACCATGGCGATGTCTGTTTGTAGTCCAGAAATGCAAAAGGGCTGGCGGTGCCATACGAGTAATAACTGCTCATCCACCTTGGCTTTTGTTGCATTATTCAGTGCCATCCAAAATGAGATCCAAACACATTTAATGGGGAATTTCTATTAGAAAAACCAAAAATCTATGACATTTATGTGAAAGTATAAAAAGCTAATACGTACAAGAATCTGTTTAGCACATGTGTCCACCTCATGTGTGCTCACTTGCAAACCATGACATGATATATGTGATTCATTCTTGAGCACATTTTAACTCTCAGAACCTGCAATAGAAACAGTCTGCATGTGCCTATATTGGTATTTTTGCTCACTGTAATGTCAATTCTGGGTATATTTTTAAATGCCTCATATCCCTTGAATCTGTTAAACCCACCTAAATGGAAAAATAATTTCTTTACAATTAAAAAGTTATTTGAAATATGTATTTTTTAAAGTATAACCATCAAACAAAGGAATTACTGTCTCAGCTGTAATACAAATAAAGTGCCTACATTGGTATTTTTCTTGCTTTGTAACTAATGCTTTAGCAGCATTGCAGAAAAAAAAAAGAAGTGGCACATTACCTTAAGTGAAGAGGCCACTGATAAACATACAATGTGATGAGGTGAAAGATGGAGGGCTAATTTAACTGCCGCAAAGAGAGATTACTTTTAGGATTTTACACAACCAATCTCCTCCAGCCGCTGGGGGGTCCATTTCAATAGGGTTAAGCAGGTAAATTCCGAGGTTGACAGTTTATTTTTGACTTTAGAAAAAGTAGTTGAGATCATTATCTCACCCTAAGTTCTATTGAGAAGTATTAAAGAAAGGGTATTTCTTTGCAAACTCGAGCCTGAACAATTTCCGTATGCAGTTTACTCTGCTAACAGCACTGTGAGATTTACTCCTGACCGGCCTTCTGCTCACTCATTCTCATTCTGTCTCTTCTCTGTAAATGTCCCATTCGGTCTCTTTACCTCTACCACAATAGGCTGAAATCATCATCACGGGACATTGCCTTCTGCCTTCTGCCTTCAAGCTTACATAAGTACGTTTTGCACACTTCTCGCTGGACATCATACCCACTGCACCAGAGTTAGGATAGTGCAAGAAGGGTGAGGTAGTGAGGTTTGCACTCCAAGAAGAGGAGCCATTCTCTTGCTACAGGTCACTGAACTACGAAATGATTCTGAAGTATTGACGGAAGGAGAAGTAGTTGCATAATGATGCTGTACAAAGCTGTTATAAACAATTCAAATCAATCTCATCACCGTCATCGACTAATAAAATGTCTTTTCCTATTAAGGTTTGCAAGGTGAAAATACACTTCAGCTCTTTGGCTGTGTGGTGTAGAGCACTTTATTGTAGCAAAAGTACGTCAGAAACGAGTCTGATTATTATTATCCCAGATGACTGTTCTTAGTGGACACATGCCTTAGAGCAGCCTCTTTTAGAAAGACGAGCAACTTGTATATTTGAAAGTTTGATGTTTCTTTTTATATATTATTACCTCAAGTGACACAAATATGACAAAAAATATTAGTCATTATGACATATTTGTGCATAAATTAGGTGATGTGTGATAAAATATACTTTAAAACTGTAAACATACAAATTGATCCAATTTCATATTTTCATAGATGTCCCATATTTGCAACATGTCCCTTTAATGCATATTCAGTGTATGCTCTATGCTTTCCTCTAATACCAGAGCATAATGTGAAAAATCTTTGCCTGTGTGGTATAACTTTGATTCCACTTTCTGTTGTCTCATAGGGAAATAAAATCAGTCATTCTTCTAACACACATAAAACTACAGAGCGACCAATATGGGTCTTTTCTAATTTCAAATTTGAGGTCAATTGGACAGAAATAAAAACAGACATAAAACCTCACCAAGTTCTCCATAAAAGCCAACTCAGTGATGAATCAATCAACAAAGACAGGCAGGTTGTAATTTTCCTGCTCTGACACATGCCTTATGATTCTTTCAGTGGCTGAATTTATTTTTCCAAAACAAGCAGAACAGAAATGTTCTTTTATGCATCCACTGCTCGCACCGCTTTATTTGAACAAATTAGTGACTAACCTATAATTTACGACGACATCACAGACGCTGAAGAGAAGCCTCTCTCTGTGTTTTCATGACAAATAAGGGAGCAAAGGAGCACAGGCCGATTCTGTTGAGTCACTCCCAGACTGAAAATAATGAACTGTATTTTTAAGAGAGAGTCCCAGACCACTGAGGGTGTAGACTATAAACAAAAAGAGACACCGTGTGAGCGCACGACACAAGTTTGGGAAAGATTTGCTGAATGGAAATGTCACGTCTCCAAATGGCATGGGGAGGTTTTTTATATTGGCAATGGATCCTTTCAGCTTACCGGTTTCCAGGCAGCCGCTGGAGCCGATGTCAGAGCTGCATCTAAAGGTAAAAACTAATGGTATCACACCAACATCTGCTCAGGCCAACACCAGCCTGCTTTCATTTGGTTTAGAGGAACGATGGGCAGGGGTGCTCTCTTCCCTTATCCCACCGGCTCCCTGACAGCCACAGTAAACACCGTCCCTCTGAAAGGTCACACTGTTTGTCACCCTTGGGCCCCTGTGAGGAGCTCTCCTCTCATAAATATTAATGGCACTGTGCCGAATGAGGACCCTGACTGTTAACAAGGGGTGTGGAGGATGGGAGGGAGAGCTGCTCCTTTTAACGCTGCGAGAGGCTCCTCTGCTGTGGGGCCACGGGAAACAGAAGAGAGACTAACCTAGAACAGTCTGGCTCCTGCTCCAGGCATATGGATCGTCTTAGGCTGCGTGCACCATACATGGCTTTTAAAAGCAAAACGATCTCCCTCCAAGACCAGCTATGTAGCACCTTTAATGGAACTGATCTTGGTCCGTACCAACAGGCCTGGAAAAACATGTTAATGAAGACAAAACAGGACTGGTTGGTGCTTTGACCCAAAACAGCAGAGCTCCCTGTAGGGCTGCTACTATTGCTGGGTACAGAAATCACACCACTAACAGCTTGTCTTCTGCACACATGCTTTAAAAGGTTTAGCATAGACAACAAGGTCAGCAGCACCTGTAATTAATTATTCACTGTTAGGGACACGTTGTGACTCATAAGGACCAGGCAACTAGTGAATGTGGGTGTTTGCGTAATGGTTTCCTCAAGTCTCTGTTTCTTCCGTAAACACTAAAACACAACCTTAGTTTTTTAAACTAAAACACAGCAAGCAGCATTTAGAAGTGTATTTTCGGACCTTTAAGTGATGCTATGCATTAACATAACAACCCATAGAGAACCCTGTGCTCTACTCTTATTTGAAGCTATAGTTGCTGCTGCCTGTTGGCTTCCATATAAGCCTAAAAATTCAATTGTTATTGCCAGTTTCAGTATAGGTAGGGTCTGTATAGGTAGTTGTGTATGTGTATTTGGAGTATTAATTTCATTTAAGTAACTATTTTCTTTTTTCTTTTAGGCCTTTTTGCCTTTATTTGATAGGACAGTGATGAGTGACAGGAAACATGGGGAGAGCAAGAGATGGCAGGAAGCAGATGACCGCAAGTTGAACCTGAGGCCAACACATCGAGGACTTGGCTGTACGTGGGGCGTCTACTCTACTGACTGAGCTAAACCAGCACCCCACTCAAACTAACTGTAGTTGAACATTTATCATCGATTCCACAATTAACTCAGTTTAAGTCACTTGTTCCAAGTTCATAAAGACGTCTGTTCTTGAAGACGTTTCACCTCTCATCCGAAAGGCTTCTTCAGTTCTCACTAGAAGTCTTCACGGGTCTACTGGAACCTGAGGACCTGGGACCCGACCCGGGACCCAGACGGGTTCAGGTCCATGTATGGACAAAGACGATAAGAAATTAAGCGCAGTTACGTGTAACACGTGTGTGGCTTCTAAACGAGCTGCGCGTTTGTCATCCGTCTGCGTGACAGCAGGTGGACTTTTAATCTGAAATAACTAGTGGATTAGTATCGCTGTTTTTATCAACACGACATGGATAACAGAAAACCTGGATGTGTTTTATGAACTTTCTCGGCAGAGGATGGATTATATGCACGGACAGGCACAGTGGAGAAGGCTGCATCACACACAGGTAGGACAAAAAGGTTTGTTTTGACAGCTGACTAACGGTAACTTGTTAATAGCAATCAGCTGTGAAGTCGGTGATGACCGGGTCTGTTTCGCCCAGCCGAGGTCGAGTCCGACATAACTCAGTTCGGGCCCCTTCTTTCAAATAATAAACAGGTCCAATTGTTTACGGGTCGCACAATTAACTGGTCTCTTAGGGTTCGAGCATGAAATTTTGGACCTGTGAAGACCTCTAGTTCTCACTTCTCTTGGATTTAGCTTTGAATCACCAAGAACATAAAGACAATGAAAAAAGCTCAATTCAGTGACAAAGAAACCCAACAGCCAACTAGCATTCTGACGGTGCTCAGACACACCACAGCCCTTTAATATATGCTCACAATGGTGTAGGACCCTTATGTAGGCTACGACGTAGGTTCTACAAAGCCTAAAGTGCCAGGTGCTGTGATCGCTCACGGCTTTGATGGCCTGGTGCTCACTTTGGCTCCTAAAGTGAAATCAGTGATGGCAGACGGGTTCACCACATCAGCTCTTCATATGACGATGCAAATTCTCCACATTTGATTGATTACCCTCCAGGCACTCCAACCCTTCAATGCACCCAGCTGGGCTAATACTGTAGTGGGCCTTGTTTATCAGTGGGCCTCAGACAGCTTATATAAGGATGTTATATAATAACCTGAGCCACACAGACGAGGTATACCATGCTTCCCCAAGAGGTTCACTCCTCATACAGCTCAGCACATCTGGCTGCCGCTGATTTCAACCTGAGCCAAATGATATACAGACGGCCGCCAGGATGGGCAGAAAGAAGCTTTGATTTGGTCCAAGACAACCATGAGTCTGCAGACTGCGGATACAAATTGGGAAAACTTTTGAGGGATGTTTGCTTGATTTGGAATTATTCGATTTGGAAAAAGTGTCTAAGACTTTCATTACTTGGCATTCCTGAGCATGAAAAATGTTCACTCTGAAACCATCCAGGCAAGTATGTGTGTGTAAGATTCCTCATTTCACCTTTTGCTTCTGTGATGGAATTTGAAAGGCTTAAGATGTGTGAGTGGAGTCCCATAAAACTTCAGGTCTTTAAGGGTATTATTTTAAGCAAACTGCATTCACCTCCTGCCTCCTCGCACTGGGGCTCATTTGGACTTCCCAGTTACACACTGTACATCACGACTCGCTGGCAGTGTTGATGTTTCCTCATGAAATACGGCTCAGCAGGCCGTGGCATCAGGGCTCCATGCTGAGAGGGAGGCAGGAAGGGTTGATGGATGAGCCACAAGGCCGAGGCTTCAGTCTGACTTGCTGTGAGCAAGAGGGAATGACATCTGATCTGCCCAGGTGGGGAAGGACAGGCCTGCTTCTGTTTCCATCAAACCCTCTGCAGAGGCAGGAGCTGCCTGTGGGGAGGAAGGTAAATCACGTCTTCTACTCACATGTCAGATGAACTTAAAATCAACTGCATATCAGAAATGAAGGGTAATGACTTTATCACTAACTCACTGACACAAAGTCAACTATTATCTGTCATATTCAGGAATAAAAACAAGTCAAATAGAGAATAAAAGCTATAAACTCAGGTTGGTGATGATCTTCAGCCAATTATGCCATTAATTGTGCTCCTAGAAACATATTGAAGTAATAACTGTGACATTTTCATATGCACAAATCTGTTTTGCTGCTCTCGAGGGACAGCTGAAATATAGGATCTTAAGATTGATAGAGACAGCTCATAAAGGCTTTTCCATTCACTTTTCTCTGTACATCAACATCAGGCCAAACAGACTGGAGCTTTATTAAAGGTCTCAAAGTGCCATCAGCATCATCCTCACAGTTTAGTTCCAGATGATCTCCGGAAAGAGCACCTAAGGTATTTAAAATATGCCGTGTTCATGCAGTACATTGTTTATATGGTTTGTGCTGTAGCCAAGAATTGATTGGCCTAGCTTCGCATAACATCTGGAAGTAGAAGAGAACAACTCGCTCTAGCTCTATGCTTTCTAATGCTCGATCATTAACAGATCATGCGAACGCATTGACGCTAGAAAAACAGCAACAACTGTTTTTTTAAGTTTCAAAGAAATGAAATAAATGAGATAAAAAACACCTGATTGAGGTGATGACAGGCTTATATTTTAACTTAACCCCCCTTCTAGTATTTATGCTAAACTAGGATAATTCAAGATTCAAGATGTTTATTGTCACTCTGGTTATACAAGTACAATCATGTGAAATCCTTATGCTGGGGGGCTCCATTTAGAAAGGGTAAATATAAGAGACATAAAATATAATGAAGCAATATCACATGAGAGGGAGTGATGTTGTTCTGAATATCATCACGACTGTGATTCTGTCGTAGCAACGCAATTATTCCCCTGCACTCTACTGTGTCTACAGGTACCAGAGATCCGCTGTTTTTTATTATGTATGTTTAAGTATATGTTTTAATTTATCATCAACCAGTTAAATAAGAGTCTGCTGTGTGATTCAGAGGTACCAGCTTGATTAATATAGACATACACGGCAAATTATGTACATGCAAGACAGAGGAGAAATATACATTATAATTATAGAAATTATATTATTATAATATTATATATTATATCATAATATAACATAATTGCATACTAGCTTTAGTTGTATATTTTATGCATAGGTAGGATCAGGTTGATAAAAACTCAAAGGCAAAGCAAGAACCAAGGTGGCAAAGCTATGGATCTGTGGAGAGTCCAACCACATGGACGGGAAATTGCAACAAAAAGCCCTGGGAACAGTAAACATAGGTGGAAAGGAGGAGCACAACACTGACTGTTACAGTAAACAGTGTGTATGTCGGTAACTGAAAATGGATATCTGGGACAAGACATTGTTTCCATGTGCTGTCATTGTTTACTGTCAGACTAGGAACTTGAGCCGGGCTCATATGGAAAGCTGTTTTAACATTTAATAGCTAGACTGGATATACATCAGAGATAATTAAATTCTTCCTAGGCAAAATGAACATTTCAGACATCCGTCTATAATTATCATTTCTACTGTGGACAACTTCAAGTTCCTGGGATCCACTATCTCCAAGGACCTTAAGTAAACCCTCCACATAGACACTGTCAGGAAAAAGGCCCAGCAGAGGATTTACTTCCTGAGACAGCTCAGGAGCTGCGGATCATGTTTTAGACGGCCTCATCCAGTCTGTTCTCTGCACGTCCATCACTGTTTGGTGTGGATCTGCCACCAAACAGGACAGAAGCAGAAAACAATGGAAAATCAGGTCTGCAGAGAGGATCATTGGAACCAACCTGCCCTCCATCCAGGACTTACAGCGGTCCAGGGTCATGAAGCGGGCAGGTAACATCACTGCAGACCCCTCACACCCCGGTCACAAACTGTTCAAACTTCTCCCCTCCAGTTGGCGTTACAGAACACTGTCAAATTCCTTGTATGTGCCCAAATACTATAAAATAAAAATGATTCTGATTCTGATTACTAGTAGTCATCTTAATTCTGGATATTCAAAATGAAGGAATAATTCCAGACATCCTTCTGTAATTTTGAAATATCACCATAGGTTCATCTGCATTCATTCATCTGTTTCTAGAGATTAATAACATGCAAAATTGTTATCGGTGGATGGCCGGCGATTTCAAGATTGCATTTCAGCCAATTGGTTCTGCATGTTTTGCTTTACACACAGACTGTTGTGCCGCATACAACCACACAGACGCCTGTTTAAACCAGATTGGTCGATACTTCTCTTCACAACCAGAACGCTTCAAAAACCAAAAAGGGCATTATCAGTATAAAGAGATCTCACATATAACACGTCTGGCAGTCAGCACAGATGTGGAGGAATGTTGTCTGCCAAGTTGTACGTCACTTAATTTAACTTAACACCAAACACTTTTATTTTTAGGGCTCTTAAATGTTAGCAATTTGGTTAGCAAACAAAAAACAGTCAACAAAATGTGGGCGCATGTTTTGTGGTAGAGTCAGGTTAGCTCTTTTCAAGTCTTTGCTTCATGTCTTTATGCTAATCTGCAAGCTAATGTAGTTCCAGCTCCACACACGCTCAATACTGATATAAAAGCAAGATCGTGAATCAGCCTATTGTCTAAAATTACACTGAAACACCCTATACGAGCTGTGGACACATGTGGAGATCATTTTCACGGCTGCTTCATGTTAACTTTTTCAGTTGGGATGACTTTCTTAGTCTTATGAACAAAGACAGTTTTTCCGCTCCACTTTAAAGACTTCATGCTCATTTTACAGGATAAACACCACAGGCTGAGGCTGATGAGTTCAGGTTACTTGGCATGCAGACAGATCAGTTTGGTGCACAGAGGACGCATGTTAAAGAATATGGGGAGGCGTAACACAACCTTGTGCATCAGCTCCTAAACAATGACTCACTCAGATTAGTTGAGTCACAATCACAGCTCTGTGTCACATATGATTAACCTATTTACATTGTGACCGACAAACACATGCAAATCCCGTCTGTGTTCCACCTGTTACTATTTAGGTGTGTCTCATACCAGTATGCACTGCACAGCATGTACCAGAGAGGGCATTATGTAAGAAATAACAATAGATAGATCGTTATAAATAGCTGAACATATGTAGCTGTAGTTTTAAAATACTGCATATTTGTAATTTTAATGTTTTAGACTTTAGGTGGCTTTCAACCGCCCCTCATAGTCTTAAACAGTTGATTCTTGGTTTGTCATAACTAAATCTTTACTTAAGGTCAATATAATGACCTTTCTTTGAAGCAGCATCCTCTGGGGCTGAAAAAGGCAGCCAATTGGAAGTGCCAAAAATGGCATTACCTCAAATGGCCACTTGAGGCTGGCTCCAAAAGTGAGTCAACACCAATGTAAGAAATATACATGCTGACAGCATGGTAGACAAGTTGTCATCTCTATAACTAATTTCTCTTTTCATGAAAACTGTGTGGGGGGTAACTTTTTTATAAGGTATATATACAAGGGAGTTTAGACTGTTGCTGGCTTTTATAATAAGATGGTGGCCGTTCAGTAAAGATGGTTTACTTGCTCTCTCACAAGCTCTCTCTTTCAAATATATATAAGAAAACTCCTTTCACTACAGTAAATTGAATCTCATTCTATGAAAACACTCTCATTAAATATCTAATAGTCAGCTAATGAAATAGCCTTGTGTGCTAATATAACTTAGCATTTGCAAACCCCTCCCTTCCCTCCAGCTCCACACTCTCATCCAAATATGGCTCCAAAGCTTCCCTTTGTCCTCTTACAGGCAATGCTTTTTCTGAAGCACATCTCATGGACCTTCACCAGCCACTTGATCACATGACCTATAAGTGTGGAATAACAAAAACTTAAGCTGCTTTCCCACTGGTCAAAAAACCCGCTAACAGTGGGAAAGTCTTCAAGCGGCATTCAAACCTGGGTTAAACAACTCTGCAGAAGACCCGGGTAATAATCGCCTCACCTCCGATCGGCAATGATGGGAACACAAAACCTGTGTTGACACGCTAATCTCCTACACCAATGCTATGCTCTGTCGGTAACTTCTGCGGCTCCATGTCATCTCAGCTACAAATTCCGCCCATCTCCGTCCAAGCAGCGCTCAAACATCGCTCCAAATTTGTCGCCACTGAGTTTAATAAACAGACTGAATAAGTAATAGATACAATAAAGACCTAACCACCGTAACATCTTCACTGTTTACTAACCCTGTCTCCGGCGTGTTTGTGACGTCAGACGGCGACGCAGCAGAAAAGAGACCGAATGCAGTATACTCCACTGGCAATGGGAAGACAATCAGCATCTATAAGCGGGTCTTCCCGGGTCTGAAAAAACCCACGTCAATTTGCTAATTCCGGTGAAAGCGGTAATAATGACAGCTAAGCCATTGCCATTCAACTGAGGAAAACATATGTGCTGATAAAGGCCTCATGCTTAGGTTGAAAGTTTAAGAAAATCTAAATAAAAGTCTGTTGGAGACTCCTATTTTCATGATGAAAAATATACTTTTACGCTCTCCTTAGGCTATCCTAAAAGCTGGACCCCAAGGCTACATAGTACCTACATTTTGGTCACTTACTATGTCGATGTGAGGGCTTTATTATGGTCAAAAACACTGATCATCATTTTCACAGCTCTGTGTTCACTTCATTATCAAATTCAAAACAGGTACTGCTATAATATTTTCATACTGTACTTTATAAATGTTTACTTGTTAAATTAATGACCAAGGCACTAAAGCTGCATTTCACCCTAAATAGAGTAATTAATACAATAGTGGCGTCTTTCATCTTCGTCCATCCCGTCCTCTCTCCCCTCCACCTCCTCTGCACATTCATCCTCTTTCTCGCCTTTCTCAGATTGATCAAATATTTGCTCTTCTCGGGCCCCGGCCTGTTTATTTTCTGGAGTGTGTTTTCAGCAGCGGTCGGGCCTGTGCGGTGGCTCAACAGTGCCGTCTCAGACACGCAAGTGTTTGGCTAAGCGGCTGGGGACGGAGGCCGGGCCTGGTCCAGGGCTCTGAGTGCGCCGGCAGTGTTGGCTGCTCTCCCTTTCGCTGGTCAAACTGGGCCTGAGAGCCTCACACACTGCGGCCATTCACGCTCGCAGCGCACACAGGATAGAGTATGGATTGTTTGGAGGCTGGTGGCAATGCCAGGAATGCTGAGCCCTAGTTCCTCTCTGGGAAAAAATGGTATTTGGTTCTCTGTCTCTCTCCCTCTCCCTCGCTGCCTTTAAAAGGTTGCAGCAGTCTGATGAAGGGGATCACTCGGTGCATTAGCCGACCTGTTTCCTCTTTTCTCCAGATTCCAGACTGGCCGGTCAGCGAGGGCCTCCCAGCCAGAGGAATCCTAAGGAGAGCCACTGCCTTCCACATTGGTATTTCCTGACCCAGTCCCACATCCCTGGTGGCTCATTCACAGTTAGAGCGATGAAAAAACAGAAAGCTATACAGGTATGCACACATCCATCTTCGACTCAGCATTGGTAATAAACATTTATTTAAAGCTTTAAACCATGCAAACAGCTGGCAATGTGCTGCAAACAGCTAATTTCCATCATTTCTATCTTCAAAAGCTTTTTTAATCTGCTCTAGCACTTTATATTATAGAAATGCATTGACACAACAAGCTACTTATCAGCTTAATGTTGCCTTTTTATCAGGTCTGTGATGATCTTACATGAGTGTATATTATCATTTTCTTGTGCTTTAGTGTATGCAGGAAGAGGAGGAGTCTTTACGGCCTAATCACTTTAGCCATATGCATAACCATGATCATCCTCGGACCTCGCCGTCCCCGCAGATCTGATCCGTCCAAAGCTTCAGCCGTGCGTGACTGTGTGTCCACTTAACAACTTAGCCACTGCGCACTGCAAATGTAATAAGAGGTGCGGGTCAGAGAGGATATCAAGCACACTCCAGAAGCCATCAGAGGAGGGACTGTAAATCTGGAGATGTTGAAAAGCAGAAATAGGTGAGCACTAAACACCATGGAGACATTGGGAGGTGCAAGTGATATCAGGTGGTAAAAGAATGCCATTAGTGATTATTCATGTCTAAGACGCAAAGGCGGATAGCAACTGAGTAAGTGAGGAAGTATTTCGACTCTACTCTTCTACAGGTACAGTTATAAGATATTTGTACTACAACTTTGGCTTTAAAGCATTTGACAGAAATGTCAGGGTTTTGATTTAAACAAAAAAGGTGAGGACCCAGATGCAGACTGAAATAATGGATTTAATAAACAAAAGGCAAAAATGCAAAAACCAAATCTAAACTCCAACAGAAGGCAAAAAGGAAAATCAAAAGGCACAGCAATAAACTCAAACAAAACCAGGAACAGGTAATCCAAGAGACACGAGGAAATCACGGCACGAAGACAATCCAGAGTAAGGTCATGGACAAAGACTAACACACGATGGAAGACATAGACTCACGTACGATGGATCACAATGAACAGGCAACAAGACAGGGGAGCACAAAGACTAAATAAACTTAGGAGGTGAGGCTAATCAGACACAGGTGAGACAATCAAGGGAGCAGGTGAAAACAATAAGGGCAGGGCACATAATTCAACAGGCGGGAAAACACACAAAGGCAGGAAGTAAAACAAGACAAAACATACATAGGGCAAGAACTACAAAATAAAACAGGAAACACTAAAAACCAAACTCAGGACTCTGATAGTAGAACTCATGCAGAAAATCTCTAGACAATAAAACACAAATGAATTACATAACTAAACAAGACTAAATCAAGACAAGAACACAATATATTAAATACAAAATTAAACAATGAGAACTCATGACAGGTAGACAAAGTGACATGGTTAAACAAATAATAACTGAACACCAAAATACAAGAAAACCGGAACTAAACTAGAAACTCATGACAAGAAATTCTAATTTTTATTTTGCATCTTTGCACTGTAACATCAAAAATTAGTTCAACTTGAATGGATGGAACAAAAACACAGAAAAGATGATTCCTCAGCGTATCTGAGCACGACAGATGTGTCAGAGATGCTCGCTAACATGACGTAACACTATAAAAGACTTATCAAGATGAAAAGTGCAAGGGAGGGAAACTCTACCACGTAGAAGAGTGGATGTTATGTCTGTGACCAACATGTAGAACTTGCAGCGACACGGATGATGCGAGCCAGCCAGCATTGTTGAAGACGTCAGAGAAGATCAAGAGATTCCCCATCCAACTGATTATTTTTTTTAGATTGATTTTACTTTAAGAAGACAGTAAGCAACATGAACATACCAATGTAGCAAGTATTCAGCCTCTCTGTTTTACTCCATCACACCAAACATGTACATGCATTTTGCAACTGGTGTGTGCCACGCAGCGATGCGTCTCTCTGTAGCAACGAGGCAAGGAGAGAGAGAGAGAGATGCTGTTTATTCCAAAAAGTACACTTTATTGCTGGCAAAGTGTTCAAATACTACTAAAGTTATCATTATAGTTACGTATCTTGGTGTGGACCACCTTTTTAACTCTGTCGGAGCTTAGTGCTACCGTTAGCTGTTACCGTAAGAGCTACCGTTACATGTCAAGAAGGAATAGGGCAACCTCTGCATCACTCTTCAGCCCCTCACACTCCCACTCGTCTGATCCCTCTTTTTATTTTCGGGCTCTCTTTGTAGCTTTTTTCTCCCCCCTGCTCTTCCTTCTTTTTGCTTCTTTAGCAGTATATGCCATTGTCGGCAAAAGAGGTACAGGAAATTTACCGCAAGTTGCCATAGCTCCTGATCGACACAACCTCTGCGTGCACGCTGCTGACACAAGTCACGTGGAAGCCAGATGATGCTAGTTCGTACAGAGTCGGCTAGTTAAGTGCTCTATAAAAAAGGATTTTTGAGGGTAGTAAATAAAATCCATGCAAACTGTGTAAATGATACTAAAATTATATAAGTCAGCAAGTTCATTGAGTAAAGTTCACCTGCATTACCTAGTTTTCAACAGTAACAATTGCAACCCAAAATAACACAACATTTACCAAAAGATTTTGGGCCTGTACTGCAAAGTGCACATGTGTACGTGTCTGTATATGACAAGACATTTAAATGTGTGGCCCTCTCTTGGTGGTTAAACTCGCTGACTTACCTGAATATTAGTAAGTGAATTAACACGAGCAGGCTCATGTTCTTGCTTATAATTAAGTTTTATTGGAGCGTCTTGAATTGTCAAAAGGCTGCACGGTGGTGCAGTGGTTAGCGCTGTTGCCTCACAGCTAGAAGGTTCCTTGTTCTAATCCCGGTTCAGACGCAGGCCTTTCTGTGTGGAGTTTGAGTGTTCTTCCCATGTACGCGTAGGTTCCCTCCTGGTACTCCAGCTTCCTCCCACAGTCCAAAGACATGCTCGTTAGGTTCATTGCCCATGAATGTGAGCGTGAAAGGTTGTCTGTCTTTATGTGTCAAGAGTTATTATTACTCCTTTTTATTAAGTAATTAGTTGTGTAATCTAATTCTATAAGATTTTATAGGTTGTTTTTTATAGTGTGGAAAGCTAATTCTGATTGGTTGTTTGATTCAGACCGGACACGTTTTTAAACAAACTAAATACAAAGGGGCGGGCGCTCACAGTCACAGATTCATTTAATATTGTTAGGGAAATACAACGATTGATGATCAAAATCTGTTATTTTAACCAGATTCCTATAATAATGTTGCCTACTGTAGCTTTAAATAAGGTTCAGTTAGATAATCACAGGAACAGTCCCTCAGAGGGATACTTTTTACTTTACCTTTCAGAGCCTTGACTTTTTTACTTTAACCTTTAAGGAGTTGAATCAATCAAGTATGTGCTTCTACTTGAGTAAAGAATGTATGAACTTTTGCCATCTCTGCCCTGAAGATGATACATTCATATCTATTCCAGGTTAGTGTTCGAAAAAAAGGAACAGAAGTGCTGAATAAACAGAACATCTCCTCAAATGTCAATAAATTCATCAAGGCATCAAGGGGCCAAGTGGGGAAGTCAGTCGGAAAGTGGTGCAGAATCCAAAACCCATTTGGTCTATCAGATGTATTTCAGAGCAGAAACACTCTATAAAAGGTGATAATGTCCCGGACAACTCTGTAAAAGTTTTGAGGAAACAAAAACCTAACGAGCGAACACTTCAGCAGTTCCTGCTTGGCTGTTGTCAGCCTCTTGTGAAATTCTGCTGTCTGTGTGTCTCCACATGCCAGAGGAGATCCCCGGGGTGAAATCCCGTCCCCTCCTTCTTCAAAGATCCTGAGAAAGCTCAAAGGAAGAACTAATGAGCATAAATCCTCCATGTATCAGTGATCTCATCACGAGGATTTCACTGAAAGCAAGGCAGAAGTCACCTAAAACTATGGTCAATTGTTTATAAGATTTATAAGGTCAGGAAACATATATTTCGTAATACTTGTCACACTAAAACCTCAGGTGGTTCACCTCAGAAAAGCTAATAACAGCTTTCTAAGGTGAACCACCTGAGGTGAATAACACAAGAGGAAATAAGAAAACTGGCATCATCTTGGGAGGTCAGAAATACCAGCCGGTTGGGTTGCCACATAGCTTTAGACATGCTATGTGAGACAAGAAGGAACTTCCTTCACTGTTGGGGGATCGTGTTCTCCTTGGAAAGGAAACATGATTAGCATCGCTGTCTGGCTTCACCTGGCTGAGTCTCAGATGAAACTTTACTTTCAGCTCTTTGTGTTTGGTGTCACGGCACACAACTTCCCTGTTTTGGTTTGGTCTCACTTCATTCATCAACCTAGTTTACAGCCTTATAATGTCATGCTGTGTTCATGTGGCTTCAGGCAGACAGTAGATGACTAACCAGATAACATTTTGTGGATGAGAGCAGGACGGAGAAATTAGGTAGTGAATGCCGGCAACAGACACGCTGGATGGCATTGTCGTCTAAAGTTTAAATATTTTAATGGCATTACATCTTAATGTCTCATAGTTCCTAAAACAAGGAGAACACACTGGCAATCGAGACAATAAGTAGCTAATCATTTTGCTGTCCTGCCATCATCTCATCGATCAGCCTTCGTTCGGATGGCTCTGGGTCAACTCTTCATACTCTCAGCATATGATGAGCGAAATCTCTTTGCTGCATTTCTGCTGCTGCTGTACCGAGCAGACACATGTAGTTTCAACTTCTGGTATTTGTTATTCTACTACTAAATATTTGTTACGCTCTTTAAAAAAATAAAGACTACCGTGGGGGCGATGGCCAGGAAACAGTTTGCTAACAGGTTGCACGGAACAGAAAGAAACAATGGGCTGCTTTCTGTGATAACTTTCAGTCACGGTACATTTAAATGTAGAAGCTTAATGAAGCTCAGTACACAAGCATTGCGAGTAAACAGTAATCTACTATGGCTGAACGAATAAAGAAAAGATCGATGACTACAGATACAACTTCAAAAATAAGTGAAAAAGAAAAAGAAACAAATTGGACACTCAGATGAAGAGAAAAAAAAAGAAAGCGACCGTCAGCGAGGAAAATCAAGAGTTACAACCAGAGCCAACTGTGGACGTCACACATGCAACACTGTCTGGACATCTGGGAAGTGTAATCCTGCAATTACCGTTTATCGCCATAGGTGCCGCCAAAGGGAACAAAACTGATATTACAACTTTAAGGTTAGCATTACCCATATTAGCATGACCCATTCAAATGGCCACATTTACGGGAAACATGCTAAGTTAAGACTTTTTAGCGTAGCTTAGCATAAATAATTTCGTTCTTCTACTTAAGGTGAAATATTATGCAACTGTGAAGTTGTGGACCTACATAAAAAGAAATGTTTTTAGCCAAGCTAGTATCGCCAGTCTCCAGTGTTTATGCTAAGCTATGCTATGCTATGCTATGCTATGCTATGCTATAGACCCATCACATACTGACTTTAGCTGTGCACTTAATGCTTTAAAATAAGCAGATATCAAATGTCTTATTTCTGGAGAGTAAAAATAAGCATAAGCTTAAATAAGCTTAAAACTATTGATTAGGTCAGTGTTTTGAACTGCTACAATCCACTATGCTAATGTGACTACAACCAAGATAAATGTAAAAACACACAGGTAGTTCAAAAACAACAGAATTTTCCTTTTTCGATTGTTACACGTCCCCTCACATGTCAAAGAAACAGTTTCTGACAGTTAACTGCCGTCTTTTGCACAAATTCCTCTATAAATGTACTCGTTTCTGAATAAACCTGTCTGCACGCTAACCGAGAGAGCAACTAAATGCAGGAAGCGTGACCGTACATTTTCTGTGTACAGTCACTGGGGAGAGACTAGTTTGTGTTTTCTCACTCTCTACACTGAATCTCACAGCATGCAGTCTTTCCACTGTGATATACAGTTTGCTAAGAAACGCTGTCATTACGCTCAAAAGTGATACTTAGCAAAGCTGGATGAGGCGTTCACATGCCAGCGGAGGGAAAGAGGAGAACATTCTTCCGTGTGTTTGGCTTTCAGAAAGAAGAGAAGATCCACTTTTAACTCCACAGATAGAATCACACTGTTTCTACTGAAGATATAAAATGTTTGATTGTTTTTTTGCCTCACATGAAAGAAGTTATTTTAGGACGAGTGATTATGACCAACTGTGTGCGAATTACATACGTATGCTTTACTTATGGCCAACGAACGTCCCAAATGAGAGGAGAGGGAGGATAAACAGACTTGATTCAGGTCTTTGGTTCACCGCTCCATTTCTCGACCTCCACGCCCTCCGCCACCACCACTCCATCCATCTTCCCTCACGTTCAAAGCTTGACCCTCCTGCCGACCGACCACATGACAGCCCGGATACTTTCCCCCATGGTAACATTTGATGTGAGCATTTATTTTCTCTTTCTCACAGTTCAATTAGCTGCTTAGCCTCAGGCCTTTTATCGTTTGTAGTTCACCTCCTTTTTTATGTTACTGTCGAACTAAGTTACCTATGACCAACCAGACCAACCACATCTGGTTTTAAGTTGCTTTTCTTTCCCCTAGAGGTCAAATCAGGTGGCTGCAAGCCAGAAACATCCAGAGCTCACTACTTTCTCTCTCACGCCTGGATCCCACAGGATCCGTGTTGCGGTTCTGGTCCGTCAAACGGCGCAAGCCCTTGCCCACAGGAAGCGTGTCTGATCCGCAGCGCAGCGGAGCGCTGGCCCAACAAGATCACAAGATTGCGCAAGAATTGCGCAATCACGCGATAACAATGTTAAACAGAGCAACACAAACTACAGTTCAGTTTGCACCTCCAAGGTTTATAATCTGCTCATTTGGATATCATTCTGTGCGTCTACTATGGATGAGTACACTACTTAATTAAAAGTGTTCTTAAGTCAAGATTTCAGTGTGTTGTTGTTATGAAAACGGAAAAAATGGGAGTCTGAACATGGTATTTTATTTTGAAATGACCGGATGCTGTATGCTGTTTTCGTGTGTGACTTCCTGTTTGGAACGATCTGCTCTGTTCAGCTTGACGTGTGCTTGAAGCGGCCTCCGTCAAAAAATAGACCCGACGCGTATCTTTAGCGGAGCAGAGCGGAGAGGCGCTTCTGGGACGCGCCGGAGAAGGACCACGGCGTGTGCTGTGGAATCATGAGAATTGACTTGAATGGGCACGATCGACTCCGGAGGTCACGGCACTGGAGACGAATCCTGTGGAATTAGAGGGTCAGGAAGAGCATCCAACAATAACTATCCTCCTGCAGTCAGGAATATATAAAAGAGCCAGCTCTTACACTGTTTTATTTATCGTTACCCAATTCCAGGAGTTATTTTGTTATGTCTATTTCACTTTCATGGTTTCTATACTTTTCCTCTTTCTGTCTCTTCTACTTCTTCTAACTTCTGCTTTTAGACACAGCACTTACTGTGTTATGGTTGCAATACATTCGATTATCTAAAAGAACTCTATAAACTCACTGACCAGGACCTGCTCAGCAGCCCCAGACACAATTAGAGACCATCTGGTGAACACTGTGGAGCATTAAGCAGCTGAAGGGCCACATATTCTCTCAGGAGTTGGTGAGCAAAAACAGAGATATACAATTAGGGAATTTTGGGCTTACCTTCAACATAATGTTTGCTAAAAATGTCACTGTATTAACTTAAAAGATGATGTCCAAGTAGCTTAAATTAACAGACCACTGATTTCCTGGAGGGTCTGCTGGTGGCCAGTGTCTGTACCTATCTGTGTATCGGCAGAACAGACACTCAAACAATGGTTGGTATGACATCTCATGAAAAGTTATACACAGTTTTTGGGTGAAATACTTTGTCATGCCAGGTCGTCAAATACCTACGCTTTGTCAGAGCCTCCCTGTGGTCTGTGTCATGGAAACCACACCAAACTTCTAGTACACACCTTCATCTTTTCCCATTTAGACTGCTGTAACTCCCTCCTCACTGGCATTACTCAGTCCTCAATTGCAAGTCTCTAAATGGTCCAAAATGCAGGAGCTAACACCGGTCGTCAGTCTCACATCACTTCAATTGGGCGGCTGTCGCTCAGTGGTAGAGTCGGTCGTCTTTCAATGGAAAGGTTGGTGGTTTGATTCCCAGCTTCCTCACTCCCTCACATGTCAAAGTGGGCAAGCCCAAGTTGCTCCCGGTGGCATAGTCACTGACTGACAGTTGGGCACTTTACGTAGCAACCATCAGGGTGCGAATGGGTGAATGTGACATGCAGTGTAAAAGCAGCTTGAGTGGTCACAAGACTAGAAAAGCTCTATATAAGTACAGTCCATTTACCATTCAATTCTGGCTTCTGGTAAAGAACAGAATCAATTTTAAAATTACATGCAAGGCCCTTTACAACTATTGAGCCCTTATGCAAGCGTCCGGCCTCTCCGTTCTCCTGATCTAGGCCTTTTATCAGTTCCTCGATCACACTTCAAATCCAGAGGTGATCGTGCATTTGAAGTTGCAGCTTATAAACCCCTGAACATTAGGTCTGCCGAATTGGTGGTCAGTTTTAAACGACTGCTAGAAAGTAATTTCTTTAGTTTAGCGTTTGCATAAATTCTGTCTGTCTGTGTGTTATGCTTGTATGTGTGTATGTAACTATGCTTGTTTTATGTAAATGTATGTATATGTGTCGTATTTCTGCCTGTGCAGGACTTTACTTGTGGACTCTCTCTTGTATGTAAAGCACTTTGTAACTGTGTGTGCTATGCAAATAAAGTTGTTTATTATTATTATCATTTTTATCGTTGTTATTATTATTATTATTATTATTATTATGGCTGCAGTGGTTAGCGCTGTTGCCTCACAGCTAGAGGGGTCACTGGTTCAAACCCCGGAGTGGACCTTTCTGTGTGGATTTTGCATGTTCTCCACGTTCTCTCCGGGGTCTCCGGCTTCCTCCCACAGTCCAAACTGGGGGTGTGTGCGAGAGAGATTGTCTGTCTCTGTGTGTTAGCCCTGTGACTGACTTGCAACCAGTACAGTGTGTAACGCCGCCTTTCGTCCAATGACAGCTGGGATAGGCTTCAGCCCCCCCGCGACCCTGAACAGGATAAGTGGTGTAGACAATGGATGGATGGATATTATTATTATTATTATTGTTATTATGTGAAACAGTCTGTTTAGTTGGGTTAAGGCACAAAAACTACTAAGTGACGTAGCATTTCACTTTTTTTTAAGTAATCGTAGTGCATTACTTTTCCTAGGTACGAGTACAAACACTAATGATCGGCAAAATAAGTCCCATATTTTTATTAACTTGAGTGGAACTAGAGAAAAACTCAGCAGCACAAAAGAAAAACTGTTACACGAGGAAATCTGCAGCCTGTTTACTTTGCAAGCAAAAAAATGACTCCATAGACTGTTTGCACAGCTATCTCGAGTACAGCCTTGGCTAAAAACAACACTGTATAAAATCATAATAGATGCAAAGTTTCACAACAGTCTGCGCTCTGTATAGGCTGCACAGTGGCACAAGGACCTTGGCAGGAAGTAGACTGGAGGGTTAAGTTAGGGTGGCGGCTGGCGCTGCTACTGATTTCCATGGGTTTGGATGAAAACTGACTGGGCTTTTTTTAGCACAGCGGCCGGGCGGGGTCACAGGGTATGTGTGGCTCACAGCATTCACTGTGTGGGAGTGTGGCACTCGTTCAGATGGAGCTCAAAGAGAGACAGTGAGAGAGAGAAAGAGACAGGGAGGTGATGGGAAGGAAAGAAAGCCAAGACTCAGATGGAGAATCAACAAAGAGGAGAAATGCTAATTTGTGAGGCATTTCAGTTTAATCGCCCCAGAGATCTCCTCTCTGTCATCCTGGATGGGTGTCAGAGGAGAGAAGTGCCGATGGGAGTTCAGCGAATGGACAGAGACAAACAGACAGAGAGCTGCCAAGCATAGACAAGCCAGGCCCCTCCTCCATCACAGCCTCAGGAAATACCCCGGTCTCTGTCCCAGATCTTCAATCACCCAGCTTGTCTGTCTATTTCATGTGTGTACGTGCACATCTATGTACATGTGCATGTTTGTTATCTTCGGACTCGTCAAGCAGTGAGAGTGATTTACACTGGAGGACGGTCTGGTTTGCAGCACTGCGAGCGAGTCTGTTTATTCCTGTGCCAATATCAACAGTGTGACAGATGATGGAGAGCTCGGGGGGGATAGAGAGCTGTACGGACAAACAGAGTGTCACTGTGTCATTCCAGGGATTCCTCTCTGCTCAGCAGCTGGATGACGAGGACCAGAGCACCGGGCAAGCCTTGTCATCCAGGCAAATATTATTGTAGTCCACAGCTGGTTTGCAAAGTTGAAAGAGAATAAATGTCATCAAACTGGGACTGTGTCTACTCAAGAGAAAATAAAAGTTCAACAATAGTCCTGATTCGTCAAAACTTTTTTGGCCATTCAACCAAAAGTGCGCCTGAAATGTGAATAATCATCCCTGATTGGACTAAATAACTCGAGCAGGCAGGTGAGTCAAAGACGAAAGATGACGTTGGCCTGTTTTCTGTTATATATGTTTAAAATTTGCTCTTGTGGCACACGTTAATATCTGAGTTATAGTGATGCAAACAGAGTTGCTTGGTGTCTTTCGAGCTGAGCTAATAGGGTTGTCAAAATGTTTGATACTTGGATATTTTTGGAGGCTGCATGGTGGTGCATTGGTTAGCAATGCTGCCTCACAGCTAGAAGGTCACTGACCTACACTACAGTTGGCCTTTGTGTGCAGAGTTTGCATGTTCTCCCCGTGCATGCGTGGGTTCCCTCCGGGGTCTCCAGCTTCCTCCCACAGTCCAAAGACATGCTTGTAAGGTTAATTGGTGACTCTAAATTGCCCATAGGTGTGAGGGTGTGAAAGGTTGTCTGTCTCTATGTGTCAGCCTGGTCCAGGGTGTACCCCGCCTTCACCGTGATCTGACGCAGTTTGGCTTCTTATTAATCTCTATAAACATCTGCATGCTAACAGCTAACAATCTGTCCTAGATCTAAAATTTAACTTGAGATGAATTCCCTAGACACTGTGTCACGAAAGCTGTTCAGCATTCAGATTTCCCGACTTCCTCAAATGCATCAGATCGATCCGACAAATGAGCCATTTCAAAGTTTTCTTCTTCTCTTCCGCTAACCAAAACACTTAAATTACCAAAAAAAAACAACAAGGATCTCACTCGCCGGCGTGTTTAACAGCAGAACAGCTTCTTTGTGTTGGTCTGAGCTAACGTTCACAGGTATGGAAACTTCAATGACTGTAGTGATTGTTTTAGTTACCTTTCCTCTCGCCGTTCCTCCTCCACTCTGCTTATCCGGAACAGATCAGCTGCAGAAGCCGTATTGGTCAACAGAGCTGTCAATCATCCTTTTGACAGCATCAAATAACTAATTAAAAATAAACAGAAAACAAAAAAATGAATAATTGGATATAAAGCAGCATGATAATAACTAGTTATAATGAATAATTTAAAATATATTAAAATAAAATAATTTAAATGAAACATGTATTTGACGTGTATTTTGATTTTATAGTTTTACTCATATCCCATCTGTTAACATGGAGGTTATGACCTTTACTGCAGCCAGTCAGCAGGGGGCGATAGAGAGGTTTTAGCTTTACTTTTAGGGAGCCGTCATGTCGTCCATCTTTTTAAACAGTCTATGGTCCTGACCTGCGGACTGTTGGCTGAGCTCCTGCCCAGCGATGGACGTCCAGAAATGTCCTAAACACAGCAGAATAATAAGACAGACTAAGGGCAGATCCTCTGCGAATACAGACACCAGCTCACACTTATACTGGACGATGAGTGATGATTAAGGGGGAACATTATAATAAGGAAAATCCTGCTCACTAAGTCTTTCCTTACTATTAACAGTGTGTCAAATGAGCTGGTTTGTGTTGATTGATTGTTTTTGTACCAGCTCGGTGTGAAGGAGGGAAATTAAAAACAAGAAAATTACCTCATTTTTGTTTCTCAGGACTTCAATGTTCGTTGCTGTGGTACTGAAACAGGTGTCCAGTATCTTTATTTTTTTCTTACAGTACCATATCAGAGTTTGAAATTCTGATATTGTGACAACCCTTTGGCTAAATGATCTCAATAAGCTTTGTTTCCCAACAACTGCAAGCCGGTGTGAAGTTAACCCCATTGTAGTGGAAACGGTCTGATTTGCATCCAAAGACTTTGATTTTTTAATGTAAAGTCTCACCCTCGTCTGACTTGATACATGTGAATCTTCCAGAGGAGCAACTATTGCATCAGTTACGCTCCCCAGAGTGGATGCTGGACGTTTTCCACGAGTTCCATCTTTGCAGAGAAGGAGAAAAGTGGTAAGAAGAACACAGAGTCCGAAGAAACAAGTGCACAGCAATCAGCAACAACAAGATACAGAAATCTGTGAACAGAACAAAAGATCTGACTGATTTCATAGAAGGAAGATGATAGTGTCAAATGCCCTCCACTTTTTTGATCTTTAAAGACATTCTATGTGTCTGAGGATGGATTTTAAAATGCTATTACTGGCCTATAAAGCACGATATGGTCTCGGGCCTAAATACAAATCTGATTTACTTGCACGTGTTGAAGCATCCGGACCGCTCAGGTCATCTGGGACAAGTTAAAACCCAGCAAGGCGAAGCTTCTAAGTTTTTCTGCTCCTTGCCTGTGGAGCACACTGAACACCTCAGGTCTGCTTTAACTGTCAACTCAGGGCTGAAAAACATTGAATCTTTCCAATGAATAAGATACAGAAAACAACAACATGGCGGTGGCCCACTTTTGCTCTTTTTAGTGTCTTGTGAATTAAGTTTTTATTTTAATGTAATACTACGCCCCTGTAAACCACTTTGAATGGCCTTATCATCTTAATGATGCTATACAAACAATCTTCCCTGTTTTGTTTGACCAGCAGACCAAAACCAAAAGATATTTCTGTCACAGTAATATAAAGCAGAGAGCAGAAACAAATCCTCACACGAGAGAAGCTGAGATCATTTCTGCTTTTCTGTCTAATATATTAATCAATGTATAGTATCAGCACTAAAACATTATTTACTCAGGTTTCTCCCAATCGAGTTTGCAGATCAGTCACGGGTCAGCAGAAACCCAGAGTCGTATTAAACCAGAACGATCCATTAAAATGACAAAGCTTTTTGTCTTGGAACACACTGAACTCATTGTTGCAGGATGAGCTCAGACACAGATCAGGGCCTTGGTTCACATGTAGTTTGTGTGAGTTTTGACTATCACTTGTTTAGGGCTGATTCCCTTGAATTGTTTTCAATGAAGTAAGACCTGTGTAAGTGAACACACATGGAAACAGGCATGCTCCACTTGAAGCGCCTTTGAACTGACAACTGACAAAATACTGTCTGTAAATTCCTCTAAAATAAAACCATGTTTCGCTCTTTTTGGCAGAAGAATAAACACGCGTTCATATCTAAACTCTGACCAGCTCCTCTGTGAAGCTGCATTCCGTCAGTCACTCGTGTCCAGGCAAACCGCTGAGAGAAAGCTGTGTCCTGTTTTTGCCCTCCACAGCGAGATCATACAGTACTCTTAGTGGGAAGGCACATCTACATTATAGGGTACTATAACGACAAAAACAAGGCAGTGACTTGGGAGCAGATCACAGGTCTAGGGTTTCCACTAGTGGCTGCCTACTATGTTTCAGTTCCCAGGCTTCTCCATTGTCCCACTCAGTCAGAGTGCCACCAGGAAACAAGCTCCTTTATGGCACCGTGGCCACCACTAAACACAATACCAGGCGCCAAGTAGATACAGTTACAAAACAAGGTGTAAGGCCACCTGAGTGCCTCAGCGTGCTGCTGCATTAGCTCCAGGGCCGAGCTCACATCAGGCCAGGACAGGCTGGATTTGTTTGTGAATGGGCCATTTAGCTGGAATTTTTAGTGGAATTTAAGCATGTTGATACTGGCGCATTCCTTGGCAGTCTGTAGAGTACAGATTACAAATATAGACGGCAGAAAGCCAGCCTGAGTGGTTCAACGGTTCCCATATTCAAAAGCAACCTTTTTAATTAGAAGCATTCAGTCAAAATGAAGGAAACTTTATCTGACTATCAAAAAAACCGCAATGTGGGATTCAAGCAGTTTGAGGTTTAGGTTTATTTACAGCTTTGCATCAGAAATTATCAGGAAGCCGGACAGTATACCTGTAACACTGCAGGTGCACCTCAGCCATCGAACCAGCCTGTT
Source organism: Semicossyphus pulcher (assembly GCF_022749685.1). Taxonomy (NCBI): domain Eukaryota; kingdom Metazoa; phylum Chordata; class Actinopteri; order Labriformes; family Labridae; genus Semicossyphus; species Semicossyphus pulcher. Next base: position 28,264,313 of record NW_027211726.1, read on the forward strand.
TATGGCACAATCAGTAGGATTTTGTGGTTTGTGTGTGTAAACCACAGACTGTATTAAAAGATGGACGACATGACAGCTCACTAAAAGTGAAGCCAAAACATTTTGGGTGCCCGCTGCTGACTGGCTGCAGTATAGGTCATAAAGCCTGCCTCCTCCATGTTAACAGATGGGACATGAGTCAAACTATAAAATCAAATTACACGGCAGATACATTTTTCTCAAACATGGTTTCTGTCGCTAAAGTTAGTTCTTATCATGCTGATTTATGTCCAAGTGTTCATATTTCTTACAAGTTTATTTTTAATTATTTCTTTGATGCTGTAAAAATGATGATTGACAGCCCTGTTGACAAATACGGCTCCTGCGGCCGATCAGGATAAGCAGAGTGGAGTGGAGAGTGGCGAGAATAAACGTAACTAAAACAATCACTACAGTCATTGAAGTTTCCATACCTGTGAACGTTAACCTCAGACCAACACAAAGAAGCTGTTCTGCTGTTAAACACGCCGGCGAGCGAGATCCTTGTTGTTTTTTCGGTGAGTTAAGTGTACGTCTTGGTTAGCAGGACACGTCATCCATCTATATATACAGTCATTGGTGTAAACAAACCATTCAAATTTGGCCCCTCGCCACCTGCTGAGCAATGGAGCGAATGAAGAAATTGTGTTAGCAAGAACAAAGCAGTGATTTAGAGATAACAATATTTCTAGTTTCCCAATATTTCATTGGGGTTATGTTCCAAATGACGAATAAACACGCCCCTCCAATGGGAAGGTACTGGATTGTATGAATCCAGTTGAAAGCTGCACTTCATCCTGTCCTCTGTGACCTTTCGGCTCTGTGCGTGTGTGTGTGTGTGTGTGTGTGTGTGTGTGTGTGTGTAGCTCAGCCCCACCTTTATTCAAACAGACACGCAGACTTGCACACTGTTGGCTGGGGGCTACAAGCCACTGTCCAAAGTTTGACGCCCAAAGTGTCTGCAGATACAGGCAGTGACTCACACTTGTCATGGGTCATAAGTGACGACTGAGAGCGATTTTTGCTTTTAAATAATTCAAATTCAGCTGCATCTTTAATGATTAACACATCATTTCTCTTATTGACAACAAATCAAATGAAAAGCCCCAATCCACAGTGCGATAAGCCTGATTTTTCAATTGTGTTGTTACAACGTAGCTGTGGATTCAAGCCATAGCCGGACATGCACTTCCCCTGAAATGTAACTGTATGCTGCAGCGAGGCCAGAATAACTGTTATTGGTCCATATAAACTATGCAAATATAACTGCTACAGCCTGTTGGCACTCGCATGAAGCTGCAACTGTTAGTGATAGCTATTAATATTAGCTAGCTAGCAATATTTTCTTTCTCTGGGTTGCAGTACTCCAACATGATCCAACATTACACTCAGTTACACTTTCAGTAGCTCCAAGTTCACAAAGAAGCCATAAAAGTGCCATGACATGTGGTACAGAGGTTCAAGCCTCTCTCAGGATGAATTCCAACACTTTTGGAGATTTCTTCAATTTTTATCACAACTGATTATTGAACTACAACGTAATGTTACTGGTTCAATTCCAGCAAATTGATGAAGTAGTGATCAACCACTCTTTCTGCTATTTTCAAGGCTCAGCTGTGCTGTGCTTCTTTTACAAATGAGAAAACTAACATCTAAGCAGCATAACAAATTAAATTGGAGCGCAGTGTCAACGAGTTTCCAACTCCACCAAAATAAATCTGTGATTATTGGCTCTTTAGGGCCTCCAGTACAGAAACTGAAGTGTTGTTTCACACACTTTTAATCATTTCCCCCTCCCTCGTGTTGGGCGCTCCATCTGATGCTTCTCTGTGGGAAAATGAAGAGCGTGTCTCTGAAGGGAGTCATGTCATGGGAGGTTTGAACAAGTCAAAATGTTTTGGAAGGAAAAAATAAAATATCATAATAAACACAAAATCAATTTTAGTATCCCAAAGGAAATGTGTCCTAGTTAGATTTTCTTCAGGAACGAAAATACTCACATAAACACATGAAATACACACATAAACTCGACATGCAAACACATGACAAAACATGGATGGTTGATACATACCCATGTAAGCACTTCTTTTCTTGTTTATATGTGTTGCTTGTTTGAGGTGTTTCCTCTATATGTATGTACGTACTTCTTTTAACCACAGACTGTATAAATAGGTATTGGTTCGTCAAATGCCTTTTTGAAGCCTCCAGTTCGGCAAACCGGCCGCCACCATGTTGGTTTTCTGTTGCCAGATGTGACCACATTTAGAAATTAGGTGTTGGAGAAAAGGTTTGCAAACACTGACTTACCAAAGCTTTATGTGGCTTATTCATTAGCTTGTGAATGAGCTCGTTAACCATCATGTTTCCTGTAGACTAATATTCAATTTGTGATTGTTGCTGACTGGACACTGGAGTTGGTTTCTTATCAGACGTAGGGAGAGCGAGGGGCAGGTGAAAACCACGAACCAGGTAACTTAAAACAACCGATGATCTCGTCAATATGGTCAGCTGCGTTATCTGCAGGGAAAAGATGACAATAATCCTGACTCTGATGCACTGCTGCCACAAATACATCAATTCACGACACTGAATGAGCTAACAAGCCAGGTATGATGCAGCAACCAGTACCTGAACAATAAATAATTGGTAAATGGACTGTACTTAACTTCTAGTTGCGACCACTCAAAGTGCTTTCACACTACATGTCACATTCACCCTGTCACACTCATTCACACACTGATGGCAGAGGCTGCTATGTAAAGTGCCCAACTGTCATTCAGTCTTCACATTCACACACCGTTGGCTATGTGACCAAGGGCAACTTGGGCTTCAGTGTCTTGCCCAAGGACGCTTTGACATGTGGACTGAGGGAGCTGGGGATCTAACCACCAACCTTCTGATTGAAAGACGACCGATACTACCACTGAGTCACAGCTGCCCAAGTAAGTAACATCAATGAATTTCATTTAGCGCCCACACCAAAAAATGAGCACAGACTTCTTTGCTCATCTGTAAGTAAAATGTATCCCAAAACATATTACTTGTAAAAAATATGCAGGAAAAAATACCCTAAAGGCACCAACGATTCAAACTCAGTTCAACGAGGTCAACGACTAAATTAGGTGAGTTGCTTTCATATCATTTAAACAGGCGAGATATATTAAATTCACTATACAGTCGTCGTGAGTCCAGAAATCGGCTACAGAGGCCAAAAGAGTTTATCTCTGCTTTCTAGTTAGGCATTTAAAATAAGCTCTTATGGAGACAGTTGCCAGTTGAGGAACTTTTAACAAGTTTCTTTAACTGCATCCCCTGTTGTTGTGTTTCTTTCTGAATTAGCCTTTTCAACATTGACTAAATATGAAAACCTTGTTTTTCAAACTTTGAATGGACATCATCATCACCATACTTATCTGAGTTGTTGCACCAACATGCGCCTGTCAGAGCACTGAGGTCAACACATTACATGCTCTTGGATGCTCCGAGATCCAGTGTCAAAACTGGAGGAGACAGAGCCTTTGTGATGGCTGCTCCTTACCTGTGGAACAGGTCTGCCTACGCTGGCTTTTAATTCCAAGTGAGCTTGACATTTTATTATGCAACTATACTGGACTCTTATTTATTGTGTTTTTATCGTTCATTTACTCAATGATGGTTGTTTTATATGTGCTATATAATAAACTTTGACGTGACTTGACTTAATATTGGCTTTTGTTCCCCCATCTATTAATTTCCAATGGCCCTCCTCAGAAATATACTAATCTCTGAGTTTTCATTCTGCATTGTCTTTACAGTTGCTCATTAATTGTGTAGTGGTGAAATGATGCCTGTAAGATTCCCTACTTTAACTTGCAACCTGGAACACACAGCTGTATAACTTTGTACCCTTAGCGTGATGTCAGACAAAAAGGGCCGTCCATGGCCGCAGTTATTTTTTAAGTTACTTTTGATGAGTCTTTCACCAAAATGCATGCTGTTTTGTTCCGCTTCTCTGCAGAATTCTAAGTGTTACATATTTAGATGTGACTGCTTTACAGTAACTGTAAATTATACTACAGACAGTATGTAACAGTTTTAAATAGAGCACGGTGGAAGGCTTTCAAATGCTGAGTGACCTTCCAGAATATTCTGTTTCCATGTCCTCCACCCACCAGACAGAGCTGCTGGTCTTCCAGGGAAGATCCAAGGACAGAGCTCAAATGGAAAGAACAGGTGAGCCATCCGTCTCGGAGATTCACCGTGGCAACGCTTGAAAAGACAATTAGACTTCTGAAACAATGAGGCCTTTGTAGCGCTGCCTCGTTTCTTCCTCGCTCTTTTTCTTTTTCCAAACACATTTCAGGCTCAGTGTGTAATAGCAGCAGACGTCAGAGCGGGGAAGGTGTTTCCGTGTGGCAGAGCTGGGTTTGGTGGAAAAGAAAGGGCAGACAGGTGCTGACAGGAGGTTAAGAAGAGCACATGTTTGAAAGCATTGACAGAATTAGCACAGTGAGTGATTTCATCACCTTACCCTTCATCACCAAGTTAAGATACTCTTCTTCTCCCAGTGTGAGTGCAGATCACTTGTTTGACTTGCTGAAAGACTGAAAGAAAGAATAGCTAGCAGACATTAGTCTGTTTTGGAAAGTGTTCACTGCAATCAACTACAGACCTTAAGGCGGTAATGTAATTACATTACAGAGACTTAGGGGCTTTAACCGTGGAAACTGTCAATAGATCTTGAGGGAAAGTACCGGGCTCTCTTTTAGCTACATGGTTTGTTATTGAAGCTTTTGCATGGAGGAAGTGTGTCTGTGTTTAGCACGCGCTGAGCTGCATGGCATTGGGTACGGCTAAATACAGCACAGTACAGTAGGCCTCTTTGTCAAATCTCAATCACCTCCCCTGTTGTGTGAATAAGCCCTGTGATATAGCTTCCAGTTTGTGCAAACATTAGGAGCTATTGTGGAGCAGAGAATTTTGTCAACATGCACTTTTTGGGCCTCCCTGCCAGGCTGTCAGCTCCCCTGAGTTCCCAGCACCCACCAGGGGGGAGACGTATAATGGCCATGTGGGACAACTTTATATGAAACACCTCTTTGCCTTCCAGGCGTGTGGCTGTTAAATCCCCCTTCATGCCCAATCCTACCAGCGGTGCTCTAAGCTCCCTACTGGGGTCAGGAGTGAGGGTCGGAAGGCTCTGGGGGAAACGTAGGGCTGCAGCCCTGCTACAGAAAACAGAGGGGAGGGGACCTACAGCTGTGGGTCCAGCTGTATATCATCTCTTTTTTTCTCTTCAAAGTGTTTGCAGAGCAAGGGGCCACGAGTGGCACAAGTTGTAGGAGGCCTGAGGGGGGAAGTGAAAGTGGTAATTACCCCGTACCTTTAGGTAATGTTGCTTAATAGTCACTTTATCTGAAGTTTAATTTAAAAAGTGTTGAGTGAGCGTGTCCTGCACGCTGTGACGGCCGTTTGAAGTCAACGTTAGAAATAGAATTCCTCCCATTTTGCACTTAAAAGCTGCTAAATATGGAACAATAACCAGTTTGTTTGTACTTTCATTAACGCCATAAGAGCCGTTGGTGATTTTTGATTAATAATCTCTCTTAAAAGTGATAATGGCTGATTAACACCCTAATCTATGCTTCATGACTAAGTTTGCCAAAGGATTTACAGCGGCCCTTTTTCTCATTAAGAGCAAGCCCTCTGTAAATTCCACGCTGTGACCTGTATGCTTGCATTCCCAGCAAGAACAAAGCGCTTTAGGACATTTTATCATTACTGCTGCTTATCTCCCTGCCTCGTAGCCAAGCTGTTGGGAGGTAGTGTTTACACTGGAAAATAGTTTTTGCTTTGAATGCTTAACCCAACACGAGGGTTTAAGCTGGCTGTCCACAAGTCATAACAACAGCACAGTGCAGTTTTGTTTTTTTGGACAAGGCTTCAAATCAAAACTGCTTTTGAGGTCGACATCAAGTTAATCATGTGTGTTTGTGCTCAGTGCTAACGCTGACACGCACACTTTGCAGCTTAGAGTAATCCTGCATAAGTGAGGAGAGTGTTTGTGCTGTCAAAAAATGGAAATATGGGCTTGAAATCTAAACAAAGTAGGTCATGCATGGATATCTCTGTTTGAAGCAAGACCAGAAATGATTAACACTGTTCACTGTCAAAACATGGCATAAAGGGGGATTACAAGGTGTCAGGTTGATTCCTCTTTCATGTATGTACAGTCAACCTGTTGTCATGGACGTTCCTGAAAAAGGACATTTAGAATCAAGAACATGGAGAAGGATTTCCCCTTTGTTTCCTTATATTTCAAAGTAATGTATTTTACTTAGAAGTACATTCTGTGCCTCCAATATGAAAGTATAAAGGAAGTCAGGTGATATCGTATTTAGAGCAAATAAGGCTGGTCACGTTCCGGGCCACTGGACAGGTCAAACAAGCTAAGGACTTTGACCTATAGGATACTGACTTTAAGTCACCTCTTACTTCCTTTTTACTTGTTCCAACAGTTCACTGGAGCTAGCACAGACGTGCTGCCACTGTGTCCCAACAGCAGGCTAGACTCAAACCTCTTCATCTCACATATTTTACAGTCCCTCCAGGACATTGCAAAGTTGCAATTCAGTAAATTCAAGCAAATTCAGCAAATCCCCCGTGGCAAATTCGCAGTTTTGGCCAATTTCCACAAATTTGACCAATCAACCTATTTCCCCCACGGCGTTGACGTGTGCATCCCCAAACACTGAGCTTCATAGGTCTGCAATGATGTATAAACATTGGAGAGTATCGTTTACTCTGCCTTTAATATCTCCAGAACGCTGCATGCTAGAGACAAACAGACAGCTGCATTCTTTTAACGAAGCCTTATTGTGATTGTCTCTCTTTCATGAGCTCCCTGATCCACCCTCAAACTAATCTTTAATTTTATTTATTGTATTTTATTTAAAAATTATTTAAATTTAATGACACTATACAGTGAATCCATAACAATGACTGAATATAAAGATGGACGACAACATCTCCATCTGCTCTCATTGTATGAAATTGAGGCCAAAATAGCCGCTGTGACGGGCGCTGCCATCTTGCAATGGTGACGTCATTGGGAGCAGACTGCACTGTAGAGTTCAGCGGGTGAAGCGGCCGTAGCCACTTCCGCTAACCCAAACACACACTTAACTTACCGATAAACAACAAGGATCTACCTCGCTGGCGTGTTTAACAGCAGAACAGCTTCTTTGTTTTGGTCTGAGGTTAACGTTCACAGGTATGGAAACATCAATGACTGTAGTGATTGTTTTTGTTATGTTTCCTCCCGCGGATCGTCCTCCACTCTGCTGATCCGGAACTGATCGCCTGCAGAAGCCGTATTTGTCAACAGAGCTGGCAATCATCATTTTTACAGCATCAAAGAAATAATTAAAAATAAACTTAACACAAACTAAAATGAACACATGATCTCATCTTTTTATACCAGAGTAGCACCCAAGCGGCAACCTCCGGTGTTGAAAAATGAAGCCAATGCGGAAGTGCAAAAAATTGCAGTTCCTCGAGTAGCCACTTGTGGCTGGCTCCAGAAAACAAGAAATAACATTACAGCAGATGGGAAAATGCCCATTTTTACAGCAGAAATTAACATGTTTACAGCCTGGTACAAAAAACGGTTTTGTTATAAATAGCTAATTTTATTGTTCAAGATAACTGTACGGGGGGTGAATTTTTTTTATAACACACCCATTTTAATTATATTAAGCCTTAAATCATAGGGGCCGGATCACTTGATTGACAGGTGGATCCTGCTGGCTGTCTGCTAGACGTCAACACAGACACAGACACTGACCTTAACTTCACCTGTTTGTGTTGTTGGAGACTTTTGGGGATTTTTTTATTCAAAGTTTGGACAAATAATCTCTCTGTGGGATTTATGGAACTTTATGGCTGTGCAAGAAGTCTGAGCTCCAGCTTTTCGGTGAGTTAAATGCTAGTGTTATTGTATTGAAATATTTTTAGCACTGAGTAGCAGGTATACTGTGCTCCCTTTAGCTGCTTGTTAGCCTGTGCAGTGTTTATTTATTTAATCGTCGGTCAGTAAATAGGAGTCAGGAGTTGTTGGCGTTTCCATGGAGAGATTACAGCGGACTGTAGTGATGAAGAGACCGGTTCTTTTACGTTTCCCGTTACGTGTCGGCTCGCCGCTCTCTCACCGGGCGAGCGAGCAGCGAATCCGCTACTTCTTTAGTCTGATAACTAAACACCTGCAGTCAGTCACCGACATAATCTCCTCCTGGGAAAGTCAAACCAGCTCATTCATGATTTATACAGTCTATGGATAATAACCGTTAGCTACGCTGAGGAGCATATAGCCTAGCTTCATAGCCGTAGCTGGCTGATTCATGCGGCCGGCCCATAGAGCTCAGCCATAGGCTGTAGCTCGGTCGCGCTCCGCCTCTTTGCCCGTCTCTAGATTAGCCGTCTCTGGCATTTCCAATATGGCGACCCCCAGCGGCGGCGCAATTCGGGCTTCCAAACGCTTCTTCGGAAACCAATGGGTGACGTCACTGAGACTACGTCCATTATTTATACAGTCTATGGTAGCACCCAAAAAACACATAAAGTACAACAGCTTAAATGTAATAAATATCGTGTAGATTCTTCTTTGGGCATATAAATAGCATTGAAAGAGGCCTGTGCAGTGCAAAATCCTAGAGAGGACTGCTTTTAGGACACAGTGATAATGGAAATCCACTATTTGCATGAGCCAAGCATTTCTGATAATGTTGAAGAACACAGTATGGACAGATGGCAGATTAAGGACACCTTACACCAAACCATCAGGGCGGTGTGGGCATAAATCCTGCAAAATTGTCATGTTTTATCCTGACATGTAAAACATGTGATCATGAAATCGCTTTAAAGTGGTTTGGTGTCAGGCTGGCATACATTTCCAACTCATTATTCATGTGCCACTGCAGTGATTTTACACATTAAGTTCAGCTTATCTGTCCTGGTGAGCACTAGTTGTCCTGAGAGCTCAGTTTGAAAAAAAAGGACCAAGACAATAAGTTGGCTTGAGACTTGAAATGTCCTCAGATTGCACGTGGGTCAAACTTTTACTGTTAAGGATGCAAAGTGAGGGCACTTACAAGACATAACTGGCCATTGTGCTGCATTATGGGTATACATACACAGTAGTAGAGACAAGAAGTCTTGGCATCTTAATATGTGTGTTTTTAAGTCTGTTACACATGGCCTCTGTGCCAAATTTAAACAAACCATGCTAAAGAAAGGACTCCTCTCCGTTTCCCTTTTACACTCTCTGCTCTGTTCAGTAAAGTGAGAGGATCCATATCAGCAAGAAATGCAGTTCGATTTGTAACCTCTGGGACTTTGTAAGTACAAAATCAAACATTGTTGGAGATTTGATTCAAACATGTCCTCTCAGTGAGTAGAAATTATAGATTTAAGTTACGTTAAGTTTTTGGGCCAACTCAAAGGTCGGAAGAAGTTTTATCGAATTTTTACAGCTTAGTGCTTACATTTTATATCACATTTAAAATGTATTTTTTCTGGCAGGGTGTCTTCACCTTGGCTGATGTGCTCGCCGCCAAGAAAGTGTCCTGAAATAATTTTCTGGCTTCACATAGAAAAGAAATAATCGTAGCCTTGAAGCCTTCCAACAGCAGACGCATGTTTTTTATGATCTTATTATTGGAAACTCAACAAGTGTCTACTGATTCCTCAGTGACAGCAGGGAATAAATCAGCAAATTAACATTTTCATTGAATAATTATTTCCATTCCATAAAAAAAAATTATCTTAACTCATATATTTGGACAAGAACCACTGCTACTCCTCCCATCAGTGCTTTCCACCTTGTGATTGATATCCTTTTATAAAATAATAACCACTTCAAAATGCCTCATGATGACCCTTCCATCCCAACAGGACAGAGTCATAGTCTGTGCATGATTTGCACCACATTCATTGGTTTGCTGCGGGCTGTCAGTCAGGAAACATTCCTTTTGCGGCTGCGAGTTTCCAGAATGAGGGTCTGAAACATTGATGGTGGCCATGGGGAAGAATCAGCTTCCTGCTGCAGTCTGACATGGAGGGTATCTGGTCGATGTGTGCGGCCCTCGCTGCTACAGTTGGCCTGGTGCTGGTGGTAGTGGTGAGAATCCCCTCCCCAGTCCACTTGAGCAACACTTTTCCTGTCGAGGAAACCAGAGTCTAATAGCTCACACATGTCAGACATTACAGTAGAGAGTGATGAGACCCTGATGAGCCTCTCTGTTTTTCCTTCTCTGTCTCTTTGTGTTTCTTTCTCACTCTTTCTGCCCTCTGACTGTGTTTCTGTTGTCCTAAGGAAACCCTTACACAGGGACTATTAAAATGCAGTATTCAGACTCATAAATCACATTAAAATGATATGGTTTGACAAGAACTGTTTGCATTGTACATAAATCTTATCATGGCTTGGACTGATTGACTGAAAGCTTTCTGTGAATCTAACAGGTCAACGATCAAGTTTAAATCTAACAGGTCAGGTAAACCAATTGCCCCTCGGGGAAATAATGAAGTTGTTTAAAGTGAATGAAAATTGAGTTCTTGAAGTGTTCTTATTTCTTCTTTCAAAGGTTGTGTAGTCCCTCTTCTTTTAACTGATAAGAAGTTTGACTCTAAAGCCATGAAATGCATTCTTACTCATGTCAATAGACTCAAACTTTTTGCTGCTTCCTTGTCTGGTATGGCACATTGTTCTCACTCAGTATATAAGCTTGGTCAGCTTCAATATATGACAATCCAGGTTCGTCTCTTGTGTTATTTCTACTCGCTGTCCTTTGGTTTATTTTTTTTAGTTGCCGTTGAAGTCAGGCGGTGTTGTATGGAGAATGCAAAAATCCTGTTGGGTTGACAATCATGGGCGATGGATGGGTGGTCAAACAAACACAGACTTTCATCCTGGAGACTCGAGTTTGATGTAAGTGTTAAAAAAGAAATTAGCTTTGTCCCAATCCAGGGGCTGCATCCTTCGAAGGAGGCGGTCAACGGAGGACGCTCCTTTCATAGCCTGCGTAGACGTTAAAGCCGAACTGAAATGAGACGCTCTGGTCTACAGAGGATTTCCTGTTTGTGTCACCAGCTGTTCCCACCCTTACCCTTGTGTCACCAAACGCCGCTCCTGTCGCCGAGCAACAGGTAACTAGCAGGCTAACTAGCTAGCATAACTAACATCACGTGATTTAACTTCTCATTTTAAAGATAATTTGTTTCAAGGACCCTTTTTGTAAACATAATGTAACACTAGCTATTCGACTGAGTTGAAACCAAAAACTTTTACATTTAAAAGTTTATTCTTCCGGCCGCTGTCTGTCATCTTGTTTGAAAGGATGCACCCGATGGATCCTTTGCGGCCCGGGAAATGGAGGACGCATTTGTCAAATATGGCCTTCGAAGGCCTCAGCCCCTGGATTGGGACACAGCTATTGACTTCTTAATAAGTACCCGAACATATGCAGGTTAGTTACATAAGTTATATTACTTAGCTGTAAGTTACGCAAAATAAGGTATGCTAGCTACATAACCTAGATATGTAACTAAATTTAACAGGGCTACAGTGTTTGGCAACATCAACCATTTGTCATCATTGTTGCCTGTCGAAAACTTTGGTCGGCAATTTTTTTTGTTTTGGAAAGTCTAACCGGATATTGTTTATATATGTATATTTATTCTTGCTAGCTTCACAGGCATATTTTAAAGCGTAAGGCCACTGAGTTTAGACTGAGAACTTTTGGGTATGACCAGTAGCTAATGGTGGCTAATTTTAGCCAGTGTAATATGGTTTGAAGAAAGAAGTATTAATATGTTACTGACATTACTGAGCCTCTTTGCTCACTGTTGGGTACATTGGTTTCCTTTAAAGAATGTTTCTGGTTTATTAAAACTTTTGGCCTCGGCCATCATTCCTTTTCCTGATAATATATCTAAGTTTATTTCTGAGATCTGGAAGTGCGGCAACATTGGTCAGAAAAGTCAGAGACCTGACAAGTGGATGTTTGATGTTGATGGTGTGTATTTATTAAGTTAATTGAAGTAACAAATGACTCAGTGCATGCCTATATTGGCCAGGAAAGCTAAGTTCTCCTTCTCATGGAGCCATGCCTGCAGTGCCTACATGTACCAGGATATATGGCGCATGAGGGCTGGGCCTTACTCCTCTGCATTTATTTGGCTAGATACTGTAGCTCAAATAAACACTGTTGAATATGCGAGGCAGCCAAAATACTGTGAATGTCTTCTCATCCAAAACATCCTCATATATATGGGATGCTTTTTTCACTGCCAAAGCAGGGTTTGGTAGCTAGTTTGCAATAAGGCGGATGCTACAAATCCAAGCTAAAATAGCCTGTAGTTCTTCCTGGCAGTCAACCCTGTCACTGTGCACGTCAAGTGAGGGTACTCGAGCCAGAAGAACAATAGAATTTGCAGCTGTGCCGGGCTGTGACACAACGGCAGAACAGCAGGTTTTTATTTTATATAACTAACTCGGCAGTGACCTAATCTGACCTAGGTCAGCTGGCCCTGCCGGGATAGGTTGACAAACTATGAACTATGAAACTACCTCTCTAAACTGATTGGTAAATCATCTCGAGAGGAAATTAATTTGTGCATCTGCACAGTTGTATAGCTCCACTGTTAAACAAATGCAAACTGGAAACCCTGACTGACAGACTGATAGAGTTCAACTTTCTTATTTCAAACTGTTACCAGCATTTTCATTTACTCAAACAGAGGAAAAAACTTTAAAAAATGAACTGAGGGTTTGTGCTCCTGTCCTTTGACACATGCATATGTAAGTAGTATGAAGTATGCAACTTCAAGACAAGCCCTCAAGTTGCATCGACCCTCTGAAGGCACACATGAACAGAACATTCAGCAGGTGAAAACAGCCCCATTAATAACACACCGTGGCTGCAGGATATTGGCAAAGTACTTACATGTCGAGGAGTGATAAGTGCAGGTGTTACTGTCTGATTGACTCTGATTGATGCCTTGCCCTCAAGCAGGAGGGTACATGTAAGTCACCTTTGCCCCTTCAAACCCAGCCAATTTCTCAACACCTCTGCTCTGACCCCGTCAGCCACAACACACATCTGTCATGTCGGCCAAAAGGAAATCACGACTCTGCATGCTATGGTTATTTGATCTCTTCCAAAAACAAGGGGAAAAGAGCAGAGATGATGAGCTGGCTTGACAACTTTGAGAAGGAAAGAAGATTAATTACGAGGGGTTTTTTTTGGTACAAGAAGGAACATCACCACAGTGTTAAATTCCTCCTGCAGCAGTCGAGTGATCTCCAGGGAGATGTGTGGAAGCCGTGAGCCAGAGAACAACATCGCTCCTGTTCAATACCATCCCTAAGATCTCTCAATGTTTACCTCTCTGATCCATTAATCACACGGTGGCTGCAGCAGTTCAACACGTGACTCAACGCTCAGCTCAGCACACATGGAGACACTCATCTACACTGTGCTCCATCTCTACATGGATCAGTGGAGTGTAGATAGCTGGTGCCCATGGTGAAAACTCTAAAGAACTTCAATGATGTATTAATGTAACTATAAAGTATTGCATTTCAAATGGGAGAAACACAGGAGAAATGGGAGAAACATTCTGTGCTCCCACCTTTTACATGGAAGGGTTAAGGCATAATAAATCTGCAAGTCTGTTACTTTGCATGAGGTGTATCTATTAATATTGGCCACAGTGTAACATAGTTGAAATAAATGATCCCTCGTACATTTAGTGAATCTGGACACTGCTGTTGGTTCTTAAGCTGACTCCTTATTCATACTGTAGGTGTTTGACAGGGCCACTGTTTCCCGGCAACAGCTCGTTCTGCAGCCCGAGCTGTGCCTGTAAGCCGGCAGCGGGTCTGACAGGAAGACGGTGCCAACTAATGAGACTGGATGCATGGGCGAGCATCACCCGGGGCCGGCCAAGTTAATCATTTCCATTCGGGACAGCTGGGTCTTAGTACACAGGCGATGGCTAATGAACTCTTGGTTGGAGGCATTTTCACTTTATCAATGACTTTAGGAGCCAATCTCAACTTACACACAACTAAACGCCTTTGGCCCTTTTGAGGGGACAAAAAGATCCAAAGTATTTGTGATGTCTGGCTCGCACTCCAACATCTGAGCTCATCTTTTGAGTCCCCCTCATATTGAACTGGCGCACTGGCCCCTTGAGGAAACAAGACAGAGCCATCCACCAGTCGCAGAGTCAGATTTGTACAGCCATGATACGGATCAACGGCTTCTAAGAAAATGTCCATTTTTTTGTCTCCTCCTGCGGTGCACCGGCTGTTCTCGATAAGTGGACAGGCCTGCTCTTTCCCAAAGACTTTTCCCCATCGCACCCCTAATTAGGTAGGAACTTTCCGTGCTCATAAACGCCAATGCGACCATCAAAAGGAGGAATGCACGGAAACAGAGAGGAAAGCTCCAGGAATCACAATCTGCAGGCTGACGGAAGCCTCACGGATTACTATTTACAGTGTCATAGGGCCTGGAAGTCAGGGAGGAGTGGAAAACTGAACTGAGTTTAGAGTGATGGAATATCTCGTAGAATGTCTGGCCAGACCGCTGGTGGGTGGTGACATATAGCCATGCACATTATAACTTACAGCAACCACTAAACAGCTATACAATTTTATATTTCAGCTTCCTGGACTTCAGAACAAAAGAGTCAGACACACAGACGGGAAGTGAACAGGGGAGGCCCCGAGGTTTGCTCCATAGAGGAGACTTTGATGCATTACACAACTTAAAGGAAGTCATAAGGAGTTACCCAGGAGCTGGAGAGCCTATGTTTATGGAAATATGATCTTTATTTAACATGAGCACAACCCCAACATGAGTTTCTTATTGTTCACAGCATCCATCATTTAAGTTTGCTTCTTATTATATAAGAGACAGCTTATTAAAGAAATAGACCCAAATACAGGATATACTGAGACTTATTCGGACGGAGGGACAGACGGACAGACAGATGGTAAACAATATTCACATGGCAATACAACGTTTCTGCAGTGAAGAGTTTAGGGAGTGTCAGCAGGACATTATTTTGAAGAGTTAACTGATTGTAAATGCTGACCCTGACCACCACGCGATCTAATTTATCTCACTTAAAACTGACAAGCATGTTGGCACGCTACATTTTGCATGCTGAGGTAGATGGGAATGCTATTAGCTTACCAGGTATTTGGTCAAAAACTGAAGTACTGAACAGATTGATCTGATGGTTGCACTAGTTGAAAAGTGGATCGCCACAAGCATTCATTAAAAAGCCCTTTTCACAGAGGTGTTACCTGGGGAGCTCTGCAAAGGACATGTGTGATCTTACAGTCTGTGCGAATTTGCGAATATGTCGGTAAATTGAACATTGTGTGAACATTTCACCTTAAATAACCTACCACATTTTCCCATACACAGAGGTCAGGTCATAATCTTGCATACAATTGCAACTCTGTGATTTGGTGTCCTTTTTTTATTCCATTCTTATTTTAGTTTTTTTTTCTCCCTGCTTTTCTTTGCCTCTTTCCCAGGTGACAATTATAGAGGCTGCTCTGGCAATTATGGATTACAGAGTTGACAGCATTTTTGATGCAAATTAGGGAGGCCCATCACGTTACACAGTGTGCAGACAGATTTGCCAAAAGAGCAAGCTCAGACGAGGAAAATCTGGAAAAATGTTGGATGGACGACTTCCATAGCAGCATGAGGCAAAGAACATTTCTCTATATTTCATCACACTTAAAAGTTATTATTTGATGGCCTTTTAAAAGTGACATAAAGAAGAGAATGTTCCAGCCTTCACATATTGTTAAAAAAAACAGATAAATAACAAGCTGTGTCTCAATTCAGGGGCTGCGAAGGATGGGTCATTCGTAGACTGTGTAGATCTCTAAGGCCGAACAGAAATGAGACGGTCTGGTCTACAGAACATTTCCTGTTTGTGCCACCAACTGTTCCTGCCCTTCCTTCGTGTCACAAGTGCCGCTAGTGACGCCTAACAACAGGTAGCTAGCTGGCTAACTAGCTAACATCACAAACGTAACGTGACCTATTATTTTAAAGATTATTTGTTTCAAGACCCTTTTTGTATCGCTAGCTATTAGATCGAGTTGAAACAAATAGCTCCGCCATCTCGTTTGAATGCGTGCAAAGGATCTCAGGGATATTTTGGGCGAAGTATGCACCCGATGGATTCTTCGTCGGGATCGACGCATTGTCAGTTGCATCTGAAGGAGCCTTGGAAATGGGACAACCCTCAACGCATCGCTGTGGAGAATTGGCCTCAGATACGTCCTTCGAAGGATGCAGCCCATGAATTGGGACACAGCTACAGACGGGATATGGTTGGGATAGTACTTTAGGTTGTTATACATGTCTGGTTTATTCAATTCATTGAATACTTCCTTAGAAATTCCAGTCAAGGACTGGCTGGATTAATAGAATTCTTCTATTATACTGTAAGCGCCTTCACTAAAGCTTTAGCATTTACATAAGAGCATCCCAACAGCAGCCACAGGAAGAGTTTTTGTACCTCATTCCTTCTCACCATCCACATCTTAATTGTCAGCCAGGAATTCAACCCAGACCTTTTTTAAATATTGATTCCTATTATTTATAATCCTGCAGAGCCAAGCAGAGCCTCCATACTGAGAAAGAAACCTCTCTGGGCTTCAACAACCTTTAATGGAGCAATTGCTTTGGCCTTGAAAAGCTATGATAAATATCCTTTTGGAAAATGAGAAACACAGAATCCTTTGTAAGTGTGGGTGGAATGGTTCTTGCAGCCAGGCAAGGAGAAAACAAATGCAGTGCTGGCATTACATTTAAATAGTTCTTCAGTGAAAAATTGTTCTTCCTTCCAGATTGGATTTAACCAAATGTACGCATTAGGAGAAGTCCAAAAAACCTGTTAGACAGAAAGATTTGTGACCGTTTATTACAGTTCAACATATTAACTGTCTGTCTTTCCCATTTTAAGGGGTTTCTTATGGTTTTTCAAGGCCTACAATGGCTAAAATTTTTAAAAGTTAACCAGAGCAGAAGAGTCGGAGATGAACACTTATAAGACTTTGGATCTCTTCATTGCTTCAGCTTCCAAGGTTGCTCAGTGTAGTGGTCCTGCTCTTTAGCTGTAAAGTCTATCAAAACAATTCAAACTTTTTGGGGCTAGGGACCCCTTTACAGGGATAATCGTAACACCGATTATGCATATGCTTGCTACGATTTGCACTCTTACATGCCATTGTAACGATTTGTATTGTCATTTTTTATTCTTTCACAAGCATAACTTCACACGATTCAACCGCTGCTGGAAGTACGAGCTCTTGTGCAATTGTGTGTGGCTTCTTTGCTTTAGCAATCCGTTAAGCCACCAAATAAGCATTCTGTGCTTTCTCTGACGTTGTGGCCAGGTTCACCATCTGTGTTTTCTGGCGGGTGTATTCCTCGCTCTCTTTTGGCCAAAAAAATCTTTTGTTTTGTCCTTAAATTCAGGGTGCTTTGTAACCAGATCTCGCTTTACTTTGGCTGGCTTCATAGCTTCATTCACGAGCACAAGTATTTCTCCATGCTCTCCAGCTAGCTAGCTGGCTAATAAAACGAGCTAAGCAGCCGCAGGAGCGGTTTGTTGCGACCTGAGTGAGTGATTCATGACAGATTGACGTCATGTGTCACAATCATATCATCTTCTATTGGTCCAAAGCTTATGTGAGTGGGAGTAATGGACATAATATGCTTGTTTAGTTGGTGCAAATGGTCGTCATCTGTAGACATGCAGTTTTTAATGATACAGCACAATTTTATAATTTATTATACCTATTATAATCATTTCATGGACCCCCAAGCTATGGTTGAGAACCACTGGATAATTATCAGGCTATTTTCTTCAATAAACTTATTAAATCATTGACCTGTTCATGTTTCTGTGATATAAGATCAGATCCTTTTTAACATAACTTGAGTTGAGAGATGAGACCAGTCACACTTTCATAACTTCCTACTTGAGGCTTTTAACAGCAGCTTTTAAAAGCAGCTGAAGACTCATTTATTCAAACTGGGTTTTCATCTTGTAATTGTGGGTGTTGTGAAGTTTTATGGCTTTTCTGTTATTTTTGTTCTGATTTCTCAACATTTTGTGGAGGACTTTGTTGGTTTGCTTGTTGAATGGAACCTGACATGCTGACTTGCTTTCTTACATGCAGGTTATACTGAAGGACAAATGGGAATGAAGGAACGTACTTGAAGGAAGTGGAAACAGCCACTCTCAAGCCCATCAGCATCCCTTAAGCTCACTTATTAACATGTCTCCTGTTTGTTTAATCCATACACATTATAATGTAACAGTACATCCCCCCCGATTACACTTTATATAGTAAGATCATTTACGTCAGTGTGATATTAGTCTTTCCATTGTACCAGGATCCAGTCGTACTCGTTACTACTCAATACGGTCACTCAGACCAGACCATCATCATGGCTGCGCCTGTGCCAAGAGTCATCACTTTTGGATTTAAAAATTTCACATGTGAAGGACAAAAAACAAACTGCTGAATGTAAGACCTGCTCAACGAAGATTTCTGATAGCCAGACTACAATATCAAACTTTGTTCGTCATTTGAAGACGATTGGATCGGTAAGTGTGAGAGCTGATGTTATAGTTAACATTAGCCAGATACAATCTGTTCACTAACGTTAGTCAGCGATAGTTTGTCGGCACAGCCAGTAATGTAGCATTATCGGTTTGAAATACTGTAGCATTGATAGCTTTAACGTTAGCTGCTAGACCAACATTTTACTGATCGTTTAAACTGTCACTAAAGTGTTGGACGTTGTAGTCTAGCTGTCAGTATTTCGCTGTTTAAAAGTGATGGGGAGGGAATATTAAAAAAATAAACACTTTGTTTTGCTTTGATTACATTTATTTTACTGAATATCAATAATTATAATACAGATACAATTTACTGTCACACTTTTTGAACAGGTTATATAAATTGGCCAATAATATTATTAGACGGGCTACTTGTCTTGTCTTTTCTCTTTATAAAGACGGGATACTACAGGTAAGAGTGCTGGATCTTGGGTGGAAAAAAAGGGACTTGACTTGCCTTAACTAGGGACTCGACTTGACTTGATATAACCTGTGACTTGACTTGACTTGCCAAAGAAAAAATTACTCAAGATTTCATTTAGACTTGGACCAAATGACTTGAGACTTACTTGGGACTTGAGCAAAGATGACTTGGTCACAACACTGTTTAACAATGTATAAATTCTGGTTGAAAAAATGTCCTTTACATTTACAACAAACTTTTTTTCTCCCTTCAGAACAACTCCAACCACCCCCTTTTTTTGTTAGCTTATTAGCTGTTAGTCATCAGCCACTGGTCATCCTGCTGGTGTTGCTGGTGACTGCTATTCTCCTCTTAAATGCTTAAATGCTCTTATGTGTATAAGTAGCGCATTAGTCGTAGGCCATGGTACAGAACAGATTAGCCCTGCAGTGCTCACAGCCCTGGGTATACATCTTCACACTAACCATATGAATGTATACAGTGTAATCCTTGCTAACGCCATTACTGTAGCTCTGAGGGAGGGGGTGGAGCTGCGTCTGGGTAAAAGGTGAAACTTTCAAGGGTACTGCCATCCTTCATATTATATATAAGTGATGGAAATGTATTTTAAAGTATATTTTATTATATGCGGGATTCCATTAATTGTACTTTTTAGTTCTAAATGTGTTTGGTCTCGCAGAAGCTCTCTTCTGACCCCTCAGCAGGATATTCTGTGTGTCGTCTGGCTTCTTCATACTGTCATCTGGATTTCATATGCTTTATAACATGAATCATCTTTGGATAGACAGCCAGGCCCCCTTCACAGTCACTTAAACACACCACTGTTATTAACATCCAAGCAAGCCTCCTAACAAGCCAAATAAATAACAGTTTCACATTAGTAAGCATTAACTATATGCTTAAAAAACTAAAAGACAGTTTTATGCTCTGCCAGGGTTAAAAGGTGAAAATATGCACAGAGCTTATGTAATGGCACAGCAGGTCACAGCCTGCACTGCGTTTTATGGCAGAATGAAGTGAAGGGAACATCTCCATCTGTTTACAACTTAAACTTTTCATACTTCTGCTGCCAATCAAGAAGACAGAAAATCAACAAGTGATGACTGTGTGCAAAAGAAAAATATATATATATATATATATATAAACATGGCACCTGGTGTGTGTGTGTGTGTGTGTGTGTGTGTGTGTGTGTGTGTGTGTGTGTGTATGTGTGTGTGACCTCTCAAATATGCACTTGACCTGACTTTAACGTCTCACCGTTTCCGTCATTTTTGCATTTCCCCATTCGCCCTCATCCAGGAGCCCTTTCATTAACATTCCTTGGATTTTTTGACGTGTGCCAAAGTTGGAAGCATTTGCCAGGCTGACAGGAAAAAACGCTCATATGGATGACATTAGAGGGCGTAGCAGAAGTCATCTCTTAAGTTGAATATGGTCAGCCGCTTAGCACCGTTTTGTGTCCATTCCTCTTAATATAAACATAACAAACGTCTGCGCCCCATCCTGTGGTTACTAATCATTCACTTCTGAAGTGATGCAGGTGGAACCAAGTGGGCCAAAAAATAAGGTGAACAAACGCAGTTTACTTTAGCCAATTTTCCCATGAATGATTACTGTACAGGGGTGGGGATTGAGGGGATGCACATTTTTACTCGCTGTGCAGTTATTTGTTCTCATAGGCGGTCAAAGGAGTCTGTCCAATTTTTAATCTGTGAAATTCTATTTACCGTATTGGGCCGATTATAAGACAACCCCCCCCCTTCAAGACAATTTCTTTGAAAAATACTTTTTAAGGACAAAATTTGTTTTTATGAAGAAAACGTTATTTTATATTTTAAATAAAA
The DNA here is from genome assembly GCF_022749685.1 of Semicossyphus pulcher. Classification (NCBI taxonomy): domain Eukaryota; kingdom Metazoa; phylum Chordata; class Actinopteri; order Labriformes; family Labridae; genus Semicossyphus; species Semicossyphus pulcher. The sequence goes on from NW_027211726.1 coordinate 28,285,310, forward strand.
TCATGTTTTCATTATCCTTAAGATTAAATTTCATATTTACATTCAATAAAATGCCTTTCAAAATTTCAAAAAATCATTAACCATCAAAGTGAAGTCTGTTTATCGAAAAGTCTGCGAACAGCTCTGGTAATGGGCAGACCTTCGTTGTGTTTTTCACACTCACACACTCCCCTGTCGATCTCTTGGAAGCGGCTGCTTTGAGGATCACAATACGATTTTCTCTGTGACCATCTGTTAGGTAAGACTGTTAGCATTTTCGCGGCGGTATGCCGGCCCGTTGCAGCATTTTTCAGGGGACAAGGAGGGCAGGCACTGTCCTGGGGGACTCCCAGGAGCTTAACCAAGGTACGGAGGGCCAGGCTAAGCCCGCTGAGAGCGCAAGAGGACGGGGCTATGCATCGCTTCGGTGGCCTGTGATTTTGTTGAGCTAGCCATTTAAGGACATTACAATCTGCAACACCAATTATCTTAAAATTGACACCATTACCCCGCCTCAGTAGTTGGTTAACTTGGCCAACATTCATTCCTTTTTTCCAGACGATCACCGTGCCTCTCCATCTTTCATCCCCCTGACAATGTTGTGAGTGACAGCTGGCCTCAGTCATGAGGGGTACACTCGCTTTACAGATAAGTAGCACCGTCTACTGTTGTGAACGTATATTGGCCTTTAAATATAAGATGACCACACTTTTTCAGACTTATGTCAATGGAATAAACCCTGTCTTATATTCGGATCAATACTTATTTATTATGATAGCACTAACTAGATCACTGTCTGTGCCCACCATAGCTGGCTTGTTATGTTGTTGAGAGATCAGAGATGTTGTTGGCATACAAAAAGCCTGCCCATAGTGAGAAGACAACAGGTTCTGTTAACTAACCTCATCCAGTTTGTTTTGTAAATGCTAAGATGGCAGTGGCCACAATGCTTACCTTGAGACAGCAGTCTACAAACCAGTGGGTGAAGTCTTGGCGGCTATGTCCACTTATATTCAGCCATATGTTCAGTTATATGTTGAGTAACATGTTTAGTTATATTCAGTCTGTGAATAGGATTGGTAGACAGACGTGTCTTGATGTGAAGGGGACGAGCATGGCGGTTAAACAGTGGCAACAGTGGCACTGTCACAGTCCATGTCCGTGAAGAAGAAAATGAGGATCGTAGAGCTAAAGGGACTCTGGCTTCGTCTCTCACAGCTGTAAAGCTGATCTGATGACATGATTTATAACAGATGATGACTACTTTAGTCACGTTGCAGAAATATGCACCGTGTGTTATCGTTTATTGCTCCCTCCTGCCCATCTGCTAACTATTGAAAGGTGAAATGACTGACAGACTTTAAAGGGTCCGTTCACCTAAATCACTATAACACATATTTTCCCTCCTCGCTCCTACAGTTGTAGTGGTATTAAGATTGTTTTTCCAGGTTCTTCGATATCAGCCACAGAGATTTCTGGCACCCACCCAATAATGGAGGTGACTGGAATTTCGTTTGCGGTGCTGCAATTTCATAAAACACTGGAAAAAAATACTTTCCAGAGGGGATGTCATGGTTTTTCAGGGAAATCCACAGATCTGACTCTGAACACGTGTCGCTATTTTCTGCTGTCAAAACAAAATAATCAGGGCAATTTTATACTCACATAATCTGCCATAATCCCAAATTACCTGAATGACATCTCCTTAGACCAACCATTCGAAAAAAGGAATTCCAAATGAAAACCGTTACAGGGTCTGTTGTGTGTCACCAAGAAGAACACATTACCATGTGTACACGTGTAAACATATTCAGTTCTTACAACATCACAAAAAAAAACTCCTTTCATCTCTAATGTTGCCACACAGAAACTAGCCACAGAAAGTGCAGGAGAATATTGAATTAGATTTATTAAAAATATTAATGTAACCAAACTACATTTGCATTACCTTGCACGTTGTTCAGTCTAATACATATTTGCATTTTGACCTTTGCTTGTGCATATATATGCAGATGGTCGTGCATGCTCAGTGATGAACCTCCAGAATCTCAGCATAAGGAAGAATCATCATGAGCACTCTATAGACAATGAACAATGGGAAAAATTTTCAACTAAACTCAAATGATAATGACATTTGACATTTTTTGCTGGCATGTGACCTTGTTGTATTGTATTATCATGAAGCAGGAACGTTCTCAATTTGATCATTTATTTTTTAAAAAGGTAGAGCTACTTTATCTGAGTAGCTTTGGTTAAACAAACCAGATCTGTCCCTTGGGTAGCTTTGTGGAACTATAACTTCTTCAGGTTGAATAAATATGTAGCTTACACTGTTATGCTCTCAAAGTAGCATCCTGAACACTGTTTGCAAGATACCAAAAGGGGCAGGACGGAATTCTCTGCTTTTTCCAGTTTTATATTGACACTGCGTGCATAGTTGTCATTGTTTGTTAAACATATACTGTAGAGGATGCTGTGTGCACGTTTTGCATTGACCAAATTGGCGTGCAAGCGTTGTTGTTGACTGATGGACTGGTGCCCCTCGATCCCACAGGATCCGTGTCCGGCGTGTTCCGGCTGGGCCGAGGTTGTGGTCCTTCAGACGGCACGAACCCCCACCCATAGGAAGAGTGTCTTGTCCGCAGCGCAGCAGAGCGTGACCAAGTAGCTGGATTCGTGAGATCGCGGGGTAAATGTGAAATCACGCGATAAGATCAATGTTAAACAGAGCAACACACAAACAGTTCAGTTCGCGGTTGATTATCTGCTCATTGGGATATCATTCTTCGATTTTTGTGCTTCTACCATGGGTGAGTACATTATTTAATTAAAAGTGTTATTTTTCAAGATTTCAGTGTGTTGAGCTTAAAAAAAGACTGAAAAAAACGTGAGTCTGAACCGGTCTGTACATGGTGTTTTATTTTGAAATGACCGGATGCTGTATGCTGTTTTCGTGTCTGACTTCCTGTTTGGAACGATCTGCTCTGTTCAGCTTGACGCGTGCTTGAAGCAGCCTCCATCAAAAATAGACCCGGCGCGTATCTTTTGCGGAGCAAAGCGGAGAGACGCTTCTGGGGTGCGCCCTGTGGAATTTGAGGGTTTAGCTCAGCGCAAAGGTGATCCAAGGCATTCAGTTACCACACAATGTGATATGTTGTTATGACTGCATGCAATTAATTAGCAGAATTACAGAGATTACAGACACACCCAAGCCCCAAAACAGCAAAAAGAACAAATACAAATAATCAGAGAAACAATAGATCAATTAAAATCAATAAAACAGTTATAGTTTGACAAACAGTGGCTAAAATCAGTGTCCTAAACTCTGCAAGAGAGGGAAGAACTTTAATCTTAGACTCATTTCATGAAAATGCACATCCTCCTTTTTAACCAGAACATTCCATTAAAGTATTGATTGGATTATCAGCTTGTTTTGATATGTGAGATGACTCAACAGAGGTTTAGCACCATAAGACTTGCATATTGACTTGTTTTATACCAAATCACCAGAACCAGCCCATCTCACTCTGTGGTCACATTTAATGAGACATGTAAGCCGCGGTGGTCTCACTTGATACAGCTGCTTGTTTCATTTGACTCAGAACCAGAGAACACATTGACACTTTCTGCTTCGCTGCACTCAGAAAAATCACAGATCACTTTTCTCTCATGTTACTCTGTGCCATGAGGATAAGCCTGCCGGATGTTTTTCTCACACTTCTCGTGAGGCGTGTTAGCCGAGCAGCTTTTCTTGTATTTTCCCTGATTAGGTACGGCTGGCTGCGAAACGGAACACAACACTGTGGTGGTGTGATGACAGTGTACAGATACTGTGATAGGTTTGATCTATCCATCGCAGTGGAGAGAGAAATAAATCTACACAACATCAAAGAAACATGGATGACAACACTGTCTGACTTCTGCATAAAGCGACGCTACTTTCAGCTTCATTTTACACAGCAGCATGAGGTCACACAGCTTACACATGCCAGCACATGAAAGCCCACAAAAGACACACTCGGAGTCTGAGTCCTTATATTTACTGCTCTGGCAGCTCACAACAGGGACATGGGGTTATATTATGGTGGAAAATTCCTGGTCCTTGGTTTCCTGGATTAATACGAACCAAATATAAAGTGTCAGCTTCGATTTTGGGTATTTACGTGAAAAACGAAAAAGGCTTTCAGTCTCTGCTGTTGAGTCAGAGTACAGAACACCATGATATGCTAATGACAGAGGGTTCTGCTTTTACTGGCTGTCCCAGTGGTTGCGACTGTCACGCCCGCCAACACAAGGCTATGATTAAGCTAGTTGGTGTGGCGATCGGCAATATGTTTACATTTAAAAAAGTGTGACTGACATAACAGTCAATGTATAGCCGGTATATGACCTGCTGTTGTACGCGTAAAGTGTCCTTTATGTTTTATACGGTACATGTCTGATTATTTAAGTACACACAGGAAGTGAGCTGTGTTGCTGTTTGCTGTGGCTGAACAGTTAAAGTTCACTCTCTTAAACTGTCTGTTAGATCCTCTACGGGACACATACGCTGCACAGGACATAATATGTTTTCCATTTCCCTACATTCAGTTAAAGACAATGTAAAAAGCACCATAATACCACTGTTTGCGTGTGAATGCATGGCAGGGGTCATGACAGTGTGTTTCCACCCACAAAAGCACACACTGTTTATATTTCATGGTATGGGTTTATGGAACCACGTGATAGTCGCATGTGACCATGTTGGGGGTTGTTGTTTTGTCTATTGACTTCTGCACTAAAGCACCACATTGTTTCACTAAAGCTTTTGATGGTAATGTAATAAAGTTACAAACTAAGGGGCAGACAGTTGTCAAAAAACAATAGATAAATACATAAACATGAGTGGTGAACAAGTTGTGAACACTTCACTGACATGCTATCAGGAAAATTTACATCAGTCCATCCTCATCAGTGCTGCAGCTTCATAACAGCATGTGGTCCCTCTTTACAGGGAGTTGTGTCTTATCTTTTTTATAACACAATGTGCTATGCTTTGAAGCCAAAGATGAATATCAACGCAAGTGGACAATAAAAGTGTCTATTCTGTTCAATTCAACATAACTCAACTCAGCTTTATTTATATAGCACCTTACACACAACACAGTTGATCCAAAGTGCTTCACATTTAAAAACAGGAGAAAACAAAAACAGAAGAGGAGAAAAAGCACAAAACATACCAGTTTTACATACAGTACCACCACCACTAATAATGATGAAAATAACAACAACAACAACGGTAATAACAACAATAATAATACAATATAATAATAATAATAGTTATAATAATATGACCTACAGAGCAATACCTGGGATAGATAAGTTAGGGACAGTTGAAAGCTAACGAGTAAAGGTGGGTTTTAAGATTAGTCTTGAAAATGTCAATATTTGGGGAGAATCTGATGGATGGAGGAAGAGAATTCTACAGCTTTGGAGCTGCGACAGAGAAAGCCCTGTCCCTGGCTTTGAAGACAAACAGGAGGATTTTAAACTGAATTCTGTAAGTCACAGGCAGCCAGTGAAGGAAGGCAAGGACAGGAGTGATGTGCTCTCCCTTCATTGTTCTAGTTAGAACTCTGGCTGCTGCGTTCTGTACTAGCTTGAGGCGGTACAAACTGGACTGAGGAATACCAAAATAAAGAGTTACAGTATTCGAAACAGGAGGATGTGAAGGCATGAATAACTTTCTCCAGGTCGGAAGTACAGAGAAAAGATCTCATTTTGGAGACAATAACCTCTTTAACATAACATAACCTCTTTAAAGATATTATCTTGAAGATTTTCATTTAAATAAATGTCTGTTAAGTCACTATCTATCGCCCAACGAGGTAACACAATGGTGATCGAGCCAATGGCCCACTGATGAAAGCCTTTGCATTGGCAGAATTATGGACTGGGTGTCTGTGGCTAGTGTGGTACTGTGGTTAGTGTCGTGTTTTCCATCACCCAGCAGTGGTTGGTCTGCCAGAGAGGGTAGGCGGAGCTAAGCGGCTGCTTTTCCGGTCTCTGCAAGTGTTGCGAGTAAACAGTAATCTACTATGGCTGAACAAACAATGGAAAGATCGATGACGACAGATACAACTTCAAAAATAAGTTAAAATCCAAAGAAAAATAAACAAATTTGACGCTCAGATGAAGCAAACAGTCTAAAAAGGAAAGCGACCTTCAGTGAGGAAAATCAAGAGTTACAACCGTGACAAAGGGAGCCAGCCGTGGACGTCTGGATATCTGGGAAGTGTACATCTGCAATTGCTGTTCACCGTCATAAGGTGCTGCTAAAAGAGAATGAAACAGAGATCTTAAAGATTATCAATTTAAGTTGTTTTAATTTTAACGATTTTTCCCAGTACCATGTTGAATCCAAGCTGCCACAGTCAAACAGTACATGTATTTGATCCCACTGGGATGTCTTCATGTACTCAAAGGGGTAGTGAGGCCGAGAGCAGATACCACTAGCCTCGCTGGAGTGCTGGTGGTGAAGAAAGGATGCAGGATGAGCTGAGGAGCTGGCCTTGCACACTGATGAGATGGATTGGTCATGAGCTAGCATTTGTTGTGATTTTTTTTAAATGTTGTTTGATGGTAAAATGTTTTGTTTTTTTCCCTTTTTAAATCTATTTAGTGTTGATGTTGTCAAACCCTTTCCATTGAATGGATTACAGGTTACAGGGGCACAATATCATGTCCAGCTCCCAAAAACACAACTTAGATCAAATCAGTGGCAAGTGACAATGTTACAACAATGTTACATTGTTACAATTTCATTTAGCAGACACTTTTGTCCAAAGCTACGTACATCTGAGAGTTAACACAACACAAGCAACAATCAAAACAGGAGGGAACGAAGTCAGTAACAGCCAACAAACAGCTTCAAGTGCGATCGGAGACTCTGCGGATTGAATGGAGTTTGGTAGCTCGTTCCACCACTTGGGGACGTCAGCGACTTAGGGCCCTGTTGTGATGGGAGTACCAGGTGCCTTTTTTTTTTCTTTTTTTTTTAATTATCTTTATTTTAATTTCATGCTTTTCACCATGGGGTTTCGCTTACAATGACTTACTCACACACTTATATATAATAATACCATGATGTATAAGATAGTATAAGATGCTATATACTATCTTAGTATGGAGTGAGTCTAACATGAAACCAATTACATACACATTCATCTTATACGTAACACAAATACCCATCATCCCAGTCCCTTACCCTCTACAAACAGCATAAAATAACATAACATAACATAACATACACACACACACAGGCGCCTTTCATTGGCAGAGCGTAGTGGGTGGGACTGAGTGTAGTGTAGTGTAGTGACATCATCCTCCGATGCCTGATCGCGAATAGCTGGATGTGAAAGTGCAATAGTACATTGATTTGATGTCTCAAGGACGGTGGTCTTCCTGGCCCTGGACCTCTAAGCTGCATGTCTCATTCACACAAACAGGGAGAGACTTTATCCTCAGCCTGTAATCCAGGGACACGGTGATCTCTAGCCTAATCTGTATTCGTTTTCACTGCTGTGTCACTGTGTCTGGTTGTTCTGGGACGTTATATTGAATCTTGTTATTAGCTTCTATCTAAATCCACGAGAGGCTTCACCCAAAATAGATGAATGAAACCTGGACTTTCACAAGAGACTACAGGGAAGGTAATTCTTCATCACACAGTCTGCTTGTGCTTACAGAATAAATGCACATTGTTCCTGATTGAATAAGAACAAAGGAGCAGACGGCAGAAAGAGAGGACATGTAGAGAATATACAAGGCTCCTCACAGCCTGCGAGGAGGATCAGGGTCCGTTTCCCCCCCAGGCGAGATTAGTGGTCCTGGGAAACGAGCACAAGTAGGTATTAGCACAGTGACACGGCTCCATCTCCTCTCGTCTGGCTTACACTGAGCGCAGGAGCTTCCTGGCTTCTGCAAACTTAGACCTGGATGAGCTTGCAATGCACTGTGATAGCTGAGGGACTTTAAAGGGTTAGTTCAGTATTTTGAACACCGCGCCCTTTAACATCATTTGGGTTTTAAACGAGTAATAGGTACAAAGGGTTTTGGAATTGCTCCAGCAGATTGCTTCAACATACTGCCTGTGGGCAAATGCTTCTGATCAAAGTACACCCACTGAAGGTGTTATTGGCCCCAAGCGTCTGACAACATTAGAAACGGGATCCTTACATAGATAGATATTCTCTTCAAAGCCACCAGACCTCATCGACAGTAACAGTAATTTTAACCCTACAACACAGGCGTTACTTTCTACAGCTCACATATATCCTGATGAAAGAGACAGCACATGCGAGAAAATAAAAAAGCTGCTCACTGTGGAGACGAGAGGATTTTTTATGAACTACAAGAAGAGTAACAGAACAGACCTGCAGAGAGAGATATATGGTAAAAGTGGAGTTTGACTTCAGTCTGATTTTACAACAGCACCTGCTGACCCAGAAAGATGATTTCAAGACATGCAAGGTCTGTAGATTAAAAAAAATGTGCCAAAGGAAGGGTCTGTCTGTCGGCAAAGGAAAGTGTTGAAAATATTCTAAATAAGACCTAAACTTGTGTTGAGGTTTGAGATGAAATAGGCGTTGTTAAGGTTGCTTAAATATTTGAAAATACGCAAAAATATGCTGCTGATGGTCTTTATGTACTGCTGGACGCCCAATAATTACCGTAAAATTCAGTGTACAAGACTCACTTTTAATACATTTTTTTAAATCTTTAAAATGGGCTGCGTCCGATACACTGGTGCGACCAATATACCAGTATAAAATGCAGAGAGAGGCATGTTATTGTGTTATGGTATTTTACCCAAACGATGGCGATATAAACTAGCTAAAGTTGTTGGTTGTCAAGTGGTGACGTCACATCTCTGTATTAAACTGTGTCCGGGTCCAAGCTGCTACAACTACACAAAACTAACTTGATTGTTGCTGACGATTCCTCTCGGACATGATCGCCAGTGCAGCCGCCACCCTCACAACAATCAACGTTACCGTCTGCGGCCAGCTACCGCTAGCTGCAGCACCGGTAACTTGCAGGATTGCAAACTCGACATGGTTATGAACAGATGGTAGGCTGTAATTTGTGTGTGTTTTGAATGTGTTTCAAATGAAAATAAATTGAAATAGTGTTGAAATAACAGGTTTTTATTAATAAATAGGAAACCTTGTACTCTCTGGGACACCCACAGAAGCAGACTGTGTCTTATAATCCAGTGCGATTTATATTCCAGATTTCACGGTACATAATTTAGGTGCAGGTATTCAGGCTTCCGCTCGACCAATTTGTTATTGTTGTTGTCACAGTATGATACTGTTGTTTTTATATCGTTTAGTTCATCATAATTTTTCTAATCTGTGATCAAACTCTAACCCCCCTCGCCCAACCTGTAGCATCCTTTCTGAAGTGTACACCAGGTATGTCTATCATATTTTTGGGTGTATTTCTGTAGAGCCAGGTTTAAGTCGGACAGACATGGTCAAAGTTCTGATCTGACACCAGAGTATGAATCTGATCTGCTTTTAAATGATGCTACGGATATTTAAATGTCCGCCTAGAATGCCTTTGGATTTAGACTGTAAATCCTTCCTAACATTTCGCACCATTAAGTGTCTGGAAACTCAGATGCTGTTTTTGTACCGCACGGCACTCAGTAATACTGACTGCTGATAAGTACCTTTAACAACCCAATTTCATTTTTTTTTTGCTGTGCCTTCAAGGTTTCCATCTGCTTTAATCATCATTAATGAGGAGATCAACATGAGAGGTTGTCTTAAACTGCATGGAAAATAATGGATGGTCAGCGTTCAGAAACCTCAGAGGAAAACCTCCCTGTTAGTTCAGCTGGCTTAATTAGCTGTTAGCCAAAGCTAACTGGTCAGAGTCCTGGATTTCAAGACACTGTGGGTGGCTTTCCAGTAAAAACTATGCTTATAAATGCTGAAGCTGAGGCTTGTTTTGATCAGCCCCAATATTATCATTCTAATATCATATTATTCATGTAAACAGGGATCTTTTCTATGCAATGTCCTTTAAAGAAAGGCTTCTTGAATAATCTGCAGTTCCACAAACTGAGATTGATAGATCTATGTCAGTGTGAGTCAGTGTCATTTTCTTCCACCCACTGAAATATTTGTATGTGTTTCAGTTATAACTGTGTGCATGAGCGAGTGTTTGTTAGATGTACCCTGGGTTCATTTTCTCAAGCAAGGAGTCATGATACATCTGCAAATCGATACCCAGCCAAGCCTGAACTGGAGCTAAAGACACTTCAGATGCCTCAGCCGAAGGAGTGTTTGTTCCCAGTAAACGACCTTTCAGCTCTTTGAGAGGGTAAAAGATACTCAAGTTTGACATTAAAGGGAACAAATGCTGTTCAGAAGCATCGTCCCTGCAGGGCTGTGAAGACAGAAAGATGTTTCTCATTTCTACACATTATTGTCACCAATTACAAACTGTGCTAAAGACAGATTTGTCTCTCCAGGCAAACATGTCTAAAGGCAAAATTGTTAAAACCTGCTCTGAACACATACGACAACATATCAAACCACTTAAAATCCTACTCACAGATCCCCTGCTGTTCCAGCTGTTTCCCTCCAGGAGGTTGTTAAAGTTGCTGCCATTCAGGAGCACCCTTCTCAAAAGCTTTGCCCCTCTTCCATTTGGCTCCAATCTCCATCCATTCCCCCGCAATCAAACTCTTCATGTGATTGTGGCCATTTGATTCCTGTCTTTGTGATGGTGTTGATAGAAATGTACACACTTTACCAGAGTTAAATCCAACTGCTTAGCTGTTTGGTCATTAAAGTTAGTTGAATCGAGCGAGCACAGTCAAAAGTGCGATGCCAAGCCTGTTGTCTCTGAAGGGAACTGCATCACAGGAATGAGGATAACTGCAGACAGTCTCTCCTAAAGGGAATTCATAGTAATACAAAAAGTTGAACACACAAATAGAGACAGAAATAGTTTTGTGAGGAATGAGAGTAAACAATGCTCGAAAGACAAATTCAGCTCCTGCTTTTTACTTTCTACACCAGGCAAAGGATTGCATCATAGAGGGTGTGCTTGTCAGACTGGACACAGTGAGGGAGTCAGACTGAAAACAAAACCCAGTCTTCCTCTAGACTGGGCCACCAATCCACACCTTTCTTGAGTTACTTATAAAGACAGTGAGAGGGTGTAGTGGCCCAGAAAGCTCAGCACGATGCAAAACATATGCAAACGACAAGAAGCTCAAAGAAGATGCTGCAAAGTGAGCAAAAAACAACATTTGATCGGAAAGTCCAGCTTGAGTGTCAAGGAAAGTGAAAGATTGTAACTGCTGCAATTTTATGAAAGCAAAGGTAAGTTAAAGCAAAATGAACAAATGAAGAAAATAATGTGGTGTGATATGTGAACAATCATATAAGGGAGTGAGTAAGGGAAGAGGTCTCACCCACATGAGGGTTTGGGTGCATGTGATTATGAAGTTGGTCCATCTGCAGCATAGAAGCTTAAAGCAGCAGCGGCATATTTTAGATACGCAATCAATTTTCTATTATTCTAATGTGTTTTTGAATTACATATTTTAAATCTTTTTCAGAGCCTTTCCTTCCTCCTGAAACAAACAAGCTGTTTTGCCAATCAAAGGTTAGACCTTGGCTACAATTGGCTGACAGTATTTAGACGTGGGGGAGCGGCCGCACTGCACTCTCACTCCAAAGTTTTAAAAAACATGGCTGCTCTAGGATAAGTTATTTGGCCTTATATGTACGAGCCAGAATCGGCAGGAGGTATCGGAATGGTCAGTTGAAATCTTGACTTGACTAAAAGCTAGAGCGAGAAGGCAGCCTGAGGTGAATGGCGGTGAATGACGTGAAATGATGAAATGTGCAGCTGTTCTGAACGGCTCATTTCAGAGGCGACCTTTTTAAAAATGTAATTCCGGAAAAAAACACGGAATTATGCAGTTTTCACTTTTTTCACTGTGAACAATAAACACCCAAAAATGAGAAACCCCTGAAAATATGAGAATATCCATTCAAAAGATACGGCCCCTTTAATGCTCTTATGCATTAAATGCTGTAATGTTCATTAGAACTTGATTAGCAAATGTTTGCATACTAAATTTAGAGGTTTAACACAGCAAACACCAGAATGCTAGCATAGTTTTTGTATACAACTTAGCTGATGTTAGCATTTGTACTCAAATACACACTTAAGCTGTGCTTAAGTTCACAGAGCTGTGTTTGCGTCTTGAGTCGTCTTCTTTTATGCAATGTGTGAGTGGCTCAAAGACTGATGCCATGTCCACACGTACACGGCTATTTTCCATAACGTAGCTTTTCCCCTGTTGTTGTTCTTCTTTGCATCACGGGGTTATATCGCCGCCTGTTGGTGTGGCATTCTCATGCCGTCTCTGTTGTGTTTTTGTGTTTTTGTTTGGACGGGCATTTTTTTTATAACCATGCTTGTGCGGACGGGTTTTGAAAATTACCCATGTACGTGTAGACATGGCTTTAGATAAGAAGTGGACACAGCCTCGGCATCATCATCAGTTTGGTGGACCGTGGCATTTTGGCTGTTACAATCATGTTTTTTAGTACCCATAAGGGATCATATCTGAGAATGTGAATATGCACTTCTATACCTCTCCTGTCTGACACAACACTGCGGCAGCAACTCGCTAATCACTGGTAGCAACACCCTAAAGCGGCCCCTGTGTTATCTTACTCTAAATGGGACCAAAATGAATGTCATACTGTTTTGGAGAAGACCTGAAACTAGTGATTGTGAACATGAACTCATTATAGGTCAAAACTAAACTGAGGAGTCGGCTCATTTTCTGGTAGAATTTCAAACAATCTGACTTTTGGAACCAGTCAAGTCGCCCCCTGCTGGCTATAAAGGATGCATTGGCTTCACTTTTCAGACCCGGAGACGACTTCCACTTCTTATATACAGTATATGGTGCGGATGTTGATGTACTCCATTTACATGGCTCCTCTCATGCACAGTAGAGTTGTCATGTGGCCTCATTCTACCAGCAAACACATGGATCCTGTGTGCAGCTCTCTGTTTTGACACCCTGTATAGTGGAACTACAAACACACACAGTATTTTTAGTTTGGCACACAGCGTAGGAGTGAGCACGGAGCATAAGAGGGCCATGCATGGTGTCAAGAAGAGTGGTGCTCTTCAACAGCCTTTGACGATAAATGTTTGAGAGGGCTGTTGAGAATATGATCAAGGAGTCTTTTGTTGCCTTTAACTAAAAGGTCCTTGTCCCTTTGCCTGTGAATATCCTCAGCGCCGGGCTCACAGCACGTGTCAATGCAGCGCTACCAGTGTGAGGGAAATGCACAGAGAAGGTCAAATAGGCAGCTTGCAAAGAACCACAGAGTTTGTTCACAGACAGCCTACAGAAAAGATTCCACATCAACGACCATATGTAATTAACTGTTTTAGGTAGGTAGCAATAAAACTGTATTTGTCCGTTTTCTGGAATTCCTCCTTCCAGCCGCTGAGACTGTCTCCATCATGCGGGTTTGACCCAGAGGTTGCCAAGTTGTGTTTGTGTCTTTGTCTGCAGCTCCAGTACAGGCTTGTGGTTTTGGCGAGGGAGAGGAAAGAAGGACAGCGTTGTGGGGACGCAGGGGGATGGAGATGGAGGAGAGACACAAGACAAAGACGCAGAGGAGAGGAGGATGTATTTCAGCTTAGCACGCCATAAACACGGCTGAGGTGAGGAGTTCATGCCAAGGGAAGGAAGTCTATATAATTTCACGTTCAAGAGTATAGAAATATGCTACAATGGAGCTCCAACCACAATAGTGAGGTAAACAACACTCTCTGCTATCATATGACCATGAAAAAAAAGACTTTCTTCAGAATGGCAAGTGCATAACTTCAGTTTTTCATCCTTTGATTTAACGCTCTCCGGACTTTTTTGCCCCTGTTTGAAATTACATCTGGTATCACCAAACCTTCTCTGAGCTGATTTTACCCTGGTCTGTCATTGTGACTCGGGCCAGGCCTTCCTTTCTCACTGCCATCCCTGCGAGACCAAATAAAGTCAGCCAATTTCTGGTTGCTGATGTCATCTCCATCATTTAAGTGACTGCCCTGTAATCATCCCCGTTCTGCTCTGTGATTGGAGCAGCCGCTCCAATCTGGCCTCGGTGAATTCTGTGGGTCGGATGGCAGAAGAAGATGAAGGAACATATGGCATCCTTTAAAGTCGATCTTAAATTGCTCTTGGTTGTACCGATGACTTAACTCATCCCAAGAAAACTCCCCAAATCAAATGTAAGCTAACAAATGATGGTTTGCTCCTGTATTCTACTGCCAGCTGAAATAATATCCCCTAATTAGTTATTCTGTGGAAGTCATGATGCTCGTTCAGGACCTGTGAAGTTTCATGGCAAAATGTTTTATTATGAAAACTCCCTTAGTTTAATATTGGTGTTGAATATCAATCATACCAAGCATCCACCTGTGGGGCTGAAGAATGAAGCCATGTGAAGGTGCTGCAGATCCCTGAGTGGCAACCTCATAAAAAAGGGATTTTTTAAGGTGGTGTTGTATGAGGTATTTATCAATAGTAAGTGTAGGAGAAGCCGGCTGGAGCTCCTGCATGGAAGCTAAGTGAAGCATGGCCGCAGACAGGGTCGGGAGTACCACGTGCTTCAGCCACTTAAAAAAGTCCTCCATATAAACTGATATTTCAGATGTACCCTGTATTTTTTTATTTTTGTCACTGCTTCACATCAGACAGACCTTTCCCTCTGCACTACTGTATGTCTCATTCTGCACAACGGCCCTGTATACCTACGAATGCATCGGGTCAGCGGTTTGTGGAAGAGGCAACAAATAAAAGAAAATACAATATTATGGAAACGATGGAAAGCGCTGTTCACAGTGAGGACTATGCATGCCGTGAAGTTTATTATGCTGTATGTCGTTCAGATCAGAGAGTGCAGACGCTAGCACTGACAGAAATCAAACTTGCTTGTTTTTTTCCAGACTGTACAAACGTGGCGCGGTCACCATTTAGATTACGCTGAGTTCTGTTGAGTATTAATGGTGTTAGATAACGGTGGCTAGTTCCGATGAATGTAAACACCAACCCTCTACGCGCAACACTGAGACAGCTCCACGTCTGCACTGATCATTGTTCTCAAGGGGATTATGCAAAACCAATGCCGAATGCTCCAGCTATACCCTGCTGTAGCCAAGTGTCAGTAAAGCTAGTGCTAAACAAATACATGAATGAAACAACTCACTGTGTTCTCTGGTTCATAAAAGCATCCTCTAGTCACCACTGTGAACAGCATTTTGTCGTTTCCATAATATTGTATTCTTTTGTTTGTCGTCCCGTCTATAAACCGCTGAGACAAACAGCTGATACCGTGTGGAGTAAGACATAGTGCTGAGGGAAAGGAAAACACAAGGTATAATACAAGGTATTGGTGTGTGCGCTGACCATACCTGGCATGTAAGGTTCAGTGTTTGTCATACATTTGTAACCCAACTCATAGGAGTCAGGGTTGTTGTTCACTTTTCCCCTCAGAGAGCTGGCTGATGGGAGAACTGGATCTTTTAAGTAACACTGTTCGTTTGGCTCACGAGACATAGACTGCAAAGCTCTGATAATTTAGCATTCGTCAACCACTCGCTGCTCTTCAACTGCCACCTTTTGTCTAGATACGGTCACATGAGGCTCCAAAAAAAGACAGGAAGACAGTGACAATAAAGCCAAACTTAAGGCTTCAAAGCGGCAGTTCACCAATCCATCGTGGCCACATCCCCTTCTTAAATACAGTCTATGCTTTGAACTATATATAGGTATTAACAAACAGTAAGATACGTGATCAGAATATCAGAAAAGGCCCATGAGATTGAGGTCATGTTTTAGCAGCAGTGAGGTTAAGTAGTTCATTCATGCAGGGTTGGGTTTCGTAACTTGATCCCTCTTGAGTCTGCCCTGTAATGTTCCTATTATGTGATCAGAAGACACCAATTAAAGCACTCCAGGAAAAATGGCCCATTTTGAGTGTTTGGTCAAGAGCTGCTGAAGTGGCTGGATGTTGACAGGGTTAGGACTGAACAGTATATTGTATTTGAAAATTGGACCTTCTTCAGAGAGAATTACTATGATTGCCCACAATTACTCTCTCAAATATATCCACGGGGGTGCCCGTATAAAACACAATAACGGCTTGCCACAACACATTTTGCAACCCGTCATTAAGAGCCACAGCTCCTTCTGTTCACCATCTCTGCTGGCCTGATAAAAAACAGGCCTCTAATGTATACACAGTCTACCAGAGCCAGAGGACCTCAGTGGCAAAGGACAGGGACATATTCAAGGTTAGTAAATGCAAAGAGGAAGCTCCGAGGTCAAGAGTCTCTGTTAGACGCACATGACTGACCTGCGACTGACCCCGCCCCAGGCCTGTCACTCAGTTGTCAACATGGAGAGAAACAGCCACAACTCAAAACTGTCGTCTGCATGCAAACCTACGAAATCATGAGCAAAAATGTTGGGTTACATACAACACAGTAAACAGAAATACTCTGCAACAATTTCTTCAGTATCTTTACATTTATGTGAGAGTTTGGATAAGTGACTCTGACTCATTACTGTACTCATTTGAATTTAGCTCTGCTCTAAATTAGCCGATAGTTTTACAGTTTTTTATTTAGGAGAAAAAATGATCCTCAGAGGTCTTGTCCTCTCCAAAATTCACGTGGCTGGTTATTAAAACTTGTAAAACTACCAAATAAAGCAGTTACCATTTAAAAACGGTGTTTCTCTGACATTGTGTTTCCCTCGATACAGGCTGTCAGCAAAGGCTGCTCGATGACGTGCTGCAGCTGTTTCACCATCTTCATGTCACAGTTATTAATCGTGCGGAGCCACATCAATATGCATCCAGAAATCCGCTGTGTTTAAAAACCAAACAATTCAAAGAAGTTGTGTCTTACTGTCTCTTCCTCAACAGATAAATGATACCCAGATCAGAATCTTTGCGACGGGAGGCATACCCCTTTTTTCCAAGGGGCGGCCAGATAAATGAAAGCTCCTCATAGCTGCTTTAACAGTCACCTCACTTATAAAATGAATGTTGTAAGTGGCCCACATTTTTGCTCCTTGAGCCCCTCAGCACTTTAATCCGGCCATGACTCCTGATGAAGCATTTATCAGAATTTCACATAATTGCCTTCTCAGTTTAGACAGAAAAATTATTTATCGTCTATTAGTCTTCAAAAGAGGCGTCTGCCAGTCTGACTATATTTTCTTGAAAGAAATAAGAAGAAATAATTTTCTAGCTGCAGGTTATAGAAACCATCTGTCACTGAGGCTTGTTAAAGAAGACAGTCCAGGAGGGCAAGAGACTTTTTCTGTCCTGCATTTACCTCTGAGGCATGATGAGTGTGATACAGTGTTCATTTTCACATTCCACAGGACAGGACTTTTCTGAAGAGCAGCAAATTAAAAATTAACAACCTGAGACGTGACTAATGTAGAGTCGAAGAAATGTTGCTTATATACTGTAGGAGTTTTCCACCCCCCTCATCCTGCTGGTGTCTGCTTAAGTGATATATTCAATAATGTCGCATCACTGCCCCCTGCTGGTGCTGCTGGGAAATAAGACATTTAAGAGACTGTTGCTGCATGAGGCCCATTTACTGACAGATATTTTCCACATGTAACTTTTGTATGACATGTATTCCATTATAATGCTAAGTTGCACCTCATTCATTATGTCTCCAATCAGATGTGATGGAAAATGTTTTTTTTCCATCAAAGTGTGAAAGGAAAGCTGATGCTGTATATTCAGGAGCCTCTAGGTGGCAGCAGTGCAGTGTCATGTCATCATTCAGGGATCACTCAGACTGGCAGCTCGCAAACAATCTGCTCCTCTAGTTGATCTCTTTCTAATGGATGAATGAGTCAGACATCCTTCACAGAGACACACAAATAAGACTGATGTTCCTCTGATGTGAAAGCATACACATGTCCTTAATGGTGGGTTGAAAACTTTAGTAGGTGGGGTTCATCAATGTTTGGATATAAAGCACGCACCACCTGAGTCTATCAACAATTCTCTTTGATGTCCCTGACATAAACCTTCTATGAGAAGCCAAATCATGTACTGAATTACTGTTTTGTAGCCTTTAATTTGCCATTTTGGTTGTCACCATCTTATCATTATTGCATTATCACCTATGGCAATAAACGTTTATTACAGGAA
The DNA here is from genome assembly GCF_022749685.1 of Semicossyphus pulcher. Taxonomy (NCBI): domain Eukaryota; kingdom Metazoa; phylum Chordata; class Actinopteri; order Labriformes; family Labridae; genus Semicossyphus; species Semicossyphus pulcher. The sequence continues at coordinate 28,303,570 of NW_027211726.1, forward strand.
CACACTTCCCAGATATCCAGACAGTGTTGCATGTGTGACGTCCACGGTTGGCTCCGGTTGTAACTCCTGATTTTCCTCGTTGACGGTCGCTTTCCTTTTTAGACTGTTTGCTTCATCTGAGCGTCCGATTTGTTTCTTTTTCTTTGGATTTTCACTTATTTTTGAAGTTGTATCTGTAGTCATCCATCTTTTCTTTGTTTGATCGGCCGTAGTAGATTACTGTTTACTCGCAACACTTATGGACACCAGAAAAGCAGCCGCTTAGCTCCTCCTACCTTCTTTGGCAGACCAACCACTGCTGGGTAATGGAAAGCGCGTCACTAACTGGGCACCGCTTGTGATTTTTTCCGTGAAAGCCGCACCAGACAGCCAGTCTGTAATACTGCAAATGCAAAGGCTTTCATCAGTGGGCCATAGGCTCAATCACCATTGTGTTACCTCATTCAGCGGCAACAGACATTTATTTCAATGAAAATCTTTGTGATTATTACTTTAAAGAATATTGAAACCAGCGATTAACAGCATAAACTCGTTAGGTAAATATTTACTAAGGTAAGATCTCAACTTTGACAGAGGCTCATTTGTTTCATAGACCTAGGAAGAATTCAGGAATACACATTTCCACATTTGCTTTTTGAAACAAGATGTTACATCCTCCATGCCCTCATGCTGCATGTCTGGTCAGTAATAACTTACATGCGATATTTCCTTTTATGAGTTAATGTCAGAGCGGTCAGCATGATCCAGTGCTGTGCTGTAAGGGAAGAAATTCCCTGAACGATAAAAACAGGAGCACAGAGCACCAACTCTATTTCTAATAAACAATCTTTATTTTCATGTTGGAAATACCTCACTGGTCTCGAGCCTCATGCTCGTCCCTCTGGACTCAGTTTATTATATATCAAAAGGTCACGCACACTTTGCCAATAACTTTATAATGTATACACAGCATTCATACTGATGTCTTCCTCTCCCTCCCATCTTTAACTTTTCCATTATTCCACATGGGAAGGCTCCCACATGATGAAATAGCCTGTTCCATCAAAAAGCAATTTGCTCTAATGAAAAAAGATTATAGATAAAGGCAATGAAATTGGTCGTGCATTTCAATTTCTGAAGTGACGGACTTGATAAGTGTGTGTGTGTCTGGACTGCTGCCTGAGTGGGATATGAGATCTGAGCCCCTGGGCTTCCTCCTTTAGATTCATGCATTGAAATGGTGATGCAGCCTTCAACCTCCTGTGGCAGAGAGATGCATGGGAGGGAAGTCTTAATCCACAGAGCAACAGCTTGGTGATTCATTTCATGAATCACTACACAAAAGAGTTGCTGGCTGTTATTTGACTAAATCAAACAATATTCAGGAGCACACAGAAGTGTTTTTATTTTCCTGGCAGTTGTTCAGTACATCCTGAAGAACCTTCTAACATAAAAGGCCAAACCTTGTATTGTAGGTGGATGGCACGTCTCCATCTGCTCTCATTGTACGAAATTGATGCCAAAATAGCCCCTGTCTTAAGATGGTGATGTCATTTGGAGCCAGAGTCTGCGCAGTACAGATCGGCGGTTGGAGCCGCCATTGCCACTTCCGCTAACCAAAACACACACTTAACTTACCGAAAAAACAGCAAGGATCCTGCACCTCAGTGTATTTACCAGCAGAACAGCTTCTTTGCGTCTGTCTGAAGCAGACGTTCACAGGTATGGAAACTTCAATGACTGTAGTGATTGTTTTAGTTACGTCTCCTCTCACCGTTCCTCCGTTACTCTGCTAATCTGGAACATATCGACTGCAGGAGCCGTATTTGTCAACAGAGCTGTCAATCATCCTTTTTACAGCATCAGATAACTAATTTAAAATAAACTTCAGAAAAATGAACACTTGGACATAAATCAGGATGATCATAACTAATTATAATGACAGAAACCATGTTTGAGAAACATGTATTTGGCGTGTATTTTGATTTCATAGTTTGACCCATGTCCCACCTGTTAACATGGAGGAGGCAGAATTTATGAGCTATACTGCAGCCAGTCAGCAGGGGGCGATAGAGAGGGTTTGGCTTCACTTTTGGGGAGCTGTCTTGTCGTCCATCTTTTAATACAGTCTATTATATGGCCCAATCCCTATCTCCACACTCATGAGGCATGTTCACAGTAAGTGCGTGAGTGCTTAGTGCTTTCCCACTTTCAGATCAGCAAGTGTGTGAGGGCTCTGATGTGGACTTTTCAACGCCAGTGCATAACCGCATATCTGCAGACTTCACGCAGACTTTCCTGTGGGTCTTACCCAGGGTTCATAGCGAACTTGGTGACATATACAAACGTGACTGTCCAGCCTCCCACTAAATGTAAACAACTGTTCGTACATTGAAGTAGTATTCAATAAAGACGGTGACGGGAACCACAAAGACATTTATCTGTAATTAGTAAATTAAATATTCGCAAATGATTAACATTAATGCCTGACTGACTTCTGATAGTTTGTTAAATAAAGCTTATCTTAAAATAGGCCTATGTAAACACTGTAAGACACACAAATACATGCTGCAGGTCGGCTTTTTTACTTATTAGATTTAATGGCCCATCTGGTTTCCAGGCAACGTGTGATGCCATGAAAGTGCATCCCTTTCCTCATTTTTATGCAGTTCTTAAACCCTCACGGACTCACGCACTACATGCCTGACGCCGTTAAAGTCTGAGTGTTCAATGCTTATGCTTTACGGTGGTGATAGGGATTGGGCCTTTGAATTGCTCCAGTAGATTGCTTCAGCCAGCAGCCTGGTGGATCAACTTGATCCCTACAGACAAATGCATCCAGTTGAAGTACCTCCACTCATAGTGCTTGTTTTTGCCACTGACAGGCTCAGATTGTTATTCTTAGTGTCTGACAACTTTACAGATATAAACTTTTTCTTCTGTAAAACAGGAAACAGTTGTAACATCAATCTCTTCAAAGCCACCAGACTCCTTTCTTTGCTGAACAAAGGTTGCTGTTCTATTGCCGCCTCAACCAGTTAGTTTTTTGTTATTGTGTCTTTAGAGTTTGGATCCAATATTTTTGTAATGGACTAATACACACACACACACACACACACACACACACACAACATAAACCCTAACTGATCGAGATATTGTTAAACAATCAACTCCTGTGATCTGGGAGGTAAAATTTCTGTTTTGTCAATGGAGTCATGTGGTTTCAAAATCAGGAATGTAACGGCTGCTTCTGGTTACAAACATCTTTCTCTTTCAAAACATCAGCGGAGATCCGGTCGTCAAACACTTCTAATAACAGTCAGCGGCATAAAACAAGCAACTTTATTGATGTGCCTTGATAGGGTGCATTTGGCCAAAGAGGTGATGTTGCAGCCGTTACAGCCTGTTTTGAGGCTTCTGGCAGAAGCGACACACTGGAGCAACTCAAACACTTTTTGTGCCCAAGATATATATATATATAAAAGATATATATAAAATATGACCCAGGTTGAAATATAGCAGAATTATCCTTTAAATCTTTTGAACCTCATCTGTTTTCCTGAAAGATGCTCATTAAAAGAAATTTGAACCTTTGATATCACATCTGCCGCTGTCCATTCTGATTTTGTAGCAAAAGGTAAGAGGAAAGGTTTATTATCTCCTGCCAGAATGTGCGGCTCAGTTTTGTCCGAGCAGTGCTGACTCTGGACCCCGGAGACCCTCCTACAGCATTCTCATTTCCCAACCTTAGAGCCAGAACAAGCCATCTAATTAGAGCCCTGATGTTGCCACTGCACTCCCTGCTCGCTGCTCCATTACAGAGCCACAAACACCAAATCTGTTCAATGTGTTCACAGACCCCCCATCTGACAGGAGCTTTGGTGCCGCTGAGCGAAAAATCCTGATTACACAGGCACCAAAGAGGCTTGTGTTGTTTGTCATTTTTATGTCAGTAAAGTTTTTTGGGCACAGGTAAGCTGCAGTATAAATAGGCAACATTTAGCAGATGTTCTGTGTTTATGTAATCTTCTGTTTGTCTGGGCTCATCTGCTAAAGCGGCATTGTGCCAAACAGTTCTTTGCATGAATGAAACTACATAAACTACCTTTATAACCTCAATGTAAGCCTAGTGCTGGATGCAGGTAAGGCAGAATCCAGAATGAACAACATGCATTTTACCATTTCTCCCAGTCACAGTGTTTTACAGCCCATCCCAGGATGGTGTCACTATTCCTCTCACCACACGCTCCATTCCTCATGCCCTTGAGAGGAATTATTTTTCTCATGGCGGTTGGAAGTTTATGCCTCGATGTCCACTATGGACACAATCAATACTTGATGTATGGAAATATCTGCAGGTTACCGGTGATGGAACAGGCATGATAAAGATTCTTTAGCAGGTGGATTGCATGAGAGGACATGAAGAGTGATATTAATGAGAGCTTCGGGGCAATCTGCAGAAAACAGAGTGACTGGCATTGTGGTGTATTTATAATCCAGCCTCAGCAGTGGTTCCTGACCCAGCCTAAGCTCTCTTAGAAGACGAGGAAAAACTCCCCAGAATCCTTTGCCCAGAGGGAAAATGGGAGGAAACCTTGGAGGAGGCAATTCCAAGAGAGATCCCCTCGACACGGATGGCTGGGGGTTCTGCAGGATCCAGAGGTGGTAAAACATCCAATATTCGTTCTGTATATATTAAGTCAAGTTTCTTTTTGTTCCTCCAAATTATACATGTCCAATTCCCAAGGCACAGTGGGGGGGTCCAGCAGGTCACACAGCATCCAGGGGTGAGCTGGACTCCAGTACATCTCAGCAGGTAGAGAAGAAGGTTAACAGGATGCAGGGGAAACATTACAGAGTAATATGTAATGCTGATGAGGGTTGTGTAAACTCTTTTCTGCAGAGTTTATGTGAGATGCTGACTGACGATGAGGGCATGAAGGCTGGTGGGGGGGAACTCACCTTTTTGTAGGTTTTACTTACAAAGGTGGCCTCGGGTAGGTGGAGGACTGGGTTATCTGAGGGCGGGGTGCTGCTGCAGCTCCTCCAGTGTGCCCACAGGTGAATGGCCCACTGGCACCTGGTTGCCTCCTCTCTGCTGCTCTTTATACTCCTGCCTTGATTGGTAATTTGGCACAGGTAAGCTTAATCACCTGCTGTAGAGAGAGAGAGAGAGACAGCACAACATACACAAAGCACTCCATCTAAGAGACAAATGTTGTACTTTTGACTCAACTACATTTGTCGTACAGCCATGGGCGTCGCAGTTGGGGGAAAAGTGGGACTGACTACCTTGGGCCCTAATGGGGGGAGGGCCCTCGATGGGCCTAAAGTGAAAAGATTTGTGTATGCAATTTGTTTTCTCTCTAAGTTAGTATTAGTCATAAATACATCAAAGTTGTTTGAAAAAATACATTAAGTTTTAAGAGTCTCTCTGAGGCCCCTCTCACCCCTACTAAATGCACAGTATGGTTTAGTCCGCCCTGCACAGGCAACTGTACGATAATGGTCGGGGGAAATTGGGGTATCTTTTCATGGGGCCCAGAATTACTGGCAAAACCCTTGTTAATAACTCTCGCTATCCTGATACATGTAGGTGTAGTGAAACTTTATCGTTATATTTTGAATTATTGGAATCACTTAAGCATCTTTTTGCGCACTGGGAATTACTCTACAGAAATGAAAAAAAAAAAGCCTTGTGCAGCGTGTTGAACATTTGAAAAGAGCTGTTTCTGAGACTGTCTGGAGTGTTTATATTGGTTGCTTTGTTGCATCGTGGATGTTAGATGAACGATTGTTAATCTAACCACGCTGCAGCACCCGAGGCACACTGCTCACACGTGAGTGTGAAGCCGCTGTAAGTGAAGCTTAATAGTTTCACATCCCTCCGTGGTAGGTTTAAAAACTTTCTTATTGTAAAATAGCAATATATTTTTGTATTTCATGCCATTTTGCAAAACAGTTGTTCATTACAGAGGTAAATTAATTAATTAAGTATCTTGTATAGATCTAGCCTAGCACAATGTAGTATTTGAGGGACCTTTGAGGACCATTGAGGGCTGTAGGTTTATATTCAACATTATTTTGGGGGCTACACCCCCCAAAACATTTGAGGCTAAACCCGCTGCCCGTCAGAACTGGTACAGACTCACGTTTTTTCCCGTTTTCATAATAACACACTGAAATGTATAAAAAAGAACACTGCATTGATGTTATCGCGTGATTTCACAATTCTCGCGCGATCTTGTGATCTCACGAATCCAGCTGCTTGGGCCAGTGCTCCGCTGCGCTGCGGATCAGACAAGCTTCCTGTGGGCGAGGGCTCACACCGTCTGATGGACCAGAACCGTGGCACAGACGGAACGTGCCGGATCGAGGCGTTAAAGTATAAACTTCATCTCCACAGGCTGTCATATGCCCATATGCTGTGTAGTTCATATATTTCACTGATAAACACTTCATGATCAAAGTTTCATGGGATGTGAAGCCAGGGTTGCCAGGTCAGCATTTTTTCCAGCTGAATAGAGCTAGTTTTGAAGTGTCTTCAGAGGCGCGAGGCCCTGTATGGTTGCACACTTCACACAGCCCATGCGACGTTTCTGACTCCACATATGTTTGGAATGTCACAGACATCTATTGGGTTTCGCGGCCGGTACTAAACGACAAACAACAACGACCTACGGCCCGGTACCTCATCTTTGAGGTTGTTCTGCTTGTCTTATGTCTTTTTACATCCTACGTTTTTGTTTTTCATTTTTGTAAATGTCCTGTTGCAGGTTTTTTTGTAATTGTTTTGCATCTCTTTTATCGTGTATTTTTTTCATGTAATTTCGCATTTTATTGAAGCCGTTTTGTGTGTTTTTTGCAGTTGCAGTAGTTGTTTGACTTTCAAACTGAAATATTATCCGTCACCTCAGAGTTTCTGATCCAGCCAGCATCACCCGTATCTCCCAGCTCTCCTCCATTCACCATCCACTGAGCCAGTGGCTAAAATCACACAGCTGCTTGATGACTCACAGTCTGGCTGGCTTGCTTTAGATTTTGCCTCAGTTGCTTGGATACCAGTGCCATAAAATATATGCTGGGGCCGAAAGCAGTGCAATGGTACAGTTATTATTGCAGAGAGGCTAAAATATTATCCCACTATTTCATGTTCAGCACAACACATAGATTACTTTTGGAAAAAACAACACAGCAACTCCTAAAAGCAACAAAAGCCAGCAGCAGAAACATGAGCGTCACTATTTTCAGTTAGAGTTTTGTTGTGAAAGACAAAGAAGTTGGTTTGATCTTTATTTCAACCAGCAACAAGCTGCATTGACCAACATTAGAGCACAGACCTCCACTTATAATCCAGTCTCTCTGATATGGAAACATGCCAGCACAACCACTATAGATGTGGGATATACCTCAAACACTCAAACACAGCAATAATGTCAAAATATGGTTGTGCCACAGCTGTGCATTTTTTATGTATTTCTAAATTGGAAATATTTCAAGTACTTAGCATACATGTGAAAACCATGACAACACTGTATCATGTATGTACAAAAATCAATAGCTTGGACTAAAAAAACAACATAAACATGGCAGCTTGTTATCAAAGCAATGGTTAGCACTGTACTAATTGCTTGTTTTGGAAACAGGGCCAGCTCCAAGTTGAGTTTCCCTGGTCCATGCTACGATTTCACCATGTTTCACGAAAATCAGGCCGGTAGTTTATCGTAATCCTGCTGACGAACAACGCAGAAAACAGTATCTTTTCCCCCAATAGCATCCCGCCTAATCCCATCCCAGTGTGCTTTGAATGGCTGATATTCCTTGTTTTAAAGTTTGCATCCAGTATCGTAAAGGTGGTGTGTAAACCTAACCTTAAACAATCGTCTCACAATGGTTTTCCACATACTTTTTAATTTAATGTTTATTTGTATAGGGACGAGTATGAAGCCAGTAAACCGATGCCACACACTACAGCATTTATAGCCTTGGCTAATTTGCAATGCCCGTCCCTACATGGGCCTTTAAGATACATAAAATCAACGACAAATGCACAAGAGACATAAAACCATAAAACAGATATAATAATACGGGATACAAAATATCCTACAATAAAACTTGATGTAAAACAGGAAGCACAAAATCATACATGACTACAAGACTGAGCCCTCTCCCAAAACTGTTTCAGTGTGAGTTTAAAATGCTCCCAGTCCGGGTCCAGTTTGAGCTCTGAACAGAAAAAGCACTTTGTCCAAGTGATAACTTATGAAAGGGCACCTTACAATCTCTGTTAGATGCTCCACGTGTGATAGAGCCTGATAGTGTCAGTGGAACCGCAAGGTTACTGAGCACCTGAGGAGCCTGAAGCATTTATGGACGAGTTTAAAATTAGCAAATTTAATAAAATCATCAAAACTTAACATATTTCATTTTTTTTAGAACATCACAGTGATGTGATCTTACCGGCTTCCTGTCTAAAATGTCTAAAAGTTAAACTTCCTGATTAGGTTGTGAAATGATGAAGGGTTGCTTTCGCACACAACATGAACAGAGGTCAGAGGTGTTTGACCAAAAGGCTTTCCTGGCCAATCACAGCACAGTGTCTCTGTTGGAAAAAAATTAGGCCCAAAAACCTCCTCTGTGGAGGTAATTACACTTATCGCGAACAAGCAGACGTACAGGGTAGATTACCTGCTAATGTTAGCCTCAGCATGGTGCCTATTTACTGCTTATCTTACATTGATGAAGAAGAAAACTGCTGTTGGACTAATTTGTTATGTGTTGTACAATCCGTGGTCAAAGAGACAAACTGCTGTCTTGGTATTTAGCAGCAACATGATCACACCAGCACAGCACCTTGTGTCGTTCGATTATAGTATTAATGTTTTCGAAAACAGAGTCTCCAGGGCTAATCTTCAAACTGAAAATGACAAAGAATCCAGTTGTCAATTGCAGCTCCGAGGCTGAGCTGATCTGCAGTGTCTCCAGTTACATGTCGAAGTGTCCTTGGACCAGACACTGAACAGATGATCTGGTGCTCCTGAAGGCAGAGCCATCGATGTGTGAGTTTGGCCAACTGAGGAACATTAGATCTGGCAGGGTGGGCACTTTGCATGGCAGCCTCTGTCATCAGCGTATGAGCTCTGTGAGTGGAAGAAAAACAACAAAAAATCTACTAAAGTGCCGCTCATAAGTGTGACAATCAGAAGTTGCAGTACCTGCTGTAGCCTATTTTATGTTTAGTGCTAGTTAGCAACATACACATAACTAAGATAGTGAACATGTAACACCTTGGCTATCCAATCTTCTACCCACCAAATCAAATGGGTTTCTGTATCATTTTTTCCCAAAGACTCATTTTGTTATACTGTTGAACAGAGAGGAGGTTCTGTAGGCATCTGAGAAATTACTTGCAGTAGTGTTTATAGAGCGGGAGTAGCAAACAGGTAATTGAGAATTGTGGACAGTGTGAAACAAGGTGGGGAACCTGATACCCTGATGGTCTGAGACATTCAAGTCCTCCACCAAGCGTAAAAACTAAGTCCAAGGTATGGCCATGGTTATGAGTTGGACTGGTTACATGCTTAAAGTTAAAAGAGTCCATGGTTCCAAGAAACTCAGCGGCGCTGGTGTTGGAGTGTCCACATGAAAATGAAAATCCCCAGAGATTAAAATTTTGTGTTGATAAAAAAGAAAAGAATTCATTCAGGAAAATGGCATTCTGTCTGTGTGGGCGATACACAGTAACACATAGGATGGAATTTGTATCTCCTATTTTTTAACATAACCACCTCAAAACTGGTGTAAACATTAGTCCCGATGGGAGTGCACGGTGGCATTTTTAAAAAATGACTGCAATACCTCCTCCACGTCCACAAAGCCTGGGTGAACTAAAAAAGTCATAATTAGGGGGACATTCTAAAGGCTGGCTATATTCACCAGACTCCAACCAGGTTTCAGTGAGGGTAGTCTAGAGAGAGACCTCACATTTAAAAGAGCCATCTTATACATTGTGAGTGGTGGTGGGACAGTGTTACATTTTATGTAACAAAGATTGATTTTGTTTACCCTTTTAAAAGTGCATCATGGACAGGAAGCCTTTTCTGTGACAACAGTCTGAATAGGGAGATGAGCCGGTGAAGTTGATATTGTCGGGGACGACAGTAGGGGAGGCTGGTGCTGGAAACAGTAGACAGAGATGAAACCAGAGAAGAAGAAGGGGAAGCAGGCTCCAGGACATGTGCGGATTGTAAACAGTCAATTATGTGGAGATGATTGCACCGCATGCTGTATATGAACGGCCAGCATTCCTGAGCCCACTTTGTTTGGGATAATTCCATCTTTGTTAAAAAGTGATGTTCGGTCCCAAAACAGATTAAAATTGTCAATAAAACCCACATCGTGAGCCCCACAAGCGGACTGAAGCCAGGTGTGGAGGCTAGGAAGTCTGCTGAAACGACCAGCACCGCGGCCCACCGTGGGAATGGGACCCGAGATAAAAACAGACTTTCCATGGCACTTAAGAAAATTGAAAAGATGGTTAAAATGAGATTTGGTCACCTCGGACTGTTGAAGGGCTGTGTCATTTGGTCAGCTGGAGAGCCTGAGGTGGAGGGGGACCACGGGGGAGCTTGCCACCATGTTTACCCTTATGGGCAGTAGTCCACAGCTCCTTCAGGCTAGGAGTGGAGCTAACCAGGGCCTTGGGCTTAGCTCCCAGCCAGGTCCAGTGGTCCGCAGCCTGGGCAGCGGCCGCATCCAGACATGGGACGGTTGAGTCCAGTTCTCTGGTGGTTGTCGTGGTGACAGCTTGACCCATGGTGAGTCTAGGATCCATTCTTCATCTCTTATCTAGTATAGGATGGATGTTCTCCCCTCCAGCTCGGATATTTTTTTGGGTCAGATGGAGGCAGCTGCAACATCCGGATGGTGAGGTGGGTGGGGGCATGATTGTAGGGTCCGGTGGTGGTCGTCCAGTCAGTCCGGTTCAGTCAGGTGGCAAAATCCAGTACAGGTTTTGGTTGTGACGTGAGGTGAATGCCGGTTCAGCTGAGCAACAGCGTAACAGAGTGATCCAGGAGTTTTATTGCAGCGGAGGACAGATGGCGACGGTGAATAAAACAAGCAAAGGGATTAAACAACCCTCTGTTGAGGTATTGAAATCTGAACTCAAAGCTTTTGACCTCAGATTCCTCACATCACATCAATTCTCTTAGGTCAAGGCAACAGTTGCACTCTAATAAAGCTAAGTTATTAGCTTTTAGCTCATGCTCACCATGTGTGAGCTTGTAAAAAAGGCATTTCATCAGTGTGTATGGAATTTAAAGGGAAAATTATGTGTGAGAAGAGTGAACCATTTATTAAATGGAGCCTTATGCAAAATGAGTTCACGGGTGAAATGTGTAACAACCGGAGCGTTAAATATATGCGAAAAAACACGCATTTCATTGAACAGTTTTACGGATATTACAATCTCTACTGTGCTGTACATGACAATAGAACACTTTGCATTTTTTGTTCTTCTAGTCTTTTCCTGCGTGCTTTGCTTCAAGGCTCCTGATCTTTCTGTGCAGTACATCTCTAACGTCCCCAACTGAACTGACAATTGGCAACTTTTTGCTGCTTTTCATGTTGTGCGCTAGCTCGAAAACGAAGGGTTTTAGTTGGCAGATTAGAGAGCTGCCCGAAGTCTTTGATATTGTGTCAGAGAGCCTAGTGGGTCTTTTGCAGAAGTGCAGTGATATTGTTGTGAACAGAATCTCTGTCGAGAACAGCAAATTAAATTCCTCTGAGGGGAAAAAAACTTTTTTGCTTTCCTTTCAGCAACTTCACATCTTTGTTGCAGCAGCAGAAATCGGTCAGGCCTTTCAATCAAGGGAAAGCGTCAGTGGGGATTTCAGTAGAGTGCTGAAGTGCGTAATATTGAGCGTCTGTGCAACAAATCTATTTGTGATTACATGCTTGATTAATCACGTAAATGATTTATAAATTTCAGTTTTAATGACGTGGAAACAGTGAGGCTGAAGCAATGATGTGACAGGACGGAGTTAAAGTATGTTGCCTTTAATTTGGCCTCGTTTAGACACCCAAGAGACATCAATAGCAATTACCAGTGCATTGTAGCAGGTCAGGCAGGTTTAAATCATAAAAGCCCACTTCAGCGTGACTGAAATGAACACAGTAATCATGGCAGATGATTTCTTATCCAGAACAAATAATAACTTATCTCTGCTGACAGGCCAGTGCAAGTGGTCAGCACAATCATGGTGTCGGAGTACAGCACTCGGACTGCAATCAGGGACATTAACTCAATTCATGTTTAGTCTCCACTTTGTCCTCGGCAGTTTGCAGAGCACTTGCTGTGCCCTCATGAATGACTCACAGGTGTGCAGATCACTTTAGCAAAGGATCCAACAAACAGCAGTAGTAAATTTATTTGGTCTCACTAACATGTTGCAGGATAAAGCTGCAGCCAGAGGATTCCCTGTGCACTTTAATGAGGAAAGGAGGGCAGATGTGTTTGCTTGTAGACACAAATTGATCCAACCTCTTTAGCAGGATTCAGTCTTACTGAAGTTTGGCACAAAGACGCAGGACTGTCTGGGACAGTGAAGCTGGAGTGCTTGATGCCTCATTGCAGAAATATTGTTCGTATGCTTCTGGGTATTACAGACAAAGTACTTGACAGATCATCTTTGAGCTTTTGAAAGCCCCTTTCCAACAATGTAAGCTGTGTTCTTCATCCTTCATTCAATAACACTTCTGTCTCTTTTCCTGGGCGCCTTTTGTGCATTTCCTTCTGCCTTGGGTTTTGGAAAGAGATCAGTGGGGCAGAGTGACACAGTGTGATGCAGCCCGAGTGAAGCCATTATGAACAGGTACAAACACTTTGTCTTTCTATATGATAGGAACATATGTTAGAGACTTTTACTATCATGCTCTTCCTGTGAATAAATGTTCTTCCATGCGAACAAATGTTGGCCAAACCCCTTAAACCAGCTATGGAGCTGAGCCCCTTGGCTCCCTCCAACTAAAGCCCTTTTTACACTGCCATTTCATGGCGGGATTATTACGCCTCTGTTACATTCTGTCTTCTACGTAGAATGCACAGAGGTGGAATGGTGGGGAGAAGTCGTTCTGCCTCTGAGCCGGCATTGGAGGTAGTAACAGAGGTATAACAGAGGTGAAACGGCGTCTGTGTAAACCGGCAGGGCGGAACAGCACCGTGTGTGTGTATTTGAAGCACTAAAGCTGTAAATGCCACAGTGGAGGGGGGATAAAATTAAAATATATATTAATATTGGACAGCTGCTATTCTCTCCTGGCCTTACCGACCTTTACCATCCTGCTCTTGTCTACTTAAATGACAACCTGTCTGCTGTTTACTTTCTGCCTGAATCCATTTGATGTGTCATAAATCTAAACATCAGTAAACACAGTGTTAACATATTGTCACCTTCAGTTGCATGGTGACCAGTCGAATGGTTACAGGGCATGCAACATGGTTGAGTTCTGCCTTTGTTGCTCTCTCTATCTCTTGTAACAACATTTAGAGATGGGAGGTTCAACTCTTTTAACTAACTCGAGTTTGTATGAGTCACTCACTAAAGAGAGTCGCATTTTCGAGTCGTTTGAGGCAATTACCCTGAGCTTGAATCCTCCCCCAGCCCAAGCGCCCATAGAGCATGGGCACTAGAGACTTCCTGATCGGGAACTCTGGTTTAGCACTCCGCTAACATTAATGTAGATTAAATTTAATCATGCAGCTCTTCTAGACATTCTGATTGCTTTGGGACCTAATTGATTAATTTCTGACAGTAAAGCGAGACATTTTGTGGGGTTTGTGACACTCTTCTTCCCATGATTGTGTGCGGGAAATTGCTTTTTGGGCCCTGTTGGACCAGGAAGTTGAAATTACACGGTTTGACCACAATGTAATATTGTATACAGCTCGTCGCTGTTCCTGTTGACAGCTCAAAGACAAAACAATTATTTTTCAATCCCTCTCTTTTGTTGTTAAAGTCCGTCAGTCTGCTTAAAGGACGAGTGATTCCTGCGGTGGGGGCTCCGTGGAGTGTTGGGAGTACTGAGTGAGTGATTCAGTGAGTGATTTGTGTAACTCCAGTCAAGTAGTGTTGTGACGTTCACAAACGATCTGATTCTTTTGACTGGCCCTTTAGTGCGAACGACGGGAACCGAGTCATCTTTTTATAGTTGTGCCCAAATTTCACTGCCTAACCGAAATCTACTCCTCTCTTCTCCAGCGAAATCATGTCACCATAACACAGTCCTGACGGTGAGCAACATTTTAACCCTACGTTTTTTTATTGACCAGTCTGTAGTCATACAGAGTTGTATCATAAAGAATGATGGACTGTGGGAGTGAGCACTGACTTGAAACAAGCACCAAAGTGGTTGTTTTTCTCACAGGGCTCGGCTTACATGGTGGTCTTGCTTCAAATTCGCAGTTTGCAGTGGCTAGCAGCGGGTAGGAGGGGGGAGTCAGTGAGTTAGTGGAGATGAGGATTCGTGACTCCACAGTCAGCAAGAAGAGTAATTTGTTCCGAACGGTCGACTCATGACTCAACCCAGCTGGTCCGAGTAGATGCTTGTCAACTGAATGAATCTGGTTTGGCTCAAATCAATCTAACAAAATGAAGAGGCCTAAATGGTCTGGATGTTTTTTTTGGCTTCCAAAATCTTTTAATGGAGTGAACAGGCTCAGAGCTGAGTTGTACAGGCAAACATTTTGGCTAAAAATATATTTCATTGATTTCAGCCCTGACCCTTTGCTCCATGTAATCCCATCACTCTCTCTCTCTTTCCCCTGTCACTCTCCAGCTGTTCAACCGTCAACCATGTAGCAGAAATGTCCAAAAAGTAATTTAAAAGTTAAAATCTCTACGAGTTTACGGAGCAGTTATTTGCAGAGAGCGAATATAACTTGTATAAAACTTATTTTGGCAATAGTTCTTTTAACAGGTCGCATAGTCCAACAGTGAGGTTTACTGAGGTGTTTTTAGTTGTATTTTTAAGGATTATTTTTTTGGCTTTTGCCTTTATTAGACATTAGGACAGATGAAGTGAGACAGGAAATGTGGGGAGAAGAGAGTGGGGGTTGAGGCCGGGAGTTGGAGGAATGTAGCCTCTGCATATGTGGCGCCTGCTCTACCAACTGAGCTAAACCAGCACCCCTCACTGAGGTGTTTAAACACAAAATAAAGGTTCAATATATGAAACTTTTACCGTAGGAAATATGTGAAATATCTGCAGCCTAATTCTGACAAGACAAAGAAATAGAGAGGTTTCATTGCTTCTCAGACAGTAAACAGGGAAGGAAGAAAATGATTTGGAAGGAATGGATTTTAGATACATTATGAAAAGCTTATTATTCTGGAAAAAGAAGACGGTGAGTGACTCTTGATTGATATGACAAACACTGTAGTCCCTCCACGATTTTCAGCCAGTAGATCAGTAGAAAGGATCAAGGATTGAAAGGAGGATAAGAGATGAAGGATGAGGGCGGATCCTCAGAGACTCAGGGAAGATGCCTTGAGGTCTCTGGAGAGACAAAAGCCAACAAAGCAGAGCTCGGAGGGATTTGGATGGTCTCCGGCTCAGCAGCATTTTCTGCTGATGTGCAGCTCCACCAGACTTCCTTTAGGATTCAGTGATTTTAGAAGCCTTATTGATCTCTCAGCCCCTCTGCCGCTACCAAGCCAGACTGTTTCTCTCTCAATTCCATCCAACTTAATTTCAGAAACACCCATACTGTTTATTTGTACTCACGATGGAACAGCCAGAGTCCTTATTCATCCGTGTTTATTTGCTGACTGGAGACCATGAGCCACATGGTGTCCCCTTGTGCCAGTGACACATGGTGCTTTTGTTTGAAATCACTTAATGTTGGTAATTGAAGCATACAGTTCTTCTCAGGTCATGACTGATACCTGTGGTGTTCTTCTTAATTGCACAGCGGTCCAGTCTCGAGCCTTGGAAGCATCCCGCAGCGTGAATATTACAGTAAATTGCTCTTGTGCTGACTTGAAAAACAGTTGCAGGCGGGCAGCTGGACGAGCTCCCTGACAGCCGCCGGAGTCCATGTGATTAACTGTCGTCTTTCTGGCAGGTCTCTGCTTTGTTCCACCGACATTCTGGATGTAAGTGGCGACCTCCTCATGGTAATATGGTCCCTGCTGATAAATGATGGAGAACCTCCTAGGGCTGCCGCTCGCTGTGACTGGCTGCGTTCAGCTGCCTTCTGCTTTAAAAGGTTTTATTTAAGACTGAGAACTGAAGGAAGTCCAAGGTCAAACGCTCAGTCGAGGCTTCTGGGAGAAAAAGAAGGGACCTTTTACTGACATTTGGAGCTGACATTTTATTGGTTTTTCATCGCGGTTGTTTCTTTCATTATGCATAAGGCTTTGTTGTGGAGAGTGACTTTCAATGGGCTAACTTTAAGGTTCATACCCAGGGCTCATTCAGTGTCTGTCTATCAATGCTACAGCTGCTAAAGCCTTACACCAAACATTGTTTTCAACCAGTTTCAGTCTCACACAATTTTCCAAGCTGGTCATAAAATAATGAGTGTTGCTGAAGTTGAGACCCAATCCATTTTGATCTGTCAAAGAGGTTGTTTCCTCAGATCAAATCTGACCTGTTTAATAGGTTTTTGGTCTTAGCTCATGCAATAGTGAATTTCGATCACGTGAACATTGTCAACAACCAACAGGTGCACTCACAGTCTTTTATGACCATGATGAAGATAACGGGACGCACTTCTACAGCTGATGATTTTGTACAGACATCAGAAAATGTTGTTGTATGGTCGATATTAGGTGCTATAAAGAGTTGCCTACAAGACACAATCATAGCTGACGCATTACACTTAGAGCCTGAGCAATACACACAGATTGTGTAATAGACTATGACGTTAAGTGTAACTATAGGTTTATAGGTATATAGTGTAGGTTTATAATATGGCCACCAATATTGATTACTTGAACTTTAATTCTACAAAATTCCATGTTGGATAGCTCTCATTACTTACCTGGGGCACCACTGACATGGAGAGGAAGCCAGTCAGTGACACAAATATAAATTGCTTTGGCAGCTGAAAACAAAACATGGTTCTGTTTGCTAATTCACCCAGTGTTGATCGAGAATATACAATTGATTCAAAAGCACTTCACACAAAACTAGATTTTAAAGAGGTGGTATTATGCTGTTTCACATTTGAGGACATATATATAATTTTACAGTGTTGGATGTCCGGACTAAACATGGGTGAAGTTTTAAATCTGTAGGTAAAAGTATGTTGGAGTAATCCCCAGGCATTTCAGCTGCACTTTGTGACGTCACAAAGTGCAGCCTCGGCAGGCTTTGGAGAGCTGGCCAATCAGAAGAAAGCGAGCTTGTAGGGGCGGGGTTTCTTAAAGGGACAGAGCTGACTGAGTCGTTTCAAGGTTCAGCGTTTTCAGAGGCTTTATGAGGGCAAAGAGCACCAGTGTGAGTTTTTTCAACTGTAAAAAATGCTAAGCTACTCCACAGGTATCACAGAAAAACTTGAAATAAGCATAATTCCCCCCTTTAAGTCTGGTGAAGTTTCTTTCTGAAATGTATCTAACATTGTCATGTAGCAGTTTGTGTCTTTATCCCATAAACGGACAATGCAACTCTTAATTTATTCTTAAGGCTGGTTTAGGCTGATCCAAGTGCAACAGTCCCACCCTCAACAGGCTGTTGAAATGGAGCTAGTGAGAGCTCGTCTTTTTTCAATGTCTTTCAGATTTTATTATTATAAAATCCCTCGAGTCTCAGGTTCAATGATACTCCTTTATTAATGCTACTTCAATATTCTAGTCTTTCATTTCCCTTGTGACATTTAATTATTAAATATGCACATGTTGTTTTCTAATACTGAAAGACTATTCAAGCATACATAATACATGAATCTGGAAAGGGGCTGCATGTAGCTCTGTGTTGTTTTTCTGCTTTCTGTTCAGTTGTTGTTGCAGAGGACGCCACAGTTGTTTTCACCAGGTGACCTTGGGCTGATGGGAGGGTGATGGTGCTTCTGTGGTCAAGCCATTCACTCTCACAAGCACTGTGGAAGACAGATAACTACTTTGCAAATGTCTGAGATTGCAATAATAACCTGTCAGTACTGTCTGGAGCTGCAATTATTTCAATACAAAACACAGAAGGCAGACTCATCAGAGCAGAAACGGAGACGATCAGGGTGGCAGACGGGTGCATTAGCCTCCATGATTTAAAGTTTTATTTTTCCTACTGTTTTTGCAGGAGCACAAAATACAGCTTGCTAAATGTAGATCTGAGCTCAGACAACAGCTCTTGAACTTCAGGAAGGTATATGCAACACAATTCATTTGAATTAAACACAAGACACTTGTGCCCTAATGATAAGGATAAGCGCTCAGTGAAGAAACCCCTCCCCTTGTGCCCTCACCCCAATACTAATTGCCAACTTCATCGGACCCAGGCTCCGATCATGTGGGCTCCAGGTATTGACAACACTGATAATAACTTCCACACGGCTCCTCATGTTCTTAGACTCATAATCATGTTCTTTGATTTTTCAAGCGCATTCAACACAATCCAACCCCTCATACTCAAAGGCACGCTCATAGATATGGGAGTGGACCCTTCCTTTGTTTCCTGGATCATAGATTACCTGACAGAAAGGCCACAGTTTGTCAGGTTGGGGAACTGTGTTTCTGAGACATGAATGAGCAGCACAGGGGCTCCACAGGGGACTGTCCTGGCTCCATTCCTGTTCACATTGTATACAGCAGACTTCAAATACAACTCTGAGTCCTGCCACATCCAGAAATACTCGGATGACACTGCTATTGTGGCGTGTATCAGGAATGGACAGGAATCAGAATATAGGGATCTGATGAAAGCCTTCAATGACTTTAGTCACAAAAACTGCCTCCTACTGAACACCTCAATGACAAAGGAGATGATAATAGATTTCCGCAGGTCCAAGCCCCGTCTTCAGCCAGTGAAAACTTGTTGGTGGACATCGAGGTGGTGCCAACCTTTAAATATCTAGGCGTACACCTGGATAACAAGTTGGACTGGTCCCTTAACACAGATGCACTCTACAAAAAGGGGCAGAGGCGTCTCTTTTTCTTAAGGAGGCTCAGATCTCTCGACATCTGCAGGAAGATGCTGCAGATGTTTTATCAGTCTGGTGGCAAGTGTTCTGTTTTATGCTGCAGTCTTTTGGGGAGGCAGTGTAAGACACAAGGATGCAACGCGACTGGACAAAGTGGTGAAAAAAGCTGGCTCTGTGATTGGAGTCAGGTTAAACTCACTGGGGGATATGGTGGAGAGATGCACACTGTAGAAGGTTGATGCTATTCTAAACAACACGGATCATCCACTTCATAACATCTTGATGGACCAAAGAAACAACCTTGGTGGACGGTGCCTTTCTCTTCGCTGCAGGACGGAGATGTTTTGTACCCACAGCCATCAGACTTTAATTCTTTAGTAAATAGTAGATGAGATGCCAGACAAGTGAATTTCCCTTTGGGGATCAATAAAGTTATTGTTATTATTATTGTTAATGGCCTCCGCAACTCAAACCTGATGGGCAGCGAGAGCCAGAACATCACCGGGGTTATCAAGTGGGCACCTCACTTCACTGGTGTTTTGTCAAGTTAGACCAACAATGGCTCAGGGAGGCTCAACAGTTAGCTCTGGCGTTCCAGAGCCACCCCCCCTCCAAGCTAGCTTTCACCGCCCGTCACGCCCACACAGAGCTTCAAATCCTTTTGTGGAAGAAAAGGATCACTATTATCTTTGTTTTGGCTACTGACTAAGCTAAAGGTCCACATACTACAAGGTTTCTGCAGGAAGCCAACCAACTTCCATCCAACTTGGAGTGCAGTTGAATCAATTTGGATTTCTGTTTTTAGTCTGATAAAAACTAAAATTGCTCTGGTGGTGGTGATAATAAAGTCTACACCTGCAGTAGATACAGAATGCCCAATCAATACATGTTATTATTCCAAAGATAGTCTCTCTTTTTGTGTTTTGATGATGTGGTGGAGAAAGATTTCCAACTGGTTGGTTCGATTCTCCTATAGATGATAACTGGATAGAGATCTGTGACTGTGAAGGCCATAGCGTATGATTCATAACATTTTCATCCTCATCAAACCCTTTAGATGTGGGTGTGTTGCCCTGGAGAGACCACGCTGATTGGGTAGAAATATTTCATCATTCAATGAATGTCATCACTCACAACAACTTTGAATGTTTGCAGTGACCTTTTCCTGCAAAGGCTCGAGTGAACCCAAACAATACCTACAAGATACCCCTACGCATAACCCCCCCTCACTGTACGAGCCAAGCATTCAGGTTCTTCCTTTAACTTGTCATCTGTCTGTATGTCTCCACTGAATTGTTTCTTATAAGTGCAGAAATATATCAGCGAGAAAGACAACATATAAGATAACTAGAGTAATTGTTTACTCATTCTAACAGACAACATCACATCAGTCCAGTCTCAGTCTCTCTCCACGGCTCCTCTGGGAATTCATTTTCAGATTTTACTGTTTTCTTGAAAGCAAGTCTGGTTCTCGCCCCAGGCTACGTAGCAGGAATGTTGACACCACATGAACCAGTTTGTAGCTGAGATCCTCAGGTGGAGCACTAATGGCTCTTCAAAAGTCAAGGCGTGAATCTAAAGGTGAGTGTGCTTTAGCCGTGAGGGCCTTTGGCTTTGGAACAAACTGTCAGAGGGCATATGGCTCACAGGGTCAGTGCAGTCTTTTTCATCAGCTCTGAAAACACATTTTTATAGCTATGCTTTAAACTGATGTCTCTTTGTGTTGGTTTTATTCTTTGTATTTGTATTTACTGATATTTACAGATTTTGAAGTTATTTTTTTAATCTCCAAAACCATCCTCATTTTTCATCATCCTTCTGTTTTTGCTCTTCAGTGTTTTCATCCTCTGGTTTTAACTTTATTTTAACTATACTTTTAGTTTGTCTTGTCATACTTCCTTCTGAGTATCCTGCTTTTTCTGTCATGATACTTTGTAAACGGTTTTTAAAGGTGCTGTTTAGTTATATTATTATGTATAAAAACGACGATATAGCCTCTGCGGACAACGGTGAACATGCTGGGCGTGTAGCCAGCGGTTAGCGATAAACGACTTCCATTAAAGACTTCCTTTTCCATGTGCTGCAACGTTTACAGAAAAAGAAGTCTGATTTACTTTAACAGGTCTTACCTTTGCTGAAATTTCAACATCATAATGCAGATTTGTAAGAAGTAAAATGAAGCTTTGTGAGGTCTGTCCTCAAGAGGAGAAGAAAACTACTTTTAAAATGCTCATTTGTCGAACGGAGGTCAGATCGATCTGATGCATTCAAGAGAAATCTGAACGCTGAACTGGCTGGCTTTCATGACACCGTGTCAAAGGAATTTATCTCAAGTTCAATTCTAGATCTAGAACAGATTGCTAGCTGTTAGCATGCAAATGTCTGTTTATAGAGATTAATAAGAAGCTAAATCGTTGTCGGATCACGCTGATGGGAGCCGGGATGGCATTACGGTGGATTACGTTCCGCCTGCTTTTGCTCTCCACACGGACTGTTTTTCCTGCACACGCCGCAGCCTGCTGATACGTGATCGGTCAATATTACTCGGACTTCAAGCGCACTACAAACAGAAACCAGAACACTGGCCTTTCCACGACCCTGCCAACAGATTCTACATTTCTACCTAGAATCTGTTAATAGAAATTACATAGGGACAGACAACCTTTCACGCTCACCCTCACACCTACAGGCACTTTTAGAGTCACCAATGAACCTAACGAGCATGTCTTTGGACTGTGTGAGGAAGCACACCCGAAGGGAACCCATACATGCACGAGGAGAACATGTAAACTCCACACAGAAACCGGGATTCCAATGGGGAACCCTCTAGCCGTGAAGCGATTGCACTAACCACTGCTACACCGTGCACGTTATCGGACTATAGTTTAAAAGATTATCAACAAAAACAGGCAACAATTTCTAAACACATTTAAAAAGCTGGAATCAGCACATTTTTGGCATTTTTGTTTGAAAATTACTAAAACTTATATACTTATAATGTTTATAAATGTTGCAACTCTAAAATCCATCAAATACACGTTGACCTTTCTCATTTTTTCTGCCCTGGCTCCTTCTACTTCTGGTGAATAATGCTGCACCGTTCCAGGGCTTCAACAGAAAGCCCACATAGAGCTCGATTTCACTGCCCCCTTTATCAATGTAACAGCTGATAAAACTGGCACAGGCTCCACGAGGGAGAGCAGCAGTAAATTTGATCATTAAATGTCACCTTGGTTAGAGAGCGGCGACTAGATGCCATGATGTGACACCTACCGTTGTTCCATAAATTCTATATCTTGTCACCTCCTTCTTGCATAAAAATGGTTGTAATATATTCTGGTTAATATCTGATGTGCTTAGATTGAAGAAAGTCATGTTGAGTGAGAGCACCAGCTTAGAGGAAAAAGCAGTGTTTGTTTTTTTGCACCAAATCAGTGAAAAACAGAACTAAAAAACAAGAAAGAATTCTCCACATGATGAAACCAGGACAAAGTCATCTCTGAGTGAAAGAAAAAGCTATTTGTAAATTGCAATTACGAATTTTTATGTTTTCCTTTCAGCAACCTTTGTCCTCCTCCTGCCGCAGGTAGTCAGAGTATATTTTGTTCCACAGCAGGAAGAGCAGCGGAGGCCTGGCTGCTATTTCTGCAGATCTGTGGGGCCTAATTGGAAATCTTAAGCCCGCTAACCAAGTCCCTGTCAGTGTCTTTGGGTTGTTTGGTTCCATTATTGGTTTACTGGATTTCAGTGAGACTTCAATTAGAAACCTTCTCACCTTTTTATTTGTTCTGGTGATTATAAGGGACGTGTGGAATCAGGAGAATGGGGACAAATTAGGGCAGTAAAGTTTACTTTCTTATGTTAAAGCTGCATAACTGAGACCAAACAGCAGAGACTCTGATGAGCTGTACCGTGGTTCATTTAACTTTTGTTCTCTGGCTCACTGGTAATTATTCACTGGTCTGTACTATTCCGCTGCACTGACATTAATTTCTTGTCCTAACCAAAGCCAGCCCAATATCCCGAAGAAATCTACCCAAATGGTTTGCATCAGTGTTTCCCAAAAAATAAAAGTGTAACTGTGGCGGAAATGAGGATTTATGTGTATATTGAAAATATTTCAAAGGATGTATTACCCTACAAACAAAACAACAGAGTAAGTAGGGCTACATTAAGCAGAAGAGGTTGCACCACAATCATTGATACGAAAAGACATCCCTCTCTCTCTGTGTTTCTCTGCAGAGCATGTGATTGTCAGTAGACCCTTCTTGTGACAACAGTTTGAACAGGTACCCTAGGGGTAGAGCGAGGGGAGAGGGGAGTCCTTTAATCCAATGGCAGATGGGGCTTTACTTGGGCGGATGAAACAATACCAATAAACCAGGTGATGTAGGGAGTTGCTGAGATATTGTTCCTCGAGAATGGGATTGATATAAGGTCACAGTGACCTTAACCTTTGACCACCAAATTTATTTCAGTTCATCAAATCAAATCAAATGTATATAGCGCCAAATCATAACCAAAGTTATCTCAAGACACTTCACAAAAAGAGCAGGTCTAGACTGACTCTTTTGTTATATTATTTAGAGAGAGACCCAACATGAATCCACCATGAGCACTATTTAGCAGCATTTGGCAACAGTGGCAGAAAACCTTCCATGTAACAGGCAGAAACCTCGAGCAGAACCAGACTCATGTTGAGCAGCCATCTGCCTCGACTGGATGGGCCGAAAAATGGGATATAGGGAGATGCACGAGAGAGACAGGCAAACATGTAAAAATAAGTATTATTAGCAAGAACAGCATAATAGTTGAAGCAGAGTCAAGCTGGCTCACGGCAGCAGGTGGTCTGCAGCAACGATACCCAGGCAAGGGAGCTGAGGGGGGGATCCAAGTAACTAGCATGACTCTGGGCTGATCCGAGTAACTATAAGCTTTATCAAAAAGGGAAGTTTTAAGCCTACTCTTAAAAGTACAGAGGGTGTCTGCCTCCCGGACCCTGACTGGACCCGGACCCTGACCTCCAAAGGAGGGGGCCTGATAATTGAAAGCTCTACCTCCCGTACTGCTCTTGGAGGCCTGCATCCTGGGTGCACAGTGTTCATCCTTCAGTCCAAGTGGACATTTGTACCTCATTTAAAGATATATTCTCTCCAGGCATTGCTTAGATATCACATTTAGAAAATGAGACACACATATTGGCCACACAAGTGTTTGTATAGTGAAATTATGATTTCACAGTGAAGCTGACCTTTATCATTGTTTCCACTGTTTTATCTTTATAGACACTGGTGTGACACCTAGTCATTTGCAGGGTAAATATTCTTCAGGTAGGGCCAAAAAAACCATTACCTCATTTTTTAAGAGATTGCCTTTGTCCTGTGATCAGTTCATCCTTTGGTCCAAGTGGAAATTTGTGCCAAATTTGAAGAGGCCTTCTTGAGATATTGTGTTCACAAGATTAAGATGAATGTTGGTGAAATGCACTGCCAAAGGATCCGGCTCTCAATGCTGCAGAGGCATTCAAATGTTTGCTTTGTTGGGCTGTGCTGTTGTGTCCGTTATGGACCAGGGTCATGATGTGACAATGCAACATGTTCTACAAAGGCAGGTTTTAGTCATACTTCTGTGTCACTGCAATGTTCTCTTTGAAATTGATGATGGAGCTGTTTTAGTCATGCAATGCGTCTGACCCCAGCCTCACTACTGAAACCTTGCTTTGGTCTGTTTTGTAACGCACTTTAGCTGACCCTGACCCTGACCCAGTTAGATTTATGTAATTTTTATTAAAGGTTGTCACTGAACATTAAATAGCTTCATTAACTAATGTAATCTTAAGTTTTTCCAAACTATTCTTCAACATAAATTAGAAAAGTTGATGTTCTCGCAGGTCTCTAGGGAACTATTCGTTTGGCTTAAAGTTTTAAAAAAGACACGTGAAGACCTTTTCAAACATGTCAGACATGAGTAAATAAGCATCCTGAATGTCTCAAGCGTGACAAATCCAAAAGCAGCAGACAGCATAATCTGTCAGAGATGGAGATTGGTGTCTTCACGTGATGTGTTTGGATGCAGCACTGTTGGAAAGTTTTCCAGTATTGTGGCTTTACTCTGAGCTGAACTCTGAGTTGACTTGAACTGTAGACGGTATAATGAAATAGAAATGTAGCGTTTCCATCAAATTCATTAGATGAACAACGATGAAACAAGTGGCCAAGGCTCCTGCTGGATCTAGAATGACCATTAAGAATCAGTGACCAATAATAATTGAGCTCAAGGTTGTGAAAAACACATGTACCATAGCCTATACTGATGTCACCCCTTGGTTTGTGGAGTGGACTGACGTTTGGAAGGCAAGAGTTTGGCATTTTGGCTGTCACCCTCTTGTTTTTTTGTTGAGTTTGCCAACTGTGATAAGAGGGCAGGAGAGAAGAGCAATGGTTTAGCAAACACCAAGTTGGTAGCTAGCACTAATGTATAATATGTTTGTGTAGTACGCATTAACAGGTTAGTGCATTTCTCCCTGTTGGCTTTGAACACACCACTGGAGAAGTAGGTCAACTCCTACCTTAGTTCAGCCCCCTGATTAGTTTGAGGGTATTTAAAGCTCCTGTTGCAACATGGCTGCCGTTTCGTCTGTGCCTGTTGGTTGCCACACAGGCCCCTCTCTGTGACTCTGAGGTAGGTAATGCAGTCAAAGAAGCTTTTATTTTAATGCTTAACTGACTTAGTTGCATTTGTTTGATATCGTCTTCTGTCTGCCTGTCTACCTGGTCGTGTTGGTGTCTGCTTGGCTTGGGTTGGTGAGCCCAATTCCAAGGTAGTGTCAATATATTAATGAAATGACCTATTTTTATCTGCTGTACAGTACTTCCTGTTTACCTTGAGGGGCATGGATGTTAACTCAAGTTGGCTTAGTTAATACAACGTTTAGTCCAGGTATGTTTAAGAGTAAGAGAAGTAGACACATGTATACTGGTATTGCATGGTATTACAATGATTATTACAATGTTATAAACCTCTTATAGCAGTGATGTATTTTAGGTCCTTTTGCTGTAAGTGTTTTTATTTAGTGTTTTGTTGTAATTGCCTGAGATGAGCTCATATCTTAGACTGAACCAATGTTTTTTTGCCTAATACTTTAGATGTTTCCCTTCAGTGAGGCTGGTTGCCGGCATGTGGTGTGAAGAGCACTGGGACACAATATTTTACATCTGTTTGCTGTGAATGATTGCAGTGAAGTGGTGGTTAAGTTGCACTACTGGAACACACTCCTTAAGTGATTGGCTGCCTCCCCCCCGCTGGCTTACACTCACCTGATAGTTTTTTTTTTAATCAAGAAAAAAGAACTTATTTTAAAACTTCATACATTTTCATAAAACCTTTGATCCTCATTGCCTCCGTAACCAATCCTACTCTCTCCACAGACTCTCTGTTATCTGTTATTAAATAGTTATTAATACATTTACGTTTCTTTTTGAACCACGTCTGTCTTGCTTCAGTTATCGAATCGGTGTTGCCTGTGCATAACTAAGGTGTTCATGTAATATAATTCCTGGGGTGAAACTCCCCAGGTGGCGCTGCTGGGTTAGTCAGATTCTGGATGCTTGGCTGATCACACACCCCTGCAACCCTTGCCAGGTGCATCCGTAGTTTGCAGTAACTGTGATATTAATTGGAATGCAAAATCTTGCTGGCTAAAACAAAGACTTCAGACTAAATATATTTGCAAAAAACTGACTCCTCACAGTCTCTATTGGTAAAAGGCAATCACCCTAAAGCAGGGGTTGTTAACCTTTTTGACTACACAGACCAGACAGTAGCAATAATAATTTTGACAAATCGTGTCTGGATTTATTGAGTGAGGAGACTGCATCTAAGTTTTTAATACAGGATGAGCCGACGAGAGGAACGGCACGGGTAAGAGACAGATGATCAATAGTTTGATCCTAGCAGTTTATCTGAATTTATGCATCTACCTCGGCCCCTGACTTAGTAGGGTCACGATCGGTCCCGTACTTCCGTGAAAACCCTTCATAAAGCATTAAATACGTGTTCGCACGCTGTGATTGAGTATGTGCTTTTTCCAGCTGAATGAGGCTGCTATGAAGTGTCTTCAGAGGCGCGAGGCCCTGTGCGGTTGCACACTTCACACGGCCCATGCGACAGTTCTGACTCCGCGTATGTTTGGATTGTCACAGACATCTATTGGGTTTCGTGGCCCTGTAAGAAACAACCTACCGCCCGGTACTGGTCCGCAGACCGGGGGTTGGGAACCCCTGCCCTAAAGCATACCCTGGTTAATAGTCCATTTTACTAACAATGGAAGAAAACATCAAACTTGTTATGACATCAAAAACTCATTAGGAAAATGTTACTTAGGTAATAAATCAAGTGAGAATAGATAGACCCTTTCATAGCTTCTGAACAATCAAATTTCTTCCTCCTACCTGTGCCCCCCCCCCCCCCCCACACACACACACACAGACACACACCCCACACACCCCCACTCCCGATAATAGGAAGACTGCAGATTTAAATCACTTCCCACTGGCTTCATTTAACAGTCCACAAGGCTTTGTCCACAAAATGTAATCAATACTGACCAGTATACTGACTATTATATAAAGCTTTACATCATTATTCAGGTGCTGTATTATTGTGTGAGAATAGATGCACAGTGATGGAAATTAATCATTGTTTCTATTCATGTCAATACCGGTTAAAACACATCCCTTCTGGTGATCATGAATACATTGGTTACCGGATGTGCTGCCTTAACTTGATCGGAATATATTCCAGAGACATTCTTTCCACTCGGAGAACTGTGGTTACACATGTAACCTCCTGCTATACAGAACAATGCCAGTGATTGGTGAAATGAAGCCTCACTTATCGCTCAATTTCAGTACGAGATTTACATTCATGTTTAGTTTGTATTTTTGCAGATAGTGGAAACAGTTCATGACTGAAGCCGATAAGTTGAACAGACAAGCTGTGCTTCATGTCTGCTGCTCACTCGAAGCTGTTGGCAGTGACGGCACCAGCAGACACTGTTTATCTCCATGCTGTAACTAATTCCATTGCTTGGAGTTGCTACAAGCCAAAAGACCGGCAGCCAATAACAGATATATGTGTTAAATAAAACAATGAAATGATGCCGGAATTGAGGCTTTTTTTTTGCAAATGCTATAAAAAGCAGCGACAAGTGTTGAGTGCTTTGTCTCTTTGTTGTGCTGACTATGACACAAATGTCTTTTATCAGTCAGATTTAGGCCAAGCCTCCAGTGAAAAACTATCCAATAGGACTCATTCTGTTGCCACGCTAAATATTCTCCAGTTTGCGTGGGAGTCGTATTTTGCCTGTTCAAATGGGCTTGACACTGGCTTGTATCCATCTCCACTGTTAGCTCCAGGCAATCAGCGAAGGCCCACGTAACAAACTGCAGCTGTGTGCTAGATTGCTTTTTTGGCAAAACTGAGGACACCAATTAAACGCGGCTTTGAATGTGGAGCACACCTCGATGCACACACCTTGAATTTCAATGTGCTCATTGTGTGTGATCACGATCAGGAGAACAGAACTCCGCTGGTCACACAGGATTTGTTTGCTTGACATTAAATATTGGATAACCACCAACGCAAGATCCAACCTTCACTATAGGTGCCCTTAACTTTACGTTTCATATCTCAGCTGAATCTATGGAGCTGCTGCTACAATAGATAAACAACCCTGCCCCTGCTACCAGCGCCAGGGCTACTCGACCCTGACCTTCATGCTTGTTCAGCTAAGATAGAAAATACTTCTGGAGAGAATTATAAAATACCATTTTATTTATTTTATATCACTGAATACCAGCTTCATTAGTGAGGTTTAGCAAGGTCTCAATGTTAAGTATGTCATCAGCAGATATATCATTAACAACACAATGATAGCTGGACTTCTGTAGGAGGCAGAACTTCAGCATTTAATTATGCATGCCATCCATTAACCTCACCACCCACTGTTACACCTGCAGGATGTTAGCATAATGTAGAACTTTCAAAGTCTGCTAAAACTTTGATGTACGATTGAATATTTTATGAATGCATTGTTGGGTTTGATTCTGTTTCAACACTTTGCAAAAGGTCGGCACGATAAATTGTTTAACAATCGCAATTGCGACATGCACATGTGCACATTGCAGGATGTGCGATTGTGAGGCCCATTAACTGCAACATGTCAAGCAGCTTTTTGTTGCTTTGTGCAAAATGAATACTCGCTATTTTCTCATTTTTCATCACTTATCTTGCAGCAGCATGTGGCGCTGCTGCTGCTACAGATCATGTCAGTGGGAGGATCGAGGCAGGCTTTTAGTTAGGTGTGGCCGCTTTTCAGTGTGTATATTGCCAAGCGGGCGTGTCACAGAGCATTTGCTTTTAGTGGATACACCTGCAGTGCACACACAGCCTGAGATTTGTGTGTTGACAGGACGTAGGATATGGTGAGCTTTCATTTTCAAAAGTAAGCGGGCTGATTACGCTGATTAAACATACATTTGAACCTCGTTAGAAATGGAAGATGACATACAACTGCGGCCCACAAGTCTATTTAAATGTATTTTATAAGAAACGTGTCTCTCCACCTGAATACTCTACTTTTTCATGCAGGTGTCAGAGTCTCCGAACCAAGTGTGGTAAAAGTATGAAGGGAGTTTTGTTTTGTTTAAAGTGCATTGTAACCGCACAGTTGGCCTTTTTTTGCTACCAAATTACCAAATTAAGACTCTGCAAAACCCATGTTCGGCTGTTTGTCCATATTCCCCCATTGAATAGAGGGTGTAATGCCGATTACATCCACTGTGTGGCAGTGTGGTAAAAATATATCGAGAAAAAAGCGGAAGTGATTGGCGTGAAGTGGTCCTACTTCTAGGGGTGCTGAAAGTTGAATTTTAATGGATTTCATTTTTCGAGACCAGGGGTTCCCAACCTTTCTGACTACACGGACCGGACAGTAGTAATAATATTTTTGACGGACTGGGGGGTAGTCTGGCAACAAATCAATATCTTGAGGCAAGTTCTAGGTTCCCAATCCTTGGGAATCAGCTCTGCTCATTGACATACATGTGCATAAATCACGGTCACATGCATGGAAATACAGACAGATCGTGTCTGTATTTCTTCATACAGGACGAGCCGGGTCAGAGACAGACAAATGATCCAATGTGTGATTCTAGCAGTTTATCCCAATTTATAATGTGACCCAGCAGTGAGCAGTTTATAATAATGCAGCGCAGTGAGTGATCTGTGTGTTTCTTAGGCTCTGCCCCTGACTTAATAGCGCTGCGATCGGTCCCGTATTTCCATAAAAACCTTTTATAAAGCATAAAATACGTCATCACACGCTGTGACTGAGATGAGCCCGAGGTCATCCATGTGTAGGCATCAAGCTTCATGATCAAAGTTTCATGGGATGCTAAGCCAGGGTTGCCGGGTCTGCGTTTTTTTACGGCTGAATTCGGCTACTTTTGAAGTGTCTTTAGAGGCGCGAGGCCCTGTGCGGTTGCACACTTCACACAGCCCATGCGACGGTCCCGGTTTTCACCACAATTAAAATAATAATAATATACTTGTTTTCAGCACTTACATAGGCGTTTTTCATGTGCTGTCCCACTCATTATTACCTAACCCAATCAAAAAACATCACGTCTGAATTCAACACGTATTTCTCTGTATGTGTGTCAATCCATCAATGTGCCGTTGTCAGAGCCGTTGCTATGGCACTTGTGGCAGGATTTTTGATGCGTGCACAAACCTAGCGGCAAATTAGGCTAGTGGTTCAGTCGTGTCCAAAAAGTGGATTTTTGATTTATTTTCCAAATCTCCCTCTGAGCCAGCTGAGCGCCTGAGAGAGAGAAACAGAAACCTCAGCTGACAAGGTGACAACGGCACCCACACCTCCCAGATCTGTGTCAGTCGGCCGACAGCAACGGGGCGGCAGCAGTTATCCTGGCTCGTTAGGCTGATTAAGATATTTACAGTTTGTTGCCTACATTTGTTTTTCATAGAATATACGCTTTTAATATGACTTTAACGTTTGCCAACACATGAAAAGGGCAATGATGCATTTGAGCTACATAAACTGTGCGCACACATGACAGCTCATTTTGGTCAATGCAGGCAAAAGGCATAGAACATAAAAGAGTACTTGTCGAGTGTCAGATGTGCGTGACAAAATAATGAGATATGAGCTAGTAGTAGTAGTAGTTATTCCTGCCATATCGTAGCTGAGCTGTCTTCAATGACACTCTGCATTGAACAGCTATTTACCTTTAACAATCCATTTCATACAGATGTTTTTAATAAGTCATTTTTAGTATTTTTGATTCTATTTCTATTGAATTCTGTTGCAATTTTTACAATGCATTTTATACAGATGAACTAGATGCACTTTTATTTTTAGATACATATTTCAATGTTTACATTGACAGTCGCACTTTTTGACAATGCACTTCTTGTATTGGAGATAAAGTTTAGCTGAAGTCAGGAGCAGGACCACACCTCAATCACTCATTTCCTGTCATGTGCCTATATAAGTTGCACCACCCTTCTCACTTGTCTGTTCTCGTTTCTTGTGCACGCCACAGAACTTCGAACTCACTTAACACAAACAAAATTTTGACTTACCATGGATCACTCCTACGCGGACCTCCTGTCCCTCACCCCGTCCGACGAAGAGCTCTTCAGCCCGGCCTCGGACCCCTCGCTCATTAGCTTGCAGCACGACGCGGAGGGTTTCAGCGCGGTGATCGCTCCAGAGACCCCACTATCCACTGCCGTCGGCCCGGCAGTCTGGACTCCAACAAGGACGACCTGCCCGCTCCGGTTGAGCGAGCGGGGACATCGTTTCTCCCTCCGCCACCTCCACCAATTCCGGCGTGGCTTCCCTGTGTCCGGCGACCTGCGAGGGATGCAAGCTCAACTCCACGCCAAGCTCCACGCTCTGGTCCGGTCTCCCGGAGGTTTCTTCTCTTTCGCCATCTCCGACTGGACAGTTGTGGGCCTCCAAAGAGTTTTGAAGGAAAGGGGGATCAAGTACTACCGCTCTGACAACAAAGTAAAACTTTTCGAACTCTTTACACACTCCTTCGTGCAACAATCCATTCCAAAACCTTTCCCTCCCTCAACCAAACCTAACCTCTGGCACCGAGTTGCCAGCTTCTCTCCTCACTTCATCTTCATCCCAACTTCGTCTGCCGCTCTCTCCTGGCACCGGGTTGCCAGGACCTCTTCCTGCTGTTTCTTCTTCTCACCTGCCTCCACTGCTCTCACTGGCACCGGGTTGCCAGGTTCTATTCCAAATGTTTCTTATTCTCACCTGCCTCCATTGCCCTTTACTGGCACTGGGTTACCAGTTTCCTTCCCTTCTGCCCCTCCTTACCACCCGCTTCCGCTTCCCTCTACCAGCACCGGGTTGCCAGGTTTTCTCCCTACAACTACTTCATCTCACCTGCCTCCACTGCCCTCAACTGGCACCGGGTTGCCAGGTTCTCTCCCAGCTGCCAGTTCTTCCCACCTGCCTCCACTGCTCTATACTGGCACTGGGTTGCCAGGTCCCCTCCCTGCCACCTTTCCCTCCCACCTACCTCCACCACCCTCTACTGGCACCGGGCTGCCAGTTTCTCTCCCTTTTCTCTCCTCCCTGCAACCTCCATTACCAGCTGTGCCAACTGGATCGGCACCAACACGTGGCTGCGTCCACCAGCCTCCTTTCGTCATGCCATCAACTCTTCCCCTGGCCACAACAATCCCACCAACAGGCAGTCTTCAGTTCTCCTTGGCTACAGCCGTCCCAGCGGTTAACCAGCCTCCTCCTAAACCATCTCCTGTCGCAGCTCACCTTCGTCATCAGATTCTGACTGGTAAATATATAGACCTTGCGGAGTTGCTTCTTCCCTCCCTCGACCAACCTTCTCAACCACGTCTTCTCGACAGCCACGATGGCATCTTAATCATGCGCGCCAAAGCCCCATCTCGATCCAAGGACCTGACAGCGGTGGAGTTAGCCTATGCCTTCTCCCTGTACAGAGACGTCATCTGCACCGTCTACCCAGCCCGTAGGCAGGAGCTTGATGACTACCTCACCCTGGTCCTCGAGTTAGCCCTCCGTTTTGGTGGCACAGGCTTCTACCATTACCATGTCCAGTTCTCCTCCAACGCAGCAGCTCGGCTGCAGCAATTTAATCAGGGCACCTTCTGGGGTAGCCTGAATCAAGAGCTGTACTGCCGCACTTTCGCAGTACGTTCCGGTCTCAGCTGCCATACATGTGGTTCATCAGCTCACCCCGCGACTGCCTGCACCATCCCCTTCAAAAAACCACAGATCCAAAGCCGGCCTTCCACATTCAGTCGCCTTTCTGCCACTATTCCACCTCCCACCATCGTTCCAGAAGCCATGAGCTTTGCTGCCTCGATGCCTTTACCCCAAGGAATGGATAAAAAGGGCAGGCCGGTGTTGAAATTGGGGGGCAGCTCCATCTGCAACAACTTCAACGAGATGCATTAAGGCACCATCCATCAAGTTCCTCGTTGTTGGTTTTTCACACAGTTTCCATCCCGGGCTCATCTCATGTCCTTCCACTTCACTATCATGCAACAACCTTCAGTCCGCCATCAATGATCCAGACGCTGTGGATGCCCTGCTGGACAAGGAGGTAAAGGAGGGTTTCATGATTGGCCCCTTTTCTCAACCACCCTTCCCTAAATTCCGCATCAGTCCCCTCGGCATAGCCACTAGAAAATAATCAGGCAAAAAGCGTATAAATTTATTTGCTAAGCTCATCACAGGAACCCCATGTTCTCCGTCGGCGCTTACCCAGCTGTCAATGCTCATCAAAGGCTTCCAACACCATTCGCCAGCTACAAACCCTCGCCGCCTTCCTCTGACCTCGGATCTCATGTACCGTTGCATGACTTTCTACCCGATCTCCTAGCCACCACGCTCGAATCTATGTTCCTGCTGGCTTTCTTTGGTTTTCTTCGCTGCCTCAGAGTTCACTTCGCCATCAAAAAATGTCAATCCACCTCTCCATCCCACTGTGTCTGATCTCCAATGTGTCTCAGAAAACTGTTTAGTCTACACCCTTAAACGAATTAAAACCAACCAAACTGGCAACCCTCTCCCAATCACGTACTTCAAAGAAGACTCTCCCCTCAGTCCTTACGAACCCTTAGTGCGACACATCCTAGTAAGAAAATCTCAAAACGCTTCTCCCTCCAACCCCCTGTTAATTACAGAGTCTGGTCAAGTAGCCACCCGAACCTGGTTCCTGGCACACTGAAAACAAATTCTAACTCTGTCTGGTATCTCCCCTAACCTATTCTCCGGCCACTCCTTCCAAGTCGGAGCAGCCTCAACTGCCTCCAGCCGAGGGGTCCCAGATCACATGATTAAGACCATGGGTCGATGGTCTTCCCAAGCTTACCAGCTTTACATCCGCTCCAACATTCAAGATCTCCTCAAAGCTCAATCCTGTCTCCATCCTCAAGGAAGCTTTTGGGGGTCCGCCAGCCCGGGAGCTGCTGCTGATCCTCAACGAAGCCTTCCCCACACCACAGCCACCTTTATTCATCATTAATGTCCTCATATTCAAATCGTTTCACATTTCATCATAATAATAAGATGTTTATATATATCTGATTGATGGTGTGGTCCTTGCTCGTGAATTGGAGATAAAGTTTAGCTGAAGTTCAGGAGCAGGACCACACCTCAATCACTCATTTCCTGTCATGTGCCTATATAAGTTGCACCGCCCTTCTCACTTGTCTGTTCTCGTTTCTTGTGCCCCATCCCCCCTTCCCTTCTGTCTATCCATCTTTTTCTCTTTCCTTAGGGGTCCGCCAGCCCGGGAGCTGCTGCTGACCCTCAACGAAGCCTTCCCCACACCGCAGCCACCTTTATTCATCATTAATATCCTCATATTCAAATCGTTTCACATTTCATCATAATAATAAAATGTTTAAATTTTTTTTATAAATTGGTTAATGGGGCGACACCTGCAAGCTAGTTCAGGCAGACAATTGATGTGCATCACTTCCACAGTCACCTGACAACACTTCCTCCCAATGTGGCAGTCTATTTGAGCTACAAGATTTCCTGTCTCTCCCTCTGCTCTGTCATTGCCATCGCTGCCCTGCACCAGTACTGCGCTCTTACCTTCAGCCCCACCACCACCCCAGCATCCACCTGCAGGCTCCGAATAGGGGGTTTAAGATATGATCTCATCACTCCTCAATTTCTGCATGTAAAATAAATCTGCGAGGTGTGATGAGGTCGGAGTCTCAGTTTTGTTCTGTTGCAATAAACATTTCAAAGTGTCCCAAAGTGAGTTGTCCGACTGAAATATTGTTAACTTATTCTACTGTCTGTAATGTTTTTACTTTAGTTGCACAAATGAAAAAAATCCCCTGAAGCATAATACTTTTTAGTTCATGCCTAGAATCAGTCAACCAGCTGGTTGACTTGCAGATCTGCCACCTGACTAAATGTCGAGCCAAGAACACAATTCTACCAATAAATATGTTTTTATGAATGTATTTCTTAGAGTGACTGTTAAAGGGTTAAAAGTCCCAAATAATAAAAAAGTATGATTGTTAATTGTATATGTATATAAAAACACGCCATAGGCTGTCATTTCCTGTATTATTTTCTATCACAATAAATATTGCAAAAGAAAATGTCAGTTTTTCCAATATCGTGCTAAAGAATTATGGTACAAAGCACAGAAGAATACAACTGCAAAGTGAATGAGTGTCCTCCGAGACACTAAAAGTATCTGATATTAAATGGTAAATGGACTGTACTTATATAGCGCTTTTCTAGTCTCTTGCGACCACTCAAAGCTGCTTTTACACTACATATCACATTCACCCATCCACACACTGATGGCAGAGGCTGCTACATAAAGTGCCCAACTGTCAATCAGTTATCACATTCATCCCCGGTGGCTATGCCACCGGGAGCAATTTGGGGTTCTGTGTCTTGCCCAAGGACACTTCGACATGTAGCCTGAGGGAGCTGGGGATCGAACCTCCAACCTCATGAAAGACGACCGACTCTACCACTGAGCCACAGCAGCCCATTCCCCATTAAGTCCACTTAATGTCCAAATTAAGGATTCACTGTATTGCACTTTTGACTTGGCCAGTATGGCGATTTTTGCGAGCTCAGTCCTGCTAACTGCTGATGCCATTATACAGGCATATTTTTCCTGTAATGGAAGACACCATGAAGTCTGTGCTGTGGTGATATTAACACATTATAATGCATACTCTTAAGAATGCAGATGTGGAAATAAAAATAATGCATTACAAAATGTAAACATTTATTAGACAAAGAAAATTGATTCAAATGATTCAAATGGACTTATCTGAGCAGTTTGATTAACAAACAATAGCAGTCCAAAAAGGCAGTCATCTGGTGGATGCAAAAGTTAACATGAAGGTAATTAGTTGCACCTGATCTTTGTTAAGGGTTTCACAGCAAAGCACTAAAAGCTTTTCATATTTAATTGTAAATGATTTTGAATACAATGTAATGTTCCCCACGCCTACTTCAAACTGATGGATGACTTTGTGCTGGTGCATTACTTACAACCCCAATGAACTCCATTTTCATTTGCAGGTGATGCATGGCAACTTTTTGAAAAGTACAAAGGGGTTGAACACTTAGTCCATGCAGTCTACAAGTAAAACATCCATCCATTTTCTATACTGCTTGCCCTGTTTAGGGTCCCAGGGGGGCTGGAGCCTATCTGTCATTGGGTGAGAGGCGGGATACATCCTGAACTGATCGCCAGTCAATCACAGGACTGACACATAGAGACAGACAACCTTTCACGCTCACACCCACGGGCAATTTAGAGTCACCAATGAACCTAACAAGCATGTCTTTGGACTGTGGGAGGAAGCCAGAGTACCCGGAGGAAACCACACAAGCACGGGGATGCAAACTCCACACAGAAAGGCCCACCTAGTCTGAACACAAGTAAAACATACCACATTTATTTACATGTAACATTTGAAACGATGCATACTGTCCCCTGTGTAGTGAATGCAGTTAGAACATCCAAATATTGAAGGACCAATGAATATGTTTAATTTGAGAGCCTTTATCAGCCGGTACTCATGATGTTCTGATATAATTGTGCAACCCTAGCCCTTAAACATTATAGGGTCTAAAAATAAACCAATCGTTGGAGTGTATATATGTGAGGCTGCACAGGGGTGATCTGAGCAGAATGCTAACTTCAGCATGCTTGCCACATCCAGGATGCAATAGCTGGTGTAATATAAACCATGATCCCCACTTTGGTTCAGTTTTAGCCTGTTAACATTTATATTCCATCTATTCTTATCTGAAATAACACTTGATGAAAAGTTGCAACATGATCACTAAATGAATAACATTCAAAAATACTTATTTTCGTTGTGTTCAACTGATCTTGGTCCTTATGTTTTAATGTAGCTGAACCTGTATCTAATAGGTCCCACAACCCTGAACAGGATAACCGCTATAGATAATGGATAGATGGATTTATCTTATAAGCTCTAATCTTTCATATGCAACTCCCTACTGGCAGGCCTCCCTGCATGCACATTCAGACCTCTGCAGATGATCCAGAACACAGCAGCGCAACTGGTCTTCAATCAACCCAAAAAAGCACACATCAATCCACTGTTCGTATCCCTCCGCTGGCTCCTAGCTGCTGCTCGCATCAAATTCAAAACCCTGTGGCTTACTTACAAAACAGCTCGTGCACCTCCGCGGCCGGCTCGCGCCCTGCAGCGATCGTTTCGGCGTCTGGTCTATTTTTTGCGCGAGCCGTGAGTGATCGCGTCAATCCTGGCAGGAAGTCACACATGAGACAACGAGAGAATCCGGTCAATTCTCAAAATTGAAACAATTTTCTAAATTAAACACAGTGATTGACAAATGCGGTGTTATATTTGTGTGCTTTTATATATTTGTCAGTATCTAAACAGAGCGTGAGAGAGATGAAGATACATGCACGCACGCACGCACGCACACACACACACACACACACACACACACAAGAAAGAGAGAGACACAAAGTGGGCTGGCTATAGGGGGTGCGGGTGGGGTGTCAAAACACACATGCAAACAGAGAGAGAGAGCATGATGAAAAAACAGCTCCAAATGTGAGTAAACGACAGCTGAGGAGCAGAGGCGCTTGTCGACCGGCGCGGAGAAATGCGCGTCTGGTGTGAACAGAAGTGCTCCGGCTCGCGTGCGATTTTCGTTGCGCAGCGCTTCGCAGCGCTTCCTCGTCCGGTGTGTCCCCGGCGTTAAGAAGAAGCTAAAGACCCAGCTCTTTATGAACACCTCTTACCTTAAATGATATTCATACTATTGATGATGTTGATGATACTGAGGATGTTATTAATGTTGATTAGGATATTCATGATGATGATGATATGAAAAAAACAACTTCTACCAAATAAAGAAACAAACTAGGGCTGAGAGAGTATTGTGCAGCTATTTTTTTTTATCTTAATGAACAATCATGGCTTCCAGCATAAGGAATCCTTAATCATTTGAAATAACGGTTATGCTTCTTTTCTAACATTCACTGCCTTCTCACTAACTTTTCACAACATATTCCAGACTTTCTGAAGAATTTTGTGGCCGGGCTGCTTTTAGAGCCCCAGTGTTGATGTAGCTGACCATTCAGACAGCAGTGCCTCACTTGGAAGCATCGGATTTTTGCTTTTATGTTCAACAAAGAATGGAGATAATATAAGGGACACTGTTCCGCCTGGTTATTTCTTCTAACCAATGCATCTCTCCAGGTCTAAAAGATGTCTGCCAAAATTATATAACACACCCATCATTCAATTGCTCAGGATGTCACAACTTTTATATCACTGTGAACACACTTTGATGGTATTGTAATTATGATCAGTGTGTCACATTTGCAGGGCAGCTGCTGTAACGCCCTGCTTCCACTGCAATCAATCACATATGCTCCACTGAGATCCGCTCTACAAATGGAAAGTCATCCATTTCACAATTTCATGCGAGGTGTGTGCAGACCTTTCGATTGCTACCAGCATTTATAACATGGTTCTGTTGAATTCTCAATTCTGATTGGTTAATTACGACCTTCTATGGTTTAAGGGATAATGTATCATGAGTAGGTTGTTGTCGCAGAATGGAACCCCGACAGGGTCAGCAGGGGTCTTGTTCTTACTTCCAAAATAAATAATTTGACACAAAATATTGTTTTGGAAATTATTTTATTGATTTAAAAAAATATTATTTTACACTCACAGTGAGAGCTGCGTCCATAGCAACAGTTAACTCTGTAGCCTTCTTAAAATGAGCTAGCCAAGCTAACATTACTCACATCAAATGCAAACATTTCCACTGATGGTGAAGTAAGGCACTGTGAACGGGGCCGCAGGAATCAATTCTTTTATTTTTAAGCAATCTGACATCAAATTTACCGGACTTCTTTTGGCGGATTGATATGATTGCAGTTAGCCCCATCCCTAGCAACGATCTGTTATCAAGAAATAACAGACCTCGGAATGCCATAATTAACCAATCAGAATCAAGTATTTAACACAGCCGTGTAGTAAATTTGCAGACTGATGCTATGAAGTGAGCTGTGACACAGGTCCCACATCACCCTGTACATTAACCCTTGCTTATTTTGCCATTTCCAGCTGCTGGGATCTTGGTAACTCACCAATCTCTGATCCCATCGGCTATAGTCTGAGACGATATAGCCTCTGGGGATCACCGGTGAACGTGCCGGGCGGTATGGGCTAAACTACTTCCCATCAAGACTTCCTTTTCCACGTGCTGCATTGTTACAGAAAGAGAAAACGTTCTTGTGATTTACTTGTTATTAACGGGTCATACCTTTGCCGAAATTTCCACATCACGATGCAGATTTGTAAGAAGTAAAAATTCAAGCTTTGTCAGGTCTGTCCTCAAGAGGAGAAGAAAACTCAGGAAATCTGAAGGCTGATCAGCTTTTGTAACAAAGAGTCAAGGAAATTTGTCTCAAGTTAAATTTTAGATCTACAACAGATTGTTAGCTGTTAGCATGCAGATGTCTGTTTATAGAGATTAATAAGAAGGTAAATCGTTGTCAGATCACACTGACGGGAGCCGGGATGGCATTACAGTGGATTATATTCTGCCTGCTTTTGCTGTCCTCACGGACTGTTTTTCTTGCATACAGTGCAGCCTGCTGATACGAGATTGGTCAATATTACTCAGACGACAAGCATAGTTCAAACGGAAACCAGAACACTTGCCTTCCTAGAAATCCACGTCCCTGCCTACAGATTCTACTTTGTAGACGATTTTACGTAAATAGAGATTCTATGGAAATAGAGATAGTAACATACTAACTCTGCCTACTCGGGACTACTGTGGCCTGTGGATGTTGACCCACCCAAACGACACAAACTTGCTGAAACAGTTGAAGTTTCATAGAGCTGTTCTCCAACTGATGACCGAATCCCACACAATGCCAAAACTTGT
This sequence comes from Semicossyphus pulcher, assembly GCF_022749685.1. Classification (NCBI taxonomy): domain Eukaryota; kingdom Metazoa; phylum Chordata; class Actinopteri; order Labriformes; family Labridae; genus Semicossyphus; species Semicossyphus pulcher. The sequence goes on from NW_027211726.1 coordinate 28,344,249, forward strand.
ATTTGCACTGCAGGTGTTGCAACAAAAGATCCTTCCCCCAGCACAACTGCTCTCCAAACTGTCTGCATAAGCTCAGCTATGGTCAATTTAGCCACAGAAACCAACTTTAGAACATATGCGCTGTGAAGGGGCCGATGAGGCGGGGAGGAAAACACTCGGCTACAGTTGCCAGCCGCAGATAATGGTCGGCATTTAGTCTCCCTTACTAAACAGGGGAAATGCACAACTCAAAATAAATACTGATTTGGATGTTGATTACCGCGGCGAAAGCAGAAGCTTCTAGCACTATCACAAGCTAAGATGTCTAGGGTTTACTTGTAATTTTTTACCACCTAAGAGCCACTACTTTCACATTAATCACTTTGTTTTAGCTCGCCAACTCTCCCTCGGCAGACAGCAGTTCACCTATTAAATAAACAGTGTGACTCATATCGCTCTAGGATGTTGTACTCAAGCCCTCTAATCCCTTCATTTGCAAAATCAAGGCTGTTCTGTGGAGACATACGGCAGGTGCTTCCAATTGGCTTTACACTCAATTTTAAGTGCTTCTCGTCTGCATCGAGTCAGGGTCATAGACGAGGGCGGCCTGAGCTTCTGTGATGGTTTAGATTGAAATTCAGGCACACAACCAAAGTAACTCCTTAGAAATACATAGAGGCCAAGAAATAGTCAATAGTTCAGCAGCAGGACAAAGTTTGAAAGCATGGACTTTTATAAACATTGCAAAGGTCCTAAACTTCAACCAAGACAAATTCTGCAAGGTGATGCAGTTCAGTTCATACAGCACAAAAAGTTAAAGATGTACCCACTCTTCAGTATTCCTCAGGAGGCAGTCTGCAATTCTCACATGCTTTTTAAATCCTTGTGTCGCAGTACAACATACCTGACACCAGAATTAAATTGGAGCCAAGAGGATAAACCCACTGAGTCTCAGAGCGAGGGGTAGAGGAACAAGAAGCTTCACTCTCCGGCAGCCCCACTGAGGGATTGAAGCTGATAAGACAGTAGAATTTACACAGCTAAAACTACATAGTGCGGCATTATACATCTGAAGACTCACATGTGCTGTGAATACAGTGCTGCCTGTACTGGGTTAAGTGTCATACTGCCACTCAACTGTTTACTTTGACAAGGAGTATTTTTCCAGCATAAGAGCAGTATTTGCGGATTCATCTCAGCTCACATAACATACTGGTATCTGTTAAACCTTCAGAGCTATAACTGACAGATTTTTCTCCCCTGGCATTAGCTGTTGGAAGAGGAACCAACTTCGATATAAAAAAAAAACATGGCAGAGAGGAAGGAAACGTGTCTTCAAGTAATTTAAAAGGCTTTAATTTTAATGTTGAGGAATTCCTTGACTTTCATAAGGCTCAGATCAGATCCATTTACTGTATAAAAAGATGGACGACATGACAGCTCCATTCCTTTCTTCATTTTTCTGAAAAGTTTACTTTTAATTAGTTATTTGATGCTGTAAAAAGGATGCTTGACAGCTCTGTTGACAAATGCAACTGTTTCTTTTCCTCCCCGCCTCATCGACCCCTTCACAGCGCATATGTTCTAAAGTTGGTTTTATGTGGCTAAATTGACCATAGCTGAGCTTATGCAGACAGTTTGGAGAGCAGATGTGCTAAGTATCTTTTATTTCAACAACTGCAGTGCAAATAAAAGTTTTGGGATTGTGTGGGATTTGGTCATCAGTTGGAAAACTGCTACTGCGCTATGAAACTTCACGTATTTCAGCAAGTTTGTGTCGTATGGGTGAGTCAACATCCACAGGTCACAGTAGGCAGAGTTGATAAGTTACTAAGATGCCACCAGCCGGAAATGGCAAAATAAGCAATGATTAATGCAACGCCGTATACCAATATACAGCGATTACTGAATTACTCCTACCGATAATTTTTTCCAAAGATTAATATACGATACTGTTGCACTTTCAACCTGTGGAGGAGTCGTGCACATGAGACAGCCATCTCTCTGTCTGTCACTGTAAACCATAGACCGTATAAAAAGATGGACGACATGACAGCTCCCTAACTGTGCGTTCATACCGAGCGCGAATAGACACGCCAGATTCCATACAGAGTCAATGCAATGATGCGAAAGCCTACTAACATCGAGATTCTCCTGACGTCGTTGGTAACCATGGAGATAAGCCCTGCTTCCTCTCCTCCACTAAATGCAAGTTTTGATCCGGCGGTCAAACTTGCGCCAGTAACGCGAGGCGAATATTCGCTTCGTGTTCGGTGTGAACGCACAGTAAAAGTATTTATTTGTGATTTGATGCTATGAAAATGATGATTGACAGCTCTGTTGACAAATACGGCTCCTGCAGCCGATCTGTTCCGGATAAGCAGAGTGGAGGAGGAGCGGCGAGAGGAAACGTAACTATAATAATCACTACAATCATTGAAGTTTCCATATCTGTGAACGTCTGCTTCAGAACAACACAAGAAGCTGTTCTGCTGTTAAACATGCCAACGTGTGGGATCTTAGCTATTTTATTCAATAAGTTAAGTGTGTGTTTTGGTTAGTGGAAGTGGATACAGCGGCTCCAACTGAAGATCTCTACTGCGCAACTATGGCTCCAAATGACGTCACCATCCCAAGATGTCGAAGGGGCTATTTTGGCCTCAGTTTTGTACAATGAGAGCAGATGGAGACGCGTCGTCCATCTACAGTATATATACAGTCATTGATCTGATCACCATGACTGAAAACATCAAAACCTGTGTGCAAAAATGTAGATGCTAACAGGTAGTTTTATCCATCAAAAAGCCCACTGACTTTGGGTCCTAGTGAAAGAGAAGGTTCTGGCCTTGGTAGGCGTGACAACACAAGCTGTGGCAGGCAGTTAGTGAGTTCCTCTATACATGGGGCACCTGCTCTAACAAGTAAGCTAAATCAGCGCCCCTTCTGTTCCATCTCTAACTCTCTCGTCACCAAGCGTCTTAAGAACCCTGGCTCCTTGACCAGACAGTCGATTGTTCCACCTGATTCAGTGGTAGTAACTCTCTTGGCAGCTCAGTATAGTGTATACTTGGGGTTATTCTCATGTTTCACTCGTGCTGATCGTTGTCTCCTGTTTCTAGGCTCATCATTGTGGGTTTTCCAATGACTCACTCCTGCAGCTCATAAGCCTGCATTTTCACTACACTGGCAGCAACTGCCTGTCTTATCCAGCCTCCCACCTTGCCACACATTTCACTCACCCGCATGACTGTTCCTGCCAACACCTGCCTCGATCTCCCCCAGCATTACCACTCCTGAACTCGTAACACTCCCACCTCCCTCTTCCATCTGACCGTGTTTGAGTCTGCTTTTGGCCCAATACAAAGCGGAGCCATTACACAGTGTAGTGAAGTTACAAGCCTATCATGTGATTTATGTTGCCGCTGTCTCCTGTAAATGAAACACTACATCAAACAGCAGCTTCTCCATACTTTTCCCCTTCCTGTAACTGTGGGACAAAGTCTATTCTTGTTTAACTCCCCTGTTCTTGTCATATTCTATTTTGGCCTGCAGAAACCTTGCCCATCATTCTTCTTACTTGCTCCCCTCAATGCTCGGTGGATGGTGGCTGTTGCCTTTCCTCAGACATGTTCCTGACATTTCTTCTCGTTATTTTCATGTTTAATGGTCACTGGCAGACAAGTGACCCATTACCAACAACCCACTGCTATGGAGTATGTCTTCTCCTTGCTTCTTAAGATAAATATGCTGAAGCCACAAAAACAGAAGTTTGTGTGGTGCATTTATTGCTAAGAGATCTCACTTTTGTTTTCAGAGGATGTACTCTTGTAAACCTACAATGTTTAGTTTTTATGATGCGAGGAAAAAAATGTGTACTAAACCAAAACACACGCAGTATCTGTGTGGAAAGTGGGAAAATGTAGCAGGTTGTTGTGACATCTCCTGTCTCCTGTAAGTGTGAACCATCAGCAGGTTGTGGTGAAATGTCAGGCAGTCAGACACCGGCTGCAACAAGAGATAGAAACTTATTATTCCAAGCACACAAAGTTTGATATTTGAAGGGATTTTGGAAAAATGAAGCCAATGCCGAAGTGCAATAAACTGCAGTTCCTCTCGTGGCCACTTGAGGCTGGCTCCAGAAAACAAGAAATAACATTACTGCAGATGGGGAAATGCATGTGTTTATAGCCTGATACAAAAAACAGTTTTGTTACAAATAGCAAATTTTATTGTTCAAGATAACTGTGCGGAGGGTGAATTTTTTTATAACACACCCGTTTGAGTTGCCTTAAATCATAGGGGCCGGCTCACTTGAGTAACAGGTGGATACTGCTGGCTGTCTGCTAGATGTTAATACAGACACAAACTTGGACATACTGAGCCCACTAATTCTGCCGGGAACCTGGGCGTCATAACTGACGACCAGCTAACATTTAAGGTTCATGTGGCCTCGATTGCTCGGTCATGTCGATTTGCCCTGTACAACAGCAGGAAGATCAGACCCTACCTGTCAGAGCATGCAACACAACTGCTGCTACAGGCTCTCGTGATATCAGGCATTGACTACTGCAGCTCCCTGCTGGAAGGGCGGTCCTGCATGCACATTCAAACCTCTGCAGATGATCCAGAACACAGCAGCGCAACAATCATCCCAAAACAGCACACATCAATCCACTGCTCATATCCCTCCACTGGCTCCCAGTCACTGCTCGCATCAAAGGTGGAGAGGTGCCAGCTCCTTTCCTGGGCTCCATCGAGGTTTCCTTGAGCAAGGCACCATGTGCAGCCTCCTTAATCTGACATCTCTCCATTAGTGCATGTCCATGGAGTCCTGTTTGCGCATGTGTGTATTTCGGACCTATGTGTGAGTAGCAACATTGAATTTCCCCTCGAGGATAAATATAGTATCGCTTCTTCTTCTATACAATCTATGGCTAATAACTGCTAGTTCTGTTGAGAAGCATATAGCCTAGCTTCTTAGCCGTAGTTGACTGATTCATGCGGCTGCCCACGCTCTGCCTCTTTGCCCACCTCTGGATTAGCCGGCTCTGGCATTTCCAATATGGAGACCCACAGCGTGGCCGCAATTTGGGCTTCAAAATGCTTCTTCAGAAACCAGTGGGTGACGTCACTGAGACTAAGTCCGTTATTTATACAGTCTATGCATATAACACACACCATTATCGTTAATGATTACAGCAGAAATAAGTAACATCTCTGACAACTGTTGCACTGCAGAAGAACTTGTACATATGAGGAACGATTTCCGTTAAAGCTGGTTTTAATCCTCTCTTTAAAGTCTCTTGATTCAGGCACTTTAGCCAACTATAGATTTTCAATCTGCCCAAGTTTTCTACCCTGCTCTCTCTCTGATGTGTCTGATGTGTCATAAGGTAACTGTTGTTTTGATTTGGGCTTAAATAAATGAAAATTGACATGACATGACTTTCATGTCAAAACTAAACACAGGCGAGGGCTTTTTCTCTGTGGAGTTTGTATTTTCTCCTGATATTGATTTGCAGGTGGGATCAACCAGTCTCAACCAACAGCCTGTGAGTGCTTGTCTCTTTAAATGTCTTAGCCCTGCGGACTCTGACCTTGTAAAAGAAAAGCAGTTCAGAAGGTGGATGGAAGGGTTTATTTTACAAGAAAAACTTGCCTAATCTCTTGACTTTGCACAAAGCAGACTTGTCAGGTGTCAGAGTAAATTGCTCAACAAATTTTGTGATAAAAAAAAAGGAGGAGAATTCAAACAAAAATATGAGGCTGCATTCCACATGTTATTATTCCTGTGAGGTTGTCAGCCCAGAATGAGAAACGTTATTAAAACAATTTTTATAGACCAGACTAGAAATAATATTCAACTGCATCATGGGGCAGAAATGCAGATGCTTCTCATACATATTAACCCCCTTGAACTTCTCCATATGTTGTTACCTTACAACTGCAAAGTTGTATGTAATCAGTGTTGAGTAACGCCTTTTTAAAAGTAACTTGTTATGTTACAAGATTACTTTCATTAAAAAGGAACTTAGAGAACTGAGAAAAGTAACACATTTTCATTTTTGTGTTACCAAAAATGAAACCCCTTTTGCGACATGTGAGTTATATTATCAGGACGGCGTGTAGCCGACTGTACGTCTACCTTTGAATGTATTGACTCTACCGTCATTGCATAGTCTCGTTTACGGCCCATAGTCTGTAACTCTGCAGCCAAATAACATTGTGACAGTTGAACTGGGCAGAGGCATACAGTATTAGGCACAGCTGTTTCCATGACAACAACACAGCACAGACTCTTACTGTGCGTTCATACCGAACACGAATAGACGCGAATAGACGCGAATGACGCAACACGAATGATTGCGACGCGAATTCGCGTGAGTTGAAAAAACTGAATTCGCATCACGTGTTGCAGCGAAAGCCTATCAACATTGAGATTCTCCTGACGCCGTTGGTAACCATGGAGATAAGCCCCGCTTCCTGTCCTCCATTCCGGAAGCATAGGGTGAATACTTAAACATACAACGTAGCGTCGAATTTGTTTAAATAACAGATAACTTGACTTGCAGAAAAAAGGTGTATCCATCTTTAGTCTGTCCTACTGCCTCTAATTTTTACTTACACTCTTGTAATCCGATCCGAAGTCAGCAAGAACATTATAGTACACAGCGTTTATTTGTTTCTCTCATTATCAGCACTCATCATGGTTCTTCTTGGATACACTCGAGGATTACACATAATGAGGAACTGACCCAGGACCTGTGGTATTTTTTTGTCTTTGCTTTTATTAGATAGACGAGTGAAGATGGACAGGAGATGTGGGGAGAAGAGACATGCACCAAAGGGCCGCAAGACGGAGTTGAATCTGCGGCCTGTGCGTCAAGGTTTGCCTCTGACACATGGGGTGCCTGCTCTACCAATTGAGTTAAAACGGCGCCCTGATACTCACCTGTTTGAAGGCAGTCCGACATGGATCAGAAAATCGGGGGCATTTCCTCATTGTCTTGTCTTCCCACCATGCGGCAGGGATCAAACAACGCGTCTTTGGAGACCCCGCATAGCCAAAACATCAATGACATCCACACATAAGAGGGCAGTGGATGGATGTGTTGGAGGTTTTAAGGGAACTGCAGGATAAAGACAAGAACTGGAGCTCAGACAGATTGAGCCGTACATAAGAGGAGGCAAGAGCGAGAGAGGGAACTTAGAGGGAGGGGATGAGACAAGTGCAGCTGTAATGAGGGAGAGGAGAGGAAGGGAAATTGCTGCCAGGGCGGAACGCTTCCAAGTACTTCTTGTGAAATTACTGAACAAATAAGAAAAAGTATTATCTGTTCTGTTTGCTGTTCTTGCTTCTTTCGATCTTCAGTCAATCACAAACAGATGTTCACACATATAAAGTCACGTTCACTCAAAGAGATTTACATAAAACATGAAAAGAATTAAGACAAATTAAAACACGATGTGATCTGGTGACTGCTATCCTGCCATTACACAAGTGACTAAACTAGGTTCATGAGCGTAATGATTGTTGGAGACAAAGGTAGCAATCATCCCCAGTGATGCAGAAGCCTGGTGGAGGATATTTCTGCAGATCATAAATGGGTCAGTGCTTTAACACCCTCACGTCATGCATCGACCCGAGGAAACAAGTGAACACATCGATGAACTTTGATGTGACTCAATTTCGGGTGTTTGGTTGAATTGATGCCACAACACCCCCCTCTTCACCCCCCGCTTCTACACACCCAACACAACCCTCTGTAGCTGGTTATATGCACTGTTGTCTACAATATGACTAGCCAACATCATCAGCTTACATGCTTGCGAATAACCAGTTATAAACATGCCAAGCTAACCACAGCTTGCTAGCTTGTTTTGTATGTTGTTATGTTTATATGAATACTGTCCATGTAATATGATGAAGAAAACATTCTCATAGCATTCACATAAAGATGCATATCTAGCCAGTCAGAAGGTCATTGTAGTTTAGCCTAATCAGATGCAGAGCAAACATATACATGCTGGTTAAGCAGTCCGTAGGAGGATAGGATTAAAGAAGAATTAAACTGTAAATTAGATTAGGGTCCATGAACGCTTAGAGAGAACTTACTCTTGAAAATGATGTGCTGTGGCTCAGTGCTCTCTCATCGGAAGGTTGGCGGTTCGATCCCCAGCTCCAGCAGTCTACATGTTGAAGTGTCCTTGGGTGAGACACTGATACTGTTGTTTAAAAGTGCTTGGATATACATAAAGTGGTAATCCCAAAGATCTCAGTTTCGTTCTCTTTGGTGGCACGTATGGTGATAAATGGTAATTGCGAGAGCACACGTCCCAGTGCTGCATGTGTGACGTCCACGGTTGGCTCCGGTTGCAACTCTTGATTTTCCTCACTGACGGTCGCTTTCCTTTTTAAACTGTTTGCCTTCATCTGTGCTTCAAATTTGTTTCTTTTTCTTTGGATTTTCACTTTGTTGGATCTGTAGTCATCAATCTTTTCTTTGTTTGTTCAGCCATAGTAGATTACTGTTTACTCGCAACACTTGCAGAGACCGGAAAAGCAGCCGCTTAGCTCCGCCTACCCTCTCTGGCAGACCAACCACTGCTGGCTGATGGAAAACGTGTCTCTAACTGGGCGCTGCTTGTGATTCTTTCTGCAAAAGTCGCACCAACAGCCAGTCTGTAATACTGCAAATGCAAAGGCTTTCATCAGTGGGCCATAGGCTCAATCACCATTGTGTTACCTCATTCGGCGATAGATAGTGACTTAACAGATATTTATTTTAATGAAAATCTTCGAGATTATTACTTTAAATAAGCTATAAAAGAAATTTTTCAAACTTTATTTCGAGGCCCCCAGAAGTGCCAAAAGCTATATATCTGAACCATCCGAGATCTGGACATATTTTGCGGGACTGTTTTCATGGGAGCACAGGAGTGAGATATAAACCTGTGTCTAAGGGCGGGCCTTGTTTAGTCCCAGAAAAGAAGGGTCTCCGTCTGTTTCCAAGTTTCCAGTTTCCAGTTTGATTCTGGTGAGAACCTAAACGGACTTAAAGTAGGACCAAATACAGGAAACAAACCATAAAACTGTTCATTGTAGTATGTTTACGGGTGCTGACATTTGCAGAGACACGCAGCGAGATGAGGAGAGGACAGACGTAGGGGAACAATGAGGAAATAGAAATATGGGCTGACTAAACAATTTCACAAATGCTTGTGGAAACGCACAAGAACACGGAGGTGTTCAAACACTTTGTTTACTTCAGGGAGTTTTCCCACCTGGAAATTCTGAACAATCAGAGAGCAGTTTCCTCGCACATTAAAACTTTTGGTCCACTGGTAAAAGCTGCCGTGTCAACACAAACTAAACTCGAGGCAAAATGCAACTTTGTAACAATTTGGTCTTTGATTCGGACCAAACAAACGGGCTTTAGGTGTGAATGCGCCCTAAATCCACAGTCTGCAGAGACCACAAGTCAACAATAGAAAGCTCAAAGATTCAAATGCGCTGGTTTTCAAAACTACAGTTACAAATACAAAACCTTGTTTTCAATTACACCATCTTAGTAAAGTACATTTTGGGTCTAATGTATTATGAGGCTTGTAATTACATCATAACTAAGATGTATTGGGACTAATTAGGGTATAACTTCGTTAAAATACAAAATATACTCTTTATAGTTTTTCTCTTAATCGATTCAAAGTGCAGCTTTTTACATAAGTCCTTTAAAAGATGTAACAAGCTCAACTGTTAAATAAAATAGCACCACATTTACTCCATTTGGAGTGAGCAACAGAGCCTTTTATATATTGAGCAGCCGGGTAAAGAGAATCTTTAAAAAATACAACAAAACATACTCCTTAAATAAAATACCTCAGCTGGCCTCAGCTAAAGCAAAACTCTTGTCATTGGCACTTAATGTCTTAAAATCAGCTTTCAGCATCCACAGAGGGATCAGACGAATGAAAATGCAATAACATGTCAGATATTCATTTAAAGAAGCAACCAAGCGCAGAGATTTCTGCTGGCTTTGAAACTTAGCCTCATGCAAGACACGCACATTTCCTCAAAGTTCCTCTGAAGCTTTGTTCTCTGTGTGCAAACATTCACTTTGATACGACTGGTCTGACAGAGCACACTCAGCCACTACAGACATAATCATATTCAGACACAGTTATTATAAGACATGGACATTTTTACTCTGCTTTAAATAGGTGTATGCACATGGAGCTAATAGAACCTACAACTTATTTCATTTTACCAGCAGAGAAATTGTATTTAGTCGAACTGAGAAAGATTTGTCAGAAGAAAGATCCCTGGCTTCTTGCTTCTCCGCCTGCAGATGGTTTCTGATCAGCTTGCCAGAATTAAATTAAACAGCAAAAATAAACTGCAGGGTGCCACGGTGCAGAACTGTCAGGTTGGTCTCATGCTAAATACACTAAAAACCAGTAACTGTTGTAATTGGACGGAGTAACATCAGAGACACTTTTAAGTGAGATAGGATGAACTGTGGTGACAGTTTCATCCCCTAAATTCATGATTCATACTGTCGGAGGGTTAAATGACTTGAAAATCAATATTTGAAATTCATGAGACACAAACAGTGGATAATAAATGCAAACACTCTGAGGACCTGGCGTGCCCTCCATGGTTACCTCTGAAGCAGATGCATCAAATGTGGTGACGCTGCAAAGCACCAGAACATGACTGACTGCCATCGCCTCCAAACAACACCTGTGTTCCCTCTCAGTACCTTTGTTAGTCAGTGTTGATTATTGTGAATGCAAGACTGCACAAGTGACAGTGTTTCCAGTTTATATGAAAAGAGACGTTTTTAAAAACCTCAAATGACAAATGATTAAAGCTGCAGTAGGTAACACTATTAAAAATTAACTTTTGTCATATTTGCTCAAACTGTCACTTTAAACATGCAGTAGTACATGAGAGAGATAATCTGTAAAGAAAATCATGTTCTTCTGGCTCCTCCTACTGCTCCTAATGGCATTTGTAAGAATCCAACGCTCCCGAACCACAACAACCAATCAGAGCCGAGCAGTCTCTGCTGTCAATCACATGCTGGGCAGCACCACTCCTCCGCGCATGCTCACACGGTCAAGCTCAATTTCTTCACTGTGCGCAGCGTCAGCCGGTTTTTGTCCACAAAGGCTTAAAAACAACCACCAGGAATGAAAACCTGAACATCCCTCCATTGCCAACTACGGCTTACACGACAAAGACCATTAAACCGAAGGAGAGAAATGAGAAGAAGCAAGCTAAAAAGAAAGAGTTGGACCGAGACAGAAATTAAACGAGAGTAAGCATTGGAGCGGCATTTCCGAGGTCTCTTCTCCATTTTACCTACTGTAGCTTTAAATAACCTTTTGTTCTCTAAGATATCCTGCTGACGTTCTAACACTGAATGTCGTCATAACTGTCACTGGATTACCAGAAACGTGATGACTCTCAGGTAAGCTCCGGAGTGAAAGTAGTGACTTTTTAAAGCAGATTTATCAAATTGTGTTTATGATGGACATCACAGATCCTGATTTGCTGGGATGGTTTAACAGAAGCCGCTTGTTAATGTGCCTTTCACAATTGATTTAAATTGTCATTAATCATAAACCCTTTTTGATACAGAGATCCAGCAATAATTACGTAAAGAAGGCCAGCCTTTATACCAACTTAAAGTTGTTCGACTGAACCAAGCAACACCGGCAAAATGCTGTGTGAGATTTTACACTCCGGGGCTTTGCAGGATTAACCAAACGTGATGTGTCACCCACCAGCATCAAATATACGCGTCAGACAGCATGATTACAGTAATAGTGGTCCTTTACATTCCTGTTAAATGGTGGTTGAGCCCGTCTTAAGATACTTCTGGATCTCATTGTCTCGTTATCGTTGTTGTATTTTAGCTGCTGTTGGGTCTCAAAATGACAAGTCCTTGTGTCTTCCTGCTGACCCCCCATTTACACAGACACTGACTTTGCTTTCCTACTAATTTCAATGTAAAACAAAATTGCCCCCTACTCAGTGTCCATACTGTTTCCTTAGAATGGTGAGGCAGAAGAACGTAACAACATTGGCGCCTACTCAGTGTCCATACTGTTTCCTTAGAATGGTGAGGCAGAAGAACGTAACAACATTGGCGCCTACTCAGTGTCCATACTGTTTCCTTAGAATGGTGAGGCAGAAGAACGTAACAACATTAGCGCCTACAACATCCTGTGTATATGGAGCGCTAAATCACGTTTGTGATTGAACCACTTTCATAATCACGTTGTGTTGACACAGTTATTGACCCAGATTATGCTCAGAGACATTGGGCCTCATTTACGAACAGTGCGTACGCACAAATCTGTGCTTGAACTGTGCGTACGGACGTTTGACGCACAAATCTTGGATTCATCAATTTGTTCTTACCTAAATGTCTTCGTACTCTGCGAACAAATGTAGAACTCCCTCAGACCATGCGTACGCACAAATAATGAAAGAAATGTGGAGATGTTAACACACACCTTTTAACTAAATGCATACTATATTAAAACTTCATTTACTGAAAAAAAAGGCTTTAATAGACAACAATAATTGTCTTTACTAATGTAGGGACCAAATGTAAATGCCGTGTCATCCTCATAATTTATTGTCATATAATTAAAATCATCAAATTCAGTTATAGCAGTTGAGTTAGTTTATTAAGTTTACAATAGAGTAGACCATATGAAAATGTTCATATTGAAATGTAACACTTTTGTTACAACTGTTTCTATTTCTGCTGATGTGAAATTTGTCTTTTTACCTTTTGAGGCCATCTTTCACGTTCTTTCAGCTTCTCCGTAACACCGCTCTCTTCATGCGGCGCCAAACAGATGTCCTTATATAGAGACATAGAGGCGTGGCAGTATGCTGATTGCAGATCGTGGACACGCGCCTGTCAATTTAGAATGGTTCTGATTTACTAACATACGCACGGTGGTGAGAACAAAATTGGCCGGTACGCACGTGTCATAAATCCGACGGTGATTTTGCGCAAGTACTTATTTTTTGCAGAGAGTAAGAACATTTCTGCACAGATATTAGTGAATGAGGCCCAATGTCTCTTTGGGGCTGCACGGTGGTGCAGTGGTTAGCGCTGTTGCCTGACAGCTAGAAGGTTCCTGGTTCGAACCTTTCTGTGTGGAGTTTGCATGTTCTCCCTGTGCTTGAGTGGGTTCCCTCCGAGTGCTCCGGCTTCCTCCTACAGTCCAAAGACATGCTCGTTAGGTTCACTGGTGACTCTAAATTATAATTTTTTTTTAGAGAGTGGGAGAAGACATGCACCAAATCGGCAGACCGGGAGTTGAACCTGGGATCAGTGCATTGAGGACTGTAGACACGGGGTGCCTGCTCTACCAACTGAGCTATACCCGCCTCCGGTGACTCTAACTTGCCCGTAGGTGTGGGTGTGAAAGGTTGTCCTGTGATGGACTGGTGACCTGTCCAGGGTATGCCCCACCTCTCTTCCAATGACAGCTGGGATAGCCTGAACAGGATCAGCAGGATAGATAATGAATGCACAATGTCTCTGAGGCACAGGGAAGTTGGCTGAGATTGAGGTGACGGGGGCACTTTGGGCAGGACAGGACTTTAGGCAACAACAACTCATTTGTTGAAGGTTAGAGAAAGATGTTACTGATGACCGGTCTGTATTACACATAACCATAAAGATGGTTAAATAATGCTGTAGTTTCAGCGTATTGCAAGATTTACCATTTTGGCATCTGTACACATCAGTGAACATTTTACAGAGAGGTTCAGTACCAACATTCTTCGGAGTAGCACCCTGATAAACATTTTCTCCTTTTTAATAAAAAATATACTGCAGTCAGTGTCACATGTTGTATGAGCTGTATTTTAACATTGTTTCTAAAAGATATCCAGCACTGAGAAAAGAAGGCTCCTGCTCCGTCAGCTGATGCTATATTGGCACAAAAGTATACCTTTTACTATCAGCAGCTACTTTCAAAAGGTGTCATTATGCCCTTTTACAGAGCTGTAAAACTGTGTTGCTTCTGTAGCCTGTATCATTACATCATCCATTGACAATGCTCTATTTACACATATGAACATCAGTGAAAGTGGGCCAGGAGGCTGCGACATGGTCATCTTTTCATGCTTCACTCAGGAGTGAATATTCACTTTTTTGCAAGGAAAAATATGATATATGATATATTTGAATCACAACAATACAGATGTAGCCGTCTGTTTTACCGTATAAAGCTGCAAGAAAGTGTGTCCAGTGGTACCACTCTTCTCCAGCTGCTGGGTCTCATGTTGTTTGCTTCGCTGATTGAAGTCGTTTTTCATGGTTTATTAACAGACTGCACCGTGTGATTTGGCTGCTCCGTCCCCGTCAGAGTTAATCTGATAGTTGGGGAGCACCGTGACACATGAACAATTACAAATGGAGCAGCCGCTCCACCCTTCAGGACACCTTTGCTCTGAGTAGCAGACATGTAATGTTCTCGCTAAGTTTTGGAGCCAGATAATTGAAAAAAAGTGCACAGCCAATGGGCTGCAGACTTGTTGCACAGGCAACAATTTGATCCTATCTCACACACTCTAATGGTTGCATTCGCTTTGTATTCCACAATGTGTGGGGATTCACCAATTGGAAAACTGATTGTGACATACCGTATGTGAGGTATCTGATTAAGAAACAGGTCATGGAAGCTAAAGTCAGAGCTCCTTTATTTCAGCTCTCTTTCAGCAGTGTTTGCTATGAGAAGGTAAATAGCAATTCTGCTTTTCATATAGTGGACCAAGGTTTGTAGCATTGTCCAGACATGCTATTGCTTTGCAAGGTCAGGTGGTGATATATGGTGATGTCAATAAGATAAGGAACGGGCCATCTGGTGCTGATATCTAGCACAGCACAGACATAACTCACGGGAGCTGATATGGTGTTTATATATGTTGAAGCTTTTGTGCTTTCTGAAACCTTTTTTCTTATAGCCTTGAGTATTTATCCATCATACAATATAAGATGAACATTATTCAACATTACTTGTGTCAGTTTTAACCCATATTTACACGTACACCTGATAAACCATTGGATCAAATGGCATCAAAGATAAAATTACCTCCCAACTCTGCAGTTTTCCTCAGCTCTATGCAGCATTTTTAGCATCTTTAAACTCCTTGTATTGATTCATTGTGGGCAGTTTTTGTTCATTTCACTCTCATAATCAACCTTTTTCAAGCTACAACAGGAAAGTTTTATCTGCGATGGCCTTAAAGGTAACAAAAACCAGCAGCATGTAATATTTCATAAACTCACTCACAAAATGCATTTCATTTCTCACTAAAGAACAACATTCTCAAGACATTTCATGTTCGGGGAAGGTGAGACACCACATCTTAGTTATGATTGGCAGCTTCAGGTCCTTATTTCTTGGACCCTAGTTTTCTGAAGGATGAATACTACTCTCTGTCCAACTACTCATAGTTTTAAAGGTGTATTCCACCAAAATGTTGTGCTTTGTGAAATATTGTTGGGTTTCCTTAAAGACGTTGTGATTTGTCGTATATCACCATATATCACCACCTGTGATTTGCCCTTCAGGGCCACTGGTGATTTCAGTAACAAAAATTGCTTCACCACTTTTAAAAAACTTTTGAAAACGCACTTGTTCACTTTGGCCTTCGGCAGAGGATAGTCTCTTATTTGGGTCTTTTATTTGATTAGGTTTATCCATATTGTTTTTTTTAATGTTTTTATATGTCTTATGCTTTTATAGTTTTTATTGTTTCTTCCTGCTTTTATGTAAAGCACTTTGGTTGGCCACTGGCTTTAAATGTGCTATATAAATAAAAGTGAAATTGACATTGACATTAACAAAAGAGCTTTTAGGAGGCTGAATATTACACTTAGATTTGGTGTGTTGCCTTGCCTGAATATATATCCTCTAATAAATACTTAAGTTCTGCTGGATGAGTAAAAAGACAAGCGTTTGCTAACATGTCAGAGTGACAACATTTACACAGTGATAATTGAACATAACCTAGGTAACGTACTGCCACATTTCTGTGCAAGAAGTTGCCCATAAGAAAAAACGTTTTACAGTTACAAACAGCTTTTTGGATCATTAAAGATTAAAAACAAGTTGCCAGGAAAAAGGCAGAACTAAATGTTTACAATGTTACAATTTCATTTAGCAGACGCTTTTGTCCAAAGCGACATACATCTGAGAGTTAATACAAAACAAGCAACGATCAAGGCAAGAGGGAACGAAGTCATAAGTGCCAACAAACAGCTTCAAGTGCGACCGGACACTGGTACCGACAGACAGTGCAATAATCATCAGCAGCATCAACAAGGTCAATATAGTCATCACATCATTAGATTAGATTAGATTTCACTTTATCAGAGTTTTCTGAAATTTGTCTTGCGTCTCATGACATCCAGAGAAGAGGTCTTCACAGTTCCAAAATGTTGTGCCTGAAACCCTAAGATAATTGTGCGACCCGGAACTGAACCGGACTCGTCAATTATTTGAAAGCTGGGACCTGAACTGAGTTATGTCGGACCCGACCCCGGTTGGGCGAAACAGACCCGATCGGTGCTGTTTGCTATTAACAAGTTACCAGTAGTCAGCTGTCAAAACAAAACTTTTTGTCCTTCCTGTGTGACGCAGCCTTCTCCACTGTGCCTGTCCGTGCATATAATCCATCCTCCGCTAAGAAAGTTCATAAAACACATCCAGGTTTCCGGTTAACTGTGTCGTGTTGATAAAAACAGCCAACCTAATCCACTAGTTATTTCAGATTAAAAATCCACTTGCTGTCACGCAGCCTTCTCCACTGTGCCTGTCCGTGCATATAATCCATCCTCCGCCAAGAAAGTTCATAAAACACATCCAGGTTTCCTGTTATCCATGTCGTGTTGAGAAAAACAGCGATGCTAATCCACTTATCTAATTATTATAGATGAAAAGTCCACTGCTTTCATGCAGACAAATGATAAATGCGCGACTTGTTTAGAAGCCGCACACGTGTTACACGTAACAGCGCTTACTTTCTTCTCGTCTTTGTCCACAATTTACATAAATGAGGTTTTACCTCTTCATATTCATTTTCTTTTAGCCTTTTTGTCCTCGAGAAACGTATCCATCATAACCGGCTTTGGCTTCACCTTTTCTCTGAACCTGCGGTCACGTGACACGTCACTCAACGCGTTGCTCTCATGCGAATGAAACATTGTTGCAAATTAAAACACACACTTTAATCATGAACACTTTCTAATTACTCTAGTCCAGTTACACATAGATAACAAACATAAACAACAAAACACAACATAACAAAGGCAAATACTACAACATATATCACATCATACATTACGAAGTGGCTGTAGTGCATCACATTCAACACCCCGTGCTCAGTCCATACAACCCTGTGGCCTACTTAGAGCCCAAACGCTGATTTAATAACTTGACATTCTGAGGGACAAAAGAGTTCCTCAGTCTATTCCGTCGAGCCTGTGGGACTCTAAATCTTCTGTTTGATGGCAGAAGCTGATATTTTTCAAATAAAATATGAGAGGGGTTGGATGTAATATTACTTGCCAGAGGCAGCGTTCTTTTAGTATATGCTGCTTGAAAATCTGACTCAAGCATTTGACCCACAATCTTTGAGCAGATACGCAACAGTCAAGCAAGTCAGGCTTTAAGTTGAGCAGAAAGACAACTATACCAAGCACTGATTCCACACTGCATAACACTAAAAATAAACAGGATCTGCTTGTTTGCTCCAAATGACCTTAATCTTCTCAGAAAATAAATACGTTGCTGTACCTTACTGCATCATGAATGTCCTCATCAACATCCTCAATGTCAGCATCATCAACATCCTCAATATCATTAAGTGCAGAGGTGTTCATGAAAGAGCTGGGTCTTTCGCTTCTTCTTAAAGGTGGAGAGGGACTCCGCGGACCGAATGGAAACAAACAAAACAGCCATTGTCAGGACTGCATGCTCTTAACACTAATTTAACAGGTTTAACTTTCCAAAAAACTAAGCAAGCTTGGCTGCTTCACGTCCTTCACACATCTGCCTCTCTGTCGCTTGGATATAAATCTGTCACTCCACTCGTGCCAGCATTGTCTTATTTTAAAGTCTCTGTAGCTCTCCAGCTGGAGTCTGCGGCTGCTCACTCACCTGTTACTCTGGATAAACAAACTGCTGATCGCACGTGCATGCCATGATCACAGGAGGATCCGTTCATGTGGTTGCCTTTGCAAAGTGCTGGCTGCTGCTGGAGTTTTCTCGAGTTTTGAAGAGAAAATATCCAAAAGTAGTCTTCTTGTGATTAGTCGGTAGATGGCCGAAGTTGGCAGCTGCGCCTCATTGGCTACAGTGAACCGCGGCCTACAAGTGCTGATCCTCATTCTGACAGCGTTACACAGAGCTGCTGTCCAGGGCACGCTCCAGATGTGATGGGCTGAGGAGCTCTGCAATCATCGAGGAACCTCAGTGTGAAGATGAAGTGGGTCAGGCTGGACGGGTTAGATTTCCCAGATGGCCTGGTGTTTGGGAGAGTTGGAAGGAGTTACTGGAGAAAAGGTTGGCTGCTCTGTTGCACCCCATGATCCAAATATGGATACACAGCTGGGAAGTAGGCCTGTGTCTGAAAGGGTCGAGTTATACTTGTTCAAATCAGTTCAGTACTATGTTGGAACTTTATGACACCCACACTCCTCCCGTATTATCTGCATCTCCTTGTAGCCAGTTTGTCTTATTTGCTACTTAGTTACTCTTAAATTAAAGATTGCCTTTTTAATAAATCATAAAATGTTTTGCTTTTATTGCTTTACTTGTATATGTGAGGGGATTGAAATGGACTACACTTATCCATTCTTGTTTATCTGCCAGAGGGCGGCTAACCCAACATAGCCACATTCACATTCGCGCTTGGATACAGTTTCAAGTTCATCTTATCTGCATCCCCTCAGACTGTTGATGTTCTCACAGTTGGGCAGCAAAAAGGCTCAGAGGCTAAATATTTAATCGCGGCTTATTTTAAGGTCGCTCCCAAAATTAACACAGATTCACGATCATGTTGGGTTTTTAAAGCTGCAGTACACAACGCTGATAAATCACAGCCTGCAGTAACGGTGCAACATTATTATATGAAGTTATGTTTGTGTCCACTTAATGAAGGTAAGTCCACGAAAGGTTGGTCTCTATCTGCTGTATGAGATATCTGACTCTAAAGCTGCTAAATGCTCTTCAGTGTTTACCAGGTAGTTGCTAACCGTGCACGTCTGCTATTTGGTGGCGAGTAGTTTGTGCACAGCAATTTTAACGGAAAGAATCGGATGATTTATTATATGGTACATTGTTCTCATAATATTCATCCATTATCTATATTGCTTGTCCTGTTCAGGGTCGTGGGGGGGGGGGGCTGGAGCCTATCCCAGCTGTCATTGGGCCAAAGGTGGGGTACACCCTGTGGGAGAAAGCCGGAGACCCCGGAGTGACCCACCAGTGACCTTCAAGCTGTGAGGCAACAGCGCTAACCACTGCACCAGCGTTCTCATAATAATGAAAATAATCACTAATTGCATGTACAACTTGTGTCCTATTTCCGTAGTTCGGACCACCATTCATTCTGCTGCTGACTCTTGAGGATCTGGTGGATGCGAAACCAAAACACACATTTAACTTGCAGAAAAAACTGACGAACATCAGATATTCACAGTAAATAAAAGTTTAATGACTGTAGTGTTAATGTTAGTTACGTCTCCTCTCGTCACCTAATCTGGAACAGATCAGCTGCAGGAGCCGGATTTGTCAACAGAACTGTCAATCATGACGTTCCACCCCCTTTAAATAAAAAAACAGAACAAGTTAATGAACACTTGGACATAACTCAGCATGATAAGAACTAACTATACTGACAGAAACCATGTTAAAGCTTGTAGTTTTATTTTATAGTTTGACTCATGTCCGATCTGTTAACATGGAGGAGGCAGGCTTTATGACCTACACTACCAGTCAAAAGTTTGGACACATTTTCTCATACAAGTGAATGGGAAAGTGTGTCCGAACTTTTGCCTGGTAGTGTATACTGCAGCAACATAGCATTTAGCATTAAGCTCCAAGCATTCACCTTACCAACTACAAATAGTAACATCCTGATCACAACAATGAAAGGATGATACACTGCAGTTTACTTCAAGATAACAATTCCAAGTTCTTTTTAAACACTTAAACAACTTATTTATCAGCTAAAGTTTCCATGCCAGCAAAATAAAGCTGCATATGATCTGCATGGATCTGAGCCAACATCTAACCCACACTTCCTCCTTGATGTGAGTTTCAGAAAAGTGCTGTACTGAGACTTCGTATGACTTTTATTCAGGAAAAAGTGTTCTCTTTAAACAAGATGAGAGAGCACAAAGAGAATAAGAAAAGAAAAAGAAGGCAGAGAAGAGTTAGAGCTAAATGCCAAAATATTTAACATGTTCAAAGGCACCAAATGTTAGCATTTGCTCAGACAGCCTAATGTGAGCGGCCCACTCTCTCAAGCCTCCCTGCTCATTCTTGGTGAAAAGGTCAGTGCCTGTTTGGAAATTTGAGTCCCTGTTGGTGTCTACAAAAGACATGCATAATGTAACGGCTTTAAAATGGACTGTTATGTAAGTCCGTTGGGACCTGAAATATGGGTCACAAAGTGCTCCAAAACACTGCGATGTAACTGGATCTGATGCCCTTTGGTTAAATATACTCCACTTAAGGAGCAGCAAACAAACAACCTTTCATTATTGATGAATAGCCGTCTCGTTCGTTTTCTCAGGCAGGTTCTGAATAAATGAGCAGTTTATTTATAAATGTTAGGGTTCTTAATTGGACATTAATGATATTAAGTTAATGATAATCACACTTGAGTGTTCCTGCACAGGGCGTCACTGAAGTAAGGATGCTAATGCATTAGACACTTATTTTTCTACCTGCAATAAACCAGTATGTCCCTTTTCATTGCTTGTTAATGTTGCATTACCTACAACAGGAAATAAATCATTTAAAACTGTGGAGGCAAGTTTTATTATGACACATAAGCTTCCACTGTAGAATAAAAGAGCAGGAGGCGCAGCAGTGGAAGCAGAGCAGCTGGTGGACAGAGGTATTAGGTTGCATTCGGCCTGGACACCCTCGAGTAACCTGATCATTTGAAATCAGAGCGGATATTTCTTAATAGGTGAGAAAATAAAATTGCTGTGAGAAAACACAGTAGATCAATAAGAGGCTGCATGTTCCCCAGCTTCTGTTTACTCCTGCCAGTTCTTATTGCTGCAAGTCGTGATGAAGTTTACACTGAACTGCTGTTTATGTTGTTTGCCAGCCTTGCGGTGACTGGAATGAATCTTTACGAGCTCTAACAATTATAAGAACTCTTCTGTTTTAAGCCCCAGTATCTAATCGTTACACAAGCTTTTAGCATAGACATCAGACATAACACATAAAACTCTTAGCTCACTGGAATGCATTTCAGCTTAGCTTAGGACCGTAAACAAGACTAGAGTCTGTGTTTGTATGCAGATCAGAGTGCTTCGCACTTTAGGCTACCTACAAGCCAAACAAGTGTACACTATAATAATATGAACACAACTGAGATACAGGGTCAAATGAGAGAGAATATAATATGATTGTATTACAAATAACTGATAAATAAAAACAGAATAAGACTCATTCATAAAATCGATCTTCATGTAATGTGAGGCTGCAGAAGTTGGAAGTTCACGTTTACAGATGTGATAAAAGCTGGTTCCACCTGCATCAAGTGTCTACTGACTAAATGTTAATCTAACCCCCCAGCCAATCAGCATATAAATTAGAATTCTAAAAATAATTTAGAATTCTCTTAATTATTAGAAATCTAATATAAGTATTACTTAATATAAGTACTTTTTTGCCAAAAAGGTGGGAAGTAACAAAGTACAAATACGTCATTACTGTACTTAAGTAGATTTTTCAGGTATCTGTATTTAACTTTTTATTTTAGCATTTATTTTTCTGACAACTTTTGAATTTTACTCCCTACATTTGAACACAAAAATCTGTACTTTCTACTCCTTACATTTTCAGAAAAGGCTTGTTACTTTAGTTTTAATGCATGTGACGGGACTTATCGGTCATTTTTATTTTGGTCTCTGCACGCTGCCTTCCCAGCGTCACGACTGATTTCAAAGCTGTGAAGAATTATCCAGATGCTCATGTGGGACCTCAGTTCGGTTAAGTCTTTATTATGCTGTCTGAAATTTGACGTGCAGCAGACCGTGTCCAGTGATAATAAACGAAGAAAGCTATCCTAGTGTGCTGAGGACTTTTTTTGTTTTGCTATCAAACGAGGTATCACATATTGCTGGAGTTCTGGTGTTGTTATAACTCTAGAACCAAATTAATGTTCATTATTGGCAGATATAGTTTTATTTTATTTTAAGCTAGAATGTTTAAGTTTAATCGTCTTTGAATTATTACCATTACCATCTACTGGAGCGATTCCAAAAGTTTTTGTTCCTATGAGTCATTTCAACACCTGAATTTGTAAAAATAAGGCCCAGGTTTAAAAATACTGAACTTCTCCTTTAATGGCAGATTTACACTATGGGCCTGTCTCTATGTTTAAACTGCACAGAGCTAAAACAGCTGTTTGTTTCCTTATTTTGTGGGGTTCTGGGTTTTGCAATGTTTTACTAGTACCTTCCTGGAACCTGAGAGAAAAGCCCCCACGTTAACCTTCTAGTAACTGTTTGAATCCATTTTGTAAAGTCAAGAAAACATTGTTCCCATGCTGATGTTGGTAAATATATAATAATAAGTAACATGCAGGGGCCCCAAGGCACTGAAGCCTTGCAGTCTGGTAACTGTACACAATCTCTGAAGTCAGATAGACTAAATATTGTGAATTTCTGCCAACAAACTGATGAGTTCTCCACATTTATACAAATGTTTTCAGCTGGTTGAAATCCATGTGGTGAGGGTAGATTGCAACATCACACCGATGCACACAGGAGAAAACAGAGTGAAGCCATTTCTGTTCTAATGCAATGTGCTCATTCACTGGCTACCAACGCGTCAGGCCAACAAAAGGCAAACATCTCTGCCTCATCTATCCTGGTCAAAACAGAACTACCCATACTCAGCAGGGTGAGTGCTGACAGGTGGAAGCAGGGAATGATATATGTAGTGAGAGTGATGGAACTGAGGCTGAATAAGGAGGCTTAATGAGGGGTTTTATAGCATATTTCTAAGATTTATGTGACAGGTTTGTGCACTGGAGCTGTCACCCAAATGACTTACCAAAACAGGCTCTTTTACAGAAACAACACAAAAAACAACCAGGCGTGTTCGGAGCCAGATGTGTGGAAGGCAACGTGTTGACAGGAAAAGATTAATTAGCTTTCACCCGTCAGGAGAACACTCACTTCTCAGATGTTGGCCCGTAAGATCAGCTGCTGCAGAATCAGACAGTAGAAAGCAGTGTAAGAAAAAGCAAGTAAAAGCAAGGCTCTGTCAGATCTGCTTAAATACATTGTTAAATAAAAGTGTTAAACAAGTTAAAAAAATGTTTAACAAGTTTTCTTTTCATACTTAAAATATTACAAACTGAAAATCTCTCTTTTGGCAACAGAAATTCACACCCGACAGCTTAAGAGGATGGCTTTGAAAAGAGTTTGTTTGTGAAGGACGACAGCTTTAGTGAACTTGAGTTCACATAAGTGACGTTGGACTAAACATGCAAGTCAGACTCATGACAAGAAACATTTTTAAAAAATGTATCAATTTCTCCACTGTTGCCCTGAATGTTGAAAAACGTCATAGCAGTCTGCCCCTTTTCAATAAACCACAAAGCTTATGGTAGTAGGGCCGGCGTGGCATAGTAACAGAGTCCGTCATCCCTCAATCGGAAGGTTGGTGGTTCGATCCCTGACTGCTACAGTCACTTGTTGGCAAAACACTGAACCCCAAATTGCTTCCGGTGGCGTGGCCATTGTGTATGAATGTGCATAGATACTGATTGGAGATTGGCACTTAGGCCTCTGCTATCAGTGTTTAAATGTGTGTGTGAAAGGGTGAATGTGACATGTAGTGAGAAAACAGCTTTGAGTGGTCGGTGTCGGAGTTTCTAGTTTAGTTCCGGTTGTTTAGTTTTGTATTAAGTATATCGTGTTCCTGTCTTGATTTTTCTGGTTTAGTTATGCATTTCATTTAGAGAATTCCCTGTTTCACTTTGTAGCTCCGTCAGTCCTGCGTTTGGTTTCTCGTGTTTCCTGTTTTAATTTTTTTTAGTCCTGTAAGTCCAGAGTTGGTCTTCAGTGTTTCCTGTTTTATTTTATAGTTCCTGCCCCTTGTATGTCATGTCTTGTTTTACTTCCTTCCTTTGTTCCGTTTCCCGCCTTTTAGATTGTGTGCCCTGCCCTCACTGTGTTCACCTGTGTTAATTAGTCTCACCTGTCCCTGATCACCCTGTGTGTATTTGGCCTCTGTGTTCCTACCCTTCTGTGCCAGTTCATTGAGTCTATGTCCGTGACCTGTCGTCCTTGATCTGGTAACCTTGTTTGTCGTGTTTCCTGTGTGGATTTTCATCTTGGCTTTTTGTGTTTCTCCCTGGAATTTGTTACCAGGGTTCCGTTTCAGAAAGCGGGTTTAGTGAAAACCCCGGGTTTGTTAACCCTGAAATGAGGGAAACGTCGGGTTTGCCGTTTCAGAAAGAGAGGTAACTTAAACTCTGAGTTGGTTACTATGGTAACTGTGTCTGTGAACCTAACCTGGTCGGGAGCAGGTTTTCTTCAGGAAACTCCGAGTTTCGTCTCCTCCCTCTAGAATGTAAAACCCTCATTCGACTTCCTCATTCATTTTCGTTACTTTATTTTTCTAAAAACATGCTCGTTTTTGCTGAACGTCCGCATGAGGATTTCGAGCTCCACTGGTGTGACGTAGGAGGACCTCTTTGTGTGTACCGTTGCCATGGTGAATCGTGGTATCGGGGCTCCATTAATACTGGCTTTTTATAGTCAGCGTGCACGCACATAACTCCGGCTGAACCTACTCAGAGTTGATTGAACTAACTCTGACCAGCTGTCCTGAAACCAAAAAGGCAGCGAATTTTAACTCAGAGTAAGTCAAACCACAGTCCAGGGTCAGACTGAGGGTTTGTTGAACCTCCTTTCTGAAACGGACCCCTGGACTCTTACAGAGTAAGCCTTTTGTTTTCCTTGTTTTGTGTTTTGTTTTATTTAAATATATCCTTGTCTGGGTCTTCTCCTCGGAAGACTTAAAAAGCGCTATATAAGTACAGTCCATGTACCATTTTTTACAGTAAATGTATATCACAATAATGTGGCGGCTGTGGCTCAGAGGCACAGCGGGTACTTATTGGTCAATCAGCTCCTATGAGGAGTTCTAAGCTGACCATCAGCGACAACAGTGATTGTATCGTTATAGTTCATTTTAATGCCTGTAACCACTGCTGGGGGGTAGATGTCTGATGAGGCGCTTAACGTCATGCTGCTAAATCAGCCTTTATTCTATATTTTTAATGGCTAAGATTCACAGCGAGTAATACATTTGAAAGTTAAAAGACAGGATGAGATTTATTGTTAAAAAACACATCTTACACATAAGACAAGATCAGCAAAGAAATAAGAGGTACCACTTTGTCCACAGGGGGCGCCAAAATCAACACAAACCAAATATTCCTCATAGGAGCTTTAATTACCACACAGTAAATAAACAGCTTATACATAAAACATTATTTGTATTTGTACCTTGTAGTTTGATATGTTTTAATTTTTGTATTCAAGATGTTACCTATCATTAAAGCTTGAATACACATCGTCAACTGAAAAGTCTTGAGGAGCGGTGACAAAGGGAATTATTTATTGCTCACGAGCAAGAGCCATCCTGTTAGGACTGATGAGTAACAGTTTCTTCCCCTTCTTAGAGCACTTAGAAACAAAAGACTTTCCACCAAAGAACAGGACGCACATGATCACACTCAAGATGTCATTTCACCACTTGTGAACAGTCTGAGCCTTTTCTTGTTCCAAGGTGTCCTCTCTCACCCTGTGCATGTCACAAACATCCATCACATGCTTATCATCTTTAAACATATCCCTCATACAGCAAACGCATATTGACATACATCATCACATGGATATAGAAGAAGACTTTCTTAATGTCTGCACCGTGATCATAGCCAAGTTTACTGTTGTCATAAGTTCAGACCAGCTGTTATTCGGGCTTTACATAGCAAGACATTACAGAATTGTTAACGTGGTGGGAAAAAACATCAAATCTAAAAGACCATGAAAGCTTCTTGTCTGAGTCCTCCTTCAGCAGACGCAGGGGCATTAAGGCTGTCTGCTCGGATCAGAAAGACGATAAAGTATAAAGATCCAGTGCAGCTCTATAAATGAGCTGCTGGTGTTTGTATGCTCTCAGAGACGTGCTGCTCTGTCTCATGGGTTGGTTTTTCACCACTGAAAATATTTCAATCAGTATTTACATTATAGGGCGAGTTTTATTTTAGACTTAAGGGCATATTGCGACACAGTTGTCTTCTTGAGGTTGAATATTGATATTTTGTTTGTAAATGCTGCTATTTAATTCGATCTATCCTTGTTCTTTCTCATTGCTTTCATGTCGTTTGGGATTTTGCAGGAACAAGGCTGTCATCTTGCATAAAATCCTTCTTAAAGCTGCTCATTAATTCTCTTCTGTATTTGGGAGCCTCACATGACTCTACAGGTTTTAACAGCACTTGATTTGTCCCTGCTCTTACTTATACACGACACCAGAGGCTTAAACTGTCTAAGGTTTTTGCAGAGAGATAAAGAGCCAGATGTCTGCTTGTCAATCTGTCGCTAATGAGGTTAGAGATTCTGTTGATGCTACGTTTATTTCCTGAGCCTGAGCAACACAGTTTAATTTCCTGTCTCTTGACTTTACTAATCTATGAAACAATGTGAATTATGCATGCCCACCAAGACCTTGCATTATGTCCATCAGTGTTTTCTCATCAAGTCTGCCTAAATATATCTTGCAGTAACAGGCCTAAGAACTTCCCGAAGCTTTTGTTTCATGTAATTTAGTTTTCCTTATAAAGCACTAACTTCCACAGCTCTCTACTTTCACCTCTCCCTTTGCTGACTGTGCAGCATGTCGCTAACCCACCTTGCTTACCAATTGCTGGTTCCTCCTCATCAGCATCTTTTCATAATGCGCTACTGTATTCTGTGGGCTGCATCTCAAATCAGCATATTTTCACGGTAAAGGGATATTGATTTTAAACCTCCATCTACGTGGCTCCCCTCTCACAGACAAGCAGTGTCATGGTAAATACATGGGAGTGAAAAATGAGAACACAAAGGGAATGACTAATGGAACAGCCAAACAAAACCCAAAGCTTGCTCTGAGTTATTTTCTCAGAGGTTTGGGAACTTCTGACCTTCTTTGCAAAGCACTCTGGGGAGTTTGGCTTCATGCTTTGTAAAACCAGGACACAGTTTTAAAGGTGAGAACTACTTTAAGTATTTATAACCCCTATTCAAGATGGGTTGCTGACACCAACACCTTTCACTTCGATAGCAAAAGACTTGAGGTCCTAAGTCAGAGCGTGCTTGTTTCCTGGTTTGGAAATCTGTGTCAATAAGTTTTGAGCAAACGGTGTATTTCTCTCATTTGTTGACAATTTGAAATATTTAATGATATACAGACATATTTGTTATTTTTAAAGTGATAATTTGGAAGATTTTAATTTAAATAAATGTCTGTTAAGTCACTATCTATCGCCGAATGAGGTAACACAATGGTGATTGAGCCTTTGGTCTACTGAGGAAAGCCTTTGCATTTGCAGTATTACAGACTGAGTGTCTGGTGCGACTTTCTGACGCATTTTCCATCAGCCAGCAGTGGTTGGTCTGCCAGAGAGGGTAGGCGGAGCTAAGCGGCTGCTTTTCCGGTCTCTGCAAGTGTTGTGAGTAAACGGTAATCTACTATGGCTGAACAAACAAGAAAAGATGGATGACTACAGATACAACTTCAACAATAAGTGAAAATCAAAAGAGAAAGAAAAAAATCAAGAGTTACAACCAGAGCCAACCGTGGACGTCACACATGCAGCACTGTTTGGATATCTGGGAAGTGTGCTCCCGCAATTACCGTGACTCCCCAGGTGCTGCCAAAAAGAATGAAACAGATCTTCAAGATGACAACTTTAATCAAATTAAACAAGACTGGAGAGAGACCTCAGACCCCAACTACATTATAGAGATATGTGGCAAGTTATACAGAACATCACAAACTACAAATACAGGACCTCCACCATGAGGACAAGCTGCAGGATGAACTTAACATTTTTTGCTCACCTTGATTGTCTCAAAAAACAGTCATCTGTCAAGTGTACTGCCCTCCATATGACCAGAAACTGAATATCCCCATTAGTGAGAAAAACCTTGCTGAGAGTGAAATATGAGTAACGCTTCCGAGCCTGAAAACCTCCCAGGCCATCTACTCAGAGCAACCAGCTAGTTGATGTTATTATTGGATTTCTTTTTTTATCCCACCTTCTTCAAGTCAGCCACCATCATCCCTGCAACTAAAAGTGACACGTGAAAGAGTGGTTTGAGAAATTGGTTCTCCTCAAAGGCAACATGTCTGCCAGCCTGGACTCTCACCACTTTGCATTCAGAGCTACAGATCCACAAAAGGAGGAAATATTTGCTTCCCTCCATTCAGTCTTCACACACCTTGGAAATATCAACACCTATTGTAGGTTCCTAATCAGTGAAGCCATGAGCTTGACGCTCTCCTCCCTCGTTATCCACTTGAACGACAAAAAATAACTCCACACGATTCCTTCGTTTCTTTTCATTGTTTACTCCGAAAAATAAGGCAAAATACAATAGTCCAGCATTATGAAAATAAAAAAGAAAGGCAAGAGCCAAAGACAACAAAAATGCGGAGTCTAAAGGTAAATTAAAGAGCAAAGAGGTCAAAAAACTGTGTGGCTCCACTCCATGACACTGACCTGACTGCCTGCTTTACGTCAACCACGCCCACACACTCATCCGCATTAAAGGTTACATGTGCGATTTTTAAACCAAAAAACATCCACACATTTTTAAGTAAAATGAATTAAGTACTAACCTATTAATATGAACTGTTCACCTGTGAGTAATGTAAATAACCTCTTTTTTATCATAATTAACCACAATCTTTTTTCACATATCAACTTAAATTATTATTCAAATACTTATCAACAAAAAATAGCATTTAGGCTCCTATATTACCGGCCCCTAATTGTTATCAATGTCCTTGAAACAATTACTCCAAAGGTGTCAACTTAAATTATAGGAGCCTGAATAACATTACTATCACTTAGTGAAAGAAGCTTGGTGTTCTTAGTCCCATTCAAGATGAGATCTTCATAACAGTCCATCAGTTATCCTCTGATTCTTGAAGAAGACATAGCTTTGTTACAGGGCGACAAAGCTCGTTGGTCTTGGTCTTCACTTTAACCTGACGAACGAAACCATTTCTATCAGGAAAAGTCTCCACTATTCTTCCAAGTGGCCAGGAGTTTCTGGGTGATGTATCGTCCACGATCAGCACCACGTCACCGACACAGAAGTTTCTTCCAGGTGAACACCATCGCTGACGTTCTTGGAGCTGTGTCAGATACTCTTTGCACCAGCGTTTCCAGAAGACATCCGCGAGGTATTGAATCTGTCACCATCTGCGGTTGACGTACTGGTCATCTTCATGAAATACTCCTGGTGGTAACTCGGGCTTGACTTTGAGCAACAACAAGTGGTTGGGCGTGAGCGCCTCTAAATGACACGTGAAGATAACGCCGTATCTCTTTACTTGGACTCGTCCTCTCTTCACTAGGAACGGACCGAAGTAATCTATGCCGACTCTTGTAAAAGGAGGGTCGTCTGGCAGGACCCTGCATGTTGGTAGATCTGCCATGAGCTGCTTGCCAGCTGCTCCATGTAGCCTTTTACAGATGACACACTTGGACAGGAACCTTCTGATAGCTCCACTGGCTCCAGGGATCCAGAATCGTTGCCGTAGCTGAGCCAACATGTGGTTCCTTCCGGCGTGAGCTGTAATGTCATGAATGTGTCTCAACACAAGCCTTGTGACGTGTGAATCCTTAGGCAAGATGACTTGCTGCTTGGAGTCATCAGGCATAGCCGCGCAACTCAACCTTCCGCCAACTCTCATAACTCCGTCTTGGAGCACTGGATTTAACTTAAAGAGCGAGCTACCTTTCTTCACTCTTTGATGCTCCTTTAGCATAGCCAAGTCTTCTTTGAAGCTTTGTTTCTGACAGCATTTCACAATTTCTGTTTCTGCTTCAGTCAAGTCATCACAAGTCAGATAATTTCCTTTAACGGCTTTCTTGAACTCTGTCATCCGGCTTTCTCCGTCTACTGCTCGTAGCTCCTTTCTCTTTTCCTTTAGCTCTTTCAGCAAATCCTTAAGTTTCAGAAACCAGCCTACAGCGCGTTTCAACGCCGTCCAGGAAGAGTAGTGGTTCATCCACTGATCCATGAAATCCTCAAGTTCTTGTGCCTGAATGACATGCACTTGAGTCACTCTTTTGACCTCTGGGTCGTCGATATCCAGTATGCCCGGATCTGGATTTTTAGGCCACTGGTCTTGTGAGCTGAGCAAGAAACTTGGTCCTGAAAGCCAGCTCTCATTTTTCAAAAATGCTTCCACAGTCTGTCCTCTTGAGACAACGTCAGCGGGATTCAGAGTGGTGTTGATGTATCTCCACTGAGATGTCTGAGAGTGATCCAGGATTGCTGAAACCCTGTTAGCAACGAACGTCTTGAATCTGGTGCTCTCACTGTTCAAGTACTTTAGCACAGCCATGCTATCGGTCCAAAAGATGGATTCGTGAAGCTCCAGCTCAAGCTCTTTCCTCAGAAGCTTGTCCATTTTTATTGCGACTGTGGCCGCTGTCAGTTCCATTCTGGGAATAGTTGGTGACTTTAAGGGAGCGACCCTTGTCTTTGCTAGGATCAAGGTGGATTGAGCTTCACCCGTTGAAAAGTGCAGCAGTAAGTAGCTTGTGGTGCCGTAGGCATCTTCACTAGCGTCAGCAAAGTGATGAAGCTGCGCAAAGACTGGCGCACCAAGGTGCTTCGACTTGACACATCTGTCAACTCCAAATTTCTCAATCTGTGGCAAACTTGAGATCCACTTATTCCAACCTTTGACCACAGTGTCTGGCAGGTCTTCGTCCCAACAATACTTCTGCCGACATAAATCCTGCAGGATTCTTTTGGCGGGCAATATTACTGGAGCGAGAAAGCCCAGCGGATCAAAAATTGAGCTGACCAAGGAAAGCAGGCCTCTCCTAGTGTGTGGTCGATCTTTAAGGTTGATCTTGAACCTGAACTGATCTGATTCGGCACACCACTGGATACCCAATGTTCTCTCCATGGGCAAGTTGTCCTCATCTAAGTCCAGATCTTGAAACCCTTGAGCCTTTTCCTCTTCTGGGATTGAGTTAAGCAACTTCCTGCTGTTGCTTGACCACTTTGTCAGCCGGAATCCTCCTTTTGCCAACATGCTTCTCAACTCAGCACACAGTGTGATGGCTGTATCTTCATCAGAAGCCGACTTAAGACAGTCGTCCACGTAAAAAATTTTCCTGACTGTTTTAGCCGTCTCTTGTCCAAACTCCTCTGCGAAATCTGTTGCGCATTTCTGGAGCGCAAAGGTGGCGACACTTGGCGATGATGTTGCGCCGAAGATATGCACCAGCATCTTATGTTCGACGAGATCCTGCTCATAGTTGCCGCCAGGCCACCATAGAAATCTCAAGAGATCCGTGTCTTCATTACTCACTTTGACTTGGTGGAACATGGCCTCCACGTCTGCCATGACCGCCACAGCCTCCTGGCGGAACCTCATGAGGACCCCCACCAGCGAGCTTGTAAGGTCCGGACCCTGTAGGAGCTGCTGGTTCAATGATATTCCTTGGAAGCTTGCGCTGCAGTCTTACTCCGTGGTGAGGCAAATACCACGTTCGCCCCTCAGTAGGTTCACACTCATCACCTACAAGCTTCACGGCGTAACCTTTCTTGAGCACGTCGTCCATGAACGCTACATATTCTCCATAGAACTTGCCGTCCTTTGAGAACCTCTTCCGTAAGTTCAGTGCACGTTGCTCCGCAACTGCTCTGTTGTTCGGCATACACAAACATTTTTTCTTCACTGGAAGACAAACATTGTAATGACCGTCTATAAGTACAGCAGACTGTGACACCATGCTGATAAACTGATGGTCCTCCTTAGACATCTCGATGTCTTCGTCTTGTCCAGCATCTGGAAAGTCCTGCTTGAATTGTAGCTGCCAAAGTTCTTCAAGCTTGGCTACTGAGATTCTGTTTGCAGTAATTCCTGTCAGTGTGTTTGCCTCCAATGTGTCATTTCCACCTCTGAGTGGTCCGTTCACTGTCCAGCCTAATATTGTCCTCACGGCGTATGGTCCATTGTCCACGCTGTTGACCACTTGTAGCGGTTCCATCGCCTTGGGAACATTTGCTCCAATGAGCAATCCAACTTCTGCTTGGATAGTGGGGATTTTCACCTCTTTTAGGTGGGGCCAACTGTCAATATCCTCTTGGCGGGGAATATTGTCCTTAGCTACAGGAATGTCCTTCTGTGAATACACCTCCGAAAGTTCAACAAACTGGTTGCTGTCCAAACTGCTGATCTCCAGACCAGCCACAATGCGTGTGTTCACGACTGATTCATGTCCCATAGTTCGCAATGAGATGCTTACATTGCGTCCATTCATGTTCAGTTGATTTATCAGTGACTCTGTAGCGAAAGTAGCCGAGCTACCGGGATCCAAAAACGCGTAGGTTGTCACTGTCTTGGTTCCTTTTTGTGCCTTGACACACACTGGAACGATGGAAAGAACGTTATCGTCTTTACCGGCCCCTGTGACTCCAAAGGTTTCAGCCGTTCGTACAAGGGCACTTGAAACAGATTGCTGATCACAACAGTCCTTTCCTGTGTCTTCTCTTGTGTCTTTGTTAGTAATGTGCAATGATGTGGGATGCGGTCTGGAGCATTCTTCACATTGAAGCTTCTGTTTGCAGCTGCTACTCATATGACCGTGCTTTAAACACAGACAGCGAAACACAGACCTTTGCTCCTCAAGAAACCAATCTTGTCTTTATGTTGCTTGCTCTTGAATTTCTTGCAAACTGTGAGACTGTGTTGCTCTCCATTACAATAAACACAAGGTTTGCTGAAACCATCGACTGAGACAGGTTGTGTTTTTGCTGCTGTCTGTTTTTCATTTTCCGTCTTTGGGGGCACAACTGTTGTGAACACTTTCCTTGATTTGAGTGTCTCTGCGTATTGTGGTTTCGGTTTCTGTTTTACAGGCTCTTTCGTGTTTATTGTGTTTTCTTTTATGTTTCCATAGAGTGGATGCAGAAGATACTTAACTTGCTTATTCACGAAGTCAACAAAGTCCTCGAACTTGACTCTTTTTTTTGTTCTTTCTTGCAGGTCGCAAGCGGACTTCCTCCAGGATTCCTTGAGCTTGTATGGAAGTTTATTTGCCAGTGCCTTTATATTAGCTGTGTTATCCAAATCTTCCATGTAGCTAATATCTGTCATTGTATTAGAGCAACCTGTTAGGAATAGTGCGAAGGATTGAAGGGATGCACCATCTTCCGGCTTGATTGTGGGCCAGTCCAAAGCTTCCTTTATGTACGCTTCCGCTATCTTGAAGTCGTCACCAAAGAACTCTTTCAACATTTGCTTTGCTTTAGCATATCCTGCTGAAGATTCCATGTGGATGCAGCTCTTAACCAACTCATGTGGTTGTCCACTTGTGTACTGTAGCAAAATTGAATTGTCACTTGTGCGACCTTCAATCCCATGTTCAATGGCTCTAATAAAGGAATTGTATTCCAGTGGGTCTCCTTTAAATGTTGGGATGGTGAGATCAGGAAGTAGTGAAGCTTTGTGACTCCTCACAAGATACTCTGTGACGTTGGCTTGCTGAGAGATGGCTTGGCAAAGCCCATCGAGCACTGGTCCCTGTGGCTCTTTAATTTCAGTCTTTGGCGCAGAAGTAGCCAATTGGTCAGTTGCTGCTGGAGTATTTTGTTTAACCCTGGGCGCTGGTAAGGTGGGTCTGTCTGTTTGACCGTTATCATCCGCTTTACCTTTGCTACCATCTTCTTGTGTGTTCTCATATTTTTGTAAGACCTCCATTTTAGCGTCAGACTCAGCCAGTGCAGTTTGCATTGCATGCATTTCTTTTCTAGCTTTTAGTGAAGCTTCCATCCTTTTTTGGTGGGCTTCAAACTCTGCTTCTTCCTGTTCTATGGCCAGTTTCTCCCGTAAAGCTGCAGCTTTTGCTCTTAATAATGCTTGTTCCATTTCCGCCTTTAATCTGACTGAAGACGCTGATGAACGTGATCTTCCACTCCGTGATGTAGCTTTACTTCGACCGCTAGTGGTCACTTTTGTTGATGTAGACCTACTGTCTGCAGGTGTAACCTGTCTGTCACACTCTTCAGCCTGCTCAACACGCTTCAAAACCTCTTTCATCCAATCCTCACATTTCCAGAAAAAGTCATCCATTGATTTATTCTTTGGATCAAACCAGTTCCTTTGATCTCCTGCAAATTCCTCCTCATTCATTAATTTCCGGCCAGAATTAAGCTCCAAAAATTCCTGATGCAAGCCACTGAAGTCAACACGGAGCTTATTTTTTACAGTGTCAACATTTGCATCGTCTTCCATTAATTGTTCAATGTGATTTTTCAATCTAGTTATCTGGGAGTGCTTGTACCTGCGTGCCTGGATCTGTCTGGATGTGTGTTCTTCTATGGCCTTCTTTACTGTCCGCTTTCCACTGTCTTGTTCATCCATAACAAGGTATTATTTCCACTTTTAATCAATAAAGAAGTCGAAGCACCGTAGAGTCTCACTTCGTTATTCAGCCGAACAACGATCCTGTTTTTTTTACTCACATGCGTCGGCGAGTAGACTCGCATCAATTAACGATCCGACGCCAGGTTGGTGAGCTCCCTCTCGCAGCTTGTGATTTTTCCTTTTCCAAAAGTCTCCGCGTTTGTCAGGCAGTTCCACGTTCCATAAATCCACGAAGAGCGAGTTTTTTGACTAATGTAGGTTCCTAATCAGTGAAGCCATGAGCTTGACGCTCTCCTCCCTCGTTATCCACTTGAACGACAAAAAATAACTCCACACGATTCCTTCGTTTCTTTTCATTGTTTACTCCGAAAAATAAGGCAAAATACAATAGTCCAGCATTATGAAAATAAAAAAGAAAGGCAAGAGTGTGCGATTTTTAAACCAAAAAACATCCACACATTTTTAAGTAAAATGAATTAAGTACTAACCTATTAATATGAACTGTTCACCTGTGAGTAATGTAAATAACCTCTTTTTTTATCATAATTAACCACAATCTTTTTTCACATATCAACTTAAATTATTATTCAAATACTTATCAACAAAAAATAGCATTTAGGCTCCTATACCTATCTTAGAATTATGTTTGTTGATTTTAGCTTAGCATTCAACAAGAAAACTGACTGGGAAATGAGCACTCTATTCTTGAGTACTACACTCTGCAGCTGGATATTGGTCTACAAACAAACAGACCCTAGGCAATTCACATTGACCCCCACTCTAGTGCTGAAAGCCGGGGCCCCTCAGGGTTCAGTGTTTAGCTCCTTCTTTTGCAGCCTGTCCACTTGCAACTGCAATCATCGACATGGAGAACACTGGTATTCAAGTATGCTGTTGACACCATCATCATCATCACGGGCTGGATTTAAAAAATGATGAGACTACATATTGGGACACGATCAACAATCTTGCAGAGTGGTGCACAGACAACAACTTACTGTTCAACGTCCAAACCAAAATCTGAGAAGTAATCTGCGAGAAAAAAGAGAGAAAAACAAACCCGATTGCATCAGTGGAGCTGCTGAAAACATCCATTGCTCTTTTTCCTATTTCCAGCAGGTTCCTCCCAATTTCACCATTTCATTTCCTTTTTATTTTCAAACTGATTTTAGTATTTTCTCAGAAACTACAACAATCTGCTCACATTGCTTCAAATTTACTCTTCCTCACATACAACTGCACTTCTGATCTCTGAGTATGGCCCCACCTTTTTCTCTTGTATGTGTCTGTTCTGTTGACTTTCTTAATCAGCAGAATGTTTTAAGGAGTCATCCACCCAAGACAAAAAAAACACCCTGATTCACCCTTCAAACTGCAGGGGAGCTGCGTGTGTGGGAGGCTGTTGTCACTGACGTAGGAGCAAACCCAATATCACACCATTAGGAATTACATCAGCAGCAACCTGCGCGCTTATGATTTTTCTCACACTGTTGCTCTGTGCAGGCCCTCATACAGCCTGAAATGACTCAGTCAGCTCTGTCCCTTTAAGAAACCCCGCCCCTACAAGCCCACTTTCTGCTGATTGGCCGACTGGAAAAGCTGGCGTTCTCAGCAGCCTGCAGACTGAGCAGAGGGATTACTCCAATATTCTGTTACATACAGATCTGAAACTTCACCCAAGTTTAGTCTGGACATCCAACATTGTAAAATAATATATATATATCTTAAAATGTGAAACAGAATAATACCCCCTCTTTTACAAAACAGCAACATAAGTTAACAGCTCTGTTAAACAGGAGACTTAGCACAACAATCATTTACAGGAGGGACATAATACTCAAGAACCTCTCTCTCTCTCTCTCTCTCTCTCTCTCTCTCTCTCTCTCACCAGTGTTTCTTAAGGACACTTGAGTTCCTATGCCAACTTCTTGTTCAATGAGAAACCGTGGTAAACTTTACAAACTTTGCACAGGACAGGAGGGCTCTGCATCGGGTAATTAAAACTGCACAGAACACCATTAGTAACTCTCTACCAAGCATCAGTGATTTCTGTGAGGCGAGGTTACTGGAAAGAGCCCAAAGGATGCTAAAAGACAAGACCCACCCCGACCTGTTCACTCCTCTGCCTCCTGGGAAATCACATGGAAGTATCTGCTGCCATACCACCAGACTGCAGAGCAGCTTCCGTCTCAAGACCGTGAGCTGCATAAATTCGTTTTCAATATTTCACAGTATAAAAAAATGTTTTAGTTTTGTTTGTAGCATAAAGGGACTAAAGCTTGCATGTCTGTGTGCCTCTGTCTAATGTTGTTGTCTTCCGTGTATAAGTGAGGCTGTAGGTTTATCGACATTAGTAAGCCATTTATCTCTACATAGAGATGTAGACTCTGTTGGCAGGGACGTGGATTTAGGGACGGCAAGTGTCCTGGTTTCCGTTTGTGGTACGCTTGTAATCTGAGTAATATTGATCAGTCACGTATCTGTGCTGTGTGCAGGAAAAACAGTCTGTGTGGAGAGCAAAAGCAGGCGGAACGTAATCCGTCGTAATGCCATCCCAGCTCCCATCAGCATCATCTGACAACGATTTAGCTTCTTATTAATCTCTATAAACAGACATCTGCATGCTAACAGCTAACAATCTGTTCTAGATCTAAAATTCAACTTGAGATAAATTCTCTTGACACAGTGTAACAAAAGCAATTTAGCGTTTAGATTTCCCAACTTCCTCGAACGCATCAGAAATGGTTGATGCGACCTCAAACAAACAAGCACTTTCAAGGTTGTTTTCTTCTCCTCTTGAGGACAGACCTGACAAAGCTTCATTTTTACTTTTAACAAAGTTGCATCATAAAGTTTAAATTTCGGCAAAGGAAAGTTAATACTTGTTAATAAAAAGTAAATCAGAAGAAAAACAGTTTATTTTTAAGCAAACAATGCAGCATATGGAAACGGAAGTCTTGACTGGAAGTCGTAAGTGCTGGCTAAAACAGAAAATGCTGACATGTTCACCGTTGTCCCCAGAGCCTATATTGGTGTCAGATCCAAGATTGGGAATCCATAAGCTCTAATTTATTGATTTCAACATGGTGACCCATGGGGAAACAAAACTTTCTTGGGAACTCTTTAAAAGGTCTCTTTGATGTGTGATATTACGAGGATAGTAAGCTGGGGGCATGTGTTCTCCTGTGTAAAGCTGCACCTTTTAAAGGTCTTGCTCATTTCTCAAATATGATTACATTCAAATTTTAGAATTTAAGGTAATTAGAGGTAAGTCGACGACCAATAAACTAAAACTTCCAGCATTCTCTTTAATAGTTAATCACAGTGATAGTAAAGAGTAGTAGAGTTATGACCCATTCTTGAACTTCAGCGGCACATTTGAGTATGCATAAAAGTGATCAACAGCTTAATTTACAGAAGTATTGAGTTGTGAAGCTCGTGGTCTCAGTTAGTTCGATAAATCAGGATCTGTGAGTGTTTTAGTGCAAAATACCTGAGGCCCAGTGGAGTTTAAAAGTCCGGAGTCAGGTCCTGGGAGAGCATCTTTAGCTGTCATAGCGATGATTTGAGTGAAATGTAGTGTGGAGGGGTCCACGGGGATCGATAGAACACCCTCTAGCAAACTCTGCAGGCCTGAACACACACCGGCTAACTGTGTCTGGTGAAAGTGAGCAGAAAAATGAAATAATCGATAGAAGGAGGAGGAGGATTTGAAAGCAGCAGCCGCCTGCGGAGATTGAATAGCCCCCATACGCGTTAACATCACATTCTTACATGCTCTGTGTTCTGTAATGTTGACGGAAATTGTGTTATTATTGAGTTTTTCCCTTGTCTGGCTCTGGTTCATGAACAGTTCAGTGACCCATAAGGATGACACTAATGCTGATCAAACAAATATTCAGAATGTCTCAAACTCATTTTCATCTTTAAGAATGCTTGTCCTCATTCTCTTCTACCGTCAGTACCACAATTTGTAACTGGAAAGTCAGCATCTTAATTTTGACCAGATGATGGTGCTATACGGAGGTCAGGGGGTCACCAAAGAAGTAGGTAAATTACCTTGAATGTTATTGGTGAGCCAAATAAATATGGCTCAATTAGGGTGCTTTCACACCTGACAGCTTTGGTCCGGGCTTTCAGACTTTACTCGGAAAGTCTGGTTCATCTGGACAGGTGAGAACACGCATTCACAGTCTGCCAGAAAATACGGCACTCAATCAGTTTCCAAACGAATCACGGTCTGGTTTGATTCAAGTAAGGCCGTTTTCAAACCTGCCTTGTTTAGTTCAGTTGAATCGAACCCTGAAGCATTTGTCCCCTTGTTGCAGTTCGTTTGAGCAGTAGGGAACAACGCAATCGCACTGGGCTGTGGACCAAAACAACCATTTCATTCATTTTATTTTTGACATTGTGATATATGTTTAATCCGTTACATTTAATGCAAAGCGGGACTCATGTATTTTTGTTTACAATACAAATATGATCACGAAGATTGTGAGCTGTTGTTATTGGAAAAAAAAAATATTTTCTTCTAAAGTAATTCAATGTCATGAGACATGGCACCCCCACGTATTGGAAAAAATCCTGGCGCCGTGCCTGGGCCTAACATATCGAGCTTCCCTGAGTCATCTTTGGTTTAACAGTTTGAATGTTAGAATGTCGTTGTATGTGCTCATATGTGCTTCTTCTCCTCTTTAGCCGACTGAATGCAGTCTTTTTTGGATAACATAAAGCAACACATTGTTCTCTTGCGGTTGCCGTGAAGTGCGTTCAAATGTGCTCGCATATTTTGGCTCGATATATGGCCCAAACGATGGCCGATTTTGGACAACTATCCCGTAAAAAAATACCCCAAAAAAACTCCTTTATCTGCCCGCCAACCACACGAGTTTTCTTACCAATGAGCCAATGAACGGAGTGACATCCCCCACATGGCTTCTGTTGATAATTTTGGTTCACTTGAAATTTTGCCTTGTGCAACCAAAGGAACAGACGTGAAAATGAACCAAACTAGCAACTCATCCACTGATTCGGACCAAAACAAACAGACTATAGGTTTGAAACGCCCTAAGAACATAAATGGACTTAAAGCAGGACCTAATACAGGAAGGAAACCAAAACACTGTGCATTGTGTGCTGTTAACGGGTGCTGACACTTGCAGAGATAGCTACACAGCCAGGCAGCAAGATGAGTTGAGGACAGAAGTGGGAGAGCAACGAGGAAATAGAAATATCGGCTGACCAACATATTTTACAAATGCTTGTGGAAATGCAGAAGAACACGGAGGTGTTCAAAGCATTCAGTGAAAAACTAAAGGAGAGTGGATTTGATCGATCTTTGGTTGAAAGTGAAAAAAACTCAACAACAAAACAATCAGTCCACAATCATGTTGAGTGTGACTGAAGAGTGTGCTCTCTCTTTGTTTACCTCAGAGAGTTTTCCCACGTGGAAACTCTGGCCAATCAGAGAGCAGTTTTCTTGCACATTAAAGGTGGTAAAAGCTGCCGAGTGAACACAAACCAAACAATTAGGTCTTTGATTTGGATCAAACAAGCAGACTTAAGGTGTAAAAGCACCCTTAGATTACTACAGTTCATCCTAATGGGAACATGAATCTCTAACAGATGAAACTGTAACTCATCCCATCATTAACAGTACAAATATAAACAAAAACCTGCCAACCTGCAGTTGGACAATTTTGTGAAACCAACCCTCCCATTGCATTTTATTCTCTGACGACCCTGAATATCAGGTGAGAATTTCAGGTAATTGAATAGCCCCATCAAAAAGTCAACCTCAATATAATCTCTACTTACAGATTCTACATTTTCCTGTAGAATCTGTAAATAGAGATCACAATGATGTACAACCGGATTTCAGAACGGGAAGTGTTCCGTTTGTAGTATGAAGGTAGTCAGAGTAGTACTGACCAATCACGTAACAGCCGGCTCGAAAAACAGACTCTGCGTGCAGGTCCGATTTAGATCAAAAATTTCAACTTTGCCAATCAAATTTGCCAATCAGCATTTAGATTTCCCTGATTTCCTCGAATGCATCAGAAATTATCTCTCCGACCTCCGTTCGACAAACGAGCATTCTGAAAGTAGTTTTCTTCTCCTCTTGAGGAC
The DNA here is from genome assembly GCF_022749685.1 of Semicossyphus pulcher. NCBI lineage: Eukaryota > Metazoa > Chordata > Actinopteri > Labriformes > Labridae > Semicossyphus > Semicossyphus pulcher. The sequence continues at coordinate 28,385,337 of NW_027211726.1, forward strand.
AGACCTGACAAAGCTTCATGTTGACTTGTTACTAATCTGCATCATAATGTTGTTATTTCGGCAAACTTCAGAGCCGTTAATTAAAGTCAATCACAAGAAAATCGGTTTCTTTTTCAGGTTCATGCCGCTGAAGTAAGCAAGAGTGCAGCCTCTGTGTAACTTACTATTTACAGTGACACTGAGACTCAGCACAAACAGATGAACTGGCGCTCCTCCAGGGGATAGATGAACCAAGAGATGACAGCGTATTTTTGACGACATATCTAGAGGGGAAAATGTCAGATCACTTTTGAACACACGGTGGCTTCTCAAGTTGCTAACTGGATTGCATGTTTATAGTGTGAAAATGTTTCATTCTCAGGGGATCATGTTAGTCAACAAAATATATGAATGCAAATTGTCCAATAACTCTTATATTTCAATCTGGCTTCAAGTGTTGGGAGAGAGCCCAGACACAGACTGACACTGAGCCAGAAACACGTTCCTCTTGTTATCATCCTAAAACTGCACCAAAGTCGAGGCACTAACATTTCAGCAACGTCGTTATAAATGATCCTCTGGGAACCTTGAATACAGAACAAATTTCCGGCAATTAATCATCAGGATACTTTACTATGAACCACAGATTTTAACCTCATGGTTGCACAAGATGAAAGAAAAGAGGGATACATCTCCAGGGACGATGAATGTCTTAACAAAATACCAATGTGATCTCATTATTTGAGATATTTCAGTCTGAACCAAAGTAATGGACCGACCACTGCAGAATTTGCAGTACCTTTAATAACTGTACAACAGTAGAATCGCTGACATAAATTAGCCAGCTTAGAAGTTTATGTCAAGACTAACAATAAATGAAAACACACAAAACTCCCAGTATTCTTTCTTCTCTCTTTAAATCACTTTTTTTCACTTCAAACTTTTGGAAAATGCGCCAGGCCCAACTTTAAAGTGTGTGCTCACCCTAGATCACATATTTATTCGCCTTAATTCATCCATCATCCACCGTTTTCTCTCTGGTGATTTTCTGCTTTCTGCTTTAGGCTCATTACCCGCCTCCTCTTCTTTCTCTTTGTTTTCTTTGCTCTTCTAAGCAGCCATTCTACTCCGCAATTGTCCTCCATGTAATTTACCCCAACCATCATTCTCATCCTCAATACTAACCATAATACTTATCTCAGAATGAATTCCCTGATGAGTGGTTTCTTTATTCTGCCTTTGCATCCAAGTGTTTGTCTTTGTGGTCACTATGGTGGTCATTTTATCTCAGGCGCAAACAAGCTGCACAGGGCGACTGAAATGGGAGATATTCTTCAGGCCCTGCTGGCCTGATGTGGACCCATTACCACACAGCCTGCTGCCTCTAACACAACGCTGTGCAAACACACCTCTGTCCTTAAGCTGCAATACAGATGGCTGTGTGATCTCTGATGTGCTACACAGTCACATAAAAGCAATAACAGCTTTTCCAGTGTTACAGCTGCACTCTGATTAGAAGCTACGTTAAACCAAAAACGAAAAAGAGCACATTGTTTACACATAATTATAATTGATTGTAATAATTTCACTGTGCTTTACTCTAACCTTAATACTTATATTTCTTTTTATTATCTTTAGATTCCATTTCCCAGCATTTAGCTACACTGTGTTTTATTAAACATTAAACTCCCAGCTCATCAAATGTGGCAGCTTGGTCAGTGGCCCTACGCTTCATAATATGATTTTCAAGGTACACCTCTGGTAGGCCTATTAGTTAAGCCAGTGCATAAATATGTTCTGGATAGACTTTCAATAAAGTAATAAAGCTAGCAATAATAGATATTTGTCATTCTGTTATTTTTTTTAAATAAACTTTTGAAATTTAATGACTTTTGGAAGTGATACAAACATAGTAAACATTGCAAAACAGTTGCAGTTTAGTTCTGTTCAGGGACCAAAACTATCCGGTTAGATTTTGGAATAATAACTTGCTATGTGTTTAAGTAAGTGTACGATAGCTATGTAACCTACATGTGTTACAGCACCAAGTATAGGTGTCTCTACATCAATTTTTGAAGAGCCAGGCCACTGACCATCTGCCATTATTTTCTACTTATCATAAGCACTCATATATATACTTTTTTTCTAGAAATGGGAGCACCTGTAACGTAAGTCAGACAATTCCCACTTGACAAGTGTGGGGGGTAATACGTAAGTATAGTATAGTATAAGTAATCCATTAGAGTACTCAGATTACTTTTGTTTCTCAGAAGTCCCCGACGCAATGTTTCTCTCCTACTTCTTGGCAGGTAGCTGTGCACCAGCTGAAGGTAAACCTTCAGTTGTGTCAGTGCTAAAGAGTAGCTAGCTAAATCAACCAGCGAGATGACGGTGAAAAGTAAGCTGTGTCTGGAGGATAAGTGCTCATCAGCTTTGAAGAGCTCGACTTTAAATGTGAAGAAGCATCTGCTCCACAACACTGATGGGACTAAGGGCCTGTGTTGTATTTTTGTCATGTAAACAGCTGTGCCTAATACTGTATGCCTCTGCCCAGTTAACTGTCATATTATTAGCATAATAAAGAGCTGTAGAGGTTATATTGCGTCTGTCATTCCTGTCATCAGGCTGCAGAGTTACAGATTATGGGCCGTAAATGAGGCTATGCAATGACGGTAGAGTGGATACATTCAAAGGTAGACGTACAGTAGGCTTACATGCCGTCCTGACAAGATAAAAGAAATGTGACGAGTCACAAAGGGGTTTTAATTTTTGGTAACGCGTTAATATTCTCTGTAGGTAACGGAGTAATGTAACAAGTCACTTTTAATGGCAGTAATCTTGTAACGTAAGTAACGTTACCCAACATTGCATTCATGGAAACAGTGTCTCTGACAGGGAGTATTGCATAATTGGTTATGTTCAGTATTATTGTTGCCAGGCTGCCGGGTGTCATCAAGTGTTAAACCAGTTTAATCTTTGAGAGTTCCTGCTGGACTGAGTTTCAGGTTTTACTCACCAGTGTAAACGAGTTGACTGGGGTGCTGGTTTAGCTCAATGGGTAGAGCAGGCGGCTAAAATCCTCAACGCAGCAGGCGTAGGTTTGACTCCCGTCTTCAGCTCTTGCTGCCTGTCATCCTCCGCTCTCTTCTCCCATACCTCCAGCTTTCCTATCAATAAAGGCAAAAAAAAAAAACAACATAAAAAAAGACTGCAGAAACACACCAGAAACTGAATCATTCTGTCAAAGAGTCAAAACTGACTGCAGTCAGATGTTGAGGGAGTCAAAACAAATGTCAGAGAAAATAGTTTTGACAGAAAAGATTGACATAAGAACGTGTAATGTGGAACGGCTCATTATGGAATCAAGTGTAGATCTTTGAAACATATAAATCCACATGCCTTCTTTACCTGTGTTAGTCAGAGAGCAAAGACGAACGGATCAGTGTGTTAGTTTGGAGGAGTTGTTACATCCTGACGTGTCAAGGCAAGAAAAATGTGAGGCAAGCAACAGCCAATAATCAAACTTTCCAACACAGGTATGCTTTGTGGGTTAGTCACGTCACGACCAGTCATCAGACAACAGGGACTAGAAGTAGAAGTTGGGAAATGATTTTGCAGGAAGTAAATAATATTCTGAGCATGTAATCTACACACAGTTGTAGATATGTAAAAGTAAGTAATTATAAAAGTATATTCTTTGCAAAATCAACATTAAAATGTGTGTTTTATCACATTACTCTGACCGCACACTCAGAAAGTGTTTTCAATTGCAAAAACTGGTACACTGAGATTGCACTCACTTTCTCAGTTATCTTCTGCAGATTTCTTTTGAGCTATAAACAGCATGCAGCAGCAAAGAGTGAAATGCGCAATACAGCTATCATTTCTGGACAGAGAGCACTCATAGCCGGCCTTGGATGTGGAAGATGCTTTTCGTGGATGTCTGGATTGGAGTGTGGACTGTTCCATCACAGCAGAGTACGTTCTACTTTTTTGCTTTGCCTTGATTGAAGTCTCTCGCCGAGGGCTAGCTTTGGCAACAAATCAGAGAGCACATGGCCCATTTTACACTACAGAGAATCCACATGTGTGTCTTAGTGGCCAGAGTCCTGACCACTAGTGTCAGAGCTCAATATGAAGCCTGGGTTTGTTGGATTAGAACGAGAACAGCCTTCATATAGTCGAGTTATGAGCTGTGTTGTCTCTTACTCACTGCATGGAAACACCTTGACATGAAGGGTTTGTCCTGACTTGAATCCGAACACTGTCACCGGCTATAATGAGGGTCACATGTTGCTATCAATCAGCTTGTCTCTGTCAGTCTCAGCCGTGTTGTGTCGTTGTTTGGAAATTGGTTGGCTGTCAGAGTGTGAAGGAAAGGAAACATTACAGCTCCGTAATTAATCAGTTAAAGCAGAAATGAAACACATGAACATTACAAGCCTAATAAAGCAGCAGCAGGAGGAAGAGTCCAGTGAGAAGAGTGTCTGTATTGCAGCCATGTGAATGTAAAATGTATCCATATATTAACAGTTGCATTATAATATTTTACCCTTGATACATTGTGGTCTTACATAGTGAAATAGTGTAACAATACCATAGACTGTATAAATAATGGACGCAGTCTCAGTGACGTCACCCATAGGTTTCTGAAGAAGCGTTTTGAAGCCTGAATTTTTCCGGCGGCAGCCATATTGGAAATGCCAGACCCAGCTAATCCAGAAGCCGGCAAAGAGGCGGAGCACGAACAAGCTAAGGCCTATGGCTGAGGTGTATGGCTGAGGTGTATAGGTGGGCCGCATGAATCTTTGTTGCTGAAAAAGCTCGAAGCTACCCGGCCAGCTACGACTAAGAAGCTAGGCTATATGCCTCTCAGGGTAGCTAGCGGTTATTAGCCATATACTGTATAAATAATGAATAAACTAGATTAACTTTGTGTTTCCCACAGAGGAGATTCTGTTTGTGAAGGTGACTGACTGCAGGTGTTTATTTATCAGAGTAAAGAAGTAGCAGACGAGTAGTAGCTTTGAGAAGTAGCCGTGAGATAGCGGTGGATGAACGACACATAAAGACAAACTAAAAATGACTGATCTTCTCATCACTACAGTCCGCTGTAATCTCTCCTATTTACTAGCCCACAATTAAATAAATGTACGAGCACAGTATCCCTGCTACTTAGTGCTAAAAATGTATCAATACAATAATACTCGCATTCATCTCACCGAAAAGCTGGAGCTCAGACTTCTTGCACGGACAGATAGTTCCATAAATCCCACAGAGACAGATTGTGTCCAAACTTTGAATGAAAAAAATCCCCAAAAGGCTCCAACAACATTAACAGGTGAAGTTAAGTTCAGTGACTGTGTGTCTGTGTTGACGTCTAGCAGACAGCCAGCAGGATCCACCTGTCAATCAAGTGAGCCGGCCCCAATGATTTAAGGCTTAATGTAATCAAAATGGTGTGTTATAAAACAGTTCACCCCCAGTACAGTTACAGTGAACAATGAAATTAGCTATTTATAACAAAACCTTCTTTATACCAGCCTGTAAACGTTTATTTCTGCTGTAAAATTGACATCTGCTGTAATGTTATTTCTTGTTTTCTGAAGTTGTTCTGACTGAAGAAGTGGAGATCTCGTGTTTTGTCTGCTGCTCTTTTCCATGTCATTAATCGGCTTCAGGCTTCAGTGGAATTTGAAGTCTCTTGCTTGCTGTACATCATGACTAATTCTCTCAGACTGTTTTTTATTATTTGCACTTCTTAGAATTTTGTTATGCATACACCAAATATTTAATCTCCAGCCAAGTGCAAAAACTTTTCTGAAATAGTTCCAGCGGTGGAAGCCACGGACTGTCATCCTGCTGAACTCTCATGCAGGACTCTCGTCACTCTCACTTCATTGACTCTGTTGTTCTGAAACTTGCCATATACTGTTATATCTATCAGGTGGTTATATCTTCATATACTGTCCTGTACTTACTACTTACCTCCATATTTTACTGCACTAATTTATACTATTAGTATTATTACTAATCACTGTTATATAGTACAGTGTATTATATTCTAGTATTCTACATACATACAAGGAGCTGCAGGTTTTTGCACTTCTGCATTGGCTTCATTTTCAACACCGGAGGTTGCTGCCTGAGCCATACAGAATAAACGGCACAAATGTAGTCTTTATTAGTGGAAATGACAGATAGGCCTAATGTAGATTGTTCCAGTTAACCAGAGGCATGTGTCTGGCTGTAAGAACACTCAATTCGTTTGTTTCTGTAAAAAGGCCCAGAAGTCGACTGAGATGTTCATTGATTATTTCAGCACAGCGGTAGTGTTTAATGGAGTCCCTAAGTGTTCAATATTCGTCTTATTACTTTAAGGCCCCCTTAAAGTCAGTGATTCAGATCAATCGGTATGAGCCGTCTCACTTTACTCAGTGTATCGGCACTTTTCTTTTACTGTGTCAGTGCACACAGAGCAATGCAGGAGCAACAGCATGGCAGGCTGTACACAGACTCTCAATGGTCCCTTCAGTGTTCATGTTTCAAGGTTCTTTGCTGCTGAGGTCTCTTCGCCTACAAAACAAAAGGAACAGTAGAAATCCCTGATTAGTATTTTCCAAGTGTTTCTCAGAGGTTCTTCAGAAGGTGCTACCTTATTTGTAGGTTCTTAAATTAGGAGTCTTTTAGTGTTAATTTTTCACGAGGTGTCTATGGGGAGCTGAATGATCTGCAGAGGTCTCATGCTGTCCGAAACAATAAAACCTGCTGAAAATAACTGTAAATAATACTGAATGTCTGTGTTGCCTCGAGATGCCAACATCAGCTCACTAACTGACTAATATCGATCTTTCAGAAAACGACAGTGACTTGAAACAAAAGGGAAGGTGCTTCTGGCAACTCAGATGAAATAAGTGTCACAGGTAAAACATGAGACTCATCAGCAGAAAAAGAAGTTTGCTGTGGCTCCAAACCAAAAAAGGAAAATAATAAAACCCTCTGTACTGAACGGCCAAATCCAATTCAACATTAATAGTGGAGCACAGCGAGTACAATGTTACAATTTCATTTAGCAGACGCTTCTGTCCAAAGTGACGTCCGTCTGAGAGTTAATACAACACAAGCAAAGTATGAGGTACAGAAATGTGACAGTGGTGATGCTCTTTCAATTTTAAGCCGATCACATCCCTTCAGACTCTCTTAACCTACAGCTTTTCTTGCATTGGCTGATTTCTGTCCTGACTTTATATGTAGGCCTTCTTAAGATCTAAGTAACTAGTGACTACTTGTAAACTTTAACAACTTTAACCTGATGCATTTCAGCAAAAAAACTAAATAAATAAAATAAAATAACCATCCACTGGACAGTCAACCTTGTGATGTAATAATAAGATGCAGTATGATATGAAGGCTGTATATCTGAGTGAGCTCTGAGAATTACAGCTGCACGGTAAGACTCTGGGATTTTGCATCCCAAATATTTTCTGTGTATGTAAATTGAGTCTGATGCTTCTTGGCAGGTAAAAAGCTCGCAGTGAAGCATGAATAGGAAATATTTAAAAAAAAAAAGAAAAAAAAGATTTGCTATGTGAATAGGTTATTACTTGCAAATAAAGCCTTTCCATTGATTAGAGCCAGAAACTGAGTGAGATGGTAAACAGAGTGGAATATAAAATATGATAAATCTGCATATCATTGTGAACGGGGAGCAGAGGAGCTTTCAGCTGAGGAGGTGCCTGTTGAAATATCCAGGATTTTGGGAAGGAAGGCTCAATTTGAGTTATGACTGTATATATTTATGGTCCCATACTTTGCATACTGCAGTGGAAGAAATACATGATTCAGATTGAACGGTAGAGCAGTCATTTAGGTGTAAAGATAAAGTCTGTAGAAAACAAAGGGACTGTCTGATTACTTAAAATAATAAATCCTTTTCAAGGTCCACAGGGTAGAAAACCATGTGTCAAAATATGTCATGTCTCACATATGTTATCTTCAACGCAGTATTAGCCCTGCAAGCTATGCAAGACGCCAGACAGCTTTTACATGCTGCAGACCAGACGAGAAGACGCAGCATAGTTACAACTCCCTCCCACTGTGAAAAAAACACACTCATAATAGTTATGTCACTGTTGCTAGCAGGTAGAAGATGAACAATGTCCATAGCCAATCTTCCCTGAAAGCAGACTTGCATCAGAGATGCATGGAGAGACGCGAGGAAACCAGACGAGGAGAGAGGAAACGTGACATGAGACATTCTTTCCTCTTCAGCATCACGTTCAGCGACATCCGTCTGGGATGACGGCGTCAGCTGATCACCACTGGATCAGCTGTCAGTCAGCTTTAACAGTTTGTGTCTGCACACTGATTTATTTCTAATAAAACACACAGTTGCAGTGTTTTCTCTCTGTATCCTGTTACCTGTTTAACAAACACCTGCACATGAAGAACAGGCTGCAGTCTGTGTTTATACTGTGAGCTGCTTAGAGCCATACGGACATCTCTTACCAGCACTATGTATTTATAAAATGTGTTAATTATTTGCATTAATTATTACTGATAATCTGATCTGAATACATTATTTAATAAGCCCAAATACTGTTCTGTTCATGAACTACTCATTTATATAGAAATCACGTCACACTGATCAAACCCGACCTCATTAATGATCAGTCTCACACGTGACAATAAAAAAGTGTTACCTGCTGACAGAGAGACTCTTCTGCTCCCTCTGAATTCATTCATTCATTCATCCGTATTAAAAGTTAACAGGAGAAAGAACTGATCATGACGAGGTCTTTTTTTTCTAAATTAAATTTAATAGAAATTCATCTGTTTTTGCTACTTTTGACTTTGAGATGATTAACTTATTTTTACTTAGATGGTGACTCAGAAAACAAATCAAATCTGCGACTGTTTTTGTTTTATGACAAGTTATGATCAATATTTCGTTCTAAATACGATAACAGGCTGTCAGATCCCGACTCCAAATACCGACGTTGTTTATAGCCGGTTTCAAGGCACGTTTTAAGGTCCGCTTCTTCCTCTCTCCGGTATGAAGCTCCGTTGATGTTGTAAAGTTTCAGATCAGTCTGATCAGCTGCAGCGTCCAATCAGTAACTGATATCTAATAAGGGGGTGTGTCAGCAACTAAAAGACTTCCGTGGAGGCTGCTCTCGTTTATCCTCGATCCTCCGAGCAGCAATAAGAGCTTTGAGCCGGTCCATGATATGACGAGTCAACTACTTCGGGTTCAAGTGAGGAGCGAGTAAAATATCAAGTAAGAGACCTGAGATCCAGCCCAAGGCTTCGTGCATATTAAAGGTCATTCAATGGTCAAAGGTCAAAGTTGGCCTAATAAGAGTCAGAAAACTATCTATTGATGTTTTGACCCAGTGTCAGTTATGTTTGATTAGTTATTTGCACAAACTAAATGTTATGCTCAGTTGGTCCAAAAAAGTGGGCAGTGGAATTTTAAGATAAGATAATCCTTTATTGATCCCCAGGGGGAAATCCAGGTGTTGCAGCAGCACAAAGACAAAACAGCAAGTAAGTAAATACAGTATAAAAATAAGAAAGGATGGAATAAATAAAAGTGACAGTCATGCAGGATGAGATAATACAGTATGGTATGAGGTCTAAGGTTTACAATATGGTACAATATAAGGTGCAGTATAAAAATGCACAAGTAACATAATGGTATAAATATTATATAGTATAATATATAGTGTAATATAATATAGTATACAGTATGGTATGGTAATAATGTCGTAGTAATGTATGTAGAATACTAGAATATAATACACTATATAATATACTATACTATATAAAAGTGATTAGTAATAATACTAATAGTATAAATTAGTGCAGTAAAATATGGAGGTAAGTAGTAAGTATAGTACAGTATAAGAAGATATAACCACCTGATAGATATAACAGTATATGGCAAGTTTATAAGTAAGTCAGAACAACAGAGTCAATGCAGTGAGAGTGACGAGAGTCCTGCATGAGAGTTCAGCAGGATGACAGTCCATGGCTTCCACCGCTGGAACTATTTCAGAAAGGTTTTTGCACTTGGCTGGAGATTAAATATTTGGTGTATGCATCAAAAAATTCTAAGAAGTGCAAATAATAAAAAACAGTCTGAGAGAATTAGTCATGATGTACAGCAAGCAAGAGACTTCAAATTCTACTGAAGCCTGAAGCCGATTAATGACACGGAAAAGAGCAGCAGACAAAACACGAGATCTCCACTTCTTCAAATGATCAAACATAGCTTACACATTTTCATCGTGTTTCACTGTTATTTTGGTATTGTGGCCATAAGTCTGTTTTGTCTGTTGTTGAGACGATTTAGCCTCTGGCGACAACGGTGAACGTGTCAGGTGGTGAGAGATAAACAACTTCCCGTCAAGACTTCCTTTTCCGCGTGCTGCATTGTTACAGAAAGAGAAACTGATTTACTTGTTATTTGCCGACATTTCAACATCATGATGAAGGTTTGTAAGAAGTAAAAATGAAGCTTTGTCAGGTCTGTCCTCAAGAGGAGAAGAAAACTACTTTTAAGATGCTCATTTGTTGAACGGAGGTCGGATCGGTCTGATGCATTCGAGGAAGTCTGTAAATCAGAGTGCTGAACGGATTTCGTGACACAGCGTCAAGGGAATTCATCTTAGTTAAATTAAAGTTAAAGTTAAAGTTAAATATTAGATCTAGAACAGAGTGTTAGCTGTTAGCATGCAGATGTCTGTTTATAGAGATTAATAAGAAGCTACATCATCGTCAGGTGACACTGATGGGAGCTGGGATGGCATTACGGCGGATTACGTTCCGCCTGCTTTTGCTCTCCTTGCATACACCGCAGCCTCCTGATACGTGATTGGTCAACATTACTCGGAGTGTAGTTCAAACGGAAACCAGAACACTTGCCTTCTACTACATGATTCTACTATGTACTACTATATTACAGATTCTACATAGTAGAATATTCTACTATGTAGAATCTGTAAATATAGATTAGTTTGTCTCTATCCATCTCGCTCTCTCTGCATCTCCCTCTGTCCCACTGGCCCATCCCGTTTCAGCAGATGGCTGTTTTACATGCGTTTGGTTCTGCTCAAGATTTCTTGCTGTTGAAAGGAAGTTTTATTTGTTAATTTGACCCTACTCCCCTATTAGTGAGTGATTCTCCATATTAGGAGCCAAGTGCATTCCATCTATGAAGCACTGCATGATAAGATACTTTTCTGATCCCCAATAGTTAAAACTGCTCAGGGTAAAAGGACAAGGGTAATCAAGTGATAGATACAGAAATGCGACAATAATACAATAGAATGATAATAATAATAAATAGATGCAGGATCAGTGTTTGCAGAAAAAACACAGCGTGTAGCATGTTGATATGGTGAAGTGAAATACTGCAGAGTGTATATTAGTGCACATTATAGATCAGGTGATAAATATATATATAAATATATGCACAAAAGAATGAATATATACAACAATGTACTAGAGTAGATATACATAAACAGAATTATAATAACAATAAATTATATATATTATACAATATGTTTAACTATAATATGTGTAAGTATGAACAAACTGACTGAAGAAGTCAGAAAATAGGAATAATATAATGAAGAGATAAAGTAAGTGTACCTATGAGTCTACATGTACCCCAGCAGGAAGGATTAGAGCTAAAGTTTTAAATGGGTCAGTTCGGTTCTTGTGTCTTTAAGGCAAATTAAAGTACAGCCCAAGTTGGGATTTTATGGCACCCGAATCCCAGCCTGTGCCCCTGACGACTGCTTTTTCATGCCCATCCATCTGTTCAATTTGACGGAGGTCCATAAATTAGATTAGTGAGTAAAAATCATGACCAAGACTACTATCACAAGACCCAGGTAATGAAAATGAATCCCTCCACAGTTTAGTATGAGCCACGCGGTGACGCACTGACTCCGGTCTTTAGCGGAAACAGCATGCTCATTTGGCTAAAGACAAACGGTGTGCTGCAGATGTATCTCTTCTTTTACCACACTTTTGTTTTTCCACCTTCAGGCAAAAGAAGCCAAAAACCAATTAGAGGTTTGAATTGCAATATAATAGCACAGATTTGTTGAGGGCTGAAGGTAATTCCAAGAAAGATTACAGTGTCAACACGCCGCTGCAAATGCTCAAACTTCAGAATGCTTTTACCTTGATATAAAAGCTAAGGTCAAATTTTCATTCATTTGCACCAAATGTTTTTGCACTTCATGCCTCAATGAAAGCATTTTATAGCATCGAAACACAAAGTTCTTTTCAAACAGTCCCATAATTGACTTAAAGAGGGCATCGAGCTCCAACAACACGTTGCAGTAACTTGTATGACCTGCTTTACCTCGGAGTCTCTTAGAGTGCCGGAGGGCTGATAAATATGTGCTGGCCCTTTGGCACCGCGGCTGCACAGCCAGCGTCAGTCCACCTGTGCAAATGGAGAGAACATGATCAAAGACATGACTCACCTTTTTCTACTTTCAAGCTGAACGACTGGAAGTTAGCAAACAGCAGTGTGTAGTGCGAGAGAGGTTCATATAGTGACAAGCCAACAGATAATAACTTAAATGCTGTTCTTAACCCTTAAGGATTTATATTCATTCCTAAAGTAATTTTTTTGGTAACATTTGGAAAGAAAAACTGACTGAAAAAAAATGGACTAGCACCACCATCATGCCCTGATGGGGCGGCTGCTCAGTGGTCGTCTTTCAATTGGAAGGTCAGAGGTTCGATCCCCAGCTCCCTCAGTCGACCAATGACATATTGACATATATATATAGATGGACAACGCATCTCCATCTGCTCCCACTGTACGTAATTGATGCCAAAATAGCCCCTGCGATAGATGCTTCCATCTTGCGATGGTGACGTCATACGGAGCCAGAGACTGCGCAGTAGAGATCGGTGAGTGAAGCGGCCGTAGCCACTTCCGCTAACCCAAACACACACTTAACTTACCGAAAAAACAGCAAGGATCCCCACGCCGGCGTGTTTAACAGCAGAATAGCTTCTCTGTGTTGCTCTGAGGTTAACGTTCACAGGTATGGAAACTTCAATGACTGTAGTGATTGTTTTAGTTACGTTTCCACTCGCGGATCGTCCTCCGCGCTGCTCACCCGGAACTGATTGGCTGCAGGAGCCGTATTTGTCAACAGAGCTGTCAATCATCATTTTGACAGCATCAAATAACTAATTAAAAATAAACTTTGGCTTCACTTTTAGGGAGCTGTCATGTCGTCCATCTTTTTATACAGTCTATGCAGTCGACATGTTGAAGTGTCCTTGGGCAAGACACTGAACCCCAAATTGCTATTGCTATACAAGTACAGTTGCCCAGGGGTTTTATCAGTACACCTGCATATTTGTGGCATAGCTGGACTGTGCATCACATGCTGCCCATATTTTGATAATGTATTTGGCCGGTTTGCTCTGTATTTACTGCCTGAAGGGAAAGAGCCCATAAAAAGTCACGTGGGATGCCTGGTTTGTAAAGTAAGGGTAATCGCTGAACCCATTTGACCCGGACATCTCGTAATGCTGCGAGTTTGTCACGTTCTCATCGGCCCTGCCTTGTTTCTCTGTCATCAGAGCGTATGACAAGTGAGAAAACATGGAAAGTCTTTAGAGACGTGGTAGCATTTCAAAGGCTTGCTGTTGCTTTGCCTTTTGACTTTTACACTCCGGCCAAAATGAGCCACCCAATGTTTGTTACATCCAAGTCTTTCCATCTGAGAGAATATGAAGAGAAAGCAAACAGAGAACCAAGTCTACTGTGCAAGCTTTTGTATGTTTCCTCCTCCCCTGAGCTATCAATGTCCTCGCAGGAACCATATAACCCCAATCCCATGTTGGGGGAAATATCAAAGTTCTTGCGGGAACTATATTTCCCCACCCCCATGTCATGTGAACTATCAATGATTCTTTCATTGAAGCACTACTACATTGAAGAGAAAAAAATTATTTCAACAATTTTCATTAGAGACGTTAAACATTGAATGGGGTCAGATTGACCCCAAAAACAATAGGAAGGTTAACTTGATGGAGAGATTCAGCATATTTCTCTTTGTTATGGCTTTATGGGCTCCATCCTAACAGTTCTGGTTCATTCTCGTTCCTCTCAGCAGCCGGGTGCAGCTGTTTTCATTGAAAATCTAAGATAATCTTCCTGCGGCCTGCACTGCAGAGCACCACACAGCAGACTGGGAAAGTCAACAACTAGCTGGTGAACATTGTGACTACTCTCAGGAGTTGATGGAACACAGCTTAAATATTGACTTACTTTTCTACATGGCTCATTTCAACTTAAAAGGTGATGAAATGTCAATGGTGTATTTGTGATTTGTTTCGGCTGCCAAGGCAGCCAAGAAAATCACCTTGTAATGATTGCAGATTGAAGGAATAAAAAGTTAGTCACAAAATTGTAGCTCTGCTCCAGTTTAATGATTTTTTTTATTTTAAAAGTTGTTAGAATTTATAGTTTAGTGTAATCTTCTGACTCTTTATGTTGGTTTTTCCTGATTGTTGCCAGTTTTTATTTATTTTTGTGTCATTATTGTTTTGCCAATTTAGATCCCAGTTTTCGATAAGAGTTTTTGCATATCCATTTATAATCTGTAGACACCAAACCAAAATCCTCAAAAGAACCATCAATGAATCGTTTATTTCTTCTACTTACCTGAATCACAGGAATGACCTCACACTGAGGCCACAGTTTCTCTTGTTTAGCTGACATTGTAGACTATTTATGAGTATGCTTGCTGATAACATTGGACAACTGCTGGTTTCAGGTCCCCTCCATGCAGAGATCAGTCGTCTGGCTGTACGTTTGTGAGTATCTGTAAAGAACACAGAATGACTGGACCTCAGAATGCAGACACAGATCGGAGACCAGCTTGAATTAATAATGTGGAATTTATTGAAAAAGGCAAACCAGAGAGTGAGTTTTAGTTCTTTCAGAATTGTCTCTTAAAAGGTAAGAAGGGAGCTGACGAGGAACCTAGGAGTGGACAGGTTTCCAAGATGAGCAGCAGGTGAGTAAGTGAGGGAGACGAAGTGTTTGTGTGGCACGGGTAGCTCAGGAGTTGTTGCAGTGGGATCCAGGAAGATTGAATGTTCTTGAGAGCTGAGCGGAGCAGAGCAGGAGTGGAGACGACGGAGTGCAAAAGGCAGGTGGAGCTGGTGACTGATCCCAGGACGTCTAAACGTGGAGACAAAAAGGTAAGAACAAGAGCCAAAAAGCATGAAAAAACTAGCAGAAAACAGAAGCCTGACAGTACACCACAGTAGGGTAATGAACGATCTAGCAAGGAGTGGATAACTGAGCCGGTCTTTTGTCCTGCAGCAGTGTAGGTGGCTTGATTGCATGATCAGGAACAGGTGCATGATGACAGCAGGTGTGCAGACTGATCGGCGTAGACAGACATCCTTGACTCCGCCCCAGTGAGTTGAAAACATAATTGTTTATTCGCATTGCTTGACCATGAGGTCGTCCCCTGGCAAAATTTGAATGAAAGAATGTAGTCTTCCAAAAATGGCAGTCCTGTTTTTGTTATACAGTTGGAGACTCATGTTTTGGGGGAAGTCCACAGTAAAATCTGGTGGCATTATTAGTAGTGATGTAATGTTTAACTTCCTTCTCATAAAATTCTCTTGCAAGTATTTCTTGAAGTAAAGCAATGTGTAAAGCAACAGTGAAGTCTCTTGCCATGTGCAGCCATGGTTAAGCATTCTAGTCTATTCTTTGTTGAAAGAGCTTGCCAGTAAAACCCAAACTTTTTCCATGTGTTGCATCATGCCTCCATTGCAGTTTTGCACCAGGGAGACGATGCCTGATGTAATGAGAGCTTATTAGCTATGGGTGAACAAAAGAAACTGATTGATTAAAAAAAATCAATCCAAACGCATGCTTTCTTTGTAAGCCAAGAAGGCAGTGTGGAGTGTCAGAGGAAATACAAGCACCTTTCACCCAAGTAAAGACGCAGTAGAGTTGTTCTCATGCTCTCCAGTCAGGATCTGTCTGTCTTCCAAAGTCGGTCCAGACTTAATTGACTTGTTGTAGCTCTGGGGGTAATGTGAGAGCTCCTGTTTGATGGGTAAAAAAATACATATCCTCCCATTTTCAAGTGTTGGTTTTCTAACTAAGGTGGTATGTTGGTGCACTCTATCCCAGCCATTAACATCATTAACCTGACACACCAACCAGATTGAACCAAGCAGTACATGTGTATTTTAAACAATTAGCCCAGCAGAGCCAGAAGCTGTAGTCCCTAGAGATTCCACTGAGACTCGGGGTGTGTTGATGTCATGTTTAATGTAATTCATTAAGTAGACCCAGTAGACTCAATTTCTGCTGAGCATGCACAATTAAGGCAGCAACTTCCTGAATTGCCCCAGGGTTGCCAGAGTTTGCAATGACTTCTGGGAATAGTAGGAATGGATAATACAATCGAATGTTGACTGTAAGCAGAAAAGGGCATTTCCTCTGACATTTCGGGGTGTATTTGATTTTCACGTGAGCAAATATAAAATTCAAGGCTCTCCAAAATCCTCACTTGTTTGTATATTTTTGTTATTAAATCATTATTATTTCATAATTCCCTATGACCCCACTAGAACATTGTGCATGCAGAAGGCAGGCTTACTTGTTATACCAGAGTATCCGAAAGTGTGTGTGTGTGGCGGGGTTATTATAGTTGGACCTTGGACCAGCACATAGTTATGCAGCTTTAGGGTCAGACTGCCGCGGGATTTGATGCACATAGCTCCTGTCTCTCTCTGTATGCATTCATGTCCTATGTATGCACATACTAACTTTGTATCTTTGCTGGAGCTCTCTCTTCTTGCAGTTTCCAGTGAATGCTTCTTGTGGACTGCAGACCACCTTGGGCCATGCTCGACTCCCACTGCCACATTTATTAATATCATCAGTCATATTTCTATTGTTATTATTAAAGTTGCACTGCTGTTATTAGTCTCTCAATATTATCATCATAGCGGTTTATACACATTTATACACATGTTAAAAAAAATGAAAGGGCCCTTGAAACAAATTATCTTTAAAATAATAGGTTAAGTAACATGAAGTTAGTTATGCTAGCTAGGTAGCCTGCTAGCTACCTGTCGCTAAGAGACAGAAGCGGCATTTGGTGACGCAAGGGTAATGGCGGAAACAGCTGGTGATGCAAAAAGAAAATCCCTTGTAGACCAGACCGTCTCATTTTAGTTCATGCCCTCCTCGGGCATTTTTGTACATTTTTCTCTACTTTTTTTTTGATTTGGCGATCATTTTGGCTGTGTTACAGCTTTTGGCATGAATTTTTGCAGGAAATTTTTGAAATCCAATGTCTTTTATTCTTACATGTCTTTTATACTCTCGTGATGCATTTTGCACCCTCTGGACACCTTCGTGGCAAAAATGTACACGCACAAAAAACTGCTATAAAATCATCATACATCAATATTTTTTTCTGATTTTTTTTTCATAAATCACTTAAACAACTTCAGACCTGCTCAAAACTGCCAAACATGCAATCATTTTCAGGATTTTAACCCTTTAAATGCCAGTTTAATTATTTGAATTATTAATATTTATTTAAAAAAAACACAAAAAGTGAATTATTTTCCATATTATAAATAGTAGGGAGATGGGGCTTTGGTGGTGATTAGAGTCTTGGTTATGTCAAAGATTAGCAACAAAATTGATTTGATTGCATTAGTATTTTTCATGTAGTATCAGATACTCCCTCTGGACACCTTTGTGGCAAAAATGTACACGTACAAAAAACTGCTATAAAATCATCATATATCAATATTTTTTTCTGATTTTTTTTTCATAAATCACTTAAACAACTTCAGACCTGCTCAAAACTACCAAACATGCAATCATTTTCAGGATTTTAACCCTTTAAATGCCAGTTTAATTATTTGAATTATTAATATTTATTACAAGAAAACCACAAAAAGTGAATTATTTTCCATATAATAAACAGTAGGGAGATGGGGCTTTGGTGGTGATTAGAGTCTTGGATATATCAAAGATTAGCAACAAAATTGATTTGATTGCATTAGTATTTTTCATGTAGTATCAGATACTCCCTCTGGACACCTTCGTGGCCAAAAGAGCCTCATTGACTTCCATTAAAACCACATTTTTTAATCTCACTGCCATTACAGTATAAAACCATGCATTCTGTAATGTCAGCATTTCATTTTGAAGATAAGTAGTGATATTTGACATTTTTACTGTATTCCACCATATTCAACCCTTTTCCCATTGTAGGCCGATGTTTTTTTGCCAGTTATATTATGGAGCCATGTGACTATCAGGGGGCCCCGAGAATGATTTGTGTGTGAGTGTATGTGTGTGTGTGTGTGTGTGTGTGTGTGTGTGTGTGTGAGTAAGTGTGTGTGTGTGTGATGAAATGATTGCATGTTTGGTAGTTTTGAGCAGGTAGGAAGTTGTTTAAGTAATTTATGTAAAAAAAATCAGAAAAGAGGTTTTTCTGTGCGTGTACATTTTTGCCACGAAGGTGTCCAAAGGGTAGTAAATTTGAGGAGGGCATAAGGGTTAACGGTCTGCGCAGGCTATGAATGGTGCATCGTCTTCGACCGCCTCCTTCAAAGGCTGCAGCCCTTGAAATGAGACACAGCTTCTGTCTCTCTTTACTCCACTGGTCATCTGTCCATCCACAGTCCTGTTCTGTTGAGGTTTCTGCTGGTTAGAAGGAACCGTTTCTTTGCCACTGTCGCCAAATGCTTTTTCGTATTTGGCACTATATATAGATAAAAATTGATTGATCGGCAACTATGGATAACAACATGATAAGCTAAGAAAGACACATTATGGATGAGTAGAAATGGTTGTAGCCTCTTAACATTAGATTTGTTGCAACATCCTGATAAAGGTAAGTCCTTTTAACTTTTTTTTGATCCCCACACACTTAAAAAAACAAAAATAGCAGGTTCTTCAGCTAATAAACATCACCACTATTTGTCAGTTGGTACTTTACAGGTCGTGCCCAATGAGTTTCTACTAAAAACAGTGGCTAGCTGATGCAACAAATGAGTAAAATGTTTAGACTGAACAACAACAGTAAAGTCTGAGCTTGTCACATAAACAATGAGCTAAAAGATGCTAAAACAGCTATAGTGAAATGCAGTCAGCCATTATTCTTGTAAAAAAAATTGTCCCATTAGTTCCAGTTATTGTTAATATAAAGAAATCCATGAGTGCAGCTTTAAGTGGTTAATCTTCTTTGCTCTTTCTGACATAAACTGCTGATAAATTACACGGTCAGCAATATAAGAGTTCTTCGACCTCACCATAAAAACGCTAAAATGCCAAGTGTGTTGCCATCCATCTAGAGAAAGGGCAATTGTGTCCCAGAAGGTCACGAATTAGAAAGCAGATGACACCAAAGAATGTCAGAAAAGCTTGACTAACCTTTTCTAACTGGTGGTCTCTGGATGAGCATATTTGTCTACAGTTGTGCTTGGTTGGGCGTCCAACTGTCCACAGTCAGACACAGCTTTGTGTGTTAACCCCAAAGGCCAACACATGCTCACACTTTGTCCTCTAGATAACAGTTTTCAAATTCAAAAGCAAATGTTTGCCACAGTTTCATATCAAGAGAAAAACATTTAACGATTATTCACACGAGACGACAAAACAAGCAAACAAGTGAATTTCATTTCTAAACACGGAGACAAACAGCTTCAGGATTCACAGTGTCAGCGCCACAGATAAACAAATGGGACACTGGGACAATACATAAAAACAACCATCTTGCATCCTCCCTCCAGGTTCATGCTACATTTTGATCAAAAGATATTTTTCATGCAGCTCCTCAGGCTCCAGCTGTAGTCTGATACCTGCTGGAGTCTGCAGAGTTTTCATTCAGTAAGCAGCTTGTTCCACTTCACTACCACTGTGTTCCCAAATTAGTTTTTTTCCCCCCTCTTCCCTCGGTCCTGCCTACAAAATAAAGTTAATACGATCTGAGATAGGGATGATCATTATTGTCACGATGTTGGGTCGCACAAGAAAAAAGAAATTGATGTCTTGGAAACAATATTTTCCTGCCCTGTATTATGTCAATAGTACGATCTAGGGAGTAAGGTAACACAGGATAGCTTTTGCTAGTGTCTTACAGGTAGACTCCAGGTTGGTAAATAACTTAAATAACTGGTTTCTATCTTTAAGACACGTGGTAGCAGCCATGGTTCCATTCAGGTATGTGTCAAACTCTTAAAGTAATAATCTCAAAGATTTTCATTTAAATAAAAGTCTCTTAAGTCACTACCAAATGAGGTAACACAATGGTGATTGAGTCTATGGCCCACTGATGAAAGCCTTTCCATTTGCAGTATTACAGACTGGGTGTCTGTGGTGAGAAAAAAATCACAAGCGGTGCCCAGTTAGTGGCGCGGTTTCCATCACCCTGCAGTGGTTGGTCTGCCAGAGAAGGTAGGCGGAGCTAAGCGGCTGCTTTTCCGGTCATTGCAAGTGTTGCGAGTAAACAGTAATCTACTATGGCTGAATAAACAAAGAAAAGATGGATGACTACAGATACAACTTCAAAAATAAGTGAAAATCCAAAGAAAAGAAACAAATTTGACGCTCAGATGAAGCAAACAGTCTGAAAAGGAGAGCAACCGTCAGCAAGGAAAATCAAGAGTTACAACCAGAGCCAACCGTGGACGCCACACATGCAACACTGTCTGGATATCTGGGAAGTGTGCTCCTGTAATTATCATTTATCGCCATAGGTGCCGGCAAAGAGAAAGAAACTGAGATCTTGAGATTAGCACTTTAAAGTTCACAATTTAACATTAGCTAAATTACATTTGTAAATTCACAAAAAGGACCCAAAAGCACATGGAAACAGACTAAAAGACTTATTGTACAAAATATATTTATGGCAGGTGCTGGTATAAGGACAGGGAGACGAATCTATAACAGGGAACAAGCCAGTTTTTCGCAGGCAGATCCAGGCAAATTTTAACAAAATCTCCAGATGCAAAAACCAAGACACCAACAAAGTACAAAATTCAAATCATCATGAAAACAAATATAGAAAATGGTCCATCATATATGGACCATATATGATCGTATATGGTTGATGGTTGATGAGGGAGGCCAAGACTGCGAGAGGAAAAAGGTTAGGCAACAGACTAGAATTGGACACAGGGGTGTAGATAGTGAAACATAGTATGAATTAAACAAACAAGATATAATTTCTTAATTAGTGCACTTCTGAGGTTCTGGCAGACAAGGAGCTAGAGCATCCGCTGGCTCTAGCTTCATTATTAGCATATAGATATCAGAGTGGTTTCAGTGCTTTGCAAAAAGCCAGTTAGGGTGTTTCCTGAATTGCAGAACATTTCCTTTAAAGGCAGACTAGTTCATGAATGGGCCAAAGCCATGTGAAACTGTGATATCTAAATAACTATGAAGTTCATGCGCATTGAGGTCTGAATAATTTATATAAAGAGAAAATAAAAGTGAGCCTAGCACTGAACCTTGGGGCACTCCAGTAGGTCCTGTAAACCAGTTTGATCAGCGCACATTTACTTTCAGTCAGTCCTGCCTGATTTGATCATTAGTAAGCTATCCTGCTGTTTGGTCAGGCATTTTGAGCAAGCTCTGTTTCATCAGGGCGTGATCAATAGTATCAAAGACCTTATTTTCACCCATAAATTAAGCTGCACAGCTCAGCAGCTACAGAGGCATCATTCATCATTCATCTTGTTTACAGGACTGACTTGCTTAAAAAGGACATAAGAATGAAAACATAACTGTGGGCTATTGTCAGGCATCACCATTCTTTTGTTATGCCAAATACACCATGCATTCATCAATACATGATGTAGCGGGTAGTGCACTGTATTGTCCAGTACATCTTATGTGATAGCAGTGCTGAGATTAACAAGCCTCGCAGAAAGCCTCAGTACATAGGCATGAAGATCTAATGAGGAAGGGAAGGTCAGAGTGTTTGTCTCAAGATGTGCAAAACTCTAACTTGCTGTTGAGGGCCAAATTGTCCGGACAAAACTGAGAACACCTGCCACCACCAGCACCATAGGTGAACATATGTTTTCAGTTCTATCCACCATGAGAGCACAATATAAGCTCAAGGGAAAGTCTTACATTTTGGAAAATATAGTTATTGGCTTTGTTGCTATAAATCGCATGCGTCTATTCTGTTCTATCCCAAAGCTTAGCCTGGTCCATCAACTAGAAAAAGGCCCTTTTCCAAAGGTTACAAATCTCCTAAGTTAAATGTTTTTTTTCCAATTGAAGAAAATACTTCCAGCTCTGTGGGGGGGTTATGTGTTGGACTATTTGTTGTTAATGTGTAGTGACCCCCTGGAATCTTCATAATTAGGTTGCCAGGCAACCTGCAGAGATTGTGGGAAGTTAATGCGCTTGGCTAAGAAGTAATATGGCACACCACCTCCCGTGTTTCTTTTCCACCTAATTTTTTGTAAAGAATACAAACAAGATAAAACAAAGATGTTAATTTACTTGCTGGTACGTTGATTTTGTAGAATAGTTTTCCCCTTTTTCCAGTCTTCAAACCAAATATGGCTAATCGTCCGCTGGCTCCATTTTCATATTCATCAACACATGAAAGTAGTTTCATTTTACTGATCCGACTCACAGCAAGTAAGTGAATAATTGTGTTTTCCAAACTTCATTTAGATAATGAAGGTATCCAGACGACTTCTCATTTTACAATTTTCTTTTTATTCACAATATAATGTGCAATTCAACAAATCTCTATAAAACTTTTAAGCCTACAGCACTTTAACACAGACTGAAAACTTTCTTTTAGCTGTATGTCCTGATCCTGCCTTTTATATTATTAATATTAATTTTCATTTGTACATTTGCAGATTTTTTTCTTATTCTAAACACAGATAACATTAGGTCATGTCCAGAGGCCCTTAGGAAATGTTTCAGTGGCTCACATTTGACATGAAGGAGAGAGCGAGGAGAGTTGTAGCTGAGGGTAAGTTCAAGCAGGAAGACTGTTCATACTCATTCATTCATTAGCATCATTCATTCTTGTCACGTTCTCCCTCAACCTCTCTGTCCTTCCTGTCTGGTGATCAGCTGATTATGGCCGTATACTATGCAAGTACTAAACCAACCAGATTCAGGCTCGACGTCTGACGACCAATCATCCTGCTGCTGTCAAATTTTAATCTGCTGTCCTCTCTTCCGCAGACAGTTTGTCGTTTCAGCTCGATCATTGCGACCCTCCTCCACCCCCAATCACCTCCAATCCATCTCATCAGTGTCCAAGTCCAGCTCCTCAGCTCATCCTGTCTTCACCATCATCACCACCACCAGTGTCTAGACTCCATCGGCGGGTATCCCATCCTGCTCTCAGCCTCTCGACATCTTCAAGTACATGAAGACATCACGATGAAGTCTAATCGCCAAAGACTTT
This sequence comes from Semicossyphus pulcher, assembly GCF_022749685.1. Taxonomy (NCBI): domain Eukaryota; kingdom Metazoa; phylum Chordata; class Actinopteri; order Labriformes; family Labridae; genus Semicossyphus; species Semicossyphus pulcher. The sequence goes on from NW_027211726.1 coordinate 28,408,811, forward strand.
GCACATTTCATTCTTTACAAACTTATAAATAAATAATTGTTCAATCTTAATGAAGTCTCTCCTGACTTAAATATAATTAGGCAGATCAGTGCAATTAGGTGCCAAAGGATCAGACATTTGCAATGCTGTCAGTCACCACCACAGATCTTTTGAAAATCACAAAGCAGAAAGGTACAACTTTATTCACTTTCACTCTGTTATTTTCTAAAGCAGTTCATGCATGAGCAGGTCCAATTTGAGGAGCGGATAAGTGTAATATATGAAAAAAGGATGCTAAAGTGTGCAATTAAAATGTAAACAAACAGCCTACATTAAAAAGAAAACCACTAGACACATCTCTATCAAAGTGTTTTTTGAACCATGAAGGTGCCACACTGATTTATTGACTCCTATTCCAAAGAAGTGACGGATGCTTTTAGAAGGCTCATGATGAGTCTGTTTTGTGTCAATTTTAAAAGGCAAAAAAGTTCAGAGAGGCAATATTTGGACCTTTTTTTTTGCAGTTGTAGCTATCATCTGCCTGTTAAAAAAAATGTCTGTTCACAAAACAAGCTGACATCAGTCAGATTTGGAATTGTGTTGTCGACTTATAATCTACACTGTGCTGTGTGACAGACAGTATAAAAATGTTTGGGACATATTTGTGGAGACAGAGAAAGTGGATGCGATCAGACCCAGCTTGCTAACAGAAGCACAGATTCCCACAAAATGTTTTGTTTATGGTATCTCAGAAATAACTTAGTCCTTGTCAGCTCTCACACACGGAGAAATACTCCTCTCTCCTGTGATAAACGGCAGAACATGCTGCCATCTGCACTGTAACAGGGCAGAGTGACTGGGCCGTCTGCAGAGGAAGTGAACTCATCTTAATTAATAAATATTGCTGTCATGTGCTCGTCTGTTAAATCGCTCAGCTACTTAATGTTGTTTACTGCCAAACCTATCAGCACGCCGTGCCTATGTCATATAATATATTGGATAGGTCATATTGGCTTGAACATAAAAATATGCATTAAACAGTGCAGCACCCTCGTGGGAAATCACTCTCATTGAGTGGAAGGCCACCATTTCTAGCAGAGTCAACAACTTGCACAAATACACTGATTTGCAAGACCCTATGTAGACGCTGCTGTGGTGCAAACATGCAACATGTAATCATCATTTGGCAACAATGTTTTTACAGTTTGAAGTCTCTTACTTCTAATAAGCTTGCACTTATTATATGTATTCTAAATAGATCATCTATTTCTGCAGGTGTGTGTCAATACAGTCATTAATATAGATCATCAGTTTATTTGATAAGTCTTTAATGAAGTCTGCAGTTGTTAACGAGTTAATGTCAAGATGTCCTGAAGCCCATTTCCAAATAGGTACACTGGACTGCTCACCAGTCAGTTGCAGGGCTGACACATCTAGACAACCTTTCACACTCACTTTAACACCTATGGGCAAGTTAGAGTCACCAATGAACCTAACGAGAATGTCTTCAGACTGTGGGAGGAAGCCAGTACCTGGAGAGAACCCACGCATGCACAGGGAGATAGCACACAGAAAAGCCACTTGATCCCAACCGGGATTTGAACTAGGAAGGAACAAAGTAACATGAAATTTCAATTTATTCTCAGCAGTGCAAAGATAATATCTAATAATATCTTTTATCTAAGATATGGAGAGTTTAAGGGGCAAGTTTACGAAAGGATTTGGCAGCTTTTTCGGCTGTACCTTCACAAGTGGGACAAAAATTAACCATCTTCTCGCCCTTTTCTCAGAGAGTGCAACTGAGAGCAGAAGAAGTGGAAGCCCCATGACTATAACTACAGCGACTGCAATTATTAGGAGGTTGTTCAACGTGTTCACCAGTGTTTAAATGTTGCACAGCTTTATTTTCATCGCACTATTCATTCACATCACTTATTCATTGCTTGTGCCGCATCTAGGTGAAGCCTCACTGAAGTAAGCAAGAAGTTGAAATGGCTCTGAGTCGTGTATGGACCATCAGTGAGGAGGACACTGTTGTCACTGTCTCTGCCTGCTATGATGCCAGGTAAAAGAAGGATCCTCTTGAGCAGTACTCTTAGTAGTTGATAATGAGCCTGCAACCAGAATAATCTGCCAAGGCCCATTTATGAGTGTACAATTCTTCCAAATGGCACCATTAAGCAAGAATTGATTTTTTTTTTTTGCCATTTGGCACTCTCACAGTTTCTTTCTCGCCAGCAAGTAAAAGACAGTTTGAGTTTTCTCTTCTTTCTCTTACTTTCCCTACTTTTTCTCAGCCCTTAAAATGATTTCCAAGCTGTTATGTTACAGTCAAATAGCGACATAAAGTGCTTTAAGTGTCACAATTCAGCTCGCCACTTATTCTCATGGCTCAGTAGCATCCTTGCTGAGACAAGATTCGGGACGAATTATGTGCAGGTGTTACTCAGAGCTGCTGTGGTAAATACATCCAGGGGGTATTTTAGGAAGCTATGGCTTCAAACCCGCTGATCTGTGCTTCTTTGAGAGTCAGTGCGCCTGCATGTGTGTGTATTGCATTTCTCCACATTTTTCACGGAGGATAATCTCAGGTGGATTCCAGTGATGATGACCCTGGGGACACATTTTCCACGAGCATCTAACTCATCGCTCATTTGTAAATTCATCATTCCCTTCCAGAGAGGGGGCATCCTTAACATGATTAAATTCATGAAGCACCAGTAAAGGCCTCCCCCACACAACAAAATTTGTTTTTAATAAGGCTTGTTATAGCGTCCCCAGAGATGCTCAGCAGCGCAGCTTCTCCATATGGATGTTGTTTTGCAGGGATGCATCTGATTTTACAGCATTGGACTCCGAGCTGAGGGTGACAGATGTCACACGTCGTATTTTCTTCCTCTTCGATTTGATTCTCAGCCTGTTTATTGCCGCTCCTCCCGAACTGACCTTAAAGAGAGGGCAGTGGAAGAGGTCAGGAGGAAGATGTACCCCATCATCTAGAAATAAGCTACAGGACATTATTCAAAATCATCAACTGGAAAGTCTACGTGCTACAAGTGGCCTGAAATTTTATACAGTTTGGATCATTAATGTAGAGCTGCACATCATTACAATACCCAGAGTCCACAGCGATGCTAGCAGCTCTATGAGGCAGTACAGGAACAGCGGTGCTTCAAGCTTATTGCTGTTATCAGCAAATAACATACATGACAATGTTAACATTGACTACTGTAATTCACTCCTTCCCGGTATCAATCTTAAATCTCTCTCTCGCCTCCAACTGGTCCAGAATGCAGCAGCTAGGCTTCTTACTGGTTTTAACAGACAACATCACATCACTCCTATCCTTGCCTCCCTTCACTGGCTCCATGTCCGTTTTAGAATTGATTTTAAGATTTTACTGATCACTTTTAAAGCTCGTTTGGGTCTTGCCCTGATTTACAATTTATAAATGCTGACCCCTTATGAGCCATCTCGCGCCCTTAGATCCTCATATGGGGGCCTTCTGGTCGTTCCAAAGTGGAGGCTCAAATCTAAAGGTGACCGTGCTTTTGCCGTCAGAGCTCCTCGGCTTTGGAACGTCCTGCCTGAGGAGATGAGGCGTGCAGAGTCGGTGACTTCTTTTAAATCACTTCTTAAAACTCACTTTTACAGACTTGCTTTTATATGATGTTTACCTTTTTAAATGCACTCTGAAAATGTTTTATATGCATTCATCTGTTCCTATTCCTACCATCATTTATGGCTTTAATTTAATTGTAATTATTTTATGTATTTTTCTACTTCTTAATTTATTTATTTATCTCTTTTTCATTTTATTGATCCCAACCCTTTTTTTCTCTCTTCCTCTGATGTCTTTTTATTTACTTATTTATTTATTTATTTTTATAACCTTTTATGGTCTTTCATTGCTTTCATTTTTATTTATTTAGTTCATTTATTTTTCTCTTAATTTGCATTGCTTATTGCTCAAAATGCCTCTGTTCCTGTTTTGTCAATTTTCTTCTTTTGAATACCTTCAGTTTGGCCTCATTGTTGAAAGTTCCTTAAATCTGTTTTATATTCCGTAATCCCTCTGAGTTCCTGCCTTTGCTTTGTCTGTCAAAGCACTTTGTAAACATTCTGTTTTTAAAGGTGCTTTATAAATAAAGTTATTATTATAAAATGCTGAAGTTGTGCTAAATCACCCAATAAATGCTGAGATATTTCGCTTAAAATCACCAATTTCAACCTCATGATGGCAATCAGGAAAAAATCAGGGGATTTTAAAAGTCAGTCGAATACACAGACCGGTCATTTCTGAGTACAATCAGAGCTTCTGACATTTAAAGTTGATGTTAAATGTTCTCTGTCTCCATGGCCATCATTTCCTTTTAAATATGTTTTTACTCAAAAACTTTACTACTTTATGTTGATGTAAAAACCGTAATTTTTGATGGACAAATTTCCTTCCAGCGACCTTAGAATGGACTCTGAGCTATCACGATGCTCGGCTAAAATCAGCATTAAAAAATAAGTCTACAAGTCGGTTGCAAAGTTGTCTTCTTCTACTGTTTCCAGCAGACTGCACTCTTTAGCGTCACTGACAGGAATCGCAGCTACCATTGGCGAACTTTGAGAGTCACCTTTGCTGTAGTTGCAGCCGCTGGAGACCGCAAAATAGATGCTGCCTTGACACTTACGTGTTGTGCACGTGCGTCTGACACCAGTAAGGGGTGCTGGGAGATTCTGCCCCAGGTTTTTTTTTTTTTTTTTTTTTTTTTTTTTTATAAAAACACTATTTCGATGCAATTTTATGCACTCTTCATTTACATTTAAAGTTATCACTGACAATTTAAAATGTGCATCTCAACTGCTATCATTTAACATTTATTGACTAGACTGGGAAAAATGTAAGAATCATGAGTTACCATGAGTTTTTTGTAATATTAAAGGGGCTATTTTTTATTCATAGACACAAAACACATTCTCAGATAGAGTTTAATGCATTGTAGTGCTGCAGCACTCATCGTCTGCTACTCTCTCCTCTCTCTTTCTTTCCATCATTTATTTATTTATTTATTGGTTTATTCTCCGGGACAATGCACATTATTCAACATCACTGTAAAAGTGCCAGTGTTAGCCAAAAGCTCAATTTTCAACTGCTGTCCCTCGGCCTGATGTAAATTCGACCATTAAAACAACAAATAAAAAACACAACATATAAAAGCAGAACAGCAAAAGGCAAAATGTGAACAGCTAAACAGACTAAAAAAGCTTGAAACAATAAGACAGCATCATGCAAAGTAGGACATATAAGCAACAATAAATACAAGCTACTGTTAAGCAGACAATCAAGCAGTTAAAGCATGACACATAAAATCACATTACAAGAGACATGGCATAATCAGACAGGAAGTGTCAGTTGAAATCACATCGCGAAGGACATCACACAAGCAAACAATCAGCACAGATTCAGACAGGGCAAGCATGCATTGGCTCATTATGGTGGCAGTTCTGGTTGTTTTTTAGCCAGGTCTTAAGATTATATAAAAAGAATGGTAAGACTCACTATGACGTATGTTTAAAGGGAGGATGTTCCAAAACTGGGAAGCTCTTACTATAAAAGATAAGATTTTCCCAGCAGAGGAGACCACACCTAGGGAGTGTATTACAGTGGTGGTAGCTTTTAGGTTTGCTATCCAGGACCTTGAGAGCTTGTTTATATACCGATTGTGCTGTCTCTTTCCTCTCTGTCTCTTTCCATCACATGCTGCTGTCTCTCTTTTCCCTCTGCCTGTCTGTCTGTCTGTCTGTATCACATGTGTGATCAGATAGCTAATTAAACACCTCTTACCCTCCTCTCAGAGTAACTTGTGTCGGGAAGTGCGCAGTGAGTGAGTGGTGAGGAAGTAAGTGAGAGACAGAGTGACAGTACGCGAGTGGAGCAGAGCGAAAGATTGCGAGTGAAGGTGTCAATCTTGCAGTAGGCTTGAATTTAACATCGGGGCTACATTAAAATCTTTTGAGGCTGAAGCCAACGCGCCCCAGAAGGTGGCGCCCTAGGCGACCGCCTACATCGCCTATGCCTTGAGCCGGCCCTCGTGTCACCATTTTCCTCTTTGACAGCAAGACAAATGAAACACAATGCAGAAAGTACAGGCTCATTAAGAATCGTGTTTAGCCAAATACGACAACAATTTATGTTATCTTTGCTTGAGGAAGATATAAATAAGATATTGCTATGGGCTTACAGTGAGACTATGAACTAAGTGATTGATGAGTCTGTGTGAGAGCTCTATAATAAGCCTGTATGGACTAAATTGATAAGCCGTCTGCTGGGCGAGAATGAAACAGCAGATGTATGTTTCATGTTCTTATAACTGCTGATATTATTTTGTCTGCTTATTGGTTGATCGAGTCTTCCGCTCTGATAAGCAGTATAAGAGGTGATTTATTCAATTTCTAAATACAGATATCCATCACCGGCAGAGGCTCTGTAACCACAGCCTTCAGCTGGACTCTAATAAAGACGGCAGTCCGGAAAAATCAATACCAGGCCTCTGAAGAGTTACACAATTCTCCACATGGACATGCACCTAATCTATCAAGTCAGCACCAGCGACTGAACATAGAAGGGCACAAGAAACTGAGAGATACGATCACCATTAAAGGGCAAATGCTGTTCAACTTGAAACATTTGGTTTACATATTATGTATGACACACTGGTGGAGGATGGCAGAGGGCGATATTCACCCATAATACTCCGTTGTTTGTTTTTAAATGCTGAAGTGCCGAAATAGACGCCCCTATAATATTATAAGTGCCTCGAAGGGGGCCTTTTCAGGGGAGAAAAGTTGACTAAGTGTCCTCCAGGATGTCCCTCTACTGGAGAAAGCAACTGCCCCTCAGGTTGCCCTATCAGTGGAAGAAAAACATACCATCATGGATGACCTCCCAGGGGAGGGTTAGGGTTAGGGTTAGGTTCCCTTCAGAGTGCCAAGTTGGGAAATTGTAATGTAATGCCCTCCAAGGTGCCCTTAGAGTGCAGAAACCTGATCAATTGCTTTCTGTCATAGAAAATGTGATGGATGAGTGTCGCTGATATTTAGCACAAAAACTTTTGTTTTTGTCTCATCCTGAAAAAAAACATACCATCTAATCTCCATATTTGCACATGACAGTGATCTTGAGAAGGCCATACAATGATTTTTCAAAAAGAATTAAAATAACAATCATGTAATCCTGAGAACAGAACTACAAAGTAACCCAACCTATCTCAAATCGTGTTGCTTGTTACAGTCACATGTCTACTGCACCATAATGAAGAGGCTCTGCACACTTACGCTTAAGGCCAGTTCAGACAAATGATTCGCAACGACACTGGATGGCAACTGCCAAAAGACAGATGACACAGCTGACTACTTCTGCGTTATTACTATGACATCAGTATGAGGCCTAGGTTACATGAATTATCTCGCTGGATTTCTGTTATTGTTATTAAAAGAAATGGATGACAGTGACAGTGATGTGCTCACAGTCAGTTAGTATTGTATAGACCTACTGTATATCTAACTGTCCCTTTATCGTAAAGATATTCTTTCCAAATAGAAACGTTCTGCCAGATGTGACAGAGCAGTTTTTGTCATGAAAATGGTCAGACAATAGCGTCCTCACTAAAGTATCGTAATGTTTCTGAATTAAACAACACAAGTGTTGCTGTGAAAACCGAGTTTAAATGCAGAAAGAAATCAAGGAATGCACGTTTATGAAAGAACTCAACGGTTAACAGTTTTTATGGTTCAGCTTATGGTGACCTTTCAGCCAATAGGGCCAAACTGCACCCACAAGAAAGTCCAACCCACATCATGTAGGGGGAGACGGCTGTTCAACATGAGTCTGGTTCTGCTCGAGGTTTTGCTCATGGCGGATTCATGTTGGGTCTCTCTCTAAATAATATAACAAAAGAATACGGTTGATTGATTATTTGATTAACTGATTGATTGATTAATTGTGATCTACATGTGAAGTCACATTCACAGCTGAATGAAGCACCCTTCATTTCAGATACAGCGGCACCTGCTTATGTAACTACGGTTTCACGTCACACAAATATGGCTACATAAATAAGAATGAAGACTCGTTAATAATATCACTCCACGTAATCAGAAAAAGAGACCCCCCTCCAGCTTCTGGTGACATTCTGGTAAATATACAACACTTCACAATCAAAAGTAACGTTTTCTAGACTAAAGAAGGGTTTATTAGATCCTGAACATAATGTCAACTTTTAGATATTTGCTGTTTACGTTGTACAGGTAACACAACACAGAGCTTAATTTACGGAGCGTCTTTCATGACGAACACAACACAGCGTTGCACAAGCTCAGTGAGCTTGTGAAAGACCTGGTTTCGATTATTATATTGAGTATGCTGTATATGATATTAATACTCGACTTTTAATCATCTGTTGGAGAACAAACCTTCCAATTACTTTCGACTGTTAGCCATGTTTAGCATTTATAGTCTTTGACAGAAGCAGTATTTGAATGGATATATTGAAACTAAACAAGCCAAATAACCCAAACACGTGATCACAGAGATGTAACAGGCACAGCTCATCTCTGCTGAAAGAGAGCATGTTGAGATAAGAGTGCTGACAAATGAGCAGACAGGGAGGAGAGGAAGCTTAGCTGGGATTACCACACACCAGATAAAGTGAGATATGGGATAAAGTTAGAAACCGAACGGCGGATTATCATGCCGATCGTTTCAGTCTGTAGGGAGAGCACAAAAGCCACAGTGTGTCTGAAGACACCATCGTTAGGAAATATATTTTATTGCCATTAGAATAGTCAGATTTATATAAAATTACAATACATTAGAGCCCAAACGCTTTGTACCTATTAGTCTTCAGACTCCCAAAATATGTGTCCAGCTTAGTTCCCCTCTAGGATTTAGGATACATGAAGTGGAGTATTTTTTGCATTGACGAGTGGTACTTTAACTTCAGTAGAGGCCACTTCTGCAGAGATCTGCAGATAATCAGTAGTCTTTGAACAGGACAATCTGAAAATTACTGATAACATGAAGGTCATAGCAGCTCTTCAATGTCTGTTATTTCAGTCCATTCAATCAAAAAGACCATTTCTCATTGCTTACATCAAATTGTAACCTTGTCATCTCAAGTGTAAGGTCAGCAGCCGCCTCAATCCTCAGCAGCCAGGAGGCAAAGAAAAGAAACGTAATAATACTTTTTTCAAATATCTTCTGTGTACTATTAAAGGTTCAGCTCTGTGTTGTGGTCACCACAACCTCTCCAACAGGGCCTGAATTGTCACTACTGGATGTTGTCCCTCCTCCCTGCCACTGAACCAGCAAAACAGAAATAATAAGAGAAATAAAAGCTTTTCATCAAACACAGCTAGCTGCCAAGAACTTCACCTCTCACCGAGTCACACTGCTGTAGTGTGCAGCAAACGTTAGTAGCAGAGTATGCTCCTGTTCCAGATGATGCTCAGACCTGAGGACAAGTCCAGTGCTAGCAATAATGATGATGATCTTTTCTAAGTCAGGAGAAATCATCAAAAGCCTCACCATGGCAACAATAGCACAGCGGGGAAGGTGGTACTATAATATTCTACTCAAGTAGCAGCTCCATCTGCCTTAGCAATCAGTCAGCTACTGGCTCTTTGCACAAATTGAACAGAATGCGACTTGTTCACACAAGTTGTTTGTACAAAGATAAGGTGACAACAGAATGTTTACTATTGATTTTCCATTAAAGAAAATTAACTCAAAAATCAGAGCACATGTGCTCGTCTACATTAAAGAGCACGCTATGTGTATAATTGTGTTAGAAACCAAACATTAAACATTTGACATTACTTTAAAGGAGGGGTATTATGCTAATTTCAAGCTTCATATTTCACTCTGTGATACCTGTGGAGTAGCTTAGCATAATTTACAGTTAAAAAAACTCATTTTTCTCACACTGGTGCTCTGTGCAGGCCCTCATACAGCCTCTGCCTGAAACAACTCAGTCAGCTCCGTCCCTTTAAGAAAACCCCGCACCTACAAGTCTGATTGGCCAGCTCTTCAAAGCCTCTGAGGCTGCACTTTATCCTTTATTTATCCCATAAACTGAATTAAACAAAGTTGTCTGAATCTGAATCTGAAAATAACCTGGTGAAGGTCTCTGAAATGTTGTTTTTATTTGCAGGACAGTGTGCAGGAGTTCTTTGTTTCTAAATAAGTTGCTCTGCTAAGCACCCATCGAACTACAGGTGTGCAAAAGTTCTGCTTTTTGATGGTTTTTGGTGCTTTGTAAGTAAAGAATTGATGGGATGTATGATTTAGAAGCCACAGAAACAATCATGATGCGGTAACTTCTGCTTACACAGGCTGAGTTTAATGATGAGCTGAAACATAACCAGCTATTTACCAAAAATACTTAATTACTAATACATACTTATTAATACATAATGCTGTTATGAATTGTTACAACAGAAAAGAATCACTCGACACAGACACTGATAATCTTTGAACCAAACTGAACAATACAAAGGTATTTTGTTAATATAATCTCTTACATGCCGCCCCTTTCACTGATACTGAATACGTTCAGCTTTCCTTTAATCTTCGTTTAACCTTTTATATGTAGTGTGTCCATTTTCTGTGCAACCACAAGCACATTCAGAATTCAGAGTTAATTTTGCTATAGATGACTCTTTTCAAAGTTCACTGACGGCGCTTCATGTAAAGCCAGGCGTACACTGTCCATCACTGCCTTCAAGAGTGACCTTTTGTTCTACAGAGGCTTATTAAAATGGCTTTTTCCTCTTTCCTCATCAGTAATTGATTGTTAAATGTAGCAAACTGAGTGAAAATGTCCCTCAGAGTATCATAAACCTAATGAACAATACAACGTAGACACACCTCATGTCATGTGGGGAACACAGAGAGGACAAAGTCTTCAGAGCTTGCTGGTCTTCTAAGACGCACTTACTGTACACCCACCATTTAGTAGCCCAGCAGGAGTCTGATTAACCAATTGATTGCACAAGTCATTTTAAAGTCCATTAAGCTCACAGTATGACCACTGATTCAACAAAGAGGTCCTTGAAAAAGAAAATGGGTCACTTTCTTGTTACCAGACGCTAACGCTTATTGTGAAATTGTCCTTTTTTTCTTAAGTGACGTTCCTTTTTTTTCCTTTTTCTCAAGTAAAATATGTTTACTAATCTTGAAAAGTAACAATACATACAAGGACATCTCTCAAGTTTGTGCCCCCTAGCAACAATGCTAACACTCTTTGACTGTATGCAGGACTGCCTCTAGACATGTTAGTGCCCACCCTCCTACCAGTTTCACATTCCAATAGCGTAGATTTATCCATGGTTATAATATGTTACAAAATGATACTGACTGATGGTAAAATAGCATTTCTTTGTTCACACAGCATGTGTTTTCAAATATTGAATTCCATTATGCAGCAGGCTAATAGAGACCTAATTTATTGATTAGATATATCAATACAAATCGTGTGGACAATGGAGCTTTTATAATAATAATAATAATAATAATACAAATTTTGTTTATATAGCACTTCAAAAGGTACTCAAAGACACTTAACATGTAAAAACAACATATCAAAGACAGTAAAAGCAATATACAGTATAAAACAATCAAGGTGCCGAAAAATAAAGTGAAAATGTGTAAATATATTAACAAACGTGGTGGGGGGGGCTAGGTTGTGGAGGGCCTTGTGGGTGATGAGGAGGATTTTAAATTGGATTCTTTGTTGGAAGGGGAGCCAGTGGAGGTTCAGAAGGACTGGGGTGATATGATCTCTGGTGCGGGTGCGGGTGAGAAGACGGGCGGCAGAGTTTTGAATGTATTGTAGTTAGTTGAGGATTTTGGAGGAGGTGCCGTAGAGGATGCTGTTGCAGCAGTCCAGTCGTGAGGGGATGAATGCGTGAATGAGTGTTTCGGCTGCTGAGAACGAGAGGGAGGGCGGCTTTTGAGATGTGGTTGACGTGACGTTGAAATGAGAGGGATTGATCGAAGATGACACCAAGGTTATGGACGTGTGTGGAAGCGGGAACAGTGAAGCCATCGATGCAGAGGGAGAAGTCGGGGCAAGATGAGGTGAGTGATTTGGGGCGGATGATGAGGATTTCAGATTTGTTGCTGTTGAGTTGAAGGAAATTTGCCTGCATCCAGTTTTTTTTTTCTGTGAGGCAGTTAGTGAAGGTGGAGTGTGTGGCAGCAGCGATGGATTTGGTGGAAATGTACAGCTGGGTGTCGTCGGCATAGTCCGGGATTTCTTTTCACTATTCCACAACAACACTCAAAACCGCTCATCAAAGTCAATCTTTGGCATTTTCAGTTCCATTGTAGTTCATTTCCAACAAAAAACAACATTGCAATTCAATGTGGAAAAGGGTATGAAAGAAAAAAAGAAACAAACTAAGTACAGCTCACACATTTGTCCAGAATCCTGGAGTCCAGTCCGGATTTTACAGGCAGTCAAAGTCACTCCGTCAACATCAGCCGCTGTAATTTTCTACCCAGGACAACTCCGTCGTCTTTAGACCTTAAAACGAATAACTTAACGGATAACTGAACGGATAAGCAAACGCGGACTCCAACGGACGAAACAACAAACAAATGTCTTAATCAGAGCCATATCATTTAAATGGATATTCTCATATTTTCAGGGGTTTCACATTTTTGGGTGTTTATTGTTCACAGTGAAAAAGTAAAAACTGCATAATTCCGTGTTTTTCCAGAATTACATTTTTAAAAAGGTCGCCTCTGAAATGGGCCGTTCAGAACAGCTGCAGGTTTCTACAGAGAACCTTGCTTTGGCTGAAATCAACTAATCGTCATTCACCGTCATTCACCTCAGGCTGCCTTCTTGCACTAGCTTATAGTCAAGTCATTGTCAAGATTTCAACTGACCATTCTGATACCTCCTGGAGATTCTGGCTCGTACACATAAGGCAGAATAACCGATCCTAGAGCAGCCAGTTTTCTCCAAATTTGGAGTGACAGTGCAGTGTGGCCCCTCCCCCACGTGGGATCGCAGTCATTTCAAACACTGTCAGCCAATCGTGGCTAAGGTCTGACCTTTGAATGGCAAAACGGCGTGTTGGTTTCAGGAGGAAGAGAGGCTCTGAAAAATAATCAAATTAAAATATGTATACGATTTTCTAAAACGGATCAAACTCTAAAATATGTCCACTATCATTGATTATTTGAATATGAGGGTTTAATCACAAACTCTTGTTTACTTCACCACAGCTATAATTAAACTTTTAATGACAAGAGTTAAGAGGAATTCATTCATTGCACTGATAAAGAGGTTTTTCCTTTAAGCACACACTCGAACACATTGTCCGATCTGATTAAAGCAGCGTAGTGTCTGTACCGTTCAACTCTCATCATCCACTGCTGTCCGTCTTTATCACATGAAAGTCTGGTGTGTGATCAGATGACTATTGCCTGATAATTAAACAAGAGCAAACAGTATCACCTGCGGTCCTGATGAGGAGAAATTTAGGCTGCACACCATAAATCAACAAGTAATAAGAAGTCACTACAGACACTAACCTTTCCCTTTTTCTTTTGAAACTAAAAGAATAGATTGAGTGGTCCTGAACGCTCTGACATATCTCCCCTTATCACTGCAACTTTGTTCAAGCCGTGCATAGCAGGTGTCTGGTTGCGTGAGTGAGTTAAATCGATTGGAGCAGAGGGGAAGGTTAGCATTAAGGTTGTCAATCTCACAGAAGCCTCATGTAGCATTATAATCACGGCTACGCTCAAAGTGTTTGAGGCTCATGTCAGTGCCTCCAGAACGTGGTGCTGTTGCTAACAACCTATATCGCTTGTTCTTTGCGCCTGTCCTGACTAAATGTAAAGGTGCGCAATAAGAATTAAATTTTTGTCTAAACATTTTACTTTAAAAACTTGTTTATTGGCTTTCTTGCCGAGCTAGCTGAGAAGTTCTTCCCCTCTTGTGTCTGTATGCAAGATAAAGGAGACTGTTAGCTTAACTGAATATAAATGGCAACGTCCAAATCAGTCAGTCATTCACACCTCTACTACTCCCTGGCTTACCAATAACCGATAACGAATTACAAGTACTCACGTTACTGTAATTAATTACTGCTTTTTCGTGTATTTTTCAGTCAGTTCACTTATGCTTCAGTATGTTTTATATGAAGTAATAGCCTACATTTGTACATCCATACATGTGTATATTTATCTACGGATATTACAAGTTAGAAAGAAATACTGACTTGGACCAATCAAATGCATAGCATCCAAAACAGGCCAGTCAGTTCAAAGTGTCATGCATTGCTTTAAAACCGAGATGCCGGAGTTTTTAGTTAAACCGGAAATAGCCGTTTGATCGCACTCCTCAAAGCCACCAGACTCCGCTAACAAAAACATTTGCCATTTTACCTTGCAGAACGCTGGACTTGCTGGTCTACCGCTGCCTCGTCACACGTCGTAACACACGTTAGTTTGGAACCAAACTAACCCTTTAAAACACAGCGCAATGACACAAACAAACTAACGATCAAAGCAGCGGTACACCATCAGCAACTCACGCGTTCTGCAAGGTAAAATTACTGTTTTTGTCCATGGAGTCTGGTGGCCATGAAGAGAGCTATATAACTGCTGTTTCTGGTTAAACAAAGGATCTTATTCTTTGACAAATGGTCCATCTCTTGTCATTTTGACACCAAAATATGTAAACATAGGGACCGGGTTTGAAAATAACAAAGTTTCATTATTTCATTCGCACAAGATGCATGTGTAAGGTAACCTTGGATACATTTGTTTATTATAAAAATCAGCGGGGTGGAAAAGTAACTAAGTAACTTTTACTTAAGTGAGCTACTTTTAACTTTTACTTGAGTCATTTTTTACAAAAGTACTTTTACTTTTACTTGAGAAGAATTTCTCAGTACTCTTTACGCCTGGATCCCACAGGATCCGTGTCAGGCGCATTCCGTCTGTGCCGCGGTTCTGGTCTGTCAGCAACACACAGACAACAGTTCAGTTTGCACCTCCGAGGTTGATTATCTGCTCATTTGGAGATCATTCTGTGATTTTTGTGCTTCTACCATGGCTGAGTACACTACTTAATTAAAAGTGTTCTTTTTTCAAGATTTTAGTGTGTTGTTGTTGGTGAAACGGAAAAAACGGAAGTCTGTACCGGTCTGTACATGGTGTTTTATTTTCAAATGACCGGATGCTGTAGGCTGCTTCAGCTTGACGCATGCTTGAAGTGTCCTCCATCAAAAATAGACCCGGCGCGTATCTTTAGCAGAGCAGAGCGGAGAGACGCTTCATCGCTGG
Source organism: Semicossyphus pulcher (assembly GCF_022749685.1). Lineage (NCBI taxonomy): Eukaryota > Metazoa > Chordata > Actinopteri > Labriformes > Labridae > Semicossyphus > Semicossyphus pulcher. The sequence continues at coordinate 28,424,148 of NW_027211726.1, forward strand.
AGACTGACCACGGCGCATGCCGTGGAATCGCGAGCATTGACTTTAATGGGCACGATCGACTCCGGAGGTCGCGGCGCACCTGGAACGCGCAGGAGACGGATCCTGTGGAATTTGAGGGTTACACCTCTGCCAGTAACTGAAGAAGTGGTGGACTATGGCTGTTTTCATTTATTAAATGCTACACAAAAATGCATTGTGGGATTTTTCAGGGACTCCAACTAGATTAACTTTCTCACCCCTTTCTGCTACTTGAGGCCAACTAGTGCCAAGTTTTTGACCTGTAAGCGAGGTCAGACTCGGCCTGGCTCCGCACCGGGAGTCACACATCTGTTGCAATCTGGTTAAATACATTGGTATGAAGCAAAAGGATGCAGAGGTTACTACGTCATAATGCAGATTTAATTAAAGTTAAATCGATGCTTTGTGGGGGCTGTCTGAAAGAGGAGACCTGCTGACAACTTTCAACATGCTTGCTTCCAGTCTGAATGCGGAGTTAGCTCGAGCTACAAATTAAGCATTCAGATGTGACAGCGGTATCATTAATCTCGTCTCACTCTTAGCAAAAATAAATTAATTATATCCCCCCCAAATTTGCTGAACCATTGTGTTAATCTGGGACTTCCTGATGAGCAGGAGAGTAGCCCGACCTTAAAGAAGCAGAATTCAATCTTCAGTTGCAAACACACAATAAAAGGTATTCTGGTTAAAGGTTGCTAACTGAATTTGGCAGAGTTGTACAACTCAAAGACCTTGGTTTATCATCGCTTGCTCACTACATACCCACATCAGCCGAAATTGCATTTCTGAATTATGAAAATACACACCCTTACTATAGGGCTTAGGGGCTGCTGGGTGGATGCAGGGCCAACAATTCATCATCATGCTCATTAAAAAACGACATCAAATGCATTATTTTACGAGCAAACAGCAGCAGAGGAATGACTTAGGGTATTGTATAACCTTACTCTAATTCTCTAACTCTAATCAGAAAATTCACAGACAGTCGGCTCCAAAACATCACGACTGACTGAGTTTTTCATTTTTGTTTGACACAAAACTGAGAGCAGAACATTTAAGATTCAAGTCTGCTGTCACCAGTAAGAGAGGCTGTGAAAGGAAAGCAAATGAATGAGCAATTTGTGATGCGGTGTCAGAAGTTGATGCACAGGCTTATTTTAAACATGAGCAGTAGCAGGTAAACTCATCAAGGTGGTGGTAGGAGGGCCGATACAGCCACAAGGGTGTCTCATTAGCAGGGGATGTATGAGATGCTATTAACCGAAATCTGACTGGGCTCTGACCCAGAGGGCTGTAGAATCAAAGACTGGGGTGTTCTCTCGTTAAAGGGAGCGGGTCACACACATAGTAATGTATATGATGCTGTAAGACTCCCTGAAAACTTGCAAGGACAAGTGGGTAAATGAGCAGTCACCATGCGGCACAGAAAGAAGAGGCAGCAAATATTCAAGTCCAAGCTAATCAAACCCAGTGGGAATAAAATACTTCAAGCATTCGATGTTGCCCACAGGATGCTTCACTAATAGACGTAACCATCAAGACGTCACCCTTTGATTTGTGGACTGCATTTTTCAAGCAAGGAGTTTGTCAGTTTGTCAAAGTATTTCAGTCTATGCCTGTGGCTTACTCATTAGCTGGTGAAGTTAATCACCTTGTGTACCACAGAATTGAGATTTTTTTCTGGTGGCAGATGACAGGAGTTATTTATTTAGTAGACTTCAAAAAGCTTGTGGGATTGTGAGATGTCGTTTTCATTCAATTGTAACGTAGCTGGCATCCGTCCCCGAGTGATGACGAAGCCGCCAGCGCCAGGTAACGACGATGCATTGTTTTGGGCTCATGCTTGACGAAGATTAGTCGGTCGATATGGCGGACAGAGCAAAGCGTTCAAAGGTTTGTGTTCACTTTACTAAATTTGACTCTGGTCTAAAGAGGGTAACACCAGTAACCTCACGAAACATCTAAATCTGAAGCAGTGCAGCGTGTTTGACTGCTTTTGCAAAGAGGCAAATGCTAATGTCGTTGCTTGCATTACTGCTAGTACATCCACAGTGCAGCCTCCGAGTCCCGGCGGCTCCAAAAGCATTACAGCAGATGGGCTTAGCCAAACTAAAAAAAATGCACGTTTCTTATAAATGAGCCTACAGTTATTCTATCCACTGTTGTTAGCTAGCTTCGGTTATTAGCACTTATAATTAATAATCCAATTTAATCCAGCGTCAGCCAAGCAGCAGCCCCAGCTTTATCTGCGGGGTGTTACATTAGCAGAAGTCAGAGACCCAAGTTAAACACATTCTCCATCGCTAAACGAGGGAAAATGAAACAGGAATACAACGCAGAATGTCACAGAGCTGTCGCCACGGTTACTATAAAAGATTTACTTCGCTACAGTGGAGTCCAGTTGGTTTAGGTACGTTAGTAAGTGATAGCTTGCCATGTGTGAATTTTGAGTTGCCAAAAAAACTAGAAAAAGATTGATACTGTACATACATCTAGTGTTAATGTTAAATGTTGTTACTGTAGGAAGATCAACACAACCCCCCTTCTAGAGGCACATTATCAGAACACCCTAATAAAGACATTATTTTTTGCACCAAACAATGGAGAGTAGTATCAATATCGGTATCGATGGGCAGTATCAGTATCGATACCGGTATCAATAAACTTCTAACGATACCCGTCCCTATACCCGAGTCATTGCTCACTTGCGGTGGGTGAACAGAAATAACCTTAACTTTGGATAACAGTAACTGAGTAACTGGTGAGAAAAGTAGTTGTCATGAATAGAGAAATGAGCTTTAGAGAACAAAACCTTTTTTTTGTATCAAGCTGTAAATGTTTTTTATGCAGTACATCTGGGATATTTAAAGCTCCTGTGAGGAGTTTTTCGCTGGTTATGAAACAGACTGTCTCTATATGACCTACAAAAGCAAACCAGACCATCAGCGTCAAGACTGATTATTTCTATATATCATTTTTTAATGTCTGAAACCGCTGGCGGGGGGTAGGTGTCAGACGAGGCGATTAGCTGCACGCTGCCTTTGTTTACATTTTACAGGGCAAAATTTTTAAGTGAGTGTTAGATATGACTGTTAAAGAAAGCAGGATGAGATTTTTTGTGGAAAAAAACACCACTTAAGCATGAGCAAAGAGCAAAGAGATAAGAGGTACGGCTTTGTCCTTTGGGGCGCCAAAATCAACACAAACAAAAAGTTTCTCACAGCAGCTTTAACATGTGGGCTAATGGGGATTTATTCGCTTTTAGAGCCTTGAGATACTTCCGTTTTTTTGCACTTCCACTTGGCTGCATTTGCAGCTGCAGAGATTACCATTGGTGTTGCCCAGAGGGAACGCTACGATGATGCATGACTGTATAGTATGCACTGAGAGCAGTGTAATGTATAGCCATGCATTGAATATTCAAATTCAATCTAATAGTTTCTGTGTGATTAGTGTGAGGACTAATGGAAAAATGAAATAACACCATAAATACTGAAGACCAGTTTTAATTAAGCCATTGCATTATTTTATAACACAAGTAAATGTGACTGTGACAGCAAAACGAGCTGGTGTCAGTAACTAATCTCAGGAGACAAACTTGTGTCGTCAATGACCTTTAACATGTGGACATGTGCGAGAAATCATACTTCAGAAAAAAAGCCCTTGTGTTGTATTGTCTCCCTTCAAGAACATATTAAAGAAGAAAACCAGACCGTCAGCTTGAAGACTGACTGTTTTATAATTAATATCCATAGCAGTAATGTTTAATACATGTTACCTTTGACATTGAGCTAGATTCCAATCAAGGGATTTATAGCTTGCAGAGCTAAAACACCTATTCTATAATTCCCCTGCCAAAGTTTAGCAGTAAGTAGGACGGGGTTACAATGAAGCAGGAGGAGATTATTCTTTAGAGAATACTACACATTAATGTACAAGGCAGGATCAGTAAAGACATATAAAGCAGACTATTTACCGAAGGAATGTACAGTTTTCAACATGGGTCAAAAATGGATCCCAAACTGCCCTCTTCCTGCAGACAGAGTTTCTATAGCTCATTTCTTCATTCATTGTGTGACAGCTTTCCTGCTTAACAGGGCCTGCTTTGTGTTTCCTCGTTGTCCGTGTCTTTCTTTTCTGTGTTTGAGGTCCCTGGTAGGCCGGGCCAGTCTCCCCAGGTGCATTTAAGATTTGGCCTTCCCAGAGTGTGATTCTCTCTCTTTTTGTTTCACACCAAAAAACACTTTATACACATCATTCACTGACTCATCAGCAGACAACATGATTAACACACCCCATAACCTTTGTGTATTCCTAAGTTTGTATTTTTGTGATAAACTTTTACATTGTCAAGTTTAAACCAGCCGTGCAGTTCCTCCCTTTGTCGCGGCTCACAAGCCGGGTCATGACAAATTGGGGGCTCGTCCAGCCGTTACTCACCGGTATGTCACTGAATAGGCTTCCAAATGAACGTGTAGTAGCTTGTGGATGTATTACCCTCATCCAGCTCAGAGTTGCAGAGGACTACCATGGGATTCTGAGGCTGTGAGTGGTTTGTTTTCCCTGTATTGCTGCGGCAAGCGTAGAACAAACTTGGGAGCGCGCCATAGTTTCAAGAGGTTTCCAACTGCTGGTCGCCTTTTCTGTGCTACTAGAAGGAGGTGGATAAGAACCTGCCATGGTTACAACAATCTTACAATTTCATTTAGCAGACACTTTTGTCCAAAGCAACGTAAATCTGAAAGTTAATACAACACGTAAGTAAGTAACAAGTAAGTGCCAACAAACAGCTTCAAGTGCGATCGGATGCTGGTGCCGGCAGGCAGTGCGCAGGGGCGTAATTTATTATTATTTTTATCATCATCAACAAGGTCAATATAGTCATCATCATCATCGTTGTGAATATCCTAATCAACATCAACAACATCCTCATTGTCATTATCATCAATAGCTTCAATATCAGTGCAGAGGTGTTCATAAAGAGCTGGGTCTTTAGCTTCTTCTTAATGGGGAAAGGGACTCTGCGGACTGAATGGAGTTTGGTAACTCATTCCACCAGTGGGGGAATACAGAGGAGAAGAGTCTAGTTAGGAAGGGTCTGAACTTCCTGATGTTGTACAGGGCATGACCAAGACATGACATGACATGACATGACCAAGCAATTGAGGCCACGTGGACCTCAAGGCTGGTCGTCAACTATGATTGACGTTGGTGGTGTTGGACTGTGACAGATGACAGATGCGTTTTTTTCTATACCCATGAACACATTCAAACTAAACAGTTAAGTTTAGTTTGAATTGGTCAGGTAGGTTAGATGGCGTTCCCTTTATGTTCTTAGTTGGACCTTTCTTATATGCACCTGGTTGACACTAGCTTTTGCCCTGAGCGGTTGTGGAAAGTTAATTGTTAATCTCTGGTTTGAGTCATCGTAGAAAATGACTAAGGTCTCGGATTCTGTTAAGGCATACAGGTTTACAACTGAACAGTTGTTAAAAATAGTATGTCACTATGAAATTAAGGTTTCTGATAAGCGGTTGAAGGATACAATTAAAAATACTTTGAAAGCAAATCTGTGTAAAATTGGTGTTTTGGCTGTCGGTAGGGAACAGCCTTCGTGTTCTAATATTGCTGGTGTGTCTCGGCTGTATTTTGGAACTTAAACATTTGAGCAACAGACAGAAATGTTACTGTTACAAATGGAGCATGATAAAATGAAGCAAAAAGCAGAAATAGAAATGCAATTGAATGTGGAAAAAATCTGATATCCAACTGAGATGGCAAAGTTGTTGCTGCAGCAGTTCAAGCTTGATTTAAAACAGGTAAATCAGTAGCTTACAATTCTGTGGACCTTGAGACGTCCTTGTTTTGTCCTGAGTCTCTTGCAGAATGTTTTGCTACCTTGGGTAATCTCCATTTGTTGCCTAAATTGAATGAAAAGGACCCAGAGACTGTGCCTCAGGCGCTGGCAACCTTGTCTTGATCCAGCTGTTTTACAAGCCTGAAGAACTCTGAGTCATTGAGCAAATTGCAGGTTTTGTTGGGTAACTTGTCAGAGTTGAAGCAGGCAGATTTATCTGAACTGATCATCACATTCCCTTGTTTGTCCTGTGATACTCCCACTCAGACACACTTAATTGAGCATGATATAGACGTTGGAGATGCGCAGCCAATTAGACAGAGATTTATCAAGTAACTCCTGATAAATGTAAGTATCTTGATGCTGAAGTTAAGTATATGTTAGACAATAGCATTGCCGAGCCCTCCTTATCAAGTTGGTCTTTCTAGTCAGACAACACTCCTAGGTGTTGTGTTTCCTCGTTTGTGTCTTTCTTTTCTGTGTTGCAGGTCTCTGGTAGGCAGGGCTTCTGTGCATCTGGGAGTACCTGGCCAGTCTCCCCAGGTGCATTTAAGACCTGGCCTTCCCAGCGTGTGATTCTCTCTCTTCATCTAGTTCTCGCTCTGGCAGGCGCGGATCCAGAGTTTTTTGATGCTGGCCCAACTTGGGCACTGACTTATGCAAGGTTGGCATGAAGTATGTGTCCACACACACACACATGCAAATGAATAGCATTGAATTAACCCTTCCTTCTAAACTTAATTCTTTGAAGATGTGTGGTCAGTAACAATTTAAAGTACTAAAGGAAATGTGCCACATTGAAATGGAAATGGAAAGAAAGCTACCAGCAACCTGTTGCAACACCCAAATAGTTGCCCAATCCTACTTTAGGATTTTGGGGTGTCACTTGGGGTGGCCAATCAGATTTCAATGGGGGCCCTGGCCACACCTCTGGATCTGCCCCTGCGCTCCGGGCACAATGTTAGTGTTGTGTAGGCTGCAGCTGTCTCATCCAAATATGGTCCCTTCTGGCTTCAAAAAGACATGGTGACGGCCATTATGGCCAACTTAAGGCTTTGAAACAGTAGTCCACAAAAACATTGATAATTCACATTGGCTTTGTCCACTTTTTTAAAGTATGTAAGTAAAGTATAGACCGAAGAGAATTGAGAATGATGGTGTTGCTACATGAAATCAGGGGATCATCAAATAAACAAAAAATGAATTTCAGGGCAATCCACCAAATATTGTCTAGGCTTTTCACTTAAAACTGCTAATGTCAAGCACACGAGGATTAGCAGAGCTATTAGGATTTATAGCCTCTCAAGTGGACAGATCTGATTATATTTTTTAACAGTTGTTTTTTATTTGAATATGTGTATTAATTTCTAGATCTCAGCAATACATTTAGTGAGTAAAATTATAAAAAAACTGGAAAGAATATTGACTTAAACCTATAAAAGCGTTCTACTGTAGGCCATCGAATGACGCACATCTTCGACACTTTTTTTTTTTTTACACCTATGGGTCCTCATTAACCTTTTGCACTTGTTGCATATATAGAATCTGATTCACATGTCTTCTATCAGCAATGTAACACACACACACACACACACACACACATACGCACACACACACACACACACACACCTCCCCGACGCATCTGCTCTCAGCTGTATGAGATTTTAATGTGACTTCAAAGAGCCAACAACAAATGTTGTCCAAGGTCTGGCTTTGTGAGCTCGGGGAATGTTTGTGTCAACATTGTTCGGATTTGTTTCCCAGTCACACACACAAACTATAAGGCTTGTTTATACACACATATACACACACACATACATACATTTGGAGCAGTGTTCTTTTGTTTTGTTTCGTTAACGTACTACGTCACGGTTATTTCTAATAAACAGAAGTTTTATTTCATGAAAAAAGTCGGGAGAAGTGCAGCCTTATCTGCTAATTCATTGGTGACTCAGATCCCAATAGTTGTCTTTCAAAAGGCCCGCAATATGGAGGACCAAACATGCTCCTTGTCAGCATATCTGCATCACAGCTTTATACTGCATATCCAGCCATGTTCTGAATTTGAGTTAAACAGAAGCCAACTGCAGCCAATCACTGCTTTGACGCTGGCTATAAGGTTCTCTGCAGGTCAATCTTTAAATTGAAGGATGCTTGTCTTCAGCTACAGAAGGAGGGACTGGGGATTACAGTAAAAGCCAACGGCAGCAGAACATACAAAGAAGACTGACATCAGCGTACATGTCGGATGGTTTTTATATTAATGGGTTTCTATAACTTCATTTTATATCTTAAATGTCATGAGTTATTCTTGTTTAATTTGTATTTAATTTCTTTATATATGTATATTTTTTTCCTCTTTTGTCTTTTGCTACCCTTGTGTTGCTCACTTCCTGCCTGTGTTTTCCCCGCTTTTGGATCACAGCCTGTTTATTCTGTTCGTTCGTTTTCCTGCCCACCTGCCACACCCGGACACTGTGAGCTTTTTGTTTTTTTTCAATCTGCCCGCCTGTTCTGTTTCTCTTTATTTGTGACAGTATATTTTCCATCCCATCTTGTTTTTTCTTTTTATGGAAGGTTTTTTTCAGTTATGTCAAAGAAGATGACATACGATGACATGTTCGCAGTAAACTACAAATGGGGGGGAGAGAAAATTAGAAATGATACAAGTTGTAAAATACAGTAATTAAATAATATTAATTAATAAAAATAAAAGTAAGAAGAAATTCAAATTAAAATGACCAATTATCATCGACTTGAAATCATCAATTTCAGAAAAAATCTAATTTATCTGCTTTGATGTAATCCAGCATCAGAACATCAATAACTCTAAAGAGAAACATCGTTATCCAACACAAATTATAAAAGGAGGCATTTCATGAGTGTCGACATAACCTAAATGATGTTAACTTTACTGGTGGCAGTATGGTCACAGACAACAGGAATCACATGGACACAGCTGGGCGGGCCCACTCTGAACTCCTCTTCCCTAATCTGCCATGTTTGGAGAGTCTCTGCCCTGACTCCTGGTCTCAAGGAAACAACTGAGGCCAGTGTTGCATGTAAAACTAATATTAATATAGTCGTGCAAGTAGCTGCAGGTAATTATGAATTATATGTAAATTAATTAAAGGGGCCATATGAAAGATTTTACATATATTCATCAATGTTGTTTTTAGCTCTGCAGTAAATAGAACTTTTTGTTGTCATAGAAACAAGACCTACGAGTTTTTTCTCTCACAACACAAGTGCTTCATCCCAGCTCTCTCCAGCCGTCCTGCCCTGCCTGGCTAATGTTAGCTAATGCTTGTGATGATTTGCTGGTTCGCCGGCGTCATTTGCCGTTTGGTTACGAAGCACAATGCCGGAGTCATGCAATGTATTTATATTAGAGCTAGTTGGCTAACCTTAGCATGCTCGCTGACGTTATGACTACCAAAATACTATCTGAGTGTGTATATCAGTGTTGTCAGTCTAGCTTAACAAATAACTTTGCCAGCTAACATGATGCTAAATTTTTGGTTGATTTTGGACAACATGATACCGGTCAATGAACACGACTCTTCAGTGAGAAGTAAACAGAGCTGGTGAGTTCCGAGACTAAGCATGCTCAGTTTTGTGTGTCTTCGGCAAAAACCCCTGATGCTCGTTCATGCGTGATTGTCCGCGGGAACCCGTACAAGAAGGTTGACTGCAGTTCACTCAACGGCCGACCGTGTCGCTAGGAATGAGGATTTTCTGAGTTAGATATTAGCACCTTTAAATGTAAAATAGTATTTTAAAGGTGTTATTTCCAAGTAAAATTATCATTTAACCTTCGAGCGTTTGCATCACTTAGGAACATGGAGACCTTGTTTAACTGTGGCTCTGACTCTACCTCTTTTGTACGTGTCAGTACCAGCCAATGTGCCTTTCATTTAGCAAATATGCCAGTCAAAGGTGATTCAGATGAGTGCACAAAAATTTCCCTCATCCTCTCTCTTCTCATGAGGAGGTCCGCAGCGTGAGAGTGTAAGAACAACAACAACAACACTGAAGGGAGAAAATCAACAATGTATAGAAAAATAGCAGCAGCAGTTGTCTGACCACTCTAGTACGACAGAAGGAAAATATGGTGGTGCAGATGGCTGGAGGATGTGGACAGACTGGTCCGTCTGTTTGTGCTGCAAAGTTTAATTTAATTTCTATCACAACATCACTGCTGTTACTAATAGATTGTTTGAGGGCAGCCATGTTGGAAATCTGGTCAGAAAACTGTTCAAACTGCAACGAAGGTGACCAAAATTTTTAAAGTTATCCATCATTCAGATCAGTATCAGAAAATTGTAATTTCCCTCTCTCCCGCTCTCACACACACACACACACACACACACACACCGCTGTGGCACAGTAAAAGGCAATACAAAATACAATCGATACAGGCTGACACTCGCCAATTAGTAATTGTAATGGGTAAGTATTAATGCTACCACTTGCTACAACTCATGATTTATTGGCGTTTGGTAAGTGATAAACTTTACAGCGTTGTGATGTGAGCACAGCGTTAGATATTGCGCGCTAAGGCCGCTCACTCATCACGAGACCTGGTTCTCGACACACTACAGCTCAATGTCTCTTCTGTGGCCCTTATTTGTCCTCATCCTGGTCTGTTGCTGCTCTCTTTGGCGCCATAATTATAACTCGTCGTATGCATATAAATTAACAATTTCTTCATCTTCAATGACGAGACTGGCATTTAGATCCATATTTACTCATATTAAACCCGTCTTTAATCGGGACTACTTTATGTTACGTCATATCCAGTCGTCTGTTTTGATGCGGAAATATAAGAAAACAAAAATGACTCCAGAAGCTGCTGTAGAGTATTCATTCATATATTTTGTTGAAAACATAATTACTAAATAATTTCCCCACGCATTGATTCACTGAGGTCTCCAACCTGCAAGTTGCTCTTTAAGTATAGATGGTGCAGGTTGTTCTGTTGTAATGGTCCTTTCATCCAGACAACAAGAACTAACAGGTTTTATCACCTGAGACCATAAAAGAAGATGTAATTAAGGACATTTGTGGACTACAACATCTCAATGAAGCAAGAAAGTGGTTTTATTTAAGTCTGATACACTTTAATTATGTCTGTGATTTGTGTTGTAAGAGCCGAGAAGAGAATCCCAAAGCCAGTGACTTGTTTTTCAATCGATCTGGACAGTCTGACCAGAGAATGTGAAGCTGCTGTTCTCTTACAAACAGTGTTGTTCATGTATTGTAGGCACTATCAGATAAATTGCTTGAATTAAGTCACATTTTACATTCACATTTCCAGTTTTTACCAGTTCATCACTGACTGTTTCATCCGCAAAATAAATATTTTCTTGCGGCTGACTAAGTTGTTAAAAGTAATTCAGCAGTTTGGTGACTGAAAATGACTTTCTGTCGACGCGGCCTTTGGCTTCAAACCCGCCTTAATCTTTTTTTTCCATTCTGAGAGGCTCTGAATCGGGCAGTCAGGAGGGAAATAACGCTTTGGTGGAGACGGATGCCAGCCAAACAGGCTAGATTTGCCCTGGGTTATCCCTGCCACCTGCAGCGCTTGAAGTCTGTTCCAAGAAGGTCTCCCTGTCTCCTGCTGTCCCACAGGTGGGGGATGAGACAGACTGCATCCAGACACGCCAAGTCAGTGGCCCGAGGGCCGGACACACTGCCAAGGCGGGGTTGACCCTCTGTTCGGTCCCATTTAAACACATAATAGTTCCAGAAAGACATGCAGCAGGATTTTTCATTTGGTGAGACTGAAGCAGAATGTGAGAAAAAAAGAGAGAGTAATGGAAAGTTACTGAAATACAACAAAATACAAAAACTCCCAGGGCAAATCTAACCGAGGTTCTGCAGGAAGATTAAAATTAAATGAATTTACTCTTTTCATCTTCGGTGCTTTCGCAGAACGATTGTAGGGATGGTGTTGTAAGTTGGTTGGTTGGCCCACCACATTGGTCAGGCAGAAATCTCTCAATAACTGTTGGATGGATAGTCGCACATTTTAATCAGGAGAGACTTCATGATGAGTCAATGATTATTTATTTACAATTTTGGAAAGGTGAGAAATGTGCAAAGTATTTGGCGATCAGACCACTTTGAGATGTCTTCATGTACTCAAAGGGGTAGTTAGGCCGAGAGGAGGATAGGATACCCCACGATGGAGTCTAGACACTGGTGGTGTAGGAAGGATGCAGGATGAGCTGAGGAGCTGGACTTGGATACTGATGAGGTGGAGGACGTTCTCAATGATCGAGCTGAAACGACGAAGAGAGGAGATCAGATTAAAAATTTGACAGCAGTAGGGTGTCGACAGAGGTCGAGGCAAAATCTGATTGGTTTAGTATTTAAAATAGTAATTGCCTATAATCAGCTGATCACCAGACACCAAGGACAGAGAGGAGGAGAGAGAGAGAACGTGAGTCTTCCTGTTTGAACTTACGGTGAGCTACATTTATGGTCCACAGAGGATGAATCCGATATGATGAATGATCTCATCCCCAACTATCCAGTGTCACAGTCATTATTCAACGTTATGTGTGAGTGAAATATCTCATAGTGTGGCACACTTTTTGACATCAATGGTCCCCAGAAGATAAATCCGAGTGACTGACTTGGAGGACCTCTTTGACCTACTTGTTCAAAAGTAACGTGATCCCATTTCGGCTTATGGGATTGGACCGAATCTTGGAAACAAGTTGTTTGGAGGAAAAAAAAGATTCTGAAATGCGCTTTTGTGTTGGTATGGATCCAACCTTTGTATGTGTTGTTCAAAACTATAAAGAAGAATTCGGATACCTTTGAGTAAAAAAATCTGCATTATTCTGATCCCAGTGAAAGGCTGGATTCAGGATGGATTTCAAGAAGGAAAAATTTTATTCATTTTTTAATACTTTGCATTTGAATTGCCAAACAGTTACAGTGACATAGCAGACAGATTATACGATAAAAAACGTAAAAAAAACGAAAACGAAAAAATTTTTTGGCCCAATAAAATAATCCACCAAATAGACATCAGTATCCACAAAAATATTACATTTTACCTTTTATCTATGACATTATATAATATATATAATAACAATGACACAGTCAAAAGTGCTTTCTAACAGTCGCATCAATAATTGCACATTAGAGGTCTTCATGGGCCTACATGGACCCCAGGACCCAAGCCCAGACCTGTAATTACACATATGCACTGGATGTAATGTGGGGACTGCAAGAACTATGACTGGCTGGTCATCACATTATAAATTTAACGTGGTAATCTCTAAGATCTCAGTTTCGTTCTCTTTGGCGGCACCTATGGCGATAAACGGTAATTGCGGGAGCACACTTCCCAGATATCTAGACAGTGTCGCATGTGTGACGTCCACGGTTGGCTCCGGTTGTAACCCTTGATTTTCCTCGCTGACGGTCGCTTTCCTTTTCAGACTGTTTGCTTCATCTGAGCGTCCAATTTGTTTCTTTTTCTTTGGATTTTCACTTATTTTTGAAGTTGTATCTGTAGTCATCCATCTTTTCTTTGTTTGTTCAGCCATAGTAGATTACTGTTTACTTGCAACACTTGCAGAGACCGGAAAAGCAGCCGCTTAGCTCCGCCTACCCTCTCTGGCAGACCAACCACTGCTGGCTGATGGAAAACGCGTCACTAACTGGGCACCGCTTGTGATTTTTCTCACCAGACACCCAGTCTGTAATAATACTGCAAATACAAAGGCTTTCATCAGTGAGCCAGCGGCTCAATCACCATTGTGTTACCTCATTTGTCGATAGATAGTGACTTAACAGACATTTATGAAAATGAAAATCTTTGAGATTATCACATTAAAGATATTTACCGTGAAGACAAGACAGCTCTGTATCCCAATAAAGTAAACAGTGGTCACACAGCAGTAGCCTCTGGTACAGTAATGACAGAAAGCAAAGGAAAAGAACCGCCAGCTCTGTGATTATGCTCCCCTTGTACTGTATACATCACAGTCATAGTGGCTGCTGTAATTAAAGCATGTTACAGCCTGATCAGGTACCATACATCAGTCTGGTTTAACATGATGCTTCCATTAGGTGAAGTCTAAGCCGACAAGCAGGACAGCTGTTTACCACCTTCATCAAGTATAAACCCAGCTTGAGTCATGTTATTTACCAGCACAGGAACAGCTGGCTTCCAGAGGCGGAGAGGTGGTGCTTTTAAAACAGGACAATAATCTAATGGGAGAACTCTACAGCACACATTTCTCCAGCCAGCATCTGTGTGAAACAGCATCTGTGCTGCAATCACACTCCCTCCAGGGAAGACGACTACTGATGTGACCAAAGTGGACCTCTTACCGTTCCACACTTTCTTAAGTATTAAGTGAATCTCTCTCTCTCTCTGTTTCATTTTCCGTTTGTGCTGTCTTTTTCTTCATGTCTTCCCTCCCTCTCTCAGTTATTTCTCTTTGATAAGGTCGAAACAAACATGTTAAAAACCATTATTGCTCATGGGAATTTTCAAGAAGCACGGTAGATAATGTTGTATCTCATAGATTAAACCAAACTAAGACAGCAGCCTAATTGGCTCTATTACTGATTAGAGAGCAACCTGCTTATCATTGATGCTTATTTAGTCAAATCGATTCCCATTCCACACGCAGCCTCTCTCTCTGGGCTTTGTCTTTTCCTCCATCTCTTCAAACAACTCAGTGATACGATGACTCATGAATCAAAGCTTCATGTTGCTTTCAGGCGTATCAGCAATAGAAAGGAGCTGTTTTTCTTCTCGTCTTGTATTTTGAACAGCAAGCACACCTTGAAGCACCTCCTGTTGCCCACAATTACATCATTTCAGGAGCACAAATATTTCAGTGTTGGGTACTGATTATTAGACCTCTAAGCTGACATGCTGTAATATAACAGAACCAATTCCATCCCTTCACTAGACATTAGAAATCCTTGCAGATGAGGCCCTCTCAAAATAAACCAAATTTCAGTAACAACGGTTGGCTTTCAAGACTTTTGACATCAAACTTCTTTGCCTTTGAAACACAAATGAATAGACCTTGGAAATGGTTAAAACATTGTTTCTAACTTTCTCTCAGCATCACCTTTTTGTCTTTCACAAAACAATGTAAGGTTTTCAAGGTGAGATGTGTTCAGAGCCAAACACTTAACATTGAAACACCAGACAAGATGATATAGGGAGATAAATCAGAGTTAAGGTGTCTCTGTGCAGCAGTATTGGGGTTGTAAATACTCAGCATTTCTGTATCCTTTACAGCCTCTCTACACCGGCCATCAGTCAAGTGCGGGGCTTGACTGATGTATTGCAGTTTAAAAGGTTGATAGAAAGAAATATAAACCGGGAACAACGTTTGTATCCCACTTTGTCCTCCACACTGCCTCCCATCATCTGCTTCACAGGCATTATAAGCAGTGAAGTGGCAGCACGAGAGGATGATTGAACAATATTGCTTTCTCTCAAACTTCACCTTACCTCTGTTTGCTGCCTTTAAAGAAACACTCTGGGCCGGGCGGTACAGACCAAAAGTCCTGTCTCTGTAACTTTTATCCTCAAATCCCACGGGATCCGTCTCTGGCGCGTTCCGTGTGCGCCGCGACCTCTGGAGTCGATCGCGGCCATTCAAGTCGCTTCCTGTAGGTGAGGGCTTGCGCCGTCTGACGGACCAGAACAGCGGTGCAGACGGAATGCGCTGGATGGGATCCAGGTGTAAGGGATTGCGCGGCTTTTGAAGAAGAACACGCTGAGGGTTGAATGCACACCAAAGTCCGCTGCTGAGCAAACAGCGTCTCTGTGCTCCGGTGCCATTTGTGTGTGTTTTATTTAAATGCGTCATTATGCAGACATTTGAGGCAAATTTAACCCCTTTCTATGCAAATGAGCCTTGTGACGAAAAACTACGGTGGACGGCAAGCCCAAACGATTTCGATTAGAAGAAACGAGCTGCAAATTCAGAAACGATGTCAATTCAAAAACACAAGCAAAACTCCAAAACAAATGCAACGACAGAAACGCGCTGCAAATGAAAAAACCTGCTGCAAAAAGCCAAAACAAATACATTAACATCAAACGCGCTGCAAATACAGAAACGATGCAAAGTCAAAAACACTGTGCTGTGTTTGCGCTTGAATATCATCAGTGCAACTTGCTTCGTGAATCGGACCTTGAGACGGAGCAGGTAGCAGGGGCAAATGATGCGCAATTTATGATGCTATGAGCGGCCGCAATTCATTCTAAGTGAATTTGAGTGTTCAGTAAAGGAAAGCCTTGTGTGATGCCACAAGCACCTTATTAAAACAAACTCTGAAGCTGCTGCTGAACTCTGCTTGCTGTTTTACCCATTAAAAACACTGAATAAAGCTGAATCAGTGTCTAATATCAGCAGTGGATGTCAGCTTACCTGCAATTAACAATAGCTAAACGCTGATAACTTAAGATCCAGACGTCGAGGATGAGGAAGTGATGGTGGTGTCAGTTGGAACAGTAGATTGTAGTTGGCTGGAAATGGTTTAATGTTTGGCCATCTGTCCTACAGCCAGTGTTTTGATTCAGTCTTATTGTGTTTCATGTAGCAGTGCCCTCCACTAATGGGGTAGCAGCATAATGTTAGGGGAACCATCTAAATGGGGAAAAAGACTTTGACATGACAACAGTGCTGAGTCTCCCTCCATGATGCAGAAAATACGAGGCCTATTTTAACTTCCTGCCATTACCAAGCATCAGGGATTTTACACTTGGCGTTTTCAACTAGCACAAACTGGCTTCCCCCTTGATGTAGTGCCCTCTTGTCGGAGGCCACCATGTCAACAGATACTTCCCATTGACCGAGCCACTTTGTTGAGGGATGTCAGCACCAGTACACGGAGGTTGTGATGCTTGGTCTTTACGGTATTTATTCCGCATCTTGACCACTGTGATTGTAAAGCAGGGTTCAAAGTGATGAGGGCAGCATGTTACCCAGAGTTAAACGTTTATTTACTCTCAGAAACCAGAGGAAAGAGCTCATGGAGCAGCACTGAGCGATGGCTGGATGCTGCCCGAGTTTGTAGCATAGTGTAAATGTAGAGACGCAACGATGGTACTATTTGATGGTACTATTATAGTCTGTAAGTGTGAGACTATTAAGTCTAGTAAGTGTAACTGCACCCACAGGTCTGACCATAACTCCACCCACTGGGGGAGTGGGGGGTTGGAAGGGGGTGGGTGTGTCCAGCAGCTCAGTGACATCCCCTCCCCTTCGCCAGAGAAAAATGGGACACAGAGTCACAAGGCACATATGCCACAGAGGGCTCTTTTGAGGTGGAGGACTTCTCCCCTCCAGAGTCCCCTGGAGAGCACTTTCGTGTGGTGGAGGACCGCGGTGGTCCCAAGCCCTATCAGTTCGCCCCACTAATGCACAAAGCCGGAGCTTTTGGAGCCGAGGCAAAGCAAGTGCGCAGAACGGGCGCAGTCTCTGAGTGCTAACATAATGTTGAAGAAGGCTAATGTCCAGTGTGCTACCAAAAATAGTGTAAACTCTAGTGATGTAACAATCTAAAACCAAAGAAACTCAAATGCAGAGGAAAAAATCCAGTACACAAAATCCAGTAGCAAGAAAAGTTCTTTACTGAAATGTTCTTTCTGTCAACAAGGCTAATCCACAAAAATCTAAATCCAAAAATCCAAACAGAGTTCAAAAACCGGGCATGCATACACAAGTAAATCAAGGCTGTATAGCATGAACACACGAGGGTGACAATGACAATCTGGCAGAGGGTGAGTGGATACACAGGGGTACACATACAGGCTGAACTAATTACCAATGGGACACAGGTGTAGGGAAAAAACTGGTGGGAAACTGAACAAAGGCAGAAGGTAACACGAGACATAGTACACAAGCACCAGGATACAAAATAAAACAGGAAGGGAACACAGAACAAATGAAAACAAACAGGTTACACAGAACATTACAAGTGCATGATGTGTCTCGATCCGGATGTGTTTGAAAATGAGCGTGGTTTCACCTACTCCCTCTCATAGACGGGGGCCGGGTGGGTGTACCACCCACCTATGATTGACAGAATAAATTTCATGATGTAATTTTGTCCCAAACGGTCGACTCTGCGTCACTATCAGCTGGCAAGGTCAAGGGCTGATAAATAAAAACGTAGATGGCGTGTTTGAGCCATTTCCGACCCATGAAATGCTGATTTTTATAAATTTGCTAAGAATTGTAAATATTAACACCAGCACTGATGTGTTTCATCACAGCACAGCAATATAATTTAGATTACAGCTCAATAAACATGTTAAAGTGTGCAGTTATCATCCCCAGGGGAAAATTGCACTAATGTGGGTTATTATCATCAACTGTCATCCACGCCTCTTTTCATAATCTATTTTTAATAATTAATCTATTCTAACATGTGGCCTGAGAACATCCTGACTATTATTGTTGTTTGTTTGTTTGCAGTTAAAGTAAAAATGAGAGAAATTGAGAACGTCTCTCATGCAGTGTTATTAATAACTAAATTGCAATTTATTTAAATCCCATGTTAAGTGCTTGAAGTCTACAAGCTCCTGATGTCATGTTAGTGTTTTACACCTGGTATATTTACCTACACTGTCGATAGAAAGCCTTCGAGAGGACTCTTTTATCTTCCTTATCCTACATGCTGCTTTACTGCTGTTTGTTTACATTGCACTATAAGCACAACTTTCATCTAAATAATAATAATATAATAACTTATTGATATATCACCTTTAAAAACAATGGTTTACAATGTCCTTTGACAGCCAAGAAAGCAAAGTAAAGCAGAGAACAAGCAGATCATAAAACCAGCAAATCACAAAACAAGCAAAGCACAAAACCCAATACCCCATAGGCAGCAGGAGAACCCACACAGCCAAGATCAAGGGGACCAAGCAGGAAGAAGTAGAAAGAGTAAATAAAATGAAATAAAATAAAATACCTAAAAGAGATAAAGAAAGGAAATAATGCAAAAAGAAATAAAAGCTGTAAAAGCAATAGGAGAGATAGAAACCAGTAAAGGCAATAAAAACAATAGAAGAGCAAAAAGCAATACAAGCAATACAAAGGAATCAAATCAGTAAAGCAACGAAAGCGATTAAAGCAATAAAAGCAATAAAGAAGATAAAGGATCAATAAAAACAATGAAAGATGGAAAAGTAAGAATAAGGTGATATAAAATTTTAAAAATATAAATAAGAGCCAATAAGAAGACGATAAGAAGACGACATCACGTAAATTACACGTATATATTTAATTCCCTACAAACTCAGTGTTTAATTGTAATACGTAACGTTATATCACTCAGTTCATATGCTGGCTGTGTAGTGCTGGGTGGTGATCTCGCAGATGCTGCATCAAGTTTTTCCGCCAGGTTTTGCAGACGAGCGATCCGTCGTCTTGAATAACTCCCTGGTCATTGGTGCCCGAAAAGCCCCCACACTGCCGACTTTAATTGTTTCGTCAGTAGATACGAAGCTTTGCTGCTCTGCCCCTAGGCCATAGTAAAGCTAATGTAGCCTAGCCTCCATGTCTCTTGATAAGCATTGTGCATTAAGTTGGGGTGCCACAAGTGTCACGTTGTTTTTTAGTTCCGTGCAGGTTGCACAAAAAAATTTACCTGCCCATTTTTTGAGAGTGAGAACAGAGCAAACAGGTGTAGTAGAGCCTTCACGAGTAAATAAGTGTGATGTACCAAAGCTCGGTTAATAGTGAAACCGGTTAATCGCTGCATCCCTAAATACACGCCACTCTCAATGCAAAGTATTGTAAAACACACAGACCTCAAAAACAGAATGTTTTGGTTAACCCTCAGCCTTACTGTCTCACTGTCAAGGTGTCAGTTCTTTTATACTAAATCATAATAATAGCTGGTTAATATCCATCTTTTTCCCCAGATCCTGTTGGCACAGTACAGACAGACAAACACCTTTTAGAATTTTTGTGCGCCTTTTTCCAAATGACAAACGCTGCCGCTCCACTTCACCAGCACTGTGAGCATTATTTAAAGCTTATGGCCTCGTAAAGCTCAGCCTGGAAGTTAATCACAGGCCTGATTGAATATTTGCTGGTTCTCCAGCATCATTTTTTGCCAGATAATTTCAAGAGCAGATGTGGGCTTGGCAAAGCAATCATCAATGAAGCTGCAATGCCAAGAGGCTTAGAGCCGCTCTGAAGAAGAGGGCAAACCCAGAGCAACGCTTTGACATTAGAACTGGGAACAGCAGGGCGGCCATTGTGTTAGCTGCAGCCCACTGGTAAGTGCTGTTTAATGATCTTACAAAGAGACTGTTATGATTTCCTCTGCCACCAATAACACCCACAGTGTTAGTTTAATGGCCATCAGTTGTTTTCTTAGGCGCTTTAAGTTAGAGACATAATGACAGAAATAGCACAGAGCAACAAAGTGAGTGAAACGTGGGGGGAAATGAGGACGTGGTGCTGCAAAGACTTCTCTAAAACTAAGATAGAATCCAGGCAAATAGAGGAAATAGATTTGGAGAGACAGAACATGTCCAAAGCTGCAGCAGAGGTGAGACACAGCTTGCTAGATGGAATAATTTACATTCCGTACAGGAAGACATTTTGCACTCAGTCTGCAAATTTGCCGAAAAATGCTGACACATTTGCTGAGTGGTAATATTTCTTAACCTGTGAGATTGCTTTTGGCTTAAATCATCTCAACTGAAAAGTGCTGGCGTTAAACTGGAGACCAGCAGCGTTCACCATATGTTATGGCAGAAACCCAGCCACATAACTGATCCAGCTCCGCTAACGTCTTTTTTTCCCTGAGTGTGAGGGGAAACAAGGCCAGAGCTAATGTGTCTCCACATATCCATCCTCACCCGTCCATCTGCTCCGCTGCTGCTGAAGAGACTTCCAGAGAGCTCCCAATTTTCAGTTGAACGGCAGATGACACAGAGCAGCACATCACCTGTTCCCACATCGAGTCCAGCAGGAGCAATAGGATCAAAGTTCATGCTTAATATCATAGAACACTCCATGTCCTGTACAGAGACAGGGAAAGAGATGTCAAAGTACAATCCGTCTCTAAGCAGTGAGACTGGTTTGAAAAGTAACAGAAATCCACCCGGAGAGGATATATTCAAAGACAGATCCTCTTCAGCGCATTAAGAAGCTCCTCCCTAACAAACAGGATATATTTACCATGGCTAAATTATAGTCAGAGACTTCAGAGAACATTTAATTGCCTGCTCTTGAAAGCTCTCCTCCTGTAGCCGGCCGAGCTGTCCGCTCTTTGTTCTCCAAACTGTAAATCAACAAGATCTAAGCAGTAAACACACATCAGCAAGTTAAGGAACAACACCTCAGCCTGACTGCAGCAAAACTTAAAGCTGGCCAGTGATTGATGTAGAATTTTGCACTCACTTCCTGGAAGCCTGACAAGACCAGAAATTAGTAGCACAACACACTGAAAGAAACTCAATAACAAATAAAAACAGACGCCTGATGACTTTTTGATGCTCCTGTGGACTCAACAGCCAAACTGACCTCTGAAGTTAAAGATGCAGTACAGGCAGTTTTGTTCTTCAGGAACTTCAACAAGCAAAAGGTGGCAAATAATAGTTTTTCATCTATTCTAAATAAATATATTGCATTATTTGGCCTGCAGTGCCATGCATAGATCAAATGCTTGATGTGACATCCACCTTGGTGGTTGAAAATCATCCAACTTTACTTTCTCTGCGACTGTGAGCTGTCAAAAAACAGAAATGCTGAATCATCTTTAAGAAAAATGTTAACGTTGTGAAACTGCGAGAAGAAAAAGATGAAAATGTGCCATAAAACTCTGACAGGGTTTCAATGGCACGTACGCCTTTCAACGGAGAAGGCAAACTACCTGACCTGACCTCTCATTGACTTTGATACATTTTAAAATACAGTCTAACAAGCATGCGTACAAAATGAAGTTAATTTGAGATTTTAAAAAACTCTTAAACAATAAACAGTCTTTTTATTCGAACTGTGCAAAAATCAGTTAAACAGAGAAGCAGAGGGGACGTTTTCATCTACACAAGCGCTTCTCTCACAGTCAATGTGAAATACTCAAACTGAACCAACCATTAATGTCACTGTAACTTCAAATATATCCACATTTCAGATATAATTTCATTGATTTTCCTTTTTTTAAGTTTCAATCACTTGCAGCAAATATCCTAATTTTAGGTTCTGTGGCTCAAAACGATCTCATCTATTTATTAAATGATAATCTTGTGCCTCTCACATCTGAAAAGGGATTTTTTTCCACAGATAAGATTTTGATTTAACAAGAAGAAAAATTGAAACAGTTATTCCGATTAACATCACTATGGTTTTAAATGTAAAATTTAAATATTTGTTAAGCACAAGCACTTTAGGCAAAGACAAAATATTTTACTGTCACACCTTGTTGTACAGAAAAAATAGCAGAGGCTATCATGATTTTAAAGGTGAGGAAGAAGAAAGGATGTATACTTTATTAATCCCGAGGGGAAGCATCTCTCCTCACTACCAGCCCCAATTCCACGCTTGGTCCGCACCGGGACTTGTACCAGCCACCTTCTGGTTCCCAAGCCAAGTACTAACAGACTGAGCTACCATCTACCCAAAAGACATTCAGGACGCTGACCTTCAGAATAAGAGGAGTTTCAGATCAACACGTATCATTTTTACCCCATGACTGCACACGAGGGAGATTCAGGGTGTCAAACACAAACATAAAGATTCATTTTCCTGAACCATGAATTTCCAATGCAAATTTCATGAAGTGCATGCAATAAATTCACAACTGGAGCAGCCAAAATGGAAGGGGGATTACTCTCAGGGAAGCCTGGAAGTGCTTAGAGAATTTCATGCAAATATGCCCATTAGATTTGATATTTTAATGGATGGAAATGGGACTTGGAAGTGGCGCATGGTACTTAGAGAGAATTTCTTTGCACCCTAATATGTAGTTATTCAGCTATGTGTGTCCATTTATCAAAAAGATGAACAAACCATCCAAATGACATTTTGTACACTGCCAGGGGCCGGACTCTTTAACGCTCAGCTGCAACCAAACCTTTTGTTTGCTAATCATTAGAGCATGTAAACATACACAACATTGAACGTACACAAATGCAGTCTAAATAATTAGCTAATAGTAATCAATCAGTCCGCTTTACAGTATACAGTTTACTTTTAATACATAAAAACATGTGGAGAAAGAAGTAATACTACTTGTATGGTAGTTTTATTTTTTACTTAACTGTCAGGATACTTGGCCTCGCAGTAACTCGTCTGCTTCCTCAGCTCTCACCATCTGGGGCTGGTGCTTCATGCAAATTAAAATAATGACAGGAAAAAGTGTCAGTTTCTCTCCATGACCAACATTACCTCCTCAAAGCTGATGACTAACTACCAACAATTAGTCAATGAGATGCAGCAAGGTGGTGCTCCTTAAACTCCCTTGTGTATACTACTCAAACAGTTACAGACATGAATGCGTGCAACAGAGAGCCCTCGTCAAATCACCATATTCACATGGCCGCTTCTGTGGCGTTTATTGGACAATTGCAGCAAACAAACAAATGATGCTAAGTGGCTGAATGATGAGGTTAGCCATCTGACAATGGGTTATCTAAAGTTGTTTGACCTTAATATGTGACCTGATGTCCATCTGCATTTTCACTTTTCATTGTTTCACAGTTGCTGATAAATCGAGGAAAGGTGGAGGGATAACGAATCCTCAATTGGATTGATAATACTGGATCACATAAAGACCAGGCAGACATGATGACTATAAGTGGTGTCTGAAGAATTTCCAACCTGGTTTGGAAGCTGCATGACTCTGAGTATGTGCCTCAGGTATGCTGGCTGCATACATCTCACATCCCTGAAAAATTCACAAGCTGTGTCCATTCTTCAGCTTCACTGATTTTTACCTCAGCCAAGACAAGCATTTGGAGGTGAAGACCATCTTGATGCCACGAGGGACGTTAGCTACCACGACATACAGGTGTGAGCTGGAATTTCTTGTTCTTGTTTCAGTGTATCTGCCGGAGCTCAGGACCAGAGCTCTGTGTGTAACAAGATGTTTCTCTCCTTCGGGGCGGCACTGTGGTACACTGAACTTTGACTTGGATTCAGTGTTGGAGTCCTATTATTTGGAAGTCTTTCTTTTATATATGCCTCTTTTTCATCCATTCCATCCTGCACATATTGATGCTGATAGTAGGGTTGCCACCTTGCATGCAGAAAAATAAAGGACGTCCGCTCCTCGGGGCCACGACCACCACAGGTCCCATGACGCGCCAGTGGTGGTAAATCATAGCTTATATGGCTTCAACAAAGTATTAATATTCATAAAGTTTGAAGTGCTTTCTTACCAACGGACATAAGAAATGAGCTGAATGGACAGGGGAGGAGCAGGATGAGAAATTAATAATGAAATTGAATAATTGTATCAGGGGGTGTGAACACAGGCTAAAATATTTGTCATTGTTTGCAGTTGCGCCACCCAAACAGTGAAACATCTAAGAAAACTAAGTAAAACACAATTTTCAATATTGGTGCGTAAATCTATTTATTTATAGTTTTTTTTATACCTACTGTTAATCCATTAGCAATTTTCCAGACTGGTTAATCATAATAACACATCATAGTTATATTTTGATTTGTGTATTAAATAAATGCTCATGCATCCGCCTGTAAATCTCAACCTTAATAAACAAATCACATCATAATGCAGCCTAACGTTACTAAAGAGGCCATTTCTGATTGGCTCTGACCCTGACGACCTCACCCTATCAGAGAATGTGGGTGGGATGATGCTGCGTTCAAAACAAACTCAGAAATACGCGACAAACCCCGCCTCGTATTGATTCAAAATGGGACGCACCATTTAATTGTCAAATACAGGACAATTCTGTATTTTAAGGGACAGATGGCAATTCTGGCTGATCGTTATAGTCCAGTAAAGCACCATGTTCTAATTAAAGTCATTGAGCACTGGCACACATGCAGTATACAAGAACAACCGAGGCAGATTTTCCATCAAATTATAAGTAATATTGAACCAAAAGGTCCTGAATTACAGACAGACAAAAGTAGGCAAGAGATTTCAATGACAAATTATTCGATAAAGCTCTTGCTAGTTAATTAAGCTGAAATAAGCTCCATGGAGTGGCTGAAAGGGCTATCATGTCTGGTTTTCATTTTCCAACTCATATCAGAAACCCTGTAAAATGATACTGTGCAGTATCTTACCTGTCATGACTATTTTACTTACACATTTCTGGGGTTGCTAGTTTGTAAACTTCCCCCAGATCCAATGAGGAATAGAACAGAGCTGCTAACATTAGCCTGGACTGAAAACTCCAGGAACACCTGCAACACAAAGGGTAAACAACAGAACATGTGTAAGTTCTTAACAGGGCCTCTCATAATGCAACCTGTTCCTCCACAAACATATGTAACCGTGTAAGTTTAGGATGTGCTCCATATAGGCCGTGAAAGTAACACTAGGTCAGTAGGTGTATGAGTTAGCTAAATATACTACGGTTGCATGCGGTTACAGCTTGCATTAGTCATGATAAAAAAAAGCAGTTTAGGAGGGAATTCATAAAAGGTTTGTGCGGCATTTTGCGCCCGCTAAACCTATCCAAGTGACATAAAAAGACTCCGCCTCATTCTCCAATCACACGCAGAGGGTTTAATGCACCCAAAAGTGCGCTGCAGAGCAAACAGCGTCTCTGTGGTCGAGTGCCGTTTGCACATATATAAATGAGTCATTATGCAGACATTCGGGGCAAATTTGGCCCCTTTCTAGCGACAACGGCACCGCGCAGTTAGAGTGAAAATATACCGCCTGCAGAGAGTTGGTGGTAACTGCGGTGCAATATCATAAGGTCTGTCACCCTCTGAGTTTAGAGTTATCATGATCCACCTTTTGTGTGATCCAAAAATGTACTTGTCTGTAAAATACAGTCTGTCAATAATATATAGTCATTATTATCATAATTGAGATACCAATCAGTCTGGGGCTGTGCGAGGCTCAACCCCGGCACACGGGCACAGACACGGGCGGACGGTCTGGAGCCGTTACGCATGATGGTGATTATTATGTGGACGAGCTGCTGTTGCGCATTCGTTATAAATTCGTAATAAAGCTGCGTTACAGACAGTGAAACTAGAAAACACCTGTCGAGTGTGGACTTTACAATAAACAGTTTAAGAGCTGCCCCCTCCTCTTCCTGCACATCATCGATCTGTGCATGGAGTTAAGATCGTCAGCGTGCAGCAGAGAGTAGAGGTGCAGGCAGCTTCTTTCCACAATCAGACACACAACAAGAACAAATGCACGGCTCTGCTAAACTTTATGGGTGTATTTGCGCTTGAATATCATCGGTGCAATTTGCTTTGTGAATCAGTCCTTGAGACGGAGCAGATAGCGGGGGCAAATGATTCGCAATTTATGATGCTATCAGCGGCCGCAATTCATTCCAAGTGAGAGAATTCCCCCCTCCGTCTTTGCCCTTTTGTTTTTGTGGGTTTTTTATTTTAAAAAAAGGCTATAAAAATAAACCAGCCTCATTTTTCATGCCTTCAGTGTTTATCAGTTCCATTACAGCGCCATGCAGACCATCTTGGCATGTGGAGACATCCAAAGATTGAATGGTTGGCTGAGTTGTTTAGCAAACCCTCAATTGGGGTTTAAGTGTCTTGCTTAATGATTTGTCAACAGGTCAGTTGCACATGGAGTTGATAATGTTTCCTCTCTCCCAATTTACATTTTTTTCCAGCCTATTTTCAACCGTCCAGCCTGGGGACTGAGCTAATGACTGTTAAGTCACAATCCAATTTTCAGTCATCACTGAGGGAAGAAATGAGAATTGTGTTCCTTTCTGTCCCTCAGTGCCCCCTCCATTGTTTGTCTGCGATGGAGACCCAATTGTCTAATATAACAAAGAAGAAATGCAGGTGTCTGAAGTAGGTGACATGCATAATGAATCAGTGTTTGTAGCACATTTTCTGTTAGAGGTAATTAACAACTGAGGTGGTATCACGGAGCAGCGGCTGCACTCTGGGAGCTGCACCGAGCATAAAGCAAATAAAAAGTGTACCACAGAGAGCCAAACTCATCATTAATTAAATGCCAAAGAGGCTTGCTGGAGAAACAGCCAGCTCAATTATACTGTGACCGCAAGAGCGGATTCAGGAGAGCAGGCGTAGGTGATGCACATTACACTCAGACAAAAGCATATTGTTCTGGAAAGGCGGTAAAGGTGGCCAGCTGATCTGGGAGAAAGCTTGGGTTGGTTAACTTGAGGATGATCGAAAGGCCTGTGTTCGGAAGAGGGGGCAGACACAGCACCGGTTAAGATGAGTGAAGGATCTGAAGCATCTAATGACCCATCTGAATTCCAGCACGTTTACTATCTGCTAAGCATTTCATTTCCCGGGAGACACATCGGAGCCATCAGATAAGCGTTGATGAGCCAGTGGAAAGCATCCAGGATCGATCAGCCTTTGTCTGCCTGGGAGACAGCCCCGCAATTCCTGTTAGCCTGCGCTTCTGGCTCACCTTGATCAGTCCATCAGACGGACAGTGTGGAGGAGATGTGATGTGTTAAGGCACTCTTGATGTAATGATTTACAGGAGCTAAAGCACAGACTGGTGTACAAAGGTTCTTTTCAATTTGATGTGACTGAACAAAATGGAATGTCTTGAAAGACGTTGAATAAGAATAATAAGCAATAGAAACTGTAAGGGCCCTTTCTAATCGATCTATAGAGCATGCTCCATAGTGAGCGTTCTCATGATAAATTATGTTCATTCTCAGGTGTATACAACTTCTCTTCTTTGTTTGTGCCCACGTTCACGCAGGTCACACACACGTCTGCTGCAGGAATCCCACCACAGCCGGAAGGCTAACCGCGTCTCCACTAAGAGAGATGCTGCTCACATTTAGAACGAGGCAGAGCAATATAACATCATTGATTATTTAAATCTCTGGACAGGCCGACAGGATTGGTCAGGATCTACTGTTCATTAATGTTCTGTGTTCTTAACACGGAAGAAAGGTCAGCAGTAAATCTTTATTTACTTATTTTAGCTGTTGGATCACGTAGCGTTGCTTTATCCTCTGCATGTGAAATAGACACTGCACAGTCGGCAGTGATAATTGTGGGTAGTACTTCTTGCGTTGTATTTTTGCATTTTCAGAGAAAGCTTGATGTCTGTCTTCATCAGGCTCGAGCTGAAAACGTGCAGACCTTGGGCCTTGTAGAGTTTTTGTCCCATGCAAGGTTCAAGCAGAAATCCATAAGAGCTCCAGGAAGTCTAGTCGGTATTGAAGGAAGTAGAAAGGAACACGTCCTCTTCTTCTAGCATCACCAGAACGGCTGCACAATGCCGTAACCAGTGCCATCATGCCAGAACACTGGGGAAACAAAAGCTTGCCATCTCCCAGTCCTGTTCCATCAAAAACTTCACTTGACTATTGTCAGCAGTTATTTCATTGTAGAGGGTAAACTGAATTATGCACTCTTTAAATAGCAGGAGAACTCCCCTTTGGTGGGCTCAAAAAAGGCTGAAATAAAATGGCTGCTGGGCCTAAAAATTATTATGAAATTGTTATTTTTTATTTTTTGTCTGTTAATGTTTGCAAATGCTGTGCAGACAACGAGTAAATTAGTTAACAATTAGACGACAAGTAATGCAGCTAACATTAGCTTGGTTCTGGGTTAGCAAACGGACGCTACAGTTGCTGTTGCAAAGCTAACATGCAGAGAGGATGAGACAGCTCTCTGGACCAAGCACACCGGGACAAGCGGAACTAAAACTCTCCTGCTACTACAAGTAACCGGGCGAAAGCAGCACATCTCGGCTGAATGACCAGGGAAAAACTATTTCCCGTTTGAGTAGCTTGGTTAGTGGTTTGTTTCCCTTTCATAGAGCCAGGCTGTGTTCAATCACTGGATATCTCACTAGTGTACACACAGAACAGACAGCTAACTCTGAAGTGGTTGCCATAGGTTACGCATAATAATATGCATAGTGTCGTCCCGTCCATTAACAAGATGGCTCCTTAGGTTTGTGACGTCTCAAACCTGCCAATCTGAAAACGTGTTGTTCAGCCTGTCCTTGGTACACTGCAGTTTAAAAGCAGACAACCAGCCATGGAGATGACTGCTAATGTTGTCCCTGATATGTCTGGAGGGGGGCTTTAATATTTCCAAAATTTGAGGACTTTAAAGGGCTGATCTCAGGGTTTAATGTTATGGAAGTCCTAAACGGACAGGCATCCATACATTTTATTTACTCCGTTTTCCCGTTAACAAGTAATTTCCGGATTCATTCCTCTAGAAAACAAAACAACAGGCTGGTCACTGTGATATTACAGACCACTACATGCCATGCTGCCATTGCCCACATTGATCATGTGACACATTTGTGTCATCACGGTTGATTTATTTTATTATTTATTTGCTGCACATTGAATTTTCAGATCTTTTGTTAGGAGCGACTGTTTTCTCTTTCATTTCATCGGTCTCAAAATATTGTTCAAATATTTTCTGTCACGCACGTCCCCAAATTACTTCATTGAGAACTTTATTGATTTTGGACTAGATTGCTTTTTAGCAGCTGGGTGATTATTTTCACAGCTTTTAAGCAGACACATCAATTTACCTTGTTTGTTAACGGTCCTTGGATTTTATATCAGCTGCTGAAAATGTTTAGTACATCTGGTTTCATGGCTGAACCTGGTGACCAAGTGATGACAGAATATTTAATCCGTGATGGTTATGAGTAGTTGAGAATAAAGTAAAACTTTCACCATTATTAGTGCCATGCATGAGGAAAAAAAACTGAAGAGGTGAAATTATTTTCTTCTTCAAGTCAAAACCTTGAGAATAAACCAACTGTCATTATTTGTGCGCGGTATACAAAACGAGTGAACTAACACTGCACTAACACTGAAAGTTTGGCTTCTGTTTTAAGAAACATTTTGACTTTATCAGAATATTTTGACTTCTCATCTTCTTCTCCTCTGATGTGTAGTCTCTTATGTCTGACATAAATATTCAAAAGTTCGCCATGTCAACTTTCTTATCAAAATGCAAACTAGTATCTTTCTCCTACTCTTCAGGTATTGCGCACCCATCACCTAACCGCTCCCCTTTGACGCCCGTGACAGTCTCGGTGCGCAGACTTGACGTCGACGCACGGGTATAAGAAAGCGCGCGGGCTGTGAGGTGGAGAACTTGGAGAGTATAAGAGGAGTGCACGCAGCTAGAGCCTCACTGAGACAGCTGGCCGCTGCTGAGAAGCCAACTTCTCCTCCTCTCTGGATAACAAAGCGAGGAACAACCTCAGCTCTTTTACGCACAGGCTCTCTGCTTCCAAACCTCTTTTGGGAAACTCTTTCTCTCTCTTTCCACTTCTTGCCTTCAGTCGAACTCGCTTTCCCCCTTTCCTTACACACTATTAAGTTCCTTCACATAATTTGGACAGAGTGGACAGCGCCTTATCATGGAGCCGTACACGGTCCCAGGAGCCCAGCTCTCCCTGTCCGACCTTTACTCCGTCATCCCCTTCAATGTCACCTTCCCGGACGAGGAGAGCGGCTTGATGGGCGGCAGGCTGCAGAACTACACGGAGCAGACGGGTCCGGTGAGGAGCGCCGGGGGGATCATCATCGCGATATCCATCACTGCGCTGTACTCCGTGATCTGCGTGGTGGGACTGCTGGGCAACGTCCTCGTCATGTACGGGGTGGTCAGGTAAATAGCGCTCATTTTATTAATTACAGTCATTCTGCTCGGTGTGTCAAAAGCCATAAAGAGCAACTACACTCATAACGGTGTCATCGCGTGCTTATGAGACCTTATAGTGCCCTTTGAGCGACCCTGGAGAACAAGTGAGTTTTATTCATGATCACACAATAACGTGCTTTTTCTTGTAAAGTCTAAATCTGCCTTTTGTTTGTGGCTTGTATTTGGCTTTTACTGATTTCTCCTTTAAAAGGAAAGTCCAAAATAAAGTTCAAAACTATAAATAAAATGAATAGGAAGGTTTTGTGCCATGAAAAGTGACATTTTCTACAACCTTACTGAAAGAATACAAACGCACAAAGGAGCCTATACGAACTGATCAAATGATTTGTAAAGATAGACATGCCGTTTCTTGTTTGTTTGTTCGTTTTGACAGCCCTCTCCTTCCGGTTGTTTACACGTTATGAGTGTGAGTTTGGGGATGGGGGCACATCCTGAACAAGCAATCTACGGTTTCCTGCATGAAGAAAGATTATTTGAAAGTTTTTCTCTACTCTGTCTGAGGTTAGGGCTGCTCAAACTAAGTCTCCATTAGCTCCCACAGATCTGTGTGTAGTATCAACCACACACTCCAGGT
Source organism: Semicossyphus pulcher (assembly GCF_022749685.1). Classification (NCBI taxonomy): domain Eukaryota; kingdom Metazoa; phylum Chordata; class Actinopteri; order Labriformes; family Labridae; genus Semicossyphus; species Semicossyphus pulcher. The sequence goes on from NW_027211726.1 coordinate 28,455,454, forward strand.
CCACTGGGTGTGATCGGAAGAGGGAGAGGAAATCCTGTTACAGAAAATAGTCAGTGTGACTCGTGTTTGGTCTCGCTCTTATTTGCTCTCTGAATTTAAGTGTATGTACGTTTGCTGTGTAGTGCTTATTTAAGCCTTCAAAGTCAGTAAGTTCCAAGACTTAAATGATGAAACTTTGGTATTTTAAGGATTGAAGACTATGGCTTTGTAAAGAGTGAACTGATTTGGCCCATTAATGGATTTTTCCCCAGCAATATACCCCACCCTGCTGCAAGATACAAGCACTCCAGCCCGTATTCCTGCATGCCTGTCAGGAATAAAACCCCTTAATAGCTTGTGCTCTCTCATCATATTAATTACACTGTAATCTCTGTATGTGTTCACCCAATATCATCTGGGCTTTAATTACTCCAGAAGGGCCGAGAATTAAACAAGCAGGTAGAATTAATTTAAAAGGCGCCAATTTCAGCAGAGAAGGATAACACAGCCAGGTGGAGACGACGCACACACATTGCCAGCAGTCATTTTTCAGCCTGCAAAACATGACATGACAGGCTGGACAGTACACAATAGCTCATAGGTAGTTATTATTTTTATATATTGTGAAAGAGACAAGCAGAGGAGAAAGGGTAAAACGATTGATAGAGGGAAAGCCACAAGCAAGTCATTTTCCACAATCTTTGACAATAGAAGAATAAGTCATAAATATTTACAGCTGTGCCCTTTATTTTCATTCAGGAGCCACAGAGAGAATAATGGGTGCAACAAGGCACAGAGGGCTAAAAAGACAGATGGAGAGGGTGAGGTAAGAGGGAGACAAAAAGGAGATGGATGAGAGCTCAGAAAAGCCAGTGAATCAAATTGTGCGCAGCGACTCGTCTGGTGTTTGTGTGAGCGAGGAGACTCATCACTGTTGCGAGACCCCCCCAGAGACGGCAGCAGAGGGAAGCTGAGCACATTAACCATCCCTGTCAGAATATATTATCTCCTGTGGAACAACTGTAAACTCTGCAGAGAGCAAACTTAGAGAGACTCTGAAGTTAGACTTCGATGAAAGCTGGGTTTACAATGACCTCTGATGGACACTACAATTAACAATGCCCTCAAAAAATAATGCTTGGTGGGTTTATTCTGGGTGTTTCTCTCACGGTAGAAGGAAAGGATGATGGCTGAGACAAAGAAACAGACAACCACACTAATAGCTAATCACAAACACACAATCCTGGTTTAAAGTGATAATCTCCAAGATTTCCATTTAAACAAATGTCGAGCTGAAACGGCATTTCGAGAGTACCTAGCTTCCGTATCGTGACGTATTTCCAAGTGAAGCAGGACGTGCAGGCGGGACATATCATTTGAGGGATTTGATTTGATCGTTGAGAAGTGGGCGTAGACAGATGTTCCCCACAGCGCAGTATCTAGCTAACTGACCGAGCATTCTTGGTACTCTGCGGCTAAATGTTGTAGATCAATTGGTTGAAATTGGTTGGTTCTAGCTTACGTAAGCACACAGGATTTTTTTTTTTACATGAAGAAAAAATGATCGAATTTTGATATAAGAATTCGAAGAAATTGATTTTCTGTTTTTTTTTTTGGCCTATATTGTCAAACAGATGCACAATATTGCCGAGAATGTGATCTAAAAGAATTAAAATGACATTTTTCATTAGGTCACTATCTATCGCTGAATGAGGTAACAAAATGGTGATTGAGCCTATGGCCCACTGATGAAAGCCTTTGTATTCGCAGTATTATTACAGACTGGGTGTCTGGTGCGACTTTCGTGGAAAAAATCACTAGCAGTGCCCAGTTAGTGACGCGTTTTCCATCACCCAGCAGTGGTTGGTCTGCCAGAGAGGGTAGGTGGAGCTCAGCGGGAGGGGGAGGGTTGCAAGTAAACGGTAATTTACTATGATCTACTACAAACAAAGAAAAGATGGATGACTACAGATACAACTTAAGTGAAAATCCAAAGAAAAAGAAACAAACTCGAAGCTCAGATGAAGGCAAACAGTCTAAAAAGCGACCATCAGCGAGGAAAATCAATAGTTACAACCGGAGCCAACCACGGACGTCACACATACAACACTGTCTGGAGATCTGGGAAGTGTGCTCCTGCAATTACCGTTTATCACCATAGGTGCTGCTAAAGAGAACGAAACTGAGATCTTCGAGATTACAACTTTAAGTACACCGTTTTGAATAATATACCTTTTAATTATTATGTTATTGAGTCAATTTTAAGAGAGCATAATAAAGAATAAAATAGCAGTTTGAGTCTATGGCTCACTTATCAAAGCCCTTGCATTTAAAGTATTACAAACACAAACCTGACACTCTTTTCATCACTAAAAAAGTGGTATTGTTCCACTGTGGAAGGTAAGCAGCTCATGAGACTCGTGTGGCGTGTGGCTTTTTCTTCTCTCCGTTATCCTGTCATGTAAATGCTAACTATGGCTGAAGTCATCATAGGTTAAACCAAGGAGAGCAAAAAAAGGAGGAAACATTCTCTCATCTTTGTTAATTAAGGAATTATTTCTATAATGCCAGAAACAGTGGACACAACCCAGAATAATGCAGAACTATTTAATGTAGAAGGAAATTAAACAGGAAAGCTGTAAATCCTCACGTGTGAAGATGATTAACCTTCACTCAACTAATCTCATAAGCAGTAATTAAAACTGTTATTAACGAAACCGAAACCAATATAACACAATCCTTCTGTGATTTGTTTGCCAGCATCATCAGACAGCTTACAAATGTGGTATAAGTCATTAATATTCAATGCCGCCGTCAACTTCGATTCCTGGATAGAGACATAGAGATGTAGTGTGTGCATGGATGCTCACGTCGGTGTGAATTGGGGTTTTGGGCTTGTGTGGCGTGGAGAGTCCTTGGCCTGACTGCTGATGGAGAGGCTGCTCCTCACACCGCTCAAGATGGTCCGTGCAGCTTAGGTCAGCAGCTCCTTATCTTCCAGCTATCCTCTCCGCTACCTCGGCTCCGAGCTGTCGCCACACCTGTTAGAAAAGAACTGGCTCAGTGCTCATGCAATTTATTATCAAGTGGCCTCCATTTGGAATCAGTTAGATGTGCAGCATGTGGAAGGATGGATAAGAAGGACAGTGGATTGTTAACCCAGCTGGTTCTTGTGATTCCATTTCGACTAAGACAGCAGATCTTGGGCGGTGATCCGGAACAGTACATTGTGTTTCGGTTTGGTAAAGAAGATAAAGCACAGGCAGTCCACATAATGATATAATAAAGTGTTACGTTTACTCTGATATAAGATCATTTTTCACAACAACAGACAGCAAACATGAACACTACAATGTCAAAGCAGCCACAGCAAAACAACACTGCAGTCAGGCATGAAATATGAAGGAGATGATGATGGAGTCAGACAGGCTGTGAACAGAAAGACATGTGGCCTTTGACCAGTTTATCATAACACGGAGCAGCAATGTTGCAGTCATTTCAGACAGGAGACAAGCAAATACAAAGATTGCAATCTGCACTCAACCCATGTTTGACCTTTTCATATGAGACGGCGTCGCTGTCAATGTTAGCAGACTGCTTCTAATGTTAGCAGACTGACTTATCTATAAAACCTCTTCCAGAAAAACATCTATTTTACTGTGTAAACAAGAGCTGTTAGCAAAGCACACACAGGATGTCATGGTCAGTAGCCAAGTTTACATGGAGCTTACTAATACAATTATGATTGGTTAAAAAGCCCAAACGAAATGCTGATAATGACTCCCAAATGGAATTACATTTCAATTGTTAGAGGGACGGTTTAAACACTTTCATAAACAGATTAAAGAAAAATTGGAACGTCTACACAATTCAACCTGATTACTTTTCGGATGCGCTCTGTCTCAATGTTAGTAGGTTGGAAATTATGTTCTTAATCTTCTTTGAGTATTACTGGCAGTTTGAATACCAGCTTATAGGTGCATTGCTGCGACTTCTTGACGGGGAAAGTAAGCCCAATAATAGTAAAGTGACGGTGAAGTGAAATAACATATAAAGTGAAGTTGTGTGCATTCAAAGCTGCTCCATAACCAAGAGAGTGCATGCGAGGACATACGAGAACAAGCAAGTGCGAGACAGCTGCGGCAGGCTGAGTTTTTATCACATCAAATATTCATTTTAATAATCCTATATCCATTTTTTTTATTACAATTCAGTTTTATATTCAAATTTAGAATATTCATTGATAGCCCTAGCTAGCATAGGGAAAAGGTAAAGACTGATTCAAAAGCACATACTATTCTGTGTAGCTAAATGTGGACGATTATCAGAAGAGTAAAAAATATACAATTTAATACATCTATGATACACAAGACTTTCATCCAGCAGACCTCTTTGTTCCACCAACTGTCAACGTTTACTTTATATTTTTTATCAAAACCATGATCATTTCTTAAACCCAATCAAGTAGTTTTGTTGCCCAAATCTTACCTTACTTAACATACCGATAAATGTTTGGAACTAGCCACAGTTAGCTTGTTTTAGGCACCAGTGCAGGGGGTTAGATTCCACATACCTATTGGGGAAAAAATAACAGGGCTAAACACGTTGCCTGGGCATTAGCCTTTTCAGCTAGCTATCCCGCTTACCGTAAAAATAGTGCTGTTCCGCTGTCAAATCACAATCATCAAACTGCTGACTTTCCGTGAGTCCGCATATCTGCAGACTTTCTTTAGGTAGTTACCCAGAGTTCATAGCAAACTTGGTGACGTATACAAACGGGATTGTCCAGCCCCCTACTAAATGTAAACAAGTGTTTGTATGTGGAAGTAGTATTCAATAAAGTTTGAATGACAAAAACATCAGTATATACAAAGCAAGCTTCTAAACAAATGTAGGCTATACACCTAATTTTACCGTAAATAAAATGACACTGTCCAGGCAGTAATCACCCTTTGACTGTGTCCTGCTGTAGTGTACGCTTTAAACTCTTGCTATGATACTAATGCTTTGATGATTTATTTAACATTATAGAAAGAGAGGCATTAAATCACAGTCAATTTCTAAAGTACTGGCAGCTATTTATGTTTGCTAGCTACTGTTACAAGATGTCGTTAAAGCAATATACAATGGGTGAACAACACTGGGGACACTGCTGTAGCTGTAGACACTGATACAGTGTCTAAATTATGTGTATATGTTAGATAAGATATAAGATACAGTACAGGCATGTGGGAAAGAAAAAATGACGAAAGAAAGACCAAAAGAGGGTCAAAACCATTTTAATATTTTAATCATAAGACTGGAGGTTTGTGAAAATTTAAAAATGTATATGTCTTTATACACTGTAGCTATTTTAAATGATTTATTTATGTATGCAGTCATATTTTACCGCCTTTTGTCAGCTTCAGAGCTCAGGGATTTATAGAGTGCTCCTCCAAGCCTGACTGGTTTGGCAGGATTTACATAGTGTCGAGCTAACAGCGCTTGATTAATGGTGAGCTGAATAATAAACGAGTAGCGATCGATTGTGATCAATGGTATCTATGTGAACAGGCAGAAATCGTTCACAGACCCAGAGATCAGGATGATCAATACTTAGTGTCAGAGGAGACTGTACATCTGATGCTGGAAACTTAAGTCTTCTCATTTGACACCAAAAGACGAATGCAAGTATTGGATTGGGCAGCCTCCACAGGGAGTTGCACAAAAGGAAACAGAAAAGTGAAGAGGGCCAATAAACCATGACAGAGTGCGACTGTGCCAAAGAGAAACATGCCTTACTGTAACATAAAAAAGGTTATTTCTTTTAGATTTCTTGACGTGTAGTTGGTTCACCGAGTGTGTATTGTAAAAGCTTTCCTCTGAGTTATAAACTGAATTAACCATTACATAACCCCAGGACCAGCCAAGTGATTGCAATGGAAAAACACTGAAATGGATCAGCTTCTAATCAGAGTATCCATGTTTTTATACACAACCTGTCACTGCTTGGTGTGGAATTAAAGTCGTGTCGTGTACTTGCAGCCTCCAGAGAAAAGGCACACTTTGCTGCCCCGACTCCTGCAGTAATAGCATAAAAGAACCTCTCCTGCAGCCATTTCACCTACTTCATGCCACACTACCCGTATCCTTATTGGTATCCTCATAATCCAGCACAGCTCCTGTGTGCCACTGTGGATGTGTCATTATATCTCGGGGCCCAGAAAGCAACAGCAACATTTTCCTTTCCAATTATTTTACCCCTGATTTATCATACTTGTATAAAGAAATAGACCTTCTGGTGAAAGGCTGCAGACTTGCATCATTTTCTGCCCGCTTTCAAACATTTCATCTCCACAGTATGACGGGCTATATGGAATGGCATCCAGACCCTTTCACCCCAGCACTTGTTTACTGAGAGGGGAGTGAAGTGACAGTTGTGCCACAAAGCAGGATGCACTCTGTTCTGCCTTGTCCTCTCAGCTTGGATTAGGGAATGGGGAAAGTGATTGCTTTGGAGTCACAGTTCAATAATGAAAGCGACTGGATAAACATATTCCTCTTACTGTGACAAAGCTGGACTTTGCTGTAGGTGCTCAGTCAAAGGCTTTAAAAGATCGAGATGCAAACGTAAACAGAGCAATTTTTCAGTTATATGTTTTCCTTTATATGACTGATCTATATTGTCACTGGAAGAAGTGCTTTTATTTCAACATTTTCATGCTTGCTTCACAGACAGCTCTTACGTAACTGTGTAATCATAAGCAGAACTTAATAAAACCATCAGATTAGGATGAAAAAACACAAAAGAGAATGTTGAAAAGCAGCCATCTGCTGCTGAATCACTCTTCCCTTTTGTCTTGATTAAAAAAAATAAAGCTGAACATTTTTATAGGGTCGAGGCCATTGAGGTTTTATTTTGACTTGTCATTCACAGGAAAGCCACTCGGGTAACTCATAACATTGTGTATTACTTAAAGGGGAACTCCCATATTTGTGAATCAGAACAAATCTTGTAGGTACAAAACACACTGCCTCAGTTTGCTGCAGCTACATGACTGTAATCCTTGGAGGCAATTTACCCCCACTTAAAGTGAAACTGACAGGCTCATATTGTCCCTAATACCGTGTTGGTTTTAAAACATCAAAGAAACGCAAAACTTGCTGTTTTTCTTCTGACGTTATAAATATCTGAATAAATAAACATAATTTAGTTTGTGTTCATCTGTCAGTGGTTGAAACGTCTGTGAATTGGTTTAGCATGTACGCCGGAAATTCTTCCGCCCCACTTTCGGCGTAATCGGGTCGCATCGTCCACAAGGACCATTCTCGTTCAGTGGACGAGTGAGTGAGAGAGTGAGAGACACATTCGGTCAAATGATACGTTCCATACAGAGCCATATAAAGAGGCTCTGGTTCCATACTTCTCCTAACTAATGACATGATCATTTGATAAATACAGCCCTCCTCCAAAAGGCTAATGGCGCGTGCTAACGTTAATCAATCTGGTTTTCCAAAAGGAAGAAGGAAAGGATTGGGAAGCCGTGAGCAGAGCAGAGTCAGCCGCAATTCTGTTGGACGTTAACATCAAGAGAGAGAGAGAATTTAATGAACGGCCGGAACGCATCAATGCATGGAATTGAACAGCTCATTCAATTCACTAAAAAGACGAGTTCTTTTTGAATGAATCGTTCATGACCGAAACATCTCTATTCATATCCAAATATATCCAAAATGGTTTGAGCCTACAAGTTATTTACACAACAAAAGATGTAAAATAGTGTCCATGTTAAAAAATATTAGACTAAAATTAACATTACAGGGGGAGTTAATGAAATAGTCACTGTGCTCCTCAGTAATGTAACATTTTATTTTCAGGGTGTGGTCTGTAAAAGACTTGGATCTCTGGCAGGATACATTCAAAAGACAATTCCAGGGCACCGGTTTAGCTCACATCGGCGACCATGTACAGAGGCTATAGTCCTCGGTCCAACTCCCGCCCTCGGCCCTTTGCCGCGTGTCAACCCCCACTCTCTCTTCCCCTGTTTCCGACACTATCCACGGCTCTCTGTCAATAAAGGCATAAAAGGCCCAAAAGAATAATCTTTAAAAAAAAAAGACAAACCCAAAAGCCTCTCCACGAGAAATCAAGAAAAGTATGCTGCAGAACTTGCATGAAGATCATCAAATATTGAGGTTTTCATCTGTTGTGAAGTAACGCACAAATAGTTGTCTGCATGGGTACATTGAAAACATGCCATACAAAGCATGACAGGAAATAACATATTTGGCATATTTTTGAAGGATACTCAAAGAAGGATAGCAGTGTTTGACATTACAGCAGCCTATTTCACGATCTTTTCATGCTTTCTTAAATACTTTAATTTTCTGTTGTGGAGAAAAAAAGCTGCACAGTCTTCGACATGATACGAGAAAGAGTTTTAATAATTAAGCAAGTTTTGACGTTCTTCAGGGTATTGAGGTATCTTGAGGGAATTCGTCAATACCCTGAAGAAGACTGTCATGTCAAACGTCGGTAAATTATTAAAACTTTCTTTTTTACCATTGTCGCTACGAGTGTGCAGCTATTTTTCTCCACATCTCTCACAGTGGTCTTCATCTCTTCAACACTGATGTCCTTTCCTCCTCCTCTTTTCTTTTTTCTGTTGCCATGTCGGTTTCCAAATAGGCCAATATGTTTTCCCCTAGAGAAATAAATGGTGCAAGAATGGGGCTTCTGTTTCATTTATGTGTCCCAGTAAGCCACGTCATTGATCCAGCTTGCACAGTCGGCGCTCCGTTGAAATTGCACACCTAAATGGAATGCAGCCATTCATTGTGTAATAAATTACATCTGTACTTTTTCTGCTTTGACATCGAAATGCTTATTCTCCACACTTACGAGCAATTTATAAACGTTATTTCTACCTTGAATGTGTAAATCTGAAGCAGATTCTCCTGACACAGACGGTACTGATGATGTTATCTAGAGACTGATGTTGGAGCTGATTGTAAATAATGGAACAACTGAGGGGACTCTTTGACAGAAGGCTTTGAACATCAAACTGAATTATTTTATCATACAAAATTTCAGCCCACACAAGTCAAAGATATATATCATCAATAGACCAACTTCCAACAGTGTCATCTAATAGACGTCATCTATTGCGCTCCTGATGAGTGGATTTCCTGCCTAGATAGTCATCTTATCAATAAGCTCAAGAGCTCACACAGACTCTTGTCAGGCATTAAGAGAGTTAGAAGGAAGACCCAATTTTACAAGCATGAACTGGTTGTGGCAAATGCTTTCTTAGGAACTGAATTTTCTTTAAAAGCTATGTATATATGTGGACTGCTCCACATCTTAAATGTCCCACACAGAGGGAGATTGTGCGTGTCAGACGCACTCTCACAACTCAAAATACTTGGTGTAGTTCAGGAGACCGGATTCCTGGATACAGCATGCATGAGGAGGAGGAGGAGGAGTCTACCGTAATGGTGACTGTTTCGGGGTTAATATCACTACAACATAATACTGGCAACTGTGGCGAGCATTAAACAGTAAAAAGCAGTGAAAGTCATCGACATGCCCACTCACACTGAACGAATGTTCCAGACTATTACCTGCTGAGTTCACAAATCCTCTCACCCAGACTTCACACAGACGTTTTTACAAGGGGGCTGGTAGGAGAAAGTCCAGGTGAACAGATTCGGCCATTCGTGTTCACACATGCACCCCACCCGGACAATTTTCAGGGGTACAGTTCACGTGTGAAAGGGGTTTTATGATTGGTTTTATGTTTCATGATTTACGGAATGATCACGCTTTATTGAAGAACACTTAAACTGGAGACGGCAAACCCATTAGGACAATGTTAACTAAGCTAATAAATGAAGGAGGGTCAATTTCTAGTACACATCCATAAAATCAGACTTCTATACACAACCAGTGGAGCGGCCTCCTGCTAATCAACAGAGAGAATGTAGGTTTAAGGCTTTGGCATTGGCTTCACTCTTCAACTAAGAGGCGTCATCCACATCTGAAGACTGTAAGGGTTTCAAACAGATCAAGGGAGACTAATGGGCATTGAGTCCTGAATAGAACTGAGCTATCAATTTATGGAGCGGAGGACATGGGTCACCCACACAGTCAATATGAATCAGTCCCTTCGTGCACACACCATCAATGCCCATGCACACTACTTTATCTTTGTTTGGATGGCTTGGCCTAATACTGAAATTAAGTCACACCCAAGTCCTTATTGAAAATGCTAATTCCAAAGCGTATAAGATAGTGTCCTAGTGCATAGCAACTTGGCAAAGAGTGGAACCCCAATCTTGCCTCTTGGAAGGTCTTGAAGTTGCCGGATAATCAATTTACTTTTTTACCATTTTCCACTATTCCAGTGTTAAACCCCCACCTATTGATCACTCCTGGAGTATTGACTGACCCGATTGGAGCAAACACTTCTGTAATTTAAAATGGGGTACTAATTTCCCCAACTAAGCAAAGTGTCATTTATGTCTGCAAGTAATGCGCCTTTAATCAGGTCCACCAATAAGACCTGTCAGTCTCTCATAAGCTGGCTAACCCAAATGAAAACCAGCCAATACTGGTGAATGCTCATAAAATCATGAATGCATTATTTAGATTCTGTGCATATCCTGAAAAAGGATCATACAATATGAAAAGTGTGCATGTGAATTTGTACTTTAGTGATTGGTTGGTTATAAATGAAACTCCTTGCTGCAAATATGAAGCCCCTTTACCATCACTACTACCAAGACCCCTAGGCTAATGTCAATACTGGCAGTGTGAAATATGAGCTGAAGAAAAATCCATACACATCATCCGACTGGGTTGAATTCTTATGGACCAGAACAACAACAGAGTACCAATCATATGGAAGTTATTTCCTATACTCCCTTATATAACATCTCAATCCATTAGAACATTAAGTCATTCTGTTTGCACAAGTCAAAATGTGATTTTTATAGAGCTTGAAAAAAGATGTGTTGCGTTTGTAAAGGGGAATCAGTCAGGTTGTACGGTGCACATTGAACTGTGGTGAGAGAGGCTAAGGCCCTGCCATTAAACAGCATGTTGCTACACATGCTTTTGTGCATTAAAACAATTCCAAATGGAGCAAATAGATATGTCCAACTCCATGTAGTGTCATCATAATTAATTCTTGCAACGTTGCAATATGTACATGTGGTGTAATTTAATGGGATTTTAAACGTCCTCCTTTCTAAACCCTTTGTGCCTTTAGGCTGTCCCCTTGCATGTACATGTGATTATATTTGGATGTAGTGATGTAAAAGTCCTGCTATCTCTTGGGAAACTAATTCAGCCGCTGTTGTACTGTATATGCAGAACAATAATTATGATGGTTTCTGATGAGAGAGACTAAGCTGTATGCCCCAGAGGAGAACCTCTGACCCTAATAAGTCAATATTGTTCTACATAAAACTAATTCAGCGCTGATTATTATTTTCCTTCAAATATCTATATCTCACTAACAGTGAAAATGCAGACCCATGCTAAAAGCTCAGTCCAGCATATAAAATATATATGAACCTCAATTTAATGGCAGTAGTATTTTCTTACCACAAGTCTCTGGTGCTTTCAGTGTAAGTAGGCTGCTTGATCAGAGGCCAACAAGCCAATTGTAACCATTATCTCAAATCACCCATTTAGAAAGAAAATATCTAAGCTGTGAAGAATTCGCATTAGGCATTCGCAGCTCAACGCTGCATATCTAAAGCATAAGGGAATTAGCTTTTCATGTAAGCTATAAAAACACGCTGCACATACCACTTTCAAATCCCCATATCTCATAACAGAGACTCCATAACCAGCTACTTACAGCAACATTCTCTCTCTGCTTTGTGAACACAACCAGATACACCAAGATGAAGACGGCGACAAACATCTATATCTTCAACTTGGCTCTTGCCGACGCCTTGGCCACCAGCACGCTTCCATTCCAGAGTGCCAAATACCTAATGAACACCTGGCCGTTTGGGGAAGTCCTGTGCAAGCTCATAATTGCCATCGACTACTACAATATGTTCACAAGCATCTTTACCCTGACCATGATGAGTGTGGACCGCTACATCGCTGTGTGCCACCCCGTCAGGGCTCTGGAGTTTCGAACACCGGTCAAAGCCAAGTTGATCAACGTGCTCATCTGGGTCCTGTCCTCTGCCATTGGTGTTCCCATTATGGTCATGGCTGTGACCAAAGTGGCAGATAATGGTGAGATAGATTTTTCTTTCACTGTTTTAGCTTCAATTATTGAATCATTTCTTTAATCTGGATTAACCATACAAAGTTGGATCTGTATGGCTTTGCCATCGAACAAAAGAACAGACTCAATTCACAGGAGAAAAGACCTTTAACATGCTTTGATGAGCATAATTAACCGTAATTATTCCAAGCGTCTAGTTCTTCGTCAGAGTTTCCACACAAAGGAAAATTAAGAATAATGGTGATGATGAATTGAGTCCCACATGCACCCAAATGAACCGTTGTGGATTTGCAGAGTGAGAGGAAAGCCTTTGAAACATTTAGACCACTGAAAAGCCCTACTTTGAAACTGCATCTTTAACACCAGTTACTTTTCCTGCACACCCAGAGTCACACAGTCTCCTGTTTGATGTGTCTGTGTTTTTAAGGCATATTGAATTATTTGTCTAGATTTGTTCAAATCATCAAAGTATTAAGTATATAGCTTTAGCTTAGCTCCTTTTACAGTAGACCTTTAAGAGGCAAAATATATTATAGACTTTTTGTAGGTTGAAAAAACAGTGTCCTGTCCCTTTCATAGGAATTATGTTAATGTTGAACAAATCTGCAATGCAGGTTTTATGTTCTGTTCGAATGTCCCTTGTGTGGCCTTCAAGTCGTGAATCATAAAGTACCTACACATAAGGTCCTTAAGATCCAATGAGCAACTAGAGACAGGAGAACAAGGTTGGAGTTGAGAGACAACCTCATATGCAGACATCTCATACAGAGATTGATATGAAGCTACATTTTCGTCTGATGATTTGGGGTGCATGGATCACTTAACTCACGGTTCGGATCATATCACTGTTTTTGAGTAACGGACCAGATCATTACTACAACAGTCACAATTATTAAAAGCTGCATATTTCCAGTATCTATGTAAGCCACCTCCATCAAAAAGGTACGCTGACTGCTCATCGCGGATGTGTTTGAATACTTTTCTTAATGGCTTCACCTGCATTACACTTGCTGTTTCAGTCACAGGCATTACAACAAACAGTGAGCTTCCGTTTTGGGATTATGCCTTTTCAGTTTGTGTTAAGTTAATATTTGACATTACATGAGGCTGTGGGACAAAGTTAGTTGCGTTAAGCAACTGTTTGTAATCACAGGCAACCGCCAGCTGGTGCTTTCAAACTAAATACTGATAAATTGAGAGTGAAAGAAGAAGAGTGGAGGCCATGTTTGGTACAGAGTAGTCGATATAAAGTAAATGATCAACACCTTATGACCTGTTTTGTGTTAAAAAGATATTAATATAGAGTGGATCTCATTGTCACATACGCAGCACGTTATCGCCATTCTCAAGCTACGTTTAGCATTGTGGTGAAGCTAACAGTTGGATATTCGACCAATGGTTGAACATCTGTCGAATATCGAACCCGTAAACTAACTTTCCAACCTATTTTTTTTTAAGAACAGCAGCTTCCATTTTCTCCAAACTAGTTCTGCCACAGTATCAATGCATATCGTTCACGTCCGCATGACACCTCTAAGCATTACAGAATCAAACACATCACTGCCTTGTCTCTTTTCACTGCAACTCTACTTGGGGATTTTGCAGCAGTAAAATGGTAATTGACATCATGATGTTAAACTTTGCATCAGTGTGCCGAACCGTCAAGTGATACGTACGCATCCCGAATGAAAAATGATCCATTGCAGCACTACTGGTGATAGCTGACTGTATTGGTCAATGATTTCTGCCAATAACTTTTTGGTTCCTTGCATGGACTGTTTTCTTGCATACTACCAAAGCCCGCTGAACAAGATCTGTCAATACTAGACTACAAACAGGAACTACAGTGCTTCCAACATTAGGAACGTCTGCACCTCACCTTCAGATTCTGCAAACAGAAATCTGTTTATAGAGATTATCTCAGAGTAAAAACATGCCTAAATCTAAACCTTCTGGCAAGCTCAAGGCTCCTGTGTAGCACTACAGACTTGGCTACTTTAAGTTCATATGGGAACAGGGCATAGGGATGAAGAAGTAAGGGTTGCGGAAGAGGCAAGTAGCACATTCAACAATTGTGTGGAGGATCTGAGTTTGACCTAACCTTGATCTTTCCAAACCATGAGGAATGATGTTTCCTAAAGTCAAAGATTCTCCATCCAAACTCTATCTGAAGGGCTTGTGGTCTAACCGCTTTGGAATTTGCCTAAATCGGTGTTTCCCTTAACCTTAATAAAAATTCCCAATTATTGTAGAAAGAGTAATTGTAAAAAATGTTGGCAATGGAATACATTTTTTGTGCATTAATGTTTAAGGGTTTTTCTTTGGCGAAAGGATTGTAAAAATGTTGCTGCAGACAACAACCTCTACTCGTACTGAAAATATTCTTAATGGTCTTAAAACAACAGTAATATTGAACTGGGCATTGTGAGCACAGATGTTTCTCTGTGACTGTGACCTTTGCTCAACAAACCAGTATCTGTCCATGCCTGATTTACACTATAAGTCTACATTTATGAATCAATTTAAATTCTACCTGCTCTCTTTCCAGGTAGAACCATGTGCATGCTGAAGTTCCCAGACCCTGACTGGTACTGGGACACAGTGACAAAGATCTGCGTCTTCATCTTTGCTTTTGTGGTTCCTGTGATGGTCATAACCATTTGTTACGGCCTGATGATCCTGCGTCTGAGGAGTGTTCGTCTGCTATCAGGCTCCAAGGAGAAAGACCGCAACATGCGCCGCATCACCCGCATGGTCCTGGTGGTGGTGGCCGCCTTCATCATCTGCTGGACCCCTATCCACATCTTTATCATTGTGAAGACCATGGTGGAGATTAACAGCAGGAACCCCTTCGTGATAGCAAGCTGGCACCTGTGCATTGCCTTGGGCTACACCAACAGCAGCCTCAACCCTGTCCTCTATGCATTTTTGGATGAAAATTTCAAGCGATGCTTCAGGGATTTCTGCCTCCCCTGTAGGACCCGTGTGGAGCAGCACAGTATGACCAGAGGCCGCAACACCACCAGGGAACCGGTGTCCGTCTGCGCTCCGTCAGAACACGGGAAGAAGCCAGCATGACTAGGCATGGACCGGGTCCCCCACAGCTCTCGCTCGAGGAGGATCCAGCAAGATCTGCAATCAGAGGTCACTCAGATCTCCACAACAGAGTTTTAAGAGATATTAATGAGAAAAAGCAAGTTTCAAAGTTATGAGTCAGTGAGTTCTTTCTTATTTGGCTGATAAACAGGACATTTAAGGGACTGGCTAACGGTAATGGAAGCTAAGTTTTACTCTGATCTTTTCTATTAAAGTTCTGATAACAAAGTTATCCTCACAGGAAATGTGATGCCTTACAAAGGCCATGACAGTAGATATAGTGATAGCCCTAAGACTAGATCCAAATGTTAACGCAAGAAGAAATCAAAAAGTACCAAGCGTATTATTAGACTGGCCAAAGAACCAGTGTACAAGACTACTGGATTTTTTTGATGATGCAAAGAGGACATACAAACACCGGCAGGATTCTGTCTTGTCAAGCAAAGAATGCATCATTCAGACACCAACCTTCAAATTGCAATGTAAAAGACGATAAGACAGGAGAGTGAAGCAACACATTTCTTTGAAGGAACACTTGCCTTTAAATTCAGAGTAACAAATGAAATTTTTATATTTTGAAGAACAAAAATCAACATCAGAGAGATGCCGATCTATAATATGAGCACAAAACAAATGAGCCTTACGGAGTAGAACCGAATGACTTAAACCCATCGACAGCTGGATGATGAATTGCTGTGTCATTTTTCTTTTTTGCAAAACAAGGTCAATCACTCATTACGGAGAAGAATGGACATCTTGTTTGCCATACTGTAAGATTCAGATTACTTTTTTTACAGCCTTTTTTTCCCTCCTTAGACTTCACCATCATCATCTGTGTTTAAAGAGAAATTTGGGGCGCAGTGATCCATGGATTTGAACATTGGTCATCAAGCACATGAAACTTAAGTCAAGCATAGTTCATGGTTTTGTGTCCTGTTGGAAAAATCCAGCATATTGTCAAACTTCTGAACCTTTTGTTTTTGTCTGGACTTCTTTACCGCTCACCTACTTGACTTTCATAAGCTGTGTCAAGCCTTCAGAGAGCCTCTGAGCAGACTCACTAAAGAGATAAACCTGCCACTGGAGAACACTGTTGGCAGCCACGCCACCCACCTTATCAGTCCATAATTCATAACAAAAATAAAGTCAAAGAACACCTTGGAAATGGGGCTGAGAGCAGCTTTATCACTGGGCTGCCGGACACGCCTGTCCTGATGTCAACAGACTGCTTCAAGGAGATTATTGATCTGCATGTTAAATGAGCAGAAAGCCTGCCATCTGTCACAGTGGCTATCAGTAGGACATTTAAGACGTACTGAATGGTATAAACCAGAGTGGCAATTTATTCTGGGTAATTTATTTACTCTGACGGATCATGAAACCAATCAAATTGGAGACATCAATCAATGGAAGCTGTGAAGTTAATGAACGTTTGAACTTTGCATACCGGTGTGTCAGAGGTAATAATGCAGAGCTTATCAGGATTTGTCCTCCTGTGGAAACATTCTGAAGTATGCGTTGACTTGAAATGTCGAAATATGATAGGTTAGGGTTTTAAAAGAGTCACAGATAAAAGACATCCACTGAATAAAAGTCTAAGAAGATGAGGGTGTGAGGATAAAGGGTACGATGTACAGTTTGTTAAGACAGTTGTGGGAAATTTGTGCTGCATAAATTGAAGAAAAATGACTTAAAATATGGAAGAAAAAAGTCAATAAATGTGAATTTGTAGATAATATAAAGCTTTTGCATTTGAACAAAATTTGGCTTCAGCCACAGCTATAAAGTATTTAAGGTGTGCCTGTTATTCTCCACGATATCTTTGTATGTTTTGGATCTAAATATTTCATCAATATGCTTTTGACTCATGTGACTTAAATGAAAAAAAGCAAAGAAAAAAAGGGAAGGAACGACAACAATCTGGTAGTTAAAAATGGATTTGTGTTGTGTTTAAATATTCAGCGATTTGCTGTTGGGTTGACTGCTGTTACCCACAGAAACAGGGACATGGAAAATAAGTATCGACTATTCTGTGTGCAGTATGAAATTTACATTTTTGCAGCATGATACATTCCTGCATATTTTTATAATGTGTACTGTGTCTCAGCTTAGCTTTGACCAAGCGCTGAGTCTGTGGGGTGAACAAGATGTGTTACTATTATTTTAAAAAAATTAAGGGCAGAATGTCAGAAATGTATAGAATGAGTTTTACAAAAGAGAATAATAAGGGTTTACAAATTACTATATTTGAACATTAAAAACCAAAAGCTAATAAGTTCTCATAAATTGATAGATAAAAAAAACGGTGATAAACCGTGTGCATTCAGAGTACTGATAAAGAGAGTCTGTGTGTGTGTAGTTTTTATTTAACTATCACATCGCAATTAGGATTGCTAATAAAAAATGATTCCTTGCTTAATTTTTCATCGTTCTGTGTAAGCAACTTTGTTGTTCCATTTTATTCAAATGGTTTCAGTCGTTTGATACAGTTGGACACATAAAACTTGTTGTATTTTGTATTCAGTCCAAAAGAAGCAGTCAGTAATATTTCACCACTTCGTTGCACAAAGTGACAAAATGATTCATGATCACGCCACACACCTCCAGGAGCACCACCTGCCCCCCCCTGCCCTCTGACCTTTACTATCATTAAACAGAAACAGAAGATTAACAGAATACCATGGCCTTGGTGAAAACCCGATTCTGACTGCCAACAGGGTGAACATTAATTCCCGATAATGGACACCTACTCAGTAGATCTGGGGAAACTTTGTCAGCGTTCTAAATGAATGCACAGGCCTCACAGTATCAGTCTGTGTTTAAAATAAGTAACCATAGCAGCAGGGACGCAGTCAAAGCCTCTGGACGGCAACTGTAATGCACAATAGTGTTGTGACTTTCACGAACAATCCGTTTTTTTTTAATGACTCTCAGAAAAGAACGGAGCCATAAGATCCAGCTCCCTCCAAAGAGCCATAACCCCTCGATCCCACAGGATCCGTCTCCGGCGCGTTCCATCTGCGCCGCGTTTCTGGTCCGTCAGCGGCACGAGCCCTTGCCCAAAGGAAGCGTGTTTGGTCCGCAGCGGAGTGCTGGCCCAAGCAGCTGGATTCAGAAGGTCACAAGATCGCAGTAGAACTACATGATCGCGCGAGAATTGAGAAATAACGCAATAACATCAATGTTAGCAGAGCAACACACAAACTACAGTTCAGTTTGCACATCCGAGGTTGATTATCTGCTCATTTGGAAATCATTCCGTGATTTTTGTGCTTCAACCCTGGAGGAGTACACTACTTAATTAAAAGTGTTCTTTTTTCGAGATTTCAGTGTGTTGATTTTAAAATAAACGGAAAAACACGGAAGTCTGCACTGGTCTGAACATGGTGTTTTATTTTGAAATGACCGGATGCTGTATGCTGCTTTCGTGTGTGACTTCCTGTTTGGAACGATCTGCTCTGTTGAGCTTGACGAGTGTTTGAAGCGGCCTCCATCAAAAATAGACCCGCCGCTTATCTTTAGCGAAGCAGAGCGGAGACACGCTTCTTTGACGTGCCAGAGACGGACCGCGGCGCGTGCTGTCGAATCACTATCATTAACTTGAATGGGCGCGATCCACTCGAGGTCGCAGCACACACGGAACGCGCCAGAGACGGCTCCTGTGGAATCGAAGGGTAACTCTCAACACTAATGCACAAGCTACAAGAAGTACATTGCCCCTATTAACTTACTCTGTATCACATACCAGATCATCTCACACCTTACTAGCTATTGCACTCACAACAGCAGGCTGTAGAGCTGACAGCAAACATGACCTTTAATTTCATCATGCAAAATCTTGAAGCTGACTTTGGGACAATGAAATGGCTGGATAGTAAGCTAGTCTTATTGTTAAACATAATCATACTGTATTTATTGAATATGTCAACTATATTTAATGTTATCGACTTTGAATCTGGCTAGCATACCGTTAGCTTTCTGCTTCATTTTGGAACCAAAAGGTTCAATGAGCTGTGCAGACAAGAAAGATCCTGTTACAAAGCCATATGTAAGAAACGTTTTGTTTACCAGAGTGGTGAAAAACTTTTCCACTGCACAAGAACCTTAAAGGATGGTTATAATTGTTTCAGGAATAAGTCAAACTCTTAGGTGTTAATTTCAAAATAAATGGAAACATTAATCTATGGTCTTTGTTGGCAAATGACCATGGTGTTAGCAGGATAATGCACTCTGAGGTGACCATAATCAGGAAATGATGAACTTGGCATAAACAACCATCAGACACACATTCTGTCCTCCCCATCATTTATTAATGCTCATAATGTCCACCTCCTAGGGCATTATCGACTATGTAACGTTTCCCAGATCATCCATTAACACGTTCTCCCTGACAGCTTTTCAACACATATTGCAGCAATCTAACGAAATATAGTACATTCATTAAGCAAACCGGCAGATTTTTATCTATTTATTTAACCAAAGATGGTCAGAAGCAGTCACAGTGTCTTAAACAAAGTTGATATATTGACATGAAAGCGAAAACCTTTAAAGAAATGTGATGCTGTGTTGTGCACATTTATCATGTTAATAATGTATAGTTTATAATGAATGCATCTGCAGAGCAACGAAACCGAACAAATATGACAAAATTACATTTTGTTTTATTGTTTCTTCCTGTTTTTTCAGCTTTTGTTTACGAGCTCCCAGTGCTTGATTAAAGTTTGATTGGGGCTTTGGTTTAATATTGAAAAAGTCAACAATGATCTGAAGAATGAGACGCTAAAAGATTACTGTCTATGCTTTTCTCTGTTCAAAGATAAACATGAAGGATTCCGGGTGCAAACAAGGTCTCTGTTGTAATCGTAGCACATATTTACCTCCCAATGAGATGCATATGGTGCAACAACACAGTACTGTGAAAAATATTCCCATGAAACATAATCCTAGCAGAAATAATGCTACCTTAAAACCATAACAGACCTAAACTAAGCAATTCAAATCCGGAAAGTAATTTATAATCTCTATGTCAAAAAGTCCACTGTAAGACCAGTAAAATCAACAGTATGTCCTTAAGCAGCTCCTTTCTATGATTTTTTGTGATACGTCTTGCAAGTGTCGGCTTACAGACGCTTTTTGTTTGCTTTTACATTTACACAAAGCTAACCAAAACGTCACTCTCAATGGTAACCAACCAAAACTGTTTTTTTTTGACAATACTGGCTTATAAGGGGATTGGACAGCTAAATCCAAAATGGAGCTAGTTATTGTTCGCTGAAAATTGTTAGGCAGGATTCAATGGTACAAATACCACTTTTGAACTTGTGCTCTCTCAATTCAAATACTTTTAGTACACTACACTTGCCCAATCCCAATCTCCACACTCGTGGACTCAAGAACTTTGAGGCGCATTCCCACTAAGCTTGTGAGTGCTTGGGCCTGTCCCAGTGCGTTAGGGCTCTGATGCTGACTTTTCAACGGCAAACTGTGCACTTTCCATGAGTTCGTATAATATGCAAACTTTCC
Source organism: Semicossyphus pulcher (assembly GCF_022749685.1). Taxonomy (NCBI): domain Eukaryota; kingdom Metazoa; phylum Chordata; class Actinopteri; order Labriformes; family Labridae; genus Semicossyphus; species Semicossyphus pulcher. Next base: position 28,476,285 of record NW_027211726.1, read on the forward strand.
TGTGTGACTTTCCCAGAGTTCATTGGGAACTTGGAGATGTGTTGGACATGATCTGGAGGTCGGCTTTTCCTCTTTTATGGCGCAACTTGTTTCCAGGCAACGTGTGACGTCATGACGGTGTGTCCCATTCCTCACTTTTATACCATCTCAAGCCCTCACAGACTTACGCATCCACGCACAGCACTCCTGACGTCAGTAAAGTCTGTGAGGCTTCAGTGCTTAGGCTTTAGGCTGGAGATTAGGATCGGATAACTATCTTCTTTGCTAGTGCTTGTTTTCTCTGTTCTAAAACAGCCATTGAGCGCTTTTCAGAAATGACATTTGCAGCATATGACTGCTTCTTCTTCTTTGTAATGGCAAATAGCAAACAGTTCGAGCATTGTCGCCAATATTTGACCCCGATTGTAGTTTGCGTTCATTCAGATTTATATAATCAAATGAAAGAGAGGTGCTGTTACATCCCTCAGTTTCACATGTAAGGATTATGCCAACAATGTATGTAGAGATAGTGCCTGAGAAGCATTTTTAACAATGTATACACCATCTGAGGACATATGGTGTTTTTTCAAAAGCAATTAAGTATGGAATAATTCAAATTCAGAAAGCATGTCATTTACCAGTGAGACCAAGCTAAGCTAACAAGCTACTGAGTATGTTAATGACCCTTAGCAAGCTTGCCAGCTGCGAGAGGTTTCCCTCATCAACTCAATGTTGATCAAAAAGGTGCACAATAGTGAACAAAATGCCACGCAAGTAAACAGAACAGAGAAGCGAAGGAACGCGCCAGGAGATACTGTGACTTACTGGGCTAGCATGTTAGCAGTTAGCTCGCCAGATACAGTCATTGTGTCGTCAAAATTTTAAAAAGGCTGTGATGAATTTTACTTACAGCAAACCACAGAAAAATCTGGGCTCCACAGAGACTTCACTCCATAATGTGGCTGAATAAAATAAGTTATTTAATAACTAAACTTCCATTTTTGGACTGCCTTTTTTACATGATACAAATTAGGCTTCAAGATGTATGGTGACATATTTTTTTAAATATTTTACGGTATTGCAGTTTTTAATCAAGATCTAGTTTGTCATTCTCTATTCATTAACTGTTTACATTTTTCTGTGAGACCGCTCTCGAAGAGGCAGAACAGGCAGACAAGTTGAGTGGGAGCCATGTGTGATGAACATAGATCATTTGGTTTTTAATCGGTGTTGCTGGTTGGTGATTAATGCCAAGGGGTTCCCATGAAACCACAGTGGATTGTTGGTGAATTATGCTGATTGGTCCTTTAATCCTCTTCCCTTGTTCCGTTCTCATGTGTTTCTATTTGTACTTTTGTAATTTAACTGTTATTGTTATTAACTATTTTGGATTTTATTATTTTTTCATTTGATATAAAACCGCTCAACACTCTCAACTGACCACTGAAAAGCCTTTGTGAATACAAGCAACTGTACAACTGTGTAAAATGATCATTTGTTGGGTACCCCTGCAGTACATCGTGTAAGGCCAATGTGCTGATCATACTTGATACTAACTAGTGATTTTGCAATGTTAACATTACTTACTTTTTAGCTTCTTCTGGTGCATCTGTTGTAGGTTATAAAACAAATCAAATGCAGCAGCTGTGTTTTAAATTTATTGTCAGGAAAACAAAGGAAATAAAATCTTGCTGAAAGAAAACTACAAGAGCTCCTCTTCTTTGGTTACTTGGAAACAGGAGGAAATGGGATAGCACAATATTTCATGAAAATGATTGGGATCATAATAGAATAATACATCTTGCATGACCATGATTTACTTAGGGGAGCGGAGGATGCTTGAAAATAGTCCATCATGACATTGGACCGCAAAGTGCATTTCGACTGGCGCTCAGATAAGCACACACGAGATGGCTGGAGGCTGCACTGAGTCCCAAAGTGTGCTATCCACCGCAATCAGAAAATTAAACATCCAACTCTGCATCTCCCCAGACCAGCATCCTGCAGTCACCATGGAGACTGGAAGCACCACATCCACAGCGTGCTCAAGTGAAATAGCTGACGAATTTCAATTTAATTATGGAGGTTTCCTTCCCAACAGCCACTTATCAATTACCCTGATTGCTCTATCCACAACAACAGAGAAGCCTCCCGGCAGATTAATCGCGGGCTAGCCACTTTCACAACCGACGGGAAAGCTCATATCCCTCATGTGGTATCCAGCAGTTCAATATATCATTTATAATATGCGTTTGAGTATTGTGCTGAAGCTGAAGCTGTCATATTAACTCTGTGGGTCTTCTCCTTGAAATATGTATTCTACTTATTAGAAATCGCATAACAAAAAGGTTCTTCAGGTGGAGAAATGTAAATCCACCTGAAGAACCTTTTTGTTATGCAACAGAACTAAGATGTGTATTTGATGAAAAAATGCATCTATTTTGAATGAATTCACGTGTTACAAAGTGTTGGGTCAGTGTTTGTTTAATGTTTAGTTTTGTATATCCTAAAGCATTAGGGCCTTTGTCCTTGCGCTGTTTTTTGCACTGGCAGCACCCACAACCTCAATTTCAGAGCTCGTCTCACCAGCGTTTACTGTTGCTAGGTAACAAAAGTTGTTTGGCGGCACTTCCACCTCCATTGGTAGTGATCGTTAAGTCTGTTTTACATGGCTCTGTATGCTTAATATTTGCTTTTATTCAAGGGAATTTTACAAAGAAAACATAAAAACAATGTAAAGGAATCGTGTCCTGGCATTAGAAGCAGCTCTACACCTGGAAATTCTACCCTCAAAAAGAACGACAAGAATTAGCTTCTCCTCCGCCATTATTGTTGACAAAGTTGATATCGTAAGTCCTGCCCCTTCTTGATTTTAATTTGTCGGTGACAGAGAAGTAAAATTGACCAGCGCTGTGAAGGAAGCGACAAAAAACAGCTGATGCAGAGGGCGTTGTGCTTGAAACGTTGAAGCGCATGGTTTTATAGAAAATAGGCTGCCAGTGCAAAAAACGCTGTAAGTGGACACAGGCCCTTTAAAAGTTAAAAAGTCCTGAGAGAATTTGTTCATGGAACTGATCTGACAGTTTCTTGAGACCTTTTACTTCAAACTCCATTATCACCAAAAATGTGATGAGCCTTTGCAAGTCTGGCATAACCTGTTCTTGGAAGTCCACCATTAGTTGTTTGGTGGACAAACCTCTTCAGTGTCATTCTGTTCATCTGATCAACTAACGAGAGTATGCAGAAAAGATAAAACTAACATACTGATGAGTCAATATATTACGTTAGGATCTTAGCGTGCTATCATTTGCTAATGTTGAGCAAATCACAAAGGACAGCTGATGGTGTCAAAATACTGGTGGGAATGTCATTAGTTTTGCAGGTACTTGGTCATAAACCAAAGTATTGGATATATTGGGTGTTAAGCTAAAAATGATGTTAGATGGAAATTTAACAAATTACCAATTGGGAAAACCAATGTACTACTTTGGTAGCAATCCATCCCAAGCTTGTTGAGGCACGTTAACCTTAAAACCATCTGTGGTTTTAAAAACGTATAAAGAGAAATTGTTGACATTGACAGTGACATGCTCACAATGTTAGCTGTAACATTGATTAATAAACACTGAAGAAAGAGAGATTGGAAAGAGAGGATCTGGGGCCGTCTTTGGCTATTGCAGCGCCGGAGACAGGGTGTCTACGCCAATTTATGCTGTTTCCTGATTGGCTGAAGTGAAATAGCGACATCATTCCATTCTGAAACTGCATTTGGAGATTTGACAAGTCAAATGTTTTGCAACTACACGCAACGGCTTCAGACGCTCTGGAACTAACCAGTTCACACCACTGCAATTTTCCCTGCAACATTCTAAAACTGTTTGTTGAATCATTAATCTGAACTGGGCTTTAAGCAGAGTCAAATAACTGAAAGAAGGCATGCAAAGCCATTATTGTCTAAAAGTAGCCCTTTTAGTTCAAAAATGTGTAGAGAATGGGCTAATGGAAATGGATGAAGAGAGGAGGGTCCTTGAGTCTGAATGCCTTTCAGAAACATTTGTTAGCTGTAGGTACGCAGCTGTGAGCTGCAGTGAAAATACGAAAGAACAGAACTTGTAAACAAGAGATCGATAACATGCAGTATGAATGACATTATGCGCTTTTTCCTGTGTAGAGATTAGAAAGAATTGTGGGCGGAAAAAGAGAGTGCAGTATTAGTGAAAAGGGGAAGTGTTAGAGGATTATAGAAGGGTATAAAGTCATGAATAATGTATGTCTCATATATGTGTGGAGAATAAGAATACAGTTGGACACATACAAAGGCTCTGGCAGTCTTTTCTCGCTCTTTAGCTCCCCATAATACGGCTTCATACTGCACATGGAAAACTCTTACAAATACATTTTAACATGATTAGACTGGATCTTAAAAGTATAAATTAAATACAACCAGTAAATAATTGTAACAACTGGTGCTCAGGAGAAGACTCAAATGCAGAGGTCACACAAAGAGGAGCAGGCGTACAATCACACAGTTTACTTCAGTCCAGGCAATAAGTCATGCACAGGAGATCAGTCAGATCAGCAACAGTACAGATCAGGGTCAGGCTGTCACTCAGTGTCCATGAACAATCCAAGGTCAAAACAGTAGAAAGACTTACAGAGGGACATAGGCAAAATCAGAGTCCAAAAGGCAGAACAGAGGGCAAAAACACAAGAAGGCAAAACACGAAAGCTTGTTGCAAAATAACGAAGACAATCTGGCAGTACAAGTGAAATGGTGGTGGTATATATACTGAATGACTGATTGGAAATAGACAACAGGTGTGGCTGATTGCAAGGTGGGAAACTTACAGGAAATGACATCAGAAAATGAGGATGAAACTAGACTTAACAAAATAAAACAGGAAGTACAAGAAAAAACAAGAGTCCATGAAAACAGAGTCCAGAATAAGGACATTAGAGATCTGCATATAAATTGTAGACATTATACAATAAGACCGAAGTGTAGAGTAGCATCCACAAAAAATATTCGTATCAATTTTGAAAGTAATACGCATTCCCCACCCCTCCCAAAGGATCAATCAATTCTCAATCAATCAATCAATGTGTCATATCACTCCAGCCCCACTCTAGTTCGGTTACAGTGAATGATATCACTCAGGTAGGCACTGTTTAAATCATGAAATCAACCAAAACATTTACCTTTTCCATTAAAAAAAACATCAAGTAGGTCAGTAGGACTTGGCTATAATTTCCTCATTACATGCCTCTGTAGTCTGTACTCACTGGCTACGTCACAGTTGCACAGCAGTGTGTTTTCCTGTTAAAATAAAAGTTTCAATCAGTCAATAAATAAGTTTGGATTTGGAAATCAGAAGCAGCATAAACACTGCTAAAAGAGGCAAACACACCTTTATTCAATGAAAGGCAAAATACATCTTTCTCAGCTCCCTGACCCTGGATTAGTAAACCATGTGCACAGATGTAACAAATATACATATACATATATTTATATATTTAGGATATAAACAGTTCCCATGTTATCAACATTATGGGCCCTATCATCCACTGCAAAGCACCAAAGCGTGCAGCGCAAGTGTCATTGCTATCTTCCAACTGGCGCAGTCGTCATGCTCACGCCCAGCGCCCACGTTGTGTAAATAGCAAGTGATCTTGTGCCACCGTTAGCGCCAATGGCCGTGTTGGTTTTGAAATTAGGTGTGGTCAGGCAAACAGGTGGCGCATTGCTTTCTAGGGGACGCAGAAAGCGACTGCGCCTTAGACCAGCAACAACCTGGTCTAAAGTCTACAGTCTGTGGCACAGTCTGTCTCTGCCATTTAGAGGGCTCATTATGGACATACATCAGCGAGCTAACAACACGAGTCTTTGTCACTCACACGGGGACGCACAGTGGCGCTTTGACTCATAAGGAAAAAGCAGTGTGTTTGCAGATTCAGTGAAAAAACGTTGTTTAAGGGACAGACTGCAAGCTTTACTTTCCCACGTCTCCTTAAATCACAATACTGCTTTCAGTTTGTTACCGATCTGCTGAGAAGTGTAGGAAGACGTGGACAAGCTCACCGCTGCCTCCACACACACCTGCTTCACCTCAGGGTGATTCCTACTCGAGCCACGCACAGGCCAAAAACTACAGAGACCAACACAAAGCTCTCCATACTGCACGCTCATTCTGACACACGGTCTCTCTAATACAGGCAAAAAACAGACACACACTCACACACACGCAACTAAGAGGTAAATTACTTACTATACTCAAACATAACTCCCTGTGGCACCGACAATCGTGCCCACAGATATTAAGACACTGTCCAGTTAGTCCCATTACGCAGAATGTCCATTACGCACAAAAATACAGCCATGTGATCCAGCAGCAACAATAAATAGATAAGCATTTAAAGCCTACCTTTCTTTGATGGTCAGCACACAGAACTTTAATAAACATGAGATCCTGTCCATCTGGAGATTTAAATCATTAATGCCGTGCCTCGTGCGTAAACGTACACAGTATTCAAGGACACAGTGGAAAGAAATAAGTTAAATATGCTGGTCGGGGTTCGATTTTTCTAAGAAGAATGACTGAAATCCGCCGTGTAAATCGCAACACGCCTACCGGGCTCTTAAAGGGAATGAGATCTGACACTCTGATTTGTTTGATTCATGTTATGCCGAAAACATGCCTATGAATTATCCAGGGACTTAAGCCAACCTCTTTGCGCTTTGCGCCTCAGTTTGCACCCAGATTATGTGCCGTGTAACTAACAAGAGTGACACCCTTTAAGAGACACACCCTAAATCACTTAGCGGCATGCGCTTTAGACTGTGCACCTTCTGCTGTCTAAATAGGGCCCAATGTGTGATTATGGAAGGTGGCGGTGTGACACCATCAGGGTGGGAATTAGTGCATGTTGGTGGGGGAAGTTTTTTTTGCTTGAGCTTTTGCTCTTAAAAATGTCTGTGCATGGCCCTGCCATCGTGATCTTGTATTTTGGAGCCAGAAGTGACCCAGTTGGGACAAGAGCTTGGAGCTGAGGAGGAACAAGACGGAAGCATATGCTCATTTACCCGCTATCATTTGTGCTAGCTTGATTAGCAATGTGCATCTGAATTTCATGCTAACTGTGGTATTAACTCTGATGCTAATCATGGCTTGTGAAAACAGGTCAACTATAGCTACGCAAAAAGAGCTTGGAGATAATGAGGAACAAAAGGATGAGAAAAAAATTGGTTATCAGCTAACATTTGAGCTCGCTTTTTTAGCAATGTGCAATTCAAGCTAACAGTGGAAATAGTTTAACTTAACAGACATAATGTATTCAGGCCCTACTAAAAAATATAAATATGGTAAACAGCCCACTCTTCCGAATGTCTTTCAGTACACTAAGCAATGTACAAGATATTTTTCAGTTTGCCTTGGTAACAACTTATCAAGCACATGTACCCATTCCCTCAAGCAGGCCCTGCATGCATCCCATTTTACTCTAAATGGGACCAAAATTTACAAAATGAACACAATGCTGTATTAAAGAAGACTTGTAACGTGCAATTAATACCATAGTGTAACGCTGGGTATAAGTTCCTGTCTATGTTTGCTGTTGTTTTGCAGTTGTTTATCAAGGGAGATGTCTACCATAGTGGGTAATTGGCTGAGAAGTAGTTCCAGGGGAGGGAAGAGGCTATTGTAAGCATAAGCTATTATAAGCGGGAGTTCCGTGTTCTGGGGAGAAGAAGACACATGTTGAGCGAGCGAGAGCTAAGTGAGAAAAGCAGTTAGCCAACCTGTTTGTTGTTTTTCCAGGGATACCTCACCCTTGTGTTGAAAAAAACTGGGCTCTGCTGAGCTAGCAACGCACATCGCCTCTTCCTCGTTCTTCCTCCATCTGTCTAGCTACCCAGCAAAGATACAATATGCTTGTTTGGAAAATGACTACTGTGATAATACATCAAGTGAGAAGTTAATTTATCACCAATGGAATCGCCCCCTGCTGGCCATTAGACATAATGCAGGTTTAAGGTATTGGCTTACATTGGCCTGGAGGCTACATGCACTTCTTAAATAGAGTTTAGACATAGATAATAGAAGTAAGAGTTGTGCAAGTTGGCAGACAGGAGCCAAGGTTGCAGAAGGTTTGTATTAGTATCATAAGCATTTATCACCAACGATGACACGGCCCATTAATCTGAACTGCACTCCCAAGGTCAGCTGCTTGCTCAAAGGTTTTCAGTGTAACTCCTCTTGCATGTGAACTAGCTGTCACTGCGACAGATCTGCAAATTACCAGGATTTAGTGTGGCTCTTTTTGATGCAGATAGTCCTAACTTTAATTTAATAGGCCAGTGTTTTTCAGTGCACAGAGCTGATTGAACACTTTAGATGCAGCTCCACAGAGGCATATCAGCCAAAGCACCAGTCAGCACCTGTCAACACCATGTAATTGCAACAAAAAATCCATAGTTATAAAAGTTGGAACATTTGTTGTGTACTTGTCTAGTTTTGGCTTCAACGTAGGTGTTGATTGTATTGGAGTCTGGCCGAATTTGTCTCCTTTGGTGAGCGTTTAAATACTTCTGCCAGAGAGAGAGAGAAGGCTTACACCACAGGGTGCGTGTGCTTCACTGTTCCTGCTGTGTGGTCTATTTTAATCAGAAAGTGATTATACGCTGAAAATTAATTTTAATAACTCTACTGTACTGCGATGAGACCAAAGGCATTATGTTTTCGATTGATTACTGTCAATGAACAGATCACAACACAAAGAAAATGTTACAGAAGAAATTGTGGTTTTGAACTTAAGCTGAAGTCCCTTTTTGCAGTAAAGACCATGTCAAAGAGATTTTAATATATGTTATTACTGAATGTAGGATCTGAAGAGATACGTCAGAAATGCTTATTTGGCCTACAAGCCTTTAAATCGGCAGACACTGAAAACAAACGTGCTCTGCAAACTCTAGCTTAGGGGTTCCCATGAAACCATAGCAGATGTAGATTAAATATTTTTGTCACACGTCTTGCGCTGATCAATACAAAGAAAAAAGACGATTTAAAGGCTATTTGAATTCATTTAAAGTGTAACTGCACCCACAGGTCTCACCATAATTCCACCCACTGCACAATTTTGAAAAAAGCTAAAAGTGAGCAAGTGGGCTGAGAGGGGGAATGGACGGGGGTGGGTGTGTCCGGCAGCTCAGTGACATCCCCTCCCCCTGGAGAGCGAGATAGAGTCACGAGGCACATTAGCCACAGAGGGCTCTTTTGAAGTGGAGGACTTCTCCCCTCCAGAGTCCCCTGAAGAGCACTTTCGTGTGGTGGAGGACCGCGGTGGTCCTGAGCCCTATAAGTTCAAGCCATTGGCTCGAGCCCCACTAATGCCTGAAGCCGGAGCTGAGGCAATACAAATGCGCATGCGCTGACCACGCGTGCATTGACAAGCATTTACATTCCTTTTTTTAAATATAAATTTCGTGATGTAATTTTGTCCCAAACGGTCGTCTCTGTGTCACCATCTGCTGGCAAGGTCCAGGGCTGATTTAAAACAGTAGATGGTGTGTTTGAGCCATTTCCAACCCATGAAATGCTGATTTTTATTAATTTGGTAAGAATGTCAATATTAACACCAGCATTGATGTGTTTCATCACAGCGCAGCAATATAATTTAGACTACATATTTTTGCCATTCTACCATGACAAACTATGAGGTAGCTATAGCAGCAGCTTCTGTAAACACTGATTAATATCTGCAATACATCCCTCTCTAAGCTCCGGCTTTTGAAAGGAATGTGTAAACATGCAGAATAGTGTTGTGACGCTCTTTGGTGCGAACGACGGGAACCGAGTCATAGGTGAGAGCTGTTCTTTTTATAGTTGTGCCCAAATTTTTTTCTAATGTAGAATCAAATATCACTGCTCGATGTTTGATGGGAAACTTACCTGCTAAAAAAGAATTCATAGGTATGTTTAAGCATTTTCAAGAGCTAAAGCTGCAAAGCTTGTTAACTAGTTTGCAAACAAACTTTAGCAGTGTACACTTCCTCACTAAGTGTTAGGTGAATCTACGAAGCTCATATGAGGATGTTTCTATGTTGTGTTGTGGCACTAAGTGTCACATCCAGGCTGGCTGGTGTTCCACTCGTTTCTCTAAATACAATCTCTCATTTGTCTTTCTTCTAAATGTATTCTTCAAAAGTTTAAATAATATTAAATATAATATATAAAAATATAAATACTTTCTGATGTACAATTCACCTTTAAAAGAAGAAGAAGAAGAAGCGAGCAAATTTTGCGACCATCTTTTCTGCTTCGTGCACACAAGCCATGTTCTGTTTGATACAACACTGCCCTGTTTAAATTCAGACACTCCATCCACTCAATCCATATCAGGTGGACCATAACACATTTGGATCATGCAAAGATGCCTCACATACTGCATGTATATAAATCTAGGATTTATATCCTTTGTAGGTTCAGGTGCATCAGGAAAATGCTGTCAAGTGCTTCTACAGCTAAACTTCAAATCGCTTCACATCATTATCCTTGTTCCTGCCTTGTCATGGACTCCATAGAAGTTGTCATGACTACAGAAGGACCTGCCAGTTCCCATCCTGCACGGGCGCAGCCGTGACTGCTGGACTGCAGATTGCTATAATCCACGAGGCTAACCTCTGTGAGGGATTGGAATCAAACGCAGATAGGCCTCATCATTTACAGTAGACTGCATGTGAACATAATGAAGGGGCTTACCCGCAGCTTACATTTAGCTGCCCACCTTATCAGACTCACACAGGGTTTCACTCTGGCCTGTGTGTGGCTGTCAGCGCTGATAGAAGCAGCTTTCACAGATCGCATGAGTGGCCCTAAGGGTGCCCGAGACAAAAGAGAAGCTGCCCAGCGGCCTGCCACCAGCCGGCCAACCATGGCCTGTCCGCCTCTCCATTAGAAGAGACACAACCTCAACACTGTGATTGAAGCTGTGTGTGCCCCTCTCGCCACACCTGAGGAAGCCCAATTATGTGGTCAACTGGTGAAAGCCAGTGACCTACAGTATAGAGGCTTTATTCATTGAAGTTAGTCTAATTTATATTCTGTTTTTAGTGATTTTAATAGTTTCTGTCCTTTCCAATAAATTAAATCATCAGAAAACTATAGGATGTATATAGTTAGAATAAAGTGGAACTTTCAGCACAAGTGCCAAATATGAAATCAGAGCATATTTTCAATATGCAAAATGCAATAAAAGATTTTTTTCCCCTTGTGCCTGACACCTTATACTTTAAAGGAGGAGAGGCAAACACATTTGGAAAAAAAAGTTTTTATGATTTTCTTCCATCCATCCATTTACCACTAATCCTGTGCAGAGTCGCAGGGGGATGGAGCCGATCCCATCTGTCATTGGGCGAGAGGCGCCGTGGACTGCAGTCAATCACACACTGTCATAAAGGATTTTTGAGGGTAGTAAATAAAATCCATGCAAATTGTGTAAATTATACTAACAATATAGAAGTTAGCAAATATATTGAAATTAGTAAAGTTTACCAGCATTACCTAATTTTCAACAGTAACAATTGCATCCCAAAATAATGTAATAAAATCTACCCAAAGATATTTGGCCTGGACTGCAGCGTGTGCACGAATGTTTGTTCTGGGCTGCAGGCCGAGGTCGGATTAACAGGTGTTCGCCAGTGTCGTTTGCCATCAGGGTTGAAGTGAAGATTTTTGTTGTGTATCACAGAATGAATAAAAGTGTTTATTTATTTATTAGTTAGATATACCAGGCGATTTGTAGTGGCCTTGTCTGTATATGACAAGAAGTTTAAATGTGTAGCCCTCTCTTAGCAGTTACACTGGCTGACTTTCCTGCTGCGCGGTGGTGCAGTGGCTAGTGCTGTTGCCTCACAACTAGAAGGTTCAAAGTTAGAGTCCCTGTACAGAGGAAGTGGGCTCGTGTTTGCATGTTCTCCTCTTCTCGTTAGGTTCACTGGTGACTCTAAATTGCCTGTGAGTGTAAAAACTCTCTGTGTCAGAAGTAATTATTACTCTTTTTAAGTAATTAGTTGTGTAATCTAATGAGAAATGTTGAATAGAACGTATCTAATTTATTTTAGTGTATCACAGTTGTTAAATGTTATACTCTTCACTCAAAACATAGAGTAACCAGGAACCTTCTATCTCTGCAGTGACAGCACTTACCACTGCACCACCACCTTGTGACCCATTTCCTGTTGTACCTGTTGTTAATAACAACACATGGAGTGATGAACTATATTTAAAGTCCACTTGTAACAGAAGTATCACACTTAAGAAGGCATTACCACATCTGCACTTTGAAAACATAACCGACTTTAATGAACGTGTTAGTTTGATTATGGCTTCTTTGACTACCTTATGTCATCAGTAATGTAACAAAGGCATGACAAGGGACTATAATAAATCTATAATCAAAATCCTGACTTTTGTGATGTAAGAGACACAGTAACTGTGCTTTGCTGAGATTATTCAGGTTATAGGTTATGTGTTAAGCACCTTAGGTTGGTTGATATCCAACCGCAGTGCTCCTTCAGAGGCTCCGCCTCCCGAAATCCTTGACACGCATTGCCAGGGTAACTACTCTCACATGTAACTCATTACAAGCAACATGGCGTAGGCTGGAGTGTCCGCTGCCTGAGGGTGAGGTAGCCTGAATTGAGGGATGGCATTTTTAACAGTATTAAGGTGTTCCTCATGGGGGAGCACATAGAGGAAGGAGCGATGCGAAGAAGTGCAGGAACATTTCTTGTTGCTAATTGGCTGGAATACTGTTCTGTAGCTTGCTCTGAGCCACTTTGTTTGATTCCCTTAAAAGAAGCAGGGCTTTCTACGAAAAACAGACTCTTTTTTTTCAGCACAGTCACAGAATGTACAGCTAGCAGACGATACCCCACCTTTAAGACATGTCTGAAACCACGAAACAGCTCACATGGAATTCCCTGTCTGGGTGTTTCCAATGAGGCATGCACCATCATCAGGCAATGTGGCAATGCATTCAATATAAACTATAAAGAGTGATGTTAATGTCCCTATATCAAAACATTATGAGGGCAATATAAATCTTAATGAGAGTGGATGTGTGCATAAACAGGTATTTTGCAGGAATATTTGCAGTTTATGCCCAACAACCATCACCAACGATGTAGGCAAATCTCAGGGTAATGATGATGTCTAAAAGTGTTTTTTTCAGAGCTAAGAAACGAGTCAGATCTTCTACTGAGGCAGCTAGACAGTAGAAGAGCAATAAGAGCTTTGGTGATAAAAAAAGAACTCAATCTAAAATAATAACAGTGTGGGTAAAGGTAACAAAAACAGAAGTGAACTGCCCATTCTCAGTGGACATTCCTTTGCTCGTATGTGATTTCAATTAAATTAACACAACAATAAACTACCCTGGGTCCCGTATTGTTATTTAATGCCCTAAAGAAAGCCAGTCAGTGTAAAATGGAGGAATAATAATTCCATGCGGCTCTCTGGGGAAATAATGAGTTGCTATGTAACGCGAGGATCAAATGGGGCCAAACACACTTCTACCCTGGGGCCACCGAGCAGGTTAATGTGGCCCTGGCCACGGGGAGTTTTATCTCTGGCTTCTCTGGCCACATTTCACAAGAAGATACCAAGATCTTTACATGACACTGTACGCTGTACTTTTATGTATACATAAAAGGAAAAAAAAGAAAATCTCTGGGAAATACTATAGGACATAAATCTGATAACTGCTTATGTGGATATTGTAGACAGTAATTATCATATCCAGACAAAAATATGTCTGAGAAGGATAAAATAAATGCTTATCCAGTACCCATAATGCCTTTTATCTTTGGCAGCACCACACCATCAGAAACTATTAGTTCTTATTCATGTTTTTGTCACTGAAACCATCCACTAAAGGAGGGTTTAGAAATAAATCCATTAACGTGTCTGCAGCTTCCCCGAGAGAACATGAAAGAGTCTCGCTCTGAAGCGGGCGGTCTCAGGCATCGCTCGCCCCGACTCGCCTGATCTCACGGTTCAAACATTCACCCTAATGATGCAAACACTCCTGCTAATGAGTCCGAGTAGGTGCTGGCGACTCAACCTTCACATCACGAGGGGATTCATTAGATGCAAAATGAAAAGGGGGTGTCAAGATGCCATTGTCCATTTGTGTCGCTGCGGCTCGATAGGTGGGGGCGGAGAGAGGGAGGAGGGGAAGATGCCACAGCTGTGTTTCCATCAGCAAAGATGCTTAAGAAGGTTAGAGTCTCTGCATCAGAGGCAATAAGATCCTATACACTTATTAATGTCTAAAAACCCTTCATTAACCTCACCCTCATTAAGTCGCAGGGCTGAGCTTGATGACAGGGCTGCTAACTCTGGCTTATTGAATATAAAAACGTCAGGGCAGTCCAAGATAGAGAAGAGGCAAAAACACATAATACTTGCTGTTATCACTTCTTCTTTCGAAACTGGCAATTAACAAATCCATTCCTCTTGCTCTTTCTATGTATGCGATAGGGGGAAAACTACACAGTCAGTCAGTGCAAAGCAATATGATGCTCCAACAGTCTGCTGGAGCAGACAAACAGATGAACCAAGTGTACATCTTCACAACATCAATATTTGCTGAGAACAAAGACAGCACAATCTGTCCCCCGTCCTTTCCACTGTTAGGAAGGGATCTTTTAATGTCCAGTGTCAACAGCAGAGATGATTACAGCAAGCAAAGCTTCTCTCGTATGTCGTAGCCATCTCATACAGATGCTACATGATATTCTTCAACTGTTATCAAGGTTGGAGCATTCTCTGGGCATGCAAATAGGTGACACAATATACATTCCATGAGTTTCACAATACCAGTGAACTACATGTGATGGTAACATGTCCCAGAACACACAGATGCTCCGACAAAGGCAGCGAGGAAGAAGGTTGAAAGCCAGTCAGCAAGGATGCAAACACTGAAGGGTTCAACTTTGAAGAAAATTGTCTTTTTCAAATGTTTAATGAGGAAGGACATTCTGTTTGTTGGACCTCATGGACAGGCATAATGCAGTGTGGTGAGGGACACTGCACACACAGAGCTTGTTTATTTACAAGGAAGCAAGGAAGGGATCTAAGAGAGAGTTACTGTGTGGAGGTGTGTCATTGTGTTGACACAAGATGGGACTGTTTCCGCATACTAACAATAGGATTGTAGTTGCTGTTGGTGATCTTCATGCATCAAAACCACAATCTTTGCTCTTCCAAGGGAGCTCTAGGCCAGAGTCTGCGCAGTAGAGATCGTCGGGTGGAGCTGCCGTAGCCACTTCCACTTACCAAAACACACACTTAACTTACCGACAAAACAACAAGGATCTCGCTCGCCGGCGTGTTTAACAGCAGAACAGCTTCTTTGTCTTGGTCTGAGGTTAACGTTCACAGGTATGGAAACTTCAATGACTGTAGTGATTGTTTTTGTTACGTTTCGTCTCGCGGATCGTCCTCCACTCTGCTAATCCAGAACAGATCGGCTGCAGGAGCCGAATTTGTCAACAGAGCTGTCAATCATCATTTTAACAGCGTCAAATAACTAATTAAAAATAAACTTGTCAGAAAAATGAACACTTGGACGTAAGTCAGCATGATAAGAACTAACTATAATGACAGAAACCATGTTTGAGAAAAAATGATTTGGTGTGGCAACTGAACATGGGGCACTCAACATGTTTGGGCTTCACTTTTAGGGAGCTGTCATGTCGTCCATATTTTTATGCAGTCTAAACTATAGAGGAATATATAAATTAAAATAAATAGTCAATTTCTGATTGAAAAGCCAACAAACTGTCTGCTTAAAGCACACATATCATTTAGACTTTTTATAAGTAAAGGTGTTTTTCACACACACACACACACACACACACACACACACACACACACACACACACACACACACCATAAAAAGCATGAACCAGTTTGCAGCAGTCAGCGCTTCATGTCAGATAGCAGCATTTCATCTGACTGTGACAGCTGCTGTCACACTGAAAAAGCATCTCTGCACACGTGGTGACAAAATGTCTCTCATGCACACTAACATTTAGAGTCTCTGTGTTGATTTACATGTGCAGAGATTTTTAGATGCATTGATAATGTCACTGTTCATTTGAATTTAATGCCCCTTGCTCGGTGTGCACTTTGGCATGATGTATTGCTACTAGCAGCGAGTCTGGGCAGATTGATTGATTTTTTTATTGTTTTTTTAGACAGAAAACGAGGAAATCATACATCTTGTCGTCGTTTCACATTGCACATTTTAGGAAATATAAAATATATTAATGGGACAATAAAATAAATACATAAAAAGAAAATAAAGAGAATTAAGTATTGTCATCTACAGATCCAAAACAGGGAAATCCCTGCTGACCCCCTCCCACACTTTGATATTACACATATTACCCTTCCTATTGTCCTGCATAATAATACCACAATGATTAATCTTGCAGTATAATAGACGATACAGTATAATATATGTATTAGCTTAACTTCACTTCATAGCATCACGGCTGAATCATTCTATTTCGTCTCCGATTGAAAGCATCTCAATTCTGACGGCCCTAACCTAATCAGCGTATCCCTTTAAGTAATCAGAGAGTCCCTGGCAGAAAGCCCTGACGATAATCACAGCACAGCTAATTATAGCACATAGGGCAAGATGAACGGGTAGTCTTTTCGGTAAAAGAAACAGCAACTGCTGCAGGAATCTACAGAAATACTTGCCCAAGGCCAGTTGATGAAAGCTATCTCCTGCAATAATAGTGAAAGCAAATAAAGGGCAAAAGATACGTTTTTCTGTGTCCTGCACAGAACGAGTACTGTGGCTCGTTGTTGCAACAAAACCAGCAGTGTCCAAAGTCTTAGCAAATCAGGACCAAACATAAACATGTAATAAGTGGGCTGTTGCTTTATTATTCTTTCAGTATGTGGATGAAGCGTTGTGTAACATGTAAAGTGTTACATGAAGCAAACAAGGAAACTACAAGAGGACTCAAAGGCTTTGTCCCACCTCATTATTAATGTAACATTTCAGTTACCTATATGACGTTTTCCCTCTGCTGAAACTTGATATCGCTCACAGAGTAAATCATCAGTAACAGGATTAAGTGAAAGGGCAGCAACAACAGATTTGAATCTGAACTCTGAACATAACCTCCTCTTGAGCAGGCGAGGTGTGCAACATGATTTACCATGTCAATCCAGCCAGGTTAAACAGGAGCCACCTTCGTGACAACACGTCTCGCTCGCCAATTAGCAGTGCCTTGTAGTGCACGCTGCTGTCAGGGCCTCCTTATGTGTCTAAACAATCATCGATCCGGTGAGGGGTGAGTTGATGATCAAAAGACTCCTCACACGGTCACACTCCTGCTTTTCCATTAGCAATCCTCAATTTAGCATGGAAAGGGTCAAAGGTGAGGGCTCCATCACTCAGTCCTGCTTAGGAGCTTTTTCAGCTCCGTGTTGGCAGGTAAAATATGGTAAACATCACATCCACCAGTCAGCGGGGGCAGGGAGCATGTGGTGATGTAGCTGCTGAAGCATATCAGGGTTGATATGTCATGACGGGTGATGCTTTCTCTACAGCTCGGCCAGAGGAAACTCTGTGAAGTCCATGACGTCCTGTGGCCTGACAAAAACGAAAATCAGGATGCAGACAGTCTTTCAGCTCTTTTGGTGCATGCAGGAGGCTCCTGTACGTGTGTGTTTTAGGTTATACAGCTTCAATGAAAATGCCAAACAGCTAATGATATGATGATGGTAAATGCTGTTGAATTTCATGTTGCGGGTTCATATGAAGAAAGACTTTTCCTTTAAGGTAAAAAAAAAAAAGAAAACATTGGTGATTCCAGGTCTTTGCAGAGTTTTTGTACTGTGTGAATGTGTTCTGACAAAATTAGCCCTCAGCAGAAACTCTAAATGATGGTAATGAGCTTATTCCAACCTTTGTTCATGGTCACCTGTGCCAGGGCTTGTGGGTGTTGGCAGTGATGTGGTCCTGCATTTCTGTTTCAGTTGAGAAATGAACTTACCAGAAGGGGTTTGAGGATTAAGGTTGAGCTTGTTTTCCTTCTTTTGCAATTGACTACTGCAAAAGCTTTCATGCAGTTACAGTTTTTCTTGATTGCTTTGATGCAGCAGTCATCTCAAACTCCACATCTTCAAAACAGTTAACACACAGGCCGAAACAGTGGCACTCATGGTCGAAATGACACATTTTGTTTGCAAAAGGCTCTAACCGTGCCAAAACATTTGAAATATGCAACAAAAGCAAATTTTGCCTTCAAACAACACAACTTGCAAACAAGTGTATGAGCTCTTCCAATCAACCATTACACAGTGGACAACAAAATACAAAATACAGCACTCAGTGCACCATTGCTTGTCATTGTAGCCTATTACTGCTTGAATGACATCTGTGTTAACTGTTCTGCAAAAGGGTGGGGAAAATGTGTCAATCCAATGAGAAAGGGTTAACACATTTGCAAGAGGTGTCTTGTGCTCTGCTGAGGCAGTGATGATGAAAAC
This sequence comes from Semicossyphus pulcher, assembly GCF_022749685.1. Lineage (NCBI taxonomy): Eukaryota > Metazoa > Chordata > Actinopteri > Labriformes > Labridae > Semicossyphus > Semicossyphus pulcher. The sequence continues at coordinate 28,494,839 of NW_027211726.1, forward strand.
CCAGTGGATCCCACTTTCTTTAAGCAGGTCAAACCTATCAAGAAAAACTGTAAACATCCTCAGTCTTTTGTCAGAATGCAAAAGCAAGGAGATGGATGGATAGGTGGATTCCGTCAACCTATTGCCAGTTGAAGGAACTGAAAGAAACTTTACTTCCTGAAGTCTGTTCAGCTTTGTTCAGAAAATAGACTCAGTTATTTCCTATTTATTTGGGACTATTTTCAACTGCTTAGTTATCCACATTTGTTGCTCGGCCAGAGGAAACACTGTGAAGTTGATAACGAAGATGCAGATAGTGTTCAGCTCTTTTGGTGCATGCAGGAGGCTCCTGTGCATGTGTGCTTCAGGTTATATACAATAGAGCTTCAGTAACAATTCCAAATAGCTAATGATATGATGGTGATGATAAATGTTTCATTTCATGTTGCACGTTCATTTGAAGAAAGGCTTTTCCTTTAAGTAAAAAAACACTGTGTACTGTGTGAATGTGTTCGAACAACATTAGCTCAGCAGAAACTCTAAATGACGTAATGAAGGTCGAGGTTTTCCTTCTTTCTCAATTGACTACTGCAAAGGCTTTCACGCAGTTAGACCTCATCAGTCTTGTCCATTTCATCCATCCATCCATCCATCCATCTTGTGGATGGATGGATGGATGGATGATTGAATGGATGGAAACTTGTGTAAGATGGTGAAAAGTATTAAGATTATTGGCTGGTTGACAGTAAGAGGCTCAACATAAAGCACATGCTCTAAGCTCCATCTTGAAAAACCAGCACACACTCTGAGTCCCGACACATCCAGAAGTGACTGTTTTTATTTTCAGCTTTCAGCACGTATGATTCTTCAGAGCAGGCTACAAAAGCAGAACAAGCTCTTTTGATCCTTTAAGGATTATGTATGTGACAGCAGCTTCTATAGTCACTAATGTTGCTGATAACAACAGATGCAAATAGCTGTCGTGTCAGCAGAGACGTCTGATTTATGTAGACGGAGGTGAGAAATGACTTCTTCACAGCCTGATGATTTTATGGTGAGCCCTTAAAGGAAGATAAAGAGTTTCATTAGTGCTGCTAATTTGAATAGCAGAAGCACACATCAATCAGTATGTGTTTATTTTCCTTCACACAATGTCCCCTATATGCTCGCTTTATACATGTACATATTGATATACAGCAGCTTGCTAAGCGTCTAATGTGATTTATTACTGTAGTGCATATCCATCCATTAACAGGCCTGACATCCACAGAGTAATTCGACTTCATCTGTCAAGTGTTGCCAGGAAGGTGGAAGAGGGCTGATGCATCATGGAAAATCAAGATGAATCAGTCCATACAGTCAGTAAAGTAGAGCAATAACATGAGTAAGTACATGCACTAATGCTTAACATTCTCTGTCACTGATACAAAACAGCAGTGATTAACACGTTCGCACACAGAGCAGCTACGCCTTCTGGCCCTAAGCTTCAAAATACCGATGTCTGTGTACCTCTCCAGTGTCAGTTTGACATGTGCAGAACTCCACAGTCTAGGTAGCAATAATAATAATAATGCAACGTCTGGTTAGGCTTTCCAAATAAAGCAGTCAAGTTAACAATTGTATTAGCCTTCATCCAGTGAGATTTTCAAAATAAAGCGTTTCACATCACATGCATTCATCCATGCAACAATCATTAGCACATTAGTGTTGTGAAACTGTTGCAGTTTGGTTAGACTGATGCACTAAAATTACTTGGTTAGGTTTAGAAAAAGATCATGGTTTAGGTTTAGATTTACAGGCGCTGGTAACTTAACTATGTATATCAAAAGCAAGTCTCCTGGATCAAAGTCCCATGTTTGTTTCCACCCTATGCGTCGCCACCTGAAGCAGACACTCACAGTCTTTATACTATGTCAACTGACCTCAATGCCACATCAAAACAAGAAGCTGGAGGACAGCGTCCTGAAATGACAAAAATGACACAATAGGGATCCCACAGAGTCATATTTTGACAAGGTGGGTCACTGAGCAAGCTGCTGTTTTCAACAGCTTGGGAGTGAGAACGGCCGAACCACGACACCACTTGCTTTGAAAGACATAAAGAGCATGGTTTATGGTCAAAGTAAACATTTGAGAATCATATAATATTCAATATTCTTATCAGATGTAGTGGGCCTTTCTGTGTGGAGCATGTTCTCCCCGTGCATGCCTGGGTTCCTCCCACAGTCCAAAGACATGCTCTTTAGTTTAATCAGTGACTGAAAAATGCCCGTAGGTGTGAGTGTGAAAGGTTGTCTGTCTCTATGTGTCAGCCCTGTGATTGACTGGAGATCAGTCCAGGGTGTACCCTGCCTGCACCCAATGACAGTTGGTATAGGCTCCTGTCCCCTGGAACCCTCGGGACAGGATAAGAGGTATAGATAATGGATGGATGGGATTCATTGTCTAATTTTGTTGAGAAAAAGTTTGTCTTAATGGACTCAAACATTGGCTTCACCATTCTGCCTGCCTTGATGGTAAAAACAGCAACACCAAAACGATAAGTTCTTAGCAACATAAATAAAACGCAAGGTAACAAAATGTGGGAAAGAAAATCTAAATGTGTAGAAGTGTAACAGCTTCAGTACTAATGGGAAAATAATTATCCTGATACCCAATAAAAGTGTGCGTACAGACTTTGTGGCTTGTGCAGACACAGGAGAAGTTTTTTAAAGCTAAAGATGATGAAACATTAGCATGAAGAACAAACAAGAAAACATCATTACACAGCCATTTGGAGATTTAACTGAGGCGATGTGTCCTGAGCAGTTGCATCTCTTTGAATAAAGGTCAAGAAAAGCTGAACTCCATGAAAGTGTAAAACTGATGATCACAGAGAACTAATTTGCTGACTGTGTTCCTTCTTGTTTATTCTCAATTAACACATGTGATATAACACATTCACAGCACTAAAGACTTAATAGATGCCAGTTCACTTCAAAGCTCTCCACCTGAAAGCTTTTCATTTGCTGCCTCAGTGTCGGCGGCTCTGTTTATTCCCTTATAATCCCAAATGCACCACTGAGTGGATCCCTTCAAAGAGATGCCTTGTAAATCAAATGCAGAGTTCCATTTGCACTATTATGTTTTGCTTGTGCAACATATTTGCTCTTTTTTTAGACGATGTTTTTCACTCAACCAGTAGTTTTACTCTGTTTACAACACTGAGACAAATTTACTCCTCACTCATTTTTCAGTTTTACATGATTAAAAAAACTTCAATGATGAAGACTAACTGGTTGCTTGTATAAAAGTACAAGTGTTTAGCCGCCTTACCTCAGTTAAAGTGCAGAAAACAGCTGCTTTCTTCAGCTTTTCTATGAAACTTCAAGGCCAAGCATACCCAGCTAGAAATGTTTCGTTCTGAGAATGTTACGTGCGATGTTCTGGTAATGTTTTTAGTGGGAAGTTTGTATTTGGTTCCTTTTAGTAGCAGGAGAACGTTCTCTGAAACCATTTTCAGAAAGTTGCAGTGAGAGTGTTCAAATCACATTTCAGGAACGCTTTATAAATCCTGTTCTGATAGTTCAGGCCGTACGAACATCCTGAAAAGATCCTCAGAATGTTGCAGTGAGCATGTTCTATCTTTGTTGTTATGTAACATTGAGCAAATGTTTTATAAAAGGCATTCTGACATCCCAAGCCTCAATAACATCCTGAAAATATCTTCAGAATGTTTCAGTTAAAATGTTTTGTCTTAGTTTAAGTTTAAACGTTACAAGAACAGACAGAGCGGGCTTCCAAGGCTGTTGTTAAAGCAAATACAGAATCATAGCTGTCATTAACCTAACCGTTATATTGTAAACTGACAGGAGGCCTGCCTCTCCTTTCATCTGATTGGACGATGAGAAAAAACGCCCATGACGTCGGGTGCTTTTCTGCTTTGCTCGGAGCGTTTCCTCAAAAACGTGAGGCGCACAAAGCTTAAAAAAACGAGGACCCCAGCAACGCAAAAGCAGCGCGCAAAAAGCGTCCGTCTCATTGAAACAATGACAAAAAACCGCCCCCAGCTGCTAAAACATGTTCTGTCTGATTGGGCCCTTAAAACATTCTTGGAGTATGAGATTAAAACATTTTCTTTCAAATGTAATTAGAACTTGTAGGTAATGTTAGCCAATGTTATGGGAACGTTCCCTGCCAGCCTGGTAGAGACCGAAAGCAGGGGAAACGGTTTGCCTGGCTCTGTTGCCGAGATGATATATATATATATGAATCAATAATTTCCCTATAATTTCCCTGTGGGATCACTAAAGTACTTCTCATTCTGATTCTGAAGATGCAACACTATTAATCACACAGCAGAGTCTGTATGATACTTCACTATCAACCAAACTGCAGCAGAGATTCCTGCACCCCACAGGCATCAGGAATAATGTCCCCAGGCTAACAGGTTAACAAATACAGCCTGAGTCTGCTACATGAACAAATCCTGGGAGCTCAGCAGTTCCCCGCATGGTTTCACCTGTGTTCCTCAGCATGCAGGCTGCAGCTCAGCATGCACAGGAAGTGGCTCAAGCACTGATTAAAATAAGGTAAACTATTTTCATAATGGGGTAGTGCGTTTGTAACACTACTATATGCATTTTCGAACTGTTGCAAATCAAGTCACAAGTGAATCGTTATCCTGCTCAGGGTCACGGGGGGCTGGAGCCAATCCCAGCTGTCATTGGGCGAGAGGCGGACAAACTTTCACACTCACATTTACACCTACGGGCAATTTTTAGTCACCAATTAACCTAACAAGTCTTTGGACTGTGTGAAGAAGCCAGAGGAAGCAAACAGAAAAGCTTCCTACATCCTTCAAATGGGATTTGAAACGGAATTCGAACTAGAAACCTTTTCCCTGCGAGGCGACAGTGCGAATCACTGCACCACCGTGCAGCGCACTAAAGTATAAATTAAAAAAGGCGATAACTTATTTGTAGTATTGAAAAAGTATGCCTACTAGCACAATGCATGCCATATCAGTGTTCATTTTGTTAAAGAAAATGACAAAAATGTTCGTCAGTGATCTTTTTTCCACGACGAACACGAGCTAAAAATAGATCTCTGATAATAAAAACTCTGATGACGCGATGTTTGTTTTTGTTAACGAGACGAGGCGGGACTAAAATGTTAGCGGTGGTCGGACATTTGAAAGAGCCGTTTTACTCGTCATTTGATGCTTTTTCCACACAAATCATCGGCTGTCTGCTTCAGTCAGACTGTTTGAATGAGAGGCGATAATGAACAGTAACCTTTAGATGCTGTCAAATCAATCAATCAAAATTTATTTGTATAGCGCCAAACCATAACCAGAGTTATCTCGAGACACTTTACAAAAAGAGCAGGTCTAGACCGACTCTTTGTTGTTATTTAAAGAGAGGCCCAACATGAATCACCATGAGTAGCACTTAGCAATATTCGGCACATTGGCAAGGAAAAACTTCCTTTTAACAGGCAGAAACCTCGAGCAGAACCACTCATGTTGAGCAGCCATCTGCCTCGACTGGATGGGCCAAAAATGGGATAGAAGGAGATGCAGGATAGAGACAGGCAAAGAGAGAAACAACATTCTTGCTGTGTCCTCATTATTTTTCTGGATGATCTGCTGAAATTTGAAGTGTAATTTTACTTGAAGCAAACAAGTAAAAACAAGAAGAGGCAGACTGGGGGGTCATATTTTGTCAACAGAGGAAACATAGTAGAAGTAAAGCAAAGTAGCAGTAAAGTAATGACTAATGTGATGACTTTTTATTGACTAAAACTGGAGTAAAATGTTTTGAGTTGTCACTGACTAAAAGCTAAAATGTGACTAAAACGAGCATTTTCGTCTTAAGACTAAATCTAACATAGCTGTCAAAATTAATACTGTGCTATATAAAAGGTCATTTTAGTCCTATGCTTACTCACTTTGTTGTTTGCTGGGAGTTGTATGAGAATATCAATACTACTCATGTCTGTATGCTAAACATGAGCCAAGGCCAATAGCCAAGTATCTTAGCTTAGCATAATGGTGAACAGCTTGCATGGTAAACAAAAAACCCTCTATAGCTCACTCAGAGTGCTTTTTTACACTGAAATGTTACAATTTCATTTAGCAGGCGCTATTGTCCAAAGCGACGTACATCTGAAAGTTAATGACCTATGCATTCACATCCGATGGCTATGCCTACCGGGAGTGATTTGGGGTTCAGTGTCTTGCCCAAGGACACTTCGACATGTGACTGCAGCAGTCAGGGATCGAACCCCCAACCTTCCGATTGAGAGACAGCAACTCTACCACGGAGCCACAGCCACCTACTAAATGTATCTTACAAGGATCAAAACAAAAAAGGTACCTTTTAAATAGCGAACATTAGAGGAAGGCTTCTGACAGGTGTGTTTGAGTAAATGAGAGAGGCTGTTTCTCCCTGCTTTCAGGATAAGATAAGCTAATCTACTCAACTATCTCTCAGCGTGAACATATTTTGGTATTTATTCATGTTTCCCGACATGTCACACCTCCTTCCTTTTAATTATAAAGCAATACTAATGTTCTGGTAAATAAAGCTTAAATCCATGATAATAAGCCTGTCACTGTTCCTGTGAATGCGCGTGACAGCTCAAGGTCATCAATGCAAAGCAGTTTTGAGTGTAGAAAAAAAAAGAGAAACACCCCCCGTTGTTTCCTCTAAAGTATTGCACCAAAATGTGATAGCCTACTTTCCAAAGGCTTACAAAGGAATTAGCAACTGACAGGAAATGTATTTGATTGAAAGTTCAAATCAAAAGTCCCTGCTGATGTTGGATCTGAGAAAATGCAGAATGTCAATTATAAATTGACAGACTAAGACTAAAACATACTTACCCAAGCATATTAATGAGGGGTCCTGTGATTACAAAGAAGAAACGGAGAAGGTCACGGGCCGGCAGGGTGTTATGGATCCACAGCTGGTTGAAGCAAAGTGTCATCTGCAATAATAACCTCCAAACATGCAGCCATTAACTGAACTAATACTGTGGTTTTGTTGTATTTTCTTCAGTACCTGCTCAGTCTCAGTAGAAGCTGATAGTTTAATGTGTTTTTTGTGTATTTAAAGGCTAATCAAGTTCAATTTTACATTTTGGGAAATACACTTTTTTGCACAAAGAGTTCAAAGTACAGAGCTGGAACTGTGGTGGAAATCTGAACATCAAAAGAAGCAGGCTCTAAGAGAGGGCTCTTTGTGAGTTTTATTAAACGCTTTGCAGAGGGACAACTGCATACACCAGAGTCCCCCTTTGTGTGTGTCTTTATACATCCTGGTGGTGAGAAAAACAACTTCGTATCTGACATGGGAGAAAATGTGAAGGTCACAAAAGGCATTTTTTTTCGTTATTTATTAACATAAAAAGAGCAACCTGGCGTCAGTGGATGAAGAAGAATGTGCCCTGTGCGCAGCTGTCAGATAAGAACATCCGACAACATGGGAGTTATACATTATTGTGTAAATAACAGACCTGCAGTATGTTATGAGTAATGACTTTAGACCAGCTCCAGTCATGTTTTAAGACATAAACAGCTGTTTTTCTGCTAAATATGTTTCATTTCCCTGTAAAAATCCTCCCAAGGCATCTCCTCCTTCTCCCTTATTAAAAATTCCTGAATCTGCATGGGCCCCGCCCACTATCAAAAGCGTTAACGTTAGTAGTCAGTAGTGAGTTTGCAAAATCTATGATGACGGTTACAGCTGGCTCGTGTATCGCTGAAGTGGTTGCCATAGGTTACACATAATGATATGCATAGCGTCACCCCGCCCATTAACAGGATTGGCTCCTTAGGTTTGTGACTCTGGACCAAAGTTGTGGACCCACCATCTGACAGACAAACCATCCAACATTTGCATCCCTGGAGCAAAAAAGCAGCCATGAATGACTAAAAGTGTCAAGGGTTAAATGCTCAAACAAGGCCACACTCAGGACAGGACCATAGCATTACATAAAAAAAACACTACCTGTTATCCTTGCAGTGAATATATTGCATCTTCCCAAACCAGTTTGAACCAAAAAATATCCAAAAATCCCAGAGCACACAATGGGGGGTCTGGCATATTTGGGACCACTGCCCACTTTCTCCAGTTAGGAAGCCTGCTCCTTCTCTAACCAGTAATTCCTTGATTCTGAGACTTTCTTCCCCTCTAGTGTCTGCACTCATCAGTGATACATTCCTACGTGGCTCAGACCGTCACTACCGCCAAGAAAAGCAATCATTTCATGATGAGCTCTAATCATATCTGTTCAGCTTTTACATTATGCAGCCTGAATGTCACATATATCTATTCTATAAATAACTCTCTATTTTTCAATTAGGAAATGCTGATTCGAGTTTGAACCTGATCACTCAAACTTCTTATTGCCACCACTGTCTGCTGAGATATTTTATATATTTCAAGCTGGCCTTGAACTTTTCAGACAAAAAATATTTTTCTTACTTCTGAAGATGTTTTGACTGACAGGTGCGTAAAAGAAGAAACATGAAGGCAAGTACAAAAAGGGGAAAAGCTCTTTGCACACTGTCTCATTACTGAAGTTACTATCAAAGAAAAGTTTTCTTTTCTGAAACATCTATTTCCTCCCCAATGTGAATACTGTTGCTTTTTATATCACTTATTCTACCAGAGACTGTCTCCACAAGACAAAAGAACAACATTGCTGATTTGATAAGGGCCCTTTAAGATAGATACCTCATTCATTTCAATGAGACAACACTGTAGGCACATTAGAGGAGCTGATGCAGAGCACTGTGGTTCATCCTTTGCTGCAAAGAAATGTGAGTCTGTTAGTCCAATGATCTTTCCTTCCCTTTAAACAAGAAGCGAATGCATGGCTAAATCATAGGCACAAGGATGGATGTCCAGTTTGAGTGAGTCTTTTTCACTGGTTAATGCTTAAAAGTAAAATAGACGGTAAGATGTGGCTAACTTGTGATCGACAAGTTCTGTCAGCACTAAAGGTCAGCTGTACTGTGCTGTTTAGTGTGCTGTCTGTACTGCTGACTCACCTGTAACTATTTTTGTCACTATGTAATATTAAGCATGTTTTTTTTTGTCTGTGCATTTTCTTTGAATGTTAGTAACATTGTTTAATAATGCAGCACAGTGTCGTATCATTGAGTCCATATGCTGTATTTATCAACCTCATTATATTTCGTTTTTTTGCATATCCTGTATTGCAAGCCTCTGTGTTGCATGTTTTAAATTGATTTTAAAAACTTTGTAATTTAAATGTTATATTATGTTTGTTACGGTGACTCGAAACATCTGTCCAGGGACTACAGATGAGCTATAGCCTCTTGGCTAACTCTGGCACATTTACAGCAACGTTTCTGAATGTGCACGTCCACTGTTAAATAAACTATTAAATAAAATAAATTACTTGAAAAATGTCTTGTTCAGCTTTCAGTTGTTTGTTGTTCCCAGAAAGTACATTTTTTAAGTCAAATCTAGAATCCCAATCAATATCATATTTACACAGTTAGGGGGCCGGTTTCACAAAGATAGACTCTGACTGTGGCTTAGATATAACAAATAGTCAGACGTCTAAATTCATCTGTTTCACAAAGCAGTTTAGTTCTTGACTATCTTAAGCAGAAACTATGATGCATTGAATTCTGGGTAAATTAAGACTTTTTTTCAAAACAAAAAAAAATGGCCGACCAAGTAAACACATCTAACCGCTCAAGTTAATTTACCCCAGCAGAAAATGTTTGTCTATTGGAGGTTATAAGGACATTTTACTTGGAAAATTCAGCCAAGAGTGTCACAACAACAAAATTGGAAAAAAACATGCAGCAACAGTGAACAGTGTTAATCCGACTGTTGAAAGGACCATCAAAGACTTTCACAATTTGGTGCTACTGTTCACTGATTGTTACCATGGTAACATGAGTCTTAGAACTGAGTTAGACTGGGGGTAAGGTGTCAAATTTTTTGGGCTTAAAATGAGTCAGTCTTTAATTTTGTGAAACGGTCTAACTTGCATTAGCACTATACAGTCTAAAACATCTTTGTGAAACAGGCCCACAGATTTATCTACACCTTGCTAGCCAAATGCTAACGTTGACAACTTTGGGTTAGCTAACCCCTCCTCCTCTCTATCTCCATCCTCTTGTCCATACATATTCACTCTTAGCTGTAAAAAAAAAACTGTAAAAACAGTGGTACCAAAATCTCTCTCCCTCCCTCGGCTGGGTTTTGTGTCCTGGACTTTTCTCTGTGACTGATTCCTAGGTTGGTTTGGAATTGATAAACCATCAGACACAGATGGCCGTCCACCTTTAGTCTGGTTTTGCTCGAGGCTTCTGCCTGTAACAATAAAGTTTTTCTCTGCTGCTGTCGCCAGTTGTTGCTGTTGCTTTCTCATGGAAGAATTTGTTGGGTCTCTGTTATTAATATAATTGAGTACTGTCTAGACCTGCTCTTTGTAAAGTGCCATGAGATAACTTTTGCTTTGATGGTGCTATATATAACATTACATAATTATATATAATAAATTATCTTAATTTATATTATTAAGATTTAAAATGACGGATTTTATATCACATCACGATGATGACCCCTTCACCTGGACACTGGGTGTCTCTGTCCGGTGCTGGCTGTGTGTGTTGCAGGAGAGTTGTGTCCATGTTGGAGGGTTCATCAGCGCCATGAGTTGCACCTCGGCCCGGTGCGCTCTCAGATCTCTCTCTCGGTCTCTCTCTGGTTGTCTGATGTGGCCGGCGGCATGACACTGTTCCTTCATCGTCTGAAGTTCTGTTTTGTATATCTACATTTACACGCATCCACACATGCTCTACACTACTGATAACACGCTATGCTGAGTTTCTTTCTAGAGGTCTGTAAATAAAACTATTTTTTTACTCACAGGATCGTTGTTTCCATATTTTGTCGCAGTCTCTGAGCCGGGCTGTGACAGTGGCCACATCTTCTTCTGATGTAATTCATATTTCCTTAACCTAACCGCACTTAAGGTTTTTAATGTTTTATGTATTATTGAAGGCATTGGCAAACTCAGTTATCATAAGGGCATCAAATCACAAAGGCTCAAATTAGTTGAAGGACTTGCTGACTAGCACCAAAACTTCTACTCCACTAATTACTTCTACCACTACTGAATCAATATCTCTACTGGAACGACCTCCCATAAGCAACCACTGTAGGATTGATCAGCCCGACAGTAATCTATAATCTTACATGTGTTCATTAGCAACATGGTACTGCCCAGTTTTAAAGTCCAACACCTGCTCCTCCTGGGAACCCTGATGAGAACAGTATGTAATCTAATAAAGATGGGCCAGGGGAATGGACAGCTTCTTTGTCTGAGAGTCTGAGAGTTAAGGAGGGCACAGCGGTGCAGTGATTGATTGTCAGCAATGATGGCACAACAGATGAGTAGTAACACCAATCTTGTCTCTGGCTGCATCAGTCTGCTGCCTCTCCACTCTCATTAGTGTCATGCTGCTTCCTGACAATCTGCCTCTGTGTGGATTCTCCAGCTGCACCAGCTTCATGCTTCAGACACAACCGGATGCTGATGGATTCCTGATGTAAACAAATTTGCTATGTTTATGAGTAATTGATTCAGCTTTATTTTCACGACTGCATTTGGGATGGAGATGATGTCTCCCCGGCATCTGTTTATCATAATTAATCTCTTTAACAGCAAACAGAGATGAACGTGGATGCCTCTGAAATGTTCTGAGCAGGACAGCCTGAGTCCAGAAATTCAAGGCAATGATACAAGTTATAAACACAGGTTTACAGACTGACCTCAGACCTGCGAATGCAAGCTGAAGTATTTTCCCTGTGACTGTGGTGAGAAGTTTTTCTTTTGATATGAGGTGACAATATGCTGCCCACCCATGAGCTGCATTGCTTTTGAGTTTGTCTGTGTGGGTGACCATCAGGTTATGCGCTCTCTCCCACAGTCAGGTTAAAGGGGATCTCCACCAAGTTAGTTTTGCACCTCCGTAAAGTTGGAAGAATTTTGAAAGAAAGACAAGAAAAAATGGTCACAATTAAAGTCTCAGCGGCTTGGATATGTTTCAGGCCCTTTAATAAGTCAAGGACTGAAAATGGATTAAAGGGTCATGGATTAAAAATGCAGCATCCTACATTTCCCACAATACAACCTATAAAGGAACTTTCATAAGAGCGGAGCCCTGGAGTGGCAATAGAGAGAAAAAACACACATTAGCCTATTTTATTACACTGAGTGATCAAAATGCATGCACAAGATAAGTATACGTATAGGGAGCCGTCAACCAACTGCCTTCTTTATAGCTTAAAGTAACGCAACTGTCAGGACTATGGTGCTCTCCATGGTGCTGATCCTGCTGCTGGGAGCAGCTGGAGAGTGCTGTCTTTCTCCCCTGCTCTATCAAACATGGGAAAAGGCAGATCACACATAATAAGAGTTCCATACAGTGCTTTTTGTGTTTTGTGCTGTCTCACACATCTCATGTGCACACATTATCATTCTAAGCCCTCAATGTAATAAAACGTGAACTGGAAATATATTTCTGTCTCTCCATGCTCCTCTGATATTACCCTGATGGCATCAGTATGCAAATTCTCAGATTTAAAACCAGGGTAGGCAATCAATTTTCAAGACTTTTTGTCACATTTGTTAGAATTTGTATTAAATTCCAACTGTAATGCATAAATCAAATGCTCATACAACAAGACCAGGTCAAAACCTAGAATGTGGCTGACCGCATCAGGTCAATGTGCGCTTTTGTGGACAACACTGGAAGTATGGCGTAAGCATGACGGCTGCGGGACGTGTTCTTCTTCATTTTGAATGTATGAAAACAGATGAGAGTCCTCACACTGCTGGTGCGACACGCTGAAAATGTAGAGAATAGGAGGCTCGCCTATTTTGACAATGAATTGTGATGAGTCCTAATGATCTATGTCAGCAATATAAACATCTCTACCTGTGGTTAAAGTCACAGGCATGGAATGTAAAGTAGGGAAACACTTCTGGTATGCTTTTTCAAAGTAAAAGCCCGATCTGGAATTCTGACTCCCCTCGTTTGTGCACAATGCTTTTGAATTGATTTTGAAGTGTTTCCCGGGCCGTTGGTGTTGTTTTATTTCTACTTTAATTGTAACTTTTCCAGGAAGTTATTTGGTCGACAAAGTCACTCACAGGCTCCTTATTATAGTTCCTGCTTAATTTTCTGTGAACTAAAAGCGTAGTCATAAGTCTCCTGCAGGCCATAAGTAGGCCTATATACTTTATGTTAGTAAAAATAAATAAACAACTTCCCGTCACCCACGTAACTTGGGTGCGAGCTCTCCTATCTCCCACTCCGTCTCTTCGTCCCAGCTTATATGTTTGTTTTCGCTGTGTGTTAACGAAGGTCCCGTTTCTAATGTTAATAAGATTGTTGTCTGTTAAGACCAACCCGCGGAAACCTTTAAAACAAAGACCCGAAACTACACCTGGATATGCGCGCTGCGGACCCCGGCGGTCAGCCAAAAAAACAAAGGAAAAAAGGGCCTACCTGCGTGCACTCGACCCGTGCACTGAATGTGCATGAGCAGAGTCACACAAGACAAAGGAAGAGAGAGGTAGTTGGATATTGTTAGTGATGACATAAATGCACTGTGCTCCACTCCTTGCCTTTCTTTCAACTACACTGATGGTGGGTGATGAGGTCTGACACACAGTCCGTGTTCCTGTTTTTGCCAGAGGGGGTGAATTGATATAAGGTCAGAGCTCTGTGCAGAGTGGTTAAGCACTTCTACATCCAGCTGGCAGAACCATTTCTTTATAGAGCTAACCTTTTTCCACATAAATGTTACAACAGAAAAGAGCTTTCCTCAAACTATTACAGCTGTGACAAAGTTGGTTAGCGTTACACCCCCTTTAACTGGCACTAATGTTGTAGTCAAAACCAGGGGATGGCTGGGTCAGGACCAGACCAGCGTGAGTCCCATACGGCCTGTATAGCTAATATTTGCTGAATCTCATGGGTTACAATAGATTTATGAAGAGCTTTGGTACTGAGGCATAATGCTAATGTTAGCTAGTTAACTTTGCTATCATGATGTACTTGGCTGTCACTTCTTTGTGCTTCTTTCAAAGTGAAGAAAAAAAGCTTGTTGTGGTTCCAGTTATCTCAGTCGGTGTAACATTGCAGAACTTACATTATTGCATTACAAGGTAAATTTAGTGATGTGGGGGCTGCACAGTGGTGCAGTGGTTAGCACACTCACAGCTAATTGGTTCCTGGTTCGAATCCCAGTTCAGAGTGTGGAGTTTGCATGTTCTCCCTGTGCATGTGTGGGTTCCCTCTGGGTACTCCAGCTTCCTCCCACAGTCCAAAGACATGCGTGTTAGATTCATTGGTCCAGGTGTAACCCCGCGTCTCGCCCAATGACGGCTGGGATAGGCTCCAGCCCTCCGCGACCCTGAACAGGATAAGCGGTGTAGATAATGGATGGACTGCGATCGGGGTTCAGTGTCTTGCTCAACTACATTTTGACATTTGGATTGTAGTAGCCAGAGATTGAACCACCAACCCTCCGATGGAGAAATGTCCCACTCAACAACTGAGCCGCAGCCCTGCTGTCACCAAAGGTTACTGCTGGTATGTTAAACATACACAAAACATTAAAGGCTTATCTGCTTCTTTGTGCCTGATTAAGCTGGCTGAAGACGTACATTTAAACATGTGAGTTTACATTTAATTGACAGTGCTCTTACTGTAGATAGTATGAAGAATGTAAGACCTACTCCTTCCTCTGCAAAGCGCTCTTCACTGTCACATATATTTAGAGACTGATGTTGAGTTTATCTCATTTTCCACTGTGTAAAAAGAAAGAAAATGGACTAGAACAAAAGAAGCAGCTGCTAAGCTTCTGCAGAGTTACGCAGTAAACCATAAATACGAGGGCTTTTATATTTCAGTTAAATTACACTAATCACCGTGGAGCTAGGCATGGGCATTTTTCTTGCAAGCTAATTTTCTAGAAGGTAATTGCAAGCCTCTTTCTCTTAATGCCTGAGTGCTCCTGAATGCTGATTTTTCTTTCTTTCTTCCTTCCCACAATTTTACATAAAACACTCAGTGCTCACATTTGAGTTGGGGAGTAATGGTGAATAAAAGCACAAGGCACATGAAGACAAATAGAGCAGGTACTGTGAGTTCAATTACATTTAAATGTAATATATTATATCAAATATTATGGGCTCTTATACTCAATGACGTTTAAACATTATGTTTTTCTTTTTGTTAGCATCTTTATTTTTTAATAGATACACATTCATATGTGATCCTTAGATGTAAACATTATTATTATCATATAGGAGGGGTGATGGTAAAATTACAGCTATTACCTTTTTCATGTGGTTGCTGGAAATGACTCCCCTGGAAGTTCTCACTGCTGAATCTTTTACTAGATATTAGAAGCTTCTTACTTCAGTCACGAGACAGTGTCAGAAATAATGTTAAAAGCTACTGTAGACTATTATGAATTATTATGAATACAAAATAGTGATTCGTTTGAGGGATGAGTCAATGTTTTTTCTTCATATATTTGTATAAAACTTTTTGGATTATTCTGTGGAAGTCTATGACTGCCAAAACATGAAGAAATACACAGGAGAACTGTGATTCATGCCAGCCTGATACAAAACAACTCTTAAAGCAATTTCACTGTTGCAGACGAATTTTCATTTTCAACAAATTTCTCAGAATCGACTCATGAGCGTTTTGCTTGAGTTAAGGTGTTTTTCCATCCTCTCGACTGCTCAGTGTAAGCCGGTCTTAAAAGCCCCAAGTGCCGAGTCGTGTTTTCATATTGACGTTCAGATGAAATCCACCATGTTTAATAGTATTGGGATGTGAACATTTCTACACATCTACAACCAATAGCTGCACTCTTTATAGAACCAGACCTGAAGCAGTCCATATGGGCTCTGCCTGCCAACAGCTATTGAAAAAAAAAGTACCTACTGGGGCTATTTACAGACATTGATCAACAAACGAGCATTTTAAAGTAGTTTTCTTCTCCTCTTGAGGACATACCTGACCTGATTCGAACATTTTGCTTGTATCAATCCCCTGAGACGCTTCATTTGGTTGATAACGAGCAGATCCTTCAAATCAGGTGTGTTAGAGTACGGAGAAACCTAAAACATGCAGGGAGGTAGCTCTCCAGGAGCAGGGTTGGAGAACCCTGCTATAGCCGATTGGATCCGAGATTGATCGGGGGCATACCGGGGTCTCCCTCACCCGACACTGACGCTGCTGTCGATTTAAAAACACAATAAAGTGAAAACCGCCGAATATGCAGTATGTTGAAAAGCTCCAACAGTGTGTCCAGTGTTATAAAGTGGTCTGTTAAATTCCGTTGCCACTTTGAAATGATAAGTATCCTCATTATGAAAGATGTTATAATTTGCCTGCTCTGTGCAATGGGCCCACTCAGGATTAGCTGCGGGGGGGCCTCACGTGGTTCTGTGACGGTGCTAGCTCTAAGACTTCAAATGTCTTAAGATTTGAGTGGGTGTCAGACTTTAGTCTTTTCAAAGTCTTCCAGTGTACGGGAGGCATTAAATATATTCTACTCTTAGTACTGCATAATAGCATCTCATACGTTTGATGTATTAAGTCAAGATTACTTCAATATTATATTGTTATCTCATATTTTTCCTCACCATTAAGTGTTTATATAATGCATCACTTTTCAATCATTTTCCCTATGAATAGTGATTTCTAACTCACTACAGTAATTAAAGTCAGATTTGCGGGTTACCAGTAGTTTCTCCTACATGGACCAGAGGGCAGATCTGTGGGCAATGTGCTCCCCCAGGTGAAAATGATGGGTAGTCTATTATATTTAAAAGGGTTGTTGTTTTTTGTTGAATGGCATTTCACATTACCAAAGGCAAATGGAACAGTTTTGCATTTCTGACCTTTTTGGTATAATTACAGTTATAGGATGAAGTTAGGTGTGAAATTGAACTGTCAAAGATAATCATTTCCATTTTCCCCAAACAAAGGAAGAAGTTTCATACCTGAATTTAGAATTTTAGATTTGTTTCGTAACTATTTTTCTGCTCTCGCTTTGCTCTGTCTCATCAGTGACCAACCTTTTGCCATGACCTTAAACCTCCTGCTGCTGTCAAACTTTAAATCGTAAAATCTGTTCTCCTCTCTGCTACTGTCAGTTTGCCATTTCAGTGCAGATCTGTTGTGACCCTCTTCCACCCCATTCGCCTCCAGTATACCTCATCCAGTGTCCGATTGAGCTTTTCAGAAGCCCACTCCACATCACATCCTGCATCCTTTCTTCACCACCAGCAACAGTGTCTAGACTTCATTGGGGCATATCCCATCCTGCTCTCGGCTTCACCACCACTTAAAGACCAGCTGCAGTCATGTTTTAAGACATATAAAATGCTCTGCTTGAAATAATAAATTGTGTCTTTTTCCTCAATACATGTTTAATTACCTTGTTAAACTCCTCCCAAGGACTGTACTTATGCTCAAGGACACTTCGACATGCAGGCTGAGGGAGCTGGAGATCGAATCTCCGACCTTCTGATTGAAAGACGACCGACTCTACCACTGAGCCACAGCCGCCCAGGCGTCACCTCCTTCTCCCTCATCAAAAATGCCTGAATCTGCATAGTCCCCGCCCACAATGTGCTACGTTTCTCCTTTTATAAAATTACAGCCAAAAACAAAACACGTCTCTGCCATCGTTTAGTGGCAACTTGTTGAAACTTAGCTAGCTTGAAATGTAGTAATTAGCAGTAGTAACGTTAACGTTAGTAGTCAGTAGTGAGTTTGCAAAAATAACAATGACGGTTACAGCTGGCTCGTACATCGCACAAGTGGTTGCCACAGGTTACACATAATGATATGCATAGCGTCACCCTGTCCATTAACGGGATTGGCTCCTTAGGTTTGTGACATCTCAAACCTGCCAATCTGAAAATGTGTTGTTCAGCCTGTCCTTGGTACACTGCAGTTTAAAAGCAGACAGGCCCAGCCCTGGAGATGACTGCTGATGTTGTCCCTGATATGTCTTGTAGCACATGAAAAACACCACATGGAGATGTTTGATGTGGACATTTTCTATGCTTATTATGCACTTGTGACTGGTGACCAGTCCAGGGTGTACCGCCCTTCGCCCAATGACAGCTGGGATAGGCTCCAGCCCCCCCGCGACCCTGAACAGGATAAGCGGTATAGATAATGGATGGATGGATGGATTATGCACTTGTGAAATAAATAATTGTTCACTCATAATAAAGTCTCTCCTGATTGAAATGCTTTCTGTATCACGTATGATCTATTAATACACAAACAATGGGCAATAGTGGGTACTTCTTTCCTTTACACTTCGAAGGGAATGTTTTGGACTAACTGACCTCCTGATGTTTATCCATAAAGCCACACAAGCTAGCACAAGTTAAAACCCAACGTCACAACACGATGTGACAAACCACTATGTTTTAATGCAACATCAGTCAGTTTAAGCACGGTCTTTTAAATGCTATAAGGAGGAACTGTAAAAAATCTTCTAGATTTTCCTAAAGTAATTGAAGTGTCTCAAGTTAAAGATGGCAAAGAGGCACTGATGGTCATTTTCATAACAACTAAAGCTGTACTCCCAAGATCAAAATATTATGCAGGAATCACGAGATGAATAGAAAATACAATAAAAAATCTCCCAAACCTGTCTGAGAACAATGCCTTTAAAAACCAAGCCCAGAATAGATCTGCTGGTTAATAAGTTCAACAAGCCACATTCCTCCTGTTAGATCTCATTGTACCCAATGAAATATTCAAATTCGAGCATGTAAGGTCAGAAAAAGATGTGAAACAAGTCCGTAAGAATTAATCACAATGTTGTTTGATGTCGGGGTTAAAGGCTGAGAGACAAAGGTTATTTACAAGGTGGTAAGATGTGTGATTGTTCCTTTCTATGGATGCAGACGGTATGGCCATTCATGATGCATTGTTGTATTTTTCGATGATGGACAAACACCATATTTTTCTTTTGGTTTTAAAGTTCAGGCGCCGTTGTTCCAGACGGCAAAACTGTCTCAGACTGGCAGATTCATATTACACCCCGTTAGAGCATGACCACAAAGGATCAAATATCTGACAGAGGATAAGACTGTTTTTAAATAGACCACTGTGTGAAAGCTGTGCCAACTTCTTTCTGCCTCAGTAAATTCTCCCAATGTTTCTTTGGACAATTATGATCACTGTTCTGTATCATGCTTGTATTATTATAAGTGCTCACATCTTTAAAAACAGTACAGCTTACTCAAATAACACATTTTAAACACATAATCATTCCACGACTTGACACAGTTAAGTTATTTTACTTACCTTTCCCAAGGTAATTGATTTCCTAATTTTTTAAGTAAACTTAACATGTTAGAACTACCCATGCAAAAATCAAATGAAAAAGAGAGGGGTTTATTTCTTTGCTTAAGCTCCTGTCTCTGCCTCCTGGGAGATGTACTACGAAGCAGGATTTGTGGTTATAGATGGACGGATGGACGGACAGACAGACAGATGTACTTTATTGATCCCAAACAGTAAAACATAACACTAACACTAGAAGAAAGAAAGGAATATATACATCCAGGATTTCTGACAGCAGTAATAAATAATAACCTCAACTATATTCATCTAAAATATAAACATATATCTTAACCCTCCTGTCGTGTTCAGGTCAAATCTGACCGATTTACAACTTTTATCAGTCATAAATATTGTGTTTTACATTTGATTGCCTCAAGGCCTCATGATATCCTCCACACGAGGCATTTGAACATATAAAATTGCTGATCACCATTTTCATTGATATTTCAGTGGTTTAGTCAACTTTGTAACACCTGTGGTGTTCCCGGTCAAACATGACCGCCATATAGGAAATGAATGTGTAACACTAGATTATGTTCATCCATCAGATGGAAAACATCCCATTCACACTCACACAACCCCCCACATGAACCACATATTTCAGACTGAACAACTGAACCAACTTTTTGAACCAGAGATTGAGGAGGATGTCTCAGACATGGAAGACAACAGCGATGGATTTTGGAAAACATTTATCTATTCTTTGTACATTCACTGCAGTTATTCATGTTAAACACCAGTCTGAAACATTATTTACAGCTTTAAAAGGTGTTTGGTGATGATTAATGGTTTTTGTGTTAATGTAAGAAAAGTTAAAACAGACCGGTCAAATTTGACCGGGAACACCGAAGTAAGGGGGAGGAACGAACATGACAGTAGGGATACATGTAAACAAACATTGCAGTGAGGTAGCGGTGTTAATGTATCACAGTCTTGTTTATAATGTAATGTAATGTGTACCATTACAATCACAGATGTAAATGTGCAATTACAGTGTATAAAGGTTGTTAATGTGCAGGTACAGTGATTCAAGGTTTTAATGTGCCATTACAGTGTACAGAGATATTAATTTGCAAATACAATGATGAAGTGGTACTAAATGTTCAAGATGAATATCGAGGTAACTTCAGGGTTAACTCCGGGTTTTCAGTACAACGATGGTGGTTCAGTTCTTACTGGAGTAGATCACCATGGTAACTTATGCTGAACACCTAACCTGCTCAGCAGCAGGTAATGTTTGAGATAAATGGTCAGTGGTAAAAATGGTAAATGGACTGTGCTTAGATAGCACTTTTCTAGTCTTGCGACCACTCAAAGCTGCTTTTACACTACATGTCACATTCACCCTTTTATACCCACATGTAAAAGGCTTAAGTGCCAATATCCAACCAGCTCCCATCCATACCCGATGGCTAAGAACGATTTGACATGTGACTGTAGCAGTCAGGGATCAAACCCCAACCTTCCAATTGAGAGATGACCGACTCTACCACTGGGCCACAGCCGCCTTGCTTATCCGCTGATGTCTTATCTCAAAGGACCACCTGCTGACCGATCAAAAAACTAAGAATGCTTCAAAAATATAAATAATAATTGTTTATTTTTAAGTGAGCGAAGAAAAGAAAAATCTAAAACAAATCAATATTTGGTGTTTCTACCCTTTGCTTTCAAACCAGCATCAATTCTTATAGGTACACACACAAGTCAGGGATTTTATAGGATTATAGTCAGGTGTATGATCAATCAATTATACCAAACAGGTGCTAATGATCATCAATTTCACATGCAGGTTGAAACACAGTCATTAACTGAAACAGAAACAGCTGTGTAGGAGGCTTAAAACTGGGTGAGGAACAGCCGAACTCTGCTACCAAGGTGAGGCTGTGGAAGACAGTTTCATGTCACAGGTCATACACCATGGCAAGACTGAGCACAGCAACAAGACACAAGGTAGTTATACTTCATCAGCAAGGTCTCTCCCAGACAAAGATTTCAAAGCAGACTGGGGTTTCAAGATGTACTGTTCAAGCTCTTTTGAAGAAGCACAAAGAAACGGCCAACATTGAGGATCCTAGACGCAGTCTCCAGCCAAGGAACCTTAGTGCAGCAGATGAAAAACACATCTTTTTTCCCTTCGAAATCCAGATCTCCACCTGTGCCATCAGCTCAGAACAGGCAGAAACCAGTGGGACCCAGGAACACCCATCTACTGTCCGGAGAAGTCTGGACAGAAGTGTTCTTCATGGAAGAGTTGCAGCCAAAAAGCCATACCTCCGACATGGAAACAAGGCCAAACGACTCAACTATGCACGAAAACATAGGAACGGGGGTGCAGAAAAATGACAGCAGGTGCTCTGGACTGATGAGTCAAAATCTAAAATTGAGTCTGTCTGGGATTACGTGAAGAGACAGAAGGATTTGAGGAAGCCTACATCCACAGAAGATCTGTGGTTAGTTCTCCAAGATGTTTGGAACAACCTACCAGCCGAGTTCCTTCAAAAACTGTGTGCAAGTGTACCTAGTGTACCGTCCCGGATGAGGCTGATGACCGTTGCGTGGTCATCAAACTTCAGTAGTTTAACAGAGGGGTCCCCTGAGGTGCAGTCAGTGGTGTAGGGTGAGAAGAGCAGTGGGGAGAGCACACACCCCTGGGAGGCGGTAGTTATGATTTTTTGGGTTCTGGATGTGATTTCCCCAGCCTCACATGCTGCCTACTGTGAGCCAAGAAGTTGGTAATCCACTGACAGGTGGGGCTGACACAGTGAGCTGGGTGAGTTTGTGGTGAAGGATTTCAGGGATGATGGTGTTGAGCGCCAAGCTAAAGTCCACAAACCTTGCGAAGGTCCCTGGAGAGTCGAGGTGATGCAGGATGTAGTGCAGTCCCATGTTGACCACATCCTCCAGCAACCTGTTTGCCCAGTAGCAAACCTGATTCTGTCCCCCCACACAGTTTAGTTTTTATTTTTTTGTTACGATTACTTTTATTATCATATAATTTATTCATTTATTTCTTCTCTTCACTCAGTTTCATTGTTTGGGAATACACCCATAGTGTCATTGTCCTGGCCTCTTTTAGTGTGCTCTGGTTCTCAGGGATAGCAGTGAGGGATGAGGGGTGGGTACAATGTAAATCAGTGTCTATTTTGTACCTTTGTACATGTGTGTATATAAATGCAGCAACTCCTGAAAGTTTTACAGTATGCAATGGTTTCCTGGTACTCCATAAGAGCTGGATTCTACTCCCCATCTCCATAACTGTTTGTCATTGGACCCTCCATGTCTCCATATCAAATAGAAGTAACCAATGTGATGTTACCCATTGGTTTCTCAACTGTGGGAATGAAGCCTTGAGTTCTGCATACCGGTCACCACGATATATTAGTTTTATGTCTATTAAAGCTAAACACTGTACGAGCTAACAAGCCAGGTATGGTGAGGGCCATACCTATAGGGAACAAAACCGGCTCCAAACATGTTTATTTCTGCTTTAAAAATTGACATTTTAATACGTATGTTATATTTGTTGCCACTATATTTGAACCACTTTAAAGTAATTTTAAATGTATTTATTGTAGTTTTCTACACAAAAGAAATTGATTTATATCAGGCATAAAGTACAAGCCCTTTCAGAAGACCACAGACCCAAAAGCTGAGGTCAATTGGGCCTTGACATTTAGCTGCCAGATGAGAGAAAAACCCATACTTCATGAATACAGTTAAACAAACATTTTATTTTAACATAAATGCAAACAATACAACACATAAAATAATGAGCAGACAAAAAAACAAAGTTTTCTGCATGCAAGTACAGGAGGTGATGTTTTTTTGTTAGAGGATCTAAATCTTTCTCCTGAACAAACGACAGAGCCAAGAGGTCGACCTGTCGTTCTTGGTCTTCTCTCCGGCTGCTGCCTGCTGCTCCTGCTGACGCATCTCTAGCTGGGTCAGCTCTCTCTCTGGCTCTGACTCCTCTCTTCGGATGGGGATGTTTGCGCTGAATGGAGTCTCATCTCCAGGCTTAGTGTCTGCTGCAAAGCTAACACTAGGTTTGAGGTGGCTCATGATTTCTGAAGCTATAACATTGCAGGCCAACAAGGCGACCTGAGCGTCCTCCATTAGGTCCTTTCTCTTCAGACGGGTGTTTGGCAGAGCCTCGCAGAGCCGGGCTTTGATTAGACAGCGCAGTTCCCGGCTCAGTTTGACTTCTTGCTTTGGGTCTTCAAGAAGTTTAAGTTTTTCCAAGAAGACTCTGTTTTTCCTGTACTTCGTTGCCTCCTTCCTCAGCAACATGTGGATGTGCTCTACCATCTCATCTTCAAAGTCCTGGCTCTTCTGGCTCTGAGGTGTGCAGAACTCCTGAGCTTTAAAAAGCTTCACCAGGACGCATCTTATGGTGGATTCCTGCACCAAAGCGCTGTGCGTCTGCACATTTTGTTGTTCAGTGCGACACTCAGCGGCAATGAGCTGGAGCTTTGGAGGTGGAGTCGATAGCCAACCGAAAATCAGTGAAGGTTTGTAAAAACAATCGTTAAAAAACAAAAACACAAGAAAACACTGGTCTTGTAGTGAGACAGGGTTTGTGTGGAATGACAGCTTTGACTCCTTCAGTCCTGAACTTAAAGACTCTGAATTCTGACTACAGAGTCACATTCTATGACGACAAAGTCACATTCTTATTCTACATTACATTGTGTTCTATTCTGGTCAGGTCACAGCTGATTGGCTGATAAGAATGCCCTAATAACCATGTTTTTTTTTTTACTGTAAATAATATGAAGGATAATAATTTAACATCTTAAGCTCAATCCTGCTCAATTATGTAAAGAAAAGAGCCCCGACATTAAAACCCAATGCACCAAATTCACACAGGAACAAACAGATGGAGAATAATAACACAAATGAACATTGTCTTTCATTATATGGTATAATGTCTTTAATTTCCTTTCAAAATACTTCCATTGTTAGTAACAGTTCCATTTTAAGGGGCATATCACCTCTCCAAATTGACCTGCGGTTTTATATAGGCACCCACAATGAAAATAAAAATATTACCAGTTAAGAAATACATGTTTCATTTTCATAATCAAGCTTTACATACCAATTATTTAGGTGAATAAACTCAACATTTATTGATTAGCATTATTCCAATAACTGTATGTCACAGGTTGGTTCAGGCACAATTTGGTTCCATTTGTTGTAAATAACAAAAGGACAATAATTTGGAATTTAAACGACTCAAGTCTGAATCCATCTGCCGTGGACTTAATCAGTTCATAAATCAGTAGAAACCATGTGTTTTTTAAACTCCAATTTATAACATACATAATGAGTAGTGAGTGATATGATATTAGAAAGGTCCTTTATGATGAAACAACAGTCTGTTATTTGAACAAGATGGATTTGTAATGTCATCAGCGAACTAGAAAAAGGTTGTCACAGGTATCAGGACAGACAAAAATCTACTTGATGATTTTCCTCTTTTTTGCAATCTGGACTGAGCTAAAATTAAGTGTAATTCTGGTGTATAACAACTTCTGTCTCATTTTCACAATATTGTCCATTTTTGCTATGTCTTATGATTACATCAGACGTTCACAGATGTGCAAACTTTAATGACTGTAGTGATTGTTTTAATTATGTCTCCTCTCGCCGATCATCCTCTACTCTGCTAATCCGGAACAGATCAACTGCAGGAGCCGTATTTGTCAACAGAGCTGTCAATCATCCTTTTAACAGCATCAATACACAGTATTATATACAATATACAATATTTATAGTCAAGGCACAAAACACTAGCTGTTATTTGATACTTCAGGTTGTACACAAGCTAACAGTTCAGCCAGTTTAAAAAGCTAACAGTTTTGGCAGACTGTCTGGGATCTTGACGTTAATGCTATTTTACAATTTGGAAACTGGTAAACATATGATGCTACATTACAGTGCCTTATATTTGCTATGTGCTTCATTGCTTTGCACATGTTGTGTCATAATGTTGCATTATAAATGCTAAAATGGTGTACAATGCAGTATTGTTGCATCCTCCTCTCTCCAGAGGACTCACGAGACAGATTGTGAATCAACAACATTTACACTCTGTTTACCCTTCAGTTAGTTCAGCACAGTTTGTGTTTCATCATGTGGGGTCCTTGTGGAAGGAGAACTCAGCAAAGCTTTGCTAATTAGTCTGTCTTAAGAGGCATGCAGCGGCATTCTTCTAATTACACTACAGTTAGCATCACGCCTGTTGGAGCAGAGCTCGCCTCCTTCCTGCTGCTCCCCTGGTGTTTTAAAAGCGGGGACAGAGGGGACCCATCAACAACGCCAAAATGCAGGCTGTTAACTCACACAGGGGCTCATGGGTAAAGAGTTTTCATATAAAGCTAATCAAAAGAATAGGAGCATAAAATTGGAGGTTGCTTTGTGAGAAACTTGGCGGGAAGGAAGCAGATGAAATGAATTGTTTTTTGTAACTTCTTAAATGTATTCAATTTGTACTGCAGGGCAACAAAGTGCTCCCTGCGTAATAACACAGCTGATAGGTTCTCACTGGAGATCCATTTTGTTTGGAGGCAGGACAGCCCTTAAAGAGAAAGGGTCTATATAAACACTCAGGCTCTCAGTGCTTCAGCCCACACTTCACTACTTTATTTCTGACCCCCATTGCTTTTCTCTATCTATCTGCAGCCCCCATTGCTTTTGTAACACAGTCATTTTTCACAAGTGCAAAGGGCTTTGCTGCAGCCTGATGCCGTATGGACCAGCAAATATCCAGCAGCCAGATGAAAGCAAATGGAAGCCCAACAATGGAGATGCATGCATGGAAGATATGGCTCTAGACTGGCTGCATATATAAAGCTTCAAATTCAGATGGGTCTGATTTTTGAGCCTCTGGCAATTTCATTTTTGATGAAAAGCGAAGGCTTTTTTAAGTGATTGGCTTAATCCCCACAATCATTTAAAGTCCGGTGTGTGACTGTGAGCAGAATAACAAACAGAATGAACAAGAGTCCATGAGTGAGATAGAAATCTGTTATCCAAAAAGGGGAATCTCAATATTCATCACACATGTGGATCACTGATACGCTTTATTTTCTTTCAACAGATTAATTTTAGTGACGTGAGACCCTGTACAGATCAGAGGTTGTGACTATTCCTTATGAAAATAAAAAATATGTGGTGCAAAATGGAGAAGACAGAAGATTTAAGCTGTAGCAGTGTGAGCTGTTGGGTCTCTCTGGTCCAAAAGAAAACAATGATGTTCACGTTTAGGATACAAGAAAATATCTTTACACCTGAGTATCTTGATGTTAAGTTTTGTGATAGTAAATACATTTTTAAAAGCATTATATTGACTTTTTTAATGCAAAGATTTGTGGCAGTGGCTCGTTATTGTGCTGTGTTTTAACCCAGACTACTAGAGAGCAGTGTTCCATCTTAAGCTGGGGGTATGTTGCAAAGTAAACCGTAATACCATTACTTCTTTGTCATAACCAGTAACATAATGCGTTAGTTCTGCAATTCAAGCAATCCGTTATTTGGTTAATTTTTCATAAAAAGTAATCTGTTCCTGGAAAATAAATTGCCATATTCCCTTTTTCCCTTTGTTTGCCACAAAAACAGAAAATCCCAGAAGCACTGTTTCTGTTTTCTCCTCTTTTTGGCAGGTAGCTACGTACCAGCAGAAGGTAAACACAGCTGTGTCAGTGTGCATGCATAGCTAGCTAACTCAAATAGTGAGATGGCAGAGAAGACAGCATTTACTTTGTGGAAATATTCACATTATGTAAGTTGTGTCTGGAGGATAAGTGCTCGTCAGCTGTGAAGAGCTCGACTTCAAATGTGAAGAAGCATCTGCAGCTAAAGACAGCTCCACAACACTGCTGGGACTAAGAGCCCGTGTTGTATTGTTGTCATGGAAACAGCTGTGCCTAATACTGTATGCCTCTGCCCAGTTCACTGTCACATCGTTAGCATAATAAAGAGCTGTAAAAGTTATTCTGCGTCTGTCATTCCTGTTATCAGGCTGCAGAGTTACAGATTATGGGCCGTAAACGAGGCTATGCAATGATGGTAGAGTCAATACATTCAAAGGTAGAATTACAGTATGCTACACCCTGTCCTGAGAACATTAAGTCGCAAAGTGGTGTTAATTTTTGGTAACACAAAAGTAACATTACTTTTGTCAGTCACTAACACAGTAACGTAACAAGTTGCTTTTAAAAGTAACGTTAACCAACACTGACCTTAAACTGGTGGAATTTTCTTTTCCAGCATAAAAATGTAAAGAAGAAGAAAGAAGGCACGCAATTAAGAAGAATTAACCCAAATAACACCGGATTACTAATATTGGAATATATCAAATGGTAATCCTTGTATCGTTTTGAGAAATCGCCTGATCTTGCTTATGCACGGCAGGAATTCCTGTTTGATTGTAATGCTTTGTATCTAAGGCTAATTATCTGATGTTTGACAAAGAATCAGGTGAATCTTGTGCCAGTTAAACATTAATTGTGTCATCCCAGTATCCCGAGGGTTGTACTTTTATTAAGATTATGAGCGATCAGACAAGAGGAGGAGTCTGGTTTATCAAACATGTTTAACATTGAGGATATAAATCTAGATGATTACATCAGTACTTAATGAACAGGAATGTAGCCAAATGTGTGTGATATTTACATATGTGCATGTATAGTACAGTAGATAACCTGTAACTCCCAATCAGAGAATCCACCTGCTAGAAGAGTACTTAGCATATAGTTAGAGTGATTCTTGCACAATGGGCTCTTAAAGCCCTACATTATCTCTTCACATCGATGGTTGTGGTGTGTGGGCACAGTATGGAGGAGATAGTAATATACACATGAGGGTGTACTCTATATACACTCCTCAGAGGGTTGAAGGAATAACCACTTTAGTAGTATCGTTTTTCATGAATTGTGGTTGATGAATTTATTTGACCTTTAAGAACAGATAACAATAACACCATACATCATTTTACCCCCCAGTTTCCCCTTTTCTGCTCTTGGTTTCCTTTAAGTTTAGCAACCGCTAAGATCTCAGTTTTGCTACAGCAAAACATCTCAGCACCTCTTTGAAATAAGTGTTGCTAGTCAAAATGAACAACTGTCGAAAGCCAGCATCATTTTGGGCCTTGAAACATTATTCAGAGCAGTGAAATCAATGTAGTTCGATCACAGATGAGGTTGTGATGGTGTCATGAAAGATCCAGTGCAATTACTTCATCATCATTCAGCTGTGGCACAGAACCGTGCTGCCTACCTCGGAAAGTCTGAACCCCTGCTGGGGAGGACATGATATAAATCAGTGTTTTTTGATGTTCTATCCTCCTCCATCTGCGCTCACCACAAAGCACCTCATCATCTGACAGAACGTATTCTCCTGATCTAAAGCACACAGCAGCCACATCCATGAGCATCACGGGCAGCGAGCACCAATCACCTCGCCACGATGGAGAGTGGCAGCAGGCTTTGTGATATGCACAAATGTAATTACAGTCCTGCATCAATGGGTCCCCTTCCCTCTGGATTCCCCAGAGGAGCGGCTGTTTGGAGACTCCCATGTTTCTCTAATGATTCAGTGATGCCCTGCAGCCTCGTTGACATCCATCTCATGCTGCTCGAGAGCTCTCCTCGAGTCTTTACAGGAATATCTTCTTTTGTGCTTTGTCAGCAGCAGAAGTTTGTCAAGGTGACATTTAGTGTTACTGTGATAACCTCGGGTTTAGTAATTGCAACACTGAAACTGGGCTGTGACTATCGCATGGAAGCTAATAAATCTCTTCCCTGTTTAAAATCCCAAATGTTGCATTGCAAACAAAACAAATAAACATGACGCATGATAGTCAAGCATAAATGTAACGTAGTATTGAGCTTGGATGATGAATCCCCCCTAATGGAGACTTGTTATCTGTGTAGCTGCCTGCCTTTAAACTCGATGCATCGATTAGTCCCCTGGAAGACAAATTGGACATAAAATTTTCATCGACCCAGTGCAGTCATAAATATTCAATGCTCATATTCAACATGAAGTCGAGCTCAGCTAACGGTTTCCTTTTTTTGCTGCAAGAACATAATAACTCACCGATATACACAGAGGCTGTCAACATTTGGAATTTGTCATTAATTATACATTCATGCAGGGCGGCTTTCTGAGTACTTTCTGATTTAGTTTTTCTTGCTTTGCTATTTGCAAGGATGTTTTGTGATGCAGATAGTATTCATATTATTCTGCTTTTACTTTGTTTCATATTACCTTGATTTTAAAATAAAAAATGCATTAAGTTTGACTTGCCTGTCTGATTTGAAATTAAGGATATGAATCACATTCCTGTCAGAATGGATCTTGGTTATGTATAAATTCATAAGACTTTCAAAGTTAGTATATTCAAAAGTAAAAAACAAAACAAAAATGTTATAAGACTACAACTAACCGATTTGGTGCCTAAACCTGATTAAACCAAGAAGCAAGGGAAACTCCTACTGTGTTGTATAAGAGTGCATATCACAAGACACATAAACTGAAGCTTCACTTGTATGTCTGTCAATTTGCTGCTAAAATCTATCAGTGTAACTTGAGCTGGGACAGAAGATATTTCTTTTTTATGAAAAATATTAGACAGAATCTCTAAAAACAAAATAATGGTGTAAGCAGGCCTACATTAAAGTTCCAATCTCCAAGATCTCAGCTTCGTTCTCTTTGGCAGCACCTATGGCGATAAACGATAATTGCGGGAGCACACTTCCTAGATATCCAGACAGTGTTGCATGTGTGACGTCCACGGTTGGCTCCGGTTGTAGCTCTTGATTTTCCTCGCTGACGTTTGCTTTCCTTTTTAGACTGTTTGCCTTCATCTGAACGTTGAATTTGTTTCTTTTTCTTTTCACTTAATTTTGAAGTTGTATCTGTAGTCATCCATCTTTTCTTTGTTTGTTCAGCCATAGTAGATTACCGTTTCCTCGCAACACTTGCAGAGACCGAAAAAGCAGCTGCTTAGCTCCGCCTTCCCCTCTCTTGGCAGACCAACCACTGCTGGGTGATGGAAAACGCGTCACTAACTGGGAGCTGCTTGTGATTTTTTCTGTGAAAGTCGCACCAGAGGCCCGGTCCGTAATACTGCAAATGCAAAGGCTTTCATCAGTGGGCCATAGGCTCAATAACCATTGTGTTACCTCATATAGATAGATAGTGACTTAACAGACATTTATTGAAATGAAAAGCTTCGAATTATTACTTTGAACATGAGAGGTGTTACCATAATCATTTACAGGAGGGACATAATACTACAGAACATCCCTCTTTCTCTCCGTGTTTCTCTGCAGACCATGAGTGGACCCTCTCACAGTGACACAACAAACAGGTGCATGAGGGGTAGAGCGAGCGAAAATTGTCCTTTAATCCATCGATCGATGATGTCGCTCACTTGTATGTAAAACAAATTTAAAATAAACCACATAAAAGTCCCTGAAGGCATCACTGACATTTTGTGTTTACGAGAATGAGATGGACGTTGAGGTCACACTGACCTTTGACCTTTGACTGCTAAAATCAAATCACTTCATCCTCGAGGCTATTTGGACATCCATAATGGTGCCAGATTTGAAGAAATTCCCTGCGGCTGTTCTTAAGATTCATGTTCTTGCCTTTGTTAAGAACGGGGAAAACTATGAATGTTAATAATTCAGTTCATAGCAATCCGTTCAATCGTTGTTGAGACATTTCAGTTGAGATCAAAAGGGTGAGTGACAGACTGACATACTGCTATAATAGCCATCAGCATGATAAAGAGGTATACAGCTGTTCTTCTTCTCTCGCTGACCAAGATGTCAGCAGCTCTAATTAGCTCCTCACACCTCCCACTAATGGTCTGACATGATGATAACTAGCTAACCAATTAAGAGATCATCTGACAATCTATAGGACCCTCAAGCTGAGAGCTCATGTAATACTAGGATTGGTTTAAATCAGACTGTGAACGCCCGGTAGCACCTTGTCAAACCCTCAGGACGACCAGGTACAGGTCGCTTCAGGTCACACAGAGTCATTTACAGTCAGTAAGTTCCCAGCACTGGTGACTCCATCTTTTCAGAGACGGAGACAATTCAATTCAAGCTGTAACCTTCAAAAAGAAGCAGATGACTCAGGTGTTGGAAAATGTGTAATGGATGGAAAAGACGATAGAGCGGAATCAAACAAGGCCTAATGGATTTGCTTTCTATCATCACTGCTGGCGCGACATTATGACTAACAATTACTGCCAATTGGGATCCAATATGTGCTCCAGAGTGGCTTCAATACTAAAGACAGCATCTGTCACTCACTGTGCCATCTCTTTTCACATGTCACAAGGTGGTGCCTTTGTCCTGCGTGAGTGCAGCAAACTGATAAGTCAGAAGTTGTTTATAGACTGAATGTTTGTTTTTACATCAGGGTTAAACCTGCAGGAGACCTCACGCTTAATTGTAACTTAGAGCAGAGATGATTTTTTTTTTTTTAGTTGTTTGTGAACTACAAAGAGACACTTTCATTTTTGCGTCTTGTAATTTAACTGCTGGCACGGTGACAAGCATGACGAGTTTTCATGCAGATCTTCAAAAATGACTTTCACCTGACTGGCAGTAAATTGACCATCATTAAAGAGGGGGTATTCTGCTGTTTCACATTTTAAGACATATATAATGTTACAGTGTTGGATGTCCAGACTAAACATGGGTGAAATTTCAAATCTGTAGGTAAAAGTATGTTGGAGTAATCCCCAGGCATCTCAGCTCAATCTGCAGGTTTCACGCTGTTTTTTTCTACACACTGCGCTTTGTGGCATCACAAATGCAGCCAATTAGAATAAAGCAACTGTGACTTATGCCAAGCTACTCTGCAGGTATCACAGAGTGAAATATGAAGCTTGAAATTAGCATAATACCCCCCTTTAACAATATACTGGAAGATATGTACAACTGACAGCATATACTGCTAAAGAAGCAAAAAGAAGGAAGAGCAAGGGGGAGAAAAAAGCTACAAAGAGAGCCCGAAATAAAAAGAGGGATCAGACAAGTTGGAGTGTAAGGGGCTGAAGAGCGATGCAGAGGTTTCCTTGTTGCTTCTCGACAGGTAATGGTAGCTCTTACAGTAACAGCTAACGGTAGCACTAAGCTCCGACACTTAGAGGTAAAAAGGTGGTCCACACCAAGAATCGTAACTATAATGATAACTTTACCACTTTAACACTTTGCCAGCAATAAAGTGTACTTTTTGGGATAAATAGTTCATGTAATGTTCATGTTGCTTACTGCCACTTTAAGACCCCAAATGCATGCATTTTTGGGGTAAAAATTAATTACAATCTAAGTGTTGGTTTTCATTTCTTTTTGTATTTCTGTTCAAAATTTGTGGCTTAGTATGAAGGCATATTAACTGACTGATCATTAAAAGCTGATGATGTAGTTTATACCTGAAAACATTAAATGCAGTTCATTTTGATATGATCATTTGACATTCAGTTGGTGTCCGAATACGATGCGAAACTGCATCACTGTAGACTATCTCCTTGTTTATTAACTGCTAATTAGCATCACAAGGAGGATAAAGGGACAAACATGGAGTTTGTTCAAAGAAATGTAAGTTGCACTTTTATGTTAAGAGAAATAAGAACCACAGAGTGCACAGATCTGTGTGGATGATCAATGATCCTGATGAAGGCTTTTAACTGTCATCACCTCATTATTGGACTTTGGCACTGGGGAATCAATCTGCACATTTTATATAGCACTGCCCTCATCTGGTCATTTTAAGAGGCAATATACTCATCATTGACTACTAATAGTGCTATCTCCAGCAAATGGTGAGCATAACAATAATGACACAAAGCTGAAATGAAAATCACAGGTTATTTTAATGTCTGACTTGATTGTTCATTTGTACAATGTGGCTTGCAAACACATGTTAAAGATCTTTGTATAAAAAAAAAATATTTTATACCATTACTACTTGGAAATAACATTTGAGAAATACTTTACAATTGAAACATGTCAGCATTACCGTTGATGTACAATATAAAGTCAATCAGATCCACAGAATTGATCTATACAACTGCAGCCAGCTATGGACTATAAAGTCGCATATATAAAGTACCATAAAACAGCCAGGAAAGGAAAAATATGTACATTTTCCTGCTTGAATAATTCAGTTATTAACATAGAATTAGAGGCTCAAAACTTTATAATTTTCTACACACCAATTAAGGAACATAAGGTGCCTTATGAGAAAAAAATGTAGTGATATGTGCTCCATGAGAATTAATTAAATGATCGACAAAAATAACAGTAAAATGCACATGATTGATATTAGGTTAGAATCAACGCTCTGAGGTTCATCATGATCATGATTCAAATAGAACTACAGGTGATTTTAAATAAGAAACACTGCTGCATGCACGTCTTTCACATTTGTCTAAGATCCTGTGAGGAGTAAGGCAGGTGCTGCGTGGCACCTTAAGATGGACCTCGTAGTATTCATATATTAAAAAAAAGTGTATAAACTCTATTGGGTGGTACCATCGACAGTGTTAGAACTACAATCATCTCTTTATGTGCATAGTCTCGTAGAAAATCTAACGTGAAGGCAGGTAAAGGCGCTGTGAGAGTGGTTTCCCCTGAGGGACACAGTGTGATATCGCTCCATCATCTCAGCTCAGGCTAACTCTTTCTCAAGTCCCAGCAGAGGAGGAGGACGATGAGGAGGAGGAGGAGGGTTTGTCACTCTTTTAGTGTTGGCAACAGGTGCCTCTATCGTGGATGCACCAGGAACAAACTCCTCCTGACCTGGAGTACGTCTGTGAACTGATTTGTGGCTTCTTCTTTCGCTTTGGTTCCAGTTATCAGCAGCAGCGGAGTCTTCAGCTGAAGCAGGTTAGCAGGCATTCAGTTTCAAATAGACCAAATGAGCCATGTTCAGTTCATAGTGTGAGAGTGAGACCCTGTCACTACTCCCAGACTAAGTGCTTTACTGGTTAGCATGGGCGGCTAAGGCCGGTGGAACCTGGAGGAAAGAGAAAGAAAAGGTCAGGAGGTTTTTCATGCAGTCTTCAAGTAAAAACCTTCAAAACAGAGCTAATGATGTATTGATGAGTGTGCAGAATAAACTCGCACACAACAGTTGAGGTGAATTATTGATGCGTTTATGTGTATAGGAGCCTGACCGGGTATAGATCCTGCTTTCTTCGTGAACCTCCATCTCTGAACTCTTGAATTCATTGAGCTCCTTACGGATGGCAGCCTGAGAGGAGACATGAAAGAAACAGCACTTCAGTGGGGGGACGGTTTTATCCATTTATAGAAAGGCTCAAAGGAAGAAAAGAAGTGTGTGATCAAAGCAACATTTAAGAAAAAAAATCATGTTTATAACTTTGAATAGATCTTAAATAAAAACCATAATATCTAGAGTATAACTCTACCTACCACAATAACCTTCAGGTTGTACAGGTTATAGGGATGTGAATTGTTTGAGGACACTCAGAGACTGAAGAATGTTCAAATAACTTAATAACTGGAGAGTTAAGAAATTAACGTTTGTTTTTGTTTGTTTTTGGAGAAATATGTTTTAAGTAATAATCAAAGACTTTTGAAGTCACTATCTATCGCTGAATGAGATAACACAATGATGATTGAGCCTATGACCCACTGATGAAAGCGTCTTCAGTGGAAAAAATCACAAGAGGCGCCCAGTTAGTGACGCGTTTTCCAGTGGTTGGTCTGCCAGAGAGGGTAGGCGGAGCTAAGCCGCTGCTTTTCCGGTCTCTGCAAGTGTTGCGAGTAAACAGTAATCTACTATGGCTGAACAAACAAAGAAAAGATGGATGACTACAGATAAGCCTTCAAAAATAAGTGAAAATCCAAAGAAAAAGAAACAAATGTGATGCTAAGATGAAGGCAAACAGTCTGAAAAGGAAAGCGACCGTCAGCCAGGAAAATCAAGAGCTACAACCGGAGCCAACCGTGGACGTCACACATGCAACACTCTCTGGATATCTGGGAAGTGTGCTCCTGCAATTACCGTTTATCGCCATAGGTGCCGCCAAAGAGAATGAAGCTGAGATCTTGGAGATTGGAACTTTAAATAAAAACACTAATATCTAGAGCATAACTTTACCTACCAAAATAACCTTCATGTTTTAGGGATATGAAGCATTTGAGATATTTTGTTTTTATATTCAGTGTGGTTTTGGAGCAACATGTTCAACATTGTTATTTAGCAAAACCTTATTGAACCGCAGGATTTTTGCATGTTTTATTTATAACACATTTTCAACACTTTCGTCAATTACTTTGGTTTTGCATAACCTTTTAACCTAGGTTGTACAGAATCTGAGGATATGAAGCAAAGATCATTTCTAATGCAAAGCTCTAAGGGTTAAACATGTACTTGAAATGTCTCTTCCAACATATATATAATTTTGGTTCGTATAGATTTTCCGAGCTTTACTGGACCAGGTAATTCACTTGCGTCTGTATTGCATTCCTGGGATTCCTTCTTGTTACTGAATCTGCTTAGAATGCAAATCCTCTCACAGTTGACCAAAGTAAAAGACATTGCTGTCAAAATGCACACAGCTTAGGCTCGCTCTTGCTAAAAAGCCTCTAAGCCTCAACATCCCTGTTGGTATAAAGAGAGGTGTAGATTGTGTGTGCGTGTGTGGAGACTTACCTTGTCAGCAGGAGTGAGCTTGGTCCATGGTTTATCTGCCCGCCGGTCGTAGTCGTGGGCGTGGGTGCTCTCAACGTACTCGTGGAAGCGGAGGATCTTCCTCTCCTGGAGTTCAGCCACAGTGGGTCGCTGAGACAGCTGAAAGCAGAACAAACACGAACATGTTAATTCTCAGGTGCTCTTAGAGTCAGCTCAAAGTTCAAAATAATAATAATAATGGTAATAATAATATGTAATACGGTTTCTTGATGGTATCCTGACCTTTCTTGTGAGCCTCCGTTTGATCTCACTTCGCTCTAATCGTCGATCCGTTTCGTTCTTGGCTGCAGGAAGGAAAAACATTCCATTAGAGAGGGAAACACTGCGGCCAGTCAGGTGGATTTCATCCGAGCTGCCGTCGGCACGCTGTGGTTACAGGAATCTCTAATCACTGGCTCGCTCGCCACAATGAGAAGCATTGTTTTAGTGTGGGCAAGAAGCGTCGCCTTGGCCGAGTCATTCGAGGACAAGTAAGACGCCGAGTCGTGGATCAAAACATGCTGACAGATTCTGACAAGTATTATATTGATACTCGATTCTGGGACCAATAACAGGGATGCTGCACTAGCTGTGACTTCATATATTAAGGTCGATTCTTAAAACACTTTGTAGATTTAAGCTTGAACAAAGAGAGCTTATGAATATTTAGACTTAAATCAGGATTTGTTCATAACTGCCACATCGGCAGGTCGCTCACATCAGAAACCCCATGAACATGGTTCTGTTCTGTTTAAACTACAGTCAATGTGCACAAATGAGTGTTGTAGTTTGTTGTATGGCAGACTTGCATCAAATAGGGATGCACCATAGGATTTTTTCTCTTCCAAAATTGATACCCAAATTATCAGCAGAGGCTCAGATCTGACCATCTTTCACTGTTTCAAATTAAAACTCTAATTAAGATTAGTCCTCTGCGTGTGAGCTAATGTGAGCATGTAATTACCCATTCATCCATAATTGGTTTTTAGGTTTATGAAAGTGCACATTACAATGAGTGGACCTCACTGCGTCAGACTCTACCTGTGTGTGTTTAGTTACACACACAGCTCCTCTGGGGGATTACTGGTGTTGTGTACTGATAAAGAGGGAAAGCGCATAACAAATACATTGTAAAGTAAATGTGGGCAAAGATTACAATGTGCATTTGTCATCTCGAAATTGAATGGGTTGCCTGGACTGCGCACAAACTTGATTTATACCTGGCAGCAGGATTATTGGGAGTACGATTTTCTGGAGGCATTTGGTATTTGAATTTTGCCAGCTTCCAAATCCAGGCATGTGTTGCCTGTTGCCTACATTATTTCAGTTATATCACTTTAACAAGAATATAAAAAGGAATAACCAACAACCAATTTTAAATCGTATGGGCTAATGCAAAATTACACTTTTTCCCTGAAATATCTTGATGAGTTTGACAAGTGGCATGCACTCATTTTCTGCCTTTAATATACACATATGCATCTACATTGACATACTGTGCCCCAGAACAAGTCTGGCTTAATTATATTCTACACAGTTTTTGGAATTTTTAAAATATTCAATAACTATGTTCCTTCATAGAAATGTAGAATCTGTTGGCAGGAACGTGGATGTTAGGGACGGCAAGTGCTCTGGTGTCTGTTTGAACTACGCTTGTAGTCTGAGTAATATTGATCACCAAACAGTCTGTGTGGAGAGCAAAAGAGGCAGAACGTAATGCGCCGTAATGGTGATTTAGCTTCTTATTAATCTCTATAAACATCTGCAGCAAGTTCAGCTAACAATCTGCTCTAGATCTAAAATTCAACTTGAGACTAAATCCCTTGATGATGCGTCACGAAAGCTGTTCAGCGTTTTGATTACCCCGACTTCCTCGAATGCATCATGAGTGCATCAGAAATGATGGATCCGACTTCCGTTCAACTAATGAGCATTTTAAAGTAGTTTTCTTCTCCTCTTGAGGACAGACCTGACAAAGCTTCATTTTGACTTTTTACAAATCTGCATCATGATGTTGAAATTTCGGTAAGACCCGTTAATTTACATCAGTCACAAGAAGAACTGCTTCTTTTTCTGTAAACAATGAAGCACGCGGAAAAGGAAGTCTTTTATCATCATTTGTCACTCACCGCTGGCTACACGCCCGACACGTTCACCGTTGTCCCCAGAGGTTTTATCGTCATCAGACTATGGCTGATAGGATCCGAGATCCGAGCAGCAACTGACCTATAAATCACCCCAGGCCGCCACACCTTAACGTCACCAGTTTTCCCCATATGTCACCGGACAGCCTGAGTAGTTGCTCCGTGTGCTCAATCACACGCTAAAGGGCACCTTGTGTGTATATACGAGACGCTGAGGGGCTTGACAAAGCGACAGTATATGTCAGCTTGGGAATGATAGCGAGCTGAAGGAGCACAGAAGTCCTTAATGCCTGCCATGGCACTGAGTATGAATTGACTCACAGCCTAAAAGATTAGTGTTTGAAATTTCATTTAGTCTCTCACTGTTTTTAATCCATCTTTTCATTGCAATATCACATGACCTCCCTCTAGAGAAAACGAATAAGTTTTGTCCTAATTTTGTCAATACCACCATTCTGACTGCACATTCCTCTTTATAAACAGTTCATGTGTGGTGGTTTGGGATTCTCAGTTATTCATATCAGAAACATCTTAATTAAGTCAATCCCGCAATAATATTGTCAAATGTGCTGTGTGTTTAGTAGCAATCAATATGCCCGAGGCAAGAGGTGAAATCCCCCCCCACCCACACATTAGCCACGATGAATGACTAATGAACATTATTGATTTCAGCAAAGATGAGAAAATGAAGCCTTTTGACCTTGAAGTGCAAAATAAACACACCTGAATGCAGAGCTGAGGGGTGGGGGGAGAGACAGATAAAAGGAGGGAGTGAAGCAGAGTCTTACCTTGAAGGATGTTCCTCTGCTCCAGCTCCTCTGCTGACGGTCTCTGACTCAGCCGCCTGAAGACAAATAACAGTGGTGACGACACATTTTTAATGGCTGATGTTGATCATTGTAAAAGGACTATAATTTGTCTTGAGTAGCAGCCAGGTCAGTGACAAACTGAAGGTGTTTTATCTTTGAAGTGGATGTAGAGCCTCTCAGATAGCACGACTTACTCTATCAATATGTAAGGAATGAGTCAAGCTGTGATGGATAGAGGGATGAACAATCATTTACCGTGTCAGTGTGGTGCCGATCTTGTTCTTCAGTGCCAACCACTGCTCCCTGTTGTGCCAGCTCATGCCGTCGTGGTTCTCCTCCCGATTGTTCCTCTCCTCCCTCTCTTGTCTCTCCAGCTTCAAAGCCAACGTGTCCTTTCTCTTGACTCTGCTCGCCAGCCCACCTGAAACAGAGATCACCGATATTATGCAATCACAAATTTCTAAACTTTTCTCATTGCCTTGCTAAGAGAGAACCTTCGTAGATAGTGTTAAAAGATGTAGTATAATGTTTAGTTGAATTGGTCCAGAGTGCTGGTCGACGTGCTCACTACAAACTAGGAGCCCATTGTACAATCATGTCTGATCCTGGACAAAGAAGCACTTCAAGGGGAATTTGTATATTTCTAAACCTGGTTGTGACGTATTGAACGTATTAGTCAGTTAGATTTAAAAACGTGAAAACGTGGCAAGGTTTGAAATAACTGAACTTCCCCTATAGGAGCAGGGGCACACTCACATTTTCACGAGTATGAACAATAAGCTGACTGTGCAGTAAACGGGCTACAGCTCTCAACTTGCTGCACGTTATAATTTATGTTTCTGGTTGGAAAATAGTTTTTATACGCTGCTCGAGACAAATGATACTCTAAGATTCATTTTAAACCAAAAATGAATCACTGATGGTTTCTACAAGCTTAATGGGAAATGCAGGTAATCTATTGTGAATGCCACACTCTAATATACAGCCCTGCTGTACATAAGCAGAAAAATATGCACTGTAAATGCAGATATTCATCTATTTTATCTGCCTTACAAAGAATCAGTGTTGAAGAATGAACTAAAGACTTGAACAAAAAAGTGTTTTTTTGTGTTTTTTATCATGAAATACAGACTTCTCAACTTGCTGTCCAAACTAAGGTTGTCAAAATGTTCAATACCACGTGTTTAAACCGATACAATCAGCGTTATTTTGGTGTGCGATAGTACCGAAAGCTTTAAAAAAAACAACAGATCTACAGTCAGATTTTCAACCCAAAGCTGCCACGAGGAAAAGAGAGGGCGCTATGGTCAAGTGACATAGACGGAAGGTGAAGAGAGTGAGCGCCTTTAATGAAAAGAAAGTAGTGAAACAGAAAAATTATTAGTTATTTCGTTTTACATCAGTTCCACTCTAAACAACAGAATTCGCTCACACCTCCGTACAATCCCGCAGGAAGGTACAGGCTTTAGTTTCAGTCTGTAGTTGCACTTCATCCTGCACAGTGTGTCTGTCTACTCCGTTCTCCGTCACACCTGGAACTCTAATACTGCTCACTATCACAGACCGGCAAATACCGACGTTTTGTAAACTCTTTTTACCGTCCCCATAATGTTAGCTTCTGCTGCAGACAGACCGAGAGCACAGCAGAGAGACAGCGCTGTCACCTGGTTTTCATTTGTTCCTGACCTGCAGAGCACCACTGCACAAATTGACACCAAGAAATGTCCCAAATGTTCATGAGTGATAATTGAGAGGGGAGGCTATATTTGAATATGGTCTTAACAATAGCCTATCAAATAATATGAAAAATAAACATTTTAAACATTGAAATCCTGCTCATTAGGCCTTTAATTACTGAAACCAGTTTGTCAAATGAGCTGGTATGTGTTCAGTCACTTTTCTTTACCAGCGCTTTGTGCAGGAAAACTTTAAAAACAGGGAAGATTACCCACTTTTTGGTACCCGACAGTTCTTTTATTGTTGCCATGGTATCGAGTATCTTTTTTTTTTTTTTACTCGTATTGTATCTAAGTTTAAAATTCTGGTATCATGACAACCCTAGTCCAAACCAAAAGATTCTATCATGAATGTATCATATACTTTATGACATATTCCGAGTGTTATTCTTGTATGTTTCTTGCTCTACTTGTTGGCACGGTATAAAATGATCTCAAGTTTAAATTCCTTTTGATTTCTCTGTGAATCCACACAAGAAATGCGGTGGTGGCGGTTCTGTCTTATGATCATTTACTTTAAGAGAGTTTGTGGTTAATATGTATGTTAATCAGGGTAGAGATCATTTTAATTTAATTGGCTTTACTAGAAAAGGCACCGTTTTCTTTCCTTTACTTAAATGATATTTCTTATCGGTAATGTAAAAACAGGGAATGAGATAAAGTCCACTCGAAACCCAGACTTGTATTTAGGTTTATTAATTTGCACTTTTATCTCCAGCCTCTCCCTTTCTGGATTATTGTATCTGTGTGAAGGAAAGCCCAGCTTACTCATTGGGGCATCTTCATCGTCATCATCTTCGTCTCTGTACAGGATGGGGCCATCAGAGTCAGACTCTTCCTCGCTGTCTCCAGGACCTCCACCCTCATGGATAACGCTCACTCTGGGGTCTCCGACCAACCCCCTCCTGCTGCGCGGCTCCAGCTCTGACTGGCGAGGAAGCCTTTGAGGGTGAAGCTTCCTCATCTCCTCCTCCATGTCGAAGTCATCGTCCTCTGGCCTGTAAACAAATGCAGCTCTGTTATTTCCAAATGTAGGGATTAACTCTAAAACCTTTTCTTGTAATCATATTCAGAGGATCTAATCTGGTATGCAGACGAGGACGATTAAAACGGTTGCAGGAATTTTGCTACCCATTTGCCAGGTGAGGAAATGAAGGCCAAATGTTTAAAGGTTAAACAAGGCACAGATCCATTTGATCCTTATTTGTCTGAAACCCAGATAATCTTCAGGCCAACAGCCACGAAAACAAAGTCCATGTCTTTTTTTAAATATGAATATATTTTTGAATTAGGTAGAGCTAATCTAATACTTCAGATAAAAATAAATCCAATAACAACATTCAACGTGAAATGATAACTTCAAGATCTTGTTGTGGGGCTTTTGGCTTTATTGGACAGGACAGCTGAAGAGAGACAGGAAATGTGGGGAGTAGTGAGTGGGGGGATGACATGCAACAAATGATCGACAGACCGGGAGTCGATCCTGTGTATAACACAGGGAGCCAACTGTAGATGTCTGGTTAAATTGGGTGTCATCCCGCAATTACTGATTATCGCCAAAGGTGCCACCAAAGAAAACGCAACTGAAATCTTCGAGACCTTTAACAGAATAAAATGTATTTTAATTAAAAACACTTAAAAGCTCTTTTTGAAAAATATAATGAATTGTCTTTTAGTTAACGATCTGTTGTTTACACACTAACCCCTCCTGACCATGCGTTGTCTCTTGAAAAAAACATTATATTTGTTTAAAAATTCTGAGCAGCATATGATAAGATGCTCTTGAAAATATAGAAAAACATCACATCTTCCAAAAAAACCCTGAAACTTGATCTTTCTATAGCTGCCTACCTTGCGAGTCCTTGTGACTACACTGAAGAGCCATGCTTTACTCTAAGTAAGGTTTAATGGATTTAAAGTGAACAATAATTATTTTCATTTTTTCTTTTCAGGTACTTTATCTATTTAATTTTTTATTTTTTACACCGTAGTATTTTTTTACATATACCTTGAGTTCCTTGTTTGTTCTGATTGGAATTTTTTTCGTACAGAGAAACATGTATTTTAATATGCACATGAAAATAATTGCCTCTTCTTGACTAATGAAAGCAACAAAATCAAAAATTAATCTAAAGAGGAAAAACGGCTCTCCCACTTTCTCAGCTTCAATCTGTTATGTGCGATTGTAATGTACAGAATGTAGGACACTTACAGCTTGAGAGGTTCGATGGTGATGGGGAGAGAGTTACGCGAGTTACCCCCTGCCTCAGTGAGGAAATCTGGAGGAGACTCAAACAGCAGCGAGTGAGCCCTCTGGGAGCCGTCTGGGTTGGGTTGAGCTGGGCCGGGGCTGGCTAAGGCTCTTTGGATCAGGATGTGCAGGGGGATGGCTGGAGGCTGGTTAGGAGGCTCTGTGGTGGGGCTGGGGGGATCAGCTTGCACAGAGGGCACAGGACCAGAGGAGGAGGAGTTGGGCGGCTGGAGTGACTGAACCCTTGGAGGAGACGGAGGTATGTGGGACGGTGGTAAAGGCAGAGACTCAATGAAGGCCTGAGCAGCTGTGTTCGTCTTGTCTTCACTTTTTTCTCCTTTCCTGACAGCAGGGGGCGTCGGCAAAGAAGCCGGGTCAGTGGTGGGAGACTCAGGTGCCTGACTTGGAGGAGAAGGGTCCACAGAATGGCGCTTAGTGACGGGGGTCATCCTCTTAGGTGGTGTCGGTGGAGAGCGCTTAGCGGGCACTGGCACTATGATGATACCACTGCCAGACTGCGATAGCTCCGCTGTGAAACAAAACAAAAAGAAACAGTTACAAACAATATTCAATTAGTGTTTCATCAAAAACAGGGGTGTCACGATTCTCCAAATTTAAGATTTGATTGGGCTTTGCATTTGTACACAACTTCGTAGAAAGTGCAGGAAACAGGAGGATGTTCCAGTTCAGTCATCAAAATCATCAAAATTGAAAACTCGTTTCAACCAATTTCAGATTCAGATTTGGAACCGTGACACCCCTGAAATCCACAAAAATACGACCTGCAATCAGACCATGAAGAGGCACATTCAGTCTGTAGGAGGGTGAAGTTAGTTTCATTAACAAAAACAAGCAAACATGTCCATAACAGCTTTAGAGGCAAACAAAATAACATGTTCCTGTTAATGCTGAGTTGGTTGCTGAGTCAGTAGAGGGTTGACACACAATATTAACACACAACTGTATCAACAGTCTGTAAAGAGCATTCAGTTTTCATGCTTTTGTCTTTGCAGAGTTAGTCGAGCTGAGAACAACTCCAATAGCTGCAATACACATGCAATGCACTATTGGTGTTAAAATGGAGGGTGAGGTATTCCATTAGCAATGAGGGCGGTGAATCTAAACAAGCAGTCTGCAGGCTTTATAAAGATGCACCGAGATCTTGCACCCTGCTGGGTACCTGAGCAGGTCTGGCAGGCGCTGTGCCGCATGTATGCTGGTAGGGAAAGGTAGAGGCCGAGCTCGCTCTGCCGTCTCCAGCTGGTCCAGTAACAAGGCTGCCTGACCCTAGAGCCCCTGTTCAATGAGGAGGCTGGCAAAAATGAGTGGAGATGTCAGGGATGGGGCTGGGTTTACATTCCAAGCTGGGAGATAAATTTGAGAGGGGGTGTTTGGATAAAGTCTGTCCTGGTTTGATGCTCTCCAGAAGCAAAGTACACACCCGAATATCCCCTCTGGGGATCAATAAAGGATTATCTTATCGTATCTTACACCCGTAATTAGAACAAAAAGAACTTCTGTGGAGATATAACTTAAGTTTCTGAGGAAAATAAATAGTTTTGTTTATCATTCTGATCACACATCGTGACACTGCTGCATGGCAGGTCCTGTTGATAAATAGTTTGTTTTTAACATTCCTGCTCAATGTGTAAGGTAAAACGTGTCTTTCAAAGAAACAATCGTCCATAGTATAAATAGTCCAATTGCGCATGGCCAGAAAAAAAGGTAAAAAAGGATGTGCTTAGTTGCGATACATTTTTTTCATTGTATTATTTTTAGATTTACAGTTTACATTTGGACCACCAAAACTCGACTTAAGTCGCCAAATTTAGGGACTTGGTGGCCCAAGCAGCCAGCGCTTAAGAATTTAAGTGTCTACCATTGTTACATATC
Organism: Semicossyphus pulcher; assembly: GCF_022749685.1. Taxonomy (NCBI): domain Eukaryota; kingdom Metazoa; phylum Chordata; class Actinopteri; order Labriformes; family Labridae; genus Semicossyphus; species Semicossyphus pulcher. The sequence goes on from NW_027211726.1 coordinate 28,539,826, forward strand.
AGCCAATATGAGGTTATTGCAGATAGTTCTTATCAGTGTTTACACCGGCTGATAAATAAGTATACATTGCAGTACAGATTGCCAAACTAGGTTTGCAGTAATTTAAAAAAAAATGGGTCACAATTATCTCCACCAGTTTCTCCACCAGGAGGCACTGACAGGTTGATTTTTATACTGTAAGATGACACACGCATACAGCATGTTCAGTCACATATATGAGGGATTCATATAAAAATTGCTTTTGATTTGCGTGGATGTTAAAAAAAAAAAAAAGACAATATGCATTTATCATTTTCTAAATATCAGGGTTGGCCTAAAAAATACAATTTTTGTCGCGCTATGGATTAAACATCAAAACATTTTCATTTTCTCAAATAAGCTTTTATCCAACACATTGGAGAGAAAGAAACAAATGGAATACAAATAGAAAATAGATGAAAAAGATGCATTCTACAGGGACTGCCTACATGAGGCACGTGTGTGTGTGTGTGTGTGTGTGTGCCCATTCACGGTCACACAAACATTTTCCAGTCATGTCAAAGTCCATTACCAAGTAATCTCTGACTGCCAATAAGGCAGGCTGCTCTGCACAGGCACAAAACTGCGGACTGAAAATGTATCAGTGTGAAATGAAATCCACTAACATATGTATGGAAACCTCGCCTAACAAATGGTGGTGGAATGCGTCCCTGCCACAGATACTGTTACAAAGAGACAGCACTGGGATGGGCTGTAAACAAGAGCAGCTGTGGCATGCTGGGACAAAGGATATGAAATACTAAAAGCCAATCCGTTTCTATCTAACCTCCAGAGAAGTGCTGGCGTTGCATAAATGGTGCAAAGACAAGCCAGTGCGTGTTCTCTCCTCAGAGACCGTGGGCTGCACGCACTGAAGCTGCACAACAGCAACTTATTGGAAAACACCTCCACAGCACTGAGCTGCAGCCTCTCTGAGACTCAGCTTACACATGTGATCAAGGTAACTGTTAATACCTAAATAACCTTGAAAACATACTACATTAAATATTTGGTTTTCTTTACTGACAAACTATACGTTTTGTTCTTTACATCTCTAACCAACCACAGACGAATAAGTCTGTCAGGCCAAAACAGCCACACAACAACAGACAAAAAGTGAATATCTGCATCTTTGAAATAACGCGCACACCCAAGGTACCATGTAAATCCCAACCTGAGCAACACAACGGTTTAGTATGAATGAAACTGAACAGCCTTTGCTCTACTAGAATACTTCAGGCAAGAGGACTTCAATAATTAGAAATAAAAGGCCAGAAATGCAGAGCTGATATACACCTGGGATAGAATATAAAGAGTAATACCAGCATTTTAACACCTGGACCCTATTATTTTGGGGTCTAAAGGACCGATGAGGAAGACCCTTAAAGTACAATCACTAGAAGTTCTTGTTTCTGTCACTGACAGGCTCAGATTCAAAGAGTATGACAACATTACAGAAAGCATCCCTACAGAGATAGATATTTTTGTGAGGGAGTAAACATTGTTTTTTACCAGCAGTTAGTGGTTTGCTCGCTCTCTTGAAAAAAAACATTAAAAAAACAACAACAGTAATTTTGCCTCACAGAACATGGGAGTCGCTGGTCCAGCACTGCTTTGATCAATATGTTTGTTTTTATTGTTGTGTGACTTCAGTGTTTTAAACACATAGCTCACATCCAATACACCACATCAACACAAACAAATTAAACGGTTGATGCAGAAACTCTTGTGTTTTGCAGGGTGAAATTACTGTTTTTGTCAATGGAGTGTGGTGGCTTTGAAGAGAGCAATGTAGCCAACTGTTGTTTCTGGTTAAATAGGAGGTCTTAGCTGAACAAAAAGGTCTGTTTCCATTGAGATTGTTTCGCAAATGTTGTCAGAAACATACAGTTAGAATCTGAGCCTGTCAGTGGCAGAAACAAGCACTTAAGTAGAAATTCTTTGATCTGGTGCATTTCCACCGAGAGATTTTGTTGCACCTATTAAAAAATCTATCTGTGTATATGTATATGATCAGGCTCTCACCATGGCAACACTAAATAGGGAATGACTTGACACCTGTTCTGGGGAACGGTATCCTACAAGGGAGTATTGGGCCACGTTAAAGAAAATAATCTGAGATTACAAGTTGTAATGTTAGGAGAATAATGTCTTAATTTTAGGCTATGGTTAGTCTATATGTCATATTGGAGGGGAATATCAGAAGAGCAGCCAGTCGCCTGCCGTAAAATGACTCAAATCATGACTAAAAGTTTTTTTCAAATGAAATCACTTTTCAGAGTCCCAAAACTGTTGTGGTGCTGATGTGCCAACAGATTAAGTATATCATATTTGGGAAACCTATATTAAATATAAAGCTGTGTAATGTGCTTGCGCATTACTACGTGTTATACGGTAACACAGTCTGCAGCGAAACCTAGGAGACTAGGAGATCTCGTTAGGTACGCTGTTTCCACGCTACCATGTGTGTTCAATAAATGTAGCTCTGGCTTAAGTGGTATTAAGCCTCCTGTGCAATTATTTACAAGTATAACTTCACTAGATGCTCCACGTTTCTCATTTTAGCACAGGTGGATGGCTGCTCTTCTATTTCTCCTAATAAGAACATATCTGCTAACAATAGCATAAAATTACGATCTTATTCCCGTAAAATTACGACTTAATTCTCTTAAAATTACGACTTAATTCTCTTAATATTACGACTTAATTCTCGTAATTTCAGATTTTTTTCCTCTTTAATGGGGCCCTAATACTCTGGCATAGTATCCTGTAACAAAGTGCTTTTACTAATTTAGAGAGCATCACACAAGTCCATTAAGCCCCCACCAATACATTTTCAAACTCATGAGAAAGACTGTAGCACTCTGTAGAGGCAATTGTTCAATCCAGTATTTAACATGCAAGTTTATACTATTGTTTCTTTACTGTTTCTCTGCCTTATTAAAATCCTACAAAGCTAATTTTGGAAGTATTTTGTGTCTTTCGTCTTTATTTGTACTCTAAGATCAAAGCAGCTGTTTATAAAGAATCCTATAAAACTGCAGAGGCAGACGGCAACAAACTCACCAAGCAGTGCAGGGTTGCTGTTGCGGTTGGAGGGTTTGGGTGGAGGGACAGGAGGCTGCTTGGCGTGGGGAGGGACAGGGGGCGGCGCTTCAGAGTCAGCTGAGGAAGGAGCAGCGTGGGGAGGTCGAGGTGGGTCTTCAACTATAAGGGAGACAGTCCTGGGAGGCTTTGCCACAGCTACAGCAGCAGAAGAGGAAGCAGAGGAGGTGGAGGAAGAGGATGAGGAGGAAGAGGAGGGGGTTGGACTCCTGCTGGACTCGGTGTTGGAACTGAGGAGAAATTTAGGGGGAAGCAGGGCCTGCTTGGGTGCGGGAGGTTCCTGCTGAGAGTCTTGTGCTGCACGAGAGTCAGGGACGAAGCGGACACCAGCAGACTCTACACACAAACACAAACACAAAGGAGGGGTTACAACAACAACAAGGCGTTTACTGTTGCTCTACTGTAGGAGAAACACAAAAAGATGGCAAACAATTAAACACTGAAAGAAAAGCTGTCAGAGCTTACCCAGAGGGCAACTCTGATCAAGCTTCTACAGTTGTTAGAGAACAAAAAGTAACGTGAAGCATAAAATATAAAGTTAACAAACAGCTGACGTGGAGAGAGATCAAAGCAGCAAAAACGGGTCTGATGTGTTCTTCCGTAAATCCATGAATCAAAGCTTCATGCCAACTGTTCTAGTTTGTTCAGGATTTCAGACAAGATTTCAGACAGTTATTAGCCCCATATTCCCTGTCAGATTTACGGTTCTCTCATCATTTACCCAAAATGCCTTCACAGTACTATAGGGGACTTTGGTTTGCACATCTGTTGGTATTTTGACATCAAAACACACTGAAAATTGTTTGCAGTACCCAAAAGACAGAGCGTATGTGTGTTGGCTCAAGTATCCACCTGAGACAACAAATACAAGTTCAAACAGCGCAGAAATACTTCAGCTTCTCTCACAAGAGAATCATGCAGTGGAAAACAAAAGGCGTTCATCTCTCAACCTCGAGGCTTTGGATAATTGTTTTTTGTTTTTTTGGTTGTTGCCCATCAGACAAAAGAGAATGTTGCATCTAAGGTGATTACAACTGTTCAAAACATGTGTTATTATGTAGATAATAATAATTATATCCCTCTTCATTCTCTCTTTCTTTCTTTCAGAATCTGAAATAAGAATAGTCTAAAGTGTCCTCCAAAGGCTTTAAGCTTAGGTTGTTTCTCTGATTACTTCAGAACCAGACATCCAATTATATACTGTAGTTAAAAACGATGGGGACGTGGCATTAAATGCAAAGAAAAGTTGGCTGGAATTTTTTAAATGGCTGACCAGGTGTGTGTGGTTAAATACTGAGGCTTATACTGGAGTTTGCTTCAGCCCCGAACTAAAATAACAAGGAACAAACAGTTGAGTCTCAGTATTGAATCACCAAGTCTGATTCAGCTGAAAAATCCTAAGTCGGGTATAGCCCTTTCTTGCACATTGTACTCGCTGACCCAAAGCTGGTCAAAACCCATCTTAGCATTTGGATGATGTCACTGCATTAAGTTACCACTTCATACACCAAGTCACGGTAGAAATGAGACAGGCTGAGCATGTAGTTATTACGCAAACCTCTATCATGCACAAACATTGGAAAACATCTTGAACATAACCTAACGTTAAACATTCTGTCACATACTTTGTGACACAGGGGTATGATGTGCTACTGTGCTACTTAGATCACAAGCACAACTGACAAAACAAGTTCCTGGAAAGGTAACAATGGCTCTGCAATCATTTTATACCTGAAATGGTTGTTATCATTCTTTTATTGACGATGAGAGAGGGCAGGATTGTCAAGGGAACATTTGGTCTGAACATTGCTTTGCTAGGCAGCAAATATACATTTTCATAAAGTCCCAGAAGAAAGAAGCTCACACAGCATTTTCTCGTCTTGCTCTACCGTGCCTCACTATAAACAAACAATCTCCAACAGCCCTGGAAAAATGGAAGAAAACTCAAGGCCTTTATAGAAACCAGATTAGCTTTGTGGAAGTGTTGCAGTTTCGAAAAAGGTCTGGGCACCAAACACTTGGTATGATGAAGAATGGAAACTCATTGTGGTTTGGTTTGGTTTTCTTTGGTTTAAATTAAGTAATATGGTCAGTAAAGTTACATACATAAATAAAGTTATGTAACCTAGATGGTGGAAGTAACTTAATATTACACCAAGACAAAAAGTTGACAAGACGTTGATTTTGGATCTAGCAGGGCTCCTGTTTCCTGAGTGAAAGTTCTGTGTTTGTCTGACCCATCCATCACCCCCAACCAACCCCGTAAAGCAGACTTTATCGCTCCTTTAACTACATCACCAGACTTTCTAGAGGATTTACTTTCTCATTATTTTGCATTGCCATTTGTTTCTATAAGCAACACATCATTTATATCACATTTTTGCAATTGACATGTAATGCAGTGATTATTCAGAGCGACTAGCCTGAATAATATGACTCCTTGATTTTCCATTTTTCTTTTGGGATCCCAGTGACCCAGGTTCAACACAACCATCAACTTTTTTACTAGTAGTTTCTTAAGTGTCATTGCCCTGTTGAATGTCACAAATTGGCAGGTGGAAAGCAGAAAATCAAAGGTTAGGTTTCGCTACAAAAGTCAACATGAGAGGGATTCTTACCTGAGCGTTCTCTGAACTCTGCAGCTGGCATGTATCGGGGCAGAGTGCTCCTCCTGTCAGACTCTGAGGCTGGACGAAGCTTCTTGTTGTCCTCTGAGGAGCTCTTCTGTAGAAGAGGCCTCAAGTCCATCTCAGACACCGGCCTGACTATAGGCCGCGAGTCCTCCACAGGCCGCTGAGACTCAGGCTTTTCTCTCCGGTCCTTATCCTCCCTCTTTTCCCGCTCTTCTCGTCGTTCTCTTTCATCTCTCTTGGCCCAGTCTTCCCGTCTGTCCCTGTCCTCTCTTCTCTCTCTGTCTTCTCGCCTGTCTCGGTCATCCCTCCTGTCCCCATCATCTTTATCTCCTCGTACATCTTTTCTTTCCCTGTCTTCTCTCTCTCTGTCATCTCTCCTTTCCCTCTCAGGCCTTCGATCCCTATCTTCTCCCCTGTCTCTCCTTTCCCTGTCATCGCGATCCTTACGTTCCCTCTCGTCCCTGTCTCTCCTTTCTCTTTCGTCGCGATCTCGCCTTTCCCTATCATCCCGATCTCTGCGCTCCCTCTCGTCCCAATCCTTCCTTTCCCTATCGTCACGATCTCTGCGCTCCCTCTCGTCGCGATCCTTCCTTTCCCTCTCATCACGGTCTCTGCGCTCCCTCTCGTCCCTATCCTTCTTATCCCTATCATCACGATCTCTCCTTTCTCTATCATCTTTCCATTCTCGCCTTTCTCTGAAGTCTCTGTCTTCCCTCCGGTCAACTCCACCATCCCTTTCTCTATCGTCTCTCCAGTCTCTTCTTTCCACGTCTTCCCTGTTCTTCCTTCGACCTTCTTCCCTGTCATCTCTGGCATCTCGCCTCTCTTCCCTGCGGTATCTATCATCTTGCTGAGGTCCTCTGGGTAAAGATCCAGCTCTTTTATCAACATCTGATGGCAGACGGCTTCTTCTGTCTGCGTCCACAGAAAGCCGTGCGTGAGAGTCCACATCCAGAGGTGCCCGGTTACTTCGGGAGGCATCGGACGGGGCTCTGTTTCGACGTTCATCTTCCTTGGGCAGCCTGAGGGCATTCCCCTTCATGTCAGATTCCCCACGAGACACTCTCGTACCTGCTTCCGACACCCTGTCCATGTCCATTGGCACTGGGTGCCCATTTTTCACTGGTGGAGCTTTAGAGTGGTTTAGATCATTGCTCTCTGTCCCAAAAATAAAGGTTAACAGATGTAGTTAGTGTCACCAAAGATGGATACATTTATTTTTAAATCTAAACTAAAACTAAAGCACAACCTACCGTTTTCTGGGATATCCTTTAGGACCCCTCTGGCAATCAGCTCTTGGCGACTTTTTCGAACAGAAATCTTTCTTTCCAAGGCTGAAAAAAGGAAAAATATATCAAAAATCCTGCATACATTAATGTACACAACAGGTAAAAATAGTAAGCCCAGCATACCTATTGATGTCTCAGCGAACTTTTCACTTTGCTTCTTCTTCCTCCATTTCCAGGGCTTGAAGATCCGTCCCATTTTGGAGAACTTGCCTTTGCGTTTGGTTGGAGGTGATCCCCCACCAGAGTTTCCTTCTTCACTCCGGGTTGTGCTGTGTTGCAGGTCGACCTCATCATCTGCAAGAACATGACACAGTGGAAAACAACAGATGAGTCAAAGTATGGCTTTTGTAAATTATTATTTTGATTGAGAGTGTTATTGAAGATAATTTAAAAGTGAAGAAGTACTCCAGGAAGAAAATGGGCATTGGGTCTTTGGGGGATTAAAACCAACCCATTGGCTTGGTTGTGGAAATTCTTCCAGAATATGTTTTATCATGATTTAAGAAAATGATTTAACCATCAGATTTTGTAATGCTTTCCCTCTAAACCCTGCCTTTGCACTTGAATAGTCCCTGCTTGCACTTCAAGCACAGCAGAAGGCCAAAGTAATCTCCAACAATATATGGGTCAGTACACACTAGCAGATGCTCTCTTACATTTAATATACACTTTTTCCAGCAGTTCATTGTGCAAATGTAAATGTTATGGAGAAGTTCCTGCTATGCTGTGCTGACTAACCCACACATGCTTCAGGCTTACTCCAAAAATTCTCTGCAAACCTCTATAACAAATTGGCACAATGGAATTCAATCATCTGCGTACTAAATGCCCACATCTGGATGACAACTGCTAGGGCCTGTGACTACAGTTCAGTCCAGTCAGCCTTTATTTGGTGCAGGATTAGTGACAAAAGTAAGGCTGCCCCGTAAAAGTTGACTAATCGAATCATCAGTAGAGAACACCCCAGGTTTACTTGCATTTGGCCAGACGAATCTCTGCACTTGCAATGCAGGGGAAACAGCACGGAAGGATGTAATCTTTATTAAGCAATTAACAAAATTACCCTTCACAAAAAAAACAACAACATAAAAAACACTCAATAAAGCAGTTTAAGGTTTAAAATCTGTATTTCTTTGACGCTCTAAGGGGGGGCTTCAGGGGCTGCTAGCTGTGCTGTGGCTGTGGTTTAGCTTGTGTCTCTGATAATTTAAGACAAGAGCCTGACGAATATGGGATCATTAAAACCAATTTGGATTATGATGGGACAACTCATCAAATACTGATATGGCAGCTGATATTAAGATTTTAACAATTATTACCCTGTAAAACTCTGAGATAAAAATGAAATCGTCCCTCTTTTCATGCTGCAACCGATGCATGGTTAGATTCCTCATAAGGCATGCATGTCCACACATTGGGCAGGGCTGAGCTCTAAGCTGCTGCTTCAGTTATCTGTCATAATAAAAAGGACCAAACCTCAAAACAAGGTTGGCCCAAATTCCACTCCTGCTTAGCCGTCTGAGCTGTAACCATAGAGCCAGACAGTGAAATATGGGCACAGCTTTTCCTGCTATTATTTACATGCTGGTGTGAATGAATGCGACTTTTGCTACAGTAGTGATGGTGAAACTATTGCGTAATAACCATCAATATAAAAAGTTAAGGTATTTGTTTTAAAACAAAGTAATGATAATAAAACTGCAGTTGAGAAAGATTCACAGAAACCATGACTCAAAGTACCCAAGTGGGTTTTATGCCATTGAAAATCCTCTGACAGCAGCAACTGGGTGTGAAACCACTGTAATTCTTTGGTGATGAGTCGTGCAGCAGCAGTTGCACAACTGAGAGCACAGAGCTGTGCACAAGGTCTGTGGTGCAGGGGCAGGAAAGAGGGAAGGGGAATTGACCACTATAACCTAAAGGTCATGTGCAGGTGAGCTCATTTACTTATTATACTACAGTGTGGATGTAGTATACGTGACAGGAAGATTCACTAACGAAAAATAATGTGCCGAAAGAGATCAACTCACTGTCACAGACAATTTCCAAAAATGATGATTAAATCAAGACACACCTCTAGTACTTAGATCGTCTTATACACACATTTTATGTTATCAGTAATCAGTCTCGGCTTGTGCACGTCTTGAATATCAATAACACAAACATTGTCAACAACCAGTAGGTGCTTTCACCGTGTCCTTGCTCGGTGTGATAATTAGACTGTAAGGACAAGGCGCTAGCGTGGCAAACAGCTTCTGTAAACCTAAAGAAAGAGAAAGTAGGGAGGTAGAAAATGCTTTGCTATCTGCCTGTTAGCTTGTAGGCAGGAGCAGAAACATTACATTACTACGAGGCGAAAAGATTGGATCCATGATTCCGTTTAAGAAATTCCAGTACTGAGTGATTTCAGCAGAGCAATATCTGACTTACCAAACACTGACTGATGGTTTACCACCGGTTTTTTCACACATGCATCACTGACGGATTAAAAAGTGGATTGAACCCTTTACAATCATTATAAAAACCCTGCTCCTGGAGATGAAATTTCCAAGGTCAGAGATAAATGTAGCCTGTATCAAGAATCATAAAGGAAAGCAAAAGGAAAAGAAAAATATTTTGGATTCGTAAATGATTATTGCAGGATGATTTAATCAATCATGAATATAAGACCTGACAGTGTGGATCTTCAGGCAGTGGCTCTGTCTGTGCGGGGTTGTTTTGGAGATAAATGTGCTGTACGTTCAGTGGGCAACCCCAATCAGACCACATGCTGTGGACACAACGAGAGTAGTTTTCCAAATGTCACATAGGATAGAGTTCACCCTAACTTTTTATTTAACCAGGCTAAAGTTGCTTCTTCCATTCCTATCTGCAGTATTTCACAAAACTTATCTGCCAAACTTTAATTAACGGTGAGTCTCACCCAAATATAAGGGGATTCTGTTGGCCATTTTCTTTGTTAAATAATCTTGCTGGATTCTGTTTTAAAGTGTCCATAATGTCCCTTGCTAGCTGGCCAGGGTTCTCTGTCTGTTTCTGGGCAGAATTTCTAATTTTATCATTGCGAGTTTGTGATTCATAATCTGCGTTAGCAGGTTTGTCAGCTTTAGGTCAAGGTGGATTTATAATTCTGTGTTAAAGATGTCTAATGTAACTACAAGTTATGGCTACATAGAGCACAACTACTGTGATTGGCCTGCTAGAAAGCTCTGTGTCAAACCTATGGAGGATACGAGTGTTGTTGCTAGTTTGTAGCTAGCTGCTAGAGCCTGTTGGCTTTCACATAAAGCTTAAATTCAAATGGTGATGGCCAGTCGCAATGTCCATAGTCGTATTGTGTGTGCATATTTTCGGTGTTATAAGCAACTACCTCAACTTGATCTGCTCAGTTTGGGTCGCCATTTTTTTTTTATACACAAAGAAGCTGGAAAAGCTAAATACTCTGGCATTGACACTGAACAGCCAACTAGAACTTTAGGGGTGTAACTGCAGAGCAACGCAGACAAATCAGCTCACAAGTGTAAATGCTCACAATGGCTTAGAACCCTTGAGCAGGCTAGGCCGTAGGCTCCATTTGTTTTCAATGCCGTAGTATAGATCAGACTTTATACAGAAGTTTAACATCAAGACTGCAATTTTATTTCCAAAGCCTGTGGCGTTATAGCCTGGACAACAATGGATTTTTAAGAGAAGGTACCAATATCAGTATGGGAGTTATTAAGATCTGATAATGATACACTAACTCATAGTAACTGGTTTAAAAATGTGACACTGAGTGTGACATTTTAAAGAGTAAAAATATACGTGTGCTATCCAATGGACATGATATGTCATGGCAACACTGTTTCAAATGATTTTAAACATAGTTTATTCTGTACAATGTTTTTTTTCTTTTGACGTTCTGACACTGTCACTGTAAAGTTGCCACAGCAGCAATGGGGGCATCACTGGAGCATCATTATCTGGTTTATTAGTTACAACTTAATAGACTGTGTCACAAGAGAAAATGTGCAGAGCTACACTGTGTCATGTGTATCATGGCAGGACAGAAAGACGTGTACTCTTCAGCCTTGACCTCCTTTTTAAATGGTCCTTATGTGTTATTATCTCGACTGGAGCAGATAAAAAAAACCACACACTTCACACTGGCAGGTCACATTCATTTGTCAGTATGTCAAAAAGCAATATGTTTCACATTCCTTACTCTGTGTGTATCCCAGTTTATTAACTAAAGCTAAATGTGTGATCACAGTCTTTCCGTTTGTCAGTTTGAAATACAAAAAGAGGAATCTCTTTTTTTTTAAACCGGGGCCCTTTTTGACATTTTGGGTACAAAAAGTTTTGGAACTGCCCCAGCCGAAGTCCTAGCTGGTAGCTTTGATACAGGCTTTAATGGCTCAGATAGTTATACTAAGGGTCTAGCAACATTACAGAAAGGATCCCTTGATTCTTTGCAGATATAAACCTGTTTTCTGTTCAGAGTACACTGAACACATTATATATCTCTCTCCTTAAAGCCACCAGACTACATTGACAAAAACAGTAATTTCACATGGCAGAATATGGGAGTTACTGGTCTACCACTGCCTTAGATCAGTTAGTTTGTTTTGTCGTGTTACTTTGGTGTTTTAAACACATAGATTGATTCAACATAACACAATAACACAAACAAGTTTAACTGTTGAGGCAGCCATACACCAACAACTCCTGTGTGTGGCGAGGTGAAATGACTGTTTTTTATCTCCATGGACAAACAACAGTCATACTACCCTGCAGAACAGGGAGTTGCTGGTCTTTTGCTGCCTTTAATGGTTTGTTTGTGTTGCTGTGTCACTTGGAGATTTAAAGGGTCAGCTAGGATCCAATACAACACAATAAACTTAGAAAAACTAACCAAACTAATCAGTCTGTGGCTGCCTGGATCGGTTTACTAACCCTTTAAAACACCAAAAATGGTCTCTTTGTAGCGTTTCTTTTCATATTGTTGCAAGACACTTTGAGTAAAGATCTGAGACTGTCAGCAGTACGAGACGCTTGACTGATTCCAAACCTTTTTAATTATTAGTCAGTTAGAGCTGAAAAATGTAAACATATTGCCAAGGTTAAAAAATATAGGATTTCCCTTCAATGAGTTCAGAATGATCAGATAGACATATATATTTTATTAACTGATATGCCTGCAGTTTACTTTACAGATAATTTGGAAAATACATACAAGGCTGGTTAATTGGCATTCAATGTTTTACCATAAAAAGTTTTAGTGTATCTGCTGTATGAACTAGAGCAGGCTGTTAAATGCATGCGTTAAATCTCGTGCTAAAATGCAGGCAACAGAAGTCAGTGAACTCCCAGCTATTCCTGACAGATAACACAGACTCCACTGGCTGTTAAACTGGGAAGGGTGGGGTGGTAGTAAACTGGGAGAGCACAGATGTGGTTTAGCTTAGATTGAAGCTAATTTTGATGTGGTAACCTTGTGCTAACGAAGAACATGAGTCTAAGATGGCTGATTTTCACAGAGCAACTAGAGTATTAAAAGGCACAGCTGTCAGACCCAAGCTGAAAGACCCAGTCCTCTGGTATGCATTTATACAGTGACTGTCAATAGGAGAGTTTATTCAAACAAAACCTGGGACAGTAGTAACAACATGGACTTCTGTAAATGTTCAGCCAGCCAGACTCATAATCATGAAACCTGCGCTCACCGCCCGCCACTAATGCAATACTCTGTCGTCCTTTGGTCAAGCTGTCCATATGACTCATGCCAATCACATGACACCACATGTTGACACCAGCTTCACAGAGTGGCACTTCAGAGGCAAAAATACATTTTGGAAGACGATATTCTCATGTTACTCGTGCATTTAGGAACATGTCTTAGAACAGAAACCCTCAAGTACTACATGAAGCACGCAAAACAGACAAACAGAGCTTCTTTATATCTAAAATGAAGAGAGGGCAGAGCTGTAAAACAATCTCCATACAGGGTGGTGATTAAATTCATGTTGATAACGGTGACAGATCTAACACACAGTCCTCTGGTTGCTTCCGTCATCACATTTTTTGCCATATCGCCCTGCCTTACAGCAGGCCATGACCTACAGCTTAGTGGCAAAAAATTAAAGGCTGTGAAATTCTGCAGATAAGAGGTGACAGACAGCGGGCGGCCTGTGTTACATAGGTGCTGAATTCCAAAAGCTGCAGGCTGTGTTATTAAGAGGAACCGTAGGTGTGTAAAGAGACAGGACCCTCCTTTTGACAGCAAAAACAGGTTCTGAAAGTGTTATTAGCTTAACCAACAACGCGGGGCTTCACTAGACAACTTTAAGGAATACACTGCAATTTAAGAAATTAGGTTTAAAACAACAAGAATGGGGGGATAGCCTGTGTCAGCCGGTGCCTTGTTCCCCACATCTTGTTTTGAAAACAGCCTCCACAGGCACATGAAGCTCTGCATGCAGACAGAGAGAAGTCTGTGTATTTCACAATCACCACATTCCATCTGCATACATTCTTGTTCACCTGTCTGAGCCTGCCGACCTCCAGGTTTCTCTCTGCTTTTAAAACACCTGCGCATGTTTCCTATACCCCCTGTTGTTGAACTAAGATACAAATGCAAAATCAAATGTTCACAGCAACCATTTAGTGCTGAGCCTTTGGACTTTGACTTACCCGTGTTGTTTTGGGCTGGTTGCTGGGCCACTGTGTCACTGCTAGCACTCTGTCCCATGCTACAGATCCTGTCCCAGCTGGCCTGCCGGGCCCTGCCTCTCCTGAGGCCCGCGGCAGAAAAGGAAAACCAAATGCCACTTCGCTCGTTACCAACCAGACATCAGAGCTCCGGTAACTTAAGACAGTCTGGACTGCTCACTTGTGTTGTTCAGTCTCACTTGTGTCTGTAGTCTTGCCCTCCCCCTCTCCCCTCAGCCCGTGTGATTTGGTCTCTCACTCCCTCTCTTCCTCCCTCCTTCTTTCGCTTTAAAACACAAACACACTCACTGGCTAAGTTCTTAGGTCCCTCCCTTCTTGCAGCTCTGACTTCATATATGAGGTACGCCAATAAGGTAATCCTGCAGTCTTACATGCCTTTCATTCCTCAGAGCAGATTTTTCAGGGGCAAAGTTCACAGCAGGCAGGCTTTGAGGTTTGGCCAAGCCAGCCATCAATCCTTGAGGGATGCGGTGGGCCCCCCGCTTGCACCATTTCACACACTGGCAAAACACTACTCCCTGAAGGGCTAGGGGCGGGCTCTGAGGGAGTGAAGTAACTCGAGAAGTGGAAGGTGAGTCCAGCCAAGGTGGAGCTCAAAGCCAGAGAAGAGGAAGTGACACAGCGGAGGTGTCCAATGACTCTCTAGGGATTGTCCTTTTAATCTATGAAATGCTGTGCCAACTATTAACAATCTTATTAGATGTAAGCAGCTGTTTTAAAGCTACACCAATTTCTTGACTAAACCTCTGTGAGCTATAGGGACAAAATATTGTATTTCAACTTGGACATTGGTTTTTGAAAAATAAACTAACCAAATGTGACTTCTAAAGTGGAAAAACTTTACTTTTTCAAATTGTATCTTTGAAACATCGAAATTGAACGAGACTTGCCAACATACTTCAGCAGTAACAAAGGTTGAATCTTGTCCAGGGTCCTTGATCTCACATACATCCCCGTGCAGGACAGAAAGAGGGAAGCCAAGCAGGCTGGGCATGAACATTCCTATCTGAGCACTTTGTGATTAGGTTATATGTAATCAGTGTGAGGGAGTAAGAGAAGCTCCTCCACGCATGTTTGAGATAAGTGGAAAGTAAGAGCAAGGCTGTTAAATTCTCTTCCTGCTTATCAGACAGAATTTGGTTTATAGAAAGCGATACACACCAACTCAAGATGACAAGACAGTTCAGCCAACTGTTCTCCACTAATGGGGTGAGAGGGACCCATTAATAGCTTTCTACAACATTTTATACACCACTGTTACTTCAGTAGGATGTAATGGAGCGTAACCAATGCTCGTTTTCTTTTTAAACTTAAAAAACAAACTTCTTTCATTGTTTGCATTGGCCTATTAAAATTGATCTTAAAGAACTTAAAGAACTTAAAGAATTTATTTGAGTAAGTTTTTAGGGGAATGAAGAAGGGCTGAACAATTAATCGAAATGTAATTAAAATTAAACATTAAACATTTAAAATGAACATTTCTTAAAGGTGAAATGTGCGTCAAAATAGTATTTTTATTTAAATATTGTGCTGCTGAGATGTTCTAGCCTCTGATCATACACAGAGGTAAGTATCAAATATCTTTGTTTGGCTACAGAACCCCGCAGAAATCACACCATAATCATTTTAATGTTTTACTATGAAAATGGTGTAAAAACAATCATCATATCGAAATTGCAATAACTAAACAAAAATATTTGCTGCCAAGTTTTCCAACAAAATGGACAAGAAAAAATAAGACAAAGACGTTAAACCTACAAATCCTATTTTGAAATTGCATTATGAATAAAAAGAACATTAGCAATTAGATTTGTTTTCACAAGCGTTCAGCTTTATCAAGATAGTTCAAGGAATACAATCACAATAAAGCAAATCAATATCAGTATAGGCCCTGTATTTCTATTGTAACCATCAAAACACTCATGGACTCAAATCATTAAAATAAACATATCTCAAAACCTTAAAAATTATATACACAGTTCAACTAACTTTTGGAGTGTTAAGCAGTATTTGGTTCATCTTTCTACATAGAGAATTGTTTTGGATCAATATGTTTGAGTGTTTATGAAAGAAAATGTAATGAACAAAAATGTCATTTTTTTGTTCCCGACAATTTCAAGACTGTAATCTAGTTTTATGTTGTATTGACTTATATAACCTTTTAGTCGAGGATGTGTAGATTCTAGGGAGTTTGAAGATACTCTATGTTATGATATCACAATAGGAAAAACACCAGTTAAAACACTGGTTGACGATTTCTTAGCAGAGTGCTAAGGGATAGGTCAAAATAAACAGTGAACAGTGACTGAGCAAGCTACCCCTGTGAATTCAAGACATCAACCGCATCATAAGAAGCTTACTTCCTAATACCCTACATATATAACCTTGTATATATTGGATATAACCTCACTGTTGCTCCCTCTGTAGTCCAATTAACGCTGCAGCACAGGAGACAAACTCAGACAAAGGAATGTGTGGAATGCAAAGACCACAATTAGAAAAACCAGGACAACAATCCTGGAATTTTCTGGTAATGACAGTCAGGGATCTCAACCTTTCACAACTCCTATCTTATGACTCATCATGGCACCTAAATCCAGCTCACTCCTTCCACAGAGCAGCAGCAGATGGAGACAAACACAGACTCTTAACAAGAGAACATGAAACCCAAGTGAACAAAAAAGATCTACTTGGTGACTCACAAAAATACCCCTCACACTACATCACCATGACTAACCAAAACATACAAATACTAAATATAACATGTAGCCAACATGCGGATGACTTTGCCCTTTCAGGTCAAAATAGAAGGACATGTTAAGCGTTTCTCTTCGCTCAATCCTCATGCCTTTTCATCAGGTCATCATTTAAAGAATAGAGCCAAAGAGGAAGTCCGGTTTGTTTTTACTGCTTGGCCATGAGTCAGGGCATGGATGAGTAGATCAAGCTTCCTCAATCTGTTCCTGCCATGGCCTATTTGCTTATAAAGTGACCCTGGAGGCGTGCCCTGACCCATTTCGGCCTTTCAATGATTTAAATCCATAACTGATGATTAGTTTTTCATTTTAAAAACAGTCTCACTCTTGTTCATGTCAAGAAAGATCATTCTAGTTTCAAAGGAGATACAACAACAAACAAAAATCTGGTTTACTCACGGATATATTCAGACTGAACAGCCATTGCAGTTATTTTCCAAAAGAGGTTGCACTTCAACAGATCAACCTAGGAACAAAGATCCTCCGGGCACGATGAGTGTAAACTGTTCGCTGTGTGGTCACTGATCAGGATCAGTGTTGAAATAGACACGAGGCCATAAGTGGCAGTGAGAGAAACCGGCTCTCCTGACACACAGGTGTGTCCTCTGGGTGATGGGCCAATCAGATGGCTGCAGTGACAACAGCACAATGCGTCACAGGGCCAGCCCCTTATGGACAGCTTCATAACCAACCATCACTTAGTCAGTTTGTTGACTCAACACTTTCTGTCATCATGATACTGTGGCTGAGGTTACATCAGTCTCACTACAGCTGATATAAAACACGACCATTATGACTGATTTTTCCAATTTGAAGTGTTTTCCAACGCAATGGACGAGAAATTAAAAATTAAAAACATTAAACCTACAAAGTCCTTTTATAAGTTTGCTTACCAGGATTTTCCATCACAGTGTGTAAAACTCAGAAGTCAGCAGCTCCTGAAACAAAAGCACAAATAAGATCATTAGGAAATGTATGAGAAAAATGTATAATAATAAAACACACTGCAATATAACTTAATTATGAGCCTGTGGTTCTATTCTAATTCACAGGTAACACACACAAAAAGAAACTCACGGCAACTTAATCAAAACCCTGAGCTGCTGACATTCCAGTTGAACTTTACAGGAATTCCCAAAAGTAATTTCAGTGAGTGAAGACTTGAGATTCCCATTATTACTCAGTAAATCAGTGAAAGACTCTGTGGCACGGCAATAGACTGGCTGTTGTGTGCAGCTAATGAGGGGGCAGAATGAAGCTGAACAAAAGCTCTGTTGTGTTAGCCAAGACAAAACACTGCATTAATTAGCTCGCACTCTAACAGAAAATCCATTCTGAATCCTCCTTAAAGGGCAAATCAGCTGGTCTGATTCAGAACTTCTCTCAGAAGAGTCATGAGAACAACTGAGTAGAAAAAAAGTTTATAAAGCAATTACACAACAATGTTTAAAAACACTCTTTTTATTAGTGTGACTCAGTCATTCACTGAAGTGTTGAAATATTGAGGACACGTTCTAGCCCACAAGAGTTGAGAGACAGAATCCAAATAGACTTTTCCTGTGTATCACTATGAGTTTAAATCTCTCAGAAGATGGGTGTTAAATAAGATCAGGCTGAGAAGAGTGGCTGTCTATTATCTTCTATTAAGAGATAAGTACAATGCTCAAAGATGAGAGAAGGATTAACTGTGCTTGAGCTGTACTTTCTAAAGTAAATAAAACTACAAAATGTAACAAGAAATAACTGCCACTGTGTAAAAAAACACAGTCAATCATGAGGTTATTTTTCTCACTGTGGCCTAATTGTGATATCTACTTATTTCAAGCGACTCTGAGCATCCTCTGGGTGGGGCTGTCAAGGGACAGAATTTTTGTAACCGCGGTGAAACACCAACGTCCCCTTGCATTTCGGCGGTTAACCGCCGCCCCAGCCCGCTGCAGAGTATGTGTTGTTTATTTAACTACAAAGCGTGCCCCAGACGGTAACACTTCATCGACATGAGTGAACACAGCATGAGTTTATCTACTACTAAGTTCATATCCTTAATTGTTGAAATGAAATCAGTGGTGACGGCTAGTTGTTGTTGTAGCGGCTATACTTGCATGTTGCGAGACTGCACACAGGCTCGTCTGCGACAATTAAATGCGCAGAGGGTTGAAACAGCAGTGCTCTGACAGCCAGGTTTCTTTAGCTGATTACTGTGATTTTAACAAGTGTGTTGTTCATAATGTATCGTTCTGTTTTGGAAAGATGAGGTGCTTCCCTGGGACGCATGGATAGTGAGTTTACCCCGTCCCTTTGGATTTTAATGGATGCGTACCGAGCAACATCACAGGGTCTATGATATTAAAAAACATAGCTGTGATGACGGTCACTGGGTCCACCCCACGGTTGCCGTCACATAACCGCGGTATTGTGATCATGCAGCTACCATGACAGCCCTACCTTCGGACATTTATATTATGTTTTAGGGGTCTTATTTTCAAATTGTATTGTAATACTAAAAGCACATAAAACCTGGTGTTTTACATGACAGAAAAACAGATTTATGCAGATGGAAAAACTTTGAGACTGCTTCAGTAGAAAAATGAAGTTGTAGAAAATCAGATAAATAGCAGATAATCTAAACACACACCAACACACACACGCATACACACACACACACACACACACACACACACACACACACACACACACACACACACACACACACACACACACACACACACACACACACACACACACACACACACACACACACACACACACACACACACTTAAAAGGTTGATGAGTAGAGACTTCTGATCTGCAGGGCAGATGGAGCAGTCAAGTTTTGAGTCTAAACTCGTAGATATTAAGATTTAACATTCCTAAAGATTTGAGTTACTCAGCAGCTAGAAGTTTAATGATATACTGCTAGGCCAATGTAGCAGGACTCCCAAAAATCATGATGATCCTCCAGTTCATCACTGGCAGCTACACAGCTATCAAATGCTCTTTGATCAGGTAACAGTCCATGTTAAAAGGACGCTTGATCTTGTATTCTGTTTATATATGCTGGAACATTTGTGATGTGGTGAACATCATGTGTCTTCTGAAACACAAAACCTGGTGCAAAAATCAAGCTTCTCGTTCTTATTGACAAACAGACACAGGTTGTTGCTATTGTACACAAACTGTAACAAGAACTGCATGTAAATAATGCAAATGACCTGAGGATCCCTTTGACAACTTATACCGCAGAGAAAGCATGATGCCTTCGTCAGCCTCTCCCAAGATGTATTGTTTGTGCTGAACAATAAGAGACTATAAACAGACCGCAGAGACATAACACAAATTAACTTGCAACTGATCGATTCAACACAACCCAATTAAAAACAAAACAAGCATCAGCCTGGGCTGAACTGAGCGTGTGGTTGAAGCCGAAACAGAAGAGACAGCTGCCAGTGGTGCCGACCTTTAGCATTATATCTTCGTCAAGCTACAGCTCTAACAGTGAAATATGTGACAAGTATCAATACAAATTTAGGGTTGTTACCAGTCAAGCCAGGATAAATTCAAGAGGCCAGGCTTATTTCAGTCTGTTTCAAAAAGGAGGTTTAAATAAATCTGGTATAAGTTACAACAAAAATATATCTATGCGTAATATATTGGGAGGCCTGAACTATGCAGCTAGTTTAACATACATCCTTTCATTATCTGGCTTCACTAACCCTAAAAAAAAGTGATCGTAGTAAGTGGTCAAAGGACAGTGGATATTCGAGCAAAGCAAACACTGGGATACCTTTGTGTTCTGTGATATATTACTGTGATATTTACCTCTCTTGGTTCAGCGACTCTGACACCATTATGAAAAAAAAGAGAGAATGCAGGAGGAGTGCCACGGTTCTTTCTAAAATAAATACAAATAAATCTGTGGGCTACAGTTGTGTTACTTGCACAACATGTCATATCATTAATGGTGTTCCAATTTATGTTTAATCAGCGTAATCAGCACGGTGGCAGTCACACCTCACGGCATGTGTGCGCTGCAGGTGTAGCCCATAAAAGTAAACACGCCGCAGCACGTCCGCTCCGTGAAGTGTCTGTTGATGTAGCCGCAGCCAGTTAATGCCTTGATCATCCAACTGACATTGCGTCTGACAGTAGCAGCAGTTTTCCTCACTGTTGCACATGCACGCATGGCATTATCGTTCAGCCGTAGTGGATATAGACTTGATAATCAACCCAGAGTAGTCTACTGACAGTAGAGCGGCATACTTTACAAATCGTAAACTACAATATTACACATGTATGAACACACATAACAAAGCAACAATACAACAGCAGCTAGACGTGCTTCAGTTTTCCTCACTGTTGCACATGCACGCATGGCATTATCGTTCAGCCGTAGTGGATATAGACTTGATAATCAACCCAGAGTAGTCTACTGACAGTAGAGCGGCATACTTTACAAATCGTAAACTACAATATTACACATGTATGAACACACATAACAAACATTTGATGTAACAAAGAAGCCGCCGCCAAGTGCAGAATGGATAACCGGCAGGGAAAAACAAATCACCCTCTGTGTGAATGCATTTATCAGTAGGATTGTAACATGTCTGCCCCATAGACTGTATAAAAAGATGGAAGACATGACAGCTCCCTTAAAGTGAAGCCAAAACATTTCTGGCGCCCCCTGCTGACTGGCTGCAGTACAGGTCATAAAGCCCGCCTCCTCCATGTTAACAGGTGGGACATGCGTCAAACTATAAAATCAAAATACACGCCCAATAAATGTTTCTCAAACATGGTTTCTGTCATTATAGCTAGTTATTAACATGGTGATTCAAGTGTTCATTTTTCTGACAAGTTTATTTTTAATTAGTTATTTGATGCTGTCAAAATGATGATTGACAGCTCTGTTGACAAATTCTGCTCCTGCAGCCAATCAGTTCCGGGTGAGCAGAGTGGAGGACGATCCGCGAGTGGAAACGTAACTAAAACAATCACTACAGTCATTGAAGTTTCCATACCTGTGAACGTTAACCTCAGACCAACACAGAGAAGCTATTCTGCTGTTAAGCAAGCTGGTGTGCAGGAGCCTTGCTGTTTTTTCTGTAAGTTATGTGTGTGTTTGGGTTAACGGAAGTGGCTACGGCTGCTTCACTCGCCGATCTCTACTGCGCGGACTCTGGCTCCATATGACATCACCATCGCAAGATGGCAGCGCCTATCACAGGGGCTATTTTGGCATCAACCTTGTACAATGGGAGCAGATAAAGACGCGTTGTCCATCTATATATACAGTCATCGGTCTGCCCTATCATGAGGCACGAGACAGAAATCACATCTGTGTATTACAACATTCTTAAGGTGTGTATGACAGTTTTAGACTTATTCTATTATCTGCAGCCTTGGCAGAGGCAATGAACATGGCAGCAAATAATTCAAAGTGCTAAGTGGGTTTACTTTTATATCTTATGGGGTCAAGCACGAGGCTTTTGTGCTTAATTCAGTCTCTGCTGTAGGATGATTTTGGTAAAAACTATGAGTATTTTTCACATGAAAAATCATGGTTTTGTCAGTCTCTTAACACTCTTGCCGTTCCCTCTTACAGTGCACTAAGTTTAGGGATCAAGGAGGCAGAGCTTTAAAAAGTGTTGATCTCTAACTGGATCAAATCCTGCTCCGGAGAAGGAAAGGAGTGCAGCATTAGTTACCGTTAATGTGGTACCCTAGAAAGAAGTGAACTAACGTTGTAGCCCTGAGTTAACCCTAAAGCGGTCAGTGAGTCACAAAGTAACATGCTAATTTATTAGCTGTTAATCACACATCAAAGCTGACACCTACTGAAGAGCAGTACTTTCTAAACCCTGGAGTCAGTAATAAACGGTTTCACGACAGTCCAGGCCGTGGTCTTTTTCCAACAGCAGGGACTTAATTAACTTTCAAGGGACTAACGGCAACAACATCAACACTATTTACAGGTTTGGCAGGGGGAGATGAGCACAGTGTGTAGATCAGGATCACAAGCACAGATAAGCATTAGGCTTGACAAACACAGACAATATGTGCTCTCTATCCTGGTGAACTTCACTGTGACTATTCAAATGATGGCCCTGCCCCTTATTGGTGCAGCTAAATGATGACGCTGACAGTGGGAGCAGTATCAGGCTGCACTTTGGAAGGTCAAAAGTCCCTTTACAACAAACTAGTGCAACCAAGCCTGTGTGACTACATATACACTAAAGAATGTGCACACATTATAAAAAAAAATTGTTGGCATGTATTTGACTTTCTTATCAGATGGACTTAAGTTCTAATGGTGTTTTGATAAAAACACAGTCTCTCTTTAAATTCAGCTGCGTTCAGCTATTAAATGTAGTCGTGTTTGGCCAACTTACTTCTACTGAAGCTCATTGATCACTGATAAGATCTTCCCCAGAAAAGCAGTGCCTGGAGTTTGTCTGTGACTTCTGGTTCCAGCAGGACAACTTGGCAGCAAAGCAATTAGGGGACTCCTATAAAATATACAAACAGACATAAGGACATAAAACAGGAGGTCATCTTCCTACTCGTGCTTGACTTTTCCCAAAACTTACCTAGAAAACGTGATGTGTATAATGTGTATAATAAGCTTTTAGTGGAGTGTGTAGTGTAGTGCCTTTTTTTTGGATTGTACCACAGATCCTTTTTTTCCCCCAGGAGTCATCACCATTGTCTAATATAGGCTACAAATATTTGTAAATTACCTCACATTCAAACTAAAGAAGCAACTCTGCCTCAAACTTGTAAATCAGCTAGTTTTAGCTTCTACAGCAGACAGCTCTCTGCCTGGTCAGCTTTGCCTCAGTCCAACTGGTTTGACAGGTTTTGATCTATATTGTCCACACAGTATGCTGAACAGGTGCAGGCAGGTCTGAAGTCTGAACTGTACTACACTTTAAATGGTCCATTTAATAAGGTTATGTCCACTTGACTAGTGTGCATGTTACTGTTGCAAATTGTCCATAAAATTTACATGCAACGGGTAATCTACAGCAGGGGTTTGCGGACCGGTACTGGGCCGTAGGTTGTTCTGTCCCAGTCAGCGAAACCCAATAGGTGTCTGTGACATTCCAAACATACACAGAATCAGAACCGTCGCGTGGGCTGTGTGAAGTGTGCAACTGCACAGCGCCTCGCACCTCTAAAGACACTTCAAAAGTAGCCTAATTCAGCCAGAAAAAGTGCAGACCTGGCAACCCTGGCTTCGCATCCCATGAAACTTTGATGATGAAGCCTGATGCCCCTCTAAAGCTCTGTGTTTATCAGTGAAATATATGAACTACACAGCATATGGGCTTATGACAGCCTGAGGAGACAAAGTTTATACTTTGAGCATCAAAACACACACGGGTCTGCGTCATATCTGCTCCTCTCCTGACGTCTGTCTCCTTCCCGTGCGGCATGATAACTCTGATAAACTACGCGTAGATCACCTCCGGCTCATCTCAGTCACAGTGTGAAGACGTATTTTATGCTTTATAAAGGGTTTTCATGGTAATACGGGACCGATCGCAACGCTATTAAGTCAGGGGCAGAGCCTGAGAAACACACCGATCAGTCACTGTGCTGCATGATTACAAACTGCTCACTGCTGGATCACAATATAAATTTGAATAAACTGCTAGGATCACACTACGGATCACCTGTCTCTGACCCGCGCCGTCCCTCTCATCGGCTCGTCCCGTATTAAAAACTTAGATGCAGTCTCCTCACTGAATAAATACCGATACGATCTGTCTGTATTTCCGTGAGTGTGACTGTGATTTATTTTATCCATCTATGCGCATGCGTGTCAACGCCCCAAATCCAAGACTCTGAGCTCCAGGGACAATATAATTAATCATCACTGTGACTTGAAACGCATTAAACACAAAGCAAAAGACAGCCTGAGACACAACGGATGAGAAAAACTTTTAAGGAACACACACCGTGCATTCGGACTTAGCTTACATTTAACCTGTCAGAAGAAATCCTGGATACACAGGCCTTGAATATACATCTGGGTCATCAGAAAATGTGCTAGCTTCCTGTCAGCTACCACCAGATTAAAGGAGAAGTTCAGTATTTTTAAACCTGGGCCCTATTTGTACAAAGTTCGTGCTTGTTTTTGCTCCTGACAGGTTCATATTGTTACCCCAGGTGTCCGACAACATAACGGAAATGATACCTACAAAGATCTTCCTTTTTTTTACTGAGTAAGATCCTTTTTGCCGTCATTAATTATAAATAATAGCAGCAAATTTTGCTTGAAAATGATTGAAATAATCAGTTAACAAAAGATTACTTTTCTTTCAATCCACTGATTGATTGATCAACCAATTGTTTCAGCTAAATCTTAAATAAATACACTTACTTAACTTAGTGCATGTGTGAAAGAAAATGTTTGCAGTAAAAATCATGACAGCTGTTTGTATCATTCAAAAAAGTCTTCCATGTATTACTCATTGTTTTTAACCTTCCCACAGACAGAGAAGTTGATCCTCCCTTGAACTAACAAATAATTCACTAGATAAAGTTCAGCACCGCTGCAACCCAATGCTCTCAGATATCCTCCCTGTGCACTGGGCCCAGGTGAGCTCAGGCTCTGAAAAGCAACGACTAGCTGGTTCAGGCTGGCAGCAAAGCAAACACAGAGCTGAGTTAATGTGCAGCGCTTTGTTAGCAAACAAGCTGCTAAAGTAGAGCAGCTGAGCCAGTAGACTCAGTCCCTGCATTGTAATGCTGGAGAGCCCCCAGGACACCACGTGAGCATGTACAAACACGCACCAACACACACAGGTTCACGCCCAGTCCTGTCATTATTTTACAGAGCATCAAAGGTTCAGGAGGAGATAACCGGGCCTATAGCTTTTGAGTCATTGCTTCCAGTTGTCTTTGGAAAACAAGCCCACATGGACATTCTCAGCATTAGCAAGCAGTGAGTACAATTTGTAGATCAGCAGGCATATTGCAACCAGATTTTCAGGTCTGGTAACAGGATCTCAATGCGGGATTACAGCTGTACATACTTTCACATAAGTGCAAGTGTATGCCTTTTTGTATTTATAATGGAGGTGAGCCCTCATACTTACACAACTACCGTCAAAGACAGTTTTTGACTGACATTTTACTATGAATAAACTGTAAAGTAAAATGTTCTTTCTTCTGGTTTTTTGAAGTATCGCAAAGACGACATAATGAGGTTGAAAATGTTGTTTCATATGTTTGCATTACAAAGTTTAAAACGACTTAACTGGAAAACATTTTTCTCCACTTTATTATATACATGCACAAGTGATCTTACAAGGGCTGAGAATCAGAGTCAGCGCAGATGGCGTTAAATGTAAGGGGGAGACAAGACCCTGTATTCGCAACAAAGTGCAAACCGCTCATTGTACATCGCTCTTTCTTCAAAAATTATTTTATTGATTTAAAATGATTGATTGAATGATTTATTATGACTTACAACAAAAAGTGTGTCTGATTTTATAGATGAAACTGTGTCCACCCAAAAACGTACCTACTTAGCCGTTAGCTGATGGTGAAGCATGTGATTAAGGTTTTTTTGCCCTGTAACTGTCAAAGTCTGGTATCGTTTCCCGTTTACTGATTCCTTCATATCTGTCCTCTTCTATTTTGTCGATTTCTTTGTTGTCCAGCTCTCTGCCTTTTCACCTCTCTTGTGTTTTCTTGTCTTTTCGCCTCACTATCAATCAGCTTACAGTAGGGCTGAACGATTTAGAAAAATATCCAATTGCGATTACTTTGACTTATATTGCAATTTTGATATGATTCGCGATATTAAAGGAAATTGTGATTTTTACATAATTATTCTCAGTTTCACTATGCTGGAAAAACATTAAAATGCTTATAGTGTGTTTTTTGGGGGGATCTGTACCAAATGAAGAAATTTGATACTAGGGCTGCATG
Organism: Semicossyphus pulcher; assembly: GCF_022749685.1. Lineage (NCBI taxonomy): Eukaryota > Metazoa > Chordata > Actinopteri > Labriformes > Labridae > Semicossyphus > Semicossyphus pulcher. Next base: position 28,566,284 of record NW_027211726.1, read on the forward strand.
ATTTTGAAACAATATCTAATTGCGATTATTTTCACTTGTATTGCGATTTCGATATGATTTGCAGTATTAAAGGAAATGATCATTTTTACATCCTTATTCTCATCTTCATTGAAAAACATATTAAAATGATAATGGTTTTCTGCAGAGATCTGTACCAAACAAAGATATTTGATACTTTCGTCTGTGTATGATGTGTCGGATGTTGAACATCTCAGTACACAATATTTAAACTAAAATGGTATTTTGACACAAATTTCAACTTTCAAAAATAGTGCATCTCCTGCGATTTGAAATTTGCAGTAGGCCATACGTGATTTTGATTACATTTCGATTAATTGTTCAGCCCTAGCTTACAGACATCTTTCTATGGACAAGCTGAAGTAAATCAATCAGCCCCAGCTCTTTTAAATACACATCCTCCTGCGGACTGATATGATCAGATGTGATCCCAAAGTGTCTATGATCAGAACCGTAGCAACAGTTCATTATTTGTAACAGCAGTCTGTTTAAAAAAAAAAAAAAATAGCTTTAAAAATTAAATTACATATAAAATTAATTGTAACAAAGCCATCTGTATCCAGGGTAAAGCTATTCAATGCCACACATCAAAGCACACTCCATAAAGCCACAGAGGTTTGCAAACCACCATTGTCAATTGGTATGGTGCTTAGTGGATAAGCTTTACACACAAAAAATGCTCCTCATCCAACACTGCAGCAGCTCAGCACATCCTCTAAATCCAGTGTTTAGTCACATGAATATAAACCCAAAAGCTATTTCTTTGTTATAACATTAGCATCCAAACTGTAAACAGGTCTTGCTGACTTCTATTTTGTTCACTTCTATCAGACCCACAGTACCAGTGTTATGACAGAAGGTTGTGGTGCCTTAGTCAAGCAACGATAACTACTGTGATTTATGAATCAAGGTTGATCTACTTAGACAAATGGCAGAGACATAGCTGACATGCTTAATAGATTTGGTTTCTCTGGAAAGTCATTGTTTAAAATCAGCTGAGCTGTGACTGTACTGTAATGTTGTCGAAAAATTGAACACAATCCTGTTTGTTCACCTTAAGCTCACAATTAGCTTATTAAGAACCCTCAGTTCAGCAGATAAAGGGACAGAGTCCCATCAGCCACCGGGCTAAGTTCATTCTGCAGACTCAGCAGAAACTAAATGAGGAGCTGAGCTGGAGGATCTCAATGAGCCACTGTCCACAGATAATGGCACACACAGCTGATTATATAAGTCCCACAAAGACTCATCTACAAATGCTCAAACAACTAGGGTACATTTGAATAAATCTCTGTATTCTAGTTGTTTCTATTCACCAAACAATGTCCAGGGCAGGGGACAAAACCAACAAAGGATCGTGATCAAATATATTTTGACAACAACTATGGATGATCAGCTTTAAAGAATTTTGATTGATATGAATGGATCACATAGCACAACATAGTGACAACAGCCAATTAGTCTGCAGTTTTTTCTTGTATGTGAAGTACATGGCAGAACAAATGTCCACTCTCCGCTGCAGAGCATTGTTTGAGTGACCGATGAGCGGAAAAAGACGTATGCATTCTAGGAAAAGAAAATGAGTGGAACCACAGGGGCACCACGAGAGTGAGAACGTGAGCGCCAACATGTGAACTCGTTATCCTCCAGAGATGAGGAAAAAACAGTGGAGACCCTGGGTCTGCCAAACAGCACTGGAGAGACACTGATTCTTAGCCTAACAGTTATATTTTCCTGGTTTAAATACCCTGGCTTTGCAGCATCTCTGCTTGAAGCTTGGCTCGCAGGACTCACATTAACTTTTTTTTCTTTTGTTTGAATCCATTTTAAATATCTTTACTTTAAAAAAAAAAACTTTGCTCAGGTTAAAGGGATAGTTCAGATTTTTAGAAGTGGGGTTGTATGAGGTACTTAGCAATAGTAAGTGAACCATGTACAGTATATAACAGGCACGGTTCCTGTTAAGAGAAGCCAGCTGGAGTTCCTACACGGAAGCTAAGCTAAGCACCACTGCAGACAGAGTACCACATGCTTTAGCCACTTAAAAGAATCATAAACACTTCACTATAAGTCTACGCTGTGTTTTACTTTTTATTCACCGTTCACATTGATGTCAACCAGCCAGCCGGCGTGGTTCCCTTTCAGATTACACCGAGTTCTGTTGAGTGATAATGACGTTAGATAGCGGTGACTGCTCTGCTGAATGTAAACAACACTAAGACAGTTCCACGTCTGCACCGATCTTCTAAAGAGGATTATGCAAAACCAACGCCGAATTTTTGGCCATAACATCCTACTTTTACAAGATTGAACAGACAATATCTCAGCCGAATATTCACAATGCTGTTTGCTTTGGCTAGTTTAACAAGAAAAAGTATTTAAGTATTTAAATTTTTCCTCGAATCAGAGTATATGTGGCAGATTTTTCTTTTTGATGTCTTAACAATGTTAAGTTCTGGAAAAAGGTAAATCTTGCAACTACATTTTTTAAACACATTCCAAACAATCAGTAACTGAACTGAAACATTACTTCCTTGGCTGAGGTTTAAAATACCTAAAGACAACTGTTGGATATCTGCCAAGGACAGTGTCATTGTAAACAAGATTACAGTTAAGAGCCATGGTAGGCGTCTATTTCTCACCATTTTAATCCTGTGAAAATCAATGGCAATTCCCTGCAACATGCACCGTCACCACCAGTCTCTCAACCTCATTCCAGAATGCTACCCACCTTTTTGTATATTGATTTAGATGAAAGTTTCCAACACCTCCTCTGCTTGATTAAAAAAAGTGTAATCCCTGTCAGACACAACAATCTACGGCTATCTGAATACGAAGCATAATAACATGACTGACCTGATTAAAATGCTGCCTATCTAGAACAAATACAATAAAGCAGCAGCTCCTTTTGTGTTCCCTCTTTCTGTGAGTCTGTGTCGTCCTGTAGGGCGTATTTCGGCTTTCAGCTGGTACTAAAAGCACTGTGTGCTTGTTAGAACAAGTAGACAGGCCTGTGAATGGAATGCAAAGGAATGCAGAGAGGAGGTAAGTTGTTCCCTGGAAGCTAAATATTGTACACCTTGCTCTAGTCATTGTAATTCAAGTTACAGTTTTTCACATTTCCTAAACACGAAACCCCATTCCCTGAACCAAATGCTCAGTGGCCTAAACCCATTTTTCAGATCAGGTAGTTAGACACCATTTGCAAATCTCATCCAACTCTAAACACGTGCTCACTCACTAAAACACATTCTGCACTGTGATGCACGTGTTGCAAAATGGTTAAAGTCGAGCTGAAATGGCATTTCGAGAGTATCTAGCTTCCGTATTGTGACGTATTTCCGAGTGAAACAGGACGTGCAGGCGGGACATATCATTAGAGGGATTTTTTGTTCGTTGAGAAGTGGGCGAAGACAGACATTCTCCACAGCGCAGTAGCTAGCTAACTGACCGAGTGTTCTTGTCGCTCTGCGGCTAAATGTTGCAGATTGATTGGTTGAAATTGTTTGGTGCTAACTTACATAAGCACGAAATTTACTTTTACCGGAAGAAAAAAATATTATTATTTTTTTTTTTTTGATAGAAGAATACGAAGAAATTGATTTTCTTTATTTTTTTGGCCTATATTGTCAAATGGATGCACAATATTACCGGGGATGTGATCTAAAAGGATTAAAATTACATTTTTCATTTCACCTCGACTTTAACAAGGGCGGCAAAAGTTAAACACAACTATCATGATTTACACACAACTCAAAATTGTTCACACTTTCTAATGATGTGATCAAACCAACTGAGCAGAAGATATAAAAGCCAGTTCAAAGTGCATTGAATGCTGATACCAGCAATGGATGGAATCAATCCGAGAGGCAGTATAAGACTTAACGTATAAGAGGTGGTGGCACGGAGGGAGGGGAGGAGGATGAGGAAGAGCTAGATCAAGAACTATCATAGACCATGTTCTTGGTCATGGGATGACAATGAGGGAAGCAGCACAAAGTAATGATGGTGAGAATGAATGAGTCCCTCATCGACTTAAATTTTGCAGTTGCACAACATTTTTGAGTGTACTGTAATGTGCTTTTCATTTAGAGTTTCCTCTGGGTTTTCTGTATTTTTTACTGTATGCAAGTGGTGAACATGACTGTGATCACTGTACGATATAGGCCTACAATAAACTCTTTCTGTAACTACATGCCCTGGACGCTGTGTTCTCATTATTTTTTGATGTAGTGTCTAAATGAATGCTCTGTACTGTTTATATATTGACTCGCTTTGTGTATGATCTGAAAACATTCTTTCATTTTACTAGAAGAATCGGGGTTTGTGAATGTAGTTTGAATATTTGGTTTAGTGTTTAAAGTTTTGACAAAATGGGTGAAGGTTTAAAGAAATATGTCTTAGCAATTGTGAAAAACTGTAATGCTACAGCGGCATTGCAAAGGTCCGACGCCTCCAGTGCTAATCTACAAAGTTTAACAATTCAAAAACAATACAAAGTAAACTGATAATAGAGGTTTGTAACCTTTTTGCAGTAGTAATGTGAACCGAAGACAACGAATAACTGACGAACTTCCATAATAGGTCACAAACAAGGTATTTTCAGTTGCATACTTTCGCCCTAGCTCACGTTACTGTGCGTACACTGACAAGCTCACGTCAGACAGGTACAGGTAGCGGCTAACAGAGGCTAATTTGGCAGTTGGTAAATTTGGCAGAGTTAAACGAATTGTAACAGCCTGTACACAATCTTTTACACTGTTTTCAGCCTTCCAAGCTATTTATCCTTCTAATGCGACCTATGAGTTAAAGATAGAAATGATTACAATGAGTGCTGCCATAATGCTAATCCTTTGCTGCTGCTAGCCAAAGTAAACTAGAGCCAGCAACAGGTGGCTAACTTACTATCCCTGTAACAGTTAATAAGACTGTAGCATTAGCTTTGTTAGCTTACATAAATACGCTCCCACTTTACGTTCTACTATAAAAAAGACCCATACAATATGTTGTACAGCGGCTACTTACCTTTAAACGTGATTGAAAATATATCCGAAAGTCAGGCGACGTGTTTTCCTGTATCTCGTTGACCCCTGATTACTTTTGACACTTGTCGCTGCAGTCCATTCAGGAGAAAGCGAGGCGGAACTAGCTTCGTTCACTACCTTTTGACCCAAATAAACTTACTACAGTGACTTTCTGAAGAGGATGATAGAAATACAGCGAACAAGCACCGCCTAAATTCAATACAAAATGCCAACCGAGGCGTTAAATTATGTATTAAAAACTTATTTGTAAACACTTTGCTGTCAAAAGGTGTTTCAAGTCAACTCGGTAGGAAGATTAAGTACTGCCGCGCATGCGCACTTCTTAGTAGGCTGCTGCTGCTCCCCCCCCCACCTGGAGAAACAACACCCACAAGAATCACGTGACTATGAGCGGCCTGAGTCTCATAACAAATGACATTTCTTGGTTAAGGTTTGGTAAAGATTGTGGCCATGGCACAAAAAAAACATAATAATTATATCTCTTCTCTTACAGGTAGGAAAAACAGCCTTTGTGGTTACAGTGAATTCAATTAAACTGCTTTATTAACAGTAATCGGAATCAGAATTAGCTTTATTGGCCAGGTACTCATAAGATAAGATAAGATAAAACTTTATTCATCCGTAAGGAAATGACAGTGCCAGACAGCTCCAAAAATACAGTACAACAAATAATATAGAATGCAAACAACAACTCAAATATAAGTGAAAATATAAAATATAAAGTGTATGGGTTAATGCAAAACAGACAGTGCTTAAAAGAAATAACAATATTACAATAGTCATCTATAAAAGTAGGCAGGAAGTAATAGTGGTAGTTAAACTGACAGTAGTATTAACAGTTATTACGTAGTAAGAGCTGCTATTGCACATTAACACAAATTATAAGTTATTAAGAACATATGATATTGCTTGAAAATATTATTTTGCTACATATTCCTACAAGGACTCTCTCTGTACAAGCATTAAACATTAAATATTAAACTAAAAACTGCAGGCCTACCTTAGACATTAAATATTAAACATTAAACTAATATGTACATGCTACGAGAAACAATAGTGCAATTATGAGGAGTGCAAAGGATGCTGAAATAATATGATGGGGAAAAACCATGTTATTGTGTTACAGATGGGTTCATTTACATGAGGTAGATAGTTCTAGAGTCATGTCAGATTTTTATAAAAACAATTCTGCAGAAGCATTGAAGCACAATTTGATTCGGAATTTGGATAATATAGAAGAGAAAAAACAGATAAAAGAAAACAGTATATAACAGTATATAGTATAAGTACAAAATGATTGCACAATACAAAAAAGCAACATTACATCTCTAGTCATCTCAGTATTTGAAAAAAAGTTAATGTAGATTAGATATTGTTTGTTAAATCTGAATGCTAAATACTATATTTCTAAAGTGAATTTGGCTAATTCAATCAAAATATGGCCTAATCATAAATCATATAGCCTAATTTACTATATCAACATTTGTATTTTTTTTCTCCAATGCTTATTTTTCACCTGGTCAAGCACAGCCTTCATAAAAAATACACTGACTCTGCTCTATGTGAAACATGAGTGTTTTTGACACCATCAAAAGTTTGGTAACTGTGGTCTCTACTGGTTGTTTGTTGAACTACAAGTGCATGTTTTGGCCACCGTGCACCACAGAGTCATGGCACAGATTTGTCTGCCATCTACTGGCCTGCTGCAGACTCTGTCAGGGAGCGAGGACATAAAGTTGCTGCAGACGCCTGGAAGCAGAAACTCAATCCAAGAATCATCTGAGCAAAGTCACTGATTTAATCTAACTACAATTAAAGCTATTGACAGGTCACTTTGTTCTTAAAATGACTTTTCCTAATCAAACTAAAACAAAAAAGGAATAAATAAACATTGCCAGACATTCCCTTTATGTTTGCTGTAATCTAAGAACAAAGCACAGATGCCAGAGCTGATCCTGAAGCAGTTCAGCTCATGTAACTCTAATAAAATTTATGTGCCCTTTGTTTTACTGGTATTAGGAAATAAACACACCATGAAGTGCTGCCGGCTGTGAGAATAGCAGCCACAGACATTCCCAGTCTGGAGTTGTTTTTGCTGCTGAGTGGAATCGCTGAATATAAAAGAAAAGACGCACAACAAAAAGTCTGCCACTGACCTTTAAGTGTACCCAGTCTAGTCTGACTGCCCCAGACAGGGTTTCCCATTCCCACCCTTTTACTGTTTTTAATTATAGAAGCCTTTTATCCCAAACTATTTCAGCTGGGTCACTCGTCGAGGCCAGAGGAGGTTCATGACAGGACAGATGTCTTATTGTTTAAGTGCTGGGATATTAAAAGGAGGTGATGAAGTTGTAGCTGTTGAACATTTAAAGGCCTGTAATGGTTTATCTAAAATTGGCAAATTCCTACTGAACATATCATTCCCAAGCAGAGAACTCAAATATCACATTACCTCTATCACATTCTCTGGGTACACATTTCCTAAACGCATTTTAAGACTCTTCTCAGCACTTACAAACCATTAAATGTTCTGGCTTTGTGTAGACTTCTGAACCTTAAGGCATTAAATTACGCTAGAGTGCACCCTCAAATCACCCGTTAAGTGTTCTCTTTGGTTCCCCTTGAAGAATTCTTCTGCTAACACGGATAGTACCACCCTTAATATACATAAACCGACATCAGTATGATTTGATATTACCCTAATGGAACAAAACAATAAGGAGGAAAATAAATAAAAACAGAGATATCTGTTCTTGCAAATAAACAGCTCACAGTTAAAGAGGAAAACAAGCTCAGATAAAGTCCAGAACTGCAACCAAACCATTTATGCTTACCAAGTCAATTTCTACTCCTAAACATTTTCTTAAAGCCAGTTTTTTTTATTTTAAATAATATACTTGTTTGCATTGTCATATCATTTTCTAAAGGTTTTATAGTATCATTGCCAGTTTTTTATTAGGCAGGTTCTTGTTTTGTGTAGTTTTATACTTTCTAACAGATGTTTAAACAGGGTTTTTTTAAACAATAATAATAATAATAATAATAATAATAATAATAAATAATAAATTGTATTTGTATTGCACTTTATATTTGAGCAATCTCAAAGTGCTACAGAGAAGAAAAAAAATTAAACAACCCAGAAACAAACACCAGAAGTAATCAACATTATATCAACATAAACACCTTATATGAAACATAACACAGCATAACAAAAATAATTAAGGGTTAAAATAGATTATTCATTCCAACAAAATATATGATTAAATATTCATGTCTTTTCTACTTTATACATCCATGAACTGGTTAAAAATCAGCATGAAATCCTTCATGAACTGCAGCAGCACATGTGTTGTGTTCATGCTGGAATGCCCCTGTGGTCTGGTTCACAAAATTCATTAAAAGGTTCTCTTGCACGACAGTCTGACCGGATCTGCAGCATCATGAAAGTACTCATCCTCTCCTTCAGGTGGCGCCATAGTGAACTCACTGTTACACAGGCACACTGCAGCGTTTTGGACTGTTGTTTCCTCTTATCGATGACACTGGCTGGTTGGTTGCGGAACGATTATGTACACCTCTGTTACTCTGTGCATATGGAACATGGGCTGTGGAACATTGCATACATTATCCAATAGATTTGAAATCCTGAACACCAATTATCCAATGACAGCGGTCCAAATATTTTAGGTTGACAGCTATGAATGTTTATCTTCTGTCTTTATCCATTCCACTCTGATAAGAACACATAGTATTGAAACATTGTTCCCTGTTTGCCAGATGAAGCAATGTTCTCCTTTCCCTTTTTCTCATCAACTCTCAGCGGTTCTCCTTCTGTTTAGAAAAATTGGTTGTTTCGTAAATATATTTTTAAAAAATGAGATTATTGTTACTTTTTCAGAGGCGCACACCTTAACCACTGAGCTCAGCCAGCACCCCAATCAATTTAACCTTTGAACTATTAACTTAAACCAAAATGTCTGAACACATCCCTCCTATTTTAGCTCTCATTAAAACAAATAATTGTCTTAAAAATACTTCTTCTTGTTTTTAAATCTTTGGTTTGGCTCGTTTCTCTCTGACATGTTCACTATACACACCGGACAGATCCCCTAGATCAGTGGCTCTAAGCTGCAGCCTCAGGACCCACCACCACCTCCTTAATGACAAATCGCAACCTAAAATTTCTGACAATTTTTACTGACTCAAATTTATAGACCACAAACATCACAGTATAATAGTCCAACAAAATGACAAGCAGGCGGCAGTGCATAAGATTTAAATTTTCCCTCTCCAATTCATTCAATTAGCCGCCTTTTTTCAACAGAAAAACATTTAAAAGGTGAAATAAATGCAACTCCTGTTGGGCTCATCAAGTTTCAAGAACGTAACTGTAGCTGGAATTACCCAATCAGTGGATACATAGAGTGTGAAAAAACTGCACTACTACTGCACGCACACCATAGGAAACCCATGTCCTTCTGAAAACAGCACCACGACCCACTTTTGGGTCCCGACCCACCATTTGAGAGCCACGTCCCTAGATCATTAAGTGAAAGTCTCCTCATAGTGTGTCAGTCATTTCGGTCCTTTGCAACAACAGTATCTTCTTTAAAAGCAGACTATAAGAATGCAGTTAGAGGGTAAAACATATTTTTTCGACCTTTTATTTTGGAGCACACTGAGTTTACATAATATAGAATATAAAATGTGCTATACAAATACATTTGACCGGACTTGATTTATGGAAACGACCCCTAAATAGATCCTTTCCCCATCTAAATAATACTATATTAAAATACTTTATGAAATAATTTCTTCAACGTCAACCAGTAGACTGAATTGCAGTAGTGCTTTCACTTCATAACATCATAATCAAAGAGATTCAGAGACCTGGAATCAGTCTGTGAAAACTCAGCTCCAGCAAAGATTTATTTTTAATTATTATTTGTTGAGGAATAATTTCACAGCATCAATACTTCCTAAATGACCTGACTGTAATTTCCCATAGGTGGTGGTCACAGAAACATGTTGTTCTTGAACATGTTGTCCATGCTCTCCTCTTTCTAGTAATTTTCCACGAGACATATTCAGTTTCACAACATACTTCCCATCATGGCCGCGCTGCCAATACGCACTGTGCTCGTGCATGGAACAGCCTCATAATAAACTTAGAAACAGGGAACAAACAGAGGAAACCTGTGTCTCTGAACCCTGAGAAGGCTAACTATAAATATGCTGGATAGTCTGAGCATTTCATGGTGAATAGAATCTGCACAATACATGTGCTGTTTGATTAGCTACACCCATGTCTTTGTGTCTATAATTAGTCAGCAGGATTATATTACAGCTTTTGTCTTGTCTCTTTTTCAGACGTTCTCATTTCCTGTGATACATTTTGACGATCTGACACTAAATTCTATGGATTTGAAAGAGGGAGAAAGGCTTGATTCATATCAGATCAACTCACTCAAGCAAACAGTAATAATATTATTAGATAGAGTTCTGTGCAGCTCTCCACACAAAGACATTGTAACAAGGCTGGCAGAAACCAACTTTTCCCAAGATAAAAATGCTGCGTGTAGTGTGCAGGAAAAAAGTAACATTGTTGTTTTTACTGCTGCTGTGAGCATGAATGTGCTTATTAGTTGTTCTAACCTTCTCATGAATGTTCCTGTCAGGGGGGCAAATAACAAGTAATCTCTCCTGTTCGGGTCGCAAGGGGCTGGAGCCGATGTACACCCTGGACTGATCAACCTGTCACACTCACATTTACACCAACGTTCAATTTTATAGTCACTAATGAACCTAACAAGCATGTCTTTGGACTGTGGGAGGAAGCCGGAGTACGCGCAGGAAATCCATGCATGTACGGGAAGAACGTGTAAAATCAACACAGAAAGGCCCTCTACACAGCAGTGCTAACCACTGCACCACCTTGCAGCTCAGATTCTGTAATTTTTTTTAATCATAAATAAGTTCTTTGTGTTTGTTCCTTATGAGCGCTTGTTGTTGTTTTTAATGAATTCCTGTATGGCCTACTTTCACTGTAGAACTATTACAAGTTGTGTAGCCTATAGTGTCAACTGCGTGTTAACATAATGACTTCCATTCTTACTGGGCTGTAAGAAGTTGTACTATATAAATATATATATTACACCATTGTAAAGTATCATTACTGGTGTTGTGTTAACTTAAAGCAACATGTCCTGGTGTGGGGTAGCAACATAGCTACATTTGAAATAATGACGTTTTTTTCTAGAACAATTAATCTTATTTCATAAGATGAAAGTTCAATGAAGGTGCAAAAGCTGTCAGATCAATGTAATGTTGTAAAAGGAACAAGATTTCCTTTTAATGAAGAAGTAGAAGAACAAAGTAGCCTTAAAGGAAAATGCTCAAGTAATGATGATGTATACATTATACATGATGTTTTTTTGTATACATTAAGGTACACAGCAAAGCAGGAGCAAGAAGTTTAACACTAGAACCGCCAACGCATAAAATTTACCGGCAGCTGTCTTTTGATTGTATACAATATGTGTTCGGTAGCGCCCCCTATTGTTAAAAAATGTCAACATGAAGCCAGATTTAAAAAATGGCTACTTATACCTATAACCGCCAGCGGGTCAAATTTACCCATATGTAGAACGGCGTCATTTTCACGCTGTTCATTTTGCGCATCTCGATTGATACATTGTATGTTGCTATGGCAACGCCCTTTATTCTACTACTGTGTGCCATCAAGTTGCTCATCAAGTCATAAACTCCACTTCAACATGGATAAGAGGAAGAGATGCATGAATGTAAATCAGGCATTCGATTTACTCAGTGCCTTGAGTGAAGGTGAGTCTGATGTTTGGGAGCTCTCTGGACTACATGTGCTGCTCTTTGGTTTGTTTTCTGTGAAGCACCTTGTTCACAAAGTGCTTTGCAAATAAAGTTTATTGTGATATTTCATTGTCATGTTGTCATGTTGTCATTGCATTTTACATTCTGATGCAAATTTATTTTCATTGTTTTAATAGTAATAGTTTAATAGTTAGTGTAAAATGACTTTTAGTACCATGAAAAGTGCTATATAAATACAATGTGTTTTTATTATTTTATTAATATACAACTTTGTGTTGTAAAATGATAAATAACTTAACCTTGTACCCTTGAAAATCAATACATTCCAATAGCGGGTAAATTTTACCCATTGGTGATTTTAGGTATACTGTGACCCCTGGCGGTTCTAATGTTTAAGACTTAGACTTAGACTTAGACTTAGACTCAACTTTATTAATCCCTTTGGGATGACTCCCTCTGGGAAATTCAGTCTCCAGCAGCTTATACAGTACAATACAATAGGAAAGAATCAGCACACAGAGGGTAAAAAATAAAGATCAAAATATATATATCTATCTATATAGATATATATATAAAAAGTACAAAATTAGATAACAAAATATATAAAATATAAAATATACACTCTTAGAAAATATACAAGTAAACAGTGGGTAATTGACCTGGTATTTAGTTCGATTAAACTAAATTAGGTTATTGCACTGTGGTTGAGAGATTATTGCACATTGACAGATTTTTATTGCACATATGACCCTTTGAGAAATAAATAAATATTACTATTGAATAAAAGAAGATAACTACTATTAACTTTGTGAGGTGAATTAGTGGCTACCGCTTGTGAGAGAGTCTGTCCCTGTTACCTCCTCCCCCTAAGTGAGGAGTTGTACAGCCTGATGGCATGAGGGACAAAGGAGTTCAAAGGAGTTCTTCAGTCGGTAACCACAATATTATGACGGTAGTGGGCTCCAGTTGATGGACAATGTCGTCATCTATGAGCCTAACCCCTGCATGTTATGCCAGTTGTCTGTGGTTTTGTTTAGTGATGCTCAGCTATAGACTTTTATTTACATCACAATATGTTTTATGTTGTACAGTGGCAATATGCAAGACTGTGTATAAGAGGTAAACTTGCTACCTGCTGTCTTTGGCGGGCAGGAGGCAAATTAAATTGCAAAAAGAAGTTTGTGAGGATTCCCACTTGATTTGTTACCTTAGTAAACATTTTCCTAACAAGTTTATGGTGTCAGTCTCTAGTTCCAAGTCCTCTTAAAGCTGATGTGAGGAACTATCGGGGGTTTTTTTTATTGATTTTGGCGCCCCCTGTGGACAAAGCCGTACCTCTTATCTCATTGCTGATTTTGTCCTGTACATGCTTAAGTGTTGGTTTTTAAAAGAAAATTTCATCCTGCTTTCTTTAACAGTAACATGTATCACTCTCTTGAAATGTTTGCCCTGGAAAATGTAAACAAAGGCAGCATGCAGTTAATCGCTTCATCTGACACCTAGACATTAAAAATAACTATATAGAAATAATCGATCTTGTCGCTGATGGTCTGGTTTGCTTTTGTAGGTCATATAGAGTAATCACAATTAATTTCAGTCTGTTTCATAACCAGCGAAAAAGTCTTCACAGGAGCTTTAAGGAGAAGAAGAAGACATACTCAATTTGCTCCACACACATTCGGTGGATTCGGTGCCTTGCTCAAGGACACTTGCAGGAAAGGAACTGGCACCTCTCCAGCCACCAGCCCCAATTCCGTGCTTTGTCCATACCGGGACTCGAACCGGCCACACTCACACAATGCCATAAGCTTTAAAGCAGCAGTCCACAAACCAATGAGTGACATCATGGTAGCTACATCCACTTCTTATATGATGATGATCTACACTTCAGTCATGTAGATGCTAAAGTCTCTCTTCAAAGACCTGCTGTGCAAAGCCTTTAACTGTGGATGAAGCACAAAATGTTTTCACTTGTTTGACCAAACAGTCGTGAAATTATTTCCACCACTCCTGCAGAACGGTAACAGAAGCATATATATACTTGCAACTAATTTATCATTCTGTCCCAGATTAATACTTGCCAGTAATATTATAGTGTATACTGTAGCGTTAAAAAAGGTGCCACTTTGCAGACAAAAAAAATGAGTTTGCTTCCTGATTTAGGTTGTGTGTAACACTAGACTGAGGCATAGACATCCTTCACTGGGAGGTTCTCTCATAACAATAACAACAACCATTCCTAACCCCACTAAAAATATGGAAAAAGTGAAACAGCAAAAACACAAACGTGGGTTTGGATTTGGTAGCAAGGGTGAAACCACTTTCCTGATAATAGAGCCGCCTACGCTTCCCTGTGTCACTGTGCAGGAAGCAGACAGGAAAACAATACGCTCATCTCTGTGGACACAAAGGCTGATTATACACTGCTGTATCACGGTTTCACTCAAACATTAGATAAACTCATGCCAAGCAGTCCTGACAAACAGATTATGTGTGACTCATGATTATAACTTTCATTACTGACCTTTAGAATCTGAATGAAAACACCAATCCATGGCAGATTACCGCTTCCCTATCAGTCACCAAACAGCTTCATTACTGCTGTAATGTAATAATACAAGCTGTCCCAAACAAACTAATGATGCAATTATCCAACACAGCAAATTAATCTGTTGGTTATTTCAGTGCAAACTAGACAACCTTCATTTTACTGCTTAAATTTGATGTTGGATCAAATTCCAAAATGTTGCCTACAGTTACCATTATTGGAAAAGGCAACAAGACATGTCAAAATATACACCTTACATATTTTAACATCAAGTCCCTTTCCAGTCTTTTACATACACATGAATGAATATGCATAAAAAACAGGGGGTTCAAGAGCTGCTTGGACTGTGAGTAACCACTCTGAGGAAATCCTTCAGCCCTGCTTTGACACAGTCCGTCAAGCTACCAAAGATCATGTTTTTGCTTTCTTTATATTAATGTTGTTATTTCCTGTTTTATTTTGAAACATACCCTTGTCTCTTGCTGTGTTCGAAATGCCATACTACACTAGCAGTACGTACTGATTTGACCAAAATGTAGTCTGTAGTATGCAAACAAAACAAAATGTGCAGTATGCCAAAAATGCCCAGATGTCGTACTGATTCAGAAAAAATCAAGAAAAAATCTTGACTGCTCCTTTCGGATAATTTCCTTTTGATTACCTATGTATCGAAACTGGACATTAAACTCCCATTGATTGTGTCATCCTTCTTAGCTTCCAGGTGAATACATCCATTAAACATCCAGAGTATCTTACTCAGATACATGCCGATGTTTACCAAACCCACAAGTATACAACACACCTCCACTTGAACTGTAAACATTTTATGCATAAGTATGCCCATCATGCAAATAATTAAAGATGTAACTCCATACAATAGAACTAGGGGAGCCTACTTTTATATTGTTCCTGTAAAGAGGGGGAAGGGAGGCAAGGCAAGTTTATGTATACAGCACAAGACAACAAGACAGTTAAAGACAAAAGCATCATGACAAAGGGCAAAAGAAACATAAAAGAAGACATTAAAATTCAAAGTGAAGATAAAATATAAACAACTAAAACAGAAGCTATAAGACAGTTACAAAATATAGAGTCAAAGTTGCAGTGATAAATAATTAAAATAGTTAATACATGAGCATGAATGATTGTTGGATTCTGCTCGCATTGGGGTTATAAATTTGATCCATTTATGCTAAATTTGATAGAATTTGTTTTTTTGGATCCTCAAAGATTAAGTCCACTTTTCCATTTTAAATATTTCCAAAATGATTCCAGTCATCTAATAAACGTGTTACTGGATTTAGCCACATGATAGTGATTGTTACTCACCGCCAAAAGGACCAACAGTTTTATATCCGTCCCCTCTTTCAGACACAAAATGTGACCCATATAAATACTCTTTACATTCAGGGGCATTAGCCTACAATTTTAAAGATAATTCTGGACCACTGAATATAAAGCAGTTACCACAACAACATTTCAACATTTTACATCAGCCTCCATTTAAACAATATACTGTAGATACGTATAAGAGCCACACGTAGGATATCTTTGCAATCAGTACTGTTAACTAGCTTTATTACTAACCCTCTCCTGTCTTAGCCTCCATTGAAAGAAAAAGTGAGCGGTTTCTAACGCACGCAGTGTGGCAGAAAGTGGTTTATCTCAATTAAGACACACATTGTTCTAAGCAAAGCATCTAATTTTTAATCACAGAATAATTTCAGACTTAATTGATAAAAATACTGGGCTCTGTAAATGCAAATGTAAATGCTCTGTGGATCAGAGGGAAACAATTGACACCATTCACACACTCATTAATTGTAACTTCAAAGGGCTTTTAGAGAATGACATTGTACGTAAATAGAGGATCTGAATACTTATTACATAGCATGAGAACAGTGATGACTTTTGAAGCTGTGACAAACATGCTGACGAAAAACTACACAACAAATTAAAATATGAGATACGAAAACACAACGAAAGAGAGTGAGATGAGCATTAAAAATCAATCAATCAAACTGTGTTTATATAGCGCCAAATTATAACCAAAGTAATCTCAAGACGGCCTAGACTGTACTCTATTTAGAGAGACCCAACATGAATCCACCATGAGCAACATTTGGCAACAGTAGCAAGGAGAAACTTCCTTTTAACAGGCAGAAACCTCGAGCAAAATACACGTTGAATAACAACATGCGAGAAACTTTAGATTTAAACCGCAGATGTTATTTAGTAAAAATAGAAACCTGTGACACCTAATCTGCATCGGTTCAACTGAAAACTTTGTGGATGGAACACAAACAAGGTATTATGCCTGGTTTCAACACGTCATTCGCACCTCCCACTCATGTCGACTTGTTGGTGGAATTAGCACATTAATTTATCAGAATGAAGTAGAGAGGTGTGGTGTCTGAGTTTGAGCACCTGGTGTCTGGAGGATAAAACACTCCCTCATACCTGTGGGAATCACATGGGCGCTATTGTTGGAGCGGCTGCAGTTGCCTTAAGATCCCTACATTGAAGCTTTCTTGTTCTGGGCATCTCTCTTTGCCTTCTTACCCAAACCACTCAAAAAAAGGCAGCAGACTTGTTGGTGTTTAGTTGACAATACTGAAAAGAAGTGGGGATTGAGTTCATTAATAGATGTGTCTTGTATAGATAGAAGAAAGTGACATTTACAAGGAGAATGGAAATCTGTCAGTGTAGCAGCTTAAGGTCTGTTTGCTTGGATTGAAAGGTATGATATTAATCACACATTAGTCTCACCATAACTGTGACTTCTTTTGTTTTGTCTATTGTCTTCATTTTTGCAATTAGAGTGAGATTCATTATTGCTTTGCAGTGACTGATAATGTGATGACTGACAGGAAAAATCCAAAACAAAAAGAGCATTAAGACGAGACCACAAAACATCAACAGAAGAAGTTCCGGAAAAGTTGAGTGCATTGATTTGACAATGTATCGCTTATGTTAACTGGAATCACCACCTTGTGGTTGTTTGCCTCTGCTAACCAGTCAATTAGCAGTTTACATCCTTCAACACAACGACAGTGTAACTGTGGCATGGACGAGGAGTCATGAGGCCGACATTAAAGTAATAATCTCAAAGATTTTCATTTAAATAAATGTCCGTTAAGTCACTATCTATCGCCAAGGTAACACAATGGTGACTGAGCCTATGGCCCACTGATGAAAGCCTTTGCGCCAAGTTGGTGATGCTTTTTCCATCACCCAGCAGTGGTTGGTCTGCCAGAAAGGTGAGGCCGAGCTAACGCAACAAACACACTTGTGTGTAAAGCGGCTTCTTTTCCGGTAAGAGTTGTGAGTAAACAGTAATCTACTATGGCTGAACAAACAAAGAAAGATCGATGACTACAGATACAACTTCAAAAATAAGTGAAAATCCAAAGAAAAAGAGACAAACTCGACGCTCAGATGAAGGCAAACTTAAAATGCAAAATTAAAGCGACCGTCAGTGAGGAAAATCAAGAGTTACAACCGGAGCCAACCATGGACGTCACACAAATTGTGTCTTTCTCTCTGATGGATAAAAAATTAAATTAAACTAGATTAAATTCCCTCCCAGGCCTTACTGAGCCATCTTGTCCATGAGAATGTGATTAACGTGAGATCACAGTATCCTCGACCTTTGACCTTTGCCCAGTTTATCAGGTTATCCAAAACCAAGCGGATGTTTGTTCTTAATTTGAAGATATCCCCTTCAGTTACCGAAGATATCACTTTGACAAGAATGGCACGGGAGAAATGGCCATAAAAGTCTTTTTCCAGGATATTATGATGTTACAGTTAAGTTGACCTTTGACCTTGGGTATAAAAAATCCCTCACTCATCAAAACATTATATCTTATTAGATATTTGTATGAAATTGTGTCATAGTTAGCTAATCAATTCTTGAGGGAAGGCCAAAACCAATTTTTGGGATCACAGTGACCTTTGACCTTTGACCACAAAAATGTAATAATTTCATCTTTTGAGTTCAGTGCACCCTTGTTAAAAATTGAAGCTATTCCACTACTCCTTCCAAACATCATATCTTCAGACTTCAGTCTATACTTACAGAAATTGCAAAACTCTCATTTTTTCAGGCTTTTTTTGACCCGGGAGCTCAAACAAGAGTCCAACAGGAAAATTATAAACGGTGCTTTCGGGAAAAATTTCCAAGCTTGTAAATGTGTTTAGGAAAAGTACAAAAACCTTATCCGACTGAAGGCCTGACAGGTAACAGAGAGGTCACGTCTCACAGGGGTGTTCTCTCTGTCTGCAGTGATGACACATCGTCTGTTCGTGGACTCACAGACTCAAGAAGCAGCAGTGTGACTGAGCAGAACAAACACAGTTTTATGATGGCCGACAGGTGGACTGAAGATTTATGCACTACAGGCTCAGACACAGGGAGCATTCAGAGTGGCACACTGTCTAGTCATAACATTTAAGTAATAGTGTTTGCTTGGTTTCTCTGAAGGTCAGGAGGGTGCTTTTGTTGCAATGCCAGAAGGTTCAGAGAAGTTCACAAAATGTGATAAGTGGCCAACTAACTAACTGTTGGCACACGTTCCCACTCCAGACTTATCAAATATGGCTGCTTGGTCAGGGGCCCTAAATTCAAAATATAGAGATCTAGCTTTTTCTCTGGCGTCAGTTTTGCTTAGCAAGAAACTATGCAACTTCCTGTTAGACATTCAAAATACAGCTTGCCTAGAAACATTTTAATTATTTGAGTTTTTGACGTGCAACCATAATTAATATGAGGTAAACTTTGGTTTGGCTAA
This sequence comes from Semicossyphus pulcher, assembly GCF_022749685.1. Taxonomy (NCBI): domain Eukaryota; kingdom Metazoa; phylum Chordata; class Actinopteri; order Labriformes; family Labridae; genus Semicossyphus; species Semicossyphus pulcher. Next base: position 28,585,537 of record NW_027211726.1, read on the forward strand.
ATAACTACTAACGTACCTTACATAACAAGTGTACCACTTTTAAACAGATAACGTCCGTCAGAGGAAGAATGAAGGGTAGGGGTTAGGTAGCCTGGGTGTGTCCAAAGTTACAAACATATGTTATGCACTAATATAAAACTACAGCTTGTCAATATTTTTTTATTATTTCCACAAGATTTAAGTTATTTACTTAGCAGTAAATGTGCTGGTAGAGGTATTTTTAATATATATATATTTTTTAAATCCAAGTGCCGTTCATCGTTTCTTTTTCTTTCTGTTTTTAAAGGGGCGCTGGTTAACATTCAGCTAAAAATGGCAGCAGTGTAGCCACATAGGCTGTGTAAAAGTAGGCTTAATGATATGACAACTGGAATGGCTATTTCTTCTTCTAGTGCCGTTTCTAGAATTTAACATGGAACTTGCAACAGTCACATTGACAAGATGCACTAAACAACAGAAAAAAGACGTTTAATGTAAGTTAAGTCAGGTTTATTTATGGAGCACATTTAAAAACAACTCATGTTGACCAAAGTGCTGTACAACAAAGAGGATCCACATAGACAATATTATACAAATGTATTTTTATGTGGATAGGAAGGCTATTCCATAGCTTAGGAGCAGCTTCTGCAAAGGGATGACCTAAGTGCTCTAACTGGTATGTAGTAATGCAGTAGATCGGCAAGCTAGGAAGGAGCCATTCCATTTAACCTTAAAAACAACCAACAAAATGTTAAAATCAATTCTGAAACGGACAGGGAGCCAGTGAAAGGAAGGCCAAAATTGGCGTAATACTGTCATCATTTTTCCTCCCTGTTAGCAGACGTGCGGCGGCGTTTTGCAAAAGCTGAAGGCGCCTCAGAGATGATTGTTCTACACCCACATACAGAGAGTTACAGCAATCAAGCTGGGATCTAATGAGGGCATAGATCACTCTCTCAAAGTCGTCTGGCCTGAGATAAGGCTTTACCTTAGTCTGAGCTGAAAGAAGCTGGTTTTAACAAATGAGGTGATCTGTTTCTCCAATTTAAAAGAACTGTCAAAAACCTTTTCAAAATGTCAAAAAAAATTGACATTTTGAAAGATTTTTGACAGACAGTTATCTATGCTGTAGTACTCACATTAGTAACTTACTGTTGTTTTTCACCTCTGAGTCCCACCTAACTAGTTGAGTGGAACCATTTCCATTGTCAACTGTCAGCTTGACTTTACCGTGACTCAAGCCCAGCTAAATGCGTGTGCAAGTTTGGTGCGTCATTTGGTGGAAGGTTTCCATTGGTATGTTCCTGTTGCTTACTGCCACTTTAAGTTGGGCAAGCTGAGAAAAGTTGGCACGATGGTAAAATGAATGAAAATGAAATCTCATGAAGGATGCAGTTCAACCGGTTTGCACAAAGTAAGTCTTCAAAAGAATTCTATTTTTTAATGTCACTATTCTCATCTAACTTTTGGGAAGTGAGCCAATAAGTATACCTTTACCCAAATGTGGAAAAACTACATGTCTTGTATTCTTATTGACCCACTTTGATATTGAAAAATGTGACTTTGTTCGGCCTGGAGCACCTACATGCATGTTAGCTCTGTGCCATGGAAGGAGATAGAGTCAGTGGTAGGCATAGCAAAGAAACCCAGTCAGTGCTAGGCTGACCAATCCACAAGTCCAACAACAACATTATTGTGTCATAAGCTGCACAGGTCATTATTATTAAGGTCATTATTGACTGCAGGCTACATCATCCTATGAGATACAGTCGCTTCCCTTTACCAACCACCCTGGCAAAGCAAGATGGACGACTTCAGTGTGATAATGAAGCTTTAACAGCCTCTGAAAATAAAACCCAGTCAGCGAACAAGCTTGAGATTTTAAGGGTCAAATTCCTCTGACATTAACAGCAGTAACACAACACTGTTGTAATACATGAACACGTGACCAGGCCTTAAAAATGTTAGATATTATGTGACCCACAAGTCCTCCAATTTTATACGACCACATACAGTATGTCGTGTCATCTAAAGCACTGTCATATCAACACACGGTGTAACTGGCAAAACACATGGGATGCATTTTTTGTTGTGAAACGGAGAAAGAAAGTCTGGGTAAGGTCAAGGCATCAAAAGTACTTTAAAAAGATACACTAGGGTACACTAGTTACTTTTGATTACTTATTTGGCTTAGGTTACTTATGTGATGTGAATGACATTAGGAAAGTGACAAGCGCATTACGTTGACTTTTGGTTACACGGATGTTGAACCACAGTCTTCTGGGAAAAGTCTTTGTGTCAGTTTGACAAACACGTTTTTTTGGTGAAACGCTTCATACACACCGTTCCAACAAAATTAGCGTGTTGATGCAGGTTTTTCAGAATAAATACCAATTGTCTGTTTTCCCATTGCCAGTGGAGTATACTCCTTTCAGCCTCTTTTCTACTGCTTCACCTTCTGATTTCACAAACGCGCCGGAAACCTGTCGCCGTATCCCCTCGGATCAGAAGAAGCTCTCTCACCTCGCTGTCTTGCCAGTGTTGCTGCCTCTTGCACAAAACAAAGAACCAATTCGCCACTGTATGTTGTTCCTCTGTCTCTGTCGGTAACTTCTGCAACTCCTTGTCATCTCAGCTACCAATTCAACCCGTCTCCGGCCGAGAAGCGCTTGAACATCACTCCAAATTTGTTGCCACCGAATTTGATAAACAGACTGAATGAGTAATAGATACAATAAAGACCTAACCACCGTAACATCTTCACACGTTACTAATACTGTACGCAGCAGAAAAGAAAGCAGTATACTCCACTGGCAATGGGAAAAGAGACAATCGGCATATATAAGCGGGTCTTCCTGGGTCTAAAAAAACCTGCGTTAATTTATGGGGGAATGGGGTACAACTATAGACACTACACTTTAGACTGTGTGGCACAGTGACTGTCATCTACAGCTGGATCCACCCGTCCCGTTGCCACCCCCTCTCCTGTCATCATGAATAAAGGCCACATTTTGGGAGTTCACGTACGATAAAGCTGAGGATGGGAGCACACCCAGACGAGCTGGAACATCATGGAAACTTGATAAAAAGGTTTGTTCGAGGCGATGGTCTTTGTTTTGACGAGAGATTCCTGAGACTATAATTAGTTACCTGAAGGTCTGCAGAGTGTCAGATATATTTAGGCTGGAAAACAAAGAAAGGTGTCTGAAGTTCTGGAATTTCTGAGAGAGTAGATTGATAAGATCGATGAGCCAGTGCCTGTACTGTTTATCAGAGGATAAACATTTTTAGCAGCATTAGATCAGTTCCCCCCCAGCATGTACAATGATGGCATGTTAGTGTCTCTGACTGGGATGGAATTTACCCGTTGGAATTCACATTCCTTTGAGAACAAGGTCATTAAATGGTTTCACCTCCCACGCCTTTTGATCGATGACACGTTCAAACTGGAAAAATCCAATCAGGAGAGAATCCGAGAAAAAAAAAAGGAAGAATCCTGGTCACATTAAGCAAGATTAGATAATAATCTGTGACATTTACTGTGTCATGATGAGGATCATTACTACTTTCTGAAGGCAGTGTTAATGTTTGAAGATTAACTGCTTAATTGTGTTTACTGCAGATTGAGTAGGCAGCACAAATGAAGGGTGTCATTGGCATTAAAGCCAGGACCATCCGGTGGTCTTTAATGGGCCGCAGTGCGTTAGCGTCAAGGCTAGCAGAGGGTCTGAGCCTGAGGTAATTGTTTTAGTTAGATGGCTTAAGATGTGGGTCAGGATGTCTAATGCTCTGCGCAAAAACAGCCGTGGTGCCCCCTGATGTTCACTGGTTTAGGGAGGAATAGGCCGTGGATGAAACATTTAAGAAGAGGAATATCTGTTGGAAATTTGAATTAAAAACAAATGTTAAGCACAAGTACAAATCTGTGCTTCCCAAGTAGTTTTGCCTCCCCTTGTGATGCAGAAGAGGAAATTTGAACCTTTATATTTAAAAAAATTTAGGTTTTTGCCATGCTCAAAGGCACCTCTGAAAACGGGGGACATGAATAAAGACTTCAACATTTTGTTAGACAAGCTTATTTGCTTTCTTAATGAGAGTAGGTTGAGAAGATCTATGTAACGGAAGCCATTAGCGGACATGCATCATACATTTTATTTACTCTTTTGCTGTGATAACCAGTAATTTAAGGTTGTTTTCTCGAGATCCTGACTTATTTATGCACTGTAAAAAGAAATTTAGAGGGAAGAAAATAAAATCCATGCCAAATTGTGTAAATTATCCTAAAAGTATATAAATAAGGAAGTGAAATATATTGAAATGAGTAAAGTTTACCTGCATTACCTAATTTTCAACAGTAACAACTGCAACCAGAAATAATGTAATCAAATTTACCCAAAGATACAAAGATGTCGGGCCTGGACTGCAGAGTGCGCATGCGTCAAAGTTTGTTCTTGGCTGCAGGCCGAGGTTGGATTAACCGGTGTTTGCCAGTGTCGGTGTGCCATCGGGGTTAAAGTTAAGATTCCTGTTTTGCTGTGTATCATAGAATGAATGAAAGTATTTATATATTTATTAGTTAGATATATCAGACGTTTGTGGTTGCCGTGTCAGTATATGACAAGTTTAAATGTGTAGCCCTCTCTTGGCGGTTACACTGGCCGACTTTCCTGAACATTAGTCAGTAAATTAACACGAGCAGGCTCATGTTGTTGATTAGAATTTAGTTTTATTTGAGCATCTTCATTTCCCAAAAGGCTGCACAGTGGTGCAGTGGTTACTGCTTTACTTCACAACTAGAAGGTTACTGGTTCGAATACCGGTTCAGTGGGCTTGAGTTTACAGGTTCTCCCTGTGTGTGCGTGGGTTCCCTCTGGGTACTCCGGCTTCCTCCCACAGTCCAAAGACATGCTAATTAGGTTCATTGGTGACTCTAAATAGATATTATTACTTGTGTTTATTAAGTAATTAGTTGTGTAATCTAATGAGAAATGTCAAGTAGAACTTATCTAATTTATTTAAGTGTAGCATAGTTGTTAAATTTAGGTACTCTTCACTCAAAATATAGGGCAACATTTACTCAGTCAAATAAAGAATAAGGGAATTCTGCCTTCTTGTTTTGTCTTGTTGCCTTCCCTACATAAAAATGAAACTATGAGCAGAAGACCCTGGGAAAAGTTGTTTGTCTGCTTTGTCTGATATGGTGATGATAGTGTTCTATTGCAGTTTAATGCAATTGTCCTCCTTTTCCTGGAAGTGATAAATTATCAGAACAAAAAAGAAATGTTTCTTAAGCTGTTTGAAACCTTGTAGAGGAGAAAGCTGAGGCTGAGGTGAACAAGAACACATGATTTACTGAAACTGTTCATACATATGATCATTAACATAACTTTAATTCCAATTAAGTGCTTTCTTAAAGTTTAATGTCCCTTCCCCGTGATGCACAGGGCCTAGTATTGAGCTATAGCAGCTTTGGCTCGTAACTGGACTTTTGGTTGAATGATCTTACAGTTAGCGCTATTATTCACCAAACACTCAAGCAAGCAGTTTCACTGGAATCTTAAGGATTTAAGTCTTTAGTAGAGACCAAGTCAGAGTTCAGAGCTGAACACATGACAAATCATGCTACAATTTTTTTAAGAAGTAAATTGTATTGTTTCTTTTTTTTTTTAAATAAATTATATTTTGAGTGATTGCGTGTCCTCTGCAGTAGACACCATTCATTAATGTTAACAGTGACCTCATAAACGATAATATTAAAATAAATTATGAAAATGAGAAATATTAAACATTGTGTTTTGTAAAATAGTTAAATATATGTTAATTTTAAATAAAACATACAAAGTTATGTGGAATGTAATCGTCTGAATTGGAGTACTTACATCCCTTTTAAATTTTCTGAATAAAATGTATCATTTAATTAGATCCTGAATTTTGTGGTGCTGCTCCTTTTCCCGGGAGCGCTGGTTAGCGCACTGGTTAGCGCTGTCGCCTCACAGCTGGAAGGTTCTAGTTTGAATCCCAGTTGGAAACGTAGTGGGCCTTTCTGTGTGGAGTTTGCATGTTCTCCCCTGTGCATGCGTGGGTTCCCTCCTGGTACTCCGGCTTCCTCCCACAGTCCAAAGACATGCTCGTTAGGTGACTCTAAATTGCCCCCCCACGAGCCTGAACAGGATAAGCAGTATAAGTGGATGGATGGATGCTCCTTTTAAGATGTAATTTCTCAAAACAACACAGAAAAGCAAATATAATTTTTGGGGTCAAATACTGGCTGGTTGGATCATGGTTCTTATTGGCCTCAGCTACAGCTATCTGTCCTTGGAAACAGAGGACTTCTGCATCCAAATGAAACAAGAAAACACAGAAGCTGCATTTTCCCTCACTTCTTACCTGCATAGCCTCAACCAGTCAACAAATCATTTATTCAGTATTAGTACATATATCTGTGTGACGGGACAGTCATCTGTCAGGAACAACAGCCTCCCTGACCCAAAACTGTGATAACATGGTTAAAAGCAGTTATGGCGAACAGTGAAAATCCTGCTCTTACTTGGTTACACCTGCAGTGACTCTGCTGGAAAGTTTTGAATCAATGTGTGAAACTGTTTATGTGTAAAGTAAAAGAAAAAGTATTTCCTGTCAAACCATCTGTGACGTCTCTTTTATTTTTGTGTTTGACCTTCTGAGAAAATGACGCTCTGTACTTTCGTATCACATGACAATAATTCCTTGGAAACAGTTAGAAGGTTAATCTGTTCCACTGAACAAACAAACAGTGCTTTGTTAGATGAGGTGTGATGTGATCTGTGGAGGGTTAGGTGTGCAGGACTGTGAGCTTCTACAGTAAAATCAAACAAGCTCTACATGCCTGTTGCTCATTTCAGTGTGATTAATGGACAGATACACCGCTCTACATTGATCCGCTGCTTACTCACTCATTGTTCCTCGCTCTTGCTGAGGTGGAGGGAGGCTGCAGAAGAATCATGGCCCATGTGATGATTGGAATAGTTGAGGAAGAAGTTAACAAACAACGTAGTGGACACCCCATGTGCGGAGGAATGGAGGAAGGATTCTTAAAGCATGACTTCCCTGTGTTTGTCTGCATGTGTGGGTGGAAATGCAAAGCAGCTATGTCCTTATTTGGAGATGCTCTGTGTAGATGACATCAACAGTGACATTACCAATACATGAATCAGGCGTGTTTAAACATTAACCCACCTTCTGCTCATCCTTAATTTAGCCTTTCTAGTTCTCTATTAACCAGGAAGATAATGTGAAACCTGTGTGTAAATCAGCTTTGTTCACACAAACAGACGTGGTCTTGCGTGACTGTGGTAATTGTTCTTTCAATCAGTTTAAATGTTCTAAAAAAAATTCTTCCAAAGAAGGCAGTAGCTGTCACTGACTCTGTCATGAAGGCTGCAAATCAGTGTCACAGCTTTCATACGCTTCCAGTCGTGCATATAATGAGTTCAGTTCAGTCAACTGATACTCATTACACCGTTTCAGTTTTCGGTCTCAGTCATGTTATTCTGAAAAAAAAAAAGCTAAAAACGTGAACTTTTCTGACTGCATTATAAAGTACAGTGCAATGTGGGACAACCTTAATGTTTTTAGCATAGACTGTATAAAAAGATGACGACATGACAGCTCCCCAAAAGTGAAGCCAAAACCTCTCTAGTGCCCCCTGCTGACTGGCTGCAGTACAGGTCATAAAGCCCGCCTCCTCCATGTTAACAGATGGGACATGAGTCAAACTATAAAATCAAAATACACACTAAATACATTTTCCTCAAACTTGGTTTCTGTCGTTATAGTTAGTTCTTATCATGCTGATTTATGTCCAAGTGTTCATTTTTCTGACAAGTTTACTTTTAATTATTTGATGCTGTCAAAAGGATGATTGACAGCTCTGTTGACATATACGGCTCCTGCAGCCGATCTGTTTAGGATTAGCAGAGTAAAGAGACTGACTAAGGCCGGAGATACACTTGCTTTTTAAGCTTCGCATACACAACCGACTGCTTCATGAACGTAATTGTTCACATACTTGTCTCTGCACTATCTGTACTATCACTATTCTATCTTTATCTGTCGCAAGATATTTTGACAGGCATGTTTGTCGCTGTGCAGTGGCAACGACATATCGTACAGATGTGGATAACTGCGGACTTGGTCTGTCAGCTTGTCTTCAAAACTTTCTGCCATTGTTGTCCCTGCTGCTGTGTTGACCCTGTCACATCCCCTCTGCCTCTAAACTGCCCCTACTGTTCATGTGCATACTGCATCTCACGTACGTGCACAGCCGACACTCCAAACAGACGCAGGGAATGCGTGGAAGCCATTGCGCATGTGAACGTGTAGTTAAAAGCAAGTATATCTCCGGCCTAACACTACAGTTATACGGAATATCTGCTTCAGACCTACACAAGAAGCTGTTCTGCTGTTAAATACATCTAGGTGAGGTTTAATGTGTGTTTGGTTAGCGGAAAAGGCAGGACATCTTTAACGTGGCTCTATCCACTGATCTTTTGGGGGTATTTTGCCTTCAGATAAGTACAATGGGCCTCATTCACAAACAGTGCGTACGCACAAATCTGTGCTTCAACCGTGCGTACGAACGTTTGACGCACAAATCTGTGATTCATCAATATGTTCTTATTTGAGTTTGTTCGTACTCTGCAAACAAATTTAGAACTTCCTCAGACCATGCGTATGCACAAATGATGAAGGACCGGCTTTCTCAGAAAATGTAAACACACACCCTTAATGCACGGCACATTGCAACTATTCATCTAAAAAAGTCTTTAATAGACAACAGCAGTTAAAACCGTGAATTTACTAATGCACTGACCAAATGAAATTGTTGATTCTAATCAACTGTTGCAATGAGCATTGCTATTTTCAATTGAACAAAATGTTTTGTTTTTTCCAGATTGACTTGCACTGGTTAATTACAAAACAACACTTTAAATGATGAAATGAATGACCTTTAGGAGACGGTTCTTGTTGAATATCATCACTTTCACCCTCAGTGGGCTGTCAGATCAGGTGGTCCTTGTCCTCCACCTGTTTCTGCTCAGCGATTCTTTTTTTAAGCGTCCACCTTGATGTCAAAACCCTTTTTTTTTTTTTACCAGAGTCACGGTCTGAACCTCAGGACACACTGCATTTACAGCCTCAGTTAGTGAAGCCCAAGCTTCATTATTTTTCAGCATCGTGACTCCTGAGTCACTGAAACACGCTTCGGAAAAGTGTGTTTTTTTAATTGCTTCCGTCTCTGACACAATTACCTCAATTTCTGCTGTGCTGAAATTCTTTTTTTTGTTTTTCACTTTGGGGCAGTCTCTTGCAACTTTTCCTTCTTTGAACTTGTTTTCACCTCACTGCTCTCTTCCTGATACGCCAAGCGGATGTCTTTTTATAGAGAAATGGGGGCGTGGTAGTATGCAGATTGCAGATTGCATGCACGCGCTTGTCAATTTAGATTGATTATGATTCACTAAGATACGCTCGGTGGTGAGAACAAAATTGGCCGGTACGCACGTGTCATGAATCTGGCGGTGATTTTGCGAATTCACTTACTTTGTGCGCAGAGTAAGAACATTTCTATGCATATATAAGTGAATGAGGCCAGATGAGAGTAGATGGAGACGTGCTGTCCATCTTTATATACAGTCATTGCCTTTGACCATTAATGTATTAGGCTGTAATGGTTACCATTAAGGGTAACTGATTTTACACATCACAGTCTGTTTGCAGATGTTTGAGAGTAGTACTGCATGGGGCAAAGGGTGTATAAGTCTTGTGTGTACCTGATAAAGGTCCTAAAGAGATGTCACTCAGTGAGTGTTGGTTTGGTCTGAAGTAAACAAGTATGAGAATGAAAAAAATATGAAGATGTAGAGTTAGCTTCTGTATCCCCATCCTCTCTGGTGGAGGCTAAGGCTCTATCCTACGCTAGCCGCTACTATCATAACAGAATTCTACAATCAAACTTATTGCATTGTAAGCACTGTGGGTGACAAGTTTTGAGACAAGTACATGGAATAAAACTACAGTGTCTTTGGTTCTACTGCATGGATTCATTTTCAGATTTGGTGAGGTAGTAATTAGTGTTTCAAAACATGAGAAACATCCATGTAAGTATATTATTGTAATTATATATTTAATTGTGGTGACAAGTGGCACATAGTTTGGTAGTGAAAGTTGGAAACCAGGACATTGAGAGATATTAATTGGGACTAAATTCATGTCAATGACAGTAGTCACTGAAATAGTTTTTGTCCATGTGGTTTTAGTGGACGTGCATATGAACAATGTCCATTTACACTAATCTGCCACAGTTTTTCACATATTCACCTGCTGTACATTTACCTGCCTGATAGCAGATGGACATCTTCACCTCTCTGAATGGCAAATTAAGATTTTAATCAGCAGTGTCACACAGCGGACAGCAGCTGTTTACAGAGCAGTTTATACTGTTGCAACATGCGACGGGGACGCACTGTGGGCGACTATCACTGCATCAGGTGTACGTGTGCCTGGACACAGAAGAAGATGCGATGATAATCTCGACTATAATGTGAAGAATGCCATCCAGTACAGGCATGCCAGCAGGCTGCATTAAGAGGTGAAGATGTCTGTTTATGCTGGAGAAGGAATGTCTGGTGGTCTGAGGCCATTTGTGTGAGAAAAATGACAGACAGGTCATTTCCCAGTGGAAACAATGAGCACATATACTGTGAAGTTTACATACTGCATACACTTTGTCTTTGAATGATTACGTTGCTGCTGCTTAATGAGCTTCACCTTTGCACTTAGTGAGGAAGCATCCAGGAATGCCTGCTATTCAAAACAGCTCTGTAACTGTATATTCACTGGCCCGTGAGCGATGTCTTTCAAGTCCTGACACTCTTCTCTTAAATGGCTGGAAAGTTACCCTTTTACTCTTTGAAACAACTTCTCCCTCTCTTGCTGACCGAGCCTGCTTCCTTCCTGCTGGACCTGGCTGCTTGGTTATGGCTAGACTTCATGTTTTGGTATCAGCAGGCATGTTTGGACCGGCGGTGCTGATAGGCCGGTCTGTCCCCAGTCTGTCCCCGAGCTGCTCAGGTCCCAGCAAACAAAACCAGGAAGAGAAGGAATGTACCAACTCCAGCTTTTACTGTAATCGCAGCCAGTTGGGACTGGAACTGCACAGCAAGTGAAAACACAAAAACAAATGATGTGGCACAAAGTTTTACTGTGTACAGGTAACGTGAAGAAACATATTGTGATATATTTTTTGTTTTATGAGCACAGCAAGACTTAACACAAAATCCAGGTCACGATCCCTGGGCAGGAAATTCTACGGCCAGACTGCTTCAAAATTACAGGACAAAACAAGAGTAACACAATAAATAAAACAAATAACAAGTCAAATATAGGTGAAATATCAAATATGAAGTGTACATGGGTTTAATTGCAAAGAGACAGAGCCTAATAATAACAATAGCACAATAGGATATTTACAAAAGTAAGTTGAGTAGAAAGTTGTGATGGAAATTACACTGACAGTCCAATAGGAAGCAATAAAATACTTAGATGAGGATTGTAAAGATAGCACATGATATGAAACCCAACTGTCCATGATAGTAATAAAAAGTAATATTGCACATAGCACTAATAAGAAGAGTGGATCACTAGTATTGCATGGGATAATGCACATGACATAGCCTGAAAAGTATTACTTTGTTTTTTGACCAAATAATACGAGCAACACTAATTCTATTCCAATCATGCAAAACTTAACTATGTGTTTAGTGCTGATCAGCATACGAGAGCCCTGCTAACATGCTAAATTATGTTGGTGAACACTGTAAACATTACTCCTGTTGATTTTTAGAATGTTTGCATTGCCATTGTAAATGTTAACAAGGTGATTGTATAGCAGTTAGCTTGAAGCACCACTGCTGCACTACAACGTACGCCTCAGAGGCCCAATCTCCTCCCTAAAGCCTAAACTCTGAACCCTCACGGACTTTAATGACGTCAGGCGTGCATCGTGTGAGTCCGTGTGTGCATGAGGGTTTGAGAACTGCATAACAATAAGGAATGAGAAACAAGGAAACAAGGTGCATTATTAAATAATAAGAAAAAAGTCTACCTGCAGCATGTTACTGTTTGATGAACTAAATGTTATCTCTTACAGATTAACCTAACTGCGGTTCCAGTCATCGTCCATGCTTGCTTTGCTTACAGTTCTTTTTGTTCAAACTTTGTGGAGTACCACTTCAATATACATACATTTATTTACATTTAGTGGGGGGCTGGGCAATCACATCACCAAGCTCGCTGTGAACTGTGGGTAACTACCACAGGAAAGTCTGCAGATATGGACTGTACTTATATAGCACTTTTCTAGTCTTTGCCTCTTAAAGCTGCTTTTACAGTACATGTCACATTAACCCATTCACACACACATTCACACCATGATGGCAGAGGCTGCTACGTAAAGTGCCCAACTCTCAAAGTCTGTGAGCTCATGAGTACAGTGATTGGGATTTCTGATGGCACTAGCATGACAAAGGTGAAACAAACTCACTACTGCTTATTCAGGTATTATGAGGAGGAAGTCGCAGGGTGTTTCAAGCCAAGAGAAGAGTTCAAACAGAATGTCAGTAATGCTGCAAAGATGTTGCAATCTGTTAACAATAAGTACCAGTTCTTCAATGTGTACTGACTCATCTTGGCAGAATTTCATTCAGTTACTTTTTCAGTTACCATTTCAATGGAATGAGCTTCATCATCTCGTCTTGTGACTCTTGTGAATGTTTTAACCTGATCCCAAAGAAAAAAATGAAATTACCTTGACAACACAATTATGCGGTGGTTGCAGTAATGTGTTAAAAATGTTTGTGCTGGAACTACAAGAAAATGTCATTGCAAAGTGACTGATAGATTCAGGTTACTATAAACACATTCTTTGGTGAAGTGCCTGAGAAAAAAGTACGTAGTGATGTGAGGGCACATCAACTGCTTGGTTGTGTCAGAGGACAAAACAACTTGTTACAAAAAAAAGACTGGGTTAGATAAGTATTTATATCTTAAGTTATTTAAGTTAAGTGCATATATTAGGTTACGTTACATTGCATTACATTACGTTGTTTTGTGTTGTGTTACAATAGATATCATTGCTGTGCATTACGTTGCTTTGTGTTACATTACGTTGCCTTACTTTACGTTGCCTTACATTAATTTACATTGCGTTACATTCCGTTGCATTACGTTGCGTTACATTACGTTGCGTTACATTACGTTGCGTTACATTGCGTTGCGTTACATTAATTTACGTTATGTTGCGTTACAATAATTTACATTGCTTTACATTACGTTGCATTACGTTGCGTTACATTACCTTCCGTTACTTTAATTTACGTTAAGTTGCGTTACATTTATTTACATTGCGTTACGTTACGTTGTGTTACATTACGTTACGTTGCGTTACATTAATTTACGTTGCGATACATTACGTTGCGTTACATTACCTTGCGTTACATTATGTTACGTTGTGTTACATTCATTTACGGTGCGTTACGTTATATTAATTTATGTTGTGTTACCTTACATAACCTTGCGTTTCATAACGTTGTGTTACATAAGGTTGCGTTAACTTGCGTTATGTTGCGTTACAATATGTCCCTGACATTCATGTTACCTGTCTTTATTGTGCGTTCACCATGAAAAAGGATCCTCATTGACTGACTTTCTTGTGGCATTGTTTCCGTTTTATCAATATGAAATTTAACTACAGAATGTGACACCACCACATAATACAGTGGTGTAATGTCACTCATTTCTGTGAGACCATGCTAGATTTTACTAGCTCTTTGTAGATTGTGGTCCTCTGGCCTTAAACGCATTGTTGTGAACTGGCTGTGTGGTTCTTTGTTTATGAAGGCTGCTTGTTTGCAGGTGTCCCCTCAAAGAGAAGTCTCAATCTGAATTTGAGGACCTGATATAGTTTATGAAATAGAACTATTAATCTTCCAACCCAAGTCATTTTAATACAGCCCCTGTGCCAGGTTGTTAAATAACTTGGGCAGTAAACAATGAAACATGAGTTATAATACTCTTGCAAAAACAACAGGTAGGCATCCAGCAAGACTTTCACAAACAACTGTAATCACACAATCATGATTTACCATCAGCCAGCATGTCAGGGAGAAAAACAATTAGGGTAACAATGTTTCTTAAGGCCTAAAACAAAGCAACACAATGCAGCCAGTGTTATGACAACAGCATGATTAAGGCTGCAATCTCAATCCCCCGTCCAGCCCGTATCAGTTCCCTGCGCACACAGCAGACATGCTCCTGTTTTTCCTTTGTTTCTCTTCCTCTCCCGGTCCTCTCCTGAGCTGGAGGAATTCAGGAGGAATGCAGAAAAAGCATCCTGTTTTCATTCCACACTCTTAGTCAGCTATTCACACTCTGTAGCGTACGCTGGGGGTCTGAGAGTTCTCACTGACGTCACGGTAAATAACTAGGAAGTTATTACATGAATAAGAGACACAGGTGCATAATATCGCTGCATGGCCTAGTTTTTTTTGGTATCCTCCAAAACCCCCACTCCTTCTACACAGGAACATACTCAAGCTAATGTCACTTTATTTAAAATACAAGCAAAAACCATCATATTAACCCGGTATTGACTTTGAAATGTGCTAATGCCCCACTTTGTGTTACTATCTGTCATTCCGTAAACACTTGACCTGTAACATAGGACATCCTGCAGATAATTGGAAGGCAAAAGTCTCCGACATCCTCTCTAATAAACACATAGCTCTAACACAACAGCTTAATCTAAAGTAAACATCAGCATATGGAGCAAGAAGGGGACAGAAGGCACCAAAGGAGATAACTACTGCATGTTTAATTGTTGACAAAGAAATCTTTTGTGCAGTGACCACATACATCTTTTTATTTTGCTCTGTGTGTCTCTTCTGCAGATATAGTTACCTTTAAAATAGACATGCCCGAAGTAAAGACTGGAACGGGTTCAAGAGTTTAATAGACAGAAACATGTAGGAGATGGCCTCTGTGCCCGGATGTGATCAACATTGGCTGTCTTTTCTCAAGCAAGAGGTGTAAGCGGGATTGTACCTGTGCATTTTCTGTCAGCAGTAGCATGCTAGCTAACGTTGGCTGTAGGTGCTTGTGTGTTTTGTGTATTACTTGGAAACTTGTTCAGCAGCTCCACACCCTTCTCTTCTGTCTGTAAAGCCCTCACATTCCCAAAATGTCTGTGGCGAACAACGGTACTGACCAAGGGCACAAATCAGATTCCTCTCCTGAAAGTTGGTGCGGCCGATTCTCCGGGTCCAAACTGAAAAACTGAGCCTTTAAGAAGACAAAAGTGAGGTCACAGTAAGACATGATGCATCAGCAAGAGAAAGGGGGGAACTGTTGGATCCTGTCAGTCATTTGTCTAGACAAACTGAAGGTTTAAGCTAGGCTTGGCCTGGTTTTTTATCCTTGTTAGCTTAAATAATGGTCACTGTGTGATTACATCAAAAGTTTTTCGGTATTCGAGCATTAAAATTCTTGTCATTCAGTGGGATCAATTTTCCAAGAAAAATAAGTTAAAGAGAAAGGATATTGATATTATCAATTTACCTTTACTTTGTGGTCGACATGGGTGCTTAAATAATCCTTTGACATTCTGGAATGTAATAGTTTTTATGAGCCGCGGGTGTTCTGTTAGCATTTTAGCTCTTGTCTGCATACTGCGGCAACAATGCGCGTGGTTTACAGAGTATGTGAGCCCTGGATTCAGAAGTCCATTTCATGTCCAAGCGGGTCAGTGAGCGAATGGGCATGTCGATGACGCTGTTCAAGTTGGACAGGCAGGTTAAAGTCCCTGTGTCGGCTTGGCTACAGTCATCCTGTTGGCTGAATTTGACATCTCAAAAATGTATGTTGATACATTTGCTGAATGCAAGCTAGCAATGGATACACACTCTGTGTTTGCTCAGCTTTGACAGAACTTATCAGAATAGTTTATTACTGTCCTCCAGCCTCTGTTCTACTGTTGTATTGGCATGTTTATGACGCAGATTAATAAAGCTCCAGATCCAGCACACATTTCACACAAGATAAAATATTTATATTTGTTATTTATATTTAACTCATATGAACACATCTTCACACCAAAGAGCTCACAAAATGACATGTTCATGAGATTCATTGGAATGATTAGACTGTTAAACAAACGTAATTATTAGGCTCATTTCAACCTGTATATTTTTTATTCTGGGATTTCACTAGAGTAGTTTTGCATGATTCGCAGTAAAAAAAAAAATTCTTACATATTTATACTAGCCCCCTAAATATCGTCTCACTTCATCCACTTAAAAGACGATATAGCTCCTTTCTCTCTTCTGCAGCCGTCCCTAAAAGCTCAACTTCTTATCGACCAGCTTTCTGGAAACCTGCTGAAGGGCAACACCGGCAGCACTGATGACAACCAATAACAACAGCAGTGTTGTGACCAAGTCATCTTTGCTCAAGTCCCAAGTAAGTCTCAAGTCATTTGGTCCAAGTCTCAAGCAAGTCTCGAAGTCATATTTTTTTGGGCGAGTCAAGTCACAAGTTATGTCAAGTCGAGTCGAGTCCTTAGTTAAGGCAAGTCAAGTCCCGAGTTGAGTCACTTTTTTTGCACCCAAGATTCCAGCACTCTTACCTGTAGTATCTGCTCTTTATAAAGAGAAAAGTCAAGGTCTCGTCTAATAATGATATTATTGGCCAATTTATATAACCTGTTCAAAAAGTATGACAATGAATTGTATCTGTATTATCTTGGCACAGACGCAGCCATGATGATGGTCTGCTCTGAGGCCGTATTTAGTAGTAACGCGTACGACTGATGAGGCTTCTCTTTAGGGAAAAACATCAGGTAGCCGGGGGTTCGATGTTGCATGTTGCCATAGCGAGGAGTTTGGAATGACAGCCAGTCATCCAGTCATGACAATCACATACCGGGGAGCTTTTTGAGTCGTCCAATCATGTTTCCCAGTTTGTGCTGTTAAAGTACTTGATAGTTAGACAGAAACTTGGCAACATTGAATTTTATCATTTTACATTTAACAGCTAACATTCAAACTTATGAAGACACGCAAGTCATCCGAGTCATCATGCCTCAAGTCAAGTCTCAAGTCATTAACCTTCAAGTACAAGTCGAGTCTCAAGTCAATTATTTTTTGTCAAGTCAAGTCGCAAGTCATCAAAACAGTGACTCAAGTCGACTCGAGTCCAAGTCACCAACTCTCAAGTCCACATTTTTATGGAGCTGAAAATGACACAGAAATTAGATGTAAGGCAAATAAAGAAAACTCATTTGCAACCAAATTATTTCTTGTATTTTATTTCATCATGCACAGTTCAGTGCTTCATTCATACAAATATAAATACATCTCTGAATAAGTTAGAGAATAAATAAATGTTATATTACAATTATTGCTTTCATTTAACAGTAAACCTCTGAGCTGGTAAACTGTCCATCATTTACAGCATTGGGATTATTGAGGATGAATATTTTAGCATGAAGGTTAAAATTTCTGTGTCCATGAGGACAATCAGACGAGGCAGAGACAAAGTGCAGGACGCAGATAAACAGCTTTTGAAGTGCACGGCACAAGTTAAGAGTCATAACTCCCCAGTGGCTAATTACAGAGGAATTAAAGGGAACATTTGTCAGGGGAGAAAAACAATTGTCGCATTTTTGGCAAGCTGCACATCATTGAAACCCTCTGGCTTATCTTCAATCAAAACATTAAACAGGACACATGCAATAAACACTGGGGCCAACACAATAGAGCTGCTGTGGTTGTTATTCTAGCAGAAAGTATGCAGCGTATGGAGCTGACAATGGAGCTTGTATGAAGCTAATTGTTTGTTAGATAAATTCCAAATAGATGACCTTCATTTAACTGTGTGCCAGGAGTGAACAAGCTGCCGTTTTCAAGTACTTCATGACAATTAAAAAAGCTACTTGCTAAATTGACCTAAACATTAGGCAGGTCAGGAGATCCCAGCTCTGATACAGAGGAATATTTAACCAAACCAAGGGTCAGCAAAGAGTAAACACTGACAAACAATTCCCCACCAACTGATATTTGATCCTTAGTGCAGATGAGTTGAGGATTTGGACAAGTCATATGAGTCCTTTGGCCACAGAAACCAAAAGGCCAACAGATCAGTGACAGGTAAGTCTTTCTTGTCGCGGCTGCCCATTCACTTTCATGTCCTTGGCTTTTAGTGGATCCTTCCTTGGCATGTCAGTTCATCAAAGTTCAGAGAGTTCAAGGAAAACGTCTCCACCCAACTTTGCTTTTGCTGTAGGGCTTCAGTCTTGGTGAGCTGCCAGTCCTTCAGAGCTCCGTTTTGTCGATCAAATGCTTGATCCACTGCCTTTTATGTTTCCACCTTGTTGTCAGAACACTGACGAGTCTTCTGTCCATGGCGGTTGAATCCATCAAGGTTGAACCACTTCTGGAGCTTGCTCAGTGCTCTACCTTCCTGTTCTGGTCCGCTGCCTGTTGACTCCACCAGGGTTCTCGTTTGATGACAGACTCTCTTTTGCCATCGCCATGTTGGACTTGACAACAGATCTACAGGGAAACAAGAAAAAGAAAACAAGTCAGAGATGCTTCATGTATCTGAGAATTCACCATCAGGCACGGTACAATGCAGGATAAATGATGATGCTTGAATTCGTCTTCATTTACCTGAGAGATGCCAGCAGTTTGTTGCTGTTTGTGTTTGCAGACTCTACCAATGGGCCCACGACATGAGTCCTTGGATCCTCTGATCTGTAGACAGATACAACAGCAGCATTAAAACAAGGACATAACCCTCCTGATGTCTCAGACAGTTGCACCTCTGGAAACATATTTTGTGTCTTGAAGCAAAGTAATTATCTTGGAACTCCAGACTAATATATTTTGGACGCCAATGGACAGGAATGCAGGGCGAGGCTTAGAAAACACCACCTCGGATAACATCTACAGTTAGTGACTAATGCATACTGGTGGATGCATGACAGTGATAAACCAAAGATGCAACAAGAATTCCTTTGAGCATAGCAGCAGATTTCCCGAATTAGAAGCACTGCTAATAAACCTTTATGATTTCTTTCAAGGAAATGCGGGTCATTCTCTGAACTGTGACTACTACCCCTATACTGTGGCTACATTATCACAGGCTGAATCATGATGCCGCCTCTCTGACTCGTCCTCTACATCAACACACAGTCAGGGCTTATCACACATAACTGATACTGGAGGGAGACACTGAATCTACTTTGATACAATCTAGCATCTCAAAGAGGCTACGTGATTGGTAGGCCAAGCTTTGCTGTAGGCGCTCACCTTGTTTGGCAGAAGCCGGAGCAGGTTTTGTCGGCTGGGTTGAGGCATTCGCATCGGTCAGCTGAGCGACGGCGGCGATGAGACAGGGGACTTCCAAGGCCGTAAGGGAGGAGTTTACTGTAAAGAGAAATAAAGCTTCTTAGAAAATGTTGCTGAAGGAATGAGGGAACCTGAGCGCGTGTTTTTTGGTTAGGGGGTTTTACTGCACAGGTGTAGAAACAAATGCAGTGTCTTATATAGTCTGCAGTCTCACCTTGGCGTGTTGACCCAGATAACATCCAGGTGGCAGAAGTAGATGCACTCTTTATCATCCCAGCTGCTGCAGGAGCAGCGTTTAGTCCTGGCGCGGTGTGGGTGTGGAGCCTGAGCTGGCAGCTCTTCCCGCTCTGATAACGGGAGTCCACAACCTAGAAAACAACAGAGGATCCCGAGATTAAAAAGTGCACATTTATGGTTTCCAGGCTGACTGTGCAGTTAGTGTTTATGACGTGTAAATACAAAGAAACCCAAACACTTGAGCAGTCAAACAAATGGTTGTGATTAAGTTCTTTAACCCAGAGTAATTTTTATGAGGTTAAATAACTCAATCCTAGTCAAACACTCATGCAGGTTAGACAAACATGGTTGTATCAATAATTGTGCGCTTTCATCAAAGGTTAATATTCTCTGAAAGGCTGAGCCCAGCTCTTTTTTCATACTTTCTGTGTTGAAGGTCAAAGCAAACCTTTTATTTGCATTATACCTGCAGCTTAAATCATAAACTATTTTATGCAGTTTTTATTATTTTGCTTATTTTGGTCAACCTCAAATCCCAACTCTAACATGTTTACCTAAACCAGGTCAGAAATAACTTTGATGCTTTGTTTATACAGCCAAAAGGAATTATAGAAAAGCATATTTATAAATCGAAATAATTTCTACGATGGCACAAATGTCTGTAAAGTAAGATGATGTTTTCTGTTGGGTTTCAGATTGCTGGTTGTCTCCAGTCTTATTTTGAACAGTACAACCATGCACTGTTAATTTGGCCATACCATTTTGGTAATAAGACATTAAAATCAGATCTGTTTCTTTAAAGTTTTAGTGTCTTTTTTAGATTTAACTCGCATAAATCTGCAAAAGTAGTAACCTAAAACATCCTAAAAAACAAAGTAAAGTAACTCACCCTCTTGCAGAGCCGTGCAGATGATGAATAAAATCAGAGTCTTGCACATGAATGAAGCCATCATGATCCTGTGTCTGATGTTCTGATGCGTAAAGGCAGCCGCAGTCACACTTAAATAGCAGACAAGTCTTTAGAGTTGTATTCGTTGAGGCTGGAGAGCAGCAACAGGTGCTTTGTGTTCATGCTGCCGCCAGGACATCTACTTATACCCCCCCACTGTGAGTGATATCATGAAAGCCCCTCCTACCTCGTCCAGTTTATGCAAAACAGTGTTGTTACACAACTCACACATACTCCACCAGTTCTCCTCACATTCCAGCAGTGACCGTAACATACAGGACTATCAGCGCCCCCTACAGGCCAAGAAGCTCAAAACTCATGTTGAGCTTGAATGCTTCATTCTTGAGTTCTTTGGGTTTGTCATGGAAAGAGAAGAATAAGTATAGAGGCGATACATTTTAAACAAATAAAAATAATGATGTTTTTACAGTGCCTTGCATGAGTATTCATCATGCTTGGACTTCATTAGTTTTGCTAGCATATGCAGATTGATTAATTGGTTGATTTTTATTATTATTGTATCATGCATAAACAATATGCCCAGACCAAAGAAGGCTTACAAGACACCATTAGTAACAAAAAGACCAAAAGTAGACACATAGATAACAGAACCATTAAAGAAACAAACCGTCCTGACGTTTCTCCCAGGCTCTATAAAGTGACCAACAACTTAAATAAACCTTTAAACCACTGCAGTTCAGAGCTACACTGGTGGCATCCTTTGAAGTTCACATCACTGTCAATGTCATGTTATCTATAATTTGTTGTTTACATCGTGAATCAGATGGAGCTTGTGATGGAAAATAGAAATAAAAATATGCAATAAAAACTGTATCAAGTTGTCCAACAAGATTGTGCAGCAGTGATAGTGATTCTCACTCATTATTTTATCAAAAACCCAAAAAGAAGAAAGAAATTTCCCTCTTTTTTTATTTTTTCTATTTTATTTATTTACTTTTAGCTGAAGAGAGACAGGAAATGTCAGAATCAGCTTTTTTGGCCAAGTATGTACAAATAACTTAACTTTTCTCTCTGTTACAAGCACGAACCGTTAAACATTTAACTAATATGTACATGCTCCGAGAGACAATAGTGCAATGAAACAAAAAATGTAATTATGTTAAAGATGGGTTCATATACATGAGGATAAAATGTAGGAGCAGCACCTGCCTTATGTGCTGTTGTTACAAACATTTAAGGTAATGCAAAGGCCGTCAGCTGAAGTCATGCAGAATAGTAAGAATATTTATTACTTAATGACCAGTGAAAACATATCAGTGGCTGCAGATGATTGTGACAGAGGCAGGAGGTCAGCTGAGGCCATGACACGCTCTATGTTTTCTCTCTGTTTTTTTCCAGAGACGTCAGGAATGCAGGAAGAGGCTCGAGGCAGCAGAGGAAGAGATGAGCGGCGGCAGTAGGAACAGACAGAGGGTTTGCATGTGCCACGCGGCTGATACGAGGATGATGAAGTCAAGGAGAGCTGTCGGCACCCCGCGCAGGAAGGTGAGGTCATAGCAGGATCGTCGCCCACATGCCCCTATACTGTCACACTCACAGCATCTCAGGGTGTAACATGCTTTGACCTGAGTAAAGAGATATGCAGCTGCCTGCCACATTGGCTCTCTGCAAACCCACACACATGCCACTGTGTGTATAGTGCATGCACGCACACACACATACGGTCTCTGTCAGTTTACACAGCCTATCTCTACCAGTGACAAAAACAGACACCATGGATGTGACCACCGCCCGGCTGCCCACACACTCACTGTGTCATGTTACAGTACCTCATGCAAACATCCTTAGGTCTTTCTGGTCTTACTAGCTTCATGGATGATTCACATAATTAAATCCACACTTATGTTTAATCACAACAATCTAATGAAGAAATGATGTAAAGGGAAGAATGCCTCAGTCAAAGACGAACAACAGACACACAATATTATAAATAGTTCAGTATGTTTTTATTCTAATGACTAAAGATTTCATGTGAGGGAAATCAATCTGGAGACCACTAAAAATGAATATAAAATTAATTACATGTAATAAAAGTTAATGTAATGTAAATAACCAGATTTTATATTGCTAAATATTTTCGTGTGGTTAAACTAATTTTTACAGACTTGTATAATTCTTTATCTTTTGTTGTCATTCATTGTTTGATTGTCTTTTATTTTTGCCTGCACATCAAGAACCCTAACCAACATGTGGCTCAGAGGTAGAGCGGGTCGTCCTCCTATGGTAATGTCAACGGTTCGATCCCCGGCTCCTCCAGTCTAAGTGTTGAGATATCCTCATGCTCCTGGAGGCAAAGCCTACAGTGTATGCAGGTATTAGTTGATACGTTTCCCTGCATTGCACTTAATGAACTAACTGTGATAATCAGTTATTAAAACAACCTTGTTACTAATTTCTCCCTGCTTAAAAAGGACAAATCCTGGGGAAGGTTTGAATGAGAATTCAAACATATTCTTCCTGGTGCTGACAGTATTTTACTGGCTCTGGTTTCACTTTTATTTCTCACTGTTATTTGGCTGAATTGCAAATACTTTGAAACCACCACCATATTGAAACTGACTTTGCACAAGAGTGTTTTTTTATTTTAACTTTACAAAGTATCCATTTCTCAAGTAGCCATTTAAGGTGCTAGAAACCCTGAGCAATAGCGTTAGCTCACCTGCTGCCTAAAAGCTATAGGAGCATCCTCTGTAAGATCACTTCACTGTCATTGTCATATTATCTATGAATTGTTGTTTGCTTCACCCGCCGATCTCTACTGCAAAGACTCTGGCTCCATTTGACGTCGCCATCACAAGATGCCAGCGCCTACCACGGGGCAATTTTGGTATCACTTTCGTACAATGGGAGCAGATGGAGATGCGTCGTCCATCTATATATACAGTCATTGGTCGGGATATAAAAATAATACAACAAAAACTTTATCAAGTTATCCAACAATGATCATGCATGTGTATGCTTGAATGTGTTAAAAGAGGGGGTCTGACATATACTGTAAAGAGCCTTGAGTGGTCTCAAGGCTTACAAGATGTTATGTAAGTTCAGTCCATTTACTATTCAACCCTTACGGATTTACAAGACAAAAGAGCAGTGGGAGTTGCAGTGGTTATCATTTCAAAATGACATATAATTATTTAATCACAAAGGTACAACATATTCGATGCAGGGGAAGTCAGTTTATATTTTCCCTGGACGTCCTCGACATTTTGTTCGGGACATTTGTCATTCAAGACTGGATAAGTTTCACACTCTCTTTACCATAAATGGTTTGAAGTCCAACCGATGCTGAAGCCACACCAACAAAAAGCTATTAGAAACAGGAAGTAGCACAGTTGTTTAGGTCATTGTTGAGCTTCAACCATCCATGTTTGGAAAATCTTGCTAACGTTGAGGAATTTTACATCAGTGCTCGAGCGGAAACCCAGACGATGGAAAGAGTCTCATACACAGACAGGAAAAAACATGTGTGCTGTCATAGATTATGAGGGCAAACGCGTGGGGGAAATACCAAAAAGATGTGACAATGCAGAGAGAGACAAGCATTTGAACTATTTGTTACAGTGACAAAAGAAAAAAAGCTTCATGAGCAAATATTTGTCTGCTCAATCTAAAGGAGCCCCCTCCCCCTCGTTTCCTCTTGTCCGTTTCCCCCGCTGCTTTTAGTGACTCTGCAGTCGTAGTGTAAAAAAATGTGCTCTTATCTGTTTCCCACTTCCGGCTGCTGCTGGGGGGCGACAGAGGAATGTGAGGCAGCAACATGACAAACACGCAGCGGAGCCATGGGTGCAGAATCATTTACAATTCCTCTAAGATGACGGTTATGTTCACTGTGACACAATAACACACAAACAAGTTTAAACAATCAGGACTGAGTGAATAAGTGGGGTTCCAAGGCTGTTATGCAATTGGAAATCCTCAATCGGGACAAGAATCAGCAAAATATTTGCGTCAGTACAGGACGCAATGTATCTGGATCTCCTTTACTGATCAAATCTGTTCAGTGAAATGAAACACATTCAATCAGATCAGAGATTAGTCACATGATCATGAATGTAACACATGAAACATTACACATAACTTCTTATTCAAAAATAATTACCGCTTCTGGGTATTTACTTAAAATCTTTGGTAGAATATGCGTGCAATTTCTGGGGGTACCGTCTGTGTTGTGTGCTGTAGTGGCGGATGGTTATTCCCCTTTCAGACACAATGGGGCTCATTTACGAACAGTGCGTACGCACGAATCTGTGCTTGAACTGTGCGTACGCACGTTTGACGCACAAATCTGGGATTCATCAATTTGTTCTTACCTAAATTTCTTCGTACTCTGCGAACAAATGTAGAACTCCCTCAGACCATGCGTACACACAAATGATGAAGGAAATGTCCTAGGAGATGTTAACACACACCCTTTTAACTAAATGCATACTCTATTAAAACTTCATTTATTGAAAAAAAAGGCTTTAATAGACAACAATAATTGAATTTACTAATGTATGGACCAAACGTAAATGCCATGTCATCCTCATAATTTGTCATATAATATAATATCTTCAATTATAGCAGTTGAATTAGTTTATTAAGTTTACAATAGAGTAGACCATATGAAAATGTTCATATTGAAATGTAACACTTTTGGCCTTTATTACATTGTTTATTGGCTTTTCTGGAAGATATTGCTGCCCGTGCACGCTCTGGAACAGTGTGCCTTTTCTGGCATCCACCTCTGCAACAATTGTTTCAATTTCTGCTGATGTGAAATTTTTCTTTTCACCTTTTGAGGCCATCTTTCACGTTCTTTCAGCTTCTCCGTAACACCGCACTCTTCATGTGGCACCAAACAGATGTCCTTATATAGAGACATAGAGGCGTGGCAGTATGCTGATTGCAGATCGCGGACACGCGCCTGTCAATTTACAATGGTTCTGATTTACTAACATACATACGGTGGAGAGAACAAAATTGGCCGGTACGCACGTGTCATTAATCCGACGGTGATTTTGCCCAAGTACTTATTTTTTGCGGAGAGTAAGAACATTTCTGCGCAGATATTAGTGAATGAGGCCCAGTGTGACAGAGGAACCATTGGCTCTACCCACTTTCATCCCATATTACTTTCGTACCGATTCTCCCCTGTGTTCTGGATGCTACTGTAGAGAGTAGGATTATATTATCGGACTTGGGTAACAGTTAGCCAAACTTCTTCACTAACATATATGGTATTATGTTTATCAAACACATTTGTTGGTCCTCATCTTCAAAGCTTTGTCAAAGTTAAACGTGCAAACATTAAAAGGATAAATGTAGAGCCTTGCTTGTTGTAGTACGTACAAAGAACAAAGTGTCAAAACAAGGTCATTGGAACAAAGTAATACCTTTAATAATACCAGGGTTTAGTAGCTCTACACTGCAGCAGAAGAACAATGTTGTTTCATTTATTTCCATATCTTCTATCAGCTGGTGAGGATGCTGCTTTTTGTAATCTGTTTTTCAAAGCTTTTTTTTTTATTCTATTTTTTTGGTCTTTCATGCCTTTATGTAGAGGACAGTGGATAGTTTTGGAAACAGGCGAAGAAAGTGGGGATGGCACTGCACATTTTAGAGTGGCCTTTTATTGTGGCCATCCTAAGGCACACCTGTGCAATAATCATGCTGTCTAATCAGCATCTTGATATGCCACACCTGTGAGATGGATGGATTATCTGGGCAAAGGAGAAGTGCTCACTAACACAGATTAAGACAAATTTGTGAACAATATTTGAGAGAAATAGGCCTTTTGTGTACAGAGAAAAAGTCTTAGATCTTTGAGTTCAGCTCATGAAAAATGGGAGCAAAAACAAAAGTGTTGCGTTTATATTTTTGTTCAGTGTATTTCTAAGTCTGAGATATCAGGATCTTAACGCTACAACTTTTCTCACAAAAACTTTAAGTGTCAACAAACCTTTTGCAAAATAAAGAGAAAAAGCTAATTTGGGTTTATCTGGTTTCACTACTTAATAAACTAAATCTAAGAGAGTTAGATTTTTTTTAACAGCGTTAAGTTTAGAGGGTTAAGCTAACTTAAACACATATCAGATAGCAGGACCTACCCATCTTGGCTGTGATTTAGATCATGACCACTGTCAGTGTAGAAGCCATTTTAGTCAATGGTAATTTAATTTAAAGATTTTGATATTCTGGTAAAAAGAATTAAAATAGTTTAGTACAGAAGTAAGAATATCATTTTATGGGATATATTTGATTTAAAAGAAATAGGGATTGTTTGTTATGTTGATTTATTTGAATATAGATTTGGTGAATATTTTGGTTATGGGTGGAGTTAAGTAATTATATGGGGCAGGATGCACATGTGGGGGGAATCATCTTCTTTGTTCTGTGTGGAGAGAGTAGGAGCGTCACGCCAAATGTTTTTGGACGTGATTAGAGATTGTTTGGAGTTATTCTTTTGTTCTGGTATCAAAACGGAAATTGTGGACCTTTTCGAATTTCAAATAAACGGAAAGTGAATTCAACGGATCCGTGAGTATCATGAGTTATTTAAAGGATCAAAGTGGACACGCGTCAAATATGCAACGAGATAAGCTCTTACTATCTTAAGTGACATTTTTTAACGCATATAAGAAATTGGCCACTACAGTCAGGAATGTGACACCACGTCAGAGAAAAATGTGAAGAGGACAGGAAGTAAACCTGGCCACCGCTGATGGAGTCTGAGGTAAGAGAAGAGCATTAAACTGTGACTCACACAGACACACAAACACGGCCCTGTAATGAGGTGAGGAATATGGGCGAGGTAGATGGAGGCTTTGATAACATCACAGCCAGCATGTCAAATACACAGCATACACACAGACTGAAACAGCACTGAGAGTGAATCTATAGTTTATAGGGTCTCTGACTCATGTTTCTGTATAGATATGATGAATAAGAAATGTTATGTCGTCCATTTAATGTCTTTTCTATAGAAATCTATCAGTGATATGGCAACATAAAGCAGTTAATGCTAACATCTCAAAGTGAAATTAATTCGTGAACTTCATCACAAACATTTTTTAATAAGGAAAACATTTGATGATACATTCAAAGCTCAATCAAAAAGCATTTTGTTCTTGAAGACGTTTCACCTCTTATCCAAAAGGCTTCTTCAGTTCTAAACTGAGTGAACCTCAGTTCTTCAGAGGGTGGACGGAGCTAGAAATATAAGCCTCTGTAGGTCATTAGCATGCTAATAAAGGGTGAGTGGTTAACCCAGGCTGTTGACCTAATGGCAACGGGCCTTTCGGATGAGAGGTGAAACGTCTTCAAGAACTTCAACCAAGTCCAGTTGCCTTTTGGACTTAGCTTAGAATTACCATGACCTGGATGACTGAGAAGCTTCACAGACATTTGATGATATATTTTTTTGTAAAATACGAAAACAGAATCTCATAAATACATTAAATGAAACAGAGCGACCCCCTCTGAGAGGGACACATCCATCTCAAGATTCAAGCTGTTTACTGTCACTCTGGTTATACAAGTACAATCGTGTGAAATAGTTATGCGGGGAGGCTCCAAATGATGTTTCTGCATTAACCACATCTTTTATTGTCTTTGTACTTTAACCATAGTGTATTTGCTTTTATAAAATGTCCTCTTTGAGCTCCCTTAGCCAGACATCTATTTTATTGTAAAGATGGCACTTTAAGTAGAAGTAAACAGAACACATTCATTCATTCTCTCAGTTTTGCTGACATAAAGAAGTCAAGGACGGGTGTTGCTGTGACTGATGTGAGTTACTGTGGGACTGTCGGGTCATCGTGCTGATTCAGATCCCGTTTGGTTTCTACGGTTTCTCCCTGACGTACTGATGTACTTTGAACTCTTTCACTTTCCTCAAGAAAATTCCCCTGAAATGTTTCCCATCATGAATTATCACATTACACCTCCGCTTCTTGGGAATCTTATCATGGCTGTAAACACTTTATAATATTTGGTTAACATTAACAGCAGGTGTTATCACATCATCATCCTTAAGTTATTTCTGTTACTGTGGAGACGCTGGTGTCAAACACGTACGGCTACTGCAGACAAAAGAAGGAAAATGTTAGAACAAGTGAATCATAAGTAGATATTAAAAACATATTTTCTTTCTCCACACCTCTGTTGACCTTAGTTATTATCTGATGACTTAAAAAATAATAACTATAACAACAAACATAAAAGACCCCCCTCCCTCTTCCCCTTGTAGTCACACTGACTATTTCTGCTCCTGTATGTGTGTCACCTCCTCTGCAGGAGAGGCTTTCGGTATTTGGGCCACTACCTTCACTGTGTGATGTCATCCCTTTCTGTACACAGGCAGCGTGAGTCAAGACGGCCTTAAAGTTGCTTTCTCCTGCCACCTAGTGGTTACATGTGACACCTTCAGCTCAGGGAAACAAAGACGAGCTGCCTTGAGGAGACAACGACACAGAGGAGAAACGGATGTTCAGTGTCAAATACTAAGGGGAAAAAAACAATCAACAGAGGCCATAAAGTAATATGAATATAAAGGAAATAGGTGTTTCCATTCTAAGAAGAGGAATTTCAAAATAAAGTGCAATCACAGCCACAAGATGGCGCCACTTTCATCACCACATATCTACAGGTCTCAAGACAAAATTGTTATTTATTTATTATTATTATTTAAAAGCTACTTAGAATACAAAAAATTGCAAAAATATTGTGTCTAGACATTATAGAAGAAAATACTTTACAGTAAGAAAAGAGACAGAAAAATAAAGTTCTGTAAACTAAAGTAAGAGAAGCACAACTTCTAATCCGGCTGTTACATTAGAAATTCAGAGAAAATGGAGCTGTTATTATTTACTGAAAAAGGTTTTTAAAATACCACAAGTGTGTGTTACATTGTAGGTTCTTTAAATAGTCAGTAAAACTACTATGGCTCTGTCACTTCTCGGTTTACCTTCACCTTGTTCCTGTTATAAGAGGCAGGGCCAGAGCAGTAACAGCTAAAAGTAATGTAGTAACCAAATACTAGCTGCAGTATGTCATAACTGGTGTGAATGTTTCAGAAGCATATAGCGAAACCCTGTTTGGACAGTAAATATTGACTATATTTCAAATATAACCCACTGGCATCAAAACAAAGACTTTGCAGTGTTATGTAAGAGGCCTAAAAAGAGGCCAAAAAAAATGAAGGATAAGCTGCATAAGAATGAGCACCATAAATGTAATGCCATTAACCTTCTTTGTGTTTCAATCTTCAATCCCAGAAAAACATGAGAAAACAGGAGCAAATTGGGGACAACACGCAGTAAAGGGCCGACAGTGGGAGTGGAACTCGGGGCCGCTGCATCGAGGACTATAGCCTCTGTATAGGGACGTGCGATTTAACCACTGAGCTTAACCAGTGCCCCATTCCCATACATTTCCATACTTCAATTTGCATTTGAATAGTTTTGTGTTCTACTGAAAAAGACGAGAATTAAAACTCAAAAACCATGTTGCTTTTAAGCATGATGTCAGGACTCACATTTTTAAAGGTGGTTTTCCTCGCTTTTAAACAGCCATTGATTTCTATTCATTTTTATCCTTTAAAGTGATAATCGCCGAATGAGGTAACACAATGGTGATTGGGCCTATGGCCCACTGATGAAAGCCTTTGCATTTGCAGTATTACAGACTGGGTGTCTGTGGTGCCTTTCACGAAAAAAATCACAAGCGGCGCCCAGTTAGTGACACGTTTTCCATCACTCAGTGGTTGGTCTGCCAGAGAGGGTAGGCGGAGCTAAGCGACTGCTTTTCCGGTCTCTGCAAGTGTTGCGAGTAAACAGTAATCTACTATGGCTGAACAAACAAAGAAAAGATGGATGACTACAGATACAACTTCAACAATAAGTGAAAATCCAAAGAAAAAGAAACAAACTCGACACTCAGATGAAGGCAAACAGTCTGAAAAGGAAAGCGAACATCAGCAGAAAATCAAGAGCTACAACCGGAGCCAACCGTGGACGTCACACATCCAACACTGTTTGGATATCTGGGAAGTGTGCTCCCGCAGCTACCTTTTATCGCCGAAGGTGCCGGCAAAGAGAATGAAACTGAGATCTTCGAGATTACAACTTTAACTTAACAGCCATTTAGTCAGATGCATTACTTGTCTTTCTTTTTTTTGGGCCTTTTATGCCTTCATTTGAGAGAGAGGACAGTGGACAGACAGAGAGTGGGGATGACACGCGGCCTCTATACACGGGAGTCGCGATGTAACCACTGAGCTAAACCGGCGCCCCATTTCGGTGCATTTCTCTTCTTCAATTTGCATTTGAACAATCCTGTGTTCTCACTTCCAAAACAGCCATTTGATTTCTATTTGTTTTTATATTCTAATTTGCATTAAAAAACACTTGTGTTAGACTGGAAATGAATATCAATACCAAACTCAAAAACCAGGTTTCACATTTTTTAGATGTGGTTCTTACCTTCCATTGATTTCCATTTATTCTGTACTTCAATTTGCATTAGAAAAATTGTGTTTCACTGGGAAAGAAGAGCGAAAACAAACTCAAAAACCACACAAGCGACACGGTTTTAATATAAATCTGTAAAAATGAGAAGTTTAATGGTAAACATGAAAATGACAGAGTGATTGTATCATTTATAAAAGCACCAACACAAAAATACATGTATCTGTATATGAAAAAAACGGCACCGTAGCTACCATGTACGTGAAACAGGTTTCCTCTGGATATCAAATTTTTTGTCAGTGCACTGCAAATGTCTTGATCTGAAACTTCTCTTCCTAAAGACATTAGAAAAGGAGGTGATCGTAACCCTGCTTCTTTGAACACAAACAAAGACGACAACAACAACAGAAACAAAACGGACAAATAATATTCATCACAGCCTGTAAAAATGACGTTTTAAACCACAATCTCGACATAAAATTGCACTTCAAAATACTGGTCGGGGTGAATAAATATGTGTAGTACCTTTCTATATCCATTTTGGTAATACAGTACATTAACACAGCAATAGTATATTAGAGCTGTCGAAGGGGTTAGGAGGGAAACTGATTAAAACTTTGTCTATTTTCATTCCAGCTGCTCTTGCATATAGTACAGAACTTGCATAATAGCACATAAATAAATTAACACCGATGACATCAAACAAGAGGGTAAAAAAAGACTTACAAAACATACTGCATATCTAACATAGTGTCTATATATATTATTCATATAATTACATAACAGCGTCATTCAGAAGCGGTGCTCAAGTGCTCTTGTCTTTCTCCTCTGTCTCTAAACCTGTGCTGCGTTTTAACAACAGACTCTGGTTTTTAGATTTCCTTTCTTTTGCACTGTCCCTTCAGACTCTCCCTCCTATCAGAGTTATGTCTGGGAGGAAGGAGCCTTTTTTTGGCCTTGGGTGGTCTTGGGGTAAACACACCTGTCTGTGAAATGTGCGTATGTGTCTACCTCCGGATGCCTCGTCTCTGTCCCGGCACTCTTCGGTTGTTGGACGTTGAAGCATCCTTGACTCTTTCTGGGTAGTAAAGTGTCCGACAGGCTGCTCCTGGACGTTCCCTCTAATGCCTCGGGGTCCGGCGGGATGGCTAGACTGCTGGGCGACGTCTCTTTGAGAGTATCCTGTCGCTGCAGCAGAGAAAACCTCCCCTTCGGAGCGTCGCTTAGTCTCCAGGATGTCCCTGTCCCTGCAGGGTTTGCTGTGGCTGCTGGGGGGCTGCTCACCAGGCTGTACAAAGGGAGGGGGGACCTGGGCTGAATCATGTGAATCCCCCCGATGGGAATGAGGAGGCTCGGGGCCCTGCTCGGCTGCTGGGAGTGCAGAGGGAGGTGACTCAGGAGGTTGTGGGCTCCCCGAGGCCGCGTGGGATGCAGGGTGATGTGGGTCAGACCGACCTCATCCACAGACTACAGCAAAATGAGACAGAATGAAACTTGAATGGAAAGTAGGTCACTATCAGCACAGAGAACAGGATGCAGTCAACTAAAAGACAGAACTTAAGGTGTTATTCATAAATGTACATTAAAGTGCTGTGGCAAACAAAGATGCCGTTGAATCCATAGTAATGACTCAAAGATTTCTTGACCTTGGTGCTGAGAAAACTTTTGAAGGCAAAGTTCTGCAGAGGTGTAATGACAGACATTTTTCCAAACAGGTTAACAAGCCTTTTAAGCTTCTGAAGCAGTGGTAGTACATGCATTTAAAAGTACTAATATAAAGAATATTAGGAATGATGATGTGGTTATAATCTTATCTTTTTTCTGACAAGTCAGATATTTTCCACCCAGTACATGCTTCTGCGAGGTGTGGCAATTTGTACGCAGCTGAAGTGATAACCTCGAAGATTTTCATTTAAATAACTGTTGGTGTCTGTGGCGAATTTCACAGAAAATATCACAAGCGGCGCCCAGTTAGTGACGCGTTTTCCATCAGCCAGCAGTGGTCGGTCTGCCAGAGAGGGTAGGCGGAGCCAAGCGGCTGCTTTTCCGGTCTCTGCAAGTGTTGCAAGTAAATAGTAATCTACTAGGGCTGAACAAACAAAGAAAAGATGGATGACTACAGATACAACTTAAAAAATAAGTAAAAATCCAAACAAAAAGAAACAAACTCGACGCTCAGATGAAGCAAACAGTCTAAAAAGGAAAGCGACCGTCAGCGAGGAAAATAAAGAGTTACAACCGGAGCCAACCGTGGACGTCACACATGCAGCACTGTCTGGATATCTGGGAAGTGTGCTCCTGCAATTACCGTTTATCGCCATAGATGGCGCCAAAGAGAAACTGAGATCTTTGAGATTACTTTAAAGAGCATCTTAACAGACTTTGAACATGTTGTTTTGCATTTACCTCCTCCCAAAGATTGTTTTTAAGAAGTTGACGTAGCATCTGGGTCTGAAAAGTGAAGCAAATGTTGCCTTAAACCTGCATTCTTCAGCAGGAGGACACTCTACTGCTTGCAAGACAAGTGTCTGATTGTTTGGAAGCAGATATATTACCTCAGTAAATATAATCCTAATGAGCTTATGGTCTCAATCTCTAGTTTTAAGATTTCTCCAACACAGCATGATGTTCATCTTTAAATAGATGATAAAGAAAGGTGTGCTGCTTTCGGGCTTGGCTACTACTTGTGATTGACAAGTTGCTAACACAGCAACCTGTGAAGTTAGATAGAGGCGTGAAGATGCATCACCACCTCCTCTTCCCAGCTCTGGCAATGGCAAAAACTCAAGCCTTCAAAACATCTGCTAACCAATAGGTGAATTCATAGTGGCTACATCCACTGTATAAAGGCCTTGCTGCTGTGATGCACATACAGGCAGCATGCTATGACACCACTATTGGTGTGGTGACAGTTGCAGCAAAACTTTTGAGAACTCAAAACCACACCCAGCTGCTGGGTGAAACAAGTAAAACACAAATTTCTTTAGGTTGCCGATTGGTTACTCTTTAAAGACTTCATTATGAGGCGACCTGCCTGAGAACCAGTGGGACCGCAGGCAGGCAACAAGAACCTCCTGTCGAGGAACTGAGGTCGGATCCAAATACCTGCACTCACAGGCTCTTGCAGACTCGCTGAAGTAACAAGCACTTTCCTGAAAAGTGAGTGAGTTGGCTGTGGATGCAAACTTCAAAAGACTTTGCTCAAAAGATGAACCATTTTCGTAGTAATATGAAGTACTAAACATGTAATTTTAAAGGCTATAATATTACATTTCTTTGTTATGTTTTTTCTTTCATTTATAATGTAATAATTGTAATGTTTGATGTTTTACACACAAAGTAATGAGATACTGTAGTTTGCTAACATGAGCTACTGCCGATGTAATTGTTGTGAATTCTGCTTTTCATCTGTATGAGAAAGATGTGTTATTTCTTCTTTCAAAAGTTATGCAGTCTTGATGTAAAAAAATGACAAAAGGAAATTTCAACATGCCTCCTCCATTTTAGAGTAGACATGTCAGTAAGCTGATTTTTAGATCAACAGCCGGAACATTTGGTTGTTAGAGGATACCACAATGCACAGTGGCTGGTACATGTTGTTTTCAGATCTGTTAGGAAGACAACAAAAGCAAACAACTTTCAAAATGCTTGTTTTTTTTATAGAGTTCGTATCGCCCGTATCTGACGAAGCCTTGAGATGTAAGGAAAATCTTAACGCTAATCAGCTTTCACAAAACCGTGCTCGAGTAGAAAACATTTAAATGCCTGACGCAGTGCCCAGCATGAATTTGTGTCTATTCATGATATGCATTAGTCTGACTCATAGACTGTATAAAAACATGGACGACGTGACAGCTCCCTTAAAGTAAAGCCAAACCCTCTCTATCGCCCCCTGCTGACTGCTGCAGTATCGCTCATAAAGCCTGCCTCCTCCATGTTAACAGATGGGACATGAGTCAAACTATAAAATCAAAATCAAATCAAAAGTTATTTGATGCTATAAAAAGGGGGTGTGCAGAGTAGAGGATGAACGGCGAAAGGAGAAATAACTAAAACAATCACTACAGTCATTGAAGTTTCCATATCTGAGAACGTCTCTATTGCACAACTCTGGCTCCAAATGACGTCACCATCGCAAGACGGCAGTGCCTATCACAGGGGCTATTTTGGCTCCAATTTCATACAATGAGCGCATGCATAGAGTTACTGACTGAAACGAGTGAGTGCAGATGTTTAAACCAACCCTGTTGTGAATTAGTATCTACTCCTCTGAGACCTATATTAGGGTAAGAAGAATGTGGTGAGGTTACACCGAAACATAACCACAAGGGTTGAGTGGACATGCTTTTTTTATTTTATTAGTGTGAACCGAGAGATTCATCCACGTTGTTTTCATCGTCGACATGTGGTTCAAATCTTTGGTATTTAACGATCGGCCTGCTTCTCATTTTATCAGCGGCTGCCCAGAGAAAACATGAAGTGTCTATTTGGGAGCTCTCCTGCATTATTTTAGGGTTCAGAGCTGCAGGCTCGGTTTGAGTGATATAAAACAAGAGAGTTGCCTTTCCTTCCTTTTCCAATAAATGTACGACTTTAAAATAACCTCATATGTACCAGCCTATCTATATTTGTTCTACGTGTTGACTTACTGGGATTCGACTGAGCCACACAAGATTAGCTTTGTGAACCAAAAGCTGATTTATTTAAAACTGTAGGCTAAGCTAACATAGGTGGATGGAGTCACAGGTGAGACAGGGCTGCGGTTTGAACAAAAGCCACCTTTTTGACCAACGTTAATTATACACACGACAAAAACAGAGCATCATGACAGAATCAGACTGAGATAAAAACAACGGTTGCATTTATGTAAGATGTAGAAACCGTTATGTCACCTTGTTTTGTTGCAGCAAAAGCTTAAGTGACTCACCAGTCTTGCTGTAGACGGTCGGTCTCTTGGGGGAATACAAGCGTGACATCGAGCAGAGGTGTTTGTCAAGGAACCTCGAGGCCCAGAGGACTCAGATCCATGGGACTGGACTATTACAGGAGAAAGACCTCCAACAGGGGAGACTGGTCTCAGAGTGGAGGAGGAGACATGACAACTGGACGGGGAGAGCGAGGAAGATGGAACAGGGGACAGGCGAGGCCTGGGTGAGGGGCTGAGGGGTGGGGACGACTCCCTCCGTGAGATCAGGGATTGAGAACCCGGAGAATACGGGCCACCAGAGGACGTCGATGCTGAAGCATCAATGTGTCTACGGGCGAACAGGGCCCTCCTGGCACTGGCTGAGCTCTTCTGGGTAGAATCCTTTGGGGGAGGCGGGGCGGATTGGCGGGGTTCAGGCTCCATCAGCTGCCCTCCTGGATGAGGTTTCTCTCTCTCAGAAGAAGCAGCGTGAGATATTTCAGCTGCCTCTGACTTGTTGTCTTCCTCACCCCTGCTATCCTTGTTCTTTGCAGTGTCGTCTTCATCATGTCCACTTTTGCCTGGATCAGAGTACTGAG
This sequence comes from Semicossyphus pulcher, assembly GCF_022749685.1. Classification (NCBI taxonomy): domain Eukaryota; kingdom Metazoa; phylum Chordata; class Actinopteri; order Labriformes; family Labridae; genus Semicossyphus; species Semicossyphus pulcher. Next base: position 28,622,121 of record NW_027211726.1, read on the forward strand.
GATCTTTTCGTGTGACTGGAGGGATTAAGGGTTCTTCACAGACTCCTAAGAGGAAAAAAAGTTGATTCATAACACATTTGCTTGTTTATCTTTCTCTTAAATATCCCCTCCAGTGAAAATCAAGTGTTTAACCTTGTAAACATCTCCATCAGGGACAACATAAGTCATCTCCATGGCTGGGCCTGTCTGCTTTTAAACTGCAGTGTACCAAGGACAGGCTGAACAACACGTTTTCAGATTGGCAGGTTTGAGATGTCACAAATCTAAGGAGCCAATCCTGTTAATGGACGGGGTGACGCTATACATATCATTATGTGTAACCTATGGCAACCACTCTGGCGATCATAATTTTGGCAAACTCACTAACGTTAACGTTGCTGCTACTAATGACTACATTTCAAGCTAGCTAAGCTTCAACAAGTTGCCACTAAACAATGGCAGAGACGTGTTTTGTTTTCGGCTGTAATTTTACGAAAGGAGAAACGTAGCACATAGTGGGCGGGGCCTGTGCAGATGCAGGAATGTTTAATGGGGGAGAAGGAGGAGATGCTTTGGGAGGATTTTTACAAGGTAATTAAACGTATTTTGCAGAAAGATACATATCAAACCCAATTTATTATTTCAAGCAGAGCATTTTATATGTCTTAAAACATGTGGTTTACCACCACCGTGATTTAAAAGATGTAAGAATTAAAAAAATACAAGCCACAACAGACAAAAAATATTGGCACATTTAAACAAAAATACCAGCAGTGTCATTTTCTCAGTAGTATAAAAAGACACTTGTCTACAACATTTATAAAATTGAATATCAAAGTATACCTTCATCTGTGCTATCAGGGCAACAACAGCTTTCTTTTCCATGTGCCTCGGATCTCAGGTGTTCGGTGAGGCTTCCTGTAAAATACAAAAGAAAGGCTGGACTCATTCTGGATGCACGGTGAATAGAGACATCGCAAACATTTTCCCTGGTTGTTCCTTACCTTTAGCTTTGATAGAAACATTACAGAGTTTGCAGGTGTATGGTGATGTTTCTGTGATGCAAAGGGTGCACTTTTCCGGCACACAATCCTCACATTGGCTCTTCCCTCCACCTCCGCCATGACTGGAAGCATGCTTCTCGTTTGATCTGTGGGTGTGAGGAGAGCGAGAGGTTTCAGTTTCATCCTCAGAGCGTTGCCCTGTCACTTGTCTATTGATGCTGCGCCTCTCAGGATGATGGTCACAATCAATATGAGTGTAACTGGAGCTGACAGACAGGCTGCAGGCCCTGTAGCACCTGTAAGCAGCTTTTTCAGTGCTCGTATTTATCCAGTGTGAGTGCACTATCTGTTTGGTCTCTGCTACACAGGGAGCTCACACTGTGGCAGCTGGGCCCGGGGTCCACCCCTCCACGTACACTGAGGGTCCCTTAGCGAGGCGCCCACTTCAGTTTAAACAGAGAAGCTTTCATAAGCCAAAACCAGTCCCCCCTCCTCACCCCACCCCACTGCCTTATAACCCCATCACGGCTCACACCACCTCCAAGTCTAAACAAGGGGGAGCCTACGATGCGGCCCAAGGTCCGGGGGTTTGCTGCAGCCAGCCAATAAAAACAGGCGAGAGAGGGAGGGAAACCCTGGCCCTGACCAGCTGCTGCTTCAAATAAGCAGAAAAAACACAGAAAATGAAAACACATTCCTACAACAAACAATCGTTCTGATTATAATCGGCTGCTTTTTCTGCTATTTTCACTTCAAGCTTCACGGCTGGCTAAACTGGGCAGGTATCATAAATGGTGGCTTTAACAGTCTTGAAAAACTTTCAGGTTAATGAAAGCGGAACACTTTGCCCTCATACTCTGCACTTTAAAGCAGCCTGTATTCACACCAAAGACTTAAGTCTAGGTGCCCTTGCCTTCCCCCATGCCAACAATGTTCTACAACGCTGCTGCATCAGTTCTATCTTTTTGTCCCTCAGACACAGTGTTCAGACAGAGAAGGAGAGAGCGAGCAGGCGTGAGGATGACTCACTCCTTTAGGAAGGCTGTGATAAGCGTCAACATGAGTCACAACAGGGATTTGTTCACAGACACACTCCCAAACCAAAAAGAGACACACAGATGGCACCTCTCTGCACTCTCCTGCGTCGCATCGCAGCAGTGTTTATTTCGGATGGGTATCAGAAGTACAGAGTGTGTCTGGTTTAATCTCACAGCAAATTCATTTAAGAAATAACAGAAACTTCTCAAACTCAAACTGCATTTTAACTCATTTTGAAGAAAAGATGAGAGCCAGTTATTGTTGTTATTTTAACATTTGTTCTCTCGCTTTTGTTTCACCTCATACAAGCCACATTTTTTCTAATAACAAACAAGCCAGATATAATCCACTTCAAACTGTCCTGAACTAGGCAGCTGGGACAAAACGCAGAGTGGCATTTCCTCCATTGGGTCCATTATTTGTTATATCAGCACACCTTTGGGTGTGTTATTGTGCCAATTCCATTGTCACTTTTTTAAACCAATTTGTTCACAGTTTTAATTCAACATGAGGTCCCTGTCACTCACAGTCATTATTGGGTGGAGAGGCATTAAGCAGAATTGCTGTTGCTGTGGTTCTTTTAAATATGCTATTTTAAATACCGTATTTTATATTGTGTATTGTAAACTATTGTAAACTGGACAGTCATTAAACTGTAGGTTGGATGTTTGTTGAAGGTGTCCTGTGAAACCATTGTCAATGCCAATGATCTATTCAGACTTTTGGCCCTTTAATAGTAAGATAACAAGACATAAACTCAAATCCCATATTGTTCAGGCTCTATTAGAAATAATTCCAGAGGGATCTAAAATTCAGTTTTCAACTGGGAACCTCATACTCCTAAAGCCCAGTTAACCCCAAAGTCAAGGCTAGGAATTTCAAAAACCAAATCTCAAGTAATTTGAGGCAAATTTTAAGTATGACACCTGATTTTCAGCGATTAAGCTGCAGTCAAATGAAAGTAACAAAAAAAAAATTGTATCAAAAGACTTTGGAAGATATCATCTTTAATCGGCCTCAGTGCCGTACGAAGCTTCAACATCATGCAGCCATTGCCGTTTTACATTGGACCAAGCAACGCCGGCAGAAAGCCGCCCCAGTGTGTGTTTTTACATAGTGCTCTAACGTTGCGGAAGCAAAACGTGCATGAGGTGCTTCATGAGCGCTTGCTTCAAACACACACACACACACAGCGCTGTTCCGCCCCGTCAGCTCTGCTGTTTACACAGACGCCATTTTACCTCTGTTACTACCTCCGATGCCCGCCCAGAGGCGGAACAACTTCGCCCCACCATTCCGCCTCTGTGCGTTTTACATAGAAGATGGAACGTAACAGAGGCGTAATAATCCCACCTTGAACCAGCAGTGTATAAGGGGCTTTAGTTTGTCTAGCACAGACTGCTTAAGCCTCATATGAGCATTAGATAGACTTAAGGATATATTTTGGCACAAGATGATAACTGTGGATTTTGTTCCCCATCACATCCATTTAAAGTGAATAAGGAATGGATCTTTAAACAGCCAGTTTAAGCAGGAGAAAAGATCACAGCAAGCGTAACTTGTTTCAGTGTTGATATGGGCATCTGAGTGTTGTTTTAAGATTTGTCCTGTCTCTCTTCAGCTGCTTTATCCAATAAAGGCAAAGGCCAACAATTACTGAACAAAAAAGATTTTAAAATAAAGTAATATAATCATTTACCAAACTAAGCACCAATGCATACATTTTCAAATACTAGTTACGTGTTCGCTCAGCATAGTTTTAGACCCAAGCACTTTTTCAATCAAGTTTTTCCTTTTTTCTGCAGTTCTTTGCAATTTGACAGGCTCCCTTTAAAGGTGAAAGGTAAATGTTCGTATGTACAGTACCATACATTTTCGAGTCATTCCATTGGTGCCAGTGTAAGGGCTTTAAGGGAATGAAATGTGCTGTAGCCCCATTTGCTCTGGTGGTTGGTGTAAACGAATCTCTGCAGGCGCAAAGGAAGCAAGGTAGTTTCCTGGCTTCAGCACCTCAACAGACGGGCTCTGTTGGTGCAGACAGCCAACCCTCGGCCCCTTCAACATGGTGGACAGACAACAGTTTCCACAAAATGCCTCATTGTGTGACGCAAGCCATAAATAGTAAGCAATCAGGTACATCAGCTTTTACACTGATGGATACAGACAATTATTTTTGTTCTTAAGTATCTTACACGGTACTGAAATGTCATGAGTTCAAACTCACCCCCTCTCAGAGATCCAAACGTCGGGAGGTTTTCTATTTCTGGAGCACGAGGGCACTTCCTTCACCTTTTTCTCTTCGTCCTTCTCCTCTTTTCTGTATGAGCTGTTGTCACCTGCTGACTGCTGTTCCCTCCCTTTTCCCTCCTGGTCTCTGCAGTATGACTGGCTGTTGTAGACCTACACTCGAAAGAGACATGGGCAAATTCACCAACTCTGCTCCAGCATGCCCAGGGAGAGAAAAATTGGGAATTCTCATTGAACGTTGTGTTTGAAAGCAATTGTTAAAGAACATAAATCTTTGTATTGGTCGTCCTAGTAAAGATTCTTACACTCATCAACATAAACTTTGGGCCGGCAAAGTTAGAACAAAGTATCTTTCCAACCCTTTTGTGGATAGAGGCTACCATAAGAATGCCCCAACCTACGCCGTGCCTTCTGTAAACAGTCCATTGGTGGGAAAAAGCAAAGAGAAAACCCATGCCAGGGAAATCCCTGAATAAATTTAACCAGAATTTTGGGTTGTGATTCCTTAACTTTGGGCACCAATCATCTAAATGATATATCTTTCTTAACTTTAATGCTGCCTCAGTTCCCTGAGGCAGGCCAGTGCCAGTTTCTTGATTTGTTAGCATGGTCAGGCTAGGCCCAGCTCAGTACCAGGATATATTGGATGGACACCAACTACTGGAAGTCTGTTTCTGCTCTAGATGGCCTATTTACCTGCCTCTGGTGGGGGCAGTTTTCAGTCATACATCCACTGCAAGCTGGCTTGTAGTGGTATAACTCAAAATAAACATATTTTGCCTGGATTTAATTGCAATGTAAGGGACAATTACATGTAGAAATGTCTACATCATGATGCAAATGTATAAAAATGTATCTTTGCCATAATGTTTGAATAAAAGCAAACACATTTTAAAATACTTGTTTTCGGAATGAAGGTTGGAGTGACTGATTTCTGAAGCAATCTCAGGACATCAGGAAAGTTTCCTTTGTTTAACTCACAAAAAATAAAAAAATGTTGCTTATTTACATGTTTCGCATTGCATAGCGCCATTTTGCATCACCAGGCATTGACTTTCTCTGTGTGGAAATTTTTTTTTTTGCGTTTTTGTCACACCTTCTGTGTACCTCTACATTTAGGAAGGTCTAATAAAAGTGGAATATCACTTGTTGTAGGTTTAAATAAAATGCTATCTTTCAAATTTAAAGAGTTGTAATCAGTGTTAGTGTTGCAATTACCTCAGCGGAGTATGGTCTTTTGTTGTCCTCTTGCTCCATTGACTCAGTCGTCCTGCCTGACATGGGTGATGTAGTGTAGATGGAAGGACTGAGCCTCTGTTTACTGTGCAGCAGAGAGAGAGCCGTCTTGCTGGAGAGGCCAGGTGGGTTGGGGTCATAGCTGCTAGTGGACCATGATGAATACACTGAAGGCTTCTGTTCATCCAAAGTAGACGGGTTTGGTTTAACGTAGTTCAAATAACACCAGCTATTACAGGTGCTGGACAGCAGACTTGGGAATGAGGGTCCAACATTCGTGATTGGAGGACAAACACGAGGTAGACATGATGGAATTTCCCCTTTAAGTTCCTGATTGCATGTGTCCACTAATGCCTTGTCAACAAATCCCACCTCCCTCTCCTCTTCTTCTTTTACCCGTTTCTGCTGCTGCTGTGACTCAGGTAGGATCTCTATACTGTTTGAAGGGGAAAGCATGCGCTTATTGCCCCCTGAGCCCGATACCCTCAGGCCATCGTCAGACCACAATTGAAGGTCTGTACTTATATTCCTATTGTCTCTGTATTCAGCTGTTCGGATTCCCATATTGTGTGAAATAGCATCAACCTTCTCCTGGCATCTAGGGGATGTGGACTGAGACAATGTGGTATAAATGGAACATGCTAGGGTGAGGGTGTCTGTTTGGAGACGCACTGCTACTGCTGGAGACGTGACTGGCCTCAATAATTCCAGACTGGAAGTTATGTGAGGGGCAGAGTGCTGGATGTGGGAGTGACTCACTCGAACTTCTGAATAATCATCATGAAGTAAAGGAATCTCTAGCTTCAGCCCTGTAGACAAGGGGAGGTAGCGAGCTCTAGCTGCCCCAGATGGTCCATGTGTAGGAAAGGGTTGTGATGCCTGAGGAGGGGGCTGCCCTGTATGGATGTTTTGGGCCTCTTCTTTTACAGGGTCTACAGATGGGCAGTGGGTAAGAGAGTGTTCTGTGCTGCCTCTTAAATTAATATTTTGACTAAGTTTCCATTGCGAGAACATCTCTTTGCATTGTAATCTTTCTTGATTATGCAACACTGTGTCACCTGATAAAGGAGAAGTAGGGGACCTACTGCAGTACACAGGAGTTGGGCTTGTTTGAGAGGATGTTCTAGGGATAACATGTTCAGGACTACGGCTCGTTTTGGTAAACTTCTCCTCCTCCTCCTCATCTGGATCTCTGACAGCAGTGTGTCTCATAAGAAGACATTTTCTTCTTTCCCTCCAGCCAACAGCAGAGCGCTCAGGAGACAGACAACTGTAGTCAAAAGACTTGCTGCGGGTCTCCGCCATTACTATACTGGGTTGTGGGTCATGAGGTGCCTGCTCAGATGCTGAGCGCCTCATTTCTCTGTGCTGATGCACCCCAGGAACTGTCAGCATATGAGCAGCTCTTGATCTCCTCAGTGGTGTCGACGTTGCTATTTCCACATCTTGTCTATTTGACTCTTCAAAGGATGTGGAACGACTGGATGCATAGGATGCACTACTATCCTGACTGGGGCTGTGAGGCAGGGATATGGAGTCAAAACTGGATTCCCCAGAGGACTGGGCAACCTCAGCTAAACGTAAGCGCTTCTTCTTTGGCGGAAGCTTTTCAATAGGAAGCTGGGCCAGAGAGGGGCTTCTCTGTGGCCATTGAAATTCATCGGGTTTCTCTGACTGTTTTACTTGGGGGGTTGCCTCTGTTGTCGTCGTCCCTGTGTTCATATTGGAATCCTCTGTGACCAGTATTTCTGGAACCTGCACACTGTGTTGGCGAACCAGTTTTCGGGTTGTTAGTTTTGTCGATGGCTGTTGGAGTTGTGTATGAGGAACCAGTTGATATTCCTCGCGAGCTGGAGAGTTTTTTGCTGCATCAGTGTCCTGATTCTCATTGCACACCGAATCTAGTTTTTCAAATGAACTAGTGTGTTGAATTACAGAACAGGTCTGCAGTGTTGGTCTTCTGGGGCAGTCATAAGCTACATTGCTTTCATCTTTACATTGTCCTAACAAAAGGGCAGGAGAGGGTAATGAAGGAGAAGAGGGGTCATCGAATTCAAAACTCTCCTCTTTCCTTCTCTTGCGCATTGCTGAAGCTCCTGCTCTGACTGAATGGTTAATTAACTGAGAGCACTCCATTTGACTAATAACAACCTCATTTCTGGGATGATGGACTAAGCACAGGCTTTGCTTGTGTCTCCTATAACCTTCCCAATCTTTGCATCCAGTGCCACAGGCCTCACACTCATATGGCTGTGGATGACTTTGCTTGTGGTCAGGCACAGTGGTAACGCTGTCTGGGTAAAATGAATGAGGGCCCTCGTGTTCCTCTTTTGTAAGTTCAGCACCAAGTGGGATTTCAATAGCTGGCTGCCGTCTAAGCATCCCATAACGACGGGATGCATGCGGTCTTTCATCAAAGGACTGACTTGGGCACAATTTACTTGGGCCACCACTGGAGGCATCAAAAGTACTTGCTGCAGAGGGCATTGAATGACTTCTCACCAGAGAGGCGCTGGATGTTTGGCCAGCTGGATGCTCCACATTAAGGGATGGATGATGAAATTTTTCACATGGAACTCCCATGGTGATGGAGCCACTGTTTTTATAGCCCAGATCTCCAGCTTTAGGGCTATGAAGAAGAGGTTCCTTAATAGACGAACTCTTTTGGGACTCTGAACTATTCTTTCTTGACAGTGAGAATCTCCTCGGTTTTACGCTGTCAATTTTACTTGTGTCCACCACTGCCTCATTGATAGTGATGAGTTTGGTGATATGGTCAATGACCTGCTTCTTCGGGACTGTGAATGGGATGTTTTTGTCCTCCTGACCAGAGGGCTGCTGGTTATGGTGCCGAGACATCCTCTGTAGGTGTCCGAGACGTCCATACTTGCCGAGGATGATCTCTGCATAGCTTTTGGCACTTGTGTTTGGGGGGCTGTCCTGTGACTGCTCAGTACTCTCAGAGCGAGAGAAATAGCCAGATTCTGTGCTACCTTTACTCGCTAAAATAAGAGACGAGGTCTTTTCATCAGCCGAGTCCCGAGGACCATGTTTTCCTCTGCTTAGACGCAGAGCTAGTCTCTTTTTCACTGCGTAGGAGTCATCATTTCCTCCAGTGCTATCTTTGGCCCTGTCTGTTTCATAACTCTTGAGTGAGGCTACACTGCCTTGTCTTTCTGTATGGGAAGATGCTGATGATAGCTGTTTGGCTTCATCTTCTGACTCAGTGACTTGCTCCTCTAAAGATCTTGGCTCCCCAAGTGCCAGACCCGCCTTAACCCTGTGTGTGTGTGATTTGCGGTGTTTGTACAGGTTGCTCTTGGTCTTAAAAGAGAAGCCACATGGGGCACAGGGATATGGTCTTTCACCTGTGTGGGAGCGAATATGTTTCTGAAGGACACTAGGCTTCGCACATGCACGACCACAGTAAGTGCAGACATATTTGCCTGGTCTTTGAGGCTTACGCTCACGTTTCTGTTTTGGGGTGCCCTCCTGAGTTTCTGGATTAGACTGGGAGGGGCCACCTGCTGAGGATGGTTGGGCCTCTGATGATGAACTAGAAACTGTAGTGGCTTTTGTTGCCTCATGTTTAGGTTCCGGCACTGTATCCGAGTCAATGCTCTGCCGCTGGTGTCGGAGACGTTTACGTTCAGGATGCTGTCTTCTAGACTGTTTGGTTTGCTGAAGTGTTCCATGCGGCTTTTGGGAGCCAGTTTGCTGTTGCTGACTGGGCTTGGAGGGAGACTTAGACTGGGAGCCTCGGGGAGGAGACTCTGGTTGACGATGCTCTTGACCTCCGGACTGCTCCCCAGTCGTCAGGCAACTATGCAAGGCCTCCATAAAATGGAAGAACAGCCTCAAGTAGAAAAGTGGGATGTGTCTGCCAATGCCAGGCTACAGAGTTCAAGCCAAATCATTAACTGGATAGTTGGTTTAATGGGAATGAATTCTATCAAAATATATCCACTTTAGCTGACTGTCATGATTCATGGTAGTTGTCACTTGTATGCTTCAACTTTAATGGTTGACAGCAGAATGATGCCATCAAATGTAGAACCTTGTTATCAAAGAGTGCAGCTGTGATATGTCATGTACTGTGGAGGAAGTCCTCTGCCTTGCTGACCTTAAGTATCCCATCATGAAGCACTCAGACAGTCCTGCTGCCACACACTCTGATGACGAGTTGACTCTGCGGGGTATTCTTCTTCAATCTTCAAAAAACAAAGATCTGTAAGGACAAACAACTCATTATTTAGGATAGTACATATATTTGAACTATAGACACATATAACCTCCCAACCCTCCGCTCGCTTAATATGGATATTTATGTTTCATGTGTTACATAATCCCTGTATGTGTCATATTCAGCTTTCGCTCCCCTCTGGCTGTTGAATGCTTTAAAGCAGAATGGTTTATGTAATATTTTGTATAAAAATATACCAGCATGCAGCAGGTAAAAATGATTCTGCTAGCATTCCCAGAGATAGAGCGGCAATTTGTCCAATGACTGTAAAAGGAACACTGCAATAACAGCATAACTTGAATTTGTCGTGCTCTTCAATGACTTCTAATCAACCACGCAATCTTATTACAAAACTGTGAACCACAGTATCTTTCTGTTGGACAGCATTACATATCCCACCCACTCTCAGATCATGATTTGTCTCTTCCTGCTGCAAGACAGAACAAAAAAAAAATCTCTCCCAAAGAAGAGTTTGTCATTTACACAAAGGAATACGAGATCCTCCCAGTTGAGGAGGGAGTTACTCATTAAAATGTGTTGCCATAGAAGCACCTTTGTCTTTTTTTGGTCTCAATAAAATTGCTAAGCTTGAAGTTTTCTCTGCATAATTAATTGCACAGGGATTAAATAAGGGACAGTGGCATGTGAACCTGGCAGTGTCTCAACCAAACACTGCATAAGATGTGGATGGAGCCTTGTGGTTTAATATTGACGCCAATGCAGTCCTTTATTACCTTTATAAACATTTACCTTATGAGTTTACGGTTCAAATCTTCTTCAATACAGCATTATGTGTATTTTGTATATTATTGTCCCATTTGGAGTAAAACAGATGATTAAGCAGGGCTACAAATGATTGAGAAGTTGCCATCAGGGTGACCTGTCAACCAGGATGGAGGGGTACCACTGTATATCCACTGGTTCTCAGTACTGGCAAGAATCTGGCAATGCAGTAAATATCACAATACAAGGGTAACAATTCAATATATTGCAATACTGTCTACAGTATATATAGCAATGTTTCAGACTAATTTTAGGAAAACTTTAATAGACTTAAGAACACACCATCATTGTCCTGTAGTGTTTTCCCGTTTACCCTACAGATTTTTCTCTGTGAGCTTTCCATCCATTATATCCATGTTTCTGACTGAGTGGCCTCACTGTAACTGTACTTTTCAAAGCATCTTTACTACATAAAAAAAGTCACCAACGCTTAGGCCAGACAGGGGTCAACTTCGGCCTGCTGGGATACAGGCTTGTAAAACAATGGCGGAGAAGCTTATAAAAAAAAGAAATCCATACAGTATCAGAAAACATCATATTGTGATGTACTCCATTGTATCAATATGTTTTTACACCCTCAACATCAACACTCCAATCCAAACATGGTCACTTCTGGATCCAAAAACCAAAAATGTCAATAGCGACTTCAAAACAGTGACGTCACTGTCTACTGACTATGTCTACTCTATAATCAGTCTGTGGTATCAACGTGCTTTAATGAATGCTGAATATTTTACATGTGATTGCAATGCTGCCACATCTGAGCACACTTGTTTTAAATTCTCCCTCTGGTTTTATTGTTATGCACCAAAACACCAAGTCAAATTCCATGTGTAAACCAATAAACCTAATTCTGACATGTGAATGGCTCTATTTGTTATATTACCGCGTAGTGTGTTGATATTTTTAACGTTTAGTGGCTTAAAAAGGCCAGACCAAATGAATGCAAGGGGTGACTGTTAGCTATGAGAACATACACAAGGTGACTCAGTGGAGATACTGAAGAAAACTCCCCGTGTTTTTTCGTGCCAGCATACTGAAACAGTAAACAAGGCAGCCCACGCACTGACCAGCTGGTTTCTACACCCACATACTGGTGCAAGACGGCAGAGCTGCTGGATTATATCCTAATTACTGATTACAGGTTGATAAAGTTTACATGCCAGTTAAAAATGTAACCTACTTAACATTTTTTATAACAAAACATTTGATAAACTATGAAGGTATATTAAATATACTTTCCACCACACCATTTTGATGTCATATGCCTAAATGTATTGCAGTGAGACTAGGAGACTATAGGTCAATTCGAGTCAGACAGGTATATTAGGAACTTTTGGAGCAGATTCAGAGACTCAGTCACCTTCCTGAAAATAAAGCCCAACAGCTCAGCCTGTGAGACTTTCAAAGCAACAGCATAGTCTGCAGGGCTGATGAGGACAGGAGCGAGATACATATCAGCTACATCACGCTTAGTACAAAACTGGCGCCTAAAAGCAAGTGACATTTTTAAAATCAAGCAAGGCATCTGCTCATTTACACTTGCAAGGTTCACACTTGTTCCAGAGTTAACTAAGGACTGTTCATTTGCACCATGAGAGGTGCAAATGAACCTAGCTGGCAGGGTTTTCTTTTTCCTTCAACCCTTCTCTCCACACGGATTCTGTTTTCTCCACTGCCTTTGGCTTTCAAGTTCAGTGATTCTCTTGAGGTGAACGGTTGCGAGGCACCGTTAATAAACACTAAAATTTAATACATCTTCTTTTGATACACAAAATTCAAATCAAAGTCTGTGTCCAACTTTCAGGGTGTTCTAAAAAGAGGTCGGCTATGTAGAGCATTTTGTGGCTTGAGAATATGTTTCACTAAATATGACAAGTTGGCTCATGTGAAATCATTTAAGTCAGGGCCACTGGGGCTTTTTACACCATAAAATGTTGTGTAAGAAAGGTTTTAAATCTGCACTTTCAGGAAAACATCTGCCAATACGAACATTTCGTGATAGGCCCATATTGGAATTTATTTGTGCAAATTTCCGAGCTGATGAAATAAAGGAATATTTGATGCTTCTAATCACACCGGACCTTTTCCTGTTTATGTCTGCCATGAACATTAGCCTATATTTATGTAATCTAATCGTTGCAGGTTATATATATTTGCAGTGTGGGCACACGGTTACACTCTGCGACTGCGCTCTAATCTGCAGGTTCTGAAACACATCACCTCAGTTAAACTACAAAAAAAAAAAAAAACATCTCTTATATAAATTTGTGAAATGCTGCGTTCATTCACACACAACACAGAAAGAGAATATTGTATAAATGGCTTTTTAAAAATCTTGTCAATTTCCTCTTCTCACACTAATGGGCACCCAGCGGTGGTTCCTATGGTAACGGCCCTAAACCATGTGGTAGCAGATGGAAGGAGAGCTGGAGGGCTAAATTTATCTTCCAGCATCCTCACTGACTACAGAGAGAGGGAGAGAGCGAGGCAGGCGAAGGTGCCTCCCTCCTAGAAGCTCAGGCTTTTTTAGGAGAGATCGGTACACATCTCAAAGGAAAATCAATACTTTGGGAGTCTTGAATTCGTACTACATTGGTACTCCATTCTTTTCAGGAAGAATCAGAATGAAGAAATGCATACTGTACATGGGGATGACAAAAAAACCATAGACCAGTCTCAGTATTAAAACTCAGCCACATAATTCTAAACAATCAACCACAAAAACTATTTTAAACCCTTTTAGTTTTTGTCCTTGTTAGTTTGACCTAAAAATGAAACATGAATGTGAAAAAGGTGCAGTTTTCTAAAAGGCAAATACAACAGATTTAAGTGTAAAACTGGCTCATGTATTATTTTGCAAAAGTTAAAGTCTGCTCGGGCTTCTACTGGTATTTCTGGTTATTGTGATGTCATTTCTATGAGTATTTTTTAATGCCTCATATCCCTACAATCTGTAAAACCTAAGCTTACAGGTTATGTAACTCTATAAACCATCATCACTGATAAAGTATTGAAACTGTGTAATAAACAAAACAATACAAAAGTTTAACCATGTTAATAAACATGCAGAACATATTCATAAGAAACATTAACAGCCAAGTCCAAAGAGATACAGAGTCTACAATGGTATTCTGCTTATTGAGATGTCACTTCTCAAATCTGCACTACCTAAAATGTTATGTAAGTTCTGTAAGTTGTGATCTAGCTTCCATGGTTTTTATTTTAAATCAGGTTCAACAGGATTATGCACACAGCCCCAGCCTCCGCAGGTTGTAACCCTGTTTTACACCATAGGTATTGTGATGACATCATCAAAGAGTTTACCACATGACTGCAAAAATGACCTGCATCTTAATTTTCAGTTTTGAAAAGAATGAGATGTTTAGCTGTTATGTTTTTTATTCAAAACTGAATTGAACAGGTTCATGCTAACATCGATCTCCTGCCGGAGGAACGTTTTCAGAGGGTTAAGCTGCTTAATAAGTGATTTCTAAAATAAGCTTCCTCCTAAAACATGAGCATGAGGATGTTGATGATGAAACACAATGAAAACAGCATGCTAATTTGGACTTATTTCACCTAAAGCGTCATCTAGCAGACTCATCTGAACTAAGCAACACATGCCCTCATCTGTTGTTGTGTCTCCAGCACAATGTCAGCTGAGGGTTAGCAACGCTGTCACGTCAGACATCGCAGCTTCATCAGCAGCCTGAGAGCGGCGCTCTCCAGGGAGACAGAGAGGAGAGCCCTCTGGGAATGAGTGCATACACAGCCAGTCCTCTATCTGTATGTGTGTGTGTGTGTGTGTGTGTGCGCTCCTCCGGAGTGCTCCCCAGTCAGTCCACAGGAGGACATGCCAAGCATAGGAGGCTGGATGCACAGGGAGCTCATTCACTTCCAGTCTGAGCTGTGAGCTTTAATACATACACAGCCCACGAACCACTCACTATATGCACTCCTTCATTCACTCACTCACACACACACACACACACGAACACAAACAAGCTCACTGCAGAGGATGCACTGTCTGCTAATGTTTAAAACAGCAAAAATACTCCTATCCTCACAGATCTGTTTGCTCAGATTCCACAAATGATTCTTGTTATTTTCCACCACTCACCACTTGCCTCATTCATGTAGCAGCCTTTTGCAATAACAAAGACCTGAATGAAGAAAATCTCCCCCCTGTCCTCAGAACACATCACGTCACTCCACACCAACTCACACACACCAAAATCACTGTAGATGACAAAAAGAAAATATCAATGGTTTTTTTTTTTACCTGGTAGCAGGTGGTGCCTTCTCCGATTGTGAATGACTGGAAACGGGGGAGAGCGGAGAGAGCCAGAGAGGAGAGAGAGAGAGAGCGAGAGAGAGGTGAAGGGAAGTAGAGAGAGAGAGAGAGCGAAAGGATGAATGAGAGTGACGCTGAAGAGAGAGGGGTAATCGAGTCTCCGCTGTACGTGCACTGGGCTGACAAACAGGTAGCTGAGTATATTATGCGTATGAATGAGGAGGAGGGGACACTCTCTCCCTGTCAGTCTATCTCCACCTCTTTCATACCCCCCTCCACCCTCTTCTAGTGTCTTTCTTTCAGGTCAAAGTGAAGTAGCAGCTCCTTATTTGGAAGTTGACGTAAGCCTGTGTTTCTTTTGGCAGCGGTCTCGGGCTGCACAGCTGGCAAAGCGGTGAGAGGTAGAGGGGAAGGGGGAGCGGTCGGTGTTTTAATTTGAAAGGGAGAGGCGGGTGGACGGGGGTTACTTCATATTTTTAAAAGACAGTTTCCCCATTCAGTTCTCATTTTCCAGCATAGGTGGAGAAGTATTGCTGCTGCTGTATTCTGAGAAAACCCTGGAAATGTTGAAAACATATAAGGACCCACATGGGGGGAAAAAAGGCACAGGGATCCAGTTTTTGAGAGCAGCTCTGGAGAATGTCCACACACCACAGCGCCGCGTTCACGCTCCTGCCAGGGGTCCGGCTGAAACGAGTCCAGGCAGCTCTGACATCACTCTCACACACTCTTTTTATGCCATGGGTTTTTCCCCCCCTCAGCCAACTGGCTTTTCAGCAGCATGCAGACATGTGGAGCACTGAGGGAACACCAGCCGGTGGGCTGAAGGCAGGCGGTCAGCCGCTCATCTGGCCGGGCGTGAAAAGGGGAAGCTGAGAGGGGAATGGAACCGAGCCCAGGGTGTCCGTCCTGCACCAGGCACAACAGAGTCCCCTTGTGATTTAGGCTCCAAATTTAAAATGTTATTTGAAGGCCAGCTCTGTGACTGACATGTCTGGATTAAAGCTGCTGATATACAATTCCTTGGCAGTCTACTTTCATTCAAGCTCAAAAAATTACTATATAGGCCACCATAGTAGTAACCTAATAGTTTTTCCTTCAAAAAATTTGATCACTATTTATCTTCACTTTAAAAGTCACCTATCAAGCTGCTCCTTTCATAGTCACCTGCCATGAGCTGTTTGGATATTGTCTCAAGATAGAATACCAGCTGCTTTAAACACCTGTTTTCAAACACATTGTAATTGAGGATAATATAGGTTAGAGCTAAGGTAACCCTAACCTAACACAGACTGCGCACTTAGAGATAAGCTAGTGACAGCTCAGCTCACAGCCCCTCTACATCATGTTTCTTTTGGAGAAAAAAACGTTGGAGAAACACTGATTTTTAACACTGCTTTGTGCAGTTTTTAATCCATTCTTAATCACCGGGTCTGTTCGTATTGAAAAGGAGAACACCTCTGTGGACACATGTCATGATAAGTCCTCTATGCATGCCAAAGTTAGTCTTGGAGTTCCACAAGGTTCAATGCTTGGACCATTTCTTTTCACCTTGCATATGCTACCTTTAGGTAATATCATCAGGGAATAATGCATATATTTTCATTTTTATGCAGATGATACTCAATTTTACTTGTCAGTGGAGCTAGACGAAAGCAAACAGTCAACTTAACTGAAAGTATGCCTTTGGAACATGAAGACCTAGATGTCCAGCGATTTTTGCTATCAAAGTTAGACAACACAATTTTTCTTTTAATTGGAGCATTTTTGTAACTTTTGTAACATGGCAAAAATCAGGAACACCCTCATCTCAAAACAATGCAGAAAAACTAGTCCATTCACTTGTTAATTCTTTGTCTCTATCCATCTCTCTTTTTCTGCCTCAACCCTGTATCCCACTTTCTCAGCCCAGCTGGATGCGACGGATGGCTGTTCACAATGATTGAGGCTCTGCTAGAGGTTTCTGCCTGTTAAAAGATTTTCCTTGTCCCCCAAGTGTTTGCTTATGGTTGATTAATGTTGAGTCTTTCTAAATAATAGACCTGCTCTATTTGTAAAGTTTCCTGAGATAACTTTTGTTATGATTCAGTGCTATATAAATTACAATGAATAGGTAGATTGACGAATTCCAGAAATGTTTTTTTTTTTTTAAATATAGGCAATATAACCCTTTGATTACAGTATGAAAACATATTGTAATATATTAAATGGTATCGCCTGTGTCATGATGCATATCGTATCAACAGATCTTCAAATGCACTAATTTGGTACTGACATGGTATCACTTTATTACCCCCTTTTTAAAACACTGACCTACTATTACCATGTTTCTATGTTTCTGTGGGTAATTTAAAGTGCAACCTATGTAATCACTGTAAATAAGCTCCAGGACGAACAGTGTGGACATCCTCGATAGGGTTTAAAACATCAAATATTAACTTTTGCACAGCAAGATAGAGGACACTTTCATTATTTTAAGTCTCTTACGAATAACATCCGTGACATTTATGACAAATTACTGTTTATTGAGGCCTTAAACTGCTGAAAATAAAGATGGTTTTCACTTTCAACATATTTCGGTTTGTTGTCATATTATTTTAGTATGACATGTAGGCTAATATTGGCTCAGTAAATCGGTCTTACTCCACTTGTCAGCCTTTTTGGAGATGACAGAGCTGCCAGTGTTGAGCTCTTTCACAGGGGAGGTGTGCCTCTGTGCAGCTGGGATTTGTCTGGATGGCCTTGTCACAGTGTGAACATCATGCTACCAAACACACTTTTCTCAACAGGAATTTTTTTCTTTGTTAGGAATGTAGGGCGAGGAAGGGCTGGAAACAAAAAGATAAGGTCTCTCAATACGCCCTCTTTTCGCTAAACCCAAAGCTGTGAATTTACTTTGTACCTCAAGCTATACAATACATTAACATTTAGCAGAGGCTGAATGGAAATGATGGGCTATTTTAAAGGCGCAGATGTAGGGGGTGAATCTGCCTGATTTCAGAAAAGAGAAGAAACAAAACACAATGATGCTTTTCTGGAATTGATTTTTTTTGTGCTGTTGTTGTTTGTCACCAATAGAAGAGCCTACTTCATCTTGTCATTCACCACTGTGATTACTGGCTATTTTTTAAACAACTGTAAAATTGAAACATGACAAAAGCATGTGTGCATGTGAACATCACCAGCGAGGCGTGTTCAAGCTGAAAACAGGTCAAGCACTTTTTTTTTCATTTTGTGACATCCATGTCATTAATCATGTAATCATTAACAATGATCTTCATGAGAACACTATTTAAACAGGACAAGGCCGGGACAGATAACCTTTAGCTTTTCATGATTCAAGGAAAAGCCCGGGGGCAGAGGGAACGCTGGGAATGCCTCTGGCTGGATTGAGAGACACTAAATACATGCTAGTGCACGACTTGTTCTATTACTCATACATGTCTGCTACATGCAATCAAGAAGGGCACCAGGATGATCACTTGGAGGTATTTACTGTTAATGCGGCTGTATACCCTTGATTAAGGAAATGTCTTTAATAGCAAAATGTCATTTCAGAGGTCACAATTTTTTTAAGAAATTGGGTGCTATGATCTGGCAATGTGGAGTCTGTTTACCAAACAGGGATGGTCTAAAGCAGGGGCTTTAAATTCTGACTGTGAGCAGCCCCTTAGACAAAACCAAGACATCTGACTTATGGTAAATTTGAACCATAAACAGCCCGCACGAGCAGGGGTCACATTAACCAAATATTTTCCATTATTAATGGAATTTTAAATTTTGACAATGACAGTAAAATATTTTTATTAAACATTTTTATTTAAATAAATGTCTGTTCAGTCACTATCTGTCGCCGAATGAGGTAACACAATGGTGATTGAGCCTATGGCCCACTGATGAAAGACTTTGCATTTGCAGTATTACAGACTGGGTGTCTGGTGCGACTTTTGCGGAAAAAATCACAAGCAGCGCCCAGTTAGTGACGCGTTTTCCATCAGCCAGCAGTGGTTGGTCTGCCAGAGAGGGTAGGCGGAGCGAAGCGGCTGCTTTTCCGGTCTCTGCAAGTGTTGCGAGTAAACAGTAATCTACTATGGCTGAACAAACAAAGAAAAGATGGATGACTACAGATACAACTTCAAAAAGAAGTGAAAATCCAAAGAAAAAGAAACAAATTGGACGCTCAGATGAAGCAAACAGTCTAAAAAGGAAAGCGACCGTCAGCCAGGAAAATCAAGAGTTACAACCGGAGCCAACCGTGGACGTCACACATGCAGCACTGTTTGGATATCTGGGACGTGTGCTCCTGTAATTATTGTTTATCGCTACAGGTGCCGCCAAAGAGAACGAAACTGAGATCTTCGAGATAAAAACTTTAAGGCTAACACACAAAACTGCCAGTAACCACATTCAGTGGTGGCTGTCCAGTTGGAGGCGAGTATTAATTAGCTATTGTTAACTCATTTTGTCTTGATCTCTCTGTAACTGTCTCACATGACCTCTCTGTCTCGCTGTCTGGATGGAAAAAGAAGATTGACCTGATAGAAAAGGAAGACAGTAATACTGATCAGGTTTATCAGCCAGCATGTAAATGGCTGCAAGGACAACAGAAAGGGGATAACTGGGTTCAGTAGGGTCAGGAGTTCAAGTGGCTGAGGAGGTAGGATGGTAAAAATGCAATGCTGCGAAATCTGTAGAAAAGCTAACGAGGGGATTTGTTAGCGGGTGCAACGCAGTGCAGAAAATGTTACAGAATGATCACAAAGGTCCTCATGGCCACATCAAAACTTTTTTTTAATACCTCCTCCAGAGCAGGTTGTGCCAGGTGTGCAGCATAAGTTAGCATGTCTATCTAATCAGGTTAAAAGAAAGGCAGCTTTGTGACATGGCTTCAGGCTCAACATACCCCGCTAACCAGGTTGGTGTGTCAGTGACAGCGCTGGCTCTATCCTGCGGTGCCACAGGGGGAGATTCTGGGCTCTGTGCCACCTATCATAGGGGAGAAACACATGCAGTGTCCTCTTCAGCATCCCAGCGGTCCTCCGGAACATGCGGACCTTAAAGAGCACAGAGACGGCAGAATATGTTGCTGCCCTACTACAGGACAGGGTAGTCCTGAAATGCATTATTGCCTTCTTCGGTTCAGAGTGTAGAAAGCAAAGCGTAAGAGAACCCTGTGTGTACAGTGTGTGTAAATGGCTGGAAAAACAACACTGTGTCTGGTTCTACAACATTGATGTGTATCTTTCTGCATGTGTGCATATATGAGTAAACCCAGCCAAAACACCCAACATATAACCATAACCACAGGCCCCCTTGCCTCACTCCAGACAACCAGCCACAGACAGACCAGAGACCCCGCCTCACCTGTATAACCAGCAGACAGATGCCCCTCTCAACCTCAACCTGCTCTGATGGCTGCAGAAAAAGTGCAGTAGGCTACAAGTGGAGAGAAATAGCCATCTGAGCTCTAAAAAGTGTCTGCACACAAAAAAAGTCTCCGCTTGCTAAAAGAGCTGCCCTCCCAACTGTAGACCATGTTGACAGATGTTGTGCAGAGCCCAGCTGTGGTGGGTGGTGCTGGTTCAAACCCTACTACCAAATGTTCCAATAACATACTTATTCCATGTATGTACAAATGTACCTTTATGGAGCAAAGAGGCCTGCGTGTGTGCTCAAGGTGCAATAATTATGATTTCTACTGTGCACCACCAACCAGCCAAATGCTTTTTCAAGACACTCCCAATTCCACATACCATGCTTCAAAATGCATTTTCAAGTACTTTATTATGTTAAAATACTTTGCATGGTGAAACTGAAATCAGATACACGAGATTAAAGCTCATTTATAACTTGACAATACAGACGGTTTCTTTTAAAGTGTGTCACTGTAGCCCCTTTTACACTGCCAGTTCAAGCCAGGACTATTACGCCTCATCTTTTATGTAAAACGCACGACGACGAATGGTGGGGCGAAGTCGTTCCCAGTGTTGCCAACTGTTTTTCAATGAAAGCAGCTAGCACTAGCTCCAAAAGTAGCTAGAAGTCGCCAGATGACGTCATGCGGTAATTTGCATATTGGTGGCGTCATCAGGTATTGATTTGCACAACGCTTAGTGGTTGACTGCCTGCACAGTGCTGCTGCGCATGGGACAAGAGGAGAGAGGCGAGAGAGCAACTTGGAACTGTTGGCAGAGGAGTCGTGAACTGCGATAACTCCGTGCAACATACATGGGAATGAATTACGATATATTTCACTGATCTGTAAAAGTCCCTAAATTTGTCACTAGTCGGTTTTTAGAAAGAAAGTCACCGAGGGGGTCTGAAAAGTCGCCAAATCTTGCTTAGTTGGCATCACTGTTCGTTCCGCCTCTGAGCTGGCATCGGAGGTAGTTACAGAGGCAAAATGGCGTCAGTGTAAACAGCCCCGTGTGTGTGTATGTGAAGCGCGCACTGTTTGTTTAAACCTCACGCACCTTTTGCTTCCGCAATGTCGGATCGCTGTGTAAAAATCTTCACTGGGATGGCTTCACGCTGGCGTTGCGTAATTCAATATAAAATGACAACGGCAGCATGAAGGCGGAGCTTCGTTACGGCGCTGTGGCAGAATTACAATGTAATTCCGTACAGTGTCTGGAAATGGAGATAAAGCTAGCCTGGATCAGTGACGGCAGCACTTGGGATGTCCCCAAAGACATTGTCTGGCTTTTGATGGGATGTGAGAAAATATCCTGAATCAAAAAATCAGATCTCTGTTGCGCATATGCGTTATATAATCGCGGAAGTGTAGTGTTGCAGCAGTTGTGTAATGGCCCACACCAAATCATGATTACAAAGTCAGCAAAATCTATAATCATTGGTCATTCTTCGTGGTATACCTTCCTGTTCTTTAAATGATAATGAATTCTTCATTGTTTTTTTAGTTTGGCATTTATTTTATAATCCTTAAATTTGGTCTTCTGAGAGAAAGTGACTCACGTCATAGTTTGATGCAACTTCTGAGAATTCAAAACGTATCATCCGATAGTGAAAGTGGGTCCTGATGTCTGATGTGACTCAGTGTTATGTCACTAATATGTTAAGGGTTTTATTTTTATTGATGCCTTTAACCATGAATGTGAATTATCTATATAAAAAGAAAAAAGATAATCCTTTATTGATCCCCAGGTGGGAAATTCAGGAGGGGGAAACGCCTGATAGGAAGTGTGTGGAAGGAATTATTAGGAACACTAATCAATGCTACGTTATCCTTTACAGGAAACTGATGTGCGTGGTACAGATGTGCAGTGTTGACCTCCAAAGCGTTAACCCATCCTTTACCGGTTTTAGTCAGTCACGCTCCGCACACTGATCTGCGCGGGTGGTCCACCACTGAAGCCCTATTTTGAGCCAGGAAAAACCCTCCACCGGACGCTGTGTCAGACACTGGCTGATGTTTCTGCACCTCCTTGGTCAGCAGCGCAGCCTGATGGAAGTCAATACTGTGTGGCCTTAAATTATAAAAGCAGCAGAGGGAATAATTAGATTAACTAGCCGCATTCTGTACTTCTGAATAGTGACACAGTTTTCAGTAAGAATTCTGACGATTAGTGTGTCAAGGTATTTCTGAGAGACTTCATAGAAGAGCTGGAGATTCATTTTCTGCTCTGTAAACTAAACTGAACCCAATGTATATCCTACAGCTGAACATGGGGTAATCGCTCTATAAATAACAATTGTGTAACAATACGAAAAAAGAGTCTGACAGGTTCATTTACAGAGAAGTGAGGAAATCATGTCGTCTTTTAGAGCAGCAACAAACTAAATCAGGAACAAGGAAAAAAAGGCACAAAGAGGCACAGAATGGGTGTCATTGTGCAAAGAAAGAAAACAAGTTGAAAATAGAGGAAATGATAAATATAGGAAAAAATGAGACGCCACCTGCTATATTTGTCCCCACATCTAAGTTCGGCTGTTTCTGCGTTTGTGGTTTCAGGGTGAGCTTAGGTTTTGGTAAGGCCGCTGACTGAGACTGTAACACTGTTTGCAAACACTCATCACCATCATGATGACAGAGGATTACTGGTGAAAGGATACACCTACAGCTGAATCGATAGCAAACATCTCGTATGGCTGTGTGAATCAATACTTCTGGATTCATACTTCCTGGTGACGCAAGGAATTGAAAATAGTTCCATACATCTCAACTTCTCAAAGAGTTTAAGTTTGAGGTTTGGGCTCCTACACGCCAATTCAAGTCATATAAAAGCAATGACATCAGTTCCTCTGGAGCAGGAAGTCTCAATGGTGCTGTACACTCAGATGACTTGCGCTGACTTGCATTTTGACAGTCAAATCTCTGCACTTCTGTTTCTTTAGCTGTGTCATTGTACAAAGAGCGACGCAGGAGCAACAGTGTACAAGGCTGTAAACTTTACAAACTGAGTCTGAAACAAATGGACCTGGTGATTAACCCGGTTTAAACACTCAATGGGGTCGTTTTAAAATCACAGTTTCTCTGACCGTCTTTCATGGCGACATAAGAGCTGCTGCTGGATTATTTGTGCTGAGGTTGTTTTAGTGTCCTTGTCTTCTTTTTGTGCTCAGGATGTTTTTAACAGGAGCTAAGTTTTCCGCAAAGGTCTCCAAAACAAATGTACACCTGTAAAGAGCCTGACTGTATCACTTGTAACATGACTCGCAACGGTAGTAAAGTAGTTAAATGGAAAAGTTTTAAAGTTCAGCCGAAAGCTGAAGCTCTCTGATAAACGTGCGTCTCACAGGTATAACATGACTCTCTTGTATCTCGTGTGCTGATATACTGTATGTTTTGGTGTTGCACTGAACTGACAAAAATGATATAGAGAAGCCGAATCCAGTCAACATACAGGATTCTGAACTCAAGGTCCACTTTTCAACTTTATTATTGAGCTTCAGACTGCCCCACATGGCCTTCATCAGTGGATGAGGTTTGCTCAGCTGCCATAAAAATGCAACAAATCATGGCAGTCGCTTTTTTAAAAGGTCAACTTCAAATGAATTGGAACATGTGTAATATATTCAAACTCAACACATATTGAAAAGGCAGCTTAGCAGGTTAGAGATGTTTCGGTCATGAACAATACGTTCAAAAAGATCTCATCTTTTTAGTGAATTTAATGATCCGTTCGATTCCATGCATTGATTCGTTCTGGCCGTTCATTAAATTCTCTCACGCTTGATGTTGACGTCCAACAGAGTTGCGCCTGACTCTGCTCTGCTCACGGCTTCCCGATCCCTTCCTTCTTCCTTTTAGAAAACCAGAGTGATTGATGTTAGCACGCACCGGTAGCCTTTTGGAGGAGGGCTGTATGTATCAAATGACAATGTCATAGGTTAGGAGAACTGTGGGGCGTATCACTCGAATGTCTCACTCACTCACTCACTGAACGAGAATGGTCCTCATGAGCGATACGACCCGATTAGGAACAAAAGTATTTCAGACGTGCATACAAAGCCAATTCACACACGTGTAAACCTCTGACAGATGAACACAAACTAAGTTATGTGTATTTATTAAGACATTATAACATCAGAGGGTTTTGTTAAGTTTGTTTGCTAGAGGCTCCCAAATTAAAAAATTGCCCTCTGCTGAACCGCAGAAAAAACTACTTCAAATAGTCTGCAGTACTTATAGTTTAGTATCGTTATAACTGATCCTTGAAATTTGAATAAAAATCCCAAGTAGCTGTTTTGATATCATACAAGGCACTTTAAGGATTTTGCGTTTGTGTTGACAGCTCTTGAAAAAGCTTATAAGATTGTTTCTTCTGACTAATTCTGAGGTCAGGATGACCTTTCGCACAGTGCTGAGACAGCTGCACATCAACAAATCCACCTCTACAATAAGTCAGCAAACTCCATCTGCTGATGAGGAGACTGTGTTACACGTCTGAAAGCCTCCAAAGAAGCTGGTCAGTGAATCTTGGGTTGTCAAACTGCAATGTCAAAAATTGATTTTTAGAGTGAATCTGCTTTACTCAAAATGTTACACATGTTAATGTATAATATATTATAATAAAGTTTAACCAAACAACTCTGGACACTTTTCAAAATGGCAGAATTACCAAATCATTGTTTGCCTTATAGCCAAGTGCTACCTCGCAATAGCTATACAATTTAAAGTAGACACAGACAGGAAGAGACAGAGGCTGAGGTGCCATAAAGATGCTTCAAACCAAATCACTACCAATATTAGAGCAGTGAGAGTGCAGCCGGGGAGAGCAGCCAAACCAGGAAGCTAATGGAAACCAGTGAATAGCTGATAACAACCACATGCAAAGTCTTCACAGGAGCCTGAACGTGTGCAGCCAGCAGTAACTCTGCATGATGTGATATAACTCAGATGGATCAATACTAACACAGTTGAGTCTGGTGCATCTGGCTGAGCTGTGCGCTGGGTTAAGCAAGAGCACCAAAAAGTAAGAACCGGAACTGCTTTATTACAAGCACAAAAAGTCATTAATACCACCTTCATTTCAGGAGCCAGCATGCCAATTTATGGGGATAACACACCTCAGATAAAACAATCTAAATACAACCTTTTTTGTTTTGTACTGGGCTGCAAATAAAACCAATCTGCTTGGATCCAAGGTGATGTAATGCAGGGAGAGAGCAGCCATATGCTCTCTTATTTCACCAACAGACAGAGATGAGGACGGCTGCCAACGAGCCGGCCTGTCCAAGAATCTATATTATCCACACACAGAGAGACGGGAGAAGCTAGTGTTACTGTGGGCAGATGTAATATTTTGACACACACTTACAATGCAAAGCAATAATCAGGACGTGGCTGCCAGCGATACGGAGGTCTACCTGTAGGGCTCCTGCTGAGTCAGCAGCATCTCTGCGTGGAGCTAGCAGCGCTGCAGTCTCTATCACAGGAGGATCCTGGGCAAAAAGCCTACTGAGGGACAAATGGAGAAAACTACACAGGGCTGGTGTTACATAACACAAGAGCTTGTGCTGTAGTACCATATAGTCTCTGTGCTTGGACAAAACACGACCTTGAACGACAATGACACTGTCAGCAGGAGTAAGCAGAGGAGAGGCGGGGACACAGTGGATGTGTGGAAGTCACGGCGATACACTCCAGTTAGCTTCCTTGCACGATGAGATACTTTCACCTCAGAAAATAAGCTGAATATGCCATTCTGAATGTAGCCACATTACATTAAAGCTACTAGGATCAATAACTTTATATAAACAGTGCATCAACTGTATAATGTGTGAAGCTAATAAATCATTTAATCAATTTATTTATTTTCTGTGTTCTCTTTACCGTAAAACTTGTTGTATAAGAGGCACTTTTAATACAATATCTTTCCTCTAAAAAGTGTGCTGCGTCCTATATACCAGTGCGACCAATATACCGGTATAAAATACAGAGAGAGGTATGTTATTGTGTTATGTTATGTAACCCAGTCGATGGCGCTATCCGGTTGTTAAGTGGTGATGTCACTTCTCCACAATAAACTGTTTCCAGCTCCAAGCCGCTACAACGTCTCCGATTTGCAATACGCTGTGCTGTAAAACTAACTTTAATGTTGCTAATGCGTCGTCAAGGAAATGCACCGTCATTATCGCCATTGCAGCCGCCACCCTC
The DNA here is from genome assembly GCF_022749685.1 of Semicossyphus pulcher. Taxonomy (NCBI): domain Eukaryota; kingdom Metazoa; phylum Chordata; class Actinopteri; order Labriformes; family Labridae; genus Semicossyphus; species Semicossyphus pulcher. Next base: position 28,648,568 of record NW_027211726.1, read on the forward strand.
ACAACAATCAACGTTACCGTAGGCTACCAGCTATCGCTAGTTGCAGCACCGGTAGCTAGCAGGATTGCAAACTCGACATGGTGAAAACAGATGGCAGGCTGTAATTTGTGTGTGTTTTGAATGAATGAAAATAAACTGAAATAGTGTTGAAATAACTTCTACACACGGTTTTATTAGTAAATAGCTCTAGAAAACCTTTTTCACTCTGGGCCCACAAAAACAGACTGCGTCTTATATTCCGGGTTTTACGGTAACTATAAATTTAAAAGTATTTTTGAACTCCAGAAAGTTTGTCAGATGTGTCTTGTGGTGTGTGGGAAAATATGATGTTTATTTTAATGCAAATATATGGACTAATTAATTAAACATTAAAATAAAAATCAACTGTTTAATTTAATTTAATTTAATTGTAAGCTGCTCGAGTGAGCCACAAACCAGGACTCTAAGAAGTTCAGCTTTATGTAATCCAGTAATGTTGTTTGTTAAACCTGTGTGTTCTGCAATTATGTGTAAAGGTGGCTATTGAACACTGATGTCAATAAAACCTTTGATAATTCTTGCAAGAAAATGAATATGTAGGAGGAATATATTGAAAGGAAATGAATTGAAACCATTCTTTAAATGTGACTCCAGAGATCTGTCCGCGGCCTACTTCCTCTTCCGAGCGTACATCACCGTTTACAGTCCGGCTAGCATCGTGCGACGTGAAATTGGAGTTAAAAGACAACGTCAACCACTGGATTGTTTTCTACACTCATGCAGATATCTGTTTATAGAGAATAATAAAAGCTCCATTGTCGTCAGAGGATGGGTTCTGGCATTTCATTCCTGCGTGCAAACAAAGCTCAGACGTCACTGGTCAATATAGGTCGGACTTTAACCAGAAATTGGAATTCTTCTAGGCCCAAAATCTTGTCCCTTGCCTAAAAATATCTGTTTGTAGAGATTATGTTCAATCTGAGCAGAGGAGATTGAACGTAATCTGTTCTTTTTTGTGATGACATCATGATGACAATCAAAAACAATCTTACCATTGAATAAATTACATGTTTGAATAGATCAGGGGGAACAGAGTTGGACATGAATGTGGGTACATTTTGTTGCCAGTGCGTGTGTCCAGTATTTGTGAATGGGAGGTGCAGCTGATCGGCCTTCTGCCTGACAGGCTGCTCCCTCAGCGGGGGTCGCACAAACCAGAGGCCCTTCCACCTCGCAGAGCAACCCAAGCTGCGTCCATACGCTCGCCTCCAGGGTCACTGACGGCATCAAACCCCTTCCAGAAAGCTGCAGCTCAGCCAAAGGCCTAACAACTCACAGCGAGTGCGCACATGCTCCATTCCCATGCACCTCCACACACACACACACGCACGCTGCATGTAAACACGACACTTAACACCCAAACATAAGGTGTCCACAAAGGACACGTGCACGCTTTTGTGCCAACACGTTTTCCTGTGCAAAATGCGTAGGCGAGTACGTAAACACACACAGGCGAGTGTATCCTTTCATTAACAAGGACGAGAGTCAATTTCCGCTCCCGTCGTCTTCGGCCGGGTGCCGGCAGAGAGGAAATCTGTTCGCTTACGGCAGTTGTGACATTTAGGCTCGTGTCTCTGCGGCTGGGGGAAGTCCTAAAGATTGATGAGCAGGGCCACCCTAGGGTCCCCAGCTGCATGACTAGCTGGAATGTTGTCACCCTTATCTACGCATGGATGTGTGTGTGTGCGTATGTGCACTACACATCCTATTTCGCATGTGAGTGCTGGTTACAGGACACATCTTAAATCATAAACACAAGGTTTTGCACAAGGAGTCTGTGATTTATTACTGCTGTGGTGGCATAGAGTTAAAAAAATTGTGTTTTTGCAGGTTGGAAGGGAAGAACATGAAGTTTGATGATGTATTGCATTGGGAAGAGATTTGTTCCAATGAGAGTAATGCAAGTTCAGCATTATGTACAGTAAGCACTGTGGGGAGTGGTGAATGGTCATTTCCTGCTTCCTATTGAAACTGTAGTGGAGCATCAGGATTAATGTTGTGATGTCCGGAGCTGGAGGAGGCTTGGACACAAACTGACTTCCTACTGATATGAACATAACAACACTGTTTACATGTTAACTTTGTGTTAAATGTGTACATTAAGAAGAGCTGAAATTGATACATTTGTCAACAAATTTAAGTCTTTTAAATACATTTTAAATTTCTATTTTCATAATAGAAACAAACATTTTGATCAAACAATTCAGAAATGAATCACTAAGAAAGTAATCATTGTCTGCAGCCCTTCCACAACATATTACAAACTGTAAAGTTATCTTGATTAAACTCGGAAATGTAAAACATGAACTCTTTATAAACATCTAATTCAGCTTTCAGTCAGCAGTCATCCAGATAACAAGGAAACCTGCTGCAGATTGGGATTCGTTTGAACTAATTCTGTGGTCAGACTGATTTAAGTTTTAATTTAGCCATTTTTGACCTGTATAGTTGCTAGGGATTAGCCAAAATTATAATGTAGGCCTCTTTCAAGAAAGTAAAGAAAAGGCCAGGGTGAGTTTAAATTTAACTAGCTTGTTTGTATGAAATTCAAATGTAACAGACTCACATTTTGTACTACCTATTACCTTCCACATAGCTGGCCGTCGATTGTCTGAAGTAGGGATGGGCATTTAAGTAATTTCCATAGGTGAGGACTTCCAATAAAATAACAAAAGAGAAATATTATTATCATAAAATTGTGGACTTCCTGTTGGGTTTGGGGTACGGGTGCTAGAGGCTTTTTTGTGCATCTTGACCCCATATATATACCTACCAAATTTCATAGACCTAGGTGAAAGTAACCTCTATGGGGAGGCCTTTTTGAAATTTTCTAGAGGGCGTGCCACCAATCTAACGTGTAGGACTGACCAATCTAACGTGTAGGACTGACCAATCTAACGTGTAGGACTGACCAATCTAACGTGTAGGACAACACTGCTGGCAAATGAAACGATGAGGGATTTCCTGTTAGCTGTCTGTACTCTCTTCTCCTTTAGCTTAATGCGTGAATACTTAAGTTTCATAGCCTTACTCTGCCTCTCATCAGTCTGGCCGTCACGTTAGATTAATATACGTCTCATATTTTTGGATCTTTTTAGATGTTCAAAGCTAGTGTTTACAGTAGGCTAAATTTATGTTTTTACTCAATAAAATGTGATAACTCAATACGTCAAACAAACATGAAAACCTAAAACAAATACTTGGGCAGTCGTGCTTACCTACGGAAGCCCTAAGCGGACACACATGCATACATTTTATTAACTTAAGTAATTTACGGTTGTTTTCTCGACTTACTTATCTCGTTATCTTGAGATAACAAAGCTGGTTTTCTCGTGATAACGGTATCATTTTCTGGCGATCTGGAAAACAGAACAACAGGCTGGTCACTGTGATATTACAGCCCAGGACATACCATGCTGCCACTGCCCACACTAATGAGGTAAGTTAAGCCTGTTTCTATGTTTCTTTGGGCTTTTGCAGCTCTGGTTATGATCATCCGATGTAACGGTGGTGCAGCGCTGTTATCTCAAGATAATGAGATAAGTAAGTCCAGGAAATTACTCATTGGCACAGGAAGACGGAGTTAATAAAACGTAAGGATGCATGTCCGCTTAGGGCTTCCATACATACCCCTAGTATGAAGTGTTGAACTGTCACTTTATAAAAGGGTACAAAACTAGTCGGACATCCCCACGACTTCAGACTCAGAAAGGCACAGGGGGAAGCAGTTACAAAAAGTGTTGAACAATCTGATAAGCACTTAAGGGATCGCATTGACACTTAGTGGTATGGGTAATAATTTAAACTAAGGATATCCAGCTCCTGTATTTAAAAGTTTCATGTTTGATTAAACTGAAAACCCATTTATCTCTGTAAGTCATCCTTACATTTCAACTTCCTAAAAGAGTCCAGCCTGGCTCAGTTTCCTCCTGGGTGGAGTCCCCTCCCTCACCTGAAGACTGTTCACTCTTTTTCAATAAGGTTCAGATTGTCCGTCTGCTTGGCGTGTTCTCCCTCCACTAAGTGCCTGAAAGAGTGATATGGACAACATGAGTGAAGCTCTGGAGATACAAGTGCCCTCACATTTCACCTGCTGCAAGGACACTGTAATGACTGACATGTGAGGGATGAGGAGCCCGCCGGTGACTCCTTAAGAACAGGCAGCATGAATATCAATGTTGTCCTCTCCGGCTCTGCTGCCCTTGGCTGAACAGAGGGACCTTTGACAGGGTCGTAGCAAAAACCCAGAGAGTGTGCCATTTCATAATGCGCCAGCACGCCGTGGGACCTCAGGACACGCTCTGAGTGTCTGCGCACCACATCGATGTTTACCGTACCTACACTGTACGTGTTATGGGACGCGCAGGGTTAACTGTGTCGAGAAAACCACACACACCTTGCATTCTGGCTCCAGTGGCAAACACGGTGAAAGCCATTTGGGCTCCGGGCCTATCAGTGCCACAGTGAGGCCATTATGCTCCCACTTTAGCACCCATGAAGCATCAGTATTGATAGAGGCAACTGTAACCTACAGGGATCCATAACAAGCTAACAGGTTTTACAGTGTTGATAATGGTCATGATGGTGGTTTATGCTTGATGGACTGTAAGGGATAAAGAGATGGGTAATTTGTTCTGGATTAATGTTTCGGTGAAATGCACTACACAACACGTCAGCAATAATTTTCCTGCAAATAAAACTTCACTCAGTTACTTCTTGTGACTTTTTGAAACAAAAAACAGTATGTTGTAGTTCTCAACTAACAAAGGACGTAGGTTACCGACGGAACTCACGCAATTAACTTAACGTAGGTTGTTTCTAAATGATACGTTTGCTGTTAGATTTGGATTCTCTCCGGGTTAATCATTGATATTGTTTTAGTGGAAGCTTAATTATCTGCAGTTTTCCTCCTCAAATACAAAAGGACAGAGTCATTACAACCAGATAAAAAAAATGATTAACGCAGTTTCATGTTAAAAATCAGCGTCGCTCCAGCCCTCTTGGACGGGGCTGCTAGCCAAGCACCTATTAACAATTCCTCACTACATGACTAAAATCCTTATGCATATTGATGTAGATTGAAACCAATATAGATGGACGACGCGTTGTGAAAGTGATGCCAAAATAACCCCTGTGATAGGCGCTGCCATTTTGCGATGGTGATGTCATACGGAGCCAGAGACTGCACAGTAGATATCGGCAGGTGGTGCCGCCGTAGCCACTTCCACTCACGAAAATGCACACTTAACTTTCCGAAGAACAGCAAGGATCTCGCTGTTTAACAGCGGAACAGCTTCTCTGTGTTGGTCTGAGGTTAACGTTCACAGGTGTGGAAACTTCAATGACTGTAGTGATTGTTTTAGTTATGTTTCCTCTCGCCGTTCGTCCTAAACTCTGCTAATCCGGAACAGATCGGCTGCAGGAGCCGTATTGGTCAACAGAGCTGTCAATCATGTAATTAAAAATAAACTTGTACACTTAGATTCAAATCAGCATGATAAAAACTAACTATAATAACAGAAACCATGCATGAGAAAATTTGGCGTGTATTGTGATTTTATAGTTTGACCCATGTCCCATCTGTTAACATGGAGGAGGCGGGCTTTATGATCTATACTGCAGCCAGTCAGCATGGCTTCACTTAAAGGGAGCTGTCATGTCGTCCATCTTTTTATGCAGTGTATGATTGAAACTATGATAAAATCACTTGAAACACTTATAAGTTGAGACTTGACGTGTGTTCATGTCCAGCAAACAGCCTGCACTTGTGTAAAACTGCAAATAATTGTGCGTCTGATACAGGAGTTTGGTGTGTTGCTGAACTGAAAAAGGAGGAACAAATCGCCCAAAGCTTCATATTGAACAGCCGTATCTGTACAACTGAAAAAAAAACTCTGGTACAGCCCAAGAAAGTAATCGTAAGATTTAGTCCAAATGATTACCATATGGTCTTACATTACATTACATTGTCTGTAAATGGCAATATACGTATGCAACAGTGGAAAATGTTCACTTTGCTACCTTTAATTACTCATATATATAAAACAACAATAAATCAACCTGCACACAGTTCAGGAGGTTTTCTGATGGCTGTTAAAAACGCTCAATGACTTGTTTTACTCTGCAGGAAAAAACAACCAGCATCCAACCAACATGCGAGCAGCGGAATATCCATTTTGCAATATTATGTTATGTTTTTGGATACTGTATCAAAACACAATTATTTCATTAATTTCTAATCAGACTGTTACGTAGTGCTAAATGACGTTGGATGTTACAAGGATTGTCAAAAACACAAACAGATCTCACAGTTTAGATTTTTTACTAGGCGTGGGACAAAATGTGGATATGGTGATATACAGTCGCCTATCATCGCCCTGATCCATGCAATACAATCATCAGCCAATGTCAATATTTGAGTTTACAGCTATACGGCGCTCTAAACAGATTTCCCTGCGATTTTGACGTCACTACTTCATGAGTCCTTGTGGGGGCACTTGCGACATGAACGAGCTAATTGGCCGTAGATGAAGTTAATCAAATATCGTGATGTATCATTACATGATTGTCTTGCACTATATTAATTATCGCAGAATGACCATATCGTGATATTATCGTGTATTGTGACTTACCCTGCGTTTCCCATCCCTATTTTTTTACCAACATTTTAGCACGTCGTAATGTGTTCTTTATACAGTTAGATTATTCCTAAGATGAGAAAAAACAATGTCTTGCCTTACTTAGAGTATCACAATATATCGCAGTATATTGAATTATAACCACTGTATCCCGATACCTATTGACTTGCTGGATTCTTGCCAATGGAAAACCCTTTTATTGTCTCTAAAACCACTCAAAAAGAGTGATTTACAATAATCAAAAATTATTATCTCTAAAACCACTCAAAAAGAGTGATTTACAATAACGACAGTAAAGTCACAAAATGAACATACAGTGAGAGACTGCCGTTAAAAGCTTCTTCACTATTGATTTCCCATCAAACCTTTAAACACTGGACTCTACAATTCTCATAATGCAATGACTCAGTGGCATCATTCGTCAGGTCCTCCCTGACTGCTGATTTTCAATGTTTTTCAAACTCTGTTTATCACTACAAATAACAGCCTCCTCATGACATCATCGGGGCTGTAATTTAAACTGTGGAAAGACCCCTTCAGAGACAGAAAACACACAGCAGCCTACATCTAACCTGATCTTGATGCTCCTTTAAATATGTGAACGTTCAAGGTTCAACAGACTTATGATTTATTACATTGAAAACACATTCTGTGTATGTTAGGGATATGTTTTCCTGACCAGCCTCCCACAACCACAACCTGACAGTTTTGTGATCATCATATGGGTGATTGATGCAACTACGCAGCACCTGACCTGACTGCTGGAACACACAGGGGATTGTTTTGTCCTCCTGGCCAAGGTGAAGGACAACTCTGGGGGTAGAAAATGATAATAAACCACCACAGTGTCGGTCACTGGGCTTTTCCAGCGAGCCTTTGAGGAGAGAAACTCCCTGTCGAGGACGCAGTCTGACACAAGAATGACAAACATCTGACCCCTTCATGACACAGTGTGACAGCGGGACAACATGACACAGTGAGAGGCAGCTTCAGGTTCTAGTTAACGATGAGACGACCGTGCAAAGACTTTACTGTAAATACGAAGAGATGACTCTAACTTGAGTCACAGTGTGCGTCTGTCTGAGATGAATTGGGCACTGACAAAACTACTTCTATCCTTCACAAGAACAAGATTTCTCTGTAACATTTTCTAGTTCTACCTGGTCCATTGTGATTGGATGTCCATTAATTCCTGATAATGGACGCCCACTAAGACGTTCCGGTCAATCTGTCTGTTCACCATCCTTTGCTGAGTCTTATCTAACATCTGGTCTATTTACTGGAGCAGTGATCAGTGTTTCCATTGCAGAAGAACCTCATGCGACGGAAATGATTCAGGTATTAGTCAAACTCTCTGGCACTTCCAAGGAAACAGAGTTAGCCTACAGATGGTTAAAAACTTTAGTTTGCAAGATGCCTGAAAACATAAATCAATGGTTCACTTTTGCTTTTAAAAGTGACCACAGTATAAGGGATATAATTCCCTTTAATGTTTCCATTATTAAGGAACAGAGGCGACCATGTCAGCCAGTCATTCCTGATTATGGACATCTTGTTGGATGTTATCACTTGTATTTTATATCACAAAACATTCTTGTTATTTCATCAAATGTGTGCACGTCATTAAAACAATCTTTTCCATTGTTTAACTTGTTTAAAGGTTCTATATGTAACTTTCAGAAAATCCTCATTCCTAGCGACACAGTCGGCCGTTGAGTGAACTGCAGTCAACCTTCTTGTACGCGCTCGCTCGGACACTCGCACACATGAACGAACATCCGGGTTTTTGCGGAAGACACACGAAACTGAGCATGCTCGGTCTCGGAACTCACCGGCTCTGTTTACTTCTCACTGAAGAGTCGTGTTCATTGACCGGCATCATGTTGTCCAAAATCAACACTGTTTGTCATAATACCTAAGTTAGTATCATGTTAGGTGGCAAAGTTATTTGTCAAGCTAGACTGACAACACTGACATACACAGTCAGATAGTAATTTGGTTGTCATAACATTAGCGAGCATGCTAAGGTTAGCCAACTAGCTCTAACATAACTACACTGCATGACTCCGGCATTGTGCTTCGTAACCAAACGGCGAATTATGCTGGCGAACAAGCAAATCATCACAAGCATTAGCGAACATTAGCCAGGCGGGGCAGGACGGCTGGAGAGAGCTGGGAAGAAGCACTTGTGCTGTGAGAGAAAAAACGCTACACCGGGTGAGAGAACGCTGCGCGAGGTTTTGTTTCTATGACAACAATAAGTTGTGGGTCTGTTTTGATCCCCAAAAGCAATCGAAGGTCTCCATGATTCGCATGCCCTGCCGATGTTGACTCTAGTTTTCCCCCTGAAGTCCTGTTTGGTCAGACGTGCTTCACTAGATGAAACTTATTTTTGGTTTTTATTGTTGTGTAGTTTGTGTTGGTGTCGTTGTGGGTGCCGGTCATTTGTTGGCATTATCCATCTCCATTTCACAGCTGGCGTTGACTCGTGTTGCACACTGCTGACTGTAGTGGCGTACAATGAGCTCTCGGCAGAGGTACTCGTAAAAGCGCAGATACGTCACATCCTCTTGTTTCGCGGGAAAACCAGCCCGAGTGCTTTACATAAAAATCAGCCCACAGGTTGTTAGAGGCCATGGAGGAAGTTGGGGAAGGTCTCAATTGATCAGTTCCTCTACTATCCCTTCACACATTGGCAATAAAAAATTATATTTGATTGATGAATATATGAAAAATCTTACATAAAGCCCCTTTAAAAACAAAAGACTTCTATGTGGTGTTAAAATAGATAACAGGTCAAGCATTTCCTAAAGAGACGCTGTAGCCTGGAACAATAGGAGAATTTATAACCATATAACATGATGATGTAGATATAGGGCAGGTAGTTTTTATGTATCGTGGCTGGGGGTGAAACGATTTGTTGACACTGTCGATGAAAAGTGATGACAAAAGAAGTACTATCTCTGCTGAGAGTTGCGCATGTAAAACAGCGACCAGGAAGCGACACGTAAACAAAACATAGTTAAATGGAGGCCGATGTAACACCGTCACGTCCTAAAACGTTTCACCCTCAACGCTGCAAAGAAAAGGATCGCCTGCAGGATTTGTTAAGCGGACCTTGCTTATCATGGGAGCACGTCGGTAATGCACAAGCATTTGAAGAGAAGGCTCGTTGGAGTTGGTTTTAAATGGACAAAAACTTGATATTGGCCAAATCAGCAGCAAAGTTTATTAAAAGACATATTTCTGAACTCATCTTTATTGTCTTAATTGTTCGTGAGCACATGCTTTAAAGAACCTCCAACTAGATTTAAAAGCTGAGAGCTAAATAAGAGCCATTAAGTCATTGTGCAATTTATTATCTGATTAGTCAATTAATCGCTTCAATAATCGATGACTAGTCGACTCTCGAAATAGTCGTTAGTTACAGCCCTGACATGGCTGTGAGCTGTGTATGTGTGTAAGTATTGCGTGTGTATTTGGTGATTGTGAATGAGCTGGCTACGACTCTACTGGTCCGTTCATAGTCTGTAACTAGACCAGATATAATATAATAAAGAGAAATGAACTGAGGTGTCAAAACCTGACAAGACACAGCGACGCATTATTACTTTCTATCAGCTTTGTACACTCCAAGTGAGTGCGTGCACAAACATAAAAGTCACAATAACATTCATTTATAATATCTGCCTCCACTACTCAAATTTACTTAATTACATTACTACTATTACAATATGTTACTAACAGTATTCACTTAAGGAAAGCTGAAGAGAGACAGGAAACGTGAGGGATGACATGCACCAAACAGCCTGCAGACCAGGAGGAGTCGAACCCGCGATCAGTGCGCAGAGGACTGCAGCCTCCTTACATGGGGCGCCTGCACCTCCAAAACCGGCGCCCCAACACCCCAGTGTTTTTAATATAAAGACCAACCCTTCACTACACAACACAGCAGCACAATACAAATGTGGAATATAAATATTCCATATCATATCCTTTAAGTCCCCAGAAATAAATTGTACTCAAAAATTGTAACAATAAATACCAAATTGTAAAAAGACTGTGTGGACAAGGAATATCGTATTGACAAAAAATAGTGTAAAACTTCTCCAACACACGTACAACAAATACAAACTAAGGCCACACTTCAAAGCAGACAGGCACCTGTAGTGGCTGATCAGATTTCAGGAGGGGCCAGAGCCAGCCCAGGATGCTCCCTGTATTTGCCCTGCACATTTGTTATCTCACACGTCAGCTGTGTTTGGTATATTTTACCCTAAACAAGCCAAAGACAACCAATCTAAACTCAAATCAATTGATCTAATATTCAATAAATATAAAAATAATTTGCTTGTATCAAGGAAAACGTGGGACACGTTACAGCAATGGGAGGATTAAATGCTTTATTTTTTTGCATTTTCTGGCTTTTAGATTGTCTAAAAAAAAAAGCAAGCACATTTTCTTTTTCACGTCTACTTAATGGGGAGAATGGATAAAGGATCAATAGTTTAATAGACAGTGAAAATAATCACTTGCAGCCCTATTTGGGAGTGGACAATTCATCAAATAATCAGACGCTGAATACTCAGACAGATATGTTGTTGCCTGACATGTTGTGTGTCTTTCAAGGATAATTCTAAATCCTCTGATAAACAAATCACATTCCCATGGTGGAGATGAAAAAAGACCCTGTTGTTGTATCGAGTGTTTTTGCAGCAGAGCGATGTTGCAAGCCAGAGCTGTCCTCAGATGCCCTCTAATCCAGCAGGCATCATTGCAATGAGGAGTGTTTCAGAGCTGCAGACTTGATCCGCCCAGTAGCTCATTTTCTTGCTCTTTGCAGGAACATCATCATGCATATTTGTTTTTATTTCAACCGACATAGAGAACGTGAACCCACATTTGTTTCCGAAATCCACTGTAACATGGGAGGCAAGAGCTTATCCACTTGGGCACTATACTAATAACCAAATCAACCCTCCAATTCAAGCTCAGTATGATTACGTAATATTATCGGCGTTTTGATCCTGCTGCCACACAAAAACACAACAACTAAAAATCCGCCCTGAACGCCACTGTTTCTCACGCATGATGTCATGTTGGATTCCTTGGAAGCAGGTTATGCAGAAATGTCCGAGCAGCAGGGAGGCGTTACGCAGGCAGAGCTGGAGCCGATGGGTTTCGTTTTCTGTTGCATGTGGGGATCAGCAACGCCAAAATACGTCGCATAAATCACAAGATTTAGTCTAAATATGCTTCTCAATAAGAATTTCGATTAGGGCACACGAATAGTAGTATTTATTTCTTTCTCTTAAAAAAAATTGCAGGTTTTTGTGTAAATTCGGCATTTATAAAGGCAGTTTGTTCCTGGGTTTCACACTTTCTTTCTCCAAAAAAAGCAGTGGGCTGAAATAAAAACAGAATTAAGGAAAATAATTGCTAGTTGATGGATTATACCTTTGCAAAAACAGAAATAATTCGTAAAACTACTTGATCTTAACGGGCATGCGCGCTTGCAGGCGGATTGAGAATACATTAAAATGCCTGATTTTTTGAATGGAATTTGGTTGCCTACAAACAGGGCGCAGAGCGACGATGTAGCCCAGTCCAACACACCAATAACCGAAAGCCCTGACGCCACACACCTGTATAAAACGGTCTCATTTGGTTTAATATGTCTACATAGGTAATAGACTAGATTTACAATTATTTGAACACAAAATAGCAGCGTAACAACGTAATGACATCGTTTTAAAGCAGCAGCAGTACTACGGGGCAATATCGATTAACAAAACACTTTGGCAACATAGAGCTAGACTAGGCTACTCCAGTTTTCTATGTTGAACCATGCAGTTCTGCTACTACAATAAACGTCAAGCTAAAGGTATTAGCAAAGCCTCCAGAAAAAAACGTTTTCAAAATAAAACTGCATCACAAACCCATCAATTCTATACATACATATGTCCCAGCAATAGCTCCGCTCTTTATGTTTTGAGTTTTATTTTCTATAGTTATTACAACACCACCTCGGCTGTTAAACATCAGCAATGCCGTACTTGACGTACTTTTATCCAAAACAAGTTCAAGACTTTTATTTTGAAAAGGAATTCAATTAGCTTCCTGTCTTGTTATGTCCAATTCTAGCTGACTTGCCGCAGCTCGCCACCTCCTCCCTCTCACAGACAATGAATGAAGCCAGTTCGGGGAATGGACTAACGTTAGCCCAGGACTAGTTCAGGTAGCTTAACACCCTTCTAACGTGTTAGCCAAAACAGCACAGAAACCGGACAACACTCCCTCTTAGCTCTGGTAACGCTGCCCATCTTAACGTTAGCTACCTTTATCTTACCATTCCGCACATATAGCGTCAAGAAAAAATATGCTGAGCAAGAACACCCGTCCAGTCATACTATGTTAAATGTCACAATAAAACAAAGCTACCAAACACATGGTATTATTAACAACAAAGCGTCACTGACATCAGTGTATGAGCGTACATTACCTGCAGGATGCTCAACTTCACTTCTCTGCGGTGCGGCCACGGCTCCACAAGCTGCGTCAAGTCAGCCGACGTGCGTCACGCCTACACAGGAAGTTTACAGTCGTTACCTTCAAAATAAAAGCGGAAAGTACACGCGTTGGGGCGTTGACAAAACGTGGAGATGAAATACTAAAGCAATACATAACATTCATGTCTTTGACTCAACTTGTAAACTTGTACGTTGCCTGAACTTTTATAAATACAATCAGATTACACAGTTTTCGGCCAGGGCTCTATATAGTGAGTTGTGATTACGTAGCTAAAATGACATTTTAGACCGGAAACGTTCTGTTATCTTTCAGCTAGTTTGATATTGTCATCTTCAGCAGCACCTCATACAGTCCCTCAGATAATAGTAATTATCCTAATTAATCATGACACCTCCAGCTGATGATATCTGGCTCCCTAACCTGTCAACAGCGGTCTATTATAAAAAATGTATGGTCTATTGCTGTGGGGTTTCGCTTTTTATTAGACTGGTATAGTATAAATACTCAAGTTGTTGTCGGAATGTCCAGTCCAGATATTATAGTGGTAGTTGGACGGAGTACATTCTGAAAGTTGATGCTTCAGTCGATTTACCATCACCATTGTAAATGTATGGTAAACAGAAGACATGGTATATTAAGGTGACTTTTCAACAAAAGCAAGTAACTTAAAAATAAAACGAGGTATTAATGGTCAATAAAAACAAGGCCCTAACTACGTTACATAAAATACAAACTTACAAAATAGCTCAAAGCTCAGGATCATTTAAATGTCACTGTTAAACTTAATGTGCTATAAAGTCACAAATCATATTAGAATGAATTAAGTGTATGTTGATGAATAAATACTTGATACATGCACTGTCATTTTTCTGATCGATTTATTTCGAGGGATAAAATCGCCTCAATTCTTATCTTTTTGTGTGTCTTATTCAGGTTAGCTTTACTCGGTAAACAGCCCGAAACAGGAGCGCGAGGCAAACACGCTACTACCTAGACCCACGCGCGCTGACGCGAGGCCGCGCCCCTTTTCAGTTTCAACTGATATAGCCTGAAACTTCTGAAAAAAATCTTTACACTTGGTTAAGACTCTAACTGGAATAAAGTATTTTCTTTAGTAACAAATGCAACGTAATGGCATTATTGTTAATACTTTGAGGTTCTTGACAGCTTTTAAAAGAGACCTGACCTGTGGTTTGGAAGCTTTTTACTCTTTCTTAGCTATTTGGGATGTGACCTGTGTGGAAAGATGTGAAAAAGAAGAATGAGAAAGGAAAAATTATGTTCTCATAAAGGGAGTACAACAGAATAGAGTCACAATTAAGAGTCAACATTTGTAAACAATGCAACATATCTAAAAGTTGTTCATTTTCCTCCACATCAGAGTTTTCTCCAATGAGGCCTAATCAGTTCCACACGCAAAAACTATTTATTCCCTTGTAAACTGTCGGTTTATTTCTAAATCTTCCAAGCTATAGGTTCACTTTCACTTTGCATGAATAATACTCCTCAATGTCCTCAAACAAGCACTTCCTAATTATCAGTATAATCGCATGTTACAATATTGAAAATGATTCTGTGCTGCATCAAAAGAGAAATGTTTTTAAGTTTTAACCATAAAATTGGAGGTGTTTAACGGCTGTAGAATGACTTGACTGCAGAGATGGCTGCCATGTTGTTTTTACACTAATTAGTGTGTTGTACCTTTGCTACAAGATGGCACAAAAGAAGTGTCAACAAACGAGGACAACGAAGCAGATGAAGTATAAGCTGTAGCAAACGTGAATGTAATGCACTGATAAAGGATGAATCAAAAACACAATTAGGATTTTAATCAGCCAATTATGATGATCTCATTCTTAATGTGGTGTCATTAGAATCATCAAGAGTTGTAGTCATCAATTATTCAACAAGTATTTATTTTATTGATTAACCCCAATCCTTTTCCACCACTGATATGTACCCTGATGTCATTTGGTCCTCATACTCATACCAGTAATAGAAGGTGAGAGATTATCATTCTACAGCCGTCTAATGAAGACTACAGGGGCTGCCAGTGACAAAGACTCGGAGCTCCATTTGGCTTGTTTTTACCTGGTTGCCAGGTGCTTTCAGCCCCCCAAGGAGGAGCCATGCTATCACTGTTAATGACTGTGATGATGATGGTGAAGGTCCCCCATGGACGGGCCGGGAATACCAAACCACAACAGGCTGAGGCATGTCATCACCCCCCATGAGATTGCTCCTAAAAACTGTCTTATGCAACTGATCAGCGCCTCATTCAGCATTATATAACAGCATTAGGTCAGCCTGCTGCTCACAGCTGGCCGGGGACTACCACTGTCACTGTCATCCATAACAATGTGGGTCAGATAAAAACTTCAGGCATGCAGCTGCTGTTAAGAGATGGTCTGAATGTGTGAAGAGGGTGCCAAGGTGTAGCACGGGTGTCCATGAACCCCCGTCTCGTGTCGTTAGCCTCCAAATGTTGAGCGACACGCGCACGGCTGAACCTCCTGAGAGAAATTGGACCGATGACAGATTACTGACATAACCAGTTGGTCACTGTGCCAAATTAGCCTGCTTCATGTTGTGTATGTCAACAATCAGCTTAGAGGAAAAACTGATGGAAACACTTTGTGATTCAAATCACATTGGTCTTTAAGTAAAAGTGTATAAAAATTAACTGACTAATCCAGTTTTCTCCCAAATACAAAGGTATTTATGTTGTAAACTATCTCTTAAATATCTCTAGGACTAATAAAAAGTAATCACATTGACAAAAACTGTCAATATTTAATATTAAAGAAATTAAATTGAATGTTTTTTGACTCTAACAGTGTAAACATCTGCTTCTTAAATCCCTTGTTTTGTGTTTTCTTTGGAGAAACAAGAAAAAAATATTATTCGTGTGTTTTATTGTCATGATGACGGCCCCTTGTTTTGGGTTATTCCCCAGAGTACCTCTTGATTATCATTCCACATAGATGGAGACTGAATTTAGCTACAGTCAATGAATTCTTACATAAATCAGTTGCGTCAGCGTTTTGTCATTGGCATACATAACATCACTTTTTTAGTACTGAGCCCCGCCCACTTAAAAACAAAATCTGTCATGTGAAATAACCAACACTCTTCATTTTGGCAGAAAACAGTGAGGTCAGGTACAATCCCAACTCTGATAATGAGAAGAAGCTGACTTTTTCAGCATCTCGATTAAACTGAAAAAGTAATAAGAATTTGTCTCATGAACAATGTTATACATGACTGAATACACTGTGTGGAGATGCCTGTATGATCACTGACTCCGACCTCTCCCTGTATTATCTCATTTGGCTGTGTTTGGGGCGTTCTGGGCAACAAGCTTACTGCAGGTTGTAGAAAATAAACAGACAAAAATGTTCACTTTTAAATCAGTAATAGTCAGTATTACCGTGATGAATGAAAAACCTAGTAGCTGCTATTGTAACTGGTTATTGTTATTATTGTTTAGGACAAATACAAACTGCATAATGAAGAGAAAGAAAGAGCAGTTCAGATGGTATGTGTGAGAAGAAAACCCCCAATGATGTCATATTTCCTGCGTTACAAACCGGACATGTGGAGGATGAAAAGATACCATCGGTTGCATTGTGGGAAACGTAGTGTCATTCAATAAAGTTTATGTGGGGCATTAGAAGTACTGTCAATGCATTACATTCATTCGACCATGCCGTAAATATCTGCAAGAACATAAGTGATCCGTATACTGTCGGTTTATCTGTGCTTCTAAAGGGACAATCTGGTCATATTTTATAAATACACAAACTGATTTTAACTTATCTTATAAGAGATGGAGCAGAAAAAGTCATAGATTATCTCTCCTTTAAGGAAACATTATATTAACTTTATTTTGAAAATGAAAATTACTACATTTTAATGATGACCCAGTAGATTCAACATTTACCTGTTCACTTATGGTATCTATTTAAGGTTTTTAATTTTGGTTTTATTAAATGGTTTTACATACTCTCTGCTTCATGTATTCTTGTATTCTAATGTGTTGTATGTTACGTCTGTGTTCTCTAAGTGTTTTATGTTTTTAACTGGCTGAGAAACAAATTTCCCCTCGGGGACAATACAGTTGAAGTTGAATCAGACAGTATACCTGCAGAAATGTTCATGTCAGGAGGCGCTGGCCCCGTAGGAGGAGGGCCACTTGCAAGCTAGCTCGGCTTGTTAGTGTTTGTTTTAGTTATAATGTAAGTTTTCAGCCCAAATGTATATCTTGACCATTTAATGTATATATTTATATTTCCACCTTCTGCCTTAATTGTATATATTTTGCCTAAGATGTATATATTTAGCTCTACATATATTTTAATTTTATTTCACATTTTAATTCGTTTAGTACTGCTTTCTTATTTTTTTATATATTTTATTAATATATTTTATATGTCTTTTATATTTCTTACCCTTTTAAATGGAACACCCAAGCTAAAGAATTTCACACGTTTGTACCTGTATAACTGGAGTGACAATAAACATCTTGAATCTTGAATCATGTTTTACAGGTATAATGTCTGAGTTTTGCCACCGGATGTCTGAACACAACTTCACAGGCCGCTCATTTGTAGTTCTTCCCAAACACGAGTGAATGAATATTGTGAAGTATAATGAAGTGTTGTGCTCAGCCCCCTGCTCATGCTGATCTTGTGATAGGGGAAAACACATTCCCTCTACATTACTTGCCGTGTGTGTGTGTGTGTGTGTGTGTGTGTGTGTGTGTGTGTGTGTGTGTGTGTGTGTGTGTGTGTGTGTGTGTGTTGCACTGGGGAATCCTACATCCAAGGAACACAATAAATCACATTTTAGCTGGATCATGTGATTAACGGAGGGAGGGTTGTGAAGCATTTGGAAGTCCCTGCTGACTTTACTCGATGACATCGCGTTTGCAGTTTCTAAATAAGGCATGAGTCTATTTACAAAGTAGTGTGTACAAAAAAACCAAACAGGTATAATACAGGTCTAATAACCTCACACAACATATAACAATCAATAGTACATGATGAAATCAGTTTTACTCCTACAAAGAAAGTCAAATTTGAGGGACAACAGCCCCACCTACAGGACAGAAATGTTTCCTACACACCAATTCGAGATATCAGAAGGTCAACTTTATTGATTGTAATGAAAACATACATATAGAGTATATTGAGGAATCAGCTTTACACATTAAAGTTAATCTCATAAAAAGATTTGACGATCCATTTGAATAGCTTGTGTGCAAATATAATATAAAAGAACTTTTGATATAAAACCTGGCACTAAAAAAAAGCTGTACAATGAAAAACAGAACAAATATTTGGATGCCCAAACTTTGGTAAAGGAAATGAAAAAAGAGAGTACAAATGACTACAGCAGATGTTGTGAAACAAAGCTAAAACATCAGTTCCCCACAGGGATAATCCAAGATTCATTTGGTCCGGGTATGTAGTGCTTATTTGTTACAGTAGAAGGAATAACACAAAGCGACCTGAGGTAATAAAAAAGCTGGAATGTGTGCTTAAAGCTCATCTTAAACAATCCTCCCTATATCCAAAACTGGCGATGGCTTTAGCTCCAAAACAAAGCTTGTAACTATTTATTTAAAATTTTAAAAGTGGAATTATAAGAAGATTAAACAGACTCATTTGAAGCTAAAGCTATGTTTCCTCAAGGTGCAAAAAGCAATAGGTTAGTGACTTCACCGTTTCTAGTTGAAGTCTCTGTCAGGGAGCACCAGCGGGGCCACCAGGGTCCACAGATAGATGGCCAATCCGAGCCAGCTGGAGCTGATCTTTACCCACACGGCCGGCATGGTGCTCTGCATCACCGTGTAGTCGGTGTTGGGCCTGAGGAGTCCAGAATAAAGTCAGAGAGAATTTCCAGGAAAGTCGCCCTGTCACATGCCATGAACAAAAACTAACAGATACTTACTTGTACCAGTTGGTGAGGGTCATCATGATGTAGAGGGAGGCCAGAAAGAGGCTGAAGTGGAAGAAGGAGTAGCTGTAGGTGACTCCGTCCTCTTCGTTGTCCACAGCCCGTCTGACTCCGTCCTCCCCTGCCGGAGCCTCCTCGATGGCAGTCAGGCCCTGGCCCTCCTCAGTCCGCATCAGCTTGTTGACCTGGGAGTTGTTGGAGGAGCGGATGCTGTGGAGGATGTGAGCACAAAAAGTTATCTTGACAGACTGTATCAAAAGACAGGATATGACAGCGTCTGAAATATCTGTCTATCTCTATCAAGCTGTGTTCAGACAAAGAGTGGAGCCAATTCTTACGTTGCATTACTTGCACATGTTTGCCCACTGGATCAATTGTGTTTATTTGCGTTGGTTAAACACAACCTGTGAATATTTGCCTGTCCAAATCCAAACATTGTGATGTCTGGGTTCATAATTTCAACCTGAAGAGCAAGCAGTTAATTTCATCCCCCTCGCTGTGCAATGTGTCTGGATAAACTTCAATGTGCAGGTGCAGAGTTTGCATGGTTTGGCTTAGCTTGGCACCAGGTTCCCCGAATGGAAACCAAAACCTGCGTTTGGTTTGAGCTGCAGAGCGTCTGTCCATCTGTCTGTGGTGAATGGGGGTTTCACTGTATCTAGCAAGTCACAAAGATTTTGCTGTGATTTGATCACAATAAAAGGGGGTTGATAGGATGCTGAAATAACAACATGCTGTAGATTTTTACTTTGCCAAAACATATATTGTCAATTCTTAAACAACCTTGTTTTTTATTTAATTAAATAAAACGTATTGGCTTTATTGGCATGAAAGTTTCAGAAACAATACTGCGTAAGCATCAAAGTACAAGTACTCATTCTGCATGCTGAGAATTTATAAAATATATTTAATATATAATTTAATGAAGAAAAAGTTTGATTTATGGTTGAACATGATCATGAATGTTTATGTGTACTCATGCAGCATCTTTAAGGAGTTTGGTTTACTGGGCAACCTTTGTTACATTTATACAAATACGTGCGTCCTTGAGCTCTCCAACTCTCTAAATGCAAATTAATCCCAGAAATAAAACACATGCTTATTTAGCCAAAGTCATGACATGAATTAAGGATAGACAATATGAGCACATTGTCTAAACGAGCAGCTGCCTTTAACCCTAGGCAGTGATTGTTTTTCTTTCGGTGTTGTTCTCGAATGGTTATCAGTGATTTCACTGAGCCTGAAGCCAGTGTGTCTGCTTTCAGCTTCCATGACTGCAATGCTGAACTTAACTCTTCACTTAATGTGGAGTTTCTGGTAGCAGAATAAAAAAAGTGACTTGCAGTAAGTGATGAATGTATAACTTCAGAACTTATTCTTAAATCTTTTGTAAAGGCAAATCAAAACAAACACTACAGTAACAGCAACCTACCTGGCATAAAGAGTACAGAATAAGAAAATGATCAATCCCACGATGCCCTGTGCGTCCCACCACTGGATGTTTCCAGGGGCCCGGGTAGGAGCAGGACCTGGAGCTGGAGTTGGACTGCTGGGCTGGACCAAACTCAACAGGCTGGGGTTACACTGCCTGTCTAAGGTCACACACACAGAAAACCTTTTAACAGCATACAATATGACAACTAGTTAATAGCTGTGTTGTGTTTCAGATTCATTGGACTTACTGGGGTTGTTGCTCATGGCTGACCAGGTGATGTACATGGCGTAGAGGGAGATGATGGAGGCCTGGAGCAGACCTGAGCTGGGCTGGGCCTCCTGTGGACACATGGGAGGAGTCAAAAAATAAAACGTGCCAATAAAACAAAACTGTAAATAAGTAAAAAAAAATTCTCTAAAAAAAATAAATAATAATAACTCCAGCGAACAATGCGTCACCCTATTTAAAGAAAGTTATATTGTAATACCATTATAACTGTGCTTCATTATTCTTCTATCTATCTATCTATCAATCATATGTTAGTGTTGGTTCACAAAACTACTTTCATTTGCTCACCCTGCTTCTCTTCAGTTATTTCTCCCCTCACACCTTCACCTGCTGTACCTGCACACAGCAGCTCTCTCTGTATCTCTCTCCCTATTCGTCTGCTCTGTTTACATTCATCATGAGCGGCACGTTTTTCACCCGCGATAGTTTTCACAGCAGCAGGTGAGCCGCGCGTGAAGGAGGCTCGTGGTTACCTGTTGAAACGATCTAACCCGACTAATGAGACCGACACTACACAGCCGCGCTTACAATCTTTTAAAACAGAATAAGATTGTCCGGGTCAGACGGTGCTGAAATTGTCAGGCATGCGTGAAAGAGGCTATACATGACAGATTAACTCATCATCTTCAGTCCATATATTAACATATTAACATCCGTCTTCTGCGGTGTCTACATTACCTGAACTTTGGGCAGAATGGCCACGACAGACACAACGATGCAGAACAGGAAGTTGAGGCTGATGAAGACCTTGTGCTCTGTGCAGTCGTCAGGTTGGGTGTAAAACACGTAGAAGAGCACGACAGCAGTGAACGCCAGGGCGAAGTTAATGACGGTGACGGACAGCAGAGCTGAGAGGAAAGCACAAGCGAAGACAAGAGTCATCAGTCACTCAAACAAAACTTGATGTAAATGTAGTTCAGTCAGTCTAATAACCTGCAGTGGTAGTTTGATTGATCACTTCTATACAGATATACAGACCCTAATTAATGCAGTTCAACTTTTCCAACCACATTATGCACAAACATACTTGAATAAGTTATATTTAATTTACGCTTATTGTCAAATACATCACTAGTAATTTTATTTTTGGTTTTACTGGACTCAGAATTTTGTCATTTGAAACAGATTTTTGACAATTGGCTAGTTGTTGTTTTTCAGTTCAGTGCCACACCAAAGTCCTATATCAGTCTACATGAGTTAAAGGTTTATGAGGGTTCTTTCTAAGAGCTGGCTGTCACCCAGACACTGAAACCGTTCCAGCTGACTCATTTCTAACTGTTTCAAGAAACGTCACTGTTGTTTTAAGCTATACAATGTAACCTGATGAAGGATTTTAATCAGCCAGTGAGCTAAAGTTAGTGAAAGTGCAGCTCGTAGCTCCTGAGACCTCACCAAAGAGCTTTGGAGAAACTTTCTTGAACATTAAACTCTTTTATTCTGTGTGTTTACAGGTTTTAATCACCAGGTCAATTTGTTTGTTTGTTTGTTTGTTTGGAGAGAAGGAAATCCTGTGGATACTTCAGCTCCAGGTAAAAACCTTGTGTTACGACCCTGAGGTCGTATGAACATTTTCTATGCATTAGTATGTGTGTTTTAGTCTCCTCTGCATGTGCTGTGGATTCCTTCTTTTTCCCTCTCTCTCTGCTGCAGTGCCTGTGTGTGTGAGTGACTGGCTGAGTGACTGATCGATTGTGTAGGTTCCGAGTAGCTGATTGGTTCCAGTCTTCAAGCTCGTGGTTAAAGGCTGGACTCCAGCAGCTGCTGCGGGCTATCCTCTCTCCACTTCCAATCAGACTGCCAGCCAAAAAGACTGTTAGACTACTAGATCTGCTAACTGCTATAACAGCCCAGGTTTGGTAGGGGTGGGTAGCATTTATGTTTAACCATCTACTCCTGTTTTTGGTTAGGAGTTAGGTTACTGATTTGTGTTTTTGTTATGCCTTTCCTTAATGTAATTACTCTTAAACCTAATCTGAGTAGGTCAATTTTAAATTTTTTAGTTTCTGTTTATTATTTTGCTGTTAGCCCACCCCGAAGTTAAAAAATGTAAATAAACCTCATAACGGCAGGCCATGTCACGCCAGGGTTCCCTCTAAGCCGGGTCGTAACACTTGTAAATGATGAACAGTGATAGATTCTTTATTTAAGAAATAAGCGTAGTTTGCAGCAGCTTAGCTCATAACAAATCCTGTTTCTTCTGTAGCACCTTGTAGAAAAACATTGATCATTTGAAACTGCTTTTTTTTTTTGCAGTTTTGCTGGTTTGAATCCCCTGGTTTCTTCGTTTTAGAGAGGAAGAGACCTCTGTGGATAATTCGGCTCCCGCTAAAATCATAAATGATGAAAACTAAAGGGTCATTTTGAGACTCTGTTATTAAAATCTGCCATGCCAGAGATTTGTGTTCTTTTCTGATGACTCAAATCAATTTTATTGTTTTTTGTTATTAAGAAAATGTTATTGTCCTGAACTTTACACTTGCACTAAAAGGTAAAATGGATAAATGAGATACCTGCAAACCAGCACTTGCTGTTTCCTTCCTCTGCCCTCTCCAGCCACGCCTGGTTCCAGGAGTGGGCGAAGTCCACCAGCAGGATGAGCTGGATGATGATGAAGATGAAGGAGCCCACCACGCCAAAGTAATACCACACTGAGAGCAGACATAAGAGGAATCAAGATATACGTCATGGAAGGTTATTATGAAGCACAGTGACAGATGCTATCATTATCATAACTAAACAGGAGAGCAGAAGACACTTCGTTCTGGTTGGATAAAATGAGAGTTCACTTGGTGGTTAGTATGAACACAAACTGTCTTTAGATGAAATTAAACCTAGCATAACAAAAATGTTTCACTTTGGCTGAAAGATTAATACACAAGCTTGTGCTTCATACCTGTAGTAAAGATGCCATCTGGAATGAAGAAAGCTCCCACAGTTATGCCGACCAGCACCAGGAACTTAAAGAACCAGAAACTGAGAGGAGAAAGTGAAGTTATTCTTAGTATGTACAGAACAAAAATGTTATTCCAGTAGAAGCACAATCTTCGAGGCGCTGTTCCCATGTTTGGCCAGCAGAGTGCAGCCTACTTTCATCACACAGGACTGTGGGACTGTAGCAGCTGTACAAACCCATTTTGGATGGCAGCTCGGGGGTCCTTGCTGCTGCGCACTCGGATCATGATGATGGAGAAGAGGAAGAAGAAGCAGGCCATGGCGAAGCACATACGGTACACTGACTTATAGCCAACAATGATGTCACAGTTCACCTTGTTCTCCAGGCCAGGTATGCTGGAGCCACCAACACAGAAGCCTGGTATCTGACAGAGTGGAAGCACACACAGGAAATAATGGGTTTAGATATTCCCACTTAAGACTTATAAATGTAACGTGTTCTGACTATAATCCAAATATAGTCACATTTTAGGAGCATTCTTGGGACATGTATGCAGAACATTTTGAATAGTCTCACTTGGGGTTTTACTACAATGTGCCAAACACAGCCTTTCGCCTGTTTATGGCTCTGTGCTTTGCCAACAAACCAACTAGTCAACACAACAGTTTGTAAGGCTGGGGCTAAATGCAGTATATAGAGCTGCATGTAATGGGGATTTTAGTGGAATATTTTTTTTTGCCATGTCTACGGCTTAGTAGGAATATTGGCTTTTTTGAAATAAGGGCCAAAACCAAAATAATTCAAAGCTCATTTGGATTTAAAATTGAAATCATAACTCTCCTAATAAACACATAATCCAAGCATCCTGTCCAGCTGCTCTGCACTAACAACACTGTTGCTGGGTTACAGCCTTATGAAACCAATTTGAATTTTTTTCTTGATTTAGAAATGACATGTGGGTTGAGAAAACATAATGACACTTGGGCCTCATGAAATGATTAAAGAGCCTGATGCAGCAGCCCTGTGTGGACCATTAAATGTGATCTAGTCTCGTTTTATCTAATGTACCTTTTTAAGATGTTCCTCCATGCCCGGCAGGATCATAATGACAGAGACCATTGTCCCGAGCAGCAGCAGGAAGGAGAAGGCCAGCCTGCTCATGGTGGAGTTGTACGTTGACGGGCAGCATGCTGACAGGAGGCAGGGGGCCGAGCCGCACAGACAGGACGCCTGGAGAAGAGATGAGGGAGAGAATTAGCTAGGCCTTCATGAGATTCATATTTCATGAAACTCAGGGACAGACCTCTGTGGTGTGCGATAATCAGGGTAATGCATGCATGACTTGCAATGCCAAAATAAAACAAATAACACTGTGTCTGCTGTCAGGGCAACCATCTCGCTTCATCTTCTTCAGGAGAGGCAGAGAGGAAAGATGATTTACAGCAGCAATAATCAGGTCTGTGATGAGAGCAGCCATCATCACAAATCTCTCCTTGTCTGTTTCTGATCCAGCTCTGTGAAAGGGATCACAGAGGATTCCTGCATGATTCAGATGCACACTGCTGTGAGGTGTGTGTGTGAAGCGCTGAGGCGGAGACTGTAGCCGAGATCAGCCATCCTTCACTAAATATGCAGTAGAGTACACAAGCCTTGGGTGTAAACAGCTCAGCTGCTGTGACGAGAAGAATCCAGTTTGCATGGTTCAGACCGGCCATACTGCCTCAGCAACAAACAACTCTAAAAGTCTAACAAACAAGCAGTCAAGATGACAACCACACAAGAACAAAAACAAGATGCCAAGTTTACTTAGGCCTTTAACCAGTTTTTAACTGATAATGAAATAGTCCCAATTTCATTTTTCAACTTTATTTGACCTATAAAACACGGTAATTCCTATTTCCTGTCAATTTCCCGGACATAGTTTAGCAGTTACGCTGGCAGGTCAAATGGAAGCAGCAAGAGGAAGTGGCCGTGTATAGTCCATGGAGGTCACAGTACTGCTAAACAACTGGTATAAAATGTAGCATTCCTGTTGGCCTTGCTACCAAGCTTTATCTTGCTGGTTGCTTGTTATTATGTGGACAATACAAGACAATGTTAAAAAATGAATTATCAACTAAAAATATGCTGAGCACCTGAATCTGTTAGCTGGTAGGTGTGTGAGCTGTGTCATATTCCACTTAGGCTATAAATCATACAAAGCCACAAATCGATACATAACCTCAAGTAAAGCATGCAGCAAAAAAAGGTGTGAGAAATATTTTTGAAAAGAAGTTTCTTTCTTTCACTTGCTTCCAAATGCACATCACATGTGTTTTGCTTTTGTCCACAGATGCTGCCAAAATGAAGACACAATGACAGTTATCCGATTCTGCTTTAAGCATATCATAAACAACTCATATTGATAACACTGGATGTTAGAAAATTACATACAAATTCGTATATGCCTTTTAGATGTTTAATTTTGCAAAAATATAAAATGGCAGGGAATCTAACCTCAATACCTTTCTGTTAGCACCATTAAAGGAATTTGCCTTCTTTTGTTCAATGATAAAATTGGATTAGTTAGTTCTCAAAGTAAGGCATCAAAAAGGAAACTCTGGTATTATAACAGCATTTATATTGAAAATTGCCACAGTTGCCCAGCATCAAGATTCAATGACAATAAATGTTCAAAGAATAAACAGAAAATGGCAATTTGAAAACCAATTCTAGGAATGGACCTAAATTAGACCTGCCTGCTTGAGTCAGATTTACAGCTTTGCCATACTTTCATCAGCATTTAATGGTCACAGACCTAAATTCTTAGGTCTATGACCGAATCTGATTAACTGTTCACTTTGGAGCATCCAGACCCCTCAGGTCATCTGGGATATGTTCTGTCAGTGTTCTCAGTATTAAAAGCAAGCACGGTGAAGTGTAGATTTTCTATTATCCTCACCTGCGGAACAAGCTTCCTCATTAGGCTACCTGAGGTCTGCTTGGGTGTCAGCTCATTTAAATCAGAGCTCAAATTATTATTGTTCACTGCAGCCTTACATTAAATAAGATTTTAAAAGTCATTTTTTATTCTCTACATATTTTAGCTTACTTTTGCTCTGTATTTTTATTGTCTTTTTAATGATATTTTAATGTTTTGTTTAAAATGAACTACACCCCTACCTTGTGTTGTATAAATAAGCCTACCTGTCCTATAATTAATGACATAACTGTACTGGAGGGTAATTGCTGTCTTGGAAACTCTAACCTTTCTGTGTTACATAGTGCACACATGGCATGACCTAGTTCTGGAATTGTTTGGAATTTCTAATATCTTCATTTAGCAGCTTTTGATCAGAAGTGGACTAAGCCACATTTCAATCTTCAAGATATAGGCTAACTGTATTTGACCTAAACTAATAATCTACATTCCAATTATTACAAAACATAAGATAATGAGTGTCTTAAGTGGTGAAGATTTAAGTGGGTCATATTTGAAGGGGTTGATACTTAAAATAATAATAATCGTAATCATTAATTATTATTATTATTATTATTATTTAATTCTTACTACTTTATACTTTTGTGTTATTTATTTCAAATTTAGACCAATCAGGAAAAAATATAATATATATACTGTGTATATATATTATATTATATTATGATATAAACAGTTTCAAATGTTAAATATATGTGTTAGAATTATTTGTTGTAAAATAAAACGTGTGTACACAATACCCAGAAGGAGGATCAACCAAGGCAAGAATGGTTGTTATGGGAAGTAGAGCAACAATAAATGGACGTCCTCCTCCAAAAGACATGGCGGAGATTCGCGAGTAAACCCGGAAATTATGCATTTCTAGAGAACACCTTGAATACAGTTTCAGACGTAGCGCAACACTTTGTTAATATTACTGATTGACTGTGGCGATTTCTTAATATTAACATACCAAAGATTAACAAATTAAACGAACCTCAAAAAGACGTATTTGCTCTCGCACCAAACTCCATTTAGAAATCTAGCAGTTCACTGCCGCCTTTCATCACAATAACGTCTATTTCCTTATAGAAGGCCATTTTGTTAAAGCATTGTATAAGTCGGTCTAAAAGTTAGTGTTAGTTGGGTATAAAGTAAACACAGACGAAGCAGCACAAGTTTGTCAAATTTAAATGGTTTGTTTGCTAATTTTAACAACTTTTCAGAGAGGGAGGGCGCTAACTAATAAAAGACGTCAAAGGTGTTAATGTAACTTAACGTTCGTGTTATAGCTTACCTGTTCTCAAAATATGTGCCGTTTTTATCTACTAACTAATAGTTTACTAGTCCGTTTGATTATAATTGTCAATGACTCGTGTACATATGGTATATCAGTAAACTATCGGCTTTTAATAACAAGTTTCGCATGACATCACCAAAAGGTAGTTTTCTTGGCTAAACACCGCATAAACCTAGGCTAGCTAAAATAGTTTAGAAATGGTAAGAAATACAAAACGTTTATCAACCATCAACACTTCAACAACTAGTAGATGTATACTCACACAACTGGCAAGGGAACTCACTGCCAAACAAGCACCCATGTTTGTTTAATTCACAACTCCGATGAAAGTCGTCAAAGCCTGAAAAGTTCAGGAAAAAACTGAGTCAAAAGGCTAAGTGTTAAGTCAGTTAAAAAACGTCAAATTGGGTCCCTCCTTCAAAATAAAAGCTGTGTCATCTATACACGTAGCCTACATAAAGATAAGATAAGCACAAAAACGGGATTTTTTACATTTTAGTTTTGTGTATGCGATTTGGGATGAAAATACATATAAAATAGAACGAATTCGCAGTGTATTACTTGAAGTTGCAGTTGTAATAATTTTCTACATTAATGCTTCTAGTTTTATTTTGAAGGCAGAATTGTTCTACTTCCGACATTGCTCGAGAAACTAGGAAAATACATGCAACTGCGTTTACTTTCACAGGGCGTTGCGTTTTGATTACAAAACTTTCAAAACCACATCTTTCATTAACCGGCCATGTCACTTGTTGAAAAGAAAGCAAAGTAATTCAAATATACAGGAACATATTATTTACCGCCGGATGTTTCGACTGACACCTGTTGTTGCATATCTGTTGTAATTTTGTAAATTTGAATAAAATTGAATTTATTTCATACTTATTGTATTGTTAATACTTTATTTCTTTTGCCACTTTTATATTTCTCCCAGTCTGTTGTCCCGTCCTGAGATATGTTGTTCTTGTTCTTTTCATAAAGTGAAACTTTCTATCCTATAATAATGATGCTGAGCTAATGAGGTTTGTGCATTTTCTGTGCTCTGTGAATCAATGTAAGGATATGATAGGAATAACGTGTTCAGTTAGGATGTTTGCATCTGTAATAAATATATTCATTCTGTGATTCACACGTAGGGCCTACAGATTCACAGAGACATGAGGAATACAGACAAGAAGAAGACAAAGACTGCAGAATGCTGAAGGAGACAAAAGGTGGAGGTAAGGTGGAGGTAACATAAAGTAATGCTCAACAGGACTTTTGCAGGAAGTTCTAGCTATTGTGTTTACCTTCTTTGTATATTCATAAATACATCAGTATGATATAGGGATTCTAGTCCTGTTTTCAATTTAAACCTCACTCTGTTCAGTGTGTTTGACTCTCAGGATGACAGCAATTCAGAATTTTTCTTCATGCTCTGTTGAGCATGAAAGCAAGTGAACTCCATCTATTTAACAGTACAAATTCATGAGCAGAAAAAAGTGAAGTAACAGGCCTTAGGTGATGTTATTTGAGTCAGGTTCATGTGGGTATTAAGACTTCATTGCTCCTTTCACACATGTACTACACTCCTGAAAATGTCCTGACATTGTCAAGGGTGCATATGTTAACACTTAATGTAAGAAGCTCTTAACCTGAGGTAAATTACCCGGACAATAAGCAGACTTCTTCTGCCAGATCCAATTTGTAAGCGAAGCAGGTAATAGTCTGGATCATTCACTGCCAGCGAACGCCGCTTGTACTACCAAAACATTCTTATACACGTTCATGTTGAAGTGATATCAACCCAGAAACAGTCACCACTATGGAACATTTTAAAGTTTACATTTCATTTAAGATCTAATCAACCCCTTTCTAGTCTAATGGTAGACATGTGTTTTATAACAATAGCAACTGGTGCAAGTCTGTAAACATCAGAGTGAAACGTGAAGATGTTCAATATACTTATAAGTATTTTCTCACATAAAGTGAAGTGGTTTCAAGGAGTCTGCCTTGCTGTTGTTCATGTTGCCTATTATAATAGCTGTGAAACCATGGTTACAAATGTTCTTTTTTCTGTTGGTGTGAGTTACATTTATCCCAAAGCTTGACGCTGTACTTTATATACTACAACAGTGCTTCTCAAGCTGTGAGCGTGACTTCAAACTGATTCATTAGCTGCTATTAGCATTGGTCGAGTGGAATTGTGGGTAATGTAGAAGCCAGGTTGAGACAAGGAACAGGAATTTACCATATACAGGGTGTCCACCTTCCTCTACCCTCCTGTTCAGCTTGGGAAGCTTAAAAGCTGTTATGTCAATATCATTTCACTGCTTCTTAATTGATAAGCAACTGAAAAAGACATTGTGCGATGAAAATGAGGAAGGACATAGGGACATACACTGAACAAAAATATAAACGCAACACTTTTGTTTTTGCTCCCATTTTTCATGAGCTGAACTCAAAGATCAAAGACTTTTTCTATGTACACAAAAGTTCTATTTCTCTCAAATATTGTTCACAAATGTTGATTAGACAGCATGATTATTGCACAGGTGTGCTTTAGGCTGGCCACAATAAAAGGCCACTCTAAGATGTGCAGCTTTTCTGTATTGTCTGGGGGGGTCAGAAAACCAGTCAGTATCTGGTGTGACCACCATTTGCCTCACGCAGTGCAACACATCTCCTTCGCATCTCCTTCGCATAGAGTTAGAGTGTTAGATGAATAGCACTCTTACCTGTAGTATCCGGTCTTTATAAAGACAAAAGACAAGGTATTAGTAGCCCGTCTAATAATGATATTAATGGCCAATTTATAGAACCTGTTCCAAAAGTACGCCAATGAATTGTATCTGTATTATCTTGGCACAGACGCAGCCATGATGATGGTTTGAGACCATTTTGAGGAGTAATGAGTACTGCTGATGAGGCTTCTCTTTGAGGAAAAAACATCAGGTAGCCGGGGTTTTGATGTTGCGTGTTGCCATAGCGAGGAGTTTGACTGACAGCCAGCCATCACATCATGACAATTACATACCGCTTTTTGAGTCATCCAACCATGATTTCCAGTTTGCGCTGCATACATACTTGATAGTTAGACAGAAAGTTTTAATTATATCATTTTATATTTAACAGCTAACATTCAATCTTATGAACACACTCCAGTCATCCGAGTCATCATGCCTCAAGTCAAGTCTCAAGTCATTAACTTTCAAGTCCAAGTCGAGTCTCAAGCAATTTACTTTTTGTCAAGTCAAGTCGCAAGTAATCAAAACAGTGACTCGAGTCGAGTCGAGTCGAGTCCAAGTCACCAAGTCTCAGGTCGACATCTCTGGAAAAGGCAATTGCACGGTCACTGCACAGCTCATTATGTGGCCTAAAAATAGAAATAGGAAAAATACTGATGAAGTTTGAGGAAGCACACAGAGAGTAAACAGGTGTGACATGAAGGTCAGCAGTGAGTTTAAGTCAATGGGGGGGCAAACCTCCATCTGTCTGACCTTCTGAAATGCAGTGAAGATTTTCACCTGTGAATAATCAGTGCAAAGATAAACGCTTCTCCTTCCCCACATTTTCCTTCATTCTAAAGAGCAGCATGCTTACATTATCCACATAGAAACCAGGTCTGATGCACTTTTCAATGAGCGTGAATCTTAGACTGTATAAATAATGGACCTTGTCGCTATGACATCACCCACTGGTTTGTGAACTGCCTTTTTGAAGCCTCTATTTTGGGATTTTGGATGCCGCCATGAGCTGATTGACCAGAGAGACACAGGTGGTTTTTGAGAAAGGTTTTTCTTTCTATTTACCAAAAAGTAAAAAGTAACAAATATTTCTATTGATAAATGTGGGCCCTTAAAACATGCCAACCCAAAATAACTAAACTGAAGCACTAAGAAAAGAGCAACACAAACTGACCTCCAGAACTGATGGTGCCTTCCATTTACCTCAGAAGTCTGAACTGGGAATGATGTCATGCCTGAGTTGACCGCGTTCCAGTACAACAAGTCGGAAAACCAAGTTGGACGCCTCCAGTAAAACAGTTATTGGGCTTGCTCTATTGGAATACGAACAACTACAGAACAAATATCAGGTCCACAACATGTCCACAGATGGAAATTGGACAGTACTGTGTGTACGACTGAGTCAGTGAGACACGAATAAGAGTGATAATAAACAGTAAATACTACAGCTTTCATGTCCTGTTGGAAACTTTGATCTGACCACACAACAGGCTGATAGTGTGGTGAGAGCTCTATTCTCCTCAGTAAATTCTCCGGCTTCTTTTTGTCAAACCTCACCCTTCTCCTTGTGACAGCTGGATCAGCCAGCGCATTTGTACATTTAGTTTTTGATTGACAGAGGATTTTGAGACTCTGAATGGCCAAATTAAAAGTTACAGATTGACAGCTACACCGCCTTCTCAAAGTAAAAGTTTGTACTTGATATCTCCATCATGTTTGTGGTGTTTTTGAGAATGTTCCATAAGAATCTGCACAAACTTTGTTTTGGTTCAGAGTTTCGGCTAATTTTTGGCAGCTCATGCGTGGGAGTCAGGACTGTTGTTGGCTCTCTCTCTCTCAGACAAGACGGCTCGTTTTAGGGATGAAGTTAAGTTACCCTGTTGGTTTCATTCATCAGACATACAACCATAAATAGAAACTTATTATGTTTGTTTTTTTATGTGGAATGTATTTTTGTTTTCTAAAATGTTATTGTGTTTTGACTTCCAGGGCCACCATAGGAAATGTATAATATGGTGATTGGAGCTGCGCAGCCCTGATTAACTGTCACATATTTGAAATGTGTATCGTTAGGCTTTCAATTTTCATCACACTAAGAGCTAAACAAAACAAAATACTGAGAAAGTTAAAACCCCCATTGACTGAAATAATCACAGCCTTGGTTAAAAACACAGTTGACTGCTACTGGAGCACTGTTTCTGTTGGTGGTAGAATCTACAAAACATGTGACTTAGTTGTATTACCTGTGTAATAGGAATGAGATAAAATCAATTATCCATATAATTTAGGACTGAGGACAAATTACTGCGTGATGAGATTCCATTAAATGCCAGGTGAAAAGGCGAGTCCATTTCTTAATGTTTGAATGTGGAGGTACACCCCTGACTGAGACGACAGTGGTACAAACCTTTGACCAGCAGCAGCACGTTGTAACATTTACACAGGAAACTGGACCATCGTGACTTTCAAAATAAAATCAGAATGAACAGAAAACCGTTTCTCGACAGTAGGCTACCACTATTAGGCCTACTCTTTCTCTTCAAAGTTCTACTATTAATGATAATGGCAATAACAACAAAAATGTACCATAGGCTATACAAGGCTAAAATGAAGCTATCATCTATTTTTGGTTACCGTTTACTGACACAATATACAGACTACCCATGAAGCTACTTTTGTGCACACACATAGAAACGTGTATTCCTCGAGCATTATTGTGAATGGTATTTTCAGATGGAAAAGGGTGAAAACCTCATGTTCTGTTTAGCTGTGATGTTGCTGTTATTAACTCACAAACATTAACAAACAGAAAAGCAACCGATGAAATGATCGGTGTATTAAATGTTTATTAAAATGCATTATATAAAATATTACTGAGCTTATTTACTTTGAATGAAATTATGTAATTGTATGTGCTAATGTATATAATCACTATACACATCACTGTAAACAACATGTCTGCAGAAAAACGCTCCCTTTAACTTTTGATTTGTTTATATCTATTTTTTGTTCTTGTATACTGATACTATTTTTCCCCTCAATGTTCTACTTTTTTTCATGGACATATTTAAGCAAAATTAAATATTTTTTTCCCGACAGCCGCTTTTATTTTGAAGGCATAATCCTTTCCTTTCCTTTATCCTCCGGGCTGCGCATGTGCACCTTGACGATCCTCCCTGTTGCTGCTGGGAATGCGCGCACAGTGAAGCGCTCGGCTGTCCGCGCGGTGTGTGTAGTCCTGTCAGCCGCGGGTCCAGCGGTGTCAGCTGTAATGAGGCGGTGTGATGTGTCGAACCGGAAGGACCCGCTGACACTCCGCTCTTTCTCTTCTTCTTCTTCTTCTTCTTCTCCCCTGCTGAGGATGGTGACTGGCGGATAGTTCCAACTTCGGACTACTTGGTGTTTATTTTTCTCGGCGAAGCGCACAGAAATCAGTAGGTGAGTGTCCATCATTGCGCACATACACTGTCACCTGTTCTGCTCCACAGGTAGGACGGCAGACTGGCTCGTGCTGCTCTGCGCGTCGACAAACCTCAAAAACAGGCAAAGGAATGAGTGCTGGGGAAGAAGCTGCTGGTTATAACAGATTATAGGCGTGCAGGGGAGAATCACTGAGGCATGCTGGGGCTATTATCTGCACGGAAACTGATTAAAAAAACAAAAACAAATAAAAGGACTTGGAAAAAAAGCAAAAATGCTCATGTGATCACCCTGTCTGTCCCCAGTCTTATCTGGCTTCAAATCTAACTAACATAAAGAGAATGTTAAAAACAGGCCAGCAGGCAGCTCCAGCAGCCTACCTGTCACCTCCATATGGCCTCACAGCATTGTGTGTATCAGCTGTTCAGATGAAAATGTCACCAGCTCCCTACAGAGAGCTCTGTGGCAGCTGGATTATCTGCTTTGGTTTATTAAAAGGTGCGTAAACAGTGACCTTCAGATGGTGATCATTCATCAGTCTATAATCAACATTTAACATTTTAAATGTTAAAGCTACCAGGAAAACATGCAATAAGATTGGAAAAGCATACAAAAGGTTATTATGGTTATTGGTTCAATCTTAAAGTCCTTTATGACTTAATAGAATATACATTAGGAGTTAAACAGTTAAGTAAGGATCAGTTTCTGAACATCAAAACTAAAGGTTAGTGTCAGTATTTTATGCCAGTGTTCAGTGTTTTAAACATGACAGCTGGATTCCTAAAGTTAGACATAATTAAACACCATCATGTGAAGCTGAAAAACCTCAAATCTGCATTTAAAATAATCCTTTCTATTCACACATTTTCTAAGCTCTAAAGTTAAAAGTTTTAACCAGCTCTATCATTACAATGTGAGCCATAAATGCAAATGAATGATATAACTTCCTCATTTGTAACCTACAAAGCCGCCAGCTCAAAGTCTGCTCAACAACAACTTTTTATGTCTGCCTCCGAGGTCAATCAGATCAGATAGTGATAGTGGTCGCTTCTCACAACTCCAAATCCAATATATTTAGTCCAAAATATGGAAGAAAATATTTAGTCAGTGTAAGGCTTAAATCAGATATTCTGGGATACTTGTATTAGCCTGCAGTGCAAAGGAATTATGGCGCATTTAGGAGGAAGAGGCTGCCATGGCCTAATGAGCAGAGCTTTCCTGGCAAGGCAAAACTGTTGATACCGCTGTGGTAATAGTGCACCAAAGGAAACAGAGTTGAAATTGCTATATTATAATATATATAATATTTTACTTATTTAGCGCTTTAAAAGGTACTCAAAGGCACTTTACATAAAAGAAAGAACAGAAGTAACAATAGCAAATACGTTAAATACAATTAAGAACATATACAATGCACAAATAACAGGTCATTGGTTAAAAGCAGATTTAAATAGGTGGGTTTTGAGTGCAGTTTTAAAGGAAGGAAGAGAGGGAGAGGTTCTGAGGTGTTGGGGGAGAGAGTTCCAGAGGGAGGGGGCAGCAGTGGAAAAGGCTCTGTACCCCCAGGTCCGGTATTTGGTTCGGGTGAGAGGGGTGAGGAGGTTGGCATCAGTCGATCTTAGGTTACGGGTGGGGGTGTATTGGAGAAGGAGGTCAGTGAGGTAGGAGGGGGCAAGATTGTGAAGGGCCTTGTAGGTGTTAAGTAGGATTTTGAAAGTTTGCAGAGAGTCGTTGAACATGCGTATTACACTCAAACTTTGGGCCACATATGGACATAGGAGTGCTGGAGACTTAATTCAAGATCCCGAAAAGAAACTGTAAAATCATCCAAAACGGCAGGTCTGAAATAATGCCGAGGTCGAATGTCAAATGTCTCAATTCAGGGGCTGCATCCGTCAACAGCTGTTCCCACCCTTACCCTTGCGTCACCAAACGCCGTTCCTGTCGCCTAGCAACAGGTAGGTAGCTGGCTATCTAGCTATCATAACATCACGTAATTTAACCTATGTTTTTAATAATAATTGTTTCCAGGCCTCTTATTTTTTTTTTTTTTTACATGTGTATCACTATTTGATTGAAGTTTAAGAGTCCGCCATCTTGTTAGAATTGGTGTGCAATGAATCTCGGGATAAGTTTGGCAGCAAAGGATCCGGTGAAAGGACACAGTTGTCGGCCGCATCTGAAGACAGCCTCAGACGCGCCACTGTGACGCAATCAGCCCTTCAAATACGTCCTTCGAAGGATGCAGCCCCTAAATTGGGACGGATTCATCGATTAAACATTAGCCTTTTTTAATTCTCAATTTTGTGATTCTTTCTGTGATGTCGTTAACACATTAACTAAGGTTATAGGGACCTAGCTTAACGCAGCCATCAGTCTGGCTGATGTCCGTCACCTCATTGGTCACACTCTGTTTTCTTACCTTTACGACACCATTACAGCCTATCTGATAAGATTTACTTGGTGGCCTTAAACGGTTACAGTGCCAGTGTTTCAATCTTTTTTAGCAAAAACACAGCACATTTTTTCTCTCTTTTTTCTCGTCATGTAGCACCAATTAATTTTCTTTCCAGCGTAGACAGCTCAATATATAAAAAAAGACCTTTCCAGCAGTGAAATATCCGTTAAAGGAAACTGTCCCTGATGTAAAAATGGTAAACTCTGCGTGTGAGTGTGTTTTAAGCCTTCACATCCTTATCCTTTGGAGAGCATCTATTCCCATTCAGATGAGTGCCAGATCCACGTGTGCGCAGAGGCCGTTGAACAAGCCTCAGTCTGTAAGCTTTGGGTGAATGTGGAGCAGAAAATGTTCCAGAGAAGCACAGAATGTAAAACACTGTCAGGATGTGTGTCTGTGCAGGCCTAGTTCTTATAATCCTGGTTTTCATGAATACTCTCACATTGTCAACTATGGGAAACGAAGCCTGGGTCCGCTGGGGTACCAGCAGTTCCTCACTATTTATAATATTCATTTTAGCTCCAAGGCTCTTCCTTTAATTTTATGATTTCACCCTGTGTTAATTACACATCCATGAGGTCACATTAGGAGACAGTCTCATTGCTTGGCTGTGGTTCAGTGGCTGGCTGCTGTGCTGTTTCTGCTGTGCGATGCAGCGATCAGCTGTCATTGAAACAGCGTGTGATACAGGACTTAATTTTACTTTGATCTATTTTATGTCACAGAACTTTGTGTGTGTCTTGGCTGCCTTTCTGTTTTTCCATGCTGCCTCTTAAAGCTAACTTCAGAGTTCTTTTGTATAACAAAAAAATTGAATCATACAACACATCACTTCCTGTTTTCCTAGGAAGTAGAAAAATTCTAGAAAATTCTAGAAAATTCATTGGTAATTGTAAAAAATAACATTAAAGCTAATGTGATAGACATACCCGACTTTCAAGCGGCTATATGTGTTGTTGTTTATGATCACTACGGGGAAAAGAAACAAGCTGTAAACAGAACGTTCTTTATAAACACCTTAGACAGTTACTATGGCAAATGTTTAAACAGTTTCTATTTAGTCATCCATCAGACATGGAGCAACATTAGCATTCGCTTTATGCTAAAATACTATTCACTGGGTACTATTCGACTATTATTCGAGGACCGCCCCTCCCACTGTGCATGCAAACACAAGTTGGGAGAGAAAGAGAGAGAGAGACCAATTTACTTTTTCATCAACTATTTCAACTATTTTCATGATGGCTGCAGAAGTTTCTGCATTTTGCTGGCACTAATGCTTTCTGCAGATGCGCTACAACCACCGTCTGGCGGTAGTACTGCATTACAACCAGGCGCTGGTAAAGACAGTATATTATTAAGATGAGACAATAGTCGCTTGAACTTGAGTGATTTCGGTTGTTATTCTTGTTATCTCGAGATAAAAAAGCTGGTTTTCTCACGATATCAATATAATTTTCTGGCGTTGTAAAAAACGCTGTGATATTACAGACCAGGTCATGCCATGCTGCTATCGCCCACACTAATGAGGTAAGTTAAATGGTTAATAATGGACTGTACATATATAGCTCTTTTCTAGTCTTTGGGACGTCTCAAAGCTGCTTTTACACTCCATGTCACATTCACACACACATTCTCACAGTGATGGCAGAGGCTAAAGTTCCCAACTGTCAATCAGTTATCACATTCATACCCGGTGGCATAGCCAACCGACATGTAGCCTGAGGGAGCTGGGGATCGAACCTCCGACCTTCCCATTGAAACTCTTTCAGCTGCCCACAAGTTAAGCCTGTTTCTATGTTTGTTTTGTGCTTTTGCAACTCTGGGGATACGAGTTAAGATCATCTGACGTTACAGTGGTGCAGCGTTGTTACCTCGAGATAATAACATACATGAGTCGGGATCTCAAGAAAACAACCAAAAATTACTCGTTGGAGTAAATAAAATGTATGGATGCATGTCCACTTAGGGCTTCCGTACTGACGAATAGCAGTCAGGTAGTCAATTTTCATTAAGCTAAATGCTCACTCTATTTGCTGTTTGGTACTGGACATGTAGCAATCAGTGGGTTTATTAGTACCTGATGCAGGAGGCTGGATACGAAGCTGAAGAGAGTGCTGATGGTAAACAAAACAAGGCCTAAAAGTCTCCAATTACACTTCACTCGATTTAACATTTCAGTTGCAGTGATGTAAAGTGCATTTTGGCAGGTACAAACGTCTCCCTCCTGGATTCCTGCCTCTGTTTGAGATGCTGGGATAAAATAATCGTGCTGCTTGTTCGAGTTGCCACACATAAAGCCTGTTGTGGTTTTCTGGAGGTCGGAAGTGGCAAAAGTCCTCTTTAAATCATGATCATTACTATATTGTATAAGAAGGTAAGACAGTGTATAAGATCTCTCCGAGGTGAGAGCACAAGCTAAATCAGATGTTGCAGTGTAAGCGTTTTGATGGTACAGGCGGGAGCCGCAGTATCTCAGACATGGGAGTAATTTGAGTTGTATATTAAAAGCCTTAGTTAATGTTTTGTCATGTAAAGTGGAGGTACTTTGCTCACACCGTTGAAGCAGGCAGCTCCTGCTCTGTCCCTGCTGGCTGAATCACCTGTTCTCCTTCCTCCTCCTGCTCTCTCTTTGACATCAGGCTTCATGCCGCTGTGTGTTACCTCAGATGATGCAGACAGATGATGACATGACACCGCATGCCCCCTGCCCACCCTATCTGATCCTGGAGTCTCAGAGGTGCCAGACGTGACCGGCTGCTCGGTCTTTTATCACTTACCTGCCAATCAGCCGCAGTCGGCCTTATCTTTTACAAGGAACAAAGTCTGCCGCTGTGATTGGTAAACAGGTAACTGCTCACCTATAAAAATCTGTTTAATCTTCAGTGAACTCGCTGGCACTACTGAGCAGCTTATCCTAACACCAGGTTAAACACTTTCCTTTATCAAAGAGCCCAACGGAAACATTGACTGTTTCTTCAGCTTTGATTGATTTTTTTAATCATGGAGCCATTTGCAGAACTTTTGTGCAAATGTAAATCCTTTTATCAAGCAAAAATACCAAATGTTTGCTGCTTCTGCCTTCTCAAATGTGAGTTAGTGCTTTCTTAGTTTTATA
Source organism: Semicossyphus pulcher (assembly GCF_022749685.1). NCBI lineage: Eukaryota > Metazoa > Chordata > Actinopteri > Labriformes > Labridae > Semicossyphus > Semicossyphus pulcher. The sequence goes on from NW_027211726.1 coordinate 28,688,331, forward strand.
AAAAACATAATAACTTTTGGTTTTGGACTGTAAAGATGGATTCAGACCAGAGAATAAGGAGATGATGTAGCCATAATGACTTCACCCATTTTGGTCATTTTAAAAGGTTGAGTTCGGCATTTTGACTATATTATGTTTTTGAGGTGGATATTGTCTACCACTATTTTGTTTTTAAAGTGATCATCTCGAAAATTTTCACGGAAATATTCACAAGTGGCGTCCAGTTAGTGACGCGTTTTCCATCAGCCAGCAGTGGTTGGTCTGCCAGAGAGGGTAGGCGGAGCTAAGCCGCTGCTTTTCCGGTCTCTGCAAGTGTTGCGAGTAAACAGTAATCTACTATGGCTGAACAAACAAAGAAAAGATGGATGACTACAGATACAACTTCAACAATAAGTGAAAATCCAAAGAAAAAGAAACAAACTATAAGCTCAGATGAAGGCAAACAGTCCAAAAAGGAAAGCGACTGTCAGTGAGGAAAATCAAGAGTAACTACCGGAGCCAACCGTGGACGTCACACATGCAGCACTGTCTGGATATCTGTGAAGTGTGCTCCCGCAAATACTGTTTAGCGCCGTAGGTGCCGCTAAAGAGAGACGAAAGTGAGATCTTCGAGATTACAACTTTAATGGGACTGTAATTTACATGCTGAAATGAAGAAGAGTTGAAACAAGCAATTGAGACCATAAACTTAGTAAATTTTATTTAACTGAGCAATGTTTCAATCACAGGTTGCATATTGTCAGAAATGTATAAATAAATGAAAATAATGGAGTGATGCAAGGTAGTTCAGGTAGGCACCTCGAGCTGCACCCATTTCTCACTAGACATGTATTCTCCACAATCACCTGACAAACAGTTCCTCCCAATGTAGCTGCAAGATTTCCGGTCTCTCCCTCTGCTCTGTCATTGCCATCGCTGCCCTGCACCAGTACTGCGCTCATACTTTTAGCCCCACCAGCACCCCAACATCCACCTGCAGGCTCCGGTTAGGGGGGTTTTAAGATATGATCTCATCACTCCTCAAACTTCTGGATGTAAAATAAATCTGCGAGGAGTGATGAGGTTGGAGCCGAGACGCCAAATACAAGCTATGTTCTGCTGCAATAAACATTTCAACAAACGTGAACTGAAACAACCGACCAAAGCAGAGCTGGAAGCAGCATTTAAAAATGGTTACATCATCTTTGTGTAAAAAATAGCAACACTTAATTAAACTAACCCCCCTCAAACCTAAGATTTGTTGTTGTTGAGCAAGAAAATATTTCACGTTGAGAGGAAAATATAGTGGAAATGCAATCCCTGAAACTATCAGCTATCATTGCACAATAAATTTAGATGTTTTATTTATCACTATAGGCAGACAAACATCTGCATGTAAAACAATCCGGTCGTAGATGTTATCTTTACTCTGTTGCCATCCTCATGTTTTAGGCTGCTAGTCGGCCTGTTAACAATGATCATAGCATGGACAAGGAGGTCAGGAGGAGGTTGTTCAGATTTCTGCTAGCTACATCAGACGCCCAGGTTATTGGTCATCACCTCCAGAGGCTAAATCGTCATCAGATGATATACATTGGCTGCCATATACATTCAGAGATCGCTGCTGATTGGTTAGGGCAAATGACAATCCTCCAAAACAAACAAGAGGGGAAGTAAAATGGGAACGTAGTCTGATTATGGAGCCATCGTTTTGCTAATTTAAGACTGTTGTTTGTGCTTCTTTTGGCATTTTGGATTTACTCGTCAAACTCGTAGGTTGTACCCAGCCCTCTCATGCCAGCTGCAGACTTGTAGAGCTTTTTAGATGAAAAGTGGAGGCACACATGCTTTTAAAGAAGTACTGTCTACTATACTCTACTACAAATTCTATGAATGGACAGAAAAGTGTTCCTCACTTTTGAAATGTGTCACTTTGCGGTAAGAAAACTGACAGCCAAGTGTCGCCTGTCACTTACAATTTCACCACCCGGCACCAAAAATCCAATTCCCATTGATTGCGGGGCCTCTCCACTTTGAAGATGGAAACAGAAATTTCCTGGGCCACATTCTTGTCATTCATTATTTGTCTGTATTGACAAGTGACCTAAAGAGTTTAGCCTGAGCTGGTGCGTCTGTGAATCCTATTGCCCTTTACGGTGACCTATGGCTACTTTTATGTTTCTGCTATGAAAACAAGTCAGTCGATTCTCCCCCCTCGACCTGCTCAGGAGGACGTATAGGACGGCAGACGTGTTTTCAGAGATGTAGATGATGGAGGATGATAATAGGAACAGAGGCGTTGTGTTTCCGTAGATGCTGTGTATGACTGTGATGACCTCAACCTCAGCGTGCCCATTTTCCCAGCAGCCAGGACCGACCAGAGGCAGGGGGGGTGGCAGCATAACTCAGTAGTCCTCCCCCAGCGTGCCTCTGCCCCGCTCTTTGGGAAACGACTGTGGTTCGTCAATGTCATCTCTCCTGCTGCCAGGCTCTCCATACTGATTAGATCGAAAGGGGAACAGTAGGTGAGATGAGATGGTTCCTCCATGCAAACAAAGGCTTTATTGTAATTCCCATGGCATTCTTTCCCTCCACAGATCAGTGACCTTTTCACTGTATCAGACCAAACAATAGAATCAGCTGCTTTGTCCCCCCCCCCCCCCGGTAATTACCGCGTGGAATCCGTCTGCCCTAGAAACAGGCACGGCATCTCCAAACGCTCTGTCAGACACCAACGATCTGAAGAGCTCATTCTCCTGATTGGCAAATGGAGAGGCGGTAAGAGGGTGAGAGGTGCAATTGCGGTTTAAATTGTGTTTCAATGGGCTCCATCAAACGTGGGTTTTGAAAGAAGAAGCCTCTCTACAGCTAGCTGCACCTGGCAGATTTGCACATTAGCATCTTCAAACAGAAGCAAGAGGGACGTGTCTGAATGTTGGAGTATCATCAGCTACAGATCAAGATCATCTCGTCTTCATTGTTGATGGAAGTCAGAGTTGCTGTAAATTAGTCCAGTCTGGAGGGAGTAGAGGCGCTTTGATGGCTTCAACATGCTGCTCATCTACTACAACAGAACTTAAAGCTGCTTTAATCATTATCTTTGTATAAACATTGTAAGCAATTGAGCCATGTTAAAATGCAGCACAGGGTGTTATTTTTATATAACTCACCCATTTGAATGATATTGAGTCCTAAAGGCATAATTAAGGGTGTGCCTGCTTTGAGTGACAGGTGGGAGCTGCAGGCTGTCAGTTAGGTGTCACCTCAGCAAATTCAGTCACTTAATTTGATATCTCTGCTCTTTTGATGGTGCCTTCTGAAAGTTTTTTCATGCAAATATTGATATATTGATATCGTACAAAAGTGATGCCAAAATAGCTCTTTGATAGGCGCTGCCATTCTGCGACGGTGACGCCATTTGCGTAGCCACTTCCACTAACCAAAACACACACTTAATTTACTGAAAAACCATCAAGGATCTCGCTAACCGGCATATTTAACAGCAGAACAGCTTCTTTGTGTTGGTCTGAGGTTAACGTTCACAGATATGGAAACTTCAATGACTGTAGTGATTGTTTTTGGTACGTTTCCTCTCACCGTTGGTTCACCACTCTGCTAGTACAGAACAGATCGGCTGCAGGAGTCGAATTTAACTAATTAAAAGTAAACTCTTCAGAAAAATGAACACTTGGACTCCAAAAAGAGGGCAGTAGCCCCAGTGTCAGGCTGAAGGCTTCAAATTTTATATTACACAGCCTCAATACACAGGAGGCAAGCTGTTATTCAAGTGATTTCCATGTCAAACACCACATTAGCAACATTACAAGCCATACTGTCCTACACGGAGCGCCGTGTTTGGGTGAGAGAACCATCTGGAATGCCTTGTGTACTATTAAGTATGGACATGGTGCTAAATTGTTTTTGCTTGAGACATTGTTTTAAGATGAAAATGTAGCTGTCTATATGTCTGATCTGGTCTGGTAACCCTCTGGACGCTCCAGGAGGAGCTGCAGATAAAATGTTTGGGAAACGCATGTCGGCCCTCCTCTGTTAATTTTGGATCTGTATAAATGTTTGAATATGACCGGATGAATAGATGAGTGGAAATTCTCCTGGTGGAGATGAAATCCTCTTCTGTTGCAGCTCCTCTTTTATCCACCGCGTCGAGTGCAGCTTTAATCACAAACACAACCCAAGTGGTTGACACTTCTGCTGATGCATGGTGGCAGTGTGTGTGTGTGTGTTGTCTTTATAGCGTTTGCTTTGTGTGCGCGCGCATGTGTGCGTGTGCGTGCGTGTGTGTGTGTGGGTGTGTTTCAGCCGTCGGAGAGAGTGCCAGAGGGCTATGGGTGGCAGCCAGCGTGCAGGAGCAGCACGTGCAGCCGCAGCCACCCAGGCTGCATCGCTGTTGACATGATGGTCTAGTTCTGAGCGCCCGGGGAGGAGGACGGCCCCGGTCACACTCTCAAAACAACAGGCTTTGCTCTGAAATATTGATGTGACGGCAGCACACATTGTCCTCCCGTTGTCACACATGTATCAGACATGTGTGACACATAAAGTAGATTTATTCTCCCGGCCTTCGTCTAGATACCAGGATGCTACTGATATATGGGCTCTGAAAAGCTGTTTCCACTCGTGTTGAACAGGCCGCTTTTCATGTTTTTAAAACATTCAGAGCAAACATTTCAAAGTAATGTACACAATTTTACAAAAAAAAACAAGTATTCAATATTTTTTCCCAAACTTCCTCTGTATGGAATACCAAAAGATACGATAACAAATGTTCTGCTGCTTTTAGTAATTAGACTCCTAATAATGAAACAGATATTACAAAGTCTGAGTAATATTGACCAATTACGTATCAGCAGGCTGCAGCATGTGCGGGAAAAACAGTCCGTGTGTAGAGCAAAAGCAGGTGGAACGTAATGCGCCGTAATGACATGCCGGCTCTCATCAGCATCATTATTAACGTCTATAAACAGACATCTGTAGCAAATTCAGCTAACGATCCTTTCTAGATCTAAGATTCAACTTGAGATGAATTCCCTTGACGCTGTGTCACAAAAGCCATTCAGCATTCAGGTTTCCCGACTTCCTCGAATGCATCATAAATGATCGATCCGGCCCCCGTTCAACAAACGAGTAGGGATAGACCGATTAACTGCTGGGCCGATTATCGGCGCCGATATCTGGCATTTTGACGCATATCGGCATCTGCCTTTTTTTTTTTTTTTTTTTTTTTTTTATTAAATCTGACGGCCGATAATAGTTCATTTCTTTGCAAATTTTATTTAACTTTGTTTTATTTACTTTATAAAACTTCAGGAAGTTATTTATTTATTTATTTAAATTTTCAGTTAACTTTATAAGAGATGCTGCTGACCCTGGGAACTCCCTGCGCTTTTTGTTTGTTTGTTTAATAAACATATGCTTATAGGCATTTAAACAAATTTAAGTGTTGGAGTTTGTAATATTCAACATTTTGACACCAATATTTTAACTTTTACTGCAAATGAATATTGGCTCCAAATATCGGTTATCGGCCTCCTTGACTACTAATAATCGGTATCGGTATCGGCCCTGAAAAAAACATATCGGTCTATCTCTACAAACGAGCATTCTAAAAGCAGAGCATTTCCTCTCCTCTTGAGGACAGACCTGACAAAGCTTCATTTTGACTTTTACTCATCTGCATCGCGATTTTGAAATTTCAGCAAACTTCAGAGCCGTTAATTAAAGTCAATCACAAGAAAAACTGCATTGTTGTGACCAAGTCATCTTTGCTCAAGTTCCAAGTCAGTCTCAAATCATTTTGTCCAAGTCTCAAGCAAGTCTCGATTCATTTTTTCTTGGGCAAGTTAAGTCAATTCAAGTCACAGGTTTTTCCAAGTCGAGTCGAGTCCTTAGTTAAGTCAAGTCAAGTCCCAAGTCAAGTCACTTTTTTTCCACCCAAGATCCAGCACTGTTACCTGTAGTATCCGGTCTTTATAAAGAGAAAAGACAAGGTATTAGTAGCACGTCTATAATGATATTATTGGCCAATTTATAGTATTTAAAAAGTATGACAATGAATTATCTGTATTATCTTGGCACAGACGCAGCCATGATGATGGTCCGTACTGAGTAGTAACGTAACGTAAGTACGACTGATGAGGCTTCTCTTTGGGGGCTTTGATGTTGCGTGTTGCCATAGCGAGGAGTTTGACAGACAGCCAGTCCTCCAATCATGACAATCACATACCGGGGAGCTTTTTGAGTCGTCCAATCATGTTTCCCAGTTCACGCTGCATACATACTTGATAGTTAGACAGAAACTTGACAACATTGAATTGTATCATTTTATATTTAACAGCTAACATTCAAACTTATGAAGACACGCAAGTCATCCGAGTCATCATGCCTAAAGTCGAGTCTCAAGTCATTTATTTTTTGTCAAGTCGCAAGTCATCAAAACAGTGACACCAAGTCTCAAGTCCACATCTCTGTTTCCGTAAACAATTCAGCATGTGGAAAAGGAAGTCTTGACTTGAAGTTGTTTTCCACTTATCGCTGGCTAAACCGGACGTGCCCATGTTCACTGCTGTCCCAGATACTGGGCGTCCAAATATACAACTGATTCATTTATTAAATGTAATGAAATAAGTGTATGACACAGAACCATTAGAATACTGTATGTTGCAAAATAATTTTTCAATACTTTTTCTAGCATTTTGTCGACTCACTAATTCACAACTCTTTGCAAAATTGAATTTACAGTCTATTGAATAATTTAGTAATAAGTAATTGATCACTCATGTCTTAAAATAGGGACCCTTGATTTCGAAAAACACATCCACAAAATTGTGAATCTTGCAATAGACAAATGACAAAAAATTGACGAAGCAAAGGTAGAGATATTCTGACTCCAAGTTCCTGGTCTGGTTCAAGCTACAGTTATCCTGCTCTCTTTATAATGCAACTCAATGGTGTAATTGAGATAAGACACTTCTGCTGAATTAACCGCTGTGCTTTACAAACTCTAAACTTTTCTTTTCAATGGAGTCTTGTGGCTTTTAAGAAAGCAATGAAATTGCTGTTTCTGGTTGAAAGACAGGATCTAAATCTTTAACAAAAGGGCCTGTCTCTGCGGGGGTCCTTTTTCTGCAGAGCTCTCAGACGCTTTGAGTAACAATCTGAGCCTGTCATCGGCAGAGACACTTTTATTGGCGTACTTTGATCAAGGCATTTGCACATGACGCTGCCGGTTTACTGGAGCAATTCTCCCATGGTTGGAACCTACATTTACACATCAAAACATGTCAAATAAGGCTAAGGTTCAAAATATCAGAATCCCCTTAAAAAGAGTTCCTGCAGAGCCCGGGCCGACATTATATATCTGTACTCACAGGCTGACTCGTTCTGTCAGGGATGACGACAACTCGCTTTCCAGTGAATGCTGTTTTCTGTTTTTTTCTCATCATTCTGGCTGACCTGTGTGAGTGGTCCTGAAGAGTTTTTTATTTGGGCAGCACCTCACATCGCATCACTGCTTACGTGGTTTAGCTTCTCTTGTCTGGACCTCGGCTGACTCAGCAGGAAACATTTGAAAGTTTCTCTGTGACCACACCACTCTCTCCCCTGCACTATGTGGTTTATTTTTTAGTTTTAGGCTTATTTTTTATATGGTTTTGACTTTTAACATCAAAAGCAGGTTATGTATTTTTAAACTGGAGATATACTTGCATACTCGTTCGCATGCACATAGCTGCCCGCATGCCCTGCGCCTGTTTGGAGCGGCAGCTGTACACGTCGCAAGATGCAGTATGCACATGAACGGTAGTGGCAGTGTGGAGGCAGATGGGATGTGACAGGGTCAACACAGCAGCAGGGACAACAGTGGCAGACAGTTCTGAAGACAAGCTTAAAGACCAAGTCAACAATTATCCACATCTATGCGATGTGTCGTTGCCACTGCACAGAGACAAACATGCCTCGCAAAACAGCTGGAGACCGATAAGTTCCATTTTAGAAGTCAACGTGGAAACCTGGAAACCCAAATGGAAACAAGTCCAGGACCGTTACATCCGTGCATACAGGAACATGTTGGAGAAACGGAGTGGGGACGGTGCAGACGGTGTGTTCTGTCCACCCGCCATGAGTCACAGTCGGAATTTTATGGGCATTTGAGAATTCAGAATGAACATATTAGTAACCTCCTTGAGTGTCGCCATGTCTGTTTTACATCCCGCGCATACGGCAGTTGCATACGGCCTGAGCTCTTTGGTGTGCCCTCTAGAGGTACCCTCCAGAACACCTGTAGTGCATAGCCAAGTATGTGAACAATGACATTCATATAGCAGCCGGTTGTGTACATAAAAGCAAGTACTGTATATCTCCGGGCTAAGCTAACCTGATCATACTTCATGTCTGAACAGCTTCTAGTATGCTCGATTTTTCCACTTGTAAAATAAACAATGAAACAGCTAATGTAGTTAGCTGTATGTATGTCAAGAAAAGTTATGAACATGATCCAACATTCAATCATACTGACTTTGCTCCGAATGGTACTTAAGTTACATAGTATTGTAGATATCCCTTGTACCACTGTTGTATGTCGCCCGCCCTACAAATTTGTAACTTTCATTGAATTGACTGGTTGCCGCCATTTTTATGTCCATACTGGACTGTGGGGATGTTTTATACATGCATGCCTCTTCTCAAAGCTTCCATGCTCTGAACTCTGTGTCTCATAGAGCATTAAGGTTCAACACTAATTTTAAAGCCCTCAGTCATCAATCAATTCATCAGTCAGAAGAGGGCAGGAGCTTACAGTCTTCGGTCCCAGGACCTGTTCTTACTGTCTGTCCCGAAGGTCAGAACTGAACTGGGGAAAAAGGCATTTAAGTTTGCTGCTCCCGTCACTTGGAACAAGTTACAAAAAGACCTGGAACTAAAGGAACTTGTCTCATTGGATGTTTTTAAGGTGATCTTGAATAACTTAGAGGCAGGCACATCTGGCTGTAGATGTTCTGCTTGAGATATGTATGATTGTTGTTGTTTTAGCCAAAGTTTGACTGATTTCACTTGTTATTTCATGTCTTTTATTGTATTATATTCATGTATTCTGTGTTATGTTTGTATGTATGGCTGCTCGTTATTTGTCTAAAATGTTGTTAATGTAAACCACATGTTAAAGCACAAAAGCCTGCCCTATAACACATGGCTGCATTTTTCTTTTTGCCATCAGGCTCTTGTTTCAACACACATGTTTACGTCCCTGAATGTTCTCCTGTTGACAGGTAAACCACCACTCAATGCTCAGTTTCACTCTTTCTAATTAGACTGAGAGCAGAGGTGCATTAATTGCAACACTGGTGTCTCGTGTGCAGGCAAAAATAAGGACATCTGTGGGGTAAAGACAATGTGGTGTCTCATGCGAACCTAATAATGGAGCAGATTGGAGAACCATTTGTGTACATCTCAGGATTAGTTGATTATCAGAGTTGAAGTAGAAAAATGACGCGTAAAAGCCAAAACAGCCTGTTCTTGCTCGACATGTTCTGTTCTTCAGATCGCTCCTGAGGCCTTTGCCAGCGCTGCCTGCCAGCCGTTCTTTACTCCTCATTGTGCTAATTGCTGTAAATAGATGGGTGCTCTGTATCGTGATTGACCCTCGTGAAAGCTGTTCAATCTGTCTCATATTTGGCAACATGGAGGGCACTTTGTCAGCCTCATTTCATATAATGGCTCGTTGTTGTTATTGCACATTAAAACACGGTTAATTACAGAGAGGGCAGTTGGATGGAACAGCTGAATGAAATCAGTGAGTGCTTGTTACTTTCTTTTAGTGTTGCAGGTTGGTTTCTTAAGTTCTAACAATGCCAGTGTTTAGCAGATTGAAGCTGAGAACTGTAAATTGCTTTTCATTGTATTTTTTTTATTGTTTATCAAGATTGAAAAAAATAAAAGACAGAACTGACCCTGTTTTGTCTTCTATGCCTTCCAAACATCGGCTACTATCGACGGGCCACATTAATCAGTCAGCTACGGCTAAGAAGATAGACTATATGCTTCTCAGCGTAGCTAGTGGTCATTCGCCATAGACTGTATAAATAATGAATGAGCTAGTTTAACTTTGTGTTTCCCACAGAGGAGATTCTGTTTGTGACGGCGACTGACTGAAGGTTTCAGAGTAAAGTAGTAGCGGACACGCTGCTCTCTCGCCCGGTGAGATAGCGGCGAGTCGACATGTAGCGGGAAACATAAAATAACCGATCTTCTCATCACTACAGTCTGCTGTAATCTCTCCGGGGAAAAGCCAACTACTCCTGACTCCTTTTTACTGACCAGCGATTAAATAAATAAATGTTTGATAAACACTGAGCAGGCTAACAAGCCAGCTATTGCGAGCAAAGTATACCTGCTACTTAGTGCTAAAAATGTATCAATACAATAACACTAGCATTTAACTCACCGAAAAGCTGGAGCTCAGACTTCTTGCACGGACAGAAAGTTCCATAAATCCCACAGAGACAGATTGTGTCCAAACTTTGAATGAAAAAATCCCCAAAAGTCTCCAACAACACAAACAGGTGAAGTTAAGGTCAGTGTCTGTGTCTGTGTTGACGTCTAGTAGACAGCCAGCAGGGTCCACCTGTCAATCAAGTGATCCTGCCCCTATGATTTAAGGCTTAATATAATTTAAACAGGTGTGTTATAAAACAGTTCACCCCCCGTACAGTTATCTTGAACAATAAAATTAGCTATTTATAACAAAACCGTTTTTTGTACCAGGCTGTAAACATGTTTATTTCTGCTGTAGAAATTGGCATTTTCCCATCTGCTGTAATGTTATTTCTTGTTTTCTGGAGCCTCAAGTGGCCACTCAAGGAACTGAGTTAGCTTATCATGCCAATTTTTTAAACCTAGCCTACTTCAGATCATATACAGTCCGTATAATTTTTCTTTTGCTTTCATTTTATTTTCAAAAGGTAACTTACACAATTACACTTTTCTACATACTTTGCATGTAGAAAAATACAAAGCTTGAACGACCTGTATTTCATAGCTTACAGATGCTAACATTTGCTTCTTGCTACTAGGGGAATGTGTTAAGCAAACCGTCATTGAGTGATTTTCCCAGGATTCGTTTAATATTTGGATGGAAAATCCTACCACAGGTCTGTAAAAGAATACCCCAGATCATGAGACGATAGGTAAGAATATGTCGTTGATTTCTGATAGAAGACCCTTAAAAAGCTTTCAAGATAAGATAATTCACCCATCAGGAGAATCACCTGTGTTAAACTGTACATGAACAGACCTGTAGCAAAAGACCTCCCCCACCTCAGAGCATATCATCTACAAAGTAAAAACCCTCTGCTGATCCGTTTTTGTCTGCGAATCGTGGCTCCTGAAACATGAAAGCAGGCAGCCATAGTGAGAGAAAGGGCTGTGCAGATCAGCAGAAAAGACGGAAAGATGTGCCCGGGATGTTTGTGAGATCTGAAGGGAGGCTGTGATCACGCTGTCTCATTAGATCAGTCTCATGTCTCTGCTCCTCTCGCTCTCTCGGCTGCTTCTGCTGCTCAGGAAAAAAACTGCTTTTTGGAAAAACCAACTGCTGATATCAGAGTTGTGCTTCACATTTGAGCTTTTGTGCATATGTATGACCTCGTTTTGCATGGGTTCATGTGAAAAGGAGGAGCAATGCCTATTTCCTTTTCTTGCATTTCTTTCAGCTGCTGAATTTTTTCGCATAACTTGTTAGTATTGCACTGCATATATCTCATGTCATCATATTTCCACACTATAAATGCTGCGTTTTTCACTTTCTTTTTCATCCATTCTCAGCAGTGATCATATTGATTTTGCCACTGTACATTCCTATAAACCACATTCTTCACTGTGTTATTGTTTCTGCATTATTATAATTACAGCTGCAGCTTAATGTTAACATCATACCTGACACTATGACAACAAAAGACACCTCTGTGAGCAGAAAAAACCCATGCAGTACAAAGATAGTCTGCTTCTTCCTCAGCTCCCCTCCTCCACTATATAGCTGCCTTTATAACAATGGTGCCGTTTCCATGGCAGCTAGAGCATGTTAAGCTTTAGGATAACAGTGAAAAAATGGGGAAAAGGACAGGGAATAATCACAGAGTACGAGGCGCTAAAAATAGCAAGGGACTTAATCCCGGGCATTATTTATTCATCTAAAAGTTCTTGTGTCTGCGCCGGCTGTGTAAACATCTCTTCTTCTGCAGTTCTTTGTCGTTTTCTGACCTTAACCTCAACAGTCTTTCTCACTGACTAATGCTATGACCAAGTACAGACACTCTGGAGGATACATAGGGGGTGGATTTGTTGTGGCCAGGCTGTCTGCTAAGGTCATGGCTCTGGATTATTGTGAGATATCTTTTGCTATTCTTAACTCCCTTGTTAACCCTTTGAAAGCAGACCTCCCACCTGGCTGTGGGAGAACCTTTTTTTTTTACATGGTCTGTTAAAACCGATCTACAATATTAACTATAATAGCTAGAGACGTCACTGTTTCAGCTACAGGAAGCTTTTCTGTCTTTTGTACCATTATATCGTCTGTTTGTGGATGCTGTCAGAACATTCTGTTTATTATGTTGTGAAATGTGGTGAAACGTGCAGACAGCAGGGGAGGCTGTGATCTGGCTGGGGTAGACTGTTGTTTACATGATCCTGTTTTAAATGACCTTAAATTTAAAAATACATGAAAGCTAAAACGTAACTTACAAAACGTATATTACCTTTAAGGTGTACAGACTTAAAGTTGTAATCTCGAGGATCTCATTCAGTTTCGTTCTCTTTAGTGGCACCTTTGGCAATAAATGGTAATTGCAGGAGCACGCGTCCCAGATATCCAGACAGTGTCGCATGTGTGACGTCCACGGTTGGCTCCGGTTGTAACTCGCTGACACTCACTTTCCTTTTTAGACTGTTTGCCTTCATCTGAGCGTTGAATTTGTTTCTTTTTCTTTGGATTTTCACTTATTTTTAAAGTTGTATCTGTAGTCATCCATCTTTTCTTTGTTTGTTCAGCCATAGTAGATTACTGTTTACTCGCAACACTTGTAGAGATCGGAAAAGCAGCCGCTTAGCTCTGCCTACCGTCTCTGGCAGACCAGCCACCGCTGGGTGATGAAAATTGGGTCACTAACTGGGCGCCGCTTGTGATTTTTGTCTGTGAAAGTCGCACCAGAGGCCCGGTCTGTAATACTGCAAATGCAAAGACTTTCATCAGTGGGCCATAGGCTCAATCACCGTTGTGTTACCTCATTCAGAGATAGATAGTGACTAACAATGTAGGCACTGCTTGCAGATGAAACTACACAAAAACTATAGAAAAAAGTCATTCCACTCTACTCATAATGAAGATAAAATCTCAAAAGCAAAAATGTACTTATTCTTATTACAAGTCGACAGTTGACAAATATTTTGCACATGTTCCCGTATTATAATTTGTTTTGGTTCAACATGTTTCATGTGTTTATTTAGAAAAAAAGTTTTTTTTTCTTCTCTTTTCATGGCACAATTTCAATACTTTGATCAATTATCATGGTTTATTTATCTAGATAACCTTTTAGCTTCGGTTGTACTGATTCTACTGATGAGACTGCATAAGAGAGAGTGAAATGAGCAAAAAACTATTAGTTTGTCTTTGAATGAAAAACATCTATAGTGACAAATTGCCAGTTTATAATTAAAACATTCTCTGAATGACAGCGGAAAATGTAATAATGTGTAATTTAATCATCTCTAGGTCATGTGTTTCCTGCACTGATTTGTGATGTATATAGATTATAATGAAGCTGTGGTGAGTGCAGTCAGTGTGTGCGTCTCTGTGGCTGTCACACTGTGAGTGTTAGACTGATGAAGAGCAGAATAGAGGTCAGCCTCAGGCAGCGGGCCGGACAGGCTGCTTCTCTCGGAGAACTGATCCATCATCGTCTGTTGTTTGGACAGAAGAAAGATTTGACGGATACGTCTTTTTAAAGGCCAGAATCACCGCTGATATTATTGTACTGAAGCCACTTGTGCTTGTATGTTATTTTGACCATTTTAGTGCAGAATTTAGAAAAGTGGAAGCACTGTTTAATTTAAATAGCTTTTTCTGCACGTGCCTGAGACAAAGCATGTTTGTTTTGATGACTCAGGGTGAGATGGTGTCTGACATTCACAGGATGAGGCACAAAAAATGTCATACAAACCATTGTATGAAATTAATTGATGTAACTCTAGTGTGAAGGTAACACCAAACTTTCCTTGATTATCAGCCTTTATGCTGAGGGGTGAAAAAAAGAAAAATCACAGGATGTTCTGTTAGATTCAGTTTGTTTTAACTGTGTCACGATCTAATACATTTCAACCCAGCAAAAAAAAAAATCAGACATTTTACTTTCCTGACCCATTTAGAGAGTGGGTTCCTCTATGCTTTGCCATGCTAGACAGAAGTGTCTGTGATAACAGGGAGATGGGAATGTAGAAAACATGTGATATTAATTCTGACATTATGACTGTAATGGACATGACATTTTCAAACACCTTTTTTCATGCCATTTTCCATACAGCAGGTGAATCTGAACTTCTTTGAAGCAGCTGCACCATCCACGTGACAGAAATTAAGCATATGTAGAATATGATGTGTGCCCGGAACCAATCATACCCCATCGTTTTCAACGTGAAGCATTTCTGATGTGTACATTGTTGAAATGAGCTTTATAAGAAGAACCGCTGCACTTGACAACACAAAGCTTCTCTAATCAATGATAAAAGATTACATGTCCAAAAGTAGAAAGGGATTACTTATAAGGACAAACCAGAGAAGAATTATCCCCTGAATCTAGTTTACCTCAGTTAAACAGTCTTTTAGTCTATTGATTTGGAACAGAATGTTTGGTTCACTGTCACCGTTTTTCTTGGTGTTTCATTCATGCTCAGTACGCTAATAAACCCACTATATACCTCCTGCTCAGCACCAAACTGCAACCAAAGTAGGCGATGAGCTGGTGAACATAACAGTAAATGTATCAGTTAAAGATATTTTATGGGATGAATTGACGGAGACCAAAACAGAACTAAAAGGAGAGTGAAGAAACATTCATCAAGTGGAGAGAAACACCGCTCCAGCTAAATGCTAATGTTGCTTTGTATCTGCTGAACGTTTAGGCAGTAATAATCTTAAGTAAGTGTTGTGTTTACAGATTGTTGTGCTGCCTCCAAGTTGCAAAACAAATGAACTATTGAAGCTTTGACAAATTGCACCAAGAACCGATTCAATGTTAATCAAGCGTATCAATGTTAATCAATTATTGTGTTATAATGAATGAATTGAGGGCTAAATATTGCACCACAGGACTTTGGGTAAAGACCCAATAGTTTTCTGCAAGTATAAAAGCTGACTTCTCATTCTGGTCTTTGTACTATAGCTTTTTTTGGTGGGTGTTGGTGCTAAAATCCAAGTTTTTTTTGTATTGTCTTGCCACCAATAATGCAACGTTTAAACAATACCCTGGGCAAATTATTACATTTTCCTTTAGAGAGTTTTAGTGGCAGAAGTTTGTAGAAAACCCACCAAATCAGTTCTAAAAGTTGAAACTTAAGTCTTATAAGAGCTTTGTTGCTGTTTCTGAACGATGTGCAGTCAAGCTCTGCAAGTTATGTAACATTTGTCGATACCAAAGGCATATTAACCCTCTCAAGTTCTTGAATAGAGTTTGCTTTTGCCATTTCCTCCACCCAACAGAAGGGGCAAGATGTCTTTGTTGGTTACATGGTTGCACAAAGTCCAGGTTATTGAGCTCTCAGCAGCTCTCTCTGCTTGCCTCTGTCCGTGGTGCTGAAAGCTTCCATTCACTGTCAGTGAAAGTGTCTGTTGAGACATTCTTTCTTGCTCAGGGTCCTTGGACGTGTATTTCCATTTAGAAAAGCAGGCGCTCTCTTGAAAACAAAAAAAAACTAGCAAGGTTCCTTATGAATAGAGCTGCTCTTACTGAGAGCACTGTGACGTTTGATCAAAGACAATAACTCTGTGCTGCGGCGGCCAAATTAACCTTCAACACTGAATGTGATGGGCTGTTAAGGTGCAGAGATACAACAGACCTGATGAAGACGTGAGTGAAGGGGCCTTTTTCTTTTACTCATGTCCAACTGACAACCTATAAGAGGATAATTTTAGCTGCATGATTATTTACACGGTGGCCCTGCAACATAGAAGGCGGTTAAAGTACATGCTGTAATTTGTTGCCAAATTATAGATGTCACTGTTTTCAGAAATAACTCGGTAGCAATTTGCAGCATCAGTGAGCTTTATATTAAATTTCAGAGCTGTCACATGTTTGCAGTGCTGAAGTAAAGACAAAAGAAAGCCTTTTTGTCCTCTTGCTTTAACCAGCAGCCTCTCTGTAAACAGCCCTGGACCTCTGACATTTCTTTAATCAAAAGGCTTTCATAACCCTACCTTGTTGCGTAACATACCTGCGGCCTGTTCCTGTGTCTGCACTGAGCCTGAGTGGACATCCCAGTATCTGGGTCAATTGTCTTGACAAGCTAATCCTATCTAAACTGTGGTTGGATTATCAGCTAAAATAGACCTGTTCAGATGAGGGGTCACTGCCTGTTCTATGTTTAATCCGGACGGATTAAGGAAAGTTACTAAACAGATGTTCTAATTAGGATTGGACTCATGGTTGAGGTTGTTTTTGACGTTGGTAGTGCAGATTCAAGCAACTGGAACCTACAGTGTTTTATATCCATGATCAGTTTTCTGAGGTTACCCAAAAATTACATGGATAAACCTCTGATCCATCCTTGGATACTAAAACAAAATTAACAATATTTTTTTAGCAAGTACCTTCCTAAACAGTAGTTCAAGTATTTTAAACCTTCATTACAAATTGTGTGGTCTTAAAAAATTATAGGTATAAAAAGTTTTGAAACTGTTCCCCAAAATGCCTCAGCCAGCAGCAGAAAAACAGGTTGTAATGGTTGTAACATAATCTTTGGGGGGTAAATGTGCAAGTTTAAAGAGTGCCTCTGAAAGTGCATCTGACAGGCTCAGATTGTTGTTGTAATAAACTGAAAACATCAAGGAAACAAACACCTTTGTTTTTAAAGATAAGATGCTTTTTATTAACCAGCTACAGCTGAGACATCGCTCTCTTCACACCCACCAGACTCTATTGACAAAAACAGTAATTCTACCTCCCACAACATGGGAGTTGTTAGTCCACCGCTGTTAGTTTCTTCTGTTATTTTACGTTCCAAAATGTTTCTGCTGTATCAGAACTTACTTTTTAAAACATCAAAACCAACAAACCACAACGCAAACCAACTAAGCGATTACGCTAGTTGTAGACCAGCTCTTCCGTGTTATGTGAGGTAAAATTGCTGTTTTTGTCAATGAAGTCTGGTGTCTTTAAAGAGAGGTCTTTCTGTAGGGATTATTTTCAAATGTTTGGCATTTCAAATAACAATCTGAGCTTGCATCTTAAGTGGGCATGGTTTGATTGGGCACATTTGTCTGCTGAGATTATGTTGCAGCCATTATAGTCCATTGTCTCAGATGCTTGCTCAGGTAATTACTACAGAAAATCCAAAACCTTTTCAGCCTAGTACTATGAGATCCAAAAATGTGTAAGAATATAGCTCTCAGTTAAAAACGCTGGACATCCACTTTAAGGTGGACTAAGGCATCACCCACTTCAGCTTTTACAGCCTGAAACTCCTGAAGCTGCTGAAGAAAGTCCTCCAACAACACACCTGACAGTGTTTCCATCAGCAGGCAGGTGGCAGGTATCTGGTGCTAAACAAGAGGTAAATATAGACCTGCCGTTGTGCTTCCATTCAAGGTCTATAGTAGTTTTAATTAACCAGATTAACAGACAAATCCAAGCTCTTCATTCACAATCAGTTGTTTAGCTTAACAATCCTGTTAGAAGGCTGATGCTGCGTGAGGCCTCCTCCCTGCTTAGCCCTGATTAGACTCCTATTGTTGGCCTTGAACTTGAACTGTGGACTCTGATCCAGGACAAAGAGCAGCTTTGTCATGAGGGACCGGAGAAGGAAATTTGGAACAGTGCTCTGGCTCCCTGGGACGCCTAAAGTATATCCAAGTTAAGCACTGGGTTAGGGTTGGCTATATAATAATACAGCTATATAGTGATTAACAAGAGAGCACTTCAATTCAAAGACCTAAAGTTAGAGTGGTTGTAGAGGCCACTGAGGGCTCGTCCCCTGTATTTTTATGTGGATTCAGTGAGTTCAGTAGCATGGTTGGAGTTCCCTTTCTACAAATATAAATGTACCAACGGTGGATTAAGGCTGTCACAGCCCAAACCACTGTTCTGATGGTAAAAAGATACATATTTGATCCCTATTAATCTGTTTATATTTACAATTTCCACTGTGCTTCGTACTCCAACAGGTGGAAGGATCCCAAAATCCATCGGGCTTGTTTAACCCTCTGATTATGCAACTACTGTTATGCAAAAGTAAGGAGTTGCTTCTAGGTAAACAGTTGACAGGTGATCCAATTAAAGCTTAGGTGAGTGTTTAGGGACTCCCTGAAAACGCAATCACGTCACCCGGGGTGATGCCTTCAGCCTGTGCTCGACAGAGTGTTGTGCACTTGATGCATGTTCTCATTTACATGCATTGGGTCCTGATTTTTTTTCCCTTAACCTCAAGTTTAACCCTAGACCAACCCTTTGTCTATTTGTAGCTAAAAATGTAGTTGTATTTTTTTTCGTGATGATCGATTACAAAGCTCTGAGATTTGTGCTTCTTCTAACTGTTCTGCCGGTACGGCTGCATCTGGGGCTGAGCTTCCTGCAGACTTTCAGACGACTTCTACCTGACTGCGGATACATTCTTAAAATGACCATCACAATGTTATACTACAAAACGTGTACAACTAAAAAGTGGTAAATTATATTAGCATTCAGATTAACTAAATGTCCAACAACAAAACAAAGTCAGATGGATGGCGTCTGTATTCTTATATCCATGAAGATGGCCTATAGATTGATACTTTAGCCCAAATCACGGTCTTTGTCAACCTCACCAAACTCAGACCACCAAATCATGATTTGGGCTAAAAAATATATAGACGTATTACGGATTCACAGGGCGTAAAGCGGATCTCCTGGGTGAATGAGATACAGCTTCTCTGACACGGCCGCAGACCTTGGAGAAGAGTTTACTGCCTCCCACATCCTGCCAAACCACGCCCATCTGTATGAAATACTGTATTTTTATTGAGTCCTGTCATGATTTATTTACTAAGTCTGCATCCATGAGACACATTTTGCTCATATGAATCACCAACATTTCCACCACCAGTGCACTGGGAAATGTATCTGCCTCATAGTAATATTAGTTTGTTTGTTGAGGGAGACAGCCGAGGAACCACTTTTAAACAGGGCATCCATTTATAATAAGGATTCATGTATAGCTTTAAGGACCCCCTCCAGTGAAAATCCAGTGTTTAACATTGTAAACATCTCTTTTCATGTGCTCCAAGACAACAAAAGCAGTCATCTCCATGGCTGGGCCTGTCTGCTTTTAAACTGCAGTGTACCAAGGACAGGCTGAACAACACGTTTTCAGATTGGCAGGTTTGAGACGTCACAAACCTAAGGACCCAATCCTGTTAATGGACGGGGTGGCGCTATGCATATCATTATGTGTAACCTATGGCAACCACTGCAGATATATTGTGCGCTGGGTAAAGTTTTTTATGCTGTACATTTAAATTTTACTACTTTAAAGCCAACAGAATAATACATGAGTAAAGGCTTTAGCATTTTTCCAAGAATTCAATTTTTTCAGAGTGGGGCAGGCTTTGAAACAGCATTTATACTTTTATATTGGGGAATATAGAAATCAAAGTAAGTATTGAAAAGTAAATGAATAAATTAAATCTGATGAAATTTGTATTTAAAACTACATTTGATTTAAAAAATATGCAATAAACTTTGTTTGTGGTTGAAACATGTTGAAGTTACATTTTCCTCAGTGCTTGACTCCTTGTTATCGCCCCTGATGGGACTATTGCAAGGTTTTTCAACAGTGCACAACATTAAATGTGCAACAGCATTTTGACATCAATAAATCATGAATGCATTCATGATTAGTATGTTACTGTATGTTTATGCTGTACAGTAAGGCCAAGTATGCTAGCAGGGGAGGATGGACATAGACTCTCTGGGTGATGTAGGCATGCATATTTTTCCTGCTAAAAATGCTAACAATAATTTATGTTTAAAACGCTACATCTATCACATTGAATCAAAAAAAGCAACACAAAAGTCCAATGTCACTGTGTTTGCTTTGCCCATTTCTCCCTCAGTGTGCAGAGTCATGTTTCTGCTCATCGATTTATTTGTTAAAATAGGCCACAATGCTCTGCTGTGGCTCATACCAGCACAATGGCTATGCTACAATAGCACTAGAGGCTAACAGATGGCCAACCTGTGGCCCCTTTTTCTGGAGATCTAGATTGTGTGAGTGTGTATGTGTGAGTTTATAGCTGCAAGTACGCATTACCTCACATGTCATTCCTTTGTTGAGGCAGAGCGATGGGGAACGGGATTTTGCTCCACAGAATGGTATACGGTTCTTTAAAGAGAGGCAACACAACAAAAGAGGGACACTGTGGAGGAAAGTGAGATAGTGAGAGAATGGATTTGAGTCGTATGTTTACCTGCCAGTGGTGCCTTTTCTGCATTGTTGCCATAGCAACAGAGACTCGCTGTATTTGCGTGTGTGTGTAGCGTGCGTGTGTTTGTGTGTGTGTGACAGGGGATGTAATTCTGCCTGTCACCAGTAGCCTAGAGCCGGCTCCCCAGCTGCTGGTTGCCATGTAACCAGACAGACACATCCGCCGCTTCAGTGATAACTCTTTTCTCCTGACGCTCAAATCACGAAACAGATTCTGTACATTTTGAGATATGTCGACATAAATGGTCACTGATATGATCTGTGTTAATAACTATACTGAAGAAATGTAATTAGAATGTTAGTAGAATTAACAGGGTAAAACTAAAACAGGCTAACCAGATCATTTAAAATGCAATGAGAAGAATTAGTCACTAAAGTGAATTTGTTTTTACCCCATACAGCTAATAACGTGAAAGCATGCAGACTAATTGGATGCTTATAGAGAAAAGACTGGCTAAAAAGTACCTTGTAATTTTTAAATATAATAATAATAATAATGCTTCTTTTGAAAGTGGCTAGCTTACTATCCAATAGATCAGCTAGCTTAAAATGCTTTTCTTGCATTGTTAGGTCATGTTAAACCTGTTTTGTTTGTTTAAATATGTTTGTTTAAAGAGAGTGCCTTGGAGTTTTCGTCTGTTTTTTGGCTACATGTGTCCCTATCCAAAGAGCACCTCAAGCTTACTCAATTTGAGTCCAGGACGCGCTCCTTCCCTGACATTCAAACCAACTGTCCAGGGATCTGTAGTTAGCTGACAAGCTAGTCAGCTAATGGTAATTCAGTTATCATAAATAACTACACATTTACACTAACACTAATGTTAAGACAACGTGGTTCACATGTTAGTTGGTTAACCACACGTTTTCTCATGCTGTCTGACAGGACAAACACACAGAAACTTTGTAGCTTATGTAGCTATTGTCAACTATCCAATAAGCTAGCTCTGGTTACAGTAGTCATTTGGATGAACCAGCAAACAATCCAGTCATGTTGTAACTGGTCAGGTAAGGTTAATTCAGTAAATACAAAAATGATCTGAGAATTTGAAGTGAAAAACACTCTCTGCTCTCATTGTACTTATTTGAAACCAAAATACCCCTGCAGCGGGCTCTGCCATCTTGGGTTGGTGACATTATTTGGAGCCAGAGACTCAAAAGAGAAACACAAGATGAACTTGCCAAATAAAAATGGCAGAGATCCCACACATAGGTGTATTTAAGCTTCTTGTGTTGGTCTGAAGCGGATATTCACGCTTATGGAAAGTTCAATGACTGTAGCGATCTAGTTACGTCTCTTCTCACCGTTCCTCTTCTACTCTGCTACTCAGGAACAGAGCGCTGCAGGAGCCCCATTTGTAAACACAGCTGTCAATCATGAGGTTACACCCCCTTTTTACAGCATCAAATAACTAATTGGAAATAAACTTAAAGTATTTAACGTGTATTTTGATTTTATAGTTTGACTCATCTGTTAACATGGAGGAGGCAGGCTTTATTACCTATACTGCAGCCAGTCAGCAGGGGCCGATAGAGAGGGTTTGGCTTCACTTTTAGGGAGCTGTCATGTCATCCATCTTTTTATACAGTCTATGGTAATCAACAAATAAGTTAGCAAGAGCATGCTAACTCACAAACAAAGCAGTAACACTGTATCTGGACTGAATGTTTACTGAGCTGATACCAGATAACTTTGAAAATGTACATGGAAGTTGTGACTAATTTACTTGTCGTAAATGTTAATGATGTTCCTTCACATTTAATTACTAAACTTTGATGTTTCCCTTGCTTGTTTAAATGCAAAAAAAGAAAGACATGGTTGATATTTATGAAGGCACACTCCTTCCAAGCAACTCACAAAACAAGAGCATGCCCGGGCTTTCTCACCATCTGACTCGAACTTCAGAACATCAATCCTCCAATAAGTGATTTAGAGTCGCTCCATTTAAACAGGCTGAAAAAGTCTTATCCTGTTTGAATTTCATACTGACAAAAAATTCACATACTGATTGTACTGAGTGTTACTTTCTGTTGCTGAATATATATATGTACATCCTTTATATTGAACACAATCACAGATAAATATAAATTGAAATGTACTTGAGGAATGATGTTACACAGAATTTTATCTACTAATTTCCAGCTTTCATATTGTAATATTCCCAAGTAACATTCCTGAGTTACTTAAGGGAAGGCAAAGCTGTAACATCATCCTGTGTCTGTTTTATAGCAGAGGGGTCCTGAGATGACGGAAGTGGAGCCGGTGTTGGACTTTGCCTCCTCGGGACGCTCGGGGAGGAGAAATGCCCTGCCTGACATCCTGGGCTCTCCGGCAGGTGTCAACCCAGGTGACCTGCCTTTGAAGCTGGCAGAGCTGTCCCTCAAAGGTAAAGAACCAAATGTTTCCTTTTTCTTACGACTTTAGTGAGCCTAAGGCTGTAGTGATATCGTTGTTTTTTGGCCAAAGAAAGGATGATTGGACATACTGGAAAATTATATAATTTACATTATGACGCTCCACTGCTAATTCAAACCCAACTCAGGCCTGACACTGTTAGCTACACAGACACCTGAGCACACTAGGCTGGGCTATTTGGTCCATGGCTGCCAGATTCAATTCAAAGATTTAAGACTGAACACTTCAGGTTGATAATAAGCTCCACTAAGAGGTGTTTGAGCTTTGGGCTAGGTTTGCAACTTGGGAATTGGGTATAACTACTAAATCCAAGCCAGACTTATCCTGAGTCATTCATTACGACTCTGGCATGAGCGCGGCTTTCAGGCTACCAAATCTGGATAACTGTTGGGATTAGTTTTTTTGGCTGCATGGCTAACAAGCAAATGTGCATGCTACTAAATGAAAAGGGTTTTATTGACATAACTTGTCCTACATGCTGCAAAGAAAAAAACTCTTCATCCTAACAAACCGATCTCTGTAAACTCTCTCTTTTGAAACTGGCTTTGCAGTTTCTTTCGACACAATAGGAGCCGTAAACTTAACTAGACACACAACTATGAAGCAATAAAATGTAAGTTTCAGTCATTTAATACTCACAAAAAATAGCGTTTGAGCAACAAAAGTTTTGCACAATCTAATTTTGCTTTCTTTGCTCTTAAAAGTAACTGCAACATATTTCTCTGTATTGACATGAATCTAGTAGTATCAGGATAAAATAATTAAATTTATTAGGATTCATTGCACCCCTCATGACGCTGCCTAGTTCTAAAGATAGATTACAACACTGCCCTCTAGTGGTTGGGGGTTCAGACACAACAAAAAATGTCACCAATCTTTGGACGTAAACTGTTAATTAAAGATGGATACAGTGTCTGACAGTCAGTACAGTATTGCAAAACATAATGCAATACTCAAGTGTAATGATACTTTGTTACAACCCTCATATTTGTTATATGCTTTTTGGGTTTGTGCGCAGATGGTCCAGGAGGGGCCCAGTCTCCCACGTCGGAGGAGCCTCCAGCCGCGCCGGAGAGTTCGGAGGGGAACGAGGGATCGTAGGGACGCGTTCATTTTCCTCCCCCCGGAGACCTGCAAAGATAACCTGAGAGAGACGGGATGAGGGATGAGACAGAGGGCACCCTGTGGGAGAGAGAGTGATTATCTGTGGAGAGTCAGTCTGTTTGCGAAGCAGCTGAGCCACGGAGGGAGGTTGATGCATCGACTCCCCAAAGACTGGAGCCAGGAGCTTAGGACTGTTTGGCACTCAGCACTATCTGAAACGAGTCAGACGTCACTTAGTTATGAACCAGTGAGTGTGTGTGCGTGTAGGTGACTTATACACATGCCGCGGACACTGAGAATCAAAGAGACAATGTCAGATTGTATACTGTACACTATTTTTATATGATTTATTGAAAAACTAAAGAAAAAGATGAACTCATAAATCCAACTGTTATATGTACTTTTATGTTTTATAGTGATGTGTCTTATGTCACATATACAATTGTATAAGGGAGTGTGATAGCAGCCTGTAGCGGTGTGAAGCTCTTTAATCCAGCTGGATTTAAATTGCGGCATGTGACAGAAGAAGCAGCAGATTTAAGAAACCAGAGAGTCAGTGTGTCGCTGCTCACTTTTCTTTTGATTTGCTGTTCGTTTAAAAAGTCTGAGGCTGTTGTACAGTATATCTACATTATAAATGTACAGTTTCTACCCCTCATCACCAGACTGTTTTGATCCTACGACCAGGGATTTGGTCCATTTTTTTAAGGTGTCCATATGGACATGGTGGAGCCGTACTTATCTTGAGACATTCCTTTAGAAAACTGACCCACTGCCAGCAGTGTACTGCACAAACTGCTTTATTATAAAGCTGAGAAAAGTCCTTTTGTTTTTGGCTCAAGGCTGCTTTTAAAAAGTCTCTTCATTTTCCAAATGTTTTAAAAATGTGCCTCGTGGCAGTTCACAACCGAAAAACCTGTGTTGTGTTCTTTCTCTGTGATGTACTGTTATTCACCATGTTGGGCTACTGATATGTCCTCAGTTTTAATCAGAGGTAACATAAAACCTCTCGACTGCTTGAACTGTAAATGAGACAACACTTTTGTAACATCCTGCAGACCTGCAGCTACAGATCCTTCACTCTGTCAGGAAAAGCTTTCAGTTTTGCAGAAGCTTCAGCAGAGCTTTTTTGCAGCTCAAGGCTTCACGCTTCTTATAGCAACTGCGGCATATGCCCGCTGACTGGGACACGGGAGAAGGCATCAAACAACACCACCACCGCCACACACAATGTGTTTGGAGTGGTGAAAATGACAGCACACTCTCAAAAAGTCTGTTCACACTCATCAACACATAAGCAGAGCTGTGAATAGGATGCAATGCAGGGAGCGAGAAACACATGGAGAGTCCACACTTGTCAGCTATCCACTCACTGCGACTGTAAATATACTGTATTGTAGTATAGCCCATGCGTGTCAAACATGCTGCCTTTACCAGATTTAATCACATACTGTACCTGCAAAGAAATGATGTTCTGTAATTTGTCTATTTGAAGATGTGTTGCCGGTAGCTGTGTCTTTATGTGGATGTGTTTAACAGATGCAACATGAGCGCCTGGTGTGCTGCTGCCCGGCCCGTTTCTGATGCTGTACTTCTACTGCTGATGAGAACGTGTTCATGGTTCATCTCAAGCTGTATGAGCAACACTATTCTGCAGGTTGATGAATCACAGGTGTATTTTTTAGTGTCCTGATCTCTTACTGGTGAGTGTATTTTACGTAGCTGGATTGAATCCCTGATGTTGGTTCTATCTGGTGGTGAAAGTTGCCATATTAAACCCACGAGCTTTACAGAAACATGTGTGTCCTGAGTAGTGTCGTTTATATAATTGTGAGGCCCTCAATCCTATTGTTTGACTTTTACATTGCCATAAATGGTCACAGTGTCATGGTCACAGTGTGCTCGATAACTCTCAACATTTAGTCAGCAGGGCTCAGTAGGAGCGATTTAGTTTTCACTTGTGTACATGTCATAATGTCATTTTAACGAGTAAAAATGTTTAGTGAAGGGTGTCGGTTTCTCTCCTCTCCCATCTCCGGCACAATCCACTGTCCACTCTATAAATAAAAGGCCCAAAAATTATCTTTAAAAAAGAAAGTTGAATAAATGTAACTGTAAAACTGTATTGACATGTTACAGAAAAACTGATTTATGGATTTATGTTTAATCTAAATATAGATATCAGTAACTCCCTTTTCACTAGTTAAAATATAGAATGTGTTAAAAAAGGATTGTGACATTTCAGATTAACTCTCTTTAATATAACATTTTATAGTTTACCTTTATTTTACCAGGAATGTTCCCAACAAGTCCTGGCCAAGACAGTAGCATAAAAAAGTTTCACATAAACACAAACAACAGACTAATACGAACAGGATTTACGTCATCATCAACAACATTCAGCAACAAGAGACTGGTCAAATAATGTTTAATCAGGCTTTTATAATCTTCCATGCTAACTGTGGCCGTGCAATCTTAACACATTACAGCAGTCTACTAGAAAGGTAAATATCGCGTGCACGTCGCTGGAGAATGGCAGGGATGCAAAATAATTGCAGTTATGCTCATTCATGTGTTTTGTTGAAGTGACTATAATGTTTTTTTTCTGTTGAATATTTTTAAATCTGGCTTACTTTTTTTATTTTCTCCAAGGTTGCATACCCCATCTGTACCATACTGTACTGTATGATGAAGGTGACAGGTATAAATGCTGGTTGAAGGTAAAGACAAATTTGAGGATTATTCTGCGAAACAATTTAAATTCTTCATACGGGTTGTCTTATTTTAAATGGTAATGTTTATGTGGATTCAGAAAAAAAAAAAAAAAAAAACACAGCTCACCTGGTATCAAACTCGATTGAGGTGCTGGAGCTAAAAGTAGCAGATATACCTGTTCATGCCTTCTTCAAGTGAAGAAGGTCTTTGACCAAAGGCTTGCAAATTAAATCTGATTTTTGCACAGATTTGAGTGTGCGGACGCTTTTTTCATTCAATGTTTATGTGATTGAAATAATTGTGGTTGTTTGGTGGCTGGAGGTGACATATAAGTCTACGACAAATTAAATAACAAACAAAGTATACACCTTCTACTTTTTCTGCTTAGTACAAAGAGCTCTACTCCCTCTGATTACAGCCACCACCTCAGATTAAAGGCACTTCTAATACCATTTATCTTTTTATAAATCTTTTGAACAGTAATCTTAGTGAGTACAAGGAGCACTTGATAGCAGCACAAGGATAGACACACTCTGTCTGCCCCTTCTAGATCAGTCATGTTAGTACGCCCTGTTACATAACGCTGCAGTTCCATGTGTTGTCCAGCCGATGGAGACATTCACTAAATTATCATTCACCCCACATCATGCTCATACACCGACAAGGGAATTTCTTTGTTATGTCTGGTACAAAGATAACGGCTATAATACAACAATATTTGTATGAATACTTAAAATTACACACTTATGGTGATTAAAATCATGAATTTGCTCTTCTGGCTTCTCATTCCTGCACACATCTTTCAGTTTTAAACCCTGTTTGGAGTTTGACTTGGACACACCCAGTGTTGTCTCGATGCTCACACAGCAGAAGGGGGTTATATGACGAAAATTGAATTAGTTTTGGTTTAATTCACTTAAAAAAGCCACTGATCCAGTAACCTGTGGAGGTGGAGGTTAAAATGAAGGGTGTGTGTGTGTACAGAGTGAACCTTTGTGGTCCTGCAGACTGGTTTTCTGGCTGCGTCCCAGCATCCCTGCTGACAGGAGATGAGACCATCCATACACCCAAGGGCTCTTTGTCTGTCGGCAGACACAACCCCAGTAAAGCACTTGCTTGTGAAGCCTTGTGTTTGTGTGCTGATTTCCTTGGATTATGTAACAGGAACATCATTTATTAAATACATTGCAATGGCTCTGCTGCATATGTTGCTTTTATGTATTAATATTGGTCATTTATTCAAGCAAAGCAGACACATGTAATCCATCTGAGACGTATTGTTTTGCTAAAATATCCCTGTTAGTCTCCTCCTCCAGTCTGAGGCATCCTCCTCTCCTCTGAGGTACCTTTGACTGTTTCTACGTAGCTTGTTGCTAGGGTAACCTAGCCTTGAGAGAAGCTTGGCCTTGTTGCTTTGTGTGCAGTCATGTTTTTTTGGAGCATGAGGGAAGGTGAACAGTTCATCTGAAGGCTTGGTGTGCTACCCCTTTATCCTCAAGCAAGTGCAAATTTGAGATGTAGTTTATAAATGACCCTATACGCTACCTCCCACCACAGTGATTGTTAAATCATAACATTAGCAACATTAACAACACGTCTGTCAAGCCATATATTTTCTCCACACGGTAAAACACGTGCGTGTGTATGGGGCGCTAAATACAGTATAGTCTGCTTTTAAGACAATGGAGTGTGTTGAGTTTTTTGTTTTTTTTACACAATGTGTTCATCTGCACTTATGTAAGCTGCAAGCATTAGCATGACTGGCTAATAGTTACAGTAAACATTGCTCCCAAAACTATTTAAATCAATTAAAGTGAACTGTTCATTTTCAGGGTTATGTTAGTCCAAAAAAGTCCTGTTACAAATAAGTCTGATAAACATCAACTGAATTTAAACAAACTTGAGGAGCTAATGTTAGCTTTATAAGCAAGCAGGCTAGCTAAAAAAATCTGCCACCAACGTCTGTCATGTCAGTTGGCAAACCGTTACTGGCGGGCCTTTTACGGGATTCTACTTTAAAACGAGTCACAATACTACTTTAAGCTCCTGGAGCTGACATTAGCTTGATTAGCAAGCAAGCTAACAATACTGCAAATAACTTTCAGCCTCAAACACTTAGAGTTAGAGTTAGCTTAATTAGCAAGTGAGCTACCATCACACTTACAGCTAATAATACAATTCTGGCTCCAATATGTAAGCAAAACTGCAGGATTCTCCTATAAATAATCCTATATATAAAAAGAGTACACTGAAAAATCTTACCCAGTCTGCATTTTTATCAAACAGCAGAGCTAACGTTAGCTTCAATTCAAAGCTAGCTAACATTGCAGCTATGGTGATTCATTCTGCAAACAACAGTTGACATTAGTTGGCCAAATTAATGTTTGTTGGCAATAAATGAGAAACCTGCTTTTGTTAAAGTTGAGGTGAAATGAAAAATGTCATTTTAATCCTTTTAGATCACATCCCCGGTAATATTGTGCATCTATTTGACAATAAAGGCAAAAAAAAAATACAGAAAATCAATTTCTTAGTATTCTTATATCAAAATCCAGTCATTTTTAGCAAGTTAGCACCAAACAATTTCAACCAATCAATCTGCAACATTTAGCCGCAGAGCACCAAGAACGCTCGGTCAGTTAGCTAGCTACTGCACAGTGGAGAACGTTGTCTACGCCCACTTCTCAACGATCAAATCAAATCCCTCTAATGATATGTCCCGCCTGCACGTCCTGTTTCACTCGGAAATACGTCACGATACGGAAGCTAGATACTCTCGAAATGTCATTTCAGCTCGACTTTGAACTCTGACATCAGGGACCCTGTGTTTCAAATTTCGAGTTATTTGAAAAGCGTTTTTTGTCCGCACATTTGCATTAGATGTTTAGCAGACGTTCGCAACAGTGACCAAATGGGGTCAAACTGGTAAAAGTTCAAATATTTTGATAAAAGATAGAAAAAGAAACCAAAGTACAAGAAGTCAGTTTCAGCTCTAAATACAATCCTTTACACTGTGAACCCGACAGTTCACACTTTAACAAATCCAAAGTAACAAGACGGTGTGTATCTGATTCCACAGAGCAGAGAGGCAGCAGAGAGGAAAGCTCTCTGTCTTCTTACATAATTGAATAGCATGGTTTAAGCGGTTAGCTATATGGCTTTCCTCAAGGAAATTGTCGTGTAATTGCCTCAAAGAAATGCACTGTGGTTCCTCTCACAGACAGGTTAGAGTCAAACGCTCTGTTATCAATCGAAGCTAAGCGAATAAACAGCATCAGGGGCATATAGGTAGCCCACTACTCTTTCCTTTACAATACATATCTCTCTTTGCCTCGCAACCCCCATGACCAGGCCAGTGAGTGAGAAATCCAGCTGCTGTGGAGGAGACGGAGGGTGTTATAGGACGTAGACGTATAGAGGGAGACAGAGGGAGAGCGGATGATGAGAGTACCGCTGAGGCCGTGCAGACGTGGGTCACTGAGAGGATGCCAGGCAGGCAGGCAGGCAGGCATGCAGCCCAGCGAATAGGAAAGCCTTCACGTGGAAGTCAACGTGCCTTTTCCGACACACAGGAGCCTCAGGAGGAAAGATGGAGAGAGGAAGAGAAGATGTAAGACATGAGAGAGAGCAAGTGACGGAAAAAGAAAAGGGGAGAAACTGAACTTACAGGAGCTGCTGGAGCTGCAATTCAACAAAACTCCTAAGCCTCCTATTCTGAACCATTATCATTCCCCACCAAAGTACCCTCTCATGATCACAACCACTTTAAAGAAAAGGCTGGTATTATTCTTTAATTTTCTTTTTGCCAACAAATCCCATGAAATTTCAAACGGTCAGTCCATCTCTTAATGCTTAGTGATTTCTGTATCCAGTCTGCAGCACTCATTCTTAATCCTACTGATTGATACTGACGGCTCAAATGTCGAAAAACCAAGTCAAAAACGTACGGTTTGATTTGGAAAAGACTCAGTATTTGCATAAAAACAGGTTGTCACTGTAGTTTTAATCACTCATCACTCAAGCAACAGAAAATAGAGCTTTTTTTGGACTATTTTCAGCTGCAGATGATGACACTTTTGTGCTAGTGATTATTTCTGGCAGCAGGACGTGTGGGCAGGATTGACATCTATTGTTAATGAAAAACATAAATCAAGTAAACCACAGCGTCCACATTCAGCATGGCTCATTTTATTCAGGGAAAACAATCTATGGCACAAAGAAATAAGCTATAGCATGGAAAAATTGTAATGAAGAGGATGTTAGAAAAGGTGGACTGACTGACAGCACCTCTTAAAAGTTCGATCAATCAATTGCTTGCTTTCTGAAACAGGCGCCCACAACTTTTCACAGGATTATTTTATCAAACAGTGCCAGTGTTTTTCTACGAAGGGAGTCAAAATGTTGAGTGTCAAGTCAAACTTTCGCAAGCAGTGCGAGGCATAAGAAAAATAAATCAGAATAAAGTAGAACTGTTAAAAAATGTTCCTCCTTAGATTTTCTTTCTTGCACCAGTCACCAATACCACGAGTTTGAATTTCCACTTGGTTCTTGACATTTTTAGCCATATTTTTAAAATGCAAAAAAAAATCATATATCTATAATCATATATTTCTTATACCTGGTACTGTAAGTTCACATATTGATTTTTACTTTTCACCTTGATTTTTTCCTTAAAATAAATTCTTACTGAGCTTTGCTTCATGTTTTTTCTACTTGACCCGTGTTGTATGATTGTTAGGCGCAGGTTATTCTGGGAAAAAAAACAATTCACACAATGTGTTGTCCACCATGTTGGAAATTGAACGGCCACTCTTGAAGATGGGTAACTCTTTATATTAAGGTCCTTGTAATAAGCTTTAGTTAATAGGTAATACGACACTTAAGTCAGTGCATATTAAAGGGTTTATTAAGCTTAAAGTGATTGTTCGGATTTTTGGACACAAAGTTGTATGAAATACTTGCTAGTAGTGTAGTTGATGCAAAGTCATTAGCCTACTCATTGAGTCTCGTGGTTGGTGTTCTGGCCAGTTCTGAACGTTGAATTAGTGGTTCTGGCGAGATGCCAGGGTCAAAAAGTTTTACCCTGCAAAAACAGCACGCAGACAATGGTGATCCGTTTTCAACACAAAATCATCGTCCTAGAATTTCATATACTGCGCTGTTTTTTGGCACTATTTTTCTCTCTTGACAAATCCAGTATCACTACGCCTGCGGCAGGCCAGTTTCTCAGGTGATGTGATCCATCAGCTGTTTCTAAGAGAACATGCTGGAATTGGGAACTTGGGAGACAACGTTTGTTGTCACGGTGGAAAATACATGTCTTGAGCCATCTTCTGCTCGCACAGCTTCTCTCTCTCCTTTCTCTCTCTGCCTGGTCAGCATCAGTATATTCAGGTTAATGCAGATATCCCCTTGGATTGTAAAAGGTCAATCTTCCTTATTGGTAGTCCGACATGTTTACTTCAATGATGACGCAAATCAGTCAGAATCAACAGCTACTAGGTTGGCTTACCTGAGAAACTGGCCTACCGTAGGCGTAGTGGTACTGGATTTGTCAAGAGAGAAAATAGTGCCAAAAAACAGCGCATATATGAAATCCTAGGACGATGATTTTGTGTTAAAAATGGATCACCATTGCCTGCATGTTGTTTTTGTAGGGTAAAACTTTTTGTACATACTGTGTAATAAAGTATGTATTAATCTTAGTAAAGGCTTAAAAAGGCATAATAGGTAGGCTAAGTGAATAAGACTCAATGAATGAGTTTGTAATGCTATTAGAAAGTAAGTTTCTTTTAAGTGCTTAAAAATGTCTTATAATCTAACAATAAACATGATTATAAAGCTATTATTAACACTTATATAGTCTTATTAACATCAATTTAATGTCAATGAGCATCTTATAAGGACTTATATTGGTCTTATTACCAATTAACTAACAATTATTACAAGGACCTCAATATAAAGCGTTATCGTGTCTGGATATGGAGATAATAATGCACATTTAAGACAGTCACATTCATTGAGCTGCACTTTGTTGTTCACATGTAAAGGGCAAGATGAAACAAGAGCTGAGAGACCTCTCAAACAGGCAGCTTTAAATTTTTAGTAAGTTACAGATTTGGTGGTTTTTGAAGCATTATGATGATCTGACAAGCAGACCCTCAGTGGGTTCAGAAAAGCTGAGGGATTAAATATCATCGGGACGTCTCACACTAGATAAGAGACGGTTCACTGACAGTAATTTCCTGTATCTGTGTCAGGGTTTCCCCCCTGCAGCTGCAGTAGGATACCAGCAGCAGGTCCTGCGTCTATTCTTAAATGGGAGAGATGAATGTGACCTCAGATTATTACAGTTGAGTTTGCCCTGTAGCTGCCATTGTAAATATTGGATCCATTTCTTTTGCACAATCTAACAAATCAGAGGATAGAGGACAGATAGCTCTTTTCATATAAGATCTGGCAACCAACCCTCACCTTAGGGCACTGAACCGTTAGTGCTGAACAGAAATGTATTACAATGCATAAGTGAAACCCTGAATTCAAAGTTAAAACTTGTGTTTTCTGCAAAACATTAGTGGTATTGTTGTTTTTTAACTACTTTTGGAGGGGAAGAATAGACCCAGGGGACCTGTGTACACGTCTCATCTCTGACATAAGTTGCAGGGCATCATCTTTGTTATAAAGAATATTTGCTCAAATCATATTCACAATATTAACATGGCAGCCATTTTCCTCTGTTGTCACACTGGAACGCTCAAATTATGTTCGAACATTGTTCCAAGTTGCAAGCCATAAAATTGTAGGGAATCTGACAAATTGTCATCTTTTTGATCAGCAACTGAAAACTGATAGTAAAAACATTGACAGCTAACATTACTATAAGCTAATGTCATCTTTAGCTAGGAATATATGCCTTTCAATTTTGCATTGATCAACACTATTAAATGGTAATGTTAGTGGTTGAATGCTCACTTTAGCTGTTTAACGTTAGCCAATTAGCATTCAAAATGTGTTTTACCTTAAAAACGACCTGATGTCAGTCCAGTTTTTTTACTCTTTTTAGTTGCTGATCAATAGCAAAATGGTTATAGGATCAAACACAGCACTAGGACATTATACTACACATAACCGTTGCATGGGCTATGTGAAGTTTGTAACTGCATAGGGCCTCGCACCTCTAAAGGGCCTCGCACAGGTTCTGCAACAACCGTTCAAAAACAGCCCAATTCCTAGGAATTACCACGGAAAACCGTGGACCTGGCAACCATGGCAACCCTGGCTTTGCATTATGCATTTTCTTTACTATATATAATATTTTCAAGACTGCTGCTGACCTACCCTGATTCTGAAATTTCAATATTCTTACTCAAAAATCTAACCTAACAAATGATTCTAGTCGTTGCGTAGTGCATGCTCCATCTCGCTGCTCACTGCAAGGACGAAGGAGAACGGGAAACAATGTCGGCAGCACGAGAGCGTGACAGATTTCGTAAACACGAGTCGGGTGCTGAGAAAAGGAAAAGAATTTTAAAAAAGGAAGAATTTAATGAGGCACTGCGAGGATCGCTGGATAAATTTGTCAACACTTCCAGAGATGTGGTGGCTGAGCAGGTGTGCAAAGCTAGCAGGCATGCATGTTAATGAGCAGGGCCTTGCACATCAAGTTTGTTCAGGGCCTCACACCCCCCCCCCCCGCAACGGCTCTGATACTATAACAGTATTTTAGCTTCCTACACTGAGCGTGAAAGAGGTTGCTGTGTGAATCTGATACAATGTTTTCAATGTCAAAAAACTAAATGTAGTTTATTAAGAAGATTGTGTGTTAGGCCAAAGCCTGATCTATCTTATTCTTCTGTGCCATAGAGCTCCCCTGCAGTGAGCCACACTGTTGCACTGACAGAAATGTTCCTACATTACAATAAACACACAAACTGTAGTTTATTTTGACTCCTTTCTTCATACGTCGTCCTGCTGCCTCAAATACTCAACAGTGCGAAAATGCCCTTTACTCACCTATTTGAGTAGCAGTTTGTTTGAAACAGAGCCCAGATGTTTTGGAAAATTACTGACCACTTTTGGTAAAGCGAAACCTTATTTTTCTGACGGTTTTTTTAAGGATAAATGTCTTCAGTGTGAATGAATAATTTAGGGCTTTGGGCAACAGACAGGATAGGAAAGTCAAAGTCTTGAGTGATGGCCTTACTACTGGTTGACTCTTTCCTTTTCATTATTTTAATGACAATAAGAAAAAATATGAAATAATGGCAGACTTATTCTTTAACAAACATGAACATGAAATTAATAAATTAAATTTAGCAGTGACAGTGGTTTGACCATTCTTGTTATGTTGTCTATGAACAGGCTGGAGCAGTAGCCAAGCACCAACCGAGTTAAGTAAGCGAAACCAAAACATCATTCTAATCTGTCCTCAATTTATGGAACATACCAAGATGTGTCAGGAAAGGAGGGGTGTTGAAACTGAGCAAACTGATTGGTTTGAAAATTAGGTCACTTTCATAATTTCTCCATTAGCTTTTTTCCACATTTGCCTCTTTTCTTCCTTCCCTCTGCTGCATCAAAGCTTGGCTGTGGCTTCATTCTTTGTCCAGCGATGTATCACAAGGCTAAAACACACAAACATGCTCACACATACACACACAGACATATGACATCACCCATCAGTGATGGGGCGGAGACTGGCAGCGTAAGCCTGGCATCACACACACATTCACAGTGGGATAGCACAGCTCCTCTCCTTCCATAAGCTCTCTGTCAGACGGCTCAGCTTGGCATCACTCTGTCCCAACACGATGAGATGAGCATTAGCCTGACCCCGTTCTCACGGAGACCAAGTCACTTCACACAAACTGTGTGTGGTGCTTTCTGTGCGGCCTGGCAGGTCCGGCCTTTCTAATAGCCCATCTTTCTCCTCTTCTCCAGAATATTTGTGATAAAAATATACTGAGATGAAAGAGACAGACTTTCTCCACCCACAAAACCTGACCTCTCCTCCATCTGCAGCTGAAGTCTGTTCCTAATTGGTTATCTTTAACGGCAGCATCAGAGGGAGGACTGCCTCCATGCCTGTTCCATCTCATCAATATTCCCTATGCACACTCATAAGTCAGCAGGTTCACTGTTAGCTTCACTCTGCAGACTGCTGTCTATAGATGTTCAGTGGACAGAGCACAGTGAACTACCAGGATCTAT
The DNA here is from genome assembly GCF_022749685.1 of Semicossyphus pulcher. Lineage (NCBI taxonomy): Eukaryota > Metazoa > Chordata > Actinopteri > Labriformes > Labridae > Semicossyphus > Semicossyphus pulcher. Next base: position 28,724,488 of record NW_027211726.1, read on the forward strand.
TGTGTAAATCTTTTGTCTTTTAACTGTTGGCTTAATCTGGCTGCAGTGCAATGTTGCACGAACACTAATCTCCTCTTGCAAGACATCAAAAATAAAAAATACTTCAGAAGCTATTTCAGGATGAAGTGTGGAAGTCTAGTGTTGGTGATTTTAACATCCATGTTGACAACTCTCAGGACAGAGGGGCTAAAGAACTGTGTTGCACTCTTGACAACTATGGGCTGACTCAGCATGTGACAGAGCGCACACACAATAAGGGGCACACTCTGGACTTAATTATCTCCAAGGGTCTAAACATTTCCAAAGTTGTGGTGACTGATGTTGCCCTCTCTGATCACTCCTATGTTTTCTTTGAGAGTGTTATCTTAGTGCAGACAATTACTCAAACAAAAGCAATTACAAAACGTTGTATCACTGAAAACACCAGCAACATTTTTAACCAGGTTTTCTCTTCCGCACCTGCCCCGTCCTGGGTCTCAGTCAATGACTTAGTAGATAATTTCAATTCTAAAATTGCAAATGTAATGGATACCATCGCTCCCACTAAGACGAAGGTTGTCTCTGCTAGGAAAAGATCTCCTTGGAGAAATGCTACACTGGAAAGAACTGAAAAAAGAGAGTGGCGGAAAGCTGAACGCAGGTGGCGAAAAACAAATCTTCAGATTCATTATGACATCTAGGAAGAGAAACTTCGCATTTATAATTCACAACTGAGGAATGCAAGGCAATCGTTCTTCTCTGACATCATCACCAAGAACAATAATAACACACGTGCGTTGTTTGCTACTGTTGACAGGCTAACAAACCCTCCTGTTTCAGTAGCACCTGAACTTCACTCAGCCTGGGCCTGCAATGAATATGCCTCCTTCCTTCAAAAATCAGAAAATCAGACAAGCAGTCAGTATCAATATCAATATAATATACTCAATATCAGGTTCAGGATATGTGCTGTGTTCAACTAAAACCAATTTAAACACCATGACACAATTTTATCTGATCTGGAAGACATTATACCACACCTAAAATCCTCCCACTGCTGCCTTAATATTATGCCTACAGATTTTTTTCCAAATGCTCTCAAAGTCATGGCACCAGATCTAATACAGATTGTAAACTTGTCTCTTCTTTCAGGTGTCTTCCCACAGGCCTTGAAAACAGCAGTCATCAAGCCACTGTTAAAAAAGAACAACCTAGACAAGTCACTGATGAAGAACTATAGGCCTATATCAAATCTACCATTTTTAAGTAAGATAATCGAAAAGGCTGCCTTTCAACAGTTGAACCACTTTTTGACAGTGAACAACTACTTTGATGTCTTCCAGTCAGGCTTTCGACCACACCACAGCACTGAGACGGCTCTCGTCAAGGTGATTAATGACATCAGCTTAAACACAGACAGTGGCAGAGTTTCAGTCTTAGTACTACTCAATCTTAGTGCTGCATTCGACACCGTTGACCATAAGATATTACTGGGTTGGATTTCTGGACCAGTACTAAACTTGTTTGGTTCTTATTTAAAGGACAGGGACTACTTTGTGTCTATAGGTAACTTTACATCTGAGCAGAGACAGATTACATGCGGAGTTCCCCAAGGCTCCATTCTTGGGCCTCTTCTGTTTAACATCTACATGCTTCCACTGGCTCAGATAATGGAAAACAACAAAGTTAGTTACCATAACTACGCAGACGACACACAGATCTACATCTCAATGTCACCAGGGGACCATGGCCCCATACAAGCCCTAGTTAAATGTATTGAACAAATCAATGAGTGGATGTACCATAATTTTCTCCAGTTAAACAAAGACAAAACTGAGGTAGTTATTTTTATAGGTAAGGAGGAGCGATTAAAAGTCAGCGCACAGCTTCAGTCATTAGTGTTGAAAACCAGTCATGGACTCATGGCTCATGGGAGATCAATGCTGTTTTGGAGTCAGGACAGGAAGTCCATGTGGACGACTGCAACCATATACCTTTGCTTCAAGACTATTTGGACATGGAGGCCACTGTTACAGGCCAAAATGTACCTGTCCATTAGAAGTTTCTGGAAGTCGACCTGAATTTTCAAAGCCATGTTAAAATAATTACAAAGTTGGCCTACTATCAACCTCAAGAATATATCCAGGATTAAAGGACTTATGTCTCAGCAGGATCTAGAAAAACTGGTCCATGCATTTATCTTCAGTCGACTCGATTACTGTAACAGTGTCTTTACAGGTCTCCCTAAAAAATCAATCAGACAACTGCAGCTGATCCAGAACGCTGCTGCTCGAGTCCTCACTAAGACCAAGAAAGTAGATCACATCACTCCAGTTCTGAGGTCTTTACACTGGCTCCCTGTCTGTCAGAAAATAAACTACTGCTGGTTTACAAAGCGCTGAGTGGTCGAGGGCCAAAATACATTTGTGATCTACTGACATGATACCAACCATCCAGACCACTCAGGTCGTCAGGGACAGGTCCACTTTCTGTCCACAGTGTCAGAACCAAACATGGAGAAGCAGCGTGTTAATAACACGTTAACGCACATTCCCTTTAACGCCACTAATTATTTTAACGCGCGATTAATGCACACGCGTTTTATGATTATGGCCCTCCGCCCGCCCCGCAGTTTGAGAAATCAGGAAGCGATACAGCCGCAATGTTGTGGAATGCACGCAGAAACAAACTTTTAAATGGCATATTCAGCCTCAAAGCCCTGCTAGATGGTTCTCTGGACAAGACAAAAGTTATTTGTATTATGTCGATGTGAACTGAGTTACCACCGGCAGTGTTTCCGCTACATACATTTTGCCGCGGCGCCGCGGCTGCTTCTGATTTCTGTGCAATTAAACGACTCCGCTCCAAATGAACGGTCGTTCGCCCGCTCTCCTTGTTGAAGAAAAGCACTGAAACAGTGACAGGAGTCACAGGACATCAGGACGCTCTCTGTCTGCACACAATCATATGCAGTTCTGTAACGCAATGTAAACATTCCTACTCTGTATTTCCCTATGTCCCTATTGTAAATACATTGATTGTCACTGTTTATAAAGCTTATAAAAGGTGCAGATGTCATTCGTTTCATTCATTCATTTTATTTTATCTTCACTTTGTTTTTTAATGTCTTGTTTTAGGATGTGTTTCTTTGCTTTTGTTGGTCTGTGTAAAGCACTTTGAATAGTCTTGTTGCTGAAATGTGCTATATAAATAAACTTGCCTTGCCTATCTTGTCCAGCCTACATTCCTCACATTGCTTTTCAATGCCCAGACATCGTTCCTGAACATGTCAGACTGGATATTGTGGATGCAGAACTGAGACTGACAGTTTATTTTGGGGAAGGATCGTCTGCAAATATGAAACATTAAAAACATAAGGACTCTCTCTTCTAAAGGACATTTATAGTGTTGCACACGGTCACATGTAAAATGAAGACTAAAAAATGAGAGCTGGAGAGAAAAGGTCAAACCCTGGAAGTAGCTGTGGATGTCCGATTGTTAGTCCCCTCAATTCCATCCATCCACTTTCTTTGACTTTTAATGCCTGGGTTACTTTGGTGGCAAGCTAAACAAGTTAGTCTAAATGTACGTCTTCCCTCCTCCTGGGGATACCGAGATGTTCCAGATGAGATCCCTCCAGCATGTTCTGGGTCTAGTCTGGTATCTCCTCACAGTTAGACTTTACTGGAAAAGGCGGCTTCCTAATCAGATGCCCAAACCACCTCAGCTGGATCCTTTTAATGCAATGAACTACCAGCTCTACTCCGAGCTTCCTCTGGATGTCTGAGTAAATCCTTTAGGTCATTTGCTAGTGTAAGGAATCTCATGAGTATTATTACTATCCAAATCATATTACCATAATTTGGACGGTGGTGTTTTTTGAAAGCATTGACTTCCTGCTCACCATTTCTGTGTTACTATTTTGTTATCACTTTGAAAATGATTCCAAGATACTTCAACTTGAACTAAAGCTGTAATTTAACTCCCAACCAGGAGGGAGTAATCCAGGTGTCTGGACAAGGCAGTTCCCTAAGCTATCTGACCATTTAACAAGCAGCTTTGATGGAATATACTGGTGCCTGAAGAGTTTAAAGCCATGCCATGCTGACCTCTATGAGGTCAAGCTTGGACACAAAGGCTCTTTTAGCTTGATGCTAACATCAACATGCTATCATGCTTGCAATGACAAGACATTAAGGCATGACTGTCTGCACCACATTTCACGGCATCCAGCCAATAGTTGTTAAATATTTCACTTACAACAAATGTGAACCTCATCGTGGCATTGATGAACAGTCAGGGATCACCAAAGTCATGATGATTGGTCCTCGAGGGACCATCAATGTCTGTAAAAAGTTTAAGGTTATATTTATGTCACCATGCCTTGAGCCACACAGTTAGTATAAAAAAGTTGCACTCAGTAATTTGCTGATCTTAGATTGCAGCCATTTACAAGACGGCAGCTAAATTGACCTCCCAAAGTTTAATTTGTTCATACTAATGTGTGTTTTTTTCCCGATCTGTATGATCTTGGTGTCAATTTTTATGTATATAAAATGAACTAGATATATTTTGTAATGACTGTAAGCAAAATTAACAGGAAACTCACTTTATTGGAAAAAATAACCACATTTAAATGTTAACCCAATTTTACCCACAGACATTATTTTTATGTGGAATTGCAATTTAAGGATAAACAAATAGAGCTACTTATTTTGGTGTTGTTGTTTTTTTTCTTTGGTTATTATTTCATAACAAATCTAATTTTCATCAATACCATGGCACATGGCATAGTAACATAAAATAACACTAATCTGATTTATTGAAAAATGTTCCACACATATATAGGGCGTGAGAGGGCATGATAAGGACATCGTGAGCAAGTGAATAAATCATTTTCATCTTCATTCTTCTTGGTTAATTTAGGCTACAATCGTTTTGAGGCAGTCGTGCAAAACAAAGTAGGCTAGGCTAAACGGAAAAACAACGAGCAAAAAGAAACTGCGTAATGTATGTAAAACCTTGAACGCTGGAAAGCTAACTCTTTGGAGATGTAAAGCGCTAAAAAGGAGGAGAAGAAGAAGAAGAAGAAGAGGAGGAAGAAGAGGAGGATAAGGAGGTAGAAGAGAAGAGGAGGAGGAAGAAGAGGAGGAGAAGAGGCTACAAAGAATCACTGATGGAGGAGCCCCTGTGGATCGGAGGCTGGTGTGACCTGGGCGTCTACCAGGCTGGTAAGACAACTATATTCATATTTTTCCAGCGTTTAATTGATTAACGGATCTCCCTAAAAAACTTTAAAAAGCTTTCGCAAAAGCGAGTCAGTAACGTTAATTGAAAATGTAATGGCCTGTTTGAAACAAACAAGGAGTGATTGAAACTCGACGTTTCCTTTATCTAAAATGTTTCACTTGGTTTGTAACTTTATGTTTTAAGTCGCGGGAAATGTTTGGAACATGCTAGCAATAATATAGTGGTTTGAAAGCACTGTTATTTTAGTTTGAGGGCATAAATTTAGTCGAAAATGGTGTTGAAAGTTTGTTAGCAAAGATGGCGGCCGTTTTTCTTAAAATGCAATAAATGTATATATCTGTGTTACCATGGAGAAAATGGAACTATCAGGATCAAACGTCAGGGCATTAGAATGCAAACCATCGCCTTTTCCTCTGTGTCCAAGTTTGAAACAGCAACACTTAAACATTTATTAACTTAACATAACATAACTTAACTTAACAGTCATTTATGTGTAAATGTACAGCGTCCAGTGATATAATGTTGTCTGTATTTCTACACATTGATGATCTCCGATTCTATGCAGTTTTATCTTTGAGTTGTTGCATGTAAAAAGTCTTATTGAAATCGTCAAATACGAAATATATTCAACCTTATTTGCCTTTATTCATTTTTTTCTACTAAATTCTACAAAAAGGAGCATTTTTTTTGTTTGAATATTACATCGAGCTTAACTGAATTCATTTGTAGTTCAAATATCTGTGATACAGTATGAGCTTTGCTTGTGTGTGTTATTTTCTGGTTGGCAAAGACTTGAGTGTAATCACATGGTGTTTGGTTGGCTTATTTGTTGTAATGCCTCTTTTTGTTCCCTGATCCAAATAATTGTTCAGTTTGAATGAAATATCTTTTCGGTGGGTGTGTGGTATCATCTTGTTGTATGTCTAAAAACCTGGTTTGTCCCATTGTGATTCAGTCGTCATGTTTGTGCCTATAGGCGGACCGGATCTAAATGTATTATAAGGTAAGAATTTTCAAAGTAGTGTTGCTGCATGCTGCATGTCTGCTACCTGCGTTCCCCACTGTGATCATGTTGGAGTGTGTGTGTGTGTGTGTGTTTGTGTGTGTGTGTGTGTGCGTGTGTGTTGGGATCTGAATCCGGATCCACAGAGGAGTCTTATGTGAGCTGTTTGACGTGTTTTCTCACAAGTGATGTGATCGTGCATGAACACTGTTTTCTGTCAAAGTGAGATATTTGTATGTGTGTTTTGTCTGAACTCTTTTGCCATTGTGAAGTGGATGGGACTGTTCTGGAAAAAGGTGATGTTTGGTTTGTTATTTAACAACATAAGAACAAACATTATTTTAATCCATCCGATAATCGATTATTTTGAAACTATGTTATGATTAAGTAAACGTTTCACAGTACAACTTTATTGTTTATTAAGTCACAATTCATAAAAATTAAGACGCTAAAGTTTTCTGGTGCTTTAACATTTTGCTGCAGGTGTTTTTGACAGTGCAGAGTGTCCTGTGGCTGGAGGGAACCCTGAGCCCATCTGGATCATCGACGACAGCCACGTCATCCAGATCTTCATCATCTCCGAGGACGAGGAAGTTCCTGCACGCCCCCCTAAAGAGGAGGAGGTCAGGAACGACTGGTCGAACTTCCCTTTTGACTGGACCAACGAGGATTCCGGATATGATGGGGACGACGATGGAGAGGCTGATGAAGAGGATGAAGAGGACTACGGTGACGATGGTGGAGAGGCTGATGGAGAGGATGAGGAGGACGAGGAGGACTACAGTGGAGAGGATGATGAAGAGGACTACGGTGACGACGGTGGAGAGGCTGATGGAGAGGATGAGGAGGATGAGGAGGACAAGGAGGACTACGGTGGAGAGGATGATGAAGAGAACGACAAAGACGACGAGGATGGCGAGGACGACGAGGATGACGAGGACGACAGTGGAGAGGCTGATGAGGAGGATGAGGAAGACGACGGTGGAGAGACTGAGGAAGAGGATGCGGAAGAGGATCGGGACAGCATCAGACCTCTTTGCGTTGAGGACCTGCCATCAGTCTCCCGTGAGTCTTGGAGTTGCATCGACGTTTGGAATCGTCACCTTCAGGAAGAGGAGCAGGGAGGAGGAAGAGGAAGAGCAGCGTCCTGCTCAGAGGCCGAGGAGTAGTTTGTGATACAATATTAAAATGGAGATAATGAAGACTGAAGTTCAGAAGGTTTGTAAACTGAATTACAATTTAAATATATTATATGTTATATTATTTCTAAATGTAAATGTATTTCACTCCACAAAGTAACATTTTTGGACCTACTTCTATTAAGTCTTGACTGTAATCTAACATTGATAACTCACACGTAAATTACTTTTCTGCAATATTCTGTCCATTGGAAAAAAAAGCTTGCAACTTCCACAAGTGGAAATGTATGTACTGTAAAAACTGCTTCAACAATGACCAAGAAATCAAGTATAATCTGTAAAAACTCAAAATAAGTCTATGCAGAATGAATACAGAAGTGTCAGAAACATTCAAAAATGTACAGACAGATAGTTCAGATGGTATAAATATTGGCCATCCAAAATGATCAATTTAGAAAGTCAAAAGTCTACCGTAGAAAATGAAGTGAAGCTGCAGATTGAGGTTGTGTCTCAAGTGCCTTTCATTCAAAGTCTCACTTTTCAGGGTTCAAATAGTTTCAGTTCTTTCTGCTGCATCCACAGAAACATGTCTATGAACAGATTATCTTTAAGCACGGAAACAGCAGCCGCTGAGTTTACACACACACACACACACACACACACACACACACACACACACACAGTTCCGAAGTCAGGAAGTTGTTCTTCTGACTTTGGAGAGTTCAAAATCTTTTAACTTTGAATGTAGACTGAGCAAATGTCCCCTAATGGCAATATATAGAATTGCAGGTGGACAGTTCCCAATTTAACCAGACGTCTATGGCTGGTTCCCTTTGTCACGATTGTATCTCTTGAGTTTCCTCGCTGACGGTCGCTTTCCTTTTTAGACTGTTTTGACTTAATCAGAGCGTCGAATTTGTTTCTTTTTCTCTGTATTTTCACTCGTTTTTGAAGTTGTATCTGTAGTCATCGACCTTTTCTTTGTTTGTTCAGTAGATTACTGTTTACTCGCAAAATTTACAGAAACAGGAAATGCATCTGCTTATCTCCGCCTACCCTCTCTGGCAGACCAACCACTGCTTACCACCATTATTACTTTAAAGCAGAAGATAAAAAAAAGAAATCAAAGGCCTTGATGGTTCCTCCTTACAGGTCTTTCTTTCATACCTTACATCAGTTACTTACAGCTGTCAGGAAATAACTTTTTACAACATGGAAAATGTGATCAGTGACTGAGATCCATGAGCTCACAGCAACTACACAACTCTAACAGTCTGAGAAAAGACTGTAAAATGAACCGAGCTGAGCCTCATATGCAGACATCTGGCTTGTATGTGGATGTTGGTACGATAATATTAGGATAACAATAATCGCCCAGATTGGGATTATGATTATCTCTTACCAGCACACAAACAGAGTTCAGGTCAGTTTCAAAATACTGAGGTGGTCCAAGTTGTAACATGTAAATAAATGTTTTAGTACCTCCAACAGCCAGTTTGTGTAATTGACAAGAGATCAATAACTAGTATCGTACTAGTCATAAAGCTAATTACATCAAGAGGGACAAAAATCTGATTTATAGCTCTCCATTAACATCCAGCCTGCAGCTTTCAGCAGCCATCTGTGGATCATCTCTGCAGGTCTTCTTTCTCAATCCCCCTGTGGCTTCCCCACCTCCGCCTCCCTCTCGTCCCTCTCATCCCTTTGTTTTCCTCCCCTCCTCTCTCTGTCCCGGGGCTGACATCACCGTCCCAGAGGAGCCTGTGACGGTAACAAGCCCTGATTCAGCACCAAGTAGTCCCATCAATGCCCCCGCCCTGCATCACTTCTGTCTCTACTTCATCCCTCTCTTTTTATCCTCTGAGCCCTCCTCCCTACAACATGCCAGCCCCCTCCAAAAAACACCCCACCCCTCCGGCCGATGCTGGCTCTGGTGCGCAGACTGCTTTAAGTGTGTTGAAAACAAGCTCTCCAGGGGGGCAGGCATCTTTTTTCACCATAGGCTGTGCCTGGGACGGGTACGGTGCACTACTGGGAAACATGAGGGCAACACCAAAATTAAATATTTATCCAGAGCATAAATATGGAGGAGGACATCAAAGTATTACCTTCTACATCTCACCTTATTTCCAGACTGCATTGCTTCCCATTTTCAAGTATTCATTTCTCACTTGCAGCACGGACATGTCAACCACAGAGTAAAACTGGAAGTAAAGAGGCCTGATGGCTTGACTTGAATTTTTAAAAATGCTGCTTTAAAGCAGCACCTAAAGTGGGACAGGATCCTGCACTCTGGTTAGAAAGAGCTTTAACCCTGCAGACTTTCATGTGAGGTGATGCAGAAACTAAAAAATACAAAATGAAGACAAATAAATGTCAGATCCACATCATCATCGATCACCTACAGTACCTCCTTCATTACGCTTTCTTATGACACTTGAATATGAATTTTTTAATTGTTTAAAAATATTATGCATTTCATGTCTGGTGAAAGCTGTGATTCTGGAGGTGATTAGCCTAGCTTAGCAAAAAGGCTGTCAAGCTGGATTTATGGCTGTGTGGTCATAAAGAAAAACAAGAAATCACCATGACTTCTCAACAGTGCATTAGGTGGTAGTGGTGGGGGCATTAAAGTTGCATGTGGGACCAAGGAAACAACACAAATAGAACCTCAATGAGGATCCTTGTCAGCGATGGACACACAAATCCTCTGCAGAGTTCAGTGACGTAGCATTAAGAGCTATGAAGTCCATTTGGGGTTTTGCAGTCAGGGTCGATGGATAGGTCAGAAAGTCCCAGTACTTTTACCCAAAAAACCTAAGATGAGCTATTTTTTAACCTTTCATCAACTCAACTTTACAGACACAAGTACTTCATTTAGCCCAAACCATGAAGATCTTTCTAACTCTACCCAAGTAGTTCTGGTGCCTAAACTTATCCAAACTATGACCGTTTCACAACATTAATCACACCTTCTTCCTCTCCAATGTGCAGAATCAATAAGAGAATTAAACGTAAGTCAGTCCACAGGAGAAAATATCCCAGGATTTCAATTTGAATCACGTCTGAACGTCTAAGACCTAATTTCAACCATTTTCCAAACGGCTACGACATCAACGTGTCAGAAATACATTTTTATTTTATAATTTTGTTAATTTGTTAATTTTAGCAATGAAAGGTTGATGAAAGTGATGATTGTAGCAGCATTTCTCCAAAATAATTTAGCAGCAGTTGGTAAAATCATGTCTACACAAAGACATTATTTCAACGCATTTTATTTTTCATACAAAAATCAAACATACGTGCGCTTTATGGGCTGTGTGATGTTAACAAGAAGGTGCAGAGAGGGAGGGAAAGGGAAGAAGAAAAAGAACATTGAGCATGCCCAGGTACTTGGGCTGTTCAGCTCTGACTACGAAGGCAGAACGACCCCTGGATGCTGACGTAGTTCATTAATACCTGATGGAAGCATGTTACACAGAAGAACTCGGTAGCTGACCGGGTAGAGTGCAGCTCATGTGGAACCGAATCCAGGTCAACCCATTTTGCAAAAAAACTGCCTGTGATGCACTGCTCCGCAATGAGACTTGAAAATGTGAATGTGAGATGAATCTTGTGACAGAGGCAGGAGAAATCTGGTCAAAACGTAAATGTTTATTAATGTCTTTGACTTCCGAACCAGCTTTGAATGTCTTCTCACAGTACACTTGTGTGTAGACACAAACAGGTATTATAGCCGTGTTCAGCTGACGGCGTCATCACCAACGGACGTCGCTTCTTGTGACGCTTCAGAGGAAAGAACGTCTCATGTCTCTTGAATCATATTTCCTCTCTCCTCGCTTCGTTTCCTTGCATCTCTCCATGCATCTCTGGTGAGAGGGACAAAGACGCAACTGAAAACACAAGTAGTGAGGGATGCATGGATGCAATTTGCGGCCAAGTCTACACGTACATGGGTATTTTTCAAAACGTAGCTTTTTCTCTCCGTTTTGTCACCGTTTTAGGTCACTGAAAACGGATCTTTTGTAACACTCCGGCCAGGGTGAAGACTTTTAGAAACTGTTTCCACGGAGACGTGTAGATGGGGTAAATGGCGTTTTTAGCATTTTGGCGTCTAACCTCGCTAACAGGACTTTTTACATGTTTACAGGGATATGTACAGTTACTTGTCCCCCTTCCTCGATGCGCCATTGCAGCCCGCCAGGTAGTCTTCTGGCAAAAGAATTTTCAGACTTTTGATTGGCCGCGATTTTCTTTTTCTTCTTTGAATGAGGGAAAAATACCTGTTTTGGACTTGGCTGAAGCTCTTGAAAGAACTTTTTAAGAACTTCAAGACCAAGTCCAGTTGCCCTTTGGATTAAACTTAGAATTACCATGACCTGGATGACTGAGAACCTTCACAGAAGTGTCAACATCCGTTAACAACCCACAATGCATTGTATTTTGGTTTGCTTCCTATATTAGGTCCTGCTTTAAGTCTGTTTATGTTCTCACCTTTTTTGGTGGACCATGGTCCGGTGGTTTGGTCTGCACCAGAGTTCGATTGCGTGTTCTCACCTGTCCAAACAAGCCAGACTTTCAGAGTAAAGTCCGAAAGTCCGGACCAAAGCTGTCAGGTGTGAATGCACCCTAAAACACAGATATTCAACTAAATATACTGAACACATAAAATTCAACTAAATTAAGAACTGTGCTAAGTATTTTTAATATAATGACTTTATTAATATATGTTATAATCTCTTCATAAAGTATTAGTTGTTAGTTTATTTGAAGTGTTTTTCTGTCGTTCACTGTTGTCTGGGAAGAGAGACGTGCCGCTGACGTCACAACACAACTGCGGATAAGCTGAAATGGCTGAAAATGGATGGATGGACTGTAGACTAAATATGACAAACTACTCCCGGTAGGTCACACTGCAGCCTCCCAAATGACTCTAAATACAGCTCTACATAGCTGTTTATACAATTAAAACTGAACGTTAACAATGATGGATTAATGCAAGACTGTTGTATGAGACTATTATTTTTAGCTTGATAAATAACTGAGAATGGGTTTACAGGGAAACTGAGCCAAAAGAAACTGGATCAGATGGAGGGATAACAATCAATTGCTCTCTGAAGACCGAGTTTTCATTCAGAGTCGTGAATGTCGACTTTCAAATATTGCTGATGAGACAAAGCCAGCACAGAGCCATTATCCTCAATGCCAGCATGCATTATTAATCCAGTCATTTAAAGCTAATATTCACCACTGCTCGTTGCATTATTACTGGTTGATGTTTTCTCTTATGATAGCTGTAAAAATGACTGTACAGCACCATCCTGTTGTTCTCTGTGGACCAGTGCATCAAAAAGGTTTATCGTCCTCAGCTCTGTCCGTGCCTGTGTTTCAGGAGGCAGGGGTCCATCTGTCTGTCCTCATTAGGGAGGAACACCCAAACAGGACCATTGTGTGCAGGCTGAGGTGACAGGACAGTGGGAGGGTGACAGCATGGCTGAGGGGTGGGTGGGGCTGCATGAAGGAGGGAGGCAGGAGGAGTAATGCAGAGACTAAAGGAGCTAATGGGACTTCATGCGACAAACTGAAGGAGGGACTTAACACGGGCGATTGCTATGACCTCATGGGTCAGCGGGCTGGTCAATGCATCTACAAATATCTCTGACACTTACCTGTTTATTAATAGATCAATTTGCTTGAAAAGGAAATTCCAGTATTTTTAAACGTGGGTCCTATTTTAACATCTATTTGGGTCTAGATGACTAAAAGGTTTTGCTTCAGTAACAGTTGGCTGCAAAAGGAGCTGTAATGGCTGCCATGTAATCCTTTAGGGCAAATGTGCCTGTTCTAAGTATGTCCACTTAAAGTGCTTGTTCCAGCCTGGGACAAGCTCCGATTGACACTTAAGTGTCTGACTACATTACCGAAAGGATCACTACAGAAATAGACCTTTTTGTTTAGAGTAATCTCAGATCCCATTGGCTACAGTCTGAGACGATACAGCCTCTGGGGACACCGGTGAATGTGCCGTGCGGCAAGCGATAAACGGCTTCCCGCCAAGACTTCCTTTTCCGCGTGCTGCATTGTTACAGAAAGAGAAACTTGTGATTTACTTGTTATTAACGGGTCTTACCTTTGCTGAAACTTCAACATCATGATGGAGATTAGTAAGAAGTAAAAATTCAAGCTTTGTCAGGTCTGTCCTCAAGAGGAGAAGAAAACTTTTAAAATGCTCATTTGTTGAACGGAGGGCGGATCAATCTGATGCATTCGAGGAAGTTGGGAAATCTGAATGCTGAACAGCTTTTGTGACGCAGCGTCAAGGGAATTTATCTCAAGTTAAATTTTAGATCTAGAACAGATTGTTAGCTGTTAGCATGCAGACGTCTGTTTATAGAGATTAATAAGAAGCTCAATCGTTGTCAGGTGACACTGATGGGAGCTGGGATGGCATTACGGCGGATTATGTTCCGCCTGCTTTTGCTCTCCTCACGTCTGTTTTTCCCGCACACGCTGCAGCCTGCTGATAAGTGATTGGTCAATATTACTCGGACTACTAGCATAGTTCAAACGGAAACCAGAACACTTGCCTTCCCGGAAATCCACGTCCTTGCCTGTGTAGACTATTCTACTATGTATTCTACTATTTGGAGTAAAATAGTAATTTTACCTCGCAGAACATGACTAATTCAGTTTTTTTGTAATGTTTTAAGTTTCACAAATATTGTAGCTGACCTGAACTAGCCATTTATTAAGACCAAAATCACAAAGTAACAGAAACAATCAACTCCCATGTTTTGTCAATGGAGTCTGGTGACTTTAAAGAGAGCAATGTGTTACAGTAACATTTAAGTTTAAGTAGGGATCCTTTTTGTAATGCGTTGAAACCATAGACTGTATAAAAAGATGGACGACATGACAGCTCCCTAAAAGTGAAGCCAAAACCTCTCTAGCGCCCCCTGCTGACTGGCTGCAGTATAGGTCATAAAGCCCGCCTCCTCCATGTTAACAGATCAGACATGAGTCAAACTATAAAATCAAAATACTCGCCAAAACATTTTTTCTCAAACATGGTTTCTGTCATTATAGCTAGTTAATATCATGCTGATTTATGTCCAAGTGTTCATTTAATTATACGTATTTTTAATTAGTTATTTGATGCTGTCAAAATGATGATTGATTCATCATGCACTTTTCCAAATATTTCATATTAACAATGATCTAAATGAATATGTGAAAAGTAAAATATGTGAGCAAATCGTTGGGTGTCTTTCCTTCAAGTTTGCAGCTGCAGGACGGAGTGAAGAGGTGACAAATCTCTGATAGACCGAAGCTCTGCCACCAGCCCAGCATCAAGTCACAGAAAGAAGCACAGTGGAGCGTTTAGCAGCTAATGAGCCAGATATTTTTCTTGGTGTGGCAGGTGGCACAGAGAAAAGCAGGGAGGTGCAACAATTAGTGAGGTTTACAGATACGGCCCAGCTGCAGGGGGGGCTCAGGTTTTGATGTTGGCTCAGGCCGGTGGAGTGAGGCAGGTGCAGGGATGGCGAGAGAGCAGGAAGAACTGGCAGGCCTGAGAGTCATCAGTGTGTTGTGTTGTTGTGTGTGACATGTATTGCTTTCATGTAGTTCAGACCTGCTTCCTTGCTGGGTTGTAGGTAATAAATGGTGGGAAAGTAGATTGGCATACTATTTCTGTAACAAAATAATATTTATAATAACAAAGTTTGGTTGTTTTTTGGGGGTTTGTTTTGTACATGATGGGTTCAGCGAAGGGAGATTGTCCATTTATCAATCTCAGGAACCAGTGCAACCATTATAGAGAAAGGTATGGTATTGTGTCAAGGTATTTTACCCAGATGAGGAGGCCATAATCCAGCTAAAGCTTCGTCACAGACATGCAGTCGCCCTCACAACGATCAACATTACGGTAGCTCAACTACGGCACCGCTAGCGAGCAGGATTGCAAACTCGACATGGCAAAAACAGGTGGTAGGCTGTAATTTGTGTGTGTTTTGATTGTCTTTAAAATGAAAATAATTAGAAATAGTGTACTGTATACACGTTTTTATTAATAAATAGCTATAGAAAACCTTTTTAACCCCCAAAATCAGACTGCGTCTTATATTCCAGTGCGACTTATTCTGGATTTTTCGGTATTCAAATTCTAGGCATTGCTGAGGTACATTGTTCAGGAAAATGGGACTGAGACAACCTTGACCTTTGACCTTTTACCACCAAAATCTGATCACTTTATCCTTGAGTGCAAAGGTATTAGATTGAAAGATATTCCTGAGATGTGTTCCCAAGAAAGGGACAGGAATAATACTCGTTTACTGATCTGAAAAACGAAAACTAGACTTTCAGGACATTATGATATCGCAGGAAAGTTGACCTTTGACCTTTTGTGTAAAAAAATGTCATCACTTCATAAATTCCTCCTAAAAGATATTGTGTAAAATTGAGTTAAAAATAAGCGTTTTAATTCTTGAGTTACTGCCAAGAATATGTTTGGAGTGATTACATTGACCTTGACCTTTGACCTTTTACAACCAAAATGGAATTATTTCATTCCAGTCCAAGTGGACGTTTGTCCCAAAATTGAGTAAATTCTTGAAGGCGGTTTGAGATAACACATTCACAGAAATGGGATGTACAAGCGGACGGATGGACAACCTGAAAACATAACGTCTCCTGCCACAGCTGCTGCTTGTGCGGAGGACGCCTCCATGTATGTCTGATATTGTGTTCTGCCTAGTATAAATCGATGGTTATCGGGAAGAATGTAATATTGTTTAACAGGTATCAAGTGTTGCCAAATATTATATTTCAAAATTTTTTGCTTTCCAGTTATAGACAACAATCACAATTTCCCCCTCGTTTTGACAGCACAACATATTTCTGCAGTACATTCTGCACATGAGGATACGTCACGCAGTCACACTCATTTAGGCACACACACATGCAGAACACATGGGGGGTGGGGGCAGGCATGCTGAAACCACTTCTAGACAGCCCGCAGCCTCCCAGAGAGCGGAGCAGCTGAGTTGGTGATTATGTAACGCTCAGTTACATAAAACTTATCGCTACACTTGAACGTGAATGCCCTATGGATTTAGCTTCATGCTAACAGAGGACACACTGGATAGCCTTGCATGCAATATTTACAAAAAGGCCTTTGTGTTTCTTGTGTCCGATTACTCTGAGGGTTTATTCTCAGCTGCACCTTATCTGGGTTCATTACCAGCAAATGTCATTGTTTTTCTTAATCAATGCCACTGATACCTAACCTCTATGGGATCTGTGTAATTACTGTGTTCTGGCTACCTGCACATGTAACAGCCTCCTCTCTACAAGCCCCTGGGACAAACATTATGCCTGCCAGACTTCCTATCTGTACAATTACAGCACAAAGCGACGAAACAATTTGGACTTCCAGCCCCCCAACCCCCTGATTTGCTCACGATTGGATCCAATCCGCTCTGTGGACGTGATGGGAGGGAGTGGGGAGGCGGCCCGCTCCGTGTTTGTGTGGACTGAAAATGGGTCAGCTTCAGCCACAGCACACAGCAGCATGGCTGAGTGCTTCTGAAAGGAGGGTCCCGCTCCTCCGCTGCATAAGGAGGAAAGCTTCCTGTGGATCAGCTGCTGATGTGTGTGTGACACAGTGGCAGCTCGGTTGGAGGTGCAGAGATTAATAATAACCCCCCCTTGTTTCCCATCATGCAACCACTTGTCCCCTCTTTTATCACCAAGCTTTGAATCCTGCGTGCAGTTAACCTCGTCCACAGTTTGTCGGACGACATCCGTCTTCCGTCCGCATGAAAATATTTTCACAATGCAGGACCCTGATTGCAGAGGACACAGCATGAATCTGTCAAAGCTGAACTTCTCTTAAAAAGTGTGAATTAAACCTCTTTTTTTTTTTAAATGTATAAGCGAGCGGATTTTACTCCCTGGCAGTCAAAGTGAACGATAAATCATTTCTGTCAAGCTGTTTTTAGAAAGGTCAGGCGTGGAAATGTTCTGCTTTTGTTTTTGAAAGCTCATCGAAAAATGCAAATAAGTACGTTAATTTCCTGAATCAAAGCAATGACCTGAATACTAAACTGCCTTTTTTTTTTTATCTTGGCCACAAGGCTGAATATATGATAACATAATCAGCAACACAAACACGCACAAACAAAGTCTAAAACCTCGATACCCCAGACACAGACGATACTTTCCTAAAACCATAATCCTCCTCCACACTCACATCTGCAGATCTTGGCTGATATAACCACTGGACTGTTTGGACAGACAGCCCGCCTGTTCCTCCTCCCTGCCCTCCCCATCTCCGTGTCTCAGCCTTTCATTTGCTCGTCTTTGTCCTGTGAAGCCCCACAGATCCAGTGAGCAGGGGGAGACTGATGCTGGCAGGCCGTGAACACCATCTGCTCCTCTTAACTAAGACAGAGCAGCTCAGACTCACTGATCAGGGACTGAATACACAGGACACTGCAGGCTCCCAGTGATAGAAAAACATACTTTATGTAGAGTATATGCTATGCTATCATATGCTATTGTTAACAAAATGCATAAAAAGGTAAGTGGGACCAAGAGGCAACATCTGCGGATAAAATACGAATCCAATACAAAAGCTGCAGTTCCTCGATTGCGCCACTTGAGGCTGGCTCCAAAAGGGAATCAATCCCCATAGACCCCTATGATGAAGAGAGAGACTTTACAGCAGAAATAAACATGTTTACAGTCTGGTAAAAACAAAATGGTAATATGGTGGCTAAATTCATGACAATTGTTCATGGGGCTTAAAGTGGACGTGCAGGTGGGTGCGGTTGTCTGCTAGGCGTCACCTCATTTGACCTCTTGGGTATCCACTCTCTCTTCCAAATATGCTCACTTCTTTTTTGGGGGGGCCTTTTATGGCATTTTTGGAGAGAGAGGACAGTGGATGGAGTCGGAAACAGGAGACGAGAGAGTGGGGATTACATGTGGCAAAGGGCCGAGGGTGGGAGTCGAGCCTGGGGCCGCTGCATCAAGGGCTGAGTCTCTGTACATGGGACGAACGATTTAAGGGCTGTGCCAAACTGGCGCTCTGAAATATGCTCACTTCTGACTCAAAAAAAACAAGATGCCTTTAAATATAATACAATTAAACAAAAATTATTTCAATAAAACACAAAATTCTTGTGCCCTAATGATAAGGATAAGCGCTCTGTAAAGAAACCCCTGCCCTGATGCCCTCATCCCTATACTTGACCTACCACATGACCCTTTGTGGTCACCGCAACCAAAGAAGCACTGCTAACTTCAGCAGACCCAGGCTCCGCCATGCGAGCTCCAGGTACTGACAACATTGACACTAGAATAATGTATTAAGCACAAAAGAGAAAATTAGAGAGAGAAGGATAGAGAGAAGATTTTATAGAGAGAGGTGTGTTAGAAAGAAGACGGGGAAGGCAGAGCCAGGGTGAGATGCCCTGTCCGGGGGCTAGCACTCACTCCTGCCGGATCGGGCTGTACGCTCTACCTCCCACAACTCCCTCATTTTCATGAGGGAAGCAAGGAGAGGAGAGAGCAAGGAAGATGGGGGATTAAGGCTAGGGTAGGGGGTGACCTTACCCCTAAGCTGATACTACCTACCCTACCACATGGCTTTTAACGGCCCCATCAACAGGGTTATAAGTGGGCACCTCCCTTCACCGGTAGAGTAAGTAGAACTTATTATGAATGTAAACTTTCAAAAACTTCAAAAGCTTCATGTGTGTACCAGATATAATGTAAATCCCAGATATAATTATTAATTTAATAATAATTGGTCTTCTGGCCTGTTTCATGCCCTCGCAGACACAGTACGTAGACTAAATCATGCAAGGGTTCATGTTGGCAAGTCCAGAGGTTGGACTTTTTAATTCATCCAAGGCTTTAAAATGAATGAATTTGGTGACTTTATTCACAAATTATGTACAGTCTATATGTAAGATATGGCTTAGTTCGAGCAAGCTAACCGACTGTAAGAATGGTATGATGGTGTGCTTTTCAGTTGCAGCTCCAAAGCTCTGGAACACTCTGCCTCCACATGTCCGACTGTCCCCCACGCTGCCTGCTTTAAGATCAAACCTCAAAACGCACTTTAATTCGTTGGTTTTTGGTTCTGCATGAGAGTTACCTTTTCATTGTTTTTCCTTTCCTGTGGGTCTTAACGCTTTTTACTGTTTTATTGTCCTGTTGTCTTTAAATCGGTCTTGTTTGTTGTGTTGTTTTTATGGCATTTATGTTTGATTGTACAGCACATTTGTTGTCTTTAAATGTGCTTTATAAATACATTTGGATTGGATCGGATATGTAAGAATGTCACTTCTAGAATCGACTAAATTGATTCTGATTAATGGGCGGCCATTGCTCAGAAGATAGATTCACAATTTGATTGTGGGCTTCTCTTAAAGTTGTTCCAGAAGGTGTAGACATAGTGAATGACGTAGATTAGATCGTATAAGCAAATGCTCTCATCTGAGATTTTATGACATTATTCATTGGTACTCTAAGAGAGTTTATGGGTTCATTTATGGGATTTTAAGCTGCACCATGTAATGATACAGCTAAGTGTTGATTAGCTGCACCTTGTGCAAGTTTGGCTATAGCATGTGTTGCTCTGACAGTTCCAGATACATTTTTGCACAGCTTTGAAAAGTTATTTAATCTCCTTCCCCATCAATACCTTTTGGCAAGCTAATAGCCAACAGGGAAGTCTTCAGTCTACTCTTGTAATATCTTACGGTAAATATCGTGAGCAGATGAATTGAAAATTTGTGTTTTCAACAGTCTTGTATCAGAAATATATGCATTATACTCATTCATGTCACACATTCCACCTGCCCTTTGTATAGGTGCACTCTCACACTGTTAACCACTACGGTTCCTGCTGTACCAACAGCGTTAACAGCTTCTTCTGCCCTCAAAGGCACCTTGCCCCTTATCTGTGTGAGCGTGTAATTCCAATTTTCCTATCCTGACCCCGGAGATTTGCACCAGTGACCTTTTGGAAGAAGAATCATGTCTGAATGCCGATGTGAGTAATTATGTTTCCTCTCAGGCCGTGAGAACATGCACAGCCCTGTTGGCGACTGTGACTCTACTCAGTGACCTGATGGAGAGGAGGGTGTTAGCATGGCTCCAGTGCTCTCTCTGCACTGAAACATCCAACTCTCAGTCCCTTCAACAGAAATATAAATCAGTAACCTTTATCACAAGATGAAATGACATCCACACGGCAGCAATAAAAATAGATCTTACTGTAGGCCCTGTGGTTACAAATATTTTCAGCACATCATCGTTGCGAGCGAACAAACTCTGATGTGCTCCTCCTGTCGTCAGAATAACGTGAGGCTAAAAATAGTCGGGAATCAAATAGTCTGAGTTAGGTCGATTGAAGCTGAATTCAGTCCAAGCATTGGCATTTACATAACGCCTGGCACTTTTAGTGGAGAGCTGCATGAAATTGCAGAGCAGAAGATATCACTTAAAATCTGCAGTTTTAACACTAAATTGGATCTTCACATAAATAAATTAGGAAGAAGGCTGCAGCACACGAGGTGCTTTAACGTAGGAGAAACATGGATGAACATCATGTTTGATAATTCATCAGATTAAAAGAGACAGAACATTTTATTAAATCTTATTTTAATTTGTCTTATGACCAATTATTTTACAGAACATGGCCAAATAAAGGACAGAGATTTTGCTGTTTGAGCTAACATCTAGTCTGTTTGAGGAATTTATATACAGATTGTTGGGGTGAAATAGCAGGATTTCTATGAAGATGTTGCTCTGTCCCTGTTAGAAAAGCATACCACCTTTCAGCCACTACAAACCCAGATTTACAATATCCTTCCTATGTAACTCAGGGTCTTATCTATTTATTTATTATTTAGCCTTTTTTTTAACAGGTAATCTCATTGAGGTCTCATTCCCAAGAGAGACCTGCTTGGACAGCAGCAACACACAGAGTTACAGACAGACAGTAATCATTGCTCAACAATAATCAATAATCAATACAAGGATACAGAGATACAAGCAATACTAAAATCATTAAAGTGATGAGCGCAGAAGAGTCAAATAAAGTTACATGGTACATGAGCAGTTTTCCCATAGATGTGCTCTTCATATTTTTTAAAAGTATTTTGTAATGTTCTGCTGTAGTGTGTTCCTGGTTGATGGGGCAGAGTAAGAAAAGGCCTTTTTAGCAAATTCAGTACAGACTGATGGGGTGGACAAAGTAATGAAACCCTGGGAGCATAAGCTGTAGCAGCATTGTTTATGCGAGATGTAGCTGGATAAGTAAGTGGGCAACAGTCCGAACATGGATTTGTAAATGAAGCTATGCCAGTGCAATGTTCTGCGCATAGTGCAATGTTCTGCGCATGTAATATGTTATATTACTAAGCATCTAAAACATATCAGAAATTAGTTCAATCCAAATGCTAAATAAGCTTCTGCAAACTCTCCTGCTATTGGGTTTGAATTGGGCATAGTTATGCTCAGATATATGCTATCAAAATTGCAAGAGGTATGTATCGGAAACACCTCCCAACTTGTTCCACAACAAATCAACTCTTCAGTGCTTCAAAACAGCCTAGCCTACACAGACAGTTGCTCTGTGCTGCCATCATGGATCTATTATGACTGACACTGGCAACTACTGTTTAAATGCAATTAAGACCAAACTGATTTCAAGTAATTTGTGGTGCTAAGAGTCAGAGTTTGCAAAATGTCATCAATTTGTCAATATTTTATGCAGGAAAATTCAGTAAAACCAGGACGTGTACAATACAGTAACTAAAACTTCTGTTCTGATGGATGTTACCACAGGGTTAGTAATGATAGGCCTCCAACGGTTGTGTCGGTCGATACCTAAATGCAGGTATTGGAATTACCATAGTATTGGGAAGAAAACACAGTATCAGAACAGAATAGCTGATATTGCAGCTACTCAGCTACTGACAGTCTGGAGTTTTGTCCACGCTTGTCTATTTTTGGCAGCGAGTTTAGTGCAGGCTGTTGATGAGCTATATTAGGTGGCGGCTGTTGAGGATTGGCAGATGGAGTTGAGTTCCCTGATACTGTAATAATATAGCACAAGCTAATGCTTAATCATTTAGCATTGCATTCATAGCTTTGAGAACAAATGGGTCATCCAAGCTAACACTGCAAGTGTGATGTGAGTAGCAAAACATTTTGTAACATCATTCAGGGACCAGTTCAAATGAATAATTTTCAGAAGGCAGGGCTTCTGATTCTGAGGGTTTAAACATTAAGGGCTTCACTACACTGATGGTCTGTTGTATGTGGAGACCAGAAGATGTCAAACACAATATGTGCCACGCCTCCACAGCCTTGAGAATGGTCATAAAATGAGCTGTGTTTGAGCTGGAAATTTTAATAGTATATTAAATATTTAGGTTTTTGTTAATGCTTAATGCGACTATGACCTTGGATAGCATATGCATTTATTACTAATTACCAAGCCACATTTTCAAAGCTCCTAAACATCTTTTTATTGTAGCCTTCTCCCCACTTAACAGTCAAGGTGAAAGACTTCTGATGGACTGAGTTGTACAACTTGCCTCCTTCCTAGAGTAGAAACATTGGCCTGGCTCAGCATATTGTTCTAAATGCAGCAGTACAGTCTTTGAATCATGCACCAATCATTATTGCTAATTCAGCTCTGTTAACCTACAATGTTAAAGCTGTGTGTGTGCAGATGCTTTGGGTGTGTATCAGCAGAAAAGGAACAGTGAGCTGCAGCAGACTGCTTCATTGATTCCTGAAGGACTCCTTGCTTTCAGGCCTTCTGCTGTCTGCATGCCTCAAACACTGTTCTGAAAGGGGAGGCTTAAACACAACAGCATGTAATTATTCTTTTAAATCAAGTTAAATATAATTCAATATAAGATAATCTTTGTCTTATCTTATTTATCATGTCCCCAAAGGGGTCAGAGGGCACAGTCAGAGCTAGGTGGTATAAAAGACACTTGGCGGATGCTTGTTGATATGGGGGCTAGGATATGTTCTGTCTCATGAGTAGTATTTTCCAGTCTTGCTGTCTCTTTCCATTGTCCACTCAAACATCTATGCCCTAAATCTAAATCCATTATTTACCAGGAAAAAGATCTCAAACGCACCAAAAATATAGCAGCATTTCCACTGTGGGACTTTCCAGAGGGACAAGGAATCTCTGGAGGAACTTTTAACAACATGGATCATGGTCTAAATTAAGTTCTGGAGACATTATTTGACACACCAAAAAGTCCCTGCTCAGTGTCAGGACTTTCCATGAAGTCCAGGAACTTTGTGGGGCTTACAGCAAAGACATGATTGGTTGAGTTGTCGCAATTTGTAGTTGTGGAATTTGTAGTTTTCCTGCAATTTTACTTTTAAAAGTTTCTGTAGTTCTGCTTTACATTAAACTATTCTGTTTAGAATTATTTTTTGCTTCAGACATTGTTTTCCACAAAAAAATGTATTACTTTAATTTAGGGATGCACAATATTATCGGCATCGGCAGATATGCCATTTTTCTGCCAATATTTTCCGCCGATAAAACCATTATGCCTGATGTTCGATGATTCCCTAAAAAGCTTGACGTAATGCTACGACATTAACTCTGAGCCAGTGTGTGCGCGCACTGCGCTCTCCGATCGTCCTTCCGTCAAACGTACAGATTGGTGCAAGAAGTCTGCCGTATGGTATGGCAAGTTTCTGAAATGGACAGCAAGGTTGTGCTCAGCATCGGTTACGCAAGGAGAGGCCAAATCTCATTCATTCACGATACAAATTTAATCGCCGGTCTCAAGAATCTGCCAGTGGGCCACTACAAGAGTAGGCATGATATCAATTCCACTGCACGGTAGACTTGATGTTCTCTGCAATTAGGTGGAAAAAACATGGGCCTAATATATCGATATTTAAATCGGCAAAAAGGGTTGGAAAATATCGGCAAATCGGATATCGGCAAAAAATCCAATTTCGTGCATTCCTACTCTAATAATACCAGTAAATTTTAGAATTTTTAAAGCGCATAAACTCCTTGTATTTTTAAAGAAAAGCCCACAATCTATGATTATACAAGAACATATTTTAAAAGACGTTTCCAACTTGCAAGTTCAACAATGATTAGCTTTCTAACTAGTTATAATTCCACAAAATGTTGTAATGTTAATGCCTAATGAAAACCATGTGACAGTTAACCTTCCAAAAAACTTGATAGATCAATGGAGATCAATCACTATAAGAAAGAAAAGCCCCCCCCCAAAAAAATAGCCATACTGTGTTTATAGACTGCTTTCCAATATATTACTATGTAGTGTACCTCATCTAGATCGCTTTTTATCGAGATAATTTATTTTATCAATTCATTTTTAACAGGTGGAATAGTTGAAGCCGATTGTCTTAACGTAAAATAGCAAAAAACTACAAATCCCAGATGCAGTTGGGAGTGGGAACCAACCAATGATTGGCAGCATTTGGTGTGACGACACTCGCTTTGGTACATTTATGTGTGCGCTTGGTACGCTCGTGCTCACAGGGCTCGCGGCAGATTCTGTGAGAGCGGAGCAGAGCATCCACAGCTCGTGAAAGGTGGGTGTGACAGACAGCATCTTTTAAACGCGAAAAAAACCCACAGGAATACTATATTTTTTGACTGTGAGTACGTAAATAGATTAATTAACAACGTTGTAAGACAAATAGGTAAGGCAAAGTTTAATATTTTAACGGAATCTGTGGGTTTTTAATTGGTCCTTTTTGTTGTGAATGTTGCCTCTGTTCGCGTGGCACGTGAGTTAACTGACATGTTGTTGCTGGATATTTGCTTCCTCGTGAGGCATTCGTGTCCGTTTGTGCTGATTTCAACGGAAAATGTTGACTGAAACGACGGTTGTTCTTGCTCTTTGTGGCGGTTGGTTGGCGGGCTGTTAGCCTATTGTATTGTGGGAGACACTGGCACAGTTGGCACCGACAGAGACAGGCGAGGGATCTTTCATATCTTTGAATTTGTGGGTTGCAGAGACATTTTTTGTCGATTCCTTTGTATCTGTCAATGTGTGAACAAAGCTGTAGCCTATATTACTAGACTTTTTTTTTTTTTGAATAACCCACCGTAAGCTCGTCTTTGTTTGCAGCTACCCGACACGTTGCTGTCAAAAGCGCCTTTGTTTGATGCTGCTTGAGCCAACGGCACAAGAAAGCTGACTGAAAACTGAATTTTAATGAAGGAGATATTGTCAGCGAGGACATTGTTAAGGCGAAGTCAGTCAGCAGTTCACAAAATTCCAACCGTGGGTGTAAATTTGGTAGGGCAAGTTGTGGGCACAAACCAAATCCCATTCAAAATTACGGGTATTTTTGGGCAATATTCGGGAAAAGAGAAAATAACAGATTGCTACATTAGGCAAGTTGGTTGCCTTTGTGAAATAATTCGGGAGTGGTCTCGTCCTCTCTATCCACCCAATAACCGCCTGATTCAGTTGACTAACATGAACCACTTGACCAGATGACATGAGGGCTGAAATTTCTCCAACAATTTCTTAATTGTATTACAAATTATATTACATTTAACATTACATTTGAACACACAGATCCAGGTATTAACGCTCGCCTTGCGTGTTAAGTCGGCTGTTGTTTTACACTTATGTCGCCCTCCTCCCTCCTCCTCTCCCTCCTGCGGCTCAAACACATGCTGCAAGGAACAGGTGCTCCCTGATGATCTTTTTCCTCCGGATATGCTTCATTTCTCACTAATCTTATCTCAATGTCTTTTGGCAAATGGTAAACGGCCCAAATGTGGACTTGTGTCTGCACCTGGCACTGCCAGCCGTACCCACCCTGATCACAGCCTTTGTCTCAACAAAATGTGGCTTGTGTCGTTGATTAACAATTAACGAGGCAGATGATGGGCCTTTTTAATACCCTCTCCTCTCTGCTGTTTGTTGAAGCGGTTCAGGTGCTGTGTTTGATGTGAAGGTCATTAAAACCACAGGTTATGAGTTAACAATGGGGTGTCATTGATGCCAGAGCCGTTTTGTTTGGATTGATGGGCGGTGGTTGCTTGCAGTACTGAAAATGGCCACAAGGTGTTAGCAATGTGCCCTGTTTTTAGCTGAGCTTATTAAGATGGAAATGGGATAAAGCATCCGCTAGAGGTCACTTATTTTAGAGCCATCTGCCGAATTGATGGTGAACAATCTGACCTTTTTTTTTGTTTCTCCTCCAGGTAAATTGACCTGCAGCGCACTCTTAAAATGGCAGCCTCTGAAGGTGAATATTATTTTAAAGTATGGATTTTAATGTAATTTACTGATTGATAATGATTCAGTGTGATTTAATGAATCCTCTTTTTTTTTTTTGTTCAGATATCCATGTCAAGGAGCTCGACAAGCGTGCCTCAGGCCAAGCCTTTGAGGTCATCCTTGCCTCTCCTGCCCCAGATAACAAGGGCGACTTCCCCCTGTCTCCTCCCAAGAAGAAGGATGTGTCACTGGAGGAGATTCAGAGGAAGCTGGATGCTGCAGAAGAAAGACGCAAGGTAGAAATTTGTTGAGTAAAAATTAAAACTTGCAGACAAACTTTAAAACTTGTTTTTTTTAACTTTTTTAAAACTGATGTAAATTTGAAACCTGCACCTTTTTAGTTATGAATTTGTGTGATGACCCGGAGCTAAACTTTTGTGTTTTTTAACCGTCCTTTTTCAGAACCATGAGGCCGAGGTTCTGAAGCACTTAGCTGAGAAGCGTGAGCATGAAAAGGAGGTGCTGCAGAAAGCTATGGAGGAGAACAACAACTTCAGCAAGATGGCAGAGGAGAAGCTCAATCAAAAGATGGAGGCCAACAAAGAGAACCGTACAGCACTTATGGCAGCCATGAATGAGAAATTCAAGGAGAAGGTTAGTTTTGCAGATGAAATTGATGAATTTCCATGTTTTTCCCCAGCAGGATGTTGGAAGTTAACCCTTTATTTTTTTGCCTTTTTCATAGGACAAGAAGTTGGAGGAGGTCCGAAAGAACAAGGAAACCAAAGAGGGAACTTCGGAAGACTGAAAGTTACAAAGGGGGGATTGTACAGGGTTTTTTACGTATCCAAAGATTGATTTATTTTTTGTTTGGCCAGTATTTTTGTTGTGTTCACTACCCACCTTTTTGAAATACAAGTTCCACTTTGTGAATTTTTCAATTCTCCTGCTATAAGTGTACTTGCGCTGGTTTTACATGTGGATCGTTTCCCCCACTTGTTGAGTCTAATCCATTTGATATGTAGCTTGTCAGTGCAGCTTCTGCCCTTTTTGAAATTAGCAGTGTGTACTTATCCTTTTTGAGGAAGCATGTTTCTATGCATAGGTCTTTTATCCCTGCCTATTTCATAGTGCGTTTTGAAACCGTTCCTGTGAACCACACCCGTTCTCGGCACTTAACTGTATATTAAAAAAAAAAAGTAGCACAAGATTCGATCAAGGCGTTGGCTGTTATACATGCAGGTGTTTAGTGTGGCTTTGCTACCCAGATTCTGCTAGTTTTTGCTCCTACACATGTTTCGTGCCGCTGCTGATTCTTTGCTTTTGTAAAAATATGGAGTTGTCGTCAAAGCACATGACTTCTTGCTGTATAGCTGTGAATTAACATGTTTGACATGTGAATGGTTGCCATCTTGAACATCAGTGAACAGGGGTCTACACATGGAATGCAAAAGAGCAATACACTTTGGCATCTCAATAGATACAGTGGCTAGTTGACTTGAACTGTTGTACTAAAACAAATAAAAATCATGTAAACACAAAATCTCGCCTCCTGTTGAGACTGTCTTTTATATGTTTTGATTTGTAAAGTTCTATGTGCAAGTTTAATCCACAATACAGTCATTGTGTTAATTTCTATATATTTTTAATTTAAAAAATTGAGGATTCCTGTTAATTTGGAGGCTTGACCTATTTTTGATTAGCTTCAATAATAACTAAACCAGCAGCTGTCTTGTTTGGTTACATCTTAAACTCTAAGATATGGATGCAGCCTCTTAAAGTAAAGCCAATGCAAGGGTACCTAAAATCCGACTACTTGTTAATGAACATAATGGCCTGAAACCTTCAGTGGTTGGTGATGTAAGGATGCTCCAATGGGATGCTCAGATGTCCGTCACCCCCTGCTGGAGGAAAGGTGTAAATGCTGTGAAGGATTCGGTATAATTCAAGTTGACTAAGTTGTTAAATAGTGGCTCATCTTAGCGAATTTAAACTTACTGCAGCTTTTTGGCAAGTATAAAATTCCATATTTTGAAAAAGATATGTCCTTAAGTTTCTGGTAATTTGTGTTTCAGTGACATCTCTACACGTCGCAACTGATCCATTCTGTGAAGCAGCTTCTGAAAAGCTACAGTCTTTGTCTCCCTCTGCTGGTGGTTCTATTAAATTATTGGGCTTTCTTTTACTAAATCAAGTTAAATGTGACACCATATTTAAGGATTTATTAGTGCACAGATGTTTGTTGAATATGGTATTTGAATTATTCTGGCTCCAACGTCTTAAAATGTCAAGAGAAGCTGAGGGTTTTCTGGTTATTTGTGGCAATATTCCGAGTCCCACAGTTGTGAAATTGAAGTAACTATTTGAACCTACATACAGTACATATCCCAGCACCCCACTCTCTGAAATAAAACTGAGCAACACGTGAGAAAAAATATAATTACAATATGACAGAGAGTTCAGACAAACTGTCTCCCACTGAACCAAAAGTTTTCCCTATTTCGGATCAATTTCAACAATTTTCCGACACAGTACTTCAACTTACGATTTATTTCCCTTTATTATTAGGTTGTTTATTAATAGAAAACTTTAATACATTACATTATAGGAGGGAGCACTATTACAATTGAACTAGTTTAAATAATTTGCATGCTGTATATAAGTTTCATGCATTCCATTTTTTTTTTTTCCAATTGAATCATTACTGCTTTATCATCTAGCGTCTGACTTTTGCAAGTGCTGAAATTCAGTCTATAAAAAAACATTCATTAAAAACATCATTACTCGAGCTAATTTTCAAAATACAATACAAATGAATAACTGAAGGATAAATAAGTTTAATTCCAAGAGCTAGAGCTAGAAAGTTCCTGGTTTTGGACGATGTGGGCCTTTCTGTGTGTAGTTTACATGTTACATGCCCACGAGCAGCTCCTCTAATTAGCACACATACTGAATGATAGAGGAAGTATTCAGATCATTAAAAACTGAAGTAAAAGTACTGCACAAATATACTCAACTACAATTGAAAGTCCTGCATTACAAACCTTAAAGAACATATGTATTAGCATCAAAATGTACTCACAGTATTCACTATGAAAGTACTCGCTCAGCAGGTCAGCCCCTGTCAGTGTTGGATCAATGCTATTGATGTTTCAGTGCTTTAATGTTGTTGTGGGCTGAGACACAGCTTAGTCTGTCAGCTCTATATACTGCTTATTGTTAACACGGACAAGATGATGGTAAAGAGATGACCCCTTCTGACCTCTGACGTGTTATGGGCAAAGAAAGAGGGACTGTTGCAGACAATCAAGAGCAAGTTTAGAAGGCTAAACATGCTTTTGTTAAACCAATACCCATCTAATACTCAAAGGATAAACTGTATGCGGAAACACCAACTCAAGATATTCAACACCAACGAACCATCTTGAAGAAACATTGGTCAAACCCCATCAGAAATTAAGTGAATAAAATGAGAGAAAGAAGATAAGGAAAAGAGTTCAAAACATGCACGGGAACAAGGAAACTTGGATGCAGCTGGAGAGGGCAGACCAGGACCAGCTGATGTAGGGCAGCTGTGGATGACCTCTGCACCACAAGGATCGATAGTCAAGTCACTCATGAAGCAGATAAGCCCCTGTTAGTGTGTCAGTATTATTCATGTATTAAAATGCAAGCAGTATTTTTGACGTGGTTAGTTAAGACCGAGTTTACAATGCTTTATTTACTGCTAAGGGATGAACACTGATATACTCAAAGGCATGCACTTTTATGGCACACCAGGTTTACCATAAAAGTTAGATTTTGAAAGGCTAAATGATGATTTCTGTGTGGATTGAGAGTACTGGATGCCTCCATGAAACAAAACTAGCCATGTACAGTGATATATTAGCCATACATTTTGGGGTAATAAGAAAAACATTAAGTGATATCTGTTTAAAAATGCTTTGAGTTGTGTGTTTCAAAGCACTAAGCTACTAATGTTTTTGGTTACCAAAAATGTAAACTTAAAGCTCCTGTGAGGAGTTTTTTGATGGTTATGAAACAGACTGAAATTGATTGTGATACCTCTTTATGAGCTACAAAAGCAAACCAGAGCATCAGCGACAAGACTGATTATTTTTATACAGTTATTTTTAATGCCTGGACTGCTGGCGGGGGGTAGATGTCAGACGAAGCGGTTAACTGCACGCTGCCTTTGTTTACATTTTCCAGAGCAAAAGTTTAAAGTGAGTGCCAGTAAAAGAAAGCAGGATGAGATTTGTTGTTAAAAACCAACACTTAAGCATGTACAGGACAAAATCAGCAAAGAGATAAGAGGTACGGCTTTGTCCAAAGGGGGCGCCAAAATCAGCACAATCTGAAAGTTCCTCACAGGAGCTTTAAGTAAAAAGATTACAGAAATATACTATTTAACAATACAATGTTGACAACCTTCCATTTTAAACCTCTTGATTACCTCCCATTTATAATAATCAACTACTCATATAGCCCTCTTCACAGTTTAACCAGTCGTCTACAGCTGGCTCCCTTCGTCATGGTTCTAACTCTTGATTTTACTCGCTGTTGTTGGTAAACTGTTTGACTTAATCTGAGCATCGAATTAGTTTGTTTTTCTTTGGATTTTCACTTATTTTTGAAGTTGTATCTGTAGTCATCGATCTTTTCCTTGTTTTTTCAGCCATAGTAGATTACTGTTTCCTCGCAATGCTTACAGAAACCAGAAGTGCAGCCACGTAGCTCCGCGACCCTCTCTGGCAGACCAACCACTGCTGAGTGATGGAAAACGCGTCATCTAACTGGGCGCCGCTTGTGATTTTTTCCGCGAATGTCGCCACAGACATCCAGTCTGTAATACTGCAAATGCAAAGGCTTTCATCAGTGGGCCATAGGCTCTATCACCATTGTGTTACCTCATTTGGTGATAGTGACCTAAGAGACATTTATTTACCAACCATACCTAGCAAGCTGGAGCTAGCAGAGCATATGCTCTCCCCCTAACCATGACCCCCCTGTAAGGTAGAAGCTAGCAGGACAAAGTCAGGGTCAAAAATTTGCATGCAGCCCACCCGGAAAATGTCAGGAAATGTTCAGGAGTGGAGTGCGTGTGTGAAAGGGGCCAAAGTTAAACAGCTCGCAGTATGGTGGTCAAACATGATGGCCACAGGGGGCCAACTGCATGTGTCCATGGTGTGCGTCAAGGCCCCGCTGCTGTCAGCATACATGACTGTTTTGCATGTAAAATCATAATATGGAAGGTAGTAAAGTTGAATTCTATTGCTGTAAAATAACAGTGAATTAATAAAACTATATATTATTTAAGTGTGGCAAAGCAAGTAAAATATCCGTACCTATAACTCTATATGAGCAAATTTGAATATCAGAATCAGAATGTTGTCTTTAATTTCTATTCAAAGACTATTTTCTTTCCGGATGTTACACTTGAAAGCTTTGTTGTTGCATTGAAGGAATTGAGACATCAGTTTAAACGACCAGTAGAGGGCAGTATTGGTCTTTACTTCCCCTCGCTCTCTCTCTTCCTCTCTCTCACTCTGCCTCTCTCCAAGTTTCTACCTTATCAGTTAAAACGAGGACTATCGTTAAATCTCAGATTAAATCAGTGTCTTTTTTTCCCACCAAAAGCCTCTTTATGTAGATTGAAGCAGCAAATCTTCCGAGCACCTCACTAAACTGTAATCAGCACTTTTTAGTTGCACCACTCACGATCCATGTGTGAGTAGTGACTGTGGTTGTTCTTGATTTAGTTCAGCAGTCATCCAGTGCAGGTAGCCATAAATACTGAGGTCACATGATGACACCTCTGCAAACTTTGCCCTCTGACAAAGACCTTGAGAAATGGTTGAAACCACAGAAAAAAGAAAGAAACTTCTTTTTAGGTATTTTGGTAGTTTGAAAGGTCATGAATGAATGTTCAGGTTATTATTATAGTGCTGAACATTCAATCCATGGGCCAGTTTCACAAAGATGTTTTAGACTGGTCTATAGTGTTAGGCCAGTTTTAATTTTGCTCAGAGATTAGTAGATGCAAGTTAGACCATTTCCCAAATTTAAAGATTAAATTAAAATTAAATTTTAAGCTAGAAATGACACCCTACCCCCAGTCTAAGTCAGCTCAAATGGCTGATTCACACTGGAAGCGTGGCGTGTGTGTAACGGCAGCGGGACGTTTTTATTTTCATTTTAAATACATGAAAGCAGATAAGAGTTTTCACACTACGCGCATGAGTCGCGCGTTCACCGCGGTTCTCGGCCAAAATACACGGTGAAAATGAATTGTGATGAGTCCTATTGATCTCTGACGGCAATACTAACGTCTCTTCCTGTAGTAAAAGTCACAGGCATGGAGAGTAAAGTAGGTCAACACTTCCGGTATGCTTTTTAAAAGTAAATGCCCGATCTGGAATTCTGACTCCCCTCGTTGGCCTTTATTAGGGTAAAACTCATGTAGGACGACAGGGCTGGCAGGATCAGTCCAACTGAAGCCACGGCCGACACGCAGCCGACACGCAGCACGTGTGAAGACCTTGACGGTGCAAGCCGGAGCTGTCACACCACACAGCCGTCACGTGCCGTTCAAGCTTCCAGTCTAAATCGCCCGTAAGACCCATGTTACCATGGTAAAAATCAGTGACACCTGCTGACCAGTAGCACCAAACGTCTTTGATGATAACAGTTGGATTAACAGTGTTAACTGTTGTTGCAATTCTTTTCCATTTCAGGCTTTTTTTTATTGTTGTTGTTGTTGTTACACTCTTCACTGAATTTTCCAAGTAAAATGTCCTTATAACCTCCAATAGACAAACATTTTCTGCTGGGGTAAATTTACTTGGTCGGCCATTTTTTTTGTTTTAAAAAAAGTCTCATTTCAGTTCGGCTTTAGCGGCCTACACAGACTACGAATGACACATCCTTCGCGTCCGCGTCCTTTGAATGATGCAGCCCTTGAATTGAGACATAGCTTAAGTTATCAAAGTTTTACAGTATATGCTCTGGGCTAATTCATTTGTTGGCTAATTAGCGAAAAAGCTAACAAGCCAAGTTTGGTTAGTGCAGACAAGAGACCAGCTTGAATAGAAAAATCAAAACCCTAATCACTGCTAAAGTTGGAGCACAGTCTTCTTGGGTCTGTAGGTACAGTTAACTGCACCCAAAACCACAGTGGCCACATCCTAAATTATGGGAATATAATTATTATTATAACTTAAACAGGTGGATTTTATAAAAATGTAACCTCTTAGCGTTATAACATGATGATCTATGGGGATTGACTCGCTTTTGGATCCTGCCTCAAGTGGCCATTTGAGGAACTGCAGTTTTTGGTTCTTGCATGTTGGCTTCATTTTTTAAGGCCAAGAAGTTATATATTATATAAATATTTTGCTCTGAACTGCAGTAAAGAAAAAAGTATGAGGTTATTCAATTGGAAGTACTTGATTAGAGCTTCTTTAAATTGTACTTTAATACTCAAGTTGACTCAATTAGTTTCCTTCCACCAATGTGGGCAGATAATTACATAAAAGAGGAAACTAGAAATGAAACATTCCTCACCATAAACCCCTAAAACACCATCAAGAACCTCTGGAAGTCCCAGATGGGAGCTGCTGTCTCTTTAGCTTTCACATTAACTGTAAAATACGATTTAAATCCTGCAGAATTCCTGTCAAACCTTATAAGCCCGTATAAGAGTCTCACACTTGGCTCCTCACAGAAAGTACCTGGCTGAACGCATGCTGTGTGTAATGCACGCGGCAATCAGGGTGTCACTGCAAAGCCTGGCAGTTGTCTGAAAATTGCAACAAGAAAGGAAGTGACAAAAATAATATCTCGGCTGTTAAAGTCCTTGTTGGAGACTCATTTTTCATGCCTGATTTGCTCAGCTGTTCTTGCACAGAAAGAGTAATTAAGTAAAATCTATTGATGCTTGACACTGTTGAAGAAAAGAGGAATGTGTGGGATAAAAAGTGAAATGCACCATTAATGTCTCCAACACTGGAGTTTTAACATGATTAATAGAGCCCACTTATAGACAAACGACCTGTAATAACCCTCTGTGATCGGGCAGCGTTACCACAGCGGGAGTGACCCCAGACACCTTCTGCATGACGGCTCAATAATGCTCTGTATGCACAAGAGCTCTGATAATTACTGATACACACAGCGGGAAAGGAGCGTTCCCTGTGTTAAACACACACTCTGTTAGCTCCACAAAGTTTGATGTAAAACTAGCTTTAATTGGAGCACTGCAGGCCTACGCTTTGAATCATTTTACTGAGCTGAACACAGTGTTGACAGTATAGACTGGGCATCCATTATGACTTACTGCTTACTGGTGCACAGCCTGCAGAGTAATCACACGCATTAACTGCCTCAGCTTAAAAGAAAATTCAGGGTAATTTACTCTCTAAATGAGAGCCTCTATTTTAACTTGCTTTTTCTGCAGTGGTTCCGAAAGTTTTTAGCTTGTGATACCTGTCTCACTGTCTCCCCGTCTGTCTGTCTGGCTCTTTCATTTTCTCTTCCTCACCCTCTATAACACTTGGCCCAGCCATTCGAGGCAGATGGCTGTTCAAGAGTCTGGTTCTGCTCGAGGCCATTGTTGTGAATACATTGTGGATTAATGTTGGGTCTCTCTCTTAATAACATAACAAAGAGTACGTTCTAGTACTGCTCTAAAGTGTCGTGAGATAACTTTTGTTATGGTGTCAGACAAGTTTGCATGTTCTCCCCCTGCATGTGTGGGTTCTCTCTGGGTACTCTGACTTCCTCCAACAAGACTTGCTCGTTTGGTTCATTGGCATTACAGGGACGTGGATTTCTGGACGGCAAGTGTTCTGGTTTTCATTTGCAGTGCGCTTGTAGTCCGAGTAATATTGACCATGTATCAGCAGGCTGCAGTGTATACAGGAAAAACAGTGTGGAGAGCAAAAGCAGGCCGAACGCGATGCTCCCATCAGCGGCTATCTGACGATGATTCTTCTTAATAATCTCTATAAACAGATATCTGCACGCTGACAGCTAACAATCCGTTATAGATCTAAAATTCAACTTGAGATGAATTTAGGGATGCACTATATTTAATATTATACCGATATCAGAGATGCCGATATTTTCCAACCTTTTTGCTGATTTCAATACCGATATATTAGGCACGTGTTTTTTTCCACCTAATTGCAGAGAACATCAAGTCCCCCCTGCAGTGGAATTGATATAATGCCTACTCTTATTGTAGTGGCCCACTGACAGATTCTTGAGATGGGCAATTAAATTTGTAGTGTGGAATGAATGAGATTTGGCCCCTCCTCGCATGACTGATGCTGAGCACAACCTTTCTGTCCATTTCGGAAACTTTGACAAACTGCCATACCATACCGCAGACATCTTGCACCCTTCTTCAGGCTTGACGGTGTACCCAGCTTCTCGCCCAATGACGAGATTGATAATAAATCAATTGGATGATTGATTGATACCTCCACTGATTTCATACTAAATGATCCGCTTGCTAATTATACTATGCTTCTTTAACCATCAATAATCCTCTTGTGATCTCTTAGATGTCTTTTATGATCAATTGGAGGGTCCCGCCCAAATGTTCAGAACCACAGCTCTGTTGATATCAGTACTTACACACAATATCGTCGTAAATCTGTAATGAAAAGAACTTAATCTTTCCTCAGCCACATGCTCATCTTATCTTCTTCCATTAGAACTTTTTTCCAATTTTTTCTATTTATTTAAATAGAGACATGTTCAGCCTGGTAGGAGCACAACAAAGAAGAGGGACGTTGGGGCCTGTATCTCCTTGAGTAAACATAATGCAGAATGAGTTGAGTCTATCCTGACATCATCTTAATGAAAATGTCTGTGGGGGAACAACAAATGGGTCCAGGCTGAGGCTGGGACTGCAGGGAGAGCGACGCTGTGCAGATAGTCTGAGGCAGGGAGGGATAAGGCCGGCGGGTTAGAGGAGGCACATTAGGGCTGAGAAACACACATCAGCAGAGATGAGGAAGAGTGAGATAAAGCCTGGAAGAGGAAGGACTGGAGAAGCAAAGAACATCTCTGGAGTGAAAATACTATTACAGGGCAGACTGAGTTTTTAATGTAGCAAAAAGATGCTGTTAATATTAAAAGAAGCAGGTGGTTGAACATGTGATAAGAAGGGGGTGTTAGGCTGCCCAGGGATATCAGCAGGACTAGACCGAAGCAGAAACTTTGTCGCTGCCAGTAACCAATGTTTTCTGCTTTATTTTAGCATCCAGACAGGTTTTTATTCAAGCTGCATGATCCTCCTACGCTAATCTTTACATTATGCATGAAAAGTTTAAAAATATTCTCACCATTTTACTACATTCAAGCAATAAAACAGCAAATTCACTACAAATAAGCGATGCAAAGTTAAAAACACTCCCAGAAAACACATGCAAAAACACCTGCTGCAAATCCAGTCAACACAACGGAAGTGCTCCGGGCCTGTAGGGGCGCTCAGTGGAGACAGAGCAATTTATTTATTTATTAGAGCACAATACTAAAAACCCTGCACATCTGAAGTTGAGAAATATTTTCTGATGGACAGATGGCTTTGTTAATGGTATAATAAGTAGGATTTTCCTCGAAAATTAAAATATAGCCTTTTATAAATATAATATAATATAAATCATCACTTCTAGGCCTCTTGTGTGTTGGTGAGTGTGTGTGCAGACTCTTGGGAGACCCTTCCCTCTGCATCTATTCTGTTGTTTTGCTTTGCACGGGACGTTTTCAGGAGGGGCGCTGTTGTGGTTCCCTGAGCCCATCACAGCATATCATATACCTGAATGTGGAAGTGGTTCAAATTAGCAACTGGGCCCCATTCAGACCGGCGAACATGGCAAACGAGCGATGCAGAGTTGGCCTTCTTTCTGTTGGACAGGTAGGTGCTTCAAGGACAAGCTTGGTCAAACAAAAAAGTAAGTGATGCATAATGACTGTAATAATAATGGCTGACCTACCTCCTTACTTTATATTTTTGTCAATAGGTCATGTGGTTTTCATGTGGAAGTGGAAAGTGCGTAACTCAATGTGGCACTCAAAACTGTTTTAAAAAAGACAAAAGATGTATTCTTGCAGCTCTGCCCTTGCAGAGGGCTACTAAGTCGAAATAGTCGGCATTTGAATCAAATTTCACTGCTGGTTTTTGAAATAACGGAAGATATTTATTCAGAAAATGACCTTTCCTTCAGGTTCTTTTCAGTTCTTTTCTCTGAGCACAGAAATAAACTGCAAAAACATTTCAGCCGTTGCTTTCCTCAGTATGCTTTAAAAGTAAAGGTAATTGTTGAAACATCTGTACTTGTTGTCTCTCATAACACAAAGCGGAGGGATACTGTAATAAGTCTGAGACACATTTATTTTAAATGAAACAGTCTGTTAGAAGTGAGAAGATTCTTGTTTCTATGCATTAACAAAGAGTAAGGGATAGTAACAGTGATACTTAAACGTTTGTATGGACAAAATAGATCAGTAAAAATAGAAATATATATCATATATTCATTGAAAAGAGCAGCTCTCAGAGCAAGTATGCTTTTGTTTAATCTCTTTGAATCTTTCCATTTTGATATCAAAAGTTTCAAGTATTCGGCGTTTCCCTCACGATGTCCTTCTTGTCAAGACTGAGAGGCCTTTAAACCACAGTCTGAAGTCTCCGCTGACAGCGCGGCTAATGAAAGTCTTTTGGTAATGCTAACGGCCCCTGATGGGTGAATGAGGAATAAACCACAAAGGGCTTCATCGCTGCTCTATGTGGGCTCAAACTCTCACATATGCTGCTCCTGCCTCACCCCGAACAGCAATGCTGTAACAGGCATTTCCAAACAGCTGTCAAAGCCTAAACACTTGCTGTGATGTCACTGATTGGGGCGTGGCCAAATGTTCAACATGTTTGAATGTAAGAGCAGTTAAAACAGACCGAACATTTGACAGGGAACACCAAAGTAAGGGGGGAGAAACGAACACGACAGGAGGGCTAGGTTGTTTTGTGTTTAACCACTTTTATTGAAGTTATTCCTAAATCAAAACTTAGTCATCATTTATGCTTATAACTCGGCTTAACTTAGGTGCAACAGGCTGCAGATAAAGATCCCAACTTTGAGTTTTTCTTACCCTTGCAGGTCTGTTGATTGACCTACTCCGTGGCTTGAGGGACCTCGTCTGACCAGGCCATGTGAGCAGACAGAAGCAGGAGCGGCTTTGGTGTTGTTCCTGCTACTTACAAAGATCCCCATTAAGGTTAGCAAAGACGCCTTACTGGTTGTATGTCATTATTTTTTCTACATAAATCCATTAAGTGATGTGTGTCTTATTTCAAGCCAGTGGTTTTGAGATAAATAGGACCGTAACCTCTCATTCTTTGTCTGTCATGGATGTAAGAGTGCTCATGCAGGCTGCCATACCACAGATTGGACCAGAACCAATGTTTAAAAAAAGAAATCAAAGTCATACAATACATTTACCTTTGTATTTCTTAAAGGGATATTTCGATTTGTTTGAGGTGGGGTTGTATGAGATACTATCAATAGTAAGTGTACAACATACAGTAGATGCCGGTCAGCACGGCCCTGATGTTAAGAAACCGGCCGGAGTGCCGGCACGAAAGCTAGGCTATATGCCGCTGCAGAAAGGGTCAGTTTCACACGTAATTTATCCACTTATAAGGATGTCCCACCTAAAAATCAATAGTGGTTTCAGTAGTACACTATATTTAAAAAAATTAAAATACCATGTTTCACTTTTCAGTAAGAAAGCCTCTTTATTTGGCACTACTTTGTGTGGACCGCAACACATTCGTGTTACTACGCCTGCAGCGTATGGTGTCGGATCAGCTGTTTGTGTCAGCAGTTTGTAGAAGAGACAACAAACTAAAGAAAAAACTGGACTGTTCAAACAAAGAGTGTCCTGTTTCCCTTATAGAGTTCTGCTGAGTGATCATGGTGTTGGATAGCGGTGGCATCAACACTCCAGGTGCAACACTGAGCACAGTTATACGCCTGCAATGATTATTTTTATTAATAAGTGGATTATGCAAAACCATCGCTGAGTGATCCAGCTGTGGAAGTGTGCAAGTGGATAAATTACGTGTATATTGACCCTATCTGCAGCGGCATATAGCCTAGCTTCCGTGCCGGCCGGTTACTAAGCACCGGAGCCATGCTGACCGGTGTCCACTGTCTGTAGTACACTTACAAATGAAGTATCTCATTCAACCCCACTTCAAACAAACTGAACTAATCCCCTTAATATAGAGCAAATGATTAAACAATTTGATAATGTCACTTCCTACATACATTTTTAACTTCAGCCACCAGAGGGCTCAGTGAACCCCCTGAACCAACACAAGCTGTGTGAGCACTGTTGGACAGACGTGCACATACTAACACCACTGGGTAAACTGGTAATGAGGCGTAGAGCTTTAGTTTTGTTGCCATGGTCACCAGCAATTTCATGTAACCGGCTGCCTGTAACTGTGTTTGTACAGTCCCAAAAGTATACCACAATCCAGTCACCCAATCAAACACTAAATTAAATGATAAATAATATGCTTATATCTGCGACACTTGTAACCTCAGAAAGCCTTTCAGGTTCTCCGTGTTGTTCACGCTCCATCAGAGCTGCTCGCTAAAGTGTTGATATAAATGTTAAATAAGTGAAGTCAAGCGGAGGAGGATGTTTTACTGTCTGTTGAAGCATTGGTTTTTGTGTAGGTGTCAGCAAGCCAAGTATCTCTGCACTTGAAGCTGTATCACACATATTGATCAGCAGCACTGTGTATTCAAAGAGTCCTACAGCATGCGTGTGTGCGCGCGCATGTGTGCGTGTGTGTGCACCATCACCCAGTCACGCATACTTTTCACATGTAGCAGTCCCACGGTACAGCAGTGTGGGAGTAGCTAATCCAAATGCCTCAGTGCTTATAGGAGATGACCCACAGTTAAGCAGCTGAAATCTCTCCCACTGTTCAGGCACGCTGCGCTCTTACTGCAATTTGCTCCCACTATTGTGAAAAATAATAACTGATTGTTGGGTTTTATCTCAGTTCAGCCCGCTGAGATGAACCTTCAGGGATCACTTCCAGACTTGATTTATGCAAAGCCACTGTGGAAAAGTCAACTAAATCCTGTGTGGTGAATATGCAGTTGCTTTTCTAAGAGGTGGAGGAAGCGGTGTCAAGTCGCAGCAACTCTGAGCCACCGTGATAGAGGCGGCTCGAAATGGAGAGAGCATAAACAAGAATGTGAATGGGAAGAGGAACTTCATAGGCAGGAAGGCAGCTTGATGTTTCTGCCTGAAAATTGAGTTGCTTTCAAACAGAGAGGAAGTGAGTACGTGTGTGTCTGGTGTTGGGATTACTTGATTAAACTGGAAGAATGCCTAATTACATCAAGCGCGGCTCGCTTGGGTGAATATTTGCGTATCCAAATACACTGAGGCTACATCTGCAAGTTTCAGATAAAGATTTATTTGAAGAAATATGAACAGTAAATGTGATTCCAATTAACCATCCGGAAGTGAGATTCCAACTCTGTACTTTTTGGATGCTGTTATTGTTACATGATGTGATACAGTAGACTGAGTTTAATTTATGTTGCGGAGCGACTGTTCCAGATGGACTGTGTCTCACACTCCACGGTTTTAAGTTTATAGTCAACAGTCCTAGCCTCAAAGTGAGCAGAGCTGCAGGATGGAGGCTCAGTGTGACTCAGATACATATAAATTTAATTCACTTTATATAGAAGTGTCTGCTTTTGGTCCCACCACAGTGATTCATACTACATGTATGGCCTGCTATGCAACAGTGAGAGGAAATTTGTCCTCGTCCCACTCCCCCTACATTTCTTTTCAGAGTGTGTGTATTCACTCGGGCTGGGTATCGATTTCTCAATTCGCTTCGATTCCGATTCACAGGGTCCAATATCAGTTACAACATCAATGCACCTCTAACCTGGTGCATTATCAAAATGTTTAATGTTTACAATAAGAATTGCCCTTAAAGTTACATCATGTACTTTTAATTTAACGTGACAAACACACAGCAGTCAACACTATTTTTTTTTATGAATTAGACAGCTTATGAACTTTTTTCCAGTTCAGATTTTCAGTCCGTGCATCTGGCTCATGGTTTTGATTAAACGAACTGGGCTTCAACTTGTGCAAGATTTGGCCACGAGATCTCATAGTGCGAAGAACAAAGCCACACAAGAGTTTAGGGAAAGGCATACTGTATAACAACTTCCTGAAAATACACTCGCGGCCAAAGCTGACGCTAACAGAGAGTAACATAAACATCAGTGCAAAGACTTACATTCATTGACGCACACATGATAAAAATAGTCTGTCGGCGATCACTCATGTCTCCGTAGTAGCTGCAGTAAACAAGTCCAGGCATGTCTCCCTCCCTGCCATGTTTCGAGGGGATGCACTGAGTCGTGCTGCGTTTAGGAGCGCTCGGAAATGTGAGTGATCACACGTTTATACATATTTTTCAAGATTGAT
The DNA here is from genome assembly GCF_022749685.1 of Semicossyphus pulcher. Classification (NCBI taxonomy): domain Eukaryota; kingdom Metazoa; phylum Chordata; class Actinopteri; order Labriformes; family Labridae; genus Semicossyphus; species Semicossyphus pulcher. The sequence continues at coordinate 28,766,685 of NW_027211726.1, forward strand.
ACCGGGATTTCTCAGGAATCGGAAAAATTGATTTTTGAAACACAGCCCTAGTATTCACTCAGAAGTAGTGAAGCCTTAAAGCACACCACGGTCGGTTTGCAAATGCTTATCAGTAGCAGCATATGTCCAGGTAAATCAAAGAAAGATCTTTAGCAAAGAAGTCTCACACCTCATTTTGCACGGTTTGTTGTGTCTTTCCTGTCTTCCCATTCGCCATATTCCCACGGCGGCCATGTTCCTCTGATGTCACACTCAGGCTGGGAAGCTCAAATGCTCCTATCAAAAGGATGAAGTCTTCTCACTGTGTCCCAGGTTGCAAATAATATAATCATAGATAATCTGAAAAATATCATTTGTTATTCGCTCTTCCTAGCATACATTAACATCATCCCTCTGGATTTTCAGTATTGATTATGTTTTCAGTTGCTGTTAAATCAAAAAGAGGTGAATTAATGACAATTTGTCAGATTTCCTGTTTATCTGATTAATGGTCCTGTTGCACTGGTGCTGGCCAATGGCCGCCCACTGCATCTTAATACTCAGAGCAGGTTGAATGCAGAAAACTAATTTCCCCACAAGTATCAATAAATTTAAGCTACCTTAGAGCTATCATAACTAGCTAGTGCTTACAATGTATATTCCTGGCTAACTAGACTTAGCATTTAGCTAACCAGCTAGCCCTGCAAATGGTCACCAAGCTTTAAGTACCAACTAATCACGCTGTTTTCATTCATTGTTTTTTATTTGTTTTTTGTAAAGGAATGCTCTTTAATTCACACACAGCCAACATGATCAATAGCCAATTCTAGTGGTCTTTTGTTCACCTTTAGCATCTGCATGAGAGGCATTACAAATAACTGTAACTCATCAGCGCAATTATTAGAAACTTAGAGCCAATGGGAAGTCTGAAGAAAGACTGACTCTACTTTGGGTGGCGGTCAGCGGTTATGAATGGGTCAAATAACACTAGCAGAACTCTTAAACAGGAGACTTTAGTTTGAATCTGCATGAAACCAAAAGTCAACACTGAGTTATTATAGATATTATAGATATCTGCATGCAGATTCTGTAAGCAGTGATAATGATAAGCATTAAGTAAGGCAAGCATTCTGGTTTCAGTTTGTGGTCTTGAGTAGTATTGTCCAATTACATTCCAGCTGGCTTAGGTTGTAAGGAGGAAAGCTGTCTGGAGAGCAAATGAGGTGGACAGCATTGGCTGTAATGCAATCAAGAAACCCATCGGCCATCGTCTGACGAGGATTTAGCTTTATAGTAATATCATTAAACACACACCTGCATATAATTGCAGGTTACACTTGTGTCTTAGCTATATTCTCTAGACCTGTGGTTCTGAACTGGTCTCACCTCAGGACCCACCACCACCTCCTTAATGACATTTTTTAACCACTCAAATGCAGATTGGACCTGAGACAGAATGAAACATCGCAGTATGTCAGCTTCACAAAACAAAACAGTGTAATAGTTTCGCAGAATGACCAGCAGGTGGCAGTGCATAAGAGGAAAATATTCCCTCTACAACTCATTCAATTAACAGCATTTTTTTTCAAATTCAAAAAGTGCATAATAAATACAACTACTGTAGGGCCCATCAAGAATGTAACTTATACATGGAGTGTGGATAAATTACACTACTACTGCAAGCACATCATGGAAAACCTGCGTCCTTCAAAATAAAAGCACAGCATCAACTTTTTTTTCAAGACCCACTGAAAACAGCTCCACGACCCAATTTTGGGTCCCGACCAGTGACTATATAGATAGATGGACGACGCGTCTCCATCTGCTCCCATTGTGTAAAAGTGATGCCAAAATAGCTCCTGTGATAGGGGCTGCCATCTTGCGATGGTGACGTCATATGGAGCCAGAGTCTACGCAGTAGAGATCGGCGGGTGGCGCCGCCGTAGCCACTTACGCTAACCAAAGCACACACTTAACTCACTGAATAAATAGCAAGGGTCCTGCTTGCCGGTGTGTTTAACAGCAGGACAGCTTCTTTGTGTTGGTCTGAGGTTATCGTTCACAGGTATGGAAACTTCAGTGACTGTAGTGATTGTTTTAGTTACGTTTCCTCTCGCGGATCGTCCTCTACTTTGCTAATCCAGAACTGATCGGCTGCAGGAGCCGGATTTGTCAACAGAGCTGTCAATCATCATTTTGACAGCATCAAAAACTAATTAAAAATAAACTTGTCAGAAAAATGAACACTAGGACGTAAATCAGCATGATAATAACTAACTATAACAACAGAAACGATGTTTGAGAAAAATGTATTTGCCGTTTATTTTGATTTTATAGTTTGAGTCATGTCCCATATGTTAACATGGAGGAGGCGGGCCTTATGACCTGTACTGCAGCCAATCAGCAAGGGCCAATAAAGAGGTTTTGGCTTCACTTTTAGGGAGCTGTCATGTTGTCCATCTATATATACAGTCTTTGGTCCCAACCCACCAGTTGAGAACCACTGCTCTAGAATTTAACTTCATTCTTGTGTCTACGGTTGCAGTTGGACTGTAAACAGAAAAAGGAAGTATTCGCCTGGATATCCTTCACCGCTTATCTGCTGGCTTAAAATGAGGCCCTAAAGGTCGGTTTCCAAAAATGAACCGGGTTGTTTTTATGCCAATACTAAGCAAAACTTTTCCACACAAACCTCTTGTTAGAGAGGAAACAGATGCCAAGGGTGCCATGAAACAAATGCTAAGGGGTACCTTAAAACAGACGCTAGACAGATGCTACCTTTTGCATCCGAATCTTGCAGAAGTTATTGTGCATAACTTTAGGTAAGATAAATGAAAAGTTATATGAGTATATAATGCCTTATTACACAGGGGCATGCGACTGAGTTTTGCATTGTCACTTTTGGAGTAGCTTTAGACAAACAGTGAGATCAACTGACCAGCTTGTATCATCATAATCAGCTCCTGCTGACAAATCCAAAGATCCCCAAAGACTCCCATGTGACTTTGTCCTCTGAGATAATATATACTGCATATTCAAGGTTATGTGACCAGCAGAGAGGAAATGCTTATCTGTGAGAGTGATATACGGACTCATGCCTACATTACCAAATTACATCACCAGTTATTTTGAATAAATTGTACGCAGTGGGGTATGCACATCGTATTCCGTCAGCACTGTCCTCTGGGAGAGATTACTGCAGAGTCCGGGAGAAAATCAAGGGTCACAGCTGCTCCGACGAATGGATTTTCCAGGTTATTATCTGTGTTTACATTCATTCTTGTAGAGTTTCAAGGTCTTAAATCCCATAACAGAGAGAGAATCAGTGCCAGGAGAGACAGAGAGACAGAGAGAGAGAGGGAGAGACTGTGGTTTTTCATCAGGAGGAGCTACAGTCAATTACTGTCTTTGATGTCATATATCATGTTCTTGTTATGCAAATTGTTCCCCGTTAGAAACACAACGAGGAGTATTTATGCGCCCCGGATCTGGGTGTCTGCGGTGAATACATAAAAAGAGAAAGATTAAGAAGAAAATAAATAAATAAAGAGGGAAGGAGGTGTGAAAGTGTGAGATTTAGGAGGGGATAAATTTAGGAGAAATAAGGCAGCGTATTCTCTCTCGTAAAATTGAAAGCTGTGAAATGCCTCAGAATTTACAACTGAAATGATTTCCACTTGTCCTGGATTTGGTCCCTGTTAGCACTGATATCTCGTACACTGAAGCTCCACAGGCATAAATTGGCAGGAGCAGATATTTTTATTTATCCTTTCTCACTTCTTAAAGAAAGTGCTGGAAATTGAGAATTAAGTTGAGGAGTTACAGATCAACAAGTACGACATGATCATCTGGATGCTCCTGCACATGCTGTGCCTTGTATAATAATGTCAGACATCGTTCCTCTGTAATGACGAGGAGCAGTCGCATGGCTGTTTAGGAACACTGTGTGAAGGTCTTTATCAGAGATGCTAATTCTATGACTAGCTGTTGAAAAAGTCAGAGTTGTCAGAGCAGGGCCAGTGAAAGACCAACTGACAGTCAAGTTATTTGAGTGAAACTAACGAAAGAATATTTCTGGTTTATTTCAACTTGGTTGTAATATGTTGTACTTTACATTGCTTTTCTTATTGGTCATGAGGAGCAGTCAAACTATCAGTTAGCTTTTATTCTAACCCTCTGGTTAACCTCAATTATTTGAAGGTTTAACAGGTTAAAACATTTTTTTGCCCAAACCTTTACCATCCATACATCCATAAATTATCTATACCTCTTATTCTGTACAGGGTCACAGGGAGGCTGGAGCCAACCCAGCTTTCAGAGGTGGGTTATACCCTGGACTGAACGTCAATCACAGGGCCGACACACAGAAACAGACAACCTTTCACTCTCACACTATGAGCAATTTAGAGTCACCAATTAAAATAACGAGCAAGCCGCTCGAATCAAATTCAAACCCTGTTGCTAAACAGCAACAAAAACGTCTCCTGCCTACCTGAACGCCCTCATCCAGGTCTACACTCCCTCCCACCCACTACGCTCCGCCAATGAAAGGCGCCTGGTCCTCCCATCACAACAGGGCCCTAAGACTCTAACTAGACTCTTCTCCTCAGTCGTCCCCCGGTGGTGGAACGAGCTACCAAACTCCATTCAGTCCGCACAGTCCCTTTCACCTTTAAGAAGAAGCTAAAGACCCAGCTCTTTATGAACACCACTGACCATAATGATATTGATGCTATTGATGAAGATGACATCGAGGATGTAGTGCAACATTGTAACATTGTCTTTGGACTGTGAGAGGAAGCCAGAGTACCTGGAGGAACCCCACGCACGTAGTTTAACAGCACCCTAAACTGTGCACTTAAAATGACCAGACAATTACACCTCCAACAATAGTTATACACAGGACTTTCACCCAACAGACCAGGCTTTGAGTTCTGTAAGACCAAAAGCGTCAAAGTTGTCCTACTGTATTTACTTCCTCTATTGTGTACCGAAAAAGTATGTACATAATGTACATACTTTGAGTGTGTAACTGTTCTAACCCAAGTATCTATTTGAACACAAACCATTGTTTTTTTTCTAAACCTGTCCAGAGATTTTTGTGCCTTAACATAGCTAAGTACTTAATTGTTGCATATTAATGTAATGTAAGGTAACGAAAAATGTTACCTTAACCTAAACACAGTTTAAAGGCACTCTTTACATGGGGACATCAATTTAACACGTCATGCCATCACCATGTAATGCAGTTCTAAGAGGCTGAGGTCTTTCTGTGCGACCAGGTTGTTGCAGGTGTGATTGCTTGATTGACAGCCAATCAGCCAATCAGCCAATCAACTGCGATGGTTTCTTCATATGCACACCAGCGCTCTTCTTCTTTGTTTAAATCTAATTGTTCTAGCTTCAGTAAATCCCTGCTTCAAACATCTCAGCTGCTGAATGTCTGATGATAATGAGAGCTGCAGAACAGGCGAGACATATGTACTGCCACTCATAAGCGCTGCAGAGAGGTCTGGCAAGGACAGAGAGGTGATCTCCCGGGATGGTTCCTGCTTCCCTGCAGGTACAACGTTGACACTGGAAATAAAGAGGTGTCAACTTGATCGGTTCAAATCCAATTCCAGTCCATCCTCTTTTCACTGAGGCTAATGCACAGGCTGCAACTTCCACAGAGTGTGACATATTGCAATGGTAGAAAAACTTTTCCCCTCGTACTCGAGAGACTAAAATCTGTTCTGGTTAATTTTTTCTAATGATATATCTGCCGAGTAATCGCCTGGAGGCACCAGCACAGATGTTTTCTCAGCTAGGTGCTCGGCACACTACAAACAAAATAACCATTTTACAAGTGCAAGCTGTATGTTATGGTAACACGTGCCATGAAACATATGGCACAGCAGACATCCTAGCACCTCCTACTCCACTCTGCGGGCTCTCTTGCTGCACATTTAACTTTAAATCACCCAGCAGCCCCTCTCCCTTTTTATTCTCCGACTCTGAACTTTTGGGTTGTGACAAATTGATGGGGTTGCGGCGAAAGCCTTTCACAATGCTTTAAGTTACGACGGGCGAAAGCCTTAAAACAATAGGACATTAGCATACCTCCCACCCCATCCATCAGCAGGCAGTGCCAGCCCATGGCAGCCATTCATCACATCCTAGCCACGGAGTACGCAGGCTTCAGGCCCCCGCTGCACTGCTTATAAAGAGATGTATGAATACCTACGACATAAACACGGTGGGCTAAAATAAAGACAAATCTCACCTGATTCAACTGTGACCATAAAGATGAACGTGTGAAAAGAAAATGGTGACAACATGACTGATAGTTTTAATACAAGCGGTGAATAAGCAGTCTGTGTCGCGTTTAGCTTAGCGTGTATATATTCATGAACTGTGGCGACGGTATGAGGTTCTGTAAAGCCACTGAAAGCAGCGGCGTGTCTCCCCCAGGGTGTGAAGTCTTAGGAGGCTCCTTCATGCTGCTTTAAAGCACACAGTTTGAAGCAGATTAAGTTCCTCACACAGCTGTGTGTGTTTATGTCAGAGCTCAGTACAGTTTGGGACTCTGAGCCAGTAGCTGCTAGCGCTCCTTTCCATTAATCTAGCTCTGGGGAGAGACTAAAAATTAACTTTAATGGACACTTTTCTGTCTCAATGCTAACTAGGGGCTCTTAACTAAGTACCGCTGTGTCTCCCACTGAGTGTTTGGCTATTCTTATATATTTATTTAAGCATGGAGGAGTTAATGTGTGAGTCACAGAGCTGACACCCTCAACAAGCGTGGCGGCTCAGCTGAGGCTGCACATTCACAGCTCCGCCTCTCCCCGCCATCCCTCTTTCCTGCTGAGCGGCTCTCCATAAATGCCAATTAGCAAAAATTTAAACCCAATTAGAGCTGCTTTGTGCTCAGTAAATCAGATTATTAAAAGCCATGTAGATCTTCTGTGCAATCAACGGCCGATGTTGTACAACAGACAGACTCCCATGCCAAAGCCATCAGTCTGCTCTCCCAGCCAGTGACTGCTTCACTTCCCTCAGTCCCCCTCGCCCTCTAATCTGACTCTAATGACATTTGTGCAAGGCAGTGAACAGTGTTGTGCCGCGCTTTTTCAAGGCTCCCCCACCCGCCACACACACCGCAGACGTTTTTATGGCTCCTGGGTGTAATATTTCCTTCATTTGCATAATGATGTCCTCTGTTTATTATACACCTGTGCATCCATCTCACTAAGGCCCATTGAACAAGCAGAGGATTTGTACAAAATTAGAATGCAAATGGAATGTAATACTGTTGCACTACCAGTGATGGGCCAATAAACTACATGACCCCCCCTTTTCTCTGCACCTAGAAGCAATATACAGCGCAGTCACACACCCACGCAACGATTTAAACAACAAAGATGTCATCAATCAACTTGCGGAGTGGAGTTTTCAGCAGACGCAGAGGCTGTAAATGAAAAAAATTGCAATCAGCAAGTTAAATTGTTTTTTTGACTTTGTTCTGACACTGGTCTTTTGTCCAAAGGCTAACCACGGTAACTTCATTTTGTTCCAGTTATAACTTAAATGAACTTCTTGATTTCTGTTTTGTGTTGAAACAAAGTTTTAGGGTTCAATTTTGCTTTGTTTGAGAGAAAAACTGTTGCAGTAACTTCTGCGGCCTGCTTTGGGATGCTACCGGCTGATTTTGTGCTCCACCAACCTACGTTTACCTCAAGCTTTGTATAGTTAGCGCTAAAGCTGCCGATCACACATTTCTAAGGTTTTATTATTAGTTAGTTGTAAGAAAATCAAAACCATTTAAAACAATGAATGAAGCACTTTCACTTGAAAAACAGTTTGGTCTCCTACGCTCACAGGTGGACAGTGCACCTTCAGAAAGCTGCGAGCTGAGCTGCTGCTAACATTACCTCTACTTGTTTCTGGGAACTCCTCGTTTATAGGTTAGGACTCTATTAGTGTTCATCATTCTCAAGGTTTTTAACAAGAGCCGAGTTAACGGCAGATGTTCCCCTCTCTCCAAGCAGTGGAAAGCAGTGTCAGGTAAAAAATCAATGGTGGACACAGGATTGCGAATATAGCTGCTAGCTCAGCTGCCAAAAATGTTCTTTAATTTGGCGTCATGTTTTAATTTTTATGAGCAGTTTTCTCATCTTTGCACTCTTTCTTTTCTCTTTTACATGGCTCAAACAATGTTTCACAGTGGGAAGTCAGGTGTATGTCAGCTTATAGTTCACATGTAAGCCGAAAACTGCAAAATAACTGGCTCTTGTAGCTACTTCTGCAGTGTGTTAGCTGTTAGCTCTTTCAGTATTGAGTACACGCAAAACTTTACCACACAAACTTTACCACACTTTACACACCAAAGTTTATCCAGGTATCCACGTTAGTTCGAATCCCAGTTCAGACGAAGTGTATGTGGAGTTTGCATGTTCTCCCCTTGCATGCATGGGCTACCTCGCCTCCCACAGTCCAAAGACATGCTGGCTGGGATTATTGGAGAGCATGAAAGGTTGTCCTGTGATTGACTGGCGATCAGCCCAGCCTCTCACCCAATGACAGCTTGGATAGGCTCCAGCCCCCCCCCCTGACCCTGAACAGGATAAGCAGTATAGATAATTGATTGATGCACACAATAAATAGCTGTAAGAATACAACATTGTAGTTACTTGGTGGTAACTTGCTTTTGCATTGTTTTTACAGGCAATGCAAAAGCAGGGTGCATTCATGATATTTTTGGGGGTCAAAGGTCAAATCTTTGTTTCAAATAGCAAATGACCTACCTAATCTGCTGGCCAGTTAAAACACTTTATCACTCTTCTGTCAGTTTGACCCTGATGGAGTTTGTAGTTCGGCTTTAGGGCAGCATTGATGTGACCTTAAGTTGAGGTCGACCAGCCTCGGGGAAAGAAATGTGCCATCTTTCTAAGGATTCCTCTCACAGTTACATCAATCAATGAATTCATCATGTGAATAAATAATCTATCAGAGTGTTAAATCTCTCTCTCAGAGGAGCAGTGAAGCCTCTGACCATGCAAGGACAATTTGGAGGGGAAAGCATCATAATCTATCCCTGAAGTTTTCCTAACAGCAGCTGCTTAATGTATTCACATAGTAATTAAGATGCACACTAGTAATGCACTTTATGCGTGGCAGCTACAGTTTGATAGCGCTTCATCAAATACCACTGCGAAATAAGAGCACCTCTGAATATACAAAGAAAATGGCATCCCCTCATGAAATATTAATGCTGCTGTTCTATCTTTGTCCCTTTAGCTGGGGCTGAATATCCACTTTTTGGCACTCAGGCCACGATAATACGCGCCACAGGGCTCACTCGCTCCTCCGACGGCATTTAAATTAGATCACTGGCAAGATAAATTCGACTTGAGTCCGTAACGAAATGCGCTGTGACAAATGCTGACTCAGGTGGCCACAAGCAAATCAAGACAAAAATCAGCATTGCAGTTCAAACCTCCCCTTTATTTGATTTTCCCCTTTGTGGCAGTGTACTCTCTAAGTGGCTTCTTATGGGGATAGAAATGCAGCAGTTTGATTGGATGAGATGCACAGATCGTGGACGTTCCTACCACCTAAAAGTTTCTCCCACAAAGCGAACTTCTGCCGCCTCATAGGGAGAAACGCCTCGGGGGAAAGCATTTCATGGTTAGAATGTATTCAGCATACTGTACCTGGAAAATATCTCCAATGCAAAAGTTTATGATTAAAATTTAAAGTGTCCCCTCAGGAATTCTATTTTACAGGGAAATCTACACACAGAGGGATTTTCAGCTCTCAGCAGGGATATTTCACTTGGCTATTGTGAAATGCATCAGCCGAGGTTATAATCTCTGGATTCAGCGCCTGTGGACGGACTGTCGTTTCAAGCAGGAGTCGTCTGTTCAGGTATGTGTGACAAGGTGTGAAACGTCTACGGAGCTCCAGAGACATCTGTATTTATGCAGGAAACAAATTAACACGAATGGACAATGGATTACCTGATGGTAAATGGTAAATGGACTGTACTTATATAGCGCTTTTCTAGCCTTCTAACGATATCTCGCAATGCAGTTAAAAATCGATACATATAAGTGACGAGTCAAATTGATAAGATGAAAAGATGAATCACAATACTATGTTTTAAACATCAGAGGGCGCTATCTGCATTTGGCTTCTCTTAATCATAACATAATAATGTGCAGCCCTTCATCAGTGCATCAGAGTCTGTACCTGTGTCCCAATCCAGGCGCTGCGTCCTGTTTTGTCTTCCGCATGTAAACTTTTGGCACGAGATGCTGCCGCTGCTGCTGTCACGCAATGTCGGCTAGGTTACGCTTTTCAGTTACACGAGGCAGCTTTCCAGTGAATGTATTCCCGTTTTCAGCGACACCTCGCCCTGGTGTTGGTTAATGTGTGGTCATGTTAACGGACCGTCCACGGAGTGGACGTGCCTGCAGCACACACACCGCAAGGCTCAACCAGGCTTGAACACTGTTAGAAACGGGAGATGAAATTTGTTCGTATAAGTAACACGACTGCAGCCCACAGGTCTGTTTGTATTTATAAAGAAACGGGTTGCTCCACCTGAACTCTCTCTACTTTTATGCGGGTGTCTGAGTTGGTGGCTCAAGTCAGGAGGGGGATTTGTTATGTTTGAAGATAACAGACTTAAAATCCCAATTAGCCGACTAGAACGTATTTTTTCTTGTTAATTGTATATATGAGCATTATGGCTCACTTCCTTGTATCATATGCTGTTTTTTTACATTACAATAAATACACTATACAATTAATTTAAAATAATTATTAAAATGTATATTTTTTTATAAATATGAGAAAATTGGATCGTGAGTAAATCGTAGCGTGAACCCGGAATTGGGATTTGTACAGAATCGTGAGTTGAGTGTATTGTTACATACCTACTTTCCATGATACACAATCTGACAGTAACAGTTACTTAAAGCAGCAATTAATCAAGTTTGCAAAGGTGTGAAGGTACAACCAATAAGTTTGTCAAATAGTCACAAAATTACAATATATTTAAAAGTATACATGGACACATATATCCCATTTTTTAGTCATCATAAATTGCAAACTAATGTTTTTCTATTACAAGTACATCTCTCACCTGCACAGGAAGCCTTTAGGGATACAGGTGATGAAGTATAAAGAGCCAGGAAGTCTGCTGGGGTGAAGGTCCCGGTTGATGGATAGGTCAAGCAAACACAGAACCTGCACTCATGTGGAAGGGATTCAAGTACAGTACAAGACCAAAATAAAAAATGGAGCGACGCCTGCGAGCTGCACTGATTTCGCACCTGACGTCACTCTTCATAATAACCTGACAAACACCTCCTCCCAGTTTGGCGTCTAAGCTGCTTGATTTCTCTCTCTCTCTGTTCTGTCACTATCACCACTGCCCTGCACCAGTACTGCACTCATACTTTTAGCCCCACCACCACCCCAGCATCTGGCTAGGGGGGGTTTAAGATCACTCGCCAAACACAAGCTACGTTCTGCTGCTGCAATAAACATTTCAAACTATCACAAACGTGAGTTGTCTGACTGAAGTTGAATTATTTAAAGTGATAATCTCGAAGATTTTCATGTAAATAAATGTCTGTTAAGTCACTATCTATCGCTGAATGAGGTAACACAATGGGTGTCTGTGGCGACATTAACAGAAAAAAATCACAAGCGGCGCCCAGTTAGTGACACGTTTTCCATCAGCCAGCAGTGGTTGGTCTGCCAGAGAGGGTAGGCGGAGCTAAGCGGCTGCTTTGTTGCGAGTAAACAGTAATCTACTATGGCTGAACAAACAAAGAAAAGATGGATGACTACAGATACAACTTATGTGAAAATCCAAAGAAAAAGAAACAAACTCGACGCTCAGATGAAGCAAACAGTCTGAAAAGGAAAGCGACCGTCAGCGAGGAAAATCAAGAGTTACAACCGGAGCCAACCGTGGACGTCGCACATGCAACACTGTCTGGATATCTGGGAAGTGTGCTCCCGCAATTATCGTTTATCGCCATAGGTGCCGCCGAAGAGAACGAAACTGCAACTGGGCCCCATTCAGATCAGCAAACATGGCGAACTAGCGATGTAGAGTTAGCCTTCTTTCTGTTGAACAGGTAGGTCCTTCAATCCAGGTAGGACAAGCTAACCTACGGTTAGCATGATAGCGCAAAGGTAACCATGATGCTGTCGGTGTTAGCTTGGCGAGTGAGCTTCTGGTGTTGAAGAGCCCAGGAGGAGGAGCCCAGTTTGAATGTGTTGTTGACAAAATGCAAAGAAAAATCCTACTTACTATACCTTCAAGCTGAGATTGAAAAGTATGCCATGTGACTTTACCTCCTTCTTTTATAATTTTCTCTGAAATACAATCATTCAACTGAAACCACAATCTCTTTCCAAAGTTTTAGTGCATAAACGTAATCAAACGGACCATTTTTGAAACCAAATCTTCTTGGTGAGGTTCAGGAAAGTTATTTTGGCTAAAAATAATATGTCAATGTACCCTCTTTGGGTTGTGCTGTCGTGCTGACTGACATAAAAGCTTTTTGTGCTGCATGGACTGAAAATTAAATATAAACTAATGAATTACACTTTTAAATCTACACACAAAAAGAATAAAACTTGTAAACATGTGCACAATACTGTGTATTCTATTTCAGTGACTCTTCAGAAACTTCAGTGAGTCTGGTTTGTGTTCCCTTTTTGCTGTATAAAAAACAAAGATCTTGTAGATGTCACTTTGATATGTGTTTGGATTACCGTTCTGAGTTCCCATTCAGTCATTTTGTGTGAAACAAGTCAAGCCTTATAATTATTTTACCTGAACCAGAGAGTTTGCTATAATAGATGAAGGTTGATTGTTAGACTAGTTTGCATTTTTCTTTTCTACTGCTGTTAAATCTATTGTAAGCTGCAGGAAATGTCTCACAATGCAAAACAAAGCTTCTATGTACCAAAGATAAAATATTAAACTGTATAAAAAAGGTTGATTGGTGGAGAGACGGGAGCTGTGAAGAACTGTTGACCTCCACCAACGCCTACCTCACCCACATTGTTGGACCTCAACCAAGGTCTTTGGAAATGTACACAAAGTTTTAGCCATAAAACCCAAACACACAACTCCTACTAAAACACTGATCTGTAAGCTACAAGAGGACAGTCAGGTGCAGTTTTATATGTAGGTAGAGGTGAGACAGGTCAGAGGGCGAGGTACATTTATGTAGCTGCACCTGAGTTCAGTTCGGTTATAAAATACTCAAAAGAAACGTTTCATTTCACTGTCTTAAAGTTATTGGAGGGACTTCCTGGTGAGTTAAATATCAAAATAAAGTTTACTCTCACATAAAGTATTTCTCCCGACAGTGTGACCGTAAAAGGGCACATCTACATCGATATCTCCAGTACGGCCCTGTAGGGTCACAGCAAAGACACGCATTGATTTATTTTAAGGGGTCAGAAACCACAAAGGTTGAGAGGCACAAGACGAGCGTCTCTCAATAATCGCTTTCCAAAAAGTGTTTTTAGCTAAAATGTCCATCAGCAGCAAATTAGTAAGTCACCTCACATTATAATAGAGTCACAAAGTCACTATTCTTAGTGAAGTCATTTTGTGCCTATGCCTAACCAAACCTGAACCACTGCTGTGTAAAAATCAGAGTTTTGTTTTTTATTCTTACAACAGTGATCTTTCATTTTGTACAGTGCTTACAATTGATGTTGTCCTGTCCTTGGATGACCACCTACCAAGCCAACCAAGCACAGGCCCAGGGGATCAAAGGGTCAGGGTGATGGAGACCAGAGCCTCTGCTGAATGTGACTGTTTGTTTCTTAGGAAGACAAAGAAACAACACAAAACAACCTAAAAAAAGAAGGAAAAATATACAAAAAGATGCACAAACAGCCAGAAACAAGTAAAAAAAGATGTTAAAATATGTCAGAGGGACACAAAAAAATACAAAGTGAAACAAAACATCACAACAACTACATAGAGATGCAAAGGAACCATAAAGAGACTCAGATAACTGCAAATAAATGCATAATGACTACAAAAAGACACAAATCTACCACAAAGAGATAAAGAATATAAATACACACAAAATGACCACAGAGACATGCGAAAAAACATAAAGACAAGCTAAACAATCACAAAAAGACAAAACACCAAACTCACCAACAGCACAACTGTCCGTGTTTCTCCTATGTTAAAGGGGCGGGGGGCTTTTTTCTTGTCTTTCTCACATCCAACCATGGTGCTTGTTATAATAAAGTATAGTTTTGTATTGAAGACTTAAAATCCTGTTTTTGATTAAAAGAAATGATTACAAAGAAAGAAAAACAGTCTCATAAGGGATCATTAAACCACTCACAACTCCTGCTGCAAACTACATGACTCCTACACAATGCAGAGGGTCACAAGCATCACACAGACACCCATTTAAATGCATGAAATGTGTTGGTATGAAATGTGAGATTTTTGCTGCTTTTCACACATTCTTAATGGGGTAAAAAAAAACAGTACATTTGGGGGTTTTGTGGCTGTCGGTCATACAAAACGAGCACCTCTGTGGGCTGAGCAGGACTTTTGTCACTATATTTTCAGACTAAATCATTGGCTGATTTATCAACAGTACCAAAAAGAGTATTAAAAAATGTTGCAGCCTTATATAATCCTGTAAGACAGGTCCTATTTCTGTACCTCACCCACTTATTCACATCGTTTTTAATGTAAAACGAATGAAACAGCTCATCAAGACACACGCTGGCACAAGGGGAGTCGTTCCTGCTGCGTGCTGCAGGGGGCAGTAGTTGGACATGAATACTCAGACAGGCCCTGCTATAAATCTTCAATACACACGACCGCAGCAGTGTCAGAGCTTTCTCATCAGAAGGGACGAATAGATCCCATGATTCAATCACAACACATTAATATCCACGGCAGACGAGTCGGTTTGCTTCATGTTGCAGCGAGTGTTCATGCTTGTTTCCACGTCACAGACACATAAAGCCAATACTGTCATTGACCCTGTATGACAGACACTTGAATTTCAGTCCAAGACATCGTTATAAGAAGATTTTTATGTGATTGATTTATTAAGCCTTTTATAGGATTGTAAAACTGCAGGGAGACGATAGTGACGAGTGTTATAACTATGATTAAGGATGCTGTAGTGCTTCCTTCAGACTTGCTATCATTTCTCATGAATTAAATTACACTCAGAAGATGTGTCATTGAGCTGGGGGTCCCACTAGAGACCTCTCAGGGACTGAAAGAACCACTGATTTGGTGATTAAATCATGCATTGCAAAGCACCATGGGAGCTGTGTTTTAAATGTGCTTTCAGAGAAGCTGTGAGGAAAAAATCAGGGAACAGACAGAATCAGCATCGCTGTGTGCCGAAGTCTGCTTTTGTCACTATTTCTGACAGCTTATAGAGTAAATAATAAGCTGCTTTTTAACAGCAGCAAGGAGTGTAGCTGCTTACTTGTTATTAACGGTTCTTACCTTTGCCAAAATTTCAACATCATGATGCAGATTTGTAAAAAGTAGAAATTAAAGCTCTGTCAGGTCTGTCCTCAAGAGGAGAAGAAAACCTTTAAAATGCTCGTTTGTTGTACGGAGGTCGGATCGGTCTGATGCATTCGAGGAAGTTGGGAAATCTGAATGCTGAACGGCTTTCGTGACACAGTGTCAAGGGAATTCATCTCAAGTTAAATTTTAGATCTCGAACAGATTGTTAGCTGTTAGCATGCAGATGTCTGTTTATAGAGATTAATAAGAAGCTCAATCGTCGTCAGATCACGCTGATGGGAGCCGGGATTTCGTTACGGTGGATTATGTTCCGCCTGCTTTTGCTCTCCTCACGGATTGCTTTTCCTGCATACGCTGCAGCCTGCTGATACGTGATTGGTCGATATTAGTCGAACTACAAGCATCGTTCATACGGAAACCAGAACACTTGCCTTCCTGGAAATCCACGTCCCTGCCTACAGATTCTGTAAATAGAGTAACTCATCTATCTCAGATAGCCATACCCCAAGCATCCCCTGCTTTATTGCAGATTTAACCCTAAATGGAACCGTGATTGTTTACTTTTTTTTAATGTTACAAAATGAACATCATGCTGCTTTGAAGAAGACTTGAAACTAGCAAGTAAGACCTTATCAACAAAATTCCTGACAAACTGAGAAGTAGGGTAATTTGTCTGTCAGGTTTCATAAACTAGATTTGTTATGCAACAAATGGGGTCACCCCCTGCTGGCCGTTGGAAGTAATGCAGGGTGAAGGCATTTCTGCATTGGCTTCACCTTTGAAACCAGAGGCTACTTCTCACATTGGGCCTCATTCACTAATATCTGCGCAGAAATGTTCTTACTCTCCGCAAAAAATAAGTACTTGCGCAAAATCACCGTCGGATTTATGACACGTGCGTACCGGCCAATTTTGTTCTCACCACCGTGCGTATGTTAGGAAATCAGAACCATTCTACATTGACAGGCGCGTGTCCGCGATCTGCAATCAGCATACTGCCACGCCTCTATATCTCTATATAAGGACATCTGTTTGGTGCCGCATGAAGAGAGCGGTGTTACGGAGAAGCTGAAAGAACGTGAAAGATGACCTCAAAAGAAAAAAAGAAAAATTTCACGTCAGCAGAAATAGAAACAATTGTAACAAAAGTGTTACATTTCATTATGAACATTTTCATATGGTCTACTCTATTGTAAACTTAATAAACTAACTCAACTGCTAAAATTGAAGATTTTAATTATATGACAATAAATGATGAGGACGACACAGCATTTACGTTTGGTCCATACATTAGTAAATTAAATTATTGTTGTCTATTAAAGCCTTTTTTTTCAATAAATGAAGTTTTAATATAGTATGCATTTAGTTAAAAGGGTGTGTGTTAACATTTCCTAGAACATTTCTTTCATCATTTGTGCGTACGCATGGTCTGAGGGAGTTCTACATTTGTTCGCAGAGTACAAAGAAATTTAGGTAAGAACAAATTGATGAATCCAAGATTTGTGCTAAATCCAAGATTTAGCTACTACTTACCTAATCCAAGTATCACAATTGTAAAGTAACCTAACTGATTACTTACAGTTACTTTTGGATTACTTCTATACTAAATCTGCAAATAAGGACAAGAGAAAATACATTTCAATACTTTTGTTATGCCTGAATGCCTGTTTAAACGTACTTTGTACGTCTGCTGTTCACACCACTTCACACTTAAACTTCAAGTAAACTGCCATAAACTTATTCCAGTCTGGGGCTTGTGTTTTTACGCACACCATCCCGGTCGCGGCCGTTACCAGAGTCACAAACTATTTTTCAGTAGTAGTAGAAGAAGACGACAGGTTAGCTGGCATTTTTAACAGGAGCTCTGCAGCTAACATTACCTGTAAATGTTTCTTTAAATTAGACGTAGAGTCCTTGGATAATGACAGCGGTGTTGTGAGACTTGTGTGCCAGAAAGTGTTGTAACGTGTGCATGCAGGTGCATGGTATTATCACAGACGGCCAGACGGATGGTTTAGAAATAAGACGACAGATGTAGAGCATCTTTGGTATTATATCTTCATTTTAAAATGTATTTTGTATGTATCTGTAATCTAATTACATCTTTTTTTTTCTGTAACTGCACTCAAAAAAATAATTATTCCAAAAACATGGACTTTAAGTATTTCAATTACATGTAATTTTATTACATTAGTTCAAGGTAAAATGTCACCTTAAATGCAATGGTTTTATATCATGGTGAGACAACTTAAATAAAGTTAGTAACTTAGTGACTATTATTGTAAATGAAGTATTGATTTCATTTCATTTAGTTACATTTTACCTAAAAATATACCTTAGATTTTATTAGGGCCAAGAATCTTTTTTTTGGGTCAGAGTAAAATCAATCTATTCAAATACAGTTTACTCAAATTGTTTTCATTGAGTTTACACCAAGAATACTTACCTTATGTTTAACTGTTATTGTTAATGAAGTATTGATTTCATTTAATTCAGTTTCATTTTACCAAAAAATATTCCTTGTATTTTAATAGGGCCAAGTATCCTTTTTTTGAGTGTGTAATGGAATACAGTTGCCTCTTTTTTGTATCCTAATTACGTAACGCCGCTACTTTTAGTCCGTTACTCCCCCAGCCTGTGTACAGACCAAGTCAGCAGGTTTTCCATTGGTAGTTTTTAGGGCATCAAAAATAACAACCGTTGTTTACTCACTGTTTATGTTTATAGACAGACTGCGCCCTCTAGTGGCTGTAGAAGTTATTATGATAGAACAGTGGAAGTCAGGAGGCGAACAATGGGTCAAACAAACAGGATTTTCTGGCTGGAGAAACTTGTTGATCTTTTACATTATATTTGTTAGTTACATTAGTTAAACAACCAGCGTTCATTAGGGACAGAAACTACTGTATGTTAGTTATGTAACTAATGTACAAACACTTGATCCCAAACCCTGATCTTTTTTGCTAAACAAAGGCGGTGTGAAATAATAATTTATTTATTTTCCTTATTTTACCAGGAACTAATCCAACTGAGTTACAAGATCTCTTTTACACAAGTACAGAACAGACAGCTGACTAAGACAGGCATAAAAATTCTTCTACCAATAGCTCAATAGCATTCAGCACTAAGACAGTTGCATTCACTGGTCAAACGCTCCTAAATTTGGCTTCTATAGTCTTCGATGCTAATTAATTTCCCAAGTTTGAGGCGACCCTGTAGCTCAGACCAGGATGAGGGAGCAAAGACATTAAAAGCACTTTTACCGAAGACAGATCGAGTTCGAGGTAATAACAAACACGATATGTCCGTGTGACAGGAGGCTGCGGCCGCTGAAAGTTTTAGGAGACAGTAGAGAACATAAGTAAGAAGGCAGCTCATGTAGTATCGCCTTATAAAGAAAGATGTACCAATGTTCCATCCTGAGATTATATAATGAAGACAAGCCAACTTTCTCATACAAAATGCAGTGATGGGTGCGGAAACCCAAACCACACAGGACTCGCACCGCTGCATGATACACTGAGTCCAGCATTTTCAGAGAAGATGAGGTAGCAGGCATATAAATAATATCACCGTCAATAACTGATAAAAATGTTACTTGAATTAGTTTTTTTCTTGCAACAAAAGAAAAACAGCATTTGTTTCTATAAAAGAACCCTGATTGCTCTCTCAGTTTTTTTTGAGACACTCGATATGATTATTAAAAGGTTTTCCTCTAGGAAGAAACCCAAATATTTATAAGTTGTCACACGTTCAATAACCTCATCCTTTAATGTAGTAATCTGAAAGCCTTCTGGTCCTGTCCGTTTTGACCTTAAGGAGCACATCATTTTAGTCTTATTTGGGTTAAGTGCAAGTCTTAATTTCCATAGATTTCTTTGTATAGCATTAAAAGCAGCTTGTAGGTAATTTATTGCACTAGCTAAGGAAGACGAAGAAGTATAAATAATGGTATCATCGGCATAAAAATTTGACTTTGTGTCCATAACATTTTTACATCAATTATTGATATAAATAATGAATAAAATAGGACCCAGTATAGACCCTTGTGGGACACCATTTTGTATATTTAAAAAACGAGAAGACAAACCATCATCTTGAACACATTGGATGTGTTCGAAATGCTGTACTATATACTACATACCATACACTACATGCTATATACTGCATACTGCATACTGCATTCAGCGGTAGTCTGTAGTATGGAGGAGCTTTTCAAATTCATTTTGCAGTATGCCACGCCAGGCGGAAGTAAACAATAACCGCCGCTTCTTTAGCTATAGCGTCCCCTTCTGTGGAATGCTGCTGCTGTCCGTGATTTCAACTGATGCTGTGAGGTTCCAGCGCTTTGCATTGTGGGATACAGCAGGCGAGTTAGACAGGTCCGATGCATACTGGAGATTTTTTCCGAATCAGTACAACATCCGGGCATTTTTGGCATACTGCACATTTTACATACGTTCAACACATACTACATACTACATTTTCGCCAGATCAGTACGTGCTGCTGGTATAGCATTTTGAACACAGTAGTTGTGTTCTACCACTTAAGTAATTTTCAAACCATTTAACGGATTTTGAAGACAACTCTATTTTAGTCAACCTCTTTAGGAGAACACAGACCTTCATTGTAACAGTAACTGTACTGTGTTTTTTTCTGAAGCTACATAAGTAACATCATGTACAAACACAATGCTACCTGTGTTGGAGCCAAAATGTGAATTTTTTTAAAAATATTGTAACACAGTGATTAGCGTGTTATTCTGGCTCAGAACAAAGAGTGGAGCCTTCATTTTGCACCAGGTGATTGCAGCCAGGTGTTTTGGATTTGGAAGCTAACAGTTTTTGACAGTTTGTTATTGTGTCAGAGAGAGCTTAAGCTTGAGTTTATTCTTAGTTTGTCTGCTTTTCTTCTATAGAAGAATGGAACGTTGTTTGTATGGCGCTAGACAATTTGCTGGTGTGAATTGGACTTTAAACTGACAACAACTTAAATGTATCGCTGTATCCAAAGTGGAAGAACCCATTAGACATTGTTTAATTGCTTTGCCAAGAACACATTTCTGAAACTTGTTCCCAGTTCACCCCATAGTGGCTTATTAACTAATGTAATTAGCATGCGTTTTTAAATCCAGACCACTTTTCTCTTGGCTTTGGTGACCAAACTTTAATACTGCGATACTTTCTCAGTGTTTCTCCTGATTAAAGCTGTAGGTATCCACATGCCCTCCTTTAGAGGGTAGGAACAAACAACTTATGACGTCATATAGGTTGGATGATTTTTTTAAAAGTGCCTTATTAGCTTCATAGGCTCACGGACTGAAAAAAACCCCTCTTATTCACACACCAGTATCCACTGGTGACCATCTGCAGCTGAAAATATCACACAAACTGTGGAGCCTTATAGCATTTCTTTCCTAGTTCATCGCCTTTTGTTTCAACATCCAGCGGTCGGCTCGTTCAAAATGAATCATGCACAGGTTCGGCTTGCTGTGCTTGTTAGAGGATCCCTGCAACTTTTGTGGCCGATCAAACACCATCTGAACCCTCACAGTCCCTCAGCTGTCTTTGTGCCTTTGTCTTTCACCACAGCCGCTGCAGCTTTTTTGATCCTCTCTGACATTTTGTCACCCCTGCTTCCCAACAGTTATCCCTTTAATCTTTATTCCTCCTTTCTGGTGTGGGCTGTAAATAAAAGAAGTTACAGCACACAACAAAAGCTGTATATGTGTAGAGCTGTGCTTCTATTTTGGGGTTTTTTGAGTATACCTTTGCAGCAAACTGTACAGCAGTGGAGCACTGCTTCCGCCAGCGAGTCAACACCACCCACTGAGGTGTAACATGAGTGCTTCGGGGAGCTCATCCTATCAGTCATCTTGCCACGGCAGCCCCTGCCATCCCATCATGACACTCTCAGCTCGGCTCCATGCTTGGCTCCCCCATCAATGCAAAGCTGCCCATGTAGAAAAGTCTACTGATAGAGGGGGACTTGCAGGGTGACTTCTGATTTATTACCCCGTCCTATACGAGCCGTACGAGCTGCTGTCAGAAATTCCTCACAAATACGAGCTCCTCGTCTCTGTGCTCCTATTCCATCTCATCTCGTCCCTGATATTTGATCACATTTCAGCTTATTCTTTTAATCCTCCCATTCTTCCTCTCCTCTCTGTGTCCTTTTTCCTCCCGTTTCATCACGAGCTCCCTCTCTGCTGCCTGATTAGGGAATCTGATCCCACCATCCTACACAATGTTACTCTTAAGCACACATCTCCTCTCCCCAGAACTAAAAACGGTGCACACACTCCACATAACCCGACTTTGACAGCGCTGTCTGCAGGATAAGTGCATGCAGGCTGGAATAACTTGCACTTAGCCTTGTAATTATGCAATGGGCAGTAATAATTTACAGTTTGAGAGTAGAGAGGGGGGAGAGGGTCATAGAGCTGGGTGCTTTCACTGCCCTGAGATGAATGTACTACACTGCAGTGTGAGCACCCTTAAAATGTTAGCTTCATCCTTCTGTTCCTCTCACCTCTTTCACTGCTTGTACTTCAGATAGCAGACCACACACCATACAGATTGTTGGTACAAGGTTCAGTTTATGTAACACACTGAAGAACCTGTGCATACAATATGATGTGTGTTTTACTTTAGCGGCTGCCTGTGGTAGTTAAGGCGGTCAAGCGACCTATTAGACCCTTTTAACAGGAATGTCGTTACCTTTCTTGGAGATTTCCAATCAAATATCTGTGTAGTCACTATCTGTTGCTAAATCAATTAACACATCAGAAGGCCATAGACTTAATCTCTGATAACAGCCCTTGCATTTTAAGTATACTTGGTTATTATAACTTATTTGTGCCATCACCCATAGCTTGGTCCACCAAAGAGAGAGTAGGTGGAAGCGGTGTGATGTTTTCTGTGGTCTCTGCTGAGATGTGACTAAACTGTTTTTATGGCCGATCAAAGAAAGAAAAGATCGATTAACGTTCAGACAAAAAGCAAATTGAGAAAATTGAATTGAATTAAAAAATTCAAATTGAGCAACAAATTTGCTTGACACACTGTCTTTTTAGGCCAATCAGCTTTTAAATTTCCTGACTTCCTTGAATGCATCAGAAACAATTGATCCGACCATCCGATCATTTAACAAAAGAGCAAAAGAGTTGCTTTCTTCTCCTCTTGAGGACAGACCTGACCTTTTAATTTTACTGATCTGAATCATGATGTTATTTCAGCAAAGTTTAGATCCATTAACTAAAGCGACTAAATGCTGAGAAAATCTTCTTCTTCTCGTTTCTTTTTTGGGTTCATACCGCTGAAGTAAGCCAGAGTGCAGCCTCAGCAGAGATGTGGACTTGAGACTCGACTTGGACTTGAGTCGACTCGAGTCACTGTTTTGATGACTTGCAACTTGACAAAAAATAAATGAGACTCCACTTGGACTTGACGCATGATGACTGGGATGACTTGAGTGTGTTCATAAGTTTGAATGTTAGCTGTTAAATATAAAATAATAAAATTAATTGGTCAAGTTTCTGTCTAACTATCAAGTATATATGCAGCACATGCTGGGAATAATCCTCCAAAAAGTGACTTGACTTGGGACTTGACTTGCCTTAATTAAGGACTCGACTTGACTTGACTTGACATAACCTGTGACTTGACTTGCCCAAGAAAAAATGACTTGAGACTTGCTTGAGACTTGGACCAAATTACTTGGGACTTGAGCAAAGATGACTTGGTCACAACACTGACCCTCAGTGTAACTTACTATTTGCAGTGAATCTGAGACTTGTTGGACATAGATGGGTGTAACCAAACATAGCTGGTTTCTATCAGAGACATCTCATCCAAAGGAGAATCGACAGCGTTTGTTAGTCCCTCCAGGATTTCGTGGGCTTTTCTGTCATGGTTGAGCCTAAAAATCCCTTATTTTGCTTTAAAAACTGCAAGTTGCTGTTTTTTTTTTCTCTGATTAACATATTACGCATTCTTTGTGAGCTCCAGTTAATTTTCTATGGGCTGAGTGAGCTGATTGTCTTTTGACATCACTTCTAGTCAATTTCTGTGAGAAGACGCCAACTACAATGTGTAAAACCTGAATGACTATAAAGTCATTGAGTCACATGAACTGCTCTTTTCGAACTGCGAGCGCACATTCAAGGCTGTCCTTATGTGCAAAGAAGAATCTACACATCATTTACTACATTCTAGCTGTTTTACTCTTTATTTCAGCTGCTGCGACAGCATTAATCCTTTGATAAGAGACAAGAGGGGGAATTACAATCTCACTGTACAAACATTCTGAGATCAGAGCTGACACAAACATCAGTAACAACCTCTGATTGGTGAAAAGTTTGGAACACAGCCACTGATTGGTCAGTCTACTCAACACAAAGCATTGGGAAGTGGTTAAGTGGACGGCTAACAGTTTTCAGCACACACACATGGTTAAATGATCACAATAAAACATCAGTTATTCAATTTATTTTTATGGATTTACTGTATAGAGTCTCCATAAAGACTCTGTAATTTGAGGCCATATTAGGTAGCTCATTAAGGACCGACGATCACACAGGAGCCTCGTTAGAACGGCGCAGCTGTCTGTTTAACGGCAAAACAAAGACGGACTTCTCCAGCAAAGACACTAATGTTTATACAACTTTGCAGACCTCAGGGGATCAATATTTGAATAACAAAGACTTGTGGGTGATGACGTACATGATTTTATCCAGGCTGGGAAACAGAATGATTGGTGAAACTTATGGAAAAGTTGTGGCAATTGCTTGAATTTGCATAATCCTGGAGACTAGAGGGGTGAAATTTTGCTTTGCACTTGATCTGAATTAGAGTGAGGTGCAAAACCACACCTGCAAATACTGCTAATCACCATCGTGTCGCTGAAGAGAATGAAAGTGAGAACTCAGTGTTTGCAGCGTTAACATCCCATCAGTTATATAAGGGCTGGGTCTCTCACACAACAGTTGGGAAGTCAAACTTAAAGGGGTGAATTTAAAGCTGAATTTCCGAGGCCCAAGACAAAGTGGGGCCACAAAACTGCAGGTGCTCTTAGTTTTTGCAATGATATCATTGGGAATTGGTCGAATGTGCACTTACGTGACAAAGTCTTAAAGAGGAACCCTGTGTCAACATCAAGTTTAAAGAGATTTATAATAATGTCTTCACCAAAAATACAACCGTTTAGGTCATCTGTGCAACAACGTATTCAGACCTATATTTATACCTATACCTTTTAGGTGTCATGTAATGCGGTTTAAAGAACAATAATGTCCATTTGAGATGGCTGCCAGGAGGCGATGGATGGGTCAAGTAAATCGAGGACTTTTAACCATGAAACTGAAGAGCAGAGATGTGAAGCATTACTTAAATATGTAACATCACATAAAACATGTCAATATTTAATCAAAGAACTTCTTTTCCCCAAAACCACAATGTCTTAAACTAAACCAACTACTTTTAGTGCTTGAACCTTAAACTGCTGTTTATCACGTTATTTTCAATGTTGCGCTCTCAATAGAGGTGATAGATCGGAAAACGCTTACGCATGTCCACTAGGAGGGCAAAGGCCAACAAGATGCTGCATTTGAACCTTCACTTTCGAGGACTAGATGCTCAAGTTGTCTCAAATAAAGTTTGAAGCTGCACAGAGTAAAACACATCAAGAGACTGAAGGCACGTCTTGTTCTGCGTCAGTAAGAGCATTGTATTAAGCTTATCATCTCTATTGTACAAAGAAAAAAAACAATCAGTCGTGTGTGAGAACTGTGAATGAGTCAAATGGAAGCTGATAAGGACATTAATTGTGTCATATCATAAAATAGATACTTTACTGTCACAATGCAGCGGAGGGGGGGAGCCCTCAATAATCAGGAGATCAGCACCTCCTCGTTATAAAGTCCATTGTCAGTCAGGCCAAAGACACTGATGGAATTATGAATATCCAGAAACACACTTTACATAGAGCACTCAAGCATGTAACAAAAGAAGGGAATTCACTGTGAGAAACAATGGGAGCATCTCTCACATTCACGACGGTCATTCATTGAAGCTGAGATGGAAAACTACAGTTAAAAAGTGTCCATTGATGCAACCTGCGAGAGGGAAGAAAATGCCAACCCCCCACCAATGGGTGACGGTGGCTGACAATAGGAATAGGAAAATGCTGCAAATCCACAAAGGACGTGCTCCAGGCCTGTAGGGGGCATATTCATTTTTTTCAGCTTTTTGTAGCACATTTTTTCTTTTGCAGCACATTTCCATCGTTGCATTTGTTTTAGAGCATTTTGTTTTGGATTTTGCATTGTCTCAAAATTTGCAGCCCATTTCTTTTTATGGACACCGTTTGGGCCGTTGTCACCCACTGGTTTGTGATCTCCCCTTTTGAAGACTTGGGTTTCAACATATGGCCGTTGCATCTTGGTTTTTATGAAACTCTTGCATGTGTTTTTGAATTCGCAGCCTGTCTCTTCTAATGAAAAACAATCGGCCGCTGCTGCACGATTGCCCTTGTCAGCCACCGTAGTGACTTCACAAAGGCCACCTCCACATCTCTTCTACAACAGTGTGGTCCTTATCGAAGCTGTCCATGACCAAACATAAATGGGGATTCAGTGTGGCAAATTAAGACACAACAACATGAAATAAATCTAAAATTACTCCCAGACATTATTCACACTGCTACAACTGCTACTGTTGCTTGTGATAAAAATATGAATGTTTATTCACATGAAATGTTATTCAAACTGATCTCTGTAATTAGTTGTAGTCAAGTGTTTGCTTTGGTTTCAGTGACTATGCTGATTGCAATACACATGTAATCACACCCACTGCATCACGTCAAGGTCTGAACATAAATCGTTAACAAAATCATGAAAAGTAGCCTCGCTCTGTTAGATATCATTTATTTTTCTTTTAAGTCCAATATCTGCCAAATATTTTCTGCTTTCATAAGTAAACCAACGTTCAAGCGGGCTATTATATATTCCCCTGAACACAACTTGTTTTTCACATTATCATCAGAATCCTGAATACATTCAAAAACAAATTCTGCCTTTGAAGAGCAGCTTCTCAGTTTATGTAACCTACTTTATGAATAAAAGCGGATTTTTATTCAGATCCTGAAGCAGCAGCAGCAGCAGCAGCCACCTGTGCTGGTGATCAGGCAGTGCTAATATGTACCAGACAGCGACCAGTGGGCCGAGAGGAGCGGATTAACTTCACTTTGGAGAGGAGGAGGAAGCGTCATTTAAGGATTTGCAGAGGGATATCTATATTTTCTCTGCTAAGCTCTTGGTGAAGTGTCAAAGGGAGAGTATTCCTCTTTCGTGGACGACTTTGTGCCGCGTTCGTGACAAAGCAGAGCACATCCCCTCCTTCAAGAACTCTGGAGGTCAAACTGAAATCAGATATTCAGCCCACACAGCGTCCAAGGACAGATCTGTTGTTTTGACTCGTCTGCACCCTCCCTGCAAGCTCTCATCCAGCAGCTCTGTGACAATCGATCACATATGGATCCACGCGTTTGATTGACACCCACAATTAAATGATATTTCCACACCAAGTTCAAGCTCATCTTTGGGTTCCAACGTGGACAAAAGGTGCTAAAACAAACCATTCAGTGCAATGAGGCGCCGTTTATGGCTTTCCTTGACAGTTTTCTGCGGTCATAAAGCGCCGCTACCAAATTGAAAAGCAGAAAATGATGTTGTTAAGACCGCAGAGCACCGCGAGCCCCATCCTCAATCGACGATTACTTAATGTTTCCTTTGAGGCGAGCAGATGACTGCACAGAAAGACAGACGTGTGGTGTGCAACTTAAGTGTGTCAGCGTTTGATTTATGCTTCACCAAAGCTAATGAAGGCTCATGTGTGTTTGTTGTGGTGGGGGGTGGAGACGGGGAGGGGTTAATAATACAGCTTACAGCCATGCAACATACCCTATAAACCTCCATCACAGATAGAGTCACTCCCCTTGTCAGAAAACCATTTTCTGCAGGGCTCCACAGATCATTTGCTCGTTCCTCTCCACAGGCAAACATGTACGTATGAAATGGGTCTAATTACAGTCATCAGCATCATCATTTGTACTTCATTAACAGGGTGCTAATGCCCCAGATAGTCACATACATCTGCGATAGCAGCTATTTTTCATGGCCCAGTGCGCTCCATCACGGACGCTGCCTGCTGCTTATTGAAGACCACGATGAGCTAATCAGAGAGCAAATGCCAAGTGACCAGGAAATGAAATACGAAACAATGGACTCCATTTCTTTGCCCAGCGTCTCCTCAGCTGGAGTGACCTTCACGGCTCTTACAGGAAGACCACCAACATGTTGATCCATCTTTTCTATCACAGACTCCAGATGTGGACAAAGGGCACTCATAACTTTCTCAAAAAGACATCTAGGTACTTGTGTAAAAAAAGTATTGATACTTCTGACAAAAGTAAAAAGTACCCGCCTGAGGAAGTTTCTACCGCCAGTCTCTGTACAAAGCTAACTCATCCCCACATTATAATTTGGAGACTAGTAAACTTAAATGATTCTTACTTTGAAGTTCTAATCTCAAGAAGAGTCTCAGTTTCTTTGGCGGCACCTGTGACGATAAACGGTAATTGCAGGAGCACACTTCCCAGATATCCAGACAGTGTTGCATGTGTGACGTCCACGGTTGGCTCCGGTTGTAACTCTTGATTTTCCAAGCTGACAGTCGCTTTTCTTTTCAGACTGTTTGCTTCATCTGAGCGTCGAATTTGTTTCTTTTTCTTTGGATTTTCACTTATTTTTGAAGTTGTATCTGTAGTCATCCATCTTTTCTTTGTTTGTTCAGCCATAGTAGATTGCTCTTTACTCGCAACACTTGCAGAGACCGGAAAAGCAGCCGCTTAGCTCCGCCTACCCTCTCTGGCAGACCAACCACTGCTGGCTGATGGAAAACGTGTCACCAACTGGGCGCCGCTTGTGATTCTTTCTCGCCACAGACACCCAGTCTGTAATACTGCAAATGGAAAGGCTTTCATCAGTGGGCCATAGGCTCATTCACCGTTGTGTTACCTCATTTGGTCGTGACCTATCACTAACTGGGCGCTGCTTGTGATTTTTTTCCACAAAAGTCACACCAGACACCCAGTCTGTAATACTGGAGGGAGGAGGGAGCACAGAGAGGGACAGGAAGAGACTGAACAGGCTGGTCAGGAGGGCCGGTTCTGTCCTGGACTGTCGTCTGGACTCCATTGAGGAGGTGGGTGAGAGGAGGATGTTCTCAAACCTGACATCTATCACGGACAACCCCTCTCACCCCCCGCATGAGACTGTGGGGGCCTTAATCATCCAACATCATATTAAAATTATGCATATTCTCCTTTTCATACATAGTTAATCATGCTACGCAAAAAATCTGTGCAATAATTTCTGCTACACTGTGCAATATTGCAGCAATATTTTTAATATATCATTTCTGGTTTTAATCATAATACTACACACCATGTGTGGTTTGATTTAAGAAATGGCTGTGCAATTTTCTGTGCAATTTTCTGTGCAAAAAAAAAACTCATGCATATCTTTTGACAAGGCAAATGTGTACATAGTGTGAATAGTTGTTTAATTATTTTGTTGCTGTTATTATTTATATTGTCATATTTAAAAAAATATATTTTTATTGCCACCTACTTTATGTCTCTTTTATTACTTGAGTACTTTATTTAATTTGCCTGTTTTGTGAGCAGATGTCCCGAGTAAAATTCCCCTGTGGGGGATCAGTAAAGCTTATCTTATCTTATCTTATCTTATCTTATCTTATCCATACGGCTACAAGTTCTCCATGTTGGACACAGACTTCACACTCACTAGACAGCTTTTCTGCATGGTCGAGTTTCCCTCTCTTGTCTCTTTTATGTTGTTTTTGTCATGTGACACATGTTGTGCGTGATATGCAACAATGGAGATGCCAAGGAAATGTCCGTACTGTGTGTTATTGTAGAATTAGTACCCCGAATTTTTGTCAAACGCATCAAAGCTAAAATAATGAGCCGTATCTTTTAAATGTAAAACATATATTTATGTAAAATGTTGCAGGTTAAAAGTAAGAAGCTGTCAGAAAACAACTCTACTCATGTAAAATTACACAGTTCTTTGTAACTTCTCATGTCTGTTTAAATGAAAAATGGTGGAGCTTTAGATGTACAGTAACACAGAATGTATACCTAGTTACTTCCCACCTCAGCTCTGTATATAATCAGACTAAAGGTTACTGTTGAATTACAGAGCTGCAGCAGGTTTTCTGCTGGTTGCGCCTCTCTGTGCAGGAGGTCACGCTGGATGTGGCGGCTGTCAGCGCGCTCAGATGAGCTTGTAATCAGTCTCAGCTGTCCTCTGGAGTCCTTTTCACGTTTCGAGTACTCTTCGCTGCTTTTCTCATCACCTCATCAAGGGTGTCAAGGGTGCAGGCTGTCGATATATCCTGCTCATTTTTTCTATGAAACCACCCATAGAGGTGAGCGGGTGTCAGAGCCAGTGCGCTGCTGCAGGGTAAAGGTTTTTACTCATTTCCTGCGTGTCTCCGGGAGGTCACGCCATCCAGTATCACCAGAGTTTACCAGCAAAGCAGCGAGCCACACCGTTAGGAAGGCTTGCACCTCTAAATGACCTGTACTTTCTGCAGCCTTTTGGCCTCACGGAGTTTATGGGGCTTGTGTTCAAGTCATAGATCAGCAGATTAATACTGCTGAAAACAGCTTTTCTCCACAGCATGGAGCTCATCCCAAGGGAGACTTTGCCTGATCCTTGTCTGTATCAGTGCCAGCAAATGAAAGCCCCTCAGAGCCAATGGAGCTGTGCGACTGTCAAAACTCTCCCCTGTGCAACACATGATGTCATCCAGCCGTCGCTCTGCCATATGTTAAAGCAAAATGGAGGCGACACACTGCTGAGTTTGGCATGATTCGAGCCCCAGGGAGGGGGAGACAGCGGAGATGGGGTCCTGTTGTCACCAACATATGGCTCCTGTGGCTTCGTCTGATGGCTTCCATTGTTGAGTTTCACTTTACAACACCGCTCTCCAAAGGATGCAGCAGCGGTTTGTTTCGAGGCCGAGCGGCTTCAGTAGTAGAATTGAAGCTGATTAAAAAGACCTAATGATCCTATCCAGCGTAATCCCTTTATCTGCACTGTGCTTGAAGTAAGTCTCATGTGATTGTGATTGAGATGTGTGTGGTTCTCGACATCAAACAGACACCATGAATCAAAGGATTAGTAAATAACCACTGCCAGATAACTCGCCGTTTTGTGTGGTGAAGAAGTAGGACATCCAAAGCTGTGACAGAGTGTGCAGAAGCTTGTTTCAGCTAAAACCGCCTCTGCTTTCCTGATTGTTAGCATGCTAATGCTACGCCCCGGAAAAATGGGGATAATAAATCGGGAGAGTGATAGTGGGATGTTTTCTCAGCAACGGCTTTAGTTGAAAAATGTATGCATTAACACATGTACAGGAGGGTAGGGATTAGAAAGTACACAGACTCAGTTACATTAAAACACAGAATGTACCTGAGACATAAAGCTCACTTTCTCTCTGATGGTTTTTAGCACAAAGTAGCTTAAACTCACAAAACGTAGCCCAAATACTCATCAAACTATAAATAATGCATAAAACTGTTGTCAAAGGTTAGTGCAATATATATTATAACATGAGTACGTTAGTAAGAGGAAGTTTGTATAACGTGCATTGATGCGTTGCAAAGACAAGTGGGCTGAGTTATGAGCTGGGGTACAGAAAGGTCATGTGCATGCAGAAACAGTTGTTATCAGTAGCTGGCTGTCAACATAGGTGTCAGAGCCAGGTCTGGCTCAAGGTAGGCGGTCTGCTAGGGCGCCACATTCTGGGGAGCGCTGGCTTGAGCCTCAAACTTTTTGAATGAAGGCATGGTACGATGTTAAATATAAGCTTAACTTTCTCTCTGCTCTGCTCTGCTCTGCTCGTTATTTACCGTCACTCTGCTGCTGTCTCTCTCTTACTTGCATCCACTCAGTCACAACACAAGTTACATTTAGAGGAGAGGAGAGTTACGGTACGTTCAGGTCCAGGTGGAAAACTCGATCTTTTAATAGAGGGGAAGGTAAGAAGTTGGCCTCTGTAGTATCTTCTCAAAAACTGTTGATTTATGATTTGAAGAACGTTCTGTTGTTTCATCAGCTAACAGTACTCGTTTTAAGTACTTACAGGTATAATAAGTAGGATTTTCCTAGAAAAATAAAATATAGACTTACAAATATAATATAATATAAATCATCACTTATGGGCCTCTATACATGTGTGTTGGTGAGTGTGTGTGCAGACCAATGTGAGACCCTTCCCTCTGCATCTATTCTGTTTGTTATGTTTTGCACGTGACGTTTTCAGGAGGGCCGCTGTTGTGGTTCCCTGAGCCAATCACAGCGTACAGGTGAGTGTGGGAGTGGTTCAAATTAGCAGCTGGGCCCCATTTAGACCGGCAAACATGGCGAACGAGCGATGCAGAGTTGGCCTTCTTTCTGTTGGACAGGTAGGTGCCTCAAACTGAGTAGGACAAGCTAATCGGTGGTTTGCATGCTAGCGCAAAGGTAACCGGCATTTAGCATGCTAGCGTGCGCTGCTGTCGGTGTTACCTCGGCAGGGTGGGCGTGTTCTCGCACAAGAGAGTGAGAGTGAGCTTCTGGTGATGAAGAGGCCAGGAGGAGGGGCCCAGTTTAAATGTGTTGTTGACAAAATGCAAAGAAAAATCCAACTTATTAAACTTACTTACTTACTGACTTTAAGTAAAAATACTGATTCTCCAGTTCAGGGAAAAGTTTGCTATGACATGCAGTGATTAAATGAATCCAGCAATCCTTTTGAATCAGAGGTCAAGTATTTTTCTGATCAGGCATCTGACAAATAGTCTGTATTATTATTATTATTAGTAGTAGTAGTAGTAGTAGTAGTATTGATAATATTAAAAATAAAAATTATATCGTGGTTTAAATAAAGAGCAATAAAGAATACATTTCACATTGTCAAATCAACATCTTGGCATGTTAAGCATTTTGAAGCATGTTATAGTAATTTTACCTTTTTAAAGATTTTACGGGGACCTCGTCAACCTCAACACAGATCTTTTTTTTCAGTCCATGAATTCTCCTCTTTAACTTGTAACAGACTATGACTGTCTTTGTATTCCTGTGCGTGCCCCATTTCTGCAGAGAGGAGTGTTGCAGGGTAAAGCAATCCTGGACCGCCACTCCTATTAATCACTTCCTCCCAAGGAAGAGGGTTCATTAGGAAGCGATTCTCTTAATGGAGACTGGAATGGCCCGTAGTTTAAGTGGTGCACAGTCAGGGCAGAGGAGCTTAATCCCTCTGTGCTGTGTCAGGTCTAAACAGGAGCGAAGGGGCTGCTCTATTGGGTCCTGCAATATGACGTTATCTACAGGTGCAGGGACCACTCACATAAATATGCCTTGAGGTGGTCCACCCTGCAAAAAGCACTCCCACTCTGCAGGTAAAAGGAGGGCCCTGTGCTGTGCTGCCACACGCCGCTGAGCCCAGAGGATTAGATCAGTTACAGGAAGGAAAAATATTCAACACAAGAAATATGACAAATTAATCTCATCGGGTAATGCGGGTGTCTCTGTGACAAATGTCGACGGAATACCTGAGTGGGGCAAGTAATTATACCCAAATGAACTTGTCAGAGCTCGTAGGAGACTATCACTTGAGTTAGCATCAGATTTACACGACTTGTCTGCGGTAAGATGACGGCTCCCGGCCCGGAGACAAACGACTTCCTAGAGTGCCCGTACGCTGACAAAATGATAATATGTTGCCTCTACTGCAGCTCGGCTTTCTGTTGTGCCACTTGGTCCTGACACCACTTTAACTAACATGCAGTGAATTTAACGTGGAGGTGAGACAGAAACGTTCTGCTGCTTAGTGATGATGGAAAGTTGAGCAAA
The DNA here is from genome assembly GCF_022749685.1 of Semicossyphus pulcher. Classification (NCBI taxonomy): domain Eukaryota; kingdom Metazoa; phylum Chordata; class Actinopteri; order Labriformes; family Labridae; genus Semicossyphus; species Semicossyphus pulcher. Next base: position 28,800,201 of record NW_027211726.1, read on the forward strand.
GTGCAGCTACGACTTTGATCTATTTCATTTCAAAGCGAGCGGTGGTAATCACAGTGGCTTAGGATCCACCTCTGCCTGCTTCTCCTCACAGCTTCCAAATAATCCCTGCATGTACTCTTAATTCTCAGCAGGGGGTCACAGTTCATATGCATTTAGTTACAGCGTCATGAGGCTCTGCTGTGCTGTCAACACAGGATCGTCCGGCAATGAAGTTGAACATTTTCTTTATGCATTTCTGGGGAAAGTCGGAATAAACGTTGAAAAAAAACTTGCAATGTCCAAAAGTCTTCCTCCTTGATTTACTCCCAACATGTCACTTTACTTCTTAATCCTTCTCCTCAATTTTTTCTCATGGTTGCCCTGAATACATCATCCCCACTGTTTGTGAAAACATGTAAAGAAAAAAAGTTTGTCCTAAAAGTTGTTGCCTTGATAACTTTCAGAGCTGTAAAAACACTTTATTGTTGTGTTTTGCCTCTGGAAAAGCCTTCAGTCTGATTCATCTACTCCAGCATGTCCACAACTGTCATATTACTATTTATTTTACTATTACTATCTGTTTCCTTTCAAACTATTTACTCTTTTTTCATTTCATTGTTCTTTCCTTGAAGGAAGAGTGCACTCTTGGTCCGAGGGGAGGAATAATGATTGGGCATAATATTGGGTACTGTCTGTATGAGTTCAGTTATTTGTACATGTTACGTAAATTCAAAACTCCTTAAATTGTCTCAGCTGTACCTAAACCATTGCATCCACTAACGCAGACCCTTACACTTTGATTCCAAGGGATCTGTGTCTGGAGATCATTCTGTAATTTTTGTGCTTCTACCGTGGCTGAGTACACTAGTTAATTAAAAGGGTTCTTTTTAAGTGCACGCGGACAAAAGGGAGAGGAAAGCAAGTTCATTTAAATATCTTTTTGAGACACAATCCACACAATATACAGGGGCTTATATCCCTTCACCCTCGATTGTCCAGAATAAACCCATTAGGCCCCATATTGAAATCCAGCCATCCAACCATATCTATACCGCTTATCCTGTTGAGAGGGCTGGGGCCTATCCCAGCTGTCATTGGACGAGAGGCGGGGTACACCCTGATCACCAGTCAATCACAGGGCTGACACATAGAGACAGACAACCTTTCACGCTCGCACTCACACCTATAGTCACCGATGAACCTAACGAGCATGTCTTTGGACTGTGGAATGAAGCCGGAGTACCTGGAGGGAACCCACGCATGCACGAGGAGAACATGCAAACTCCACACAGGAAGGCTTCCTACGTTTGAACCAGGATTCAAACTAGGAACCTCGTAGCTGTGAGGTGACAGCATCTAGATATACAATAAAAATAAGACTTGACAATTACATTTAAAAGATGATAAAAAGACAACAAAATAATCAGCAACATTTTGGACTTTAAAAGATATGTATCTAATTTGTAGCAAAGCTGCAGTTAACACATCTTTTGAGCCCTGACGGTTTCAGCAGACCTCAGGTATTTAGGGATCTTGTTCCACAGGTGGGGAAAATAGAAACTAAAGGCTGCTTTACCTTGCCTGTTGTAAATACTGAGAACACTTACTAAACCTATCACAGATGACCTGAGGGGTCTAAAGCATACAAGTAAATCAAAGATGTACTTAGGCCTAAATTAAGTGCTGAACAGACAAGTAATACGAATTTAAAATGTCTCCTTAGACACAGAGGATGCCTGTGCTGTGATGTGAGAGAACTAAAACTGTAACCTAACGTGGTTATTATGTAAATTAACTCTGTGACATTGATTAATCTGTGAAGTATTCAGAGCACAGCTGACTGCAGCTTCTGACAACCAAATTACTTCTTTTTGTGTTGAAATAAATGAGACTCCAAAATCATGCGCAGACTAGTTTATTACATCGCTTACAGTGGATGTTGCTTTATGTGAAATAGCTTCAGAGTGTAAGATGACTGATGGGAACTTTCAATTTAAACACCAAACTCGCACAATATAACAAACAGACTTGTGGAGGCAGCAGTAGAACAACAACTCCTGTCTGTAAGTAAAATGTTTTTGTTAATAGAGTCTGCTTTAAAGAGAGCGATGTAACCATAGACTGTATAAATAACAGACGTAGTCTCAGTGACGTCACCCATAGGTTTCTGAAGAAGCGTTTTGAAGCCTGAAAGTTTTTTGTCTGTGCACACCAGAAACACTGACACGAACAAAACAGAAGTATTTACAACAAACAGCGAAAGTACAGAGACATATCATAAACAACAACAACAACAAAAAGGAGGAAGAGAGAGAAAACAGAAGTGGGTTACTTTGAGTTATTATGTTTGGGTTGGGAGGATCTGGTTGAGATGGTGTAAAGAGGAATCGGCTCTGAATGAACTGCAGGAAAAGAGACCAGGTTTTGTTGAACGGAACCAGATTGTCCTGTCGGGTCGATGTGAGCTTTTCTAGGTTGTAGTGGTCTGTTAGCAGATTCAGCCAGTGGTTTATTGATACTAGTTCTGTCTTTCCAATTTTCTTAGCCACCGTTAATGCAATCAGGATGAAAGTTTGTAGATGTTGTGGGATTGTGAGTGAGGAGAGATCGCCTAAGAGAGAGATTGAGGAGGATGCTGAGGCTGAGGATCTCAGACAGCTCTCCCATGACCTCCGACCAAAACCGGTTAACTGGTGAGCAGAGCCAGAATGCATGGAAGTGGTCATCTATTGCAGTGGTACAGGGGTCCGTTTCACAAAGAAGGTTCAACAAACTCTGAGTCTAACCCTGAACTCTGAGTCGATCTACTCTGAGATAGGAAACTCTGAGTTTTCGGTTCCAGAACAGCTGATCAGAGTTAGTTCAATCAACTCTGAGTAGGTTCACCCAGAGTTAAGTGCGTGCACGCTGACTGTAAAAAGCCAGCATTAATGGAGCCCCGACACCACGATTCACCATGGCAACGGTACACAAAAAGAGGTCCTCCTACGTCACACCAGCGGAGCTCGAAATCCTCATGCGGACGTTCAGCGAATACGAGCATGTTTTTAGAAAAATAAAGTAACACGGCTGCAGCTGCAAAAGAGAGAGAAGCGGCGTGGGAAGAAACTGCTGCTCGAGTTAATGCGCTAGTTTAAACTGGTCTATTTATTTAATACTTAATCACGACCGGAAGCTAAAATGTATATTAATTTAGGAGCAATCCAGCGGGAGAAAAACGTAAATGGAAGCACTTCAATCATATTTTCAATATTAAACAGATTAAATATCATTCAGTGGCTGTTTTAATGTGCATCAGCTTTATCCCTAACATGATGCTGACTTCACATACATTATAATTCATGTTGATTAAACTGAATGTGTTAGTTTAAATAAATAAAAAATCCAATAACTAACGGCGTCTTATTTGAGCGCTCTCGGCAGTGGTGGTGGAAAATCTAAAAATGATGACTTTGACACAGATTTGTCTTTTTTTTTATCATAAATATAAAAGACTTTTGCAAAGCGGTCAGAGCAGCACAGAGACGCAACGTTTCTTCTTTTAATTCGGTAACCGCTCAAACACACGCGTGAGACGGGCTGAATGAATGAGGAAGTCGAATGAGGGTTTTATATTCTAGAGGGAGGAGACAGAGCGAAACTCTGAGTTTCCTGAAGAAAACCTGCTCGCGACCAGGTTAGGTTCATAGAGTCTGTTACTACGGTAACTGACCGAGAGCTTAAGTTACCTCTCTCTGTGAAACAGGCTAGAGTTACCCCTCTTTCTCTGGTTTGAGTTACCTCCCTTTGTGAAACGGAAAACTCAGAGTTTCCCTCATTTCAGGGTTAACAGACTCAGAGTTTTCAATAAACCTGCTTTGTGAAACGGACCCCAGGTGTTGCTGTCTGTGTACTCTGTGAAGGATCTTGTATTTGTTGAGTTTTTGAGTTGTATGACATGGAGAATGTATTGTTGGTTTGCCAACTGATGTCTGTATCAGTTATATTCAGATCGGATGTCCAATTGTGTGTTGGTATTGAGATAGTATTGTCATGGTGATAAAAGAGTTTGCATGTTTGTGATAGTAATTTTCTGGGTTTGAATGAACATAGTTTTATTAGTAATGGAGGAGTGGAGATTCTGTTTATGCAGGTGGCTGACTGCAGGTGTTTATTTATCAGAGTACAGCACAGCTCAAAACTTTGTTTCAAAATAGCGTTTCGGGTGCACGGTCGAAAATCAAATCTAGAAAAACCAAACCCCCGGCACTCACAGAATCGATCAAGAAACTTAAAATAACCAATCTTCTCATCACTACGGTCCGCTGTAATCTTTCCTGGGAAAAGCAAATAACTTCTGACTCCTTTTTACTGGCAGACCATTAAATAAATGTTTGATAAACACTGAACAGGCTAAAAAGCCAGCTATAGCGAGCACAGTATACCGGTGTTTCAGCTGAGTGCGTCTGTGGTTGTTGTATTCACAGCAGCTGTTGAAAATGGGAAGCGAATATGTTTTCACTAAAAGTACACAGCACATAATAATGTCAGTATTATACACATCACAAGAATATTACTCTTCTTTTTTTTCTGCATCTCTTGGTGTCTATATGAAACAGTATTAATTTGACTAACACTGAACTCTGAAATTGTCGGAAACATTAGCCAGGAAATCAAAGCGTGATAAAGATGATAAATGAGAAAGGAATCACTTTTCAATCAGTATGTTGTGGCTTTTTTCAGCATTATCTTGTCCTTTCCAGCACTGGATAAACTAACTACAGTTATTCAGCTGTGAGAAACATCGTCATCACTTTTTTCCCTCTGTGTATGATTTTCCGTTTACCTTGTGCTCAGGTGTGTGATTAAACTGGAAAGCAAAGCCGATTCAGCTCAAATCTCTTCTCAGTCAATTCTAGCAAATATTAATGATGTTTTCCACAGAGGTGTTCAGGGGGAGTTCAGGGGCTTGTGACAGAATAAACAACAAGCTGCGGAACAAAAGCTCAGCGAGGCTGCACAGCACAGGATCGCTTCCTCCTCTGTACCTCTAAAATGCTGAAGGCGAGCTTTTCGCGTGTCCTCTACTTTGTCCATAACCTCATCAGGCTGAATAATTGTTGCAGTGCAGAGAGAAGATTACCTGGAGGTGAAAAATGTCCTTTCTCTTCCTGTCCTTTCAGTCCTTCAGCTTTTTTTTTCTCAGAAACACTGTTGCCATGTCCTTTTCCAACTAATGAGACAAGACTAGAACACAAACTTTCTTTAGTCTCTCTCCCCAGAGGCCTTCTTACTTTGAAGTGTCAGAGGTCATACCACAGGCAGAGAAATAACTTTAATTACTGCAGGCAAATAAAGATCGATTAACCCCAACTGGCTGATTCCACTTTGGGAAAAAATGGATCTTCTCTGCAGATTTAAATTTAAGATTCTAACTTTTTAACTTTATTTTGCAGGAATTTGAAGAGCAGAACTGCTGTGATTAACCCGAGGCAGATGGCCGCCCACGTCTAACCCTGTTCTGTTGTAAGGAAGTTAGTAAACCCCTCTTGCAACAGCTGAACGTACAGGATCAGACCAGATTCCATATAGCATAATTTATCGCACATTGATAAATTAATGATGAGACAGCACGGGAACTCGCCAGAAGTGAGGTCATTAAGACCTTAATCTTTGACCTCAAAACTCGTATTAGTTCATCTTTTAGTCCAAGCGGAGCTTTGTGCCCAATTTGAGGATATTCCTTCCAGGCGTTCCTGAAACGTCTCAGAAGATGACCTTTGACCTTTTGGAACAAAGATGTAAAATGGTTCTTCTATAGCGCTTTTGTCTAATCCTTAGCCACCACGCAAAGCTGCTTTTACTCTACATATCACATTCACACACTGATGGCAGAGGCTGCTACACAAAGTGCCCAACTGTCAATCACTTATCACATTCATACCTGTTGACTATGCCACCAGGAGCAAATTGGGGTTCAGTGTCTTGCCCAAGGACACTTGTAGCCTGAGAGAGCTGGGGATTGAACCTCCGACCTTCCAATTAAAAGACGACCGACTCTACCACTGAGCCACAGCCGCCCCAGATGTCATCATTTCTTCCTTTATTCGTATTAGCGATTTCCTTAAACTTCTATCATAAAAAGTAAAATAATTCTTGAGTTTCGACCAAAGATGATTTTTGAGAGGGATAACATTCGACCTTTATCTTTGACCTTTGACCACACGATCTAATCAATTCATCCTTGAGTCCTCGTGAATGTGTGAGCCAAATCCGGAGGTATCACTCCAGCCATTCCTGAGATGACGCTAACTCTCATGCATCAGAAGAATAAACTTTTAAATGGAAAAGTTTTTGGTCCCAACTCAATCGAATAGCTAGCGATACAAATGTTTAAAAAAACAAAAGGACCCTTGAAACAAATTATATTTACCATAATAGGTTAAGTTATGTGGCGTTAGTTATGCTAGCTAGTTAGCCTGCTAGCTACCTGTTGCTAGGCAACAGGAGCAGGATTTGGTGACGCAAGGATAAGGGAAGAACAGCTGGTGGTGTCACCAGCCGTAGACCAGTCTGCCTCATTTCAGTTTGGCTTTAACTGTCTACGCAGGCTATGAATGACGCGTCCTACGAAGACATTAGATTGGGACACAGCTAAGGTCTAGTGACCATCTGGTGACCTTTGACCTCCAAATTCTAATATCTCAGCAAGATCTCAGTAACACTGAACTGAACTGTCTGTTTAATTCCATTATTTCTTGTGCTTGATTGTCAATGTTTGTCCTGATGGTGAAAAATATGAGAAAAAAAAAAAAAAGACGTCTCAAGCTCAGACACCAGAATTCAAGATGACACATTCATTGACGGTATGAAAATTGAGCAATGGAGCCTGAATGGAATTAGACGTCTGTCCCTTCAGGTTACGTTCAGTCATGTTATCTAAGTGTTTACTCTGGACTTCAAATTTAAGACTTCAAACTAACCCTCAAACTAATTTAAAAAGACCTCAAAGCATCTGTAAATGAAATTAATTTAAATTTAATTTCCAAAGTAAATCACTTCAGTTTAGTAAACTCTGTTATTTTTAGGTTTTAACACTGAGTAATCAGGGTACACAGATCTCTCTTTGCAGGATTCTGTGTAGTAGACCAAAGTGTTGACGTATTGTGAAAAGGTTCACAGGTTCATATATATATATCTTGCGCAAAACAAAGATCAGTTGGACAGACGAACACTACACGAGGAAGAGAATTATCACAAGTTGTCATCTGAGGTGGTTAAATACTAGTCCTTTATCATGGAGACTTTTGCAGACACACAAGGCAGCATCTGCTTTCTTCCACTTTAACACATGGTTAACATGAAACAGTCTGTCTGGTCAGTTTAGGTAGGTAGGACACATTCGTCTATAGGTCTCTTTAATACGTCATCTGACTCTCACATGTTGGATGTCCTTGTTCAAACCCCAGTTCGGAACAGGGGGCCTTTCTGTGTGTAGTTTGCGTGCTCTCCATGTGCATGCGTGAGTTCCCTCCGGCTTCCTCCCACAGTCCACAGACATGCTCGTTGGGTTCATTGGTGACTCTAAATTGCCCGTAGGTGTGAATGTGAGTGTGAAAGGTTGTCCATGTTTTTTGTGTCAGCCCTGTGATTGACTGGCGATCAGTTCAGGTTGTAACCCCGCTTCTCGCTCAATGACAGCTGGGATAGGCTCCAGCCCCCCGCGACCTTGAATACAGGATAAGTGAATGGATGGAAGTATTTAGCTTTGTAGGTCTCATGCAGAGGAACAGGTCAACATGTGGGAAAACAGGTGGGACTTATAAACTTCAAAGGCCTTTTGTACGTTTTATAAAAGATTTATAAATATTATGTAGTTTAAATATATGTCATGTAGACCGGTTTCCTGCTGTGTTGCTTGTGTAAGTGTTCACACGTGTGTATATGTGTGTATGCTCAAGACAATAAAGATAAGTCTGAACAACAATCATCCAGACACCGGGGGGGTTACCTTATCTGTGACAACCTTTCCCTTTCCTCATACAGCTGCCAGAAAAATACCCAGCCTTAGCACTTGTTGTCATGGAAACCCTTAACATGTTTTTGGTTGCCCTTGATGCTCCTTGCCTCAGCCCACAACAAAGCAGAAAAGTTGGAAATCAATATGAGCAGCAGGCAGCAGACAGAGCCGCACTGCGTTGGGTGGCCTGGGTTTAAATTCCCCTGCAGTATCCACGCTGCTGTTTGAAAATGCATAGAATAATGGGAATTAAGTGCACGCCAATCTGTCCGGCTTAGCAGAGTGCCTGAAAGAGAGAAAAGTGACACGTTGACAATTTTTAAATGCAGCTCTCTCCAGTCAATCAGCCCCGGGACAAACTTTGATGCGACTTTACTCTGGATAACCTGCCGGCCAATTTGGATGCCGCTCAAAAGGACGGTTCGGCCGCTCCTTGTTTCGCCGGCGCTAACACCTTTAAAGAGCTGCTCTAATACATCCATCTCTCTCTCTTCCACTATCTCTCTCTACCCTTGACATGACAGGGCTCCCCATCTCTCCACATAGCACCTGATTGAATCCCAATGTGATAGAGTTAGCTAAAGCCCAGACTTTGTATCCTGCCTGCAGACTCTTGATTGGATCTCCGGAGGCTCTCGCTGTTTCTCATCCCAAGTGCTCAATCACCATCCTCTGATTGGTGATCTTAACCCCCCCGACCTCGACGAGATGGACTGTACCAAAGCGGAGCGTGGGTGGCCTCACAGTGCCCTGTCTATTCTCTCCCTTGTGTAAGAAAAAGTGCTCTTCCACAAAGGAAAGTTTCAAGGAGCCGCAGAGAGGACTTTAAAGAGCCGTGCCCGGAGCTCTCAGGTAGCTTTGTGAGAAGCATTTGTTCCATTCACAAACACCCACTTTCTCTGACGACGACTTGCTGCTGGTGGTGGTGGTGGTGGTGGTGGGGGGGGGGGGGGGGCAACGACACCGGGGGAGGCATTTTGATCGTCTGCCAGTGGATTGTTGATGCTCCAGGAGCTTTGTGAGGATGCATCTATAGAGGCAAGGATATGAAGGGTGCTCCTGCAGCTCTTCTGCCATCAGAAACACAAAGAGGAAACAGAGTGTCACTCTTCAACAGATCAATCAGACACAATTAAGCTTCTGACAGGAACAAGCAGATGAATTAGAAGCAGAAAGATAATTTTCTACTCATGACAAAAACCTGAAGCATAAAAACCAAAAAGGGCAAACACTTGAACAGATCATATGTGCTAGAGAGTCCACAAAGAGGTGGGGTTTAAACAATTCACAGCAGGGCTCAAAACAGCTTCCTGTGTGGAAGAAATACACAAAAACTGAGATTTACAGAGAGAGATAAATGGCTTGTGCAGTGAGGAAGGGCTCGACGGCAGAAGATGAAAACAGCCCTCAGGTGCTATTTGACCAGGTGGAGTTGTACGCTGTGCTCAAAATAGCTGCAGTGTTTACTTCTTCGAGGGAGCGCTTGAGCCCTTCGCCTCCTCATACTGTACCCCTGTTAAAGAGGTCTGCTTAGGTCAAGCTCCGAGCTAAGGGAAACAAACACACACGCCATTACTGATCAGTGGGCGCAAAATACATGTTACCAATAGTGATTTAAAGGGGCCATGTCTTTTGAATGGATATTCTCATATTTTGCATGGGTTTCACATTTTTGGGTGTTTATTGCCTTTATTATTTATAGCCTCTGAAATGGGACGTTCAGAACAGCTGCAGGTTTCTACATAGAACCTTGCTTTCGCTGTAATCCACCAATCTTCATTCAGCGTCGTTCACCTCAGGCTGCCTTCTCGCACGAGCTTGTAGTCAAGTAGTTGTCAAGATTTCAACTTACCATTCTGATACCTCCTGGCGAGTCTGGCTCGTACATATAAGGCTGAATAACCGATCCTAGAGCAGCCATGTTTTTTACAACTTTGGAATGACAGTGTGGCCACTCCCCGTGGGGGAGGGACTACGTGGTCACTCCAAATACTGTCAGCCAATCATGGCTAAGGTCTGACCTTTGAATGGCAAAACAGCTTAATGGTTTCAGGAGGGAGAGGCTCTGAAAAATAATTAAATTAAAGCTGCAGTAGGTATTAAAACTAACTTTTTGTCATATTTGCTCAAACTGTCACTTTGTACATGAGAGAAATGTAAAGAAAATCATGTTCCTCTGGCTCCTCCTACTGCTCCTAATGGCATTTGCAAGAACCCACCGCTCCCGAACCACGACAATCAATCAGAGCCAAGCAGTCTCTCAGGCTGCTGTTAATCACACGCAGCGCAGCACCTCTCCTCCGCGCATGCTCACATGGTTGAGCTCAATTTCTTCAGTGTGCGCAGCGTCAGCTGGTTTGTGTCCACAAAGGCTAAAAAACAACCACAAGGAATGAAAAAACTGCCCATCACTCCACTGCCAACTACGGTGTACACAACAAAGACTGTTAAACCGAGGAAGAGAAAAGAGGAAAAGGCAAGTTAAAAAGAAAGAGTAGGGCTGAGACAAAAAGAGCGTAAACACTGGAGAGGCATTTGCGAGGTGGAGAGAGCTACGGGAGCTGAAAGGATTATAAAGTGATGCTGAGTTAGACATTTCTGCTAGATAGGTAATTACCCCTGCTTCATTTCTGCTTTCCAAAAACGTATCCACATTGCTAAAATGTCTTCGGTTACTGCGACGTTACGTTGGTGTTGCAGTTGGGCTGTTAGCTTGTTCCCACTGCTGCTGCTGTTCAGCTTTGTGTCATGGCGGTGTGGCTGAAAATATCTTTGTGAAGTGTCCAGGCAGTGTGACCGTTGTGGACTTTCTCCTGGTAGTTCTGTGTGCCTGTGCTCTCATGGCTAAATGTTCACAACATCAGTGAGATACTGCTTAGTTGGCGCTGTTTTCCACAGTCTCTGTTAGCAAACTAAGTGCAGGAGGTTTTGCTAAATAGAATTAGCTGTATATTACTGTTCACAACAAAAACACTGATTTCCGTTGTTTTGATGTGTGTCTGCTTCGATAGTGTTGGTGGTGTGATACAACAGCTGCGGTTGTTGTCATTTCCCGTTTTTCCGGTGTTCCATTGTATACCTGGCTTATTCAGTTGCCGTGGTTTCTAGCCTGTGCGCGCATGATAGCCTCCTCTGCGGGGAGGGCTTTGGAGGCCGGACTGAGCGCCGCGGAGAGAGAGGGGGAGGGACCTGGAGGTCGTGATCTTTCAAATTTTGAAGCAAAGTCCGCTCTCTTGTCCATCTTACCTACTGCAGCTTTAAAATATGTATACAATTTTTAAAAATGAAACAAACTTTACCAACGTGATTCAAAAACCCATTAGAATAATAGAAAATTGATTGCATAGCTAAAATATGCCCACTTTACTAGTTCATGCAATTTCTCTGATTTTATTTACAGTAGACTGTAGATGGCTGTATTAGTCTTCTGCCTGATTGTTTGTGCATTAACTGTCTCTCTAATAGTTTTTATATTTATTCCTATATTTGTTTTTTTCTCTTGTGAATTCACTTGTGCCTTTACTCAGGAAGTCCATGTGTGCTGTCATTGTTCCTTTAGCATTTAGCATTTCACCATGCATCAACCACCTGAATAAAGGATTTTTACATTTTGCCAGGTGAGTGCATCTGGGTTTTTTCCCCTTGTTTGTAAATCTGTGTAATCCTGTTTGGATGCAAAATCATATTCTATGGATGTAGCACTAAGCTGTTGTATAGTACTGATGAGCGTACAGTGTTCTCTCAGCCTTTAAAGGTATAATAAGTAGGATTTTTCTTTGCATTTTGTCAACAACACATTCAAACTGGGCCCTTCCTCCTGGGCTCTTCCTCACCAGAAGCTCACTCTCACTCTCTCGTAAGAACATGCCCCCCCCCCCCCCCCCAACAGCATCACGGTTACGTTTGCGCTAGCATGCAAACCACAGGTTAGCTTGTCCTACCCAGGGGCTTTTATGTGTTAGGATTTGCACCATAAACTTACACCTCACACTTTTCCAATGACAACCAAAAAATACAAAAAAGGAACAACTAGGATTTTCATCATCACCTCGGTTATGCATAAACATTGAATTGTGACAGCTCTGTCTCTGCACAGGTACATGCGCAGCTGTAATACACATAAACCATTTGTGTTGTGATTCACAGCAGGTTCATACAAACAATCTCAGTTACCTTTAAGTACACCAAACCCACAGCGACGCCTCAGCACACACATCGACTGTAACAGACAACTAAAACCTCGTAAATCAATCGTCACAGCAGCTGCTGTTTTGTTATCAGCAAATCAGCTTTCCATTAAAACCTCTCTCCTCCTCCTCCTCCTCCTCCTCCTCCCGACGTTCTCCTATCACAGACATCAGGGCCTCGGAATAAAGTTCAGACAGAGGTGAGTACAGCCAGGAGATAACACAGTGAAATATAGATGAGTCAAACCTTTGCTGACTGGTAACAGGAGGAAGTGTTAGCTCTTCAACTTGACTCTGCACCTGTGGCAAACTTTATTTTTATTAATCCAGCTTCTATAAAAACAGTTTCTCCTGCAGCAGAGGAATGCAGTTTTTAGGCACGGCGGTTTACAACAATGACAATGTCAACAGGTACTAACCTTTTACAGGAGTATTGTTCACCATGCTCACCATCCTAGTGTGTTGGAGTAGCATGCACACATTGTACACTATTTGCCTGGCAGCACAGGTAGTTTTGCATTTTTGCTGATGCTTTTTTTCTGTCCTTTCTGCGCAGGCTTTGGGTTCTCAGGAGCTGTGCAAGCTTGTGTCAATTTGTCCCACAGCATTTATTGTTTTGATGTACTTTGGGGCGAGTATGCAGATTTTTTTCCAAATTATTACTTTAGCAAAAATGTTTTACTGCACAGTTATCTCATCCTGCACGCATACACGTGAAAACAGGTGTCAGAAGTGCTGGACAGAGATGTAAGCCGAGTACTGCCTGGATGGAACATTTTGCTTGTCTGCATGAGCCATTCATCATTTGAATGTGATGTTCAAGGCAAACCTCTCCCTGGGGATGATTAAATACATGATTTAAGGCCTACACAAACTCAACATCTTTTTTACAGCCCATAACAACTCAGTCGAGGATATTTTCTCAGCACATTTTTGTTCTTCTACGTTAAATGCGTCTCACATAATGTGATTGTACCTTCAGCGTGAGAGTACAGAAAACAGCCTTGTGTCCAAGAGGTTAATTCATGACGCATGTTTGAGCTTTGATTGAAACCTTGTACATTCGTCAGACACCAGCACTGCCACTCAGTTTGACCTGACATGACTCTGTGTGATGACTCAGAGCGAACTCCATGACGTCGGCCGCTCTATATAAACGTCTGTCACCGGAAGGAGGAATTGAACGAGTCACCTCTGCTCAAGAGGCCATTCGTCACACTTGTGTATGAGAGAAGAGGCTGAAGTCTGCAATTATGGTCATTAATTGCTGAGTCATTGTAGCTGCAGATATATTATGATGATAGGCAATCATAATGAGCAAGTATAAGTCTTGTTTATTGCGATTTTTAATGATATTTCTTGCTGCAAGAGCTAATTACCTCACATGAAGGTTTGATCTTATTTTGAAGTAATGTTTCACAGCACAGTTTCTCATCCCGCGATGCAGCCACATGAAGGAAGATGTCAGAAGTGCTGGACAGAGATGTAAGACGAGCGATGCCTGGATGGAGCGTTTTGCTTGTCTGCGTGAGCCATTGATCACTTGAACGTGGTTTTCAAGGCAAACCTCTCCCCGGGGATGATTAAATACAATTGCCTTTGCTTCCTCCGACTCTCAAGTATGTGTAGCTAAACACGCCACCAGGCAATGAGAGCTGGCAGTATGAATGATGGTCATTACTCTCACTACCGAAGCTGCAAATGCCTCATTCCAGGAAGGAGCCGTATGGTGAGCATCCTTAATGAGTGTTAGGGAGAAGGAATTCATATATTTACTCTTGGTGTGATTAAATCGCAGTGCTAGCGTAGCATCAGACGAAGTGGTTGTTTACCTAACAATGCATTAGCTCTGTATGTACAATCAATCTACTCAAGCCTGTAACACAGTCAGAACTTTTTTTTTTAATCCAAAGCACCTTTAGAACCTGAAGAACTGGATGTTCTGAAACAGCCGAGAGCAGGCAGAGGGATTAAACATGAATGTGCTTTGCATTTTGCATTGAGGTGATTTTGCAGCTTGCTATGCCTGCTGGTTTTTCTGTGAGACATTAAATTGATGTTGGAAAGGCAATAAAGCGGGGCCTTTTTTTTTCTCCTGGCAGCGTCTCGTACAGTGAATCTGACAGACATGTGAGAGACGGGAGAATAACTGGCAGCTGAGATCTGAGCTGCTTTTCCTCCCATGCGATTCAGCAGGATGTTCAATTGTTCTCAGCGAATGCTTCACCGTTTGTCATCACTTATCAAACCAATTACAGAAGCATCAGTGTAGGGGGGAGCTTGCACACAGATGAAAAATATACGTGAAAAAGAGATTTCTTTAATATGTCACTTACGTTCTGGCTTTATAGGAGTTTAGGCAGGATTTAATCAAAGCCCTTTAGCACGCTTCAGAACACTTTTAGATTCATTAATGGTGCTATTTAACTGTAATTAGGCTTTTTTGTTTACTATTAATTATGCAGCGTGCCCTCATACAAGACCATGGATATTTAATGAAAAATTGCACAGAAGTTTTTTGTGTGTAATCCTAGAAATTTCCAACGTGTTCTCATCTCTGTGCTCATCAAGTACAGACTCTTTGTCGCAGCCCAAGGTAGCCTCTGCAGTCTGTTTCAAGGTGTCCTTTAGTATCTGTTGTAGGCTCTGTTTTCCGTCGTTACAATGCATGGCTAATGTGAAACGGTCTGTGTGGTTGGGTTTAGGCAAGAGAAAATACTTTGTTGCACATCTTGATGAACAGAACCCCGGTCACCTGGCTGAAAGTCCTGCTTTAAAAGACACATCCATCAACCCAGATCTGCAACACAAGATTACGAGACGTAACGTTAGGTGAAGTGAATAATAACACAGATTATCTTTTTACAGTGGCACCTGGCAGTGGGTGGGATGTGTTCGGCAGCAACATGAACATTTTGTCCTTGAAGTTGATGTGTTGGAAGCAGGAAAAATGGACAAGTGTAAGAATGTGGGTGACTTTGACAAGGGCCAAATTCTGATGGCTAGACAACTGGGTCAGAGCATCTCCAAAGCTGCAGCTCCTGTGGGTGTTTCCGGTCTGCAGAGGTCAGTACCTACCAAAAGTGGTCAGAGGAAGGAAAACTGGTGAACCAGCGACAGGGTCATTGATGAGCATGGGGAGTGAAGGCTGGCCCGTGTGGTCCAATCCAACAGAAGAGCTACTGAAGCTCAAACTGCTGAAAAGGTTAAAGCTGGTTCTGATAGAAAGGTGTCAGAACACACAGAGCATCACAGTTTGTTGGGTATGGGGCTGCTTAGCCGCGGACCGGTCAGGGTGCCCATGCTGACCCCTGTCCACTGCCGAAAGCGCCTACAATGGGCATGTGAGCATCAGAACTGGACCACGGAGCGATGGAAGAAGGTGGCCTGGTCTGATGAACAACATTCCCTTTTACATCATGTGGATGGCCGGATGTTTGTGCCTCACTTACCTGTGGAAGACATGGCACCATGATGCACCATGGGAAGACGGCGAGCCGGCAGAGGCAGTGTGATGGACAACGTTCTACTGGGAAATGTTGGGTCCTGCCATTCATGTGGATGTTACTTTGACACCACCTAAGCATTGTTGCAGACCAAGTTCACCCCTTCATGGAAACGGTATTCCCTAATGGCAGTGGCCTTCTTTGCATTCTTTTCTTGGATATGTGTGTAGTATGTGGGGAAATGGTGTCCAATATATTCCTCTCTTGACACAGTCTTAGAGTCGTTTGATGCCAGTATTTGCATATAATGACATCATTTCTATGACCTTTGAGAATTGAAAGGTCACCAGCCACCGTCTGAAACAGAGGTGCTAAGATTGTTTCCGCAGATGTCCGAACATTTCATTTGGTCCAAATTAAGTCATTGGACAGACTTTACAGAGGCCTGACACTTTCAGTTCTTCTTCTTTTTTGTCTGGAGCATTTGATTTATTGATTGTTTATGAGATGAGAAGAGAATTTCAACAAATAAAACATCAAAGAACTTCCTGACTAAAGAGATAATTGTGCTTTCGGTCACCAGTGAGCAGAGCTCTGATGCTCCCACTCATTTTGTCAGTGACGCTCATTTGGATTCAGTTGTTGTTCTGACCACTTCTGTTGTTGTTGTTGTTGTTGTTGTTCTCAGATTTCCCACCTCCCCAGTGCTAAGGAGGCACATGGACTTTAGTTTGTGGTGTTAAAACATTGAAATACAAAAAAGCATTTGAAAAATCGTCTTCCTCGAGGTCGCTCAGGATGATCCACAGAACTGATTTCATGGACATTTTTATTCACAAAAAATAGTGCCAGTGTCAGAATAAGGTTTACATAAACATACAGCCCGACAGCTACAGAAGGTTATGAACAATGTTTACATCCACACAAGGAGAGAACAAACTCATAAACGACTTCTTCTGAGATTCACTGCAGATGGATTCCTGGCAGCTAATCTATGAAACTTGGAAAAAAGTCAAACATCGATTTGTGGAGTTTATGTCCTCAGATGATATGAAACTTTGGAAGTTAGACTGTTTGCGAGAGAAAAACATTTATGAGTCTCTGTCTGAGGACTTGTGCAGTTTGTTTTGACTTTATGAAGAGCAACTACTCTGTCCTTCCTGTCAGAAGGCCACGGAGACGAACAAAGCATTTGTTGGAATTAGAAATACTGATGCCAATGTGGTTGGTGAGTTTCTTTGCATCTCAGAACACATATTTTGTGCTTGCACAGTCCTGCTGTCTGTGTGTGCCTCTGCGCATGTTTGTGCATGTGTTAATTTGGATTTGAGTGCTTAATTGGATTTATGATGCACCGCTGAGCGAAACAGCCCCATCTCCACAACTGACGTCTACGTCGGTGCTGGGTTTGGACCCAGTTTCCTCTCACAGCCCATCTGCACCTCTCATCCTCTCCAAAAGCCATTATAATCCCACCAATCCCACAGCCTCTCACCATGACTGCCTCCTTTCTGGCAGCCCTGCCCTCAACATTAGGATTTGGAAGTGGGCTAGAGGCTCCTTTTCCCCCCATTACCATCTCTGAGAGAGACGATTCTCTGCTGTCAGCGTGCCGTCTCCTCGGCTCTGTTGGTAAATGCATTAGATGCTCGGCTGCCGGGGCAGACGGGCCGGCTTCGGGGATGTGGGGGGTAATTCAGTCAGAGGCCGTACTGGAAGAGGATGTTTTTATTGGCCCTTGGGGGCCTCTCTTGGCTTTTGTCCTCGCTCGTGTGCTTTTACAGAAAAACATCTAAAGTGAAGAGAAATGACTGATGGTTTTTCGGTAAAATGTGATCTCACAGCTGAGGCTGCTGGGCAGGGAGGGAGGAAGTTAAACTACGCTGATCGATGTCAGGAGGAGATCCATTTGGGAAGAGTGTAGCGTACATCCTGGGCGTCTCACTTATTCCTCACCATGAATTTGCAGGTGGTCTGCTGACCCTAGGTCTGCTCACTCACATCTTTGTGTTCACAGCAGAATAAAGGAGACAAAACGTCTGTGTCTGTAGCATGTTTCCCTCTGTTGGAGTACAGCTTTTAACAAGAGCTAGAAGATCATGCTAACAGCGCACAACTCAGCCTGCAGCGAGCGCTGGATGTGAAGGCTGGTCTGAGGTCAGTCCACAAGAGCACCTCGCAGAACCCGAGGTTGGAGAGTGCAGCTAGTCTGTCGGTTACATTAATTTCATACCAAGCAGTTTTTCATTGATTATACGAGGGCTGCACTAGAATTTGGTTTGAAGATGACTCTGAGTTTAGGCTAAATATCCCAGCTGGAAATGTTTTGTTCTAAGAACGTTCTGAGAATGTTACATACGATGTTCAGGTCATGTTTTGAGCGGGAAGTTTTTATTTGGTTTCCAGAATGTTCCTTTTAATAGCTGAAGACATTTTCAGAAAGTTGCAGTGAGAATGTTCAAATCACATTTTAGGAACATTTCATAAATCACGTTCTGATAGTTCAGGCCGTACTAACATCCTGAAAAGATCCTCAGGATGTTGCAGTTAACGTTGCAAGAACTTCATTTGAAATGATAAACATCCTCAAAACATTCTTTGAAAGAAAATGTTTTAATCTAATATTCAAACATAATTAGAACTTGTAGGTAATGTTCGTGAATGTTATGGGATTAATGTAGGGCCCAGGCTCTAAAATCCAAACGACCCTTTTAGATATTTCATTCACTATATACTTAAATACTCTCACGGAGCTATATGGTTACTACTGTCACTTCTCCTTCAGCACTCATTTTGCAAAGTAAAGGTACTTTAACTTCAGTGTAGTGTTCTGTAACTCTGTCTGACCTCTAGTGTTGTGACGTTCGCGAATGATCCGATTCGACTCTTTGGTGTGAACGACGGGAACCGAGTCATAGGTTCACACCTGCAACTCTGCTATACTAGGTCACGTGCAGTGAAATCATTTCACCACAACATAGTGCTGACGATGAGCAACATTTGTTTTTTTGTTGACATCTCTGTAGTCATTAGGAGTTGTATCATAAATGATTGGCAAATCAATGACGTTGACCTGCATAATTCTGCTGTTTCCTTTTACATTTTGAAAGCACAGAATTTTAAATATGACAGGTGAGAATATAGTGCAGGCATGTTCGTGACTCTAACCACTCTCTACCTCGTAGTGTTGTGACGTTCGCAAATGATGAGCCATTCTTTTTGTCACTGCCCGACTCTTAGACTGCGACAAAAACGGGAGACACGCGGGTATACTAATCAAGAAAGTAATTTATTTAGAACCTCAATAGTCAAAACCAACAAAAAACATGTAGATATGAATCATCTCAGTCAGTCGTGTGGGCTGTGGATGAATGGAAATGTGTAGCATGGATGTTGTGTTGTAAAAACAAAGAAGAGCAAACAAAAGAGCAACGCAGAGGTGTGTGGTGAGAGGAGGTCCGCCTAAGACTGGCTGCTGCTCTGGCTTAAATACATGAGGCACACCAGGCCCAGGTATGTCCCGTTCTCTTGATTAGCCTGCCACCAGGTCTGCAGCCCTGGAGACAGAGAGCAAAACAACAGTGGAGCGTACCGAGTAGAGGGGCCGTGACATTTTGAACGGCTCTCGGAAAAGAACAGAGCCATAAGATCCGGTTCCCTTCAAAGAGCCATAATTCCCAACACTACTATCCTCTGCTCTTTACTTCACTTAAACAATCTTTCACCACACAGAACACATTTTGATGTCAGTGCAGCGCTGCAGGATTGATCCAGCACTGACTGATTTTAATGATTCAGTTTCCAGAATAAGAGAGGCGTGGATCATGGTTGTGTGCTTCTTCCCAGCTGATGATCATTTATTACAGAGCTGCTTGTATCTCAGTCCGTCACAAAGTCACTGCCACCCAGAAGGAAGTGAAGCAGGAGTGCTTCAGTCTGTGATGGAGGTTGGCTGAGTCACTCTTGGTGTGATCACGTCTACAGTTTTTGTTGGAGTGGATTTATTTTTAAATGACTCAATTTCCCTTTAAACACCTGAGAGTTTGGCTGAAACCTGAAACAGTCATTAACATCCCATTAGGCAATATATAAGTCTTAAATAGGACTTTGCAGTGGCAGCACATTGATTTACAAGTGCAAATCAACCCCCTGTGCAACACTTCTCTCTTGAATGTATATAGTCCTCTACCTTACATCACTTTATGTTACTGTATCGTTACTGCTTCCTTATTTTATTATTATTATTTTTGGCTTGCCGGGGTCAGCCCTACACATGGGGCTGTATGTGAGCGAGTGAGTGAGTGAGTGAAGGTACTTTCAAAGCCATAGAGAGAGAGCGTTGTAATTGCAATGGTGGATCATGGAGCATATTGGACCTCCACTGATGCGACTCTCTCTTTACATGGCTCTGGATACTTTGTATCGGAGGCTTCAGAGGTTTGGGACCTTATTTAAAACACAGCAAAAACAATCGTATGAGCCAAGGAGAAGAGACAGAGAGCGAGCTAGGGGGGAGAGGGACAGATCGCACCCAAGTTACGTCTGCAACGTGATGTTATTTATTTATATTCTATTTTATGTCTCTATATTTCGTTTCAAATCAGAGCATCCCAGCATAAGTATTTTAAACGACTGTACCGGAGTGACACTAAACGGACAGTCTGTGGCCAATCAGAATCACCATGTGTTGCAGGGTTCTCTCTAAAAATCCCCCAAAATTGGGAGAAACAGAGGCATAGTCGTTAGATGTGATGATGGTGTCAATTATTTTTGCTGGCCTCCCGAGGTGCAGTAAAATATAATTAAAAAATGTGAAAAAAATGGAAAAATACTAAAAACCAAATGTTTCACAAAAATTCCACATTAACTTAAAAAGTCTTTCAAAAAGCATGAGACAAAAACCAACAAAGCGCCATGAGTTTTCAAACTCTAACACCTTTTATATGAAGATTTTATACATTTTTATTCACATTTTATTTATTTGTTTAGGGCTGCACGGTGGTGCAGTGATAAGCGCTGTCGCCTCACAGCTAGAAGGTTCCAAGTTGGAATCCCAGTTCAGATGTAGTGGGCCTTTCGGTGTGGAGTTTGGATGTGCTTTCTGTGCATATGTGGGTTCTCTCTGGGTACTCCGGCTTCCTTCCACAGTCCAAAGACATGCTCATTAGGTTCATTGATGACTCTTAAATTACCCGGGAGTCTTTTTATGTCAGCTCTGTGATTGTCTGGCGATCAGTCCAGGGTGTACCCCGCCTCTCGCCCAACGTAAGCTGTGATAGGCTCCAGCCCTCCGTGGCCCTGAACAGGATAAGCGGTAAAGATAACGGACCGACGGATGGATTATTATTTTATGTAGATGTAGACCATCAAATGTGCACGAGAACGTTCTAGCTAACATCCAGAGATGTTGCGCTCTGTTACTCCACCTAAACACCGAGATGGGAGATGGCGGTGCAAATATGCAACGGACCTCAAGGTAAGTGGACATAAAGCTGTGTAAAGGTGTGCTTGGGTTAAAAATAGAACTTCAAAGTGTGGACTCTTGGTTGTGCTATAGAAACGGAGAGGGGAAGAAGGATAATGGTGAGGTTTACTGGCTGATTAGAGATGCTGGCAGAGAGGGAAAGGGGAAGTTTGGTGTGTGTATGTGTATCGGAGATGCTCCGTTACAGTGGCCGGCAAGGATTTTGATTAGAAGAAACGAGCTGCAAGTTCAGAAACAATCTAAATTCAAAAACACAAGCAAAAATCCAAAACAAATTCAACGACGGAAACGTGCTGCAAATGAAAAAACCTGCTGCAAAAAGCCAAAACAAATACATTAACATCAAACGCGCTGCAAATACAGAAACGATGCAAAGTCAAAAATACACAAACCCAGAAAACACATGCAAAAGAAAAACGCTGCAAATACAGCCATCACAACGGAAGTGCTCCAGGTCTGTAGGGGGCGCTCAGTGTGACAGGTGTATTATTAACGGGAGACAGAGGGAGACGAGACAGTGAATTTATTACTTCTCAGACTTGTTAGACGCTGCTGGAATGGAGTGTCTCTGTTGGTCATGTACTCCTGACAACTTTAAAACATGAGCAAAGAATTCACAACTTTTGTTGAGACACGGCTCCTGATCAAATGATAGCTTTGCTAAAGTTACCGCTGCTAATTGTAGCTTCTGTTAGCCGTGTAGCTAGCGGTTCTTTATGATTACTCTGTCAGGTATCGGGCTCCGAGTACAGTAAAGTGTTCGTGTTAACTCAACCAGCAAAAGGTAGTTCGGGTGTTTGGGGTTATGTCGTCTGTAGCGGAAGCCACGGCCAACATCGCTCAGTTTGAGAACAGGGAAGACAGTAGCGCGGTGGTTTTCTTGCTGGGTTCGGCACCAGTGAGATTTCCCATCCGAACACCCGCTTAGGCCCCCTGGAGATGGGCACGAACTGATGCTAATCTCCCATCCCCACCGTGTCTTAATCAACCCCGATGTCAGAGTCCAGGGGGCTGTTTTCTCTGTCACGAAGCTGCCTTCTTTAATTATGTCCAAATGACGATATCTTATGCGGCTAATATAGATTCGCAGCTGAGGTTTTGTGTATATGGAAAGTTTTCGAGCCATAACTTTACGCATGTAACAGAATGCATTAAGTAGCTCGTACTGAATGCCTTCGCATCACGACGTCTATGCATTCAGTTAGTGATTAATATATAAAAGAGCCCCCCCGGCAGATAATTAGATTGATTAGTCTGTAGGTGTTTATCACAGATTAAATCAAATTTATTTAATTATTTTAATTATGTTTAGTTATTTCCTCGCATTTCATTCATGAAGTTAATGTATCTGACCTAACTTTGGATCCTGTATACAACTGAAATCATGTGTATCATTGTAAGTGTGTAAGAGTTGTACAATATGTTGTTGTCACATTATCACATTTTTTTGCAGTGTTCCTCTCTTGCCTTATTTGCAGCAGCAGTGTTGGTTTTCATCGTAATAACTTTATACGTATTTATCTTCCCTTTAAACAATTTGACGCCGAGCTGGACTTGGTAATCATAAAGAACCACTAGCTGTACGGCTAACGGAAGCTATAATGAGCAACCATTACTTTAGCAAAGCTATCAGTTGATCAGGTTGTGTGAATTCTTTGCTCATGTTTTAAAGTTGTCAGGAGTACATGACCAACAGAGACACTCCGCTCCAGCAGCGTCTAACATTAGAAAGTATGAGAAGTAATAAATTCACTCTCTCGTCTCCCTCTCTCTCTCCCGTTAATAATACACCTGTCACACCGAGCGCCCCCCACAGGCCTGGAGCACTTCCGTTGTGACGGCTGTATTTGCAGCGTTTTTCTTTTGCATGTGTTTTCTGGGTTTGTGTGTTTTTATCTTTGCATCGTTTCTGAATTTGCAGCTCGTTTCTTCAAATCAAAATCATTTGGGCTGTTGCAGCGCGTTTGACCTTGCCGGCCACCGTACTCCATCACCCGTAGAACAGGGTATGAAATAAGACTAAACAAGGGTCCAAACTTGAACTGTCATGTCGCCTTGACTTTAAAAAGAAGAGGCTGAGAAATACCAGGATGAGCTGAGTGTAAATTATATACTCGCCCAAAGCTTTTACCAGCATTAGATTCTGTGATTTTTTCTTTTTTAAAAACGAATTACTAAACGTAATTATGTGAACATACCAATCTCCACTGAGGGCCCATCACTCGCTTGTTGCGGAGCCTTTTCCCTTAGCAATCAATATTCAAGAGCTCATCATGTCGGCTCACTTGTTATGCACCTCTTGACCTTATAAACATACTTCATCTGCTCATGACGACCCTGTGATGCGGTCAAAAGCCCCAGAACAAGCAAGTAAGTGGACACTGAGAAAAGATTGTTCTGCCAGCTCAACATTGTCACTTTATTTTGAGTCACATTTTATTGTTGTTGTATACAGGCTGCATGTACCCTTACACTGCCATACACACTGTGATAAGTAGTGTGTATATTTAGACTATATTTATATCTCTGTGCATTGGGGGAACATTGCTATCAGCAGTCAATCAAGAGGAAATTTCCAATGGATACTGAATTTTAATGTAAGAAGACAAGAGCCCCAGCATTACAAACACCGCGAGGAACAGCAGGAGAACAGAGCAGCAGAAGACTAACAAGAAAGAAAGAAAATATGTGTGATCAAATATGCAAATGATGCAATCTGTGCACTAAACAAAAAAGACAAATTACAGTTATTTAGATCTAAAGCGCACTCTGTTAGTCTGTAACTGAAAAATAAGCAGCCTGTTCCCACAGTGTGTTTGGACTTTCACAGCTCTGACATATCAGACTCATTAAAGGCCGAGTGTGAGAAGTACTTTGGCTCATAAATGTGCAATAGCTTTTTGTCCAAGAAAGACAAAGTGAGACATTCACATGTAATCCAGTGCTGTCAAAAGGAAATGTTGTGCTTATATGAACTTTCTGTACAATTACACAACTCCTGAGCCTAAGAGAAATTGCAGTGCAATATACAGTGTGTAAGTGCTATAGAGTGAATTACAAATATACCTGGAACTAAAGGAACTCGTCTCATTGGATGCTTTTAAGTTGATCTTTAATAACTCAGAGGCAGGCACATCTGGCTGGAGATGTTCTGCCTGATGTATTTATGATTGGGTTGATTTAGACAAAGTTTGCTGGATTCACTTGTTATTTCATGTATTTTATTGTAATATAGTCATGTATAATGTTTGTATGGCTGCTGATTGTTTTCAGAAACTTTGTTAATTTGCTGCTGCCTGTCTTGGCCAGGACCATGGATGATCATATGGGTATAAAGAGGCTTCTTTTACCACTCTTGGTTCAGCAACTCTGACACCCGCATGAATAAGTAGTAATAGCTTATAAGGTGTGCCTACCATTTGTGACACTGTTCAAATGTATGTTTAATCAGCGTGATCAGCCCGTGAGAGAAACTTTTTGAGCCGAAATCTTACCGTCTCCTACTTCCTGTAGCCTGTAAAAGTAAACGTTCTGTTTTTACGTAGACAGTAATTAGTCCTGTCCATCGGGACTGTGAATCTCAGGAGGGCTACTATATTGTTAAATTAAAATTTTAAAGTTAAACGCTTAATCTACTGGCCCGGGGGGTGAAAAACATACCGTTGGGCCCCCGGGCCAGTGCTAATGTCGAGCCCTGTAAAGATTTAGCAGGAGTCTAAGTGTCAAACGAAGCTCAGTGTAAATTCAAGCAGGAAGAGGAAGCTGTTTCAATTCATCATTCATATCACTCTTTACCTCCTCCTACTTCTCTGATCAGCTGATCATTGGCATTTACTCTCTCAAGTATTTAATAATAATAATAATAATAATAATAATAACTTTAATTTTTATAGCGCCTTTCATGGGACACAAGGTCACTTTACAAAGAGAAACACAGAAACACTCACAAACAGACTAGACACAGTACATTAAATGACTGGAGTTAAGGGCTGTAGGCTGTGTTGAATAGATGGGTTTTGAGGAGTTTTTTGAAAGAGTCCAGTGTGGGAGCATTGCGGAGGTCGGGAGGGAGAGCGTTCCAGAGGGTGGGGGCTGCTACACTGAACGCTCTATCCCCGAAGGTCCGCAACCTGGTGTGAGGAATGGAAAGCTGGCCGGAGGTAGATGAACGGAGGGTCCTTGACTGGGTGTAGGGAAGGAGGAGGTCAGTGAGGTGCTGGGGTGCCAGACCATGGAGGGATTTGTATGTGAGGAGCCACCAGGGGCGCTGGTTTAGCTCAGTTGGTAGAGCAGGGGCCTCATGAGGCTACAGTCCTCGATGCATTGATCGCAGGCAGGTCTGCCCACTCTCTACTTCCCATATTTCCTGTCACTCTTCAGCTGTCCTTCAAATAAAGGCAAAAGCCAAAAAAAATATCTTAAAAAAAGTATTTAACCAACCAGATTTTGCCACGACCTTAATCAGCCAATCACCATGCTGCAGTCAAACTTTAAATCGGTTCTCCTCTCTGCTGCTGTCAATTTGTCATTTATAGCGTGGATCAACCTCCACCCAAGACACCTCCAATTCAATTGTTCAGTGTCAGCTCTTCAGAAGTCCACTCCTCATCAGACACCATCGGGGGATCCTCTCCTGCTCTCAGCCTCACTTCCCCTTTCGAACACACAAAGACATCACGATGCCAAATCACCAAAGACATTCTCATTTTTTTCTAAACTTGTTAAATAAATAATTGTGTACTCATAATAAAGTCTCTCATGATTGATATACTTCCTGCATTCTGATAAATTATATGCACCAGTATGTGGCGTAAATGTCCTTTTCTATGTAAGCTAAAACACAAAAGAAATAGTTAAATAAATTAAAACTAGAAATGAAAAGAACTTCCTGCATAAAGCTGAGGACTGAACCGGCCATTGTTCATGGTTGAGTGGTTAATTGTTCCATTAATCGAGGGAATTATGAATTACTCAACAATTTACCCCAATTAACTGACTATTGTTACGTCCCTGCTTGTTACCACATTGACTTTAATAAATGCATTTCATGTTAGAAGAACTTTTCCACAAATCTCTGCTAACAGCATAAAAACTTTCCCTTATCGTAGATTTCACCACAACAGGAGGACTCATTTGATGGTTTGATGTTTGCCAGAAAAGCAATTGCAGCTGAAAACGACTTTTTTATTGTGGGTTGGTTCACTACGGAGATGTGTGTCTTTTCTTCATTCCCTCAGCAAGTGTTAAAAACACTGTTTAAAATGTCAAAGTGTTTTCATGGCCATGTGAATGCAGAGCGTGATGTATAAACTTGGTTCTCTGCCACGTTCTGCCTCAGTGACTGGTATTTCTGCTGTTAAACGTTCTATTTTATCCTTTCTTATTTAGTCTCAAGTACTTGTGTGTACCTGTGTGTATACATTGACCCTTGGAGGTGTGGCCTCCATGGGTCAAACTTGTTTGTCCAGCACATCCCACAGATGCTCGATTGGATTGAGATCTGGAGAATTTGGAGGCCGAGTCAACACACTGAACGTGTTGACGTGTCCCTCAAACCGTTACTGAACAATGTTTGCAGTGTAGCAGGGCGCATTATCCTGCTGAAAGACGCCATTGCCATTAGGGAATACTATTTCAATGAAGGGGTGTACTTTGTCTGCAACAATGTTTAGGTAGGTGTCAAAGTAACATCCACATGAATGGCAGGACCCAACATTTCCCAGCAGAACGTTGTCCATCACACTGCCTCCACCAGCTCGCCTTCTTCCCATGGTGCATCATGGTGCCACGTCTTCCACAGGTAAGAGACGCACACACACCCGGTCATCCACATGATGTAAAAGGAAACATGATTCATCAGACCAGCCTTCTTCCATCGCTCCGTGGTCCAGCTCTGATGCTCACGTGCCCATTGTAGGTGCTTTCGGCCGTGGACAGGGGTCAGCATGGACACCCTGACCTTGCTATCAGAACCAGCCTTAACCTTTTCAGCAGTTTGAGCTACAGTAGCTCTTCTGTTGGGTCGGACCAGACGGGCCAGCCTCGCTCCACAACATCATCAATGAGCCTTGGCGGTCTATGACCCTGTCGCCGGTTCACTGGTTTTCTTTCCTTGGACCACCTTTGGTGACCTCTGCAGACCGGGAACACCCCACAAGAGCTGCAGCTTTGGAGATGCTCTGACCCAGTCGTCCAGCCGTCACAACTGGGCTCTTGTCAAAGTCGCTCACACTCTTACACAATTTTCCTGCTTCCAACACATCAACTTCAAGGACAAAATGTTCACATGCTGCCAAACATAACCCACCCACCAATCTCAGATCCCATTGGCTACGATGTAGACTATTCTACTGAGTCTGTAAATAGAGATTACCCACCCACTGATAATCAATGTGTTTCACTTCACCTGCCAGTGGTCATAACGTTATGGCTGATTGTTGTATAATCCACGTTATCTGGAGCCAACTTTGACCCATCCGCCATTTTATTAGAGGCTCAATAAAGTGGCCATTCAGCATGTGAGAAGACAGGTGACATGACAAAGGCTGTTATTATCGGCTTGTGTAAGAGGTCTGAGTCAATGGATATGTCAGTAAAAGCAGGACTTTCACACAGGTGACCAGGGCTCTGTTTGAAACAAAAAAAAATCTAAGTTTAGTAATGTTTTTTACCATCACCAAGATGTACGTACGTAAGATGTAAGTATTTTTTCGCATTAACCTGCACACAGACTGTTTTGCATTAAACATGCATTTTAACAACATAAAACAGCCTCAAACAGAAGCTAAAGGATACCTTGAAACAACCTGCAAATCGAGGCCACCTTGTGCATGCAGTGTGTACTTGATGAGCACAGAGATGGAAATTTACACATAAAAAACTTGTGTGCGACTTTTCATAAGATATACAAGCTCTTGTATGAGGACACATTGAATAATTAATAGTAAACAAAAAACCTAATTATAGTTAAATACTACCATTAATGAATCTAAAAGTGTTCTGAAGCGTGCTAAAGGACTTTGATTGAATCCTCAGAACAGAAGTGATAATGTGTTTATGTATACATCAGACAAAAACACAAGTAACGCACATTAAAGAAATCTCGTTTTCATTTATAGTTTTCATCTGTATGCAAGCTCCCCTCTACACTGATGCTTCTGTAATTGGTTTGATAAGTGATGACCAGCCCTCGCTCCCCACGGGTAGCAATGAGACCTTGGCAGTCCATGAACCTGTCGCTGGTTTTCCTTCCTTGGACCACTGTTGGTAGGTACTGACCTCTGCAGACCGGGAACACCCCACGAGAGCTGCAGCCATCACAATTTGGCCCTTGTCAAAGTCACATCCTTAAACTTGCCCATTTTTCCTTCTTCCAACACGTCAACTTTCAGAACAAAATGTTCATGTTGCTGCCGAACATATCCCACCCACTGACAGGTGCCATTGTAACGAGATAATCAATGTTATTAACTTGTCATTGGTCATAATGTTATGGCTGATCTGTGTATTTGTGCGTGCGTGTGTGATGAGAGCAGGTTTATACATCTCCCTACTCCTGCCTTATTCTATTTTTCTCCTTACTCAGAGGTTGCTCTGTGTATTAAATGATTTAAACTTGTATCCCCTGGGGAGAGAGGGAAGGAGAGACAGATGGTCTGTTAAACATGGGGCATGAAGTAAGTATTATTCTCATGATTATATATCTAACTAACTACACTGCAGCCTGGAGTCTCTGTTTTTATTAAAGGACTATCAGTATATCCTTGGATGAGCTCCTCTCCTGTCAGTGTTACCCAGTCTGCATGTTACTATCAGTGCCCCTTACATTAGCTGTCACACAGAGCTTCACTGTTATGATGTGCAGGGTGTTTCAGTGAGGAGGACCACACTCACCATGCCACTCAAAGTGCAGCAAAAGAGTCATTAACGGATGTAATCCACATAAAACTTTTACAGGCGACAAAGGCTGCACAGAATAAACACACTCACTTTTACAAGGAGAACAAAGACAAAAGGTTTCAGACGCTCTTTGTTTCTTTATTCTTTACTTTTCCTTTCAGCAGGCAAAAAACAAAACACCCTGATCGGGACATCCCAAGTGTTTTGTGCTAATGAATGCTTAGTAGGGCCATTATGCAGCTGTAATAAAAGTTTAATTCACACAGTGAAGGTATCACCCTGCATGTTGTTTGTTAAATAATGTGTTTTAAATAATTCCCTTTTTATGAAATATTTGTTGACTCTTTTTTTCCACCACCTGGAACAGACCTGTCAACAACACCAGAGGCGAAATTAATTTGTTCCCCACTCTGACTCCCTCTTCTCTCATTTATTTTTCCAATCTGAGATGCTCATGATGAAGTCATATCAATCATTCAGATGTGTCAACTCTTCACACACACCCCTCAGGCGTGATATAAAACATTCTGTGGAGTAATATTCAGTTAGCTTATCAAGCAGGAGGGGGAGGGGGAATAAAAAGCAAATCTATCAAAAAAAAGATTCCATGAATATCAGCGTCATGGTCTTTGCACAGCTTTGAAGAGCCCTTTAAAGAAAGATATTCATCTCAGGCTTGTGTTGTAATATCAGTGACCCACACAACACTTGCCCTAATCTGTTCCTTTCACCTCCCACAATGTCATGCTGGAAGGGACACAAAAAAACTTAAAGGCCTCCCACAGAGTTCTCCTCCCCTGTAATTACTGCAGTATCTGCTCCGACTACAACACTGTCAACCTGCGGAGGGTGTTAATTGTCCTCCAGAGGGACTTCCTGTCTACACAACACTTTGTGAACAGTGTTCTGCAGGGAGCCTGTGTTATTCATTTTCAGCAACAGGTTACCGTTTTTCCACGGTCTTTCTATGCCTGCATTCTTTCTCATGAGCAGCAGGGGGCGACCCCACTGACTGCAAAATATAACCGTACTTAAAGGTTATAATCTCAAAGATTTTCATTTTCATAGATATCCGTTAAGTCACTATCTGTCGCCGAATGAGGTAACACAATGGTTATTGTTTCATGGCCCACTGAGCCCCCAGTTACTGACGCGTTTTCCATCACCCAGCAGTGGTTGGTCTGCCAGAGAGGGTAGGCGGAGCTAAGCGGCTGCTTTTCCGGTCTCTGCAAGTGTTGCGAGTAAGCAGTAATCTACTATGGCTGAACAAACAAAGAAAAGATGGATGACTACAGATACAACTTCAACAAGAAGTGAAAATCCAAAGAAAAAGAAACAAATTTGACTCTCAGATGAAGGCAAACAGTCTGAAAAGGAAAGCGACCGTCAGCGAGCAAAATCAAAAGTTACAACCGGAGCCAACCACTAATGTAGAGATGTCAGAGTGAGGGGGCTGCACATGGGCATGTTCACCGAGCAGTTGGGGGATTCGGTGCCTTGCTCAAGGGCACCTCGACAGTGTCCAGGAAATGACACGGTACCTCTCCTCGCGACCAGCCCCAATTCCACGCTTGGTCTGCACCGGAAGTTGAACCGGCCACCCTCCAGTTCCTAAGGCAAGTCCCTACAGACTGAGCTACTGTCTACCCCACTGCCACGGGCAAAAGACTTTAAAACCCATAATTAATAATTAAACAGAGCATGTTATTTGTTCATTATGTGTCTATTTGGTTTCGTCAAGTTCCTTATGATATTTTGCTGTCATTTCTTTCTCATACCGTTTTGATCTCATGCAGCCTGTCACGCTGCTTCAACAGTTCTTCAAACGTCAAATCCTGACGACAGATTCCATCGCTCCACACAGAAGCTCAGGAGCGCTGACACTCTGTGTAATGACTTTTATTTTGTTTTTCATCAGTTCTGATCTTAGTCGCCCAAACTTGGCACGATGCCGAGCAGCAGCATGTCACTTTGAGTTGCATCCTCGAAATCATAAAAACTCCACATTTTTTCCGCTTTTCGGTCAGGAAAACAATCTCGATATAAAAAACTATCAGCGGTTTATTATTGAAGTTGGAATGTACTCTACAAACTAAAGTTGTGTATCGCTTGCCAATCTCCAGGCCTGTGGGCTGGATCTTGCCTGCTGTGAGATACAGTATTATTTTATTGATAGTATATCTGTTGAAGTTTTTTCTTTGAGTTATGTCAGAATGACAAAAAAGGGAATCTGTGCTGAAGGCAGACGATTCAAAGACATGTAATGGAAGTTTGCTGTAAAGCTGAATGTAACGTGAAAACTTGTCTTAGCTACCATTTTGTCAGCCTGCAGAAAAAATGTGCACACATCACAACTCTTCCCCTCAAGGTTAAGGATTCTTATTTTTAAATTTCTTACACATTCATTTGCAGCTGATGCGGAGAGGCCGTCAGAGGGCTGTGGGGATGGGCTGAATGAACTACATCTCAGAGTGTGAGTTTCTCCTTTCATCCCCTGCATGATGCCACAGCTCCTCCCATGCACTGAAACTATTTGGGAGCCCTTACTCGTGGGAACAAATGGTCTTACTGATAAAGATCAAGCCATTTCTTTTATCATAGGTCCAGCTGCAAAAGACAAAACACACACTGAGCAGGAGTTGAAGGATAAATGAACTTAGATGAGAAGAAAAGGTGTGAGGTGAGAGAGGGGGAGCAAACAGGTCGAGATGAGAGGTAGACGTGTCATTCAAACTTCTGTGGGTGAAGTTTTTTTTACTGCAGAGGGTTTGAAAAGGTGGAAATCTCAGCACCAGACAGAATCTTTAATCCATCCATCCATCAGTACAAAGGAAGTCCATGTAAAACAGGCCCTCTGTCTCTGGTTCTACATGAGGTTTTCTGCGAGCAGCTGCTGTTTTTTTTAAATTCACAGCAGCAAAGTCCAGCTGACACGGCGTGAAGCGCTCTCATATCTCCTCTGTCACCTAAATTGTCTTTGCAGCAGAGCAGTGTTCCACAAACCGTAGCTTCTTCATTTCTTTGCTTTGATCTTGTTCATCCATAACAAGTGAGAAGTTACAAATGTCTCCTCAGGCCTCGATGTTGTGAGTACAATGTGGTGCATAAAAAAAAGACGTGTTGAGCCATTTTTAGTTCACGTTTTCGGAACTCTGAGTGGGCTCATCCAAAAGTCGAGTTCAGTGACGTGATCATGTAAACAACAAACAACATGCACTTGCTCCAGCATGAAACAGGAAGAAATAAACAGGATGGATAGTGATAGAACAGGAAGGGCTGCTGTCACCTTGTCCTCACTGCGACACAATAGTCAGATACTTACCTGATGTTAGGACACGGCACTAAGCTCCAGTGTACAGGTGAAAGTTTGATGTAGAGAAGAAGGAATTGCCTCATTAGCAGCTTGTTAGCTTGTAATGCCAACCCAGCTAACATTTCAGCCTCAATCACTGCAGATAATCGAAACCACTGCACACACAAGACAGCTGTGGCCAAAAGCTGTTTCAGTTTATGCTCTTGAGTTTTTTTTTTTTCTTGAAACTGTTTATCTGGAGCAGGAAGAGAAATTCTCTCGACAGGAATGTAGTTGTAGGATACTCAAAATGACTGTAACTGAACACTGCATCGGTGTGATGTATGAGTCCAACTAACTCAGGAGTTAACATCTTCTTTTAGGGCAAGTTCTTATGTACACACGGTCACTTACTCAGGATGTTTACCAAGGTTTTACTCAGAAACTGTATATAAAGATGGACAACATGACAGCTCCCAAAAAGTGATAATGCTGTCAAAATAATGATCGACAGCTCTGTTGACAAATTCTGCTCCTGCAGCCGATCAGTTCCGTATTAGAAGAGTGGTGGACGAACAGCGAGAGGAAACGTAACAAAAACAATCACTACAGTCATTGAAGTTTCCATACCTGTGAACGTTATCCTCAGACCAACACAGAGAAGCTGTTCTGCTGTTAAACACGCCAGCCTGCGGGATACTCGCTGTTTCTTTGGTAAGTTAAGTGTGTGTTTTGATTAGTAGAAGTGGCTACGGCCGCTCCACCCGCCGATCTGTACTGCGCAGTCTCTGGCTCCATATGACCATGTCACCATTGCAAGATGGCAGCGCCTATCACAGCGGCTATTTTGGCATCAATTCCGTACAATGAGAGCAGATGGAGACGCCTCGTCCATCTATATATAAAGATGGTCGACGACAGCTCCCCAAAATCAAAATAAACGTCAAATAGTTTTTCTCCTACATGGTTTCTGTCATTATAGTTAGTTCTTATCATGCTTATTTATGTCCAAGTGTTATTTTGTCATTTTTCTGACAAGTTTACTTTTAATTAGTTATTTGATGCTACAAAAAGGGGGTGTGGCCTCATGATTGACAGCTCTGTTGACAAATCTGGCTCCTGCAGTCAATCAGTTCAGGATTAGCAGAGTAGAGGAGGAACGGCGACAGGAAACGTAACTAACACTAACACTACAGTCATTGAAGTTTCCATAACCTTAAATATCTGCTTCAGACCAACACAAGAAGCTGTTCTGCTGCAGACTGAGCCCACCTGAAGGCTCCAACACGTCAAGGCCACAAGTTACAATGTGTGATTTGGGTAGGGTTAGAATCAGGACGTCAATACGCTGGCCAGTGCAAGATTGGAGCAATATTTTGGCTTCAGTTTAGTACAACGACAGGAGGTGGAGATGCTTTGTCCATCTTTATAAACAATCTCATTAATCAAGTGTTAAAAGGCCTTCTTCTCCCACGAGCCCTCGTTTCCATGGTGCTTGAATGTAATTGCAACTCACAATGTACCACCAAATACTGCGCCGTGAAGAGGTCGTGGCCTTTTCATGTATTTCTGTGATATCAGGTTGGGTGAGACTGACCCAAAATGGTAATATACTACCGCAAAGCCAAACATTGAGCTAAGACTATTAAAAGCACTGTGGATGCTTTTACTGAACTTTCAGAGTAAACTTTTTCAGGCACTTGCAGAGCAGCAAGTATCAAAGGTATCCAATACCTGAAGAAGGGTTCCACTTTCACAGGATCATTGTGTTCCAGTAGCTCATTCACTGCCTCTCCAGACACAGCTTCAGCTTTCAAATAAAGTCTAAAAGGGATTCACTACAAGCACCACTCTTTGAAATCAGTAACAGAATGCATCCCCTTCTAGGTTTCCTCAAAGGACCATTGGTGTAATATTTGTGCCTATTTAAAAGTTTGAATTGATGGCTATGGGTCAAACAACCTGAGTGTCTGCTCCTCTACATCCCATACGCTGAATTTAGCATGATAGGTAAGTGTAGGGTACGGCACGTCAACTCTTTCCTTTAATATCTCTAAATCATGCACTGCTCCACCTTTTCATTCCCCACATCACTGCCTCTTTTTGCCTTTTTTGACTTGTATTTGTGCTCTTGGTGTTACAATCTGCTCTCACCTCTCCACATAAATGTACCGTCCTCCTGTTCCTCCTACCATTCTCCACCTCTCCATCAGATGCCCTCAGCGTTTCCTTCCTTTTTCCAATCCACACACCTGTTCACTGTTATAATCAGCGCTGAAGTTGACCTGACCACCTGTTCACCTGTCTCCACTTCCCTAATTAGCCTTATTGCATAAATAGCACACAATTTCCTTTGTTTGGCTGCACTTGTTGCCATGAGCTTTCTGCTGTATTTATTTGTGTGTATAGAGTTTCTTTGTTCTGGACCTGCCTTTGTGCCACCTACCTGCCCATGACCGTTAACCAGCGTGCCTACCTTCCAAAACCTGCCTGTAACGCCTGAATCCCACTGGATCCGTGTCCGGCGCGTTCCGTCTGTGCTGATCCGCAGCGCAGCGGAGCGCTGACCCAAGCAGCTGGATTTTGCAAGATCACGCGAGAATTGCAAAATCACGCGATATCATCAATGTTAAACAGAGCAACACACAAACAACAGTTCAGTTTGCACCTGCGAGGTTGATTATCTGCTCATTTGGAGATCATTCTGTGATTTTTGATTTTAAGATTTTACTGATCACTGTTACAGCTCGTTTGGGTCTTGCACTGATTTACATTTTAGATCCTTAGATCCCTTACATCCTCAGGTGGGGGCCTTGTGGTCGTTCCAAAGTCGAGGCTCAAATCTAAAGGTGACCGTGTGTCATGTCTTGTGTAGTTAAGTTCTCGTCAGTTTCAGTTTTTGTGTTTCCCGTTTTATTTTGAAAGTCTTGTCCTTTGCCTTGTCCGTTCTGTAATGTCCTGTCAAGTTCCCTCTTCTGATTACCTGCCCCTGCCTATATGTGTTTCACTTGCGTCTTGTTAGCGTCTGTGTCTCTCCTATTTAAACCCCTCGTGTCTGTTCCCCTGTGCCAGATTGTCGAGCTTTCTAGTGAGATTTTCCAGCATTCCTTCCTTGTGTTTCCAGTGTTTTGTGTAAGACCTATTTCGCCTTTTTGACCAGCCTTTTGCCTGCTGTTTTTGATCCAGTTGCCTGTTACTATTTTTGATTACCTGTGTTTTTGACCTCGGACCGAATAAAGACCCTGAACTTGCCTTACGTCTCATCTGCTTTTGCCATCAGAGCTCCTGGCTTCGGAAAGTCCTGCCTGAGGAGATGAGGCGTGCAGAGTCGATGACTTCTTTGAAATCACTTCTTAAAACTCACTTTTACAGGCTTGATTTTATGTGATGTTTACCTTTTAAAATGCATTTTGAAAATGCTTTTTATGCATTAATCTGTTCCTATTGCTACCATCATTTATGGCTTTTATTTTATTTAAATTATTTTATTTATTTACCTCTTATTCATTTTATTGATCCCAATCTTTTTTTCATTTTTGAATCTTTCTTCCTCTGATGTGATGTCGTCTTTTTATTTTTATTGTTATTGCCTTTTTTTATAACCTCTCATAGCCTTTCATTGCTTTTATTTCTTTATTTATCTCTTATTTTGCATTGCTTATTGCTCGAACTGCCTTTGTTCGTGTTTTGTCACTCTTATTCTTTTACTTGCGTTTATTCTTTTTGACTTTTGGTGTTTGACTTGAGTTCTTGCCTTTTGATGAGATTCCTTCAATACTCTCTGTTTGGCCTGATTGTTGAAAGTTCTTTAAGCTCTTTAAGTTCCTGCCTTTGCTTAGTCTGTCAAAGCACTTTGTAAACAT
The DNA here is from genome assembly GCF_022749685.1 of Semicossyphus pulcher. Classification (NCBI taxonomy): domain Eukaryota; kingdom Metazoa; phylum Chordata; class Actinopteri; order Labriformes; family Labridae; genus Semicossyphus; species Semicossyphus pulcher. The sequence goes on from NW_027211726.1 coordinate 28,836,351, forward strand.
TCTGTTTTTAAAGGTGCTATATAAATAAAGTTGTTATTATTATTTGACATTTTACAATGGACCAAGCAACGCCGGTATGAAGACACCCCAGTGTGTGTTTTTACATAGCATTCTTCCGTTACGGACGCAAAACATGTGCAAGGTGTAAACAAACAGCGTGTGCTTCACACACACACACACGCACACACACACACACACAGAGCTGTTCTGCCCTGCCAGCTCTGCTGTTAACACTGACGCCTCTGTTACACCTCCAATGCCGGCTCAGAGGCAGAAAGACTTCGCCCCACCATTCCACCTCCGTGCATTTTACATAGACACAACATAAACAGAGGCGTACTAATCCCGCCTTGAAATGAAGCTAAGCGTGAGTTCATTTCTTCAAATTCTTCAAATTTCAAATTCTTTCTTGGTATCAGGTTATTTTTCATATATTCCCGCTGTTATTGTTTGGGGCTGTCATTTGGAAATCAGCTCTCTCATCAGCTGATCACTTCTATCCAATAGCACGGCCTCTCACCCGCATCGCGAGCCTATCATCTTTCTGCTTTTTCTCTGCCCCCTAGCTCTTTCATGCTGTTGATTCGTGCGCTCCTCCACCTCCCCATCACTGCCCCGCCTTCGCAGAATCATCAGTCATCAATTCATCACCCATCTGGCTTTTCACAGTCTTCAGTCGCCACCACCACCAGTGCCAGGGCTCGGAGGGGTTTATCCTGCTGCCGCTCAGATAATAATTCTTCGATCAAGATGTCTCACTCTCTAAAACACATTCTCCACCGCGTTGCAAAATAGTTAACACGGGCGGCCAAAGTTAAACACAACTACAACACAGCCGTCATGATTCACACGACTCAATATTGTTCACACTTGTTTCTAATGACGTGATCAAACCAACTGAGCAGAAGATATCAAAGCCAGTTCTCTGTGGCCACCATCATCAGGACATTCGGGGAAGAGAACAGGTGATTGAAAGTTTGCTGTACACATTTAATTTACTGCAGAACATCAATTTGCTAAAAAAGGAACTCTTTCATGCCTTACAACATTTTACATATGACTTTTTTCTTCTGTAACTACATGCCCTGGACACTGTGCTCTCATTATTTTTGATGTGGTGTTTAATGAATGCTCTTCAGTGTTTATATATTGACTCTCTGTGTGTGTGATCTGAAGCTTTTTGCTAGAAGAGTCGGGGGGTTTGTGAATGTAGTTTGTGGTTCTGTGTTTAGAGTTATGAGAAAATGGCTGAAGGTTTTAAGAAATGTGTCTTAGCAATTGTGAAAAACTGTGTAAGGCAAAGTTGCAGGCCTGCTAGTGGTACCTAAAGTCTCCAAGAGTCGTGTAGGATTTTAGCCTTCAATTACCAGGCCCCCCCTCCTCTGGAACAATCTACCAGTCAGGGAGGAGGCACCCTCTCTACTTTTAAGAGTAGACTTAAAACTTTCCCCTTTGATAAAGCTTATAGTTAGGGCTGGCTCAGGCTGGGACCAGCCCATAGTTATGCTGCTATAGGTTGCTATAGGTATGTCTCTCTCTCTCTGTCTGTCTGTCTCTCCCTCTCTCTCTTATGTTAACGCATCTTATTAACTCTGTATCTTCTGGTCCCATTAACATTACTAACCATATATCTTCCCGGGAGTTCTTCTGCTCCCTTGTCCTGTAGGTTCCTGGGGATCGTTGCTGCAGACCACCTGCTGCTGTGGACCTGCTCGACTGCCACAACTACTAACATCAGTCTCCCCCATAGCATCATTATTGTTGCTGCTAATGCTAATAGTAGACCTGTTGACTTCAACTGTTACAATTGCTTACAGTACTGTTGTTGTTGCTCTCTTTGCCTGTCTCTATCCTGCATCTCCTTCTATCCCACTTTCGGCCCATCCAGTCGATGCAGATGGCTGTTCAACATGAGTCTGGTTCTGCTCGAGGTTTCTTCCTGTTAAAAGAACGTTTTTCTGCCAACGTGCGGAATGTTGCTCAGTGCTACTCATGGTGATTCACGTTGGGCCTCTCTTTAAATAACATAACAAAGAGCACGGTCTAGACCTGGGGACTGTTTCAGAAAGCGGGTTTAGTGAAAACCCTGGGTTTGTTAACCCTGCCGTTTCAGAAAGAGAGGTAACTTCAACTCTGAGTTGGTTACTATGGCAACTGTATCTCTGAACTTAACCTGGTCGGGAGCAGGTTTTCTTCAGGAAACTCTGAGTTTCGCTCTGTCTCCTCCCTCTAGGCTAAAAAACCCTCATTGGACTTCCTCATACATTCAGCCCGAATCACGCACGTGTTTGAGCGGTTACCGAATAAAAAAAAAAACGTTGCGTCTCTGTGCTGCTCTGACCCCTTTTGCAAAAGTCTTTTATAATTATAATTTAGTCATCATTAATCTAGTTATCATTTGTAGATTTTCCACCACTATTACAGAGAGCACTCAAATAAGTCATATGAGTCATTTATTTGGTCCTCTTCTTTTTCTACAAATAGAAAAGCAGGCATTAATTATTGAGCTTTAAATATTTATTTTTAAAAAAATAACACAATTCAGTTTAATCAACTGGATTTAGGTGAGCGGACATAATGTATGTGAAATCAGCATTGTGTTAGGGATAAAGCTAATGCACATCAGCCACTGAATGATATTTAATTAGTTTAATTTTTAAAACATGATTGAAGTGAGCTTCAGCTTGATTGATTGAAAGTTCCTTTTTGGGGGGGTAATTCCCTAATCCTTTCTCTCACAGTCGACCCGAACAGAGCGCACCATCGGGGATCATATCATACACTCAAATGCAGTCTAGTACAACAGTCGTGAAATAAGTCCTGTATTCTCAAGTTCATAATGTTCAGTGTTTTTCTTCCAAGAGTGTTGATTTAACTTTATCATCACTTTGAGGTTGCAGTTTTTGGTGCTGGTCCATGGTTTTGCATTACACGTTTTTCAGATTTTCATCCACCCTCTTTATACTGTGGGGGCCGACGAGATATTAGAGACACCTCTGAAATAATGCACAATGACACAGAGCTCAAGCCAAAGCCTTGAGTCTACACTTCAACTTGTAAAAGTCGTAAATAAAGTAACTAACACAATCCACAAGAAGTTGGCGAGATAACAGGTATCAGCCGGAGTGGTTCTTTTTCTCTGGCAAATTTCTCAGCACTAAAAATGCGCTTGCCAAAGTGGCTCATAGAGGTGGTGAAGCACTGTTAATCTGTACGTGGCTCTAACTTACCCAACACTTTATTATTCTGTCAATGGTAACAATATTACCACCAAAGTGACTGTACAAAGTGGTGAGATGATGATTCTTCCTCTCCTAATTTGCAAACACTTTGTTTTCACTGACACTGAACGCCTCCTGCACCAGATTGGTATTTTTCAGAGGCTCACTGACTGCTTTTGTGCATCAAAGTGAAAAGTCTTGACGTGCTGCTTACAAGAGTCCAAGGTTTCACATTCCAATTTGAATAGCCTAGAAAAAAACCACTTCTTTTATGTGAGACTTTACAAAGCGTTGCACAGAGCAAAGAAATATTGCCTTTCAATTAAAACATGTGCTGTGAATAAGCAGAAGAATGCCATGTTAAAAGCTGGTGATCGCTGGGCATCCCGTCACTCCTGTCTCTTTGACCTCAAACGTAACGCTTTCCTGCAGACGCACGGAGGGAAGAATCGCTGCGTTTGCTGCAACCATCCTACGCAGACTTCTGTTATGTCATCACAAGCGGCATCATTTACAGCAAAGACATCTGATTTTGTTCTTAGTGATCACATACTCCATGGAGAGAAGGACTTGTTCCCACTGAGGAGAAACCAAAAGATGGACGCCCTGACAGCTCCTGTTGGAAAACTTCTTAGAGCCTGTATAACCCTCTTAAAGGTGAGAGTGAACTATATTGTCAGAATGAAGAACTTAGTAATCCGTGTGAAAAACATATATCAAGTAGAATGTTTCAATCAATGTGCTTTATGCCAAAGAGTGATTTGTTTTACTGATTTTTAAAAATTCATTCTGTCCTCTGGTCAGAGATAACCATGACACGACTGAGATGTTTTCCAGACAATAGCAGTTTTTTTTTTTACAGAAGTAGAAACCAGACAACGCTGAAACCAGACGTCTAATGGCTAAAAGGTCAGTTTCGTTGACACGGTTAAAAATAATCAGAGACTCGACGAATTATTAAAAAAAGGGAGTTTCTTGTGCATCTGTGAGAACGCATCAGGCAGAGCATTAGGGAACATGAGATCATGCTCTGTGAATGCTTATTCAGTCTCTACTACGGCCTTAGATTCTGGTTGTATTGTGGCTCTGTTTTTGGACTCAATAAACCTTGTTGCATCAGATCCTTTTTCTCATCTCATTTTTAAGTGACTTCAGTTACTTTTTAAGAGGTTTTTGTATCCAGATTTTAGATACGTATAGAGTTTAAATTGTCAGTGTTTGGAGAGGCCCAGGCCTCATCTGGCCCTTAGTCTGAGGCCTTTTCTGACATGACACTCCCTATAAGTGAAGCCAAACTGCTATTGAATACGGCGACATGCTGGATCTTTGCCGTTTTTTTGGTAAGTTAAATGTGTTTTTTCTTTTCCTCGGCTCCAACCGCTGATCTCTACTGCACAGTCTCTGGCTCCTAATAATGTCACCAGCTCAAGATGGCAGCGCCCGCCTCGGGGGGTATTTTGGCTTCAAATAAGTACAATGAGAGAAGACGGAGATGCGTCCATCTTAATATACAGTCATTGGGAGAAGCGTATGTAGCCACCAGGAGGAAAGTGCTGCTCCCAGTGTTTTTCTTTTAAGCATTCCACCAACCAAGAAAATATAGGAGAAGTCTGTTTTTGCTGTGTCTTTCTATCCTGACCTATATGATATGTCAGGAATAAATTATTAAAATGGAGAGATCATCCGGAACATGGCTCTATCTAACAACAGCTCCTGGAGGAGGCGATGATATTCGCTGTATTGTTGTCCCTGACAGATCATGTCATGCACCCACATCCTCCCTGCTCTACGATGTCAGATTGAGCGATGACAGAGGGGACATCATTAACATCCAAGGCATCCTCCGGTTCATGCTCTCAAACAGCTAGATCGAATAAAAAATGGGCTGCATAATAAAACACAAAGGAGCTTATCATACAAAGGCATTTGTCAAGCTATCATTGTCATGGAAACAAAAAACATGGGCAACGTTTATTTGTTAGGATTAAATGTGCTCCCGATAGCGTTCTGAGATGGACCCCAAAGTATTCTCTTCGACATAACCACGATCAAAGCTGACCCAGACAACGACAAAAATAACCTCTGCAATCCTCAGGGATAAGATGCATGTCAACGTGTCCTAGAAAGCCAACAAGTTTTGGGTGATGTACCGCCCAATGATGGGGACATTTCTACTCAAACAATTGTTTTAAATTGCGGTACACATTTTTATATTCCCTCCATGCTAACCTGGCACATAACTCTGGCCTCTGATGTTTCAGCCACGCCTCCTGCTATTTGCCAGATTGAAACCAGCCTCGTCTACAATTCTCAGTGTTATTTTCTACAGGAAGCAGGAGCAGCAGAAAAACTTGTCAACTATTGTCAGTGCCTTCTCCTCTACAACTACACTGTGTATTTAGTAGGGCTGTCAATCGATCAAAATACTGAATAGCGATTAATCGCATGGTTATCCATTTTTTACTTGTTGTAAATGTACCTTAAAGAGTTATTTTTCAAGTTTTTAATCCTCTTATCAACATGGGAATGGACAAATATGCTTCCTTTATGCAAATGTATGTTTATTAATATTGCAACAATCCAAAACAATGACATAACTGTCCAGAATATTCGACAGAACAGCCTCAACGAAGCCCAACAAGCAACAACAGATGGCATATTGACCTGAATGTAACATTCCTAAGTAATAAGTCACGAGTCTGCAGTAGGAGATAAAAATAACATCATTTTAGTCAAAGTTTAATCACTTATGTTTCACAACCTGGGGCTCTCTGCATCAGCTGTGTGTCCTCCGGTGGTAACTCCGTTCACATCGACAGTTTCTGCTTGCTACATTACCGCTGCATCGCTTCCTGATTTCACAATCTATCGTGCAGCAAAATAAATAGTGGCGTTAAAGGGAATGTGCATTAACGCGTTAGCTTTGACAGCCCTAGTATATAGCCAATAATTCAAGTCTTCTGAAATGACACTTTGTCAAGTTGCTTCATGGTCACCTCATGGGCAGCTCATGGGCACCTCTTTGCCCTGGGCAGAGTTTTATGAAAGATCCGTTTTCAGTGACCTAAAACGTTGTTTGTGTGTGGACAAAAGGACAAAGTGCAGAGAAAAAGCAACGTTTTGAAAAATACCCACGTACACTTAGACATGGCCTTAGTTTGCAGTGTGGAGTCCTGCAGCATTACTTGCATGACCACGTTGCAAATCTCTAGTTCCTGCTGAGGTGTGAGTAGTGCTCTTCTGCAACCACCATGAGGTTGCTGTGTAGGCCTTTACGCTGCCATTTACAAATAACGCATATAAGATAAATGGACCGGTAAATGGACTGTACTTATATAACACTTTTCTAATCTTTGCAACCACTCAAAGCTGCTTTTACACTACATGTCACATTCACCAGTTCACACACACATTCATACACTGATGGCAGAGGCTGCTACCTAAAATGCCCAACTGTCAATCAGTTATCACATTCATACCCGTTGGCAATGCCACCGGGAGCAATTTAGGGTTCAGTGTCTTGCCCAAGGACACTTCGACATGTAGCCTGAGGGAGCTGGGGATCGAACCTCCGACCTTCCAATTGAAAGACGACCGACTCTACCACTGAGCGAGATAAGATAGAGCATTATTAATCCCGAAGGAAACTATAGTAACCAGATTGAGCCAAAAATACTGTACAAAATTAAATAAATACAAAAAACAACTCAAGTATTAATGCAAAAGTTTTTATTGCAGCTATTGTACTGTAGAATAATGACAGAATAAAGACATTTTGGACATTAAAACTATTCTACTCAGAAGAAACTATCTATTTTAATCCCAAATACAAATATAACCAAAGCTCTAGAGAAATGTGCTCAACTCAGTCATTCTGCCCAGATGTTTAAACACATTTTGAAAATGGTTAAAAGAATGAGAAATTGTCTTTTTGTTTTCTACAGGGACAAAAGGGATCTTTTTTTTCCAAAATTTCACGTTTGTTTTCAATTGAGAATAGGGCCTCGGCAAAAAAGAGCTATAACACACCATACTAACCGATATACTATAATCGATTATTCAAACTTAGCTTCTATAAGTTTTTGTTCTTCCCTATTTTCGTAACTTAATAGACTTCATGGTAAGAATTAAATGAGCAGATTATGAGCATTCAGGTTTTTTGGCTTCAAATAAGTACAATGAGAAAGGACGGAGGTGTGTCCATCTTAATATACAGTCATTGGGAGAAACATATGTGGCCACCAGGAGGGAAAGTGCTGCTCCCAATGTTTTTCTTGTAAGCCGCACCAATCAAGAAATTGTAAGAGAAGCCTGTTTTTGTCTTTGTATCCTGACCTGTGTGACATGTCAGAAATAAATAATTAAAATAGAGAGATCGTCCGGAACATTGCTCTATCTGACAACAGCTCCTGGAGGAGGCGATGATATTCGCTGTATTGTTTGTATTTTACATCCATCCACATTTCTAACAGGATGACATTGTGACAGAGCAAGTCAGTAGACTCGTCTTGTGACAGAAGAACAAACAGGTGTGCTAGAGGAGATTGCATACTTATTAATCACGTACGCTGTTGTTTTGACAGGTAAATAACTAAACTAAACCCGATGTAATGAAATCCCCTTCAGGTGTTGCTGAGATATCCTCGACTCCAAGAGCACGTAAATGCCAAATTTGAAAGTTTTCCCTCCCAGGTATTTCAGAGGAATCGCAAGGATCACGAGAATGGGAAGAATGTAGGTATGTACGGACAGACTCTCGAATCAGCCATGTTATTGGTACAGACGCATAATAAAATAATACACCGGGGGGGGAGGGGAGTGTGTGTGGTTGCTAATATGGTGGCTTTACCACTAAACTGATTATGATGTAGTCATGCTCAACCATAAATGAAATTCACTCATCTTCAGGCCACTCAAAGCACTTTTACACTACATGTCACATTCACCCATTCACACACACATTCACACACATTGATGGCAAAGGCCTAAGTGCCAATGTCCAGTTAGAACTACACCTATACCCTTACCCGATGGCTCTGCCTTCGGGAGCAATTCTGGTTTTAGTGTCTTGCACAAGGACACTTTGACATGTCACTGTTGCAGTCAGGGATTTAACCCCCAACCTGTGGCTCAGCGGTAGAGTTGGTCCATTTACCATCTATCTCCTGTCCATTGTTATTCTGTGGGAAACACATATGTGTAGACTGAAACTTGACTTGTTTCTCTCGACGCCATAAAATGGAGTTTGACACATGTGCAGTTCTGTTATTTGACACTGCACAGCTCTACCTACAACAGATGAAAGAGTTGACTGTACACTCTTGGAGATGTTCTGTGGATGGGTGGGCGCAGTGTTTACTGGATCAGAACTGATCCGTCTTGTACATTATGAAACTCATTTGGATGTAAAACGTCTGGCAAACATTCTATGAATCCAAAAAGTCAGTCTTCCATTCAGTGGAGCGACTTCAGGCTGTAAATCAGTCTGACATTTTATATAAGAGCTTTAGCTCTCTACAGTGTCTTTAAGAGAGAGCTGCTTGTGCTTGTTCTTTCTCGGGGACATGCTTGTCTGTCTTTTGTTAGTTATTATATTAACATTATGTAATTGATTGCTTTCCCCTCTAAAAGTTCTGACACTAAAACCTTTCAAAGAGCTTATAACAAGGGTTTTCATACCAGTAAGTGTTGTTAGAAAATCTCACATCATGCTTTAGACTAACTGCTGACTGCCTTCATGTACAAATTAAAGCATTTATCTTTAAACACCAGCAGTGTGAGACTTCTGCTTCCTTTAGTTGTTGCAAAATAAGAGAAAGCCCTTCTTAGAGCTCAGAATATGCTTAAAGACTTCTCTAACCTAACAAGAAAAGCATCTACGCAGTGTCAATAGTCGTGAGAATGACCTTCAGAGATACACAAATCACATTAGAACTTCAAAGGCTTGATCAGGCTTCATGAATCATTCATAAGTCCTCGCAATGCTACATAAATGATGCCAGCAGTTGTGCTGCAGTCGTCGGAGAGTGCCGGCCTTAAATCCAGTCATGTTCTAAAATACATGTGCGTACTCCTCAATAAAATGTGTTAATGGATGCAAACTGCCCACAGCTTTTTCTGCTGGAGTCATAAAGCTTTAGGCGCTACAGCATAAAGGATCTCATCCACGGTGAGGTCTAATTCTCTTTGGTGTCAGTGCCCCGTGAATCCAACTCTAGCAGCTGCCCAAATGTTGACGGCAGCATGCGGGGGCATTTTTTCTAATTAAATAGCAGTCGTGAGAGGTAGCTAACCTAAGTAGATTCTGTGCATTTATATCCTTTGGGGAATTTAAAAGCTTCAAGCAAGCGGGCTAATTTGATTGACCTTTCAGTCTTTGTATCGATTGATAAATAGATATGGAGTAAATTTATCCAAAGCTGTAGTCGTGCCTTAAATGATAAAGGAGATGTTTGTGTTTGTCTGCCTGCAGTATATTAAAAAACAGACGACGCGTTCTCCTTTCTGTCGCACTGAGAGGATTTGTTTGTATTCGGTGACTTTTCACAACATTAATCAGCAGCACACTGGGAGGATACAAGGCTGGAGCGACGCTGCTTTCTGTGTCGTTGTTTCAGGGAGGATGTTCACCTTTAAACTCAATTACTTTATCAAAATGCTTTTTGAGGTTCATCTCAGCTGAAACATCAATCAGTAACAGAATAGAGAAATTGTAATTGCATGATGGAGCAGAGCAAGGTTACAAGGCTGTTAATTCTCTGCCAGAAAACAAACTTAAAACAGAGCGGGGACATAATGCGGGGTGCAGTGACTCAGTGGAAAACGGTCTTCATGTGGACAGTAGCCATCTTTATTGTCAGGTTTCTGCAGGAAACAGCAGATACTTTATCTCAAAGCACGAAGGCTGGATTCAGAGTTGAGGTGTTGTCACTTGCAGTAAATTCATATTAAATCCAACTTTGGTTTGTCATACACCTTTCCCACCGAAATTATCATGTTGACGCGGGTTTTGCGCAGGACCTGGGAACACCAACGCTTATAGATGCTGATTTTCTCTTTTCCTATTGCCAGTGAAGTATACTCCTGTCAGTCTCTTTTCTGCTGCGTCACCGTCTCACGCCACAAATGCACCGGAGACAGGGTTAGTAAACAGTGAAGATGTTACGGTGGTTAGGTCTTTATTGTAGCTATTACTCATTCAGCCTGTGAATCAAACTCGGTGCCGACAAATTTGGGAAAGATGTGCGAGCGCTGCTTGGACGGAGACGGGCGAAATTTGTAGCTGACATGACAAGGAGGCGATAATTACCCGGGTCTACTGCAGAGTCATTTGACCTGGGTCTGAATGCTGATTGTAACCTTTCCCACTAAACCTTAGTTGCTATTTTGACCAGTGGGAAAGCAGCTTTATAGTATGATTTTGTAATGCTGTGTGGTTGTTTGAACAACACTTGTGTTTAAGGCAAGTACATCAAGCTTTGAATCTGATAATTGGTCATCTAAGAACCACTAGTGGTACAGTCTTCTGACGTCTTTTACAGAAACCCATCCATGTGTTTGGGAGTCAGGTAGCATTCACAATGCTGTAGCTGTGCAAGTCTTTAAAAAAGGAGGTGTGGACTCAATCTGCAAGTAAACAGCTCCAAAACTGAACCTATTTTAGTTGGTACTCCACACCAGATCCAGTCATCCTACATAAATGCTACTCTTTCAATGGCCCGGACATTCCCCTCTCATCATTGGTCAACAACCTGGGTCGAGGAATTGATCCTCGCTTGACCTTGAACATTGTGGAAAAGTCCATTCTTCACTCACTCTCCCAGATGATGAAAAACTCATCCACGGCCGTGTCTCCTCAAGGCTGGACTCCGACAAAGCACTTCTCATCAGGATCCCTAGCAAGAGCCTCCAGAAGCTCCAATGTGTCCAAAACAAGCGCTGCTCGGGTCCTGATGAGACGCCCATCCTTCAGTCACTACGCAGGCTTCCCATCTCTCAAATAATTGATTACAAAATCTCTCCATTAACTCATTAGTGCATCAACGGCAATGTAAATGTAAAGTGGGTTATTTTCTTGCAAATAGCGAAGTTTAATGACGTGAGCGTTGATGATTGACCAAGAACCAAACAGCACCAAACAAGAAGCAGCCAACACGAACATGGAGTAGACTCCAGGGAGGGTCGCTGTATATATATCCTAACTAAATGTGATAGTTGTCATTTAATGTCAGGACTTACAACATCGGGCGTTAGTGAAAGGTTAAAGTAAAGAAGGGAAGTTGCATGCTATCTTGTACTGCTAACCTAGCTAACAATATGGCCTCAATCACTGCAGGAAACTCAAATCATCGCTTGTTTTTCTTGTTGTAAATTTCCACCAGGAGCATGATGGGAAATAACCTCAACAAGATTCAAGCTCTTGTTCTTAATAGCAACCCTGCAAGAGACTCAGCCTATTCTATGTGAGTAACGTGTTTAGATGTGAGAGGTTGTCGAGGTCTTTTCAAGGTCTTCAGGTGTACTATCATTAGTCACAACCTCATGTGCTATTGCAAGAATTTGGTTGTATTTTTTAGTAACCATGGTCTCCCTGAGAAGAGTTTCTGGACTGTTTCCCAGACAATCCTTTATCAAACCATGCAGACACTTTGCACAGGTACATTAGCTCCTAATATGTTGCGAGGTTCACTTTTCACACATGCATTTCTCTCTTCCCTGTGGCCATGAATAAACAGAGAGCACTTGTCAGCCAACAGATGTTGATGCTGACGGCTTAAGGCAAGATGGAAGATTATGGAGAGCAAGAATAATAAAAACACTGAGAGTGAGCCAAAACATGATTAATACCAATTAGCTGTTTCTGTTCAAGTGAACTCTGATCATTAATCAGAGGATGGCTGTGTTTGTGTTCATAAATAACAATGTCAGGGTGATAGACCACCCAAAGGGCCTTTCACCAGGCTGCTAAGGATGCTAACGAGCACAACACGTTCCCTACACGTGTAGCGGTGGGACATCCTGATATCTATATGCTTATTAGTGAGATTGCTGACTGTTGTAGATGTTTTCCCCCTACATTTCTTAGCTTTATGAGCTGTTGTTAAAGTCTTTTAGTTTGCTAGATTAAGGCGTTCATGTATGAGAAGAGAACGGAGGGTCAGCTTTGATGTTATAAAGGTGAAGAGGTCCCGCTAATTAGCCACTGATCTGAAACAGGCAGGAGAGAAACAGTGGAGAATTATGGATGCTAATTCTTCAGGTTTCATAAGGACATCACTTTTTTGTTTTTGATTAAAGCTCCGACTGAATGTGTTGCCGTGTTCTGTAATTGTGGTAATTTTTAGCCTTGCCACTTTAAAAGTGCTTCTATGTAAATTAATGCGGACATAACAGTCTGTCTTATTTAAATATAATTATAAGCAACAAATTGTACCAATCCTCTTTTTAATGGGTCATAGGTTTTACTTCTTTCTTCATGGTTGAATGACTACTTGCTAATGTTGTTAGTTAACACTATTTAGGTATTTTTATGTAACTAACATACTTTTGCTGCTGTGATGCTACATTTTAGTGTGCGACTGCACCCAAATCAGGGGGGGAATTCACTTAGAGTGGATTGTAGCCACTGATAGCACCATAAATTGTGCATCTATCTGCTCTGTCTCATTGTCTGATTCACAAAATAAAATGCACTAATTCAAGTGCAAACTTGCCCATAAAGTTTTGCAGATCGTGCAGTTTGCTCGTGCTGTGTCTGATTGTGGAGAGAAGCTGTCTCTGCTCGCGCTCTCATGCATTAATTGAGATGACAAATATTAATAACAGACTGTATTTACAGACAATTTTTTGGTCACACAAAAGGTGGAATTGTTGTCATGATCAGTGGAAACTTGTGTGTGAAAGCCCTTATAATACTGCGCTGCAGTTCCCACCTGCTCTCTGCAGACGGTTATATTTTAACTGCACGGCGCTGTTAGCGCTGGTGTTTGTGAATTTGGTGCTTTTTGCCACGAGGCTCATTTGCAAAGAAGGCGGCCACATTTGCCCCGAATGTTTGCAGAATGACTCATTTCAATGCCCGCAAACAGCACCGGAGCACCGGAGTTTTGAGGTGCATTCAACCCTCTGCGTGTGCTTTGAGAATTATGTCATTTGCACAGGTTTATCGGGCGCAAAAGCCACACAATCCTTTTGTGAATTGTCCCCCTCAGAGTTTTGTTCATTGAATTTCGTCCCTTCAGAGCCACGTTAACTCCTGTAATAGCCTACATGGATCTCATATTCGACACATTAGCTGGTATCATGTGTTGGTTGGACGCTTAAACGCTTCCATCTGACTATTGCCTTAGTGTTTCAAGTGAAGTCATCAGCCTTTTTTAGAATATTATTTAACCTGGAGGATTTAGCTAGTTAGCCGCGGCTAAGGAGCAGGAGCATCGCAGAAACCCTGATTTTTTAACATTAAACTGCTCTTTTTTTAACCAATTGTAATCACCGGGTCTGATTGTTTTGGTGAGAAAACCGATGTTTAAGATGATGCAGAACTCCAAAGATATTAAAGATACAATCAATACCCTCACATTCTCAACCAAAATGGAATAACATTTTGAATACCACAGAAGAAAGTTTGGTGTTGAATTTGACAATGTGCCCAGTGGTTTAGTTGAAAGGTTGCGGTAAGGTTGTGCACAATGCACAGCTATTGGATTGAATTTGTGTTGATTGTTGAGATCGCGAGATTTCACCGACCTGGGGGAATGCTAAATGTGTTTAAAGAAGAGTTTCTATTTTCAGGACTCTTTTCATGGCACCTTGGTAGTAGGTGAAGCTGAAGCTGAAGCAGAACCCCCAATTAACTCCAACAACTTTCTATCAGAGCAGAAGAATCTGTGTTACCTGGAATCAAAAAGGGGCATCAGAGCCAGTGATCAGGTTCAGATGATAATACTTCCTGTGTATCCATGCATGAAATGGCCCAGTCGTCTGTGCATTGCAGGTTTATACCTGACAGTGACAGTGTGTACCTAGACAAGGGTGCAGTGTCTGCGCATGATAATGTAGGCACGGACGGGATCAATGTCTGAGTCACTTATGATATTCAGTGCTCATAATGTGTGCGGAGGAGAAGTGCCAGGATCATCAGGATGTGGTGATGGAACGCTGGAAGGAAGAGCTGATTTTGGACCCTTCTCCACACAAGAACAGACGTCAGAGAGCAGCAAAGTTAAAGAGAAAATGTGTGTTTTTCTAATATAAAGGTTTGTAAATGGCAAGTTTTTATATTGCAGCTATTGTGTTAAATTCAGTCCATGAAGCTGGAAACAGAGGAATCAGGATGTCCTCTACCATCTCATCGCTCTTTTCCCAAATGTGTTAATATGAAACAGTGACTTGAGCTTATTTTACCCATACAGCCGGATTGTAACATTCTGATTCAACTTTGCTAAATAATCCTGGTTCACTGTTCGGTTTTGCCTCTTGTGACTGAATTAGAAATCTCCGGTGTCTATTTTTTTAGACTAAAATAAGTCTGCAATGTTGGCCAAAACTGATGTAAAAATAAATAAAATAAATGCCTGCATAAAAACTGTCCCAGTTAAGTTGAAAGGAATGGAAAATGTAAAAGCCTAAAGGAGGCACACTGTTATTGTCCTTTTTAAGATGTCACTGTTCAACTGTTCAAGTGAATGTGCGATTCTGGGGGTCATGCCCTTTCAAGAGGAGGGCACATCCCCCACCACATTTCACCACATCTACATGTTTTATATATTCAATTAATTTACTCCATTACTAAATTTTTTTGTAGTTACGATTATGTTACACACAGCAAACAGAAAACTGTTGAAGTCCATGCAGGACGCTGGAGTTGCAGTTGCAGTTGGTAAGTGCAGCCTCACTTCTTCAAATATATGAAATGAAATTAGTTTACACTCCTAATTACATTTGTTGAATATGATCATAGTTTGCTTTGCAACATAGTTGGCTAGCAATCTTGTATCCCATCGGCTACAGTCTGACGATGATATACCCTCTGGCGACAGCGGTGAACATGTAGGGCGTGTAGCCAGCAGTTAGTGATCAACGACTTACAGTCAAGACTTTCTTTTCCTCGTGCTGCATTGTTTACAGAAAAATAAACCCTTTTTCTTGTGCTGGACTTTAATTAACGGGTCTTAACCCTCCTGTCGTGTTCGTTCTTCTCCTCTTACTTCAGTGTTCCAGGTCAAATTTGACCGGTCTGTTTTAACTGCTCTTACATTAACACAAAAACCATTAATCATCAAGCTGTAAACAATGTCTCAGACTAGTCTTTAACATGAATAACTGCAGTGAATGTACAAAGAATAGACATTGAAAATTTTCCAAAATCCAACGATGTTGTCTTCCATGTCTGAGACATCCTCCTCTATCTCTGGTTCAACTTCAATCTCCTCTTCACCTGGTTCAAAAAGTTGGTTCAGTTGTTCAGTCTGAAGGGTGTGGTTCATGTGGGGGGATGTGTGGGTGTGAATGGGATGTTTTCCGTCTGATGGATGAACATAATCTAGTGTTACACATTCATTTCCTATATGGCGGTCATGTTTGACCGGGAACACCACAAGTGTTACAAAGTTGACTAAAGTTATTATTATAATATAAAAACTAAAGTTATTATTATAATATAATAATAACTTTATTTATATAGCACCTTTAAAAACCAGAGTTTACAAAGTGCTTTGACAGCCAAGCAAACAAAGTAAAGCAGAGAACAAGCAAATCATAAAACCAGCAACTCACTCAGGACCAGCAATTCACAAAACAAGCAAAGCACAAAACCCAATACCCAATAGGCAACAGGAGAACCCACACAACCAAGATCAAGGGGACGAAGCAGGAAGAAGTAGAAAGAGTAAATAAAATGAAATAAAATAAAATAAAATACCTAAAAGAGATAAAGAAAGGAAATAATGCAAATAAATAAATAAATAAAAGCTGTAAAAGCAATAGGAGAGATAGAAACCAGTAAAAGGCAATAAAAACAATAAAAGAGCTAAAAGCAATATAAGAAAAAGGAATCAAATCAGTAAAGCAACGAAAGAGATTAAAGCAATAAAAGCAATAAAGGAGATAAAGGATCAATAAAAACAATGAAAGATGGAAAAGTAAGAATAAGGTGAAATAACATTTTATTTATAGATATATATATATTTATATATATATTTTATATATATCAAGACCTTGAGGTAATCAAATGTAAAACACAATATTAATGACTGATAAAAGTTCTGAGATCTGTCCTCAAGAGGAGAAGAGAACTACTTTTAAAATGCTCGTTTGTTGAAATGAGGTCGGATCGATCATTTCTGATGCAATCGAGGAAGTCCCGAGATCGAAAGGAATTTGTCTTAAGTTGAATTTTTGATCTAGATTGGATTGTTTGCTGAACAATAATACTCAGACCACAAACGTACAAAAATAACGTAAAAAGCCACATCCCTGCCTACAGATTCTACATTTCTATGCAGAATCTGTAAATAGAGATTAGTTGGAGTAATGTTACAAGCTAAAGTTAGTCGCTCGGTTGTTTAGCTTTCTTGTAGACACACACTTTGCCATTTCCTTAATGATAAACTGTTAGTGATGCTAATTCTTCAAGTGGGGCCTTTAAACCACCAAGAGTCAGATCTCTAATGGTGGAAAACAATATAGAATTATGGCGTATGTAAGTTTGTATATTAATAAGAAGTAAATGGTCTCCTTGCTGCTGTAAACACATCGGATGTTTTTGTCTGTAGAAACATTTTGGTTTAATCTCTGAGGCTTCAGGCTTTTAAAGTCATCAGATAAAGGTTTTACGGGTCACAATGGCTGAGCCAACATGCGCTCTTGTAAACTCTTACCAATGCGTAATGCAAACCTACACAACCATCACTGATTTGACAGCAAATATTCCAGTTTTCGTTCAGAAAAGATCTTTAAAAGATCCGTTTCGGTACTGTAGCCACTTCTCCATCTTCCCCAACAGAAGCACGGGTCTGTGTTTTTTATTTGGTTTCTGCTAAAACATATGAGTGAAGTGGCGAGATGAGAAGTGCAGGCAGGTTTTTGACAGACACCAAGCAGAGCTAATGGCCCATTAAGCAGAAAAGGCTGCTTTTGATGTGACTGAAAGAGGAAAGAGAGAAACATGCAGGAACAGAGACGCAGTGAGAGAGAAGGTGAAAACAATACCACAGAGCAATCATTTCCTCAACATCATCACATCAGGCTCGCAGTACAAAGAGTGGCTTGGATCAGCGCAGACACTCCTCGGGTTTAAAATCTTGTTATCTGCTTCTGCGCTTTTGATGTGCTGACGGGCTTTGACTGAGCCGTGTGCATTTTAACTTCTCGAGTTGTGATGCTGCACCGACAGCATTTAAAACACTGTTGCACATCGCACATCGCTCACAGCATGTGGTAATTATCGCGCCTATGTTAACACTCATGTGTCACACTTATGGTTCAGCAGATGAAAGATGATGCTTGTATCCACATGCAGCAGGTAGCAGCTAGCCCGTGCACGAGAAATGCTTTGAAACACAGTCCAACAGGCGAATGTGTATGTATGAGACTGAGAAGCTGCATGATGAGGCTAATGACACTTTAATGCTTTCTATTAGTGGGATCATTTTATGTCACTGATGGTGCCATCTATTCTTGCTGATCCTCTTCTCAATGAGTGATCTCCAATCTGTTTTAGTCTCATGAACCGTCTTTGCCCAACAACCCAAAAAATGCTTTCAGATAAACTAATCAAACGTTTGATGAATAATGGAATTCATCATCGTGGCTTATCGCAGTTTAAATCCTTTTCTTTCTTTTTATGGTTTCACGCTATCGAGGGCTTAGTTCTCAAATCTACAGGGTTTATTGAGATGGAAAATTGTCAATCACATTTTGTTCAGTGAATGATGTCAGTAAGCTCTGAGGATTCTTGGTAAGAAGATGAGATGATAATGATGCATTTTAATTGTATAATATCTGAAATTTCATAAATTCACCTGTCTGCACGGACACAGCAGCTGAGCTGTTTTTTATTCATCAAAGGTGTCAGTGCAGTAAAGCAAATACTGGAGAATGACAAATAAGAATCAAGTGAGGAAACTTTACGGCACACAACGGGCCGATTTGTTTTATAGGCTACCACGACTCCAAAACAATCATTTCATTTGTGATCACAACTTATGTTTTCTTTCATTTTTATTTTTGATAATAATCGTTTGGTCCATGTTTGGTGAGTCCAGACCTTATTTCAAGTAGTTATGTCTAACCAATGACTGTATAGAAGCCAAAACACCCCCTGCAGCGGGCGCTGCCATCTTGTGCATTTGTATCCAGAGGTTGAACATCAGAGATCGGCTGGTAGAGCTGCAGTATTGACGTCCCACCCATTCCACTAACCAAAACGCACATTTACCTTGTGGCCTTGACGTGTCGGAGCCCTCAGGTGGGCTCAGTCTGCAGCAGAACAGCTTCGTGTGTTGGTCTGAAGCGGTTCTGATTTCACGGTTATGGTTCAATGACTGTAGTGTTAGTGTTAGTGACGTCTCCTCTCGCTGTTCATCCTCTAATCCAGGAATGGAGTGATGTCCAGATGGTGCAGGAGCTGGATTTGTCAACAGAGCTGTCAATCATGACATAACACCCCCTTTTTTTAAGCATCAAATAACTAATTAAAAGTAAACTTGTCAGAAAAATGAACACTTGAATGTAAATCAGCATGATAAGAACTAAGTATAATGACAGGAACCACGTTTGAGAAAAAATTATTTGATGTACATTTTGATTTTATAGTTTGACTCATGTCCCATCTGTTAACATGGAGGAGGCGGGCTTTATGAACTATACTGTAGCCAGTCAGCAGGGGGCGATAGAGAGGTTTTGTCTTCACTTTTAGGGAGCTGTCATGGCGACCAAACCTTATTTTATACAGTCTATGTATCTAAACCAAAGTCTAAAATTCATATACAGTATACATATTACATATTGCGGAGGTCTAACCCAAACAGCTGATGTCTTTTGGTCCTGCCCTTTGTTGCAACCCGCAGCAGTGTTGGCTTAATAATCTGGCAGGCAACTCGTTATGCGTTTGTGCCCGACAAACACGTGGATAACATTGCGACATGCAAACCATAATTTAGAGAAAACATAATAATGTTTGGAAATAATATTAGATTTTACGGCTATGACACTGTAAATTGGAAGTGGACTTCTTGTGGATCTTAGCATCAAATCAGGCATAATTATACTTCTCTGAAGATTGCAAGGGAATGATAATTAACAGCCAGAATGGAAAGTTTTCGACTGTGCTGGCCTGCTGCTTACTGAATGTTTACATGCAAAAAAAGGTTGAAAATTGCAGCTTTGACCACATTAAAGTACAATCAAGACTCGACATGGAAGCATGTAATGGTATGTAATGATATGCTATGAATGGGCTAATGACTGAGAAGCTATCTCTGTCCAGTGGCTTTTGCAAGTGGTACCTCACCTCTCACAGGTGGAGCTTCTCAGACTGAAACTAAATGTTCCCCTACTTAATTTCCAGAATAACTCTGAGCTCTCTGGGTAATAAACTGTACAACTATTACTTTAGTACACCTTTTCCTTTACATCTCACATTTCCTGGACTGTTTTAACCTTGTAGCGTTTTTTGTTTTTTCACGCAGAGTGCATTTGCTGGAATATTACCATCTCTGTATCCACAGTTCTTTTGCTGTATTCTGCACTTGTGTTTTCCAGCCTCTTTTCCATCTAATAAACCAACATCTCCTGGTCATGGTCGCAGACCTGGTGACCAATCCCAGCATGCATTGAGCATAGGGAAGAAAAGCATTATTAAACCTTACTCCTCTTTGTGTTTGTATTTGCCCAATATGTATTCCCCTAGCAAAATTGTGCTGCCATCCTGAGCAAGGCTGATCCTAGAATTTATTGCTGTATCCAAATCCTCAGACTCTCCTAGAAATTAAGAAATACTGCCCTCATTTATGCTGACCTTTTTAAGGTTATGTTCAGTTTCATTTTTGTTAAATAGGTAAGATACCTTTTATCTTTTTTTAATAAAAAAATGACTCAAAGAGCAACTTATACCCGTTTTTCTCTCTGTAGTCACAGAAACACTAATAGCCTTATTCTTGTGTCATTTGTGGTCCGGCAAACAGATAATTCAGTCCACCACATCACTGTTTTTAAGCTACTGTAGCTGTCGTTTCCATGGGAATGCAGCCGTAGAAGATTTCGTCATATGGACATGGGCGTTGTTTCAGTAAAGTATCTGAGCATGTCATAGATGCTTCAAAAAAAGGCAGACTCTCCCTCTCTGGTCAAAAATCAAGCTGTTCCACTCCTTGCTCCCCCTAGAGGTCGGGAGACCCTCCATTATAATGCTGGATATACTGTACATGTTGCATTTACCTTCCTGGTTTTTGTGTTGGACCTTTGTATGTCTTTTATTTGCAGCATTTCTGAAGCTTTTGCACATTTCTTCTAAAAGATGATGGCTGTTTTAGCACATTTGCCCTTCTCATGTAACAAAGTCAAACATCAATACTGGCTGGTAGTGGTCATTTTAATTGCATGATTGCATTCTTGCTGGCCAAACTTAAAAAAGCAGAGACAGACTTCAGCCTCACCAAATCTCTATCTTCAATACCAGCCCATTGTTTGGAGTCTTGGCTAGCTTTTTGTTAGCATAGCTCTTCCCCAGCAGATGCAGCAGAGGTGATGAGCACAATGACACTGATCAAACCTGTAAACGACAACTAATTATTGGCCGTAGTCAGTAGGTGATTTGTTCATTTTTAACAAGGGGGATGGTCCAATGGGAGAGCCTCCCTGCCGTCACATGTAAAATGTACACCTCCCATTGACATTGTAGCAGGCCGCCGTAACCATAATTGTGACATTTCATTTTATCCAATTATCTTCCTTCTCACGCTACTACAATTGTTTTTTTAACTGTGTATTAAAGTAATGAGTACATTTATGCAGTGTGGACTGAGTTTGTCCAGGCAGGGTTTATTATGTTTCTCACACTAAACAAGGCCTTTTAAGTTGCAGGACACACAATGAACATTGGTCAAAATCCAAACAAAAAATACATTCTTGGCAGTCAATAGTTAGGTAAAGTTAAAAAAAAAACTCATGTCAGTAAAAATGTGTACAAATATTTCCACCCCTTGTATAATGTAAACTATGAAAAAAGTTTGTTTTCTCTGTGAAAACATGAGCATAGTAGAATCAATGAGAAATATGGGTTTAAACCTGCCAGTGGAAAAACAAACATGTAAAAGTGTGTCCATTCTTCATTAAAAGATCTGTCGCTGTCTACTTCGCTTTTTAGAGCATGCCATGTGAAATTCATTTTCTCTTTATTACTCACCGAGCGTTATTTCTCCGGCTGTGTGTGTAGATCCGAGTAGCAACCGAGTAACACAATGCTGCAGATTCAATTGGCTGAGTTGCATCACTTGAGACTGATTTGCAATGCCTGTAGGTTTCCAAGGCCAGTACCGAAAAGGCTAGAAATGTTGAGCTGGTTCAAATTTAAATGCTCAGTCTGTATTTAAAAACTCTTAATAATTTATTGGTTATATTTCCAAGCCGGGATAGGACAGCGTCGCGGTGCGCGCAGTAGTGACCTCGGGGGGATGGTCCCGTATGGCAGGTTAACAAAGGGGATGCTTTTTGGTCATTTTGCTAACAAGGGGGGTGGCATCCCCCCTCATCCCCCTACAAATCGCCTGCTGGCCGTAGTAATGGTGTATTAGTAATATTTTTAGTAATGCATGATTTCTACTGCTACTACACTCAGTGGCATGCTCTTAGTCCTTTCTTATTCCATACCGTCCATTCTGCTAATGGTTGATTATTGATTACTGTAACTATAAATGGACATTGCTTGCTTTTCTTGTTAATGGTTGCAGGGGGCTGAAGCTGATCCCAAATGCACTGTGTAGACGCATAGTCCACCCTGTACAGTTTCTCTTACTTGATTTGTTTTGGTTAAGTGATCATTCAGAACCTTTGATGGGCTACTGACCACACACAGCCGACAGTTACCTGCTCCTTTTCGTCTGCACCTCCAGATTCAAAAACACATTACTATCTTCTGCGCTTAATGAGAGAATCCTGCAGTAGCAGACCCACCAACTCATGAAGTTATAACAATACATTCATAAGGTATATATAGATATAAAAGCCTCGTCTGAATCAGCATTGACGTAAAGCGTTAACAGATCTCATTATAGTTCCTCATTGACACATCTTCAACGTGTCGCAGGATCCCATAGTGCCTGTATGGGAAGCACATTTCAAAGAGGCAAAGGTAATCACGTGGAATGGAATCACATGTGGGATGAGATGGGAAAAAAAGGACTAAAGCGAGGCGAGGAAGATATTTTGGGCCGAGAGAAGGGGAGAGGAGCGAAGGGGCGCATCACAGAGAGAAAAGGGAGAGATGATGGATTGAACATGAGAAGATAATGAGGAATGAAATACTGTTCAACAAAATGTCATCTCTCAGACAGTGGTCTGGGGAGCATTGCTGCCATTTCACCGAGATTGTTACTATAGATGAATTTCACCTACAAAGACACCAATTCCTCGGGTGCAGCATTTCCTGGATTTCGCAGCGATAGAGGCAGGCTTTGAAAACCTGGCTTTGAAAGCGGACAGAGTGTCAGCCCCAATGAGGCTGCTTTGGCATCCAGATGAAGGATGAATAGGCAGCGAGTGCACATATATCTTTAGATCAAGGCTGCTTGCTAGGAGCATTTCTTATTAGTGCAGGAATTCCGATCTCAAAGGAAGAAATGCCACTGTGGCTTTGCCGTCTTGCATCACAGATGCCTGTGGAAAAACTGATCAACCTAAACACACAGATAATTTACTTTAGCTACGGTGTTTTGAACTGGGAAAGGTTATCTCTGACTGTGGTTAACCAGGAAATAGCTGCTATATTTTGCTGCAGGATCATATGTTTGACCTATGAAAGAGTGGGATTTTTCAGCAGGGATGTTATGATTTAAAGTGGAGGTTTTCCAGTGCCTTTAAAGGCCAGTGGATGTTTGAGGTCTCAGAGAAGGCCAACAAGATGTCAATTAATGGAGGTAAAAGGAGTTATGTGTGCTATCTCTGTGTGTGACTTTGAAAACCCAACAAAACTTTGTACAAACAAGTCAAAGCCAGTGCGAGCTCTAGGAAGGCACACAGACCACAACAATTTTAGAAGCTGAGATGTTCCATTTTGAAAGTTCAAAGCAGAGGTCAGATAACTGTGGTTTGTCTTCTATAGTGGTGGGGAAGAACAAATTACAAGCAAAAATTACAGGCTGACTCCGAAATGAAACAGGGTCCTCCGCAAACAGTGGGGGAGTTGAAGAACGCCTGAGCACCATCATGTCACGTCCTTGTATTATCGTTTAAATACTTTTCCTTAAAACACTGTGACCTTCCATTAACTTTAAATTCAAGCTCCCAAAGCAGCATACATGTAATCTCTGAAAATATGAAAAGTGGGGCAACAGTCAGGTCGCACCTCAGCACAGCAATTATTTTCACACTACTTGAAATTGCAATAAACATTATGCAGGGCACTTTAAAGACACTCTTTACTTGTACATTACCATAAGTACCCATTAAGTGAAGTCAGTTGAGGTACAATGGAAGGACATAACATAAGACAGGAACTTCATGCTGCAAGACTGCAAGGGTATATGCAATTAGGCCTGTTGGTGAGCAGAGAGATGTCACTGCATCAGAGAAAGTTATGTAAAAGAGTTCAAAACTTTCAGGCCAGTGTACAATCTGCATAATAAAGTTGCTGTATGCCTTTTTAAAATGATTATTTTACCCAAAAATCCTTGTCATAAAAGGAAAATGAAGAAGAAAAACGCTTCTCTTCAGCGTCCTGCCTCTTAAACGACATTCTTTCAGAAATTAAACTTTATTTTGTCTTGTTACTGCCTTTTCTTTATGCAAATCCAACATGTGTCTGCCCCCCGTCTTTGATCGCTTAAAACTTAGCAATATTAAAATGACTGTTCCATTTGAATACTTTTAGATTTAATTGTTAGCTACTTGGTTTTACATTACAGGCTCGCCTGTTGTTACACTCATACCTCTCTAAAGCTGCTTTCCCACCGGTCAAAAAACCTGCTAACACCCAGCTTTTTTGCTTAAAAAAAAAGGTTACAATCGGCATTCAGACTCGGTCAAATGACTCTGCAGTTGACCTGGGTAATTATCTCCTCGGCCTCGATCGGCATTGATGGGAACACAAAACCTGCTAACTTCTGTGACTCCTTGTCATCTCAGCTACAAATTCCGCTCATCTCCGCCCAAGCAGCACTCGAACATTGCTCCAAATTTGTTAGCGCCAAGTTTAATAAATAGACTGAATGAGTAATAGATACAATAAAGACCTAACCACCGTAACAGCTTCACTGTTTACTTACCCTGTTTCGGGTGTGTTTGTGACGTCAGATGGTGACGCAGCAGAAAAGAGACCAAGAGGAGTATACTCCACAGACAATGGCAACGAGACAATCGGCATCTATAAGTGGATCTTCCCGGGTCCGAAAAACCCACGTCAACACGTTAATTTTGGTGGGAAAGGGTTATAATGATACTTTATCTGGAGCTATGGGCAATGCTAGGCCCTTAATACTTCAGTTGAGTTCTGGTGACCCTCATGGCTCTGTTTTAGGCCCACTTTTGGTTTCTGTGTACTTGCTGCCTTTGGGTCAGGTTATTCAAAATCGTGATGTGATTAAAACCTAAATATTCTAGGAGCTTCACACAATCTGCATCTCTGATTCAATCCTGGATTTCCCCAATGTTCTGAAATTAATGATGATGGGTCGGCGGTCATTCTGTTTGGCCCCCAAATTCCAACAGCTCCCTTAGTGCTAAATTTGAGGGTCTGTGAAATAATATTTAACAGGCTGCTAGGAATCTAAGATAATATTATTTGCTAAAGTCTTTAACAACAAAGTCAAAAATGTCAGTCATGTGAGAAAGAGGGATCAGGCCTTAGAGCCAAAACACTATTTTTTTATTTTTTTTTTACCATTTTATGGTATTTCTTCCTCTATGCTCTCGACTTTCATTTGTAATAATATCGGCCTTGCTTGGTTTAAAAAAAGATTTGTAAGGTAATTTGTTACATTTATGGCAAATTTAACCAAGTATGTACTATATTTGGCTTAACAGAGCAGCATTGACTTTGTTGAGTATGGAATTGTGGAGGTAATCTTTATTAGTGGTAAGTAACATCAGCATTCAGATGACCAGACTTAGTTAACCTAACTTATCTGAAAGAGAAATCAAAGGCAAACAGTAATTTCTTTATACCCAAACTGCCTGCTGTAAACATTCATCAGTGGGATGATAGAAAGCTCTGATGTGATGTTAAGAAGTAATTTTAATTATCTTCCATTAATGCAACTTAATTAATTAGGGGTACCACAGTGACTGAAACGGTAAATTGTCCTGTGCAATAAATTGCCTAGTGCATTTTCCTTCCCCCAGTACAGGAGCTGGAAAATAGATGGGTGTTTAATGGGTATAAAAATGGATAAATTAATTAAATGGATATATTGATTAAAAATAGACTACAAATAGTGGTAGTATTATTAGTAGAATGCCCTGTCACTGCCGGTGAAGTGCCCTCAATATAATAGTTGGATTATTGGATGACATCAAGACAGTATAAGACAGATGGATGATGGAGGGTTGGAGACATGGATGTATGGGCAGGTGATGGTGGAAAAGATGGATGGATGGAGCAGGTATAGAAAATGACTGGTTTGATCAATATGTGTTTGCATGTACGCCTGTATGTTAGTATGGATGGATGTAATAAAAGATAGATGGTAGAACGGATGGGAAGGATGCATGAAGCAGGATAGATAGTTGAGGCAGGTTTAACAAATAATGAACGGTTGGTGTAGAAATAAAGGATGCATGGATAGATATTTGATTTACTAAGAAATAGATGCAGGTACAGGAAATGGATGGCTGAATTAAGGATTGTTTGGATGGCTGGTTGATTGGATGGGTAGAGCAGAAATAGGACGGATGGTTGGAGGAAGTTTTGAAAACAAAGGGCTTGATGAGCAGACAAATTGTTTTTTATGTTAAAGGAAAAGTAGGGCTGGTTTCTGAGGCCAACAAGAGACTTGTTACTGGCACCTTTTTTTCTGTGCTGAACAAGTGGGATGTTTTATACATACAAGCATCGTCAGAAGTCAGAATAACTGGATCCTGTCTTCAATAAACATTGTCAGCTCGGGTTGGATGATTTGCCCAAGCGTAGACTTCACCCTTTGCCCTCTAAGGCTATTCTTGAACTGTTTCCATCCTACCAAGGCAATACAATTTTTTAAACAGTATGGGAGGTTACTGTCTCTGTTTCCAGGAGTTTACTTTGCTAACTGTCCCTCAAGTCTGTACTGAATTGGGATAAGCGAGTTCAAGTGCTCAGTACATCTGAATCGAGCATGGTGGTGCAGTGGTTAGTGCTGTTGCCTCACAGCTAGAAGGTCACTTCTAGCAAAGTTGGCCTTTCTGTGCGGAGTTTGCATATTCTCCCTGTGCATGCGTGGGGTCTTCGGCTTCCTCCCACAGTCCAAAGACATGCTTGTAAGATTAATTGGTCTACATTTCTAAATTGCCCATAGGTGTGGGTGTGAGTGCTAAAGGTTGTCTCTCTCTATGTGTCAGCCCTGTGACTGACTGGTGACCCAATGACAGCTGGGATAGGCTACAGCCCCCCCACGACCCTGAACAGGATAAGCGGTATAGATAATGGATATAACTCGAGTGCTGCCTGTCTTGGCCAGGAAAATCTTGTGGGTAATGATGGTAATAATGGGTAGACCGGCCTGGCCTCTAGTTACAGAGGTCAGCAGAGAAGCTGAGACTAAAGTATAGTGGTTGTGCGTTGTGTTGTGAGTGTATGAACACCTTGTTTAATGCATTATACCACAATGTCTCATAACCACTCTTCACTACTTAGTTAGCAAGTTAGCAGCTATGAGCCAGGCTAACACAAAGAAGCCTAAAGAAGCCAGCGACCTCCCACCAGTTGGGAGGAAAGAACATCAGGGGGGATGATACTGTGCTTTGTTCTAATAATGATGTTTTTTCTGACACATTCAGAATCATTAATATCATTCTCACTGCTGTTAACAGGCGGCTCACTTTGTGTATGCCATCCCTCAATCCATTATCTATACCACTTATCCTGTGGGGTTGCTGGGGGCTAGAGCCTATCCAAGCTGTCATTGGACGAGAACACCCTGGACTGATCGGCAGTCAATCACAGGCCTGACACATATACCCCTTCCCCACCGAAACTGGCACGTTGACGCAGGTTTTTCAGACCTGTGAAGACCTGCTTATTGATGCCGATTGTCTGTTTTCCCATTGCCAGTAGAGTATACTCCAGTTGGTCTCTTTTCTGCGGCGTCACCGTCTGACGTCCCAAACGCGCCCGAGACAGGGTTAGTAAACAGTGAAGAGTCCCAGAAGTTACCCACGGAGCATAGCATCGTGCCGGAAAGGGGGTGGAGATTAGCGTGTCGACACAGGTTTTGTGTTCCCATCAATGCCCATCGGAGCCGAGGCGATAATTACCCGGGTCTAATGCAGAGTCATTTGACCCAGATCTGAATGCCCATTATAACCTTTTCCATTAAGCAAAAAAGCTGGGTGTTAGTGGGTGTTAGTAGGGTTTTGACCAGTGGGAAATCGATATAGAGACAGACAACCTTTCAAGCTCATATTCATAGGAAATTTTAGAGTCACCAGTGAACCTAACGAGTATGTCTTTGGACTGTGCCGGAGTACCAGGAGGGAACCCACGCATGAACAGGGAGACAAGCAAACTCCACACAGAAAGGCCCCCTACATCGGAACAGGGATTAAAACCAGGAACCTCTAGCTGTGAGGAACCTTCTAACCACTGCACCACCGTGCAGCCCTTTTTGTGCATGCGCATGTAAAATGTATGTTTTAAAGGTGTTAACAATTTTACTTATTAGGATAATTTTCAGTCTTTGAACTCAAACCATTTTCCAACATAACTATTGGGATAATTAAATCAATATATAAAAATCCAACAACTAGTGAATTGGTAATATTACCAGCAAAATCTTAAGTTAAGAGCAGCCCTACGCACCAAATGTAGCAGGTATCCGAAACAGATGGATTAATGGAGGGATGGATGCATAGATCGTTGAATGGATGGGTAAAAAGATGGATATAAAATAAGTAGATGGGCAGACATGAGGTGGATGAAGATGAATTGATTGATGGATAGGAAACGAAAGGGTAAAAGGACAGATCAATGGATGGGCTGATAGTTGAATGGATGAGTGGAAGAATAGTGCAGGTGTAGAAAGTGGGCGGATGGATGGAGATTAAGGGGATTGTTTGCTGATTTTCAACCCTTGTGGAATGCTGTCACGTTAATGGTAAAAATCAAAGCAGGAAATAATAGTGGATCTTTACTGGGGATAACTGAGCAGGTTTTGTTAGTGACACTCAATTTGCATTAACATGTGTATTCTCTTTCACTCATTCACATCCATCCGTCCATATTAACATTCTCCAGACATCTTAATAGAAAGGAAGCACTAATCAAACCCACACTTCAATCAAACACAAGATGAAATGAGCAGGCGAACAGTTCATTATTTTTAATCCTTCATCTTATTTTGGGGGAAATCTTGTTTGCTGAACAATGAAATACTTATTAGCCGCCCAGACAAAGGATGTAGTGATTGACAGGATTATATTTAAACAAAGTCAGTGGTTAATCACTTCTCTCCGCATGAGGGCACACAGCCTAGTATTTGTTCTTTATCTCTAATTAAACAGAATTACATTCCTTGACACACTGTAAAAGCCGGGGCGTGTTTCAGACCTCACAACAAACTGCTGCTGAACATTTTGCACATATTGATGCTCACAGAGGGAACAGTCATCCAGGGTTATGAGACGTAGTCATGACTCAGAGTGTAGTGGCCCTCAACTACAGAGGACCTCTAATGACTTTGTTTTTTATATTATCGAGCATTGCAGTAATAGAATACAGCCTTCTGCTCTGCCGGTGGATTGCCTTCCTTTATTACCACTTCAGTGCTATCTGCAGTGTCACAGATGAGTTCATTTACCTGTTATTTTTTCAGTATTTACCAGCATCAATAATTTACCTGCTGTACCTTTGAACTATTATATTATCTCAAACAACATAATAAGCATTGACACCATGTAAGTTCCAACAGTTTGTAACCCTTGACAACATAAAGGCCTTGTCAGAGTGTGGAAAATTATTTAATGAATTGAAATAAAAACAGAAGTGAATTCCCAGATTTTGAACCTGGGCCCTTTTCTACACACTTGAAGGTCTAAATGTCTAATAATGCCGAACAAAAAGGTTTGGAAATGCTCCAGTAGACTGCTTCAGCAGGTATGAGACAGGCTATGTGTTAATGTTTGTATTCTTACATTTAGTGAAAATGCACCCGATCAAAGTACTTCCACTTGAAGTGTTGCCAAGGTCCCCCGCTTTTGCCTGCTGACAGTTTCCATTGCATCGACCCCCATAACAATCCCTTCAGGTGGTGGGCCCACAGGGTGGCGTATTATAGGCTAAGCCCAGCCATGGCCCCGGTCTCCCTGCTCCGAGCAAGGTTGCTCTGCCTCTTTCTGGCCAATTCAGAGAGGTGCTTTTGAACCGCTCTTAGTCTGGACCCTTCCCTGGCACAATCTGCCGACAGCACAGCTCTCAGGTTCACAGGGACACGCAAACCCCTCCACCACGTTGAGGTGGTGATTATTGGGGTTGACTTGGTTTGGGCATCTGATATCAATGCCTCCTGGGGGCACCCCGTTTTCTGGGAAGAAACCCCAGGGTAGACCCAGAGAGGGATTATATTTCCCATCTAGCCTGGAAATGCCTCAGAATCCCCCAAGAGGAGCTGGTGTTGCTGGGGGGAGGGACGTCTGGGCTAACTTGCTTAGCCTGCTGCCACTGCATCCCAGCCCCAGATACGTAGAAGAAAATGGATGGAGTATGGCATTTAAGCCCATCTCACATCTTCAGGCTGAAGAAATCTATTTGTACCTATTTCTCATTTAGAGTAAAAACCATGGCTCAGGTTAAAAACACTGGAATTTCTAATAAAGGGATAACAAAACTTTTAACAAATTTGTAACAAATATATTGTGACCCATCAAACTGTGTGTTAACCTTATTGTGGCATTAGAGGAAAAGTCAGGGATCACTGAAGGTGGTGGTATTTGTCCGCCTTGGGACCATTGATCTCTATAAACAGATGCATGCAGAATCTATAGATGAGGGGCAAGAGTTTTGGTGTCTGAAGCATTTTCCGTTTGCGGTCTAAGTAGTACCATACTGTGTGTGTGTGTGTGTGTGTGTGTGTGTGTGTGTTGTCTGTATGCAGGAAAACAAAGCAAAAGAGGAGGATGTCGTTATGCAATCTGGCAACCAAACAATTTAGCTTTTTATTAATATATTTTAATCTGCATATTAGTGCAGCTAACAGCCCTTAAATCCAACTCGGTCGGACTCTAAGAGGTTACACCTGCAGCCACGAAAAAATTGAGCGTCACTTCCAGAGGCAATATCGTAGTCAGACGATTGTGGACGGTTTCCAAGATTGGACAATTATGAATGTCTGGATAAGGGCCTGTGTCCACTAACAGCGTTTTTTTGCGCTAGCAGTGCCCACAACTTTAATTTCAGAGCGCTTCTCATCGCCACTTGCTGTTGCTAGGTTACGAAAGTTGTCTAGCGGCACCATAGACTGTATAAATAATGGACGTAGTCTTAGTGACGTCACCCATTGGTTTCTGAAGAAGCGTTTTGAAGCCCAATCGCGTTGGCGCTGGCGGTCGCCATATTTGAAATGCCAAAGCCGGCTAATCCAGAGGCAGGCAAAGAGGCAGCAACAAGCAGCTAAAGCGAGCACAGTATACCTGCTACTTAGAGCTAAAAGTATCATTACAATAACACTAGCATGTAACTCACCGAAAAGCTGGAGCACGGACAGATAGTTCCATAAATCCCACAGAGAGAGATAATTTGTCCAAACTTTGAATGAAAAAATCCCCAAAAGGCTCCTACAACACAAACAGGTGAAGTTCAGCTCAGTGTCTGTGTGTCTGTGTGACGTCTAGCAGACAGCCAGCAGGATCCACCTGTCAATCAAGAAAGCCGGCCCCTATGATTTAAGGCTTAATATACTTAAAACGGGTGTGTACAAAAATATTCACACCCGTACAGTTATCCTGAACAATAAAATTAGCGTATAAATGGGCCTTTTCCCATCTGCTGTAATGGAATTTCTTGTTTTCTGGAGCCTCAAGTGGCCACTCGAGGAACTGCAGTTTTTTGCACTTCCGCATTGGCTTCATTCATCGCCACTTGGGCGTCACAGGCTTCCCTTTGTAATGACTGTGTTTTAGATCGCTCTGCTTAATATTTGCTTTAATTCAAGGAAATTTTACAAACAAAAACAACATAAAGGAATCATGTCCTGGCATTAGCAGCAGCTCCTCATCAGGAAATTGTACCCTTGAAGAAATATAAGGATTTGCTTCTCCTCCGCCATTGTTGTAATATCTGAAGTCAAGCCCCTTCTTGATTATGATTGGTCGGTGAGGGAGAAGTGACATTGACGAGCGCGCCGGTGTTCTAAAAGTTGAGCGCTGAGTGCTGAAAACTGCATTGGTTTTGCACAGAAAATAGTTTCTTTCAGTCTGGACCTAAATGGTTAATGGATTGCCTGTGAGACATCACTCTATATACAACCATAGGCGAGGCAAACAAATAGATTACCAGTATTAATATTTTATGTTGATTCAGAAAAAATGCCCATCTTAACTTTCTCAAGCACAGTTTTCATGCTCTCTTTAGCGCTTTATGCATAAGTACTGACAATCCATACTTGGTTCTGAGGTGTATGGATAACCTGTCAGTCTGCAACTGTGAGCATCTTTTATAGCCTGTTAATATTAAGAACAGATATAAATATTTTAGTCTGTTGACAGCAGTGAGAGAAATCTATGAATAAAAGTAGCTCCAGAAACAAATAGCTGCAAAGGAAAATTAGGAGGATGTATCTCGGGTTGGAATCAGCTGAATAAAAACACCTTTTTAAGTATTCCCTTCTGTTCCTCTGTTCTGAAAGCCACACAGGAAGTTGAATTTGTACAATGAATAGTGGAGGGTAAGGGGTGACAGGCAGGTGACTGATAGAGCTCCTTTACAAAGGTGGCACCCAAATCAAGCCGCCCCTCGAACGACAAGGAGTGATAGAACGCCTCCGATCAAAACGGTTGATATTCAGTGCCATATATGGAGCCAGCACACCTTCATCACTCTCACTGATATTGTCACCTATTCATCCCCAGATGAACCTAGAATGAGTCATTTCCCTCACAACCACATACTTATGCTATTTCTACAAGAGTTTTAAGGAACAGATACAAATACTGAGTCATCCAGATGATATGCTCAACATGTACAAAACATTATTGCTTTGTGAGAATCAATCTCTCCGTGGTTTTAATGCAGCAGACGCTGATGTTCTCGCTTTGCTTTTGTGGGATGATCAGCGGGGAGTTTGCCTCCAATCATTTTGTCTCTGCTGAACGCCACAAGAATTCATGACACGCTCAATTGATGCTTTCCATCTGTGAAAATTCAGCATCATCAAAAACTGCTCACAGGAGCTGCTTGTACCAAAACGACACCTGCCTCTCCCCCTCTTTTCTCCGAACAGGCTCTTTCAGCCATTTTCTGCATACTGAATTACAGGCTGTTGAAGCTGCAGGTCAGCTAGGTGGGCCCTAGTGTTACATATTTTTGGGTATAAATGACTAATATGTACAAAAAGTTTGTAAATTGCTCCATTAGATTGCCAGCTGTGAAAAGGTCCACACAGGGCCGCCACAGAAACATCCTTCTTGTTGGTGTGAGATGCTTTATTAACCAGAAACGGTTGCTGTCATCGATCTGCTCAAAGCCACCAGCATCCATTGACAAAAACAGTAGTTTTATCGAGCAGAACACAGAGGTTGCTTATCGTGCTGTGTTGGATCTGAGCTAACCCTTTAAAACACCAGGTCACATAATAACACAAAAAGAGGGCAGCAGTGGAGCAGCAACTCCTGCTGGCTGAGCAATCTGCTGGAGCAAGTCCCAAGTTTTTGACCTATTTGCCGTTTAAATCCAAAAATATGTTTAAAAAAAAAGGACCCAGGTTTATTAAATTTCCCTTTAAAATAAAAAGGAAATGTTTGACATCAGCAATCCTCCAAGACATCAGACAATAGATCTGACCATATCATTTGGTAAGATTTACCCCTTTGGGCAAAACCAATAAACGCTATTTCCTGATGATTCAGTTCTTAATTGTACAACAGCCCACGCTGCATGTGAGGAGACAGTTAAAGAGGGCCTAACCGTGAAGACGCTGAATCTGATGATTAGAATTCCTACACACTCCCTAATGCCTCTTTCACAGACGACTGCCATATGACACCTCTTGTCTCTCTTCTGTAAGGCTTTGAAAAAAGAGGTTAGATCTAAAAGAGACCCGAGGACTGTCATCACCAGTCTGGAATACACTCAGGCCAATTACACCCCTAACACTAGCAGCAGCACGGTGCACCATCAATTAATGAGCCGGAGGGATCAAAGAGATTAGCGGTATACATCACATGAGAATCAATGTAATGCTTTTCACAGTTCACACCTTCCACCTTTAAAATCACATTTTCTTCTGCGATGATTGATGCACTACACGATCAGGGCCGAGAGCAAGTCTCCTTGGATCCACTCGGGTATTAGACATATTGACGCTAAGACCTGCAGCAATAGAACAGCATCCATCCATCCGAAACCCAGTAAGACTGCGTATAATGTACATCTGTCCCTAAACTCTCAGGTTAGTAAGGACTGAGTGGACCCAAGGAGACCTGGATCTAAACCCAGGTGGGCCAAACAAGTCAGAATGACTCAGATTAAAGTCAAAGTCAAATTAATTTATAGAGCACTTTAAAAATCGAAAGTTAAGTGCCTATACATAATTGAGAGAAAAGATCATCATAAAAAATGTATGCCTATATGTACATATATATAGTGATGCATGCATACACGAACACATGCACATGCAGACAGACATTCATGTGTCAGGAGATGCAAATCACACTTCAATAAACCATTCTGCAGGAACAAGTAGCATTATAAAATGCAGGACAAAAGGGCCCATGTCCACTAAAGCCAGGGACACCTTAGAGGGGAGAACATTTTCCAAGGACCCCTTCATAATTGTAACACAGATTAATCATATGCTTACTACCATTTGCACGCTTAGATGCCATTTGGTGTATCAACCTTAATACTTCAGACATGTTCCATAGTGATAAACAGAAAAACATTTCAATTTGAACACGTGATCAGTTGCTATTGGTCCAAAGCTAACGTGGGTGGGAGTAATGGACACAAAATGCTTGTTTCATTGGTGCAAATGGTTCTCATCTGTAGACGTGCAGTTTTTAATGATACAGCACAATTTTATAATTTATCATAACTATTCCGTGGACCCCCAGGCTATGGTTCATGGACCCCCTCTCGCTTTGAGAACCACTGCACTAAAGTGTTTTCTATACAAAATCAATGCAGTTCAGCGTTTTCAGTGCTCAGCATCTGAAGCCCAAAAACGCTGTCCCTGCGCTCTCAATTAAAATCAGTTCAACTTTTGGAACATCGCCGAACTCGTCAATGTCACTTCTCCCTCACTGACCAATCAAAATCAAGAAGGGGTGGGACTTCAGATATCAACTTTGCCAATAACAATGGTGGAGGAGACGCTAATTTCGTTTTTTCAAGGGTACAATTTCCAGGTGTCGAGCTGCTTCTAATGCCAGGACACGATTCCTTTCCCTTGTTTTCAGTTTTCTTTGGAAAATTTCCATCAATTAAAGCAAATATTAAGCATACGACTTAAAACAGACTTACTTACTACAGAGTGAAGCAGAAGTGAAGCCAGACAACTTTCATAACATTTAGTAACAGTAAGCGCCGGTGAGAAGCGCTCTGAAATTGAGGTCGTGGGCACTGCCAGCCCAAAAAAAACGCTGTTAGTGGATACAGGCCCTTACTTCACCCTGTAAATAGTTATTTATGTCGAATTAACCTCAGCAATTCAGGAGGAGTGAGGTGATTGGTTCTTATTAGTCGAAATGTGTTTTTCAAGCCACTATTAGCAAGAGAAGCTGGTTGTCTGTTTCTGCCCATTTACCATAAAAAAGTGTTTTTTGGAAACACTGCTGAACTCATTTTATTTTGAAGTCTTCATTTTCTATAACGTATTGTAGAATTGTTTTGTATATGTAGTAAAAGCATTGCATTTTAAAACAATAAGCCTCCAGTCTTCATGCAGACTATGCAATACCTGTAAACAGACTATGATGACTGATGAAGTAAATTCAATGAAAAAGGCTGATTTAAAGCTACCAGAGAGGTCAGACAGGGTCTTGGTTCACTGTAATAGGGATAACACTTTACTTAAAGTATGATGTATTGCGTAACTAAAGGTAAATACTCCTGTTAGCATTAGGAGGCTAAAAGAAACATGAGCTCATCAGGCCAGGATGAGTACATATAATAGTAATTATGAATTATCTAAAGAGTAATTCCTTTCAAAAGTGTTCTGTTTGGCTTCTGTGAGTGGCACATTGTGCATTTTTCTTTAAAAGGCCTGCGGCACAACACTCATTTCAGCTTTTTTCACATTTCCTTTCATTGGTTATGTTCCCCACAGCTCATATGCACGACTCCCGTAATGTGTAACAGGAGCCGTGACTTGTGGTTGATCAGCACAAATAGCAAAGGCTGGAGCCTTCAAACCGGCAATTCAGCGCTGAGGTACGCAGCTAACGATAAGGTATGAGTTCCAATAAGAGTGCAATATATGAGGAGTACAGCAGCTAATGGGCTGAAACAAAAGCAGCAGAGCCACTTTAGATGCAAACAGAAGGAAAACAGAGGGAGAGTGAACAGTTAATGGGGACTACAAACAGACTGATGAGACACAACTCTTGCTATAACTGTGTCCATGAATACTTGCATTCCCTACAATTTGCCACAACAGTAGTTCCATTACAATAGAGTGGTGATAATGGCGTTGATAATTAGATTGTTTAGATGTATTAAAGTAGTGGCCAGAGGGTACACTGGTACATCTCTGTATGCAGAGGTGATTTTTATAGGTGGAGTGAAGCGATGACAGCCAGACAGCTCTGACACTTGAAAGGCTGATTTGTCTCTTTGCAGCTTCATCGCAGAGACAGCCGTGACATTCTGTTTTAAACAGTGCTGATGTCGATCCACTGACACCCAAAGGTGAGCCAGGGTGGCTTAAAATGATGACAGTATTAGGATCTAAATCATTAACTACAGAAATCAATAGCCCTATGAAGGAGGATCTATAGTAAGGTGATTAAATCTGACTCAGTGAGGCTGTAAATCCAAACAGGATTTCATTAAAGTGGCCTTAAGTGTAATGATATAACAAAGACCAAACATGGAGGCAGAGTAATACAGCCACATTTCCAATTTTAACAAGCTTTTTTGTCATTCAACACACATTAGTAAAATAAACTACAAACATACTTTGTGGATTTTAAAATTGAATAAATGAACGAACCATAAACAAAGAGTAAAATAAGAAAATGGTGGAAAATGTTCTGTGGTTGGTAACTGGTGTCATCTTTCAGCTAGCCTGTCTTATGTCGACTGTATATTTATCCATTGCAGTATTCACTATCATCACAAAGCAGCCGTTTTCAGGGTGGGAAACTCAAAAGCTATGATGAGGTACTGTCAAGGTTAAACTACGTGTTTGACTACCCATGACTGCAGAACAGCTTCTCTGTGTTGGTCTGAGGTTAACGTTCACAGATACTGAAACTTCAATGACTGTTTTGATTGTTTTAGTTACGTTTCCTCTCACCGATCCTCTGGAACAGATCGGCTGCAGGAGCCGTATTTGTCAACAGAGCTGTCAATCATCCTTTTGAAAGCATCAAATAACTAATTAAAAAACTTGTTAGAAAAATGAACACTTGGACATAAATCAGCATGATAAGAACTAATTATAATGATAAAAACCATGTTTGAGAAAAATGTATTTGATGTGTGTTTTGATTTTATAGTTTGACTCATGTCCCATCTGTTAACATGGAGGAGGCGGTCTCTATGACCTATACTGCAGCCAGCCAACAGGGGGCGATAGAGAGGGTTTGGCTTTATTTTTAGAGAGCTGTCATGTCGTCCATCTTTTTTTCCAGTCTATGGTACAGACAAGTAAGTCACAACAGCTAACATTAGCATTCAACCAATTCATAACATAACTGTTAGCTAGCTAACATTACTGTTAGCAGTGTTAATTTTGGCAGCTATTTTAGATTTAGTCACATTTTTGTCACTTTTACCCTTTATAGTTTTAGTCCATAAAAACTTGAAACATTTTAGTCCAGTTTTAGTCAATTAAGTCTGCTTTTCTAGTCTTCCGACCACTCAAAACACTTTTACACTTCATGTCACTTTCACCCTTTCACACTCACATTCACACAAACTGATGACACTGAGGCCAATCTCCAATCAGGGATCCATGCACATTCATACACCGACAGCTATGCCTTCAGGAGCAATTTGTCGTGTCAGTTGCTGATCAATATGGAAGCATTGTACTGAGAGTTATTTGTTAATTTCCTACAATATGATCTACAACCTGGAAAACAGCTGTAAGACATTAAAACAGCATTTGAGCTTCTACCCTGAGCGTGACGTCAGAGGAAAAAGGGCGTCTGTGAATTTCGTGAATACTGGGTGTTATGTCTTCAGCCAGGAGGAGGTTATTTTTTCCTAAGCCATTAAAAGCAGAATTCTGATTTAGGAAATCAAACTTCAATCCACCATACCACCAGGAAGTATACACGATATGTAAAGAGGAGCATCTTAAAGAAGTTAAAGCCAGAAACCTGCCACAGTCATAGATGGAGCTTTAAATGCTGCATTTTCATCTTCCTGTCTCCTCACTCCACATTGGGTTATTCATTTTAATTATATATGTGCTGCTTTGAATATTTTGCTTCTCTGTTTATATTCGTTTCTAATCCCCACTTTACTTTGACGTCCATATTGTTATCTTCAGATTGATTTGTGCATTTTTAAAAACAAACATTTTCTCCTTATCTTTTTGTCCTTAAATAAAAAACACAGTTCCTCTAGTTTGGGAGATGTTTTACAAATATTCCCACATTCCCGTCGTTTCTGAAGACGATTTCTTATTTTAGGACTTCATGCTCTCTTTAAAGTCTTTATATATTCAGTAGTTTCACTGACACTGTGAGATGACATTCGTGAGCATTAAAAGGTTTTCTAAGGTACAACACGACAAAAAGTATATCTTATTTTTCTGCAGTGCTGTTTAATGTTCTGCATGATTACCTCTGTTCCAGCAGTCTGTGCAGACATGTTTAGCCAACAGATGCATATCATATGCATCTGCTTCCCCTGCTGAGAGTGTAAAGACTTAGAGGAGTTTTGGAGAAATGGATTAACTGAGAGGCAAATGGGGCTGTGATGGGATGAGAAGAGGCAACATCAGGCGCTGAGGAGGCAGCGACCGGCGGATAGAAGCTCCTCTGGGACTGTCTGTGCATTAGTGCGTCCTGTAGTGGTAAATGTGTCCCTCTGTCTGCAGAGGTAGATAGCTCTGAGAGTGCAGCTCTGTTTGTCGCCTCGTGACGGAGAAGCCTTGTCTTTGTTCTGGATCACTTGTTAAGCCCTCGACATATGCATTACCCCAGGGATGCTTACGCTCCTCCTGACAGTGAGTCATGTATAAATAAAGAATGATGAATGCAAATAGGGAACAGGTTCGGTCCCTGGTGGTTAGAACAGGTGAGATGAGTGATTAAAGGGGCTTTGAATATCATCTTTTGAGCTAAATGAACTGGATTAAGCATCAAGGTAAGAGACGCCGTCATGGGACACATACAGTGAGCGTCTGCTGTTAGCAATCTTTCAGGTTGTTCCACAGGTACCACAGTGAGGGATCATTAGCAGGGTAAAGCAGGGACAACTACCAACTGCTATCTGCAGGACATCCTCTATGTCAGGGGTAAATTACAGGCTGTGATTTACATTCAGTCATAACAAATCTCAGGTGTGACTCTGCTCACTTGCCCCCATCTTCTGCTTCTCCCAGATCACACTAATTTGACCTCCTTTGCTCTCCTTGCTGCGTGCAAGTGATTCAGCGCCACAGACAGGAAATGAGTGGGTTCCAGCTGGTCTTAAAGTCGAGCTGAAAGGGCATTTCGAGAGTATCTAGCTTCTGTATCGTGACATATTTCCGAGTGAAACAGGACGTGCAGGCGGGACATATCATTAGAGGGATTTGATTTGATCGTTGAGAAGTGGGCGTAGACAGACGTTCTCCACAGCGCGGTAGCTAGCTAACTGACCGAGCGTTCTTGGTGCTCTGCGGCTAAATGTTGCAGATTGATTGGTTGAAATTGTTTGGTGCTAACTTACGTAAGCACGCGTGAAATTTACTTTTACCGGAAGAAAAAATTATTGGATTTTGATATAAGAATACGAAGAGATGGATTTTCTGTATTTTTTTTTGGCCTATATTGTCAAATAGATGCACAATATTACCGGGGATGTGATCTAAAAGGATTAAAATGACATTTTTCATTTCACCTCGACTTTAACATACTTCAGGTGCATCTCTATTCTCCTGTTTGATGCTTACTCGCTTGAAGTGGATCTGGTTTTCCATTTTGCAGGCCGTTTCAAAGCTCTTATTTCTGCTCTAAGATCTCTTAGAAGCCATTAGCGAGGACACATGAGAGCAGACTTACAGGACTGTTTCACTGGATGCTGCAGCTGATTGGACTGATGTGACAGATCACCATCACTGGAGTTTCATACTGGACTATCACCCTGAAGTTTTATACTTTTTTCTCCTTTTTAATGTTTGTTTGTAATCTGTTTTTCTTTCTACCATTTACTTTTATCATGGACGCAATTAAAGTCAGAATCGGAGAAAAAACACCTTTTTCATCATTTATTGTCACTGACAAGTGAGGCTGAAAATTCCTAAATGTCTTTTGATGTGAGTTACATCATTTCAATTTCCTGCAGCATTTAGCCTAATAAATAATTTCCAGTGTTCAAGAGACACCACAATCATATCACGCCTTATTAAATAATGAATTGACAACCAGAATAGGCTATCAATAAATACAGAGGTAAAAAATGAATAAATAATATGAAGGCATTTTGCCGGTGGAAATGGTTTGTGTCGCTCTAAGCAGGACTCAGTACACAATATTATTACAGACTGCAGATTGTTCCTCATGTGCAGCTGTTTGTTAAACAGGTAACAGAGTACAGAGAGAAAACACGGCCGCTCTGCCACTGACGACTGTGTGCCTTTACAAGCAACTCCAACAAGTCTACAGCCAACAGACTGCCGATCTAGCTGTGGTCATCATCAGACACAGACGTGGCTTTACATGAAACTTCTGAGGAAGGGCAGCTTCATTTCTCTAACACATTTCGCAGGGACGCAGGGAAAACGCAACGTGGATGCACTTCTAGAGAATTCACATGCAACCTTAGACTTAGCTGTACAATATCATAAAGCGTATGCTGGATTTAAACAACTATGGAATGGGAATTATACCATAAATGGAGTTTTGAAAGAATCAACACGATAACACTGTTTTAATCCATGATTTAGCTGCACTGACACAGACATGAGTAAGCTAGCTCTTGTTAGCTAGCTCGCTGTTTGTATGATGTTGAGTTTTTCATGTGTCTGCCTTTCCTTCCCTGTGTAAAGGGTAAGGTAAGCACCCACTTCAAAGCTCCTTGCAAGCCTAGTCTTTGATAAGAGACTGTGTCCTTTTGGTATTCTCTGTCTTTTCAACGTTCCGTTTGAATGTTAATCTTTACATGAGGTGCAATATGAATCATTCATGCGTTCATTACATTCAAACTATGCTGTTAATTCAAAGTCTCTCAGAGCAAACTCAAAATGTGGAGAATGCGCTTCAGAAGTTAGATAACACCAACTACAAATACACCTTTGATATGATCAGGGTGAAGGATTTATGTTTTGATGCATCAAGGCCTGCGAAAACACTTCAACGGAAAGAGCCAACAATAAGGCATTAAAGAAATTCTCTGGGGGAACTGAGGCTTCAAAAGAAAGGATATGTTAACAGCGCCCGCCTGAAATGGTTATTGATTTTATGCTCATGTGAAACAAGTACAGACTCTTTTAATAATTTCGATGCACAACCCCCAGATTTAATCTGGTCAACAGGCAAAACAATCGATACATTTTCATCTCCATTTGCTCATGGTTCTGTAATGTCTGCTCCCATTTCCAGCATTCTTCATCCCGCCTAAGCCCATATCTTAGCAAGATTTTCTCTGCTTCCGCCTGTATTAGGGTTTTCATTACTTTTTCCACTGAGCTGTCATTTTGTTATTGCTGCCTGCGTCAATGTGTGTATGTCTTATCTTTCTATCCTTGTGAGGACTGATGCCTCTATTGGGAGGAAAGGTGAAGCTTTTCTAGGGTTACGATTGGGAGAAGGGAGAGAATAGAAATTAAGTTTAAGAGTAATTATGATAATGTAATCTAAGAACATTGAAAGTTTTTGGCAGTTGAACTCAGGTGTTAGTGTCCAGAACATAGACGCAACACTTTGAATGTGTCTGTCTTAATCCTGTGCAAAACTATCATGTCTGTAATTTGTTCAGTAAGATTTCCACTAAAATCCCCTACCATATTTTGCTTTACACAGAACAATTATGCTACACATAATCTCTATTTACAGATTCTACATAGAATTGTAGAATCTGTAGGCAGGGATGTGGACTTCCGGGACAGCAAGTCCGTTTGTACTACACTTGTAGTCCGAGTAATATTGACCAATCATGTGCAGGCTGCGGTGTATGCAGGAAAAACAGTCTATGTGGAGAGCAAAGGCAGATGGAACGTAATCCGCCGTAATGACATCCCGGCTCCCATCATCCCTTGACGCTGTGTGCAGTGGCGCAAAAAGGGGGTATGCAAAATATGCAGCGTATATGGGCGCTACACAAAGAGGGGCGGCAAACAATGGTGAACATGTACATGCAACAAGATATGAAAACTAGTCTTTGTTGTCAGTTATCTTTGTTATGTAATTTAAAATCAGTCAATTCCGACCTATTTTAAGTGTGGACTCTTCAAACCAAGCGTTTACCGAGCCAATACCTTAGGGTTACGGTCCAACAATGACTAGGTTATGTTGTCATAACAACAGGGAGCAACAGCAGCCCGGCTTTGGGCGCCCTGCCCACTCCCCCTTCCCCTCCGAACAGGTTCAGTCCTGCCAGTCGATTATTAAAGGGGCACCAAAGGGCCATTGATAAGCTCTATTACCTCCTGGGGGAAAACCTTGATTTATTGTTTCCAAGTTTGACAAACGCTCTTAGGGTATTTCTGACAATGCCTCTGGCAGTAGTCTCTGCTGAAAGGTCTTTCAGCAAGCTTAAATTTAATAAAACGTACCTAAGATCAACAATAAGCAATGACTGTTTGACTCAGCTGGCAATCATTTCAATAGACAACACATTGGCACACTCAATTTCCTTGGATAATATACTGGGTAAATGGGCAAGTGGTGACAAAAGAATAAGAGACGCCTACAGTTCGACTGTAGCTCAACTGTTAATAGTTGTATGTTTGTAAACCTGTTGTATTGAGAATGGTTAAGAAATGTTGCATACCCCCCAAATGGGGGTAGTCGCGCCCCTGGCTGTGTGTCACGAAAGTCGCTCAGTGTTCAGATTTCCCGACTTCCTTGAATGCATCAGTAATGATCGCTCCAACCTCCGTTCAACAAACTTCTCATTTTAAAAGTTTTCTCCTCCTCTTGAGGACAGCCCTCACAAAGCTTCATTTTTACATTTTACAAATCTGCATCAT
Source organism: Semicossyphus pulcher (assembly GCF_022749685.1). Lineage (NCBI taxonomy): Eukaryota > Metazoa > Chordata > Actinopteri > Labriformes > Labridae > Semicossyphus > Semicossyphus pulcher. The sequence goes on from NW_027211726.1 coordinate 28,879,702, forward strand.
GATGTTGAAAGGTAAGACCCGTTAATTAACGTCGATCACAATGAAAAGGTTGTTTTTTTTCTGTAAACAGTGCAACACACGGAAAAATAAGTCGTTTATCGCTAACCGCTGGCTACGCGGCATGTTCATCGTTGCGCCCAGGGGCTTATCGTCGTCAGACTATAGCTGATGGGACACGAGATTGTGCTACGCAGCATTAAGACAGATTCACTGAAAGAACAAACTCAGATCTAGATTATTGGATGGTTGACATGCAGTGCAGCATGGGATGTTTTGTTCGATCCTTCAAAAGCCGTATCATGGTATAATTTGGTAACTGATAATATTAAAGCAAGGGAGCGAATGTTAAGGAGAGCCTTGACATCATATCCAGGAGATAATGTCAGGCCAAAATGTCAAAATATGCTTTGTATCGGTCGTCCACAAACCAATGTCTGATGTAAGGTTGGCAACATTTCTTACAATCTAAGGACTCAACCACACCAGCCTTCATTTTGTTGAAATAGACAGCATTAGGTTGGCTCCCAAAATTATCAATTCAAATTAGTTGCGTATGAACGTAATTAATTGTCTGACTGGTCTAACAGATCAGTTGCAGCACTGGGTCTCTGCTGTTTTACTGTCTGCAGTACTGTGAAGGCTTGGCCCCACAAACCCACACAGGAGCTGTTCCCCATTTACAGATTGTGGCAGTTGGATAAACACTGTGAACACTGGCCTATGGTGGGTCCTTTAGGGGGCAAAGCACAAAACATTTGGGGCAGCTGGAAAGGTCAACAGTGGGCAGCCAGAACACAACAAATTAGAGCCAAAACTGTGGAACCAATGAGTTCAGCAAGCCAGCCAATGTGCTGCCGCGATGGGCAAGAGCAGGCCTGTTAGCTGGATCTCTGTCACCTCATGTATTGACTGTCTGTCAGTGTTTTAACACAATATCCATATAGGTGATAATACACTTGTCTTGGCAGGATGGTTACTATGGTTACTAAGGTATTTGTGTAGACATGTCTCCCAGAAGCTTTGCTCAAACCACAATGTGTGCGAGACAGTCGGAGATGGATGGACAGACCCTGCGGTTACGGAGTAGCCAAGTGACTTCTATGGCCACACCGTCTCTGTTAGGGTATAGCTGCAGTTTGATGGGCCCCAGCTCGCTCTCTGACAGAGGGAATCAAACAAAAGAGATGCCGGGTCCCTCACCTTACCTCGGCAAACTGCAGCCAGCCAAGGCCTCTCGATCATTAGGCTGATAAATGACTTCCATCATGCTCGAGGGGCCTGGCTGCTGCGCTAGTAACTTGGCCACTTGTCAATTATGATTATTAATCTATTGTGACCAACACCCCACCTGCCACTAGCCCCCACCCACCTCCTCATCCTCCATGGACTTGAAACAGCCTGCTTGTCAGTTGTTAAATTAAATTACTTCGGAATAACTGATGGCGTGTTCAGATCCATCGCTCCGATAGTAGAAACCGTGCTCCTAATCCCCCCTGCTGTTGGCTCAGCTGAAAACGGGGGATATTTAAATCGATGAGGTATCATATTGATTATGACAGGCTTGGCTTTTGTTAGGTGGGGCAAGATGACAACTCCTTATCTACTGCAGGGTGCCCTGAGATGCATTTAAATGGTATTTCTTTTCAGACTCCATGTGCCTCATCCCTGCTGGGAGGCACTGCCGCTGCAGTGCAGATTTCAAACAGACAGAAAACCAAGAAACTGTTGACAGACTTTGGACCCAAGCTGCTAATTATCAAGGGTCAGCACACTTATGCATGTCCCCTGCACTGTTCCGTGCCTGTCTTCCTGCAGACACATGCATAATGAAGACATTGCTGTAAACCCAGAGCATGAAGCTCTGTTCAGCCTCTCAGTTTTTACTCCACCACCCCTCTCCGCTTCCCGTACGTGTCCTCTCTTAGATGTGCATTTTGTAACTCTGTCACTCTGCTTGTTCTCCTTCAAACGTCTGCCTCGTCCCAGGAGCTCTCTGTCCCGGCATTCCCGTCCCCTGCTGCCTCATTAATGAACTGTAAATACTTTTTTCTATGCAGCGAAATTGATTGACTGGTGAACCAACAGCACTGGGAGGCTTTAGAAGAAACTAGGATAACAAGATGTATGTGCCGGGAAAACAAGTTTCTTGTGTTGGATTAATTTACCACTTGCTTAATTTAAAACTGTCTTTCCAGTGCAGACATTGGGAGACGTGAGCATAAAATATTTTTGGCCTGAATGTCAGTACAATACACAGTATATATAGTATCCTAAGCATGTTCCTCTGGTATTAGCTTTCCTCTGTCGCCTTGTCCGTGCACACTCGGACTGCAAATCCAATTAATCGAACAAAAACCAGACTGCATATCTCTGACAGCGTGTCATATTTACAATGGGCTGGCAGTCTGAAATGTGATGTCTCCGCAGCTAAGTCAAGGCCAGCCAAGTCCCTGTCAGGGCTCCAAAAGAAAGAAAGGCGTATATTCAAAGCTCCAAACACCATCACACTTAAAAGGAAGCTTGAAGCGGATCACCCTGAGGCAAAATATCACCCACAGCCTCCCTCTTTAACATGATAATTCTTGTATTAATCAATGGGTAGCGTTGCTAATCCCACAGGAATTTATAATATAAATTTAGTTTGATGCTGTGTGCCAGATGTCTCACTCAAAGTTAACCTTCCAATTTCCAAAAAAAGCTGCTGAAGGCGATGATTTCCAGGAGGAAGTGATGATATTGAACCTCTGATACAAGGAGATAATATTCTGGCGGGTAAAACTCCACAACTGAACCAGTGTTAAGGCTGGTTCAGCATCCCTGAGGGATATCTGGGTCTTTAAGCAATGATGGTATAGCAGACTGAGACACCCACCTTTTGGACATCAGCATCACTGTCTAATCACAATACTCTGTAACTCATCTGCCAGTCACGACATGGCAGCTGCTTTGCACTGTTTTTCTATTCATGCACATCTACAGTTACATATTATAATACTATAATATCATACTTTTACATATACTTTTGCATTTTTATTACCTCATCCATACCGCGCAATTATGTCGGTGCAATCACTTCTCTTGTGAAATTATTTATTCTGCAATACTGTAGGTCACTTTACTTATCATCAACCATATCACCATGATACACACCGTGTGTGTTTTTTATTTTTAGGGGGTCGCCTCCCACGGGGCGAGACCGACAGACACGAGCACAGGGCCTCATGTGTGTTTTTGACATGGTGAAATTTTTTTGTACAAAAACGTAACCATCCATAATAAGTGAAAGGTGTACATAGTGTATATATTAATTATTGATATTATCATTGCATTTTTGTGTCTTTTTGTCTTGCCTGTTTTTTTTATCCATTATTTGTTTTACTCTGTCCTTTACTTTGAGTTGTTGTAACAAGTGAATTTCCTCCAATGGGTGATGAATAAAGTCTATCTTATCACATATGATGGAACAGCTGCAGCGTTCAAGGAAAACGTTTCATTCTGCCCATGCTCAGTCCGACACGCAATTCCTGCTGTTGGAACCCAGCACTCCTCTGTTTTGTATCATGTAAAACACAAGGTCATTTTTTCATATACATTGTTGCTGGACCTGTTCATGTCACTGAATCAGTTGAACTCCTCATCTGGTATTAAATTGTTCTATTTAACATTTCAAGTGCTCTCGCCACATTTTAGGAGACATTGCTTGATTAGAGCAACATCGAGTTTGTCTGTTGGAAGAGCTACAATGTTGCTTTGTCATATATGATTTCCACAACTACGGCAACCTGCTGGAACATTTTGTGGACGCTTTAACCATCACTGTTACGTCAATGCTTGAAGTTCCTCTGATGATTAGGCGTCAACTAATGTTTATTTTAATCATTGATCAGTTTTCCGCTGATTTATTTTCAATAAAATTTCTTTAAATTGAATGTTTGTCTGAGTGTTGGTCCAAAAAGCTTCAGCTGACTATCGTAATATAAAAAGAAAAGGGGAGAATCGACACAATGTAGTGGTAGAAACCAGAAAATGTTTTTCATCTTTAATTAAAAATTGAAACTAGCAACCCATAAATATTCCAAAATATGGGTACTTAGTTGTTGTAAGTGACAAGAACACTGCCTAAACCTGAAAACTACACAGTCACAGGATTCCTCTAAAGTATCTGAAACATTTGGTGATGTTTGAGGACGGATGAGAGTTTCATTTCAAGTGACAGCAGTGAAGAGCAGAAGTTAAAATTAGACAACTTTTTCCAAAGTCATCTTTGATTTAAGTGGTGTCCAAGGTCTTCATCTTGATAGTGCTGCATATTATTCATATTAAAACATTTGGACTTAATTTTTTACTGCTTTGAATAAGTGCTTGGATTGGCTGTCTGAGATTCACACTGATGGGAAACACCCTGATTTCTCTAAAGCTTCATCCAGCCGTTGGGGAAACAAGTTATTCAGAAGTAACATTTCATTTAGTTACTGAAAAGATACAAACTGCTTGAAGATGCTCTCATGACTCTTCCAGCTGCGATGTTGTTAAACTGTGACCTGTGTGAGCATCATTTATTCACACATTCAAAGCAGAAACATTCAAAGTTTTGGGGATCAAAAAGCTTACTGATAATCTAGAGTCTAGAGTCTAGACCAAACCCCAGTCTAAAATTCACACATTCACGTGTTGTCATAAGAGCACCCTCCTCCAGCTCTGTCTCATTTGTTGATTCACAGTCGGACCCTTCGAGGTCGTCTGCAGTGCTGCTTTGTCGGCCTCCATATTGAAGAGCTTTGGTCTCTTCCTCTCCAGGCATCAGTGCAGAAGTAAAATGTGTTTGAATCTCTGAAATCTGAAATCTTCAGTGTAAATCATCAAGAGGAAAGAGATGTTAAACCACCTTCTGCAAGCACATTGTCAATCATCCTCTTAAATTCCAGATATTATTGTTGGAATGTTAGATAACAGAATTGCTTTTCTAAAAGTGGGTATTAGCTTCCTATTTAATCTATTTATCCGTTACATAATTGAACTATTTAACAACCCGCAACCTCCGGGGCTTAAAATATCAATCAATCAACTACATTTTATTTGTATAGCGCCAAATCATAACCAAAGTAATCTCGAGAAACTTTACAGAAAGAGCAGGTCTAGACCGACTCTTTCTTATGTTATTTAAAGAGAGACCCAACATGAATCATCACGAGTGGCACTTAGCAACATTCGGCACATTGGCAGAAAAACTTCCTTTAACAGACAGAAACCTCGAGCAGAACCAGACTCATGTTGAACAGCCATCTGCCTCGACTGGATGGGACGAGAAGTGGGATAGAAGGAGATGCAGGATAGAGACAGGCAAAGAGAGCAACAACAACAACAGCATATGTCCTTGCATCAACAACAACAGGTAATATGGTTACAATGGCAATAGTGGTACACTAGTGTAAAGATTAGAAAATAATAAAAAATTAGCAAGAGAAGCAGAGTAATGATAAAGGCTGCAGTAATAGTAATTGTAACCGTTGGAGTTAACAGGTTTACTATTAGCATTAGCAGCAACAATAATGATACTATGCGGAAGACTGATGTTAGTGGTTGTTGCAGTCGAGCAGGTCCACAGCAGCAGGTGGTCTGCAGCAACGACCCCCAGGAGCCTACAAGACAAGGGAGCACAAGAACTCCCAGGAAGATATATGGTTAGTGACGTTAACAGGACAAGAAGATACAGAGTTGATAAGATGCATTAATATAAGAGAGAAAAATATAAAGCCAATGCTGCAGTGGCAAAAACTGCAGTTCCTTGAGTCCAATCAATCCCCACAGAGCATAGACCCATTTAAAAATGCCCAACTTTACAGCAGAAATAAACACATCCACAGCCTTGCACAGATTAGTTTTGTTTTATAGTTTGTTTCCCCGTTCATGTTATAAAACTACCTCGAAAAATCCACATGGAAATATTGCAATAAAAAATAAAAGCCATGCTGTAAAATGAAGAACACCTTTGCATCCTCCAGCAGGTCTACCTCTGTCCTCCACTTGCATTTCAGCAATGGAGACATCCTTCAAGATGGGTTGCTGAGCTCGATTTCCGGGTCACAGCAGGAGAATGATGGAGAAAGAAAATAAGGAGGCACAAAGAAAAAGGCCCCTGAACCAATGCCTGGTTTGGATTTTGTGTGGATTCTATTTACTGAGCTGCCATTTTGATTCCACAGAGCAAAACGAGCCATAAATAAAAGCCATGCTGTAAAAGTATTTCAGGATGATTAAGAGCCATCCCATTATCAGGAGACATAGCCCTCAGCTAATCCATTAACAATACATTTGTAGAGGATCATTTTTTCCAGCTCTTGTTGGCTCTCACAGCGACTGAGCTTTAACTGTAATGATGGAGTAATGTCACAGTAACCAGCACTCATTGTCATAATGTGATATAAACCAGTGCAGAAAAGTGACCATTAGTGCTGTTTGAGAGGTTTTTTTTTTCACACACGTTTTCACTGGAAAATGAACTGGAGTTCTGTGGCATTAACTCTCTGAGAGAGACCGTGATGAGCGGAAACATGCTAACTTCATTGGGCATCTAATGGACTCCAACAGAAGACGGATATAGTGGTGTTAGTTTGCATTAATGGTCATTTTAATCGCTGCTTGCTGAGGCATTATACCATTGTTTAATGATGCTGTGACATTATTCTGCACTGAAATTAGGGTTTTACAGTCATTTTCCTGCTGCTGCAGTTTTTAATTTCCTGGCACGCGCTTAAATCTTGCTGCTGTAGCATGCCATCGCTGTGGAAGCCTTTCTTATATAAACTACATTCACGATCTGTTATCACAGAAACTGTAGAGTTGCAGGAGAGTAATAAGTGAATCCACATTTAGAGGTTGTCTTTAGTACATGTACAGGCTTTGCAGCACAGCTAAGGTTGTTTCCATAGAGATTTCGGATGTTTAAACATGATTTGTTTCATTACAGTGCACCACATTCTGAGACTGACAGAAGGACCTTCTGTAGTTGGCTAACAATGCAGAGTGGGAATGTAAAGTGTAAAATAGACCGAGAAGGCCAAGAAGGAGTGTATGAATCTGTAATACAGTACAAGCTGTGCGGGAACACTGTGGGGAAATGGTGAGTGAGAAACAGCTTTAGAGCCTCGCTAACAGATTGTCAGCACAGCGTCAAACTGCATGTTGGGAAAAGGAGTGAAGGAGAGACACTTTGGTTCTTGTACGTGTAGCATCAGATAGAGCACATGTCAGGCTGAGTGAGCTTAATGCAAAACAAGAAGTGCGGCGTTATTTTTATACTTAGCTTCCCCGAAAAACCTCACTCTGTCTTTCACTTTTTAGACCTTGGACACATTTTTGAGCAGTTTTTTCTCCACATTTTACTAATGCAACACATTACCATATTGATATTTCAACATTCTGAATCTCAATTTTAACACATGCAACAATAAAGTATTCAAAACTCTAAACTAGCACTACTAAAAGATATGAGTCAGAACAACAGGGCCCTCTGATAAATAATGTTTGCCATAAAAACAACAGAAACTGGTTAAATAGGACACTAAAAGTATCTCCTCACTGTTACATCCATTAGTGTTATACAGAATGACAGCAATGGCTGTGCTAGGAATGGGGATGAGGCATTTATTGGTATATAGAAATATTTAATATATTACCCCAAATACAAAACATCAGCTTAAGTAGGCCTATATTAAACGGATGAGGTCATTTGTTTCTCTGCAGAGTGCGTGACTGTTCAACTGTCAGTTGACTCTTTTGAGGCCGGATATATTCTTGCTTATTAACCTTGCGTTCCTGTACACAACTGGCTGTGCCATGAACGCAACTGTTCGCATACTTGTCTCTGCACTACACGTGTTACTGGAGGATACCTCTAGAGGGCACACCTGAGAGCCCAGGCCGTATGCAACTACCATATGTGCAGGATGTAAACAACAGACGTGGAGACACTCGAGGAGGTTATGTTTATTCTGAGCTCACGGCAGAAAAAGTGACACCTTTTTGTGTGTTTGGTGGACAGAACACACCGTCTGCGGGTGCCGCTCTGTTTCTCCAACATGTTCCTGTATGCACGGACATAACGGTCCCAGACTTGTTTCCATTTAGTTTTGCAGGTTTCCACGTCGACTTCTAAAACAGAACTTATCTTTCTCCAGCTGTTTCGAGAGGCATGTTTGTCGCTGTGCAGTGGCAACAACACATCGTACAGATGTGGATAATTGTGGACTTCGTCTATCAGCTTCTCTTCAAAACTTTCTGCCCTTGTTGTCCCTGCTGCTGTGTTGACCCTGTCACATCCCCACTACATTTTTGAGGACATGCACCAAACAGACGCAGGGAACGCAGTCATCATGCGCACACGAACACGTAGTTAAAAGCAAGTACATCTCCGGCCTTACAATAGTAGAACACATGTGAGGGGTGGAGCGACGGGAAACTGACCACTAATGATTGTGGATGATGTCTTTCTCTGTGAGGGATAAAAAGATAAGAACATACTTTACTCAAAGCCTTTCTGATATATTGCAATGAGAATTTGACTGTAAATAATTTATTTATTTAAACCATGAGCGCTCCGTATTTATTTATTTTTATTCATACATGTAGATCAACGGTGCATTATTCATCACAATCACTAATGCACCTATTGTGCTACTATTAACAACACACCTCATATCTTCATGATAGCTACCAAAGCAGTGTTTGAAAGAACGGGTGTTTACTACTTTCACAAAACCTAACCAAATATAGGTCTCTCCATGAAGCACAAATAGATGTTCTCTAAATAAAACTCCAATGTTATCAACTACGTACAATTATGGAGATTCATCAAAGAGCTGACAGGTAGATGCAACTAAGCAAACACTGTTTGGAACGGTATGAAGAGATGGAGCTTCCAGATGGGAGCTCTTCACATGTTGCTGTCACAGCTCGTTTAATGTGACAGCAACATGTGTTAGTGTTAATTCCAGAGTGCAAAGGTACTGTATATGCTCATTATTAGACAAGCAGACTCATGATAGAAAAAGCCTCATTTAAGGTATTGTTAGCCAGCAGACATCACAGTAAAGGATCATAGGATCAGGTCTTCTGTTGTGTTCAAGCAATTATCTAAATCTGTTCCTGCAGTAATGATGGGCAACACCACACTGACGGATGGTTTGTCTAATTCAATTAATTCACTCCAGCAGCAGTTTAGAGAATACTACCACATTTTGAGAAATACCTTTATTTGTTTACTTGCTAAGAGTTAGAAGAATTAAAAGCTGCCTTGTGAACACAAACCAAACTCGAGGCAAAATGCAACTTTGTAACAATTTGGTCTTTGATTTGGATCAAACAAACAAGCTTTAGGTGTGAATGCGCCCAAAGATGTTCCTATGAGTCAATTCGACACCCAAATGTATAAAAATAGGGCCCCGGTTTAAAAATACCGAACTTTTCCTTAATGTACGTTCATAACCAAGGCACCATATTTGATGTAACTTACATAAGCAATTATTTACCTAATGTGTCTCACTTAAGTACGCTAAGTTACTTATAACTTATATCCATTAAGTTACCTAAAAATAAATAAACATTTGCTTTAAGTATCACCAGGTGTCCTAGATCGAAGTCCAGTGTTTTTTTGTCCCATGTTCGAAGGCTTCAGAGACTTCAAAGGCACATTGAAACAATAAGCTGCAGAACAGCCTCTAGAAATGACGCTACAGGTCGTCCTATGGCATTATAATTGTTTTAATTGTTTAATTTTGTTTATACTGGGGCGCTGGTTTAGCTCAGTTGGTAGAGCAGCCCCCCCCCATGTACAGAGGCTACAGTCCTCGTCGCACTGATCGCAGGTTTCGACTCCCGGTCTGCCGATCATTTGGTGCATGTCATCCCCCACTCTCTACTCCCAATATTTCCTGTCTATCTTCAGCTGTCCTATAAATAAAGCCAAAGGCCAAAAAAATAATCTTAAAAAAAAAAGTGTTTATACTTCGACTAATTATAATGTAAATCCATGAAACGACAACTCTTGGTTGAAGAGAAGTTCAGCACCCAAAGTATTTTTTGATCAGAGTATAGTTTATCACTCTCTGCTGGTTTTCTTGAATCTCATGAAAATCAGGGCGTGTTACTTGGAGAACTGAAGAGTTGCTGGTGTCCTTTGAATCTGATTCCTCCTGTTAAACGTCTTTATACTGACCGAGGTTTAGGTCTCTCTTTCCAGCTCTTGATTAATATTTACTGGAGAGACTTGAGAGTGCAAGTGATCTGCAGTGAATCAGTGAAATGGTGCACAGTTATACCTGTCGAAACATCCCCACCTTCCCCTGAAGAAAGTAATACGAGTTCATATTGACCTCAGTACATGACTGTGGTAGCCATGTAGTCGTCCTGTTGTGATACCGTGATAACACTTTGAAAATTGTGTGTGCAGCACGCACCAGTGACTTCATGCTGTACATGTTTCATCAAAGGCAGGTGTTTAAATCACCTTCGTTTCCAGTGATGTATTGTTCAAAGCTGCTTTTCTCTTCACTGTATTATTGTTGTGCACTAGATCACAATCGATGGCTGTCATATTCAAACATTGTCATGGCTCTCCAAGAACTCTCCAGAGACAGATAAATGTCATGCTGTGCTTATCCATAACGTTTGGTTAAGACTCCACAGCTACTGTTTTTCACACTGACATTTATTGTATATTGAGCATGTAGCATGGCGTGTGAAGGCAGGCGATGCTTTGGCAGGTTTGTGGGTTTTTCTTCAGTTTCACTAACAGGTCCATGTTAGTGGCTGATTTTATTTTTCCATTGTTTTGTTTTTTTTAAGCAACATTTAATTTTCATGCATTTTACTCAAAAACAAAAATATGTTTTGTAGTTGGTGAATCAGATGCCACAATGACTGCGTATGTGCGACCTGTCTCCATCTCCTGTAAAAAAGCAAAGTTAAAATAACCCCAGAAGCGGGCGCTGTCATCTTGCAGATTTGGAGTGTATTTAACTAATTTGACTCATGTCCCATCTGTTAACATGGAGGAGGCGGGCTTTATGACCTACACTGCAGTCAGTCAGCAGGGGGTGATAGAGAGGGTTTGGCTTCACTTTTAGGGAGCTGTCACGTCATCCATGTTTTTATGGATCTATGGATGCCACAGTGGACACAAATACATCAGGGGTTCTTGTCGCATAAATGTATTGGTGACCAACTTTGCAACAGTTTAGTGTGAAAATGTATTTCAAAGAAAAAAGAGACAATGAACGTAAAATATGGCAGTATGTTATGACTACTGATGTAGAAAGATAATGTAAAACCAGACAAACACGTTTAATAACACAAAAAAAACCTTGTCTATATATATATATGGCTATATACAACTGTGAGCTACACTTTGATTCCACAGGAACTTTCAAACTTACAAGTGGACTTCCCTGGGATTGCACGACCCAACACATCATGGTTTATCTTTAAAAGAGAGGTAAAAACCATAGACTGTATAAATAATGCACGTAGCCTCAGTGACGTCACCCATTGGTTTCTAAAGTGTTTTGAGGCCTGAATTGGGGGTCGCCATATTGGAAATGCCAGAGCCGGCTAATCCAGAGGCAGGCAAAGAGGCCAAACACGACTGAGCTAAAGCCTGTGGCTGAGCTTTATGGGCAGCCGCATGAATCAGCCAGCTACGGCTATAAAGCTAGGCTATATGCTTCTACGCGTATAGCTAGCGGTTAGCCATAGACTGTATGAATAATGAATGAGCTACTTTAACTTTGCCAGGAGGAGATTCTGTTTGTAACAGTGACTGACAGCAGGTGTTTATTTATCAGAGTAAAGAAGTAGCGGACTCGCTGCTCGCTCGTCCAATGAGATAGCAGCGAGCCGACACGTAACTGGAAACATAAAATAACTGATCTTCTCATCACTACGCTCCATCACTAAAAGCCAACAACTCCTGTCTTCTATTTACTGACCGACGATTAGATAAATGTTTGATAAACACTGAACAGGCTAACAAGCAGCTAAAGCGAGCATAGTATAGCTGCTACTTAGTGCAAAAAATATTTCAATATATAACATTTAACTCACCGAAAAGCTGGAGCACAGATTTCTTGCACGGCCAGAAAGTTCCATAAATCCCACAGAGAGAGTGAGAGACAGATTATTTGTCCAAACTTTTTCCAACAACACAAACAGGTGAAGTTAAGTTCAGTGACTGTGTGTCTGTGTTATGTTGATCAGACAACCAGCAGGATCCACCTGTCAATCACCTCAATCAAGCGAGCCGGCCCCTATGATTTAAGACTCAATGAAATTAAAATGAGTGTGTTATAAAAAAATTCAGTAAAATACAGTAAAATTAGCTATTTATAAGAAAACTGTTTTTTGTACCAGGCTGTAAACATGTTTATTTCTGCTGTAAAAATTGGCATTTTCTCATCTGCTGTAATGTTATTTCCTGTTTTCTGGAGCATCAAGTGGCCACTCGAGGAACTGCAGTTTTTTGCACTTCCGCATTGGCTTTATTTTTCAACACCTGAGGTTGCCACTTGATATAAACCTGTATTATTTACAAGATGCAGTGGTTTTTATGTCTGACTCTATGCACGCTAACACGACCTTGCATGTGAGTACACAGAAAGGTAAGGGCTCAGTATGTAAAATCCATCCATCCATTATCTACAGGTATATAGCTTATCCTGTTCAGGGTCACGGGAGGGCTGGAGCCAGCCTATCCCAGCCGTCATTGGGTGAGAGGCGGGGTACACACTGGACAGGTCGTCACAGGGCTGACACAAAGAGACAGACAACCTTTCACACTCACACCTACGGGCAATTTAGAGTCACCAATGAACCTAATGAGCGTCTTTGGACTGTGGGAGGAAGCACCTGGAGTACCTGGAGGTAACCCACCGGGATTATTTCCAGACCGGGATTCAAACCAGGAAACTTCTAGAAAAAAAGGTTTAGGTTGAACCATGTTACGCTCAATAACCTTTGACAACTTTGAGAGGTATATTGAACCACATTTACCTCCCGGTGAGATGTTAAAATTTGCAGCTTGTTACCAGACATTTCATGACCATTCCACCAACTGTGATCCTTTTGCAGTTGTGTTTTATTCACAGGCTGCATAAATGTAAGAAACAAATTCTGAATCCTTTGATTTCATGTGAAGCTCCTAAACACATCACACGTCTCATCATCTGTAAACTGTTTATGAAGATGGTTTTAACAACGGTTTCATTAATTTTACACATTTTCACAGCAGTGAACTTGTAACCTTTGATTTCAGGTAACAAGATGAAGCTGTTTATTTATTGTGACAGTGTGATTACGTTGATCTTCATCTGATTTGTCTGAAGCCTCCACTGTGAATTCCTTTATCAGTGAATATGAGCAGTCTCTTTATTATCATCCCTGTAGTTTTCATCAGCGACTCAGTGGAGACGATCACTGCGTTCCTTTGAAGTCAGAACTTATATTGGTGCATTTATGGCCAATCTATGTCACATCAGCTTAAAGTGCAGAAAGAAAATCAATGTAAAACGTCTGGTCGCAGGTCGCAATGCAAGTCCCTGAAAGAATTTAGTCAGCTTGAAAATTTCACACTGCCACTCCGACACAATCCCACTAAATTACAGCCTAAATGACTTTTAATGACAAAGACTTTTAATGGCAAAGAGCCGGCCTCGGCACAGAATGGAGGAAATAAGGCATTGACTGAATGCTGGATGTGACGCACAGGATTTATTGCGATAATGGATAGAAAGCATGACTGAGGAATGGTGAAATAACTCTGTAAGTGTAATGAGCAGGATATTATCCAGAGTGAAGCTTTGGATGGAGGCCTCGGTCTGTGAAAGCCAAACTCTCTCTCCATATTTTCATTTTTGTCTCTAATTCTTACAGGCTTGAGGGGTGGTTGGGGAGGTTGGGTTGACAGATGTGTGATTCCATATGTCTTTTAAGCTACTGGACGCCCAAATTTCCCTCGGGATCAATAAAGTACCTTCCTACCTTCCTACCCACCCGCCCACCTACCTATGTCATGATGACATTAGCGAGGCAGATTGTTCAGCATTGCGATAACTGGGCTCCAACCGGGCAGACAGACGTGTCGCTTACAAATCCTCAGAATTACTGGATATATCTTTTACAAAAATGGCATAATAACAATTTACAGTTTATACTTTGGTCAGCTTCTTTGACTCATACAACTTGTGTCTGAGTGGTTAGGGTAGCGAACGCTGCTCCGATCTCACACGTTGCCACGACAACAGCAAGAGTTACTAAACTTAACTTTTTCCTCTTTAATGATTATTTGTAATATTTTGTTGCAGTCATGAAGAATCTTATTTCACTGCTATTTCGATTATTTTGTCACATCAAAGGGATTGTATTAAGCAAGTTCCTTTGTTGTGTTTGTGCTGGTCAATAACGTTTTGTTGTTGGTCATGTGACCACGCTGCATGCAGACAAGACTGAGAGCTGACGGGCGGAAGCAACAACTTGTTGATCCCATCTTTTATATATTATATATATTTCTGTTGGTCTACCAGCCAAACATGCTAACTATTCAGTTATTTCACTTGTTAATTTACTGTCTTATTTATTTCAAGCTAATTGTCTCGTTTTGTAGTTTTCATGGTGTCTTCTGTGAAGATTAAACATGATTGTGAACATCAGTATGAATCGTGGATTCCTTTAAAGACCAGCAGTTATAGTTAGCACTGTGGCCACACAGCAAGAAGGTTCCTGCTTTGAATCTACCAGCCAGCAGGGGCCTTTCTGAGTGGAGTTTGCATGTTCTCCACGTGCATGTGTGGGTAATCTCCGGGTACTCCGGTTTCCTCCCACAGTCTAGAGACATGCTCATTAGGTTCACTGGTGACTTTAAAAATTGCCTGTAGGTGTGAATATTAGTGTGAAAGGTTGTGTGTCTATGTGTCAGCCCTGTGATTGACTGGCGACCTGTCCCGGCCTCCTGCCCAATGACAGCTGGGATTTGCTCCAGCCCCCCCGTGACCCTTAACAGTATAATCGGTATAGATAATGGACGGATGGATAAGTTATCACATGTTCAGTATTGTTTCCCTTTTATAGAAGGGAACATAAATTAATCATCAAGTACTCCAATACCTTCAATTACAGTGTTTAATAAATTGGCTTTCTACTGATGGCAACACATTCTCATACCTATACCTTCACAGAGGACAAAACACTCGGTCATGCGGTTATTGTGACACAGCTGTTTTAGGCAACACTACTTTTAGGTTAGGATTGAGGTTAAAAGCAGCCGCGCCCAATTTTATCGCCACTTATGTTGTGTTTTTTGACTTCCCTCTTTCCAACTATAATAACTACTACTACTAGAGGTCACCAACAAATAATAAACGTAAGTATGGGTCATATAAGCGTTTGGACAGAGTCAAGTAAAGTCAATTTATTTATAAAGCACGTTTAAAAACAGCAGCAGCTGACCAAAGTGCTGTACTAAGCATAAAAGAAGCAATAGGGGGTATGAACTGATGTCACTTCCCCACCGGACCACGCCCCCTCAGTGGCAAAAGATCCTGCAACATGGCTGCCTGCAGTAGGTTAAAACGGAGGAACCAGGAGTAAAACACCTAGCTTTTGAGTCAAGCCTTAAAAGACGAAACAGAGGGGGCAGACCTGACCGAGGATGGAGGGCTATTCCACAGTCGAGGGGCCTTGACTGAGAATGCCCGGTCACCCCTTAGTTTAAAATTAGAACGAGGGACCGCTGACAGTATGTCAGAAGGGCAGAGGAGGTCAGTTATATAGGAGGGAGCCAAGTGGTTCAGGGCTTTAAATACAAACAGTGCATCCTTAAATGTTTAAAGTAAACTCCCTCCCTGTAATACTTGAGATGTATCATGGCTGGCAGCAGAAGAGTACAGTGGACTCAAAGACAGCCATCAGTCTGGACTTAAGGGCTGTTTCCCGAACCTGGCATTTAAACTGTCTGGACTTCTTCAGACCCCGCTGTGCCCCCTATAATACCTCCCTGTGTCTCAGATCTGTTTTCATTACAGAACACAGAGTCTGGATGTCTGAGTGACCACAAAGGGCAATTATACCATGTTGTGGATATTCTCTTGTTCTTCTTCCGGTCACTTCTCCTGCAATCATCAAAGCACCTGGTAAGACAGTGGTTTCATCAGCTCCCAGCAGCCTCGCTTCATTAAATCTAAAAATGTAGAAGAAGAGCTCCCTCATACAGATGACATCAAAATAACGACATCTTTAAATTGCCTTTCACAAACTTCAGCTATCAGAGTTATTTATACAGCAGCAGTTGAAACAAACTGTAAGACACATTCATTTCTGCGGTCTGATCCAAATATGCAGAGGCCCTGAGGCTTACACTGCAGAGTGTTCTTTTATTTAGCAACAACACTAAACTGCAAAGCACATAATGAGTAGAACACCAGAGTTGAAGTGACTGTCGGCGATGTTATGCCCTCTGACAAAAACTCACTTTAATATGACACTAAGAAGTATTCAACTCTCACAAACATATGTCCTATAACGTTAAATCAAAAGAAGAAAACAAACTACTTCAAAGGGATAAAAGAGTTCATCTGTATTCAGTATGTGCTTTTGGCAGCCATCACAGCCTTCAGTCTGTGTGAACAGGTCTCCATTATTAAGTTTTTCCTCATTCTTCTTTACAGAAGTGTTCCAGCAAAGGGTTGATTTGACTGACATCTACACTCTGACTCCGGCCCTCCAGGACATTAACCTTGTTTCAATTTGTTTCGCTGGTTTTATTCTTGGACTCCTTGTCTTGCTTGAAACAAAATTTTTTCCCAGGTTTCTTTCAGATTGCATCATGGGACTCCTACAGGTCTTACCTCTGTTACACTTCAGCTATTTCACCCTGTATCCTCACAACTTTCACTTCACTTCTCACCTTAAGGTCTTTTCAGACGGGGGGCCATTGACGTGCCTAGTCATTTATTTGCAATGAGAGGCGAGCAGGGCAGGAAGGGAAGCACAGGCAATCTGACAGGTGGAGCGACAAGCGGGCGCAATCCTGTGAAATCTTCGCGGTCGTGCTCGTCTCACACACACCCCCGCCTGCTCCCAGAGTTGAAAGTTCTTGAACTTTTTTACTACACGACGTGCAGTGGTAACCACAAAAACAATGGATGAGAGACTGAGCCGTGCTGTATGTGAGTATGTGAGATATATAACCACTTTGTCAACAGTTAACATAAACAGGAGGGCCTTTGCATGGCAAAGCATCGGCACAACACTGGATGCATCAGGTAATGTAACGTTAGTTTTAACTTAAGCCAGGCTATACTTTCCATTAGTCGGCAACGGTTAAGTTACAACTATGCTAATGTAGCTAGTTGTTATAGCCTATAGAGAAAATACAGTTGTACCAGCAGGGATACAGTAGTGCACAGACGCTGTTTCCATGGTTACCACGCGTAGAGCGCCTGGCGTTTACTTGCAGAGCACTTGGGTCTCTGTTTATTGACATGAGGGGCTCAGTGAGACCCCGAGATCAAAGCGGGTATGCAGGCGGAGTGGCGCCCCTTTGTCTGAAAAGACCATAACACTTCCCAACACACTCTTACACCAAACTCTTTAAACATGGCCACTTGGTCAATGGCTCTTACCTTCAGAATATGAAGATTTAGGGACATTAGTTTTGCTCTTGCAGGACTCCATGATCAAGTAAGCAACGACCTCGGAACCAATCGGCTATCAAGTGATGATATCAACACTTCCTTCTCCGTGCGCTGCATTGTTTACAGTCCAGTAAACAATAGCAGCTTGAAAGGGACCGTGTGTTCAGATCAAAAGTGAAGTGAAATTCTCCCCTCCAGATGTGTCCTCAAAAATAAACATTGTAATTTCTCGGTTCATTCCATCCCCCTGGAGGGGTGCCCGTTCATCTGTTTGTGCTGAACTCAGTTTCACTATAAATAGCAAGTTACACAGAGGCTGCACTCTGGCTTACTTCAGCGGCATGAAGCCGAAAAAAAAAAAAAGATTATCTTGTGACTTTAATTAACGGGTCTTAAGTTTGCTGAAATAACAGCATCATGATGTAGATTAGTAACAAGTCAACATGAAGCTTTGTCAGGTCTGTCCTCAAGAAGGACATGCTTAAAAAAAGTGCTTAAAGTAAAATTTTAGGTTTTGCCTTAAAAACTACTAGGTTAAATGTAACACAAACACAGTATAACAAAGACGACAAATGTACGTTACTGAAGTTGATAAAAAAAGTCAAGATCCTCAAAGGATTCAATACTTACTGTTTGAAATACCCAGTGTTTGATCGATCCTTTCCTCTGACCACCACCCTATTCAGACTTTCACGCTCGTCATACTACGTCACCTGACTTTAACAGCACAAAAAAACAATGAGCTTGTGGACAACATCCAGAAATTACGCCAGAGGTATACATATATTTTACATCGTATTTGATGAGTAGGGAGGAAGAACAGGCTGATATTTTTAAGTAGTTTCAATCAACGTGAAGATCGGTCACAGTTAGAAATGAAATGTTCCTTTTCTGATGATCAGTGTCAAGACCATCACACAAGATCGACTTTGATCTAATGTTGTGAAACAATAACAAATGCACATGTCATTATGCACTGTGTTTCCTTATAGCTAAAATACAATGACAATTTAAGGACATCTGTCTGACTGCACAAATCAACTCTGTCTAGAAGGTTAAAGGAACAATTTAGGAGCACTAGCGCAGGTGTAATCTCACATAAATGATTCTGCCTTCAACGACCTGAGCGTGTAATGTATTTTGCTGCCTTGGAGGAGAAAGAGCAAAGAGCTAATTGAAAATTATAGGAGAGAAGTTAAAGGCAGGATTAGGTGATTACAGGATTACACATTAATTAAAGTTGAATAGTATGCATAGATCACTCTTCTGTTTTCTCTTTCCACACATTTCATTCCAGCTCGTTTGCTGATCTCTCTGGGGATCAGCGCCGAATGATTAACATCTGTACATTTCAGATAAACACAACCGGTGGAAATAATTTCTTTAGATGTGCCGTGATTGTAAATGATCTCAAAACAAGTTGTCTCCTTTCAACAACAGATGCAGGAGGACAGAAAACCTTAAATTCTTGTGTTTAAATTAATTCCAACAAGAGTGAGAAGATTTTTTCTCACATGGTCTTTATAATTGGACTTGAGATCAAGTTCGTCCTGCCTCCTCTGTCCTTAAGTAACCTGAAACACCCACTAATGTGCTCTTTCATGCCCGTCTCTCCTTTTGACTGACAACGAGCAGCCTGTGTGAACAGTATAGTGGTGCTGGCAACATTAACACCAGTGTACAAAGTTAACAAATCCACTCCTGAGGTGTCGTCTGAGTCTGTTATCTCAGGTTTTCCCAACCTTTAGCCTCAGAGTTTAACTAATCTTTGTGTGATCAATAACAGGTCCCTCCAGGCTTTTCCACCCTCACACGAGAAGGGAAGTTAGAGCTCTCTCTCTCTGTGTGCACGGAAATTAGTCATCAATTCCTGCAGTCAGGAGCCTACAAAACCTGTCTGGATTTTTTTTTTTGGTTGGTCTCTAAAGTTTTAATCATTGGATTTTCTATTTATTACACCATTTTGTTTGATTTTGATTTAAAGCCATTTACCAACAAGCACTCAGTTTGCAAGCATTTGTAATACCCCCACATACAGTGCTTTATTGTTAATCAATGGGACCATAATTTACTAAATGAACATGCTGTATTGAAAAAGACTTGAAACTAGTAGTTGAGACCATAAACTCATTAGGTCTACTGAGGTAACAAATCAAACAAGCAGCAGGCTCATTTCCATGGACTTAAATACAATCAGGGGCCGGATTCACAAACATATTCTTAAGATAAAACTAAGAAGATTTGTAAGAAAAAAAATGTAGGAAGTTCTTAAGAATGTTCTGAAGTGCTATTCACTATTATTTTCTTAAGAACAGTCTTATTTCGTACGAACTATGTAAATTAGGCCTGTCATTATTGACTACAAGGGACCGAAGTGTCATTTCAATTTACTGAAATAAGCATGGCTGTCATATATGTATATATATATATATATTACAAATTATAAAAATAATATTTATCTGTCCGTTGATTCATAAAAGAAAAAAAACGTATGAACTGTAGTTCATTGATTTAATTAAATAGGAAACTTCACGTACAGGTGAAGCTTAACTTTAGTAGATATGAGATGTACACCATGAACAATAGTGACATGCTAACATTCTAAATAAATGTTTAACTAAATACAAGCTATTGTAAGTGAACCTAGTAAAACTGAAATTCAGTGAATTGATTGTCTAAAATGTGTTTAAATTAATGAATGTAGAGGCTGACCTTTTAACTGTCACAATTTTAAGACATATGTGGGGTCATCTTAGAGTTGTCAAGAAACTTATGAAAGTCAAGAACTTTGCTTTCAAGAATCTCATGTATTAAGTTTTTTTCTTATGAAGAAACATGAACTCTTTATTCAGGAATATCAATTTTTTTTTTACATTTTTTCTTAATACTAAAGTTGCGAAGAAAATTGCACTCAAGAAGAATGCTGTGTGTATTTTTTTTGTTTTTTTCTCTCTCCGCTTTATTATTTCTCCACTTGTGGATACTTCTAACAGTTGATTGCCGTGTCTGTTCTGTTACCTGTGGTGTGAATTAGTGTGATTGAAGTGTTGTTCGGATAGGGAAGGGGTACTTGCTCTCTAACGCACCTTGGTTTTTAAAGTGACATTAGTATTATTTTTATTTTCAACAGTGTCAAGCTTAACACACTGAGAGATGACCTTGGTTGTGCATCTATTGTCCTGGTCTCCTCTGTACCCATCCCATAAATGGAAAAAAATCAATAAAAATATTTGACCAAAAAAAAGAGATGGAGACATGTGGAGATGGAACATGCCAATGCTGATGGAGACAATATTTTCTTTTAATACATTTGTTGTATTATATAGTAACACGTTGATTTACCTGCAGTTATCAATGGCAATATATTTACCCGACAATATTTAGGTCACTTGTAATATGACAATTATTCAGTGTCTTACTGAACATGTATGCTGGTTTTCTGTTTTAATCAGATGGATTTGGTAAATGTAATTCTTTAATTATTAATGCTGTTAGCTGTGTTTAAACAATATTAACCAGTGGGAATTATTTTAGGAATCTATGCAGCCACCAAGTCAGCATTTGCTGGTTGTGGGGAGTCATGCCAGGACTGGCTCCAGAAGACGGTGGCCATGGGAGCTGAGAAGCTGTGAATCTTGGGAGGAAGGGGGGACATACTTTGTGAGACCAGGTATATCACAATACTCTATATATTTATTCATTTTGCTATAATTCACCAGCACTTACTCTCCCCGGTTTGTTAGCATTATGTAACTCTTCACAGCAAAGCACTTGAGTAGGTTAGATCAAACAGTCATGAGTTAGTTTCAGTCACCTTTCTGAATTGTTTCTTTCTCCATACTGACCTTTGTTTATTCTGTTGTTCGGGTCACCTGTAAAGGCAGGCGGGTTTTGCTCCTGCAGGGGGAGAGGTGAGGCTCTGCTGCCGTATACACGGTCCTTTGTTTGAGTTAACTCTAGTTTTTTTTTTTGCATTTTTCTCTTTGTTTGATGAGTTCGACGTGTAAATGTGTAAAAATAATAATTTTATAAATATTATATTATGATAAATAGGTATTGTATAAAATTAATTTGTTTAATTATATGAAGATTTAATATAAATTGCATCGCGTATATTTAATATAAACATGTTTAATGACAGGAATCTTAATCCGTCTGTGGTCTAGATCCAAATCTCGCGTTTTAGCTTGAAGTCTCATGCCGTGGCTGGTGGCCACTCAGAGAAGCCGCTCAGCGCATAATCAGGAAGTATCCATATCCATTTGTTGCTGCTGTAGCGATCTCACAAACCTTTTCAAGTTACCGAATGGCTGTCAAATTCATTCGCTGTGCTGTTGAGAAAGCCGTTGACGATGTGTTGAAACTATTGTGTAGAACGAACGCCGAATTGGCCGGGTTTTTTTGATCCCCTTTCATGGATGAGTGATGGCGAGCTACGATAACTGCTAAGCTGGGAGCTGAAATCCAACGAACCTCAACAATCATCAGTTAAAAGAAATCATCATAAACCAATCAGCACAACTCACCCAACTCTTACCAGTGCGGTAGGAAAATCTTGGACTATTTTGTTTTGGAGTTAACGCCTGAAAAGGTTTTTGAATTTTGTTTAAAGGACACTTATAAATGAACTTTTGAAAAGAAATTGAATGTACTTTGAGTTTGGATTATATGAATATTTTGAGCCGTCTGGTTGACAAAAGTAAATTTGATTTATGAATTGTTTAAATATAAGGTATTTTGCTTAAAACCATTTCAAGTCTCCTGAGTTTTATTAAATATTGACATCAGTTTAATTTTCCTCCTTTTTCCGAGTTTATAATCTTCTGGTTTAATTTTCTCTAGTCCAATACTTAATGTTTAGCAACCATATTATTATTATAACGGATCATTTATAGTAAATATATATGTATATGCTACACATGGGAAACAAAAAGTCTGCCTGCCACCTTCCTTGATACTTGAGCGAAACACCTTTCCAGCACTGACCCATTAACAGACAGCAAACGCACTATAATACTTCTTTTAGCCTTCATCCTTATCATTTACTTCATTCACTCCTTTCCATTCATTATCAGAACTGCATTTATTTAAATGCCAGTTATTTAAAATGAAACTGAAGGTCACTCTATGTGTCATTCAGTACATTTAAACGTGTTCATTCAGGTACACAAAGAAAACTGTAAAGATTTTTTTTTAAAGCTTAATACTAAAAATGTACTGAGGCACATTATCTAGGACATTGTTATTATACCTTACTTTTCTCCTCACACCAAGAGACTACAGCGTCCTTTCCTCAAACTCATTTAAAGCACATTATTCTCAAGGGCTCTTATTTCACACATAACTGTGCCTGTTTCTCATTTCTCTTCTATGGTTGGTTTTACTCCCCTGCTAGAGCAAACTTTTACACAAACACAAAAAAAGATAAGGAAAACTATTCTGCTAAACTGCTTTTCATTTGAATAATGTCAGCCTACCTGCATAATTACCCACATCACAGGCTGAGGATAATTATTTTGCAAATATGGTTCAAAACACAAATTTCTCTTGCATCTCTTCCTCTTCTGAATTTCATGTACGGTAGATTTACAAATCCCATCCGGGGACATTCAACAATTGGAGCACAGCCAGAAATCCAAGACCCTTTGTGACAGATGCAGGCGGATCCCTCCCTGGCCCTGCTGCTGTTATCAGGGTTCTCCCACAAAGACAACACGCTTACACCGTGGAAACACGGATGGCATTCACCTGCTCACATGGTCGATGCTGGCTGCAGGATTAATAAATGTCATGACTAATTGGCTCCGAGTTGTTGATGATTTATGTACAGTACACACAGATGCATGCTCCATGCACACCATGCACGGGGATTTTTTCATGCAAAGCAATTTCCTCTGGACATGACAGGAAAAATCCGAGCTATCTGTTCACACCAGTCGTGACTTTATCTCTGAGGGGCACCTCAGTCATTTCCTCAAATGCCATCATGAGAGCTAGAGTTACTATCCTGCTGTCCTTGTGAATTTGTCTTTAACCTTTTGGCATTTGGTTTGAAATAATAAAAAAAACATTTGATATCAAAGTCTGGTTATCATGTACCACCATCTGAGGGAAAATAAACCTTAACTACTATCAGTGAAGTTTAACTGACTAGACTAAAGACTATTCCTCAAGACTGTGTGGGCGTGGCCAATCACATTTTCATTGACATTTGCCCAACTACTTGTCATAATAAGTGTGGTGCAGCCCTAAACAGTACGGCTGCAGTCGAATAGTGCTCTTGGTTAGGAAGGTTCCTAGTTCCTCACTGTAATGTAAATAGGAAAGCATTTCAGTTAAATGCAAACATTTCTAGTAGACAGGGTTGGTAATAAATATCCGAGCATGACCACGCCCAGTACAAACACAATATCAGTAAAGTTTGCATAAACTTTCAAATCCTCTCCTCGTGTCTTAGTCCCTCCCACCAGACATGTGAGCAGAGGAGGCGAGGAAGAGACACGAGGAGAGAGGAGTCGAGGCAACAGACATTTAACAACATGAGACATCCCTGCTTCAGAGCCGTCATTTAAAAGCAACGTCAATTAAACATGATGTGTGGCACAGCTGCATCATCTGTCTATGTTGTTACAGCCTGCCATTTTTTTATGATCTGTTAGCAGAACAGTGTTAATGACAAGTTACTTTTAATTCAATTCACAACCTGGCATAATGTGACAAGAATGTACAGATGTCATACATGTTTATTTTTTTTAATTAACACACACTCACACACGCAACTAAGAGGTACATTTATTATAATCCTCAAGCATAACTACGTGGCACCAACAATCATGCCCACAGATGTTAACTGTCCAGTGTCCGTTGAACGCATACACGCAAGCATACAGCAACAATGAGTAGATAAACATTTACAGCCGGCCTTTCTTTGATGTTCAGCACCCAGAACTTTAATAAACATAAGATCCTGCCCGGACCTGACAGCGTGTCTGCAGATTTAAATAATTAGAGAGAGTTACCTGCTGTGCCTCTCACGTAAACGTTACGTTTTGTTTCTGCTCAAAAACAGTCAATACGTTAACAATAGGCCATGCAAAATGGAAAAATAAAAAGTCTACTTGTTTTTATATGTATATTAAAAAAATATCGTTAAAATTAACCAGTTAACATTCTTAACTGACTGTTAACGGTTAACTGGTTGCAGTGCACATCCCTACAACTTATGAATACAAAAGCAACACTTACATTTGTGTAGTCCTGCTCCCGCCGTGGTTTGCATATTCCAGCTGTGTTTCACGCCTCTTTTTACGTCCCGGGTGCCTAATAGACTTCTGCTCATAGCTCCTCCGGCAAGCCTCCTCAATCGTCGATCCTCTCTCCTCGAGATGCATTTTATGAATTGAGACATCCTTCAAGATGGCGTGCTGAGATCGATTTCCGGGTCACAGGCAGGAGGAGTGAGGAGACAGGAAATGAGAAAGGCCTTTTGACTGAAAGGCTGCAGTTGCTCTCCCTGCTGGTAACTCCTGACTGAGGCCTCAGCTGTAACAATGAATCGGCTTGATTTGCCTCATTGCACACCCGACGTGTGTGCAGTTCAGTTTGTCAGTTCAATGTCGAGAATTAACAGATTCTGGATTGGAGTGTTTTATATCTTATCTTGGGTGATTTATTTTTGGGAGAGCAAATAAAGCTGCTAAAGGCTTGTTGTGTTTGTTTTAAGCACGACTGACTAATCCATCTGTCATGAAAAGGCACTATTTCACCTTGATAACACGATCCTGTGAACACTGAAATCAGTCACATCATGTTTGATCATGTGTATCTCTGAAGGACATTGTCAGGGAGAGACTGACAGCGCTCTCCTTCTTCTCCATGTCTTCATTTTATTTACCAACACTGTGGGGAATTAAGTTTCCCTCGAAGGAAGCCTTAACTGTCTGATGTGGAAGATTTTAATTTAAATAAACGTCTGTTAAGTCTCTATCTATCACCGAATGAGGTAAAACAACGGTGATTGAGCCTATGGCCCACTGATGAAAGCCTTTGCATTTGCAATATATAGTATTATTACAGACTGGGTGTCTGTGGCGACATTCGTGGAACAAATCACAAGCGGCGCCCAGTTAGTGACACGTTTTCATCAGCCAGCAGTGGTTGGTCTGCCAGAGAGGGAAGGCGGAGCTAAGCAACTGCATTTCCAGTCTCTGCGAGTGAACAGTAATCGACTATGAAAAAGAGGGATACTAGGTGCTCACGGTAGCAGGTTGTTAAACTCCAGGTGAATGTCAGGTGCTCTTTGAAGGCTAAAAATTGAACTGTGGAAGGAGGTAAGCCACTTGGCTTTCTTCAGGCACACAAATTAGTTTAAAATGCCTTTTTTAAATCAGGGCATCTCTCGTATAAAACATCAATTTTATAGGAGTAAACTTCTAACGCGCAATCTACTATGGCTGAGCAAACAAAGAAAGGATGGATGACTACAGATACAACTTCAAAAATATGTGAAAATCCAAAGAAAAAGAAACAAATTCGAAGCTCACATAACAAACAATCTAAAAAGGAAAGCGACCGTCAGCCAGGAAAATCTAGAGTTACAGCCGTGACAAAGGGAGCCAACCGTAGACGTCTGGCTAATTTATGAAGTGTCCTACCATTATTACTGTTTATCCATTCGGTGGTGCCCAAGACAACGAAACTGAAATCTACGAAATTGTCAGTTTAAATACAATTAAGACATTTTGGAATAAATAGTGTAAGGATGGTGTCGTGGGTTAGGCTCCAAAAATTGTTCCAAATCTGAAAATCCAGTTGCAGTAAAAAAAATCCACTGTTCCTGTGCAGCAATATTTACAGTGCAGGCCTGGTTCAAAAAGAAAAACTGGAGAAAATATTACTCGCAAAAAATAAGATAAAACAAAATGCTTACATTGAGAAAGAAGACAATTGCTCTATAAAAGGCCCCAAAGCCTGGGCTCTTAGAGCTTCACACTCTCCCTGCAATGCTTAAATTCAGACCAGCAACTGCCAACACTTAAGGCCCTCCAGCCTCCTCTTATTTTAAGACTGGGATGGTACCAAGAGTCACAATTGACAATTCAACATCAATTAATTAAACAGGACATAAATACACAGTCTGCTACACAACAAAGATATGTCCTGATAAAATACTGTTTACCAAATACCTTTGAGGTAAGTTATTATTCAAAAATGAAATTAAAATAACTTTACTTATTTGTTGGCACACAAACACCCCTCCACCTCTACCAACATGGAGCCTTCCACAGAGAACACTCCCTTTTTAAGCCAATCACAGGCTTCCCCTCTGGTTGGCACTTCCTGGTGGTGTGCATGGCAGGAGGAAAAGGTAACAAACAATTTGTATGACCAACATGTGAATTACATAGTGTTTTTAGTACTCAGCGGTAGTTGTGTTCTTTCCCCATGGACCTACAGTATCGTGCTTTTTCTTACAATGTGATGTTAATGTTTGGTACGGCTTTGACACAGAGTAACAATGGTAAGTAATTGTAACTGTCATGAAAGTGGCATCTTGAACTGAATGCAAGGAAATCAAAATAATTGTGTCGTAAGTTTGACTTTAAAAAATAGGTATTACAAATAGGTTTTCTTATATCAAATTTACTATGTAATAAAAAAGAGAACTTAATTTTTCAAAATTAGTGATTCATCAAAATATTCTTACATTTATACATCTTCCACCACTAACATCCAGCACAGGGTCGTCTTTCGATCGGATGGTCGGAGGTTCGATCCCCAGCTGCCTCAGGCTACATGTCGAAGTGTCCACGACACTGAACCCCTATCCCGGTGGCATAGCCATGAATGTGATGACTGATTGACAGTTGGGCACTTCACGTAGCAGCCTCTGTCATCAGTGTATGAATGTATGGGTGAATGTTATATGTAGTGTAAAAGCAGCTTTGAGTGGTCGCAAGACTAGAGAAGTGCTATATAAGTACAGTCCATTTACCATTCCATCCATTTACAGGTCTTTGCAGATCCTTCAATAGGATTTATCCACGCAATTCACCTGGACCTGATGCCAATCTCTCAAGGTGGGTGCTGATTAACTGGTTGGTTTCTCAAAGTCATTTTTAACCTCCAACTTCATCATCGTTTAGTCCCTTCATTTTAAAAGAAGACAAAAATTGTCCCTGTGCCCTCAAAAGACCAAAGGCCTCTCCCTTAATGACAGCAGCCCAGAAGTATTCACTTGGACAATCATGAAGTGCATTGAGCAGTTTGTCTAAACACCTAAATCAGGTTAGAGGCAGCATGGAAACAAAGACTGTTTCACTGCTTGTTGTACATCAGGAAAATAAAGAACCACAACCTGAAATGATTATAGAGAAATCTACTTCAAAACCTTGAATGTCGACCTCGTTTTGATAGCAGATAAGAAGTCATTTGAATTTATCCTTCGGGGACAATGCATTGTACAAAAACTTGGTGCCATCCACTTTTTAAAAGATGCTATAAAGTATAAAGTACACTCTCTGAGCCACAGCTACAATACCCTGGAAATATTCCTAGAAGATGTAACTTGATAACAACTTTGAGAGGAGACACTGTGCAACTGTTTTGACCTTGATGTGTAAAATCGGTGGCATTCTCCTTTAATGGAGTACATAATTGTCATTAGTTGCAGCCTTATCCTCTGTGACTGGCTGCTGGCCAGCAGTTAGTGAGGGTGATGTATGTTTCCTTCATCCTTCCTCCTCCATCCACCTTTAAACCGGTGAAGCATCGCTCCTGATGCTGCAAAATTCACTTACACAGAAATTGCTAAATTGCCCGCTGAAATAACACCCCCATGTTGGGCTGTTAGATATGTTAAACACATCCGGCCTGCAAAGCCTCTCGCATCAGTAACGTGTCGCTGCCAAGGGAAGGTGACTTAATAATGTGGCACTCCAGATAGCAAGCAGGGCGAGCTTTACACAACAAACAGGTGCTTTTTTTTAATATATTTACAGGTTTATTTTCACCAGTGACTCTCCTTCAAAGACATTCTTTAATTTAACTCAATTTTCCATACAGGCCAAAGGGTTTATAAAACACAGACCTCGCCACAAACGTGAAACTAGAATCTAAAATAAGATGAACCTCTCACATAAAAAACTTTGAACGTTTTCAGCGTGTGTGGGATTAGAAGGCAAACTGACAATAACTGATCTTTTTTATCTCCCTGTATCTCTTTTCTTGCTGCCTCATCACTTTTAATTTCCATCAATACATTCTTTGTCTTATATGTGCTTTGATCACCATCAGGTGTATAAATCTTTGTGTCAGCCGAAGTCGGATTTGCTCGTCTTTGAGGATCTCAATTTCGCTCCCACACATGCGACTGTTATTACAGGGAAGGGATTTCTGGGCATTGCAATCAGAAAAAGCCAAGACCTATTAAGATAAGACGTAGATGAAAGATAATATGAAACTTAAATGATCCCCGTCGGGAAATTAGGTCAGATACCAGAACGCATTAAGAGGCGATAAAAGACCTAAAGCATGAAATGTGGGAAAAGCAGCATAATGGAAGTGTGTAAAAAAGGCTGTACAGTGCTGGCACGCAAAAATATTTAATGAATATTACATATTGTCATATAATGATATGATACTACAAAATATGTAATTAATATGACAAATATTATTGATGTAATATTAATTGAGTAGCTGACTAACACAGCTAGATTCCTCCCTGTTGTTTCATTGTCTCTGTTTTTGTTCCCCATCCTTTATACCTCTAACAGCCTGATAGGTAAGCGTCCCCAGCTCTTAGGCGATAAATATCATCTCAGACTTAAGCTGGTTAGTTTCTGAAGACTGCATGACCCTACTTAAGAAATCACTCCCTCATAAATAGTGTGTGAGAAAGAAAAGGACCGCCATTTTCTTCCATATAAGAAGCCTTAACA
Source organism: Semicossyphus pulcher (assembly GCF_022749685.1). NCBI lineage: Eukaryota > Metazoa > Chordata > Actinopteri > Labriformes > Labridae > Semicossyphus > Semicossyphus pulcher. The sequence continues at coordinate 28,909,322 of NW_027211726.1, forward strand.
CAAACCAGAAAGGGTTTTCTCTTGTTCAACTAAAGGGAAATGAAGCTTTTTTTAACCTATTTTTTATATCTTGCTTTCTCAATGACTGGTACTTAAAATAATTGCCCTAGTAGTTTGCATTGATTGACAGGCTGTAATGGCTGCAACATAATCACTGGGCTAAAAGTTTCTCCAGTAAAGGTGTTTTTTTCCCCATTATAGAGTCAGACTGTTATTGAAATGTCTGTGTTTGGGAGGTAAAAATGACTGTTTTTTCAATGGAGTCTGGTGGCTTTGAAGCAAGGGCTGTTATGGCTGATTCTGGTTTGAAAAAAAGGGTCTTACCTCAGAAATGGTTCTTAAGGAGTTGGAAATTGTTCTATTATGTTTTTCAGACACTTTGATTTCTCGCTGAGAGATTATATCACAGACATTACAGATTATTTTGTGGCTGCTAGATGAAGCATGGGAGTGAAGCGATCCTGACGCTAATTTCGACCCTAAAATATGTTAAAAAAAGGTTTAAACATTTCAGAATACCCCCTCTTAAAAAAGTTGTTTTAAGATGTTTTTTTTCCTCCAGAGGGAGATTTGAGGTCTAATAAATTTTTTAGGGTTAGGGTTAGCCTCATTGTCCAAGAACACACAGAGGGTTGAATGCACCCCAAAGTGTGCTGCAGAGCAAACAGCGTCTGTGCTCTGGTGCCGTTTTCATGTATTGAGTATATATCCTATATGAGTCATGATGCAGACATTTGGGGTAAATTTGGCACCCTTCTTTGCAAATGAGCCTCGTGGTAAAAAGCACCTCATTCACAACGCCAGCGCTAACAGCACCGCGCAGTTAGACTGAAAATATTACCGTCTGCAGAGAGCTGGTGGGAACTGCGGCGCAATATTATAAGGGCTGTCACGCTATGAGTTTACACTGATCATGACGACAATTCAACCTTTTGTGTGATCAAAAAGTTTACTGTAAAAACATTCTGTTAGAAATATTTTGTCATTATTATTATAATCTGTACTGTTTGATGCTCAACCCCCTCAAACGGGCACACTTTGTCCTCCTGTGTGTGGAGCTGTTACGCATGACCGGGATTATTATCTGGATGAGCTGCTGTTGCACGCTTGTTTATAAAAATGAAGCTGCGCTACAGACAGTGAAACTAGTAAACACCTGTCAAGTCTGGACTTTACAATAAACTGTTAAAAGAGCTGCTTCCTCTCCCTGCTCATCATCGATCTGTGCATGGAGTTGAGCTCCATCAGTATGTGCTCAACTAATACCTTAGAGTGCAGCACCGCGCAGAAGAGAGGGGGGATGCAGGCAGCTTCTCTCCACAATCAGACACACAAGAGCTAACTGCACGGATCTGCAAAACTTTATGGGCGTGTTTGTGCTTGAATATCATCAGTGCAATTTGCTTTGTGAATCAGACCAATTGAAACGGAGCAGATAGAGGGGGCAAATGATCTGCAATTTATGGTTGAAGTGGAAAAAAAAATCTGCTGGCAGGGAAAAAGAACATTTATCAGACTTTTGTTGCATGCTGCTCATCTGTGTTTGAAGCTAGCAGCCCCAGGTATAGGTTTCTAATAGCAACACAAACCCACATTTCCTGCCAAACCTCACAATGCCAAGATGCATTAAGGGTAATGTAGGCACAAGGTTATGACAGGCAAAAAGAAGCATTGATTTTTGCTAAGCTTGGTAGTTACGGGCTGAAAAAGAGACAAAGAAGTGATAAGGGGTTGAGTTACAAAAAAGAAAAGATGTAAGTCGTAAGCTGTTGTCAGCCAGGACGATGAAAAGAGAGTTGAATATGTAACCATGGTTTTAATAATTCAGAATGACTGCCAGGTGCTATATAGAGGCATGTTAACAGCTGAATTTGGCTAAAATGTTTCAAGAGAGACAGAGGAACACTGACGCCAGTGTCAGTGGTCACAGTTTACAGCGTGTTTGGGGATAGGGGTCGGGGATACTCTATGTATTTTTTTATGTGAGGAGGATTTGTGAAGCAAAGATTGTGTGTTAAATTGCACTTTTAATGACTGTGTATGACAGTTGGAACCAGTCTGGACTATTTACAACCCTTCTGAAGCTCATGTTCTTGTTTTCATGGATTCAATGAATAGTTAATAGGATAAATAAAGCCAGAGAGATTCACTTCTGTGGCCAGGCAAGTTAAAATGCTTGATTCCTTTTAATGCCAACCAAAAAATCTGCCTGACAACGGCTTAGATTTGGCAAGCCTGGTCTCATGCTCATGCCAGGATCCTGATGAATGACCTGCCAAAGTCCTGGGCCTACAGCAGCCCAGATGTAGCCCAGGTGCTTCAAACTGGAGCTGATATGCCCGCAGAATCAGACCCAGTCTGCGTGCACAGAACCCAGCTACATCTGGCAGCCAGAGCTAGTGTTCCCTCCTCTGGTGACAGGAAGCCATCCAGCGCTCTGACAACTCAAACGACCTGTGTTACATTGCTGGGATGTTTTTTTAATTATATGACCTAAACATTAGTAATAAGGACTTTGTTTAGCTTTATTTGTTGGAAAAGATGCTACCTGAACATGACAATATCATAATCTTTGCAAATCTTCCCTAGAAATCAAAATATGTGGCGTTTCGATCACATTCTGTCTTGCATTGATTGTCACCTTTATGCCAGTATTCGGCGCAACAATGACAAAGGTAAAGCCCTACCAATATATTTGTTGGCAGATAATATCTGGCTCATCTGGGTGTATCACCAATATATCGGTACTGGACTGTGCTTTATAATAATCTAAATTTAATTTTTTTTTTTACAGAACATATAATTCTGTAAGCAATGGCTGGGATGATTTGGAAATGCTTTCAATGCGTAGTTTGTCCAGCAGAGATCGCTTCAACTCCATACATTACAACACTCTCTGCACTGTCTGCAACAAGCGCAATAGAAAATGTGTTTTCATATCCCCTTTGGCTGCCATTTCCATAATTGCTACATTTCTTCCATACAGCTATATTTATAGGATTTTTTAAGTACTGGATTTTAGATATTTTAATTTTTCACAAAACAAAGAAAATGACGTCTACTGCACTCGATATAATGCTTTCTCAAAGTTTTATATCCGTCTACCATGACTATACATTTTGCCAGTTACGAATAAGGACATAATGTATACGAGCTGGCAAAGGGCTTACGTCTGGATGCCACATGATCCGTGTTCGGTGTGTTCCATCTGTGCTGCGGTTCTGGTCCGTCAAACGGCGCAAGCCCTCACCCACAGGAAGCGTGTCTGATCAGCAGCGGAGTGGAGCGCTGGCCCAAGCAGCTGGATTCGCAAGATCACAAGATCGCAGGAGAACTACATTACCGCACGAGAATTGCGAAATCATGCGATAACATCAATGTTAAACAGAGCAACACACAAACTACAGTTCAGTTTGCACCACGAGGTTGATTATCTGCTCATCTGGAGATCATTCTGTGATTTTTGTGCTTCTACCATGGCTGAGGACACGACTTAATTAAAAATGTTCTTTTTCAAGATTTTGATGTTTTAAAAACGGAAAAAACAGGAGTCTGTACCGGTCTGTACATGGTGTTTTATTTTGAAATGACCGGATGCTTTATGCTGTTTCGTGTGTGACTTCCTGTTTTGAACGATCTGCTCTGTTCAGCTTGACGCGTGTTTGAAGCGGCCTCCGTCAAAAATAGACCTGGCACGTATCTTTAGCGAAGCAGAGCGGAGACGGCCAGAGACGGACCACAGCACGTGCTGTGGAATCACAACCATTGACTTGAATGGGCACAGAATGAAGAATGAAACTTAAAATAATTTTTTCTTAACACCCCCATTTCTTTTTTCTTCTTAGTTTTTGGAACATTACAGTATTAGTTACATACAATATTATATTCATTAATTCATTAAAAAATAAATATAAAAATACTAATTATAAAGGAAACAAAGTAAATAGCAGCACTCCAGTCTTCAAGAACACTTACAAATATAAAATAATAAATATAATTATAAAAGAATATTATATATGTTCATACAATGTGTAAGATATATCTATTTGGTATTCTGGAAAGAGCCTTGTTGATGAGACAGGCAGAGAAGGGAGAGGGCAGGAAACTGTTCTCCTGGTGCGAGGTCTTGTTCTCGATCGGCCCCTGCCTCTTGCTACAGAAGAGAATCTCCAACATTGTGTGTCCGGGGTGGGAGAGGTCACCACAATCTGACCTCGGGGTCCTGGAGGTGTGCAGGTCCTGGAGAGATGGCTGATTGCAGCCAATTACCCTCTCTGCAGAGCGAATGATACGCTGCAGCTTACCCGTGTCCTTAGCAGTGGCAGCAGCTCAGCGGACTGTAACGGAGGAGGTGGGGATGGACTCAGTGATGCAGGTATAGAAGTGCACCATCATCTTTGGCAGGAATTTCTTCAGCGGGTGCAGGAAGCACATCATTTGTTGTGCTTTTTTGATGGATGTTCAGTTTCCACTTGCGGTCCTGTGTGATGATGGTCACCAGGAAGCAGAAGAATCATGGGGGCAGGTGTGGCTCTATTCATCCTAAAATCCACAACCACTGTCTTTAGAGCATTGAGCTTTAAGTTCTGTCCGCACAAGGTCACCACATGGTCAACCTCCCACCTGTAGGCGGACTCATCCCCACCAGAGATGAGTCCAATGAGGGTGGTGTCGCCTGCCAACTTCAGGAGCTTGACAGACTGATGACTGGAGGTGCAGCTGTACAGGGAGAAGAGCAGAGGGGAGAGAACGCAGGACTGAGGCGAGCCGGTGCTGATGGTCCTGGAGTCAGAAACATGCTTCCCTGCTTCTCATGCTGCCTCCTGTCAGACAGGAAGTCTGTGATCCGGATGCAGGTAGAGTCAGACAGGATGTATGTGATCTACCTGCAGGTAGAGTCAGACAGTTCTCCCCATCCCCCCCTCATGAATAGGAAACTGTAAACACCAATTAATATCTGCATCAAGTCCTCCCTAACTTGTAAACACGCTGAATTAAATAGCACTCTGCTCGCCCTTTCATTGTACCTTTAGGAGGATTGCTTTTCTTTCACGATTTTCAAAAACCAACATGAAAAAGTGACAACAGCCTCTCATCCTGTTTGTTGCCTTCAAGGTTACCCCGCTCATTCATCATGATCAGAAGCCACTTCTTATTGACCGTGTCACTCACAACATGGATATCAGAAGAGAGCGACTCAAACTTCACACTGAGAGCGGAGTTATGAATTGAGGGCACCCTCGGATACTCTCTGTTCCCCTCCATCTCCTTGGCGACTCTGGCTGGTAATTTAGTCAGGAAATTGTTTTGTGTTTGTTTATGAACCATGCAGTCCCAGGTGAGATTAATCCAAAAGGAGACAGAACACAGAAGAAGGTCGTACGCCTGTGGTGATGACTGTTGTTACTGTGTTGCAGTTTTGGAGTATTTCTCCCTCTCTCCATTTCCACTTCACAAAACTCAGACAGGAATACTAATCAATTGGTATCACAGCACAGGAGGAGTGACCTGCTCAGGATAACACTGAAATTACTCTTCACCTTTAAAGAACATGCAGTGTTCAAGGTCTCTCCATTCAGCCCGGCCTCTTGATAATACAGAAGATAATCCTGCATCCGACCACTGATCTGCAGAGTGGCTTATTTTGCTGTAATTGGCGAATGAAAAGGTGATCACGGCACTCAATCTTCCCGGGGGATTTCCTCTTGCTCTCCACGTCTGTCAGTTATATTCTGATTCATCAGGTTGACCTTTCCATGTCCGGGCCTGAGTAGTTATTAGAAGATTCATCCTTGACCCTCACATCCATTACATCCATCGGATAAATGCCTTCTTTTCTCAGCAGCTCCGGATGATTGGAACACAATTTGCAATTTAATTTCTAGATGAGACTCTGCATTTACACAGTTTCATCTATGAAAGTTACAATGTAAGTAATGCTAAGTAAGCAATTTTAATATTGTATTTAAATTATTCAGGCAGGTCGTAACATGTGTACGACTCATTCCAAGCTTGAATACACTGGAGTTCATTAAAGGGAGTCAGAGTTAAGTTTTGTGTGTATGAAATGATAATGTTACCTATATGCATTTTGTGGTGTGTGAGGCTCTTAGGAATATAAAGCTGAGATCAAGGTTCAGAACAATGACTGTATATGTTACCAGCCTCAAGCCTAGGGCTGCCTGGGCCAGTAGCAAAACCTGCTGCAACAGGCCCTATAGAGCCTGTAGAGCAATGAGGAAAGCACACACTGTTAGTGTTGTCAGCTCGGCGCACAGTCTATTCTGCACTGCAATTTCCAATTTCATATTTACATTTGAGTTTTAACAGGAAAACATTTTATTAAATAAACATGGGGTTAGCAATGTTGCCTCACAGCTAGAAGGTCACCGGTTCAAACCCCGGTTTGGGCAAGGTGGGCCTTTCTGTGCGGAGTTTGCATGTTCTCCTCGTGCATGCGTGGGTTCCTCCGGGGTCTCTGGCTTCCTCCCACAGTCCAAAGCCATGCTCATAAGGTTAATTGGTGACTCTAAATTGCCCATAGGTGTGGGTGTAAGTGCGAAAGGTTGTCTGTCTCTATGTGTCAGCCCTGTGATTGACTGGCGATCAGTCCAGGGTGTACCCCGCCCTTCGCCCAATGACAGCTGGGATTGGCTCCAGCCCTCGCGACCCTGAACAGGATAAGTTGTATAGATAATGGATGGATGGATGGAAACATTTTATTAAATAAACATGTTCCTCTCATACAAAAATATGTTATCCAATAAACAGTATTTGTACTTAAATTCACTCTAAATGTAGTCTCAGAACACTCATTTTACTCATCACACAAGCACTTCTTTATAACCAATTCTCCATTCAAATGGTACCCTTGTGTTGTAATCCTTTACCAATTCAGTTTAATTTATTTTATTCACTGACACTACTTCCCCCCCAAATTACAGTTTTTATCCACTAATTCTCATTCTGAAATTGTAGAAATGAAATTCTGTGCTAAGAGCTATTTTACTAAATAAATGAAATACATGAAATTCTTTGTAACAATATGTCTTCTCATTGAACTGCGTCTCAGCTAATCAGAGATTTAGCCATTAACCATGTGAGCCCTATGCAGGCAGCAATTACATGAAAACCTGAACATTTGTACCTTTTACCAAGTGCATTAATGTCCACAGTGGAATTTTATGATTTCCTTCACAGCACTCAAAGTACCAGCTGAGCTAAGAACAAATCCATTGAAATGGTTCAAATTGGTCAAAGTATGAGGCTAAAGCACCCGTTTTTCTTAAACGACTATTTTTAGTTGTTAGTCACAAGGCGTAGCAGGTTTTTGGATTTTTCACAAAAAGCCCTCTAAACCAACGGGTTAGGAATATCACATCCTTATAATTCTTTATACACGCACAGTCTAGACTCTCTGCTTTTTCTTTGTCCAGTAGTCATATTTTGCAGAAATTAGGGACCTTTTCTCTGGTATTCTATGGTGTTTCTATGTTGTCCTAAGGGTGATCTATGAACAAAATGACTGTTTTAATCTCAAATTCAGCCAAACTAAATATCCATGTCACTTACACACGCACACATACACTAACACATACACTTGCACACACACGCACACACACACACTGATTCAGTGTAAGTTGAATATTTAGCATGACAAATGATTGTTGAACTTTGTCAACCAATTAAGGCATGCTAAATATTCAAAATCAAATTTTGTATTTCCAACTTCAAGAGAAAAAAATCTGTGGGACTTTTCCTTAAAATACTAAATTTAGTTGATAGTCTTTAATGGGTTAAAACATGAAAAATATCCTTAACTCAAATCAATAACTTGCTGGGTTTATTACTGGTTATTTCCCGAACATAAATAGATCGTTAAACCCATAAAACTCATAACCATTACGTTAATTTGAGTTGAAAAGTAATTTCGACGGCAAGCCTTTGAAGTTGACTACAACCTTTCTTTCCACCTGTTCCGGCACTCTTGACACTGTCGCCCCACAAAAAATGATGCGCCCCAGACCCAAATCTGAGCCTTGGCTCAATGATACCACCCGTGCGGCCAGGTGCGAGTGCAGGAGAGCTGAGCGCAGGTGGAAAAAAGAAAGGCTTCATGTGTCTCATGAAATTCTCAAAGAAAGCTGGAGAAAATATCAGAGAACTGTCAAAGCAGAAAAAACAGTCTATTTTTCTGATATTATTTCCCAAAATCTTAATAAACCACGTGTTCTTTTTAAAACTATTGATTCGATTTTAAATGCTCCCCAATCCACCCGTCTGGAAGCTTCGTCACAAGTCTGTGAAGATTTTCTCTGCTTTTTTATTGATAAGGTTGTAACCATCAGAACTCATATCTCACCCCCCTCTTTTGAACCTTCCTTAGCCGTCACTTGCTCAACTGTTTTACGTCACTCAACTTAAACCCTCATCCTGTCCCACAGACATTGTTCCTCCTCGCCTCTTTAAGGAGGTCTGGGAGACTATTGGACCTTGTGTCCAAAAAATTATACATAGCAGTCTTGCTTCAGGGGTTGTCCCAACATATTTTAAAGAAGCAGTTGTGGAACCCCTATTGAAAAAGCCAAATCTGGACACTTTGGTTCTATCAAATTATAGACCTATCTCAAAGCTTCCTTTTATTTCAAAAATCTTAGAGAAAACTGTACTTGTACAACTACAGTCCTTTATAGGAGTACACGGCATTCTTGAGATTTTTCAGTCTGGTTTTAAAGCTTTTCATTGCACTGAGTCTGCACTTTTAAGGGTTTTTAATTACCTTTTATTAACTACTGACTCCGGTGACTCTGCCATTCTTATGCTTTTAGACCTTACTGCTGCTTCTGACACAGTTGACCACACAATTCTCATTTCCCGTCTCGAGCACTGTGTGGGTATCATGGATGCTGCCCTGGAGTGGTTCAGGTCTTACCTGTCCGAGAGATGCTTCTCAGTGAGGCTTGGTGACTCTGCATCGTCTTCTGCCACCCTATCTTGTGTTCCCCAAGGCTCAATCCTTGGGCCCATCCTGTTTTCTTTATACATGCTCCCCCTTGGTTTAATTTTTAAAAAACATGGCATCTCTTACCATTTTTATGCGGACGACTCCCAAATCTACCTGCCGCTTAAGAAAAATGATAAGAGCTCCCTGATACCCCTACTAGAGTGTCTAAAGGACATCAAGGCATGGATGGCTTTTAATTTTTTAAAGTTAAATGAAGACAAAACTGAGGTCATGGTGTTTGGACCCAGTCGAGGTTGTAATGTCCCTCCTATAGACCTGGGCTCCCTGCAGTCATATGTAAAACCCATAGTCACAAACCTCGGCGTCAAAATGGACAGTGATTTTAAACTTGATAAACAGATAAACTCAGTAGTTAAAACAAGTTTTTATCATCTGAGGCTTTTATCTAAAATTAAATCTGTTGTATCTTTTAATGATTTTGAGTGCTTGATTCATGCTTTTATCTCGCCCCGTTTGGACTACTGTAATGCACTTTACACTGGCATCAACCAGGCCTCCCTCGCTCGCTTACATTTAGTCCATAACGTGGCTGCTCGTCTTTTAACAGGAACGCGCAAGCATGAACACATTACCCCCGTTCTTGCCTCCCTCCACTGGCTCCCTGTCCATTTTAGAATTAATTTTAAGATTTTATTGTTTGTTTTTAAGTCATTAAATGGTCTGGCACCTCAGTACATCACAGACCTCATACACACCTACACCCCCTCAAGAGCATTGAGGTCCGTTGATCAGCTGCGTCTCGTCATCCCAAAGAGCAGACATAAGACCAGGGGTGACTGTGCTTTTTCAGTGGTAGCTCCTAAATTGTGGAATGAGCTACCCACCCACGTCAAAATTGCCCCCACTCTAGATACTTTTAAATCTCGTCTTAAAACACATTTTTATTCCTTGGCTTTTAATCCAGCATGAGAGTTGTGTGGTCTCTGTTTGTCTTTTATTGTTTCGAAATCATTGGTTGTTGTTTTGTGTTTTATGTATTTCTTAAGGCTTTTATATGCTTTTATTTTACTGTGTTTTTTAATCTTTTACTTTTTATATATTTATTTTAACATTTGAATTTTACTTACTTACTGTTTTTATCTGTTGTGCAGCACTTTGGTAACCTTGTTGTTTTTAAGGTCCTGTTTCCTACTTTAAACACACAAACAAACACACTCGAACAAACGTCTTCTGTAAACATGTTTACGGTCTTTCTTAACCTTTGCAAAAGACAAATCAACATCACACACAACTGTTACCCAAAATAATGTTGTTTAAAAAGTATTTTCATAACTGCAGAGCAATGAGGAAAGCACACACTGTTAGTTTTGTCAGCTCGGCGCACGATTTATTCTGCACTGCGCATGACCGCCGATGGAGATGTAAGCTTCCCCCATACTCCAGTATAATGGCGCCACCTACAGACTCGGTGGTGTAGCCATTCCTTATAGTAAATAACTATGAGAAACAGTGTAATTACCTTGTTAGTTCTGAAATATACAAAAAAATCTGGAGGGGTGTCTGTTTTTTTTTAATTTAACTTTAAACAGAGGCCTATTTCCAGCCCTCTACATATATATAGATGGACGACGCGTCTCCATCTGCTCTCATTGTACAAAACTGATGCCAAAATAGCCCCTTGGTAGGCGCTTCCATCTTGCAATGGTGACATCATTTGGAGCCAGAGCTGCGCAGTAGAGATTGGTTGGGTGGAGCCGCCATAGCCACTTCCGCTAAGCCAAAGACACTAAAACAGCAAGTATCCCGCACGCCGGCATGTTCAACAGCGGAACAGCTTCTTGTGTTGGTCTGAAGCAGATATTCACGCTTATGGAAAGTTCAATAACTGTAGTGTTAGCGTTAGTTACGTCGCCTCTAATCTGCTACTCGGGAACAGAACGCTGCAGGAGATTTGTCAACAGCAGGGGCGGATCCAGAAGGGTGGCCTGGGCCCCCTTGAAATCTGATTGGCCACCCCAAAATCCTAAACTAGGATTGGCTATTTGCCTGGTCAGAGTGGCGGGACTGCTAGAAGCTTTCTTTCCGTTTCAGTGTGGCACATTTCCTTTAGTACTTTAAATTGTTACTCTGACCACACATCTTCTGTTTGAGTCCTTAAAGAATTAAGCTTAGAAGGAAGGGTTAATTAAATGCTGTTTATTTACAGGTGTGTGGGGACACATACTTCATGCCACCCCTGCATAAAGCAGTGCCCCTGTTGGGCCACCCCAGTGACGTCACACCCCCTTCTTATAGCATCAAATAACTAATTAAAAGTGAACTTGTAAAAAATGAAAAAATGAACACTCGGACATAAATCAGGATGATAAGAACTAACTATAATGACAGAAAAATGTTTGAGAAAAATGTATATGACGTGTATTTTGATTTTATAGTTTGACTCATGTCCCATCCGTTAACATGGAGGAGGCGGGCTTTATGACCTATACTGCAGCCAGTCAGCAGGGGGCGATAGAGAGGGTTTGGCTTCACTTTAAGGGAGCTGTCATGTCATCCGTCTTTTTATACATTCAATGGTTCAAACCCTTTTCACCCAGAAATAATATGACCTCCGAACTCCAGTAATTTGTTATAATTAAAGAGGTTTTCTGTGGTTATCTTAATGTGGGTATCTGCCATTTATAAGTTCGAAAATTTCACAGCAAATTATTTATCATAATTCACCCAACACAGAGATCAGTTGATAATATTAGTCCCACCAGAATAAGTATCATGTTGTTTTTTAGTTTGTTTTTGTATTTTTCAGTTTTTCTGCCTCTTACCGGTTGAAAGTAAAAGAGGCTGCGTTGGCAGATATAAATAAAAGACAACATTTTGCAATTTCAGGGTGTTCAAGTTCAAAACCATCTGAAGATGGTAATCTTAATATGAATAGACTGATGACATCCATTGCAGCAAATGGTAAAGAACATTTTTTTGACCTTTAAACAGGTTTACGGCCGATTTCTAGGATTGTGGGGAAGGGAATATTTCCCTAACATTATGTCTGGGGGATAAATACTGTCACATTACAGTATGTCTGCTTGCCTCGTGTTCAGGACTGTGAAATGTAGCATATTTTGCTTTAAATATTAAGTGCTAGAATTGCTGACCTAAGTCACAAAGAAGCCCAGTCACCTGAATGAAAGCTTTTTGTTGGTTCTATCCATCACCCCCCATTCACTACACAAAGCGGCCTCTTTATACGACGCCGCCTGACTTCCATGCCACATGAAATAAACATGTTAGAGCACAGCCTCTGGATACGACACTGTAGAGGTACCTACAGCATCGTATTTTGAAGTGTTGGGGCACTGACCACGCTGCCTTATTTGATGGGTTTGGAGTGACAACGGACTGTAGATTAACATTTTGTAGGGCTTCTCCCTAATACGACTTAAAGCTCCTGTGAGGAGGTTTTCGCTGGTTTTGAAACAGACTGAAATGAATACAGATGCCTCTTTGAGAGCTACAAAAGCAAACAAGATCATCAGTGACAAGATTTATGATATTATATCTTATATATATAGGCCTGTAACCACTGCCGGGGGGTAGTTGTCAGATTAGGCGGTTAACTTTGTGCTACCAAATTATATATTTTCCACGGCAAATCACAGCTTGTGATATGTTTGAATGTTAAAAGAAAGCAAGAGATTTTTAGTTAAAACTCTTCTTACACATGTACAGGACAAGATCAGCAACCGGGGGCGCCAAAGTCAACACAAACCGAAAGTTTCTCACAGTAGCTTTAAGTAATAAGTCAAGAGATTACCCAGTGAAATCAATCTGTGCACTTTGGTTTCTACCAGTGGGAATCAAATTAACCTGGGACAAGTGGTCAGCTCTAAGCACTAGCGTTCACACTTTGCATTTCAATGCGTCTCCAAATGCGTCTTCAGTGACCACTCGTGATCGGATCTCACTTTCCTGCTCTGTGTGCAAATTACCACGGAGCCTCATTCACCTTAACAAGACTATAACAACGTCATGTAATACAAAAAATACTGTGATGCAGACTCGCAGCACAGAGAGGGGGAGAGCTGCTGTGCAGGTGCTCAAAAGGATGGTGAGTACGGACTGAAGTGATATGAAACATTGTTTGATCATGAAGCCTGATGCTCCTCTACAGCTCAGTGTTTACCAGTGAAATATATGAACTACACAGCATATGGACGTAAGGCAGCATGGAGACGGAGTACTTAACTTTGCACGGAAATACGGACAGATCGTAACGTTGTTGAGTCGATCACGAAAACCACATTTTAATACCAGGTGTGTTAAGGGCCTTTGAGGCTGGGCAGCCTGACCCCAGTTGGTTGGTTGCTCCAACCCGTGCTGCTCCAGTGATGGCTTTTGGAAGTTTTTCTGGGAGATTACAGAAAGGACATTACAATCTCTCAACTTTTTCATTGACATAAATGTCTGTTAAGTCACTATCTATCGCCGAATGAGGTAACACAATGGTGATTGAGCCGATGGTCCACTGATGAAAGCATTTGCAGTATTACAGACTGGGCGTCTGTGGCAACTTTCGTGGGAAAAATCACAAGCGGCGCCCAGTTAGTGACCGGTTGGTCTGCCAGAGAGGGTAGGTGGAGCTAAGCAGCTGCACTTCCGGTTTCTGTAAGCATTGCGAGTTAACAGTAATCTACTATGGCTGAACAAACAAAGAAAAGATCGATGACTACAGATAAGCCTTCAAAAATAAGTGAAAATTCAAATAAAAAAAGAAACATATTCGACACTCAGATTAAGTCAGTCTACAAATGAAAGCGAGGAAACTCAAGTGTTAGAACCATGACAAAAGGAGCCAGTCGTAGAAATCAGTGGGAGGCGTTCAAGAGCACAACAATTGAAATCTTCGAGATTGTATCTTTAAGTAGATAGTGACAGGCTGGAGAGGATGAGGAAATTTGAGTGAGAAAATGAGGATGACTTGCAGCAAAGCAAAGCTAGAACTAAACCGATCGGAAACCACTTGTGAACCAGACGTTAGTACGTCCTCCACTATGAAGAGACTCTCCTACAGGTGATAGGATTTTATAAATAAAGATGAGCAAAAAGCACTCACGGATAATGAAGAAAGACATTCAGATGTTAGCTTTAAAATGTGACTTATTTAGGTTGATAGGAGTGTTGTGGCACTAATCTACAGTCAATTCTTAGTAAATAGTCCGTACATGACCTATGTGTCATATAAAGTGAGACTGGTAGAGCATAACAAGCAAAGCTTCCAGTTGAAACCAGTTTTTTAGTTTGGCATAACACAGGCAGGAGCTGTTTTAAAGGTAGCACCCACCGCTGACAGAGGCAGCGGCTCTGTGGGCTGTGCTCTGTTACCTTGTGCTCTGTCTGCCACTTTGTGCTTTTTCTTTGGCCAGTGCCAAATGAAAATAAAATGAAAAGAATATACTTCACTACCTTAATATATCTACTTCTCTGTCCCTTTGGAAAATGTATGTTACGTAATTAAGAACAAGGTGAGATGCTGATAATAGTTAAACTTCCAAAGTACCCCTGCTAGCTCTGCATGAAAGAACTACCATGACAGTTATCAATACATAGAAATGTATCAAGGGTTGGAGGATAGTTCCTATTAAGGCCTGAACTGATGTGTTGATCCCTCATGCGGCCCTGCAGTGTGTATCAGGCTGGGTGTCATAAACATTAGCTCTCTGACAGGTGTCCATAAACCCTGATCTTTACATGTTAGTTATCACCCATACAGAAAGAAGACACTTCAAAGCCTGTACAAGCCTGATACATCACCTGTTTTATCCTTACTTATCTCATCTATCAAATAGCTGTGTCAGATTACTTTCCCCACCACCTTCTGACCTTGGGCCCTTTTGAAGTGTCCTTAAATCCCATCTTCTTATCTAGTTTGAATTAAGACAGTAACGTGGCGGGCTATAAACCAAATACTGAAAAAGGCTCAGAACAGCTCCACGCAGCTGAGAGGAACTAAAGAGTTGGTGACAATTCTCTGTCGGGTTATTGCGGGATCATTTGTGTTTAATCGTCTTGGTGAAACACAACACATGGACATTCGCCCCGTCAGGTGTGTCAGATATGAAGGATTCTCAAAACGGCGTTAGAATTAAATTTGTCCAGATACATAAATGATGAAAATTTGTAACCATAGGAATCTTTGCATTGACTGTGCAATTGCACAAAGCTATAACTCATTTTGCTTTTGGTCTTAACTACGGTAGCCCTAAGCAGACATGCATCCATACATTTTATTTACTTTGTTTTCCCGTGATAGCGAGATCCCGACTTATTTTCTTTCGTTATCTCGGGATAACAAAGCTGGTTTTCTCGGGCTAACGGGATCATTTTCTGTCGATCTAGAAACCAGTAGTGGTAGTGCAGCGTTGTTATCTTGAGATAACGAGAAAAATAAGTCGAGATCTCGAGAAGACAACCTTAACCTCTAAATCGGACGTAAGGTCACGACCAGGCGTACGCCCAGCTGGTGCACTCGGCTCCAATGCTCAAGTTCTGTTACTTAAACCAAGAATCTTTTCTTCATGTAGTCATGAATAACATATGAAGCATGAGGTTTATGGACACAACTTGACTTTAATTTGCGCTCCCCAACTTATCTTAGCTATAGAACCATGTCTCTCACAGACAGCACGCACAACAGTGGAGGAGGAAGCTTTCAAAACTGATGCAGAAGAAAAACAAATCAGGGGCAAGTCACAGTTTGTTCCAACATGCTGCTGATCAAATTAACTACCAATTGGTTCTGCCACCAGCACCTTCGCCGCGTCGCAACTTCTCTGAAAGCTTTTCTGTCTGATAAGTTCTGTAAGTCTGCTCTGTTTGCCGGTCATGGCAACAGTTCCATCAGCGCACACTGTACGCCCACACGCTGAGGCCACTCAATTCCATTCAATTCTCCATACTCATCTAAAATTCAATATGTGTTTTCCCCTGGCTCTACCTTTGAGTGCTTTGCAAAACACTGTTTTCTCCACAAAGTTTTCCTCATATGCAAAGTAAAGTGTAAACAATTGTGCAGGAGTGTCTCTGCTTTTATCCATGCAAAACCAACCTGCACCTGAATGTGAGATTACGACAGATGTCCAGGGTCCACTCTCTAAAAACAGCATCTTTCCCAATTATCTCACCACAGTTAAAGGAAAAAAGAAGCAAAGAGAAATATTTAATTTTACAGGTTGTGGTGTTTTTCATGCAGCCTGTATGCTCAAAAATACCTCTGTGTATCTAACACCACCTTTGAAGTCCAGCTCAGCTAACTTGGCTGGAAGTGCAGTTATTTGTAAATACGTGTTTTCATTATTAAGACAGCTTACACATTTATGACAGTGTGACAACTGCAAAAGATCTATAAAAGTGTCTCCATTTAAATAAAGTAATGCTACTGTACAAACCACAACAATGACTGAGCAGAAACACTGTGTTTTGAATAGACAATACTTACAATACTTCATGGATGCAGGAGTTGCCAGCTGTTCTGGATTCTTCACCATAGTCTTTTGGTAAAATCCTACTGCACAGCAATCAACGACTTGGTACATAAGTTTTTTTTGTCTCTGTTTCTTTTTCAAGGCTCTGCATTTTTTTTTTTTTTTTTTACAAGAATCATTTTATTTGATCAACAGCTCCCGAATGCTGAGACAGAATTGTCGCAAATGTTGGCAGAAGCACACAGCTCTTCAGATGACATCCCACAGAGACTTACAACTTTGAGTAAGCACAGGTGCACTGTCACCTAGCGTTGTCGACAACAACGAATAATAGATTGCATTCTTTTTGTCTTTTAACTTTTCAAACACGGCAACCTGTTCAGATTATGATGATCTAGGTGCCCCTCTGGCCTAGGGTTTCTGACTCCCAAGACAAGTTAGCAATAATATAAATAAAACTTTCGGCTCAATATTAAGCAAGTCAGGTTATGTGTACTTGCTGTGAAACATTTAACATCTTTTGGACACATGGAGTTTGAACATGCAAAAACAATCAACACGTGTTTAAAGGGATATTTCGGATTTTTGGACACCAAGTTGTATGAAATACTTACTAGCAGTGTAGTGGATGCAAAGCTATTAGAGATGCCAGGGTCATGAAACCAAAAAGTTTTACCCTACAAAAACAACACGCAGGCAATGGTGATCCATTGTCAACACAAAATCATCCTCCTAGGATTTCATATACATATCTTATATACTTTTATATTTTATATACACTACCAGTCAAAAGTGTGGACACATTTTCTCTTACAAGTGAATGGGAAAATGCGTCCAAACTTTTGACTGGTAGTGTATATACATATATTTTCTCTCTTGACAAATCCAGTATCACTATGCCTGGGTGGAGCTGCTAATCTAAACACACACTTTACCTACCGAAGAAAACAGCAAAGATCACGTCGCTGTATTTAACCCGGAACAGCTTCTTGTGTTGGTCTGAAGCAGATGTCTACGGTTATGGAAAGTTCAATGACTGTAGTGTTAGTGTTAGTTACGTCTCCTTTCGCCATTCCTCCTCTACTCTGCTACTGCGCAACAGAATGCTGCAGGAGCCAAATTTATCAACAGAGCTGTCAATCGTGAGGCCACATCCCTTTTGACAGCATCAACTAACTAATTAAAAACAAACTTGTCAGAAAAATGAACACTTCGACATAAATCAGCACGATAAGAACTTACTATAATGATAGAAACCATGTTGGAGAAAAGTTATTTGTATAAAAGTATTTTGATTTTGTCGTTTGACTCACGACCCATCTGTTCACATGGAGGAGGCGGGCTTTATGACTTATACTGCAGCCAGTCAGCAGGGGGCGATAGAGAGGGTTTGGCGTCACTTTTAAAGAGCTGTCATGTCGTCCATCTCATTTTATACAGTCTGTGGTACCTACAACTGCATATTTTGAAGCACCGGGCCACTGAATACGCTGCTGTATTTAAAAAGTTGGGACTGAAAAATGGTCATGAAATTGATAAATATACTTCTCGTAAAGAAGACAGTGTAATACTAGAGGTCGATCATCAGTCAGGGGACATTTTCTATCTATGGCAAAAACACAAACACTAACAGCAGAAAATATGCAGGGGAAGCACTCAGCATGTTGTTCATACATTGAAGACAAGCATAGAGCATTTTTACATGTTCCTGTCCACCTCTGCACATTTTCTTCTCGTCATCCATGTGAACATCACTCCATCACAACGTCACAGAGAACAACATGACTGTGTTGATTTTTTAAAAAGAAAAAAAGGGCAACTCAAAGATGGATTTTTAATCCCTGTAGGCCTGATTGTATAATAATCCTCATAATTGTTATGAGAACATGATCTCGTTTAAGAGGCCACAGTGGAAGCTGGTATTAACGTGTAATTTGAATCTGGATAGCTGTCTGTTTGGATAATGATATCTGATTACAGACTAATAAGCGTTTTCATTACTTCAATTTTGCCATTGTGCAAAAAAAGGTAGCGTAGTTGGCTAACTGCCGGCCGGCTCATCAGATATAGCACATCCTTGCAGGGATGGAGGGTTCAGATAAACCGTGTTACTCTGTAGTTATTGAGCAGATCTGGTTCTGACTATGACATGACTGATTGAAAATACACATAGTTTATTTTCTAATGTTTTTATATAAATTCAAGCATTCAGTCATATTCGGTTGTGATGAGTCTGAGACTTAATTTTTTAGTGCCACAGGAAACCCAGGGCTTATTTAAAATAACCGTATATGATTCCAATGACTTCCGTGTAGTGAGGGCAAAATATTTTAAACAAAGGGTAAAAGATAATTCTGGTTTAAGATCAGTTTTTAAGCTTTTAACAACTCAGTTTAGGAATCGATATCAGAATAGAACCAGGAGGAAAAAAAGCCGGATTGGAGTCAGTTTGTATTCTTTTTACACAAAACATTTCATGTGTAATCCTACGAGTGTCCAATACCAACACTTTGTCCCGGCGCTTTCCCTCAAGCAGATGCACAAGGTAGCATCTGTTTAACATCTGTTTCAAGGTAACCTTTAGCATCTGTTTTAAGCCTGTTTTCTTCCTTTCTAACATGTTTGTTGGATTTCAAGGTACCCTTTAGCATCTGTTTTCTTCCTTTGATACACAAGGTTAACGTGAAACTGTCTGGTTAGATTTAAGCAACACATTATTATGAGGTGGCTGTGGCTTAGTTGAAAAGTCAGTCGTCTCCCGATCGGAAGGTTGGTGGGTTGATCCCTGGCTTCTGCAATCTACACGTCGAAGTGTGCTAGGGCAAGAAGTCCAAAATTGCTCCAGAAGGTCTAGCCGTCGGTGTATGAATGAGGGGGAATGGATACATCCTGATTTAAGATTGACAGTTTGCATAGGAGCCTCTGCCAACAGTGTATGCATGCTTGTGTGAGAGGGTGAATGTGATGTGTAGTTTAAAAGCACCTTGAGTGGTCAGAAGAAGAATAGAAAAGCGCTTTGTAAGTGCAGCCCATTTACCATTTTACCAGTTAAAATAACTCAACACTGACTTTTTGTTTCACACAGGACTGAACCCCAAAGTCCTCAGTTTAAGACTGATCCTGCTCTCAACAATAAATGACAGGTCGGCACAGTGGAACACCTGTGCCAAACTTATTTCATGCAAAGGAGGATGCACTACCAACATGGCAAAACACCTTCGCCATCACGGTACACTAATCAGTGAGTGTACCGTGTTTGATGTGTTGTGCTGGTCTCCCTTTCCCTCACATGCCTCGTCCTCCTCAGTCAACCCTCAGCCAACAGCCAGCACTTCGTCGCAATCGGGTAAGTGAAAATTAAATAACATGTCCAGGCCTCCTCTACACCAAGCGAACGGGTTTCCTCCACTGCGGATAGACATATCACATATCGCCTGAGAAGAGCAGATATGCTGTTTTTAATTTAGGGAGTTTTTACACCTGCTAGTGGACCAGGGTTTGAGTTTTGCATATTTGTTATTTGGTTCAGTTGCAATGATGCCAGTGCACAAAGCACCACGCACAGACATTCCTACTTCTCTCTCGTCAACGCCCACATGGGCTGCAGCTCCCTAAACTGTAAATGAATTGTTTGTCAGACTGTTGCTGTGAAAAAAGAATGAACAGATTGTTATTGAATCACATCACTTAATAACAGCAACCAAATGACACAATGAAATTTATTTACAGGTTCCATAAACTGAAGTCAATTGTGAATATGGCTGAATATGACTTTTATAACTACAAGATTTTTCTGTGAAATAAGCCCGTGATCTGTTCTGACCCTGCCCGTCAAAGAATTCTTAATGATACCCAACCCAACATCACACCTGAAGCTTTAAAAACAATAAGAATTTCACAATGACAAGATCACAGTCGCCGCACCCTTGTTTGAGGCTGAAATTAACTGGGTAGTGCTGCTGAAGAAACACACAAACACGACACTATGATCCCAAAATGAATTGGGAAACCCCAACCTCCATGAAAGTGAACAAAACAGAGGATTAGGGTTAAACAAAGGAATAACCCTAACCCTCAAATTCCACAGGATCCGTCTCCGCCACATTCCGTGTGCGCCGCAACTTCCAGAGTCGATTGCGCCCATTCAAGTCAATGCTCGTGATTCCACAGCACGCGCCGCGGTCCGTCTCCGGCACGTCCCAGAAGCGTCTCTCCGCTCGGGTCTATTTTTGACTGAGGTCGCTTCCATTTTCATAACAACAACACTGAAATCTTGAAAAAATAACACTTTTAATTAAGTAGTGTACTCAGCCATGGTAGAAGCACAAATTTCATGGAATGATTTCCAAATGAGCAGATAATCAACCTCGGAGGTGCAAACTGAACTGTTGTTTGTGTGTTGCTCTGTTTAACATTGATGTTATCGCGTGATCTCGCGAATCTTACTGCTTGGGCCAGCGCTCCGCTGTGCTGTGGATCAGACACGCTTCCTGTGGGCGAGGGCTCGCGCTGTCTGACGGACCAGAACCGCGGCGCAGACAGAAGGCGCGGGACACGAATCCTGTGGGATCCAGGCGTTATCTGCTGCATAGCGGAATGCAAACGTCTTCTACGAGTCGAGCCTCAAAAAGAACTTTCCTCAGGTAAATCCGACCATGAAACTTTCCTGATTAAATACACAGTCTACTGGTTCTGATCCCTTTCGGATTTGAGCTTTGACTTCTGTCTGGTTTGCAACATTTTTCTTTAGTCGAGATAAAATTAATTCTTAATTCACATTTTGAACTGTGTATTGTGTTTTGCACAGTTCTTCTCTCTCTCTTCCGTCAGTGAGGTCACATCCAGAGACATTTCCTGAGCACAACATTCTTGTCATGATTAATTGACTTGGAACAAATCAATATCACCCAGAGCGGGGATAAAAAATATATATGTGTGGTAAGAGAGACATGCAAGAATCTGTCTGAAATTGTGCGACCTTCAAATCACCGGATAACTCATGCCATGTGACAGGAATCAATTTATAAAGATGAGAGCCGGCGAGGAAGGTTTGTGCCTCAAAGGGAGAAGGGAAAATGTTTGAAATCATTATCTGGGAGAGTTTGCCCCAATCTGCCTTTTCAATCTTTGAAAATTGATTGCTTTTCAAACTAATGCATAAAAAACTGTTTTTATAATTTATCTACACAACTATGTATTGTCTGCAGCTCATTACGACTTGTCTTTACTCTGGATGATTGACGTGTTCTGATAAAGTCATGGAAAAATACACTCGTATTTTTCTTCTTTTCGTGCTGAGAAAAATACAACATTGTCAGCCAATTGAAGAGGGTTACATGCTGATGATGTTATTAACCATATGGAGCTTGTGGGAATTAACTTAAAAATACATCAACTTACAAAACAGACAGATGTGAAAGTAACCAGAAATGGAGTCCATTCTACATTGTAACAGGCGCTGTAATAAACCATCTGGCATTCAGCTAATCATACGTGTCCTGTTGCTACAGCTAATTTATGCTAATGTTTGGATACTGCGAGGCTAGATATGAGCAAGACATTACAATTTGCTGTCATAGTAACCAGACGTTTGAATTTTTTTTCTTCAAAACTTTCTACTATGGGGCGCTGGTTTAGTTCAGTAGAGGCACCCAATGTACAGAGGCAACAGTCCTCGACGCGCTGATCACAGGTTCGACTCCCGGTCTGCTGATCATTTGGTGCATGTCATCCCCCGCTCTCTCCTCCCCATATTTCCTGTCTCTGTTCAGCTTTTTTTATTTCAACAGTTTTTAAAATGATTATGATAATATCATATTGAATAAAACACAAGATACTTGTGTCCTACTGATAAGGAAAAGCGCTCAGTGAGGAAACCCTTCCCCTTGTTCCCCTATCCCAATACATATAATTAACCAAACCTACCACCGCAACTCGAGCAGCATTGCCGACTTCAACAGACCAAGGTCTGTTCATGCAAGCTCCAGGTATTGACAACGCTGAAATTTGTCTGCCATATCAAGCTACAACTGTTAATACGCATTAAATAAACAAGTTTCAATCATAAAATCTGAAGAGGTTTTGTACCTGGCTGAGTTTTGTGTAGAGACCGACTGTAACACATTTTGGTCGGGATCACGGCCATCTTGAATGTACACTGATCAGTGTTATTTGCTTTTGTGACCACAGGTTGGTGGACAAGGTGTCCATGAATGAGACCAACGGGTTTAAGTTTCGCAGAATTTAATATTATGGTGCTGTGAAGCCGAAATGTAATGTCCCCGTATGAGGACGCAGGGTCTCAGGAGGACGATGATATATACGATCATGTACATGGACACAGACTTCTCTTTTTCCTCGTCAGTCGGGACAAATGAAAGTATATTGCCAAAAACTGCAGTTCCTCCAGTGGCCACTTGAGGCTGACTCCAAAAGTAAGTCAATCCCCATTTGGCCCGGTATGAGTGCTGAACTTTACAGCTGAATTATGAGTGTTTACAGCCTGGTAAGCAAGGACATTTTCAATACAGCTCACGTGTTTAAATTATATGAAGTTATGCACTATTATGGCTGTGGTCGCACTGAGTAATATGTGGATGCTGTTTGTGATGTTGTTACTGCCCTGAGACTTCCTGTAATTGTACTAAAAGACCATCCAAGAAGTCCTTGCTCCAGCATATTGAGTGAGTGAAACTATCATCTCATTTAAATGTAAGCACTAATTAGCTGCTATCTGTATCAGTACTTAACATACATGACTTGTTAGCTCGTTCAGTGTTTGTCATACAATGAATAATTTGTGGCGGCTCGTGCATCAGAGTCAGGATTGTTGATGGCTTTTACTGGTTACCGGCTTGTGTCGTTTACCTGCTGCTTGCTCTCTTACCGAATGTGGTAAGCGAGTTGCGAGTATTCTATGTTCAATGATCTCTTTCTAAATTCCTCTAGTTTGAAAAATCAACACTTCCAGTCAGCTACCACCAGAAGTGGAATAGAGTGTGTAGGATATACGAGTATTTTACTGGTGTTATAAAATGGTCGTGGCAGAAATTAGTCAAATTCAATTTACAGTGATTAACAGGCAACAAAACTCCCATAACTTGTAAAAACAAAAAGGTGTGCTTATAAACTTAGTTTTGGGTTAAGAGACATTAATCACATCATTCTTTTTACTAACTGCAGCGTCATTTCCCTGTTGAAGGTATTTTCATGTCATCCCAAATAGTGATGAAGTTTCAGTATGAGCTCTTTAAATGAATCATTGGTTATCAGCCTGACATGTGATAATGATGACTGAGATATCAGTGCATGATGGTTTATACAGAGAAATGTGATGAACGAGCAGTACAGGTGCTCTAAATAGCCACAGATGTGCATAATGGCTGCATGTAATGACATGTGTTCTGATGCTGTCAGAAAATTGATGCAACGCAATCAGGTAAATTGCTACCGAGGTATCAATATGCAAACAGATCATTTAGGACGGCCCTTCTTCCCTTTATGGACAACTGATGAGTGAAAATGGTGCTCAAGCAAGTGCGTGTGTCTGCAGCTTTACAAATCTGGAGAAAATGAGGGTGCATGCATATTGACATGCAAAAGCCACTAACAGTATCTACTGGGATTGCATCAAAGGTCATCGACCAGAGGCCTAATGTATCAATGATGCAAATGCAAACAAACCATGTGTACGGCATTCCAACACATTCCCACTACCAACTGATGGAACACAGCAGCTAGCAGATGTAGGAACCACTCAAGCATCACTTTGGCATGTGCGGGGCTGTGCTGTCAAGTTAGCCACAATAAAATGTAGCATCTGGTTAGACTTCTAAATAAAGCTTGCAGAGGAATATTTTACATTTCAGGGGTTTTGGATGTGGTTAGGTTTAGAAACAAATATTAAGGTTTGTGTTTAAGAACAAACATATATATGCTTGTGATGAAATGTAAGTACCTTTTGTAGCTAACTTATCTCTATTTATAGATTCTACATAAAATGTTGAATCTGTTGGCAGGGGCGTGGATTTTTGGTAAGGGAAGTGTTCTGGTTTCCGTTTGTACTACGCTTGTAGTCCGAGTAGTATTGACCAATCACGTATCAGCAGGCTGTGGTGTAGGCAGGTAAAACAGTCCGTGAGGAGAATAAAAGCAGGCGGAACGTAATCCATCATAATGACATCCCGGCTCCCATCAGCTTCATCTGGCAACGGTTTAGCTTCTTATTAATCTCCATAAACAGACATCTGCAGCAAGTTCAGCTAACAATCTGTTCTAGGTCAAAAACTCTACTTGAAACAAATTCCCTTGACGCTGTGTCTCGAATGCTGTTCTGTGTTTATATTTCCCAACTTCCAAGAATGCATGATGGATCTGACCTCCATTCCACTAACAAGCATTTTAAAATAGTTTTCTTCTCCTCGAGGACAGACCTGTCAAACCTTCATTCTGACTTATACTAATCTGCATCATGATGTTGTTATTTCTGCAAATTTAAGATGTTAATTAAAGTCAATCACAAGAAAATCTGTTTCTTTTTCGGTTCATATGTTGAAGTAAGCCAGAGTGCAGCCTCTGTGTGACTTACTATTTACAGTGAAACTGTTCACTTCACTTTTGAACTGAACCCATGTTCACTGTTGTCCCCAGACACTATGGCCACACCCAAATCTCCACACTCACAGACTCGCGGACTTTGAGGTGCGTTCCCCGTAAGTGTGTGAGTGCTTAGTGCTGTCACACTGTCAGATCACAGAGTGTGTGAGGGCTCTGATGCAGACTTTTCAACGCCAAATTGCGAACTTGGTGACGCGTACGAACGTGATTGTCCAGCCTCCCACTAAATGTAAACAAATGTTTGTATATTGAAGTAGTATTCAATAAAGTTTGAACAAATGTAAACAATGCGAGCGTGGACTGGGATGGGAACTGCAAATACATTTATCTGTAAGTGACAATTAAATATTTCCAAATGATGAACATTAAGGCCTTTCTGACTTTTGATAGTTTGTTAAAATATGTACACACAAACACATGCTGCAGGTGGGCTTTTTTACTTATTAGATTTACTGGCCCATCTGGTTTCCAGGCAACGTGTGATGCCATGATAGTGTGTCCCATTCCTCATTTATATGCAGTTCTGAAACCCTCACGTACTCACGCACTGCACGCCTGATGCCATTAAAGTCCGTGAGTGTTCAGTGCTTAGGCTTAGGGGTGGAGATTGGGGCTGCTTCCCAAGTCTCTTAAATTGCATCCATGTTTCCTTCACTTGCGTCTTAGTCCCTCCCACCAGAGATGCATGGAGAGACGTGAGGACACCAAGAGAGGAAACGAGGGAATGTTTTTTAAGAGACATGAGACGTCCTTTCCGATGAAGCGTCATGTGCTGCGACTTCCGTTTGTGATGACGGCGTCAACTGATCACAGCTGGATCTGCTTTAACAGCTGTTTGTGTCTGCACACATGTGCACTGTATTAATTCTAATAAAACACACAGTAACAGTGTTTTCTCTCTGTAACCTGTTACCTGTGTAACAAACACCTGCACATGAAGAACAGGCTGCAGTCTGTGTTCCTGCTGCAGAGCCATATGGACATTTCTTACCAGCCATGTCTTTATATTATTTGTTCATTATTTACATTTTTGATCACTCATCATCTGATCTGAATTAATTATTTAATAAGCCCAAATACTGTCTGTTCATGAACTATGAAAATGATTTATTAGGCTAAAAGTTTCAGAGTAAATAGAAATCACATCATGCTGATCAAACCCGACCTCACTGATGATCACTCTCACACCTGCTGACAGAGAGACTCTCCTGCTCCCTCTCAATTCATTCATTCATCCGTAATAAAAGTTAGCAGGGAAATAACTGATCATGACAAGAGGTATTTTACTTTGATTAAATTTAATAGAAATGAATCTGTTTGTGCTACTTTTGATTTTTAGACTTATTTATTTTTACTCAGATGTTGACTCAACAAATCTGCAGTTATTCACTGCATTTTATATATTTTACGACAAGTTATGATCAATATTTCGTTCTAAACGATCTCAGGTTGTCAGATACCAACTCATTATACTGACGTTGTTTATAGTCAGTTTCAAGGCGCTCTGTAAAGTGTGTTTTAAGGTCCGCTTCTTCCTCTCTGTGATATGAAACCACCGGTGACGTTGAGAAGTTTCACATCAGTCCGATCTGCTGCAGCAACCAATCACTAACTGATCTCTAATAAGGGGGCGTGTCGGCCAGTAAAAGACTTACGTGGAGGCTGCTCTCGTGTATCCTCGCATATCGCTCCTCGGAACTCCCTCCTCTCTCCTCGCTCCTCCGAGCAGCAATAAGAGCTTTGAGACGGTCCTTGACATGGCGGCTTTGGAACTACTTCCGGTTCGGGCGAGGAGCTATCAAAAAAGAGACTTGGGAAGCAGCCCGGGATTGGCCAATATGGTCTTCAGACTGTAGCGATGGGTTCCGAGACTGATAACTAACCAACCATAAATGACAAAACAAAAGTACGTACATTACTTAACCTAAAAGGAAGTCAAATAGTCAAAGTTCTGAAAATAATTCAAAATCTACATTTTTATTTAACCCTCCTGTCGCGTTCGGGTCAAATCTGACAGATTTATAACTTCATCAGTCATAAATATTGTGTTTTACATTTGATTGCCTTCAGGTCTCATGATATCCTCCACACGAGGCATTTGAACATAGAAAATAGCTGATCACCACTTTCATTGATATTTCAGTGGTTTAGTCAACTTTGTAACACCTGTGGTGTTCCCGGTCAAACATGACCGCCATTTAGGAAAGGAATGTGTAACACTAGATTATGTTCATCCATCAGATGGAAAACATTCCCATTCACACCCACACATCCCCCCACATAAACCACACATTTCAGACTGAACAACTGAACTGATTTTTTGAACCAGGTGAGGAGGAGATTTAAGTTGAAGTTTTTGTCTATTCTTTGTACATTCACTGCAGTTAATCATGTCAACCACCAGTCTGAAACATTGTTTACAGCTTAAAAAGGCGTTTGGTGATGATTAATGGTTTTTGTTTTAATGTAAGAGCAGTTAAAACAGGCCGGTCTAGCTTGACTGGGAACACCAAAGTAAGGGGGGAGGAACAAACACGACAGGAGGGATAAAACAACCACCCCTGACCTCATTACCAACAGGAGTTTTTGTATAGCTTGGCTACACTACTTGAAGCTAGAGGACATCTTCCTAAAATGAGACTAGACGACTACAGCTTCACGTTGCCTTGGGCCACTGAACAGGCTGCTGAATTTGACAACTTGTGAGTGAGAATATGCTGCGTTTCCCACATATATAGTGTTAAGATGCATAACAATGTGTGCATCTTACACATGTGTGGGAAGTTAAAATGACATTCAAGAGGCAGTAGCAGGTAATATGATAAGGTGGAGATGGATAACATGGAACATAGTGGGAAAGGCTGCGTTTCAATAACAGGAAGTTGTTTGTTAAGGTTGGTTTTGTTAGAAGATGTAGTGAAAAGCTCTGGAAGAAGCTACGTAAAGTCGCACATATTAAAGTTATCAGAATAATAAGAAGATTAAGTAGGACTTCAAATAATACAGTAAGTTAACTTGAAATCCCAGTATAATACTCAAACCTAGGCCATTAAAATCAGATAATTAGGAGGGAAATTGGTTCAGAATATTTCGATGATGTTCTTAAGGCAGCAGGAAATCCACATCTGATCAGTGACACAGTAAGACTTACTGATGTGGAACCTCCTACATGACGGACTGACAGATTAATTGACTGCAGATCCAAAATGGACGCCAGTCAATCAATCACTACTCGTTTCTTTATTCTTCTCTGACTGTCTGACAAGTGCTTTGAATTCCTGGAGAGTTGAGGAACACAATGAAAACACTGTTTATTGTACGACGAACAATGACTGGTTGTTTCTCTTTGCACAGGAGGGAGTTTATTGTAAGTAAAGTGTCTTTTTTTTAAATTCTTTTGTTTGATGAAAAGCTGCGATCAGTGTCGTCTGGAATATGAAGTGAACTAAATTAGAGACACATGAAGGATACACAGATGCACTGCTGAATGTGTCCAGTACTCAGACACATGAATGGCTGAGCACTTCCAAAGTCAAGGAGGTGTGTTCGAGTGAACTTTGGGATATTTTCACTTTTCTGTATTGTTTCAACAGTAGCAGCTGGCTTCCCTTCTGTAATTGATTGTGAAAAGCGGTTTGTCTCGTCTGCGAATCACTTTGTGGCTCATCACCCACGTTTTACCCCGCCTGAATAAGAGTGTAGAAAGTCAATTTATTTCCCCAAGATTGCAATTTCTCTTGTTTATCGTATGAAAATGAGTTTGTATCCAGATGAAAAGGAATCACAGTCTAATTTGTTTGGAGGTTGCTTGAATGTGATAATGAGATTCTCTTGTACACCAGCAATTTTAATACATCTCTGTTGACGGTGGTGGAAAAGGCCAGTACGATAATAACAGTCCTGCATGTCAGTGCATCAAACACAGTCGCAGATATCTTTGCTCCAACTGGTAATAACCAGGTCCTGCTTACATACTTAAATTATGCATAAGTTGATGAATATTTAACTTATTTGCACAAACTACTGTATGAGCTCAATCTATAACTGGAGCCTTATGTTACAGCTGCATTCTTAAACAAGCTTTTTAAAACACTCAAGTGAGCAGCAGATGGTTTATAATTGTAAGGAACATATTTGTTTCAAACTGCAGGTTGGGGACAATTAGAGACAGCAGCGTACACTAAACAGAAGATTAAACAGTGGATTTAGTTAAGTGTTAATTCGGTAAAGGACTGCAAAATGTAAATTATATACATGGATGCCAATTTGAGTATTTAAAGGTTGATGCTGCAAGAAGCCGTGTTTATCTGGCTTTGAAAACTGCACTCTGTCAAGGACATTACAGCATGTATGTAGCTTAAAGGTGAGGTAGTAGATTGTGGAGAAAGGTTGTTGATGCACAAAAGACATCATCGCTGCTTTAAAGTTGTTACTTTTTTTTTCTGTTGAAATTTATTTTCTGGGCTTCATGTGCGTTAATGGACAGGGCAGCTGAAGAGAGACAGGAAGTACTGGACGAAGAGAGTGGGCGATGACATGCAGCTGCGTCAAGGACTTTAGTCGCTGTATATGAGACACCTGCTCTACCCACTGAGCTAAAGCTACACCGCTAAGTCTTGACATTTTTGTACTGTACAAAAGGCATAAGGTTAGCGCTGTCGCCTCACAGCTAGAAGGTTCCTGGTTTCAGTCACAGTTCAGATGTCAGGCGCCCTTCTGTAAATGGTAAATGGTCTGTACTTATATAGCGCTTTTCTCGTCTTCCGACCACTCAAAGCTGCTTTTACACTACATATCACATTCACCCATTCACACTCCGTCACACACACTGATGGCAAAGGCCTAAGTGCCAATCTCCAATCATACCCAATGGCTATGTTACCAGGAGCAATTTGGCGTTCTTATAAGTATTGAATGTTGTATGCACAACGTGTTGGCGGCGTGTCTCTGCGCCAACAGGTGGTCCGTCCTGTGGTGTGTGTGTGAGCGCCCTCGGAGTCGAGAAGAAGACAAGGAGGCAGCAAGGAAGGCGAGCGGCTCAACTAGCAAGATCGCGAATTGGTTGTATCCTCCTTGTTTTAAGTGACTTTTAACCTCCTTTTAATTGAAAGACTCTTGACTCTCCTCACGTTTCTTTTATTGGACTTTTACCCCTTTTAACCCACTTTTATCAAAGACGTTTTAACACTTTTTAACCCTTTACTTTAATGGGTTTAACTGGTGCTGTGTAAACCATTCAGCCTTGTAATAAAAATCCCTGTGGTTACTCCAGCACAAAGCGTCTCCTTGATCTCTGTCAGTGTTGCTCTCCCACCTGATTATTCCAACGAATCTACACAATAAAATTTAAATCCCTTTCAATTTCTTCATATCCATTACTCCACCCACGTTCAAACCTCCTCACATCTTGCCCAAGGACACTTCGACTGTGGCCGATTGAGAGACAACCGACTCTACCGCTGAGCCACACCTTTCTGTGTGGAGTTGTTCCCCCCATGCATGCGTGGGTTCTCTCCAGGTACTCTGGCTTCCTCCCACTCTGTGTTCATTGGTCACTCTAACTTGCTGGTAGGTGTGAATGTGAGCGTGTAAGATTGTCTGTCTCCATGTGTCTGTCCCTGTAACAGCTGGGATAGGCTCCAGCCCCCCAACAACCCTGAACAGGATTAGTGGTATAGATAATGGATGGATGGGAAAGGCATAAGGAGGACAGGCCGGGACACTGGAGTTCGTGCCCTAGTTGTTCTTCATGGATGTGTTATAGGAAGTCGAACTTTTTGTTCCGATAAAAGTTGTTCATCTGCTCTATAAGCCAAATGTTTTTTCTCACTTCCATGAGTTTGCACATTTTCCGGCTCACAAAGCCCGAACACTGAAGTTAAGCTGGTTGAGAGCTCTCAAAATACTTCAAGGCACGAAGCAGTTTCTGATATAATACACTTCTGATGTATATTAAACTAAAGGACTCAAATACTGATAATACAGTCATTTGAGGGTGTTTGTAACATTCAGATAAACAGACTGATTATTGGGATGGACAGCAATAAGCCTCGACTTGCTGGGTTGAGAGAGAGACCGATGGAGAGAGGAAAAGAGAGAGTAAGGCCCTGTGTCTACACAGCGCCTTTTTCTGAGTGCCCTGGCAATGGCAAAAGTATTTGCCAGTCCAGGCGGGGTTACACCATCGTTTTCATTGTCAGTTTTACATTTCAGGGTTGACAGAGTCATATTTTCAGTAGAGAACTTGCCTGTGCCTTTTCAATAGCCAAATGTTTTAAAGAGCTACAAGTGTTGTCCGATTTGTGTCCCATGAGAAAGTGTTGATTTGTGAAAGATGTCCTGATTCACAGAATACGTCTTACGCTGGTTTTGCTTTGGATTTTAGACCACGCTCTCAGTGCTGTAACTATTTCAGCTACACATTTAGATTGTAATTGACAAATAATTTTTATAGAATGATATTACAATAAAATATTGAAAAAATATTGGAAAAACAAGCTCACTGGCTCACATGGAGGTTGCTTCTGGGCCGGATGTGGCCCGCGGGCCGCCAATAGGCCTGCCCTACGCATTGTAATCTTGTTGTTAGGTGCTATGTGGACACAGGGCCTAACCCTCAAATTCCACAAGATCCGTCTCCGGCGCTCTGTTCCGCTAAAGGTATGCGCCGAGTCTACTTTTGACGGAGGCCACTTCAAGCACGCGTCAAGCTGAACAGAGCAAATTGTTTCAAACAGGAAGTCACACACAAAAACAGCATACTGCATCCAGTCATTTCAAAATAAAACACCATGTACAGACTCCTGTTTTTTTCACACTGAAATCTTAGAAAAAGAACACTTTTAATGAAGTAGTGTCCTCAGCCATGGTAGAAGCCCAAAAATCACAGAATGATCCCCAAATGAGCAGATAATCAACCTCGGAGGTGCAAACTGAACTGTTGTTTGTGTGTTGCTCTGTTTAACATTGGTGTTATCGCGTGATTTCGATTATCCCGTGATCTTGTGATCTCACCAATCCAGCCACTTGGGCCAGCACTCCACTGCGCTGAGGATCAGACACGCTTCCTGTGGGCGAGGGCTCGCTCTGTCTGACGGACCAGAACTGCGGAGCAGACGGAACGCGGTGGACACGGATCCTGTGGGGGTAAGGCAGAAAGACAGGGTGAGAGACAGCAACAGCAAAAATAACAATACCAACTGATCAACTAATCATAAGGATAAGACTAATCCATCCATTTATTATCTATACCACTTATCCTGTTCGGGTTGCGGGGAGGCCGTAGCCTATCCTAGCTGTCATTGGGCAAGAGGCGTGTTTACACCTGGACAAATCGCCAGTCAATCACAGGGCTGACACATAGAGACAGACAAGCTTTCACGCTCACACTTGCTCCTACAGGCAATTGAGAGTCACCAATGAACCTAACGAGCATGTCTTTAGACTGTGGGAGGAAGCCGGAGTACCTGGAGGGAGCACACACAGGCACGGGGAGACCAAGCTAACCAGGAACCTTCTAGCTCTGAGATAAACTGATAATAGAGATGAAATGTTTCCGAGTTTTTGTCGGATTTGTGCAGCAGCATTCTGGAGATTCTTTGGGGGACATTTGAAGTAAGCATGATATCAAGGAATTGCAACAGCACAGCCTAATAAAAAGACATATATGGACTTGTTTTCATGCTGTGTGACTATGAGGCAGATCAGTGACATGTCCTTCAAAGTAATGTTGCAAGCTACTGACTGAACAAATTGTGAACCACATAGTGACACAAAGGGAGATGTATGTGTTGATGGTCAAAGATAACCAACATAGCTAAACGATGTTTGGTCAAACTTTCCCTCAGAAACACACAACATTCATTCTACAGAAGCCTCAGCATTGTTGCACTGCCCTCAAGGCAGCCGAGCAGACAAGCAGCCCAGATAATAATGTTGTTACATCTCTGAGTTTTCAAGGTGCCACAGTGAAGGTCCTTCTCTGACACTGGTTTGAAAATGTATTCATTAGGAGTCACAGTCTTGCAAGGTTACAGAGACATGAAAGAGCTCTGTGAACACTGTGTGGAAACAGTTTGTCTGCGGTGTCGAGCCAGTGTGTGGAGGCCTCATTCACTCCTCCAGGAAAGTGACGAAGAATGATGAAGATGATGGGAAAATATGTATGCTTTGATTCTTCTGAAATAATGACCTCTTAAAAGTGAAGTTGTATCTTCTGATCTGTTTCTTTTTGTCATTTTAATTATTTTGCATAAAGTAAAGCAAAGGCAAAGCATAATGTTAGCTGCCTGTCACAGTGCCTCTACCCAATGTCTCTCCTTGAATCAATAAAGTTCTGTTGATGAAGTTTTAGATGATTTTATTGCGAGGTATGCCAAAGTAATAAGTTAACTTTATTATTAGAGTAATAAATTAAGTGCCCATAACAATCCCTTCTTTACCTTAGGGGGTCACAAAATGACAACAAGACACAAATTAGACATCTGTGTGAGAAGTTATCCTGGTCATTCAAAATAACACAAAACAACATGAATAACCACTTTGTATGATGTCATTGAAAGATCTTGCATTCTGCTCTGGTGTGTGTGCTGAGCCAACTTTAGCTACAAGTTCATGTAAATCTGTGGTCTCTGTACCTTTGTAATTTAACTTGTCTGCACGTAAAGTGGAAGGAGTTAAGGGTAGACAGACGAGGGCACCTCACTGCATTAAACCAAGTCTGCTGGTGGATCCGCTCCAGCCAGGGCCGGCTCAAGGCATCTGCATTATAGAAAGTCGCCTAGGGCGGCATGCTCTCACTCACTCGCTGCGCACGTCCTGTTGGAAAAACTCAATATCGACCTTTTTATGGAGGGAAGGGTAAGAAGTTGGCCTCTGTAGGTCCTTATCAATAATTGTTGATTTATGTTTTGATGTACATATATTGTACGTTCTGTTGTTTAATTAGCTTGACCTACTCGTCTTATCTCACATCGTTTATGTGACGCAGACAGACAGACAGACAGACAGACAGACAGACAGACAGGCAGACAGACAGATCCTAACCTAGACAGACAGCAGCATTTAAAAGAGAAAGGAAGGGAGAGAGAGGGACATGTAGCAGCATGTGATGAAAGAGAGACAGAGAGAAAGAGAGACAGCACAAATGAAGTGAGAGAAGAGAGAGTAGCAGATGATGAGAGTTGCAGCACTAGTAACAAGTAACAAGTTACAAGTACTCTTTACGTTACTGTAATTGAGTGGCTTTTTCGTGTACTTGTACTTTTTTGAGTGTTTTTCAGGTCAATCAGTAAGTAAGTAATTACTTTTACTTAAGTAAACTTTTAAATTAAGTAAAGTAATTCCCTACATTTATACATCCATCCGTTACTGAGTAAAATGTTTATCTACAGATATTGCGAGATAAAAACAAAACGGACTTGAACCAGACACCAATCAAATGCATCGCATCAAAAACAGGCCAATCAGAGTCATGCATCACGACAAAACAGTGAGTCTACCAGATCGACGCATAACCTTAGCGAACCATGAATGAGACAGAAGAGAGTTGGGATGAAACACCACCTCTGACACAGACTGAAGGAAGTTTTTTGTTTCACCAGAAGCAGCCGTTAGATCGCTCTCTTCAAAGCCACCAGACTCCATTAACAAAAACAGTAATTTCACCTCCCAGAATGCAGTACTTGCTGGTCTACCGCTGCCACCTCAAATTCCGTCTCTGGCACGTTTCGTGTGCGCCGCGACCTCCGGAGTTGATCGCGCCCATTCAAGTCAATGCTCGTGATTCCACAGCGATTCCCAGAAGCGTCTCTCCGCTCTGCTCTGCTAAAGATACGCGCCGGGTCTATTTTTGACGGAAGCTGCTTCAAGCACGCGTCACGCTGAACAGAGCAGATCTTTCCAAACAGGGAGTCACACACGAATTCACTGAAATCTTGAAAAAAAGAACACTTTTAATTAAGTAGTGTACTCAGCCATGGTCGACCAACCGATTGAGGCAGAGGTTGGTCGACCGTGTTTAGAGAGGGAGAATTATTGTTTTTGTCAGTGGAGTCTGGTGGCTATGAAGAGAGTGATGTAACAGCTGTTTCTGGTTAAACAAAAGATCTTACTCTTTAACAAAAGGTCCATCTCTCGTCATTTTGACACCAAAACATGTAAACATAGGGCCCAGGGCAAGTTTAATTTTATTCCATTTGCAGGATGCATGTGTAAGGTAACTGTGGTTAAATGTGTTTATTATAAAAATCAAAGTCACTAAATAACTTTACTTTAAGTGCTTTTTTAATGGGCTACTTTTTACTTTTACTTGAGTCATTTTTTACACAAGTACTAGACTAGAGTACAAGTTCAGTCTCTGTTTCAGTACTTTTTACACCTCTGCTACAATGCAATCATAACGTTTACTGTGTATATGAACAAAGAAAGACCCTATTAATAAATACAATTAACTAATGGCAACAAATTAGTTTATTTATTTATTTTTTTTACTCCAGTAAATAAATGTTAAATCATGGGTTGAGGTACACATTTTTAAGCTGTCTTTCATTAGGCTACTTTGTGTGCAGATCGAGAGAGCATAACATTGCATCAAAATAGAGCTTTTTTTTATCGAACCAAATGCCTGTGGACATCCTTGTGAGTCCTGAAAGGCAGAAAAGAGGCCCCACTTTAGAACATAAAAGGGAGCGAGGTCAGGAAGAGTCAAGAACATGTTGATCCTGCTCTTCAGTCCCTGGCATCTAGTCCCGTAACAAATCTTTACTTGAATCACCAGAGTCAGTCCCAGGGAGGCAAATACCCTTCAGGACAAGTAAGGTTTCCGGGGTGTGCTTTAAAGGCCAGGTGGGGAACCTGTACTAAAATAGTGCAGGGATCAATGTGGGCAGCGCTGATTCGGTGACAGGATTAATTACGCACGTCAAAAAACACAGTGAAATACTGCGGGGGACCTGGAGCCTTTTGTGAGTGTAATTGGAAGCTTCAAGAGCTTTAAAACATTACATGCAGCCTGTGAGGGCCGTTTTCCTTTTGCAGTCGCCAACTCATTTTATAGTGTTTGTCAATGAGGTTGTACTTCTGCTCCAAATTATTTCATAGTTAGCTTTGTAAGGGACACATATTCAACACTGCTTTTTAGCATGCATATTAAGCACCTGTTGATTCCCTGTTCAATAGACTAGCTGGCCATTAAGAAGAAGTTTTTGTACATGAATTACAATCTCAATATGCTTTGCTTGGTATTTGCATTATACGGTTGCATTACCACACTGAGTTAAACATATCAGGATCGTAATTCATGCACAAAAACGTTCTTTTTACTATTGATAAGCAGTAATCAGGAGTTATTGAGGCTAAACTCTGAGTTACTGGTCTAGTAGTTGTAGAATTTCATGCAGAATCAAGAATTAATAAAAGCTCTTTAATGATTTTTAATAAAGAGCAAATGTGCAGCTAATATGCATGCTAATGAGCTAATAATAACGAGTACCTTGATATAAAGTGTTACCTATAATTCAAATTTGTCAGCCTGCCAAGTTTTCAAATAAGCGTTGTGACACCAGTATCTGTAATTACTGCTACTTTGAACACTGCTGCAGGTGATAGATAGCTCCTCTGTGAGTCTGTGACATCAATCAATGAAAGTAATGGCTTCTGCTTTGACCACATATTAGCAGATAAGATGCGCAAACTTGTTTTAGCACGTCTAATAACTTTGGAAAAACAAAGTGTTGTATTTCAAAGTCACTGCAGCATGGCGTTTTACTTTAACTGACATGTTTTACACTGACGTTAGAAAAGGAGGCGAAGCTGCATCTCTGACCCACAGAACACATTTTCATATTTATAACCTTGTAGAATAAAAGATTCTTCAGAGGGAAAAGAAGGAATTAAAGAAATTCAGACACAATCACAAATATGCAAATGAGAATGTTTGAAGACATCACTGACATACTCCCCCCCCCCCACCACCACCACCACCAGCAGCACATCTTCCTCATTTTCATCCGATCAAAGAAATTAAAATAACTGATTGTTTTGTGACACTGCAGCAGACCCTGAAGCTATTTCCACAGCGCGATGTGGAGTTTCAGTTTGGATTGTTGATACCTTAATACAGGGTAGTTTTTCCTCGATCAGCGTCAGCCAGTCTGGATGTTCAAGGGAGAAGAGCAGTTGTGTGTGTGTGCTGAATGTTGATTATATTATGGAGTCAAAAGTTTAAGCATTTCAATAACTTGCATCTCTAAGTCAGACGTCCTGTGAGGTAAAAGGATGGAACATAAATGTACAGTGGAGCTTTGCAGAGTTGTTAATTAAACTCTGGCCAAAAGTCATTCAGGGAAAATTACTTTCTTTAATTTTCTTGATTGTTTTTTGTAATTTCACTATACACAGAAAAAACCGATGTAATTATATGTCATTTTTATTCATCCATGCCTGCACAAACCGCAGCCAGAGGCATGATGTTTTTGTTTTTCATTCACACGTTCATCCTGTGGTCTGTATGTACGTCACATCACACGTCTACATCCCGTTCTTGTTAACACAGTGGGCCTCATTTACGAACGGTACGTACGCACGAATCTGTGCTTGAACTGTGCGTACGCACGGTTGACGCACAAATCTTGGATTGATGAATTTGTTCTTACCTAAATTTCTTCGTACTCTGCGAACAAATGTAGAACTCCCTCAGACCATGCGTACGCACAAATGATGAAAGAAATGTCCTAGGAGATGTTAACACACACCCTTTTAACTAAATGCATACCATGTTAAAACTTCATTTATTGAAAAAAAAGGCTTTAATAATCAAAAATAATTGAATTTACTAATGTATGGACCAAACGTAAATGCCGTGTCATCCTCATAATTTGTCATATAATTAAAATCTTCAATTATAGCAGTTAGTTTATTAAGTTTACAATAGAGTAGACCATATGAAAATGTTCATATTGAAATGTAACACTTTTGTTACAACTGTTTCTATTTCTGCTGATATGAAATTTTTCTTTTCACCTTTTGAGGCCATCTTTCACGTTCTTTCAGCTTCTCCGTAACACCGCTCTCTTCATGCGGCACCAAACAGATGTCCTTATATAGAGACATAGAGGCGTGGCAGTATGCTGATTGCAGATCGCGGACACGCGCCTGTCAATGTAGAATGGTTCTGATTTACCAACATACGCACGGTGGTGAGAACAAAATTGGCCGGTACGCACGTGTCATAAATCCGACGGTGATTTTGCGCAAGTACTTATTTTTTGCGGAGAGTAAGAACATTTCTGCGCAGATATTAGTGAATGAGGCCCAATGTCTGAGCAACCATGAGGACGTTTCCTCAAATTTGGCACAGATCCCCTCAAAGACTGAAGAATGAACTGATTACATTTTGGTTGTAAAATGTCAAAGGTCACTGAGACCTCTCAAAAACCTTTTGGACCATAACTCATGTATTCAAACGCTAAATATGACACAATTTCACACAAATGGCGCAAAGAATAGAATTATAAGGTGATTTTTTTCTTGGGCTGCACGGTGGTGCAGTGGTTAGTGCTGTCACCTCACAGCTAGCAGGTTCTCCTGTTGCCTGTTGGGTCTTGTGCTTCTTTCTTTTTTGTGATTTGCTGGTTTTATGATTTGCTTGTTTTGCTTGGTTGTCCAAGCACTTTGTAAAGTTTTGTTTTTAAACGTGCTATATAAAGTTATTATTATTATTATTGTATGTTACAATTTATCAGAGAGATGGGACCTAAGGATGTCTATGTATGTATCCAGTGCCACTCAACCCATAACCCTGTTGTTGAAGCAAGATGGTTCATTGTTAAAGTAAGACAAGCATTCCTTGTTTTATGTTTGTGCAAAGTGTGAAAGAAGAATGAGCGCAGCTGTCTGTGAAGGCTGGTGTTCGCTGCTCTTCATGGCTGAGGCTTTGTGTTTCTGTCTTGTTGAGCTGGTCCTTGGTAATAGATTATAAAGTGAAGGATGGAGGTGGTTGTTTCTGTGGCTGAAAGTTAAGCTTGATGGCCAACTAATTGGTGTAATTAAAGGAGGTCAAGACATTAGTCTGTGCAGTAAAACACAACAGTGAACCCAGGAAGTTCCTGCATTCTCTACTGTTAAAGCCTTACTCTTGGTTCAGTGAGTTCCTGTGTCACACAAGGCTGCTTTAAGTGTAGGAGTGGATGCTGAATGACTGCATGATGGTATGTATCAGAGACAGTGATAGTCCTGTCTGTGCTACAACAACATTAGACCACATCATAATGATAGGCTGATAGCCTGCTATCACTGTGTCGGCCGGGGATAAAGAAAATGTCAGATACCAAAAAGATCCCAGACCGAGGCCGCTTCTCTCTGAACAAAAGAAGCTTCTCTCTGCTTTATGTGAAAAACTGTTGAGTGGGAAGGTCAGATACAAGTAAACAAGCGGTTACTGCAGATGCAATGCGAGAATGTTTTTAAGCCATGTAATAAGTTGTAGCCAAATGGTATGGTCAGCTGATACAGAGTAAAGGAAGCAGGAATACAACAAGTGAGCAGTTTTTTCCCCACATATTGTAAACTAAGGTACGCAGACAGTTTACCAATGTCAGAACAAAATAGACAAACACAAACAAACAAACTAACAAATGCCTTTGGGCCTTCCACTACCCCTACCCCTACCCCAAACCCTGACCCTGCTGGGGGACATGGGTTTCTGGTGGGGGGCTAGCTATTAATATTTTAATGATTTTCCATATTGTTGTATTATGTGAAGCACTTTGTGTTACATTTTATTTGTATGAAAAGTGCTATACAAATAAGGTCTGATTGATTGATTAATTGATTGAGCTGAATGTGATGTGATAGCTAGAGGCAGCGGTTACCTCTAGTTAGCCAGTAAACGTTCGCTATGACAGGGAGGGAGGAAATGCCTCCCTAGCAGCCTGCTAGCTTGTAATGCTTGCCATGCTAATATTACAGCCTCAATCACGACAGATAAAATAAAACACTACACGCTCCAACACCACACACCTGTGGCCAAAAGCGTCTTCTATTTCTGCTCCATTGTTGCTCTAATAATTTTATATTCGTAAGGT
Source organism: Semicossyphus pulcher (assembly GCF_022749685.1). Lineage (NCBI taxonomy): Eukaryota > Metazoa > Chordata > Actinopteri > Labriformes > Labridae > Semicossyphus > Semicossyphus pulcher. The sequence goes on from NW_027211726.1 coordinate 28,949,464, forward strand.
CTATAAGATTGGGGCGGGGCGGCTGTGGCGCAGTGGTAGTGTCGGTTGTTTCTCAATCAGAAGGTTGGGGGTTTGATCCCTGACTGTCGAAGTGTCCCTGGGCAAGACACTGGACCCCCAAATTGCCTAGCCATTGGGTATGAATGGGCATAAATCTGATTGGAGATTGGCACTTAGGCCTTTGCCATCAGTGTGTGAATATATGAATATGAATATGTCTTTAGAAGTGAAAGGATGTCATGGACACTACTAGAGGTAATCAGAACACTCGCTCTGTTGCCACCACAGTGTAGATAAATATATATTCAATGCCTTTTTCTTGGGCATCAACCTCCTGTCTATGCAGGTAATGTAGGAAAAAAAATGGACTTGAAGTGTAAATAAAGGTTTCAGGCTGCTGTCGCGCTGGTGAGACTGATAAGTTTCACCTGAGACGAGCCTGCGTGGAGGTGGCGCAGACAGCTGTGGATATTAGAGCCTATCGCATCAAATGTGTCAGTAAAGAAAGTGTCTAAAACACGGGAGGTGTAGACACAGAGGTATATGATGGAATTCTGAAAAGAAAAAGGTCTTAAGAAAAAGGTGATACAATAAACTAATCAAAAATAAATACCTACGAGAACTAAAACAACTGTCTTAGTTATTTCAGCATTTGTATTGTGTTAGTCCCCCTGAATAGATCAGAGGACATCCAACCCGGACAATTTTATATATTTTATATATTTTTATAATCTAATGAGAAATTTTTACCTTGCTCAGCTTCGCCTGCACTTTTCTCTCCCAAATGTGTTAGGGGAAAAGACCTATGAAAACAGAATCAGAACAAATGGAGGGCTATGTATGGAAAGGATCAATCAAGGTTGGGGACATTGCTCGATTGTCGTTATTATCGAGAGGCAATGCCAACGGCCTTTCATTTTAGAAGAGAGAAACTGTTGCTGTCTAAGAAAAGGCTCCATGTCCTTGAAGTCTGTGAGAGAAAAGATTGTTTTTGCCTGCTCATAATCCTGCTCTCTCATTACCAGAGCCATGTGGCTTCAAGTCGTACCCAGAAGTCTGAAATCCTCTCTGTTGGATATGTTTGCATCTATCTTTTTAAGAAAACCGAGAATCTCATATTAATGAGAATGTAAACAGTTGTTGTTTTCTTTGTGCTTCCTGTCACAAGTCTGAGGACACTTTGGGGGTTTGGTTTCATCTGCTGTCGCACAAGTTTTGAGCCAAATGCTAATAATAAATAATGTTGTTTACCAGGTTTTCCAACTGAAGCTGTTTTAACACTAGAACCGCCAACATTCCAAACCTCCTAGAACCGCCAGGGGGTCATTTTTACCCCCTGCCGTAAAAGCATCAGCATATGTAAATACTTAATTTCTTGAAGCAGATTGGTTGTTAATTTTAATATATTTTTTGAATAATAAGACCATAACTATTTAAAATTAAGTTTTATGGGATATATAAGTAATACTGTATATAGTAACGAAGATTGATTAGCAGATTGAAAAAGGCTCATTTTAAAATCTACATTACAATTCCTCAATTAAATACAACAAACAAACAACAAAATAATTAACACAATTTAACATTTTGATGACTGTAGAAGAACATAACTTTAAATTCAAATATGAATTTTGGATAATAAGCTTAAGTTGTGACCGGAGCGCTCACTCGCTCACTTTCTCTCAGTCGCTCACACATGCGCACCACACGTTCACACAAGCACAACATTTATATTAATAATAATAACAATAATATATCTAATAATTTTAAGAACATTTTAAGAAAAATATAGAAAGATCAAAACATAAAGCATGTTTCAAATCCAAAAATAGCTAATATACTGTTTAGTAATGTGACTGTCTCCCTTTAAAAACTGTAACAATAGGCGTTTCTACAGCGGTTCAGCTGTCCGCGAGCCAGTGTCACTGACAGCTGAGGGACAGCAGCTCGCCCCAGCTGTTTCTATGGGGGGGTCAAAATGACGGCGGCGGCGGCGGCGGCGGCAGCTGGAGGTATAAATGTTAATACTTTATTTTCTTTGTATCCCAAGACCCATATAATTTAGTCGATCATTAATAACACAATTTTAGGAAAAGTCAGGAAATTTGAAATGTCAGGGTTCTATTTTTTAAAAAGTTACATGCATTTGAAAAAGTGAGGGTGTAAAAAAGACCCCCTTGGCGGTTCTAGTGTTAACATATAAACTCCAGACATTCACCAGAAAAGTAGGTCCTGACATTGTCCAGACTTGTCCTGTCACACATGTAGCACACAGTGGGCAGATCTCTGATCGATGACTGGAAATAGTCAGTTTGATTTAAGTGAGAGGTGGCACCTGTGTAGATCGACAGTTTCTAGTTAGCACTATAACATGTATAAGGACGTTTCCACAATAAAAATGCAACAGTGTAAAACAGTATACAGGCAACTGAGGCAAGCAAAAAAAAGAATATAAGGCAGCTAAAGGTCCATGCAGCATAAACAACATCATCACACGCTCAATTCCTCACTGTGAAATCTGACATCAACGTCAGTTTGATGTCCTGGTAAATGGATTCAGACATTTACCTTCTCACATGCAGCTCCGGGTAATGTCCGACATTTTTAATGGTGCAGTGCTTTTGGTTTAGCATGTTAGCATGCTAACGTTTGCTTATGAGCACGTAACACAAAGTACAGCAAATGCTGATGGGAATGTCATTAGTTTTGCAGATATTCGGTTGCTGAAATGTCTTATATTTATTGTAAAATGTTTATTTTTCACCTGCTCAGTGACTGTATTGAGTAAACAGTAGCTAAGCAAACTTTTTTCAATAGAGACTAAATAATTTCTCAGCTCACTTCTATTCCAACCACAAAGACAGCAGGTTGAACAAGCAGTGTGACTCCAGTGGTTTGGGTTTTTTTTTTGCGACTGAGTCATCAAGTGACGACAACAGTGTTGCCAACTGTTTTTCAATGAAAGTAGCTAGCACTAGCTCCAAAAGTCGGTAGAAGTCTCCAAATTACGCCATGCGCTAATTTGCATATTGGTGACGTCATCACATATTAATTTTCATAACGCTTAGGTGTGAGGCCAGCTCCGCCTAACCCCCCGACTGCCTGCTCAGTGCTGCTGCACACGGGACAAGAGGAGAGAGGAGAGAGAGCCGTGAACTGCGATTACTCTGAGTAGCAAACATGGGAATGAATAACAATATAACATATTTCTGGTCTGATAAAGTCCCTAAATTTGTTGCTTGTCGCTTTATAGAAAAAAAATGGCGCAGAGAGGGTCTGAAAAGTAACTGAATCTAGCCAGAAAGTAGCTAAGGTAGCAACACTGAACGATAGTTTGCCACCTCATAACCACACAGGGAAGTCACTTCCTTCGGGGAGCGCTCCCTTGGAGTGCAAAACAATGCTGTCTTCTGCTGCCCGCCAGCTTTTGAAGCGGGTGATTCTCGTTTTCTAGCCAAAACGACGGATAGTTGCTGTGCAATCGGATGTACAAACCGTTGAGGAGACGAGCCTGGGCTGTGTTTTCTGTAGAATCCCGTCTGAAAAAAAAAAACCCTGAAAGGAGGAGATTGTGAATTTCTGCCATTAAACGTGCCGCAGTCCGAGGGAAGGGCAAACAATGGCAGCTGTCAAAATACACATGGATTTGCAGCCGACACTTCATCAAAGGTTATGTCAAGTATAAACACTTGGTATATTAATTATTGTATTATGAGCCATAAATTATATATTTACGTAATCGTTCTCACATGGTGTTTTGCTGTGGGTGGCCTTGATGAGTTACACTAGTACTGTTAGCTGAAGTTAGCCAAAGAGTTTCGATGCTGTGTTAGATGTAAACAAACTCACAATGCAAACATCGATGAAGTGGAGCTCTGGCAGGGACTTTAATGACTGAAATACGGACGCTGGGGCTGAATATGGATCACAAGTGCCCAAAACCAACAGACAAAGTTTGTCTTCATATCTTTGTTTTTCAGTCGTTGATCGGTGATTCAAATGTTCATGACTACAAACAGGAGGAAAACTGACCGGCTTGTGCTGCGTCTCTACAGAGAGTCCAGTGTGAGCCGCCATGTTGGACCATTGTTTTGCCCTCCAGGTCGCAACGCATGTCACGTGACTGAAAACTATAAATTGTTACCATTCTTGCAACATTTTGACGGACAAGTCAGGATGTTGCTTTAGTTGGACAACGGCTAATACTGGACGTAATTTTAACGTTTAAACATTGAAGTATGCATACAAACATATTTATAACTGCAGGAGAGGTCTGATGGTCTCTATCATAAAATGGATTTAAATATCGGATATTGATAAAAAATCAAAAATCATGGATCCCTAGATTAGTTGTCTGTTTTTCATAATTCTGTTTAGTACAAACCGTTAAACATAATGTCATTTTATTATGTTCTCATGTGCAATTGTTTAGTTTTTGTCTCGTTTTTGTTGTGCAAGGTTGTCAGCAAATGTTTTTACCAATAGATTTAGTTCCTGAGTAAATACAAATATGCAAGGCTGAATCTAAATAGTGCTGCATACTAAGCAACTACATGACAGAAATGTCACAAATCAAAGATCTCCCGCTGCTCTCATCAAAAACATATTTCCTGTCTCTCCTTGTCTTGTGAACAAAGTGATGGCACACGAAACAATGTAGCACAGATGGAGCTCTCACAACATTAGATCCGCTTCTTGGATTGGATCTTGAAGGATCTTAATACCCTGCTGCGCCTCTAAAACAAACATGAAGCGTGCCTGTTTTCTTCACCTGATTGTGTGAAATACAAGCTGAAGAATGCAGAGCAGCTTGCAGCACTTATTTTCTGAGCAAATACTGTTGTATTGGAAAGATTTTGTTTTCCTCAACAGTTTTATTTGTATAGCCGACAAAAAAAACAGCTTAAATGTAAAACATGGGACCTGGGAAACTCAAAGCTCCAGTGTTAATGTCGTCTTTTAAAGCTCAAAGGGTGACATCTTTCACTTTATGTCTGCAGGTGCAAGATGCAGGTGTGATGTAAGAAAGAAACCCTGCTGACATCTAACCTTTTACATGAGACTGTTCCTTATTTCCCTAATCCGTCTTATATTCTATAGCGTACACTGATCAGCCATAACATTATGACTGCTTACAGGTGAAGTGATTAGCATTGATCATCTTGTTACAATGGCCCCTGTCAGTGGGTGGGATATGCAAGGCAGCAGGTGAACATTTTGTCCCTGTAGTTGATGTGTTGGAAGCAGGACAAATGGGGAAGTGTAACACCTGGATCCCACAGGATCCGTGTCCGGCGCGTTCCGTCTGCTACGTGGTTTTGGTCTGTCAGGCGACATGAGCCCTCACCCACAGGAAGCGTGTCTGATCCGACCAGCTGGACCCAAGCAGCTGGATTTGCGAGATCACAAGATCTCGCAAGAACTGCGAAAACACGCGATAACATCACTTAAACAGAGCAACACACAAACAGTTCAGTTTGCACCTCAGAGGTTGATTATCTGCTCATTTGGAGATCATTCTGTGATTTTTGTGCTTCTACCATGGCTGAGTACACTACTTAATTAAACATGTTCTTTTTTTCAAGATTTCAGTGTGTTGTTGTTATGAAAACAGAAAAAACTCTAAAATAGACGGAGAAGGACTGCGGCGCATGCTGTGGAATCACAAGCATCAACTTAAATGGGCGCTTTCGACTCCGTCTGTTTTCTGGAGGTCGCAGCGCACACGGAACGCGCCGGAGATGGATCCTGTGTAATTTGAGGGTAAAGATGTGAGTGACTTTGACAAGAGCCAAATTGTGATGGCTAGACAACTGGGTCAGAGCCTCTCCAAAGCTGCAGCTCTGTTTGGGGTGTTCCCGGTCTGCAGAGGTCAGTACCTACCAAACGTGGTCCAAGGAAGGAAAACTGGTGAACCAGCGACAGGGTCATGGCCAGCCAAGGCTCACTAATGTGCAAGGGGAGTGAAGGCTGACCCGTGTGGTCAACAGAAGAGCTACTGAAGCTCAAACAGCTGAAAAAGTGAATGCTGGTTCTGATAGAAAGGTGTCAGAACACACAGTACATCGCTGTTTGTTGTGTCTTGGGCTGTGTAGCATCAGACCGGTCAGGGTGCCCATGCTGACCACTGTCCACCACAGAAAGCGCCTACGAAGTGAGCATCAGAACTGGACCAGGGAGCGATGGAAGAAGATAGAAGAAGGTGAGCCAGCGGAGGCAGTGTGATGCTTTGGGCAATGTTCTGCTGGGAAACCTCAGGCCTGCCATTCATGTGAATGTTACTTTGACTCGACCACGTACCTAAACATTGTGCAGACCAAGTACCTTCATGGATACATTATTCCCTAATGGCAGTGACCTCTTTCAGCAGGATAATGCGCCATGCCACACTGCAAACATGGTTCAGCACTTAAAGGATCTGCTGCTAACGTCTTGATGTCAGATACCTCAGCACACCTTCAGAGGTCTAGTGGAGTCCATGCCTCGACAGGTTAGGGCTCTTTTGGCCTACACAATATTAGGAAGGTGTTCATAATGTTATGGCTGATCGGTAAAATCAGCAGTCTGTGCACACAAATACCAAAAGAAACAAGTCACGATATCGTGTTAAGTATTGCAATAAAAGGTGCTTTTGATGTTTATGTTTCTAAAGAAGTTCAATTTCAGGCCAACAGATATTGAACAGTTGAAATGAAACCAAAGTGGGTACTCCATTTAATAGGAGAGATATAAATGTGAAGGGCCTCCTCTGACTCACCTGAAACTGTCTCTCACAGTATATTGTTTAAAATGCTGCAGTTTTACCTCATCAATGCACAACTTCTCCCATTCTAATAATTAAAGCACATTTAATCGGCGTGAATGTAGCAGATGAGCTCTGCCTGCTTTGCTATATGAAAAACTTGGGATAGATTTACAGCAAAGCTTTTGCAAAAGGTTTTCACTTTGCAGATATGTTTTTATGAAGGTGGACTTGAACAACGTTTTTACATTTTAATGGGAGTAAACACCTGACAAGAACAAGAGCAGAACAACAGGATATAATTGTAGTTCTGAATGCAATTATGTGTAAAAAGTCTTGTTTGTCCAAGTGGTGAATGCACCTTTTCCTTGAACCCTAACCATTGAACCCTCCTGTCCTGTGTGTGCTCTATGGTAACTACCGTCCGACCTCACTGATTGGAGGTCTTCACATGACAGAAAAGGTGATTTGTGCTGGAGGTGGCCCTACTGCAAAGCACACTCTACGTCCTGCCAGAGCAAATGAACAGATGTGAAGCCCAGAGCTCCCCTACAATGTGCACTCATTACACATATTGTGTCGACCTCTTGAAACACAAAACCAGGAACAAATGCACATGCTCGCAGCGCTGGAAAGGAGCCTGAACGTCACATCAGCTCAGTTCAAGAAATGACCTCTGATTTCTATTCACTGAGTTTCACTCACTCTACACATAGATGGTCAAGACTGTACTTTATATTTCTGCAATTATGATGTCATGCTTACAGATTATCACTGAGCAGGAATGTCAAAGAATCAGTTTAATATGGCAAAACTGAACTGATGATATCTCCATTTTTTTAACTCTGTTTTCATAAACTGTTAATACAGATGAACATTAATAGCACATGAACACACACGTTAAAACACACACACACACACACACGCACACACACACGCACACTCTGGTGTCTGAAATGTTGCTGAAACGAGCGCTCTATCTTAAAAATGCAAATAACGTGCTCAATGCATTAGAAGTGGGAGGAATGCTTCCCAGCCATGACAGGATTAAGTGCAGAAGATCTAACCAGAAACAGGAGAGAGTTTCCATTTAAATCAAAACAGTGGGAAGTAAAGAAACTCCATCTCTAACCACCCAGGAAAAAGTGTTTGATGAATATGTATATGATAAATACAGCATACAGGGGTCTCAGGGGATGAGTGCTGCTGAGAATAGTTAAAAGAAAAACTACAACATGAAATTATTATTATCATGGACATCTTTCTTGTGTATAATATTTATTATAAACATATCTTAGGCTTCATTTCTTTTAAAGCATTCTCTTTGGTCTTTAAAGGAGAAGTTTGGTATTTTTAAACCTGGCCTCTATTTGTACAAATTTGTGTATTGAAATGACTCATCGGAACAAAAACGGTCCAGTAGCCTCCGCCGTAGCCGCGATACGGCCACAATGGCTGCAACATAATCCAGGGGCAACTGCACCCAATCAAACTACATCCACTAAAAGTGCTTGTTTTTGCCACTGACAGGCTCACATTGTTACTCCAGGTGTCCGACAACATTGCGGAAATGATCCGTACCAAAATCGTCCTTTATTTAAAGAGCAAGATCCTTTGTGTAACCAGAAACAAAAGTCTCGCTCAAAGAGAAGTCTCGCTCCGAAACTTGGACTTGGACTTGGACACTGATGAGATGGAGTGTAGGTGATTGGGTGGAGGAGGGTCGCAATGATGGAACTGAAATGACAAACTGACAGCGGAGAGAGGTAAACAGCTTTAAAATTTGACAGCAGCAGGATGATTGGTTCGACAGAAGCGGAGTCTAACTCTGGTTGGTTTACTACTTAAAATAGTAAGGCCCATAATCAGCTGATCACCAGACAGGAAGCGGGGGGGGGCTTAATGAATGAATGAGCATGAAACAGTCTTCCTACTTGAACTTATGCTGAGCTAAATTTTGTTAGCAACTTGCAACTTCACTGAAAACAGCTGCCTGCAGCAGAGAGTGAACAGAAGGGCAGAGTTGTGAGCCATAAATGAGCTGAAAGACACTTAAAGGAGAGGAACTGTAGAGTTGTATGATTATTTAAACTTAAATATATATTAGGCAGGAACAAATTAAAATAAATAGCATTTAGTGTGGTACATATTCAAACAGAATAACTTTTCCCCCCCTATTGTTCTTGGGCCACCCCCTCAAACGCAGATTGAGAAGACCCTGTTTTGAATTGCTTTGTGGCATTAGAATCTTTGCTTTTAGGACAAACTTTACAAACTGCGTCTCGAAAATGAACAAAAACTAACGTGACAGAAGCTGAGAATGGTGATAGAAAGGACACTCTCTGCTGCGGTGACGTTTGCAAAACCAAAGATGGTTTTCGAACCTGCTCTTCTGCTGTGCACTGAGATTAACTCTTCAGCTGGCAGCACCGTCAGCAGCCCGGTAGGTTCCTTGTGCTTCATTGTATGATAATAAAAACAAGACTAAATCTTGTAGAGAGGCTTCATATTGAACAGCCAACTTTCTTTGGCTCACAAAACACTGAGCTGTGTACAGCCCCCTAATGTAAGGTGATAAAATGTTCAGAAAACATTATTGAATGTTTGAATTAAATGTGAAATGAAGAATATTGCTTGGACTTGTTTGACGAATAAAATGTTTCTAAAGTCCCTGCAACACTCTTGTTAAAGCTGCTTTGGTGCTCAGTTGAAGATATTGTTTTGGTGTTAATGAGTAAAACATTAAGTCAGCAGAAAAGTGTTTTTTTATACCATTTTACTCAGCATCTAACTGAAATGAAATGTCACAAAATTGGGCCCCACAAGGGTCCATACTGGGTCCTATTTTATTCATTATTTATATCAATAATTTATGTAAAAATGTGGTGGAAACAAAGTTTAATTTTATTTATATATTTACACTTCTTCGTCTTCCTTAGCTAGTGCAATAAATGACCTACAAGCTGCTTTTAATGCTATACAAAAAATTTAAAAGTTAAAAGAAGTTAAAACTTGTACTTAACCCAAATAAGACTAGAATGATGTGCTCCTCAAGGTCAAAACAGACAGGACCAGAAGGCTCTCAGATTACTTCATTAAAGGATGAGGTTATTGAACGTGTGACAACTTATAAATATTTGTGTATTTAGAGGAAGACCTGTTCTTTAATAATCATATCAAATTTTCTTTTGTTGCAAGAAAAAAACTCATTCAAGTAACATTTTTATCAGTTATTGACGGTGATATTATTTATATGCCTGCTACCTCATCTTCTCTGAAAATGCTGGACTCAGTGTATCATGCAGCGGTGCGAGTCCTGTGTGGTTTGGGTTTCCGCACCCATCACTGCATTTTGTATGAGAAAGTTGGCTCGTCTTCATTATATAATCTCAGGATGGAACATTGGTACATCTTTCTTTATAAGGCGATACTGCATGAGCTGCCTTCTTACTTATGTTCTCTACTGTCTCCTAAAACTTTCAGCGGCCGCAGCCTCCTGTCACACGGACATATCGTGTTTGTCATTACCTCGAACATGATCTGTCTTCGGTAAAAGTGCTTTTAATGTCTTTGCTCCCTCATCCTGGTCTGAGCTACAGGGTCGCCTCAAACTGGAGAAATTAATTAGCATTGAAGACTATAGAAGCCGAATTTAGGAGCATCTTAGTCTTAGTCTTAATCACTTGCCTGCTCTGCACTTGAAACTTTTATGTTGCTGTCTTGGCCAGGACTCCCTTGTAAAAGAGTTTTTTGCATCTCAATGGGATTATTTCCTGGTAAAATAAAGGTTTAATAAAATAAAAATGTTAATGACTCACTTTTATTTTTTTTATTTTTTTTTACAATTTTGGCATGGGAATATTAATTTCTAAAGATTTAACGGGGGGGATCATCAAAGCCAGTCCTTAGCTGGCCTTAAATTTAATTTAAATGGGATAGTTGTATAAAACTTAACATTGCACAGGCTTCATGAATGGAAAAAGATCAACACATTATTTAGTAAGAGCCTGTAAATGTGTTTATTTCTGCTGTAAAGTTGGGGAAAACAGGGCTCTGTTGGTAGTGACTCACTTTTGGAACCAGCCTCATGTGGTCATTCGAGGAACTGATGTTTTTTCTGGCACTTGTGTGTTGGCTTCATTTCTCAGCCCCCTCCCCGAGGCTGTCCCCTGGTTTTGACTGTAGCTTCATTAACACTGCAGTAACACTCTCACCTTGATGATGTGGTAATTATTGTTCTTTGAAGTTTTCCTATCAGGTGCAGTGGCTCCATTTTGTGCCATGAAAAAGAGGGGAAATAACAAATCTGTGCAACAACATCATGACTTCTGGCCGCAGGCTTGAACTGTAAGACTTTATTCTGGAGAAAATTACATCTCCTGTCCAACTGAAGTCAAATAACAGCCTCCATCCACAGCAGGCTGAGGTGTTAAAACTTCCTATAGCCTGAAAACTCGGCTCCAGCTCTCCAACTTGTAATGAGATTCATTGTCTGAAAAATGTGTAATCACTGTAAAAGGTGATGAGATATCATGTTAAAGATATATCAGGCATTACTTTAGAATGAGGCTCATATTGACACTGAAACCAAACTATCTGCATCGGACTCTGAGCAGCAGCTGCAGGCTGTGAGGCTGCACAGATTACACTCCAGTGTCTCCTCTTCTGTCTGAGACAGAGCTGCACATCCCCACCTTATTGGACTCCTCCTGACGACGACACAGCCACCACACACGCGCTCTTGAATGTGGCTTCTCTTCCTTTGAAGCATCTGAACCATTTACTGTTTTCCTCCATCATGACAGCACTGTAATGTCTGTGTTAATAACATCTCTCCCTCGCAGCAGCTTATCTACTTTGAAATGGTCCAGAGCACAGATGACTCATGGTTCCTGTTCCTTATTGTTGTTTTTAGAAGCCATCTTCCCCGATGCATTTACTGCCTGGGATGTCTGACAGACTGCTGTTTTATGACAGACTGCTGCTGTCTGAGGTAATTTATACAGCCGCTGATATATTCTCCAAAGTATTCTCTACGGGCAGCTCACGCAGTAAAGTGCTCTATAAAGGAAGGCTTATCCATTTATATAACCTATAAACTTTACGATATAAGTGAACAATTTAAAAAATACAAGGAACGTTTTACAGGGACTGAAGAATGCGTAAACCGAGATTAACATCAGGTTATGGGTTTAAATTTAGAGTTTACGATGATTACACACATAAAACTTGTTGGATTTTTAAAGGCTGACTGATCTCACTAAACGTTGACTGATTTAACTTCTTTGAGGTACAAAACAAAAACAGCAAACTTTCTTATTTTCACACAGAACTACTCACCTGGCAGCGGTAAAGAGGCGCTAAAGGATAAAGGAAGCATTTTTTTTCTGCAATATATTGTTGGCAAAAAAGTATTTATATTGGCACATACTGGTAAACATACAAACTGATACTAACATATCTTTGATAGGCCGGTAATATCAGCCAACAGATACAGCTCCAGAAAAGATGTTCAGGTGTTTATTGTTCACAGTGAAAAAGTGAAAACTGCATCATTCCCTGTTTTTCCAGAATTACATTTTTAAAAAGTTCGCCTCTGAAATGGGCCGTTCAGAACAGCTGCCCATTTCTACGTAGAACCTTGCTTTCGCTGAAATCGACCAATCGTCTTTCACCGTCGTTCACCTCAGTCTGCCTTCTTGCAATAGCTTGTAGTCAAGTCGTTGTCAAGATTTCAACTTAGCATTCTGATACCTCCTGGTGGTTCTGGCTCGTACATATAAGGCCGAATAACCGATCCTAGAGCAGCCATGTTTTCTACAACTTTGGAGTGACAGTGCAGTGCGGCCGCTCCCCTACGTGGGATCACACACATGGGGGAGGGGCTACGCGGTCACTCCAAATACTGTCAGCCAATCGTGGCTAAGGTCTGACCTTTGAATGGCAAAACGGCTTGTTGGTTTCAGGAGGAAGGAGGGGCTCCAAAAATTAATTGAATTGAAATATATATACAATTTTTAAAACGAAACAAACTTTACCAATGTGATTCAAAAGCACACTAGCATAATAGAAAATTGACTGCATAGCTAAAATATGTCCCCTTTCAGAGACCGCTGCAAAAATCTGTTTTTCTCTGGTTCTACTATTTACAGGTTTGTGTTTGTGTAAATGAACTTTTGTTTTATTGTAAACAACATTTCTAGTACGTCTAAATAACATATTCTCATTGAGACCTTTTATTTGCAGAAAATGACGACTGGTTAAGAACACCAAAGGATGCAAAAAAAGAGGTTTTTCAGACCTTAAATAGTGCAAAAAAAACAAAACCAAGTGCATGTTCATCTTTAAAAAACAGAATACTAATGTTTTAACTCAGGAAGAATTCAGAAATTTGATGGAATAACCTGGTTTTTAATCACAGCTTTCATGCATCTCTGCATGTGCTCCACCAGTCTGTCACAGTGCTGTTTGGGTGACGTTAGGCCGCTCTTGTAGCTCGTCTTTGTTAAATGGCTCGTTACCATCCAGCTTCCTCTGGATCACATTCAGGAGGTTTCCAGTGGTTCAGATCTGGATTGTCCGCCCATGAGATGAAGAGAGAGATGCTGATTTAACAAACAGGAGCTGTTTATCTGTCGAGCTCTAGAAACAATGGGGGTAAAATGATTGTATTCAATGCCATTGATTTCAGATTAGAGTAAAGGCAGTGAGATGTATCAGGAAGAAACCATTGTTCAGCACTTGTTAATGAAAATGTTTAAAGTTGTAATCTCAAAGATCTAAGTTTTGTTCTCATTGGCGGCACCTATGGTGATAAACGATAATTGCGGGAGCACACTTCCCAGATATCCAGACAGTGTTGCATGTGTGACGTCCACGGTTGGCTCCGATTGTAACTCTTGATTTTTCTCGCTGACGGTCGCTTTCCTTATTAGACTGTTTGCTTCATCTGAGCGTCGAGTTTGTTTCTTTTTCTTTGGATTTTCACTTATCTTTTCTTTGATTGTTCAGCCATAGTAGATTACTGTTTACTTGCACGAGACCGGAAAAGTAGCCGCTTAGCTCCGCCTACCCACTCTGGCAGACCAACCACTACTGGCTGATGGAAAACACGCCACTAACTGGACGCCGCTTGAGATTTCTTACACGAAAGTCGCCACAGACACCCAGTCTGTAATACTGCAAATGCAAAGGCTTTATCAGATGGGCATAGGCTCAGTCACCATTGTGTTACCTCATTCGGTGATAGATAGAGACTAAACAGACATTTATTTACATGAAAATCTTTAAAGTAGTGTACTGCTCTGTTAAAATAAATTAAATATACATATAGCTGGCAATTATCCTTAACAAAGCAGTTTAAACACACGGGCTCTGTTTGCAGGCTATAAAGTAAATATCAAAGCCATCATCTCAACACCATTGGTAAATACCCAAACTAAAACAGCAGGTGCAACCTTCTGAAATGGCACCTTGCTGTCAGATTAAGACCATCATGTGGAATTATGAAGATGAGTCACTGCACACGACTCTGCTGACAATAAGAAAAGCAAAGAATCCCACCAGCTTTATCCTTTCTTACAGCATTTCACACACCGCTATACTTTGTACCTAACTGTTTTTGTAACTTTCGCTCCTATAAGAGACACTTTTGTCGTGTTACTGAGGCTTTAAACAAGACAACAACATAAAAAGGGAACTATTTTATGGATTGATTGTGCTGTGTCTCATCAGCAGGCTTTGCGAGCACAATAATCATCCCCATCATCTGTTTTGACATTTAATTATTATTTCATTGAACTCAAAGATCAAAATAAAGGTCAAGATCTGCAGAACACTCGCCAAAGCCGCTGATTACAAAGAGCTGATCGGGAACAACAATATATATCATCTGTACTGACACAATATATCCTAATATACCATCCATTCACAAGGTCATCGTGTAACCTTCACCCATCGACCTGTGGACACTAGCTGCCAGAATCCCAGCCATGCAGTGAATGGCAAATAACACGGATGAATGGCTCCAGCCTGCTAATATAATGACAAACTGACTCATTAAAATCTCCGTGCTTAAACCCAATCCCGACATCAACCATCGAAACAGGGACAAAGCTGCGCAAAGTCATATTTCGGCAGGACTTAGGCTAATTGGAAGAGATGGATGCAAGCGGGGCTTAGAGGAGGCACATCCGAAGGCATATAAGTAAATACAAAGACAAAATGATTCCCATGACTGCACTAAGTCTTTCTCTTTAATACTTATTGCCTGGGCCTTATTTATTACCACCAGTGTGTTTCTCTCTTGCCACACAAATCAGTTTAGTTTGCTCTCACGCTAGTCCAACTTTGTTGCAAAATCAGCTTATAACATTCCCTCAGATCGGTGTTAGGCTTCTTTTTCATCTCTTTCTCTGCACTGCGTGTTGGAATTAGTCTCATTTACCAATATCTCATGTGGTGATCCTCTGGATTAAACGAAAAATAGCTGCAGGGATGGTTGTTTATTTGTATTCGTATTGCATTGCGCGGATAATAAAGTTAGGCACAAACAAGTATGCCTGTGCATTTTTAGGATTCTTCAAATGAAATCAGTGAGCTTTTAAAAAGCCCTTTGTGTCCCGCTCCAGGCACAACAGTCAATACCCACTGCTTTCCATCTAATGGTCCGTCTCTTAGGGAAATACAAAGCTGAAAGCTGAGGCCTTATTCTGTATTTGCTGTTTTTATAGCTGTCAACTTTGGCTTCATTTTTTTTTAAGAAAGACTAAAAACTTGAATGAAAGCAACATATCTGGAAATGAATGGAGATAGTTAATAACAAGAGTGAGGGCCTGGACTACTATCCCTGCATGTCAGAGTTGCATGTCATCTTTGCTCAAGTCTCAAGCAAGTATCAAGTCATTCATTTTTTTGGGCAAGTCAAGTCAAGTCACAGGTTATGTCAAGTCAAGTCCCAAGTCAAGGTAGTGACCGGCAGTTCCTCTGGCAGGTCCTGGCAGCCACCAGAACTGCAACTACTGCTCTGGCAGGTCACAGCAGGTCATGGTAGTACTGGCAGTTCCCCTGGCAGCTACTGGATGTAGCAAATACATACTTGATAGTTAGAGACAAACTTGACAACATTGAATTATCATTTTATAAAAAAAAGCGATATGCTGTGTACTCTTACGCACAAGGCACAGCAGGGTAATGTAGTTATTTAACTCTCCAGACGGACAGGATCTATTAAAGTCCTGTGTGCTGACCATCAAAGTAAGGTCGGCTGTAAATGTGTATCTACTTATTGTTGCTGCTGGATCACATGGCTGTGCTTAATGCTGCACAGTATATCAATATCTGTGAGCACAATTGTCAGTGCCACAGGCAGTTATGTTTGAGGTTTATAATAAATGTACCTCTCAGTTCCATGTATGTGTATGTGTGTGTGTGTGTGTGTGTGTGTGTGTGTGTGTGTGTGTTAGAGAGAGTGGACATGATGGAGAGCTTTGTGTCGGTCTCTGCCTGTTTTTGCTCCATGCGCTCTTCCTTGTCTTCTGGCATCACCAGAGTACACACATTGCGCCTCTCTTTATTAATACTAAACAATACAATAATGTTTAATCCCTTACGGGACGGGATAAGACACAAAGTCAATGGAACTCTATTGTGTGGGCGGGAATGGTCAGAATCTTTGTGGAAGCAGGCGGGAGTGAAAAACTCACATTGCAGGAGCGGGCAGGAACGGTCAGAAATCCGAGTCATCATGCCTCAAGTCAAGTCAAGTCAAATCTCAAGTCTTTAACTTGCAAGTCCAAGTCGAGTCTCAAGTCATTTATTTTTTGTCAGGTCAAGTTGCAAGTCTCCAAAACAGTGACTCGAGTCGACTCGAGTCCAAGTCAGCATGACTCGAGTCCACATCTCTGGTATCAGCAGGTGATTTGGTGACTTTTAATCAGCGGGATTGCCCAATGGGAACACCTAAACCCCAATGCAAACAGCTAACTAAAATCTATATCTGAAGCAACTGAACTCCCCCTCTGCCTCTACATCCTCTCTGTTACTATGGGATACAAGGAAAGGCAAGGCTTTCGGCAAGGATTTAAAGTAGTCATCAGCAAAAAGAGGCCAGCTAAGGGAGGGTCGGGGTTTGGGGAAATGGCCCACTGGAGATACATTTTGGCCAATAGTCCAAATTCGGAGACCTGCATGTAGATAACAACTATAAAGGAGAATTGGGCTCCTTGTGCGTTAAGCCCAAACTCACAGCACCCTGAATTGCACGTCACTCCCCACCGCTATCTGCCCCCAACAAAGGATGCTGTGATCATTCTAAAGTAAAAATGCAGCTCAGTTCAATTTGAGGTCAGCAGTTGATTTGGGTTTTTTCATACAGAACTTGTTTGTACTCGTGATGCGCCAAAGCCTGTAGCAACATCTGTTTCAACTGGAGGTATTATCCAGCAGGCCGCTGCAGAGAGCCTGCATGATCATGGAAGTCTCAGTTTAATGCGTTCCTGTGGATCCTGCATGTCCTGTCTCTGAAAGTCACTCTCTCTGCAGGAGCATCTTTTTTGGCGAGAGTCATCACTACACCACAGCACTGTGACACTGAGGAAGATTTCTGTCCATGTGAAAACATAATAAAGTACATTTAGAAAAGTTGCAGGTACTTTTGCATAAGTCACATTTCAGAGATATTTTATCTACTTTACTTTAATCTTACACTAACAATAGAATCCACTCCGTAAAATTGAGGAAACAATTGCACTTTATTTGATTGAGTAAATTTTATGTTTTGAGTTAAGAGAATCTAATTTCAACAACTATGAGACACTAAAATAAATGAGGTAAAATGTAACATAACATTAACATTTCTCATTAGATTACACAACTAATTACTTAATAAAAATGAGTAATAATAACTTTTGACACAGAGACAAGTTTTCACACTCACGGGCAATTTAGAGTCACCAATGAACCTAACGAGCATGTCTTTGGACTGTGGGAGGAAGCTGGAGTACCCGGAGGGAAACCATGCATGCACCGGGAGAACATGCAAACTCAAGCCCACTTTGTCTGTACTGGGACTCGAACTAGGAACCTTCTAGTTGTGAGGCCACACTGTAAACCCAGAACTCAAAAAATTTAAGGCAATCAATGGCCTTAATTTTTTTAAGTTTATTAACTTAAAAGTCAGATGTTTTCAGAGCTTAAATATTTAGATTACATGCTACACATACCTTTTGATTACAGTTAAATTAAAGTGCTTATTAAGCCAACTCAAAGATTTTTAGTTCATGTGACTTAAAGTTTTTATTCACCTATCCCAAGGGATTAAGTTAACAGAACTTAAACAAAATGAGTACACAAACAAACTCTTTTTTGTTAACAAAACTCAATATTTATTAGTCTCTTTTGTCATTATTCTTAATTAATCTCAACACAAACACATTGGTTGTGAAACTTAAAACCATGTGACTCCAAACTTAAAAAAATTGTGGCAAGTGATTGCCTCAATTACATCGAGTAAAACCAACTTTAACAGTTTGAGTAAATGTCTATTGAACAGTATTTTCTTGCCCACTTCCATTTTACACACTGTTACGCCCTGGTTAATAGGGATAAGACACAAAAAGACATTTTAGTAGAAAATGTGAGTACATTTTAGAGTAGATCTGGTCATTGATCTTGGATAGGTGCGGTATAGTGCACAAATTAGTCCAAACATTACCAGGAGCAAGTCTGGTGAGGCTGACCACAATGTCACTTTGTGATGATACAGATGACGACAGAGATTTTCACCACTTAGCAGTGAACTGGACTTGTGTCATTATCACTGATGACGGTATGGATGGCCACAGAAACATCTCCAGGCTCTGGCTCATCAGACTCGTCCTGAATGAAGGAAAGAGAGATACTAATTACAAACTAGTCCAGCAAGTATGAAGATAGTGTAAGAAGAAAAAAACAAAATATGCACACTTTACGACGCAGTACTTTTGGGGGGTTTCAGATCAACAGATTTACTTTCACACTCAGACAGTTAGATTCTTAAAATTCATCACTCAGTGTCACAAAAAAAACAGTAGACCACAGTTTCCTTATTTGAGACTCATTAAGTTGTTAAAAAGGAGGTGTCCATTGAAGCCACTTGACTCCTTAAGGTGGGTCGTAGTGTAGAAAAAAAATCAAAAATGTTCATTCAAAAATGTTTGCTAAGCAAAAACAAAGCTCTACCTAACAAGATCTTCCGATGTTGCTATATTTTTTGACTCCAACTTTTGGAGTTATGTTTGTAAGTTGTTCATATTTTAGTTAAAAAAGTATATATATATATATATATATATATATATATATATTCGGAAATCTTTTACCAGACCTCCGTATTGCTGTGAACAAAACAACACTGATCTCATTCATTAGTAATGGGAAGACCAAACCTCTCAATCACCCAAACTACAATACCAGTCAAAAGTTTGGACACATTTTCCCATACAAGTGAATGGGAAAGTGTGTCCAAACTTTTGACTGGTAGTGTATATGGACAGACAGACTAAACAAGGGTAAGTGAGAAAATGTGCATTTTGATGAACTGTTCACTTAATATAGAGTGGTATTGGTAATCATTCAAGGAGACTCACTGTGCAGGTTCTGAAAGACTTCCTCACGCAGATACAGAGGCAGGGCATGGAGAAGGGTGGTTAACCTTGTGTGGATGTCATGAAGTCCCTAAAACAATAGGGAGAATAGAATAGAAGTGAAGTTTACTGAATAATCCTAATTTTAAACAGTCCAATCAGAATATATATACACTAAAAACCTACTCACATATTTATCAGTCGGGGAAGATGGGGGTCAAGCTCAGCGTAGAATGTGCTGGGCAGGCTCTGGTTTGTGATGTTTAAATTCTGCATTCACCTAAATTTAAAAACAGAGCAGAAGGACAATACAGCAATATCAATAAGTCAGTTCAAGAGTAATATAATAATATAACTAGGTTAATGTGATAGTTGTGGTTCTTCCCCAAACAGTGGTACTTGTTCCTCCATACAAGTGTAATAAATACCCCAAATTTGACCTGTCAACTCTTTCCCTGTGGCGAGAACGAGAGCATCACCTGGACTGTCTAACGACTTTTTGTCTGTGTCACTTTGCCATAGCTTCACCTGCAAGATATGTAAACAAGTGAGTAAGAACCACAACTATCACTTTAACCTCCACAGAATGTGACATGTTATCAACAAAGAAAAACAGCTAAAAGAGCTAATCCGTATTACCTCAGACTCCATTTTGAGAGCAACCAAGAGGTCCATGAGCTCTGCGATGATTTTTTAAAATGCTTTCTGAAATGACAGAAGAGAACAGATTCAGAAAAATGTTGCTGAAATGTGCATTTAAAGGGCACATAAATGACAGGGCTAACCCTGCTCTGCATCACTGATAAGAACAAATGATACTTACAACTCTGCTTGGGTAGTATCTTCTTTTTTTTTGCATGTCACGGTAGTATATGGTACATGACGGGATTTGTGTAAAAACAACAACAACAACAACCACAATAACAAAAGGCTGAGCTGCTGCTGTCATTAAAATGAGAATAGCTGTTCCACCTTAAAGGTCAGTCCACCTTAAGTGAGACTGGCCTGAAGTTGTCGCTATCGTCGGAGCTAACCCCCTTCACTTTAAACAGAGTTATAGCATTTACTCACCGACAAATAGCCTAGACTGTACACACACCGACACTGCACCGCTATGTTTACAGCTAAAGTCACTGCTAACTTTATACTTACCGTCACCCGCGCTGTCTCTCTATCGCTGACGTTACCCAGTGCGCATTTTTCCGTTGAAAAGACGTCCAAACATAGACGTTTAATTATCTTTAAAAAGTCGATGAAAAACGTACACTTTTCAACCAATTTTGAAAGTCTTGAACGGAAAAATGCGCATTGGACAGGTTCATTACTGTCTGGTTTCAAAGTATCACCAACTGTAGCCCCCGTTTCCCTGAAGTTAGGAATACAATGCTACTTTAAACGATCTTCTGCACGCAGTCATAATTCCTTCCTCTAATGTTTCATTACTCTCAAACGAACATTTGAACGTATATTACAAGTTTACATTATACAGTACCTTTGTGCAAATAATTCAAGCATTAATGTGAATCTCCTGACTCAACTGCTGGCTAATGTTAGCTAGCAATTATCAACACTAGCTCAACATTATCGATCCCAAAATATCAACAAATGCTTTAAAATATAAAGACATATAAATATTTAACACTTACGGTGAGACAAATGCTGATTACTGCCGAAGATAAGAGCGTAGTTCCATCTTACTGCAGGCATTTGTGGAGCTTTCTTGACTTCCGAGCCCCGCGTTCCCACAGCCTACCGTTACTGACGTTGCTGACGTCAGACGCACGCATTTAAATTGAAACAATAGAAATAAGTGCAGTGAAATTAAACTTTTAGAGTGGTGCTTAATTAATCCGCTAGATAGTTCAAGTAAATCAAAAATGATGAGTTTAGCTAACTCAAAAAGAAAGAAAAAGTCACAGGAACTGAAAATATTTAAGTTAGTAGAACTTTTTCCAATAATTAAGTTTATACTACTTAATCTATTTAATTAATTTGAACATTTGGGTTTACAGTGCACAGCACTAACCACTGCACCACTGTGCAGCCTTTTGGGATTCAAGATGCTCAAATAAAAATTAATTCTAGTCAACAACACAAGCCTGCTCGTGTTAATTTACTGACTAATATTCAGGAAAGTCGGCCAGCGTAACCGCTAACAGAGGGCTACACATTTAAACTTCTTGTCACATATACAGACACAACAACTATCGTCTGGTATATCTAAATATTAAATATAAAACCACTTTCATTCATTCTATGATACACAGCAAAACATTAATCTTAACCTCAACCCCGATGGCACACAGACACTGGCGAACACCGATGAATCCAACCCTGCCAGCAGCCAAGAACAAACTTTGGAGCATGCGCACTCTGCAGTACAGGCCAAATATCTTTGCGTAGATTTGATTACATTATTTTGGATTGCAACTGCTACTGAACATTAGGTAATGCAGGTAAACCATGCTCATTTCAATATATTTCACTTTCACTAGTACAATTTACACAATTTGCATGTATTTTATTTACTACTCTCAAAAATCCTTTTTTTTTTTTTTTTTACAGTGTACTCCTCTTGATCAGTTGAATGTACACACAGGACATGTATTAGTAACAGTGGTTTCTACCTGGATTCATTTCTTACTGAGTTGAAAATAGTGTATTTACTGTAAGCTTTACAATTGGCCTTTAAACTTAGAGAGCTGCAGAATAAGTCATTGTGAGTAAGTGAACTAAATTACAAGGAGCAATAAGAACAGTTACAGTAAATGATGCAGTCTGTCTGATGCTTCTTTTATTTTGCGACTGTAATAACATGACGCGGCTGTGAACTTCAAAGTGCTGCTGTCGTCCCTGAGAGGCTGTAATGAAGCCTGGACGAGGGGCAGAGTCAAACATGGGAGAGGCCGCAGTGGAATGCTAAACACCCGAGTCAGCCGACAGCTCATAACAGACTGAGTGATTTCAGCCGACTGCAATCCCAGGTCCTGCCAGACCTCGGGCATTTTATCAGCATCTGGAGACCCTGAGATTCATCTGGTCGTATGCTGTCACGTAAAGCAAGAAGAACTTTATACAAAAAGCAATCTGCTTGTAAATGCAAAGATTTCATACAGGCCGCCTATATCGATCTCATTTTGCACACGGAGGCCTTAGGCTGGTGATGAATGTGAGAAAAGGGAACAAGATGCTTTTACAGACGCTCTCAAACAGCATGCAGATGAAAGAGATGCAGAACATCAGAGTGGAGTTTTCACAAGTTTGTTTTCACACCTTTAGCTTGAAAATATCATTAGACACCCACAAGGTTTGGAATAAAGTAAGACTAATAAGAGAAAGAACTCTTTGTAATTAGAACAAGTGTATTTGGTGTTAGCATCCGTGAAAAATAATATATAAGACGATAGAATAGAAATAGACATGAAAGAATGATGAACATTTGATGTTAATCAAAGGTCCCATCGTCCTGGCAAAAAAAAAGAGGCATCCATCCATCCTCTCATTATCTATGCCACTTACCCTGTTCAGGGTCGCAGGGGGGCTGGAGCAGATCTCAGCTGTCATTGGGCGAGAGGCGGGGTTACACCCCGGACTGATCACCTGTCAATCACAGGGCTGACACATAGAGACAGGCAGCCTTTCACGCTCACATTTTACACCTACGGTCAATTTAGAGTGACCTAACGAGCATGTCTTTGGACTGTGGGAGGAAGCCAGAGTACCCAGTACCTAGCCAGTGACAAGGTGTATGTACAAGAACATGTAGAGAGGCAAATAAGACATGACATAGCACAAGACAAGTGGGAGAGCTAAAGAAACAACTAAGACAAAACAATGAAACAAAAACAAACAAATAAACAAATGTGAGTGTGTATGCTGTTGTCTGCATTAGGCCGCCACCAGACCCGTAGGAGGTGGCTGGCCTGTTTGAGCTGACCTTATTCTTGTCTAACTTCAACTGTAACTGAACTGTGATCTGCAAAGTGATGTGTGATCTAGTGGCCTGAATCCCATCGTCGAAACACCACTCTGAATATTTCTGCTGCCAAAAAGCTCCTACTCTAACAACTTCTTTCTGGGAAAGTAACTTCTAATTAATCCACAAGATTGAATGTCCTCAAAAAAAACTCCACTTTGCTTCATCTAATGGCTGCCTTCGTTGTGTTTTAAGAAAACTATTGTTCCATTTGTTGGATATTAAGGCCTGAATACGAGTGTATTTATTTACTGTTTTTCACTGCGAGTACTTTCATTTGTTTGTAGTGACTTCCATTATTCTGTAAAGCTGCTGTAATCAATATCTTTAAATGAGCAATGGATCAGATGATGTTGTGTAATATAGACAAATGACTGCTTAATAAGCAGGCTAAAGATAAATACTGCGGTCACTATGGGATAATCCTGCTAAGATAACAGTACAATCAGGGATGTGTTTGTTGGTTCAATTCCTGGCAGCACGTTCAACTGTGCCTGAGCAAAACACAACAATCTAAATGATTTCCAACAAATCTGTACGCTGAAACAAAAATTCAACGTAAAGCTTGACTGACAGAAGATTTATATGCCAGGAGCCAGATGTATAAATATGTACGCAAAAAAAAACATAGTTACACTGCATTAATCGGTATGTGCTGTGACATTGTGCACACCTCAAACAGGCCTCCCTAAAAAAAGTTTCACCCAAGGCCGGTGCCGTACGTCCTGCAGCAAACACTGTTCTGTTCTTATTGCCTGTTTCTTGTTGGGTCACTTTGGGTCGTCTCATCACTTTTTGGATAAGCTAGCAAAACCTTTCCCTAAGAAGTTCTTTTTTCCGCCCAAGCTTTGACTGAAGAAGTCAACTTCTTAAAGAGTCAACTTTAACTCTTGGTTTCATACTGGAATTGAAACCCATTTTTTGCCTGCAACTAGACTTGCTACAGATGTTTAAATGTCTCTCACATGACTCTTGAGTCTCAAATTTTTATCATCGTTATGCTGGATAAGAAGACTAAAAAGTGCAATATTATAGGCAAACAGATTCTTATTCAAGCACAAACTGTGATCTTTCCCGAACATAAACAAGTACTTTTGGTACCTCACTAAACCTCACTTAGGGCGCATTCACACTAAAGTCTGTTTGTTTGGTCCGAATCAAAGACCAAATTGTTACAAAGTTGCATTTTGCCTTGAGTTTCGTTTGTCTTCACACGGCAGTTTTTACTAGTGGACCAAAAGTTTTGATGCGCGAGGAAACTGCTCTCTGATTGGTCAGAATTTCCACGTGGGAAAACTCCCTGAAGTAAACAAAGAGAGAGAGCACACTCCTCAATCACACTCAACATGATCGTGGACTTTAATGTTGGTGGAGTTTTTTTTACTTTTAACCGACATTGTTTCACAGATCAATTCTCCTTTAGTTTTTCATATTTCTATTTCCTCATTGCTCCCCCAAGTCTGTCCTCTACTCATCTCGCTGCGTGTCTCTGCAAATGTCAGCACCCGTAAACAACAATGCAGTTATATGGTTTGTTTCCTGTATTTGATCCTACTTTAAGTCTGTTTACGTTCTCACCAGATTCAAACCGGACCGTGGTCCTTTTGGACTGAGACCCGTCTTTTCTAGCGGACCAGGCTCCGGTTGTTTGGTCCGCACCAGAGTTTGATTCTGGCGTTCACACCACCTAAACGAACCGCACCGAGGGGACAAACGCTCCAGTGTTCGGTTCAATCGGAGTAAACAAGGCTGACAGCTTTGGTCCGAACTTTACTTCGAAAGTCTGGTTTGTTTGGACAGGTGAGAACACACATTCCAATTTTGGTGCGGACCAAACCCCCGAACCATGATCCGCCAGCAAAGATAGGACTCGGTCCGTTTCCAAAGGAACCATGGTCTGGTTCGATTCTGGTGAGAACATGACTTAAAGTAGGATCTAGGCACTAAACACTGTGCATTGTGGGTTGTTAACGGGTGCTAACACTTGCAGAGACAGCTACGCAGCCAGGCAGCAAGGTAAGTAGTGGACAGACGTGGGGGAGCGACGAGGTGAGGGCTCTAACAGAAATATGGGTTGACCAAACAATTTGATGAATGCTTGCCGAAACGTACAAAAACACGGAGGTATTCAAAGTGTTCAGTGAAAAACTAAAGGAGAGTGGAACTGATCGATCCTTGGAACGATGTCGGTTAAAAGTAAAACAACACAACAACACAACAAGACATTAAAAGTCCGCGATCATGTTGACTGTGATTGAGGAGTGTTTCCCACATGGAAATTCTGACCAATCAGAGAGCAGTTTCCTCGCGCATCAAAAATGTAGGTCCGCTGGTAAAAGCTGCCGTGTGAACACAAACCAAACAAGAGGCAAAATACAACACTGTCACAATTTGGTCTTTGATTAGGTCCAAACAAACTGACTTTAGATGGGAAAGCACCCTAAGTGTCAAATGTTGGTTTTCAGTCGCCCTTTTTATGAATATTATTATGACTACTTCTACAATCAAGTCCTTACATTGAGTATCCTGATGATAAATGACACATCCTGCATGGTGGACGCAGCCTCCCAATGTAGACATTCCCTACAGAGGCAGACACGGCAGCTGGATCATCTCTGAGAAAAGTATTTGTCCAGCTGACATATTGAATTCTGGGAATGAGGCAGTATTGATGTCAGCTCCCCGCTCCTCCGTGTGCATCAGAGCGACCATCGATGAGATTGATTCACGTGGAAGGACACTCGGAGCAGGAAATTACAGGGTCAAATGATCCAAGGACATTATGCTGATGCTCGCCTTTTTTTCCATTCTGGATCTTCATCTGTAAATTGACCAATTTGAGTTTTTCATCGTCGCTTCTGGTGCTGTATTGACAATAAATGAGGTCACAAGGTGAAAGCTATTAGGGGAGGTGTCTGGAGTATGTACGGTACACCTGCCTCATCAACTGAAATACCAGAGAGGGGCTGCATTAAGAGTTCTTCGCTCACACTGAGCGAGTCACTGCAAATCTGTTTTCTGGTATAAAGAAAAAAAAACATTAGAGCAAAGTAAGCAATTATTTTTCCTGAACGTGACGCTGTACGCTTCAGTAACGCAATCACATTTTTCATCTGTCCTTCCCTTGTTATATGAGGTAACCCTGTTATTAATGATGTGCATTCATTGTTGTCTCATACAATGGTATATATGTTGAATATAAAGTATGTTGTATAAATTAATTACTGTAACGATGACATGAGTATTTCCCGGCCTCAGCTCCACATGAACAGGATTTAGAAGATTGTGTAAATGACTGAATGAGTGTATAATTATAGAATTTACACCCATTCAATTAGAAGTGCTGCAACGAGTTAATGTCTATACTGTTCTACACTATGCTTCCATCATCAATGCAGAGGCAATGTCGCGATGTGAAGATCTTTGAAGATCACATCACTGCATAATGGCTGCCCTGTTAGAGCCATAGTGTGTGAGTTCAATACTGGGGTGTGGCCTGTGGTGCGACAGAGGGCTAACCTGTTATCGCCTCAGCAGGTAGGGCCAGAACCAGTTGGGATATTGTTTCAGTCATGGGTAATGTCACACAGGGTGGACTGAATCGTGACGGTGGGGCTGAGGCCGTCTTAGTGGGTCAGGGCTGGCGGGTAGGCTATTGGGGTGGTGCCAAGCAGGGTGAAGGCAGTGTCGTCATGTGATCTTCACACTATCAAAGCCCATCATGACAAGAACAGGGCAGGGTTGACCTCTCATTCAGGAGATACAGAATATTCTTAGTTTTATCCATCGACTGATTAAATAATGGACGTTGCCACCGTGATGTCGGCGATCGGTTTGTGAAATGCCGTATCAAGACTGGAGTTTAGCATTTTGGACGCGCAATGTTGGCCTCCTCGAGCCGGATGTGAAACCATATTTGGACTAGAGGATAGCACTGAAGCGGAACTAGGGTTAGTAAACAGCAAGTTATCAAAGCAGTCTGTGCCTGAAATGGCTATTACATTGGCTAATGGCTGGCTAATGAGCTACCATCGTGTATCCCATGGAAGGAAATTCTACTTAGAGTTGCCAACTGGAGTTTTCATTTAACTACAGAAGCTAAGAGTGTTTGTGGCATGTACCGGACACGCAGCTTGCTCTCCCAAATCTCTTTGTACCAGGGTGTACATGTTTAATTCTGATACTCTGAAATTTGGGCATTTTGATATGGGGTCTAATTACGATTTACCCTCTTTCTGAGCCCGTCTCAAGCAGCCACTCCAGGAACTGCAGTTTTTAGCTTAATTTCTTTGCTCCGCAAGTTGCAGCTCGGTTTTCTCACTGCATTGCAAAATGTAGAAGCAAGAAGAAGAAAAAGGTAAATCTCACTGAAGCTTCAAACACCTAAAATGACTTTCAGGACAGGAAAAATATTTTTGGTTAGGTTTAATTAAGTGTTAACTTAGTACATTAGTTACTTTACTAATGTATGCAACAAACGTAGCTGATATGCCTTCATAACGTAACTTACGTACTTATGTTATGTTACCTACATTTATTATGTAACTTAAAAATAATTTAACTTCTCAAAAGAAGTCAACATTGACTTTTGAATTCATGTGGGAATGGGTCTGGTTGAAAGTCCGATGTTTGAAGTACCCTAACCATCACTCAAAGTGGACCTTCATACCCTTCATACTCAGCACTTAACTTCAACGGCACAACAAAATAAGTCAGAGTACAGTGTCCAGATTCAACACTACAGGGCTTACCTACAGCATCATACTCTGAAGCATTGAGCCATGGAGAGGAGCTGCCGTATTTGTGAGAACAAGCTGGATTCACATCGTTCCCCTTCAATGGGGCTATTTTCATCCAGCAGTATGATAAATGGTAAATGGAGTGTACTTATATAGCGCTTTTCTACTCATGCGACCACACAAAGCTGCTTTTACACTACATGTCACATTCACCCATTCACACACACATTCACACACTGATGGCAGAGGCTGCTACGTAAAGTGCCCAACTGTCAGTCAGTTATCACATTCATACCCGTTGGCTATTCCACCGGGAGCAATTTGGGGTTCAGTGATTTGCCCAAGGACACTTCGACATGTAGCCTGAGGGAGCTGGGGATCGAACCTCCGACCTTTCGATTGAAAAACGACCACTAAAGACTCTACCACTACCACAATACAGGAAACAAACTGGGCCTGCTCACCATTTTTTATTCATGCCACAAAGCATGATGGGAATTTACTTGCTTTGCTGTACCATGCAGTGCACAGTCGTGGAAGTACCTAGTATTTGTTATGTTTCCCCATTCTTTATTCAGGTTTTTTCAACAATTTGTCATCCAACTGTATATTATTACCTCCCCACACCGCGCTCTCTCTCTCTCTCTGTCTCTCTCTCTCTCTCTCTCGACTCTATTCCAGTGACATTTCAGTCATTCCAGCTGCAGAGGGGAGCTTATCGCTTTCCACATTTTAAGTTGAGGTTACGGTAAATAGTTGAAGTGTCTCAGTACTTAAAATAAATAAAGCCACGACAAAGAGAAGCTATATTTTCCAGAGTGTTTTTTTTTTTCCTATGTTGTGGCCTGGGGTTCTCTGTGGACAGTCGACCAGCAGCTGAGCCTCTCAGATAAGCTCCGAGCCAGAGAGGAAGAGAGGGAACAAAAAAAAAGACGAGTGAAATAAAGAGCAGGCCAACAGCGCTGTGTGATTGAGAAGGGCTCCATTTCACAGTAAAAAGCAGGCAGAAGAGGGAGGAGGTCGCAGTCAACAGAACAGGGACGGGAGAGAGCTGGTGGGGGTGCGGGGATAAAAAGCACAACATAGTATTAGGATACGGCCTGTGGGAGCTTTTTAGAGGGGGGAATGGGAGAAAGTTGCAAGAGCATGTCGGTGACTGCACCCTTCAGTGCCGCACTGCAGGGAAGGCAAGTTTGTTTGGTATCGCACAAATGGTGGCGACAGCAAGCACTGAATGCTGAGATGCACTCTGTCTGTCTGTTCGTCTGTCTGTCTGGCTCTTTGTCTGTGTCAGCTCTGCTCCCCCTCTCTGTTTGCTGGTGATGTTGAAAGGATATCCTTTCAAAGATCCCATTTCTCTTTGGAAGTGTATCATTATAGGATACAGTGATTTTAAACGTGCTGTTACATAATACTTTAGCTATCAACTTAAATCAATTTAACTTAATAGTTTTGATCTTCTTGTGTAACTGATATCCAGATAACTTGGATGTTTTTTTGGCTGGAAAATGATGGCTTGCTTCCGCCGGGTTGGGAGTGAGTTGCTGCCTCAAGGAGTTCAAGACGTGTTTTGGGTGGGAAAAATGGATTCTAAGACCAACAGACAGGTTGGTGTAGCGTCGGCAGTAATGGGCACCTCCTGATTTAGGTTTTTAAGCATGTCAAAGTGGGAGGGGACCAAGAGGTAGAACCAGCGCTTTCTGGAGAAATTATACATCTCATTTGGTGTGAGAACTTTTCGGATTCCTCCAGGACAAGCTGCAACATGTTGCTAGGGAGAGGGACTTAGCGTGCTGCCACTGTGACCCGACCCTCGAATACGCAAAAGAATGTCGTTGGATGGATGGATGATATCTGATATCCAGGCCGAGACGTCCTCTTTTGTCTGCTGGTCATTTTTTACAGTCCAACCAGTAACTACAGACGTAGGAATGGAATTGAAGTCGAGATGCCACATCTATGGCAGCATTGTTATCTGGTCTCATGCTGATGACAGAAAATTGGTTCCCAGATTGAATTTTGAGCAATGCATTGTGCCTCTTTTACTCTGACTGTTGTCCTGCATACAACCAAAGCTCCTTCGGATGTGGTCAATGTGCCAGATCTCAGAACGCGCCTGACACCAAAAATCTTGCCTGTCACGAACACACTGACACACATTTGTATGCAGATTTCTGTCTATGGAGATTAAATTAGCTGTAAATATTCATTGTCCTCAGAGAACAAGTTCTTATCATCTACTGAGCGTTCAAACTTTGACCAGATATGTTTTTCTAAGGTTTTATTTTGCACACTGAAAAGACCAATTTTAAATTTCCTGCCACTGTTAGTGCTTTAACAGACCAAAAAACGTGTACGTCCCCTTCAACATTTACAGACAGGGTTGCTTTTGTTTCCAGTTTGTAAAAACATGTGAAGTTTGTTTCATTTGAAATATGTACATATGATCCTACATCGTCAACTGAACATATATTTTCAAAAATATCACTCCAGGGCTTGTGGTTAAACTTCCAGCATTCTTAAATTTAGAAATATGACATTAAAGGAGCATTGACTCGAGACAACTCCGTTGTCATGAAAAGTGAAAGTATGCAAAAGTACACATTAAAATAACATGTTACAAGAAAACGAGCAATTAGAAGAAAAGTTAGACACTTTAAGCCAGTAAATAATAAAAATATGAGAGAACCTACAATTTAAGTGATGATTAGTAGAAATGATTAGTAGAACTTTTCCAACATGGATAACGGATTAAAAAAAGACCCCACTTGCAGATTAGATCAACAAAAGCTCCTTCCTTTGCTCCAAGGTAAGACGCTAACTAACTTGGCTAGGTTAGCATGTTAGCAAACAAATACGGTTGAATATCAATAATAAGTTAATCCAGATCCCGTGTTTGGATCAAGCCCACGATATGCGAGCGATATCCTTTAAACAAAATGAAAAAGTTGGATCATTTAGTTTTGCTAACAATGGGCTAAAACATATTAGATACTGAAAGTTAAAGGGAGTCATAACTAAACATTAGCGTAAAATAAAACAATATATTGACTTACCCTGCTGTGCAAGAACATTGCTGTTCCTGTATATGACTGTGCTTAACATGAATTGTCAAGGCGTGGGGTGCCTGACGCTCGCATCGAGACCGATGAGCTGTCCTCTTCATTCTCAACACTCCGCTGACAGATTCTATTCTGGATGTAGCTTTCACCGACTATTTTTCCAGAAATTTGCTATAAAATTGAAATTGAAAGTGCCACCAAGAAGCTTTGATGGACAGGAATAGGGGCCCCTCCTCTTTTCTAATCCTTGTTTCTACTTAATCATACTAAAGTAAGGACTCTCTCCAGGACAGTGGGGTTCAAGGCACATCCATCCATCCATCCCTTATCTATACCGATGTCCTGTTTAGGGTCGCGGGGGGGCTATACGCAGTACATCCTGGACTGATCGGCAGTCAATCACAGGGCTGACACACAGAGACAGACAACCTTTCACGCTCACAGGCAATTTAGAGTCACCAATGAACCTAACGAGCATGACTCTGGACTTTTGTGAGGAAGCTGGAGTACCTGGAGGGAACACATGCATGCACGGGGAGAACATGCAAAGTCCACACAGAGAGGCCTCCTACGTCTGAACTGGGTTTCAAACTAAACATAAAGCTAAATATTGTATAATATCATACAAACAGTATGATAACACGCTGATCAAGTCCCCCTCACACATTCATGCTATAAATTACAAATAACCTTGGTAACTCAGATTTTCAAGCGTTGTTAGGTCTACAAGTTGAACCAGTTAAAAACTATTTTTCACAGTATCTGTTTCACACAATGTATTCACACAATAGCTTCATGTCTTTTTATTTAAAAGTGAACAGTCAAGTGTTCTTTAAAAAATCTGAGTACTATTCTTTAAATCAATGTAAGCATTAGCCAGAGCTCTTCACCATGTGTAATTATAGCCTGTTAAAAATCCTACACTTTCTCACAAGGTGTTTCACAAAGTTCAATAAGACTATAATAATAATGTGCTGCGCTCACACCATGCGTCATTGAAGAGAGGGAACTGATCACTGCCACTGCACAGGTCTTTTAAGAGCAGTTTACCTTCTCATTAACCTTGAATTCTGTCCTATTTGTTGCAGATCAATACTTTATTTCTCTTGTAAGAAAAACAACTTGCTCAGAGCAGAAGCAATAAAGAGAGCGGGTTTCAGAGACAGGCTGCCTGCAGGCGTGTCACCTGAATCACAATGGAACCTTTGGTGCTTCATTACACAATCTGAGGGAAACTAATAAGGGACCAATATGTGGATAGTTTACAGGGACAAGCCCTGTATAAATTTTATAGAACGGCTATTGCGTGTAAATGGGAGAACAGATGGGAGCTAATGCATGCTGGGATGTGTGCTTAGCTGAGGCAAATGAGGGATGCACGGGGCGCTTATTCTGCTTTCAAAGAGAGAAAGTGCCTCCGCTTTTTCCACTTCTGTCTTGGCTTTGACAGGGAAGTTGGGGAATTGTTGGTGCACAGAAGGATTATGAATCTGCTGCAAAGCAAACACTTTTCTCATGACTCGCTGTGTTGATTTGAATGTAAATTAGGAGCCCTAAGTACATCCTGAAACACACTGTCACCTGTGATATCAGCTTTGTAGCACTTGTTCAGCCGACCTCTGTCCCAAAAGTGTTTCTAAATGAAATATTCAACATGAACAAAAGCGAAACAAATGGTGCGACACAGCAAGCCTTCAGATCCCAGTTTAACAACAGTAGGAGCCTTGTGAATTCACTGTTGTGTTTTTTGCTTGTTTTTCTGCTACACATAGGCTTTGGCACATGCATGAACCTGCTTATCTTCAATTAAAAGACACTAATCTATTTGTCGCTCACTAAAAGTTCCAAAGTAAAAACAACAAAATACTGTGAGCGCTGTTGAGAGCTTCTATAATAATGTGTGCACCAGGAAACAAAGAGCCAAATACATTTTATCTCCAAATGCGAATTAGTTTTGCATCTAACAAAAAATGTAATCATCAACTGTTGGTTGTAGATAAATATAGACATGGATTTGCTCACAGCCCCGGCAAATTTGCAGCCTTGTTTCACACAAACAATGGCAACTTTAATTATCTGTTATCAGTCGTTAATTGCACTAAGAAGTTGTGTTGGTGCCACTCTGCAGTCGTGAGATATTACAGAGCCAAATAAATTAGCCTCTTTTACAACAGCAAGCCAGGAAATGTTGAAGTTTTCAGCAACACATGGTGTTACACACTCACATATCTAATCTGAAATATATTATATAAAATAGGGAATTTAAAACATAATTAATACAACATAAAATATGACTTAATCGAACCCTTAGTTAGGACATCATAGTTGTTATAGTTCATATTATATTATATAGTTTTTCCTTTTTACCAAAGAAAAGAAGCCTGCAAACATAATGATCAGCACATAAAGGATGAGAGTGAAGCCACTTCTCTACAAGCCGCCTACAATTAATAACAAATATGTTGTTGGGCCATGCCCTGCAGCATGACTCAAAGATGCCTTTTCTGATCTGAAATGCCAACATTTCTTTCCCCATCTGTGAAAGTCGCAGAGTTACTTGATATAGACATACTTTATATTGACAAAAATATGTATATCAAGGATCTAGATGTATAGCTGGGTGACAGGTCAAAAGGAAAAATGGTCAGTGGTAAATGTCAAACATATCGAGCACCTTGCAAGTCTGACAGCCCCTCAAAGCACTTCACACTACATTCCATTAACATTTGAACATAAATTCATACACACGCTAATTTGGGGAAGATTAGAGCTCCAGTATCTTCAGCAAGAGAACTTTAACATGCAAACTGGAAGAGATTGCAACAAATCGTGGGTCCCTGATTACTTCTAAAACTCCTGAGCCACAGCCGAGCCAGTGTACAGTGAAAAAACAGAGAGAAAACACACTAAGTGTCTTAACACTGGCCCAACCCGAAAGATTGTTCAAATCTAACTGTTGAGACCCTACACTTGACGACAAATCTGATAGATTGAACTGTTTTGTTTCTGTAGTGTGAGGAGAGTAACGATGTGACCCTAACAGCACACCACACACTAACAGATTCATTCACCAACAACCACTCTCACAGCTGGAAATCTCACTAAATCTCTCACAGTCAAACAAGACTTTAGAGTGAGAAAACATGGCAGACGATGGGCAGGAAGAATTGGCGTTGATAGTTTTTGGACTTTTTACTGAAAATTCACGAAGAAAAAGAAGTCGTGGAGGTGGCGTGAACATGAGTTGTATATGTAACAGCTGTATGTAACTGCAATTAGCTATCGTCAGGCTTGGGGAGTAACGGAATACAAGTAGCGACGTTAAGTAATTAGGATACAAAAAAACTAATCTTTTGTAAAACTCCAGCCAGGGTGAAGACTTTTTAAAAGTCAGTTTCCGCAGAGACGTGTATTCGGCGTTTTTGGCCGTGACGCCAGGCTGTGAAATGTTATCTCCTTTTGTTCCGTTGGGTGGATTTTCCGACAAACCCTCAGCTGACTTCCATGGGGTAGGTGGATGCCTTCCAACCTGCCTCTGTGCAAGCCAAAGACAGCTCGGTGCACTTCTCCGTTTCCTCTCATGGGCTGCCTCCATGCCCCCCCCCCAGAGGTTGACCACAGGACAATGTCTGGCCTTAGCAATGTCGACGTGATGAGGTACAGTACTGTGCAAAAGTTTTCAGCAGGTGTGAAAAAATGCTGTAAACCAAGAATGCTTTCAAACAATCAATTAACAATTGATTGAACAAAAACAGAAATTAACAAAATGCAGTGAATAAACAGAAGAGAAATCTAAATCAAATCAATATTGGGTGTGACCACCCTTTGCCTTCAAAACAGCATCAATTCTTCTAGGTACACTTGCACACAGTTTTTGAAGGAACTCGGCTGGTAGGTCGTTACAACACAATCTTCTGTGGATGTAGGCTTCCTCAAATCCTTCTGTCTCTTAATGACCAAATCTCCAACTCCATTTGCACCTGTGGTATAATTGGTTGATCATACACCTGACTATAATCCCCCTGACTTTGTGCAAGTGTACCTATAAGAATTGATGCAGGTTTAAAAGCAAAGGGTAGCAACACCAAATATTGATTTGTTTTAGATTTTTCTTTTGTTCGCTCACTTATCATTTTGTAAATTGATAAAAATAAACAGTTATTATTTATATTTTTGAACGCATTCTTAGTTTACAGCATTTTTTCACACCTGCCTAAAACGTTTGCACAGTACTGTAAATGATATAGATATAGTGGAAATGCATATATAGATACAGGATATAGATGAAATAGCATGGTATAGACAGAGATACTGGATAAAGATTTGGAGACACTCAATATAGACACAGGATACTGGATATAGCTTTGGATGGCTGTAACTTTACTTCTTCCCTGTGTGTTCTCCCGCCTGTGTGATCACGTGCCCCGCCCTTATAGTTTTCACTTGTTCTTTAATTGTCTCACCTGTGCCTGATTACCTTCACCTTCCCAGTGTAATTCTTTTTTCACCTCCTCTGTTTCTGTGTCAGTGTGTTCTTCATCATGGTTGCACCGGTTTTTCACCCGCCGCCGGATGTTTAGTTCTTACCTGCTCCCCATGGCCTCATTCATCACAGTAAGCGTTTTGGTTTCCCTTCTGCCATTGGTTCCTCTACGTTTGTGTTCAAAACCAGAACCTACTGGCTATAGTTATAGAGATGCAGCATAAAGGATAGAGGTATGGAGGACACAGATATTACAGCATTACTGGACAGATATTGGATTAGATTCATTAATAATACATATAAGCGGTACTGGGTTTAGACCATAGACTGTATAAAAAGATGGACGACATGACAGCTTCCTAAAAGTGAAGCCAAAACATTTTGGGCGCCCCCTGCTGACTGGCTGCAGTATAGTTCATAAAGCCCACCTCCTCCATGTTAACAGATGGGACATGAGTCAAACTATAAAATCAAAATACACGCCCAATATATTTTTCTCAAACATGGTTTCTGTCATTATCATGATGATTTACGTCCAAGTGTTAATTTTTCTGACAAGTTTATTTTTAATTAGTTATTTGATGCTGTCAAAATGATGATTGACAGCTCTGTTGACAAATTCCGCTCCTGCAGCCAATCAGTTCCGGGTGAGCAGAGTGGAGGACGATCCGCGAGTGGAAACGTAACTAAAACAATCACTACAGTCATTGAAGTTTCCATACCTGTGAACGTTAACCTCAGACCAACACAGAGAAGCTGTTCTGCTGTTAAACACGCCGGTGTGCGGGATCCTTGCTGTTTTTTCGGTAAGTTCAGTGTGTGTTTTGGTTAGCGTAAGTGGCTACGGCTGCTTCACTCGCCGATCTCTACTGCTCAGACTCTGGCTCCATATGACGTCACCATTGCAAGATGGCAGCGCCTATTTTGGCATCAATTTTGTACAATGGGTGCAGATGGAGACGTGTTGTCCATCTATATATACAGTCATTGGTTTAGACATAGATATACTGGATATACTGACTTTTCATGACACTTGTTTACAAAAACAGAATATTGTGAGTTTTCTGCTTTAATCAGTCGTTCTATTTCTATTTGTGCTGTATCCGTAACGAAAGCTTCTGATTAAACAGCGGATAAAATATTGATTGTTATTCTGCTGCGTTCTCTTTGATCAATTCCTCAGTAGGTATGGGAGTTATATAAAAGTACATTCTGTCTCTTGGTATTTATTCTGGTTTAGCCTATAAGTGTCTTGCCGGTTATGCAGGAGAATGATGAATATTTATAAAGGTCATATATCGGAGCTGTGGTCGAAGAGCGTGCAACTATGAAACACAGATATGTCTCCTATATACAGAGAGTGTACAACAAAGGAAGGAAGGAATATTAAGTATGCTCTTGATATTAAGGTCATTGTAACAAGAATGACAAACAGATCACTGAGCATAACAGCCACTTGATCAGCCTGATCTGGAGGCTCATCCTTTGCGTTTCGCCTCCTGCTCGCCCACTGCGGCATCGAATCTCCGTCTAGGCAGCCATCATCCTTCATGAAGCCTACATTCACTCTTCGAAGAGTTATTTAAAGCAGGTTAACCAAGCTCGAGCTGCATCCAATTTAATTAACATTCGGGGGTATAAAAAGTCCAAAGATCATTTGCGAGAGCTATTAGGTTTCCTGCCTGAAAATGAAGTTCAATTTTTGACCCGCATCGCCTGGGGGGCAGATTCCCCTCTCGCGCTTAATCCCAATGCATCAATTAAGAGAGGACACATCCATCAAAGGCGGGTCCGCCTGAGCTGCAGCTACGGCGCTGCCAAATGTTAATGAACCCCTGCAATTATGAACACAGAGACAGATGCAGTAAGTCCACAAACAGGCTATGAGGATGTGATTATGAACACACGGGCCATGTGGAATGTATATAGTGAGATTTCATGCTTAGAGTTGTTAATTCAGCAAATGCACCAGAAAAAGCCAAGTGGAAAATGTATATATTTGATACGACTGTCAGGGAATGTGGGGTTGTAGTGTCATCATCTAGCTTCAGATCCATTGTGCGTGTGTGTGTGTGTGTGTGTGTGTGTGTGTGTGTGTGAGTGTGTGTGTGAGTACTGACCGTGCATGTGGAAAATGATTTCAGACTCCTCCTGACATAGTGCAGCGGCCGTGAAAGAGCTCATCGAAAACAGATTTTTTCCTCTGTTGTGTTCATGTTGTTTTTTTCTCTGTTGTTGCCTGAGTGTGATTTTTATTAAATCTATAGCATTTAAGAGCCTGATCTGAGTTAAAGGTGGAAAACACATTTTACAAGTTGGTATGAAACAGCATGCGAGGGAGCTTGATGCCATTCTGTTGTAATCCCATGACAGCAAGAGGATTTGGTTGTTGAATAAATGTCCTAGAAATGAGTTTGTTCTGACATTTTGAGAGCTCTCCGTTTCACTCAGCCATTGTTTTGATGTGTGAACCTCTTTTCACAATTACATGCAATTTTTATTTCTCCCTCTCCTGAGACATTCTCGTACAAAACTCGCAGACACGAGACAGACCTCAGACAAGCATAAACGGACAGAGCTGACAACAAAGGAATCCAACTGTTCTTACACTTTCATTTCAAAGAGTAAGAGAAACAGAACAGCGTCTAAGATGACAAGTTTCTCTGCATCTACTCTGCTACTGTTGAATTAACAGCAGTCTGCAAACACTGCCCATCTCCTCGCTGTCTTCTCAGCTGTCATCCAGGACACCTTCAATAAAGTTAATAAACAGTAATTGTTTATTGTCGCTCTGTTTACCCAGCCATCACATCAGGCTCGCTGTAAGGCTCGCTGTGAATTTAAATATGCTTGAAGGAGCAGCAGAGCAGAGGCACATTTGCTGAAAGTTTACTGAAAGTTTGTGGATCCATCGAGCACGACACGCTCTCTGATGTGGAATTATTGCTCACGATTTCAACCAGTCATTAAAAGGGTAGGGAGTCATACACAATCATCAACATCCCGTTTGTGCCTCTGCATGCAGTGTTAAAGTAAATTGACTGGTGAGGTTACATTAGCTTAATTACAATGTGTCTATACAGCACTGCTTCAATCTTGCATAACACATTACAGGTGCCATCAGTGACTTTTTTTAGTGATTGTGTTCTCTTATTATAGTTCTGTAAATCAAGAGGGACACGAGTCTTTACTTCAAGGTCAAATTCAGTAACCTCTTAGCTACAGTTAGACAATAGCTTATGTTAGCGGTCAATCACTTTGTAGCTTACATTACAGTCTAACAGGGATGCACTATATCTGATCTGGTCTAAATGAATGAAAAGAAACAACAGTGATCAAAATGTAACTGTTTGATAACTGACTTTTGCTGTTGTTGAGTGATAACCAACAGGTTATCAAATATGTTGTTTTGAGGCCTGACCAGATTTTCACATGAACTACTGCTGGCTGATATGGAAACATGTTTATAAGTAGCCCAGTACGTTCTGTTGTTTCATTAGCTCAGCCGGCTCGTCTTAAATACGTACTTAAATAAAAATACTGATTCTCCAGTTCAGGGAAATGCTGATTAATTGACAAAAAAATAATAGTTAGTAAGTAAGCATATGTTTGATCAGTGTTATCATTATGAGGGGGTCCTTGGAAAATGTTCTCCCCTGTAAGGTGTCCCTGGCCCCTGGTCTAGATAACGATTTATACCACGATATAGATTGTTTTCTGGTAATTTAACAAATAATTAGTTTATGAAATAACCACATGGTAAAAGCCTACTATTGGATAATCCTGCGTGAATGACTTGACAAATAAAAAGTACTGAGTTTTTTTTTATTTTATTGAGAACTTTAGTGCAAACTTTACAATTACCAGTAAATTTAAGGATAAAAAATCAATAAACTATAGCCCTAGCCTTCAATATGAAAATGTAATGTATTGATCTCTGACAGCGATATTAACACCTCTTCCTGTAGAGAATGTCAAAGGCATGGAAAGTAACATGAAAGGTAACACTTCCGATATGATTTTTCAAAGTAAAAGCCCGATCTAGCAGTCCGACTCCCCTCCTTTGTTCACAATGCATTTATTTAGAAGTATCGCTATTGCATTGTTTGCAATCATGTCGCTAATCGCTGGCTAAACCTGACACGCCCCACATGTTTACCATTGTCCCCTGAGGCTGTATCGTCTCAGAAGATAGCCGATGGGTTCCAAGATTGGCTAAACACTAGCTAGCCTGCAGCCCAAGGACCCCAATATGTGCCTTTGTAAAAAGCACTGATTGAACCTTACAACTAGGGTGAAGCCAACAATGAAAGCAAGATAGAGGTTTAAAATATATGCTCCAGTGTGGTGTCTAAACAGTGTTTCCTCTATGGTTTCTTTCAGCAGAGGGGGGAGAGGGTTTTGTTGTACCTGAGTGGTGCGCGCATGCCGCTGAACACTAGTGTTCTGAGTGAACGACAAAAGTATAATTAAAAAGTATAATTTATTGACCTTTGACAGTTTTCTTTGTTTTGCAGACATGTGTCTGATGTATGAATTAATTCATGATCAGCCCCCCACACCCACCCACCCACCTAAACAATGTGTGTCACTCTGCAGGAACAATACCAGAGAGACCAGGGCATCAGCAACAGGGAACTGTTCAGCTACATTTAAGAGAACTGCTTTTGGACAATCAGCATCTTCACTAAGAGCAACAGAAAGGTGGAACTCAATTCCCTCCCATACCAGAGACTGCACAAGCATAAAACAAAACTTAAAACATGGATCAAGGCAAACCAGCCATGTGATCACTGATTTTAACCTTTGTATGGAACAGTCCTCCTACGTGGAGAGAAGGAAAGGTAGCTTTGCAATGCATGTTGTTGTCAAATACTGTTTGTCAAATTTTAATCGTTTGTATTGTAATGTGTGTTTTTTAGATCTTCCTGTCCAGGGACCACAGATGTAGATTAGCTATATAGCTAACTCTGGCCCAATAGTTGTGATGTGCACAGCCCCTGTCAAATAAACGAATGAATTAAACTTAATGGCTTGACTACAAAACAAACTTTGAAACACGTGATTTTACATTTATACAGAAGGCACTTTAAAGCCTCTGTGGCTAAGTTTGCAGCCTGGCTGAGCACTGAATTGTTCTTCTGAATTGTTTTTGAAAGTGGAGCTCTGAGGCAAGAGCTCAAGTATTTTTTCACCAATCACACCCTGCTTATGTCATAGGTCATTAGGCCTACTTATGCATTCACATAAAATAATTAAGAGGAAAAACAGTACACTTTACTTTGGGGAAAGCTCGGACCATGAAGTGTTTTTATCTGGAGGCTTTACCAGCAGGAGAGGCTGTCATAGCGGAGCGAGTCAGGGCCCGCAGA
This sequence comes from Semicossyphus pulcher, assembly GCF_022749685.1. Classification (NCBI taxonomy): domain Eukaryota; kingdom Metazoa; phylum Chordata; class Actinopteri; order Labriformes; family Labridae; genus Semicossyphus; species Semicossyphus pulcher. Next base: position 28,990,458 of record NW_027211726.1, read on the forward strand.
GCATGTAGGAGACTCCACATCCGGGGGGGTATCTTTCAACTTCATTAATCAGCTGCTCCTCATCCATTGTGGTGTTTTCAAAGGGACAGAAATAGGAAACAGGCATCTGAAAGCTTGAAAGTTCAGCTCAAAACTGCGCCACTCATTTATGTGGCCTAGTTGAAATAAGGAATTAGACACAGAAGAGCTCCTCATGTCACTACAATATTGTGGCAGCTGGCTGGAGGGAGAGCGCCAGGGAGCTGAAAGTTTGATATTGAGCTGATATAAGCTGTGTCCCAATCCAGGCGCTGCAGCCTTCGAAGGGCGTATTTGAAGGCCGATCGCGTCACAGAAGTGTGTCGAAGGCTGTCCCAATTCGAGGGCTCCTTCAGATGCGGCCGACAAATGCGTCCTCCGTTACCCTGGCCGCAAAGGATCCATCGGGTGCATCCTTCCTAGGTTAACTTATGCAACGTTAGTTATGCTTGCTAGTTAGCTCGCTCGCTACCTGTTGCTAGGCAACAGGAGCGGCGTTTGGTGATGCAAGAGTAGACCAGACCTTTTCAGTTCGGCTGTTACGATCTATGCAGGCTATGAATTGAGCATCCTCCCTGGACTGCCTCCTTCGAAGGCTGCAGCCCGTGGATTTAGACACAGCTATAGGCACGTGGTTTGTTTACATCGGTGATAGAACTGCATGTGATTCTGTGTGGACAGAGAGTGTCCGACGTCAGCGATGCGGAGCCGACCCTCGCTTGCGGTTAGAACATTGTGAGGAGTAAACTGGTCCCGCTGTTGTTTATTTGGTTGCCACAACTTCACGAGCGATTGACGTCCTGTGACTCCTGTCACTGTTTCAGTGCTCTTATCCAACAAGGAGAGCGGGTGAATGACGGTTTATTGGAGTGAAAATCTCCTCAGAGTCGTCTAATAAGACTTCAGGACAGAAAGAAATCTGAAGCAATAAGCAGCAGTCGTGTATGTAGCGGAAACACTGCTCACTTGTAAAAGAGTCACAAATGTAAGCTTTGCATTAACAGTGAAAATGAACAGAAGCAGATCCTTTGTGCTGTAGCTGTATAACTTGCATTCATCTTATATTAAAAGATTCCATTTGCCAGGAGAGAACAAAGGACAAGCAGCCACCTGTACAGATTTATAACCTTTTGCTTTTCTTCAGTAATACCTTTATTTATCACTAACGCACAAGGCCACTCTCTGCATCCTTTGTAACAATTCAATAAAAAAGCCCCGTGTTTTGCATAATGGTAATATATAGGAGACACTGTGCCAGAAGCCTTCGATGAATATAAAAGATCAGCCGCTAAAAGATCAAGTTCGACCATTCAACACGAGGAACACTGCTGATATGTTGTTGGAGCCATAAACTACACTGATGACATCCTTGATTTTTTTTTACACTGTGCTGTGTGTTTTACTCACTTGGTTGGAAACATAGATATAAGGGATGATATGTAAGATGTGTAAAACAAAGACTGTCGAAGAACTGGACGTGAAGTCACCTATTCGATTATGGACTACTGCTTTGAAGCAGCGACTTGGCACATTGGCCATCTTGTTTTTTGAGACAAAATTTACAATATTTGGATGAGAGTTTGGGTACTACACTTCTACCCTTAATAAAAGGCAGTCACTTCTTAAAAACCCCTTACCATTCCTGTTATTTTCGCCTAAAATGCCTAGAAATAGCATTACAAAAGTAAATAAAGTTTTTGAACCATTTGGAGTATATGTATGGTGTAGGGCTTATTTAAAAGGTAAGACTCTGAATTTCTTCCTCAAGCAGTCAGTAACAATGTCAGTGCTACTGGCATTGAGTTATTTAATTTGGAACTCACAGAAATTTTATATTTTCATTTTCGCCTGAATTTTTCCTTCCTACACTGTGAGGTATGACCTGGAAAACACAATGGGGCCCTAGCAAAAGTTATAAACTTGTCTCAGTCCAAAGTAGATAAGAATAACACAAAAAATGAATGTTTTACACCTGTTTTTCTAAAGGTATTTCCATGCGTCTTCAAAAATGGACCATTTGGAGACCCCAAAGGACCCATGGTAACCAAGGCCACATACTGAGGATAAAACAGCTATAACTTTTGAATGCTTCAAGCTACAGACATGGTTTAGGGAGTTACCCTATCCCATATCACTATCAGTACTTCTGACACAGAACTATTGAAGCATAAACAACTTTTTAGTGCACTTTTACCCTTTTGAAACTAAACTTGTGCATATAAAAGAGTCAAAACAAGGGCTATGGATGAAAAAAAATGTTTATATAAAAAGTAGCACACAGAAAACTACTTACATATTTACATGCATACACATGTACACATCTATTTTCAAAATCAACTTTTTGATTGTAACGGGTTCAAACATAATTTGATATATCGTCTATCGGACTCAATAAGAAAATGTTTATAGGTAAATATCAATTGAAAAGTATGGTCATTTTCTCATCTGCTTCCATATAATGGGACTTCCTTTTGGCAATAAGTGTTGTTGCCCCCGTTGGCTATAAGAAATAATGCAGGTTTGAAGCCTGTCACATTGGTTTACTCTTTCTTTATGCAGTCAATGGCTAAACCAGTTTTCACTTAATGCTCATCCAACCAAACAAACCAATGTTATCTGTCAACCATAGCTACCTTACCAGTAAACATAGTATGTTCTTTGTGATGATCAGAACATTTCAAGGAGAAAAAGATAAAGCCAAAAAATCAGAAAGACTTTATACTTGAAGTGATGCAACGAGGAAAGTCTGCTAACGGTACCAGCTCTATCGATTCAACAACGCTACCATACGTTCTCTCTGGGAGCGCTCTCGACTGGTTCTATTCCTAGCTTTCAGATAGGCGTGTCCCTTGGTCCATACAAATGTGAGACTGTTACTCTGTCCTGTGGTGTGCCTCAGGGATCTGTCTTGGGGCCCATTTTATTTTCTTTATATATGCTTCCTCTGGGTTGTGTTATCAGACAATTTCAGGGAATCTCATATCATTGTTAAGCTGATGACATTCAGTTGTATGTTTCTTTTAAACCCTGATGATACTGACAAAATAAGTATTTTGCACAACTGTTTGACTGCCATTAAGGACTGGACTCCTCCAGTTAAACACTTCTAAAACGGAGGTCCTCATCGTTGACAGCATCGCCCCTACGGTTGCTAAAAGTCTCGGTTCCCTTTAGTGAAATCAACTATCAGAAATCTCTGTGTCAGTTTTGATCAGGAAATGCTTTTTGAGCAAAATATTAAATCATTAACCAGTTCATGTTTCTTTCATTTTAGAAACATAGCCAAAAACTGGTTGTCTCACATGCTGAGCTAGAGATGCTCATTCATGCTTTTATTTCGTCCCAACTTAATTGCTGCAATTCCCTTTTCACCTGGCTCAACCCTTGCCCGTCTACAACTGATCCAAAATGCCACTGCTAGGCTACTGACTCGGACCAGTCGGACAACTCACATCACACTCATCCTATTCTCTCTACACTGGCTCCCAATAAGATTCAGAATCACTTTAAAAATCATCTTTTTGTCTACAAAGCCCTGCACAACCAAGCACCCAAACACATTGCCGACCTGCCCCGTCCGTATATCCCCAATAGATCCCTCAGCTCCTCTGACCAGAGTCTACTTGTTGTTCCTCATGTACAACTGAGGACAAAAGGTGAATCTCCTGCTCCGACACTTTGGAACACTCTTCCAATTCATATACGGTTTGCAGTTTCAACTGATGCTTTTAAAAAGCATTTAAAGACGTATTACAGGTACAACTGCATTTTTCTATTCTGTGTTTTGTTCATTTTTTGATCGTTGTTGTTGTTATTTTTGTGCTGTGATTTGTTGTGAAGCACTTTGTGACATCGCTCTGTGAAAGGTGCTATAATAAACAAACTTTACTTACTTACTGAGCATGGTTTTTGCCAGCACAGGGAAGACAATGATGCAGACACATTCTAGAAATGCTCATGTGAACATATAATACCATGGTACATTGACACTCTCTCTCCTTTGGACCAAACAGCAGCGGGAACAGTTAAAGAGCAGAGGAGGCCATCTTTAACGCAGGCACAAATGACACAGAGCTTCATTTTCTGGACAACCCTGAGGGACACGATTGCCCTGGATGCATATTCTCTCATTAAGCTTTCTCATGAGAATAACATGAACATCATCTGCCTCGGCTGCTTCGCTCCTTTGGGTTGGGGTTGAATGCTTTCTTGCAGATTTACAATTATAACCTCCTGGGATCAAACCAGGAAGCTGGCTTCTCAATCCATAATACAAATTAGATTTTAAAACTCAGAACCATGGATCATTAATCAACATTGTTTTGCCACTTTTTCTGAGACCTATGTGCTCATATTTCTGAATTTTATGATAAAATACTTCCAACAGTGCCTTTGAATATTACATGTTTCGATCCACCTCCCTGTGGATATTTTTTACACATAAAATTGAAGGCAGGGTCAGTGCTGGAAGCAGGCTTCACTTTTTCACATTTATTTGAACTTTTACCATGTAAACATGCAAACCAAAATGCCAAAGAGCTACAGCTGTGTTTTTACATTTTATTGGGGATTCCATCTTTTTTTCCCTTTAAAGTTCAATAAAGTGACATGTTTGTTAGACTGTTAAAAAGCTGGTGTTAGCTGTCCGTCCGCATAATTTCTCATACTTGTTCCTACAATAAGTACAATACTATAATGCAAATAAAGCTCATTTAATCCCCTCTGGGTCTCAGAGCAACTGCTCTGGCTGTACCGCATGTGGGAAGTCAGGCGAGATAGAAAGACCAAGTCCTTTTGGGGCTGCATGGGGGGTGATGGAGGAAACAACACAGGATTTTTACACAGACAAAAAGTTAACGATATTATTTTAGCCCACACTAGGATGTGTTTCCTTTACTTCACCAAAATGTTAAGCAGACAGTTTCATGTTCGCTCATACAAAATCAAAAAACAGACATTAAATGGTCTTTGAAACAGACGCTTTACATATGCAACCTTGTGGGTTTGTATGCCTGCATAACTTTCAAAAGATATCATACGAACCATGTATGAGAATAAAATGACTTCAATTCCAGCCCTGGCCCTTTGCTGACTGCCATCTCTCTCTCTCTCTCTCTCTCTCTCTCTCTTTCCCTCTCTCGCCTTATTTTGTATCTATTCAGCTGTTTCTATCTAATAAAGGCAAAAGTGCCAAAAGAAATTAAATTTTAACCCAAAAAATAGTCTGCAAGCAAGTACATCAGGCCTGGATGACAATTTAAGTTTCTTTGTGTGATGATTGCAGCGGCACAAGTAAATGCTTCTCAAACTTCAAGGCTTGTGAACTCTTTAAATGAAGCAATGCTTTCTCGCAGTCCCCCATCGAGGCGTGCATAATGGTGAAGTTCAATCAAAAGAGGATTTTCCTTTTTATAGATTGTTTCATTCTGTTAATTATCAGGGGAGGCCTGGAGGCAGAAAACTATTAAGTTCTTCACACAGTGATGATAACACACTTCTATTGAAGATGTATGTCTTTTCCTTTCCCTAAAATGATGCCGCAGCTCCTCCTACGATCTTCTTTAAGCTTTCTGGGACAACAGGATGCATCTGTTGAGAACAGTTCACCAGCAATACAGTGTTGCAAAAGTATTTTTTAGTAATGCTGGCCTTCCTTCTCGATGACATGATGTCACAGTAATAATGAAAGGGTAACATTTACACCCTATCTCCCAGGTGAACAGGGGTAATGTACAGCGAGACCCAACAGGGTCTTGCATCAGTCTGTGTGATGGTCCAGCCTCCCTTTGTCAGCGGATGGTCATATATATGTCATATGTCACACTGTGCTTCCAAATCTTATTCTTCAGAATTATCAATACATGTATCCTGACGCCTTCATATGACTGCAGGGGTTTAATGAACTCAAGAAGGAGCATGTCACACAGTATGGAGCACCTGTGTGTGACAGATTTATTTATAGATTAGGCAGCCTACTCATGTTCCTGCTTTAATAAGATTAAACCTTTTTTTTAAAATCTTTTTTATGGTGAGTGTTAAATGTATTTACAGGTGGTCTTATAGCTGTGCATTTAGTTTGTGGGTGGAAAACACCCTAAGGGAAACAGATTGATGTCGCATCAGGAACAGGTGATTGCAACACACACTTGTTGTTAAGATTCGCCAGTTCCTTGCGTTTTCCCTGTGTTTTTTCCCTCCCTTGTGTGTGTTGTCTGTCTTGTCCGTGTTTTAAGGCTGGGCGTGGTTGACCTACTTTCACTCCACTCTCACACCTGCAGTTCATTCTCATCAAGCCATTCTCCACCTGCTGCAGTACTTAAGCCTGGTCAAGCTCTCTACTCTTCGCCAGTTCGTTCCGTCTTCTTCAAGTGGTAACTCGACATGGCCGATGCAGATTCGAAGTGAAACTACTGACTCTGTAAACCTGTTTTTGACCTTGTTTTTTCCCTCGCCGCAGATACCTGTCACACCAGCCTCCGTCCTTCCGCGCCCAGCCTCACCTGTTCTCCATTCTGAGCCCAAGGAGTTTTGTTTTGTGCCACAGTTATTCTGCTGCTTGTGACTTAAGTTCTTATTAAACCGGATTACCTGTACTCTACCTCCTGTGTGTGTCTGCTTTGGGATCCAGTTCTACGATTAAGCCTAACACTTGTGACATGTGTTCTACTATCAAAGATGGCTTGGATTGTTTTGTTTGTAATCACGTTTTCTTATTATTATAATTTTTGGGTCTTTTCATGCCTTTATTTTAAAGAGTACAGTGGATAGATAATGGGAGTGGGGACGACACGCAGCAAAGGGCCGTGGGAGGGAGTTGAACCCGGGGCCGCCGCATCAAGGGCTACAGCCTCTGTACGTAGTCGCAGATTTAACCACTGAGCTAAACTGGCGCCAGAAACACATTTTTTTCTTTCAATACACAGAGCTTTTACACGCTCAGAGAGAGGAGGTCGTGAACGTAAGGGATGCTACATCAGCTGATTTATTTCAGCAGTACAGTTCTATTAAAGAGAGAACCCCAGTAACATTCAGTGTAAGCCTCTAAATCTGACTGTGCGTTGCATTAACACACACTGGATTACTGTCTGTTTACTCTGCGTTTCTGGTCAGTCTACGGCCCTCGCCCTCGCCCACAGGAAGCGTGTCAGGTTTGCAGCGCAGCGGAGTGCTGGCCCAAGCAGCTGGAACTACATTATTGTGCGGGAATTGAGAAATCACGCGATAACATCAATGCTAACAGAGTAACACACAAACTACAGATCAGTTTGCACCTCCGAGGTTGATTATCTGCTCATTTGGAAATCCTTCTTTTTGATAGATTTTTGTGCTTCTACCAAGGAGGAGTACACTACTTAATTAAAAGTGTTTTTTTGAGATTTCAGTGTGTTGATCTTGAAATAAACTGAAAAAAACAGGAGTCTGTACCGGTCTGAACATGGTGTTTTATTTTGAAATGCCCGGATGCTGTATGCTGCTTTCGTGTGTAAGCGTGTTTGAAGCGGCCTCCATCAAAAATAGACAGAGACGGACAGCGGCGCGTGCTGAGGAATCACAAGCCTTGACTTGGATGGGCGCACACGGAACGCGCCGGAGACGGAACCTGGGTTAGTCACTTAACATGCATAGATTGTTCAAATACAGTACATTAGTTACATCAGTACTTAAATCAAACCATGATTTATTTTCTAAATCTAACCCAATATTTGTGGTGCTTTAACCAAACTTCAGACCTTCCACGACGTTTCCATGTTAATTATTCATTCAAGTCTAAAAACTACTGAATGTGAAATGCTCAAGTCTAATTGGAAATCGCTTAATCAACATGGCTTACATGACAGCGTTCATAAAAGTCTTACTGGATGTTGCATATATATTATTGCCAGTTGACCTCCAAGGCCTGCACGTGCAAAACTGATGTTAGATTGGAATCCACATTGTCATATCTGAAGCACAGGTCGACCACTACTCTGCTGTATTTAACGTGATACCACTCAGGAGTTCTTTTACTTTTATAAATGTTTTGAAGTCTGTGTGCGCTGAAATCCTTATTTTAACTTTGGTTTCTTGCATGTGATGTGAATGTAAACAAAATCTTTCTATATATGACGTCAGAAAAACTCAGGAGCAGTCAATTATTATTTGTTTACTGCAGGATCACCCTGAGAGATCATTGATGCCCGTGCATGAAGGATTTATTGATGCCACCCACGCTGCACACATTCTGCCCAAAGTCAGAGCATTACATTCAGTCCAGAACTGTTTTTTAATCGTATCTGCGAGGCATATCACAGAAAATGATGGCTGCATGCAAGCAATCAGTGCCACTTAATTTGTTTGCCCAGTGGACAAGATTATTTTGTGCATTGTTCGTGTGCCCCGCTGTAACGGCATTTTCAGACATTTCCACAAACCACGGATGGATTAGAAAAACACGAGATAAATGAGTGAAAAAGTTGAAGACTAATAGTGTGAAGAAAATGAGATTTTAAATTGCCTGCATACCAGCTCTATATAGATTCATGTGGGACAAATGCGTCAAGTACCGCTAAGTGATTTAAAGTTGATTGGAACTGTCCCTGCAGTGATGAATGATGCTGGTAAGGAATTGATCTCTGTCCTGGGACTAAACTGCCTACAACAGGGTGTAGGCAGGAGCTGGGCGTCCTCTTGTAATCCAACATGGCTGTGCATCCATTTGATAGAGTGTAAAGTGATAGGTGGTCCTGTGGTATGTTGTCCCATCAATCATGACTGGGTCATGTGTATGAGGCTTAGGAGTACGGACCTCCCAGAGGGTTTCCAGGGCTGTAAAAGCCTCTGGAAATCTGAAAAAATGAAAGAGTAAAAATACCTAAATGATATCAAAGTTGTGTGTCTCATTAAGCATCCACAAAGTCTGTCACAAATTGTCACAACTATTGTAAAGAAACTCATTTTGCTGTTTTTATGTATCAGGTTTGGTGCAAAAACAGGAAGAGAGGACCCAGAAGCAGACAAAGGCGACAACAAAAGGCGGTTCCTAATGGAGTCCTGTGGGGAGCAGACAAGTATCCCCAAAAACTACTAAGTTCCATAAAACAAAGCAGAAAACAGTCCTAGAGTAATACAAGGAAGACATAAACGCTTAAAGCAAAGGGAAAGACTAGAGACACAGGGAAGGGGAGGCTAGTCATACACAGGTGAACAAAATGATGGCGGGTCTTTGAACCACACGAGCGAGAAAACACACAATGGCAGAAAATAAAAGCAGACAAGAGAGGGATGGGTGAGTGACAAAGTAAAACACGAAATGATAACTGAACTTGAAAACAAATGAATCAGTGACAATAGACGACATCCAGACCATTTATACGTTGCAGATCACCTTCTATTGACTTTTTATCTCCCTCGTATTGATTGACAGCTCTCTGGCTCTGCATACAACAACTGCACATGTGACAGCTTGAACATCTCTGAAAATAATGTTTGAGTCGTCTGAGAGAGAACTGTGAGGAAGCAGAAGCCCCACTTACTGAAATATAAAGACGCCCTCCAGTGAAAATCAAGGGTATAACCTTGTAAACATCTCCATGTGGTGTTTCTCATGTGCAACAAGACATATCAGTGACATCATCAGCAGTCATCTCCATGGCTGGGCCTGTCTGCTTTTAAACTGCAGTGTACCAAGGACAGGCTGAACAACACGTTTTCAGATTGGCAGGTTTGAGACGTCACAAACCTAAGGACCCAATGCTGGTAATGGACGGAGTGACGCTCTGCAGATAATTATGTGTAACCTATGGCAACCACTTCAGCGATGAGCGAGCCAGCTGTAACCGTCATCGCAAACTCACTACTGACTACTAACGTTAACGTTACTTCTACTAATTACGACATTTGAAGCTCGCTAAGTTTCAACAAGTTGCCACTAAACGATGGCGGAGACGTGTTTTGTTTTCGCGACGGAGGGGGCGGTTGGAAATGTGCATAGTGGGCAGGGCCTATGCAGATGTAGGAATGAGGGAGAAGGAGGAGATGGCTTGGGAGGATTTTTACAAGGTAATTAAATGATGCAGAAAAAACATATCACAATTTATTATTTCAAGCAGAGCATTTTATATGTCTTAAAACATGACTGGAGCTGCTCTTTAATAATCGCTCCCAGAATATTAAGTTACAGAGTGCTTTGCTGTCCGTAGCATAGTTAGCAATTAGCTTAGACATGAAATGTTATCTCAGATTCCCCTATTACTTCTCAAATCTGTGAATGCAATGCTTAATGATGGCTCTGTAGCATTAGCTACTGCTAGATTATTATGACACTAATTATAACGGCGAACATAGATCCCCATCAGCTGGCACTAAACTCCGATGGCCCAAAACAAGCCAGACGCTTTTAAAACTCAACTCCCAATACTGCTGGATGTAACTGGTCCAATAGCTTCTGTGTTACTGTTCCTATGCTTGGTACACAGAATTACTTAACTCATTTTTATAATATCCAAGCATAACCTCTAAATCCAATCAAAATTTTAAAATGATAATACGTTTTAATCTTATTTAGGAGCCTAAGTTACATTTCTATGTGTATTGTAGCAGACTGTAGGAGGTGGGGGTACGAACCCCCTACCTTTAGATTGGAAGTCGACTGACCTTACCACTGAGCCACAGACAGAACAGTGAGGTTAGTTTCCTGTGACTTTCCTCCCTCCCAGCTTCTGTCACAATCTCTGCAGGTGCACCCAGGACTGCCTTTAATTTGACCTCCCAGCCTGAGCAAACAACTGTGTTTGTTTGTGATGCACCCCCCACCCCCCTCTCAAAACACAGAAACTGAAAATGTGCCAGCAGCCACTTTTTGAAGGCTTGTCCAGATGGGAATAAATGGAAGGTCACCGAAGTCAAGTCTCCTACTGAACAATGGAAGTTCTCAGTTCAGTCCAGCCATGACAAATGTTGAGGCTGTTGCTCTATATGACCCGAGTTTGTCACATCAATATGACCCTCTTTATGTTTGTGTTCCCACAGTGACCCACTCTGGTGTGGTCAGATGTGGTCTGTTGTCAGCAACCTTTTCAGCCCCTTCATGTTCCACCTGTCACCTTACATCAGTAATGAAGAGTCCAGGTTTGGAGGCCTTAAAACTGTAACTTTAAAACTGAGGCTCTGAAGCTGAAGCTGACCATCTTTTAAAAATGCATTGTGTTTGCATCTTGCAGCTAAATTAATTAACACATTAACATGCTATATTACGAGACATACGTTACGCCCAATGAAAATGTAGTATGTCAGCATTATTCTGTATCCAAAATAAAAAAGGAAGTGACGCCTGTGAGCTAGTTCAGGCAGGCAACTATTTCAGCTGCAAGATTTTTGGTCTCTCCCTCTGCTCTGTCATTGCCACTGCTGCCCTGCACCAGTACTGCACTCATACTTTCAGCCCCACCACCGCCCCAGCATCCTCCTTCAGACTCCTCAGTCCTCCTCTTGAGGACAGACCTGACAAAGCTTGAATTTTTACTTCTTACAAATCTGCATCATGATGTGGAAATTTTGGCAAAGCAGGTACACTGCTCTGTCACTCCAAAGTTGTAGAAAACATGGCTGCTCTAGGATCGGTCATTTGTCCTTATATGTACGAGCCAGAATCGGATCCTGAGTGGGAGGACGATACACCGAAGCAAGTGCAGCAACCCAGGAGTCCCCAGGAGGTATCGGAATGGTAAGTTGGCAGCCTGAGGTGAATGACGATTGGTCGATTTCAGCAAAAGCAAAGTTCTACGTAGAAACCTGCAGCTGTTCTGAACGGCCCATTTCAGAGGCGACCTTTTTAAAAATGTCATTCTGAAAAAACACGGAATTATGCAGTTTTCACTTCTTCACTGTGAACAATAAACACCCCAAAATGTGAAACCCATGAAAATATGAGAATATCAATTCAAAAGATACGGCCCCTTTAAGAAGAAATCCTGTTTGAATTGATATAAAATTAAACAATAATATCAAGGACATTCATTGTTTTTGCAACAGCAAGCTAAAGCTTCCATCTTTCCTGTCATTACATTGTACATTCATTTTGTATGCAATTACTTACTTACTTAATTAACTTAACTTACTCCCTCTCGGAGGTTGTTGTCAGCATAATCTTGTTTTGACTTGTTCTAAATTAAATACCTGTATAGATTAAGTATAAAACACATAACTTGAACCTTGAAGAATTGGAAGAAACTCCAAGAAATGACTTCACAAGAAGAAAAAAATTAAAAAACACACAAAAAGTGACCACATCTCAAAAACTAAAATATGTTGTCCAAATAACTTCTGGGGCCTACACTGCGAAGCGACTTCATCAGACCCAGGGTCTCTTTTCCTAATCTGGCTTCACTAAACCTGACAAAGGAGATCGCGCTGAGCGGACACACGGCGCTGGTTATCAGCTTGATAAGTCAACCCAGGGTTTCTATGAGCGCGCTTAAAGGGCCGTTGTTTGGAGCAAATGATCAATCTAAACACGGGCGAATCTGCCGTCAGCTGATCGGCATATTTTACAAACTCAGATCAAACTATGATTTCAGAAAGATATGAAGAAGTTACACATTATCCAGACTGAAATCTACTCAGCTGCAGCTGCTGAATGCAAAAACTGACGTTTATTATAACACGCGTGTGTTACATGAGATTAATACGTTGCACAGATGCATTTCTGTTAGGGGCAGATTTCGACCTTATTCTCTCAGCAGCTGGGGCGGCTGTGGCACAGTGGTAGAGTCGGTCGTCCTTCAATCGGAAGGTCGGAGGTTCGATCCCAAACTCTGTCAGGCTACATGTCGAAGTGTCCTTGGGCAAGACACTGAACCCCAAATTGCTCCCGGTGGCATAGCCAACGGGCATGAATGTGGTATCTGATTGACAGTTGGGCACTTTACATAGCAGCCTCTGCCATCAGTGTGTGAATGAATGAATGTGATATGTAGTGTAAAAGCAGCTTTGAGTGGTCGCAAAGACTAGAAAAGCGCAATATAAGTACAGTCCATTTACCATTTACCATTTAGCAGTATCAAACGGACAAATGAAGCAAATATAAAATAAATAGCTTATAAAACCGCGATTTAAAGCAGTACGAATGCTAACTTCCATATATTATGGGTACAAAAGTACTTCAGGCTTCAGTGTTTTTATCAGTCTCTGTTGTGGATGTGTCAGTAAAGCACAATGAATATCTTTTATGAATATATTTTTAAAACTCCTACATTAAAGTGGAAGTGTTTTACCGCTCTCTCTCCCTCCTGCCTCTCATGATCTGCTCACAGAGCTCCTAAATCAAGAGACCTGATTGGTCAGTGGTGATGTGTAGTTCAGGTTGATCACTTATCTCGGACATAACCTGCTCCGGAGCAGGTTAGGTGTTCCGCGTAAGTTACCATGGTGATCTACCCCGGTAAGAAGTGAACCATCTTCACAGTACTGAAAACTCGGAGTTAAACCTGAAGTTACCTTGATAACCCCAAATCCTGCTTCGTAGTGTACCCCCCTGGTGTGGAATGAAATGCTGTGTATTCAGAACCTTTTTTAATATGTTTTGTTTGTTTATTCAGCAATTTGATGAAAAAACATTTCATTTTATTTCCCGACACAATTTAAATACTTTCATCAATTATCGTGGGACTTATTTGACCTTTTATCGTATCTCGTACAGAGTCCAGGAATATCAAACATTTGAAAATACTCAATAAGCCAAAATACCAGTGTAGGCACTGGCAGACCATTTCTGTTGAGTTCTGAAGGTTAACAAGCATTAAACCAAACTCACACATGCACATGCACGTGATGTGTGGTGTGATGGTGATGAGTGGATTTCATGCATTGTTGTTTACAGCAGCAAATCTGAAAAGTAGATGCACATTCATGTTTTGACTCCGTCTCAGGAAAATGTTTTACTAACAACCACAGAGCAGATGGTGCAGATGCTGCAATGTTAATGTGCAATGAGATTATATTTGTGTTGCAGAATTAAATATAATCAGAGTTTATTTTATTATGCATACATGAAATGCAGAGAAGCAACAAAGGCAATAAGCATCACTGTAGTGTTCAATGCAGTTAAAGGTTCTATGTGTGGAATTTGAGATTTGTCAATAATGGCGCCTTCAAGTGGGGGAATCAAAAAATGAGCTAGAAGCAGCAGATATTGTCAGGACTCACTCATTCAGAAAAATAATTAAACAATGGATCAAATGACTTTCTTGTTGAAGTTGTTGTGAGAACACCACAGAGAATTGCCTCTCAGCTGCTCTGCACAGATGGTTTTGGTGTCTTTCAGCTCATCGGCCTTTGTTTTTTTGCTCGCTACTTTATTGTTTTGGTTCTCTCTCTCTCTCTCAAAGAATCTCATATCCAGTACCATCAGGAATCTGCCGTTAGTAAAACAGCTATGATTATACCACTGTTCACCTGCCAAGCACCAAATGGTACTCATGTAGCCTACTATGGGTATAATTAGTTAGGCCTGCTTAGCAACTAAAGAGCCTCATCAGAAGCATCACTCCAAATAATTGCTTATGTTGCAAGTCTGCTGGATGTTTAAACAGGCAGTTGTTGCTTTCAAGTTGATTTCACAATACTGTTGGTTAAAGCAAGATCAGTGCACAGATATCATCCACTGGGGGCAGCAGCTTTGCGTCCAACTGCTTCTCGATCACAACACAGCCACATCCAATAAACAGTTATTATGTTTACTCTCCTAAATGCCTGATGCCAGCTTCTACAACATGGTTGAAATCTGCATGTGTACCCATGCCTGATGAATTATGCTGCCTTGTCGTAAAATGCTACCTTAGCAAGGTTACCAGATACAGTTGTGTATAACCCATAAAGGTATAACCTTCACTGTAGAAAAAAGCCATTCTCAGCACTGGACCTCTCTCTCTCTCTCACTCTCTCTCTCTGGTCCCCTCTGTCTCTCTCCCTCGCTCGCCGCTTCCATAACTTTCATTAGTCAGAGTGCCTTGCTAATGTTAACTTTATTGTTCATTTTTTAAGCTAGGTTTATTGCTAATGCGCCGTTTAGACAGGCCAGAACAGAGTCATGTGATTAGCTCTTAAAGGGGCAGAACCCAATTTCCTCACTATGTGCGAAATGTGGATTTTTGTCACCCAGCCATGCCAATACTGCATCAGTTCTTACCATATTGTCAAATCACTGCATGCACCAGATGGGGCGGCTGTGGCTCAGTGGTAGAGTGGGTCGTCTTTCAATCGGGTCGGAGGTTTGATCCCCAGCTCCCTCAGGCTACATGTCAAAGTGTCCTTGGGCAAGACACTGAACCCCAAATTGCTCCCGATGGCATAGCCAACGGGTATGAATGTAATAACTGGTTGACAGTTGGGCACTTTACGTAGCAGCCTCTGCCATCAGTGTATGAATGTGTGTATGAATGGGTTAATGTGACATGTAGTGTAAAAGCAGCTTTGAGTGGTCGCAAAGACTAGAAAAGCGCTATATAAGTACAGTTCATTTACTATTTACTAGGCTAATGTTTAGGTTTATTATTTTCTTTTATTTATATTCCAGTACCGCATATTCAATGTCAGCAAATTGCGCAATAAACATTCCTGATTTCAACATCGGATATCTCTAGTGGAATCTTTTACCGGATCCTCTGCAGCGGGTCAATCCCCACTCAATGAGTTTTCAGTGATTTTTACAATCACAGTGTTATGATACCTTTCTTTATGTTTTTTATTGTAAATAAGATTACACAATACTGCACTGGGAGCTTATTTTAATGTTCTATTGCATATATTATAACATCATTAAGATTTCCCCAATTAAATAACGCTCCCACAACACATTTAATTTTATATTACACCATATCTCACTCCTTCTATGGTGTAAGAATATGGGGAGCATACAGAAACACTGCTATATTATATATCCATACCAATATTCCATATAAATCACCAATCAATAAATGATCATGTGAATTCTAGATGTGTAGGCCTCACATTTCTATTGAGCACCAGCTTTTGTCCTTCATATGACATCTAGCACATGCATGCATAGCTTCCCTGTACATGCATTGTGTTTGAGTACATAAGCTGAATGTCCCGAGGGAAAGGAGGACCTCGCCAGTTACAGTGAAGGCTAATGTATACCATTGCAGGGTTACAGAATACAGTGAATGGCTATCACAGAAAACAAGCTTGCCATAAATAGTATCAGCAATATGGTGAAATGTATGAAAATATAAAGAATTGTTACTAAGCTATCACAAACAAAAGCTGCTTTAAAAGTTCTGATCTGAAACTCACTAATTTATTGGTTAAACTGAGAATGAAAAAAATATCATAAACATGATGAATACTAACAGTTCACGCACCTTTCATTTCTGGCACCGTGACTGGTTGCATGCTCAGAAACATTCTCCTTTGCTCCCCTTCACTTCCTTCTCATTACCTGGTTTAGTGCGAGTCGTACAGGGGAAGCCTCTGCTCCTTGCTAAGGCTTATTTGAATGCAAAGCAGCATGCTCAAAATGTTCTCCACCACTCTGCGCCTGAAATAATTACCCCGTGCCACATCCCTGTGAGTGATTTCATCATTTTGAGCTTTTCCTTTTTATTCACATGCTCACTTAAAAAGGCAATGATGCACATTTTCCGAGGACACAAAAGAGCATATAGCATTCCATCTCCCCATAAACATGTTTTTCTTTTTTTTTTGTCCTCAAACTGGCACTTAAGCCACACTTTCTGACACTTTTCCAAGCATATCACTTGATAGCTGAGTAACTACCATCAACTTTTAATTAAAGAGGCGAGGGAAACTATGATGTATATTTTAGACCTAATTAGCACGCCGGCTCAGGGGAGTGAAGTGATTAGATGAGTAAAGACTCCCAAAGGATGCTGCAGACGAGCATACATACAAATTCAAACACACACACACAACCTCACACACTCGCATTCTGAAAGCGCTTGCACTTGGACTCACAGCCTAGAAGCACTTAAAATGATATTTCACTTTGGTGTGACATTTTCATTTTCCAGCGTGCAGTGCTATCTTCATATTCACCTTCAGCGTTTCAGGCTTTTTCCCCAACATTTTTTATCAATAACTGAAGTCAAGCACAATTATCTAGTGAAAGAAAAAGACAGAAAACATACACACAGCACTATCAATAACAATATTGTCACAGAGCTGTTATGCTGTGGTACAGTGGTTGCTTTTAGAGCTGCTATCAGTAAAGTGGTTACACTGTGAATCACAGAGCAAGAGAGGGAACATCTGAGGCCTTAAAGTTAACGCCATAGGAGGAAACCTTATTTGTTTAGTAGCAGGGTGGTCCAGATGAACATCCATTTAATTACTTGGGATGCAGTGCTGGAATTTCTTACCTACTAGAACTGCCGTAAGCGGCTGTTCATTCTGACCACTAGATTTCAAACTCTATATTCTCTCATGATAAATACACAATGGAGAGATTCATGCATTTACTGTTTTAGGATTCAAAAATAAAACCAAAATGAATATTTAACAAGGTTAATTATATATTTCTCATCATTCATATCATAATTATTACAAACCATAATTATTGCATATATTAACAGCAGTATTTTTAAATAAATTCATTCATCAAAACTCATAACAACAAAAAAAAGTAAAATATTTGATTATAAAACATATTATTTTAACATGTAATTTATAACACATATAATTTGAAACTAACTTAGCAAGTGACTCTGTTCTCCTCGCTTAGTTTCCACACACAGCTTTGCAGAATTTGCAGCAGGTCTGGTGTGTTTTATTTTGAGCGCAGTTTCTACGGACATGGCACTGTCTCTGTTTTGGTGTCTGCTGCGGCGGTTGCTTCGGCTGCTGACCGGGACCTTGTGCCGTCTGCAATGCTGCTTTTTTTCTCTCCATGAACTCTGCTCTCAGCTCCTCTGCCAGCTGCTGCATAAACTTCCTCAGCCTATGTTGCTGCTGATGCACTCCTTGAAGAGGAAGTGGGCATTGATCCCAGCCAGGGACCGATGACGTCACTTTGACTGCGAGAGTGATAGTTGCTAAGCAACCAAGATGCAACATTTACTGCAAGAGACATAAACAATACAATACCGCAAAAATTCTGTGCCGTTTATGGCCGAAATAGGTAAAAAATGGTCATATTGTCTTTGTCGTTTATACAATTCATAGAAAAATAATTTTAAATGAAAATACAGACACTATTTTGGAAAAGTCAGGCACCAGCAGGATTGTATTTTTTTACTG
This sequence comes from Semicossyphus pulcher, assembly GCF_022749685.1. NCBI lineage: Eukaryota > Metazoa > Chordata > Actinopteri > Labriformes > Labridae > Semicossyphus > Semicossyphus pulcher. Next base: position 29,008,728 of record NW_027211726.1, read on the forward strand.
AACAAAGTTATTACATATACAAATTTCAAAACGGTCAAAATGACCGTCATGGCTCTTCTAGTGTTAAACAGCAGAGGGCGCTATCTGCATTTGGCTTCTCTTGTTCGACGTCACCACGTCTTTTTCGTCTGTAGCTGAATAGAGGAGTAAATAATGCAGCCCTATAATGTAATAATGTGCAGCCCTTCATCAGTGCATTAGAGTCTGTAGCTGTGTCCAGTGTGTGATGCCATTAATTTTCACATTATTGTTGTGTGCATGTTTGAGATTAGATCTGATTAATCAAACCCAATTTAGAAACTGAAAGTAAAGAACTCCCGTGTACGAGCCCGGCCTTAGCGAACATTGCATACAATAACAACTTCAAGCACTGACGCACCTCATTTTTAAATATATCTTTAATGAAGTTTCATTTCGCTAAAATGACATTTCTTTATTTGTGTGTGAAGCCGACGGTATGAAAAACATGAATATTGATTCAACAAAGGAAAGTAAATAGAGATCATTTTCTTCTATTCAGACAGTCATCACATCAAATCAACACTCATGCTGTGTTCAGCAGATCATCTGACTGGCCTTGACAGTCTTTTGTCTGTTTCTTTATCATTAATTATGATGCCTTTATTATGCACATAGCAGCTGTATTGTGACTGTGAGGCGTGCAATAAGAGTGAACATCGAAAGGCAATTTAAAACTAAGATGATAAGATGAAACTTGATTGCAACAGAAGCTTGAGAACATATTATTGACTTCTATTTATTCAAAAACAATGCCTCTATTACATAACGCACAAGTATTTTATCAATATCTATTCAAGTAACATGACCTGTATTGTGGTAAGGGTTACCACCCTCAATTTAGGAAAAATGACGTACACCTTTCCAGTGGAAAAAGGCATGGGGGACATACATCAAACCAGGGATCTGAGCATCCACTCCAAGGAGATTTCAGGTGTCAGACACGTCATTTCCTGCATTTATGTTCATTTCAATGCGACAATATGTTTTTGTTATTCATAGAATTTCCATGCTACATCTGTACTCCACATAAATGTTAAAGAATAGAGTCTTAAAAGGGGAAGAGCACTTTTGGATCAATTATATTGAGGTTAAAAAAATTATATCATAGTTTTCGGCCAAATTTCGTCACTTGTAGGCGGGACTTAATTACACCCTCAAAGAACTTTTAACTTTGTATTTCCTTCCTTTGACTATCGGATAGCTAACTATAACACAGGACAATTTAATAACAACAGCATGGACATGAGCCAACAACAAAATTACGGTGTCTGTCTCCTGGGATGTCATCATAGTCCTATCGACCTTCAGCCATTCTGATCCGTTTTTGGGCAGCCTCTTTCTTTTTGAAGCACATCTGAGCTCTAGGTATTCACCAACAATTAACAAAAAAAGTGTAAGTCTCCAAATCTTTTTGGGCATATTAAAGTCAAGGTGAAATGAAAAATGCCATTTTAATCCTTTTAGATCACATCCCCGGTAATACTGTGCATCTATTTGACAATATAGGCCAAAAAAAATACAGAAAATCAATTTCTTTGTATTCTTATATCAAAATCTGATCATTTTTTCGTCCTGTAAAAAAGCTAGGACAAACCAATTTCAATCTATCTGCAACATTTAGCCGCAGAGCAGCAAGAACGCTCTGTCAGTTAGCTAGCTACTGCGCTGTGAAGAACGTCTGTCTGCGCCCACTTCTCAACGATCAAATCAAATCCCTCTAATGATATGTCCCGCCTGCATGTCCTGTTTCACTCGGGAATACTTCACAATATGGAAGCTAGATACTCTCGTTTCAGCTCGACTTTAAGGTGCTTTTCGACCAAGAGCCGCCATTATATCTCAAAGAAGAAGAATAAGGTATCATCATTTGTGCAACACTACAGTTAGCCTGTTAGCATGGAAGAGATTCAACTTGTCCTGTGTTCAATCCTGCTTTATTGCATTGCAAATGGATTGAGCACGAAAGCTTGCGTCTCCTACTTCCTGTTGGCACACAAAATCTCACTCTGTGTGTATGCCGCTGGTGTAGCCACTAAAGATAAACAGCTATCCGTTAGACAGTTTCCTGTCACAGCAGCACCTCATCCCGGTACTGGTTGATGCTGTGGCTACATAAGTGGCTACGTGGCTACATGTGGCTCTGGTTCACGGAGCAGACATGCTGCAGAGTGTTTACCTTTCCAGCACACACATGGTGTGAGGTTGTGTGCCGACAGGAAGTAGGAGACGCAAGTTTTCGTTCATAAAGTAACTGTCACGGTGCAGATCACGCTGATTAAACGTAGATTTGAACACCATTAGAAATGGTTGATGACATATCGTATAAATAACACAGCAGCAGCAGTAGCAGCCCAGGAAACGTGTCTCTACATGAACTATCCTACTTTTTCATAAGGGTGTCTGATCCAAGAGTGGTAAAATTAAAAGGGGGGTTTGTTATGTTAAAGGAAAATAGACTTAGAAGTCCCAAACAATAAGAAATATGATTGTTAATTGTTTATATAGACATGAAAACACACTGCATTATTCTGGTATAATTTCCTGTATCTTTTAATACTTAAATACATTTTGAAAAACAAACAAAAAGATATCTCTATGTATGTTTTTTTTCATTATTCTGCAGCCCTAGTGTGTGAAACGCCGTGAGTACTCGACCAATCAGAAATCATAAGCACTGCAGGCCCTGCCCTGAAAGTTCCTGGACCTTTGGAAAGTACTACCCCCTGAGCAGGGACTTTTCAGGGGGTAAGTCAATTGCCCTGGAACTAAATTTAGACCCTGGTTCCTGCTGTCGAAACGCACATTTAATCATATAGACCCCAAAAGGTGCATATAAAAATGACCTATTTTTATTTCCCTTAATAATTTCCCTAATATGTGTTGTAAAGTCTCTGGAAATAACTTTGGTTATTGTTTGGTTCTACATAAAAACAAAGAGGATTGATATATTGATTGATTGACAGGATAACAAATAACGTCTGTGAACAACTTCTACAACACGTGTCATGTACATTTTGCTTTTATTTCTCATTTCATTCTAAAACTGACAAAACAATCGAGAGAATGCAGCAGAGAGGCAATAAGAGACAGTACATACGTTACAATTCACTGTTTGCTATTGTTAACATTAACGTTGCCTAGCTAATGTTAGATTGACTATTTAATGTATTTCTTAAGATTAGAATTGGGTGGACATTATTATCAATAGATCCATGCAAATGTTAATTTCCATTATGAAATCTATCGACTAAATGTTCACGAGTTAAATCCTCCTCTTTTCATGTATTCTGGTAAAGCATTCCCACCCCCTGCCATGTAAGTGCTGACCTCTGATTAGGTTGTTCAATTGGCTGAATTACTGCAATAAATTAGATGTACATGACTGAATACTGTGATAAAATGGGTTTTCTGTCTTCTTCAAATAATAATTGTCCTTGGTAGCTAATAATGGAGGAAGAAAGCTGGAAGGAAAGCCTGCACTGCCAGAAGAACATCAAATGTTTCCCTGAGGTGACCGTCATATTTGGCCAGCTCAGACATACTGACATCACCTCAAAGGCAGAATGAGGAGGATTCTTTGGATTTTGCATTTCAGGTGACAGAGATCAATGAGTTTTGTTGTTCCATTCCTACACCTAACAGCATAACCTAATACTTAAATCTGCAGTCCACATAAGCTCCTTTTCAACACTGTAAAAATGAGTCATGGTTGCTTATCATCCATTGTTAGTTTAACTTGAAGTTTGTGTTAATGTTGTGATTACTCAATATTCTGTGTTTTTGTCATCTCAACTAATGTAATGGTCTGCATTATAATAAAGTTGACCCAAAAAGTATATATATAAATAAGGTGATATGACGTGAAGTTGCTAAAAAGTGCAGTGGTCAGCGGTGCTGCCTCACAGCTAAGAGGTCACTGGTTCCCATGTGGGTTTGGTCACGAATGAGTTCATGTTCGATTGGAAAAGTTTATTTGTTTGTTGAAAAATAGTCAACTTATAATTTTAACACTAGAACCGCCAGGGGTCACAGTTTACCTAAAACTGCCAACGGGTAAAATTGACCCGCAATCAGAATGTATTGATTTTCAAGGTACAAGGTTCATTTATTTGTCATTTTACAACACAAAGTACAAAGTTAATTTATTTATCATTTTACAACACAAAGTTTTATAACGAAATGCTAGATGTGGTGTCTTCATGCAGCTTATAAAATGAAATCATGACAATGAAATATTTATATAACAATAAACTTTATTTGCAAAGCACTTTGTGAACAAGGTGCTTCACAGAAAACAAACCAAAGAGCAGCAGACAGTCCAGAGAGCTCCCAAACATCAGACGCACCTTTACTCACGGCACTGAGTAACTCTAATGCCTGATTTACATTCATGCATCTAGTAGGAAAAAAAGGTGTTGCCATAGCAACATACAATGTATCAATCCAGACGCATGTAGATGACGCCGTTCTATGTATGGGTAAATTTGACCCGCTGGCGGTTATAGGTATAAATGGCCAATTTCTAAATCTGGCTTTATGTTGACATTTTAAGTCAAAGACTGGGGGGCTTGAATATGTCCTGGAAAAAAAGTGACATACAATCAAAAGACAGCTGAGGGTACATTTGACCCGTTGGTGGTTCTAAGGCAGCCCAGACACTAACTTCTTTTCAAACAACTATTTTTTTTATTGTTGTTTTTTTACAGTGAACAATAAGGTTCCAGTTTGTACAGTCAAAGAAACTAATCTCAGGAACTCGCAAATCAAAGTCCTGTTCCCTATTTCAGTCTCATTATGATATAACACGTATGTACATATGTGTCTACTCCTGACTAGCCTGCTCTGTATGACAATGCTACATGTTAATAGTGTGTCATCATTAAGAATCAGCCCAGTTTCAATGTATTCTTTTATTTTTGAGGTAGCAGGTCCAGTTGTGTGGTTCTGGCTTGACAGCACAACTTGTGGAAGTCTGATTGCGTCGTTCCCTCTTGGATGAGGCCGAAGACCCAAACCGCCTTTAAAAGTAAAACGTGTCCTCTTTAAAGCTGCAGTACGTAAGACAATTGAGCCCCATGCTATTTATTGTGTGATACGTTCTCATGGATCCCTGATGAATTTTTAGCACTGCTTTAGTCATCGTGGTTAGTGGATGACCTGAGAGCACCTGTTCACACCTGATCATCTCCTGCAGAGCAGTGACTCTGTGACTTTGGTTGCTGTGTGCCAAATGAAACTTTAAACATCTTTCCCATTGGATTGTTATGTTTGCTGGAGATGGCTGAATGTTATGCGTGAGTCTGACTTAAACTCCTCAGCTCCAGCAGACCTACCACTGGGCCCATCAATACAAATGCATGCTGCATGGCCGGACACTGTTGTGACTCACACAGCCTTATTTAAAATTCTGAACACCAAAAGACCTTAAAGTCTCCAAAGTTTCTCAATAAGTCCGACCAAATAAAAGGAAATGTCTGAATAATAATGTAAAAACCAAGAACTCGTCAACATTTTCTCATGTCAGTTATTTAATATAAGTTTAAACCGAATAATCAATTGGTGTGATGGATAGGTATTTATCCAAACAATCAACAGAATGACAAAAAAGTTTTGTCTTTCTGCACAGTGTGAGAGTTTTCAGTTAATGATATTTGGCTTATTATGGGACTCAAAGAGTGTTAACACTGGGAGACAGGAAGACAACAGCTTGTCTAAAATGACTATACAAGTAATCCAAGCCTGCAAAATGACGAGACCCAACCCTTTCCCATATAACAAATCTGTAAACGCACCAGGTCATTGGCAGAAAGAGCGAGGGCTGAGGATGCAAATGCAGTAGATTTTCAGGCTGACTATACGTTACAATTCTAAAGAGACATTAGCCACATTTTCTCGCTAAAGACTGGAATCAACATAATTACACAGACAGCAAACCCTGTTTATATCCAAACAGTGTCACATGTGTGACGTCCACGGTTGGCTCCAGTTGCAACTCTTGATTTTCCTCGCTTACGGTCGCTTTCCTTTTTAGACTGCTTGCCTTCATCTGAGCGTCAAATTGTATCTGTAGTCATCCATCTTTTCTTTGTTTGTTCAGCCATAGTAGATTACTGTTTACTCGCAACACTTGCAGAGACCAGAAAAACAGCCGCTTAGCTCCGCCTACCCTCTCTGGCAGACCAACCACTGCTGGGTGATCGAAAATGCGTCACTAACCGGATTTTTTTACGCAAGTCGCCACCCAGTCTGTAATACTGCAGATGCAAAGGCTTTCATCAGTGGGCCATAGACTCAATCATCAATGTGTTCCCTCATTCGGCGATAGATAGTGACTTAACAGACATTTATTGAAATGAAAATCTTCAAGATTATTACTTTATTAAGTCTGTAATATGGGATTCCACCACTTAATGGATCATTTGGAAACAGGGTACAGTTTTGAAACATTACAGGACTGTGAGAGACTTACTTACTCATTTTGTGCAATATTCTAGCAAATGGTAGAAATAGTTGGACACTCAGTTCTTGGTTCTGCATGCCTGGAGGATATCCAAAAAGACTTCCAAATGCCCAGCGAATGTCTGCACCGAGATGTGGCAAAGAGGACAGTGTGTTGCATATGGGGATTGATTTCATCATATGGAGCTGACAACCACCTGCACTCAACTAACCCTGACAGCCAACCAGTGGGCTTTGCTGGAAACAACTATTTCATCCTGGCACCATTTGAAGAACTGACCAGACAGACTGCTGCTCCAGCTCCTCTGCAGCTGCAGCTTTCCCCTCAGCCGAGATGCTCAAACAGCATCTCGCTCAGGGGGAACCTGGATGTCCAAGAATAAAAGCTATGAAAACTAAAGGCTGTAGAGAAAACACTCTGAACCATGCAGGATATTATTTGTATGAATGACATCTTTTAATTTTATAAAAAGTCTTGTTTCATACAAGTCATGATTTTATTTGCGAATCAAAGCAGTCAAGTGTTGTTCTGTTATGTGCTCTGAAGCATGGTATAAAGCTGATGTGACATTGCACGCTAAACATTACCCTGGATAAATGGTGAGAACAAGCAATAAAAGGATGCCATTTTTTCAGCAGTGTATAGCAGCACACAGCCTTCCTGTTTGGCACTGAACAAATGTTTGCATATTTGCGTGGCTTTAGGACAAAAATGAACATACTGTCACACCAACCTCCAGCAACATGACTGGAGAAGGGCCCATGCAAATGAATGCTATCAGAGACAAAGTGTGATAAATGTGCTGTCAATAGAGATAGTGCGGTGCCACATCACAGTCCCCATCACGGAGCCAAGAGAGATCTCAGAGGCTCTCACAGGCAGCAGCACATATCATGTCAAGAGTGCATGAAATGCTGCTTTGATGAATTGTTTAATTTCTGGTTTTTGCCCTTTGATGTTTGACTCGATCTTTATCGATGGCTCGAAGATTTGACTTCGTACCGCCGTAGTTACTGGGATGTAACATCAACGAGCCATGTTAGTTTTAAACCCACTTTTAAAAATGTTCCGACCTTTTTAAATTTACGGTATAACCATGACTCTGCTCTGAAATGGCTTTTCTAAAGAATCAAGTACAAAGGCTGATGGCAGACTCCTAAATTATCAGTGGAATAGTCTGTCATCTCTTCTGAATAGGCACTGATGGCAGACAATAACATACCTACAGCTCAAGTGCTGCAATGTGCTAATAATTTTCTTTCCGAATCAGTCCCACTTAGGCCTGCATAATGTCTCATTTGCAGCCACAGTCTGTGGAGGGCTGAGCAAAATGAGAAGGCCCTCACAGTCGCCGTCCTGAGTGATTGGTTGATCCTTTTCTGCTCTGGTTCCTCGTCCTCATCATGCAGGTGTAGGATCTGTCAAGTGATCCGTACCTGCGGAGCCATTCAGCGTGCAGCTCCCTGATGACGGCAGCTTCACTTCCCTGATATGATTACTATTTTTGACCAGCTGATTGCCTACATTTCCAGGGATGCAAGGACAATAAGGACCTGCTGTTGCAAAAACCAGAAGAGATTGTTAAGTGGTTTAAAGGCTGCGCTAGAGCATTTTGCAGCCTCAGCAGCTGCATGAGTCAATGTTGTGATTTTTAAGAAATAATTTTGATGCCAACTGTTTTGAATGAGGCTCTGGCCTGCAGTTAAGATATTTTTTTTAATGGAAAATTCAATTAAATCACAATATGGGACTCAAGGATATAATGATATTTACTCAGAGCACAGAAACATTAGCAGACAGCGTTGTTAGATCACCGAACAAAACAACATATTTGCAGATTATAATGTTGGTCATAATTTGTTATTACAAAGGACAAAACACATCAGTAAGCACACAAGAGAAGATGGACCTTAAAGTTGAAAGGTCATGATGGTCGAGTGAGCAGGCTAAACTAGCACCATTATTAGCTCGGCCATTTACTAGCATGTTTTCTGTCACATGACAGCTACTGAATGTGTGACTTGTTTTCACAATGATATATTACAGACTAAACTTACTGTAGGTTTGGTGTTAGCCAGGTTTTCTTACCAAATGTCAGCAATAAACACATTTACATAATAGCGGCGAGAGAAAATGCGAACATGTGTTTTAAGGCTCCCCCTGGATTGGATGAATCCAATCAATAGTAGCGAGGACACCTATTTACAATGTTACAATGTTACAATCATTTAGCAGATGCTTTTGTCCAAAGCAACGTACATCTGAGAGTCATGAAAATCCTAGTCAGCATAAACTACATCCTCCATGTCGTCATCATCAATAGCATCAATATCACTAAGGTCAGAGGTGTTCATAGAGAGCTGGATCTTTAGCTTCTTCTTAAAGGTGAAAGGGACTCTGCGGACCGAATGGAATTTGGTCGCTCGTTCCTTCACCTGGGGACGACTGAGGAGAAGAGTCTAGTTAGAGACTTAGGGCCCTGTTGTGATGGGAGTACCAGGCGCCTTTCATTGGCAGAGCGTAGTGGGCGGGACGGAGTGTAGACCTGGATGAGGGCGTTCAGGTTGGCAGGAGCCGTTTTTGTTGCTGTTTTGTAAGCGAGCAACAGGGTTTGAACCACTGGGAGCCAGTGGAGGGATATGAGCAGTGAAGTGACATGTGCCGTTTTGGGTTGATCGCAGAACAGTCGCGTTGCTGCGTTCTGGATCATCTGCAGAGGTTTGAATGTGCATGCAGGAAGGCCTGCCAGTAGGGAGTTGCAGTAATCAATGCGTGATATCTGTACCAGCAGTTGTGTTGCATATTTGGCTGCGTCATTGCACACAGATCTCTGCATTACAGGAGCAATACACATTGCATTATTCCTGTAAACGTTACAGAACAAGTCTCAAAATAACTCTACTGCAAGCACGCAGAGGTCTTCTCTAAAATAACACGGAAAAAACATACAGTCCCATGTCATGAATTAGTTTCTCTCTACACTCTTTGGCATGACATAAGGGGTGGCCGAGGCAGCTGCTAACTTTCTCTGAGCTTGTTTCTCTGTTTACAGCAAATCATCAATCTGGTTAAAAGATACAGTTACGTACAATGATGACGTGGATTGAGATGGGGAGAAGGCAGTTGCCTAGAAATGTCCAACTGACAGATGTTCGTAATGGAAAAGGTGTCTCCTTCAGGTAAAACACAAGACTACTTTTAGCTGACATAGTAATGGCGCTACATCAAAAAAAGGTGCAAACAGTGAAAGCTCTAAGTCAGGTGCAGCCAGTCAGTGCGATTAAACCACTGCAGAAACGTGAAGAGGTCATGAGAAGTTCCAAACATCAAACAGTGGAAAACATGGTGGAACTACAGTTCCGGAAAACATGTAAAAAGCATCTCTCTCTCTACACGTCATGGTCAGCCCAATTCAGATGTGACCCCTATTAAAAACCTCCTGAATGTGAGAAGATGATGGGTGGTCACAAGACATCAAACAAAGCCGAGCTATACTCCAAGAGCGACCTAACGTCCCAACAGCACTGTGACTGTGAAGCTGTGATTAAAAACCAGGTTATTCCACCAAACGTTCTCTGATCTCTTCCTGAGTTAAAATATCAGTATTCTGTTGTTTAAAACTTGTTTTCTTTGCATTATTCGAGCTCTGAAAAACATCTTTTGGTTTTCTTAACCAGGCGTCATTTCTGCAAATAAAAGACCTCAATGAGAATATTTGGAAGTAGGAGAAATGTTGTTTGCAATAAAACGAAAGTTCATTTTACACAAACACAAACCTATAAATAGTACAACCAGAGAAAAACATATTTTTGCAGTGGTCTCGGACCAAATTTGGATGACAGGGTGGCGCTGCAGAAAAGCGAGTGGTTGAAAAACAGCAAGTTATCAAAGCTAAAGTCTGTGTCTCTGGCTGATCCATTAGCTGGTGGCTGATCCACTGGCTCTTAAATGAGCTAGTTTAACTTTCCCAGGAGGAGATTCCGTTTGTGACGGTGACTGACAGCAGGTGTTTATTAATCAGACTAAAGAAGTAGAGGACTCGCCGCTCGCTCGCCAGGTGAGATAGCAGCGGGTGAATGATACGTAACGGGAAACTTAAAATAACCGATCTTCTCATCACTACGATCCGTTGTAATCTCTCCGGGGGAAAGCCAACAACTCCTGACTCCTATATACTGGTCGACGATTAAATAAATGTTTGATAAACACTGAACAGGCTAACAAGCAGCTAAAGTGAGCACAGTATACCTGCTACTTAGTGCTAAAAGATACAGTAGGCCCTACTGGCATTAAACTTACCAAAAAGCTGGAGCACAGATTTCTTGCACGGCCAGAAAGTTCCATAAATCCCACAGAGAGAGAGAGAGAGATTATTTGTCCAAACTTTGAATGAAAAAATCCCCAAAAGGCTCCAACAGCACGAACAGGTGAAGTTAAGTTCAGTGTCTGTGTGACGTCTAGCAGACAGCCAGCAGGGTCCACCTGTCAATCAAGTGAGCCGGCCCCTATAATTTAAGGCTTAATATAATTAAAACGGGTGTGTTATAAAAAAAAATTCACACCCCGTACAGTTATCTTGAACAGTAAAATTAGCTATAACAAAACCATTTTTTGTACCGGGCTGTAAACATGTTTATTTCTGCTGTAAAAATTGGCATTTTCCCATCTGCTGTAATGTTATTTCTTGTTTTCTGGAGCCTCAAGTGGCCACTGCAGGAACTGCAGTTTTTTGCACTTGAGCATTGGCTTCATTTTTCAACACCGGAGGTTGCCGCTTGATTTAACCTACCTTTGCGGCATATCAAGTATTTTCCATTCGACACATTCTTTTAATGCACAAATTTAAAATGCACTTAGAAAATGGATGGATTGATATCCCCTCAGGTGCTGAGGGGTATCTCTGTTGTGTCCATAAAGGAAAACAAGTCCTTCTCGAATCATCATGGAGGGACAGTTCAGACATCATTTCCAGCCTGAACAAAACATAGAATTTTAAAGGTAGTTTTCAGGCAATGGCAGCACTTTAGAGGGTGTTGTGCCATAACTGCAAACTGTTGAAATAGAGGCAAATTGACCAATTTTTTTCGACCTAAAGCAGCTGTGTATGTGGCAGACATACAGAATCTCTATGGATAGCATCAGTGAAAGTGTTGACCTGGGTGTACGTCCTCATGTTTTTCTCTCTTGCGTTGGAATATGTGTTTGTCCCACAGCAGCAAGTGGGAACGGAAAGCTTTTAACTAAAGTACCCAAGAATCCGATGGCAAAAGGACAACAGGTAAAACTGTTGAGGTTTGTGAGTCAGGCTTTCTGTCGCCCCGTCCCCGCTGACTGCTATTAAAGAGACACTTTGAGTAAAGCTGATCTGAAAAGAAAATACATTTCTGCCATGGAGCCGGTTTTCAGACCCCTTTACTCTCTGATTTTTTTAGGTTGAAGTCTTTTGCTACATTTAATTAATTTCTTCCCTTATCAATCTACAGTCCATATTGATAAAATGACGCATATGATATTACCATAAGAATTTATCTGGGATGTAAAAAGGTTGCTGCATGGGTGACTTCTGGTAGCAGCAGGATTTTACTGCACAAATAAAGTGTTGCATACAGCAGATATGTGCAGTAAATACACATACACAACAGTTTAAATCACCCTTGTGATCCCAGGGTTTGGGGCCGAGTATTTTTCATAAATAATAAAATTGCTTAATGCAGCTTTGAAGTGACATTCTTGTTAATCCATGTAGCTTTTAAAGGCCATTTCAGCCCCACAGCCTGAGAGAGCAGACGACTATTTATTAGAGTCTGACCCACTGAATTATTTCTCCATCACCACTCTTATGAGTTCTTTTTCTTACTGTAGCTGCTGAACATTGTCTGAAGCCTTAATTCCTCCAGTCAGCAGGGGAAATCGGCGATGCAGGGCACTCGTGGCACTTCTTGACTCGTGAAGGGAATTATATGTAAATCACTTGACATATTACCTCCCGTCTCACCTTCACAATGCCGAGCACACTCCTGCAATCCAAAAGCAGTGGGCGAAAGATTTGTCACACAGCAGAGTGGGGCATGTGCAGGAAGTCGCTGCGTGTCTGAGTGAAACGCTTATTTGTGCGAACAGTACAGGGTCAGCGACTTGACTGACAATGCACGTCTGCGAAGGCGGGGGGGTAATCTGTTTATGTTAATCTTTCCCCTGCCAACCCCGAGATGTGAGTCATTACAGCGGATTGTTGAGAGGATCCTGTGGAGAAAAGGAAACGCTAGCTAACGATCTGAAGAGGCGGAGGATAACAGTTATGACAGGGCAGACAGGACGTGACCATGACTTGATAACCCGCAGTTGAGACGTTCCCTATTGTTTTAATACAAGTGGCTTTTCTTAGGATTAGTATCCATTAGTTTCCTCTCCCTTTAGTCCACTGTGCCTTCATGAAATATTAAAGTGGAGCAATTTACCCCACCTCTATTAGAAGAGGTCAACGCTGCTAAATGATTTCCTCATTCTGTCTCTCAGCATATCTCTCTTCAGTAAAACTCAACGGAGCACTTTTCCTTTCAGGGAATCTCACTTCAGCTGCCTCCTCCTGCTGCGTCATGTCTGACTGACGCTCATCTCCTGTGTCACCGAGCAGCGTCGCGGGCCAATTGTCACACATCGAAAAGCTTTGAGTTTCATTTCGGCATCTCCTCACACCACCTCAGTAACCACAGCCAACACTGTGTCCATCCCCCCCTGTATTCATGGATCACAAAGCACGAGGAGCAACTGATGGGGAAATGTTTCACTCACATGCACACAAACTCAGACTCTGGAAAGCAGTTTGTCCAGGATACAAAGTTCCAACATGGACTATAAATGACATGGTTATGACAGGGAGGTCTGTGTGCGCACCACAAGACAGGCTAAGGCAATCAGCTGGTCTGTTCATCAGTGCAACACTCTGAAGACAGGCATTACAAGTCATTTCTGTTTTCAAGTACTCACATTAAATAGTTATTTTAAAGCTGCACACATGTCCGTATATATAGTATTAGCTCCACTTTCTTAGTTGTTGTTCCCCACAATAGTTGCTCTTTCTCTCATTCAACAAACACCATCAGCTCACTGAAGCCTTCTCCTTCCACAAATCTTCATCAAAACTAATCTCCGATCACTATTACTGGGATACATTGGCTGATCTTCTGTGCCCTGGTGGCAATGTCTGATGGACGGCACATCTCCATCTGCTCTCATTGTATGAAATTGAAGCCAAAACAGCCCTGTGATAGGCACTGCCACCTTGCGATGCTGAGGTCATTTGGAGCCAGAGTTGCGCAGGAGAGATCGGCGGGTGGCGCCGCCTTAGCCACTTACGCTAACCAAAACACACACTTAACTTACTGCAAAAAACCCTAGCAAAGGTCCCACGTGTTTGACAGCAGGACAGCTTCTCTGTGTTGGTCTGAGGTTAACGTTCACAGGTATGGAAACTTCAATGACTGTAGTGATTGTTTTAGTTGCGTTTCCTCTCGCCATTCGTCCTCCACTCTGCTAATCCAGAACAGATCGGCTGCAGGAGCCGTATTTGTCAACAGAGCTGTCAATCATCTTTTTTACAGCATCAAATAACTAATTAAAAATAAACTTGTCAGAAAAATGAACACTTGGCCATAAATCAGCACGATAAGAACTGTCTATAATAACAGAAACCATGTTTGAGAAAATGTGTATTTTGATTTTATAATTTGACTCATGTCCCATTCGTTAACATGGAGGAGGCGGGCTTTATGACCTATATTGCAGCCAGTCAGCAGGGGGCGATAGAGAGGGTTTGGTTTCACTTATAGGGAGCTGTCATGTCGTCCATTTTTTTTATACAGTCTAGCTTTGTGTCATCACAACAGCCTGTGATAACACCTCTAGCATGAGGTGATGAGAACACCTGTAATGTGTCTCGCCTGTTAGACACACATTTGATTGAGTGATGTCTGACTGAACACACAGAACGTTCTCTGCTCTGATGGATCTGTACAGATAATCATCACTTTGTCCTGTCCAAAGATGTTTACTTTTAAGTAGAACACGCTCGAGTGATGTACCTATTTATTATATATCAAATGGAATAACTCTTTCTGTCCAAGGAACGGTTACCTACCTATCTATTTAATGGAATCACCAGGTAAGATCATAATTTTACCCAACAAAGATCAAAAACCCGGCCCTGGAGTCCTGGCTTCAGCCTACAGTTAAAATGTTCTTGGCATCATTTCCCTCAGCTTTCTCATTCATCCTGCTGATGTCTGACGTCTTGTTGCCTGAATCCACTTTCATCATCTTAAAGGTTCCGTTTATGCTTTTCGGATGTTTATAAAAACTTCCCTCTGGGTTTTCTTGGTGGTATATCCGCACATACAGCGGCTTTTAGGCATCTTTAGGCTATCAGACAAAAGGAATGAGGAGGCGCCTTCTAGCTATACACAGTCATTGCACAGGGATGAACTGTTTTCCCTTCAGGTAACTCAGCTCTGTCTCTGCTCACAGTAAACACAAAATATAAATGTGTCTGAACTTCAAGCTCAGGCTGTACTTTGTTGTGCCAGCAGTGTTGTCATTTATCAGTTTGAGATAAGGAAAAGACAAAAATAGCAACATATTCATTAGAAAAGGTTTTTATTTACTCAAAATTTCCGATGTCCTTTGTGTGACACAGTACTCTACTCTTAAGCCTCTTTCCCATTGGTCAAAAAACCCGCTAACACAAGCTAACACTCGGCTTTTTTGCTTAGTGGGAAAGCTCAAATGACTCTGCAGTAGACCCGGGTGATTATCGCCTCGGCTCCGATCGACATTGATGGGAACACAAACCCTGTGTAAACACGTTAATCTCCACCCACTTTCTGGCGCGATGCTATGCTCTGTTGGTAACTTCAGCAACTCCTTGTCATCTCAGCTACAAATTACGCCCGTCTCCATTCAAGCAGCGCTCCAACGTGCTTCCAAATTTGCCGGCGGGGAGTTTGGTAAACAGACTGAACGAGTAACTGAACGTTCACTCTGAACATGATGCGAATATTCACCTGCGCGTTACTCGCGCAAGTTTGACCGCTGGATCAAAATTTGCGTTTAAATAACGGGCGAATATTTGCCCTTCGCTTCCGGAATGAAGGAGAGGAAGCGGGGCTTATCTCCACAGTTACCAACGGCGTCAGGAGAATGTCGATGTTCATAGGCTTTCGCTACACCAATTGACGCAAATTCCCAGAGGAAATTACAATTTTCCAACTCACGCAAATTTGCGTCACGATGATTCGCGCCGCCCGGCGGGAATTCGCACTCTGTATGGAATCTCGCCGCAGATTTGCGTGTATTCACGTTCGGTGTGAACACACCGTAATAGATACAATAAAGACCTAACCACTGTAACGTCTTCACTGTTTACTAACCCTGTTTACGGCGCGTTTGTGACGTCAGACGGTGGTGCAGCAGAAAAGAGACCGAAAGGAGCATACTTCAGTAGCAATGGGAAAAAAATCTGGTCTTCCCAGGTCTGAAAAGTGACCTGACCTAATTTCGGTAGGAAAGGGGTGTTATTGGTGCACATGCCCATTACATTGTAAGTGAGCAGATGTGGATCAGATACTGCAGCAGTACAGACCGTTAACCTGAGAAATGTGTGAGCGCGCACACACACAGGCAAAACCAGCAAATGCATAGTCCGCATATGCAGTCATAGTTAGTCTCTTTTAGTTCAATTTAACATTATCAAATCCATTCACATGGAGCCTACAGGTTTAAAAGAGTGCTGATGGAAGCACATGAAATACATGTTGATAGGCCCCAAGGAGTGTTTTTTTAAGTCGTCAGAGCAGCACAAGGCCCCCTCAGCAGAATGAAACGATAAGGGACAGATGAGTGGGTGGGAGCTGGGGGTGGCATAAAGTGATTCACCATGGCCTAATTCACTCCTTGGTCACTCTCAGTCCTAATGTTTCAGAGCAATTTTACACCCTGCCTTGATGTGCTGGCAGAGGGCTGTGGATTCACTCTCACGAGAGTCAAAAAGGCAGCAGCACCACTGGCTCGCTCTCAGAGCCGCCTGTTGTTTGCACAGAGCTGCCTCACTGTCACTGCAGGCTCAGGCAAACATGAGTCCAGCAGAATCAGTACAACAGATGAGTCTGAAATCGTGCCTCAAGGCAAGCTTTCATGTACTAACTCAAACCCGGTCTTGCCAGATGACTGGCGGCTGCTCCCAACGAAGTCAGCGCTTTGATAAAGCGATGCAGAGCAGGGGGACGTCTGCAGATATGACTTCCACAATCTGATAAATATTAAAGGTAAGAGTTCAGTGCGGTTCGCCGCCCAGAGGTGGTATCTGGTTTTAAAGTCGGTTTGTTTGGGTTGGATGTCTGCAGGCTGATTCCACCTGGACAGAGATTAAAAAAAAATCTAACAGACGTCTATAACAGTGGGCTTCCTGAGATTGTGTTCAACCCCTGAAAGATGAGGGAAATAAGAGTGAAAGTGTGATGTTTGCTCAGCACAAACATATAACTATTTCCTCTACTTACACAGGAAGGACGAGATTAAAAAGTACACACCCTGTTTCAGTTACATGAGACTTTACCAGAAACGTGAATCTCACTGCCTCGGATATTTGTGTTTAACAAAAAGTCGCTTAAACTCAGTAAATAATCACAAATCTTTCAGTAGTCTGCGGTGTGAAACATACTGTTACAGGGAAAATGTGATATTCTTTCATCTTCACTCTCTTCTTGTTCTTCCACCTCCATTCTGGTTTTCATTTATCTACCATCTTTTTCTCCTCAGTGTCTATCAGTCTGTGTGATATGAGCTCTGCTTTCTTCACACTCTACCATAACATATCTGAACACAATGAGAAGAGCCGCTGGTGCTTCGGAGAAAAAAATACTCACTTAACTCCTCCATCATTTCACTGTGACCAAATTGCCAAACGTTGTTTGACAGAATGAGGCTGGAGAGTTGCCTATAGCACCATTGAGAGAGTCTAAAGGCTGCGTGGAGAAAGAGAGAGAGATTTTCATTTGACAGTCACTGAGGCCTGAGCCGCTATTCTCCTTGACTTCTTTTCTCTGTCTGGCTCAAACACCACATTAAAGAGAGGTCGGCTCGCTCTGGCTGGGTAGATCACAGGACACAAGGACTTGTTCAATATCCCCAATTAGGATAAAAAAAACGAGTTAGCCGAGAGAGCTGCTGCTCTGCACGGACCCTTGGCTTTACAATCCACAAGAGTTATCCTGTTGGGTTTTTGTGTGCAGGAGGCCAGACGTCCAATGGAAACCAGCGGAAAGTATCAAAGCTTAGCAGTGAAATGAGGCCCCTCAGGGTAAATGGGTTCTGAGAGAACAGAGAGTGAAGATGGAAATCGTTCCTTGCATACTGGGTGATCACGTTGTAATTGGATGGAGGAGAAAGCAAATAAAATTTAGTAGTTAATGCACCGAAGAAGCTCTAAAATTTAAATTTATATCCAGACCACTTTATCTTTGGCCAGAGACACATTCCCAGCAAATTGAAAATGGAATATTTCTGGGATTAATAACATTAATAACAAAGTGGCACAGTGTTACACCAACACAGAAATGAGCCAGACCAATGCAAAACTTTCTCTAAACTCAGTAACCTCTCAGCGGGAATCTGCAGCCTGTTGCGTCGGCTCACTGAAAGTTTGACCTGAAGTTTTAAACAATCGTGCTGTGACGTTCACGAACAATCTGTATACTGTCCTTGCATTTGAGTTGCTGGTATTCAAACCGAGAGAGTTAGCGAACAGCTGTGAGGCCTCCAAAAAGCACAAGGCGTAACTTTTCTTGATATTTTAATGAAGAATTCACACTTTTGTAAAACTGCAACAAAACACAAATTGCATACTTAATAAAAGTTAAAAATACAAACAATAAGGAACAATGTAAGGCCACAAATCTTGAGAACTAAAAATGCTGAGTCACACTGCTAGTTTACAGCTCTGCCTGCTACTAAATGACTTCGTTCACAATAATCAACTCAAAGAATCTTTCATACTCACGCAAGAATGTAGGTCTCCCGCGATCTTGTGATCACACCAATCCAGCTGCTTTGGCCAGCGCTCCGCTGCGCTGCGGACCAGACACTCATCCTGTGGGCCAGACGAAACACGCCGGACACGGATCCTGTGGGATCGAGGCGTTAGTAGTATTGACCAATCACGTCTCAGCAGGCTGCGGTGTATGCATTCAAAACAGTCCGTGTGGAGAGCAAAAGCAGGCGGAACGTAATCTTGTGGTCATCTGACAACCATTTATTAATCTCTATAAGTAGACATCTGCGTTTAAGTTCAGCTAACAATCTGTTCTAAATCCAAACTTTCAACTTGAGTGACAAATCTGCTTGACGCTGTGTCGCAAAAGCTGTTTAGATTTCTGTGACGTCCTCAAACGCAGTTGTTTTCATCTCCTCTTGAGGACAGACCTGACAAAACTTCATGTTGACTTGTTACTAATCTGCATCATGATGTTGTTATTCCAGCAAACTGAAGAGCCGTTAGTTAAAGTCAATCACAAGAAAATCTGTTTCTCTTCGGCTTCATCCTGCTGAAGTAAGTCAGAGTGCAGCCTCTGTGTAACTTAAGCGGACGGAAAAGAAAGTCTTAGCTGGAAGTCATTTATCGCTAAATGCTGGCTCGTTACCATATATCATCATCAGACGATAGCCGATGGGTTTCGAGATCTCTTCTTGTGTGTCTCTGCACAAGACAAACTAAAGTGCCTTGGCAAATCTTCTCTGATTCTTCTATTTGGGAGAGCATGTTCGCGTTTCTTGGCATGATGATTCAGCAGGTGCTCGATAAATGTGGTTGTGTCGTATGTTGCAGTGATTCCGCCATCTGTCTAAAAGTTGGCTAGGCAAATATTGTAAAGGGCTGAAGATGAAATATCTCGGCTGTCAGAACCAACCTGTTTGACAGTCCAATGAGTGAACACAACTAGAGTAAAATGATGAACAAATAAAGCCTTTTACCATTATTAATATTTGCTTCCAACCTATCTGTCTTTATTTAACTTACTTTGTTCCTCATTGTCCTCTTTATCGTTGATGATTAATTTACCTGACAGTTTCTTTTGTCCATAACAACGCTGTCTAAAAGGAGAGAAATATGCTGCCTCACTTTGTGTGATTCTACTTTGAACAGAGCCACACATGTCTGAAAGACGCAGAGATAATGGTCTGTCTGCTCTACAGAGTTCACTTTCATGTCAGAGCAGTCTCAAGACACAACATGTAAAATAGTACTCCAATAATCCAAAATTATTAAAACACATTCACTACATTTCATAATGGAACTTTTGATTGCAGCGTTGTGACGACATTAAGATATCACTGTCAGTCTGAGAATTGAGAATGTCTGTATTTGCAAAGACAACAGTCTATAAACTCAGTTTTCTTATGAATCATTTGCAGCAATGTGCCTTCAGTTGTTTATACCTGCGTACACCTTTTTATAATTCAGGAAGACACCTTTTTAATATGCATGAATAAATAAATAACACATTTAGCGGCATGTCAGCATGGTGCTGCAGCAACATGTTGAGAAAAGCTAACATATATTGGCATATTTTCTGGAAGCTGTTTTCATTTTTCACAAACTGTCAAGCTGTTTGCGAGCATGCAGCCGTGCTACACGCATTAGCCACTGTAGCTCCAGGCTGCACTGTGTTACATGAGCACACAGCTACAACTTTTACCAAGGTGAAACTTCAAACAGGGAAAAATCACCAATGTTGGCTGTTGGTTTTCATAGAGGCAGATCAACCCACAAGTTTACTGTCTCTGAGCTCACCTGTTAATAATGAACATTATTATGTATCCAAGAAAAGAGAAATGATACACTAATGTTACCATGAAGAAACTCTGTACTTCAGATCAAAGCCTATAAAAGTAACCATAACCATCATTCTGATTCTCTCTGGAGTTTAGATGATGTTAGAGGGGATGTTGGTGACTACAGGTCACTGAACAGATTAAAGGGGTGGTGATCAGTGATTGGCTCTCATGTTGGTAAGTTGGTAATTAATTGATACAGCTGCTGGTAAGCAGAAATGTAATATAATATATAACATGGTGAGCACTATCAACATTTCACATGCTAATGCTAGTTCTGTCATTTTGAACAAGCTGACGTTAGGATGCATCTCAAACTGTGCCTCAGTTCAGCCTCACAGAGCAGCTAACACTCCTGTAGACCCTGGCTTTCTTTTCATTTCAGTTACGTGTTTAAAGGAGAGCTACACAAATTTTAGGGCCTGTGTCCACTTACAGTGTTTTTCTTTTTAAACTAGCAGCACAAATGACCTCATTTTCAGAGCGCTTCTTGCCATTCACTGTTGCTAGGCTTGGAAAGTTCTCTGGCGGCACTTCTGCTTCCCTTGGTAGTGACCATTAAGTACAAATCGCTCTGTGTTCTTAAAATGAGCTTTTGTTCAAGGAAATTTCACAAAGAAAACAAAACGATGGAAAGGAATCGTGTCCTGGCATCAGCAGCAGCTGTACACCTGGACATTGCCTAGTTTCATTCTCTTTAGTGTTATCTTTGGCATTAAATAGAAATTGTAGGAGCACACTTCTCAATTTAACCAGACGTCCACGGTTGGCTCCCTTTGTTACGGTTGTAACTCTTTATGTTTGCTTTCATCTGAGCGTCAAATTTGTTTCTTTCTCTTTGGATTTTCACTTACAGAAACTGGAAAAGCAGCCGCTTAGCTCCGCCTACCCTCTCTGGCAGACCAACCACTGCTGGGTGATGGAAGATGCGTCACTAACTGGGTGCCGCTGATTTTTTCCAGTGTGTAATAATACTATATACTGCGAATGCAAAGGCTTTCATCAGTGGGTCATAGGCTCAATCACCCTTGTGTTACTGTATTCGGCGATAGTGACTTAACAGACATTTATTTACAAGGAAATCTTCAAGATTATGACTTTAAACATGAAGATCAGTTGAAAATATTTAAACTGTCTTTGTGGTTCTTGAGGAGCCGAGTCTGAGGAATTAACCCTGATGATGACATTATCACCCCTGAGGAAATTTTTGAAGGGTAGTGTCTGTAGTTTTATTTTTTAGCTTAATCAGGGCCCAAGCTAGAATATTTTAGCATCTGTTTCTTCACAGTTCGCCATTCTCTCGAAACTTTATGGAAATACCAAATCCCTGAAGTGGCCCTTTAAGGTTTTGAATTCAGCACCAGTGAGGTTACGAGTAAATGTGTTTGATAGGAATCATATGGTTTCAGTTTTGTGCACTGATTGATTTCACAGTCGCCTTCTCTTCATCAACATTTTTGCTTTCTTTTAAAATAATCACACTCCTTCCTTGTGAGATTAGGTCAACCTGAGATGAATGTGTAAATAATATTGATAATATATGGCCAGCTCCAGATTAAATATGTCTGTTAGCTCTGTGTCTGAAGGGGTCTAAGTGTCTGATCCTTGAGCAGGCTTAGCGTTAAAGAAGAATAATAGCTGCTGTTTTAAGAGCAGAACAATAAAGCACAGTGTTAAATCTGTCCCTGTGTTTAACTTGGCTTTATTGCTCCATTGTGTGACTAAACCTCAGATCTTTGCTTACAGCCTCAGGCCCTTCAGGAAGACTATAACTAGCCAAAACAGAAACTAATTGCTGTTGCTGAGGGCAAGTCTGCAGCGTATGACTCATTAAGTTTAGTTTTAATGAACTAGTGTATTGCATGATTAGGAGTGCAGGACAAAGACCCCAGTGCCCCGACACATTAGTCTGCTTTATAGTCTGACAAGTTGGGTCCTGGAGAGTCGGGGGGGTGGGGTGGTGGTGGTAAGAGTTCTCTGAAGCCACACGTTTATTTTTGGAGGATCAGTATCGAATCTTTCAAGGTGATGAGAAGGGAACTTTTACTTCAGGCTATGATACCGGCATCCGAGCCAGGCAGCAAACTCCAAAGCTCCACTCCACTTCAAATGCGTCAACAGCTGAGGGTAACCAAATAATGATGCAGTTTATGAAGGATTTATAGCAAACACCAGTGGAGAAACTTCAGAGCGAGGTTAAAAGATACTGGAGCGTTATTCATCAACCAATATGCTGCAGCGCCAACAGCTATCTTTTTTCATGCTGTGCTGGTTCATGTCCCGGAGCTGTATACTCGCTGTGCTCTGCTATCATTAGAGTGACAGACATGCATGGTTTCACTCGGCTCTCTTGTGCACATCAACATTTTACTCACTGGTTGCTGCAGTGTGATTGCTGAGACGCAGAATTGGGGTTTTTGATCCCAATAAGAATAGCTACCTCCTCTGGAAATTAGTTTGAAATGTTGCCATTGATTTTCCTCCCAAATCCACTTTAACTACTGAATGCTATTGCTAACCTTACAGATCATTTAACAGATACAGCAGGATTGATCCCCCCAAGAGCTGTGTCTGTGCAACCTGTAGGCACTTTCATTAACAGATCCACACCGAAACCTCAGCCTGGCAAATTAAAGCACTCAGACATGCAGCTTTGGAGAAGATTGCAGGAAACACTCGCTAAACTACATCGCCAATGGCATTCAAGGATCAACTCAAGTTCAATGTTCAAGGTGAAGATTCACGATCTCCCTGAAGAGAAAACCTCTTAATCTCCATCTATCTCTTCCTCTCCGTCTCCTTTTACTCCCTGTCTTTTGTAGCAGTTCCCCTGCAGGGAGGAGAGATGCGTTACATCAGGTAGAGCTTCTGTATTCGAAAGATAAGGATAGCGCTTAACCAATGATGAATTTATCCTAACATCATGAATGTGAGCGTGCCAACATTATTCATAAACCACAAAAACACAGACAATAGTCGGGCTGTTGCACTGAGATCGTTAATTACAATGAACACTGCCAGCATCATTTCAAAATCAGAATCAGAAATAGCCTGCTTTATTTATCCCTGGGGGGGAAGTATGAAAAAAAATAACAATGTAAAATCCCAGTGAGCACCAACTGGGATTTCAACAGTGAAATTTGGTCAGGTCAGAACATTTACCTCACTTAACCATTTTCTAACCGGCTAAAATACGGTCACAACATCAACGTGTCAGAAACACATTTTTCTTTTACATTTTTGATAATTTGTTTATTATAGTGTTGAAAGGGTGGCGAAAGTGATGATTGTAGCGGCTTTCTCCACAATCCTTTTGCAGTGGTGGGTGAAATACACAAAGATGTCATTTGAACACATTTTATTTTTCAGAAAATTAAATCATTTTTACAGACACACTGTCATAAGTTTCTAGTTTAGTTCTGGTTTTGTCTTGTATTTTGGTGTTTAGTTATTATTTCCTGTTTTTCTTGGTCACTTTGTCTCTTACTGTCAGGAGTTCTTACTGTTTAGTTTTGTATTTAGTATATTGTGGTCGTATGTTCTTATGTAATTCTGTTTCATTGTTTAGAGATGATCTCCTGGAGTTCTGCTGTCACAGTCCTGAGTTTGCTTTTTAGTGTTTCCTGTTTTATTTTTGTAGTTTTGCCCCATTTATGTTTTGTCTTGTTTTACTTCCTGCCTTTGTGCATTTTCCCGCCTGTTGGATTATGTGCCCTGCCCTTATTGTTTTCACCTGCTCCCTTGATTGTCTCACCTGTGCCTGATTAGCCTCACCTCCTAGTCTATTTAGTCTTTGTGCTCCCCTGTCTCGCGGCTGGTTCATTGGCGTGTTACCTGTAGAACTTTTGTCGTCTGTCCATGTGCAACCATCAGTGTTAGTTTGCTCTCAGTGTTCCTTGTGTGGATTTTCTTCATTGTTCCATCTGTGGTTTTTCACCTTCTGATTTATTTGGATTATTTATTGCCTGTTTTGTTGGACCTTTTTGCCACTGGATTTTTTTTTTTTTTTGTCTCCTCAAATCAGTAAGCCTTTTGTTTTGCCTTCTGCCTTTTTGTTTAAATAAAGATCATCTAATATCAGTCTACATCTGGGTCCTCAACCTTTTGTTCAAAACCTAAACCTTGACACATTCAGTGCTTCTTGGACTGTGTGATGTTAACAAGAAGGGTCAGACTTTGTAAAGGGAGCAGCATTCTCCACAGAAGAAATAAAAAGAACACTGAGCATGCCCAGGTACTTTGGCTGTGCAGCTCTGATTACAAAGGCAGAACGACCTCTGGTTGCTGACGTAGTTCATTAATACCTGACGAACAGGCATCTGAAAGAAGATGCTGGTAGGGCCATGATTATGAGTGCTGGTGACTGTGATGCTCTGCTGACTTACACAAGTTTTAGTCGCTATGAGACTTGAAAATTGTTAATGTGTGTAAATGTGTGATCTTATGACAAGCAGGTGAAATCTGGTGTAAACGTTCAATCAATGTCTTCAAATAGTTGGTGAAAAATGCTCACCGTGCTAACTCATATGTAAATTAAGATGAGATAGTACTTTATTGATCACCAGAGGGGAAAATTTGGTAATTATTCAGGAAATTATGTTAATTATACACAGAAATGTAAGAGAATATGTGAATTATATATACATAAGTAAATAAGTAAGTAAATACATTTATTCAGAGCTGTCCTCACCATTGACGGTTTTTCCTAACTTGTTTGTAGTACTTTAATCCCGGCCCTGTTTGGGTTTTATAGGTGCAACAAGTTTTGGAGTTGCTCCAGTAGGTTGCTTCAGCCTGCAGCCACAAAACAGGCTTCTTTTGGCCACTGACAGGCTCACATTGCTATAAGAAGTTTCTGACAACATTACAGAAAGCATCCAGTGACCAAACTCTCTGGTAAAGAGAAAGGTTCTCTTCTGAAACCAGAAACAGCCGTTTCTTCTTCAAGGCCACCTGACTCCATCGACAGAAACAAACAGTAATATTACCTTTCAGAACACATAAGAGATTAGAATCGGGAAACGGCTGTGTCTGGTTTCAAATAAAGTACCTTACTCTTTAACAATAAACTATTATTCTTTAGGGATCATTTCTGTAATGTTCTCAGACACTGAACATGACAATCTGAGCAGTCAGTGGAAAAAATAAGAACTTTTAGGGGATGTAGTTTGATGGTGAGTGAACCTTGATTTAATTTTTAATACAAAATATTGATTCATTATTTTTTTCAGGGACTTTTATTATAGTAGTTAAGAAGTAGAAGTCATTATTGTAATTAAATTGTTTGAATTTAATTTGTTTTGTATCATATTTTCTGTTTTGCAATTTACTGGTTACCTTATGTGTGTTTTAAACCAAAAAAAGCATACACAATAAATAATAATATGAGATCATCAATAATAATCAGGAGAGACTTCATTATGAGTGAACAATAATTTATTTACAGTGATCGAGCTGAAACGATAGCAGTGGGATGATTGGTCAACAGAAGCCGAGCCTAATGTCCAGCACGTTCTGTTCCGTCAGACGGCGCGAGCCCTCGCCCACAGGAAGCGTGTCTGATCGGCAGCGCAGCGCTAGCCAAAGCAGCTGGATCCGCAAGATCACAACATTATCGCGCGAGAATTGTGAGATCACGCGCTAACATCAATGTTAAACAGAGCAACACACAAACAACAGTTCAGTTTGCACCATGATTTTTGTGCTTCTACCATGGATGAATACACTACGTAATTAAAAGTGTTCTTTTTTCAAGATTTCAGTGTGTTGTTGTAATGAAAACGGAAAAACGGGAGTCTGAACCGGTCTGTACATGGTGTTTTATTTTGAAATGACCAGATGCTGTATGCTGTTTTCCTGTGTGACTACCTGTTTGGAACGATCTGCTCTGTTGAGCTTGACTCGTGCTTGAAGCAGCCTCCATCAAAAATAGACCCAGAAGCATCTCTCCGCTCTGCTCCGATAACGATGCACGCCAGAGACGGACCGCTGCACGTGCTGTGGAATCACGAGCATTGACTTGAATGGGCGCAATCGACTCCGGAGGTCGCGCCGCACACAGAGCGCGCCCGGAGACAAATCCTGTGGAATTTGAGGGTTAAACCCCTTAAACTCAGATTCTTTAAATTCTCCCTTGAGTGACTTCAAACTTAGAAGTAACGTATGTTTTTTTTTGTTAAAATCAATTTGCAAAAAGAAAAAGTAATGAATACTGTTAAATATACAGATACATTAAATACCATTTGTGTATTTTATTCACGATGTGTCTGTTTTCTTGATTTTACTATAAAATAAAATTTAAAAAATATGTGATATGTTGCTTTAATCCAGTTAATATTCCTCTTGTAGTCTCAATAACATTTTTAATGTTTTCTTGCCTCAACGTTTGTCCCTGGTTGGTTGTATTCAACAGGTTTGACAGGAAAACAAAAGGTCTCAATAACTTGTGTATCAAATATGATGTGCTTGGTTATATAGGCTAAATAAACATTGTGTTGATAAGTAGCCCAGCATACCGATTATTCACCTGTTTATGTTAGCTTCTGTAGCCACTAAGCTAACTACATATGTATCTTTCTCTGATGCCTCGACACTTTTCTCTTCTAATTTGCAGAATTATTAATAAAAGTAATTCTATATGACAGGTAAACTGGCTCTGATCCACTCGATACAGACAGGTGCAGCGTGTAACATGTTGGGTGAAGGTAACATTAGTTCCTGTACAGCCGAGCTTTTGTTTTTTCCTCCGTCCTTTTATCTCCATGCTAACCCAAGTCCACCGTTTCAAAGTGAGGCCTACAGCAGTAAGGAGCCCCGTGCTTTCATACAGCTGGCCATAAAAGTAAAAGAAACCATTGATCATACCTCTGTGTGTTCACAGAGCCCTGCTGTTATTCACTGCTGTTCCCTCAGGTCCATCTCATGGGCTCTGCAATTTCTTTGAAATCGTGCTCGACTACACACACACACACACACACACACACATAAGCCTTTAATGTAGATTGTAATAAAAACATCGCTCCACTAAATGGTTGTTATTTTTGGTATCTTAATCTGAATGGAAACGTTTGTCCTCGGGGTTAACTACTTAAGAAGACCAATTCATGTCTTTGTTGGTGATTGGCTATTGATTTTCCATCTGTGTAGTAGATTGGTCTGCAGCGTTTGCCCAGCAGAGACGGAGGAAAGAACTATGGTCCCCTGCCATTTTATTTCTGGGGCCATTAGCACGGACGGATTTATCAACTGCAGTTCACGGACTGTCTGTCATGTTCAGACATGACAGCGCTTCATTGTTTGAAGTCCATAAAACAGCTCCTGTTCAATGATCAATTCAGAGGTGTAATGGTACGTAGCACATTACCAGTGGAGGTATTGACTGGAATCTCTCTGCAGGTCTGACAGTGATATGGTAGTCCATAAAAGCCCCTGTGACGTCAGCCATGTGGACGGATGAGTATTGAATTACAGCCGTTGCTATTGGTTGACGGTAAAGTGGTGGAGTTAGTCCTCTCTCAATTGGAAGGTTGGGGGTTCGATCCCCAGCTTCCTCATGCCTGGATCCCACAGGATCCGTGTCCGGCACATACTGTCTGCGCCGCGGTTCTGGTCCGTCAGACGGAGCGAGTCCTCGCCCGCAGGAAGCGTGTCTGATTTGCAGCGGAGCGCTGGCATGAGCAACAGTCAAAAATAGACCCAGCGCGTATCTTTAGAGAAGCAGAGCAGAGAGACACTTCTGGGACGTGCCAGAGACGGACTGCGGCACACGCTGTGGAATCACGAGCATTAACCTGAATGGGCGCGATTGACTCTGGAGGTTGCGGCGCACACGGAACACGCCGAAGATTGGTCCCAGTGGCATAGCTATCAGTGTGTAAATGTGATTAGTACAGATTGACAGTTGGGCACTTTACATAGCAGCCTCTGCCATCAGTGTGTGAATGTGAGTGAGAAAGGGTTGATGTGACATGTAGTGTAAAAGCGCTTTGAGTGGTCGCGAGCCTAGAAAAGCACTGCTGTCCATTTACCATTTGCTTTTATAGTTTTTTTTAAGGCAAAAGTATATTGCCTATATAGTTGGACAAGAGGGTGGAGCTGGAGGGGTGAGCAAATCTTCACAGTCCAAGCCCAGGGTTAGTATATTAGCTGGCTACTTGAACTGGCTGATCAACGTGTTTCACACAGAGTGAGATTCTACTTGTGGCGATTGCTGACCTGAGTTGTTTATCGGGTAAAAAAAAAAGCTAAGAGAGCTTGACAGACTTTTGTCTCACTCGCATCTCACTCTCACATCTCACAACAATCATCATAAGATACCATGGGGAAAAGTAAGACGACCTTCTGTATCTGACTTCAAAGCCTCTGGCAGAACTGCTCAACTAGCACACAGCAATGGCTTCCTAAATTTTACCTGGAAAAGATAAAATGACTTAAAGAAAAGAGCTTAAACAGCTGCAGTCATGTTTTAAGGCATCCAAAATGCTCTGGTTGAAATAATAAATTGTGTCTAATATGCAAAATACGATTAATTACCTTGTAAAAATCTGCCCAAGACATCTCCTCATTCCTGAAACTGCACAGTCCCCGCCCACTATGCACATTTCCAACTACCCACTCCGTTGCGTGCTGGTAGCTCACCTCCGACTCTGCCCGTCAAACTCAGAAAGCTGAATGCTTGTTTTGATTAGTCTAATTTGCTACGTTACCTTCTGTATGCTACACAATGGCAAGTGGTAATATAGGGGTAATTCAGCCATACATGTTTGAACCGGAGAGCGATTCAGAAGAAGAGGAGCAAATTGGACATGTCGCATACACATGGATATATCAGAATGCAAATGTATTTCATGTATTGCTCTCTTGTTAGAACGTTAGCGTTAGAAACGCAACGGCGCAACTATGTTAAATGTAGTAATTAGTAGTAGTAACATTAACGTTAGTAGTCAGTAGTGAGTTTGCAAAAATTAAGATGACAGTTACAGCTGGCTCGCGCATCGCCTTAGTGGTTGCCATAGGTTGCACAAAATGATATGCGTAGCATCACCCCGTCCATTAATGGGATTGGCTCCTTAGGTTTGTGACGTCTCAAACCTGCCAATCCGAAAACATGTTGTTCAGCCTGTCCTTGGTACACTGCAGTTTAAAAGCAGACAGGCCCAGCCATGGAGATGACTGCTGATGTTGTCCCTGATGTGTCTTGTTGCACATGTAAAACATTACATAGAGATGTTTACAACTGGGGGGGTCTTTAAACAA
The DNA here is from genome assembly GCF_022749685.1 of Semicossyphus pulcher. Lineage (NCBI taxonomy): Eukaryota > Metazoa > Chordata > Actinopteri > Labriformes > Labridae > Semicossyphus > Semicossyphus pulcher. Next base: position 29,038,348 of record NW_027211726.1, read on the forward strand.
TATACAAATATACACTGCTCCTCTTGTATGCTCTTATCCCGGTCACTCAGTGGCACTAAACAGGCTACAGCAGGGTAAGACTGGAGTCCAGTATATTTAATGAATAGTGATGTGGTTTGGTATTCACTGTGTGAGACGAGCTGGGTGCTCTGCAGAATCTCTTTCCTTCCATTTGAATGACACAGAGAAATCAAAAGAGCTCCAGAGAGGCTCAGAGGCCTTTCATCTGCCACCCAGCAGAAGTAGGTAAAAGAACAGGACAGAGAGTTAGAGAGAACTGAGTCACTGCTTCTTCTGTAGATCATCTCTTTTTGCTCAGCATGGCATCCAGAAATCCGCTCTGACTTCTGCTTTGTTTGCTGGCTGTGGCTGTCCGCTCCTCTCTGTCACACAAAGACCGCACAGACAGTCTCCAGAGGGGGAAAATCCATCTGAATTTGGATTTTATATATGAATAAATGCCATCTTATGGTAATATTATATATTTGAAAGCAAAAAATTGTGTTTAACTATTTCACTGACATTTATTTTCAACTAAGTCACTTTTGAGGTGCTAGCTAGGTACGGGGGCTAGCTTTTATCTCAACTTAAAGGACAAATGATGGGATTTGTAATAAAGCAAACACATGTACAACTGGCATGATGACAGTATTCAGGTAGGATGAATACAGCAGTGGCAGCGTGCCCAACTCCAAACTTTGTTACAAAATATCGTTCCGGTCGACGGTAGAAAATCAAATCCTGAAAAACAAAAGCTCCGGCACTCACAGGATCATGTATGACTGACTTTAATGTGGGACCCAAATTAAAGTCAGTCATTTAATTTGGAGCTTTTGTTTTGCAGTATTCAGGTAGGTCCAGGCTTGTTATCTGATCTTGAGGCCATGTTGCAGGTGAGGTATAGTTCTACCACAAAAGATGGAAACATGCATTTTGGTACTTTGATTGACCATTCTGCTCCGTCTCTGCAGGTGCTCATAGGGCAACTGGTGTGAAGGTGTAAACAAACAGCGTGTGCACCGTCACTCCGTGGTAACAGTTATTTTGATTATTTTAACCAAGTTCCCCGAGTTACCCTCAAATTCCACAGGATCCGTGTCCCGTGCGTTCCTATGCGCCGCGACCTCCGGAGTCAATCGCGCCCATTCAAGTCAATGCTCGTGATTCCACAGCATGCGCCGCGGCCCTTCTCCAGCGCGTCCCAGAAGCGTCCGTTTTCATAACAACAACACACTGAAATCTTGAAAAAGAACACTTTGAATTGAGAAGTGTACTCATCCGTGGTAGAAGCACAAAAATCACAGAATACGACGCTGTCAGGCCTCTGTTACAAACTCCGATGTCGACTCAGAAGTGGAACGACTTCGCCCCACCGTTCCACTTACGTGCGTTTTAAATAGAAGACAGAATGTTACAGAGGCGTGATAATCCCGCCTTGCACTGGCAGTGTGTAAGGGGCTGAAGATACAGCTGCCCGCTGGCCCGATCCCAATCGCCACACTCACGGACTTTGAGGCACGTTCCTGCTAAGTGTCTGACCGCTTAGTTAAGATAAGATAAGATTTTCCTGATCCCCCAAATTTACTTGTTACAGCAGCTCAAGAAACAGGCAAATTAAAAAAGAAGTAAAGTAATAAAATTAGACAAAAAGTACAGTTGGCAAAAGGAAATGGGAAAAAGGATAGGGAAAAAAAGTGCTGTGCTGTCCAACTGTCAAATCACCAAGTTTTCAGTGTCAGCATATCTGAAGACTTCCCTGTGGAGTTCATTGTGAACTTGGTGACGTGAAGAACGTTATTGTCCTGCCCCCCACAAATTGTTAACACATTTTTGTATAATGAAATAGAATTCAATTCACACAAAAAGTGCTTAATATGCTTAATGATGGAGACTGGGATTGGGCAGCTCTTACTCTCTGGCTGACATCCTGGGTTGCTTTTGCTACTTGCAACTTTCTGTTGACTCTTGTTTTGGTTATGTTGGTTTAGCTGTATTTCAGTTTATCTTTCAATTTGGTTCAATGTGATTCATTTGATTTAAAGAGCAGTTCCAGACATGTTTTAAGACATATAAAATGCTCTGCTTGAAATAATACATTTTGTCGGATATGTTTTTTCAGCAAAATACGTTTAATTACCTTGTAAAAATCCTCCCAAGGCATCTCCTCCTTCTCTCTCATTAAAAATGTCCGAATCTGCATAGTCCGAAAACAAAACACGTCTCTGCCATCGTGTAGTGGCAACTTGTTGAAACTTAGCTTGAAATGTAATAATTAGTAGTGGTAACCTTAACGTTAGTAGTCAGTAGTGAGTTTGCATCACAGAAGTGGTTGCCATAGGTTGAACATAATGACATGCATAGCGTCACCCCGTCCATTAACGGGATTGGCTCCTTAGGTTTGTGACGTCTCAAACCTGCCAATCTGAAAACGTGTTGTTCAGCCTGTCCTTGGTACACTGCAGTTTAAAAGCAGACAGGCCCAGCCATGGAGATGATGCTGATGTTGTCCCTGATATGTCTTGTAGCACATGAAAAACACCAAATGGAGATGTTTACAAGGTTAAACACTTGAGTTTCACTGGAGGGCGTCTTTAATAAAATGTTCTTTATTAAATGCTTCTCATTCTGTGCCTTTTTGTTGTGGCCACTCCATAACTAGGTCGTAACAGGTGTAAACACCAAACACCCTAAGCTGAAGGAGAAGCTACACAAAAGATAATCAAATGTGTTATTAACCACAACACGACACTTAAAGTTAAACCTGTGCAGCCCCTCCTGGAGCGGGCGCTACACAGCTGTCACATACAATGGAACACTATTAGCAGGGCAGTGACTGACCAACCAACATGGCTTATGTAAGTTACACAAAATGAAAAGGTACACTGACCTGGCACACATACAGTATAAAGCACTGACTGTAGGCTGTATACAGTGTGTTATATAAACCATGATATAACAGAGAGAGTGGGGACAGAGGCAACGTTTGAGCATTTCTCTCAGTTACTCAGAGACGATTTGGATCAGACCAAGTTTTTAGATATTAAACATGTGACTGCTTATAACTCATACCAATAAAACGATACGCTTCTCATCTGCAACTGTTGTTGACAAAGTTGATATCTGAAGTTCCGCCCCTTCTTGATTTTGATTGGTCGGTGAGGGAGAAGTGACATTGACGAGCGTGGCGGTGTTCTAAAAGTTTCAACTGAGAGCGCTGTGACACCGAGGATGTTTTTGCACTGAGGACGCTGAGCGCTGAACTGCATTGGTTTTGTACAGAAAATAGGCGCTGCCAGGCCCTTATGTTTCACACGTTTCGATTAGTTCAGATGAAAGTTCAGGACGATATAAAAACATAACTTTTTTTTTTTTCAACAATTGCAGCAGCTGATGTTAAGTTTTTCCCTGTCTTCCTGGTGGGGGGAGTGTCTAACTGAGCATGTGCAGTGTGAGTAAAAGAGATTTGTTGCAACTGTCGCCAGTCTCCCCAACAAGTTAAATACTAACCTTAAGTCAAACCACAACTCCTACCATGTACCTGTTGCTAACAGAGATATAGCTAAAAATCTATTTAAATACATTTTGCTGCCACAGCCGCACCTCAGCTCCTCAGGTGTATGTAGCATAACAGCTGAAGCTAAGCTAAAGTTACAGCTACAGTCAAACTTGTTGTTTCAGCCAAACTCTGTTTCCTTGAGGCAGGAGCATTCAGCAATAATCAAAACATCAGGTCACCTAGGGTTGCCACAAAGAATTGTGGCAGTATAACCTCTATTGTCTTTGGTAAAAAATGTCCCAAGTGCAGGGTGTCCTATGATGAATACGTATCTAATATGTAAACAAAGAAGTTCATGTGTGATACATAAAATACCTTTTTTACAGGTCCATAATTTCCTTTTAAATACATTTTTGTAAAGTATCTGAAAAGAACGGTACATTTTTTCAGTTTACTTGCAAATTTCTATCAAAATGTCCTTGTAAGAACTCAGTGGACCATTGTTGCACGGTTCCTTTCTGCTTCTATATTATCCACTATCCAATTGGTGCAAAGGCCTCAATGAAAACCATGAATTTCTTAAAACCTATATTCATGACTGTATCAAATGCACAGAAACGCTTCGTGTCAGAACTCAGTGTCACATCCATCATCATGAGAGCTCTGACAGCAGTGGATTTATCAAAAGTGAGGAGAGTGTGGGGGTCATGGTGCACAGCATTACTCATATCAGTCAGGTCTTTGCAGGTTAGGCCACCTCGGACGCCCTCGGCCTCCCTCTGAGCTTATTGTCACACACAGAGGTGGAAGATGGAGAAACAGGCCCTGTGAACCAGAAGCCACTGGGATACAGGAAGGTCATTATTGACTCGCCCCCGGCCATCGCCTCGATTCCTCCCTCCCACCTCAATAGATTATGTTGTGGGCGGGAGAACGGTCTCATCAGTTTTTTCCTGTCCCCTGTTTTCAGCACAGCCACGGGCTACCCCGACTGATGTGCTGCCTTCCTCCCAAACGATGTATTTGCCATTAACTGCCTGCCTGCATGGACGTTCTATCATCGAGGCCTGACATAATCAATGACGATTGCCGTACCGAACGAGACATTCTCTTTAAAAACAGCAGCTTTCATCGTCAGCAGCACCAGCAGCCTGAAATAGGTTTTTGCAGACCTTGTGCCACATCATTCGATTCGAGCGTGTAAAGAGATGAGAGAAGCTTCCGGTCCACATACCCGTTAAGAGCAATCTAATTTAATGCAATGTAAAGTCATGTCAGAGATAAGATGAATCCGCGCTGAGATAAAGTGAGCTTAAATTGAATCTGCCATCAGTCGGAGGACACACACAGATACGTCTCCATTCAGCAGGCGGGCTGCGCTCCACCTCCTGTAGTGACTTTGTGTCAAAATAAAGGAGATATTAATTGATTCAGGTGGCTACAGCAGGGCTGGAGCCTTACAGGGGAACGCTGGTTTTTTCAAACCTGGGCCCTTAATTTTACATATTTTGGGTTTGCTTTAGATTGGGTCAGATTGTTATTCTAAGTGTCTTATTACATTAGATTTTAATTTAAATAAATGTCTGTTAAGTCACTATCTGTCGCTGAATGAGGTAACACAATGGTGATTGAGCCTATGGCCCACTGATGAAAGCCTTTGCAGTAATATGGACTGGGTGTCTCAATCTCAAGCGGCGCCCAGTTAGTGACGCGTTTTCCATCAGCCAGCAGTGGTTGGTCTGCCAGAGAGGGTAGGCGGAGCTAAGCGGCTGCTTTTCCAGTCTCTGCAAGTGTTGGGAGTAAACAGTAATCTACTATGGCTGAACAAACAAAGAAAAGATGGATGACTACAGATACAACTTCAAAAATAAGTGAAAATCCAAAGAAAGAGAAACAAATGAGATTAGCACTTTAAAGCTCCTGTGAGGAACTTTCCGTTCGTGTTGATTTTGGCGCCCCCTGTGGACAAAGCCGTACCTCTTATCTCTTTGCTGATTTTGTCCTGTACATGCTAAAGAGGTGTTTTGTAACAAAAAATCTCCTCCTGCTTCTTCTCCTGACTGTTAAAGTCACATTTATCGCTCACTTAAAATTTTCGTCCTGGAAAATGTAAACAAAAGCAACATGCAGTTAATCGCTTCGTCTGATACCTACCCCCCCGCCAGCAGTTTCAGGCATTACAAATATTTATATTGAAATAGTCAGTCTTGTCGCTGATGGTCCGGTTGGTTTTTGTCGGTCATATAGAGGCATCAGAATTCATTTCAGCCTTTTTTCATAACCAGAGAAAAACTCCTCACAAGAGCTTTAAGAAAAAGACCGTTTTGGTTAAGGTAAGATCCTTTTTAACCACAAACAGCAGTCACGTTGCTCTCCTCAAAGCCACCAGACTCCATTTATAGAAACAGTCACTTTAGATGGCAGAAAATTGGAGTTGCTGGTCTACTGCTGCCTCGATCAATTAGTTTGTAGTTGTAGGCAGTTGTAGACAAACGACTCACTAGCCTGCATGTAAAATGATTGTGTTTATCAATGGAGTCTGGTGGCTTTGAAGAAACCAATGTTTCTGATTCCCAAAAAATCATCTTCCTCTTTAACAGAAAAGTCTAACTTTGAAGGCCTCCTTTGTGTAATGTTGTCAGACACTTAGAATAACAATCTGAGCCTCAGCGAAAAACCAATCACTTTTAGTGGAAGTACTTTGATTGGGTGATTTTGCCTAAAATATGTAAAATAGGTGTAAAAATATTTAAATGTATTTCTGCTACATGCTCACATGCCATTTGGCTTCACACTATGAACACAACAAACAAGCTACTGATTACAGAAGTTAAAACGCTGCAGACCTACATGACAGGTATAAAGAGGATAAAGAGCCTGTTGGGCTGAACTAAAGAGAAACTGTAACCCACCACCTGCAGATCTGCTGTGGAAACCAGCCCGGTGTTGTTTATCATCGCCTCATAGTGTGCTAAAACAGCTCAGCGTGCAGCTCTTTTATGTGGATATTAATAACTTATGAGTGAGTTTGAACAATCAAAAGGCATGCATAAGTCTGTTGTGATTGCTCTCTTAGTAGGAGGGTGTGACAATGAAAAATGAAACAAAAGAGCAAATAATAAAGTATTCATGTGCGGAGCTGTAGTGAGAGCGCTGACTGCAGGTAGTCTGGGCCTAAAACACTGCCAACACTTTTAACATTACTGGGCTTTATTACCACCTTTATCCACTAATTAGATAATTTGCATGCTTCTGCTGATTGCCTGGAATGAATATAATTTCTGTGTGTAGAGAAAATTTCCTGTGATTAATGAAATCATCAAGATAAGCGTCCCGAGACCCACAATCCTGCTCTCTGTTTTTCATTGCATTCAGCTATCTAGAAAGTCTCAGTTCCAGCGCTTGAATGCAGGCTTTCAGCGTGAAACAATGGCTGCTACAGTAATCACAGACGCTGCTGCTGTGACAATGAGACTCGCAGTGTACTCTTAAGCGTTCAGATCAGCCTCCAAAATGAAAGAGGCAGCAGCGGCGCAGGCAAATCTGAAGACCTGTGTTTTCTTTCCAGCAACATGTGAGGAAGAGAACAGATTTCCAGGCTTGTGTAATCTGACATAAACAGACGCTTTGAAGAGAGCTCCGTCCCCGTCCTTTTGTGCACTGCACACAATGGCAATTGTGCTTTTTCATCCAACGTGCATTATGCAGCTTTTCATCATCTTTTAAATGCAGTAAAGGGAGATCTATTGCTTTGGAACTACAAAGAGAGAATGTAATTGAACCTGGGAGAAAACACTGACAGCCAAACAATACAGCCCAACGTGACCTTTGACCTTAATCACATTGTTCTGCTTTTTCTGGAGTTTATTTGTCCTGCTGTCTACGATAGAGATAGACTGTGTAAAAGAAGTGGATATAGCCTCTGGTTTCAAAAGTGAAGCCGATGCAGGGGTGTCTTTAACCGATATTATTTTTAATAGCCTGCAGGGGGCGCCTCCATCCATCCATCCTTACTGCTTATCCTGTTCAGGGCCGCAGGGGGGCTGGAGCCTATCCCAGCTGTCATTGGGCGAGATGCCAGGTACACCCTGGACCGATTGCAATCTCCATGCATCGCCCATCTCCATCCGAGCAGCGCTTAAACATCGTTCCAAATTTGCGCCGAGTTTAGTTGATAGACTGAATGAGTAATAAAGACCTAACCACCGGAACATCTTCACTGTTTACTAACCCTGTCTCCGGTGCGTCAGACTGTGATGCAGCAGAAAAGAGACCGACAGGAGTATACTTTACTGGCAATGGGAACAGAGATGATCGGCATTTATAAGCAGGTCTTCCTGGGCCTGAAAAACCCGAGCCAATGCGCTAAATTTAGGTGGGAAACGGGTAATAGAGACAGACACCTACTGTGTGGACTGTGGGAGGAAGCCCACTCATGCACGGGGAGAACATACAAACTCCACACAGGAAGGCCCCCTACGTCCGAATCAGGAAGGTAACTTCTCATTGGTTTATTAACACCATGTTCTCAATCACTTGTTTTAAGTCTTCTTCAATACAGCATGATGTTCATGTTGTAAATGATGGTCCCTTTTGGGGTTAAATAGAGGATAAAGCAGGGTATGATTTAGGACGTGGCTACCTGTGATTGACAGGTCACAACCATTATGGCCTATTAAACAGGAAAGAGATGTAACAATGCTTATTCAACCTCGATAATAACCAGATAGTGCTGGCCAAAATGCCAAACTTGAGGATTTACATAGGACATTTCATAAAACAAGCGCAGACTCAATGTGCGGTAAAAATCAGAGCATGCTGTCTACGTCCTGTCCTCTGCTCATGTTAGAAAACCATCAATCACCAGTGTCCTGTCTCTCATTTAAGAAGTGCACATGCAGCAGGAGTACTGTGTATTGATAAGAAAATGAGCGCATGGTGCAGAAAAGGGTCAAACAGTGAATCACCAGCGCTTATCAACCACTCATAAAACACACTAACTAGATGTGACATGGCTTGTAAAGCGGCAAATGCAGATTAAGCGCGTCGGGCCCTCGATCAATGGATCATCAGGACCCTCCAATTAAAGAGGTTGCTCAATCCTAGAGGCTCTGTTTGGTGCTAATGATAAAGAAGTCCATTAAAGTTGCTAATTAAATGATAAGCGTAAATTAAAACACAGGTCAAGCGAATGGACTGTTGGATTTTTAAGCAGCAATATCTGCAGCTGTGTTGAGGAGGGCATCAACAAGCCTCCCGTCACAAACTCATGAGGTCCTGAAAACAGCTCTGCGGGGTCCGGCTGGAGCTGAGCGAGCTGGTTCAAACTTTTTAATGCTTTTTAGTTTAAAGCTTGGACACAAGCTCCACATTATTATTCAGTGTAATATATAACTGCTAAAATAACACTTAAATAAACAAATCTGTAACTCCAAATACAGTGTTTGGTGTGTTTCTTTAGTTGTATTGAACCTCTTTATTGAGAATTTGGGTGTCTGTGTTTGTTTTGTGTTAATGTTTGTCTGTTATGGACTGAACTCATATAGCACATTTCTAGTCTTGCGACCACTCAAGCTGCTTTTACACTACATGTAACATTCACACACTGAGGCAGAGGCGGCCCAACTGTCAATCAGGCATCATATTCACACACTGTTAGGGTTCAGTGTCTTGCCCGAGGACACCTCGATATGTTGACTGAGGGAGCTGGGGATCGAACCACCAACCTTCCGATTGAAAGATGACAGAATCTACAAATGAGCCACAGCTGTCCTCCTGTCTTCTTTGTCTCTCATTAGTCATTTTGTTTCTCTTTGAAGGTGTACTGAGTCTCTGGTATTTTGTGCATCTTTGCGGCCATTTTTATCTCTTTGCGGTCATTTTGCAGCTCTAAGTGGTGATTCTGTCTTTCTTCTGTGTCTCTTTGTGGTTGTTTATTACAGTGTTAATTTCTTTAACCAAAATGATGACGATAAATGTTCGCCAACGACCTTTTTCCCAAGAAGAGACGTTAACGAGCTAAAACAGATCGTTAATAATAAAAACTCTGTGACATGTGACATGACGTGAAATGAGACAGGACTAAAATGTTAGTGGTGGCTGTCGGACATTCCAAATCCAAAATATTTCCCCCCACTGTGCGTCTAATCTGTCTGTCACATTACAGGCAATGCACTCCTGTAACTGATTAAATTGGTTGAGGTGCGTGTGCAGATCCCCCCCTGAGTCCGACTCAGCCATACATGTGAGTATATCCCAAAACGGCAGCTGGACAGGTTCAACACACCCAGGCTTTATTAAAGTAAGCTGGCTCATCAAAGCCTCAAGCACCAGTTAGATACAACAGGTTATGAACTTTCTCTGTTCACACAGGCTTCTTCGCCAGGCTCTGTGCACGCTCACACACACAGGGGCATTTTACCAGTCCTTTGACGTTTCTTCTGCACTAAAAGGAGCGATCATCGGCTGTCTGCTTCAGTCAGACTGTTTAAATGAGGAGTGATGATGAATATATATAAAGTTTTTACGTGAAACCAACACTGCTGCTGCAAATAAAGCAAGAGAGGAACGTGCAGCATGTGCTACTGTAACTGCACGGCTTCCTTCTGTGGCTTTACATGTGAAACTTTACGTTCCAGAAGTTTACATTTACATCTAACCTCAGCTCATCGATCTTCTCCGTGGAGAACAATGTCGGGAAATAATTACTGAAAGGACGCTTTACAGCAGATTGAACCTGTATCAGGTTAATTGCAGTAGATTAAAGAGAGAAAACGTTTTGACTAAAAAGTAATGACAAAAATGGGTTTTCGTCGGCTGAAACTATAAATGTGACTAAAACACTGGTTTATAGTCTCTGGGCCCTATTTACACAGCGGACATGCATGGCGCTAAGTGACTTAGGGCGTGTCTGACCGACTGTTGCTAGTCACACAGCGCACAATCTGGGTGCAAACCGAGGCACAAAGAGGTTGGCTTAAATACCTGGATTGTTCATAGGTGTGTTGTTGGCATAATGTGAATCAAACCAATCAGCGTGTCAGCTGTCATTCCCTGTAAGAGCCTCGTGCGCCTTCAGGCAGGTGTGTTACTATTTACATGGCAGATTTCAGTCATTCTTCTGACATTAACCGGACTCAGATCTGCATATTTAACTTGTTTCTTTCCACTGTGCCCCTGCACACGCAGAACACACACAGGTCACTGTACAATACATGTCGAAGCACGTATTGATGTTAAAGCCACTGAAGCGATCCCACTGCCCAGCAGAAACAAGCATGAAGACAGACGTACATTTATGCTGTGTACGTTTACACACGAGGCACAGCATTAATTATTTAAACCTCCAGATGGACAGGATCTTATGTTTGTTAAAGTTCTGTCTGCTGACCGTCAAAGAAAGGTCGGCTTTAAATGTTTATTTACTTACTGTTGCTGCTGGATCACATGGCTGTATTCTCCTGTGCATGCGTAAAGGACACTGGACAGTGTATTAATATCTGTGGGCACGATTGCAACAGGATGTGTGAGGATTATAATAAATGTACCTCTTAGTTGCGTGTGTGAGTGTGTGCGCAATAGAATTTAGACCATGTTTTTGTTGGTCTATGGCGCAGATGCTTTCTGTGTCCTCACGATGGGTGTACGATAAGGCCCTCTGTGTTGTTTCGGGTCGCTTTGAGCATTTAGTTTCTTTAAGTGGCCTTGTTTTGTCTCTTTGTGGTCATTTTGTGTCTCTTTATAGTTGTTTTAAGTCTTTGTGCAATTTCTGGCCTGAGTGGTTGTTTGTTGTCTTCCTGTGGCCTTTAAGTCTCTCTTTGTCATATTTTCTTTGTCAACTTGTGGTTATTTTGGTTCTTTGAGGTTGTTTTGTCTGTTTGAGGTGATTTTGGGTCTTTGTGGTTTTTTGATTGACTTTCCAATAAGCTGTGGCAACACAAACAAAAAAAGAGGTTCTAGTCCAGGGGCTCTTGGGAGGAGTCCCAGTTGGCTCATTGATGAATCTATTTTTATGAGGTTCTTTAAGGGAGCACCTGGACCTGACCCTGCCAGTGAGATGGAAACAAAAATTCACTCCAGAAACCGTGGTTGTTAGGCAACAACATATTTTATTTCTTTTCCTGTTTTATACACTATTTAGAAAATAAAACACATTGAATAAATACAAATTTAGAAAGCAACAGATTTTCGCCGTCTTCTCACAGCAACACGTGGTTATTCTTACAGATCTCTCGGGACTAGCGGAGGGATTCGCGTCACAGAATCCACCCTAAAGCAGACTTGGGCCACACACTGCGATGAAACACTTAAGACTGGGCATGCAGATGCTGAAGTGGTCCCCATTTACAGACACAGAGAGATGGATTGGCACATTGATAAGACGTTGAGAACAACTAGAAACAGCCGGGGGGGGAGAGGAGAAAAAAAACACCTATGTACACTTAAAATAAATAAAGAGAAATTAGGTCCAAGACAACTTTACTGTACAAATATGTCCATCAGATATGACAGACGTCTTTCCTTTCACCGTCAGTTAACCTCCAATCATCAGCCTTACCCATGATAAAGTTCAATATAGTACAGTACAACATGGGATGTTCACCAACAGCAGATTGCACCATGTACAGTGTTACAAACAAACACAAATATCAGCCAGCGGTCGGAATCAACTGTAGTTCCCTTCCAGTGTTTGTTCATAGTAAGGCAGGACACAGCTGAACTCTTTGAATCCTGTCATCTTGGTGTCAACAGGAAGTCCGGCTGCCTTTACAGTGGTTTGGATATAAAATGAACTCCTGTCAGGTGTCCTCTGGTTTGGCAGATGTAAAGTGGCACAAAGGAGTACAGGTTGGATCAGAGCGCCGAGGAAAAGCAAAAAAGGGGGTCAGAAGTATGTTACAAGTTGTCCAGCGAGTTTCTCAGTCAGTCTTTATGGCAGACAATGTTTCATCCAGGCATGGCGAAGAACACAACCAGAGCTGTATACATGGACTAAAGAGGCAGGATGCACGATCCAGGGTCTAGACCTTCTCCTCAAAGAGGGACGAGAAGTGAGGGATTGGTGCTATCTGACCTCCAGGCAGTCCAGGTACTCCTGGGCCAGGTCATAGCAGAACCGGTACTGCTCCTAGAACAAGGACAGAAAAACACCACCGTTGTTTAACCTGTAAACAATAAATCATTTCTATAACCATCAAGTTTTCCATTTTAATACTCATATATCCAGTGCATTCCAGAAGATTCAATGTTGTAACTGATGTTGGTATTGGTGTACTTGGCCTCCACCAGTCCACATATTAGCAAAAGGTATTTTTTTGGACACTTTTTACGACATCTGAGGTCCCAATCAGACAGAACGCCTTTTAGCAGCTGGGGGCAGCTTTTTTGTAGTTGTTGTCAATGATAGGTTAGCTTGTTGTGCACTGCTTTTGTGTTGCTGAGCGCCGTTTTTTGGCTCTGTGCTCCTCGCGTTTTGGGGAAAACTTCAACCCTAAGCAGAAAAGCTCCGGACGTCATTGCCGTTTTTTCTCATTGTCCAATTGGATTAATGAAGAGGCGGGCTTTCTGTCAGTTTACAAAACAACGGTTAGGTTAATGACAGCTAATGATTGGGTGGTTGCCCAGCGAGCTGCTCTTTTTTTTAAACCGTAGGCTTCAGCAGAAAAGGCAGTGCAGAGCGCCTCATGTTTTACAGCCTGCAAAACGTGCTGATCGGGACCTAATGGTGGCAGAAGCAGCCGTCAGACAAGTGTAAAGATCAGATGGCAGCTATCTTTACCAAATAATACTAGACCCCAGCGATGACAAAAGTTCATTAATTGGTTGAAACTAATTTATTTATGTTAATAAAGTTTGTAGTTTCTTTGGCACACAGATTTGACAAATGTTATCAATATTAAGAAGCTACAATGCTGCTAATAGAAAGTGCTCGTTTAAGGACATTGGGAATTTATTATTGAAAACGCTATATATTTAAAAAGGTGAAAATGAAAAACTTAACAAGACTTTAAATAGTTCTTGCATGTGACAGAAATAAGTCTTCACTTCCAGGGCATATACCTCAGACGGATGCCGAATGCAATAACAGAAAACAACTCTGATGTAAATGAGCAAATCACAAGTCTTTCAGAAGTGTTGCATTGTTTGCAATATTGTTCTTAGCACAGCAATGTTCAGGCTGTTCATGTTTTATAATTGTGTTAACTTTACTGTGTTATGCAGTAAAATAATTCCATTGTCCCCATGAGAAGAAATCAAATAGTAAGGAAGAAGTAAAAATGCAAAGCAATCAAACGATTGGACCTCAAATCAAATTAAATCTGTCTCATTGTAAATAAAGCCCATTTGCTGACTGAAACCAAGACTGAATGATCCTGCTAGCAGAGTTTCTGCAGAGCCCACCATGTCGAATGTAAAACCTTTTAATACCACACAGAATGTACTTTAATACCTGCTTCACAGACTACCGACCTATTTATGAAAGTTTCATGGAAACCAGAAGTAAAGACATGACCTTGAATTATTTATTATAATTTATATTTATTTTTTAGGACTACTCAGCAGTGTATATAAATAATTCTTTAAGATTTATATTCAATTAAATTAACATGACATGGACGCACATTAGTGGCATAGGGCAAGTGTTTGCTCAAAACTAAAATAAATTGCCTTTGACAGATAAGAGAAAATATTTATAACTTTTGTCAAATTAATTAATAATTGTAAGTTTTCCAAGACCTCTCAAGAACTGCAGATACCCTGCTACGGGTTAATTGAGCTTGTGAAGGGGTCATTGCATGGGTGAAAAAAATGAACCCAATCAAAAGGTGCAAAATACAATCGTCCTTCAAAAAACAATCCGAGGCACTCTGTAGGATTTATGTGGAATTTAAATGTCTTTATTTCACATGGCAAAAACCAACCACGAGTCTAAGACCAAGGTGGTTTTCTTCCATGCAATGACCCCTGCACAAGGCAAAATAACCACAGCAAACCTGAAGTATCGAAAGAGCGCCTGTATGCGATAAGGACCCAGCAGCACTTCCACTTCTTTGTCTTCAGACCCTGCTAAAGGTACTGTGTGTGAATCAAAGCCTGATATTTTATACTCCTGTGTGGCACTGAGCTCAATGTTTTTTTTAAAGACAAAAACATTCATTACCAGGTTTATTCTGGGTCAGCCCCACATGCACCATCCTGTTACAGGAAATACAACTGAGCTAAATGTGTTTTAATCTGCTGCTGTTTCTCTTGTGTGACCTTTGATAAAGGCTACAGTGGCTCGCAGTTTTAAGAAATTATTTGTTTAGGAAATTGTATCGACAAGTAACTTGTTTTCAAACGAATGGTTGAGCTATCCTCGGTCCGTTACAACCAAAGACAGCAACTGCACCCAACCAAGAAATGTTTCAGCACATATCCCCCATACAGAACAATTTGTTGTTTTTACAATAGTATATTATGGAAATTAAAAAAAGAAAAGATATAATAATGATAATAATAATAATAAGTTGCTGTTGGCAACTCTAAAATGTTGTTATTTTTAAACAGAGCCAGGCTAGCTCTTCCCCAATGCTACCAGTCGTGATGCTAGGCTAAGCTAACCATCGTCTGGCTGTACTTTTTTGGGACTCCCTGCAACAAGTGTCGCTGAAAGGTAGCTTCATACTTAGCGGGGAAATTTGAGCATTATCGATCTTGTCATCTAACCATCTGCAAGACGGTCAATGAGTGTATCTACAAAGATGTCAAGCTAATCCTCTGAAGATTTACATCTCAAGTAGGAAGCGCTGTGTTCGAGGCAGAGTGCCACAGACAGGGTACGGGAGTCACACAGAATTTAGAGAGGATGAAATTTCTGTTTAGTTGTATTCATGGGATTTGTTATTGTAGCAAAAAACATGGAATACTTCCAGCCTTATCCTTTAAACCTTTGAATTACTTGCTTTTAACCATGCATCCACATGCACATGATGAATACATATCCTACGTTCCTTTGAAACGTCGCTCATGCTTGTCCTCAGAAATTAATGTCTCACGTCTAACAAGATGAAACTAAGCCCATGAACAGTGTGAGACAAGAAAGGGTCAGAAACCTTTTGCTTCTGCTATTCAAGAAACAACAAAACGATGAGTGTGAGGATTCATTTGCTGCATACTGATGTTTGATCTCCTTCCTCTGAAGCCATTATGTCTCTAATTTGCTGTGGGTGGAGAGATTGGTAACACCGACTCCTCTACAACAGAATTTCAGATCTGAATAATGGAACTTTGAATCGGAACCGAAAACGGAGGTGTTGATTCAAACATAAAGTAATGTTTTATTTTTTGACCAGTTATTTAGTAAATAATAAGAGCACACAAACAACAGCTAACTGAACTAACTTAAATACATGAATACATGACAGAATACACCACTACATGATTTAAAATAGTCTTTAGGTGTTCAGACAGAGAGTAAGGCTCATTTCTAACTGTAGCTAGCTAACATACGCGCTGACCACACACCAGCTATGCTGATCTCATTCATGCATCTCTGCCATTTTTCTTGCACCATTTTTTCAGGTATGTATCTTAGTAGCTGGCTAGCTTTGCAGGAAGGCAATGCACTAATTCAGAGGTTTTCACTGGGTTGCACCAGCTATGCACAGGTTTAAATGTAGCCAAGTTTAAAAGTTATTTCTAACTCAGGTCAAAATATTTGCACTACAAACTTGTTAAGTGTTGAAATAGTTTTTACTTAGGCATAAGTTACAACTTAAAACTTCCACCTAGCTCTTAGTAGGTGTCCAGTCTTATAATAATTACACAAAATCATTTGGAAACAGTGCAGCACTTATGATTTAGGCCTAGTAAAGCTGGTATATTGACATTAAACACTTATTTTATAGTGTTGGCAATAATGAGTTTAATAATATCTTTCTTTTTAACACCAAAGGTGTCTAATTTACAGTCTCACCACTCGATGTTGCTGTTGTTATTAAGCAGTAGCTGTAGATAAGGTTATTAAAGTATCATCTTATCACCGTGCTTTGTTCTTGTTAACAACCTTTTTTTTGTTGTTTGATTAGCATTAGCTATTTTTAGACATTAGCTTCTTCACTGTGGCGAAGCAAAGTGTTTCTGCATCAATACTTTAGGCAGAATAGACTTAATCTCCAGTGGCTAAGATGAAGACGTGTCTCAGTGGGGCAACCAAATATCAACAGAGATTAGGTTTGGCAACAGGCTGCTGGAACCAGGCTAACTCAGATTAATCTCCAGCCTTATGAAAACCCCAGGTGTGTTTGTTCTCTTTCGTCTCTTTCTTGTCTCTGTGTGTTCATAAATTGGAGTCATGGGGCATCAGAAAATCCCTCAACTTGACACTTTTTACACGTCTTCCGGTCTTATTTACTCTACCTAGAGAGAGATTTCAAATCAGAATCTTCTGCTTTGACTTTTTATGCAAATTTTCATATCTTAAAGTTTCTTCTCATACATTTAAAGTGTTTTGCAGCACAATTTTCTCTTCAACCTGTGTTTTGGATAGATATATGAATAAATACTGGTACAAATACAGAAAGATTTAAAAGAGTTTTCCATCTTTCTGACATATCCTGAGGCAGCAGCAAAGTGTGATATAAAACGTTAAATAGAGATAAAGACTTCTCCTTGCTCACCATTGTCTCCACCATGTTTGGCTTAGAGTTCCGCAGCGTTTTGGCAGAAAAGAAAACGTCCACCATGCTGTGGTGCCGAATCATTTCCAGGATCATGGTGCAGGCGCAGAACGTACCGCTTCGACCGCCACCATTCCTACTCCAGAACACACAAAGACACACAGACACAAAGACACACACATATAAACACACAGAAAAGAAGCATTAAGACACGAGTGACCTAATAAAGATGTGGTAGAGCAGCTCAGACAGTCCCTCGGAGGGGGGAGCTGCATAGTGAAATGTCACAGTTTGACTGAGCACAGATCAAGCATGCTGTCAGAAAAAGGCCAACTGGCAGACTTTTAAGATACATATCAGAGCGAAGTTCTCATTAAAATTCAGGAGCGAGGATTTAATCAGACAGAGATGTCTAACACACAGCCTGACCCCCAGAGATCAATGCTAACGCTAATGCAGCTAATGTAAAGAGTCCTATATTTAATGGGGAGTTTTTCCTCTTCAGCTCAGTGTAAATGAGATGTAATAACTACAAAATATGCAGCTTTTTTACGTCTGGCCATGGCAGGTTTTAATGAACAGTTCCAGGTAAAAAATATGAATGCTGCGTGCCTTCTTATTAAAACAAAAATTCTAACGTCTAGACTTTAATGGAGAGCATGAAAGCTGTTTTCAAGGCTTTTTGTCCATTCAGACAAGAATAAAATGTATAAGATGTTGAAGTCATACTAGATGTAAAAGTTGGATTAAAAACTTTAGGAACACTCATGAAAAAAGTGTATTTAAATGTGCAAAAAGTTTTGGGAATTTCTCCTGTAGATCATTGCAGCCTGCAGATACAAATCAGGCTGTAATGACTGCAATGTAATCCATCCATCCATTCATTATCTATACCGCTTATCCCACTCAGGGTCGTGGGGGAGCTGGAGCCTATCACAGCTGTCACTGGGCGAGAGGCGGGGTTACACCCTGGACTGATCATCTGTCAATCACAGGGCTGACATAGAGATAAAACAACTTTTCATGCTCACATTCACACCTACGGGAAATTTAGAGTCACCAGTGAACCTAACGAGCATGTCTTTGGACTGTGGGAGGAAGCCGGAGTACCCGGAGGGAACGCACGCATGCACGGGGAGAACATGCAAACTCCACACAGGAAGGCCCACTTCGTCCAAACCGGGATTCGAGCTATGAACCTTCTAGCTGTGACGTGACAGCGTTAACCACTGCATTACAAATGCCGCCCTGCAATGTAATCATTGTGGGAAAATGCACACGATAAAAAAAAAAGGAGCGATAGAACTTTAGTTGAAGACTTTAAGGTCCATGAGGTTTACATTGCAGCTGTTACAGAACATTTCGTGGCTGGGGGCTCCACCAATCTCTACTAGAGCAACACAAAGCCATTTTTATCTGTTAGTTTTTCGACCCCAAAATGTGTCAAAACAGAACCAAGCTTTTTATTGGACATTAAAAACATATATGTGCAAATTAAATGTATGTAAGCGGACTCACAGGCAGTGGACAATGGTGCGTCCCTCTCCACACTCCCTCTGCCAGTTGTGAACCTGAGCCAGAAGGCTAATGAAGGCTTTCTTGGAGTCGGGCACGTCGCGGTATGGGGACCATCGCAGGAACTGGAAGTGACGCACCACCAGCTGGCCTTCCTGGAGCTAAAAGAGAGTAAGAGTTTTGGAGAGGGAGGAAAAACAGAGTAGAGTTTTATTTTCTTCCAATATAAGCCATCATATATGCATTAATCCCCTCACGTATGCTCCACACATCACAACCACATTCAAACATCTGTCTGGTAATCAGCCAGAGGGGATTCTGTCAACACATCAAGCCTGCTCAAGTTCAACTGTGGGGCTCACGTTCACAACTTGTAATTGGCTGTTGCAGTGTGCATGAATGTACTGTAAAATTCATGTCCAATGTTATTGGAATTGACCTTATCATAGATCGCCATACCATCGAACCTGATGGATCAAAACTGCAAACTGTAGCTGAAAAGCAGAAAATCACTCAAATATAAAATGATTTATCTTTCATGATCTTTTGAAATAAAAAAATCATTTTTATACATCAAGTAAAAATAAAAAAAGCTGAGCTGAGGCCTTCTTGTCTTTATCTTCTTCAAGTTATGATATATAGGCTCTGAAATGCCAGCAGGGGGGTTAACCCAAATTCATGCTCTAAATGTCGCTGAAAACTTTAGCCTGGATTCTTTACAGTATCTGCTTCTACAGTCTGGGGTTTGGACTTTCTTCCTCCAGCACATGAAGAACTGAGGCTTTCTGGGTTAACTGTCAAAAAGCCCAAAGACAGCAAGGGGAGGCTCAGTGGATTTTGGAAAATGGCACCTGAAAGGTACCTCATGGAATATTTATAACAAATGTTTACATCCAGCTGTTGTCTTCTGTTCTGGACTTCTTCCAGGATGCTTTCTGCACACAGGATCACAGGAGACAGTTTAACATGTCCTGTTTAAAGTTGTAATCTCAAAGATCTCAGTTCCGTTCTCTTTGGTGGCACCTATGGCGATAAACGGTAATTGTGGGAGCACACTTCCCAGATATCTAGACAGTGCTGCATGTGTGACGTCCACGGTTGGCTCCGGTTGTAACTCTTGATTTTCCTCGCTGACGGTCGCTTTCTTTTTTAGACTGTTTGCTTCATCTGAGCGTCTCTGGATTTTCACTTATTTCTGATGTTGTATCTGTAGTCATCCATCTTTTCTTTGTTTGTTCAGCCCTAGTAGATTACTGTTTACTCGCAACACTGGCAGAGATCGAAAAAAAGCAGCCGCTTAGCTCCGCCTACCCTTCACCCAGATGTAACAGTTTATAACTTGGCAACAACACTACTTGTCGCACATTCCCTATATCTACTGGACAAAGCAGTACCTTCTTGGGACAGAGGCTAGCCGTGTCTTGATCTGTGGAGTCTGTGTCCTCGGTGTCCTGCAGAGAGGTCGTGTGGGAAAAGTTTCTGATTTGGTGTCAAGATATTTGAGGGGCTTGGTGGGAGAGGAAGGGTGCACTGACTGAATAACTTCAGGGGTCAGGTAAGATGGGGCAGGAGTTTGGAGTGTCTGTCAACTAAAGGAGGCTTTGGGACAAGGACACATCTGCTCAACTATCTGCAGGAAGAATCTACAGGAGACTGCTGGGCACCTACTGAGGTCAGAGGGAGGAAGCTTGAAGAGACGCGACAAAAAGTGGGAGCTGGAGCTAAACTACACTGCTAAGACACCCAAACATGGGTGTACACACAGACACACAACACATTCAGCAACACAAATGCAATAATGAAATATTGGATGTTTTCATAATCAAATAATTACTAAAACTTTATCTGGTTATTGAAGAGGTCTCTATGTGGATAATTAGATTATCATGGTGTTCATATGCGTAGAAAGTAGGTTTATTAGCTGTATATCATTCTCGCTGCTGGCACCTGGGTCACCATTCAGAATGATTATATTAATGCTGAGATTCATTAACACTCTTTAAAATAAATGGATTGATGTAGTGCCAGGAAATGCCCACTCCCACAGCAGGACAGAGCTGGAACAGTCCTCTGCCGAGGGAGGACATGAGCCAGAGCTTTTGTCCACATCCAACATTACAAGAAACACATGTCATTTGATTAGAACAAAAAACATCTAATTAAACAGCAATTTTTCCATTTACTCTGTCAAACTGACGCGTCAAGGCAACTAAGATTGATTCAGTTTACACAGTTTCTTTACTGTGAAAACAGAAAATTGAAGGCAATTAAATCCTTTCATGAGATTAAGTCAGGGGAAAATAGGGTGGACAATGTGAAGAAAATAAATGGGAATCATTAAACTCAACCAATGTGCCGCCTTTCACCAAGCTCTGCTGAGTGCAGTTAAGGTACAGCACTGCTAATGCATAGCTGGTCTCGAACCCCAAATTGCTCCCGGTGGCATAGCCAACGTATGAATGTGATAACTGATTGACAGTTGGGCACTTTAGGTAGCAGCCTCTGTCATCAGCGTATGAATGTGTGTGTGAATGGGTGAATGTGACATGTAGTGTAAAAGCAGCCTTGAGTGGTCACAAAGATGAGAAAAGTTCTACATAAGTACACTCCATTTACCATTTACCAAATGTCCATTTCTGTGACTTAATAAAGCTCCTGTGAGGAGTTTTTTGCTGGTTGTGAAACTGAAAATGAGCCAGACCAAACCAGAACATCAGCGACAAGATTGATTATTTCTATATAGTAATTTTTATTGTCTGAAACGGGTGGCAGGGGGTCGGTGTCAGACGAGGCGGTTAACTGCACGCTGCCTTTACATTTTCCAGGTTAAAAATGTAAAGTGAGTGATACTATGACTGTTAAAGAAAGCAGGATGAGCTGTTTTTGTTAAAACCCACTTAGGGGGCGCTGTTTGGCTCAGTTGGTAGAGCAGGCGCCCCATGTACAGAGGCTACAGTCCTCGTCGCACTGATCGCAGGTTCGACTCCAGGTCTGCCGATCATTTGGTGCATGTCATCCCCCACTCTCTACTCCCAACATTTCCTGTCTATCTTCAGCTGTCCTTAAAATAAAGCCAAAGGCCAAAAAAGTAATCTAAAAAACCCCCCAAAAAATACCACCACTTAAGCATGTACAGGACAAAATCAGCAAAGAGATAAGAGCTTTGTCCACAGGGGGCGCCAAAATCAGCACAAACCGACCATTCCTCACAAGAGCTTTAAGCAAATTAAATTTACAAAAGACTTACATACACACAGGCAACATATGAAACACAACTATATTATCTGATGAAAAATCTAAAATGACTTTTGAGAAAATAATTAAGTCAAATCATGACTTAATTAATGATAAAAACTGCTCATCTCCTCATTTAGTGTAATGGTCCTTACTTTAATTTGACCACTACCTCTATATAAACATAAAATCCAAAGTAAAAGTGTATTTTTTTTTCTCAGCATGATTAACTGAGTTTTGGTGTTTAGTGCTGTCAAGCGATTAGAATAAATGTAACTGATTACAGGCTTTGTGATGAATTAATCTGAATTAATCACACACATATCAGTAACTTCTCTTTGAAGCATTGCTTCACAGGTCGACTTATTTAGTCTGCATTACCTTCTTTCTTTCTTGTTAAACTATTTTAATTGTGCTATAATTGTTGTGTTAATTCACAAACCCCTGCAATCCGATCACCTCGTTTCCCTTCAGTCCCCAACACGCCTGCACCTCTGCTCTGTGCACACAGCAGCTGCCCCCCCCCCTTCTGTCTCTCTCCCTCTAAGTGTCTGCCCTGTCGACTGTCTTCATCAGCAGCACGTTTTATAGAGTCACAAAAGTAGATTTGCGATTTATAATTAAATTGAAAAGAACACATTATTTTGACAGCCCTAGAAGTGTTATATTAACACGACCATATCTTGTGTTTTTTGTTCGATATTGAAATAACCTTTTGTTGCAAATACGCAGTTAGATCGAGGTCATTCAGTGTAACAAAAACGAGTCGTTTGAAATCATCTCTCTGAGTATCACTCAGACAATATAATGGAAACACTTAAAAATGACTTCAATACCATCACTCATCTGAGACACGTCATGCTCTCACACTAGACCAGATCTAAGAGCAAAAAGGTTATCGTGTCTTAAAGCTTGTTAGTTTCCAGAATGTATTTTAAGAAGAGGTTGCTCCTGATTAACCCGAAACTTTCCTCCACAATCTTCATAAGTAAGACCATGGGACTGTTTTATGGTGGGCTGGATCCACCTACCCGAGTGATGTTCTGGACCCCAAAGAGACGGATGATAACATCATCGTCGGACGTCCTGGATAGAAGCTCAACGGTCATGGGTCCAAACTGCTGCAAGCCCGGTTCAGGCCAGTACTGAAGACAAGGCTGAGAGAAGCGAAGGGAAGGAGAGGGAAGGAGAGAAGACAAGAGAGGAGAAGATGGAAGAGAGAGGTTAACAGGTCATTAGCCCTCACTTGCTTGAGGCAGGACAAATCATTATGTCAGCAGCCAGTGATGGTGAAGCCCGGTAACAAGACACTTGAGTATTGACAGCAGAGACAATTAGCCTAAATGACAATGATTATCTACAAATAGCAACCGTAAATTAAATGAGGAAAAAAAACAACCTGCTCGTTGCCGGGAACAATCCTTCACATGAGCAGTGGTCACCTAGCCTGAATTATTCATGAGCTGAAATCATTACCATTAGCACTTTATAAATTAATGAAGCAGGAGACCTTGGCTAAGCCTGGGAGAGATAAACAGGAAGTTAGCCAAGAGGTTGGTGCACGCAACGAGCCAAGGTCTCCCATCACCGCTGCTTGTGAGACGCGTCCCCCCGGCCAACGGGAGAGGGAAAAAACACAGGAGAGCGACGATGACATGCTGACGTGTGCTGCGGTCACTTTGGGGTTGAGGGGACCCCTGGAGTAGGAAGTGATAATGGCATTTCACATTGACAGAAGGGTATTAGCAGGTCACATTGGAAAGGAGGGGAGATAAATATTTATACATTCAGACAGGAGACAGGCAGCTCCGAGGGCAAACTCAGAGTGTCTGTTAATCCACTGGAAAGCCAGAGACAAGAAAGGAAAGGAAGAAGAAGACGGAGAAAAGAGTGACAGAGGAAGGACAGGTTGCGGCTGACAGGCATGGCTGGAAATGTTGAGAGGGAATCCAACATGACACGGTGGCAGAGTGGTGATAGGGAGACGGCAGAACAAACCCACGCATGGGCAAACATGGGGGAATTGATAAGAACGTATTAATGCGGAGACAGTGCGAGCGAATTAAACGGACGGCCTGAATGCAGGTTTGAAGCTCTGTGGCGGAGAAAGGCCAGACGAGTGATGACCCCTCCTCACTCTACTGTGAGTCACATCCAGCTCTTATCTGAAGGACAGAGTGCTATGGATGATATGCTGTCACTGCTAACAGTTATTAATATAAATGAATAGACAGCAGATATTTTTTTAAGCTCATATGCAGGGCTGTTGGGACGTATGGCGGGCATTGACTGGTAAAAGATTAACCCTTTGAAAGCAGCAGTGGGAGAACGCTTCTTACATAATCCTATTATAGTTGATGTAAATTAAATAATGACTTCCTTCTTTTTGCAAAAGAAAGCTAAGGTTTCTTTTCTGTGTCATCACTTTGTTCATTGCGTAATCTTGTTTCAACTGACCTAAAATAAAAGACATTACAGCTAAAGCATAACTTACATTACCTGTAGGTTGTACAAATGAGGGAAATTAATAATTGAAGATAATTACATCACAATCAGTTATAATTGATGAAATTATGAAGGGACCTTTACACTCAGCATAATCTCTATTTACAGGTTTGACATAAAAAACTTTAGAGTTTAGGGACGGAAAGTCTGGTTTCTGTTTGTAGTACGCTTGTGTCCGAGTAATATTGACCAATCACGTATCAGCAGGTTGCGTCGTGTGCAGGAAAAAAAGAGGGAGAAAAAGCGGGCAAATTATGAAATCCTGGCTCCCATCTGACGACGATTTAGCTTCTTATTGATCTCTATAAACAGACATCTGCAGCAAGTTCAGCTAACTGTCTGTTCTAGATCTGAAATTCAACAATTCGACAAATTCCCTTGACGCTGTGTCAAGAAAGCCGTTCAGCGTTTAGATTTCCCGACTTCCTCCAATGCATCAGAAATGATGGCTCCGACCTCCGTTCAACAAAGGTCTCATTTTAAAATAGTTTTCTTCTCCTCTTGAGGACAGACCTGACAAAGCTTCATGTTGACTTGTTCCTAATCTGCATCATGATGTTGTTATTTCAGCAAACTGAAGAGCCGTTAATTAAAGTCGATCACAAGAAAATCTGTTTCTTTTTCGGCTTCATCCCGCTGAAGTAAGCCAGAGTGCAGCCTCTGTGTAACTTACTGTTTACAGTGAAACTGAGACTCAGCACAAACAGATGAACGGGCGCTCCTCCCGGGCATGGAATGAACCAAGAAATGACAGTGTTTATTTTGCAGACATATCTAGAGGGGCGAAATTAGCTTCACTTTTGATCTGAACACACGGTCGCTTTCAAGCTGCTAAGTGGACTGTACAAACTGTAAGTGCACAGAAAAGGACGTCTTGACTGGAAGTCCTTTATCGCTAATTGCTGGCTGCACCGGACACGCCCGACATGTTCACCGTTGTCCTGGAGGCGATATCGTTGTCAGAATATGGCCGATGGGTTATGAGATTGCACGCTGCATAATTACTTTATCTCACAAATAACTTATGGACTATTAAGAATTATTTTTTAATGATCTAACATACAGAATTGATTTTTGTTTAGATATGTTTTGCATCTTTATTTACCTAAAGCGGATGAAAAAACGTTTGTATGGCACAATACGTGCATTAATAATTATGCTTTAAAGATTTAAATAACCTCAGAGCCCAGATTTGACAGATTTTAGGGATATGAAGCACTTAAAAGAAAAAATAAGCAAACATACCAATGTAGAAACTGGCAGACTCATTTCTAAGGGTTCTCAGGGTTAATAATAATCAAATGTTGAAATTGAGATATCTGTTTTTTTTATTATGTTAGGCTGCTACAACACTTCACTTACTTTTTAATAACTGAAACTGGCGTGCGAGCCCCAGTGCGCAACAGAGATCAATTTCACAGACACAAAAAGCAGAATGGCCTATTTTTACCTATGAGACTTTATATTGAAGTACCAAAACAAAAAGTTTAACAAGGTCCATGTCAGTGGAGGTGTTTCAGGAGTTAGAATACACGTGTATTTTCCTTCTACCCAGGAATGAAAAGAGCTCCTCTTGTTTGAGAATATTCCGACTTACAAGAAAGCTCGTTTGATTTCCCAGGGAGGAGGATCTGTTCTTTGTAGGAGAGTCTGCTGGCTAAGTGGACAGAATTTATGGAGGAGCCTGCCAGCATTTTGTTTTACATTGCTTATTTTCTTTCTCTACTTTTGCTCTGGTCTGGAACTCGCACTGTTAGAAACTGGAAGGAAATTGGACCTGACACTCTGCATTCCCCGGATCTCCTTCAGGTAACCCCTGCTTTACATTTGAACATGCTGCTGTGGTGTTACAAGTTAAACCACAAAAAGTCACATAAGAGAAAACGACAAGGATTTAAACAGGTTTAAAATAAATGATTTCTGCAAATATAAATGCAAAATATACCACTGGAATATTAATATGATGACTGTCAGTAGGGGCTGTTGAGAGTGTAGACGTAATATTTTTCTCTGTAAATTCCTGTATTGTTATATTGAAAATATCTGTTTTTGCTTTGAGTAACTGACACTAGTTTGATTGTAGGATCATTCGTGTTAATCTAAGTTGGTTAAGCACAACCCAAGGATTTTCGTCCTTCCAGATGTGTCAGAAGGTGCACGCAGCTGATTTAATTTCATTCTCAAAGAACTGTGTCTGGATTAACTTCACTGTTTCCAGCTACTTGAGGCTGACCAGAGCCCAGTTTGATTCCTCATGTGGACACCAATTACCAGCCTTCTGCGTCAGCTTTGGAGCGCCTGTCCATCTGTCTCAATGATTTCACACGCAATAGAAAAAATTTAACTCATGTGTGGAGGGGTTTTCTCTGCTTCAGTGTGTGCACATACATACATATACATAGGCACTGATCACAATCCAGCTTTGATGCAGTTGCTGTTGTGCAGTGCGTTTATAAGCTACCTATGACAATATTACAAGCTGATAATTAAGAAGGTGGAGCTCAATTTAATGAGATTAGCAATAAAATTAGTGCTACTTCAAAGAGACGTGTAGACAGTTTACTCTCCAGCTGCTTAAATAGCCCCCTTCCTCTTACCCAGGCAGAGTTGGACTGGTTGAGCTGGTTGAGCATCACCACGGAGGTGCAGCCGTAGTCATACACCAGCCTCCAGAAGTCAGTGGTGGTGCCAGGCAGCGGGTGAGGTGTCACCACGAAGGCGGCAGGCCGGAGGAAGCTGTCGGCGAGAGCCGCGTTGATGTAGTTGCTGCTTTCTCCCTCAGTGGTGACGAGGAAGGCCAGGGAGCGGTCCGGCGGCAGGACGTCCATGCTGCGGTTCTTCTCGCGGTTTCTGGGCATCAGAGAGATGCTGCACTCCTCCACATCCAGGTGAGGTGTTACCGAGTTCAGAGTCTGAGGGAGGAGGAGGAGGATGAGAACGAGGAGGAGGATGGAGTGTGCAGAGAGCATAATTAGAAAGGTTGCCATGTGTGTTTGAGAATGTGTTTAAATTTTAGATGCAGAGATAAAATGAAAGACTGAGAATGAAGATTAAGATAAGAGGAGACAGACGCAGTGGAACAGAAATGGGATCAAAGAGAGACGGACAGATGCAGTAAAAACATTCTCCACTCAAACAGCCTCGCTGTCAATACTTGACAAGCACAACTATCTCCAATCATCTCAGGGAAACTTTAAAAACACATTAATTATCAGTCAAAATGCCTTCAGGGCTTAATGGATAAAAACATATTTAGCGCAATCTCATACATTATAAATAAAGACATTACCAAGCAATGGCTATTGAACTGAACTGATTTTCTAGGTTGCTTCATAGTGTCAATGACTCCCTATTGGTTCGGACAAATGAATAGAAAATTCCAGCTCGTAACTGGAATATTGTGTCGGTAACAAGCTACAATTATGAGAGGCTGTCCTATTGGACGTCTCATATGAGCACCACTGTGAGGAGGTAATTGTGCTGCTCGAGGAATGGAAAAATTAATCTGGCCAAAGGTCACTCAATCAATAACATCATCATTTGTGGCATTGAATGAACAAGGCTATAGCTATACATAAAGATAAATACATGCTTTTCTGCTGAGCAATAAAGGTTTTCATGTTTAACTGCAGCATTAGCCTTGATGGCTACTAATCTCATGCTAACTACCCATTTATTTCAAAGAGCCAGAGCAGACGGACATACAGTGAAAGACACGGCGTATTTTTAAAAAGGCAAATATAAAAGCTCCAATTAAGAGGCTAAAGACTGAATCCCAGTTATAATAGCAGGAATAGAGTGGGGTCAAGGACTTTGGATTATCCGTTGTCTAATTTGTAAATGAGGGTCACATTTCAGTGTTTAACTAAGCTTAACTTCTTATACAGAGAGGTTTGGGTAGGTAGGTTCTTTAAAGCCTACAGTTACATATTTAAAGTTTAGACTCTTAACTCTTAGCTATACTCCATTTTAGCTAGATGTACCTAACAAACTGGCTCCTAATGTTATATTTACACTGTGTAAAAGGGTAAAGGAGGTTAGCGTAGCCATGTGGCTAAACTTCTGTTTCATGCTAGACACATGAAATTCTCTAGAAAATTCTCTTAAGTATGATAATGAGCAATGAGGTCTGTTTGAAGCGGCTCAGGGGGGTGAGGGTAGCCATAAGGACTATCAGGTTGTCTTATTACTCTTGTTACTTACCAAAAGGTGGAGATCAAACCTGAGCTAAAAAGGAGAATGATTCTGAAACAGTTGCTACAGTTTCTGCTAAAAAAGCTAACAAGCAGAAAGGATGAGAAACTTCCCAGTGCCAGCACGATGAATTAACTCTTTTGCGACTATAGTTAAATCACAACAACAACAACAACAACAACATATCATGGCAGGCCAGAATGTTAGCTGAATATTCGTGGGCAGCTATTGTGTGGCTTGTGCCGAGCAACTTTCCTTGTGAAAAACTTTGGCTGTCTACAAAAATATGGATAGGTGGTGAGCTGTGAGGAGATATTTGCTGACATTGACAAAAAGAACATCGGATTAGAAATCAAAACTTTAAACCTCCAAGTCACGACAGAAAGTTGGCTTCCTTTACTGAAACCAATCCAGTTTTCATTTTTGTAGTAGGAAGAGAATAGTTGAAGCAGTGTTCCTATGAGTTTCTACAGTGATGTAATTTAAAGGTTTACTGCAGTTTCAACTCTTAAGCCTCTGGACTCTGTCTATCACTCTGCCCTAAGATTAATAACTGGTTTTATTGTGTGAAACACCTGATTCTGATCTGTTAATTACAGCATTCACAGGTCTGCTATTTTTTCGATAACAGACCGTTGTTATGAAGAGCAGACCTAACTGTAATCATATCAATCTGCCAAAAGAAGTACATTTGACGTTGGTCAGAGACGTAGAGACGAAAACAGCAGAGAGAAAGCAATAAAGGTTAAATGATGCAAAAACTGAAGGTTACGACAGAGAGATCTACAAAGCTGAAGATGCACATGAAGTATACATTAAACAGAACATAGTATGGGATACAGCGGTGTTTAAACACGGTGAATGGAAAAGAAAATGTCAACAGACTCTGACAGAAAACCTCAATCAGGTGCTGCGCTAATTCCTGCAGTCTGGTTCACAGTGTACTTCACCGTCAGAGGAAATGTTTCTATTTAATATGAGTAAAAACAGCTAGCTTGTCTCATTTTAATGTGAGTAATAACAGCTAGCTTAGCTCATTTAATGTGAGTAAAAACAGCTAGCTTAGCTCATTTTAATGTGAGTAATAACAGCTAGCTTAGCTCATTTAATGTGAGTAAAAACAGCTAGCTTAGCTCATTTTAATGTGAGTAATAACAGCTAGCTTAGCTCATTTAATGTGAGTAAAAACAGCTAGCTTAGCTCATTTAATGTGAGTAAAAACAGCTAGCTTAGCCCATTTTATGTGAGTAAAAACAGCTAGCTTAGCCCATTTTATGTGAGTAAAAACAGCTAGCTTTGCACATTTTATTGTACATAAAAACAGCTAGGTTAGCTCGTTTTAATGTGAGTAATAGCAGCTAGCTTAGCTCATTTTAATGTGAGTAATAACAGCTAGGTTAGCTCGTTTTAATGTGAGTAATAGCAGCTAGCTTAGCTCATTTTAATGTGAGTAATAACAGCTAGGTTAGCTCGTTTTAATGTGAGTAATAGCAGCTAGCTTAGCTCATTTTAATGTGAGTAATAACAGCTAGCTTAGCTCATTCTAATGTGAGTCAAAACAGCTAGGTTAGATCATTTTAACGGGAGTAATTAGTATATTTTCAAGGCATTATAGGTAAGCTACCTCCTTACATCACAAACTTGTTGGAATGGAACTTCGGAGACTACCTGACTCTTTCTACTGATTGGCTAGCTCTTTATGTCCCTCGAGCTTGCACTGAACTTGGCAAATGTGCATTTTCCTTTGATGCTGTAACAGCCTCCAACACACTTTAAAGATTAAAGGTCTTCCCTCCTTTACAGAATTTAGGACTAGGCTAGCCACTGTGTTTCAAATTGTAACTGTTATAATTGATTTCTATGGTTCTGTTGTTTTTGTGATTGATTATATTTGTTCTTTTTGCTTGTTTTAATGTGCCTGTAATCTGGATGCCATTGGAAATGAGAGAAACCTCAATGTCCTTTTGGGAATGAATAAATGTATGAAATGAAATGTCTAGGGTTTTACCTGAAACTCCTCTCTGAGCTGCGAGGTGTTGCTCTGAGAGTCAACCTTCAGCATCTCTTTATAGGTGAGTGCAAACTCATTGACAGGGATGGCGGTCTCTCCACACAGACAAGCCTCCAGGATGGCATCGTGGATGAACACATACTGCTCCTAGGAGACAAAAACATTCACAAATTTACAAAGTCGCACAAAAACCCTCACTGCACTTATGAACCTCCTAACTATTAATTGCCCACTTGTGAGCAACAATGCATATTTTAATTACTGCTGCTGGATGTTGACTATTAGTTAAAACTGTCAAACATTCCTCACATCACCGTGCCCACTCTTAGTCATTGTTTCCAAGCAGAAAATTGTACAAAAATGGGCAAAACGTAGAGAAATCACACATCAGAGGAGCAAACACTGCCCACACACCGTCCTTAAACAACGTCATGAGCTGTGCAATTAACGAGGAAACTAGCAGATTTGTTTTGACATCCGAGCAAACAAAAGATCAAAGAGACGAGAGTACATTCAAAATTACAGACATTTAACTGTTCCTCTTTCAACTTATTTAACATATTTAATGTGCTCTGTAATTGCAGGACTAAGTATTCAGCTGGTGGAGCAGCTCTGCTCAGCTGAAAGGTGAAAAGAGGAAATTAAAAGGGAGATAAATACAATTGTCCTGGTATTTACTATTCTGCCTCCCCTCACAGCCTTGCTCTAATAAGAGAACATTTTAAAATATTTTCTGACTTCTAATGCTTGTGTTTACTACAGTAATGGATGTCTTTCTCTGTTTTGGTTATTTAAAGATTTGAACGTAATTATTTACAGTATTTTTTTTCCCTTTTACAAAACCAAAGTGTATCTCAATGTGTTGAATGTCGATACCTAACTTTAAGGATTATGGATTATTATAAAGATTAGATTTCTTCTTTGGAAGTTATTGCTTAAATATAATAAACATATTGTGAGAGTGTAGAAAAATGATTTTTACTTAACGGCCTTTGGACCATAAACATTATACCCTTGAATAACACGTTCAATAATACCGTGCTTTTCTATAACACTTGTGACCATGTACAGCTACTTTTGCAACATTATACCTTTATTTCACTCTGTTAATGAAACATTTGTCAACTTTAGGGCACTTCTTTCATTTGGCAGCTATTGTCAAATTAACATACATTAGAGGTCTAAATTTTGAGGTATTATCATTTAATTGTGTGAAATCTTCTGAAAAAATAGTTTACATAAGCTCCACAAGACTACTACTACAGCTAGAGCATTATTTAAGTACATAAAAAAAACAGCAATAATGAAATACAATTTAAAAGGCGGACAGACAATTAGGTTTTTCTTTTTAAAATAAGTTAAAAAAAAAGGTATAAAAAAAACCTTTAAGTCCAATTAGCAACTAGCCGCTAATGCCTACGAATCCTTTTAGCATTTTAAGCCCCTGTGAGGAACTTTCTGTTTGTGTTGATTTTGGCGCCCCCTGTGGACAAAGTCGTACCTCTTATCTTTTTTCTGATTTTGTTCGTAGTTTTTAACAACAAATCTCATCCTGCTTTCTTTAACAGTCATATGCATCACTCACTTTACATTTTTAACCTGGAAAATGTAAACAAAGGCAGCGTGCAGCTGATCGCTTCGTCTGACACCTTTTCAGCCCGCCAGCAGTTTCAGGCATTAAAAATAACCAAACAGAAATAATCGATCGCTGATGGTCTGGTTTGCTTTTGTGCCCTTTAGAGTAATTAGAATTAATTTCAGTTCTGTTTCAAATCCAACTAAAAACTCCTCACAGGAGCTTTAAGCTTATTTTTTGGTCTCACAGATGCATGACATGACAGCAACTTCTTGACATCCCATAATAAAGTGGTGGCACATATAGTGTTAAAATTGTGCGTCTTTGCCACAGAAAGAACTGAAACTGGAAAGTCATTAGGGATCCCTTTTTCAGGTGGAGTTTGTGAAACTCAAAGTCATTGCTTACTTAATTGGTAACGTACATAACATACGGTTACTTTCATGGTGTACGTTAGATAACCTAACAATGTATGAAAGTAATTTCACTGATTTCAACCCAAACTCTCAATCTTTTTACTGCTTTAAATTGAAAGAACACATTTTTACAACATCACACCTGGTCCTTAGATGCATTCTTTTTTTTATGAATCATGCTTGCTGATGTATCCTGTTTTACACTGAACAAAAACACTGCAGTTGGTTCTTTCTAACACAAGAAAACCTTTCTTCTCCTCCTACATGCACCCTGCATTTGCAACACCTCATATAAACACTTTTAGCTCCACCACTGTGTAATGTGGTGTTCGGAGGTCGTGGTCATTTCCCCTATTCTTTGAGCTTAGGTGGTCTTATCATTCTTGTCTGACACCAAAGCAGGCATTTACAGCAAATAATTTTGAATCCAGAAATTGCCCTTGTAATGGAGTATTTTTATATCTTGCTAACTTCAGGAGGGTATCTGAACACTTCCTCTTCCACTGCCATTTATCATAAGAATGTGTTTTAGAGGCTTTTTCACCTGAAAAGAATAAATTCAAGTGCAAAAATGCACTATAACAGTGAACATACAAGCTATGAAAATTATGGTCTACCAGCAGCTTCATACTGTGAAGATCAAAGTGTGAGTTTCCGGTTAACAGTGTCAGCCTCTCTAAGTACAAAGCGGCCTGCCCACTCACTTCAGTCTGGATCATGTTGATTCGTCGGGAGCAGAGGGTCTTGACACAGTTGTAGATGTCCACCACTCCTTCACATTCGGCCATATCCAGCATGACATCCAGCACAATGTAGCAGCCGGTCCTGCCTGCCCCCATACTGGTACAAAGGAGAGGGGAGAAGGATCGACAAGCCTGAATACAACACTGAAATGAAAAAGTCCCTGCGGGGAGCCTTTAGTAAAGATCGAGATTCTCTGCCCAAAGTGAAGTATAATCAGAGGCTTTGTTCTGGACAGAAAGAAAAGAAATACAGTGACCATTGTGCTCTGATATCAGAGAAAAATCTAAGATGGAGTTTGCAAGTGGAAAACCATTAGGTAGAGAGTGCTAAGACATTTAAAAATGCTCTATGCACTGGCCTATGCCTTCCATGTGTGGGTCTAACACTGCAATAAAGGCACGAGTGGGTGTTTGTGAATGCATCAGCCCTCTCCAGGTGCAGTTTGGTTACTTTAAAACCCATCTGAGTGCCTGCAGTGGGGTGTTTTATGCCACAAGAATACATTTGTCTTCATAGTAATTCCTGTTTTTTCCACTGAACAGAAAAAAACATCTCCCTGCAGTGCATCAACATTGCTAAGCAAGCCCATCATTTATGATAAGATGCAAAGGATCAGTGCTTTATCAGAATTAGAAGCCGCAGAGAGCTGTTGTACAGACGCAGACTGGTTTGAAATATAACCAAGTCAACATTACATCTCAGCATCTTTAGTCATTATTGAAAACCTTCAGAGATATTTACCCATGTTCATATTGCTCATGTTTGATAAGCTTATAAAGATGATATTTTTTATACATGCGGCTCTATATTAATCAATTGTGTTGACTTGGTGGCACGTAATTCACAACGCAATCGGGTTGGAAAAGTAGAGTGTAGAAAAAAATCAAGATTTCGTATCCTTGACATTTTGATATAATTTCTTCAAAATCAAACATTGTGTGTCTATTAGATGTTGTGTCTGTTTTAAGAATATAAATGCTTTTTAAACTGTATTACATCATAAAATACAGCATTGAGACTGCCTGAAGAGTCTAAAGGGTGTTTTTTTTTCTCTAAAAAACCTACCACAGAAACAAGTGGTTACACTGGTGTTTTTGATTATTCTGATGTCAATTTTGGAATATTTTAAATGCTTTATATGTCTAGAATCACTTGATCAG
Source organism: Semicossyphus pulcher (assembly GCF_022749685.1). Lineage (NCBI taxonomy): Eukaryota > Metazoa > Chordata > Actinopteri > Labriformes > Labridae > Semicossyphus > Semicossyphus pulcher. The sequence continues at coordinate 29,072,860 of NW_027211726.1, forward strand.
TTAGTTTGTGTTATTGTGTGACGTATGTGTTCCATGCTCTCAGTGCAGATCCAACACAATGTTTGTGTAACACACAATGGGCCCTATCGAACACCCAGCGTGGCAGTGCAAGTCTCATTGCTATTTCCCAGCAGACGCAGTCGTCATTTTCACGCCCGGCGCCCACGTTGTGTAAATAGCAAGTGATGTTGCGCCCACGTTATCGCCCATGGGCTTGTTGGTCTTAAAATGAGGATATAGACTTTAGACCAGGTTTTTGTTGGTCTATCGCGCAGTTGCTTTCTGCATCCTCAAGATAGCAAAGTGCCACCCGTTTGCATGACCACACCTCATTTTAAGATCAAGACGCCCATGGTGCTACCGTGGCTGCAGTATGTTCCTGGTATTTAAAGGGCGCATCATGGGCAAACATTCACAACACAAGACTCTGCTTGTTACTCACACGGGGACGCACAGCAGTGCTTCTACTCATAACAAAATAACGTTTATAGGAAGAGGACTGTAGGATGGCAAGCTTTTGTTTCCCTCGTCTTTTTAAATCATGATACTGCTTTCGGGTTGTTACCGATCTGGTGAGAAAGACGAGGACAAGCTCACCGCTGCCTCCACACACACACCTGCTTCACCTCAGGGAGATTCATGCTCGAGCCACGCACGGGCCAAAAACTCAAGCGTGAGACCGACACAAAGCTCTCCATAATGCGCACTTCTGCACGCTCTCTCTAATCACGCAGTCAGTTAGAAATAGGACCCAGGTTTAAAAATGCAAGTATTAGCAGTTGGATGATTATCAAAAAATCATAGGCCTTCATTTAAAAGGCACACGACCTCCTTGATGATGCAACAAACTCCCTACGTCCCCCCTAAGTCAATTTCTTCCTGCTTCTGTGTGAAATAAAACATCCTATCGGACTGTCTTTGTTTGCTGAGGTCACTATTGTGTTCTCCACTTACACATATAAACATGGCAAATGAACTGGCTGAACATCAAAGAAACAACATCTACGGCTGGATTTATTAAAGCCCATACATCTGTTATGTATTCAGGTCATTGCCAAGATGGAAGGCGATGAGTTACCTGCAGTGGACCACCACAGGTCCAGCATCAGGAGGTGTTGAGGCCTTGACCCGACGCAGGAAAGCCAGCAGGCCTGTAGCGTGGTACGGCACGCCGTGCTCGGGCCAGGAGGTGAAGTGGAACTGGCACACCTCGTGTTTGGCAGGGTAACCTCTCTGTATGAAACAACCAGGCAGATTTAATGATATGCTATACTATCTGTAAATAGAGACCAACTGAACAAACCGGGAGCTGAATGAACACAGAGAGAGTTTATGTAAAAACAATGCTGGAGTATGACTCACCCTCTCCATGGCGAAGGTGCGGACTGTGTACTCTGCCAGTGTTTCCGTCTTCAGTAGCGTTATCTTAATGTCACCGTAGAGCTCAGTGTCATCAGGCCAATACTTACAGCACTTCATCTGGAAAAACAACAAACAGCTCAAGTTCAGAAAGGTCCACACAGACACGCCCGAGACAACAAACTTTCTCAGCAACAGACACCGAGTTTTCAAGAAGCAGACATATTGCAATGCTCTAATCCAGCTGTGACCTTTGCTGAATATTTGGACTTTCTTTCAGCTGCTCCAGTCATCTCACCATCAGATTGTAGACAGAAATGTGTTGACACCAAGGTCAGATAAGACATCTTTTGATTGATGTATCTGAGGGCCTTTCTCACTTCTGGAAAAAACTAACTCACAGTCAAGGATTGCTGTTATTTTTCACTCTTCCCCAGCCAAAACCTCGACTGTTGAAGTTTCTAACTTAGTGGCCTTTCATTCTTTTTATCGGATTCAGGCTTTTGAGGGTGTCAACATTATTTTCTACTCAAAAGACTAATTGTTTTTCACCCACAAAGCCTCGAAAGGTGTTTGGGAGGCTATGGGAGATGGTGACTGCCATGTAAAAGGGTGAAATGTTAGCACTTTTTGTGTTTAACTTTTTCGCCAGTTTCTATATTCATATTTCTTCCCAAATCCCTGTTTGTTTGGGACCCTCACTGACACTTATTCTGCTGTTTAATTTCATGGTCCAGATATCATTTTTATTTTTGTATTTTTGGTTATAAGATTTGTCAAGAATGCACCATTTTCACACGGCGGCCATTTTCCTCTTACATCCCGCTGAGGGTCTTCAGCTCAAATGTTGTCATTAAAAGGAGAATGTAATTGACACTCACTTGACTCTCACTCACAGTTTTAAATGAAGTTTACGTTCCAGCTGCACCGAGCTGCTCTTTCTCGGTAGAGCCTCCTACGCTTCCATCCCTAGCCCCCTAACGATTTCTTGTAGTCATCATTCACTTGCAGATATTTCCCAAGACTGGCCGGTTGCTTCAACTCGATATGTCATTTCAAATTCGTTGCTGATTTGACCTTAGAGCTTGATTTTTCAGACCTGACGGGCACAATTTGCTTAACAATGTGTGATTGGAATCTGATTTGTTCATAAAACTCCTTCGAATGCTCATAAGAACGGGCTTCAGCAGTATCGGTCTGAACTGCTAGCAGCATTAGCCATGTCAGACGCATGCCGGGTGCCATATCTGACTTCAGCTGCCGTACTACACAGTGCTCTGCAACTCTCTGTACCTTTGGAAGGTGAGCATCGTTCACTGTTTACAGAGCGAAGTATGCTCACATTCTCGCTCATATGTTGCAAACTGATTAATTCAGCTCACAGCTCACCGAAAATATGAGCAAGTAAAATGAACGCGCTCAGGCACAACACTGGGAATGTGTTGAAGGAGGGAAGCCACCGGGCTTTCTTCAGGCACACTCGCACCGAGACAAGGATTTAGTTTAAAATGCCTTTATTAAATCAGGGCATCTCTCGTAAAAAACATCAATATTACAGGAGTAAATGACGACCGGTTTCGACCCTCATCGGGTCTTCCTCAGGGCGTGGCTGGGACGAGTCATGAAAAAGTTTTCCGAGAGTTGCCCTAAAAGTAAACTAAGTTAAACTAAATCCTTGTCTCAGTGCGAGTGTGCCTGAAGAAAGCCCAGTGGCTTCCCTCCTTCGACAGTTTACTTTTTAGCCTTCAAGAGCACCTGGCACCTGGAGATTAACAACCTGCTACCGTGAGCACCTAGTATCCCTCTTTTTTACTGGGAATATGTTGTTTAACTTTGAAATATGGCTCGACTTTCCTCCGGATTCTCACTTTAACCGGCTCACAGTTGCTGACCAATAAAGAAGCCATAAAATAATCACGATCTGTATGTTTATATGACTTGCAGCCTTGAATAAAGCATAATGACATTATAACAGTATTCAAGCCTCCAACCCTGAGTGTGACAAATGGCCGCCATGTGAATATGGTCAATGGAAAGTCTGATAACCTTTACGGTACTTCATTGATCGCTTTCATAAATGCCATGTTGAATACAGGCACAATAACCTTAAATATGAAAGAGTGTAATAAGAGTGAATACTACAACAGTACCCTATTGTACTGGACAGAGTCAGGAACATGTTACAGAACAGAGGCCGGGATGTTCCTCTGTGGGCCTTCAGATACATGAAAGCATTGACCTTGGACCACAGCCACCACAGCAAAAGGTGATCGCTCATGATCAGAGAGCGGCAGCCATTTCCTCCCACAACACACAGCGCAGCAGCAGCTCTTTTGATATATAGTGAAGGATAAAGGGAGCTACAGAAATACATTCCCTCCATCCATCTTCGCAGCTGGTTGGAGAGGTCACAGGACAAAAGGAAGGGAAACCTACCCTGCCCACTTCCACCAGCTTGGTGATCATGACAATACTGAAGCAGTTCTCCTGCCAAACCATCCGCCAGAAGTCGTAGATCATCTCCTGCTTGGGGCCTGCGGAGGAGGAGACGTACAGTAGAGGTATAGGTGGAGGAGCGGGTGGGTGGGGAGAAAGCGAGAAAGAGAGGAGGATGAGGAGGGCGGAGAGATGAGCCATAAGTCAGAGAAAATAGCAGCAATAACCATCAATGTAGAGATGCTGTGTAATCCATGCCAGGAAATAGAGTAACAATGTGTCATTCATGAACTATTGCCCGATCTGTGTTCTCCCAATACTACAGAGAAATGTCATTTCAATACACCCACAAATCCTCAGCTATTGTGCAAACAAGCTCCTGTATCGCCTTCCCAGGCAGCGGTGCTGACACAAATCACGGCCCACCGGAGACGCTGACACTTTCATTGATTTCATTACACCGTGCCGTTGATAATATCACAGGGTCCTCCTTCAAACCGACTCCTCTGCCAAACCCACTACACCTCTTTTAGAGAATGAGATGTCTTTTCATCTCCACCCATACAGTTTGTTTAATAGGAATATTATCTCCTCTTCTGTACATGAACTACATGACTTTAATAAGAGAAGGTTATCATCCCTCATGTTTGTGTGCTGGCAGAGTTTATCCCTCTACTATTTATTATTCTGTATATTTATATTATATATATATATATATATATATATTATTTTCTATCTTTGCTTTCGACAATTTATTTGATTATGTATATTTTTAGCTTTATCTGTAGAGCACAACTTTTAGACATAAGACACAAGTGCTTTACAAAGTGATAAAACAAGACCTTTAATGTACAAGAGCCACTAAAAGCTAAACTAGACCAAAGCTGGCATGGAATTTCATTCTTCCCTTTTGGCATAGAATACCACAAATAACTGTCCAGTCAGACGCTTTCCTTCTTACTCGCTACATAAATCTGATGCCAGACCTTTAAAATCTTTACAGACCGGTAATGGATTCAAAGGCCAGTGATATTCTATTGTAAACATTTGTGTACAGTCAACATTGAATTATAATTAACACAGGATGCTAAAACCAACATTGAATTTATCTTGAATCTTTGCCATAAAGCTCCAATTGTGTCAAAAACCTTGCTGCTGCAATGTGGTATTCAGCGTGTAGTGACATGTCAGTGGACATTTTGAATAAGTCGTTCTTACTCCAGAAACAAAAAAAGTAAAAGGGAAAGGGAAAGTTCGCTAATTTTCAACCTCAGTCCTATCATGCTGTCATGGGGAGCTAATGTCATTATGGTATAGGAAAAAAATGCAATTTGGCTCTGTGCCTTTGGAGGACGCTATCTGCGTCTCCAATGGGCCCTGAAAAACCTCCGCCACACGACGTAAAACGCATCATCTGGCGGAGGCCAGGACGCCCCGCCCCCGATGTCATGTCTCGTTCAGAGTCGTCAGGTTTGAAATGTAGACTGCAGACCTGAAGATTTTTTAGACGATCCAAGGATATGTTTTCATCGTATTTCAGATTCTGTACCGCTCTGAGCCATTGCCTGCAGCAAAACGGTAGTATTTCACTCCAGCGTCTCTCCGTTCAGAGGGAGGGGGACAATGCATGCTGGGTGTTGTAGGAATGTAGAATGGGCGAAACCACAAGCTGTTTGTACAACTTTCTCCACAGCTAAGGCGCCAATTTCAAATATTATTGCTTCTATCGATTACAGAGAACACCAGCTTTGACTGACAGGGGCTTTTTCCAGGGGAGAACTGCTCCTTTAACTCACAGATGGAGCGACGCCTGCGAGCGAGTTCAGGCAGGCAACTGAACTGAGTTTCAGACCTGACGTGCGTCATTCTCCACAATCACCTGACAAACACTTCCTCCCATTTTGGTGGTCTATTTGAGCTGCGAGACTTCCAGTCTCTCCCTCTGCTCAGTCATTGCCCCCGCTGCCCTGCACAAGCTCTTACTTTCAGACCCAGCATCCACCTGTGATGAGGTCGGAGTCGAGACGCTAAACACAAGCTGCGTCGTGCTGCTGCAATAAACATTTCCAACTTTCAGTAACGCAAGTTGTCTGACTGAAATGCATTATTGTCTGTTTTAGTATAACGTAGGTGTCGAGATGTTTAAGACAATTACTGAGCCTTATTAAAAATTAAAACCAGATTGTTGTGAGCCGTTTTTATACATTTAGTGTGAACAAATGGAATCGGGGCTTTTTGTTGCAGAGAGGGTACAAAAAGTTTGAAAGCATGTAAAGTCGGACAGGGCCGGTAAATTTAAATCCAACAGATATGAATTCAGTCTTTCACTTGAATTAAAGCTCAAATGAGTTCGAGCAGACCTGAAGGGGACTTCATTTAACTGACCCATTTCTGTGCCCATTAGACAATTATCCACACGAAATATGTACACATTTAAAATACTAAGTAACCTTAACACACATTAAACGATGCTACGTTGGGCCATGTGTGGAGAAATTACACTACAAATATTTACTCCATTTCCAATTCACTGTAATCAGAACCTGGATGGTGAACAAAATCAAGCATGTTTCCTGTTTCCCTGTGATCTCATTGCCTCAGGTAAAATTTTAAAAAGCATCATGTCAGTTCAACTCTGGAATAAACAAGCTGCCAATAGAAACGTTTAAGAGTCAGACTTATTGACTGAAGTTTGGGGTCCTACTTGGTTTCACTATTTAGTCCTGGTTTCACTTCATTAGGTACACCTGAAAAACCCTAATGTAATCCAATCCACCAGCTCAGCCATGAGATTTGCTTTCATGTTCCCTGTAATGTACAGGCTTTTTCCTCAGCTGTCATAGAGGTGTTAATTCCATTACACTTCAGCGTCAAGGTCATAATTGGTGGTGGGGCTGTACTGAGCTGCGTTATATTCAGAGGTGTTTCTAATACTCTGGCCCCCTCATGTATGTAAATAGGGAGGACAAAAAATTAGTTCAGCACAACACCACCTTCAACTATGGCTTTAGTAATAAACATCATTTAATTTACACACTTCAACAAAACAAAAGTCAACAAAACTAAACTTCATAAAAGCAGAATCCATGGCAGTGCTGTTGTATTGAACTGCATTCGATTGTACAGGTGTACCTAATGAAGTGGCCGGTGGGTGTACTTAGACAGTTGGACGGCTTAAACAGGAAGCCATTGCATTAATCCAGGGTGCTGATGTCAGAGGCATGGAGAGATGTTGGAGAGTCTGACTGTGAGAGAGAAAACATCGTCCCTGAATGAAGTCTAAAAATGTTACAGAAAGCAGCACACAGGCCTGTAGAGGTCTTTGTCTGCACAGATAAACAAACACAATGAGGTGTACAGCCGCTTGTTTTCACTGCTTTTTTTCCTACTGTATTCTTAACAAGAGGAATCAAAGCTACACATCTGACTACAGCCCCCAGGGCAAACATGCACAGACCTCTGTAGACCCAGAATTACAAACGGGAGGAGGAGGAGTAACAACCTTACTGTTCTGTTCAAAAACAGGCCATGTAAAGAGCCTCATGACTGCTTCCCCTTCCTGACAGTCAGATACCTGTCTGTACTGCAGTGGACACGAGGTCAGCTGATGCCAGCCTGTGTGTGTTTTAATTCGCATACGTGGGCGGCTACTTTAACCTCTGTTTTCCTTCCTCCTCACAGGGTTATTCACAGCTCCCTCCCTGGTTAGCAATCACTGCACTGGGCTCTATTAGTATTTGTGATATATGAGATGTTAATTCTTCAGCAGCAGCAGCAGAAGCCCACTAAATGCATCGCCAGAGGGACGCTGCAGTCAGTTGAGAGACAGATGATGTGTGATCCCTGTGCCTGGGTGAATCTGTATGCAAAGCACAACATGCTGCCGCTTTGGACTCGGTCTTTCAGAGTGCGCTTGACATTTCTCCTCCTCATCCGCCTCCCCGCTCGCCCGCCTCCTCCTCCCTTCCTCCCTCATCTCTGGACATAATAGAGAGTTAGCCCACAGCACCTGCTACCTGCCGCACACGCACAGCTGCCCTAAGACTCGCCTAAGATACAACAAATCAACTTCTACCTGCTGAGCACCCGGGGCTCGCCGGGAATATACAGCATGTTGCTCGGTGCATGCAGAGTGAGAAGGCCAAGTGACAGCTTTAATGATGCAGTCTATGTACTGCCTGGTGTGTGTGTGTAAGTCAGTGTATGTGTATATACTCTACATGTGTGTAAGAGGGGAAGGAATGAAATGCAGTTACTTTGGCAAACAGACAGACAGTATCTCATGTTTATTTCTGCACTTTTGTTTTGAAGCTGTCATTGTACACAGTGTGCTGAGTTCCTCGTTCATAAAGATTTTTACCTGGAGCCTAATTATCCGCAGTGTTCTCCTCTTTACCAAAGCATACAGACTAGGTGATTTAAACCGGCAAAAACATTTTCATGGGTTCACGTTAGAAACCACAACTTTCAACAGGATAGTGTCGCCTGAAATCATACAGAGCAACAAACTGTGTTTGGAGAACTTCACTTTGCTGCCATTGTCAGTCGCCAAAATACACCAAAATAACTTCCTTTTTGTGTGCCCCCCTTTTACTACATAGCCAAAAACAGCGACCACTGAGGGTGAGAAATGTTCAACGTTCCTTGCACTTGCATCTGGAATCTCAGTGCATGGCACTTTGCCGTAATTCTCTGTGTGAACCCTTTTGCAATCAGAATAGCAAGTGCAACTTCTGAAGAACACAAACTCAGGCACAGGCTTATTGTGTCAGGTTGTATGTATGTATTGCATTTTTTAGCATGTGAAGCTTTTAAATTGGTAAAATTGAGGATCTTTTGTTCTTTTCGGTCAAAATAATCAGCAATATTCTGTTTCAGGAGTTAAAGAAACTTTGAACATTTTGATGACTTTGATGAAGTCAGTAAATTTGGCAAGACTTTCACCAAGTAGTCCCACTGGAATTGCACATACTGGCATACTGCCTGCACTGTCGCATGCAGAAAGACTTTGTGAGCAAAATGTGAAAGAAGGAGAGAGAGAAATTTTTGGATGTTACTTTTGTGAAGCGGTAGAACTGAGACCAAAGTGAAGGATGGGAAGAAATCAGAGGGGGATTACGAAGTGAAAAAAAACATATTCACTGAATAAATAGGATCAGAGCCTGGAGAGAATAAAGAGAATGTCTTGCAGTCTTTCCCTCTCAGTCTCTTTCTCTTCTTCTTTCTGTCTCTCACTCTCTATCTGTGTGTGTGTGTGTGTGTGTGTGCCACTTGGGGAATGCAGCCTATATATCGTATCAAACCGACATCAGAGACTTGGTGTGCCACACATGCAGATGGCGGGGAGGAGAGACACAAACGCAGAACTTCACAGGGAGCGACAGTCAGTAGTGTTACAGTGCAGATTGACTGACAGATACAGTCAATTGTTATGGGAGTGTTTCTCACACACGGTGGAAAGTGAAGCTTTACGGCGGAAATCCAGATGTGAGCATGAGGCAACACAGACTCTTTGTTGTTGACACATTAATATTTCAGGAAAGTCATTTTCATATTGTCAGCTGGGCTGCTGAGTAAAGAACTGCACAAACAAACAAACAAACAACACAAATATTAGCAGTCAAACATTGCTGCTGGGTATTTTACACTCACCTTGAGTGGCGATGAAGTGATTTGATCGCTGGTAGCCCTGCGCGCCAGAGACAGTGGAGAAAAGAAAGAGAAAGAGATGGAGAAAGTTAATAATTACACGAGCCCGTGATGAAGTGAGACTCAGGGACCTCTAACTCTCATTTCACCCCTCCCATCCATTCTCTTTCTCCATTTTCAGCCTCAAGTCATCTCTTATTCATCTCAGAGCTGGGTTTGATGTCAGCGCTCTGCTAAATTTCAGCTCAGCTTTTGACTGAAGATATTTCTGTGGCCGCGAAAACTAATCTGGGCCGTGCTATCAGCTCATGATGCTCTCATAAAAAAATGCATTAGCATGTTGGAGCGGGCCAAATTCTTTGCACTGTTAAGGCTCTGAGTTTTGTTTGGAGGATGGCACTTGAATAATAATGCATAGAGAAATGGCATTAATTCAAGTTTTTCTCTGTCTGTCTCAGAGCCAGGTCATTACATGCAGAGTGAGGGGAGCTGCATTTCAAAGGCGGACCCGGCGTGTGGTGCTTTGCATGCAGCCAAGGCCGCTGATCAAAGGGAGATTGACAAGTGAGGGATCTCTAGCTCCGGGAGTAATTCTACCTGAGTGACACTGACTGATCTGGCTGTCTCCTTTCTGCTCAGCTTGGCATCAGTGTCGATATGATACAGTGTGCACAATCTGCAGCGCTATTAGCAGTGTGCCGGCCCTCCACCATGCTAACACTGTGCGCTGAATGCAAAGCAGCCAAGCATGATAGCAAAAAGAGTAAAGATGAGTGCTGCCTCTCATCACTCATAGGTTAAGTGATTCCAACTGTTTGATACAGTAAACATTCGTACAAATACTGTACACGCACCAACCCCTCCCCCCTCACACACTCCCACACACTGATATACATGTACACACTATTCAGCCAGGCAGGCACACAGATTACATTGCATAACTGTCATGCCACAGAGGGAAGTTGAGATGGATGGCTATCGCTATGGAAGAGTGCAGCGACCCTCATTCCCATGAGCCTCCGTTGCTGAGTTTCCCTGGGCCGGCCAGTTTCCTGTCTGTCACCTTGGCAACCACATTTTCCAACAGCAAGCAGGCAGAAATAAACATGAAGCAGTGAAAATTCACAAGGTATTGGGAAGAAAATCAAAACATGCAGAGTCACATTTGGGACGTGGAAAGCTTCTCAATTCTATTAAGAAAAACAACTTTCAATTTGTCTCACTCTAACCACAACCTGTGACCAGTTACTGAGAATATGACCTTGATTTTTGTCGGGAACCGAAAATCAGCACTCACATTTATTATGTTCCCAGAATCCTTTGTAGTAATCCTGATGAAACCATCCTACCTGAGAGCACTGGGAATCGAGTTCCGAGGCTACGTCCCGTATAATTATCATCACGTGGTGTGTTTTTCCCAGAACAACTGTGGGATAGTCAAATCTGAATGACTTACAGGCCACATTTGAAAGTCTGTAGGATTTATGAGATTTGGAGATTTTCATGACTTTTGAGTGTAGACTACAACGATCTACTTAAGCTCAGGTTCCCTACATTATTGCTGTTTCAGCTGCTTTTCATGTTGTCAAACATTTCAAGACTTTTTCTGTGGAGTGATTTGCGTGGGTGGACCAATTACTGAACACCACAAGCTGGAGCTGTCCAAAAAAGCTTTTATCCACTTGATATCTCTGATGAAGTATTTTGTTTTTCCAAATGAAGACTTCCACTTTTAATGTGCTCACACCTGTTAGAACAGGTTTGCATCTACTGTAGTATTTGCTACCTGCTGGCCCTCCAACTGTCCTACTTTCACAGGCTAGGTAAGATGGTGTAGGAGCGCTAATAAGGAGTTACCTGGATGTAAATGTTTTATTTAAATCTTAAAAGATGTACAAAATGTGTTTTCTATTCTTACTCTAAGGACCTGTTTAGTATATAAGTATAAGTATATAAGAGCAAACACCACTGTCTGTGTTGCACCACCCCTGCTCTGGTGGAGTCTGAACTGCTCAACAAAAGGTATTTTTGCAGTTATTGGTAAGTCAGGAGTTAATGGTTAAAATAAGCTGTTTTTGACTGAGCTACCTAGCTTACTAATTTGAGCTTAACAGTCTTTGCTCAAATGCAGTGAAACATATCATAGTTAAATAATATATAACTCTCACTGGCAGTTAAGAAGCTTGCTTACTGGCTAACTGGAAGGTAACGATCTTTACAATTAGTTAACTGTAAGGTGATGAAATTAACTGCACCAGGTGGCAGTTCAAAACTTTCTTACATGCTAGCTTGAAGATCATTTTTGTTCCAACTAGCTAACTGGGAGTTAACACTATTCATTACTCCAACAGGCAGTTAAGTATCTTTCTAACTGGCTAATGTAGTAGTGACAACCTTTAATTGCTAACTGGCAGTTAACAAACATTTTACCTTGTTAACTGCCAGTTAAGGTGGCTTGATTTGCTGGCTAATGCTACCATGTCATGGCAAGCTAGCATGGTTACTTAGGCGGCTAATATACAGTATATCCCAAAGAAACCCGACAATACGATAAATCAGGAAACTTCCAGCAACAGACTGACAAGGACAGGTCAATATATTTAGTGTTTAGCCTGGCAGCTTCTAATCTCTGAGATGCAAAAGAGGCACTGTCTCTTTTGCATTAACCCATACACTTTATATTTTCACTTATATTTGAGTTGTTTTTGGCATTTCTCTAATTTGTACTGTATTTTTAGAGCTAGCTGGCACTATAATTTCCTTCGAGATTAATACTTCTATCTTATCTTATCCTGAAGAAGTCTGACATTAGGCTCTTGTATTTCTCACATTTACTATAAAATGTGTTTTTTTAGACGCATTTAAAAAAAAAAAAAAAAAAGTCATCTAAAAAGTGGGCTGTGTCCTTTAAACAGGAGCCACCAACATACAAGTATAAAATGCAGAGAGAGCTATTTTACTGTGTTACGGTATTTTACCCAGACGATGGCGCTATCCAGTTGTTAAGTGCTGACGTCACATCTCCACATTAAACTGTTTCTGGGTCCAAGTCGCTACAACGTCTCCTATTTACAATATGCCACAGTGCTGTTTTCCTCCAGACTTGATAATTGCAAACGCTTCGTCACAGACATGCAGGCTGCCAGCTACCGCTAGCTACTGCTAGCTACTGCACAGGGAGCTAGCAGGTCTGCAAACTCCACATGGTGAAAACAGATGGCAAGCTGTAATTTGTGTGTTTTGAATGTGTTTTAAATTAAAATTAATTGAAATGGTGTTGAAGTAACTTGTTTATTAATAAATAGCTATAGAAAACCTTTTTCCCCCAAAACAGACTGCGTCTTATATTCTGGTGCGATTTATATTCCAGATTTTACGGTAAATGCACTTGTTTTTTTATCTGGTTTTCCCCAGTTCACTGTCCTTAAGTATGTTTCCAATGCTTGCTGGTTCATGGTGTTAAACTCTGGCTTTCATCGAGTTCCTTGATCTTACCTACTCTCAACTGTAAGGCCTTTAAGAGGACAGCCTGATGTTAAGCAAGAACTCCAGGCGAGCATCAGACTATGGATGAAAGAGGACAGAGAGACTGCAGCACTAAGTTTGGGGAAAAAATTAACTCAGGGGAAAAGTGATGGCTAAAGGCAGACAGGCTCAGCAGCTCAAAGCAGAAAAGGGAAGGAAGATCAGCTGCTGGTGGGAAGCCATGGCGGGCTGGCAGGGACAGCGAGAGGGGGCAGCATGAAAAGGAAGAAGAGATGGAAAGAGAAGAGAAGCAAGGTACTTACTTCCCTGTTAATCCGAATCTAAGAGATGCCAAAAGGTTCAAAACGGGGGACGGAAAACAGAGAGAGAGAAAGAAGGGAAGTAAGGAGGGAAACAAGAGCTAGTTATTGTGATTAAAGAGCAGGAAAAGAGGGTAATGAAATGGTTAGAAAGCAGCTTGCCTTGAGGACCTGTGGAGAGAATCATTTTTAAAAGCCTTTAATTCCCATGTTTCTATGCAAATGACAACATTTAATAACACTGAACTCAGCAACTGCAATGCTGAAATCTTGGAACTCTTCTATTGCTGAACAGTGAGATGAAGCAGCGCGATGATCAGACAGGTTGTAAACAAAACCAGCGGTTTATCCAGATTATTCAAAGCACTTTACGCGGAGGTGAAACCAAAAGTGAGCACACCCAAAATATTGACAAAACATCGGGGTTGCAGGAATAAGGTCTGCAAACTGTGGTGGATGTTTTCTCTGCCATTCATCTTCCCTAACCTGGCAATGAAAATGATTTGACTGCCTGTGTATCCCACAACAAGTCCCCCAAACCAATTTACACATCATTTGAACTTAAATGTGCTTGTTGAAAATCCTGTTTAGTTGACCCAACCATCACACACAATCACTACGACCTAGGTCACCTGAATTCTGCCTTTCCACCCGTCATAATTACTGCCAAGACTAGAGATTGCTGCGTCACCAAAGCTGTGTCCCAATCCACGGGCTGCATCCTTCGAAGGAGGCGGACTTTGGAGGATGAGTCATTCGTAGCCTGTGTAGACGCGAAAGCCGAACTGAGATGAGATGGTCTACGGAGGATTTCCTGTTTGCGTCACCAAACATTACTCCTGTTGTCTAGCAACAGGTCACTAACGGGCTAACTAGCTAGCATAAGTCACATAACTTAAACTTTTATTTGAAAGAAAATTTGTTTCAAGGGCCCTTTTGTTTTTTTAAACATGTGTAACGCTTGCTATTTGATTGAGTAGAAACCAAAATCTTTTACATTTAAAAGTGTATTCCTTGGCCGCTTAAGAGTCCTCCAATCTAGTTTGAATTGACGCTCAATGAATCTTGGAATATGTTGGGCCGCAAAGGATCCATCGGGTGCATCCTTGCCTGAAGGAGCTTTCAAATTGGGACAGCCTCCAACGTGCCACTGTGACATAATCGGCATTCAAATACGCCCTTCGAAGGATGCAGCCCCTGGATTGGGACAAAGCGTAAGTGTTTGAATAAGCTGAAGCACATAAAACCCATTCTGTCATATTTCTGGTTTGGACAGTCAAGTTTCTTGATGACTTTTTAGCGATGTCACAGCGTTCAGAGATCTTAGAAACTCTGTACAAAGCCATTACAGCCTTCAGGAAAGACCCATTAAAGATGCGACGAAACTAAGTAACTGGAAGTTGCATGGAATAAGTTGTATAAAACTGGTGGCAAACAAACTGGTTATCATGCCCGCTCCGAACAACGCAAAGATAAGCAAGGATAAAAGCCAAAGGAGAATTTATCACTCAAAGAAATTAAGCTTTTTAATCTGTCTGCTCAGCCATTGCAACCATCATTCCCATGTTATCTTGTACCAAACAAATTACTGTTTGTGTGACCGTGAACGAACAGAACTTCTGTGTTATCTTTGTCTTCAAAAGACGGCAAGAAAAGGAACGACTAAAGAAAAGATTTGACAAAAAATCCCCAAAAAACGCACGTGAAGAGAAGGGTGGGACCTTTTAGTTTAACCTTTAAAAAAAAGTAATGTTCCATTTTTCCCAACCTTAGCATCTTTCATGAATCATTTGGAATAATTTTGCTGCAGTGCTGTGAGCCAGGGGTCTTGGCATGACATGCAGGCGGTGCTGTAGATGCCACAGTTAATGACACAAAGGTCCTCGGAGCGTTGGTACTAATGGAGCCCTCATGGAGCACTAAAGGGGATAAAGAGGCCCTTGCACAGCACTGTGAGCTTTGACGTTCTACTTTAACTAGCACCACCCACATTCGCTGAGTCAGGCATTCACAACCGATCTTCTCTCCACTTTACATTTCCTTTTGTTCAGCGAGCAATAGTAAAAAAAAAGGATGTCACACAGCATTCAGGGATTATACACACGTGCGTCATACCCTGCAATGGGTGCCGAGGTAGGTAGGGCCAACAATGGAGTTAAGACTGTTGAGAGCTTTTCACAGTCACCTTCAAGCGACCCTTCCATCATCACACACCGGCCTGTACGGAGGGATAAAGTGATGGTGTTGGCCCATCTGATGCAAAGCTGCTGAGATAGGATCTGTCAGGTATGCATGCTACTGCTGGGACTCGAGAGACTCCCTGAGACACTCACTCGAGCAGAACTGTAGGTGAGATCAAAATATCTGAAGGTAGATGAAAGGATCAGCCGTGTTTTATTGGGTCCAATTGCGGTGCAATGTCGCCTTACGAAAGCATTTGGGTGAGTCATGAGGCCTGGTGCTCTGAGCTTATGGGCTCTTGCAGGATCTCTGGGGTAGCAGCGATAAAATCTCGCCTCAAAGCCCTGCATGTACTAGCACACATGGATATAATGCTATGTTGTGGGTGTAGTTTAAATGACAGCTCCTGCAACCTCAGACACGACCTCAGACAGTATGTGGAGATGATCGAGCACCGGGTCAACTGCAACAATAAAAGACGACTACCGCGAGCTGTTGAGGAGGAGCTGTGGGATCAGCAAAGACGGAGATGAAAGAGTAGAAGGAGGCGGAGGAGGGAAAACAAGATTGAAGGTGACTTACGTCTATGTAGTTGGCGTTGACATAATCAGAGCTGGGGTCAGCAAGCAGGGAGTGGAGCTTGACTCGATGGCGATCATCTGAAAGAAACAGTTATGGTTCACTGATGATGATAACAACAATACCAATCTACTTATCACTCAATATATCTGCTTTTATTAATACTAAAGTATGTCTCAGGTCATCAGATGAAATAAAGGTAAGGAGGTAGAGATATGGAATCAAACAATGTCTATAAACAAATTGTTTCAGCACCAATTTCCTCTCTAGCTTACATCATGACATCATCAAACGAGCCAGATGATCGAGGACGCATCTCCACTTAAACACATGATTTTTTCAGATATTGGAAAACGTTGTGAGACCAAAGATTCCCTTGAAAAGATTTCGGGTGGCCAACATAAGAATATGTCGTCAATAAGCCTGTGACTGAAATAGTAAAGTTATCTTGGACCGTGAAAATCCACAATCATTCCGAAGTTCCTGGACCTTGAAGATAAATGATCAAATAACTATTATATCTCTATTAAATCTCAAAATCCTCTCGCCAAAACATCACAACATGTTATTGACAACAGGCATGTATCGGGCTATATTGGCATTAGGGATGCATTATATTATTGGCACGTTATCAGTATCTACAGATTATGGCTTGAAAACGACATATTGGCATCGGCAGATATGGTGTTTTCCTGCCAATATTTTCGACCAATAAAACAACACTTTTATTATGCCCAAATGTCTAACACAGTTTTATTTGAAAGAAAATGTTACATACAAATAAATATGGCATTTTATACATAACCGAAGTTTAAGTAGCTTTTTTTATATTGCCCAGTGAATGTGTACATTTTAAAAAGCACTGAAATCATCGAAATCAGCAATCAGCAGAAAGAGTTGGAAAATATCTGCATATCGGCAATAAATCCAATATCGTGCGTCCCTAATTGGCATTTAAGAGGACTAGTCATGAAAGTTTGAAAGGTCCTTTTTTGCTTGACTGCTTTACACAACCCCCAATCCTCCACTTGGCAGCTTATGTCCTAAACACCCTGTACACACTTTAACACCAAAACCATTTACACACTCCAAAGTGCCGCTTCAGAAATTGACAATTTATAAAAACACTATTAAAGCCACTGTTCAACAATGAATTTAAATTAATCAAACCTTAATTACATTAAAACAAGAGGTGTTCTTTCTTTAGAATTAACAACCACTCAGCTGGGAATAAAGATAATTATTGGGTGGCTTTGGCAGATGGCAGTGGTGTTGTTAAATGGTCATTTACTTAACAGTGTATGTATGAAAAGCCATTAACCTATACAGTGAAAGCATAAAACCTACTGACACAGAGCCAAGTGATTGCAACATCAGTGTTTGTTTCTTGTAAGTACTCACGGCTCAGCAGGCTGTCGTGCCTCCCTTTGGTCTTGTCCTTCTTTTTGGTGACGTCCCAGCCATCAAAGAAACTCTGCAGAGCAAGAGAAAAAAGTTTATTTAACAAGAAAAAGATTTTACATGCTCACAACAGAAATAACTCTGCTAATGCATGTGTTACCCTGAGGTTGTCTGAGTAACTTTACTATTGTAGCATCTTGCCAAGTCATCAGCAGACATCTGCCACAACATAGCGGGGAGAGACTGAGGCTGAGAGATGACACGCGGGCGGCACTGAAAGATGGCTGCGGCCTTGAGAAGGAGGAGGGGGCCCACTGCAGTCATTCTCATTCTTGTCACAGTGTGAGGCCGGCTGCTTGAAAGGAGCCGATGCTCTATAATATCTCAGTGTTAAACTGCTAAATTTGTGACAGCTGTTTATGACACCCATCTAGTAAATCTGCTGCTGCGGCAGGATGAGTCATTGAATATAAATCAATACTATAAGCAACGACGGAGCAGGAGGAGAAAATAAACAAAAATGAGCCTGGATGGGCCCGGCTGGAATCCTGTCATTCTCTGTTGAATTATAAATCTCAGCCTGATCTCCTTGCTGTATCAGTGGGCACATCCAGACTCTCATACTGATACGTCTTTCATCTGCAGCCGAACAATCCCCCCTGGGCGAGCAAATTAGGACCACCTGAGACCCCGGCAGAGCCTCACAAAGCAAGCTGATCAGGGGATTACATCTACTACTGGATCCAGCACAGGTAATGCCTGATCTAATCCTGTTTAAGAAACCTGCCTTCATCCAGCACCAGTATTTTCAGAGCCTTAAGAACATTCTGTTCACCTTCATGCAGCCTGACTTCATTTATGTCTTCTATATTAGTTCATGAGCTAAACCGAACATGCTCTTAGAGCCCATAAAAAATGTGGTTGTTGTTCAAATTCTGGAACATTAGATATTTATGAACAAATAAGCAACTATCAAAGCTGAAGTGTATTCCCAGTGTATTATTTATAAGGAGTAATTTCACCTCGCAGACCACTGGATTTTCTTGGTCGGTTGTTGTTTTTTTCCAAAATAGCAAACAGCAACTCCCATGTTCTGTTACATAAAATCACTGTTTTTCTCAATGGGGTCTGGTGGCTTTGAAGAGAGTGATTTAATACTATTTTGATTTTTTTAAAAAAAGGACCTTAAAGAGATAATCTCTAAGATTTTCTTGTAAATTAAGTCACTATCTATCACCAAATGAGGTAACCCAATGGTGATTATGCCTATGGCCCACTGATGAAAGCCTTTGCAGTTGCAGTATTACAGACTGGGTGTCTGTGGCGACATTTGTGGAAAAAAACACAAGCGGCGCCCAGTAAGTGACGTGTATTCCATCAGCCAGCAGTGGTTGGTCTGCCAGAGAGGGTAGGCGGAGCTAAGTGGCTGCTTTTCCGGTTTCTGCAAGTGTTGCGAGTAAACAGTAATCTACTATGGCTGAACAAACAAAGAAAAAATGGATGACTACAGATACAACTTCAACAATAAGTGAAAATCCAAAAATCGACGCTCAGATGAAGGCAAACAGTCTAAAAAGGAAAAGCGACCATCAGCGAGGAAAATCCAGCGTTATAACTGGAGCCAACCATAGACGCTCTGGGACGCCCGCAATAGCCTTTTAGCGCCATTAGGTGCCGCCAAATAGAACAAAACTGAGAACTTTGGGATTATATCTTTAAACTTCAAGAAAAAGTCTGTCAATATTGTCAGAAACTAAGAATAACAAAATGTGCCTCTCAGTGGCAAAAAAAGTCCTTTAGACACCAAAATATGTAAAAATAGGTCCCTGGTTTGAACATACAAGAATTCTTGTTAAAAAGTCAAATAATCAGCATCATCCAACACTGGTACAAACAACAAAACAAACCCACAAATGTCATCAATATTTATTTGTAAATTATGAACTATGCTAAATCTTAATTGGTACACAGAAGTCTGTGAAAACTAAGCCCCACCCACTTAAAAAACAGCGGGAAAATAAATAAATATTTTCCGTGAAATAACCAGACAATTGTGTGATCATGTCTGAGGTGAGTATTTGTGAGATGCTGACAAAGAAAATATATGTTCAGCTCCTTTAAGAGAAGACATGGGATGAAACATTAAGGGGCTTTTTATTGGTTTGTGTCATGTAAACATTTTAAATGGTAACAATTATCTGAGGGTCTCTGACTTCTCGTGATACTCTCACACTTAACAAAGTAATTTGTTCTGTTGGTAAATACAATAAATATTGATAAGTGCCGCTTTAATGCCCTAATGTTAGGCTTGAGCTCTACATCACATCACTGTGTTGCAGCATTAATGGAGTGCGACCGTTCCAGGTGACAACAAAATGACACGACATCACCCACAGGAGGTCTGCATCAGTCATGGACGCTAACATGCTTTCAGTCTCTGTGCTTTTTCACCGGCTCTGGTTCCAGATGTTGGGTTAGCAAGCACAACACATACAGTACCCTAACCACATCAGCGGCCTGGCTCATTCACAGCCCCCCACAATGCCTTGCAACATGTCTGATCAATGGCAGCAGCACGACCCTGTGGGAAATAAGGGTTATGAAGTCTGACAGCAGAGTGCACGCTGATCCCCTTCATCTTGTTTATTTCTCTAGGCGATAGGGAGCCAGACTGAGGAGTGAAAAAGCGACCCACATATTGATTTTGGAAGGGGGAAATTTGTTGGCCCCTCAGGGATTTTAATGAATCGAAAAAAGTGCATCTGGCTTCCTGCAGGTGGACGTGCAAAAAAAGACCTATCACCACTTGGCTGATGTGGAGGACTTTAAAATAAAGTAAAAGCTGAAATGAGTAACTTCATGAAGCATAATGAGTCCACAGAGCACCGGAAAGTTCAGTATGTCTGCACTATCTCTGTTATGCAGATGAAGTAAAACAGCATTTTACTGCTTGCTCATGCATATAAAACGCTCCATTGAAGCCCTTTTAAAGCAGACAGGAGTTGTTTGCAGTAACACATAGGTAAGCTCTGCAAACTAACTGCACCTAACAAAATGTCAGCATTTTCAAGCTGAATAAATGCCATCTGTACTGTTGTTTACTCTCCTATTTCTTTCCAACCAGAGCAAGTTTGGTCCAGTTGTTAGAAAAAGCACGGTGTGAAAAAAAAATCTCACAGGTTTGAGCCCCGACGCTGTCTGGATGTTCTTGTGAAGTCTTGCTCACTTATGTTGTGTTATGGTACCATGTGGACACCCAAACATTCTTTGAACATGATCTGGAACAAGATCTTTAATCTTTGAACATCTTATGCCAAACTCATGGGAAGCAATGTGCTTCTGTAACTGCCTCCACTCTTCTGCTTCCAGGCTCTCCCTCAGATGTTGGAAGCTGGCTGCAGAGATTTGCTATCATTCAGCCAGTAGAGCATAAGTGAGATCCAACACTTTTGTTGATTTACAAGGTCTGGCTTGTAGTTAGCTTCAAGTTCAGCCCGAAGACGTTGGATGGAGTTTAAATCTACTTTGTAAAGTAACATTTCAAACTGAAAGTACCTGAAACTTTCAGTCTAAGGATCTACTTTCCAGGATGTACAAGGTATCTCTTGCCCTTTGTCGTCAGTATTTCCACTGTGGTCTCAACACCAGAAGATTCGGCCCTTTGGTCTGCTTAGTGTGAACACGTGACAGCTGTTTCTACATGCCTTATTCACGCACAACTTTGCAACAAGTAATGTGTAATATATAACGACTTATAATTATTGCTGGATGTTGTTTTCAATTCTTACAAGGTCAGTGTTTCCGCTACATACATTTTTTTCAGATTCATATTTCTATAACGTGTCCCGAAGTTGCAATTAAATGGCTCCAAATGAACGGTCGTTCGCCCGCTCTCCTCGTTGAGGTAGAGCACTGAAACAGTGACAGGAGTCACAGGATGTCAGTCACACATGAAGTCATGGCAACCAAATAAACAACAGCGGGACCTGTTTACTCCTCACACAGGGTTCTAACGACATCGGACACTCTCTGTCCGCACACAATCACATGCAGTTCTGTTACGCAGTGTAAACAATCCTATTGTGTATCACCGCATGTCCCTATTGTAAATGCATTGATTGTCGCTGTTTTAAAGCTTATAAAAGGTGCAGATGTCATTTGGTAATGATTGATCGATCGTTTTGATTGCTACATCATTAATAACGTCCCTTGTGCACACGCGGCTCACATGCTGTAAGAACTAACTTGTGAGAGAAAATATTTCACTTTTGTGACTTAGTTAAACAGACTGCTGATGAAGACAGTCAACACAGCAGACAGAGAGACGGACAGAAAGAGGGGGCGGGGCCAGCAGCTGTGCAGAGAGCAGAGGTGCAGGTGTGTTGGAGGGACTGAAGCAAAGCAAAGTGATCAGATGAAAGTAGATGGTGAATTAAAACTTAATAAGGTGAAGAAGAGAGTACAATTAAAGTGTGGAAGTAAGAAATAACCATCTAGAAATCAGTGATATATGCGATTAATTGCGATTAATTAATAACAAAGCCTGTAATTAAGGAGATTAATTTTTTTAATCACCCCACCCCACCCGCTGCTGAAAAAAATCCTTGCGGAAACACTGGGGGTTGTGTGGAAAGCATAACTGCTCAACAGGGTCTGGACTTCATCGTCTGTCCATCTGTTGTATGCTTTGTTATGTAACTCCATTGATGTGCCGAAGCACAATGAACAAAGAACAACATATTAGTTTAAAGCTGTAGGAGGGACTTTTTGGGGGATAATTTAATGTCCCTGGAGCTAAATTTGGCCACTGCGCTGATGTCCTTAAAAGGCTCTTAATCCATAGTGAAAGTCCCCGTGGTGGAAACGCAGTGTTTGTCAACTATAAGAAAAAGTTTTATCCAGTTTATAACTTGTTTAAAGTTAAAATGTTCTGCTAAAGCAGGAATGTAAAGAGTGTACGCGCACTTGTTCAAGCTAACATCTGATACAGCAGCCATGAATATCTCAATAAGTCAATTTAAGGAACTGTGTGGTTACAGTTGTTATCTCAAAGACTTCTGTTTCGTTGTATTTGGCGCCTCTAATGGTGATAAACTGTAATTGCAGAAGTACACTTCTTGACCAGACATCTACGGTTGGCTCCCTTTGTCACTGTCTTGATTTTCCTCGCTGACGGTCGCGTTCCTTTTTAGACTGTTTGCCTTCATCTGAGCGTCGAATTTGTTTCTTTTTCATGTATTTTTTTTTAAGTTGTATCTGTAGTCATCAATCTTTTCCTTGTTTGTTCAGCCATAGTAGATTACCGTGCTGGGTGATGGAAAACGCGTCATTAACTGGGCGCCGCTTGTGATTATTTCCAAGAAAGTCGCCACAGACACCCAGTCTGTAATACTGCAAATGCAAAGGCTTTCATCAGTGGGCCATAGGTTCAATCACCATCGTGTTACCTCATTCGGTGATAGTCAGTGACCTAACAGACATTTATTTAAATGAAAATCTTCGAGATTATTACTTTAAGGTTTGGTTCAGTTTAGACACAAAAACTATTTGATTAGATTTCAGAAAAGGTTGCAGTCTGGATTATGGACAGAAATTCGGACATCGTCTCTTCACAGCATCACCTGACTTCCTGCTCTCGTCAGACAATACTGTCCAGCTTTGTTACGGGTCATTTGAAGGTTCACATATGATGTTGTGAGGCACCTGCTGAAAAGGTTGAGGCTGTTGTTTTCTCGGGAAGACAGTCTCCTTTCTTATTTTTATTTTCCAGCTCTCCACGCGTCATTCAAAATATGCTCTGTTTGACACTTACAGTACAGTACAGCCCGCAGGGCTCTGTGCAGCCCACTCACAAGTAAACCTTTTTTGTTATTCAACTTGCATGTTAAAACTTTCCTGCTTTAACACACATTTGCCATGTTGAAAATGCGTGTTATGTTGGAAAACCAAACGCCGTCATGTCTGGGTTCATAACATCACTTCACCTTCTCCAGGAACTGGGTGAACTTTTCTGTCGCCATTGGCTTCTTAAGGTTGACCAGTCCAGTTTGATGACCTGCAAGTTTAGTCAGGCATGGCACGGCAACGCTAGATGCCAGGATTTCTTGGATGGATACCAACTACCGGCGTGCTGTTTCAGCTTCATAGCACCTGTCCCACTGGCTCCGGTTGGTGGCAGTTTCACTCTGGCTTACTACAGCTGTAAAAACTCAAGATATACAGAGTCTGCTGTTTGATTTCAATAAATGGGTCAAAAGGAAACTGAAATAATTCAATTACGATGCCGATTTGAAAAAAGGAAAATTCATGATGCTTTATCAGGCCTGTCTTCTAGATGCCCATTTTTTGACTGAGATTGGTTTTCACTATCTCTGACGTAACATCAGGACTTCAGGACTGTCACAAAATTCACTGTCACGCAAATTTGGTGACTAATGCTTGACTTTATTAGAACAAAAGTAAAACTTAGTGCTACTGTGAGAGTCTCCTCTTCTCCTTTCTTACCTCATATTCTTGTTTGAAGCCGTATCCCTCAGCCGTCTTCATCTGGTTGATGTGCTGGAGCAGGTCAGCCACCCTCACCGCCGGGTGGAGCTGACCCGTGTGATAAGGCGAGCTCTTCCTCCGACAGTGACGATGGGGCGAGCCTCCCAGTAAGCTGCTGGACTCGTTGACGGAGCTGCGCTGCTCATCTGCAAACATGAACACAGATATTTTAAGCCTTCATGCTCATATTATTATTCACTCTTCAGCATGGACTGTTCTTTTTTATTAATGTAAACTCGGCTGAAAAAGTCTAGGGGGCAGCTCAAGGAAAAAGTCAGCGTTTCTTCAGAGACGTCAGCGCTGACTGGCACGGCAGAATATTCAAACAGACAGGAGACTTGCAGGAGATTTCTCTGTTGAGAGCACCTTATGGTCTGGCAGAACAGATTGGATACATGCTTGCAAGTAAACATGGCTGAAGGTCAGGAAGGAGGGGGTTCATCTCTCTAGACACTCTCTCAAGAGTACCCATATGTTACTGGCTGTCTTACTTCGAGCGTTGCAGCCGTGAGCATCCATGAAGGAGTGGGCCATCCTCTCATCCTGCTGGAGAGTGCTCTGCTCTGTCATACTGCAGTCCAAGGAGCTCAGCTTCCGACTCTTCTCCTGCCTGTAGGACATGGCTGCCTTGTTTATGGCCACCTTCTTCCTACTGTAGAGATGCAGAGAGAGGCAGGAGGATAGAGAGAGAGGGGCAGGGAGCGATAATAGAGAACAGCAGAGATGGGGCAGAATGAGAGAAAGACAGGCAAAAAGATAAGGAAGAAAGGAGAGGAGGGTGGGTGAGGAGATGAGAAATTGGACGGAGGGGGAAATATAAGAGCTACAAGATTGAAACCGAACAAGGGGGAAAGTGCGATTTGGTGATAGCAAGAAAGTGTCAGGGGTGGTGTTGGGGTTGTGGTGGAGGTGAAAGGAGAAGGACAAAGAGGACGAAGGAAAGGGGAACTATACTGTAGGATGGGGTGGAGATAGCAATGCTGATTCCACTATAATATCCCGGACTACGAAGGGCAAGCAAGGGGAAGATGGCGTCAGGGTTTCGGGGTGGAAGATGGGGAAAGGAGTAACTTACGGGTAGTAAGGGTAAGAATAGAAGTCCCTTCTGATTAGCATGAAGGAGGAGGAAAGGAGAGAGACAGAGAGTGAGGAGAAAAAAAAGAAAGGTGACTATGGTTCATCAGAAAGATAAATGAAGATGCTCAGTATGCTGGGATGTTCCGAGCAAGCAATCATGAAGACCAAAGCTTACAGGATGTAGGAAGGGCCTGCTGCACAACACAACTCCACTCTGGACCAGTGGAGACTTTTATTTATTTTCTCCTTTCTCAAATATTCAGAAATGTAAGTGTCTGAAAAACATATCCAAATCTCCATAACAATAATATGAAGCAGAACGATCCATCTGTTGACTTTGTTTGTTGGGTGACCTTAAAAATCTTCTCAACTACTTAGGAGCTTTTGGATTTTTGAAAGGTTTTGTTGTATTCTTAAATTCGGCAGCTTCCTTACTAAGAAATCCTATTTTCTTTCCAAGGTTCACATTAGATTACATGTTTGACTTTCATCAAATATAATTGACCCTTCGCTAAGCCCCTCCCTTTAAATGGCCACTGTCAAATCCTACGTTAGCAACCGTAACTAGGCGCAGGAGGACTGTCAAGCGTTCAGACCAAGGAGAAATGGTGTACATATGGAATCTGCAAGTCCGACAGCATAGATATCCTCAAAGTTTAGAGGGGGGTGTCATATTTTTTCGTTTTTTTCAAAGCCAAAAACTCGAGAGGAGAGATGTCGGACACGGATTAAAAATTGTGTAATGATGATATCAGCACAGCCTTTATTTTACCACCCCTTGGTTTGTGCCATTGTTGGGCCTTCCCGTTGTGCCTTTAGGAGATCCAGTGTTTGGATCAGGTGAGCAATGTCCTGACACGCTTTAAACAAAATGAAAAAGTGAGATCATTTAGTTTTGCTAGCAATGGGCTTATAGATAATAAGACCTTTTAGATCATGAAAGTTATAGGGAGTCATAACTAAACATTAGAGTAAAATAAAACAGAATAACGACTTACACTGCTGTGCTAGAACATGATTGTCCTTAACATGAATTGTCAGGACGTGGGGTGCCTGGCGCTTCCGTTAGGACCGCTGAGCTTTAGCCTCGATGTTTGTGTCCTCTTCATTCTCAACACTCCGCTGACAGATTATATTCTGTATGTAGCTTTCAAATGCGTATTGTCATCCTTTCTGTCGACTTGCCTCTGATATTTGGGAACTATTTTTCCAGAAATGTGCTCTTATTTCCCTTTGGAACATCTCTCACTGTTATAAAATATACATGCCGGTGCGAAAGCTTGACAGGCGCAACAGTAACTAAGGGGGGCGGGACTTAACGAAGGGTCAATTCATCAAGTGAATTTTGCTGGTAAGTCTATGTTTATTGCAATGACTGAAGTAAAATGATGGCTTCTGTATTTTTATCTTAGGTTTCATTTATTGACATTGTTTTTTTATTATTAAAATATAGAACTTTTTTTTTTTTCAGAGAGAAAACGATGAAGTGATTTATTTAAATTAGTGTCCCTGGTGTTTGCAGATCACCAACCTTTATCCTGATATTAACATTTATTAATGCAGAAACCAAAAAGTACAATATTTAATGAACAGAAAAATAAGATAATAGACACTCAAATATAAAATCAGACAATAAAGGTCAATGTCTGTTTGACATTTAGTTCGGGATAAAACTATGTATTAATTTAACAAGCAGGAATGTGTATATAAAACTACACACACTATGATACTATGTAATACTGTCTCCAGTCATTGCTAAGCTTTTGCCTGAAAGAGAGGAGGTTTTCCTTCTTCTTTTCAGCAACCCTTACCACATATACACTTTCAGTTCTTATGCATGCAGAGGGAATAGATCTCGTGGCTACATATATCAGCACGTCTGCTCCTGTTGCCCCCATGTGGCTGTCTAGTTCCTTTTGTGCCTGTGAGATTGGACCACTGAATCTTATCAGTCACCGCCTCCTTCCAGACATCCCATTCATTCTCCCTCTATTCTGTGAGGAGAAAATTCCTCGGGTGGAGAAGTTCCTCTCACCAAAAAAAGGCAAAAACAACCTTCCTAACCAATTACTTGCCCATCCACTGGCACCTCGCAGCTGCTCGCCTCATGTAATTGAGTGGGCAATGGAATAACATGCCCCTTGATGAAATATTTCACACTCAGATGAGTGTTCCACCATTGCCCAGCGAGCGGAGGAAGAATACACTGCAGGTGCGGTGGACGACAGAGGTAATTTGCAGGTGGAAAGCAGCCAGCGATTTCCAGTGCGAGCAGGCTGCATTTGAATGTGCTCAGCCAACACGCAGACCTTGAAATTAAAAGATGAGATGAAACACAAAAGCTTGGCTAAGGCAGCGGGGGGAGTTTAGGATTAATGCGCTACTATTCCACTAACTCTGGCTGTAATTCACTCGTATTGCCAAATGCTTTCCTCAATAGACCCTGGCTGCCAAGTGGGATAGAGATAAATTCACTCCTTTGAATGGGCTACGCAGGAACAATAAGACTGTAAATGTTTGACTCTGAAAAGGTTTCATGTCACATCAACTGGCGAGCAGACACACAAAACTATCAGACACTCACCCCTTCTTGACGATGATGACGATGGCCCCGAGAAGTAGAATGAGGACCACCAGACCACCGGCACAGGCACCGAGGATCAGACCCATGTCCTCAGCATGCTGGGATACCTCCAGAGCCCGCTTAGAGTCCTTGCAGGCAGCTGCAGAGCATGACAGAGAGGTGAGGAAGAGAGGAGGAACACGGTCTCTGTGAATGGTTTTTCAGTCAACAACGAGATGCTGCATGTCTGATGTCAATAATTCATTGCCACATTAATTTTCGCTTAATTAGCACAAACAAACAGAACTATCGCCAGGAAGATTGGCAGCCTCTGCTGGGTTGTTACTGTACATCTGCTGGGAGGGAAATGCTGTTGGCTGTCTCAACTGATTTATGGCACAAAAACAAGAAGAAACGAGCCGTTCTTTTACCACAGACAGAGCCCAAACTGTGGGCGCCCAGTTAGTGACGCGTTTTCCATCAGCCCGCAGTGGTTGGTCTGCCAGAGAGGGTAGGCGGAGCTAAGCGGCTGCTTTTCCGCTCTCTGCAAGTGTTGCGAGTAAACAGTAATCTACTATGGCTGAACAAACAAAGCAACTTCAACAATAAGTGAAAATCTAAAGAAAAAGAAACAAATTTGACGCCAAGGAAAGGGAGGAAAGCGAGGAAAATCAAGAGTTACAACCGGAGCCAACCGTGGACGTCACACATGCAACTCTGTCTGGATATCTGGGAAGTGTGCTCCTGCAATAACCGTTCTGCGGAGAGGCGCCAAAGAGAACGAAACTGAGATCTTCGAGATTATATCTTTAAAGGAGAAAATACAAGATAATAAAAACATCAACTAGTGTCTTTCCAGTAGAGGTGTCCTGTTTTTCTCCAGACTAGTACCATTGTTCTCCATTATATGCTTCTATTTATCAAGTTCAAATCTTACACAAAAGTCTGGTATTTTACACCTGGACTCTACTTATACAAATTTTTGGGTCTAATTGCCTACCTGGGTACACAATTTTGTTCTGCACCTGTAGACTGCTTCAGCCAGCAGCCAGGAAACAGGCGGTGATGGCTGCAACGTTATCTTTCAGGTAAATTGTGCCTACTAATGTAGGTCGACTAAAAGTGGTTATTTGAGTGTCTGACAACTTGAGTCATGGATGACTAAAAAAAGGGCAGATTTTGAAATAATATAACAATAACATTAACTTATGTAACGTGGTACCAGTGTGAGTTCTTATTTAAACCCAAACCATGATCTATTTTTTAAACCAAGTAGTTTTAGTGTCTAAGAATAACCAAACCAAGCAAACTTGAACTTTAAACGCTGTTCATTTTGAAAGTGTAATACGACATTGCATATTGATTATTGACACCTTCACTGCGGAGCACGTGCATGCCCCAAACTGACCCTCAAGGGATACCTGGTCATCACATGTTGAAGCGCAGTGCTGCTGATCAAGCTGCAGTATGTAAGGAATTGGGAATGACACCGTGATGACATTTCACACCTTTCACAGCCTACACGTTGTTTCTTGAACCTTCTGTACCTGAGATAGCTCCAACACTGCTACCAGTAGGAAGTCTCACACATACAGAGGAGGGCTTTCTTGTACTGAAGATTATCACTGAGCTGCCTCGTGACGCTATCTTAATAGAACCTATCAATGTAACGCTTCAAAGACTGCAGCTCACTTTAAAGTCAGATGATTTATATAATATGAGATTAGTAATGGATCAAAAGAGGTTGGTGTTGTTGCAGATCCTGATAGTCTCCTAAAGTTATCCTGGCATAGTTATAGTAGTGCACTGCCTCGATATGCAGTGTCATACTGTATCTACCAGGCTGACTCAAACAGGCTGGGCACGGAACAAAGCATGCTGGAGGTCACAGATCGAGTTGGAGCTTTCTCAGGGTCACAGCTGAGTTGTCAGAAATCTCGTGTATCATGCAAAAGCTGTGCTGTAACAATCGCTCGAGGCTTCCATGGAATGAAAAGCGCTTGAACACTATTTCAGTGCACTGATATCAGCAACGTGAGCGTCTACAAAGGGAAGCTAAACATGTTTGGCTTGCGAGAGAGACAACGCTCTGGTTATCTTACCGAACTGATGCCTGCTCTCATTCAGGCAGCTCTTTCCCTCCCACCCATATGTCACAGTCTCAGTGCATTTCTGTCTGCATTCTCATCTCCGCTAGCCAAGAGCATGAAATCTCCCTCTCTGTGAATCATCTGGGCCCCCTGTTGTGTTCTATCAAAAGGTGAAAAATTGCTATCAAGGATGAATGAATTGAAGGAGTATTTTTACACTTGTGGCAGCATGCTCTTCATTAACAATCCATCTCATTGATGACAAAATAAATACGGCATGGAGATTAAAAAAATGCACAGAGACAGAATCCTTTGAGGGTCTCGGGCCTGTCGCGGCAAGTTTGGCAGCAATTGGGCGACATGGCTGCATTTTAACAAAGCCTGAATGCTTCAAAGGGGCAGTTCTTGCTTTTTGTCTGTGCCTAAAAAGACAAAATAAAAGCCTTTACAGCGAGGCAGGATGCTGAGTTTGGCTTCATAAGTGTTGGATTGGTGGCGACTATAGCTCCTGGCAGACATTACAGTCTGACAGACTTGCTATAATCATAGAAATCATGCTGGGTGAGTCATTCTGCTTTGGGGCCAGATTTAGAAATTGGCTATCACGGTCAATTTTATTGCACCAAAAAATGCAGTCATGTCAACAGGGATGCATGTATCATCATAATTTTTCATTTCGCTGTATTGGTCTGAAATGTATTGAGCACAAACAAAAGCATTCAGGCTGGTCCCTAATTAAAGCCTGAAAGAAGGCAGCACCCAGCACCCAGCACCCAGCACCCAGCACCCAGCACCCAGCACCCACGCTACCAGAGCTCCTTAAAGAAAAACATTTTATCATTTGCATCACTATCATGTGACCACCTCAGCCTCAACCTCGACTGGAGCAGCGGTTAACTCAATATGAATAACTCATTACAGAACCTATTCACCTTGTTGTCTATGCTAGCTGCAGTTAAATTCTGCATTTTGTATTTCTGCTACTGCCTACATGTGCAGGAGGCAAGTTTCCATTTAAGCTTTTCCTTATAGCCCACCATGCAGCGCAGCTGTAATGTGTAAGCCTCTTTACACCAGCATGTGCATGTCCAGTGTCTGTGAGTGGTCGTGTGCATAGGCACCTGAGCAATGGAGCAAGTGGAGCAAATGCATCCCCATTATTTATAAAGGGGGAGCAAAGTTCTGGTTTTGCTTCCCCACTTTTTGTCTTTTTAAAAATAAACTTATCATCATACAGTCCCCGCAATCAGGTGATTATATTTAAGCCCCCTATATCAATGATCATTTTACTATTTTCAGCAACTCATAAAAACAAGTAATAAAAAAATCTGACATTTTTCGACCCCCCTTTAAATTGTTCCGTCGAACCCGTAGCTGATCGTTTGCCTCAGCGTGCTTTAGCTGCCAATCACAGTCTGTCGATCCACACAGGAGTCTGACTGACAAAGGTGAGACACATTTAGCTTCACTGCGATCATGGATAGATCAAGATAGGCGAGCGTATGTTGATGAACCTGCTTGGCCCGCTGACTCCAGCCAAACCTAAAATTAGCTAAAAGTAGGATTTTTCTGTCGCAGAGATGCCGAACAGATGTGCCAGTCAACGTTAGTTAACTTTGCCCGCCCACCTCACGTTAGCCTGCTGGTCCAATATAATAGACCTGCAGAGCCAGAGAGCATCAGCAGAGCCACCACTAAAACAGTGGGTCTGCTCATCTAAACTGCAGGCCATTGTTTCTCCACTGCTCTCAGCTGTGGAGATGGGACGAAGAAGCAGAATTAAGAGTCATCTCTTAAGTGTAACGTGGCTATTATATATTTGGCATTATAGCCCTGCTGATTGTATTATTTGGGATATAATGGAGGAGAGTAAACGCACATAAACGCACATAAACGCACATAATCTTAGTAATCTAGAATAGTGCAGGTGGTTGTTACTTGACTTAATCCAAGGGGGTAGAGATGCAGGACCCCAGGACCCCCTGCCACATGTATCATTCTAAGTTTGCTCCCCATTTTGAAAGATAACCAGGCGCCCATGGTTATGTGATTTATGCTTTCAGTTTTGTTCGTATGAACCACAGACTGTATAAAAATATGGACGACATGACAGCTCCCTAAAAGTGAAGCCAAAACCTTTTGAGCGCCCCCTGCTGACTGGCCTCAGTATAGTTCATAAAGCCCGCCTCTCCATGTTAACAGATGGGACATGGGTCAAACTATAAAATCAAAATACACATTAAATATTTTTCCTCAAACATGGTTTCTGTCATTATAGTTTGTTCTTATCATGCTGATTGATGTCCAAGTGTTCATTTATCTGACAAGTTTATTTTGAATTCATTATTTGATGCTGTCAAAAGAATGATTGACAGCTCTGTTGACAAATCTGGCTCCTGCAGCCGATCTGTTCTGAGTGGAGGATGAACGGCAAGAAGAAATGTAACTCAATCGCTACAGTCATTGAAGTTTCCATACCTGTGAATGTTAACCTCAGACCAACACAAAGATGCTGTTCTGCTGTTAAACACGCCGGCGTGCGGGATTTTAGCTGTTTTTTTGGTTAGTTAAGTGTGTGTGTTTTGGTTAGCGGAAGTGGCTACGGCGGCGCCACCTGCCGATTTTCCACTGCACAGACTCTGGCTCCAAATGACGTCACCATGGCAAGATGGCAGCGCCTATCACGGGGCTTTTTTGGCTTCAATTTCGTACAATGAGAGAGGATGGAGATGTGTCGTCCATCTTTATAGTCATTGGTATGAACACATACTAGTTCTCACAGTGCTAAAGCTTGTCTGGACAAGTCTTTTTTTGCTTTAAAATAAAAACGTGTTAATATGGACGCAGCCTTGGGTAAATGGAGTGCTCCTCCACAGCACTTATTCCATCAGTGCATCATCAGAGTCTAACTGCTCCCCTGCTGTTTTTGTTACACAAACACTGTTCACTTTTGATGAATCAATAACTTCTAATTTTGTTGGTGTTTAGGTACCGCTGACACGATGGTGAAAAGGCCACTCCAAGCTGTGTTTACCTTAAATTACGGGTACATCTTTGACACCGGGATCTTTTGTGTTTATTGGCATTGGTTATACACAACCTGCGAATATTCACCCCTCCACCGCTCTTCTGAACTTGCGGCCGTCCAGTGCCCAGTGTGATGATCTTGCTGATATTAGGTTGTGATTTGAACGTGTTCTATAAAGGCTCTCATAGTTTAAAGCAATATAACATTCATTCTGACGGACTCAAGTCAGCCAAACCTGCTGCTTTGTCTCTTTTTTAACTCAATAATTAATTCCAATCACTCACACTGACTGGATTCAAAAGAAGGCCCTGGTGTCTTTACAGTTGAGTGTAAATAAACCATTTGAGTATTTATGGTATGATGCCTTTCTATTCAGCTGTCACACAAATTTTAAGCAACATTTTCAAATGCTGCAAAAGCTAAATGTGAATTTGATGCTTTTCTGCCGGCTGAGCTGACATGAATAAAAACCTTCTCTTGTAGCAGAATCTTTCAGGGCGATTTGATTTGTAATGTACATGTTCGCAGTGTTTCTCAGTGTTAGCCAAGGTTGGCATCGGACGACAAGGAAACAAAGAAAAGGGCCCGGATGGCAGAGAGAGAAAAAAACACCCTCGCCCACTCTGCGGTGGCTTCACAGCTGGCAGCATCTGTGTGTGGGAAGCTGGTGAGAGGAAATGAGAAGCAGCCAGGAACGGACCTGTGTGCCCCCTCTGAGGGGACTGGAGTAGCATCAACATGTCCTCGGGGCCTGCCTTCCTGCCTGCCGCAGATGTATATACACAACTACAGTATAAAATGGATCCTATAAATATCCCTGCAACCCACCTACTCCACTTAGGTGACACGCCGGCAGACAATAGTAAGGTGGGAGTCTTTGATGTCATCGCACTTCAGATAAGAAAGAGTTCAGGGAGAGGAATCCAATTTAACTGCCACCCTTCTCAAGAGCACTACAAACTTCAGACATAATTCAGCAGGGAGGAAGGAGGGGAACAACTCCATTTCACCTTCCGTCTCTCTCCTTCTCCCCTATTGTTTGAACTGAGAGCCTTCTATCAGTGTCTGTCTCTCAAGCAAACACTCCTGGTCGCTTCCTCTCTCAGGGAGGGGAGAGAAAAAAAGGATACGTTGCTGCAGTCTGTATTTCAAAGCCATCAGAGCCCAGGAGGGGTTTGCCAAAATGTCAGTGTCAGTGATTCGAGAGGAACAGAGTAAGAACACGGATGCATGTTTGCTTTCACCTCTCCTCCGGTCTGTCTCTGTTGAGGGGAGATTGGCACAGGGGGCTTCCTTCCTGCAGCACCCAAAACAACACTAAGTCGGTGTCAAATCCTATAAGCAGCCAACCTGATCCAGGATCATCGTGGAAGTCCCTGACATGCACCCTGTCCCAAATCACTGAATCCTAAAGTGGTTTTGATCACCTACAGAATCACAAATTCACTTATTCAACATCATGTCAGCCAGGAAAAGAGGTGGCAGCATCTTCAGATTTCCAGCTTTCAGTAACCTGCTTCATATTGTCATGCCCTCATTACAATAGATAATAGTTACATTTTATTCAGCAGCTTAATTGCTGAGACATGGGGATACGACTCTGCAAGACAGAGTGTGACAAAGGAGTCCATAGGGCCAAACACGAGCAGACAGGTGTTTAACAAGTCCCTGATATCACGCTAATATCTTACCTAGATCATTATGATTTATTACATCCCCACTGCCACCCAATCACTGCAGCACTGCATGCACAGGTGAAACCCAACTGCACAAACAAGAAGATGTACTGCAACCGCAAGATAATAACAGAATAAGCTCTTTAGATGAACGTTACAATCAGCAGCTTGTTAAAATCTGATTTCTCATAAAGCTGCATATAGCACCTGTTCAATCTTCTTCACATCACAATGCCGCAATGCAAAGCACAACTGTAGGGCGGCTGTGGCTCAGTGGGAGAGTTGGTCGTCTCTCATTCAGAGGGTTGGGGGTTTGATCCCTGGCTGCTACAGTCACATTACCTTGGGTAAGACACTGAACCCCAGACTGGTGTATGAATGGGTGTAGATCCTGACTGGAGATTGTGAGAGAGGGTGAATGTGACATGTAGTGCTGTGAATGGTGAGAAGAATAGAAAAGTGTTATATAAGTACAAGCTATTAATCATTCCATAGAACTGGATGTTTTTAGCATTGCACCAGAACTATGACGGACACTATTTTAGATGCTAGTTTGTAGCCAGCTGCTGCAGCATGTTTGCTTTCACCTGAAGCGACAACTCCATTGGATATTACCAGTAAAGCTATAGAAGGCAACATCTGTATTTAGTTTGATAAATAATTAATCCGGTCTGAATCAAACAACCAATCAGGCTTAGCTTTCCACAGAACAGGCCAATCACAGCAACTCTGTACAAACTAGCGTAATCCAGCTTCTACGGGACATGTGTCGGCAGCGCGCACGCAGAGGTTGTGTCAGTCAGGAGCTATGGCAACTGGCGGTAAATTACCTCCTTTGCCGACAGCGGCATATACTGCTAAAGCAGCAAAAAGATGGAAGAGCAGGGAGGAGAAAAAAGCTACAAAGAGAGCCTTAAAAACAAAAAAGGGATCAGACGAGTGGGAGAGTAAGGGGCTGAAGAGCGATGCAGAGGTTGCCCTGTTACTTCTTGACAGGTAACAGTAGCACTAAGCTCCAACACCTAAGGTAAAAAGGTGTTCCACACCAGCAATCATAACTATAATGATAACTTTAGTTGTATTTGAACATTTTGCAACAATAAAGTTAACTTTTTGGAATAAACAGCATCTCTCCCCTCTCTCGTGCGTGTGCGCGTGCATGTTTGGTGTAGCGGAGTAATACAGAGAGTCTGGCTGTTTTTTACATGCAATGTTCATGTTGCTTACTGACACTTTAAGGCAACTGCTGTATTGTGGGTGTATGTTTTCTGCACTGGAGTAATTTTCAGTCACAATTATAGATGTACAGAAAGAGGCCAGAAGAGGCTCAGTAGCACTGTAGCATCGAAACCCGACAAACAGCTAGTGTAAAAGAAACCCATATTTTATGTAGTTTTTATATCTGCAAAACCTTTCCATTCCACCGGGTCCAGCAGGAAGAACACTAAAGTGAAGGTGCTATTGGCCTCTGGATGCTGAGGCAAAGAAAGAAGCTAGAAAATCATTTTTTTGGCTTATTAACTGCATGCAATTCTCATTAAATGGACACCATCTTGTATCTGTGATCAAGGCTGTGGTGATATCCAACATTCATGATCAGTTAACAGCACACCCACACAAACTGTGGACTCAAGAAAATAGACAACAATGCTGTCCAGCACGCTTATGTTCAAGTGTTGTCTACTGCAACACGATGACATGTATTACTCCTCCAGGATGTGCAGACGTCATTAACGGAGCAGGACAGGAAATCAAGAATGCAAATACACTGATTAACAACTGATGGAAAATGACTTCAATAATAGCACCAGAAATGGGTTTCATTTCACTGAAATGAAAGTCTTCCTCAAGACACCTCTGGTCTGTTCCACTAGCTTCTGCAACTCTGTGCAATTTTTCACTGGTTTCTTTCATCGGTTTTTCTGACATGTTAAGCGTGTTCCTGGGAATTCTACTCATATTCGAACATATCTGCTTGCTGCTCGCAATTTGAAGTTAAAAAACGTTCTGATCTTTACAAGGTTAAAAACAAATCATTTATCTTTAAATAGATTTAAATATTTTAAAAAACTACAGCTCCATTGATGTGCGTTAGTCATTGTAACATTGTTTTTTCCATATCCATGACATCTCTTCTAAATTATTTTTTTTCCAAGAATATTCATTTCTGTCTTGCTTTCTGACCGGACCTTATTCTGTTGAGGTGGAAAAGTAATACCACCTGCAACCACTTAGGCCTTATGGGAAATGTTGTTTGTTTAAAGATATAATCTCGACGATCTCAGTTTCATTCTCTTTGGCGACACCTATGTCGATAAATGGTAATTACAGGAGCACACTTCCCAGATATCCAGACAGTGTTGCATGTGTGACGTCCACGGTTGGCTCCGGTTGTAACTCTTGATTTTCCTGGCTGACGGTCGCTTTCCTTTTTGGACAGTTTGCTTCATCTGAGCGTCAAATTTGTTTCTTTTTCACTTCTTGTTGAAGTTGTATCTGTAGTCATCCATCTTTTCTTTGTTTGTTCAGCCATAGTAGATTACTGTTTACTCGCAACACTTGCAGAGACCGGAAAAGCAGCCGCTTAGCTCCGCCTACCCTCTCTGGCAGACCAACCACTGCTGGCTGATGGAAAACGCGTCACTAACTGGGCGCCACTTGAGATTTTTTCCATGAAAGTCGCACCAGACACCCAGTCTGTAATACTGCAAATGCAAAGGCTTTCATCAGTGGGCCATCGGCTCAATCACCATTGTGTTACCTCATTCGGTGACAGATAGTGACTTAAAATCTTCCAGATTGTTACTTTAAGGCCACTAAAAACAATTTAGGGTCTTTGTTATTTACCGTTGCTGTCTTAACAAGTCAACTGCACACCTTCTGCTGAGTAAAAAAAGTTGCAGCTTTTTTTCATTGTAGTCAGTGTGAATTTAACGTGTTTTACATGTAAGAGAAGCTGGAGGATTTGGTTTCACTTCCACTGAAAACATTTAAAGTTTTTGAATCACGCCCACTGTCATCAAGGCGAGTATCCAATCATTTCATCTTGTTTTGTGCTGTAAGGAACCTCTCCACGTTCTTTGAAACTCCTATTACGTAGCTTACAATGCACAAGGTTAGAGAGACGCCAGAAGATAACCTTTGGGATAGACATGTTTATGGTATACTGAATCATAATGAATGTGATAATGACTTATTTTGTGAACATGTTACATGGAGCATCCTCAGAATGGAAACGTAAAAGTTTTACCTTTGCGAGCGATCCGGATGCAGTTAATTCTGGTCTCCTGTGAGCAAAAGAAAGAAGGCTGGGTTAATTCAGTCGGCTCGGTATCATCGAGACACAAAGATTAGCAGGAAAAAAAAGACCACAGTGAAGTTAATTGTGAGTCAGTATTCACAACCTCATCTGAAACTTGCAACACAGGCGGCCATGTGTGTCAAAGTCACCCAGACCTTTGCTACTTGGAGGAAATAATTGAAATTTCTAAGCGGATGACATCTCCTTGTGATATGAGAGACCTCTGCTCCCCGTCACCATGTGAGGTCCCTCACCCCCAGCCCACTGATTGGCTTCATCTCCCCCAAAACAGCCACCTCTATTACAGTGATATAGGGCCATGTTCCCAAATTAAGATTTAAGGAAGTTAAATCAGCCTTTATGGGCAATTATGCTAATCTGTGCTGTGAGATTGGAGTCAAAAACCTTTCACCTAAAACGCTTGCCAAATTACCTTTTTTTAATTGGAAATCTGTTTCAAGTGGAGCTCCATCTCCTCTCATGTCGAACAGTGACGGATCAGTCATATTGACTCCCACTCAGGGGTTATTAAAGCAGCGTCAGGTAGTATGTCATGTGTCACCCTGTCCTCTGTCAAGGTGGGCCGTTTGGCCTTTTGGAACAGAAACACCCAGAGCTTGTCAAAGTAGCAAATGTAATGCAACTGAGCCTCCAATCTCATTTAAAAGAGGGATATACGCGATATTGAAGAGTCCCAAACCTCGGGGAGGATTTTATCAAGTTTGATTTCAGTATTGGATCTGCTTATCAAATCTGAATCCTTTCTAATCCCTTACAGAATCCATGGAGGTTCAGCTTTCAAGGTTTTTAAGTAAATAAACTTCTAAATAACAGAACTGAAAGTTTCAGTCAGACAAACAGCATTTAAAGCCTCTCTTCAAAGCCACCAGACGATATTGAATAAAACAGCGATTTGACCTTGGAGAACACAGACAACTGTCTGGTCCATTACTGCCTCGGTTAGTTTCTTTGTGTGTTTTTCTAAATACTGTGTTTGATCTGAACTAACCATTTACAACTACAAAGTCACACAACAACAAGCAAACAGATCCAGGGAGCACGGTGGCTTTAAAGCCGGCATAGTGATGACTGTTTCTGCTTTAAAAGAAAGTATCTCACTCTGTAACCGAACAGTCCGTCTTTGTTTCTTTAATGTTGTCAGAAACCTCAAAAAAACTATCAGAGCATATCAGTGGCGAAAACCAGGGCTGCGGTCCAAAAGTCCAACAAAGTCTGTTCCTAACCACTCTTCATAGACCTGGATGGGAAACATCATGAGGTCAAGGAAAGGTTTGAGGACAATTGAAAGGAGTTGCGGTGCTCAGAGAATATGACTGCACTTACACTGGGCGAATGTTACCGATGTCACGTGAGTCTGCTGCGTAAAAAACCTACAATTTACCGGAGATGTGCGACAAAGAGCGCATCTATCACTGTGTTGTTTCAAGCAGCCATAAAGATAAAAACAACCATCATTTTCTATTCTATCTTACTTCATCCTGTGTCTTTGTCTGCACTCGCTTTGCTCTGACATGCAAACAAACGCAGATAAATATTTATCTTTCTTATTAATGACGGGAAAAACAACAGCCGCGCTTCAGCTTTAAGCTTCATCGTCATCAAAACAGCAGAAAGCATGCTTTAAATAGGAAAGTGGGGTTTGAACTTTGAACTGCACTGATCTGTAGTATCTGAAAGTAGCGAAACAAATGCAGTTTGATTTATTAATTGATGGTGGAGGTTGGAAGAAATATAAGTTATCAAAGGTGAAATGAAAAAGTCTTCACGTTTAGATTGTTGCTCACCCTCCTCTCATATTTATCCACATGAATCTTTATTGTGTGAAAATAATAATGAGTCCTGTAAAGATGCCACTCAAATCTACCGCGTGTTTTCATGAACGGCCGAAAGGTGCGTCACTTTAAATGTAGCTGCCACAAGGAATTGTGGGTCATCATTTTCTCCTCTCCTTTCGTAAAAGGACGTACCAGTGCTTCCTCTGCTGAAGGAGCTAATAAAAGATGCAATGAAGCTTCTTTCCTTATCCTTTACATAATTTGAAGCGCTCTTATCATGGCTGACACTTAAACACTTCCGGGTCGTTTCACTCCGTTAGGAAGCTTCATAACCAAAGAGGACTTTTCGACCGGAGCCTGCGACTTTAAGGGGATGAAGTATGATTGGGTGTATTTGCCTTGAAAGATTTCACTGCAGTTACAGCTGTTTCACATCTGCAGGCTGAAGCGATTTACTGGATCAGTTCCAAAATGCTTTGTATCTAATAATCATTAAGACTCGAAATAAAACAAAAGACCAGGATTCCAAAATGTAAGTGTATTATCTAAATGTGAAATAAACTGCTGCAGACTACTTGTGTAATTTTAAATAAAGCAAACATGGTGATCAGCTCTGGCTTCGGAAGAAAGGCCTGCAACCTGAACTATATGTATATTTTGTCCCCATCACCGCACATCCGCAACCTTGGAGTCATTTTCGACAGCAACCTCAGCTTTGAACAACACGCCAATCAAATCACCAAGACTGCCGTTTTCCACCTCAAAAACATCGCTCGTCTCCGTTCATCACTCTCTTTCTCTGCTGCCGAAACTCTGATCCATGCTTTCATCACATCCAGAGTCGACTAATGCAACAGCATCCTTTATTGTTCATCATCCAAAGTCCTCAATAAACTCCAACACATCCAGAACTCTGCTGCCCGCCTCCCGGGAACACATCACCCCTGTCCTCCAGAACCTCCACCGACTCCCCTGTTTCACAACGCGTCCAGTTCAAAGTCCTTCTTCTCAGCCACAAAGCCCTCCATAACCAGGCCCTGTCATACCTCACAGACCTGCTCCACCGCCACGCTCCTGGGGTGAGAGAGCTTTCTCCATAGCTGCCCCCTCCCTCTGGAACTCTCTACCCAAACACGTCTGAGACTGACCTGACCTCCTTCAAATCACTGATCACGACCCACCTTTGTAGAACCTCTGATGCTGATTTTTTCATTGTTTTAATTGTTTGGTTTCCTCTTCTTGTGTTTCTTCTGTTCTTATTTTGTTTCTTTAGTTGTTTTAAAATGTAAAGTGCCTTTGAGTATCATGAAAAGCGCTATATAAAAAAAAAGTATTATTACAGATAAGATCCAATAACGTATTATTAGCTTAGCGTATATCTCAGTATCTGTAGCTGCATCATAAACAGATCTGAACTCAACCCCTGCACAGCACACATTCCAGTACATCCAGTAAGTGAAATCTGGGATGAGTGACAGGTAATCCCAGATGATGAGTGACGATAAACACAACAGAAGGCTGAAAATGAAATATCAGCATGCTGGCATTTTCATTTCTAGTGTAATAGATAGCAGTAATTTAGATATTGATTTGTACAGATATGACAGAGGTGAAAAGTGTGTTTGTTTGCTGCTTGTGTGTCAAAAGAAACTGGCAGCAGCAATCATGCATCTTTCAAGCGTCACTGACAGCATATCCGCCAAAGCAATTAGTGTTTCAATTCAATGGCAGCTCATGGTCCCCAGTAAGCCTCGTACTTCTAATTTATTCTGGGTAATTGTCAAAATAATTTTCTTTCTCTTTCTCCCTGAACAGCCCGTCTCTCACGAAACACATTAGTTAAGGAAAATAGAATGGAAAGTGTTTGCAGGACACAAAAAAGAAAAATCTGCAACACGAATTTTAATGTTCCTGTTCTTTTGTTTGTTTGTGTCTTCCTCAGAGCTGCTTCACCAACACAGCTTTTCATGTGGTTACAAGGAACAAACATAAAAAACACAGGCAATGATAGATAAAGCTGGCCACTGTTACAAAATGAACATCTCTTTGAGACCTTAAAGAGCAACTTGCAGGTTGGAGACCCCAGTGAATCAATCATTTCGTCTTTTTGAACGAAATATATTAATGAATACAGTACAGCAGCTTCTGGAGTCAATTTTTGTACATTTTCTTATATTTCTGCATTAAAACAAAAAACTGGATGTGACCTAACATAAAGTAGTCCCACCGATTAATGACGGGTTTCACATTAATAAATACGGATCTAAATGCCAGTCTTGTCACTGAAGATAAAGAAATTGTTCATTCATATGCATACGACGGACCACAGGCTTATAATGATGAGCCTGCTAGGCGTCACAGAGACCAGGAACAGGCCAGGATGAGGAGAAATAACGGCCACAGGAGAGACGTTGAGAACCAGTGGAGACCTGGGAAGGTGTCATGATGAGTGACCGCCGTCAGCTAGCGATATCTAACGATGTGCTCACATCACAACACTGTAAAGTTTATCACATTCCAAAGGCTGTAACAAATCATGAGTCGTAGCAAGTGGGAGCATTAATACTTACCCATTACAGTAACTAATGGGCGAGCGTCGGCCTGTATCAGCTGTATTTCGTATTGCTTTCTATAACGGTAAATCCGTACTACGTTTTACGGCGCCACAGCGGTGTGTGAGAGAGCGATGACAGTTTCCTGATACTTTGATTGACAGGTGCCTGTGTGTCCTGTCCCGTCTCTTCACATAACGCACCCAGGCACGAAGCTAGCTCAGTTCCTCTTCCTGTCAGGAGAACGGAGGGCTCGATGTCCTGTCAAGCTTGAATTTGTGCAACCGGCACAAACGCAAAAATGAACTATGATAGGAACTGATGAAATGTGTTAGGCTACTGAAATAATATCTACACAATACAATCCAGCCGCTCAGACTCACTACCACCTACTTCTGCACATTGTGCTAAAGCAGAGTCGGACACCGCAAGTCCCTCTTGTTACATAATATGAAGCAATGTTGCTGTTTTCAGCAGCTTTGGTGAAAACGTTCACGGTTTCCTCTAAATGTGTGCCCTTATGTCTTGAAAATGACAAGAAATCGAGGATTAACCCTTTCCACAGCCACTTTCAGACAAGATTGAGTATTAATGTAATAAAAACTGTTACCTGCAAGCTGCTCTTTAAGCTCATTAGCAAAATATTTACTGATAAATCAACTAAGATCCCTGGTCTTGATCGTTGCTTGTGTTGTATTAACTCTCAGATGTACGTCACTTTGCACAAAAGCGTCTGCTAAATAAAATTGTAACTTTGAAAGAAGTAGGCTTTCTATCCATTCTTGTTTCACACAATCAGACCTGTTTTTGTGACCTGTGGAGTCCCCGCTTGCTGACCGAACTTTTGCACTGGCTTCACTTTTCAAACCAGAGGCTACGTCCACTTGTTACATCCAGTCTGTGACTCAGATGCAGCGTGTCGGCCCTGACCTGGACCGCATACTGACTGTGATCTTCCTCTCGCAGCACTGATGAGTGTGGCTGCATCCTGTGAGGGGTCAGACACTGATATCTGCGGCCAGGCAGGCAAACATAAGCCCCATATGGACCTTATAATTTAAACAGCGTTTACTCTCACTGCCT
Source organism: Semicossyphus pulcher (assembly GCF_022749685.1). Taxonomy (NCBI): domain Eukaryota; kingdom Metazoa; phylum Chordata; class Actinopteri; order Labriformes; family Labridae; genus Semicossyphus; species Semicossyphus pulcher. Next base: position 29,115,962 of record NW_027211726.1, read on the forward strand.
CTGTGCACACTGGCCACACTGATACTCCTTACTCATGCTTCAGTCACTTCTTCAATTGCTCCTTTTCAGTTCTCTACGAGCCTGGGAGGCAGAGTTTGATTTTGCCTGCAGAAAAATCTGATTCCTAAGGTTTTAAAAGAGCAGGAACATAAGGGGATCTGAGTACACTTAATATTCTGCATGTAATTATCTTCCAAAATCTGTTTAGATTCATGTTGCCACTTTGCTTGTGTGATGTTTGTATGGGATTTTTATTGAGAAACGATGCAACATTACCTGCTTCTATTTACCCGAGGGAAACAATCGACCAAAAGCCACCCTGAAAATGCATTACACACATCACACCATTGGAAATAAATAAAGCCTTGTTTATGCAGAGAACTGCTTCCTCTCTCCTGCTGCATACCGCCTCCTGCTTTCAGACTTGCTTGACACAAATCTAAATTGACTGTCAAGGTTGCTAAAACATTAAAGTAGTGTGTCTGAGCTGCAGAAACAAAAGCCCTGTCAGGCATCTTAATAGCTCTTACCCCTCTGAAGTTACTGGTGGCCTGGAAATAGATGAGGTAGTTCTTGGTGGGGTCTAAAGGGCTGTTCCAGTAGCCGTTGTAGGTGTGGTTGTCACCCACAGTGAAGGGCGTGGCCTCAGGGAGACTGCTGGGAGCCAGCTCAGCTGTGTAGTAGTGTGGGGCCCCTTTGGCCTGCGCCTCATTGTGGGAGTTTGGTGTGGGGAAACAGTCGACCGTGCCCAGCTCTCTCCTCTTCACCTGACGGGATCCATCCTCTTCCACCACCACCACCTGATAGGCACTGGAGGAGGACAGTGTGGAGCTCAGTTATCCGTACCAGCAAAACAGTTTATTGAAGTCACACATCTTTATTCAAGAGAGAGGTCTTTGATTTCTTTTTTGTTCAAATTTTGTCATGATTTCCCTCAAAACCCTCCATCAAACCCGAGAAGTACCTCCATGCACCTAGATATGCTCTGCTTGTGCTCGAACTGTGTCCTCCACTCAGATAAATTGATGCTTTCTTGGATTTCCTGTGCTCATAAAACGTCTGCTCTCAGTTTTATTTTTTGCTCTCATATTTTTGTGCAACAACTGAACTGTTGAAATCCCCCGAACCAATCAAAATCCAGCTATGGTTTAGACCAATGAATTTCACCTGCCTAGTAACAGGTGGTTACTCCACAGATTTATTATCTACTTCCCTTGTTTTACTTTTGACTTTATAATAAAGCGACACTTTACTTACACTTCCTGTCAGTGTGCGAGAGGAAAAGAAACAACATGACTGGAAACACTCAGTAGCAGGAGACTAGCGTATTGCTCGCCATAAACAAACTACGTCCATCATAAAATACACACCAATCAGCCAAAACATAATGACCACTGACAGGTCGAGTGGATAACATTGATTATCTTGTTACAATGGTCCCTGGATGGGATGTGCTCGGCAGGAAGTGAACATTTTGTCCTCGGAGTTGATGTGTTGGAAACAGGAAAAATGTGCAAGCGTAAGAGTTTGAGTGACTTTGACAAGGGCCAACTTGTGATGGCTAGGCGACTGGGTCAGGGCATCTCTCCCAAAAGTGGTCAAAGGAAGGAAAACTGGTAAACCGGCGACAGGGTCATGGGCGGCCAAGGCTCATTGATGCACATGGGGAGCGAAGGCTGACCCGTGTGGTCTGATCCACCAGAGGAGCTACTGTAGCTCAAACTGCTGAAAAAGTTAATGCTGGTGCTGATAGAAAGGTGTCAAAACACATGTTCTGCTGGAAGCCTTGGGTCCATGTGGACGTTAGTTTGACACGTACCACCTACCAAGTTCACCCCTTCATGGAAACGGGATTCCCAGATGGCAGTGGCCTCTCTCAGCAGGATGTGGCGGCCTGCCACACTGCAGACATGGTTCAGAAATGGTTTGAGGAACACAGTGACGAGTTCAAGGTGTTGACTCGGCCTCCAAATTCCCCAGATCTCAATCCAATCCAGCGTCTGTGGGATGTGCTAGACAAACAAGTCTGATCCATGGAGGCCACACCTCGCAACTTACAGGACTTAAAGGATCTGCTGCTAATGTCTTGGTCCCAGATACCTGAACACACCTTCAGAGGTCTAGAGGAGTCCGTGCCTCGACCTGTTTTGGTGGCAAAAGGGAGACCTACACAATATTTAGCAAGTGGTCCTAATGTTATGGCTGATCAGTGTACACTGCACTGCTTGTCTGCTGACTCGATCTGTAAACAAGGACGTTGGTCAGTTTTGACCATTGTATAACCTTGTCCACAACAATTTCATAGCTGAGATCACACTGCTGTTGCTACAATGGAGCCGGATGATGCAGGAAACACAACTGTTCAGACAAAAGGACGTGTTGTAAACAAGCCAACAGTTTAGCCAGTATTAGAATTTGCACAGGATGGGCTGGTAGGTCAAATTTGAAACAGGAAGCCAGTCTGTTTACTGTGATGGACGTCAACAACAAACAGTGAATCTTTGTTTAGTCTTTCAAATTAGTTTGGCTAACCTGGCGCTTTGTTTACAGCCTGTCTGATTGTCTGACTGCTCGTGTTTTTCCCCAATCACTTCTTTTTTAGCAGTGTCATCACGTTTGTAGATTGTAGCAATTAACTTGGTGAGTACAACATTATAATTAATGATGGGAATGACAGCCAGAACCAGGAAACTACCGTCCAAGTTGTATGAAATCACAGTTTCTCCCTTTGAAATCGTGATTCAGCAGTTGTAATGGTGCCGATTCTCTTTTAAGGGAAAAAAAAACAGAGTTGTATGCAAATTCATGTTTCTTACTTATGAAAGCAATTACAATTATTTTCATTAAAATTTGAAAGAACAAATCAGAATCGGCAGAAAAAAACATTAGCGCAGTTGGAGTAGTTTTTGTAATTACCAAAACAATTCTTCAACAATTTCTTTGTCAAAATGGAGAAAAACTGAAAATAATTAACTGTATTTAAATACAAACAACAAATAATATCTAAATATACCATTTTAAAGCTCTGTCATATGTACTTAAATGCAAACAGTTATCTATTACCCAACAACAGTGTCCCGTTCTTGCCAATAGAAATGTCAATTTCTCCCGAGAGAATCGATATTCATGGCTGCCTTTAAAGAGCAAGTTTGTTTTGTGTCTTTGACAGAGCCTGGCCTCACATGCCTAACATATATATTTCAGGTATGTTGTACATATATATTTCTCTTGGCCTTGTCCTGTATGAAGCAGAGGAACTCATTCCCCGATGAAGGATTAGAGTTTCCTTTTTCGTTTCTCTCAGAGCCTGGTGCTTCCATTTTTCTAAACCTGCTTGCTGACTGAAATTGGGAGTGTGGCCCTCGTTACAGTGACACAGCTGTCAACCAGTAAGCGTGTGATTGGTCGGTATGTGCCGTCATTCCAAAACTGTCTGACACAGTGAGTCAGGTACCAGGATGGAGGGAGTGGAAATATCTTTTTTTGGTCACTGTTGCAAATACATCCTCACCCAGAACAATCAGCTGTTGGATTTGGTGTCGTGACGTGGCCCAGGTCAAATTTAGGAATACATTGCTGGTAATTAAATTGAAACATTTCATACATTCTGTACAAAAGTCACACAGAAAGTCTCCCTGGTTCTTCCTACATTGTTCTTAAGGTTGGATCTGCTGTGCAACAAGCCTGGAGAACTATTTTCTGCAGCTCTGGAGACTTCTTTTTGACGGCAGCTATAAATATCAGAGCGCGGATGAGCGCTGAATGAATGCTGGCGTAGGAGTGAGCAGTGTATTAGTTGTACCTGACAGGAGCCCCTCTTGCCAGCGCAGGGCGCAGCAGCACGGTGATGGTGCTCTCCGACTCGCTCAGTGGAGACGGGATGTCTTCATAGTCAAACACCGGGGCTGAGGAGAGAAAAACACGTCAGAAAAGGAGGCAAAAGTTGAAATAAAGCAGAATAATTCTGGCTGTAATATTTCTGACAAAGATAAATGTTTTGTTCAGATATGAGAGTTTAAGAGGATGTATCTGCACTTCTGCATGAATTTTCCCTACATAAAAAGATAGCGTGTGTTCTCTTTATTCATTACCCGCACACGTCCCCTGTGTACTACAGTGTGTGCAGGCCTCCCACACACTGCCACTGACTGATGATGACTAGAAACAGCAGCCAACTACAGAGAAAACAAGAGGCCCTTATAATATAATTAGGGCAGATCTCAAAGCAGCACAACCCCAGTAAAGCTCTGGGGACAATGAGGTTGAGTGTTCCCATCTCTGTTTACTACCGGGAGTGAATTAACTGGAGTATGTAGTGAAGCAAATGGCCGCCCTGGTAAAACAGATAAGCTGAGACAAAAAAGGCTCCAGAGTGGAAGTGGAAACGTTTCTGCTTCCGAGGCAGGGCTTTAATGCTTGTTGTAAAAATATGCTTGTGTAACCTGTCATCCACAAAAAAAGGAAAAACACTCACTAACACTTTCACACAACAGCTGAGGTTTGCATTATACAAAGAGGTGTCGAGGAGTGTGCATGCTCGGTGGTTTAATCCAGCATGAATTATGAAAGACGAACAGTGCAACATTACATTTTCATGCTCGCTACAAGAAGTCGGAGCAGGAGCCGACTTCCCACTGGGCCTCTCTGCCTGTGCAGGCAGGGGAGAGCAAGTGATACTGCAGGTTGTTCACCTGACAACTGTGAGTCCACATAGTCCACTTCTAAACCAGACAGAGCAGGTACTGTAGTACAGATCATAAGGAGGGATGGCGAGCAGGCTGCGCTATTTTAGGGCACTACTTGACACAGAAATGTTTCAGTCGAACTGGATGTGGCTGCTTAAAGCTGCAGTAGGCCACATTATTTCATTTTTCATTTCAAGAATTTGCTTAAAAAAACACATTTTGATTAGTGCATGTTCCGAACAATATTAAAATGAAATGGTTGATTGCTGATCTCCGACTGTGAGCGCCCCTTTGTATTTAGTTTGTTAAAAAAAAAATCATTCCGGTGTGAATCAAACAACCAATCAGATTTAGCTTTCCACGTAACAGGCCAATCACAGCGACTGTACAAACTAGAGCTATGGCAACCTGTGGTAAATTTCCTTTTCCCTACTTTTCCGACAGCGGCATATACTGCCAAAGACGCAAAAACAAGGAAGAGCAGGGAGGAGAAAAAAGCTACAAAGAGATCCTGAAATAAAAAGCGGGATCAGACGAGTGGGAGTGTAAGGGGCTGAAGAGCGATGCAGAGGTTGCCCTGTTGCTTCTTCACAGCTAACGGTAGCTCTTACAGTAAAAGCTAACAGCAGCACTGAGCTCTAACACCTAGAGGTAAAAAGGTGGTCCACACCAAGAGTCATAACTATCATGATAACTTTAGTAGTATTTGAACATTTTCCCAGCAATAAAGTCTACTTTTTGGAATAAACAGCATCTCTCCTCTCTCTCCTCGGTGCTACAGAGAGACGCACCTCAAAAGGGCTGTGCGGCACACACCAGTTGCAAAATGCACGTGCATGTTCAGAGTAAAACAGACGCAGAATCCCACACCAAACACCTAGCCCTAGATTTTTACCATGCATGCTATAAATGTGTCCAGCTGACTACTAGTATAAGCTACGATACCATCCTTTTTAACTTTGTAATCTAACCAAATGTCTGGTTATAAGGTATCCAGCCCTACATTAGTTACAGTGTGAGGGCACGCCAAATACAGGACTCCAGATTGGTTTTTACATCCACTAAGGCAAATGTTTCTGTGCAACTGTTTTTGTTTAAGCTTTTTTTAAATATCAACCTATGTATAAAGAGCTGTATTGCCACATACAGCCACTTCTGTGCAGCAGGGTACAATGCTTAAATACTCTATAACAGCAGCTGGTCAGGCTAGAGGAGATTTCCAAGAATACAAACATAAAGAGTGCACATTTCAGTCCGCTTAATTTGGGCCAGAAAGCAGTCACTAAGAGGTCAAAAGTCCTCCAATTTAACACAACATAATTTTCCATTATTGCAAAATAACTGTTGGAGCACTTGTTAGCCTTATCAGGGTGGCATCATCTCACTAAATAAGGAGAGTCCCTGTAGATTCACGGTGGGATTTTTTCCCCCCAAACTATTTGCTCATTCCCTCTCAGTACATTTAGCATTTTCCAAGATCCACAGGAACAGTTAGTTTCCTGGTCCAGTCTAATTATAATGCACTGCCAGTTGTACAGATGATGTGACACTTTACATTATGCATTTATTGCTTATTGTCCATTCCTCCTCTCAAACGGCAGAGCTCTGGCAGTGAGCGGAGCTGCAGCCGCTCTGCCAGGCTCTGCAGGGTGACGCTGCGTGTTTGGTTATTGCTCCGGACTACAGATGCATCAGTGGTTGAATCTCTGTTACTATGGATATGGCTCTGGTCGCTTCACTGTAACTACTTTTTACTACTACTGATATTATCCATGAAAGCATCGTTAAGCCACGCAGGATTTGGCCCAGCGACTTTTCTATGAGACATAACAGATGTGTCAGGAATACAGCAGCTTCAACGCAGCCATCAGCCAACTCGCTGCAGAAATGTCCCCTGATTGTAAACTAATGTTTCACTGCCAAAATCATATGACCCCAAGCACAGTCAGGGCTGCAGCCACAAAAACAGCCCAGATCTGTGGATCAGAGTGAATGCAAAGCTGAATGCTAGGGAATGCAATTTTGGAATTAATAAAAAATATAAGTGACACATAAGTACGGAAGCCCTTATAGCCAAAAGAACAGCATGGCAGTTATGTTGGATAACCTGCTCACACATGCTACAACATACAGCAAGTAGCTACTGTGTGTTTAGAGCACATGGAGGAATTAAAACATGCTGAGCAAACAACAAGAATGCTCTGAGTGCTTTTAAAAACATGGGGTAGGTGTGCAACTTAGTATCTTGTGGAAAGATGGGTTTCAAAACACTGAAATTGAATCCCAATTCAGTGAGTCCCAAGCACAGGAAGAGGAAATATTTTAACTTAAACTTAAAGAATGGATCAGCAGTATTTTCACACTTGCTTTCAGGGTTTCCATAGAAACATTTTCAATTAAAAGAACTCAATATGAAGAAATTAATTTAGTATTTGTAGGCACATCACAGCAAAAACAGCTGCCCTGCTGGTAACTACATCAAGTCTGCATTGCAGTTTCAGCAAGCAAACAAAGCTGTCCAACACAGCTTGTGCATGCAAATGATTCAGTGCAGTAGACTGTTTGGGAAGAGATGTATGGATCCGCCCTTACATGCATGTTGCCTGTCAATTATAAATGTCTTCCTGATCCAGACCCTGACAATTAGCAAAAAAATAAGCCGGTGACAAGAAAATGTAAAATATATGTATAAGTCTATGTTCTATTAACATTCATCCATCCATTATCTATACCGGTTATCCCATTCAGGATCGCAGGGGGGCTGAAGCCTATCCCAGCTGTCATTGAGCGAGAGGCGGGGTACACCCTGGACTGATCGCCAGCCAATCACAGGCTGACACACAGAGACAGACAGCCTTTCACGCTCATATTCACACCTACGGTCAATTTAGAGTCACCAATGAACCTAACGAGCATGTCTTAGGACTGTGGGAGGAAGCCGGAGTGAACCCAGGCATGCACGGAGAGAACATGCAAACTCCACACTGAAAGGCCCACTAACCAACCAACCAGGATTTGAAGGCATTGTGTTAATTATTATTTCCCAATTAGAGTGAAACAGACAATGATACAGGGTAACTTATGTCCAAATATGGTCGATTGTGGCTCCCAAAGAAAAGATGCGGACAAACAAAATGTCAGACTGGAAGCTTTAAAACGGCGTGACCTCACCTTGGCTGCCTCCACTTCTGACATTCAGTCTTCGGTTTGTTCACGGTTAAAAGAAGACTGTCAAACAACTTCAGCCTTAGCTTCTCAGACATAAAAGTGAAGAATTACAAGGCTGCAAGAGGTTCCTTCAAACTTGACACTTTTAACAGCACCAAGAGCGGCTGTTTCTACAGAAATTGGAAAGTAAGAGGAGGTGATTTCTGCTGACCTGTCTGGAAAGTTTACCTTTTACTATTTCTGTATGGGCTCCCACGCACCCAATTCAGTACTAGTAATTTCTGATGGGAAAACATCACAGTAACATGTTACCTTTGATCTGAGCACGCACAGTTAACGAAACAGCTTGACAATACACAGACTCATTTTCAAACCTGATGTCAAGATCTTTACCGTCCACCTTCTGCCTCACAAACACAGCAACTAATTCCTCGGCTGCTGCGTCTCCTCTGAGTGATAAACACGGTCTGTGTTTACGGTGATGTTGGCTGAACAAAGATGTTTTCACTCGAACCATTCAAAGTGAACACGAGTGGTTCACTATAATTTAGGTCTGCTGTTATTTTATCAAAGAGGCGATGCATGTCTCAAAGCTGTTAGGCTGAGAGGACATAAGGATAATTTGTATAATTTAAAAGTGTATGTGTAATTTAATCAAACACACTTCAAAAGAGGGAAATTGCAAGTCATTACTTAGCCTTTGTTGCCGTCATCTGCAAAATGTTTTGACTAAAAACACTTTTTGTAGTGAAGTTTTTTCCCCTTAAAGTGGTGCTGTCACAATGTCTGAAATCCACATTATGTGCATACAGCAGTGTTTCCGCTACATACATTTTGCAGCAGCAGCCCGCTCTCCTCGTTGAGGACGAGCAGTGAAACAGTGACAGGAGTCACAGGAAGTCAATCACACGTGAAGTCGTGGCAACCAATTGAGCAACAGCGGGACCAGTTTACTCCTCACACAGGGTTCTAACGGCAAAAGAGGGTCCGACATCGGACGCTCCCTGTCCGCACACAATCATATGCAGTTCTGCTACGCAATGTAAACAATCCTATTGTGTATCTCAGTATGTTCCTACTGTAAATACATTGATTGTCGCTGTTTATAAAGCTTATAAAAGGTGCAGATGTCATTTGGTAACGATCGATTGTTTTGATTGCTCGTCATTAATAATGTCCCTCGTGCACACGCTGCTCACGTTGCTGTAAGAACTGACTTGTGAGAGAAAATATTTAACTTTTGTGACTTAATTAAACAGACTGCTGATGAAGACAGTCAACACAGCAGACAGAGAGACAGACAGAAAGAGGGGGCGGGGCCAGCAGCTGTGCAGAGAGCAGAGACGCAGGTGTGTTGGGGGGACTGAAGCAAAGCTAAGTGATCAGATTAAAGTAGATGGTGAATTAAAACTTAATAAGGTGCAGAAGAGAGTACAATTAAAGTGTGGATGTGGAAGTCTACATGTCATATGTCATTGATATATGCGATTAATTGCGATACATTAATTACAATGTCTGTAATTAATGAGATTTTTTTTTTTTACATCCTAGCAGAAACACTGAGCAGCAAAGAAGCTACATAATCTTATTTAGATATTTACTATTCAATACTTTGGTTTAACTTCATGCTGGCCAAATCATTATCATCACACAAGCATGCAGGTACATGTACTTTCATCACTGACATTCCTCTTACTCTAACCTTATCCATCATAAACAGACACCAACAGTCCAACCCTTACTCTTGCCCAAAGCTAAAACCAATTGTACACTAAAACATAACCAAATCTAAACATTTAAACAAACCTTTTAAGGTCTGTCTGAAAGTAAGGACCGGCCAAACGTCCAAAGCTTCCAAAAATGTCCCCTTACAATGTTAAAAAGTTTGCTCTGACCAGAGGCGATTGCATTACTTGCATTACTGGTGTGAGTTTGAACGCTGGAGTATTTAAGTTTATTCATGTTGGTTTAACACGTCTAGCAAATATTTACTCCACCAGATACATTGGGAAATTGAACTCAGTCATGTCTGGGTTAGTTACAGCGCCCAGAGGGGCACACAGCTTGGCGGATATCACTGCTTTCTCCAGGAACTTTTTCAGGATTAACTTCACTGCTGCTTCAGGCTACTTAAAGTTTCTACTTGAACAGTGGCAGTTTGATGACCTGTTAGCCAGGTCAGACTCGATGCAGCAACAGGATTCTTGGATGTACAACAACTACAGGGGCTCTGTTTCAGCTGTGGAGCACCTCAATTATCTCAGCAGGCAGTTTTGCTGTATTAAGTCATACACTGGCTAAACTGTTGCTTTTTTACTGCAGTAAGAACCCAAAATAAACAGATTTTGCTGTGATTAAACTGCAATAAACAGGTAGAGAGGGTGCAGAAATAACTCCATCTTAATACAAGTTTATAAAAAGTATAAATTCATTTGTTGTGAGGTCTGTCAACAAGACGAAACTTTTAAATTGCTTGTTTTTTTAATGGACTTTGGAAGTGACCTCAGGACATAAACAGAAACTCAACGCTGGTAGGCTATAGCAAATTCAATTTGTGTTTTTGCAGTAACTTTGTATGTAATTAAAAGTTTGCTTCTCTACTGATCTTAACACACCCTGAAACTCAAAATGGTTCTCACACAAACAGCTGTATAAGTACACACACTCACCCACACACATACACACAGGTACACTGATCAGCACAAGGCCTCACCAGAGATGTTGGTGGTGATCTCCGTGAGCGCTGTCTGGCCGAACCCTTTGGCAGTCCTGGCCCGCACCGACACCAGGTAGGTGGTTCCAGGATGCAAGCCAGAGAACATGTGGTAGGTCTCGTTCCTCAGCTTGGACACTGTGCGGCGAGGACCTGGCACGTTAATGCCTGGATCTGAGGACTCGATGCTCTGGTAGCTGATCTGGAAACAGGGAAAAGATGCCTCGTTTAAAGTCAAGACAGCTTTTTACTCAGACATGTCAACATCTTAATATGCTCCTAAAAACAAAGGTCAAATTCTGATGTGCAGCAGATTTATCAGAATTGAACATGACCACAGTCTTAGTTTGTGTTATTATGCAAGTTCATTAGCCTTAAACACAAAGTAGCAAAGTAGCAGCAGTTATTTGTTTATACAGCGAAGGGACAATGTAGTACTAAGAAACCCTGAGAAATATCAAGGGGATTTTTCCACTCTACGGGAATTTCTTGTGAGAAACCATCCATCCATTATCTATACCGCTTATGCTGTTCAGGGTCGCAGGGGCTGGAGCCTATCCCAGCTGTCATTGGGCGAAGGGCAGAGTACACCCTGGACTGGTCGCCAGTCAATCACAGGGCCGACACATAGAAACAGACAACCTTTCGCACTCACACCCACACCTATGGGCAATTTAGGGTCACCAATTAACCTTATGAGCATGTCTTTGGACTGTGGGAGGAAGCCGGAGACCCCGGAGGAACCCACACATGCATGAGGAGAACATGCAAACTCCGCACAGAAAGGCCCACCTTGCCCAAGCCTGGGTTTGACCTTCTAGCTGTGAGGCAACAGCGCTAACCACTGCACCACTGTGCACCCTGTGAGAAACCATTTAAGCATAAATTAGGTAAATATTCAGATCCAGGGTTTTTTTTCCAATATAAACAAATGTTCGTTGAGGAGCTCAAATCCGCACAGTTGTCTGCATATATAGTTTTATATGTCGTGAATTCTAGGTCTCGTCAGTCAGATGTAACATGTAACAACTGAACAGATTTGTGGGCGCAGCTTCGATAACTTTCCAATCTGTTTTGTGCCTTATTGGTCTTAATACTCTAAACCAGTTACGGGTTGTGTAGTATTTTTACAGCATACTCAAATTGACTAACTACAAAGTTGTAATTATATTGTAGTTATCTAATCACAGGTAACACAATATGGTATCTACCACCTGTGTTAAAAAAAGTAGCTCACACTGTTACAATATAGATTCACAAAAAAAATTGTTGTTGCTAAAATTGTAAGATTAGAAAGAATCCACTTTCAGTTTTCTTTTCAGTTGTGTTTTTTCTGTTTAAGAACTTTAAGATGTTTATGATAAGAGGCACATGCAGGACGTAATGGAAATAATCTCTGAGTCAGAGCATGAAGAGTGAAAAATGGTACGATTATGGCAACACCTCCCTACTTGGCAAATGAAAATGTGACTTAAAGATGCACCAGATGATTATTTGGGGCATGAACAAAGTTTTCACAGTTGATCCTGAGGGGATTACAAGAAAACTGTATCAAATTTCATGGCAGAGAATTCAAAGAATCATGACAAAATAACAGATTTCACAGCCAGTAGTTGACACATTTCATTCTGGGCTGAAGTGGACTGACCGACATCCTCGCAGCTCAAGTGAGAAGGAACTGTGGCCCATTACGAGTTCAGTCAAAGTTAGATTTGTGTCTTTAACCTTGGCCTGTGTTTAAATGAGGCCATAGTAAGTACTACCCATTTTATTCCATTCTTAGGTGAGTGCTGTACGAGCCTGCCGACTATCTGTAATATGCTTCACACAGCCTATAGCTCATTATTCACACCACCTGGAAGATTGAATTTAGATGGCATTTTATTTAAAGGCTCTCTCATGAGAAACGCCTCTCAATTAATCTTGAGACGACTGCAAAACGATGTCATCTCACAGCACAGATCTCATAAATCTCATGCTGTGGTTAGCCGCTGATTATCAGAGTCAGGGAGACGCTGTGTCATATCCTCATTGTACAGCTCTGCTGGCCTTATATTACACAGCTTTCTAGGGTAGTTAACAGAGTGAAGCCCCAGAAAACATAATGATAACAGAGCATGATAAGAAGGAAAAAAGACCAGCATGCTGTTATTGTTTAAAGCTGTCAATCAAGATCGATAAGATCTGAAGGAGGTGTAAATGTTTTTGGGGCTTCAGCTGCCTATGAGAACACCGTTGGATGAAGGGATGAATGGTCCATCGGTGGCAATTAAAATGAGGTCAGAACAATGTTTGATTATTATCCATATAGGGACAGCTCCATGACTTATGGATTTCAAAGGGGAATTGTTGTGTTTTTTAAACCTGGGCCCTGTAGTTTTTACATATTTTGGTGCCCTAATGGTACAAAATAGGTAACAAAAGTTTCGGCATTGCTTCGGCAGGCAGCTGCAGAACGGGCTGTAATAGTTTTAATAATAGTTGTAATTTTTCTCTGCGGGTAAATGCAGTCAGAAGTACTTGTTTTGAAACTGACAGGCTCAGATTGTAATTCTAAGTGTCTGACAACATAACAGAAAGCCACTCGTCTCATGATAGTTCTTATTCTGTATTGTTCTGTCTATGTAACTGTTGAGTTTGTTCTTTATTGTCCCTTGTGTATTTGTTGTCGATTTGTATGGATTTTAAAGGCCCATATTTGGACAGACATCGCAAATTAGCTATAAAAGCTGTGCATGGTTTATAGTTTACATGCTTTATACACAAATAAACAGAGAGTAAACATATAAAGCCAACAGACTTAATAGACATTTCATAAACCGAAACATTTTACCTTCAAAACGCAGGTGGTGCAGTTCTACAGCAGCCTTCATCACTTTAGACTAACGTATCAATGCAGCGATAGACCAGCAACTCCTGTTAGTTAGGGTTTTTGTTAATGTAGTGATGTGACTGCTCTCTAAATGTAATGGTCTATCTCTGTGATAATCCTTTCTTTAATGTTATCAGACACTTCAAATAACAATCTGAGCCTGTCGGTGGCAAAAACAAGCACTTATAGTGCACATACTGAGCCAGTGGTCATGTAACACGAGAACCGCCAGAGACAACATGTGGCAAATTTAAATCCGTCATTATGTGTGATACGTTTCCTCCTGCCCTGACTTTTCCTAAATACCTATCCTTCACACGCCTGCATTGTCACAATGATGTAATTACATTTAGAAAAACAGATCAATGTGTTTTGCTGTTGTTTTTCAACCTCAACAACCCCCCTATAGCCGCCGAGTGACGTTGTTGAGCGTTGGTGCTTTCATCCGTGGGAGGAGAACAATGGCCCAATCGACACTAATTATGCACACAAGCACTTCTAATCCCGTACGTGGATTTAGCACAATAGTAAAGTAGTTGGTCAAAGCAAAGATAAATGCTTTATAAATTCAACTCGGGTGACGCGTCTGATTCTGAGCCAGAACAGGAGCGAGAACCGGAGCCTGAGTGACCCGGTCCCGCCAGATGAGACACCCCGAGCTCCTCCGCAAAAGGTCCCGAACTGAGCCGACTGAGCAAACGCCAAGACGCACAAGTCCCTTTTCTCTTCTGAAGAGAACGGAGAGGGTGTGAGATGGCACCATAGACGGACCCCAAAATATGTAAAACATTTAAATATAAAATATAATTATTTTTCTTCTCTGAATTCGTCTCCTGTTTTATTTTTTGAATGGTCATACAGGATGTGCCTATGGCCTTTGAGCCCTACTCAAAAGGACACATCCATCAAATAAAGGTTACCACAGACAACAGAAAGTGAGATGTTTGGTGTTTTGTACCCACGACTGTCACAAAATGTTACATTGTTGCTGTGATACTGGGGTTGTGAGATAAATTAAAGCAATCTCAAAACTTTGTCCAAAAAACTATAAATACTTTGTTAAGGTTGCGAGCCTTCCCATGTGCTGGGAAAACAGGATCATTAAAAAATCCCCCTGAAAACAAACAGGTATTAACTAATGTTTTGTTCATTCTCAAATACTGCTAATGGTTTCCACCTCATAAATCCAGTATTGTACATGCAGAGCAGGAATAATCTGAAGGTTATGTAGAAGGCCACCTCATCTGTATGCTGAGCAAGGTTACAGCACCACTCGATTCACTGCCTGGTTCTTCACTTTCCTCGCCTGTGCTTGTGAATGGGAACTAGTTTCTCTCCCCATCAGGCTCCCATGTGTTCAGCTATTGTGGGTCTTTACATCTACTTGCAGAAAAAAGCTCCAAAGCCCGTACTACAGAGGTCTACGGGTTGATATGGGGCCTTCAATAATTAATTAGAAACATTTAAATTTGCCCCCTTGTGGAGGCATCTCTTAGGCAAATAAGTAATTAGAGCGGCTGTCCCCCATGTAATTACAGCCTGCAGTCTGGGCCTCAGCTTCATTACCATATGAACATGTACAGTAAATCCCATGAACTGTGAAAAGTGGGTCCTTCCCCACTCTAGTGGCTCAGGCTCTTGTGTGCTACCAGCGTTAGGGCGAGAAACAGAAAAACAAGCCAGGGGGAAATCACAGACGGGGAGTCTTTAGAGTGAGCAGGGGAGACTTTCCCTTCATTTGAGTCATTATTCTGAAGGAGAGAGAATAAAGTAGATAATGGCAAGGGGAAAATAACATCCTACACCTGCAGAGGATTAGTGTGTGATGTGAAAGCAGACGCATCTTTGTGGATTGTGGGGTTTTTTTTTTGCATGATTAACAAGGCGTCTTACCTCGTACTGCGTGATGAGACCATTGGGTTCTACAGGCTCCTCCCACTTGAGGAAGATCATGTCATCGAGCGGGGTGAAGGTCAGGGACTCCGGAGCAATGCCTCCAGGAACTGCAGCAGAGGAGAAAAACAACCGCCTCTGAAACAAACACTCCACTCTGGTCTCAAGTTAATGGACTCTTGCGCAGACATACCAGGGGGGTAAAACACCTTTGACAGAGCGAAAAAGGCACAGGGAGGCCAGGGAGGGATGGAGGAGGACAAAAAGAGTGGGATCAGAGAGATGGAGCAGAGGGGAGGTGATGAGAGGAAACTGTGGACCGGCTTGCTCCCAGCCCTCAGGATGAATTGAGATTCTGGGTTCTACTGTCTGATAACAGAGCACCGTGTCTTAGAGGATGACAGCAGATTTTTCTTCTTTAGCACCTTCCTGACAGAAAATAGCAGACTAATCCAACCTGTGAACAGCCTGAGTATCTGCAAATTCTGGCTTAATGAGATGCATCTCCTTAAAGGAGGATTCCTTTTTTGGTGCCTGAAGTGTCGGGCAGTTTAATAAGCACTGAGGATACATAATGATTCCCTGTGGATTGTTGTTAGTGGTGCCTTGTGCTACCTCTTGGTTATAACAGCCTTCAAGCATTAAGAATTCAAACAATTACAATTAAGACAATAAAGCTGAAAATTAAAGTGGAATCTTGGTCATTTTAATCAGGACCCAATTTGTCTCTTTATATTTTGGGGTGTATTGACTAAGGCCATGTCTACACGTACACGGGTATTTTTCCTTCCTTTGTCCTCCCCCCCCAAAAAAGACGTCCACACAAGCACGGTTATAAAAAAAATTGCGTCCAAACGAAAAGAGAAACGCTGTCATGAGAATGCCACACCAACATATATAGATATAACCCAGTCATGCGAAGAAGAAAAAGAAAATCGCAACCAATCAAAAAAAAATTTTGCCGGAAGACTACCTGGCGTGCTGCAATGGCGCATCGAGGAAGGGGGACGATATATCAATATAGTGGGCGAGTAACTGTACATTTATGTGTAAACATGTAAAAAGTCCTGTTAGCACGGTTAGAAGCATCACTGTTTTTGTCATGTCCGTCATTTTGCAAGGAATGTCGCCTCATTAGCGCATCTCATAAAGGAGATAACGGCGCACAGCCTGACGTCACGAGACAAAAACGCACCCTGCTGGAGTTTTACAAAAGATTTGTTTTCAGGGACCTAAAACGGCGTTTGAGTGGACGAAAGGCCGAAAGGCAGAAAAATAACTACATACCCATGTACGTGTAGACATGGCTTAATAAGAACACAGAGTTTTAGAAGTGCTTCAGTAGGTTGCTTTGCTTACAATGTATTCCTTGGGGACAAATGTGCGTCCACTAAAAGTGCTTTATTTTGCAACTAACATAGTAAGTTCGTCCTCTTGTCCTCTTTAAAACCACCAGACTCCACTGACTTAAATAGTCATTTTACCTTAAAGAACAAACTGGTTGCTGCTCTGCCACGGCTTTGACCAGTAGTTTGTTTGTGATTGTATGCTACACAAATATTGAGTTGGATCCTAAAGTAACCATTTAAAACACCACACAAAGTCACACAATAACAAACAACAAATGAACTAACTGATCGAGGCAGCGGTAGACCTACAACTCCAGTATTATGCAGGGTAAAGGCCTGTCTACCTGCTTACTTGTTATACTTCTTTTAAGGCATGACACCCTTATACCTGATCTTAGACATTTTATTTGGCGAGTACAAAGGAAATAGTAGCTTAAACTGTGAGACAGCTTAAACTGGACAGCCTTTCTCTCTGCAGGGTAGTTCATCAGCTAGTTTTAAACTTGAATTGTTCAGGTTTTTAGCATTTCTTTATAAAATAGCTACCTGAGTGAAGGCTTTTTACTTTTGTGCAGAGGTGTGCCTTTTTTTCTTTTTTGCGAAAATAAGACCTGAGTCGTGATAAGCAAGAATTATCCATATAATGACAAGGATAGCCGTGGGTTTCTTTTCCCTTGTTGTAAAGTGTTCCTTTCTTGTTGTCAGTTTGTTTCTTTGTAGCCGTTTCTTTTAGTTCTGTTTGTGTTTGATTGTATGGTATTCAAGTTGCATTTACTTTTTCAAACTCTCCTGGGGGCTGGTTGAAAATTAGCTTCACATATTAAAGAAACAATTTGTCTAGTGCTCGAGCATCACTGTTGCGTTTTCCAATGCTTTAAAAATAAAAGGGAGCTACCTGTTACTTTTTACTTTAAAAAAGCTAGAGGGGAGGCTTAAGAGGCTGACGCTGAGGGTGGCAGAGAACAGTAGAACAGAATCCTGCTGTACCCATCAATCCCAGAAAGCTAAATCTGCTCTGTCCAAGCAGCAGAGACACTGTGTGAGCAAAGCAGTACACCGGGGTTTGATTGTTGAGCCCAACAGGAAGCAGGCAAGAGAAACTGTCACCGGCTGCAGCTCAATTACTGTAGTTGTGATGGTGATGGCGCTCTCCTAGTGACAGGAGGATTGGGGACTGTCAGACTGACAGGCTGCCATTCAGCCACTCAAAAGCACGGATGAAACACTTTCCATCCATGTGACATTTAAAACATCCAGTAAAGCGGGGGAAAAACAATCATGGCTGGGGTTTTTGACACGTGTTTTAACTTGTCATTTCCTCACCAATAAAATCTAATGAATAAAATTACCACACCATGCTACACAGTGTATGGTATTCCATTTATGCAAATTAATTCTCCCCTGCCTACAAGACAGCAATGTGTAGGTGGAGATAATTGAGCGTGCTGTCTGTAATTCCATATCTCCTCCACTGCTTTGTTTTTTAAAGTGTTTCTGTTAAATTGAATGTAAAACAAAATCCTATGTTTTTGCAGATATTAAAAAGCATTTTAAAGGTGCAATAAAAAAATGTGCCAATTTCATATCATAGCCGCCCCCTCCCTCTCACTCACTCCACTGGGACAAGAGTATCCCTGAGTGGCATTCAATTACATTAAAAAATATTGCTTTTTCCACATAACAATAAGTGTTTGACCCTCTCTGGGAATTTGCATTACAATGTGCCCAATCTGCTGATGTACACAGGAAAATATGAATACAAAGATAAGCAAAATCATTTCACCGTTTTGCTAGCGGCCGCGGCCCGAGCTGATTAATGTTCCACTGGTCGCCATTTACAAGGCTGATCTTCCATTTAGTAACGCTGATCCTGCTCATTTTATGAGTCAATATTTGTGTTTTTGCGCTGCTACTAGATGACTACAGGCATGGATTTGTGTAAGCAGTGCACAATAATTATCTGAGCATGAAGGAGCACTGAAAACTAGAAATTCAAGAATTTCTGAAGCGAGAGCTGATGAACTGTGACAATAAAAAGCTTTGGTGCATACATAAAACACATCCCTGTTTTCCATAATGATGTTGCACTTGAACAGTTACCAAACTCATGACTTATTTCAGCAAAGGCTTACATTTTATGTCCAACCACTGTATTTGCATTGTTTGAGCGTGCTCCCTTGTTCATGGATTTGTTGCTTCCTGTTTTGTTTTGTCACATCATGTTGTTGCCAGCGTTACTGTTTGCCCCATCTGATTAGTGTCACCTGTCCCCTGTTACCTGCCTGCCATAGAGTGATTAGTCTGTCGCTGCTTTTCAAATCACACTTTTACTTATTATACGATTTACTTGCCTTTATAAACGATGTAGTACATAGTTTGTAGTGTATTGTAGTGTATGTCTGTAGTGTATACTATGCAATGCATTGAACTTTGACCCTCTGTCACAGTTTTTCAAGGGAAATTATGGTTGTCTTTGAGATTAAAAAAAGCCATTCTTCTAGCATGCCAGTCAATATGACTTATCTACTGCTGCACAGAAGATTGTGGGTAGGAATGCAAGTCGATGCAGTATACTGCATTTAAAATGTATGTATTAGCACATACCACATCTTTCGGAATAATATTGAAGTATGGGTATTGGAATGCAGTCTGTCTCAGTGCCAGTTCATCTTTGTCTCCCATGCCAAGCGTAACAAAAGCTTTATAGTGTTTGTCTTGTTTTTCTGATCTCTGTCTGACCTTTTTGTCTTCTCCTTGCCAGATTTGTTTGCCAGTTGCCTGACTTCTCTCCTGTGCACTGAATATTATATAATAATATTTTTGCAAGTAAAAGACTGCCTGAAGACTGTTTAACTGTACTGAGTCATCTTCTATTGACCAAGTCTATACACTCTTCAATGCTGGGTATCACTTTTCCCAAAAACCAAGTACAAACAAATTCAACGTGACATGGAATTGTTCGAATTATATCGACGTGGTGAGCGAGTGAGAGAAAACGTATGTGTGTCTGGGACCGGAGCAGCGGAAGAGCAGAGAAGAGAGTGATCGGGAGTATAAACAACAGAACTAATGTACAGTTTAGGTATGCTGCTGGCGTATTAAAGTGACGGCAGTTAGCCCCAAAGCTAGCTACAGCCTCGGCCCTGGAGCAGAACAATAAGTCTCCCCTGTGCTTTCTAACTACGGTTCGGGACGCTGAAGCAGGAAAGGTTAACAAAGGCTTAGCTCGTTAGTTTCCTCGGTTGGTCTGTAGCAGGTAGCGTATTATCGCCATCTGTTGGAATACAAGGCACACTACTTTAAATGTGAGAGCAAATCTTGAAGTTAAAACAACATATTTGAAACCTGTTAGCTTCTATCAGACAACAGCTAAAGCTAACATGCAGCCAACTGCTAGCTAATTTTTGCTGTAAGCTACAAAAGTGGCTGTAAGCTGATAATACTGTTTGATAATGTTACAGGATACAATCAGAAAAGCCTGAATTCGTAGCTAATGTTGTGTTAGCTAGGCAGTAGTAGTATGCTAACATTAGCTGTTGTCTCGCATAGCTAATGAGAAAACAAATGTGTTCTTTTACCTTCAAATATGGCCTTATGTCCCTCTGGATTTTCATTATCAATTGTCTTTTTAGTTTTTGATCAAACGTAAAGCAGGACAACATTTTAACAACATCTGAACTTCCCACCCTAAGCATGACGTAGGGAGGAAAATGGCCGCCGTGAGTATGATGAATTGGGTCAAATCTCATGTTGCCCTGTTCCCTGCTTAAAGCACTTGTAACTTAATTGGAAAAAAAATAAAATGGCCCACTCACTGTCCTCCTCAGTCTGGAAGGTGACCTCTCTGCCTTCCTTCTTTCCTTCGGGGTTGGCCAGCGCCAGCCGGACGTGGACCGAGCGGAAGGGCGGGAGGTCTCTCAGGGTGAAGTGAGACGTGTTTCGTTCCACAGACAGACACTCTCTGACGGTGGCGTTGTTCCCTCCGCTGCCCCCTGTTGGCATGGAGTAGCGGTAGCACAGGGACAAGGTGTAGGTGTGACAGCGGGTGAGGTTGTAGCCCAGCGGCTCCCACTGAAGGGCGAGCTGCCGGGGCTGGATCTCTGTGGCCGTCAGACCCCGCAAGGCACGCATAGGCTCTGAGGAGAAAAGGAAGCAGATACATGTCAATAAAGTAGGTAATGTGAGCTTACCAGCAGCACTGTGAGAAAGCATTTTGTTTCTCAGTTCAAAGTCTCTATACTAAAAAGCAGAGCTAGGGTTGGACAAAGTAACTCTTTATCAAATTATTGATTTTATTATTTTATATATATACTATATATACGTTTTAAGCAGCATTCATTTTGGCCAGTTGGGGACAGCCGGACAGGTTGTAGCCACTTTTTTGTTTTTGAATTATTATGGGAATCGTGTTTTCATGTGTCTATTAGCATTCATTTTGAGTGATGTATCAGGCCATCTGAAAAAAATAAATATTTCATTCTTTTTGGTATTTATTCTTCTTTTATTTCAGTTTAGATCCACCGATGCCTTTGAAAGAACTCACAAAATGTGTTAAATGCTGCACTTTATACGGAGTGACTGGTCACCATGGTAGCAACTTGTCAATCACAGGTAGCAACGCTCTAAATCATACCCTGTTTAATTGTCTATTTAAACTACAAATGGGACCATAATTTACTAAATGAACATCTAGCTGAATTACCTGTGGTTCTCAACTGGTGGGTTGGGACCCAAAAGTGGGTCACGGAACTGTTTTCACTGGGTTGCAGATGTGTGCTTGAAAAAAAAAACTATGCTGCACTTTTATTTTGAAGAACATGTGTATCCTAACGTGCTGCATTTATGTTGCACTTTTATAGTTTATTTCTGTTGAAAAAGGGCTGTTAGCTGAATTAATTGTAGAGGGAATATTTCCTCGCTCTGCTACCTGCTATTATACTGTTGTGTTTTGTGATGTTGACATACTGTGATGTTTCCTCCGTCTCAGTTCCACACTGCACCATTTTTCATTTAATGAATTTGACTGGTTGAAAAATTGCACACATTTGGGTCACGTTTTGTCATTAAGGAGGTGGTGGTGGGTCCTGAGGGTAGACCAGTTGAGAAGCACTGAACTAGAGGACTTGAAACTAGTGATTCGACCATAAACTCAATGGCAAAAGGCTTTAATAAGGTAATATTGACTTCCATACAACGGGGCTACCAGTAGAGAAGGAGCCTGTTGGGGTGGTTCTGATTTCTCATTAGGACACCTTTTGAATGCTACCTTGTGGAGGCATTCTGGGCACAATCAATTTGAAGTAGACCCAAGGGCAGATTTAGGGCATGCGGGGGGGGACTACATATCCAGCCTCCCATCTGAGGATCTCCCAGAAGAATGTTACTGGGAGACAGATGTCTGGCTGCCACTGGATAGAATATGAATGGATGTGTGGGTTGAAAACTGCAGTCAGTATATTTCTAGTTAGAGGGGGTGAGATGTTCTCTGTTGCAGCACAATTTGGGGATTTATGCTGACAGGACAAGTGTATTTTTCACCTAAAAATCTTTCCCAGTACAACATAAAAGAGAAATTCTGATGGGGAAAAAGGAGACAGCAACAGTTGCAGCTGACTTTACAAGCTTAGACTAAGGGGTTACAGAGGGGTGAATCAATGAAAAAACCATAAAACTGCCTGAAGAAATAGCATACAAACACAACCTTCAACATTCCTATCTCCCCTAACACCAACAAGGTTTAATAGGAGGTTCGTGCACGGCCTTGGCAGAGAATCAATTGTGATTGGTTGAAGCCTAATTAGTGCTGTCATGTGTGAAAGCTGTGATTGTAGATCTCAGTGTCCCTGTCATGCCAAATGTCCAGTTTCAAGCACACAAGGAGTTATTTCTGTCCCTCAGTGTGGCCTGGATCTCCAAGTGTACTGCTGAGACATGAGATAAGCCAAGAGGAGGGAAATGCCTTCGGCGTGGCACGGACTGGCGGTGCAGAGCTGCAGAATTCTGGAGGGCTGGACTGGGGTGTTGATAGTTAGAGCACTGCTGCTTCACTAAGCATAGATCTGACACTGTTGCGTAAAAGAACAAAGCAATGTCATGAAGGAGACATCAGTTCTGAGGGGACAGAGACTAGACAGAGAGAGAGAGAGATACGCTTGCTGGTTTCAGAGACGCTTGCTCTTTCCCGGGAGGGTGAAACCAAGTTTAGCCGATTTGTGAAGAAGCTCACACCTTCCCTTGCAACAGTATCATTCAATCATGCAGCCATCCTGGAACCCATCAACTATCACCTGACAACAATTTAGCCCCTGTGGGTGACATCCAATATTTCATGGCTTCCGGTGTAGCCAGCAGATATCAATATAATTGATATTAGATGTCTGGGCCGATACTGTGTCCTCTGATCGCTCATCATTGTGTGTAGTCCAACAGCAGCATGAGATGAGAGATTAGAGTTGTAGATGAGAGATGACGTTAGTGCTGTCAAAATGGGCCAAAAAATGACAAAAAAACACAAAAGGTTTGAACTATTCGAATATCTATTTTTGCGCAATTTGGCCACAAGAGGACATATCAATACAACGCAAGACAAACTTACGTGCAAAGATATATGAACATAAACCTGCCTTTTAAAAGACCAACACAGGCATCTAACACTTTGCAAAATACACACATAAAATAATTAGCTTACTGCAGAACGGACATTCAGCGCTCAGAGCGAGCTGTGCTGGGACAGGTATATTTATTTAAACATTATTAGACATGAATATGTCAAAAAATGAACATACCTACACCTGTCTGTTACGCTGGGGGTGAGAACCTCTCTCTCTCTCTGGCCGGGCTGGGATTTGAATTCTCCGCCATCATTACCACACGGCGCACGGTTGTTGTATTAGCTCGTTTCAGCGAGACTGAAGTTAATTATTAACGTATGAAGTGACGTTGTGATGCGTTCATGGATGCTCCGTAAAGAGGACACACGAGAACATGCAAGAGCTCGCGAGGCAGCCGCGGTAGTGCAGATTTTTTTCACATTGAATATTAATTTTAACAACCTCATATCCGTTTGTTCTTACAATTCGGTTATATATTCGAATTTAGAATATTCGTTGACAGCCCTAGAAGAATTTACAACTGGTTGTTATCTGCACTCCGCACATATTATAAAGATAAATAGAAAGCTAAATTGTCTTCTAAAGAAAGCTGATGAGTTCCTGGACTGTTTCTCAGATAATGTCTTTCAACTCTTTGTCTCTGTACATGGTCTGTTTTCCTGCATACAAATAAAGTCCACTCTGGAGTGATTGGTCAATATTTACTTTCAAATTACAACCACAACTGATATATATTTATAATTCATGCAGTAAGAATTGTATCATACCAATCACTGTAAAGACACTTCAAAATACATTTCGTGATGTCATATTGTTCAACATTATCACCTCTGTAAAGCAGTCAGATCTGGCTAAAACCAGGTCTGCCACCAGCGGCCAACTAACTGAATGCTGTTTCTGCTCAACACAACATTACTCATCATTACCGCAGCACCACAGCAGGCTCCATCCTGTCCTCTCCACCCGCCAGTCCTCCACCAGTCCTGCCCCAAACTGACATTCAGCTTGATTAGCCTAATCAGAGGGATTAGCCAGAGGCAGTGGGAGTGAAGAAGGGATAGAGAGGCCGCACAAGAGATGAGCACAAAAAAAAGATGAATGGGGGAGAGCCCCTTTGGGTCTGCACATTTCATCTCATCCTCCTCATCTTTAACAGCTGCCTCAGTGAGCTGCCACTGAGGCCTGTCCCTCCTGCCAGGAGCTATGTTGGAATTATGATGGACTATCAGTGCACACCCTGATACTTACCAATGAAACCACATGGGCTTCTGACTACTGACATGCTTATGTTGAATGAGCCTCTGTGGCTATCAATACCTCAAAATTTAACCTCTTATAATTAAATTATCTTGATGTTACGTAACCTCATGACAGTGTAATCAGAGAACTACAAAATCCTCATGTAAAGATTTCAAAGTGTGGTAGGAATAGATGTTCCCGTAGGAAAAGTACTTGTTACCGTTTTTTTACATGCTAATTGGTATTTGGACATGCACGTTCCCTGATACACGAAGGACTATCATTCATGCCCATTACGCTTATTTGTTGCCACACAAAAAGCATGAACACTGTGGAAAATAGCAAACGAGCACATCATTCGTTTAGCGTCTGAACTGGGCCTGTGCGTGTCTGGCCACCCTCAACAATGGCCCCCATGGGATTGCAATGCTCTGCACCAGTAAGTATGAAATGTCACACTCAACAACTGTCCAAAAAGGGAAGTCCGTGTGCTAAAAGAAATGGCTCTCTGTGACACATTAGGAAGACAAATTCATCCAGAGTTTTGTGTCACAGGGCCTCGGCTGTCTGCTGCTCTCTCCCCGGGGGATAAAACTTCAGATGTGAGCTATGGGAGTTGACAGGAGGTGGGCGAGTGGAAGACACTGACGAGAGCGGATCAAAGAGTGTGGCAGGTGACAGGGGTGTCATGCTGTCTACTTGACAGAGTGGCGGGGTGCCTTTTTCAACCGGATGAGCAGCACCGCGGCTAAAACACGGATGAGTGGTAGTGAGAGGACCCTGTCATCTTCGTGTATGACATGAGATCCTCAACAAGCTCTTGAAGCAAACTTTCTGCTACAGCCGAGTGCGGACCAATCATGTACCCAAGTGTTTCTGTATTTCAGCTATGAATCTTCAAACTGGGGCTACGACTAAAGATCATTTTCAATATCAATTCATCAAATAATGAGAAGTAGATTCAGTGTTACTATTATTAAATGTCCACAAATTTTGAAGGCTCATTTCAAGAGCCCAGAGTGACATCTTAATGTTGCTTTTTGTGTCCAACCATATTGTCCAGCCATAACCTAAAGACTCCTCGTACTTAAGACGAAAGCAGAACTCGATTGCTAATATGAATGTGTGTTTATATCAGAGATAAGCCTGGCATAAATAGAAAGCAACAGACACTTCCCAAGCTGTATTGAAAACAAACACACCTTTTATTCTCAGTAGCTGCAGGCGAACTACAAGTTAAGTGATGCATCAAAACAGTTGGATGCAGCTCCCAGCTGCAGCTCCGAACGAAGGTGAATCTCACAACATCAGGGCAGGAGCTGCCTCTGTAAACAGGGGTTTCTCTATCTATGAACTGCAGAAGTAACCAGGTGGCCTTCTTTATAATGTTTTGTACTGATGCTAAGTCTTCCAGTGGTAGGATGCACTCCTGATTCCATAGCAACTCAACAATCATTTCCCTAAAATACAAAACCTTAAAATGAAGTCAAGCTCTAGCTATTTTGTTTTTTATAGATCAATTTCAATAAATTATGCAAACAGCAGTCTCCCACAGCAGGATTGTGGCCTCCCCTGCTGCTTTGCTCAGTTTGCTATTATTGACAGCCTTTACCATTGTCACCCTTCTTAAGCTAGGCATAGCAGGACAGGAAATGCCATTCATTGCATGTGGATGCTACTGTGCACACTGGAGGACAGAGTTTCAGGAATAAAAGCCTAATCAAATTTGCAATTGTTTCAGCATTTTCTTACAGCTAAGCTAAATTTGCAGAGCAGTGCCGTGGAACAACTGCTACAACTGACAAGTTTATTTTTAATTAGTTATTTGATGCTGTAAAAAGGATGATTGACAGCTCTGTTGACAAATTGGGCTCCTGCAGCTGATCTGTTCCAGACTAGCAGAGTAGAGGATGAACTTCGAGAGGAAACGTAACAAAAACAATCACTACAGTCGTTGAGGTTTCCATATCTGTGAACGTTAACCTCAGACCAACACAAAGAAGCTGTTCTGCTGTTGAATACGCTGACATGCGAGATCCTTTTTTTTTCTTTCGTTAAAGCTCCTGTGAGGAACTTTCGGTTTGTGTTGATTTTGGCGCCCCCTGTGGACAAAGCCGTACCTCTTATGTCTTTGCTGATTTTGTCCTGTACATGCTTAAGCGGTGGTTTTTAACAAAACATCTGCTTCTTTAACAGTCATTTGTATCACTAAATGTTTGCCCTGGAAAGTGTAAACAAAGGCAGCGTGCAGTTAATTGCTTCATCTGACACCTCCTCCCCCCCCGCCAGCGGTCTCAGGCATTAAAAATAACTATGTAGAAATAATCAATCTTGTCGCTGATGGTCTGGTTTGCTTCTGTAGGTCATACAGAGTATTCAGAATTAATTCCAGTCTGTTTTATAACCAGTGAAAACTCCTCACAGGAGCTTTAAGTGTGTGTTTTGGTTAGTGTAAGTGGCTACAGCGGCTCCACCTGCCGATCTATACTGGGCAACTCTCGCTCCAAATGACGTCACCATCGCAAGATGGCAGCGCCCGTCCCGGGGGCTAGCCCAGTAACATATGCTATTTAGTATTTAAGATATCGCTCAGCTGACACTTAGGAGGATGCCTTTACTTTTATAGGTTAAACAAAACATTTTATGGCAATCTCTTAAATGGTTTATGAGGCATTCACTAAAAAACAACTTGACTTTATGCTAGTGCTAAAGGAAAAGTGAGAGTGTATGGAGTCACTACGGTTCATTTTTTTGCTACCATGAATGCTTGAAACTAATTTAGCTAAGTTCTGCTTGCTAAAAATGTAATGCAATATCCCTAAAATCGAAGTTTTGGCACATCAGTTCCTAATGTGCCTTGAGTGATGCAAATGTTGTAAGTAGTGTGTGCTCCACCTTTTGCCCTATTTTTTTAGTCCAATGTTTATATGTTGGCCAAACTTCTCACTAGACATGCAGTGTTAGCTATTAGCAGTTCTTTTCTGCACTGCAGCAGTAGATAAAACGAACAGAAACTGCTATTGACAAAACAAAAATGTGCTGAATGTGTGAATGATAAGTTTTGACGCAGTTGTAAGTCTGGAGAGGCACATTGTGTTGATTGGGTTCAAAGGGTTAAGCTATTTCTCCAGCAAACATGTTTTTTCAGCTTCTTAAATCTGAGGCTTTGCTGCCTTTCATTGTTTTTTATTATTCTAAATTAAATATCTTTGGGTTTTGGACAGTTGGTTGGGCACGATAAACTATTTAAAGATGTCACCTTGGGCACTGAGAACGTGCAATTAGTATTTTCTTCTACTCTTGGCTGTTACAGACCAGGCGATTTACTGATTTAATAAAAATAAGAATCAACAGATCGATATGTTCTGAATGTGATTGTAAACTAATATGGTGTTAAAGGTTCTTGGAGGTAAAAAATGCTCGCAGTGTTTGAGGTAAAGTGCAGAGGTGGAGTTTGGTATGGATAAAAAAAAGACCGGTAGGATTCATAATATTAGCTCTTCCTTTACTGTGTGTGTTTAATATAAATAAAAACTATTTAAGCCCTGCCGACTGAGGATCATCCCAACCAATGACATCATTTCTGGCACCATTAGAGATCTGTCTGACTCACCTGCACACTTTGTCCTGCTGATCAAAGGGGGTCCAGGAGCTCCGGTGCCCCCCTCCCCGGGCCGGGTGAGCAGGACACTGATGCGGTACTCTGTGTCTGGCTCCAGATGCCAAACCTTGTATGTGAGTGAGCCCACACCGTGAGTCTCCGTCCACATGGACTGGCTGGCCCGGTACTGGATCTCCCGCCGTATGACCGGTCCGTCCCCGACGATGGAGTTGGTGTTGAGCTGGATGATCAGATAGGTGGGGCCTGCCCGCAGGAGCTGGGGGGGAGCGATCGGTGTTGGGGGCACTGCAATAAAGAATGTTTTGTCATTACACTGTGTGAATATATAATCCCATTAGAATCAAGGCTGCAGTATTGGTTTTGGAAGATATTACTTAGAAACAACAGAGAATAGATATTAAATCTGTCCTACAATGGAGAAAAAACTGTTAATTTAAGCAGAAAAGAGCCGAGTCATTCTAGCAGAGGAGAGGTCAAGGATGGATGTTGTTGCCTTTCTCTCTTTTGTTTTCTAGTTTCAATAACATTATTTTTGCTCTGCGGGAGCATTGAGTCATCGAAAATGTTTTAATCACATCAGAACTACAAAAGAGAGAGAGAGAGAGAGAGAGAGAGACAGAGAGAGAGAGAGAGAGTCAGGGAGACTCTTGAAAGCATTAAATTCTTAATTTTCACTCTAATGATGCTGAATAAGAGCTTATTTGCATGAATAATTGTATAACTAATTCTGTCCTCCCTGCACATAAAAACAGGCGTGATGGATAATGTAACCCTTATCAACCCGGCGAACATCAAATAAATTCACCCCATGATGTTGTCTCTGCGTAAATGTGTGTGCGTGTGGGCAGAGGGGACTGTTAACAACACACAGCGATTACACCTGCCAACACAGTGTTTTATGACATGATTTAGTGGAATATGAAACAACATGTAATAAACATTGTGAATGCTTGTTATTTTAGAGTACGGGCAAGGTAACTACACTCCTTTCCTTTATTGGTTTGATTTTAGGTGTTGTAATGTTTGTTCTTTGTTAAAACAATGTATGTCTGTATGTTCTTTTAATACTGTTTATAATAAACCTTTTACTTCCTTTACTGTTGTGTAAAAGAGGAATTGTGTATTTACATCCTGGGCCCCTTTGTCTTTTATTATTTGATTTTGGGGTCTAAATGACTGATAGGTACAAAATGTTTTGAAATTGCTCCAGTGGAGAGCTTCAGCTGGCAGCTCTCTGCTCTCTGTAAAGTATTCTTTGGGGGCAAATGTACCGGTTCAAATAACGTCCTCTTAAAGTGTTTTTTCTTTCTTCTGTTTCTTCGTAATGGCTTATCTAATAAGGATCTATCAAAATTAAACCTTTTTTTAAGGCAAGATCCTTTTTTTCAACCAGACAGCCGACACATAGCTCTCTTCAAAGCAGTAAATATTCCTAACTGAGCGCGGAAGGTCCTGGTCGACTACAGCCTTGCTTGTTTGTTGGTTTCTGTTTGTGTCACTTTAGTGTTTTAAATAGAAAGTTACTATTCATTAAAATAAGGGATGCACCGATGCATCACCTCGACATCGTTTTTATTATTTAACTTCTTTAAATGTGCAGTAATTTGAACTGTAATATTTATATTTTCTGAAGGATTTTTGTTAGGCTATGTATTTTGTATGTATTTTCAACTGAAAGGAGTTTAAATAAAAAGATGTATTGAGAATTTGAAAGATTGAATTCATGCTTTCTCAAAGATTGTGATGAAGAATAAATTAATAAATGTATTTTTTTATAATTAAAGTTAATTTTGGCCCCTTATCCAGACGAGGGCATTAATAATTACAAAAATTACATTTGTGCTAACAACTGCACCACCGTGCAGCCTGGGTGTGCTGTGTTATAATGTAATGTGTGATTCCACTGATTTGTGTTTTACTTTCAAAATCAAGACGATGAGTATCTGATTCAATGACATCATGTAATATGCAGACACTAGTTACATTAGTTGTTATCTTGCTTACCTCTGACAATGAGTTCTCCAAAGTTGGAGACGGTGGCGCCCCTGGGGGACAGGGTGATGCAGCGGTAGAGGTCCTGCTCCCCACGCTGCGCCTCCACCTGGAAAGTCGCCATCAGCCGTTTGTGACTCAAACGAGACAGCATGGGAGTGTCCAGCACCATGCCGTTCCTCCGCTGACAGGCAGACAAAGAGCACACAGAGAGAAATGAGCCATGAGCACAGCAACCAAAGCACACATGTTTACCTGAAGTCTATTCAAGTGATTAAAAACGGGCGTCAGGCTGAGCAGCAGACAGAAAGACAAAGGAGGGCTGGAATTAGCTTCATGGGATGGCAAGATAATAAATACGTGATAAATGTCATGGCTAACAATGGTGTTTTCACTGAGGCTGGTGACACAAGCCTAACGGGCTGCTGTTTGCAGCACAGAGGCTGGAGCTGACATCTCCTCATCTCTCGCCATGCTAATGTGTGAGCGCTCCAGGCACACGGGCAATTGGCTCCAGCCTTGAAAACAGGAAATCAGGGGCCAACACTCGCAATGAGCTGCTCCAGGTGCGAGCCACAATATATGCAGCACTCGCACAGAATGAGCAGATTATTATGTAAACTGTCCCCTGCTCACGCTTTTACAAGTAAGTGGGTTTGACAGCTGCATGTTTGAATTGGTTTAGGAGGATAGGGCTGTGGGAAAACATGAAATTAGATGTACAGTGGCTGGAAAGGACTGCCTGGAGCTACAGATTTTTACGTCATTTTAACTTTCACTTTGGTTTCAATATAATCTGTTTCTTTTTTCACAAAAGCTCCAAGTGCTTTTTAAATTTGTTTGCTACCTTCTACTTTTGTTTTCGACACTTGTCATGAAGTAACTCTTCAGAATATAGCATGTGCATGATTTTTTTCAAGCATCAGTCACCTTAAAACTGTATCTAATAATAAATGCTTCCATTAGTGAAGTCTGCTTCCAGCTCTGTCTGACAAGCCCTGCATCACATCTCAATTAGGAGCTTGAGTGATAACTAAATCAGGTTTAGACTCCCAACATGTTGATGTTAAAGATGTAAATAGCATCTGAGACCGGCTGTCTGCAAGAGGACAGCAGAGGAGATATGATGCTAAGTGATTAAGAAGCATTATGCTAACAATTTGTTTTGACTTCCTAAATAGAAGAAAGAGCGGAGGAGAGTTGCACCAGACTGGTCCAGAGAGGACCTCCGCAGCACCAGGGAGATCAAAGCGAAAGCAGCAATTAGCAGAGTCGGTGTTGATGATCAAACGAGCCCTGAACAAATGGCGGAACAGAAGGCAGTAATGGTTTGTGATATATCTCTATTTTCTGCTCTTACCAGTTTTTTTTTTGGCTTAATGAGAAAAGAAGGGAGGAGCTGAGGGGAGTGTTGACTTCAACAGGGACGTTCACTGCAGCGTACTGTCAAATTACAAAAGACGATCCTTGTATTGTTAGTTTGTGCCTTCCTGTGCATGTCTGCGTGCGTGTTGCTCCGTAAACAAAGTCGCAAACTCTCACTGATATAAATGTCTCCTTCACATGCCAATGATCTTCAAAGGCTTCAATTCACAGATGAGAGAGAGGGAGGGTGTCAAATAAAAATCGCTGAGGAAACACAAGGGATGGATCTCCAAGTATTGTGAGATCTCATTTGCAAAGCGCCTTCTCCCTGCTGCCATCATTTCAAAAGTACTTAGATGTGCAGGCTTCAAGGCCAGAGGAAGAGTGGAGGCATTCAGGGATGGATTTTTGAAGACTAATATTAGCTTCATATTCAAACTAAGAAATTTGAAACTATTTTCAGTTGATGCATGAGAGAAATGACTTTAGGGGCTTTAGTAAACTAAATGCCAACACAATCAAAAAGCTACAAAAGGCAGAGGCACCAACTTCATAATCTTCCCAAAGCCTCAAATGACTCATTTCCCGCAACGACACAACCATTGAAGACAAACTCAGAGTCCCACACTTACTGTATTTTGAATACTATCAAATTACAGTATAATTACTGGTACACGTGCGGTTCACATTTGGAGAATATTTATTGATGCATTTTCCATATATTGAATCCAAAACGTGGATATGGTGCCTTTAAAATGCATTCTTACTAATGGCCAGCAGGGGGCGACTCCACTGGTATAAACAAGAAGGAGTCCGAATGAATTTAAAGTTATAATCTCGGAGATTTTCATTTAAATAAATGTCTGTTAAGTCACTATCTATCGCCGAATGAGGTAACACAATGGTGATTGAGCCTATGGCCAACTGATGAAAGCCTCTGCATTTGCAGTATATAGCAGAATTATGGACTGGGTGTCTGTGGCGACATGTTTTCCATCAGCCAGCAGTGGTTGGTCTGCCAGAGAGGGTAGGCGGAGCTAAGCAGCCGCTTTTCGCTTGTCTCTTCAAGTGTTGCGAGTAAACAGTAATCTACTATGGCTGAACAAACAAAGAAAAGATGGATGGCTACAGATACAACTTCAACAATAAGTGAAAATCCAAAGAAGAAGAAACAAACTCGACGCTCAGATGAAGCAAACAGTCTAAAGAGGAAAGCGACCGTTGGCGAGGAAAATCAAGAGTTACAGCTGTGACAAAGGGAGGCAGCTGTAGATGTCAGGTTAAATTGGGAAGTGTGCTCCCACATTTACCGTTTATCGCCACTAGGGGGCGAAACTGAAATCTTCGAGATTGTTTAAGTCTACAAGAAAACCTACTTCTTACTTGATTTATTTCCTCAGTGAACATTTTCCTAATAACTTAATGCTCTCAATCACTAGTTTCAAGTCTTCTTCAATACAACATGACATTAATTTAGTTATTTTTCAGTCATTTTTTGACTAAAATAGATAATAAATCAGGGTATGCGGCGTTGCATCCTCTGATTGTCCTAAAAGACACTAAGTACACAATTTTTTTTAGCTGCCAACTTTAGCTGAAACTTTGTTTTCTAACCTCTTAATCCTCACCAGCTGCACTCTCTGTTCCAAATATGAGCACTTGTTGCTCTACAAAAATAAGATGTTGCATAATGTTGCTGTAAATCACAAGCTTCATGGATGTCACAATTTGTCAGCCTTTCCAACCACCAACTTTTCCACCTCCAACTTTTTGTAAATTGAAATTATCCTCTGAAAGGGGGGGCGTCAAGCAAATCAAGATTCTTGAGGGGCACAATTAGAGTGGGGGATGATGGGGGTCCTTCTTTGGGTTGTAATTGACTTGTTTGACTTATCAGTAATATAAACTGATCATATCGTAGACAAAATGCAGTCATATAATTGATAAAAAAAGAAACATCTGAATATGTTAAACCTGGTGAAAACATCCTAACCTGACTGTGTATGGAGCCTCTGCTTCTGAGGGTTAACCTTCTGCGTGTGTCCCTGACCAGAGACAGAACCTGGAGCACACAACAAACACTTATCGGTCAATGAGCCCCTTTTCCTGTTCTGAGGCAGAGGAGCTCACAAGAGCCTGGTCTATGGCTGAACTCACTCAAGTGTCCCGGGCACTACAGACAGATTTTGTTATGTGTAATAGGAAATGTATTGATGTATTTAGTAATGCAGCGACTACTGTGGGAGTTTTGGTTTCAGCCTGTATTAGGATGGTCAAGGGTAACTGGATATGTTCACACTGTTTGTCTGCACCCAGAACATTAAACTGAGCCCTATTTTTTCCCCATTTTGTTGGCTCTAATGACTCATGGATAAAACAAAGCTTTCTTTATGCTCCTTGAAATTGCTACAGCTAGCAGCCCATAGGGGTTGTAAGGGCTGCAACTACATTCACCAAAAGCGCTTTTTGCCTCTGACTGTTTTTGCCGTTGTGTCTGACAACACTGAAAAAGCATCCCTACAGAGATAGACCTTTTTCTTGAGGAGTAAGATGTTTTTTTCAAACCAGATAAAGCTGTTAAATTACTCTCTTCAAAGACACCAAACTCCTTTGACAAAAAACAGTAATTTCACCACACAGACAGCGGTAGAGCAGCAAAGCAAAATAACTGTTTTTGTCGTTGTAGTCTGGTGGCCTTGAAGAGGGCGAAGTAACTGCTGTTTTAGGTTAAAAATAAAAAGGTCTATTTCTGCAGGGAGCCTCTCTGTAATGTTGTCAGACATCATTATAACAATCTGAGCCTGTCAGTGGCAAAAACAAGCACTTTCAGTGGAAGTAAAGGTGTATAGAATAGGTGCAATTTCCTTAGAAGGTAATGCAGCCATTACAACCTGTTCTCTAGCTGCCGGCTGAAAGAATCTACTGCAGTAACTCCACAATGTTCTGTACCTATTAGCCATTTAAACCCAAAACATGTAACGTTTCCCCTCTAGACTCAGTCACAAACTTTATTAATGGAGCTTGGCCAGGAGTGGTGGATGCACATTTACAAACTGAAAAACTCTCGGCTAAATGCTTAACACGTAAATGTCTTTGTCTTTATCCTTTATGTTTCTTCTTCTTCCTACAATCTCAAATCCCTTCCTATCATCCAGGGGCTGTTGGCTGGACTGTTTGAGCAAAGATAATAAATAACAACATGTTCTCACCTCCAGGAGGAAGGGCTCAGTCTCAGAAACTTTGCCCGTGGCGACACACTGGAACGAAGCATTCTGCCCAGCATTCACCTCCACGTCACCCAGCCGAGAGAAATGAGGCACCTTGTCTGTGGAAGGAGGACACACACAAACACACACAAACGCACACTGTGAGGAAAGCAGCACATCTGGAGCCGAGCATCCCTGTCCAAACATATTAAGCACACAGATGTGAACTGTAATTTATTCAGAGCTTGTAAAAAAACAACACATCCAGGTCTGAGCTCATCAATACATACACAGAGTACATTATGAACATATACTGCACAAACGCTCAGTCATTACACATTTAATGGACTCTCTTTATCAATTTTAAATATCAACTAAAGCTGTTTCAGAGCAGACTAAATAACTTATTAAGATGCAGACGTCGAACCATTCTACATTCAGTTTGACAGAAACACAGCTGCCATCGACGACATAAAGACTGTTATTTTGGAGCATAAAATATTCTTCCAACATTTCTCAGACACATTCTGAATCTCTATTTTGAATTACTTTATCAAGTGAATCTCCATTCTGTATTATTCCTTATTACTAATACATTTTATAAAATATGAAATGATCTAAACCTTAAACGCAAAATAGGGCAACATCGTTTTACAAATGACTCTACTGAAGCCGGCTGCATGCGTGCTTAGCAGAAAGCAGAGTGAATCTGAAAAAGTAAAATGTTGTTAAATAAGTAAAGACAACATGTGTTCATGTTTTTGTCTCACAATGTTTCTTCTCAATAGGAACCTTTCATATAAGAGCATGTTGCCTGTGTAAAGCTTATTGTCCTTAATTATTAAATATGATATTACTAGTTGTTACATAAATTGTATGTGCCGACTGATTCTGTGTAACTTCAGTGTTTCCCATTAATTACCTAAACTGTGGCGGCCCTCCATGCTCCTATTTGTCCCGCCACAGTTTCATAATTAACCGAAAAAATATTTTTACACTTCAGTTCTGAAACGCCCACGTGCAACAGTCACAGGGCAGGACGTGCGATTGTGAGGCAAGTAAACTGAAACAAGTAGAGCTGCTACTTTATTGTTACTTGGTGCAAAAGGAGTACTCGCCATTTTCTCGTTTTCCATCACTAATCTACAACAGAAGTCTGTCTGATTGTTGTTTTTCTAGAGGAAAATAGACTTAAAAGTCCCCAAATGATCGTTAATTGTATGGACATGAAAACACACTGCATTCATCTGATATTATTTCCTGATTTAAACAAATATTGCAAAACTAAAAGTTATCGCAATGTCACTTCTTTCCAATATCGTGCAGCCCTGAAAAGTAACGTTAACAACAACATTAAAAACAACGTTACAGTTATCCACTAGTCCACACACAATTAAAACATTATCTATGTAAGATAGCAAACAGATTAGATTACTGCAGAAGTTATCATTGATAATTATTATTAAATTATTCTTTGATTTTGTGTTTCGACCATTTGTGAACTGTGTTAAACTCTGTCTCGTTTGCTAAGTCATCACCATTCATATCTATACAACCAACTTGTTTACAAGAGTACATATTTCTAGCCTCTTAATTTTGGCTTCAGAGTTTTGGACCAGATTGTTCCATTTAACTTTAAATTGTATAAAATCTTCTTCCAGGGGAGAATGCCCCCCGGACCCCCTAGACAGTTCGGTGTCCACCCACCATAGTGTTACAAAATCCTGTGTGAACCACTGAACTTTATGCTTTAATTATAGTCACTAGAATTATAAAGCTGTGTGATCAACACTGACAACACAAAGCTCCTTTGTGAATTTCTTATTTCAAGCATTTTATCCCTTTCATGCCTTCACATATGAAGAACAGATAATGAACAAACTGAATTCACTGTTTTACACCACAGAACAACAATCATGTGTTCCTATAGACGGACAGAACAAAGAGAACTCTTTCATATCTGGGGAACAAACTATGAGTCATATGGACTGATGTATAATTCTGTTCCATCCCCAAAATGGGATTTGAGTTGCAAATAAGTTTGTCAAAGAAGATGACTCACCAGAGATTCATTTATTTCTTCAAAAAAAGCCATTTCGTTTCTTGTGGCAGTATATTTAGAGAGTGTTATTTATTTAAAGAGCAGCTCCAGTCATGTTTTAAGACATTTAAAATGCTCTGCTTGAAATAATGAATTGTGTGTGATATGTTTTTTTATGCAAAATACGTTTAATTACCTTGTAAAAATCCTCCCAAGACATCTCCGTCATTAAAAAATCCCAAATCTGCATAGGCCCCGCCCACTATGCAAATGTACAACTGCCACCTCGACAAAACACGTCTCTGCCATCGTGTACAACAAAATGCTATTTTCCTCTGGGATTGCAGAGTATATTACATTATTTCAAGATGACTGTGTTCACTTTTGGTTCTGAATTTAAGCCTATTCCTACAAACTAAGAGAATATTTTGTAAAATGTCTTATTATTTCCTTGCTTTAGACAAATACACTCGTTTTTTGTCTGGCTGCAACAGTGTGAAGATATTTGTGGGGTCTTTGACATGAGATATTATTACTTACTTAAAAAATATTGGCAAGAGACATTTCTTGTTCTCTTGGCAGACATTTAGCTTTTTTTAAGTAATACTTCCCCAATTAAGTTTTCTTATTTTTTATTTGCAAGCAGACTTAGTAGTAGTGATGACACACCCTGTAGTTAGTCACACCCGTCTCTGCCAATATACATAAACAGCATTACATTTGTTTGCTTAAATGTGTGCAGCACCATATGGCAGCCTACAGTCGTCGTAATACCCCCAAATTATCGCCATCTGATTCAGAGAACCGTACTTTCAGGTTATTTCTTTAAGGTACCTGGTGGAGTTTTTCTGGAAACAAACACATTTCAATTTATATATGGTTTTTTTTCACAGTTTAGTGCTTTGTTTTTTCCCCTGAGGTCGAACAAACAGGCTGAATGCATTTCCTTCCTGGCAGTGTTCTTCTTCCCTACCTTCTGGCGACATAGTGCTATGAAAGCAAAAATGCAATCATGGGTTTAACATTAGGCAAAATCAAAACTGGGTGCACTTAGTGCATCTTTAGTTAGACAGCTCCACAGGGCATTCTTCCCATTGTGTTAAAAACTGTGCTCCAAATAACGTATTTCAAAAATGATGTTATAATGATAAAAATATGAAACAGTGTAAACTATTTTAAACTTTAAAGTTGTTTCTTCTCTGGTCTTTGACTCATTTGCTCTCTTGTCAGTGTCATTGATTGTAATTTCTAGTTTACATCCCCTGCTTCTTTGCTGCCAAATCAAAGTAGCAGGGGATCATTTTCATTGCCATGTTGTCATTTCCAGCTCTGGTCTAATCAATAAGCTAGTAGCAGATGCCATAAAGACTCTACAGTGTGTGTGTTTATCATTAATTTATTAGTCAGCAAGATGATTTGTGTCACTGCAATGCAGACAACAAAAAATTAACCGCTAATGACAGTAAATCTGTGCTTTTCCTGAGACATCTTAAAGTATTGCACCTGTAAATGCTGTTTAAAAGCTACAGAGCATCAGGTATTTTCTGTGCAGCTGAGCACCTATTCTGAAGTGGTACTTCGCACTTTCACTAATGCTGTGCTTGGCTATACATCAAGCTTAAAATGCTGAATCATATCACTTATTATCTTCACAACACTTCTATCCGCCCAACATTTGCATGATATAAAAGTTGGCACATCATCAACAACACTCATGTATCAAAGTGAATAATGAAGAGTGATAATGAATATCATCCCTTAGCTCCGGAAAGGTTTGAAGTGTATGTTGTCATTTTTGGAGCACAGCTAACTAACTTTTTTAATATATCTTAACTTATCTTATATGCCAAAAACTGAAAACAGTCCCTGCTTCTCACCACATTGTTATTTTACTAAATCCTTTCTTTAGCTTTATTGGTTATTTACATAATAACCAGAGGTGGGAAATAACAAAGTACAAATACTTAGTTACTGTACTTAAGTAGATTTTTCAGCTATCTGTACTTTACTGTAATCTGTACGTTCGACTCCTTACATTCTCAAAACAAGCTCGTTACTTTAGTTTTAATGCATGTGAGGTGAATTATGGGTCATTTTTATTTTAGTCTCTGCACGCTGCCTTCCCAACATCAAGACTGATTTCAAAGCTGTAAAAAATTATCCATGTGCTCATTTGGGACCTCAGTTCGGTTCAGTCTTTATTATTCTGTCTGAAATTTGGCTTGCAGCAAAACCAGACCGTGTCCAGTGATAATAAACAAAGAAAGCTATCCTAGCGTGCCGATGACTTTTTTCATTTTGCCCATTTAAAAAGAGGTATTGCGTATTGCTGACGTTCAAAAATTCTGATGTTGTTACAACAACAAAGTCAATGTTCATTATTGGCTGTATATATATATTTTTTATTTTAAGCTAGAATGCTTAAGTTTAATCGTCTTTGAATTATTATTATCATCATTATTATTATTATTATTGTGAGGTTTAGTTAGCTTTGCACAGAAATTGTAAAAACTAAACAAAAAGGGTACAACTGGGATAAGGGTAATTATTCTGTAGTTGATGTAGTTGATTGTAATGCCATTGTCCATTTAACACCATTTTATGCTAACACTAGCAAACACAGCCACTGATGTTTTTCTGATGAATTAACAGGGGCTACTGTATCTTAAAAATCCTTATGATTATAATAGTGATAATCAAAGTTTCCCTCACAATGTTAATGGTTATTTCTACTGGGTAAGCACTTGTTCCCAACTGGCTATGTTTGTTGTAGCTATAAAATTTAGGACGTTAGCTATACAATTAATGTAGCCTTGCTAACAACCAAGACAGTTCTTATTTAATATCAAATAAGATAGCTAGCTTCCCTACATTTCCACCAGCAGTTATTTAGAAGCAGGGCTAGAACTGAGATAACCATTGTTGGTCTGTAGTCAGTGTTTGTAGGTTAAAACAGCATTCTAACACAATTTATTGCTAATGCTAACATACATAGCAATCAATGTTTGCCTAAGAAGAACCAGTTTTTTTACACCTCCTGTTTCTACCAGGTTATTTCCCTTCCTTCCTTTGACTGACTGAGTTTTCTTTAAGTTTTTGTATGTAAAACCAAAGGTGTTAGCTTAGTAATGAACATGATAAAGGAAAGCTAGCTTACTTAGCTTTTCACCATCAGTTCTTTGGAAGCAAGTAATTAATAGGCCCATACCACATTGTATATCAGTGACATTTGTTATAGTTATGTGCTATATTATAAAATACACACATATAGATGAGGCTTAGTGGAGTCACCTGCTACCTGCTTGTTGATACTTGCCATATATTAAGGATAAATGTGTTTTTCTAATGTGACAGGTGGAAAGCTCTGTCCATCTCTCCACTATTTGCTACACATTTCCAATTTCTGTCCAAAATTATTTATTTGCTCTGTGTTTCCAACAACACTCTGGCTTTTCATGGAGAGTTAAAACCTCCTACAATTCACCGGAGAGATTTCTCAGGCAATGAAACAAAATGATAACAATATAATAAGAAAATAATAACCTCCATCATGTTAGAGATGGATCAAAATATTAAAAAAATCCTGCTGTGGTGTAAACAGGATGTGCTCCAGGCAAATTGTTTCTACTGGGCACCAATGTGTTGGACAAAATTAAATTCTCATGCCGAGACCAGCACACATTTATGCTCGGTTTCCACAGTAACCAACAGCAACATCTGGCTGAGGATGGGATGATAGAAATTGCATCTCACATTTTACTTATTGCTCTTTTTTCCTCTTGCCTCTGTGCTTCCTTTCCCATGCCCAATCCACCCAGGAAGAAGAGAAAGAGGGTAACAAATCTTCTCAGGTTATTTTGTCTGCAGGACAGAAGGATAAACTTTCAAGTCATCTTTAAAAGACGTGCCCACAGCAGCAATTATGGGAGAAGCAATTTAAGGATGAGGCAGTTGTATTAATAGTTACTGGGAAAATTTAATTCAAAAACTAAAAGCCCTGTAGTGTTAACGTGTGACCTGTTTAGCCTTAATTAATACTGCTAAACATAAATACAGGCAAGGTAATTTAGAGTCTCAAATGTTCTCTGGCTGAGAGAGATGTTGGTTCTCTAAATTAGTAATGCTGCCTCTTATTACTGATGCGGGAAGGATCTGTTTTGACTGAAACACGTGTTCGGAATAAAGGCGTGGACTCCAGAGGAAAACAACACAAATGTCAAATAAGTGGGAATGCAAACTGAGTAGCAGTTTCCACTGACTTGAGTCTTTCCTAGGGGGGGCATACCCTGATTCCTGCTGCATGTGGGGGATGTATGCCAGCGTACTGATGTTTACTCACAGCTTTGTGTGAACGTGTGTCTTTTCTGGGGTGACTGCTCTTGCAGATACACCAGCTGTAGAAAAGAATAGTGATTGTGCACAAGTACGCACTTTCTATATGAGTAGATGGGTGTGTTTATGCATGGTTCAGTACACAGCAATTGTGCTTTATGAGTCATACACTTATGGTATACATATGCATATAAAGCAGCCCCAGCAGGGACACTATCCTGTAATTTGAGCTTATAAACATAGTCAGGGTCCAAGAGTCACCATCTGCACCAAGGATAAACTCAACCTGAGCCACACACCAAGGGGCCCTGGGGACACATACCAAAAAAGCCTACCCAAACTCACCATGGAAACATATCCTAATCCATTGAAGATAAATTGAGGGAGGGCAAACTTGAGACGAGATTGGGTTAGAAGAAAAGAAAAGTAATAGATGGGCGCTGGTTTTAGAAGAGGTTATTTCAGTTCCTTCTATCTGTTTCCCAGTGAGGATTCAATGATTTATAATATGCGGACTGTCTGATTTTTGAGTAGAGCCAGAAAGGGATATCTGAATTTCATGAGCTCATAAATACCCTACATTATCATTCATTAGCATTTTCCCACATTTATGCAGTTTAAAAAACAATATTAGCGTTTTCACAGAAGGCCAGTCCAGATCCAAGCAGCAAGTTCTGACAGATAAACCAGGTGCCTGAGCAACAGCAATATCAATATCAGTATTGTTGGATTAAGGCTGCAGATAGTTGACATATTACAGTATGTTTAAAGTTACTTTTTTTGCACATTAAGGAAGGAGATTGTGTTATAAATCTACACAACAGATACAACACATTTTAAAATAGTTATTTGGCACTGTTAGCAAACAATCCTATATTTACAGCAAACATGGAAGAAAAAACTTTGAGTCAAAGTTCTGCTATTGTGATGAACGTAAGTCTAATATTAACTAAAAGGTTAGAAAGACCAATTTATTTTACTAGAAAGAAAGCCACCAGACTGTGCTGAATAAAAACAGTATTTTTACCTCAGAGCACACAGGGTTATTTGCTAGTCTACTGCTAGTTTGAACAGGTGGTTTGTGTTATTGTTTGACTTTAGTGTTTGAAATAGTGACATAATATTTGGATAACAAATATTGTCACAAAAAAACTAAACTGATGGGGGCAGTGGTAGACATGCAGCTCCTTTCTTCGCTGAGGTAAAATTACTGATTTTGTCAATGGATTCTGGTGGCTTCGAAGAGAGCAAGGTAATAGCTGTTTCTGGTGGCGAAAAGCATCTTACTTGTTAACATAAAAGGTATTTCACTGTTGGGATCTTCCCTTAATGTTGTCAGACACTTAAAATAACAAAACTAGCTTGCTTGCAATTGCTATAAAAGCCCTTGTAGTGGACATACTTTCAACGGGTGCATATGCCCCCAAGAATTATGTTGTAGCTACAGTATTTCTCTCTTACTCTCCAGCTGCTTGCTGAAATAATCCACTGTGGAAATTCTCAAACTTTTTGCACCTATTAGTCAATTGACCCTTCGCTAAGCCCCTCCTTTGAACGACCAATGTCCAATCCTACGTAAGCAACTGTAACTAGGCGCGGGAGGACCGTCAAGCTTTCAGAACAAGAAGAAATGGTGTGCATATGGAATCTGCAAGTCCCACAGCAGCTATCCTGAAGGTTTAGAGGGGGATGTCATATTTTTCGCTTTTCCAAAGCCAAAAACTTGAGAGGAGAAATGTCGGACTCAGATTAAAAATTGTGGAAGAAAGTCAACTGGTCTTTGCTTGCGACCCTGTCTGGCCTTTGCTACCACCACCGATGATATCAGCAACGCCTTTATTTCACCACTCCTTGGTTTGTGCCGTTGATGTGGCAAACTTGGATATTGTTGGGCTTTCCCGTTGTGCTTTTAGGAGATCCAGTGTTTAGATCAGGCACACGATATGCGAGCAATGTCCTGAAGTTCTTTAAACAAAATGAAAAAGTGGGATAATTTAGTTTTGCTAACAATGGGCTAAAACATATTAGATAATGAAAGTTATAGGGAGTCATAACTAAACATTAGCTTAAAATAAAACAATATATTGACTTACCCTGCTGTGCAAGAACATTGTTGTTCCTGTATATGACTGTCCTTAACATAAATTGTCAAGGCGTGGGATGCCTGACGCTCGCATTGGGACCGATGAGCTTTTGCCTCTTCATTCTCAACACTCCGCTGACAGATTATATCATGGATGTAGCTTTAAAAAGCGTGGTGTCGTCCTTTCTGTCTGCTTCTCTCTGATATTTGGGGACTATTTTTCCAGAAATGTGCCCTTATTTGCCTTTGGAAAATCTCTCACTGTTATAGTTGAAAACGCCAAAATATTTACATGCCGGTGTGAAAGCTTGACAGGCATAGCAACAGTAACCAAGGGTGGCAGGAGTTAGCGAAGTGTCAATTAGATCCCAGAATATGTTTTTTTAAAAACAGGGCCCATAGTTGTAATACCATAATTTACCTAATATACAGATTTGAGAAAATGTGTGCTACAAACCTGTAAAAACATAAGAGTAAAGCTTTTGTTTCATTTCTGCCTCCGCATCAGACAACCAATTAAACCCTTACTGAAACAACTAGAACCCAGCAAACACATGACATCAACTTAAATTTAATAATATAACTTAATTAAAACATTACATTATCCTGAATTTAGCTCAACCTCTTTTCCATCAGTGTAGAACTGTCCATAGAATGTATACATATATAACTATGTAATGTAATACTGCATCATATCACTGTTGGAAAACAATAATCGTAGCTGTCAAATGGATGACAATGATTTAATAAAAAGACAACAGTGACCCAAAGTTCAATTGAATCATATTAGCTTCTGTTTTGGCAGATCTGATCTCCTTGTAGGAGTCAGTATAAATCAGTGCAGCTTTTACAATGATGACTTCTTCCAACCAGACCAATCAGCTCAGATTCAGCTTTTCTCTGAGGCGTCCAATAGAGCTTTTCATCTAAGAATCAGCATGGAAGCAAAAGAAAGGGGTCTTTGGTGATGGGTACAATGCCTACACGGAGGCTGTGTACCAGGACTTTGGGGGGGTAGAATCTTAAACGTAGCAGAACAGGACATAATGTAACATTACCAGCACTCACAAAGCTCCAACCCTCTGATATCCCACTGATGACAAAGAAAAAGAACTCCCAGAGAGGATCAAAGTACAATCACTAGCTGTCCTTTTCCTGCCTGTAACATCACATTAGCCTTAAAAGCACCCGGCTGGGAGCATAGCCATCACAGGAAAAGGTCAGCCTTTCTGCCAAGACAAAAGAGACCTCCCGCTGTGTTATTATGGCCGTGACACTCGCACAGGTACCACGTATATGTGCCTCGGTTCCCCCCGTCAGCAGGATTGCTTCATGGTCTTCAATCACCTTCAAGAAACTGCTGAACCTCCTGGAGTTCAACAGTTTCCGGTTTGTTGTTCAACCGGAAACTTTCCTGGGGCTCGGTAAAGGTCAGCAGGTGAGCCATGAGCAGAGCAGAACAGGTACTTACAGCAGGGGTAATTGAGCAGCACAATGTCGTCCAAGGCGATGTAGCCCTGCCGCTCCTCAGAAATGGTCGCTTCGAAGATGACCTGTGGAGACAATGGATAAATTAAATTACTACACACCATTACATCTTGAGTAGCAAGTTGACTGACAAGGGAGGAAATTAGGGGGATGGAGTCCAAAGGTCTGTCAAGAACTGAGATGCAAACATTTTATATCAACCTGTTGAAAAATAGAAATGAGTCTGCAAGTGCATACTCGTCATTTCTTGCATAGTTTTCAAATGCTTTATATCTGTAGAATCTGTACAGCCTTAGCTAAATAGGTCTTATATG
This sequence comes from Semicossyphus pulcher, assembly GCF_022749685.1. NCBI lineage: Eukaryota > Metazoa > Chordata > Actinopteri > Labriformes > Labridae > Semicossyphus > Semicossyphus pulcher. Next base: position 29,160,935 of record NW_027211726.1, read on the forward strand.
TCATGCTTACTTAAATGCTTTATATCCTTAAAGTGACCATCTCAAAGATTTGCATTAAAATACATGTCTGTTAAGTCACTATCTATCGCCAAATGATGTAACCCAATTACCGTTTATCGCCATAGGTACCACCAAACTGAGATCTTTGAGATTACAATTTTAATATCTGTACAACCTGATCGTTCTGTGAGTTATGTTTTATTTATTATGGTTCTATTTTAGATTGAATTAATCAGGATTATGCAAACAACTATCTCCTGTGGTCAGAGTAGGATGTTAAACCATTTTCACCACGTTACAACACATGTGATGTAATGTAATGTAAACATAAAGCAGTAAGAGGTAAGTCTTTACTTCTTAATGCAAAAAGAATTTACTCTGTAGCTGTTATAGTTATTATTTTAGATTGATTTAAACTGGATTATGTATTTTTTTTTACCTGCTGCGTTGGACCATTCCTGATATTAGAATCAGTTTGTATAACTAAACAAATCTTAGCTCAAAGGTATATTCAGCAAAGACAAAAATATTCAGCTGTACAATCTGGAAAAGTTTTACCTTCATGCAAATGATGCATCGATATCATTCCAAATATTATTCTAAAATGGGGACTGGTTCCACCTCATCAATCTGCTCAGCTTGGGCTGTTACTGTTTAATTATACAGTCTAAACCCATGGTTCTCAACTGGTGGGTCAGGACCCAAAAGTGGGTCGTGGATGTGTGCTTGTTGCAAAAAGTCTATGCTGCGGTTTTATTTTGAAGGACATGGGTTTCCTATGACGTGCGTGCCGTAGTAGAGTAGTTCATGTGTACACTGAACATCTGCTAGAACCAACAAAAATATGAGGACTACTAATATAGTATACTTCAGCGTATGTGGATGACATTGCTAAACATGCCTGGATTTTGCACTCATTTCTAATGATTTATTCTTCATATAAGTCTACGTCTCATTCTTAAACCATACAGTGCTCACCGCATGAATAAATCCCTCTCTCCTGCTCTCCTGGCCCTTTCACCAGTCCATGCGGCAGCTCCAGGAGTCCTTTAACACACCTTAAATGTTCACTCACTCATCTAAATGAGCCGGGCTCATGCAGGGCCTCAAAGTGAATCTGAAGGCCTCCCAGGGTGCAACCGAGTCTTTCTGGGTTTCTGAGTAGTAATTACACTCAGCAGAGCCAACATCGTTCCCTCTACAGGCAACTTTTCACCGCAGCGCGACAAACTCCGAACTTAAGGGCTGAGTGCATTAACAGGCGATATGAAAGTTATAGCCGTGGTCAACATCACGTGTGTGTGTGGCAGCCAATGGGAGAAATACCCACTCATGCTACCTGTAGTTATCCATGTCAAGGCCCAGTGGAAGTCAGACTGTGACTACACACTCAGACAGGCAATAGATTGCAATGTTGACAATACATCAGGCTTTAAGTGCCTGGGGCCAATCAATACCACAAAAGGCCTTGGCAGATGGAAACAGACTAAGGCTTTCTTTCCACTAATTTATTTTTATTTTTCATTCCTGTGTCGGGCCATTAGAGACGTCTGACCGATTAACTCTTCAATTCATCACGCGTCAACGCTCCCACTGCCATCGATTCACTCAGCTCGGCGCTTTGAGCCATCATTAAGCTCCTCCGCATCTGCCCTCACTTATAGAAAAGTGTGTTTGAGTATGACTGTGCCAGACACTAAGGAATAACCTTGGCATCCCATAGCCGGTACACAAGCAAACACAAGCTATTATACAAATGGCTACAGTAGAATCCCTCCGCGGTGTGTTCAAACAAAGCAGTCCGCTGCAAATGAGACAATTTGCTCAATGTATGAAGAGCGGAGTGAAAACAAACCGGCCGAGGGACAGCGGCCCTGAAAGCTCAAAGCTCGGTAGCTACAGGAAAAAAAAAAAAACTTAACATCCCTTCCAATATGACATAACCCAGATAACACTCTGCAAGTAAAGGGAACAATGTGACATAGCACCACCAAAGACTGAAAAGTGCTGCAAAATACAAAATAAAACTACCAAGTAAAGACACATGCTTCAAGTTGCAAAGCTAACTTTAGCATTCAACCAACTGCTAGCTTAAATACTCTAGCTTACATTATCGTTAACTAGTTAACATCAACGTTAGCAACTAATATCACATTTTCTACTGTGTCGCATAACACCATCTAACTGTATTGATAGGAGGTGGTTGAATGCTAATGTAATTTGTTGTCTCATGGTAGCGAGCGTGTTATCAAATGTATATTTTTAAGATGTCCCAATGTCCCTATATATTCAGTATATATATGTCAGTATATTTCTAAGTATCATTGAGTTTTCAGTTCAGTCAGCAGTCTTAACTATTTATTAATGCCTTCACGCAATCCTCGAACACAGCTGGATATTATAACAGCAACCCTCTTCCAACACTCAGTGGATGCCTGACAAAAATGGCCGCCATGTGAATATTGGTGAATACAGTACAGGCTAAAGCTGCCCTACTAGGCTGCGATAGGCAGTTTGAGAAGGCGGTTTGAACTACGCTTGTAGTCCGAGTAATATGAACCAATCACGCATCAGCAGGCTGCGGCGTATGCAAGAAAAACAGTCCGTGAGGAGAGCAAAAGCAGGTTCCCATCAGCTCCCATCTGACAATGATTTATCTTCTCATTAATCTCTATTTAACTTGAGATGAATTCCCTTGACGCTGAAAGCCATTCAGCGTTCAGATTTCCCGACTTCCTCGAATGCATCAGATGTTCCAACCTCCGTTCAACAAACGAGCATTGTAAAAGTTTTCTTCTCCTCTTGAGGACAGACCTGACAAAGCTAGAATTTTTACTTCTTACAAATCTGCATCATGATGTTGACATTTTGGCAAAGGTAAGACCCGTTAATAACAAGTAAATACCAAGAAAGCGTTTTGTCTTTCTGTAACAATGCAGCACTTGGAGAAGGAAATCTTGCCGGGAAGTTGTTTATCGCTTCACCTTTCACCTGTGTCCCCAGAGGCTATATCGTCTCAGACTATAGCCGATGGGATCCGAGACTGCAGGATTACAAGAGACTGATCACAGCACAGTGGTACTAGCCTATTAAAGCATAGTGCGGTAGAACTATGCTATGCTCTTTTGGGAAAACAAATAATTCATGTTTGTGGCTCATGGAGTATACAAGGTTTTTTTTTTTTTGTGTGCCTACATGTGTTATTGATTTTGTGAAGATGTGTTCTTGATTTGCTTGTGCTTTCTTATGTTGCAGTGTGCTGAGCTGTCAGGGCCATGGGGACAGAGATATAAAAAGATGTATGCAGAGAAAACAGAGAGTGGAGAAACACCTTGAATATAGGAGGAGGAGATAGAAAGTGGAGGGTGGAAGCTTAAGCCACACTGACGCGGTTTGCCATGACAGGTCCTGATAGCATCTTTAATATTTGATAGCAAAGTTTCACCCTTTTCCAATACTTTAACAAGTCGGCATGCAGGAAAATCTATTCCTGCAAACAGAATAAGAGATGGATTCATCCAATTGAGAATATCCACTTCAAGGTGACGTCATCCTCCAGTCTTCTCACAGGCTTTTGTTGTAACAAAAGTGGGCATGAAAACACTGCAAAGAGGTCTACTGCAAACAGCAAAGCATCTCCTAAGATGGAGCGCTATGCCGTCACACAAACGAAGAGGCAAGTACTGGCACAAGAACAGCGAGTGTAGAAGGTAAAGGGGGAAGCAGCTGGACAGTCACATTAGATATAAAAATCATGCAAGCATTTTAATATGCGCCTCCTGCTGCATCGTGTTTGGCTCATAAAATTCAATGCCGGAGAATTGATAATGTAGAGTAACAAAATCCATACTGCATCCCGGGAGGCTTCCCAGCGAATACATAAAATCCGTGGTGGCAGTAAAAGGGATTGCATTAAAACAAGATTTGCACAGTAATTAATATTTCAAGCTTTTAGTTTCCATTACAGCGCCGCACAAATTATTTATGAGTGTGCTCTAATGATAAAGCTCTCGACTGATCCGCGGACAGCATCAATCTTCATGAGGAATTTGATTAACTTAACGACTTACATGCAATCGTTTGAGGAATGTGGTGAACAAATTTGCAACAATGTTCTATTAATTGATTTCTTCAGCCTCACTGAGGCCAACACGACTGATCCATATCGGCAATGTGGCAGTAAACACTGAAATATGATGTGCAATCGCTGCCACCTTCTTTCTGCAGCCTGAAGGAATAAAGTGAGGTGTGCAGTGCTTCCACTGCAGTGAGCTGCTGGAGGACATGGCAGCATATGCTGCATGTTTTCTCTCTGTGTGAGTGTGTGTGTGTGTTTTATCACTTGCGTACCTGTTTAAACAGTGGACCTTGGCACTGTTGCTTATTCACCAACGCTGGACCAATGAGCCATCAGGGGACATTTCAGCGGTCCACTGTTGGTTATGCTCTAACACTATGCTAAAATCTTGTTATAAACCCTTATAAATATTTTAGTTTTGGACACTGCAGGTGTGTGACTGCTTAGGTTCATTCCAAAAAGGCAGGGAAAGAAAGAATAAACTAGAATCTCTATATTTTTTACAATAGATTTTCACATTACGTGTCAGCAGTAGAATCATTTCTTTACCTTTCAATAAAACATTCAAAACACATCTAATATCTTACAGAACCTTTCCACATTTTGGTTGCAAATTAACTAACGAAAGCAGTTTCATAAGCATATATTTAAATATATTTTAAAAAGACTATAAATTTTAATTTGTGTGTTTTTTAAAAGACACATGCTCGGGGGCGGCAACTCTGTGTGCCACATATAAGACCTGCTCCTGTGCAGTCTTTTCCCCTCCTCCCATGACTGACGGGTGAGACTTTGCTTTGTGAAAATGCAAGGCTATAGTTACCCCAACCTTATATCTGCCACACTCCTTCACTCCCCAAGTGATGAGTTACAAGAAAAAAGAGGAATAAAATAGGTAGGCAAGAGAGAGAGAAAAAGGACAGATAAGAGAGAGGGAGACTTAATAGTGAGATGGGAATTACGATGGTACGATAAGGAGGACAAAGCGGTCGGGGAGCAGAAGAAGAGTGAAAAAAATCTGATTAAAAGTCAGCAACTCTTTAACATCTGCTGTACTTCCAAAAAACAAGCCGATAGAAAGAGAGAAAACCGGCCTGCGGGACTTTAGGGACCACACAGGATTGGAGACTGATCCTATTCTGCCTTTTAAAGCCATGACAGTGTCCAGCAAACGTTCAGTGCACGCCCTGATCAACTCCAACGATCAGCCCTATTATGTATTAGCACTAACAACTGTTCCAATTAAAAGAAAGGATAAGCTTGCAGCTCTACAAGTCGCAACATGGTGTGTAATAGTAGTAAACACTCTTAAAGCTGTGCTGAGTAAGAAGTGTAATAATATTAGCTTGACAGATATTAGGCTACGTCTGGTACCAACTGATTTAAAGTGGGGGTATTATACTGTTTCACATTTTGAGACATATAATTTTACAATGTTGGATGTCCAGATTTAACGTGGGTGAAGTTTCAAGGTGAAAGTATGTTGTAGTAATCCTCAGGCTTCTCAGCTCAGTCTGCAGGCTGCTGTGCACTTTGTGACGTCACAAAGTGCAGCCTCAGCAGGCTTCGGAGAGCTGGCCAATCAGAAGAAATTGGGCTTGTAGGGGTGGGGTTTCTTAAAGGGACAGTGCTGACTGAGTCGTTTTGGGCAGAGGCTGTATGAGGGCCTGCACAGAGCACCAGAGTGAGAAAAATTATGATTTTTTTTTTAACTTTAAATTATGCTAAGTTTCTCCACAGGTACCACACAGTGAAATATGAAGCTTGGAATTAGCATAATACCCCCCCTTTAAATAATGGTGCAAACTTCGTAGAGTATGCTAAATGTTAGCATGGATTGTCAGAGACTATAATCGGCTGGTGACACCTGTTGTGGCTCTGTGGGTCTTGCACTGTGCTTTCATCAATTTTAGATGAACAGGTAAATTAACACATCCTGGAGAGACAATTTATCAATACAGTTGTATTATTTCTTCTGACGTTACCTGAAGTTGTCATTGGGGTTAATTTGTTTCAAAAACTTACAAATCTGCAGAGCTCCAAAGATGTGGTCATATCAAACAGACAGGAAGGGTCTAATGAAGAAATGATTATTGTTGTATTATGGGAAATGTAGGTTTGAGTATTTAAAGTTTCTTAGTCCAGATATGTTGCTCTCTGCTGCTTCAATTAGAGAATTTCTTTTTAAAATCTGTCTCCTGTGAGTCCCTCAACGTGCAATAATGAGTCACTTGAATGCTCCTTTAATAGCACTAAAGAAAAAGTTGACCTAAAAGCTTTATTATCTATTATTCACATTTATCACTTGGATCAAGAAATAACTTTTAGAACTAAATACACAATCAACAACGAACATTTGACACCCAGAAACATTGGCACTGAAATTTCAAATCTCACATCAGTGAGAGCCTAAATGCAAAAGGCCAAAAACACTTCTGATCACAGTCCAACATATCTCTGCAGCCGTCTGTCTGTCCTGAGGGGGTGTTGATGCTGGCTGATGACTTGATTTTTTACTTTTTCTATTTAATCTCAACCACCACCATCTCCACCATCGCCCACACACACGCACACACACCCTCTGAAGTGGTATTGCTCTCCCTGTGTGAAGCTGCTGCATGGCGGCCTGCAGGGGCAGATCTGTTGGCTGGGAGTGCTGGACAGTGATCTTTATCAATGGGACTAGATGGATGAGTGGAGCCCTGTGGGGCCCGCTCTCAGCTTTGAGCAGCAGTGTTGGGAGCTGGTGAGGAGGTCTGGTGCTCTAGGGCAAAAACAAAAAAAACACACGGATCCTCATCCGGGGCTCCCTCCTGTCCCTCTTCACACAGCAGATACAGATACACTCACTCATCTGCACAGCTTTACCTGCTTCATTACGTGCTGCCGATCCTCCAGGTTTATCGGACAAATAAAGCAATCTGTCCTGTGTCTCCACGCCTGGCGGGAGGACTTTAGAGAACAGCGCCGTCTCATCACTCAGCCAGCTTGGACATACATCACCAGAGAAGTAGATTACATTTGTTATGCACGCTGTCCAAATGGTAAACACTGCGCCGCTAAGCAAACTCCCCGCCTGAGCCTGACTTCTCTGATTGTACACCTCTGCTTCCCCCCTCTGAGGGCAACCACCCCCCTGCTGCCCCCACCTCCTCCTCTGCGACGCTGTGTGGCAGACAAACTTCTGACGTCCATACAGATACAGAGGGGAAGAAAATCATTACTTTAGATCAGTTTGGCTGTTTGTGCGAGCCGCCCAGGACAGCAGAGCTGAGGATGGTAAAGCGCAGGCTGTCCGCATTGATCTGTGCAGCCCTCTAATCTCATTAACTGGCTCTTGATTTATTGAGATGGGGCCCGGAGTGCGCCAAGGTTATGGAAGCAAACACCGAGCCCGCTCCCCCGCACTGAGGGTCGCATGGAATTGAGGTCAATTGACTGTTCGGCGGACCCACGCTCCCACAATCCCTTACACCAGCCATTGCCTTCTCATTAACGACTGTTTTGGGGGGTCGGGGGGGCTGTAGGAGGTGTCTTGGTGGGAAGAAAGAGAGCATTAGGGGATAAATTATCGGCCGTAATGAGGTGAAGCAGGGCTGCATCCAGTCATCAGAATCTTACAAGCTACACAACAGCACTAATAATGCAGCATCGACAATACAGGCATCAAACTGAGCTATTGATTACACTGCAGCACGCAGGTAAATTGACCAATAAATAAAGATACAATGCAAACACACGCCCAGTGTAATTACACACCTATTGAGCCACTGTGATGTATGACACAGCTGCAATTTGCTAATCCCTGCAGGTTGTTTGAATGACAGAAAGGCTGACGTCACTGAGCAGTGCGATGGAGCAGCTGCTAGGTTAGTGTCCTGCTATATGAGCCCAACAGGATTAAGAAAGGGGAATGAGATTTACAAGTCATCATCATAATATTACAAAATATTTTCTGGATAGTCATACATATGAGACATGCAAAATGAGTGTACAAGAAATGTACTCTACTGTACTGTAATGTACTGTTCAACCATAGACTGTATAAAAAGATCGACGGCATGACAGCTCCCTTAAAGTGAGGCCAAACCCTCTCTAGCGCCCCTGCTGACTGGCTGCAGTATAGCTCATAAAGCCCGCCTCCTCCATGTTAACAGATGGGACATGAGTCAAAATATAAAATCAAAATACACAACAAATACATTTTTCTCAAACATGGTTTCTGTCATTATAGCTATATTATCTTTCTGATTTACGTCCAAGTGTTCAGTTTTCTGAGAAGCTTAATTTTAATTAGTTATTTGATGCTGTAAAAAGGATGATTGACAGCTCTGCAAATACAGCTCCTGCAGCCGATCTGTTCCGGATTAGCAGAATAGAGGAGGAACAGCGAGAGGAGACGTAGGAAAAACAATCACTACAGTCATTGAAGTTTCCATACCTGTGAACGTTAACCTCAGACCAACACAAAGAAGCTGTTCTGCTGTTAAACACGCCAGCGTGCGTGATCTTTGCTGGTTTTTTCGGTAAGTTAAGTGTGTGTTTTGGTTAGTGAAACTGGCTACAGCGGCTCCACCCACCGATCTCTACTGCGCAACTCTGGCTCCAAATGACGTCACCATTGCAAGATGGCAGCACCCGTCACGGGGGCTATTTTGGCATCAATTTCGTACAATTGGAGCAGATGGAGAGAGCAGTCATTGGTTCAACCACTAGCTACTGATTTGTGAGGTTGTACCTACTAAAGTGCAGCGGTGCTTTGTGCTAATGTTAACAATAAGATAAGTAGGTTGTCCTGGTTGCAACTTGTCAATCTCAACTTAGCCACGGCCTAAAGCATAACCTGCTTTATTCTCTATTTTACTATTAACGCAGCCGTTATCAAGAAAAATAACACGCTGTATTGAAGAGGGCTTCAAACTAAAGATTGGGACCATAAACGCATGAAGGAAATGTTTGCTGATGTATTAACTCAAGCGAGAAGTAGGCTAATTTTCTTGTAGACTTCAATGCAATTAGATTTCTGTTTGCAACCAGTGTAGTCTCCCCCCATGACAGAAGCACGGCTTAAAATAACATCAATGCAATACTGTGGTTCACTGTAACGTAGCGTACAAAACAAAAACCTAAACAACTATTTTTGTTGTTGCTAATCACAATTTCACATAACGTGATGAAGTCATCACAGCATAAGTCAGTATTGAATATTATTGAGTTTCTCGTCCCCAGTGACTTTCAGCATCATGATCTCCATCATGTTAGAGTATGCTATATGAAATCCATCAGTCTGCCTTATTAGTCATCATATCAAATGGACTGGATGAAATTCAGCAAACGATTATATTGATTAATTATTCATTTGATAACAGATTAACCATTCATTCAATAAAATATAACATTTAATAGCTGTCTATCATCATTTCCCAAAACTCACACTGATTTCTTATTTATTGTGAAAAGCAAATTAAATATATTCATTCTGTATTTATGAAGCTAAGGGCCCGAAAATGCACTGTATGCATCAACTTGTGAAGCTGTGACCAATCAGTTTTTAAGATAACGATCAAATTCAACTGTTATTTCTACATTTTATTTTTCTTTCTTGTAAAATATACACTGAAAACAGATAAAAACATAACGACTTCCTGCTGGTGTTTGTCTTTAAGAACGCAGCATTCATATGTTAGTGCAAAGCCTCACCTGGTATTCACTGGGCCAGAAAGTGCTGACGGCGAGCTCCACCTGGTGCCACTGCCGCCCCTGGGAGCCCGAGATATTCCACACAGCGCTGCCCTTGTGGCCCCCGTTGACCCGGATGTACACCTGCAGGTCCCCGGGGCTGTGGCCGTCGCGGCTGTACAGGAAGTAGCTGAACTGGATGCAGTGCGTGTCGTTCTCGCTGAGCGGGAGCAGGAGCAGCTGAGCGCGCTGGCCCCCGAAGTGCTGCGAGGAATTGACCATCATGAAAGATCCTGAAAGGGAAGATGGAAAATAAGGACACATTATTTCTCAAGTATCTATTCAATTACTGTTCATTTATAATCCGCACACTCTCACGGATAAAGAGCGGTTGAAATATTAGTCATAATAAAGCAGAACGACCTTGCCGAGCACGCTTGTTCTGAACAGTAATATCTACATCCACTTCGGAAATAGAAGCTTTTTCCACATTTTTACTTGCCAGACAGAACTCACCGACCTGATGTATAAAAAATAACAAGATCCAACACTGTGGCTTCACCTGTAACACCTCAGCCCAGGATAGATATGTCATGTTTTTTTTTCATCCGCCGGAGAACATCTGCCTCTTCTTTTATTTTTAAACCCCCAAAAAATAGCCAGAAAGCCGAAGTTGACAGGCTGGAGGTTGTTACCCAGAATATCTGTGTGATCCTCTCCGGCTATTTGTCTGTATTTGGTGTTTCTCTGCGGCTTGTTTCACAGAGCTCCCATCAGTTTTGCAGCGCCGCCTCAGATCCGGTGTGTTTAAAGCTGCAGCACTAGGTTTCAGATTTTTTGGACCGAGAGTCACTGCTGGATCTGTCAGTCCTGCAGCGAAGAGATCCCCTGGGGGAGCAACTGTTTGACGTTATCAGCCACAAATACAAAGATGCTTATTCAAGACTAAAAAACTGTTATTTCTTTATTATTTTAACTGTTTTCATGATTAATTACAGTTACACCATTTAACCCCTGAACATTGACTTTGAAACAATCACCCAACACTCAAACACGGCAGTTTGCTCAGTGGCCCTACACTAATATGACAGTCTAACCCCGTCATTTCACCTTTTATAAGTCTTGGACATACATTAAACATGAGCACATGTTCAATGTTGCAAAAGGTTGCAGTTTGGTTAGGGTTCCAGGGCACAGAAACTACATGGTAAAGTTGAGGAAAAGTTAATGGTTTGGGTTAATGAATAAGTACTAAGATGTAAGAAGTCAACATTGACAGTTGCTTCCCATGGTTTCCTGGAAAAAGTGTTTGTTTTAGTGATGTGCGAGTCACGAGTCATGAGTCAACCATTTGACACGAACGTCTCTTTTTACTGATTCGGGAGTCACGAGTCCTCATCTCCACTAACTTGCTCACTGACTCACCCCTCCTACCCGCTACTGCAAACTGCGAATTTGAGGCGAGACCACCACCACCACAAAACAACCACTTTGGCGCTGGTTTAAACTCAGGACTCGCTCCCACAGTCCAGCGCCCAGAGCTCGCTCCCTGCCCTGAGCTGAAGGTCTGACTCGAGTTACACGAACCAACTCGATCACTCAGTACCCGCTCTCCCAACACGCTGAATCACTCGTCTGTTAAGACGGACTTTACCAACAAAACAGTTTTAAATACAATCAGTCAGAATACTTTATTTATCCCAGAGGAGGAATTCGGGCGTTACAGTTGCTCTGATACAGAGAGAAGCATGAAGAAATATAGGATATATTAATAGAAGTGAGAAATATGTCAAGTTTGTGCAGTATACTGTATTTACACACCAGATGAGAAATGAAGATAAAATGTAAAAATGCTGAGAAATGGGCTCTACAGGGATTTAAAAACAAGTTAAAAAGTTACGCAACAGCAACTGTAACAGGCAGCAGTACCAACACTTTATCAACACTATTGCATACAACAGGTTTAAGTTGTTTAATGCTGCAAATTTAATCTCCATTAACGTTAGCAGAGTGCTAAACCAGGAGGTAGGCTGATCGGGCAACAGACGCGGGTAACTGACTGGGTAACCCAACTCTCTATAGTGAGTGACTCACACAAACTCGAGGTCGAGTCGATCCTCCCAGCTCTAGTTTGTTTGACCCATCCATCACCGCAGACTGACACCCCAGACTTCTGTGCTATTCGTACTACATCACCTGATTTTAAAGAAAATGGTAAATGGTCTGTACTTATATAGCGCTTTTCTAGTCTTTGCGACCACTCAAAGCTGCTTATACACTACATGTCACATTCACACACACACACACTGATGGCAGAGGCTGCTACCTAAAGTGCCCATCAGTTTTTCACATCCGTACCCGTTGGCTATGCCACCAGGAGCAATTTGGGGTTCAGTGTCTTGCCCAAGGACACTTCGACATGTAGCCTGAGGGAGCTGGGGATCGAACCTCCGATATTCTGATTGAAAGACGACCGACCACAGCCTGATTTTAAAGGTACATCCAAACATTAAGCTAAAGGATGGCATCACAAAATAACACAAAGAGAGGATTGAAGCACTGTGTCCCTGATCGAGCTGCCATGTTTGACGAGTTACAGGTGAGAACGTGTTGTTCGGCAACATCGGCAAAGATTGTAGAGCAGGACGGGAGGTGACTCCTCTTTAAGTGTCCAAAAGAAAACCCCTTTTCTACTCATATATTTCTGATTTAATCCATCCAGTCGAGGTATGCCTCATTCTTTAGTGGTTCTTATCTTGGGCAGTCATGAAGATAAACACAAAGAGACAACCGGTCTGACAGGAAGCCGTCTGTGTTTATTACCTTGGACTTGTTCAAGTGGCCTCGGGGATCTCGTGCTTCCTCCCTAACTTCTAATCCTCCATCATCACCCTCACATCGACTCTCTGATGCTGCCCGCAGGAGAGAAAGCTAATTGCACGTAACCTTCACATGCGTTGTGATGGGTGCTTCAGCTGGAGGTGGCCATGGTGTGGATGAGCACAGACAGCGGCATCATGGGTAGTGTAGTTGCCCAGGCGCTGTAGTTGAGCGAGATCGCAATCAGAGCGCTGCCTCTCGCCATTAATCACGCTGACACGGTTATTAGGCCATAATGGCAGCCGAGGGAATGCTTAAACCAGAGAGATGGCTGTAATACTCGCACACTGACATGCAGGACACATTACAGCACACACACTCTCCCCTCTCACACACACACACACACACACACACACACACACACACACGCGGTATACGGGCCCAGAAGCTGATCCAAGTCCTGCTGACCTTCCCAAGAGGGAGAAGTGGCTTCTTCTCCCAACTCTGTCGTCTTTCTTTCATTTTGTCCTCATTTTGTCCGCCTCCTTTTCACCTCCACTTCTTCTATCTGTTCTCATCCAAGTTATCTAAAATGTAAACCATCTTAAACACGCGTAAACATCAAGGTGATTCATTTATACACGAAGATCCAGCCTCTGTGTTCTGTTTTTATTTAAAGGAAAAACGAGAGCATGAAAGAAAATCATTAGTGAAGGTTTTTCATTACCAAGATGATGTGTGAATTCACATTCATCAAGGATGAGAAATGTTCCAGGAAGTAATAGATGCTGTTAGTGTAGATTTGAGAGTGCTGATAACAAACTACAGTTTTCTTTTTGCTCTTTCAATTGTCTGAAAAAGTTTCCTCTGAATGGAGCTATTTACTTTGGCAGAAGCATCTTTTTTTTTTGCAGGTAATTTTCCATTTCTCACTCGTGATCGTTTCTAATTCAAAAGGAATTCATCAGGTATTTGGTTTAATGTGTCGTCTGCACACTGGAGAAACGTCAGCTCTCAACAACAACAAGAAAGATGAGTTGGGAAATGTTCAACACAAGGTGAAAATGTTTCTTGCAAAGCTTTTCCATCGAAGCAAAAATATCCAGTGTCATGAAAAGGTGCAAGAATTGATTTCCTAATATAGAAGAAAGTGGTTATATCAATCCACAACAACGAAATAAAGATCATAACAAGCACAATTTTCTGATACAAAGACGAGTTTTAAGAATGACTTTTTCAGCCTGTAGGAAATAGTTCTTGAATGAAGCATCTGATGCTATTGTAGTCTTCAGAGGCAATTCACGCTGGAATCTGAAGGAAAGCAGCATATTGTGCTTAAAAGTAATCCTGACTCAATGTTTTTATATTTGCCTGAGATTAATTTCTTCCTCAAAGCCAGCAAATATCATCTCTAGAACATTTCTCCACATCATCTCGGGGATGTACTGACTGAGTTTGTTCCTCAGATGTAATAAGTGTTCACTTTGTCTATAGGAAAACATCACTGCTTTGCTGTGATGTCAGATTGACAATAAAACAGTGACTTCAATTTGGTAATTATCCGCTGCTCATATGTGAAGAGATAAAAAGATTAAATGCTTAAATTCTGACTTTGATCAACACCAAAGAGAAGCAAACTGCTTTGTCGAGCAGCTGTATGATTTAGCTAATTGTAGTTTAAAGCATTGAGTTACAAAGTCTCTGTAACAATAATATGAATATCAAGATTAAAGAGAAAATCATTTAGGAGGGAATTCGCTAAGAATCAGTTGCAGCTGCTGGTAGCACCGTAAATTGCGCATCATTTGCCCCCGCTATCTGCTCCGTCTCAGGGTCTGATTCACAAAGTAAATTGCACCGATGATGTTCAAGCGCAAACGCGCCCACAAAGTTTCGCAGATCCGTGCAGTTTGCTCTCGTTTTGCGTCTGATTGTGGAGAGAAGCTGTCTGCACCTCCCGTCTCTGCTGCACGGTGCTGCGCTCTCAGGCATTAGTGCTGCTGGATGATGAGCAGGGAGAGGACGGGGCAGCTCCTTTAACAGGTTATTGTAAAGTCCAGACTCGACAGGTGTTTAACTTAACTGTCTTTCACGCAGCTTTATTTTCTTAATGAGCAGCTCTTCCATATAATAATCCCTCTCATGCACAATGGCTCTAGAAAGTCTCCACACAGATTTCACACAAAAAGGTGGAATGATTGCGGGAATCTCAAAGTGTGACAGCCCTTATAATAAAGTACAGCAGTTCCCACCAGCTCTCTGCAGGCGGTAATATTTTCACTCTAACTGCGCGGTGCTGTTAGCGCTGGTGTTTGTGAATTAGGTGCTTTTTACCACGAGGCTCGAAAAGGGCTAAATTTGCCTCAAATGTCTGCATAATGACTCATTTAAACACACGCAAACGGCACCAGAGCACAGACGCTGTTTGCTCTGCAGCACACTTTGGGGTGCATTCAACCCTCTGTGTGTGCTTGGAGAATGAGGCGGCGTCTTTTTGTGTCATTTGCACAGGTTTAGCGGGCGCAAAAGCTGCACAATCCTTTTCCCCCCTTAGTAAGTAAAATGCTTGAACATAAAACCTGCCTGTTAAGAAGATATATCTTATCTGACAAAAGATATGCACATATTGCCTTTATTGAAGATGTTTCATTTTACTCAGGTTTCAATTTTTGCAGTGCAACTGTTTCTTGCTGTCTGAGTCACAATGACAGAGGGAGATTTTGTTTCTTTCATCAGTCCCTGGGTGTAAATAGAAACAGGTCAAAAGCCCGGGCAGATCCCTGGACACCCTGGACACCCTGGACATGAATGGATTTAAAATGCATGTCACAAAGGCTCCCTGACCACTGTCCGTTACTCCCTCTGCTCCGTCCGGCCTGCACCCGAGAGCACAGGATGAGACGTCAAACTGCCAGAAATATCCTGTGATAACAAGCAGCTGCTGTCCTTTGAGATCTCGCTGTATTCTTGGACAACACTGATATTTCTCTCTCCCTCACCTGCTCGCAGGCGAAGCCCGGGCACGCTCTGGCTTAGCCCCCACTCACCCCCACCTCCATCCAACCACCACCGCGCTGCTGCTGCTTTGATGTGCGAGTTCTCGGGGGGGCTCTGTGGCTAAATTGCTTTTTCTTCAGCTATGAGAGCTGGACCCCCTCATTGTTGCAGGGCAAGTCTCCAACTGTCCTTCTGACAGCAGGTCCGCACAGGGAAGAGTGACGTTTAGACGGTGAAGAAATATTGTTTCTGTCTTTATGTTTGTATATGTTCAAGCAACTATGTCTGTATTTCTTAAACAAATGCAGACATAGCGTGCATTTCTTTGTAACAGTAAGCTCCAGTTTTCCCTTGAAACAAGTGAAGCCACCTAGTGGTTGTGAGGATGAAGGACAAGCTACTTCATCTATGTTGAGCTGGACAATGAACCTTGTTATAGTAAAATAAGCTTGTTTAAGAGGAGTCACACCTGCAGTCAAACCTTCATCACCACAGAGTCACACATCACAATGCATGCTGGTTAAATATCCCTCCTACTAAATGCTGATACTTATTTTGTCCATCCTTTTCATGTGGACTAAATGACTGAAACACCTCTCTTTGTAATGCTTCGTAATTCAACACAGGGCTGGATGATGTTGCAAACTGTGTCAGTCTGCAGTGCTATGCAGGCAGCATTCAGTGTGTTTATTTGAACTTTCTGGCTGATACGCTTCCTGGGAAAGAGCTTGATAAAGGCACAGAGACTAATGGAAAAGGTGTGGGCAAGAACACCAAAACTATAAGCTGAAAAAAGTTAAGAACCTCTGAAAAGTTGAGGGAAAGTTTAGG
Source organism: Semicossyphus pulcher (assembly GCF_022749685.1). NCBI lineage: Eukaryota > Metazoa > Chordata > Actinopteri > Labriformes > Labridae > Semicossyphus > Semicossyphus pulcher. Next base: position 29,177,340 of record NW_027211726.1, read on the forward strand.
GTTAGTCAGAACGAGTGACAACTTTTACTTCACTCACAGTCCTTGGAACAATACGTAGTTATTATATACTATAGTATACATTACAATATTGTTATAGTACAACTCTTCGGTTTTATGCCTGTGCTGATTTTGCACGTTGGCCTTGTGATGTGTGCTTACTTCTTCTTGTCTCAGTTTGCATTATGTTGGATTGATGAGATTAAAAAAGCTAAAGACACACGACGACGCTGCTTTCTCAAACACAACACAGAGTTTAAACCAATGACTGTATATATAGATGGACGACGCGTCTCCATCTGCTCCCATTGCACGGAAGTGATGCCAAAATAGCTCTTGCGATAAGCGCTGCCCTCTTGCGATGGTGACGTCATTTGGAGCCAGAGTCTGCGCAGTAGAGATCGGCAGGTGGCGGTGCCGAAGCCACTTCCGCTAACCAAAACACACACTGAACTTACTAAAAAAAACAGGAAGGATCCCGCTCGCCGGCGTGTTTAACAGCAGAACAGCTTATTATGTTTTAGTTACATTTCCTCTCGCAGATCGTCCTCCACTCTGCTAATCCGGAACTGATTGGCTGCAGGAGCCGTCAAACAGAGCTGTCAATCATCCTTTTGACAGCATCAAATAACTAATTAAAAACAAACTTGTCAGAAAAATTAAACTTTGACGTAAATCAGCATGATAAGAACTAACTATAATGACAGAAACCATGTTTGAGAAAAATGTATTTTGATTTTATAGTTTGACTCATGTCCCATCTGTTAACATGGAGGAGGCGGGCTTTATGACCTATACTGCAGCCAGTCAGCAGGGGGCGCCCGAAATGTTTTGGCTTCACTTTTAGGGAGCTGTCATGTCGTCCATGTTTTTATACAGTCTGTGGTTTAAACACTGCACAAATCTTTCCATAACACCAAACCATCGCAGAACTCAAGGGAGTCGAACTATCAGTAATCTATTTGTAAGAAAAAAAAAAGTGCAGCTGTGAGTTCATTCAGCTGATAATCCTCATGTACTGTTACTTTGAAAAACTGTGTAATCTGAAAACTTAATACCAGAGTTGAATTTGCAAAAATTAAAAGTTTACTACACAACTTTTTGATCGTGAACGATAATTTCCTGTTGGTTTACCACCATGAACACATCTCCCCTCGAGATGATCATTGAGCTTTTGTTTAAGCAGCTTTAAAACTCTCTTCTCTCTTCTTGACGTGTATTTAAAGAGGAGATGAGAGATGATCTGCTGAAGGTTAACACGCCGGCACATAAACAGGCCCCGCGTCTCTTTTTATTTTGGCCTTGATGGATTAAGTCAACGTGATTGATGCAGTAATTAGAAAGTTGATAAAGATATTACGGCTGTGATAACCTTACACAACATCCTTGAGGGCACACACGTGCACGGAGGCACTTACTGTATCACGCACACACAGGTTGGTGTAAAAGAAAAAAAAACACCCAATGCAGAAAAATTCTCCATAAATCCATAAAAGCTGATAAGGCTCCATCTATTTCTCCCATGACCCTGCCAAGGGCGAGGGAACATGCATTAAGAGATTAGGGGACGGCCTCGGCTCCCTGAATTCATATCAGAATGTGGGGTGGGAACCTGAGTCACAGGTCTGCCCGCTTTTATCACACTTACACTGGGAGGAGAAAAATGGAGAGGAGCTGAAAGTGGAAAGGAGGGGCGAGGAAGTGCAGCGAGAAAAAGAGGGAGAGATAGCGAGGGCTTTTATCTTTATGTTTGTCCCCATCATTTTTCGTTAGCTTTCCTCCGCTGCCATCAATAACGCTTCGTATAACTCAGGCAGCCCTATTCTACACCATGATAACAGCATCTTTCCTTGGAAAAGGCCAGCAAAACCTGATGCATTTTAATCAAATTTTTATCTAACACTTTCAACCTCCCACCACCGCCTCCACCTCCACCTCCACCTGCAGTCGCCCTGAATAACAGCGCGCTGATGTTGATCGAGTCTGTGTGATCGGCGAGAGCAGGCCACACTATTTTCTCGACCCTCCTCCTCCTCCGGGGCATCAGGAGAAGGTCATCCAAGATTTTCAATTTGCTCTCCGAATTTGGTCTTTCAGATCTTCATTTGCTTTCTTTCCTTTATTCTTTTTTTCTGATATTGCGACCCGGAGCAACGGTGGCCTCAGATGATACCGCTCGTACCAGAGAAGTGAAGTGCGGGGAGCGTGGCTGATTGGGAGGGTACAGATTGGTCTCGCTGTTTGCTCCTCTTTGTATCTCTGGCTGTAGTGTGTGATCTGCTCGGCTGGCGGGAACACTGGGGCTGCGGTTTGTTTACTACGGCCAAAAGGCAATGCAGATTTTGCCATTTACAAAAAGTGACACAGTGCTTACACCGTGCAAATGGGAAATCTGCAAACCAACAGCAGCTGGTCATGAATGCGACACTGACAGAGCCTAAACCGGCCCGCAAACAATACGAGTCTGACTGCAGCTGACAACTCGGAGCTAATGAATTCCCCAGGTGAGACTCAAGAGCCGGGCACAGAAACCTGGAGACTGCAGACAACAACAACAGAGTCACTTCTGTGTTTCTACTCTGACGCTTCCAAGATGCACCGATTAGCACCGCACACTGAGTGAAATGTGCCAACAATACAAGCTTTTCTCCTTTATGCAAAGGCTGTGTCAGAAGCAGAGGTAGTGCCTGAGCTTCTGATCTGTTTATGCAGCAGGATTACACACATATGCATTATTACTGTACAGGAGAAGACCTGATTCAGTCCATGAATTAATGTAATATTTCACACACATATACTGTATCTACCGGAGTCTGTTTGGTTCATTGGTACCAAACTTGCCAGATTTTCTGATGTAGGCCTTGTGACTTATTTAACCAGCAGACCTCTTCAATTAAAAATGATCTGCCAGTGCTACAACTGACACATTTTTCCAAATGCTGCACAGCCCTAGAAGCTGTACAACCAAGTTTAAGGTTAAATAAGTAAAAAATTGTGCACTAAAAAAACATTGCAGATTAACTCACTGTCAATCGTCAGAAAACACATTTATTTGCTTGCAACGTTTCAGTAAACGACCTTCATCATGCAAACAGTTTGTGTACAGGGGCTGGCCAAGTTAAAGCTGCAGTAGGTAAGAAGTCACTTCACCATGAAACAACGCTAAACATCAGCTGCATTGGGAACAAGCTAACGTTAGCCCGACTGCAACACCAACGTAACACAGCGTCACAGTAACCGCAGACATATTAGCAATGTGAAACAAATACAGCAGAAATGACGCTGGGGTAATGACCTGTCGAGCAGAACTATCTAACTCAGCATCGCTTTTTAATCCTTTCAGGTCCCGTAGCTCTCTCCACCTCAGAAATGCCGCTCTAATGTTTACTCTCTACAACTCTTTCTTTTTAGCTTCCTTTTGCTCATTTCTGTTCTTCGGTGTAACGCTCTTTGTAGTGTAAGCCGTAGGTGGCAATAGTGGGATGGGCAGTTTTTTCATTCCCCGTGGGAAAAAACGGCTGACGCTGCACACACTGAAGAAATTGAGCTTGACTGCGTGAGTGGTGCTGCGCAGCGCGTGAATGACAGCAGCCTGAGAGACTGCTCGGCTCTGATTGGTTGTCCTGTTTCGGGAGTGGCGGGTTGCAAATGCCATTAGGAGCAGTAGGAGGAGACAGAGGACAATGTTTTTGTTTTTTTTACAGATTCTCTCTCTCATGTACAGTCCCTGACAAAAGTCTTGTCACTTGTCCAAGTTGCAGGAACAACAAATAGCAACTTTAATTGTAGTTTTTTTTATCATCAGTTTTTTCATTTAATTAGGACAGAAAGGTCAGATTTTGCTTGGACAAAAGTCTTGTCGCATACTAAAATAATGTAGAAATTAAACATATACTTTATTTTGAATACACAAACATGCTACAATAACATCATAACATAAAGTCATGGTGCCTTGGAAAAAACAATTCATATCTTGTATGACTCCCATTAGCTTGGAGGACTGCATCCATATGTCTTGGCAACGACTCAAATAAGTTATTGACAAAGTCCTCTGGAATGGCAAAGAAAGCAGTCTTGCAGGACTCCCAGAGTTCATCAAGATTCTTAGGTTTCATCTTCCAAACCTGGAATTGGTCAATGCTCAATAATGTTCACGTCTGGGGACTGGGCTGGACAATCCTGGAGCACCTTGACCTTCTTCGTTTTCAGGAACTTCAATGTTGAGGCTGAAGTATGAGAAGGAGCACCATCCTGCTGTAGAGTTTGCCCTCTCTTGTGGTTTGGAATGTAATGGGCAGCAAGAATTTCTTGATATTTCAGGCTGTTGATGTTGCCATCCACTCTGCGGATCTCTCGCACACCCCCATACTGGATGTAGCCCCAAACCATGGTTTTTCCTCCACCAAACTTGACTGTTTTCTGGGTGAATCTTGGGTCCATGCGGGTTCCAGTATTTGCGGCGATTGGGATGCAGTTCAACAGATAATTCATCAGAAAAATCAACCTTCTGCCACTTTTCCACTGTCCATCCTTTCTGCAAGATGTGGACCTTGGCAAATGCAACACGATTTTGTTTGTTGTCTTCTGTTTAATGCTGGTTTCTGAGCACTAATTCTTCCATGGAGACCACTGCGTGAGAGAATTCGACAAACTGTTCTTGTTGATACAGGGGTTTCTGTTGACCATTTCCCATGTAGCTCCGCTGCAGTTGAAAAAGGGCTGGCCCTAGACTGTCAAAGCAACAAACAGTCCTCTCGAACAGTTGTCTTACGTGGTCTGCCTAACCTGGGCTTGTCATGAACGCCACCAGTTTCTTCCAATCTTTTTCTTATCCTCTCCACTTGATGTTTGGATACATTAAAGATGTCTGCCACCTCAGCAGCAGACTTGGTCTTCAGGCTCTGGATGATCAGCATTTTGGTCAGTGGTTGAATCTTTGGCATGTTGTCAGAGGTCAGGTTGCACTTCACATGAAGGTCTGGTGTGCTGGGGTTCCTTTTATACACAACTGGGAATGTGTTAATTACAGTATTTGTCACAGGTGAAGCTCTAATCTGTGATTGGTTGAATCATTTAAAGACACAACAAGACTTTTGTCCTTGGAAAAACGGATGTTATGGGCTTTACCAAGCTGTGAACATCAGGACACTTTTTGACAGTTTAATTTTGCACCCAGTTATTAATGTGAAAGCCCTTGACATTAAAATGAACCATTTATTGTAACAATTGATTGATTGAAAATCAATTATATGCCATTTTAAGTTACTATATCCTTATGCGACAAGACTTTTGTCAATGACTGTACTACTGCATGTTTAAAGTGACAGTTTGAGCAAATTTGACAAAAAGTTAGTTTTAATAATGTTACCGACTGCAGCTTTAAGACATTAAATTATTATCATTAATACTATTCACAAAAAAAATTTGAATAAAAACAATGGTTATTAGGGCCTTTCTTATCAGCCAATCAGCTGTGACCTGACCAGGATAGAACAGAATGTGATGTAGAATTAGAATGTGACTTTGTAGTCATAGAATGTGACTTTGTAGTCAGAATTCAGAGTCTTTAAGTTCAGGACTGAAGGAGTCAAAAGTGTCATTCCACACAAACCCTGTCTCACGACAAGACACAGGCTTTTTGTTTTTTAAGTATTGTTTTTACGAACCTTCACCGGTTATCAGTCGGCTACCGACTTGAACTCCAAAGTACTGCACTGTTTGTAGATCGCTTTGTCGAGACAATGAATTCCTGTCCATCACAGGTGCATACTTCCTCTGTGGAAGAATCTGTTTCCAACCTTCCTCTCCCTGCTGAGGTTGCCGTCAGCAGTGACCTGATTGAGGATCTCCTCGTCCAGCTGCTGCTGAGGCTAAACCCGCTGAGGAGCTTCACTGGACCACATCTGGACCAGCAACAGCTGCTGACACTCTGTCTTCAAATGAGTGCAGCAGCTCTAGAGACCCTGAGCAAAGTCCCTGGCGTCTCTGTGGATGAAAACCTCCCTACTCCCTGTGATACCTGGGAAGCGGCTGTGCTTCTCCAGTGCAGCATCATGGAGAGGTTTGGGACTTCATACAGAGTGAGGAAGCTGCTGGTGAGCAGAGACCCGGCACTCTGGAGCTTCATCCCACAACAAGTTGTCGAGACCGTCCTTAAAATATACAAGGATGTGGCTGAAGGTGTATGGACTCCCCCCCCAATGTCCTTCGATGAGGAGACCCCGCTGTTCTCACAGTTTCTCCCAGAAAACATCAAGAAGGAGCTGATTGAGAAGCATGGATCCTGGACCAAACACTCTAAGATCTTCCAGAAGGCGTTCCCGAACATATCGGACGAGGAGATCCTGGAGAACGAAGAACATCTGAGCGAGCCTCTACTGTCCCACCAGGATTTTGAGTTGGTGGACAAAGAGGACTTTGTGGCTGATTGTAATGAGGTGACACCTGAGGCTGATATCAAACTGATGCTGCAGGAACCTCCAATCTGTCTAGCTGAAGACCAGGTTCAAGTCTCCAACAATGAGGAACAACATGCTGAATGTGAAGCTGAAAGCCAACCACCCCAGCCATGCCCTGCTCAGCTCATTGCCAATGAGTGTCGCACTGAACTACAAAATGTGCAGACACACAGAGCTTTGGTGCAGGAATCCACCATAAGATGCGTCCTGGTGAAGATTTTTAAAGCTCGGAACTTCTGCACACGTCAGAGCCAGAAGAGCCAGGATTTGGAAGATGAGATGGTAGAGCACATCCACATGTTGCTGAGGAAGGAGGCAACGAAGTACAGGAAAAACAGAGTCTTCTTGGAAAAACTTAAACTTCTTGAAGACCCAAAGCAAGAAGTCAAACTGAGCCGGGAACTGTGCTGTATAATCAAAGCCCGGCTCTGTGAGGCTCTGCCAAAAACCCGTCTGAAGAGAAAGGACCTAATGGAGGACGCTCAGGTTGCCTTGTTGGCCTGCAATGTTATAGCTACAGGGATCATGAGCCACCTCAAACCTAGTGTTAGCTTTGCAGCAGACACCAAGCCTGGAGATGAGACTCCATTCAGTGCAAACATCCCCATCCGAAGAGAGGAGCCAGAGCCAGAAAGAGAGCTGACCCAGCTAGAGATGCGTCAGCAGGAGCAGCAGGCAGAAGCCGGAGAGAAGACCAAGAACGACTGGTCGACCTCTTGGCTCTGTCGTTTGTTCGGGAGAAAGATTTAGATCTTCTAACAAAAAAACATCACCTCCTGTACTTGCATGCAGAAAACTTTGGTTTTTTGTCTGCTCATTATTTTCTGTGTTGTCTTGTTTGCATTTATGTTAAAATAAAATGTTTGTTTAACTGTATTCATGAAGTATGGGTTTTTCTCTCATCTGGCAGCTAAATGTCAAGGCCCAATTGACCTCAGCTTTTGGGTCTGTGGTCTTCTGAAAGGGCTTGTACTTTATGCCTGATATAAATCAATTTCTTTTGTGTAGAAAACTACAATAAATACATTTAAAATTACTTCAACAGTGGTTCAGTGCAACTGTCAGTCCTGGCCCTCACCATACCTGGCTTGTTAGCTCGTTCAGTGTTTAGCTTTAATAGAAAGAAAACCAAGATGGTGGCGACCGGTATGCAGAACTTAAGGCTTCATTTAAGCAGTTGAGAAACGTCTATTAGATATGCACCAGGAAACCACCGCATACTGCAAAATTTTAGGCAGTTGTTGCATTTCTATACACACAAGTACAACCTGTGTGTAACAACATGAAGGGCAGGTGGGGTTAAAAGATGGGGATAAACTAGTTTTCATCTGAATAATGTATCTCTGGAACTCATTTCATTGATTTAACCTCTGTCTTATACAAATAAAGGAAATATGTAGGGATGCCATTACCAAGACTTCTACATGGATTACCATTTCTAGGTGGCCTTCATGCGCTTCCTCTATTTTAATCCTTGAAGCTCGGTTAACACATGCATCAGACTTAGACCCAAGATGGCCCCGCGGATGGCAGCCTCGGTACTGACCAGCTGGCCCCCATCTTCACCCAGATCTTCACAGCTGTGTGAACTCCCCTCCTGCTTCAAACGCTCCACCATCATCCCGTACCCGAGAAACCCTCCATCACAGGACTGAATGACTACAGGCCTGTAGCCCTGACGTCTGTGGTCATGAAATCCTTTGAGAGACTGGTGTTGAGCCACCTGAAGGACATCACAGGCCCCCTGCTAGAGCCCCCTGCGCTTTGGGAGCGGCTGCATGTTTGCAAATGATCAATTCAAGTTAAAGGACAAAATCCAGGGCCATTTGGGATGTACGACGGAGTATTAGGGCCGCAGTGAGGATAAAAAAATCTCTAATATTCCAAGACTAAAGTCATAATATTACGAGAATAAAGTTGCAATTTTAGGCTATGGTTAGCCTGTATCTTATTTCGAAGTTATACTTCACACGTTCTTCATTAGTGCAGGCGGCTGGCTGAATCTGTACTTGTACACGCAGAGTGTGTGGGGATATTATGGGGATTTTTATTGGCTACGGTGACTAAATGTAAATAACTGTACTATTGTAAAAATTAAATTTTGGTTTCATGACCAACTGTCATGTTTTCTGTTTTGGTTGGAATGCAGCACACCTTCATTTTTCCTTTAACTTGATTTTGTGAATTGATCATTTGTTATGGATCATTTCTTTTACATTATATTTGCTTATGTTATGTTTACTTAGTCAGGAAGCTGATGTTGGTGATTTATTAATGTGTTTATTGGTTTACTTATTGTGATCACACATGTTAATTGGCTGGCAGGCAGATTGCAGCCCCTTTTCACAAACTGTTTGCCTGATGAAGGTCGAGTACCGAAACTTTGCAAGCAAATAAAGAATGTGCCTGAGAATGTGTTTTCTGCAAGTTGGACCGTGTGCGGGAGTTTACCTGCAATTCTTCCTCTCCTGCGCACCTGTCCTATGAAACGAAACAATGTCATGAGGAAACATGACGGAAATGTTTCTTAACACTCCTGAAGTTATTCAAAACTAAATTGGGAATGTTTTTTCCCCTTTTTCACTTCTGTATGTATTGTACCTTGTGTTTGTTGTATGTTTTCTTAACTAGTGGATCTTCAGTCTGACAATAAAGATGTACTGAGCTGAACTTATTTGAACTCTGTGGATTGTTTTTGGGATACATTCAGTTTCAAGAACAAACTGCGACACAGGTAACAAAATCAACAAACGTAATGATGCAGAACACAGGAGTCTTCGTCGTCAACTGCAAAGAATGAAGGCTCTAGCTATTACGTTTTTTTTAAAGGGTTTTAAACAGTTTTTCTGTCGTAATTAATTAAATTCAAATTTTTAACTGCTCCAAGGTTTGAGGTTACAATGATATATAAAATAGATAAATATTATGTGTATGTACCTGGAGCAATAGTGCTATTGGGGTAGTATGGAATGGATGTGGCGCTCAAAATCTGGTGGACAAAATGTTTTTTAACAGATTCACAGGAGACAAACAAGCTTTCAAACAGAATAAGAAAAACATATCCACCATTATTTTCCAGGCAATTATTCCTGCAGCCTCAAAAAAAAATATGTACAGAAGAAAGGAAATGCAGGAACAAATTGTTCATTTTGTGCTCGCCAGGTTCACTTATTGTTCTTAAAAGGTAAACAGATTATAGTTTCAGCAGGAGGGGGAGGTAACTCTGATTGGCTGTCTTGTCACTATGATCATAAAAAAGTTGAGTGACAGGCTTGTTGACCGCCCTCATTTCAGCGCAGCCTTCCCTGAAGTGGTGCTTAGTAAATAACAGATGGATTCTTGCTGTCTTGCAGGATGGATTCAGGGTGTGTCCCCCAAAAAATAAATCTGATCCTGATCCTAACTTCAACCCTAAACACTGGTCCAAAGTCAGAGTCCGGGTGGGCTGACAGACGGGAGTGGATGGAGGACTCGGGATGCGGGGGAATCTTTTCTGTGTCAGAAATCAATAGTGCATTAGCAGCTGCCCAGCGACAACGTGTGGGCCGACTATCCTCCCTCATACCACTGCCAGCTCTCCTCCCTCCTGCTGCATCCTGATATACACCACCCGCCCTCAGCCTCTTCATCTAACTCCTGTGATCTACTGTTTGTTTCATCTCACCATCCCGCAGGCCTTTTGGGGAGCTGGAGTTCTCTCTGCTTTCTCTTACTGCCAGTATTCCTCGCTCCCTCTGCCCTATTTCTTGGAGGTTTCTCTGGTCATTTAGTAAACAGAGCGTGTCATTTCCCAGGCTCTGCTTCTTCTCTTTGCTCTCCCTTGTTGTGGAGGATCAGGACTCGCACAGAGGCATCCTGGACTAACAGGTGCGGGAGCCAGGAGCTTTTCCCCGAGGGAGCCTCCTGGCCTGAAGGGGATGATGCATAGGAGCCTTCAGAGAAATTTGTTTCAAAGACCATGAATCTCATGCACAGTGCTAGAAAAGGCCGGCTTTTCTGCATTATGTGATTCATACGTTCCTCCTTTCACTGCTTTCATGAAAATAAGACAATTTCAGACCACTTCCTTTAGACTTGTTTCAGACGGATGCAGAGCTTGTGTGCAAAAACAGATGTGCACCTTTTCATTACAGAGACCTTACATCAACAAGACGAGTCACAAGGTCACAGGAAGAAATATTTCTCTTCAACTCATTCCCACTCCTAACTTGTCAAATACAGCAGCTAGGTCAGTGGCCCTAGTATTCAGGATGTGTTCAAGTCAGCAAAAATCTATATGCAAATTGCAGTTACACTTCTGTGACACTTCTTACTACATCACCTGACTTCAAAGGCACATCGAAAATAACACGACAAGAAGTGAGACTCGAGGGGTACTTGCAACGTCTTATTTTGAAGGGTTGGGCCACTACGGGAGAGCCGGCTGATCTCTTACTAGCGTTCTTCAGAGTTTTTGATTCTGAGGACTAAAAAACTCTTTGATCGATCTACATTGATTACAGACTTGTGCAATCCACAACAAGGGATGGCAAGTGTGTTTTGCTTTGCTTGGAAGGGTTGGGTTGGTAAAGACAGTTAATTGTGCAAAGCTTAGGAGAAAAGTAATTATATAATGACATTTTTTCATTAATTTGATCTTAAATTTGTGACGAATTCCAAATATATTCCAATACATACGGAGGAACTGAAAGGAATTTTGGTAATCTATTTTCTAAGTCTGATTTAAATTATTTTCTTGGCTGTTTTTATGACTTAATACAAAAGTTTTTTTTAATCAAAGAAAATGATTTGAAAAAGTCTTCTTGTAAAGTTTCTCAAAGTTGCTTTCAGTTTTTGAAAAGAGGTTAAAAATCTTTTTTCATGCACAATTTTTCATTTTTTTTCTTGAGTAAAAACAAGTGAAAGATTATTTTTAAAAATAAGTGTTTGTTTTAATACTCATTTCGGCCACTAGAGGCTGAAGTGCAGCACTTCTCTAAGTGCTAAAAAAGACTGATAGCATCCCTGCTCAGGGCTTCTATATGTACACATGAGGTCCCACTCTTAACAGCACATATATGATGATTGAAACATTGCACAGTAGACGTAGCTCCACCGCCTTGCAGGGTTTTTTTTACCAGTAGTATTGAGATGTTCCTGAAGACTGAATTTTTTATGCATCTAAAGAAATTGGTGTTATTAATTTTATTTTTAAATATAAATATGCAAAACGTTTCCCCCACCAGACTTGCCCTATTTATTTATTTATGTAAGTTCTATTTTTTCAGGGTTTGATCAGTGCAAATGGAGATGATTTTCTGTTTGCATAAGATACCATCCATTTTCTCTTCCAGTCTACTTTCCACGCAGAGATGGTAAAGTGCAGTCACAGACAGCGACGGATACAATCAATGTTTACAGATAACTCACTGTTTCTCTACCAAACAAACTGTCCATTAATGACAAAGAATGGAAGGGAAAAATACATCATCCGAGGTGTTGTTTTACTTTTATTCATATTTACGTCCTCTCTGAAATGCCACACACCTGCTTTCTTGATACTAATGGATGTGACTGAGGGTTTGACTGAGGACATTCAGGGTGAGAAAAAAACACATCCTGAAGAAAGAAAGCATCTTCTTCACACAGACATGATTGTCACTTCCCTGATGATGCCTAATAGGTGTGTTTCCCCTCTGAAAAGAGAAAGCCGTAATGTAACCAGCTCCATCACAGTGTTGACCCTGAAATCTCTCTGACATCAAGTTGAGCAGAGAGGAGAGGAGAAAAGCAGGACTTGCAACATGCTGTAAGTGTAAGGCTCATTACACAGTGTAACACGAGGACAAGAAGGTAGAGTAGAGTAACCTGAGGTAAGAGGAGGAAGGGGCTAATCGATAAAACGGGGTCCTGCAGAGGAGCCGTCCTGAGTCTCTGGCTTCCATGCTGCTTGGCAAAGACAAACAAAGACCTCAAATCCATCTCCTCTCCTGATAAGCCCGATTCTTGGCTGTATTTGCTCTCCACTGATAGGGTGAGGAGAAGTGGGTGGCAAGTTTGAGGCCAATAGCCTAAGATCAGATTTCCATCAGTTGGTGCAGTGCAGAGCTGCAGCATCTGTGTGGAACAGGACGGGGGGTGTTGGATCTGCCAGGCTGGATCAAGGCCCACTGCAGGTCCCACTCCCACCTACCCCTCCACCCACCTCCACACTCAGTGTGGCAGAGATAAGGCCCTATCTGTTACAGTCCCACTGTGTGCCAGTGGCGGATATAAAGAGGTAAAGTGCATCTGGAGGGGAGAGGAAACCATCTGGTCCCGATCACCTTGAAGCTGCAGAGAGCAGCACTTCTCTGCCTCCACCTGTTCCTTCCTTAAAGCCCTGACCCCAGCGACATATTGTGAGGCAGGGGTTAGCGTGGGCAGGAAAGTGCTGAAACGCTGGATTGTGAATGTGAAATAACAGCAGCAATGTCTCTGAGTTTGACAGAAGCAGTTATTGAAGTGTTTGCCTGATACGGGGGTTTTGAGGAAGAACACAGACTCAAATATTCTGTGTTTGAAGGTGCTGACAGCTGTGATTGTGTGCGCCAAATATCACATCTCTTCACTCCGCGAAAATCTCTGAAGTGTTTCCACAAGAGTTTCATTCACTTGGACAGCCTCTAGATCAGCATCATTAAAAAACTCCAAAGCATTTAAAAATGAGGGATGTTGAAGTGAAAAGTCATATCAAGAGAATACTGCAATTAAAAGAGACGAAAATGGTCAAATAGCTCGTCCACTGAATATTGGAAGTCAACATAAAAACAAATGAGATTTTGGACTGACATTTTGAAGCTTAAAGTTTGCCTGTTTGTCTGACACCATCTTCTTTTGTTCTCTTTCTTTTGAGCCAACAGTGACCATATTTGGATGAGTGGGTGGAGCTACAGAGGAGCAAAAGTTAAATATGATTTAGGTTGTAATGTTAATATGGGCTAAAAACAAGCTTTAAACAAATGTACTTAAAGACTTAAAGACTCCTCCTGAAGTCATGTGGTAGCAACATGTCAATCAAGGGAAGGTATGTCATACTCTGCTTTATCGTTGATGTAGCTCAAAGTAATTTACAAAAACATGAACATTGTGCTTTATTGAAGAAGTCTTGAAACTAGTGATTAAATGAAACGTTGGAAATGTTACTGAGGTAATTAATCAAGCAAAAATTACTTCTGTTAGGGTGCTTTCACACCCGACAGCTTTGGTCCGGACTTTCAGACTCGGAAAGTCTGGTTCGTTTGGACAGGTGAGAACACACATTCAAACTCCGGTGTGGACCAAACCACCTGACCATGGTCCACTAGAAAAGACGGGACTCGGTCCGTCTCCAAATGGACCACGGTCCGGTTCGATTCAGGTTTAGGTAGGACCTTAAAGGGCAAATAACATTGAGTCTGACCCAAACAACGCTCTGGTTAGAAGGTAATAGTTCATATACTGACTGTTCAGACATACAGGGTCCTGGGTTTTAATAACGTCAGACTGAAGCACTCTTTTGTTCATCATATCCTGAAATTAAATATCGAGCTAAATCCCAGATCAAAAGTACGTTAAAGGGCGCTGAATGCTTTCTTCTGTGTTATGAAATGTCATGTGAGATGTATCTTTTTTTGTATCCTTTTTGTATGTTTTTTTTGGAGCTCCATTTGTAACTTATATGTTATGCAACAGCAGACGTAGGGGAGCGACAAGGTGAGGGCTCTAACAGAAATATGGAGCTGACCAAACAATTTCACAAATGCTTGTGGAAACGCACGAGAACACGGAGGTATTCAAAGCGTTCAGTGAAAAACCAAAGGAGGGTGGAACTGATCAAACTGTGGAGCAATGTTGACGATTCTCTCTCTTCTTGTTCTCTCTCTTTGTTTACTTCAGGGAGTTGGACATTCTGACCAATCAGAGAGCAGTTTCACATCAAAACTTTGGTCAAAGCTGCCGTTTGAACACAAACCGTACTCGAGGCAAAATGCAACATTGTAACAATTTGGTCGCTGATTCAGATCGAACAAACAGACTTTAGGTGTGAAAGCGGACTTTGACTTCTTTTTGCATCAGAGGATCACGCCATGCTTGCGGGATGCAGGTTCGAGGCACTTCGGCATTGGCTTCACTTTTCAGACTTTCCAAAGTCAGCTTTTATTTGACGGGTTTGTTTCAAACAAACTGAGACATTTCCTTTCATACAGCCCATTATCCCTTTAGGCCATATCGAGAGTTTACTTTCAAATGATAAAAGAGGAACATGACAAAGTACATTTTTTACATCATATATAAAATCTTGCTCCCGGTCTGTGAGTTTTCTGACATGTTTGGGGGCTTCAGTCTGGCAGTAGGGGGCACACTAAGGCTGGCCTGCATCTCCAATGAGGCCCCTCAAATCACAATGTGTCCGTAATCTCCAACCGACACACACGACACTCTGCTGGATTAAAAAGCAAGGGTGGTTTAAATTTTAAATGTGTCATTGAAAGGCAGACCGTTAACTGACAGGGGGGCCATTCAAATCCCTTTTGGGGCTGAAGCAACGGACCAACGGCTTAACGTACCACACGCACTCACACACTTGGCCTTTGAGTTATTCAAAATCACCCTCGCCTCCACACAATTGGCTGCGAGGAACAACAAAACCAGCCAATAGCCTTGCTGCGGGGTTCAAACGGGCCAAACAAAAAGCAGCCATTCCTTCCAGTTCATTTGCTTTCACAGATGCACACTCACACACAGGCACGCACACACACACAAACACACAGTTACTCATTCAAAAGTCATCTGCCTCTGCCAGACACAATTGAAAGGCGTTTGTAATCCCCGGGATCTTAATTCATATCCTGTGTGGCTGCAGTTTTAATGGTACAGCTCCCAGCAAATAAAGCCTTGGAAATTGAAATCAATAGCAATAAATCAGCATAATAAGCATCTCAGCTGAAGTTGGAGGGAAAGCGCACGCTGTTCTCAAATCTATCATTTGACATTTATGAGCGGAACTCTTAATCCTCGGATCCGCTAACAGTGAGAGCAGAGCCGTCCGACTGAATACAGATGAGGAGCAGGGGAGCCGACAAATGTCCATGAAGGGGGCTGCTAAGGCTGAACCTTCACCTGCTGCAGCCTCAGGTCTGTAATTACAAGCAGACAGATGAAAAATCCTGATGAAAGCTCGCAGGGAAAGATGCACAAAGTCGCAAGCAATTACAATCATTATTTGCTCCTTGGAAAACAAGAGAGCAGAGCAGGTTTGGTGCAAGGTCATGACTGACTGCAGATAAGAGGAGCCTTTCCACAATTAGAGTTCTTATGAAACCTTTTCCTCTTTCTGATATTCATTCTGATTCATGCATTTGCTAAGTTTACCAGTGCAACTTAAACAAGACTAGGTCAAAACCTCGTATGACCGCATCAGGTCAATGTGCGCTTTTGTGGGCAACACTGGAAGCGTGGCGTGATGGCTGCGGGACGTGTTCATTTCCATATTAAAAAGGTGTATCGCACGTGTCACGCGCCAAAAATGTCGAGAATAGGAGACTCGCCTATTTTTACCGCGAGCCACGCGGCCAAAATATTCGGTGAAAATGGATTGTGATAAGTCCTATTGATCTCTGACAGCAATATTAACATCTCTTCCTGTAGTAAAAGTCACAGGCATGGAGAGTAAAGTAGGTCAACACTTCTGATATGCTTTTTCAAAGCCCGAGGTCCTGTTTCTA
The DNA here is from genome assembly GCF_022749685.1 of Semicossyphus pulcher. Lineage (NCBI taxonomy): Eukaryota > Metazoa > Chordata > Actinopteri > Labriformes > Labridae > Semicossyphus > Semicossyphus pulcher. The sequence goes on from NW_027211726.1 coordinate 29,193,520, forward strand.
AAGTAAATAAGAAGGTTTTCTGTTAAGACCAACCCGCAAAATCTTTTAAAACAAAGACCCAAAACTACCCCTGAATATGCGCGCTGCGGAAGTAGGTGAGGACAGTGGACGAGCAGCGGAGGAGCAGTATCCAGAGCCGTATAGACAGAGAGTCGCGTCAGTGGAGGTTCAACATGTCTCTCTCTGGCTCTAAAAGTACCTTCACTCACTTACTCAGTCAGTCAGTCAGTCACATACAGACCCATGTGTAGGACTGACCCCGGTGTTCAGCCAAAAACAACAGTAACAGAAATCCGGTAACCCTGTATGGATGTAGTATCCATCATTTTAGTTTTGCCTGGTTCAGGTTGTACTGTATTTGTTCATGTTTTAAAAAGGGACCAGAGAAAAATGACTTTTGTTTATCATCTAAACTAAATCTAGAATAAATAAAAATTCTGTAAAGAGAAAAATCTGTTTGCCACATCTTTCTTTATCACATTGTGTCTACTTAAAGTTGTAATCTTGAAGATCTCTCGTTTCGTTCTCTTTGACAGCACCTATGGTGATAAATTGCGGGACTACACTTCCCAGACAGTGTTGCATGTGTGACGTCCACGGGTGGCTCCGGCTGTAACTCTTGATTTTCCTCGCTGACGGTCGTTTCCAGATGGCGCCCAGCGTGGCAGACGTCTCTCTGTGGCTCTTTTAAGTTGGTCAGTTTGTTTTGGAGGAAAAGACGTCTGTATTTCGGCTCCCATTAAAAACCTCATGTACGCTTAGCCTAAGAAAACTGCTTTGATTTACTGTATAGCTCTGAATATTGATACATTTTCTGCTAGCGCTGCACTGTTGTTGTATTCCATAATACAGTGGTCAATGGCCAGAAATCATTTCTTCTGTGCTGCTATAAAACAGTAGTTACTTTTGGCAGCCTTAATATCTCTGTGGTGGCAGTACAGAGAAGGTTTCTGTGTAGGCTGCAAAGAGTAATTAATTTCCAGTGATACAAGTTGGTGTAATTCAGGCTATAAAATTCCTGTATTGGATCGGTGCATAAGCTTGCGTACTCACTGAAAATTGATCCCACATTTAGCCTGTATTGGAGGCATTTCCAATGCTGGTATCAGTATCGCAAAAACTCTATGACAGCCCACAGGGAAGGATACGGACGCAAAGCAGCAGGCAATAACATTAACTACTTTTCCCCTTGTGGAAGAAGACACCAGAGCAGGTTTCGTGCAAGGTCACAAAGAGAAACTTTCGACAAAAACACACGATCGGGCCCAGAAGAAGCCGCGGAGGCATCCCCAAGACGGCCCTCTCATCAGTTTTACTGCACAGAGCGGGGGCTTGATTTAGGGCGACAGATGTAGAACAACAAATAAAAGAGACAGACACGAGTTCTCAGACATGCAGTCAGGATAATTCCTTGTCTCTCCTATTTTGCTGCCTCTCTGTGCAGTGCACTGCAGATGAACTTAATGCCAGCAGCCCCCGAGCGCGGTCCCAAAATGCCAGCAGAACAATAGCAGTGGTAGTGGCAGTGGCTGTTAGAGTTGTGACAAGGCAGCAAGTGGCTGGAATTGAGAGGGGAAGGAGGGGGAATACTTCTTTGTGTGTGTGTGTGTGGGTGTGTGTGTGTGTGTGTGTGTGTGTGTGTGTGTATGTGTAGAGGGGTTCAAAGAGGTAGTCCAGCTTTGTGCGCCGGCTGTTGCCCTCCTTTGGGTGGGGTGGGGGGGGTGACAAGAGGGTATGGCAGGGACACAAAGGGTCCCAACAGACTGGAAACGAGGTAGCCAGAGAAAATCCTCTACACACACTTGCTGACCCACACAAACACACACATACACAAACACACAAGCATTTCTACACAATCCCATGACAGCGCCCAAGCGGAGCACGGCGAGAAGGAGGGGAGCAAACTGGAACTGGGTCAAAAATCCAATTAATCCGTGACAGGAGAGACGGTTTGGAAGACACTCAGGAGAGAAACACCACAAGAGACTGTAAACAATACACTGTTGCCCTTTGACCCGTGTGTGTGTGTGTGTTGATTGTGGTTATGTGGTGAGTGCACTCACTTAGGATCAAGGTCAGGCTGTGTTTGTTATGCAGGAATAAGTAGTAACGTACTCCGACTGCTGGTGTTTTTTTTTCATACATCCTTTAGAAGTTGAATGATCAACTTTCCTGAATGTTAATAAAATGCAGCTCTGACGTTTCTTTTACTGATTGATTGAGAGGTCACACTTAAAGAGGGTTTAAGCTACAGGTGAAAAATGTATTTGAGTTTTATGTTAAATGTCAGAAGTAGTTTAAGGTCAGATCTGAAATCGGATTTATTTGGCCTAAAATTTGTTTTTGAATTTGTTTCGGGCTCAGATTGATGACCTCTTACATCCAATAGGATATTATGATCATGTTAGCAGAGAACAAAACTGAGACTGACGTTGTGCAACAAGCTGCTGGAGTGACGCTGTGCTGTGAGAAAAAGCAGAATGCCCAACAAACCAGGATTTTGTTAGGCATTCTGGTTGGTTTTACAAGTGGAATCGGAGGTTCTATTAACAGGAAATTCTAGCTAACGTTAGCCTCGGGGCTACGAAGTTAATGTTAGTTGTAAACACTGTCTCCTTGTAGATCTTTCACTGTTGTGGTCCTTTTCGGAAAGTTCTGACATCCAGATTTTAAATTCAAAATATACATTTTTAGGGATTAGTTCCAAGCTGATGAGTCTGCAGCTTCATTTAGCTGTTTAGGAGGTTAAGGACAGATCTATAAAACCCTCACATTACTGGGAGGGGGAATCAGGTATAAATTGACCTAAAATTGCTGCAGCCTGAACTTAAATTAAAGACTTTTATTTCTTCTTCTGCCAATGAAGTTATAATTCAGACTTTAATCTAAACATTCTGACTTTGAACTTATTTATTTGTCAATAAAGTTAGAATTCTAAAATAAAATCAGAATAAATTCAGAGTTTAACCTCAGAGCCCAACGGAATTTTTCACGTGGCCCTAATCCTCCTCCGTAGAGACGCAAACCAAACAATAGAGGCGTGTTATTTTTTTCTATCACAGCCACGCTTTCTAACACTCCTCTCTAATCCTTCCACAGCTTTGCACGAATCCCTCCTCCTATGGGGCGGTGCAGGGGAAGTTTGGAGCCTCTTACTAGTGAGTCAAACTGGGGAAAGTGCGTGTTTGGGTCCCCCGGGGATCCTGAGATGTTAATGTGGGGCGAATGGGCTGCGACAGTCGGGTGGCAGCAGGGATGTCAGCGGGGCTGCGGAGCAGTCACTACGGGTGAGAGGTGTCAGCTGAGAAGATAAATAATGTAAGGCCTGCGGGATGTAATAGCAGCTGTATGATTCAAGCCAGTGACACTCCTGGGGAACGCTGCATTCTAATGGAAGACAAAACCCACGGCCATCTGACGCCGCTTCCAGAGTCAGCAGCCGACTGAACACGGAAAAGAAGGAGGAGGAAGGACAAGGAAAGAACTAACACAAGAAGTACATTTTTTTCTGTCACTCGGTTTGTGCTTTATAGAGTAAATCCTCACTGGCCCAACCCCAAAGCCAACCCCCTCTGGCCCAATTCCTAGTTTTGGAGGGCTCTAGGCTGGTAGTGACTCTTCCGAACGGAGCTACAGGGGGCAGAGATGGAAATCCTAACCTGGGAATTGGAACAGCAAAAGTAACGAGGAGATAACTTTACTGTCACAACAGAATATCATAAAGCAATCTTTTCTGAAATGTTTCTGCAGGATCATTTGTTAAAATATGGGCTCCTCCACCATCCCGAGTGTAGGCCCTGAAATGTTCAGGCGATCTGTATATCTGGTCACTCCCCGATCGCAGCAGGTGCTGTCCATCAGCTGTCAAAGTCAAAATATGTGCAGCTTTTCATTCGGTATGGATTTACCCTTAAACCCATGACCGTTCACATTTGAAACATGATGACTTCAGTGACCTCTCTGTGCTTTTATTTTGTCAGCTGTCAGTAAGAAACACGTCTCCCTCCGCTCCCCGGCCTGTCAGCTATCTAGCACTCTGGTTTGTTTCTGTAATAACTGTAAAACTTTTCATATTTGGCTTTTCTGAAGAACATTTGGGCTCAGACTGTTGGGACTGTCTGTGTTTGTCTGTGGGTTTGCCGACTGAGCCGAGCAGTAGCTTCATATTGTTGCTGTAGCCTCGGCCTGTGTCAGGACAGTAGATAAGCAGGCCTTCTGCTAATGAGAAGTCAACCAGGCAGTATGAGAGGACGCGATCCCAGCTGAATTGAACTGAATAAAAAACTTGATGCTTGGTTTGACAGTTGTGCAGTGTTTATCCTAAGCCGGCATTTTTCAGTTTGATTCAAAATGTTCTTTGAATACAGAAAAAAAAGCTTTGAGGAAACTAGGGCTTGAGATCTCTCCTGGGCAGAGACTTTGCTGGTGAAAATGAAAATCATGGCACAGTGTGACTGAATGTTCTTTTAATAGATTTATTCATGACTTGGTAAATGGGAAACAATCTACTAATTGAGGACCGCACCCTGCGGCTAACCAGGCGGAAGTGGCCTAAAGCTCAGCATGGGAAGTGAGTAGACATCGAGAAGAAGCAAAAACATGACAGGCTGTAAACTTTGTAGTCTCAAAATGACCCTTCAGTGTTTATTGTTTACTGAGATATTACCGGGAATTATCTACAGAGGTCTCGCTAATTAAAACTGGTAAAAACACTGTCTGGAAGATTTTCATGTAAATTAATGTCTGTTAAGTCTCTATGTATCAAATGAGGTAACACAAAGGTGATTGAGCCGATGGCCCACTGATGAAAGCCTTTGCATTTGCGGTACTACAGACTGGGTGTCTGGTGCGACTTTTGCAGAAAAAATCACAAGCGGCGCCCAGTTAGTGACGCGTTTCCCATCAGCCAGCAGTGGTTGGTCTGCCAGAGAGGGTAGGCGGAGCTAAGCGGCTGCTTTTCCGCTCTCTGCAAGTGTTGCGAGTAAACAGTAATCTACTATGGCTGAACAAACAAAGAAAAGATGGATGACTACAGATACAACTTCAAAAATAAGTGAAAATCCAAAGAAAAAGAAACAAACTCGACGCTCAGATGAAACAAACAGTCTAAAAAGGAAAGCGACCGTCAGCGAGGAAAATCAAGAGTTACAACCGGAGCCAACTGTGGACGTCACACATGCAGCACTGTCTGGATATCTGGGAAGTGTGCTCCTGCAGTTACCGTTTATCGCCACAGGTGTCGCCAAAGAAACTGAGATCTTTGAGATTAAAACTTTAAGGCGTGAGATGTGAGTCGAGCTGCTACTAACTTTAGCTCAGTATCTGATTAAAATAATTTATCTGCTTACATGCTGAAGGTAAAAAGAAAGCCATGTGACTTGAAACACTAAGAAAGTAAAACTGAGAATGCTTTGCTTCTTAAAAAGGTAGAACATGAAACTTAAGCTGGCTGTTATAGTGGTTTGATGCAGGACTGAAGTGAAAATAAAGGAACAGAAGTTGTCCTTTATTGAGCAGCAAAATCTGATTCCACTGACTAAAGTGCTGAGTCTAGTGCAGCTTTAGAAAGCGTGAAAAAAAACTGTAGCAGGAAGCTGATTATCACGAGGATAGCTTGTGCTAGAATGTGTGGATTGAACACCAAAGCTATGATTCTTGCATTCACTGGGGACATGTGAATGGTTTGGTGACAATGTTGTCATCACTTTACTGACAAAATCCCAGGAACATCGAGAAGCCTGTTACTTGAAAAAAAGTATAGCAGATGAAGCCTGACTGGATAAAATCAGAAGGACAGAGAAAGAAGAAGAAATCAGAAGCTCGGACCAAACAGGAAGAAACAGGTGACTAAAAGACAGGCGCCAAGCCGGACAAGTAAGGAGAGAGTGGGAAAAGAAAGAGGGGATGAAAGGAAGGAAAGCAAGCGGCAGATGGGTCAACAAGGGGGGCGGAAAGATTAATTTGAAGGGTGGAAAGAGAGGGAGCGGCTAGAGAGAATGAAAGAGAAGGAACAATGCATGAGGAGGCCGCACTCGTTTCTGGGGTCGTCTCTGCCTTAATCAAGGCTCTGAGGCACCCGCGGGTGCAGCACGGCCCCAGAATGCGCTGCTGTATTCTGCAGAAGGGTGATCAATCAGAGCTGGTGGCCGCCACGCAGATGCTCTGCTGTACCGGTAACTAACACCACACACACTCACACACACACACGCACACACATGGACTGAAGGCGACAGTGATAAATGAGGAAACGCTCAGACAGTTTAGGAGGCGCTGACTCTCCTCATCTGCATAATAAACTGTTGCATGATCTCATCTCACTTTGTGCCTGCTGCTCCTCCTCTGTGACAACCAGCGTCAACCTTTTTCCATCAGCTTCCTTCAGATGTACCGAAAGTCTTTTGAAACACAAGAGTTTCAAAGAAAAGTTGCAGGTTCAATAAATGTGTGTAAATATGGCAACTTTTAAAGCATTCAGTCTGAGGTGACAGGTGTGGAGTCATACAAAAATAGAAGATCATAAAAAGTATAAATATACAGTTTATGCACACCGATTCACCATAACATAATGACCACTGTCGGGTCGAGTGTATAACTTGACAGCAAATGAACATTTTGTCCTGGAAGTTGATGTGTTGAAGCAGGAAAAATGTGTGATGGCTTGACGACTGAGTCAGAGCATCTCCAAAGCTGCAGCTCTTGTGTGGTGTTCCTGGTCTGCAGTGGTCAGGAGCTACAAGTCGTACAACCTTAAATCTTGATATTTATTGTACCACCTATTTCTATCTAATAAATATTAGTCTTTATTTTTATACACTAAAATAGAGTTTTTTATTCATTTATTTAATTTGTTCTTACTCTTTTGCAGATGTATTCTTTATGGCACTCCTATGACTCCTATGACACTCTTTTCTCATTCAGGACTAATAGTCATGCAAATAGAGCTCTATATTTTCATCTGAAAGCAGTCCCTATAGTAGAGCTGCAACTACCATGCAAAGAAAAGAAATGGCCTTGGGTGGTTCATGGGAATAGTCCTGTTCTGATATTTCCCTTTCCGTCCCCTGCGAGGTCTAAAGAGTGCTGCTGTTCCCTTACTGAGGAACCAGGGCACCTTGAAAATAATGAGTTCCTGTTGGTGAGGAGACACTCGCTCATAACATCCCACTCCAGTTTTTGTTGACACCCGACAAGGTCTAAAAACAAGCAGACTCCTCAACAGCCGAGAGAGTGGGAGGAGAAACAGAAGATTTAATACAAAACACAGCGACTGTGAGGCACGTGCAGAGCGGCCATTGTGTCCCAAACTGTTGCATAAAACGAAGTGGGAAGATAACCTGAAGGCTAACTAACACTGAGCATGCTTTATAGTCTTAGCAGCTAACGAGAACATGAGCAGGGTGACGGCACACATGGTGACTTACAGCTGGTTTCAATGTTGGAAACGTGTCTGCATTCACCTCAGCTTTCTTTGTAGTTTATATTCAACAGTTTGGTGACCTTTGTTAACCTCACATAATTCACACTGCATACAATTAAACGGCAGCATATTGAGTGAAACATTTCATTTAGCCTTTAGGTTAATTTGACCTCAGTAGCCGCTGTTGACAGCGCTGCTGCTGGCTGCTGTTTGGGGGACATCTTGTCGGGCCTGAGCCAAAGATTTGACATATGAAGCAGAGACCTTAAACGCAGGATATTTCCCATTGGACTGTACCAACAGCAAACCACATCGTGGGGGGTTGTGCTTTCTACTTTAGAGATTTTGTGGCTTTGTTGGTTCATTTAATCTCAGTTCGGACGTAGTGGGTCTTTCTGTGTGGAGTTTGCATGTTCTCCCTGTGCATGCGTGGGTTCCCTCCAGGTACGCCGGCTTCCTCCCACAGTCCAAAGACATGCTTGTTAGGTTCACTGAAGACTCTAAATTGCTTGTAGGTGTGAGCGTAAAAGGTTGCCTGTCTCTATGTGCCTGAGCTCTGACAGCAGTTTGTGTTTGTGCTTCAGTCTGCAGGCCTGCAAGAGGGTCATAGTTTCCTACATACAATACTTTGGTCTAAAGATAAATACCTACAGAACTTATAATTTCCCTATTTGCTTCAGAAGTAATGTGAACTTAGCATCAATTAGCAAACATTAGCTAACACGATAAGTGGCTACAATAAGATAGCTTTTATTGATGAGCTATATGAGCTATATTGATTAGGCAGGGGTCTCCAACAGGTAGCTCCCGAGCCACCGGTAGCTGGCAGCCTGGGTTTAAGTAGCTCATCAAGAGGTTCACAGACTGTCTACAAAAAATCTGGCGATAATAAATGCACCCTGAAAGCCTCTTCCCACTTCAATTCAATCAAATACGCAGATGTCCCACCCCCTCCAATACAAAATAATAGGATAGGCCTATCAGCTGTCAACGTCTGAACCTAACCAATCACAGCAATGTTGCAGCAACCTCCATCGACAGGTCGGGTCAGTTATGCTGCACGCTAGTTGAGCTAAAGTGAGGAGTTTGGTGCTGTTAGCCTGTTTAGCCAGATTTATGATGGCTAACGAAGGCGGCAACGCCAAGAAAAAGCTTCAAACATACTATCTCCTGGGGGAGTGGGAAAGCAAGTTTTTATTCACGAATGAGATGTGCCTCATCCGTGGTACCAACGTTTCAGTGGACTAAAGAATCAACATGGGGCGCCACCAGCGATTACAGCGATGTAATGCAAGTAGCTCTTGGTGACGTTCATCTTTTCAAAGTAGCTCTCAGATGAAAAAAGGCTGGAGACCCCTGGATTAGGGTCTCTAATGTGTAACTTCTCTAGTTTAGGTACAACTGTAAGATTGAATCTATGAGTTCGATGCCGTTGATGGTCAAGCAGTACTTCCTGGTCTGGTGGGTAATCCATTTTCTACAGTCTGCACAAAAGTGCTACATCAGAACAGAACATCAGTGCAACAGAAGTAAATACAGCTAACCTTTAGCATTCTACAGAGATTTATGTTTTTGTTTTAGTTTGACATTTCATGGTTTAATCCAGGGAAACAGCACCTTGTTTATTTTCCTATCCATCCACTGCTGCTTACATGTTTTATTTCTCTCTTTCTCTTTGTTTATGACAGTGTGAACTGCAGGAGGGGCGGTGTATATGTTCGGTGCATTATAGACTCTATTAATCACAACAATGTTCTGCACCTTGAACAATGACAAAGCTCAAAGTGCGGAGATGAAAAACTGCTGAGCTGAGATGGAAAACAAAAACAGGCTGATTTCAATCTTCCACAGACCAAAGAGTTTGAGAGCAGGGTGGATCAATTTCACATTCAGAGGACTAAAGCTTTGGTTTAATGTTTGTTTCACTACTTCTGCCTACTTCTTTAAACACATACATGTTTTTATATGTTAGCAAAGTCATTTTTGAGATAACTGTTGTAGTTTTGGTGTTACAGATTTTGCAGCGTGATCATTTTAAGCCGAGAAAAATGAGAAGATAGAACAAGAACAAAAGCAGTCACTGCTTGGATGTCTAATAATAATAATGATCTGCAGTCCCGAGTGGTCACTATGTTCTAGTGCAACCAAATGTGTTGAAATCTCACCATTGTCACTTCAGCACAGTAACAAAGACGGTTTCATAATAATCTTGCCAAGGCAGAAAAAGCCTCTGAAAGAAGCTTCACATCCGTTAAAGGAGAGAAAACGCCGACCGTCTGAAGAACGTTAGATTTTTTTAATTGAGTAAAGTTAGCCCAGAATCCTGCGTGCATAAACACCTGATGATTAAAGTACCTGTGACAGACTGCTCCCATTTTTCTGAGGTTTTTTTTTTTTTGGACATCTTCCCTGTAGTCGCAGGAGAGGCATGAAACCCCTCCCCCACCTTCATCTGTGCCTGTTAGCTGACAGGTGCGAGAAACAAAAGCTCTGTTATCACAGCTGTGGAGATGCACCTGCAGGCGGTGAGATCACACATAAGGTTTTTTTTACATGAAAGTTTTGTCTTCCTGTGAAAAAATAGTTTCTGCACTTGTAGATGGCCTTTCACTCAGGTGGAACTTTTTAAATGATCTTTTAGTCCTATTTAAAAAAGAGGGGGAACAATAGAAAATGAGGACCTGCACAAATTTAGCACTAATTCATTACAGCTCCTTTAGAGATACGACTAATGCAGCATTCAAAGACCACTTGAAGGCAAAAATTACTCAAAAAGCTAATTTGATTTGCAGCGCCGAGAGAAACTTTCCTGACTTTTAATTACTTTATCGCTCTCATTTTCTCTATCGTTACAGTATTTTAGTGTGAACCAGAGAAAAGGAAAGGAGATGGAGCCGGAGCAAGACGGCAGAAGAGGGAAAAAAGGGGATGGGGCGATGTATTGTTGAGATGTGGGCTTCACTCAGTCTCTGTCAGGTCTTTTCAGCCAGGCTTTGAAGTGTCTGGGCCGCAGCGCCAGGACGAGGGTGGTTACGGACCGTGGAAAACAGGATAACACAAGCTTCTCTCGTCCAATTAATTATCTGCCTGTTTGGGGAAATAAAGTCTCCTTATCTGGCTGTGCCATCGCTGCAGAAGTCTTCACCCTTTCTGACGGTTTGAGAGTTTCAAATCAAACTCTGGAGAATATCGGACAGCAGACATCAACTTCACCCAGGTCTAATCAGGAGGAATGGTCCCTCATCCAATTAAAACTGTACTGAATAAATTGCCCATCTCAGATTCATCTATCGTTTGGAAGTGAAAAAAAGATTTAATTGGTTTTGTGAGGCATTCTAGAGATGTTGTTTGACCATCAGTACGATACAGTCAAGAGGTTTACCAGTGCACTGTTTTTCTGTTTTGGGTTTTGAGCTTTTTCTTTTTGCAGAAACATCTCTATGAGGTCTTTGTTCTCCTCGTGGAGCTGTGAGAGCGCAGGAAAGCAGAAGTCTATGCTTATCTAAGCCGAGAGCAATTCTCAAGGTCGCAACCCTCCATTCGTTGTTTCACTCTGGCCTGAAGTAAAAAGTGAACAGCAACAACAGTGATACAAGCAAAGCCTGCAGCTCCGGCCAAAACATTGCACCAGTGTGGGCGGCCCAATCAAAGTTGTGCATTCTTCTCTGTGGGAGTTGCAGCCCCCGGTTAAAGATAGCAGCACATCCTGGAGTCTGGATAAGCCCTGCCGAGTGTATATCCCCCCGCTTTCTCACTCTATCCTCCTCCGACGGCTGCTCCAGGAGAGCATGTCAGTTCATCTCAACATAAAGACGTGCCAGGGGAAAGCCAAGACAAACCCCCTCCACTGTTGAAGCCGCCGTGAGGTACCCAGGGGTGCAACTTGCAGCATTCCTCCGAGTGGTCAGCAAACCTCTCAACTGCTTGACTTTAACAGTATGACTACAGTCCGTGGTAATACAAAGGCAAGCAGGAATACAAGTGCAAGCACAGAAATCTAAAGTGTTTGCGGACATGTCACAAATTGGCATGCAACGTCTGGATTCATGAGAAAAGGCTCGTCAAGATTTAAGAAACCCAGTTATTTTTAAGGAATGTTAGTTACAGCGCGTACAAATTTTATGCCCTAAGTTTTCCAATAAAGGCATTTAAATATTGCTAAATGTTATTGCAAACAGTAAATAAAAAATAGTAATAAGATGAAATGTTAAATGCACATGTTAAATACTGGTATTAGTGTGTGTAAGTTATATTTCACTTCAGTCTATGTATAGGGTCCTGACACATGTTGGTGTTGAAGCTAACAGTTACAAAGGCTGATGATTATGGTTCAGTAGGACAGGAGAATTCTAAATCTATCTTTACTTATTTTGGGGTCTAAATGACTAATAGGTACAGAACGTTTTCTAAGTGCTCCAGGAGATTTCTTCAGCCAGCAGCCACAAGATGGTTTGTGATGACTAAAACGTGGTGAAGGCAGCGGTACACCAGAAACTCCTGTGTTCTGCAAGGTCAAACTTGTTTTCCCCCGTGGAGTCTGGTGGCTTTGAAGAGAGTGACTTAGCTAACAGCTGTTTCTGGTTAGAAAGGGTTACCTCTGGGGCGCTGGTTTAGCTCAGTTGGTAGAGCAGGCGCCCCATGTGCAGAGGCTTTAGTCCTCGTCACACTGATCGCAGATTTGACTCCCAGTCCGCCAGTCATTTGGTGCATGTCATCCCCTACTCTGTGCTCCCAACATTTCCTGTCTATCTTCAGCTGTCCTGTCAAATAAAGGCAAAAGCCAAAAAAAAAAGAAAGGGTTTCTGTGTTTCTTGTCAGAATTTTAGAAATTTACATTAACAATCTAATCTGTGGGGATTACATGAGCCATGACAGCCCGTTTTAATGGCTGCTGACTGAGGCAATCTATTAGAACTTAAAGACCCCTCCAGTGAGAATCAAGTGCTACAAGACACATCAGGGACAACATCAGCATCATCTCCAAGGCTGGGCCTGTCTGCTTTTAAACTGCAGTGTACCAAGGACAGGCTGAACAACACGTTTTCAGATTGGCAGGTTTGAGACGTCACAAACCTAAGGAGCCAATCCTGTTAACGGACGGGGTGCCGCTATGTATATCATTATGTGTAACCTATGGCAACCACTTCTGTGATGCGCGAGCCAGCTGTAACCGTCATCGCAAACTCACTACTGACTACTACTAATTACGACATTTCAAGCTAGCTCAACAAGTTGCCACTAAACGATGACAGAGACGTGTTTTGTTTTCGCGACAGCGGTTGGAAATTTGCATAGTGGGCGGGGCCTATGCTGATTCAGGATTTATTAATGAGGGAGAAGGAGGAGATGCGTTGGGAGGATTTTTACAAGGTAATTTAACATAGTTTGCAGAAAAAAACATATCAGACACAATTTCTTATCTCAAGCAGAGCATTTTATATGTCTTACAACGTGACTGGAGCTGCTCTTTAATGTACCTATGAGTCATTCTAGACCCCAAATTATGGGTAAGTAAGAGAAGAGTGTCCTTTGAGCTGAAACAAGGCTTTTTATGTGCAACTTATGTGCAGGAAGACCTTCATTAATGACAGCTTAGCAATAGCAAAACGGAGAGGAGGCACTAATAAGTAAATAAATACAATATTTCTGTTCGAGAATTGTGTTTAGTTTGCAGAAAATTTTACAAAATAAAATAGAAAATAAAAAAGATAAGAAAAGTGGAAGCAGCTGAGGTAAATAAAATTTGTCGGCACCATCAGAGAGTTTTAACACAATACGTCGAAGCAGAAGGTCACCACTCTGGTCGAGTGAAGCTAAATCTTTAGCAGCTTTTTAACAGGTTTAAAAGGAAACTAAATCATGTCTTTCAATCCCCAAACAGAGCTCTCACATTCAGATGCGAGCGGCTGAGTGTGGAAATATTTTCTTTTGACATCATCATCTTCACAGCCAGCCTTATTTCCCACGATGCCTCAGCAGAGTGTCGGGGATGTTTAGCAGCACCATTTCAAATTTTAATCCTACAAACTTTCAATTTCACCGTTGTTGAGATGAGCGAGAAAGAGCGAGTGAGAATGAAAGAGAGATAGCGACATGCACTCGTCACTGGGCAGCGGGCAGGATGACGAAGGAGAAGACGGAGAAGAAGAAGAAGCCAATTACCCATGTGGGGAAGCCGACCATGGGGAGGTGGTGCGCCAGGACTGCCTGTTCTGAGTCCGATAACCCTCCTGTGTCATCCCTCTGTGTCAACCAGAATTTTATCTGCGGCTTGGAGGGAAAAGAAAGCCGCCACATGGCAACAACAACAACAACATTCACCCAAAGAGAGCTGAGAGCGACGGAATTAAGAGCCAGGCAACCACAGGGGCAACACATGAGCTAAAAGGAAATGGAGTAGCTGGAAATACTGACACACACGGGGGGATTTATTACGCACGCTATCAGGAAGGAGGAGTGAGGAGGAAATATGTTACAGGGAATTAAGAAGTAGGACTGGAGCAATATTTTGCTATGTATCTGCCAATGCTGCGTTTCTGTTTGTTCCTGTAATCCATTTCTGAAATGACATCATCATCCTCACTGCCAGCCTTATTTCCCAGGTTGCCTCTGCCTTTCAAACACGGAGCGCAGACGGTGTTAGGATGTTAAAGGAGTACGTTGCTTGTACAGCTTGTAATCTGCCGAGGGTTCTGGTCTCAACAGGATAGAAGTTCAGCTACTGGCAGAAATCAGAAATGATCAACACTGAACTTAAAAAAAACTCTGCTTGAAACCTGCAGGCTGCGTTCAGGGGGAACAAACACATTACATCATGTCTGCTGCAGGTCTATTTTCGAACAACCGGTACAACCTAATTACAGTTTTGCCCACTGTTAACTGGTTAAGATAAAGGGAGAGAGAAGAGCGGGAAGACAATTTCTAAGCTAAACAGTATTAACAGCTCATCCATCCATCCAACCATTCTCACAGAATATTATCGGCAATAGAACAAATCAATAGATAGTACCTTTCTTCTGTTAGCGATCTTGCTATTTCTGTATTTCTGCAGGGTTCACCAAAAAACATTTTCACGCCGGATGAAATGTGACACTCCTACTGGCTAAAGTATCAGAGTAGGAACATAAAATGGGTTAAATGATGCGTTTTCATATCCTAGTTATCAGTGTTTTCCTAACTCCTAACGAAATAACTAATTAAATGAATGCCACTTGGATCTGGAGAAGCTGCAGACAATAGACGGATGCATTAGCCAGTTACAAATGACTAAAACCAACAGTTGCACTTGAACCTCGCAACTGCAGCAGCGACGGTGTTTGCTGCAGGTCAGATTGCAGAAAGTCAGCTGATATGGATGAAACAGCTGCCCAGAGCATAGGCAAACACAATCCCACTGTAGGTGATAGGTGTAATATGTCACCTGGCAGTCGGCAATCACGAAATAAAAAATTATATATATACACAGAGCCAAAACAATTAAGAGACCACTCCAAATGTTCCTTAACTTAGCATCTCTCTCTTCATGTTATGGCCAGCCCCATGAACACCATTGAAAACCTCCTGAATGTGATCAAGAGGAAGATGGATGGTGACAAGCCTTCGAACAAAGAATAGCTGCAAGAGCGGCCTAACGTCACCCAACAGCACTGTGACAGACTGGTGGAGAGCATGCAGAGATACATGAACGCTGTGTTAGTCCACCAAATATAGATCTCTGATCTCTTCTTGAGTGAAAACATTAGTGTTCAGTTTAAACATGAACATGTTTTCTTTGAATTATTTGAGCTCTGAAAAACATTTTTTTTTGCATCTTTTGGTTTTCTTAACAAGTCGTCATTTCTGCATATAAAAGACTTCAATGAGAATATAAGTGGGAGAGATGTTGTGTAAGTTCCTTTTACACAAACACAAACCTCTAATAGTAGACGTTTAGATGTTTGTAGTGGTCTCTTATGTCTTTCCGGAGCGGTATAATTACTTACACTACCGTTGTAGATGAAGTTTACTATTTTTGTGCAAACTGATCATTTTAAAGACTCAACATCTGCAGACACTCTGAATAAATAAAGAGAGGAACATGCATATTTCGGAGGTCGGGGGGTCACAGGTTCAAATTCCTGAGCAGCGCAGCTCCTTGCATTGTTCAGCTGAAGTGCTATTGTCAGTCTGAACAAAGGCTGATGTTTGGAGCGCTCACACTTATCTGGTGTGTCCCCCCCGATGCCTGAAAGCCAAGAGATGGCCTTCGCAGTCACTCCATCACCTAGGAAGCATTAACAACAGCGAGCACCTCACTGGGGGGGCCAATACTGACAAGACCAAAGAGCAAGGCAAAAGAAAGTTTATCGGGCGACTGAGCACTTCTGTTTAAAGATGGACATGAACATCCAGGGATAGTGATTGAGCAGACAAAAGGAAAGGACAGCCCGTTCTAATTCCCAGGGTCGTCACTTTGTCAAACCCCCGTGTCTCATACAGATGCATAAAGTACCCTGTAGCATCTGCATGAGGTGCACCAGGCTTTTAACTAACTCATTCAAAGCCATCAACACACTTAGGGGTACACTAAACAGATCTAACCACGTATTGAAGTAAAAAAACACCTTAAAACAGACATAACTACATGTACAAAAGAAGAAAACAGACTTTAACACAAATCTTCCCCATATTTCCTCCCTTTCCTTCACTGTCCTTTCAAATAAAGGCCAAAAATACGAAGGCACAAAACAGACGATGAGGGTACCTTGAAATGGACGCCAAACAGACGCTAACTTGGAAGTCTTTATGAGACGCGGGAGCTGCTATGAAAGTTGGTATTTGAAGACCTGAGTTGAGACCGCGTTGGGAAATTACTCACGCTCACCAGGTCAGTAAAGTGGCAAAGCTTCCCACAGGGATGAATGAAGTGTTCACATGAGACAGGGACAGGGAGTCTCTCAGGGACTCACAGTCAGATATTGGGGGCATGTTAAGTAAGCTCTCTGATATAACATCCAAAATAGGGCAAACCCCTGAGTGATGTGAGAGGAAAGTGGCGCTTAGGTGAAATGAAGCCACGCTGTGTAACCAACAGGCCACAGGCGGCTGGTTCACACAGCGCGGGGGGGGGGGCTGAGTCCAGTGAGTCAGGGTGAAGGAAAGTTGCTCTTTAGTGAAAGTCTGTTTAATTACCTCACAAAGTATCAAGTTTAACTTCATCCACCCTCCAGACACAGCAGCTTCGCCATGATGGAGGATTGGTGCTTTAACGCTCACAGGCAATGTCACAAAAATCATGTTGAATCATCAGCTCCAACACTTTAACAGTGCATTAAATGCCTTCGTTTCTCAGTAAAGTTAATGTGAAGTTTCCCCCGGAGTTGTTTGGTCTAATTTAATTCCAAACACAAGGTGCGATAATGAACAGCGGGCGGGCGAGTATAGGAAGCGAGTTATTTCTTAAAATCTGGCAAAAGTTATTGAAATATAAACTGGCAGCGTTTCAGGGCTGTACCACACTGTTGGATTTTGTCAGCCAGGTTGGATTTGGCTGTTCAACACAAAGCTTCGATTTTCATTACAGTTCAGCGGCACACTTAACTCATATCAGCCTGCATGAGTCGCATGTTTTACCTGTAAGACGCACGAGAAGACCAGCTTTTCGGCCAGACATGAAAACACTTCCAGCCAAACACTTGCTCAGTGTTTCAAGTCATTGTCAACGTAATTTATACCAGTGGTTCTCAGGTGGTCGCAGGACCGACCACCACCTCCTCATTGACAAATCGCGACCCAAAGTTCAGAGTCTTTCAACCACTCAAATTAATTGAATGAAAAATGGCGCAGTTTGGACCTGAGACCGAGCGAAACATGACAGCATGTCAACATAACAAAAGACAACAGTATAATCGTCAACCAAAATGGTGGAAGTCACAGATTTAAACTGTATAATTTGCGGCACTGGTTTAGCTCAGTTGGTAGTGCAGGTGCCCCATATACCCAGGCTACAGTCCCCGAGACAGCAGCCGCAGGCCCGACTCCCGCCCTCGGCCCTTTGTTGCACGTCACTCTCTTCTGCCGATATTTCCTGTCTCTCTTCAGCTGTCCTTTCAATAAAGGCACAAATGGCCTAAAAAATAATGTTTAAAAAAACTGTATCATTTAAACTGATAAAAGACTTAGTCAGTAGTCAGTAGTGAGCTTAAATGGTTGGCAGCCTCCTAAAGCTCCGCAATGAATGCTGAAAGAAATTAACTTCTAAATTGAAACAGCTTTTTTCGAAGTTCAACTGTGTTTAAAGCTCCTGTGAGGAGTTACTAGCTGTTTATGATGAGCTGAAATGAATACCAATGCCTCTCAGTGAAGAGCAAACAAGACCATCAGCGTCAGGATTGATTCTTTCTTTATAGTTCTTGTTAATGCCTGTTAGTGCTGCCACCAGGTCGGAGTCAGATGAGGAGGTTAACAGGACGCTGCAGAAACAGTCTTTGCTTACATTTTCAATGGCAAAGATCCCTGCGAGCGATACGTTTGACTGTTAAAAGACAGCAGGAGGAGATTTAAATTAGAGAATATTAAATGTGCAGGACAATTACAGCAAAGAGATAAGAGGTACACCTTTGCCCACAGGTGTCTCCAAGATCTACTCAAAGTACAAGTTCCTCAGGGTAGCTTTACTACCAGCGACAGGAGGAGACCTCTGTGGATAAATCCTCTTCAGGTAAAAACCTAATGCACACCTCATCTAAAAACAAGCTCACCTAGAGACTTACTATTATTAAACACTGAGTTAAGTACAAAGGGGCATCAGCCTATTGTGCTAATTAACACATGCATTTACAGTATTAATTAATACTAGATATTAACAGGGTATTAATCAATGATTGCAGATTTCATTAATAGCAATATTACTCAAATCAGAATCATAATGAGTCTTTATTAGTTGCTGATGTGGTGATCATTAATGCATGTCTTAGTTCCTCATGAGTCATGCATTAATTAAGCATTAATAAATGCTTATGAGCGGGGTCAGACCTACACATGGGTCTGTATGTGACTGACTGAGTAACTGAGTGAGTGCGTGACTGAGCGACGGTACTTTCAGAGCCAAATAAAGTTAAAAAAATAAATAACAACAACGGCCTGGAAACACTTCAAAATAAAAGCATTGTGTACAAACGAGGGGAGGGGGAATTGCAGATCGGGCTTTTACCTCGAAAAAGCATACCAAAATGTTGACCTATTTTACTCTCCGTGCCTGTGACATTTGCTACAGGAAGAGATGTTAATATTGCTGTCAGAGATCAATAGGACTCATCACAATTCATTAAAAATGAGGGCGAGCCTCCTATTCTCTACATTTTCGGCACGAGTGAATGAGATACGTGCGTAGATACGCAGCCGTCACGAACACGCCACGCTTCCAGTGTTACCCACAAAAGCGCACATTGACCTGATGCAGTCACATACTAGGTTTTGACTAAGTCTTGTTTGATGAAAAACTGCTTTATTCAGTGTTTTTGCAAGTTTTAATAACCGGGTCTGTTTGTTTTGGAGACGAGGAGACCTCTACTAATAATTAATGTGCGGTTAAAACCTTTTTAGGATGAACAATGATGGATCGTTTTCAGACGGAGTTAAATTTCCTCTGTGTACAACATAGGCAACCAAAAAAACCTGACAAAATGGAGTAAATTGAATCGTCGACTGTAGGGTGGAAGCCCTACAGTCGACTTAGTTTTAAGTTGTGACAGTGACAGTTGATCGAGGCCAAAAACATGATCACATATTCACTGCAGCAGTTAATCCGATCATTTAATTAGGCTACTGACAGCAGCTTCAGTCGTGTTTACGTACGTAGGATTCACACATTTCCTGTAGCGGCTGAATTCTTCCTGAGGCCTTTGACCAGGAAAACTCTCAGCTTTGGTGGTCTTAAAATGTTTGTGGTGGGTCAGTCAGGAGCAGAGGTCACAGATTCTAAGGTCGCAGCAGATAATAGTTAAAAGAGTTGACAAAGTTCTTTGAAGGATTTTGACTTTGTTCTTGAGTTCAGTCGATCTGTAGATTTCTTGTGTATTCTCCTTTTTCCCACCAAAGAGCTCTGGAGGTTTTGATCTGGCTGGAAAATATCACTTATTGTGCATTATTTAAACGGCCATTAGTCTTGTAAGCCTCATCCTTCCTGCGCACGGCTCGAGGCTTTCATTAGTACATCAGTTATCAGCCCATTATATGCAAATGACTCATCCTAACTCTGGAACCTATAATATATAATATATCAATTACACTGACAGTGAGACAGAGAGGAAGCGAGGGGATATGGAAATATTTCCTAAAGATAGCCTGTCTGCACCTGAGGAGGAAACAGGGGAGGAAGAGGCGGACGGAAAAAATGAAGATCAAAGAAATGGATCTTAAGGATGTGAGGAAAAGAGAGGAGAAAGAGGGGTCAGCCAAAGAGAGGACCATCGTACACGGCAGCCATTAAATTAAGAGGTCATTAAACTATAATGGGACCCCAACTATTACCATTGCTCCTGCAGCAGAGCCATTCAGCAAAATAACCCTTTCTCAGTGCAGTTTAACCAAACATACAAACATGAATGCATAATCAAACTCGACTATTAAAGGACAATTATGTTTTAAAAAAAATCAACCTATTATGCCTTAAAAATTATCTAATAAGAATGACCTCATGGCACGTACAGGATCCTGTAACCCAAAACTCTGAAAGGAACGGACCAGTGAGAGACGCTGGAGTAAAAATACTACCGTTTTCCAGTCAAGGACAGTGATATAGAGTGGTACAGAATCTGAAATATGGCGGGAATATACCAGTGGATCGTCTAAAGAATCTTCAGGTGTGCAGTCTACATTCCAAACTTGACGATTTTGAACGAGGCGGAGGCGGGCATCCTAGATTGAGGAAGTGTAGTTAAGCGAGCTCCCCGGCCTCCGCCAGATGACGCGCTTTACAAAGTGTGGCAGAGGTTTTCCACGGCCCGTTGGAGAAGCGGATAGCGTCCTGCAAATTGCATTTTTTTTTCTACATTAGCGCCTCAATAGCACAACAGGACTGAGGTTGAAAATCATCGAACTGGCCCTTTAATATAAGCGCTGAAATGCATAGACACCTTATCATGTCATGTTGCTCTTGTAAGTCGTATATCTAAAGTGATGTTTGAATTATTTTATTATTTCAGGTATGCAGGCATATTTGTGAGAGGATATGGAAATGTAAATGCACGTAAGCAGCTTAACCTGTGTAACACCTTAATCACACTGTGAGCTATTAGCCACAGCACTGCACTGCACACTTAACATAAGTAGAGGAAGGCACTCTTACTCAGACTCCCCACCCCATAACTGTTGACTTATGTAACACTGGGATCTATTTACACTTATATTGTATACTTAGCTCCAGCACAGTGTTACCATAAATACACCAAGAGTGATTCAGAATGTAGAAATATGTCTGTGAAGTGCAATGAAGCCGTGCTCCGAGACTGCTGCTGTATATTTAGATCAACAGCTAGCAAAAGATGCATCCGGAGTCACATAAACATCTATTTTAAAATGCCTCTTCAACTGTTTTGGATATATTTCATGTGGCTTTCTAGAGAGTTCATGTTAAGATAGTGACAGGAAATACAAATAGTCAGTGATAGTATTTTTATGTGTCTGTATGTGTGACAACAGAGCTAAAGTCAATAAACAGGCGGGAGAAGCAGCCTCATAATCATCAGTGTTGGAAAGAGGGAGAAGAGGCCGTTTGTGCTGCACTGGGACCTGTTTGTACGAAGAGTCACTCGCTGTGCAATGTGCTGTTAATACCAGGTATTAAAAGCTCAAGCAAACACTGAAGGGCACATAAGCAAAGCTAATAAATAATGCAAATCCACTCTAAATGCCTTTCATAAACTGGAGAGAGCTTAGGGAGGGCGCTCGGATTGACCCCTTATTAGCAAAGGACTCGAGAGCCACATTCACAGGCGCTAAACTGGAACAAAGATGAGAGTTTTTTGAGGACACCAGGAGTGGCTTTAAGGTAACATTACATACACACAGGCAGCCATTTTAAAGGTCCTTAACTGTTTGTGAACTGCTTACTACAGGCGCCGCACTTGAGGATAACCCTAACTGACTTTAGTTCAACAGATAATTTGGATTGTGAAGGAGCTATTTATAAAGCTGGAAAAAAAAACTTTACTGCTGTCCTTTTGTTAGCTTGCTAACCATAAGCCAATAACCTGATGGACGACGCGTCTCCATCTGCTCTCATTGTACAAAATTGAAGCCAAAATACCCCCGTGACGGGCGCTGCCATCTTGCCCTGGTGACGTCATTTGGAGCCAGAGCTGCCAGTAGCGATCGGTGGGTGGAGCCACTGTTGCCACTTCCGCTAACCAAAACACACAAAAACCACTAAACCAAAAAAAGAAACAGCAAAGTTCCCGCACGTCGGCGTATTTAACAGCAGCAACTTAAATGACTCTAGTGTTAGTGTTAGTTACACCTCCTCTACTCTGCTACTCGGCAACAGAACGCTGCAGGAACCCGATTTGTCACCAGAGCTGTCAATCATGAGGTCACACCCCCTTTTTATAGCATCACATAACGAATTAGAATTAAACTTGTCAGAACAATGAACACTTGGACATAAATCAGCATCTATCTATCTATCTATTTTGATTTATAGTTTCACTCATGTCCCATCTGTTAACATGGAGGAGGCGGGCTTTATGACCTATACTGCAGCCAGTCAGCAGGGGGCGCTAGAGAGTCTTTGGTTTCACTTTTAGGGAGCTGTCATGTCGTCCATCTTTTACAGTCTATGGTGTTAACATGTAATACCTTAGACAGGAGATAACATTGAAAAAAATGTGATTCATCTCACAGCACTAGCAAAACAAATGTTTTTAATTTTCCCAGACACCATGTTGTGTTTCGGCTATGTATACTAATTTAAAAGTTATGTAACATTCATAATCGTATAGAAATGAACTGAAAAGCTTGTTTTGTTGGTATCCTGCTCACACTTTCTGTTTAAACCAGAAATACAGAACACTATGAAAGAAAATTACCAAATGTCAGTGCAGCCGTGGCTCAGTCGGTCATCTGTCAATCAGAAGGTTGGGGGTTTGATCCCTGACTGCTACAGTCCACATACTAAGTGCTACTCATGGTGATTCATGTTGGGTCTCTCTTTAAATAACATAACAAAGAGTCGGTCTAGACCTGCTCTTTTTGTAAAGTGTCTTGAGGTAACTCTGGTTATGATTTGGCGCTATACAAATAAAATTTGATTTGATTGATTGATGTTGAAGTGTCCTTGGGCAAGACACTGAACCCCAGATTGCTCCTGAAGGCATGGACAAGGGTGGATGAATGTGCACGAATGATTAGACCCTGATTGGAGATTGACACTTTACATAGCAGCCTCTGCTATCAGTGTGTGAATGAGTGAGAGAAAGGGTGAATGTGACATGTAGTGTGAAAGCGCTTTGAGTGGTTGGAAGACTAGAAAAGTGCAGTCTATTAAACATTTAGGCAAGTTAGTTATACCTTCATTTCTATAGAATAATGTGGATAAATATCTTGAGTTGTGTTAAACTGAGAAATTATGAATGTCAGTTTTGGCTAATTCACAAAATTATTAACTTACCGGGCCACACAAAAGCAGGCCCATTTTTTTGAGCAGCTTGATTACATACAAATGGGATTTGAATTTGCGTCACTCGCATATTCACACTGGTTGTATTTTATTCAGGTAGAGCCAGAAAAATGTTGCCAAAGCCTCTCAGCACTGAGATTCTCCTGACGTGCTGTGGTTGCATAAGAGATGGTCGATTTAAAATCCCTTAAAAAACATCAATTTAAAAGTTGTTTACTTTGCGAGTCTGAACTTGCAAACAGACCTGCATCACGATGTTGTTATTTCACCATCCTCTGGACCCATTTCTTGCAATTAAATCACAACAAAAACTCTTTACTTTAGGTTTGTATTAAGCCAGACAGAAGAACAGGGAGTGCTACCTTCCTACTGCCGATGGAAGGAGTCACGTCATTGACAAAGTTGCCGCCCGGCGCCACCGGCTTCACACCGTCTATTTACAGGCCTGTCATTAAAGTCACGTTAATTACAGCACGACGGACACATTATTGTCGTACCTGCTGCTGTGACAGACTACTCTCCTGCAGATGTGAGGGCAAAATGTGCACCTTAATTTAAAATGCCAACCCATGCTTGTGATTGAACGTGACATGTTGATTTTATGATAAATACAAAAAAGTCTGGGCTCGCTGTGAGGAGTTGTCAAAGTCGTGACAGAGCTGTTAGAAGTGAACATGTGAAACGTCTATTTTGGATTGAGAATAAAATTAAGG
The DNA here is from genome assembly GCF_022749685.1 of Semicossyphus pulcher. Lineage (NCBI taxonomy): Eukaryota > Metazoa > Chordata > Actinopteri > Labriformes > Labridae > Semicossyphus > Semicossyphus pulcher. The sequence goes on from NW_027211726.1 coordinate 29,217,305, forward strand.
TCTGTGATTCTGGTTCTGCTCCTCATTAGGAGCAGAGAAGATGTCACACTTGCAGAACAAGATTCAACTGCTAATAATCCCCTTGTCAAAGCTCACAAATGATTACTTTCTCCACTCGCATTTTAATCTCTTTCAAGGATGTGGTTGTGTTATGTTCACGCGCCATTGACAAATCTTGCCTATTGAATCGACTGATTATAGTGGTCAGCCGCGGTGCTCCAAAGACAATGGAGAATTAGACGGAGCCTGCGTAATCACGCTTCTGTCTAGCAGCATAATAATCCAATCAACATGTGCTGTCAACGTATCGGTATAGCATCGGCTGTGCATTAAGTCCTTGATGACGGCTGATGCACACTGTGTGATGCACAGGGTTGAGCCTGTGTGTGCAGGAGTTTTAGTTGGCTTCGTTATCACTCGTTTTTTCAAACGCAAAGTGCAGTTTCGCTTCGTTTCCTGAGCGTTTATCGTTCAACGTGACACAGGAGGATAAGAAAGCAATAGGAAAGTAAAAGTTCCACATGGAAAAGTCTGGCTACTTTTGATTAAAAAAAAATCGCTTTCCTTCAGCCTATCACTTCTTAATCTACCCACAATACATTGAGTTTTCTCCTTCACTATATATTTTTCCATCCTGTCTTCGTTTCTCGAGCCTGTTTGGGGTCTGCCTGAGGCATTTAGTGGGCTCATTCAGCCTCCACACACACAGTTTATGCCCCCGCTCTTTACTTTCCCCTGAGTCTGATAAAAGAAAGTGAATTTAGAACCACAGAGGAACCAAGGGCTGCAATGACAAGCGTCTCTATTTCAAGATAAGATAAAGGGTCCAGATAACCAGCATTACAGGCTGCTGAAAAGTCACCCGCTTAGCCAGAGTCAATGTCTGTTCTGCTGCATTCTGTGACACCAGCGCCAGATTGATGACAACCAAAATCTGACACAACCATCAAGTTCATAAAAGCACAATTGGTAGAAGAATACTCCTACTTGTCGCTGTGTAATATGAGTCTTTGCAAACTCTTTGCTAGAAAGCAATTAAAGGGGCAATTCACTAAAGGATTGCTCGGCTTTTGCGCAAATGATACAAAAAGACTCATTCCAAGCACAGGCAGAGGGTTGAATGCACCCCAAAGTGCGCTCCAGAGCAAACAGCGTCTCTGTGCTCCGGTGCTGTTTGCGCATATTTAAATGAGTCAGTTTGCAGATATTCGGGGCAAATTTGGCCCCTTTTTATGCAAATGAGCCTCGTGGCACCAGCACTAACAGCCCCGTGCAGTTAGACTGAAAATATACCGCCTGCAGAGAGCTGCGGCTCAGTATTATCAGGGCTGTCACGCTCTGAGTTTCCAGTGGTTGTGATGACAATTCACCTTTTGTGTGATCAAAAACTTAATTTGTCTGTAAAAACAATCTGTTAATAATATGTTGTCATTATTATTATAATCAGGAGACCAATCAGTCCGGGGCTGTGCGAGGCTCAACCCCGGCACACGGGCACAGTCTGGAAGCGTTACGCAGGACGGGGATTATTATCTGGACGAGCTGCTGTTGCACGCTCCCTTAAAAAAATTAGGCTGCGTAACAAACACTAAAACTAGTAAAACACCTATCGAGTCTAGACTTTACAATAAACTGTTAAAAGAGCTGCCCCCTCCTCTCCCTGCTCATCATCGATCTGTGCATGGAGTTGAGATCCATCAGTGTGTTCTCAATTAATGCCTGAGAGCGCAGCACCGCGCAGCAGAGAGAGGAGGTGCAGGCAGCTTCTCTCCACAATCAGACATAAAACCTGTGAAACTTTATGGGCGTGTTCGCGCTTAAAGTGCAATTTGCTTTGTGAATCGGACCTTGAGACGGAGCAGATAGAGGGGCAAATGATGCGCAATTTATGGAGCTATCAGCGCATTCTTAGTGAACTCCCCTCCATGTGTCTTTTTCTCGATATGTAAATCTACTTTTAAGGTTATGGAAAAATTGTGGTTTAAAGGGATTTATAGGAGAGTGACCGTTTTGATTGAGATTGTGTTATTACAAAATGCACACAAAATCTACACGTCTGATTGGTACCTGTACATATTAATAAGCCCTTCAGCAGTACATAGGCCTCACTGTACCTCCACAACGAGACCTTCCAATGCTGACAAATTCACATAAGTCCTGCGATCAAGAGAAACTGCTCTCTGTTAATGTGCCATTTAAATGCAAAGAGTCATTCTGCCCCTTCTAGTTAGTTTTTCTACTCTGGGCCCTGGATCATCAAAGCCAGCAGTGTTCACGAAAAAAAATCCAGCAGAGCGGGGACAGGCGAGAGGGCAGAGGGTGGAGGCAAGAAGCCATAAATGGTTTGAAGTTCTGCTCAGCAAATGAGCATCATGTTCGATCCCCGAGAGGGAAGTATGAAGGGAGAGGGGCCTCAGAGGTCTGCGTCGCTTTAACGAACTTTCAGGAGCTCTGTTCATGTTGGGCCAAAGCTGCAATAGGTTTTATAGCTCAAAGCTGATTTATTCTGAACCCAAGCTGCTACTAATAATGACTTTTTCTACAAGCCAAATTATATTTGCATTCTGACTGAAAAGGTAGGAATGATTGTTTGAAGAAGTCCTCTGTTAGCTGACAGTCCTGCTGCTGGGAAAAGGTCGATTCTCCTCAGGACAAGACGACAACTACATTTTGAGCGGCTGCAGGAAAACACAGAAAGATAACTTTTTCTATATTTGTTTTAAAAGCCAATGTGTGCATGAATGTTGAGCCCTGTGCTTCAATCCCAAAACTTCATGTTTTTAAGGATTTGTCCACTGCAGTGATAATTGCCCTCATTTCCCAGATTGACCTCCCTTATGAAGTTAGCAGGGAGTGTTTCACTTTGATTCACAGGTGTGGCAACAATTTTTCAAGCTGAAAATGATTTTCTGAACCAAATTGGGTAATTAAGCAAAGTGCAATTAACCAAATACTAATTAGTCACAGTTTGGGCTTGATTAGACCGTGAATGGATTAAATGACAACCACTTTTATTGGAAAACAAACGGCAATTAAAAAAAATAAGGAATAACAAACATTAATTGCAAATGAAGCGTAAAATGTGTTATTTTATGCAGGACAACATTTAAGAATTGAATCCAGACCAGCTTTTCTAGATGTAACCAGTTCTCAAAGGGACCCTGTGGGGATATCGACATAAACATAGTCAATTTGTCGAGGTGTATGTGAGTTTAATTCAACTCCTCCAAGCGTCTCTGAATCTGCCTCTCCTGATCCAGCAAAACTGCTCAATTTTAGCATTAAAAGGCCCGCAGAAACACCGTCTATCATTCCCAGCGATCATGTCTGCCTTCCAACATTGCTGCAGACACAGAGCCTTGGCATCTCACATCCTGCATTACCTTGCTGACAAGCAGGCGTGAGTTCCAGAAGAAGCACAGTGGTGAAAAACCCTGCAAAGCTGAAGGGCGTAACATGTTCCTTTTTAGCTGCAATGTTTCATGTCATTGGTATTCCACTGGCTGCTGGACGCAAATCAATACTATTGAGCTGCTGGTGCCCAATAAACTAAGTTGTTGTCTCAATTGCAGTCTCTTTAGCGTCTCAGAAAGAATTTATAGCCCTTGGAAAAACTGGAGGTAAAACGTATATTTGTGTTACTTTAGACGTCCTCGTGGAAAAGTCTGACCTTGCATATTCTTCCTGAGCTGCAGGAGGAACCAGAGGCTGCTAAAGACAGATCTGTTTTCATTGCTGGGTGAGAACATAACAAATGCAGCTGACTTCACACTTTAGATGAACAGGTGAAGTCATATTTTCACACTAACAAATACACAGTCTCCAACAGCTTGACTGCAAATCAATTACACTTCACTGTGTTACATATTGATGCTATTTTAAATAGAGAAAAATATAACTACAGTATAAACTCTGAGGATCCAGCACAGCTCCAAAGTAAATATTTTTAAGTAAGGCAGTAAATGGGCGATAGAAAGCAATAAGCAGTGTTGTGACCAAGTAAGTCTCAAGTCATTTTTCTGGGGCAAGTCAAGTCGAGTCCTTAGTTAAGGCAAGTCAAGTCCCAAGTCAAGTCACTTTTTTCCATCCAATATACAGCACTCTTACCTGTAGTATCCGATCTTTATAAAGAGAAAAGACAAGGTTTTAGCAGCTCGTCTAATAATGATATTATTGGCCAATTTATATAACCTGTTCAAAAAGTATGACAGTGAATTGTATCTGTATTATCTTGGCACAGACACAGACAGACACAAACATCAAGTCTGTTCCTGGTATATGGCAAAACTGATATGAGATGGCTAGGCCATGTGCTGAGAATGGAGCAGGACCGGATCCCGAGAGTTGCCTGAAGATTGACACCACCAAGCAAAAGGAAACCCGGAAGGCCAAAATCCACCTGTCGCAGAACTGTAACACAGGAGCTGGACAAGAAGAACCTGTCATGGGGAGAGGCCCAACATGCTGCCAAGGACCGAGTGCAATGGAGAGAGCTCTTTGAAGCCTTATGTCCCATCGGGGATGAAGAGGAGTAAGTAAGTAAGTAAGGGTTCGACTCCCACTCTCGGCGCTTTGCCGCGTGTCATCCCCTATTATCTCTTCCCCTGTTTCCAACACTATCCACTGTCCTGCCTATAGATAACGGCATAAAAGGCCCAAAAAAGATGTCAAACACCAAAGTCCATGCAGAAACACTGGGAATTAAAAAATTCACTAGGGAATTTGGTACAGTTATAAATCACTCAGGGCAGAGCTGCGTTGTGTTCGGCCGCACGCTAGCTTGCTTGCTTCTCCCGGGTGGTACCACCTAACGCCAGTATCGCACATGCCGCTATCCCTATCACAGCCTATGGTTTATGTATGACCACTATAAGTGGGCTCCCAACAGGCCCCTCTCATGACATGCTTATATATCAAATCTTCATCTCTTATCCAGCAGCATCTGTGAAGGACTTCCAACTCATCCGAGCATGTGCTCATCCCGGCTGAATTGACCTTCTCTAATGGATGAAAAGAAGATGAAACGCTGCTTTTGTGGCGCTGCCGGCCCCTGAGGAACACCAGGAAGTGTAATCAGCAATGACCCATGCTAGACTCCACCAATCCCAGGGAGTTCCTTAACATACCCAGCATGCCTCGGGGGAAGCCGTGCCTGCAACAGCGGAACAAGCTCTTGATAACGCCGAATGAATTATGAAATCCCGGATGTCTGACGGCTCCTTCCACAAATTGCAACAATTTACCCGAGCCAGCAGCCTATAACCAGCACCGCCACACTTCTATAAATGTTTTCCTCTCAGATGTATGTTTGCACAGCGTTTCCTGAGAAAAACAGGCTGCTGTAAATAGACACATACTATATGTAAAATGTCGGCTCGGATTGGAAGCAGGCCACCTGTGTATATGTGTGACAGGCTTAAATAGAAAAGCAGTGAGGGACTGAATGTGGGAAAACAAGCTGTCAGTAGGTTGATGATGGAACACAGTCCAGGGTAATAAGATTGTTTGGCATAAATCAACGAGGAAACCCAGTGAGTGCGCAGATGCAAAGGCTGGAAGTCCATTTTAACATCTGTTAACTTTAAAGGAAATAAAGCACGCTCAAACTTTCCTCCGCACAGGGCCGAGAGCCTGCTGTGATTTCTGGTGAGAAAAGACCGATTTCACCGTGGGTCAGCGATGTGTAATCATTATTCGTCAGCTTCTGCTTTATTTTTAACCAGGGTGATCTTATTTTAAGAATTTGTTGCATCATTCTCCAAACTTACTGCGGTTACTAGAGGCAGTTGGAAGGAGAGGGAGTGGGTTGCATGTGTAGATTCTTTTAAGGAGATTCCAGCTCAGATGGGGGGTATTATGAAATCCAAACGCTGGAACAATTCCTCAGTTGGCAGAACAGAAACTCTTTTTGGAAGAACAGAATCACTTTTTAGACAACATTTCCAAACTGATTTCAGCTTCTTAAATATGAGCGTGTGCTGCTTTTCTTTTGAGTATCTATCAGTACACTGTTTGATCTTTGCTGGAACGACAACTAGGTACACAACTTTTACTCTGAGTCTTCCTTTTATTATCTGTTATTTTGCTTATTCACTTTACATATAATGTCAGAGAGAACACTTTTTACATCATTTATCATCTTTACCATTCAGTTACATGTGAGGCTGTTCATTCCTGATATACAATCCTCCATTATCTATACCGCTTATGTCATTTGGCGAGAGGCGGGGCACACCCTGGACTGATCGCCAGTCAAGGACAGGGCTGACACATAGGCTGTGTCCAAAACACCATACTACATACAACATACTACGTACTGCATGCTGTGTTCAGCGGTACTATGTAGTACGTAGTGGCGTTCCGTCCATATTTCAAAAAAGGCCACTAATGAGCCGTAGGCACAGTCAGTCCAGACTGACGCAAATGACAGGAGATGTAATTCGTTTTTAAAGGTTTACTTTACAAAAAGGGTAAAATGACATTTTTCACACGGGAGAAAACTTTGTGCTCCCGTGCCATACCCAAAGGGGCACCATTCAACATCGAACATCAAACTAAACACGTATCTCCCCCCTCACAGACCATGGCAAAACATGAATGCTCCCACAACAAAACAACTATGAACTTACACTTTGTGGCTCTTACAGAGCTGTTCAAATGTATTTTGCAGTATGCAACGCAAACGTAAACAATAGCTTGCCAATAGCAAAAAGCTGCTTCTTTAGCTAAAGCGCCGCCTTCTGCTCTTCTACTGCCGTCTGCCATTTCAACTGCCGTTGTGTCGTTCCAGCGCTTTGCATTGTGGGATACAGTAGGCGAGGTAGACTGGCCTGATTCATACTCATACATATTTTTTCCGGATCAGTATGACACCCGGGCATTTTTGGCATACTGCACATTTTGCTTTTGTTTGCACACTGCATTCTACATTTTGGCCAAATCAGTAAGTACTGCTAGGATAGTATGGCATTTCTAACGCAGCCACAGAGACAGGCAACCATTCACACTCACACTCACATCTACAGGAAATTTTAGAGTCACCAATTGACTGTGGGAGGAAGCTGGAGTACCCGGAGGAAACCCATACATGCACAGGGAGAACATGCAAACACGCATACTTTCTCCAGACCAGGAACCTTCTAGCTTTAAGGCGACAGCGCTAACCACTGCACCATCTAAATAAATTCCAGTGTTTAAAATAATAAATTCATAATCAGAATAGGCAATCAATACATTTAGATGCAAATAATGAATAAATGATTTAAAGGCACTGTGTCAGTAGAAATGCTTGGCCTCCGCCTGCAGTATAAGTACTGTACAGCACTTATGTGTGCAGACACTAACTCCTCCTGAAGTCTCGACGGCTGTCAAAGCTGATTGACAGCTGATCCATCTGTGATCAGAAACTGATGTCGCTTCACATTATGTTTAATTTCTCTCGATTTATATTTCCTTGGTTTTTCTCTCATTGCATGTGTGTGTTTCTGCAGGCGTCAGCAGCGGGAGGGACTGTGGAAAAAGCAAGCAAGGGAATCGCTGCTGCACATCAGAGCCCTGGGATCCATCGGCTCTGTGACTCTTTTCGAGCTGCATGGCAGAGCAGATGTATGTTTATTTGTCGTTTTTGTTCATCAGCAGTCAGACCTTAAATCAAGAGTGAGTTGGAAAGAAAATCCTGATCCTATTGTTGATGCTAGGTGAGGGGGAGGTGAACTACAATCAGTGCCAGCTTTTTTATAAACTGGGAGTTTAAAATGTATTCACTGTTTATATGCTTTGCTACATTATATATGTGTGAAGTGACCTGAATCAACAAATTAAGTTATTACCCAGGACTAGATAACCTTCACAGCACTGGCAGTGATAATAAAGTTCTCTCGCTCCTTTCTGTGGACCGTCCTCATTCCCATGCATACTCTGTCCTGGCTGTTTCCTTTAAACAAATTTAAATGTTTAGACTCTGTGTTCGGACTTGTGGTTCCCCCCGGTCGATGACAGAACTCAGCACAAACAGTCCCTTTAAGATTGCAGTAAATTTGTTTTCATTAAATGTGTCATTATTTTATTCAGAACATCAGCAGAGCTCCCATAATGAAGCGTCTAAAAAACAGCGCAGCACATAAAAGCTGCGGCAAGCCGGCTTTATAGTAGACTGGTGAGTTATTCTGTGATGTGTTTTTGTGTTTATGACTTTATTTCTCGTCTGGATGGTAAATATCTCCACACTCCGAGCTTCTCTGATTCATGTTTGTTTTTACTAAACAAGTATTTGCAGATACCTGCTGCAGGAACCTGACTGCAAAACTGAGATAGTGTTTTTAATGACTGCCTGGCTATAAGACTGAATAGAGTGATGCAAAACTTTCGCTTTTACATTGTGTCTTGTGGTTACTGTAATTACAAATGTTCCCTAGTGAAATTTCAAAGTCAAAGGGCTCCATGACACAAGTGCTGTTTTCCTGAAATTTGAACAACATGTCTTACAATCTCATTGTGCATGGCGTTTAACTGAGTGGAAACCTCTTTGCTAAAGCCAACACTGAGGTTACAAAAACTGCAGTCCTCAATTGTCCACATGAGGCTGGCCTGAAAAGTGAGCTTAAACCAACATAGATCCACATATAGTAGAAATGTAGAATCTGTAGGCAGGGGCGTGGATTTTAGGGATGGCAAGTGTTCTGGTTTCCGATTATACTACGCTTGTAGTCCGAGTAATATTGACCAATCGAATATCAGCGGGCTGCGGCGTATGCAGGAAAAACAGTCCGTGTGGAGAGCAGAAGCAGGTGGAACGTGATGCGCCGCATGACATCCTGGCTCCCATCAGCGTCATCTGACGACGTTTTAGCTTCTTCTCTATAAACAGACATCTGCAGCAGGTTCAGCTAACAATCTGATCTAGAGCTAAAATTCAACTTGAGATAAATTCCCTTGACGCTGTCATGAAAGCCGTTCAGCATTTAGATTTCCTGACTTCATTGAATGCATCAGATCGATCCGACCTCCATTCTCACTTTAAAATAGTTTTCTTCTCCTCTTGAGGACAGACCTGACAAAGCTTCATTTTGACTACATATCTGCATCATGATGTTGTTATTTCTGCAAACTGAAGAGCTGTTAATTAAAGTCAATCACAAGAAAATCTTTTTCTTTTTCATGTTCATACCGCTGATAAAAGCCAGAGTGCAGCCTCTGTGTAACTTACTATTGACAGTGAAACTGAGAGACTGAGACTCAGCACAAACAGATGAACGTGCGCTCCTCCGGGGGATTTAATGAACCAACAAGTGATGGCGTTTATTTAGCAGACATATCTTGTGGGCGAAATTCGCTTCACTTTTGATCTGAACACACGGTCAGTTCTCAAGTTGCTAACTGGACTGTAAACAATGCAGCATACGGAAAAGGAAGGCTTGGCTGGAAGTCGTTTATCGCTAACTGCTGGCTAAACCGGACACACCCAGCATGTTCACCGTTGTCCCCAGAGGCTACATCGTCATCAGACTATCGCCGATGGGTAACAATATTGATCTCCTCTAAATATGGTCACTTCTGGATCCAAAGCACAAACATGGCAACTGCACACCAGCCTCTTTAAATGTTCAACATGTTAAAGAATGTACATCTTTATAGGGAGTTCAGTGCTACTACACAGGAAGGATTACTGTGATAAGTTTGCTGATCTTAAAAGACATATTGTGGTTTATAATGCACTGAAAGGTTTAGGGACAAAACACACTTCTGATCTGTTGCTGTGTTATGAAGCTTCCAGACGGCTTAGATGGTCGGGAACAGATCTGCTTTACTGTCCCGCGGGTTAAAAAACTAAACATGGAGGAGCAGCAACAAGTTTTTGGAACACACTGCCAAAAAAAGTAAGGTTTGCTCCAACTTTCTGTTCTTTTAAAACAAGGACAAAATACATCTCTGTTTGCACTGAGCTACATTTGTGGCTATTCATTCAGACTGTGCTGTAGCTGCACTGATATACAAACTCTCCTGTTATTCTATTAGCTTATTTTTATCTTTCATATTTTTTTTATATGTGACTTTTATACTAGACTGTGTTATGTTTCTTTTATACCTTGCCCACACGCCTTTTATGTCTTCTGTAAAGCACTTTTTGGTGCTGAAAGGTTCAACACAAACACACCCGCCTTTCCTTAAGTAGTCAGTAACACCTGCCAGCCATGATAATGTCTGATAATGGAGCTTTCCAAATCCCATCCTGTATACAAGTGTTGTTTTTCTACAGACACATAAACACTGACATCATGCCCGTTGCTCCCTTTTCAAATAAGCACTTGTTTGGTACAAAAAGAGACACTTTCAAAGTGCCTGATGGTCACATGGCCCCAATGGTCATGTTTTAACACAAGTTTTTACATATTTTAGGGTCTAATATCTAATAGTTCAAAAAATAACTGCTCCAGTAGATTGATTTAGCAGGCAGCTGCGAAAGGAGCTATAATGGGCCAAATGCGCCAAAGTATGCCCACTAAAAGTATTTGTTTTGCCTCTGAAAATGCTATGGTAAGTGTTCTAAGTGTCTGACAACATTACATAATGGATCCCTTCATGTTTAGACCTTTTTTTGGGGGTGGACGGTCGCTCAGTTGGGAAGGACTTGGCTTGAGAACCGGAGGGTGGCAGGTTCAAGTCCTGATATGGACCAATCATGGCATTGGGACTGGTAGCGTCTCTCTATTAATGCATGTCAATAGAGTTCTGTTTGTTCATGTGTATTTTGGGGTTTTTGTGTGCCATTTCCCTTTGGAGGTTTATAAAGTCTTCTTCTTCTTCTAAAGATTAAGAGCGCATTCACACCTAAAGTCCGTTTGTTTGGTCCGAATCAAAGACCAAATTGTTACAAAGTTGCATTTTGCCTCAAGTTTGGTTCGTGTTCACACGGCAGCTTTTACCAGCAGACCAAAAGTTTTGATGCACGAGGAAACTGCTCTCTGATTGGTCAGAATTTCCATGTGGGAAAACGCCCTAAAGTAAACAAAGAGAGAGTGCACACTGATCAATCACAGTCAACATGATCGCAGACTTTAATGTTTCGTTGTTGAGTTTTTTTTAGTTTTAACCGGCACTTTCACAGATCGATCAGTTCCATCTGCTTTAGTTTTTCACTCAACACTTTGAACACCTCCGTGTTCCTGTGCGTTTCCACCAGCATTTGTGAAATCATTTGGTCAGCCCATTTCTTTTTCCTCATTGCTCCCCCCGTTTGTCATCTTCTCATCTCGCTGCATGTCTCTGCAAATGTCAGCACCCATAAACTTACTGCAATGCACCGTTTCATGGTTTGTTTCCTGTATTTGGTCCTACTTTGAGTCCGTTTACGTTCTCACCAGAATCAAACCGGGCCGCGGTTCATTTGGAAACGGACCAAGACCCGTCTTTTCTAGCGAACCATGGTCTGGTTGTTTGGTCCGCAATATATGTGTAACACAATAAAACAAAAAAGCTTGATTGATTGAGGTAAGGGTAACCAAGCAACTCCCGTGATTGACGAGGTAAAATGATTTTGTTAATGGAGTCTGGTGGTGAAGATAGCGATGTAACAGCTGTTTCAGCCTTCAGAAAAACATCTTTATTCAAATGGTCTTTCTCTGTAACGGTTCTTTCCATAATGTTGCTACACATTTGGAATAACAATCAGAGCCTGTCAACGGCAAAAACAAGGACATACTTTGAATTGGACCCATTACATCCAATTTCACAGCGTGCCGACTGAAGCAATCTGCCGGAGCAATTCCAAAGCTTTGTACCTTTTAGACATTAAGATCCCAAAATATGTATTCATATGGCCAAGGATGAATAATAACCCTTTAACTGTGACAAACACTGATATCTACCTCGTAGAAGATCTGGGGTTGGATGTGGCCAATTGTAGGTCCTGATCAGCTGCCAGTCAAAGTCGTCCTCTTGGCCCTGTCGGTACTCACACAGGCCAGGGTCTGAGTCCTCATCAAAGGTACAGCCAGCTGAAAGCACAAGAGAGCAACATGTGTTAAAAGAGGTGAAGAGAAAGAAAATATAAGCTATTAGTAAACTTTCTTTGTATATGATATCAGTAAAAGGTGGAGGAATGCATCATCATCGACATCAGAGAAATTATTGCTCAGTTACATCACCACAGGCTCACTGTAAATGTGTTAATACTTCAGCTACAGGAAAATCTTTACAGCTATAAAGCAAATTGCAGTTAATGGCTGGCACCAGGCGGTCAAAGTGGACTGCCTATCTTATTTTTCCCTCAAAATTTACCACCATTTGGTGCAATTAGCCCTGTGCTGTGAAAATGACACAGCAGCCACAGGTCACCGCAGAAAGGCAGGAATAATGGGCCTCAGTGGCAGAGCCGGGGAAGGGGTTCTTCTGCTGATGGAGGACAACAACAGCCCGGCTCTTAGCCTGTGAAGGTGACCCGACCCTGTCTGGCCTCTAATGGTTCCATTCACCATTCTGCCATTATCAGACAAACCACAGGCTTTTAAAGGCACCGGCCTGGTCGCCAACGCGGAGGGGGCAGGAAATGTTGTTTGCTTGTATAATTGGTTACAAATTCACATTCACTTGTGAAAATCTCATAATTAACAGGCTGAACATGGGAGGACAAAGCTGTGGTTATGTTTTGGTGTATGAGGTAAGTCCGAATAGGCTTAATCAATGCTGCAGAGTGACGTTTACCACTGATACACATGGTGTAGACAATATTCCCTGTACGGCTGTGGCTAATGATTATTTTCTTCATTGATGAAAGAAAGTGGATTCTTTGTCCTAGCAGATATTTTAAAGTCAAGCACAGGTTTCAATAATTACTGGACCAGAGCATCACTATCATTATTAATTCCACTTGTGATTTTCCTGCAGAAATGGCGCTCAATGTCTGGCCCGCACCATGCTATTAAGTTAAAATTGAAGTCAAAGAGTTAAAGCTGCAATTTTCTGTTTTGGGGGGTGTTGAAGTGAAAACATTGCGTATGTGTATGTGTGCAATGTTCTAATGTACATTGCTTTTGACTGCTATTGTGGCTACGTGGTTTAATTGTTGTGATAACTGCAGTACTGCTTTACCAGGTGGAAACTTTCACACATGCCTTTAGTGCACACTTACAGACTGACAGATTTGATGACACCTGAAAATGTGCATTTGTCACCTTATCCAGGAGGAGGTACTTCAGCTTCCTCTCTGTATTCAATATCTCAGTCTCAATGTGAACTTCCAGGAGTAATCCCTACACCTGCCCGGGACTTAAATCAAATTGCAGTGAAAACCCTGGAGGGTTGGGACAGGATGCATAAAGCAATGGATGAGCAAGCTCAAGCAATAAAAGAACTGTATTTGAAAGGACGTCCAGATTCCACAAATGAACAACTTAAGGACCTGGGAGATCAAATAAGTGCAAATTATTGCAGACTTTTCACAAGTATGACTTCCTAGACAGAAAGTATGGAAATGGAAATGGATAAGATAGTGAGAGGAATCAAAGCTGTTGTGGAGGAGGGATGGAAAAATTCTGAAACCACCGATCTGCTTCAAGTCAAATGTCTGCCTTGAGGAAGATCTTTAAACATGGTTAAAAAAGAAAAGACAGCAGAGAAGATTTCTTCATGGAGAAAAATAACATTTAAATACAAGATGTAGAAAAGGATTATTATGATTTATTGACTGCCATAAACTTTTAGCTTAGGTCGTACAGATTGTAGGGATATGAAGTTTTTAAAATACTGACATCACACTAAGCGAAATAACCAAAGTAGGCTCTGGACGATTGTTTCCATTGCAGAGTTAGAAGAGTTAAAAGTTTACGCACCAATGTCAGTGCATTTGCAGCTTCTGCAGAGTTTGGCTGCTCCTCAACCTCCAAACTAACTCCCATTTATCTCCACGCGCCCTGAGCCCTCTGTGGTCCCAGGACCCTCTTCACTAACAGATCGTATTAAGGCTTGGCAGCAGTGCTGCTGCTGTTAAAGAGCTACTCTGACTCTCTGCCAGCTTCTACTTAATAGTATCCCGTCTGGCCTCCTCCCCAAATGTTGCTTTTGGTGTTTTTTTGAGAAGCTCCATCTGTTTATGTTATCAATGTATAAGTTTTGTATGTAAAGATATATTGTGTGTTGCAATAAACTGCTAAGACTGGTAATTTTGGACCGTTCTTGCTGTGCAAACACATACCACCAACCCCACCACCACCATCCCCGCCACCCCGGCCCCCTTCCCCTCCGCCTGCAGCCAACCAAGAGTTTCCGGGTGTGTAAGCAGATCAGGGTTTTAATTGCCTCCTGTGTGCGGGCTGCTTGTTGTGCAGCGATGCCCGGTTATCTGAGGATGAGAGGGCTGAGTGGTGGAGCAGGCCCTGCGGTGAAGCCCTGCCTTTCATCCACAGCCCTCCAGCCCCGGGAAGAAATGTCACCATCAGACACGTTCCAATGATTCCCCTCATTAAGACTCATCCTTCCCAGCCTCCTTTGCTGTTTGCAAACGCGTTCCTCTCTGTGCCCAAATGAGCTTCCCTTGCAGCAGGAGGGCGAGCCCATGTAATTAGAAAAGCTACATGCATTCTGCTGACTCCTCACTCAAGTGTATGTGTGTGTGCATTTCATTGGATGTGTGTTTGATGTGATGTTTATTTAAAAATGGATAAAATTATAATGAATCTGTCAATGTCACACAGGCTAAAGCTAAAGACTGCGGGAATGAATTATTCGTGTTCATCACAGCAACAGGGAATCCGGCCAATGTGGGAATAGAGATTTTTCACATTATAATAACTTGAATGAGTGAAAGCCGCTTCTCAGAATGCTAATTGCTTATCAGAGACGATAGCGATGCGCCGCTCGGCACACTCCCCGAGCAAAGCGCCGCCATGCAGAGCAGCAATAAGACCTAGAGACGTGGACGCCGGCGCCTGAGATAACTTCAGTGAGCCGCTGTTACAGCTGACAAGCTTTTCAGGAAGAGAACAAAGAGGCAGAGAGACATAAACGTGCAGGAACGAGGAGCCCTCCTCTTTGAAAGGAACGGAGAGGTAATTTGCCAAACAAGACCTGAGCCTGTCTTTAGATACTTCGCCTGGAATGCGTTATCTGTGTTTGGCTTGTCCGCCTGTCTCAACACATTCTCAGCTCTTTCTTCTATCTGGCAAAGAAAATATTATTCAATAAGAAAGTTACACAGAGGTTTTTTCTGGTCCTCAGCAGACAGACTGCAACCGTTGTACCAGAGCCTGACTGTCGGGCCTCTTTTAAAACAGAGGAGAGAAAAAAAATCAGTGATAATGGCGGCCAATGACGTTGATTTTTAGCTGGAATACAAATAGACTGTTTCTATGTGGATTGTGCATCAATGTTGCTCGTCTGTCAGGACATATCAGAGCTTTACTTCAGTTGTATCCAAGCTTAACCAAAGATCCGTCTGTGTTAGACTTCCACAGAGTCACGTTCCTGCTCGATACAAAATCAGATGCAAAGATTCATCAGATCCAAGAAAGCAACATAATGAAACGTTTCCTTGTTCTAATTTTAAATGAGCCTGCTGATCAGAGTAATCCTCTGTGTAGTGTGGATTTGGGGATTTTACTTAACAGCCGGCAAAGCATGCAAGAGGCAGCAAAGAATCTCATTAATACGGCTCTCAGTGACGGTCTAAATACTGTTTCAGAGGATTCCCCGTGATGTGTCAGAACTCTGAAGGGAAAACCCAACCAGCCTTTTTTACTGATCTTTTATTTTTTTCAATTTCAAATGAGTCAAACTTGTCTGAGAAGCTCGCCGTAATGCGATCTTAACCAGTATCCCCAGCCTTATGACTGATTGATGAAGTTAATATCAGCATCTGCAGCACTTTTTACTTACTTTACATCAGCCTTTGCAAAAATGATGAGAGAGGGCTGCATGATAAAATAATCTTGACATAGGATCGTGCTAAAATGTATTAAGTTAGAACTGATCTAGAATTGAGCTTTAATTGTCCATCAGACTGCAGATTGTAGCTCGCACGTCAAAGTACACGCCTTCTGCAGAGCGTTGTTTGAGAGCTTTCACTGAAGAAGGATGATGTCCTCTGGGAAAGAGTGACAAAATGAGGAACAAAAAACAAAGTGCAAGTGAATTATCTTCATCCCCTAAAGCTGAGGAAATTATCAATAAAAAAGGTAACACTCCAATTTATGTGGATGATTTTATGATGTTCCGTGTTCGCCCAGAGCAACAGACGGAAACAGCTTTCGTGTTTTTACCAGTTATAATCACCAGGTCTGTTTTGGAGAGGAGGAGGCCTCTGCTAATAATTTGTCTACCGGTAAAAAACACATTATTGATGAACGCTGAAGGAATCTTATAAACAAGCTGAGCTGAAGTTAGCAACAGCTCACCCCGCAGCTCTTCCTGAGACACGGATATTTAATGTGAAACAACTTTATTCAGTGTTATTTCTAGTTTCTTTACTTTAAAGTCATAATCTTGAAGATTGTCATGTAAATAAATGTCTGTTAAGTCACTATCTGTCGCTGAATGAGGTAACACAATGGTGATTGAACCTATGGCCCACTGATGAAAGCCTTTGCATTTGCAGTATATAGTATTATTACGGACTGGGTGTGTGGTGCGACTCTCACAGAAAGAATCACAAGCGGCGCCCAGTTAGTGACGCGTTTTCCATCAGCCAGCAGTGGTTGGTCTGCCAGAGAGGGTAGGCGGAGCTAAATGGCTGCTTTTCCGGTCTCTGCAAGTGTTGCGAGTAAACAGTAATCTACTGTGGCTGAACAAACAAAGAAAAGATGGATGACTACAGATGCAACTTCAAAATAAGTGAAAATCTAAAGAAAAAGAAACAAACTCGACGCTCAGATGAAGCAAACAGTCTGAAAAGGAAAGCGACCGTCAGCCAGGAAAATCAAGAGTTACAACTGGAGCCAACCGTGGACGTCACACATGCAGCACTGTCTGGATATCTGTGCTCCTGCAATTTTCGTTTATCGCCATAGGTGCCGCCAAAGAGAACAAAACTGAGATCTTTGAGATTACAGCTTTAAGCAAAAAAAAAAAGTATAGCCTCAGACGTGTGATAAACAACTTTAACACATGTGAACTAACTTAAATTATGACATTTAACTTACATATAATCCTAATCAGAATACTCCTAAAACTGGCAGCATTATTAAATTATATATCCTGATAAATATTGATATTGATCAATACATAAAGAAGGATTGTTGTCTTCATTTTTGCCAGAGCATCAAAAATTAAAAAAATTAAAAATACATACATAAAATACATTTCACAAAAATGCCTGTTCGGCAATTTACAGCACAATGTCTTTTTTAATGTGTCTCTTTTTGCATTTATTTTGACAGTTTAACTTATAGACGGACAGAAAACATGAAAAGAGGACATTAAGTATGCCATGTAACAAAGCCACAAATAAACCAGGGAAGTCGTGCTTCAAACCGCTTAAGAAAACAGATCACCCCCCCAGAAAACACTGCTGTTAGCTCTAGAAATGTAATTAAGCTCCATTGTATGGTGGTTTTTCAACTTCTTCTCTTCAGATGCAAGTTTAGCTTTTGTAATTTGGGTGCAGCGACCCTGTAAGAGTTGCCTTTCAAAACCAGTCAGGAGTTTAATACCTCCTAGTGTCCACAGAAGAGTTAATTGAATCCCATTAACAGTGTTTCTTGCTGTATCAAAGTCAGGAGGTAGCAGGAGGGGCATAACTCTGCTGCACAAAGTGGCTGTGAGGCAGCAAGAAGAGGCCCTGGAGGAAGATTAATGGAAGGAGGTGTCGACCAGTCTGAAGTGCTTGTGCTGGACCCCAGGTACGACTGCCCAACCCTGCCTGCTTCTACACTGAACCCTGACTAATAGCCACGCACAGCAGACGCATCATAAATACATTGTGATGGAGAGGGGGGAAAACAGCAGCCTCTTACATAGCATTTATCCTGGAGAGGGAGAAATAAATTAGAGGGGCGAGGCAGGAACCGTGGGCTAGGTGAAGAGCCCTCAAACTGAAGGAGAGAGAAAGAGGGGCGGGGATAATGAAAACAAATCACAGATAGCACCGAGCATGTGTAACAAGAGGATTCATGGAAAACAAGATTATTTTTTTCTCTCTCCAAAAGCTTTATAGTGAAAAACACCGAGAGGTAATCAAAGTGGAGGACTGGTTTCTGTTGATCACGCTGATCCAGAGCAGCTCTCACATGGGCTTCCATCATACAGATTTCACAAGGACACTCATTTACAATTACTCTCACAGGCGATCACACAGTGCAGGGAGGAGTGGCGACGGCCGGTCGGAAAGATTGCCTTCCTTAGTGAAATGGAAAAATAGAAAGTGCAGGTGCTACTGAAACCTCCATTAAAGACATCTTATAATTTCCTTTCAAATGAACACAATCAAATAATCTGCTCTTAAAGGAGACATATTTTAGATATGCAATCACATTTTCTATTATTCTAATGTGTTTGTGAATCATGTTGGTAAAGTTTGTTTCCTTTTAAAAATTGCATACATGTTTAAATTTAATTATTTTTCAGACAGTATTTGGAGTGATAGCGTGGGGGAGGGGCCACACTGCACTGTCGCTCCAAAGTTGTAGAAAACATGGCTGCTCTAGGATCGATTATTCAGCCTTATATGTACGAGGCAGAATCTAAAGAGTAATCTACTATGGCTGAACAAACAAAGAAAGGGTCGATGACTACAGATACAAATGTAAAAATGTCATTCTGGAAAAACACGGAATTATGCAGTTTTCACGTTTTCACTGTGAACAATAAACACCCCAAAAAGGGAAAAACCCATGCACAATATGAGAATATCCATTCAAAAGATATGGCCCCTTTAAAAACAAGGAAAAAGGCAATTGAGAAAATATGACCTATAATAAGCAAAATTATCTGCCACCAACACAAGAGAACTTGCCAAGACTTTTTAAAACAAGTTAAAAAATCTTCAATCAAAGAAGCTTAAATCTCAGTAACAGCTTTGAAAACAGGTAACAGGCCTGGTGAGATGCCATGTCTTCATTGCCTTGGTTTAAGATGTTTTTCATACTTAAATTACACTTGTTAGAATGTTTGATGATCAAAGCAAAAAGATCAACTAAAGTTCAGGACCACCACTTCGCCTGCATGTGAGGGACTATTTTTTCGTACTTTTTTACTTCAGACCCGGAGAACCATCCTTGTCACTAATCTTTTTTTCTTAATCTGACTTAAACTTGACTGGGTGAAACCTGACCTAAAATCTCCCCCTGTGCTGATAAGGCAGCTCTATCTGTTAAGCTCATTTCCCATTGCATTAAAGCAAACTCCTCAGGCAAACCCCATGATGTTGTGTAACTAGCAGCAGAGCTGTGCTGGCACCCCTTTAATCAGAGCCGCTCAGATACAGCCGCTCTGTTGGGACTGACGATCCAGGATGTTCTGCAGCTTCTCTTGTTTGGTTTGAGATAAAGCTGCGCCGCTGCGTGATTTGCATTTGAGTGTGTGGAGGCAATGCATCAGACTTGACAAGTTTACTTACAAACGGGGGAAAGGGGATGGGGTGGGGGGGGATACAAAGCCTTACAGCTCATCAATAGTAAGCTGGTAGAAGAATAATCTCAACACTACTTCTTCATACACCATTAATAACAGCCTCTGCATTTTCAGACGCCTGAGCAGGCAGGAGGGCAGAAGAAGAAGAAGAAAAAAAAAAAGAAGAAGAAGAACAATGAGTTTTGACTGACAGAACCAAAAGCAATATGCAGTTTTCAGTCAGCAAGAGCAAATATTTGGTTGTCTCTAAACTTGACCTTTTTAAATTCACTTTAATGCTTCCCAACCTACAAATGCAGGGCCAGAATTATGTCAACAAAAACTAAAGATTATGTAATTATGACGCTTAAAACCACAAAATGATGATTACTGAAGCTGCCCTGTGGAGTTTTCTTGTAAACATATGAACGTTCACTGCTTTTCACCCACACTCATTGTGCACATATCTGAGATTTTACAAACATGATGCATACATCTCCTTTATCAAGAAATGTGTGTGTAGTGAATTCTTATGATATTATTGAATTATTGAGCAGGGAGCCAGCGTCAGGAGTTTAAATGGATTCTTTTAAATGTTTGAGTTAAGCTTTATCACAATGTTGCTTCTGTACTAACACCACTCCAAACAACAATATTTGCTTTACAAATTTAAATGAAAGTAATTTTTTGGAAAATTTGCATTTATTTATTTATTTATTTTTTACTTTTACTTTGTTTTGTTGTCGTACTAAGAGCAGGCTGTACACTTTGCAAACTAAGTCTTAAATGACCTTAAACCACAGAACTACCTGTGACAAAAACTTGCAAAACAGCAACTCAGTGTAGCGTGAATCCAGTTTCCTGGCTGCCCAGACACTCTCTGCCCCGGTGACAACCGTCAGTGAAGGTAGCTTTATGTCATTACCTCATCTGCTGCTGTCTGAGATGCAGTGGTGGGCATATATTGGATATTGTTAAAGGATTAGGAGCAGGATGCAAACTTTACATTTCTGCGACTGTGTGGTAAAATTACGTTTCCTTTACACAAATTATAAAAAACCGGTAAAAGAGGCGAGTCTTAAGTAGGCTGATACAAGTGTATGTATGTCAGCCATTAGTAATGAACAATGACAGCTTAATGGCGACCTATTATATGAACAAAACCATCAAAACATGAAGTAGTTTTATAAAGCTGATTAAGAGTATATATTCATGCATCCTCGATGTTGGATCAGTATGTCAGAGGACTAATACATCAGTCTATAACCCTACATAAAGTCAATCACAGCTCTGACTGCAGAGACATGAAATAAAAACATACATGTGGCAGTACACAGTATTCACTGAGACTGGCTGTGATGACCCACGTGAGTAAACAGAGGTGAGATCAATCAAAATGTACTTGGCTGTGCTATACCTGCAGTCATTCATCATCATTTATCATGATATGGGGATTTGACTGGAGATATCCAAGCATGTTATGACTGATGGACTGAAGCGCTGGGCTCTTGCGACCTTTACAAGACAGTAAATGTAGAGTAAATGGTCTGGTAATGGCTATATGTCTGTCCAAGCTGAGACAAACCTGGCCATGAGTCTCCATTAAATGAGGATGAACTACGTCTCCTCTGAACTGCACCCATGTTTCTCATTCATACACCTTTTTTTCTTCCCTGTCTAGCTCTTCCTATCCTATCCTCCCTTCATCTATCTATTCATCATATCTAAGTATCTAGGTATCAATCTAAGTATCTAAGTATCTACCTCAAGTATTTAAGTATCTATCAAAGTATTTAAGTATCTATCAAAGTATCTAAGTATGTATCCAAGTATTCAAGTATGTATCCAAGTATCAATCTGAGTAGCTAATTATCTATCTTAAGTATGCAAGTATCTATCCAAGTATCTATCTGAGTATCTATATTGAGTATCTAAGTATGTATTCAAGAATCTATCTAAGTATCTAATTTAAGTATCTATCTAAAACTCTATCTATCCAGGTATCTATAAGTGCATATGGTATATAGGTGTCTTCTTAAGTATCCTTCCTCAGTATCTATCTATCTATCAAAAATCTAATTTCCCTCACACTGCATGCAGCACATTTCCTGACAGGTTGGGAGTGGATGGCAGAATTGGCACCGCGGGGCATATGCTGTTGTGTGAAATTGTTTCATTTCTGGTCCACGATGGTTCCAGTCCCTAACTGCAACTCAGGGAAAATCCCAGTAGCCAGGGTCGGTCGAGGCCAGCACTTTCTGAAGCCAATAACGCTATTTAAGTGGGTTTTTTTTATTGCCCCAAAAGCAAAAAGGAACGGCCTACATGCAGGAGTTGGTAAGGGTGTTGATAACAGTTAAATTAATCGTAACACCAGGTTTGAAAAGAATTTGCTTCAGTTCCTATTAGAAGACTGATAAAGGTCATTGATAGTCTAATGGGCTTTGCATTGATCTAGTTACCTGTTTAGAAAAATCTGCATTTCCAAAGTTTATCTTTCTGATCTAACCTGACATGACACTGCAGCACAGATGAGCTGCTCTATGTACAGCGATACAAAGGGTTGTCTGCTTGATATACCAGACAGAAAAATAGATAGAAACCGGCAGAGAGAAAAGGTCCTGGCTATAAGAGATATACTTCACCTTTTGTCAGCATTGAGACGGTGTATAAGTTCTCTGCCAGCAGTTTATTTAGATAGAAAAAGAGAGTCACAAAGCACCCACTGCGGACAAAGCAGATACTTTTCATTACTGCAGCCTCTCTTCTTTCATTTCTCGTTTAATCTTTCCATCCACCCCCTCCACAGAGACATCAATTACAGGGCTCAATCTCCCGCAATCTTAAGGTGCGCTCTAAAACCTATCTGCACTGCTTATCCAGATAATGCTATTGTTAGAGATGTCATGAGGAGAGGAGCGAATGAATAGAGGCTGATGAATAAAAACAGAGCTTGTCCGATGAGGCCCAAATCGCACTAATTAAGAAGACGGAGGGTTTGTCTTCAGCACCTGCATTACAGCGCTGGTCGTCTCCAATGATGGAGAACGGGGGGGAAATGACTGATACACTCAGCTACTGTTACATATGAAAATTTAATCAAGAGTGCTGGAGGAGACACTTTTCCCTTCATGTGCTTTTAAGTGGTTATGTCAAGTCTTTTTGTCCCCGGTAACAGAGGAATATTAATTTCACGACTGACCTAAATGCATTAGTTGAAGCTTCATATCTCTGTTTAGTAGTGATGTATTCAAATTGGAAACTATTAATGTCTCAAAGCATAAATTCTACCTTGCCCATTACAATCTACAGATTAATGAACGCTCTTTAAAATGTGGTATTTTCTCAGAAACTGTGACGGCACTTGAAGTTGGACCTAACCGACCATAAAGTTTTAAAATAGAAGTAACTAAATTTGTCCTGCGTCTGTTTGCTGCATGTTTTTTTCAGTTATGGTAATGGTGTGCATAGATTTACACAACATGCATGATTGCATGATGTCACGGAAAGCGACCGCCCGTCGGCTTTGATGTCGATTTCCATACAATCAAATGGTAAAAATAAAACGCTTAGAATGGCTGCGAGCAGACTGGAGTCAGTCATGTGAAACTGCAGCAAGACTGATTGTGATGGTTATTTATTGGCGGCTTTCTTCTTCACGTTGGGCACAGAATATTTTATGCACTCACAGTCCTAGTATTCACCGCGGGTGGTCGGCCACAACAACAGAGCGCTCAGTACATTTTTATAATTCATTTTTACACACTGTGTACAAAAATAATGATAAAGTAGGGAAGAGAATGTGCACAGAATACCAAGAGATAAGACGCTGGGATTTTAGATCACACAACCCCTGCCTCCTCTGTCCTCAGAGCTCCACAGGCCCTAACACCGCGGCTGCAGCTCGTCCCCTGGGTGCTCCAGGCAGCTGCAGGGCCCTGACCTCCATTACAGAGACAGGGCTCAGACTGCACAGGCTCCCTGCTGTCCCTATCCCAACAGGCACACGGCCAGACAATACACTTTAACACACACCTCTCTGTATATATGCAAACAGCGCCTCGTGCAAGTTGTTTCACAGAACAGCTCCACAGAGTGTTCAAGTAGAAAATGAGATTTTATTTCAACTTTCAACGAACAAAAGTTCTATAAGTTGGTCAGACAGGGAGGAAGATTTAGATCCTTTAGCATCAGAAACATGGCAATACTGCAAAAAAACATCTGAATTACAAGTAAAGTTACTGCATTTTAAATGTAATAAGACTTACAAAAATGATTTATATCAGCCTAAATTCACATTTCAAGATACGTGCTCAACTTAAAAGTCCCTTCAATCTACTTATTAAGCAATTATGACCAAGACACCTGTACTGCCAACCTATTTTAATTCATAAATAATCAAACACAGCAGCAAAGGAGCGTGCCAAAGGCTTCAGGCTAGAAAGGTTGAGGCTGTGTGCAGCATTGGTGTAGCTGGGATCAGTAAGAAGGACGTTGTATTTAAACGCACCGCCTTGTTGTGAGAATGGTCAGTGATCGGTGTGTTACTGATTAGAATCATTCAGCATGTTGTCAGCTGATTACAGCCGGGCCGTGTGACTTCTGTGTCCTGCCTGAACTAACATGAAGCTTTATTTACATACCTCAACAACAACCACGCTTTCACGTGGAAAGCAAACCCAGGTGCCCTTGTTTTCTAGACCCATCAATCGCTCCTGACATGCCGGCTTTCGCTCTCCAGTGGACACACTAAAAATCATGTGTCTGAATTATTTCTAACAAATATCCTGCATTCCATTAGTGAAAGTGTTTGCACTTACTGGCCAAAGGTATTTGAATTGTGTCACATCGAATTTATTGGGGGACTGAATATGATTTATTTTCTAAGCACCTTGTTGCATCTCGGCCAAAGGATTGAGCCTTCACTGAAATAAATACACGAGGCAAAAAGCAGCTGTTTCCACAATAGCACTTAGAAATCAGCATGCACACATCGCACGCACAAACAATATGCTAAACTCACATAATAGGGCCCTGTAACCACAGCGATGAGAGCCCCTTTTTGAAAGAGATCAGTGCTCCTCCGAGAGAGTCGCACTGTCTTCGCCTCGACTTAATTACAGCTCACACCTCCCCTCTCACTGCGCAGAGGAGAGAAGACAGGGCTTTGATTCAGATGCCCTGTGGAACACTTGATCCTTTTCTTCCGGTGGCATCATTTACTTCCCCTCTCTAAGCCCCTCTGTCTTCTGCTCTCACTTTTTACTTCGCACTTTTTTCACCCCACTTGTGGGGTGGATGATTCAAGCATCTTTCTAGTAGCAGCAGAAGGTTACAACATTCAGCTGCACATGTAAGAACTTTAAGGCAGGGGAACACAAGAGGCTTTACATCACATTAGAAGCAGCACTTCCTTCAGCACCATATACATTTAAATGAGCACTTGTACTAAGAGGCTTAGCTGAGTGCTGTCCATTATTATGATAACGAAATATTACCAAAATGTCCAAGATGCAGACATAATTGCCCTTCGATCTTTGATGAGCTGCTTAATTCCAGCGCACAGGGAAATAAATCCTGCGGTTATTTAGAGTAACCTTAATTTCTGGGAGTATTAAGGAAAGAAAGAAGGTAGAAAGTGTTCATTCCCTTCAAAAAGCCTCCAAACGCTCGTCTGTATTCAAAAGGCGCCTCACAAAAGCAGCACATTTCAGACCAATAATTGCAAATGAATAGAGTACATTTACCTTCCAATGAATATTCATGACACTGATATTTTTTAAAAGCTTTAGCCTCTGTAACTGTTAATTTAAATGAGGAAGAAATGTCACTCAATTATGTACTGTATGTGGTTCTATTAGTCTGCTTAAGAATTTGATGCCGGCCTTGCATCGATTGACTTCTCGAGTGATTTCACTGCTGCAGGAACATTTCCATTTGCTGGAGACTAAAGCACTCACACTTCATCTGTATTGTTTGGTTTCAGGTGTCAGAAAACTCAGTCTGGGCTGCCTTCAAACTGTCCTGACGTTCAGATTAAATCAAACACTTTTAATATTATGAGGAGGACGAGAAGTTGGATCACGAGAAGCACCAAAAGATGCATTCTCTCCATCACCGAACAGGAAGCAGACAGCCAGCTAAATGGTCAATGCAATGAGTCAAGTGAACACTTGCTTGCTGTTAGGACGAGCGTCAGCGTGGCAGCAGTTAGCTCCAGTAAACCTGTGACATTTTTAAATAGGAAGGAAGGAAATGCCTTACTACGACCTCCGAGCTTGTAATGCAAATGTCTGCATACACAAGGGCAGCTCTTTTTTTAAATTTCAAGTCTATGAAATGCCTCAAAAGCGTACAGCAATAGCCTTTTAAATTCTGCTTTCATAACATTAGAAGAGATACCACAACCTGTAGGTCACACCAGGCCACACAAAGGTTGTATCAGCAGAACCCCTTGAATTGATGAAGAGTGTCATTTATTGTTAATGAATTCAACCAGAGGAGGAGAATTATTTTTCTTCTTCTGACACTGGAGCAAAATGTAGAGCTTTCAGCGAGGTGAAAATGTGATTTTTTTACGCACAGCAGCAGCCTCACATAACCTCAAAGGTTCAAAGGTCAAGACTATACGATTTCAAAGCACAGGGAAGGCCCGGCTAAGTGGAAAATGTTTGAGGCTTTCTGTGAGTCAGCCTGCCAGCAATTATGCACGAGTCCCATAGAGAAAAAAGGAGGTGCGTAAAAATTGAGCAGTCTCTTGATATAACTTCAGCACAGCATACCCTGAGTGACAAATGGTCAGGACAGGATCAGGGCCGGCCAACATGAAACCACAAAACCTCCCTGTCAGAGGTCTGATGCTTCAATGACCTAATGCAATTTCTACAACTGGAAAATATTGTAGCTGTAACTGATAACATAATATTTTATCAGAATGTGATGCAGCCTCTGATAGCGAGTTGTGCTGTGGCTCAGTGTATAAAGACTTTATAAAGACATTTCTCTTAAAGACCCCCTCCAGTGAAAATCAAGTGTGTAACCTGGTGGGCAACTCCATGTGGTGTTCATGTGCTACAAGACATATCAGGGACAACATCAGCAGTCATCTCCATGGCTGGGCCTGTCTGCTTTTAAACTGCAGTGTAGCAAGGACAGGCTAAACAACACGTTTTCAGATTGGCAGGTTTGAGACGTCACAAACCTAAGGAGCCAATCCCGTTAATGGACGGGGTGACGCTATGCGTATCATTATGTGTAACCTGTGGCAACCACTTCTGCGCTGCTTGAGCCAGCTGTAACTGCATTGTAATTTTTGCAAACTCACTACTGACTACTTACGTTAACGTTACTACTACTAATAACTACATTTTAGGCTAGCTAAGTTTCGACAAGTTGCCACTAAACGATGGCAGAGACGTGTTTTGTTTTCGCGACGGAGGGGGCGGTTAGAAATTTGCATAGTGGGCGGGGACTGTGCAGATTCTGGAATTTGTAATGAGGGAGAAAAAGGAGATGCCTTGGGAGGATTTTAAACATATTTTACAGAAAAACTCATCAGACACAATTTATTATTTCAAGCAGAGCATTTTATGTCTTAAAACATGAGCTGCTCTTTAACACAACTGAGGGATAAGCCCTGTGCTGTATCTGTCTGTAGTCAGCAACAAAGTTCAAAGTCAATCTGATTAATTCTGCAGAAGGGGATAACTTAAAGCTTGTAATTGGCCTCGCTTTAAAAAAAAAAGCACAGATTTAAAACAGCTGACTTCCTGTTGGACTTGGAAGTCATGGATGTAACACTTTTTTTGTATAATGTAGATACTACATGTGCTGACAACATCTTTGATAAATGAGGCTTTCTAGACATAAGACATTTCAAATTTTTCCAGTGATGGTGCAACTTTTTTTTTTAACCAGGTGGCTAATTTCACCTTGAAAAGAAAAGAGGCTACCATTCTTCTTCGCATCCATTATGTACGAAGATAACAGGAAATTCTGTTTCCAAATCATGCTTTGGCTACAACAACAAAGAAAAACCATCGACATGTTTGCCCTGAAGAACTCATGCAGTCACAATGCATTCTTCACAGTGCACAGGAAGGGAAATTGAAAAATCATTATTTGTATCACATTTGGAAGGAGCACGAAAACACAAGTCTTTCTGATCCCTCTGGTATCTTTTCATAATAAACAACATGTGGTTTACATGTGGCAGTGTGTCGTTTAATGATGTTTAATTTATCTCTGGGTATGAAAGGCCTTGAGATCTGCAAAAAACGCTAAAATAAAAGTCACTAAATTTTAAACTTTTTTAATTAGGGGCATATTTATCTAAATATCATGAAACAACACTCATTTATTGCTAAATTGCTGATTATTTATTGACGTGTGTGTCTTTACAGATAGCATTTAAGGCACTTTCCTGTGCTTCGCAGATTACAGCCCTTACAATAAATATCTAAAAGGGATCCCAGCATGAACATGAGAAATTGTACCAAAAACAACAGTGAGCAAGGCGGCGAGACGAGCGTCTCTGAGATGTATGCTCTACGGCGGGGCCTGTAATTATCACAGCCAGGGGCTTGCTCTGCTTGTGTTGGTGCGGTCAGTGGACCGGCCTTGACACCGTCACCAGGGCCTTCAGAAACCACAATGATAACGACAATGTCAGCCCTGCCCCTCGCCACACTGCGCCGCCCGGCCGACGACGGATGATAACCTCCTTCACGGGGCAGTATAAGCCGATAATGAGGTGCTTAGCCGTGGTCATACAGAAGTACAGATCTGATATGCAGGCCTGTCAAGTCACTTGGGAGAAGTTAAAAGGCTTTAGAGCAAGGGTAAAGAATTACAAGGGCTGGGAATTTGTGTTGCATATTAATTGTAGCCAATATAGGGGCCAGTGCCCACGGCCCACATGGCCATCTGGGCTGCGTTAGAGAGCAACTGGGACTGTGTAGAGGTTAACTAGAGCCTGTGTGAGTGTGTGTATGGGCATGCAGAGTCCATCCACATGGGCATATGTGCAGGCATGCGCAGAAGCTTATGTGTCTGTCTACGGAGCATTAAGCATGGAATGAAAGTTTATGATGTGGTAATATCCATTATGACACTTAAGCTGCTGTTCAGATAATATTTAAAAGCTCTCCATCCATCACTCAGACTGGACCAGTGAGCCCCCCTTGACAGCCCAGATCCCATCCTTATTCAACATTCACACTCTCAAACAGCTGCCAATATTTTACAAGGAGAAGCATCCCGGCTGGGTCGCAGAGCAAACACATCAGTTTGTTCTTCATTTAGTACCACTTGGCATCTGGCCTTTTTAACACAGGGTACACAAGTTTAACAAGGTTGGCGAACAGCTCTAAACAGAAGGCAATAAAGTGTAATCATAAACTGATCTTCAATCAGGACACGTCCTCTGAGTAAAACCACAAAACCTTTAGTTCCGGGGTCAATTGTGTGCAATTATGTGTTTGTACATAAGTGATTGTGCTATAAGCTTCAGCCGTCCAATGTAAAAGTTAAGTATGGAGTTCTTGGCACTAAAATTAAGCCATAGCCGTTTCATGTACTTACATTTTTACTGCTCTTTCTTTGCACAAAATTCTACTTTAAGTTTTATCAACGCGGATAAAAAATGGACGTCTTTCTTTCCTTTGTCTCTGGTCAACAGAATAACGATGATAAAATTTAACTGCAGTGGACTAAGATAAGATAACACACAAACATCTGTGCATATTTTTGCTCAAGTAATAGTGATAGAAATAGTCAGAAGTATTAGCATAGTCAAGAATCGCAGTGAGACAAAAGGAATGAGGAAAAAAACACACACTGGCACTACACAGTTCTATCTGAAGTCACCCTGGTGTGTGTTGGTGTGTGTCTGGAGACACAGTGTCCTTTCAAGGTGAGGTAGTGGGCATCTCGCCAACACACACCCCTTTGCAGGGAGTGTAATAAAAGATGTGGGTCACAATTGGTCCATATGTCTGCCATTGCTCAGGTTGTCCGTGTCAGTGGGCAGCACACAGAGAGTGACCTCCCATTAAACATCCACCCTCTTAACGGGGGATCAGATTGGCTCTCGTGCCTCATGCAGTGTTAACATTATATCAAGCTACCAACGGGGAGAAACACATTAGCCTTGTAGCGGTAATTACAAGCGCCAAGTGTAAAAGGCTTTTGTAGTATATGGATGTCCTGTGTTGATAATGCCAGGGTGGGATTAACTGTCCGAGGGGATCCTGGGGTGAGAAGATTCGAGCCATGTGAGCATTTTTTTTAACTGCTAACAAAAGACAAAAAGAAATGGTACCACAAAAACTATTAACACTGTGGTCACTGGATTATTCTGATCAAATTAGACAATAACAATTATTAATAAAAAGTTGCTTTTGATTTTTTAACTGTTACTTTTCATTGCACTGAGCAACATAAATGGAATTATAGAGGCAGAAGATTTATCATCTCAAAAAGTCGTCAAAAACAGCTGGACAAAAAACATACAATGGCAAGTCTCAAAATAAATCCTGTATAAATTAATAATAAATACTGTAAATACTGAACTGTAATAAATTCTGTCCCCTCCAGAACCCTGCGTACTGTGTTTTATCCAATTTTGATGACAAAATATGAAAGAATTATATGCCTGAACCACACAACCTGCACCCCTTGTATTCACTGATGGCGTTCCTCAAGGCTCGATCTTGGGTCCGTTACTTTATTCCATTTAAACACTGCCAATGGCTCAGTGATCAGTAAACTTAATGTGGAGCACCACTGTTATGCTGACATTTCCAAGTTACGTATATGTCCCCTGGCAATCTATTAATCTTGGAGGTTGAACCCAATTTAGTGCCTGCTCGTTTGATATCAACAGCTGGATGTCTTTAAACATCCTTGATTGTTAAATATGACAAAACAGAAAGTATCTGGTTTGCCACGCCCAATTCTTTCAGTCTGATTGTCTGCCATCTTGGGGCTCCACACATCACATAATATTGAGCCTAACTGCAAGAGATGTAGGGGTTTTATTTAAATCTGGCCTTTGTTTAAATGACCAAGTAAAGAGGTTGCTCAGTCATGTTTCATTAACAAAGTTGATTTAAAAAACGACATCCTTCTTATCCTTCAAGGATGTACGCAGGGTTGTCCACGCCTTTATTTTGTCCCAGCTAGATTTTTACTATGTCCTCAAAGAAGTTTAACTCGGCTTCCTCCTATTGCCTTCAAATGGGTCGTAAATGTTGCTGCTTTCATTGTAACTGGTTCAAGAAAAGGAGACAATAAAACTCTGATTCCGGCCTTTCTGCATTTGCCTTTCGATCATTTTAGATTGATTTTAACATTTTATTGCTGACCTCTTTCAACGTTTTATTGTCTGTACATGATCAGGTCCTTACTTGTATCAACGATCTACCAACCCCCTATGTGCCAGAGCGCCTTCTTAGCAGGAACATGCCCCTGCTTCTACTTCATACTGTGAAAACATTTCAGGCACATTTAATGATTACGATTTTGCTTCAACAGCATCAGTTTGTATTATGAACTTGAGCCATTTCATTTTATTGTCCACACTGTCTAATCACATGAACATGTGCGAGTCACAGCCACAGAATGACCCTATGATCCCATTTTTCCTTTTCCACCAGTAAGAGCACCAGAGCAGCCCCAGGGAGCTCGAGTCAGAGGAGCCACGAGCAGATGGCTTCAATCAGACACTAGCGCGTGAAGACATGACCCTCAAAGGCCTGCAGAGCGCTCATGGGTGATAATGACCCTCGACTCTTTGTGTAGCAGAGTGTGTCTGCAAGTGGGTGTACTGGGGAGAGGAAAGGAAGCCAGGAGTGCAGAACCATTGAGGAAATGAGCCACGTTGATGGGGAACCAGGGAGCGGTCGATGTGGCCTTGATCCTGGCTCCTGCAAAACTAACCTCCCTCCACTCCTTCCACCCCTGGGTCCCATTAATCACCACATGGAGGCACATTACTGATCTCAACATTTCCCTTCAAGAGTGGTTCATTCCCTCATTTCCCATTTTTTCCTCCACAGCTTTCATCTGGCAAAATCAGCCAAGCTTTTGCTCTGCCTCGTTGTGTCTTTCTCATCTCTGAGGGAGCGCGAGCATGTGCGTGTTTGAGTCTACCCCATGAGGAGAGGGCTCTCTTTGTATTTGTAAATGAACACAAGACAAGGCAGAGAAGAAACAAGTGTGTTTGGTGGAGAGTAGCTTTTGATAGTCTTGGAGAGTAATGAAAAAACGCATTAGCACAAAGTCTCTAAGGGGCTAATTGAGCCTAAACCCCCTTCGGCACAGGTTCCACTGAAGCCACTGACCGCTTTCTTGGCTTCATTCAAAAGCAAATGGGTTGGAAAAAAGTGCTTTTGTAAAGCTGGAGTCTGTACAAATAAGCATGAAAGGAGAACAAGGAAGTGTTTACTTTATCCGGCTTTCTTACATCTGACTCTGCGAAAGCGAAAATAACTTTGCTCTTTCATTTTTACTGGAAAAGAAGCAGTCACATAATGCACGGAGCGAGATAAACATGGGCCTCTGGGCTGTTCTTTACATACTGGGGATAAATATGCATTCTTATATCAGGACAATCTGTCTTTGTAAATTGTTTTGTAGAAAAAATCAATAGATGTTGCTATCCCTGGGCTCTTATTAAATGACATGAAATGGCGCATTTAATGAGTTATACGGAGAGCGAGAGAATTCAAACCTGCTTCAAACACAAAAACGCATTTGGAAAACATCCAATGTTGTTCCACACATTACTGAAGTTTTCCCAGAAGGTCCACAGTAAAAGATGCTGAGAGATCATTAACTTGACTCTGTTTCCTCTCATCTTATTGTTTCAATATATGAATGTGTTCTCAAAGTCCCATTACAGTCTAAATACTCTGTATTCATTAGGATTTTGATGATAATGCAGTCTTGTTTTTCTCTGTCTTATTGTCGGAGCAGATTCTGTTTTTCAAACGTTGCTTTTCTCATTTCCAGATGAAATGTCGTATGATGGGATTTGCAGCTCTCAGCTCCTCAATGACAAAGTGAAGAGGTTGTTTTGACGGCAAAGTGTGTGTGTGAGGAGAGGAGATATTTATTTTTCCCACAATAACCATGTAATTGATATAGACGCTGTTACACCTGCGGACGAGAGGTTTACCAATATTCTGGTCAGGCCATTATTTCAGCGAATATTTCACATGACACATTATCGTTAGTCCTACTGACTGGGTTAACCACAGACCACAAATGTTTACATGCTTTATTCTATTATTCCATTTTTAATTACTTTGTCAATCATTGTGTTCCTTATCACTGCAAGTGACTGAGTTCATGGTTACCCTGGATCCTTATTGTAACAGGAGCAATGGGGAAACTCTTTGAGTAATTGTAAAGGAGACATATTTAAGCTGTTTCCCAATCCACGGGCTGCAGCCTTCAAAGGAGGCAGTCCTCGGAGGATGCTCCATTCATAGCCTGCGTAGACAGTTAAGGCCGAACGGAAATTAGACGCTCCTGTCACCTAGCAACAGGTAGCTAGCGGGCTAACTAGCTAGCATAACTAACGTCGAGTAAATTAACCTATAATAAGATAATTTGTTTCAAGGGTCCTTTCGTTCCCTCAAACATTCTCTGGCTATTCGAATGAGTTGAAACCACAAACTTTTACATTTAAAAGCGTACTCCTCGGCCGTTTAAAAGTCCACCATTTCGTTTGAATCTCGGGATACGGTGGGCCTTCAAATACGGCCTGGTATACTTTAACCAATATGCAAATTAAGTGTAACAAACTTAGTGTAAAGTATGTTTTTTTCCAGCAAATGAATTGAATAACGTAACTACTGATGTGTCAATTGAAAATTACTTATATTTTAGTATCAAAGTTGTTGGTAGTCACCGTTTGTTATGTTGCTAGGGTAAGATCTGTAAGTTTAAGGTGCTTTAGAAACACAGTCTGCACTGTCATTTCTTTCTCATCTGTTCGTGCTATGCGTTATGTTATCAATTTTTTATTCTTGAATTATTAATATACGTACTGGCCCCAAAATTGAGCTGGGCTACACTGAGGATGCAGAAAGTGCATAAAAAGAACATTCCTAGAAGTCTCACACTGTTCACTGCTAACTGTTATTTAAAGTGAGTGTGTTTTAAAGGGGATGTTAATACCATTTTAATAAAGATGGCTGCAAACGGGTCAAAATTGGTGCGGCAGAGGCAGAGATGTTCTGATTCTAGTGTTTGATTGCTGGTGTGTGCCGAGCTCCAAAAACACGGGACAGCACCATAATGTAAGTCAATAGTTTGTCTCATGAGACCGTCACAGTATATAAAGCACGCTCGCTCTATTGAAGCCGAACTGCAGATAGCTATGATGACATCATCATGTCATCATCTATGTTCTTGTGCTTGACAAAGAGCCAAACAAGACACTATATAACTGTTTCACTGTTTAAACTGTAGCAACATGACATCTGGAGCGGGACGCTGTCACACAAATATATATTTGTCTTAACAGTGGTGCTTCTGATATTTAGATTGCTGTCTGAACATTTGTGATGGGCAGAACACTTTTTTGGTCATGCTGCAGCCTTACACATTTTTTGCTTTGCTGTACTCTAACACTATTTAGCTCTGATGTCTTTCCCATGAGGATCATTGCGTCTTCCATCCCAAACCCCTTTCTTTATCAGGCAGAAACCCAGCATCATGTGAGGATCTGAGAGCACAGCGGGGGCCGTCTGAAGCAGCGGCGCCGTTACGCAGCTCAGTCGTTTGGAGAGTAAAAGAATGCAGCAGATACTTTGAGGTAAAATAGACAGCAGGATGAGATGAGATGAAACATTCATGATCACCCCGAGGAAAATGAACTTTAGCAAAGGAAAAAAAAAGCTGAAATCAGTTAAATAGAACAAATATACAGTAACAATGAGCCACATGGGGAGAGTTTAATCGTAATGAGCCAAAAATCTAAATCTTTTATTCCTCATCATGAATCCTTTTGCTTATTTTTAAACAGATTTCCTGGAAAGAACTGGAAAATGTGCTCCTCATTACTTGGACAGAGGAACAATCTTTTGAGACAATACACTGTACATAATAAAAAGCCAATAATAACTTTTTAAAGGGAAATTAAAGAATCCATAGAAGATTTGATCTCAGCAGCCATTTCCTTCAAAGAACCGATAAAATCAGATTGGACTCAACTGTTGAGTTGTATGCTTGTCTGTATTAAGGGAACTCAAGGTGATAATCTATAATATTTTAATTTAAATAAATGTCTGTTACGTCACTATCTATTGCCGAGTGAGGTAACACAATGGTGATTGAGCTGATGGCCCACTGAAGAGAGCCTCTGCATTACGGCGCCCAGTTAGTGACGCGTTTTCCATCAGCCAGCAGTGGTTGGTTGGTAGGCGGAGCTAAGCGGCTTCTTTTCCGCTCTCTGCAAGTGTTGCGAGTAAACAGTAATCTACTATGGCTGAACAAACGAAGAAAAGATGGATGACTACAGATACAACTTCAACAATAAGTGAAAATCCAAAGAAAAAGAAACAAACTCGACGCTCAGATGAAGGCAAACAGTCTAAAAGGGAAAATCAAGATCCAACCGTGGACGTCACACATGCAACACTGTCCGGATATCTGGGATGTGTGCTTACGAAATTACCGTTTATTGCCATAGGTGCCGCCAAAGAGAACGAAACTGAGATCTTAGAGATTAAAACTTTAAAGCTCCTGTGAGGAGTTTTTTAACTGGTCATAAAACAGACTGAAATTAATTCTGATGTCTCTATATGACAAACAAAAGCAAACCAGATCATCAGCGATAAGATTGTTTGTTTCTATATAGTTATTTTTAATGCCTGAAATCGCTGCCGGGGTGTCAGACGAAGCGTTGAACTACATTCTGCCTTCGGTTATTTTTCAGGGCAGAAATTTAAAGAGAGTGATACAGATGACTGTTAAAGATTTTTTTGTTAAAAATCACCACTTCAGCATGTACAGGACAAAATCAGCAAAGAGATAAGAGGGGCCAAAATCAGCACAAACCTAAAGTTCCTCACAGGAGCTTTAAGGATTATTTTCATTTTCATTTAATGTCATTATATTCCTGGATAATTGATCAACTTTGTGGTCTACAAGCTGTGAAAAAAAAGCTTAAAATATTGCCCGTCACAATTTCGCAGAGCGCAGAAAATATCCACAAATGTGTTGTTTTGATGGACCGAACGTCTAAAATACAAAGAGTTCAAACTCGTATAAAAGAAACAAAAAAACCCTCACACCTCAGACCTGAGAAGACGGAAGCTGCTTGTGAAATATCACAATCCATTCATTAATTAACAGATTTAACTCATCACCGGCATGATCACAACTTTGGCTAATCATTATGCTGAAATTTTACAGCTGAAAAATCTACTGGATGTTGTGAAGTAAGATGATGTTGTGCTCGTTAGGCAACTCAAGACCCCTAAAATCAAACATTAGCAATGTTTCTTTTGCACAAAGTATAAGAGGAGATTCTGCCAACGGAAATGTAATGGAAGATGTACAAATGTGTCAAACGCAATTAACACATCACAGAGGACCTGCCACGCCTGTGACATGTAAAGAAAAAGCAGATTTGTAAATGAGGGTTACCGGGTTATTCACATGATCTGAAATCTAGAATGAAGACACTCGTGTGCAGGAAATGACAACATGCTGTATGTTAATAAAAGACTATGGCGCAAAAACACCTCAAGGAATGAGAAGACAAACAGATGACGGGATTTATCGACTGCACTGACGTCACACGCAACCTCACACCATCACACACACACACACACAAACCCACTCTCAGGAAGAGAATGAATGTATGACAGACTGGGCTCAAGAGAGCTGTGACAGGAAGACTCAAGTGAGCTTAAGAGGCAAGAATGTCTAAAGTGTGAACAGGAGAAGAGGGAAGAAGAGGGGAAGTGAGGAAGAAAGAAGCACAGTTAAGCTGCATTCAGGTCATGTGGGAGCATCTGTCGGAAAGACTGGATTGTTGAAAACAACAACAAAAGGAGCGTTTAAGTGTGTTTGTACTGCTCTCTAGCAAGTGTTCTGTGGAGTTTAAAACATTTACTCCATGTGAACGTTCGTAGTGACATGTCTGAGGACAAGTGGAGGTTTTGAGGGCAGCTCTGAGACTCATCACTCTGGGGTTAGAAGGCGTGGAAAGATCAATGTGCGTCATAAATGTGCATCTAAAATCCTTTCTAACTAGTGGCTTATTTCCAAAAAGTATTTTTAGATGATGACATCGATGTTGACATGTGAAACTGAAAATGTTAATAGAGTTTTCATGCTTGAATGATTACACAATAATGATAAGACAATAGGTAAGTCACGAGTATGACCATAAAATAATTAACAAGGGCCCAGTGACCACCATCACATATTTTTTATGTTTGTTTTTCTATGTTTATTGTCTAACATACATGCTAGTGCTGGGTGGTATGACTAAAAGTCTGTATCAAGGTATTTTGTTATATTCTGGCGGTTTCACGATATATCGCGGTATTTTTTTTTTTCATGTCTGGGTCTTTTATAAAGGTTTATAGCAGGGGTGGGCGATAAGACCTAAAATTCATATCTATTAATATTTATTTTCCCTTGGCGGTATCAGTATTATATTGCGGTTACAAAATGAAAAGGTTCTCTACCTCAAACATGATTCTAGCTCTTTTCGCTCTTTTGTCAATGTAAGGGAACACCTCAATGTGTTTTCATGTACATATGAACAATTAACAATTATACTTAACATTATTTGGGACTTTAAAGTCTATTTTCTATTTTACAAACAAAAATCCTCCTACTTTTAACACACTTGGTTCAACGACTACAAACAGACTTGTAGGCTGCAGCTGGGTAACTTGTCATCTAATGTTTCTAACGGTGTTCAAATGTATGTTGGATCAGCGTGAGCCGCCCCGTGACGGGAACCTTGGGAAACGAAACTCATGCATCCTACTTCCTGTCGCAAAACGCACAACCTCCTGCTCTGCGGAAGAGATGCACTATGTGATATCAGATGTGTCCGAAAACCAAAATGTTTGTGCTTATCACGGTATTGACGGTATTGCAAAATCCAGAGAATGTGACACCTGTGACGGGGTGAAAGCGGTAAACCGCCCACCCCTCATATATGCGTAAACAGGTGATATGATGTGACATCACGATAATACAAGTGAAAATACACCAGATTCATATTTGTCAAACAAACCATAGAGGAATATAGTCAGGCCTGGCTCACGAGCTCATAGTCCGAACGAGTAAACACAACAGCTGGCCGTTGTGTAAACCAGTAAGAATGTTTACCTTTATACAAAATCAGGCTATCAACCAACACATGGATTGCAAATCACTGATTTGATCGGCTCTGCGTGAAAGCGCATCTCATCCCAACTGCTGCACTGAGAGAGAGTGAGGGAGAGAGAGAGAGAGAGAGAGAGAGAGAGACAGAGAGAGAGAGAGACCCCTTTTAAAATATGACTTCAGAGTGCTGCGCAGTCGTGTAGGTCTGTGAAGCTGTCTAAGCATATCAGTATATGTTTGTTGTTTAATGCATACAGTAGGCTATACTTTAAAATGTCGCTTCAGAGACGGAGAAATATGTTCATCGTTATTTCAAACTTTATTACCATCTATAAAGCAGCACAAGCAGCAAAGTCCTTCCCGACCCTCCTGTCACTCACTGTGGTGTCCATTTCTTTACCCTGCATCTTGATCATCTGAACTCTGAGCTGACCATGCTCACATAAAAGCGCTGATCGTTTACCTTCTCCCTCCCGTCTCGTACGCATTCCGGCCTTTTAGCTGTCTTTCTTGGACAAAGTTTCAACTTTACTTTTCCTCTCACTCTCC
This sequence comes from Semicossyphus pulcher, assembly GCF_022749685.1. Lineage (NCBI taxonomy): Eukaryota > Metazoa > Chordata > Actinopteri > Labriformes > Labridae > Semicossyphus > Semicossyphus pulcher. The sequence goes on from NW_027211726.1 coordinate 29,255,756, forward strand.
TGAGGTCAACAGAGAAGTATCTCACTGCTGCTTCTCCTGCTCTGCAAACGTGACACCTGACGGCGTTCAGGGCCCCAGTTGTGCAGATCCAGAGTCGACAGTTGTATTTTTTATTGCATTCTAGCATCATTGTACACCAAGCAATGCAGGAGCAGCAGCAGCAGCATGGCAGGCTGTAAATATAAAAACTAAGTCCCAAAATGACCCTTCAGTGTTCATCATCAGGTTTTAACAGGCTGCAGAATGAACCCCAAGAGGGCTCCCTCTCCCCGAAACAAAACGACCCGCTGATTAGAGCGGATTAAAAAACAGACGCAGTTACACGTTAAAAGAGAAGTGACTCTCCGATGCTCTTCTGCGCACAAACATCAGGAGAAGCTACGAGCCGAGCTGCAACTAGCTTGATTCTAGAGGCTGTTTTTTTAGTCAAGTTTAGTTTAGTTTAGTTCAGTTTAGTTTATTCCTTTAGAGTTGGATGGTGATATTGAACTGTTGGTTGTAACGTGTTGTTATAGTGGTTCTGATCTCTATCAGCTAAATGATTCATGATAAATTAGAAAAATAATCAACAGAATCTTCATATATAAAACTTGCAGACATTATTTTGGGGTTATTTGGTTTAATTCATGAAAGCAGCAGAACAGGACCTGCCTGAGTCTGCTACAAATCCCTGCACCTCCTTTCAATTAGATTTGAAATTAAATTTGAAATACACTTGACTGCTCTTGTTGGTGTAACCAAGCAGGAAGTTGAAGGGAGTACTTTTAACAACCTGAGAGCTGAAATAAAGCGTTTAGAGGTAAGAAGCTGCTGTTTACAGTGTCCTTTACAAGCAGCACCAGTGTCTGTCTCTGATCATTTCTCAAAAAGCTCTGTTTTTTCCCAGGAGTGCACACTGCCCCAAGTGGAGTGGAGACGTCTTTGCCAGCATCTTATCATCACTGCAGCATTCTGTTCAGTCACAAGTGCTAATTAGTCATACGTGAAGAGGAAGGTGGAAAAAACAACAGCAGCCACATGAGGATGCAGGTGTTTGCTTCAGAGGGTTATTTGCATTTGCACTGCTGTCATTTAAACTGCAATCCTCTGCTGCAAACCCCAACTCATCGAATGTGAGAAGAGATAGACGGATGGAGGAGACGAGGAGCGGCCTGCAATGATTCAGCCCCCCTCTGCGCCTCTAAAATGTCTCTAATTATCTCCATTTACCCCCCACCAACCTCTGCAAACCTAGCACAGGCTTCCTCTCCTCGGACCCCCCACGGTGAAGATTTATCCCAGCTCCACCCTCTCCCATCTCAGCTGTAAACCGCCGCGTCTAGACGACACCCATCTTCCCCCTTTTTCCTCCCCTGGGTTTCGTCACCTTGCAGCTCATCAGAACGGAAATGAGAGTTGAAAAAACCAGGGAAAGAGGAGCGGGGACGAGCTGAGTTGTCGGAAAGAGTGATGAAACCTGAGATGTTTTTCATGCAACGACGTGTCACATCTTTGTGTACAAAAGGTAATTTACTCTGAATGGAGCAGCGTGCGCAGAGATTTAGGGGTACGCAATTTCCCCGGGTAGGTGAAATGACTTGGGGGGAGGCAATGGGCCTTTTGATGTACTCTGCTCTGACGTTTATGGAGAGCAATTTGAAAACGCATGCATTTATTCAAACACAGAGACAGATGGAAATCACACACACACACACACACACACACACACACCGATCTGACACGACCAAAGCGTGGAAACACATCGGAAAGGGTGAGAACACACACTGTTAGGTTACACATATGCGCACGCCGTCACCAAGACAAGAGGTTGCATACACCTATACTTTCATCGGTGAGATGTGAAGATACTCAGCAGGTAGACACACAAACACATACATACAGGTGATAATCCACAGTTCTTTCCTTATGCATCTGTTTCTCTATGCAGTGAAAACTATACAGCAGTGTCGGCAGCTTGAAATGACAGGAAGACGTTCGAACTCTGTTATCTTGTGATGTTTTAAAACGGCTTTTAAACGACGGCAAACAACCCATAGCTCTAGTTATTGTGTCATTTTATTTCCAGACTAATAACAGCACACAGGCGAGGAGGGAAAAGAGCAGCCTCTGTCCAAACATTTATGGAGCTCAATAAAAGCGGTGTGAGCCAAATCAAGGTAGGCTTAGATTGCTCACAGCGGGTTCATTAAGGTAACAAAGCTGCTCTCTGAAAACTCTGAAAACTGATTGCTTTTCCCTGGGAAAAATATTCTGTTGCAGAGAAGTGGTGCCTTTGAGTTTTATGGCTTGTTTGGAATAAATAGAACTGTGTAATTCTTCTAGGGAGGGATCAAGCATAGATTAAAGGATAATTCTGTTTTTTTTTCTTTTTAACTCTTCTCTTATTTTCCTTCCCTGATTTCCTCAAGAGGCTGTAAAAAGCTGTTGTTCTGAAAGCCACAACTAGGTCTCATGTCGTGCAAAGTCAAGTCCAGCAAGTACCAAGCCCCGAGTCAAGGACGCAACATTCTCGAAACTGGACACGCCAAGTCCCAATCCCAAACTGATCAGCAGAGTGCTCGTAAGTCTTGCCTGTTTTTAACACTTTTCAGCAATGTCGCCATGCTCCAAGATCAGAGAAGTTAAGACAGCAAGTATCCTTTTAAGTGCAATCTATGCAATCTTTAAAGCTGGGGAATCTTGTGAATGAGAAGTAATCATTATTTTATTGACCGGTGATCACAAGATGATAGAGAGAAAGAGAAAATATATCATTAGCACAATAATAGCTCTACGCTACAGTCTATAAATATAACATGGCGTTGGTTTGTGGGGGGTTAGGGAAGCAATTCAGAAATGAACTTGTGACTGAAAATCACTGGTCCAATTATGGAAGCCCTGCATGCTTTGTACGCACACACAATAGAAGAGGCCCGGGCATAGAAAACAGTTCAAGTCAAGCTTTTGTCGCAGCCAGACAGGTTGACATTAGCAGACGGAGATGGAGTCCCAGGCAGCTGAAGATTTGAAAAACAAATGACAGCAAGAGTCTCCATTGCAGTTCGTCGTAGCATTTCCTTCCAGCAAAGCCATCTGTGCCTGTTTTTTTTTTAGATCCGCTCTTCAGAGTTTACTGTAGTTGCTGTCTCATAAGTTTGGTCTTTCCTTTGAAAAAACAGAAAGCCCTGGTGCCAGGGAAGAATAACATGATACTCGGTTTGCCCGAGCAATCGAGACAGCCTCTGTCCGTGGAAAAGATTGCCAAATCATCAAATGGAGTTAAGAGAAAGTAAACTCCAAAGCTTCAGCTATCTCACTTCTGAGGCCATTAGCTGCCAGCCAAAAAAATCGTTAGCGGTTTGTCTCAAATCCCTGTGCTTCATAAAATATTCACCTGTTACTGTCGGCAAGGTGGCTGGGCACCACTGGGTTATTTAAGGGCAGAGTAAGAGACGCCCCTGAGGCCCTGCAGGTGCACAAAGTCGCATGGCCTCAATTAATCTCTGTCAGCTCTTGGTCAATGTGACCTATACCTGTCCCTCCTCATAATGGGGTTTAATGGGAGTAGGTGGCTTTGACTTGGCCGCCATCATCCACTCAATTTATAGATATCCTATAGGAGCTGCTGCACTGAGCCTGGAGGTGGGGCAAAGTATTGACTTAGTGTTCTGAGATGCAGGCATTAAATCAGGCTTTCGCAGAGTTAGTTTAGAAGTCTATTACTCCCCTGATTTTGTGTGTAGCCGCCTCCACGGATGAGGAGGAGAGCTGAAATGATGTTTGAAATAATTCAATAACCTGACATCTCCTTCTCTTCATCTCCCAGCGTCTCGAAGCAGTCACGTAAACTCACATCTGTGCGGCACTAGCTGCCCGCCTTCATTAGAGGCCTGCTTAGAAGACAAATAAACAAGATCAAAGAATGAGGTCAATGAATTAAGTGAAGCCCCTGTCATGCCTACATTGTCTAATGCCGTCTGAAGACATTTAGCTCAGGCCATGCCTGAACAAAAAACAGACACCCCACCCCCTCACATATTAGTACACAGGGGCCTTGCAGTACACGGTGTCGATAGTGAAGTAATGAAGGCTTTTCTTTGTGTGCGTGGAAGGCATACTGTATGTGTTATCTAATGCAGACAACACAAGATGCCCTGGGGGACCCTGTAAACTCTGTGAAGGAGAAACAGAGGACATTTCTCTCTGTAATGATGTATCTCAGTGCCGGGCACAAGACCATGTCCCTTCAGATGGAGATACAGCACGCTGTAGAATTAAATCATGGCTGTCACTTCAAGAAAGCTTTGGACACCATCACATCCCACTAATGGCCTGCCTGTGGAAAAGGCCACGAGGCAGGCAGCATAACGATAGCAACAAAAAAAAAAGATAAATAAAAAATAGGAGCAACATGTACTGCATCATTATCTCTGGGTCTTGCTCTCTCCTGCTGCCTTGCTCGAGGTTGTACCCGCGGTTGCACAGTTGCTGCTGTGCCACCCTGCAGATGCCGAGCCTCATAACGGGACAGCGCCGGCTAACACTTCACCTCGTGTTAGCATCACAGGAAGATCGAGCAAGAGGTTGAGAAGCCCGACGCACGGCCACCATCAATGCATCACCCCAGAGTAATGTTGCAGCATGTGGGTCTTTTTATGCTTATGCATGTGCTTGTTTGCAAGGGCTTTGGTGGGTATTAAGAAAAGGAGAAGGAGGGGAGAGTAAGCTAGAGATGCCGGGACGTGCGGGTTTTATAAAACAGACAGTGGATTCTCTCTCTGTGTGTTTTCTAATCCACTTATGTTTGCACCCTCAGGCTATCACAGAGTGAAGTTCCAGAAGGGAGCATTGCATTAGGCTAACCTGCCAGCTAATGCTTTATTCAGGCACAGAGCCCCGACACAACAAAATGAATCAGTCACTCTCTGAAAGATGAAACGTACAAATACATCTGGACAAAATAGTATGCTCTAAATGGGATTACTCTCACAATCTTGAAATCCATACTTTCTGAGATAAGGAAGTAATGCCCAGTAGCTGCTTAATCTCCAGTGAGGGTCTTGCAAAGCAGAAGGGTGAATTAACAACCTCTTAACTGCTCCATCTGGCCACAATCTCCAAAGAGTAAGCAGATCCATGGTGTTGTGCTCGGAGCAAGACCCCCCCAACACATGATTCATACTCGCAACTTAGTCTGAGAGATGATTTATGACACTCCTTGATGCGGCGGACACCGGCCATCCAGCCCATTTAGAGACGGAGAGCGTCTTTTCTGTCCTGATTAAGGAGAGAATAATTCATCGCCAACTCAACGCGCATGGGTGTCACCTTTGAGAGAAGCGAGATCTCAGCATTCAGCGGCCAGCAGAGTGTTTGCATCCTACAGTTTGTCTGCTAGATGCTTTTTTGTGCTCGAGTGTAATCATGACCGAAAACTTGCAGAAACGGAGGCCAGAGAAGAGGAATTAGGAGAGGTGATTTGAGGTGATATGTTGCTGTAATGTAGGCAGCTGGATCTGCATGGTTGCCCAGGTCAAAGGTCACCTAACAGTGGACCAAGACTGATGTAATATTCTGAATTATGCAATTACATCCCACATTATTATGGAAATGTTATCTTTCATAGGCAATAAGATGTCTGAGATCCCGCTGAGTCCGTCTGCAGGTCAGAAGGTCTTCCAAGTTGGCATCCAGGAAGTAATCTCAGTCATTTGCCCCAGGTGAGCACTATCAGATGCACCTGTCATTGCAGAATGGAGTGAGACTGGGGACGCATAAAGCTAAGAGGAGCTCAGTCTGGGCGATAGGGATATAAAGCTTTCTCAGACCCTCCGGCTAGATTCTCTAGTAGGGCTGAAGTGGATTTCTGAGGAGAATTAGGGCCTCTTAATCTCTTTTGTCACTGTTCCGCAGAACTCAGCCAGGAAACAATGGCTATTTAAGAAAGGAAAGAGGACTGATTTTCCACATTAAATTAAATAATGGCACTCCATGGTTTAATTATTTTGCACCCTAAATAACAGAAAAATGAGCCAGTGTTTCGGCTGGCCGAGTCCCACGCTGCAGATACACATATATAAGAAAGTTCTTGCTATTCCTGCCTAACTTACAGTTTCATAAGCAGACATGTCTGTCACTGATCCCTTAATCAAGCATTTATATAACATGGCCATTGCTTTGGATTCTTTCCACAGGGGGAACTGTTACTACTCAAAACTTTATTCTCTGAGTCCTGAACATTCTTACAATCTCCTATTACAGGCTTGCAGATGCTGCGTCTCAGCAGTGATTAGCATGTAATACTAGGCGGGTGTCTTGGAGACAGCCCAAGCTGCAACCCATCGGGAATGAATGGATGCGATCTCCGGTAATCCTGGATCATCCAGGCCCTGATTGAGGTAAGAGCCTGTGCATCTCTGTGCATCACCCATTCTGTTTATCTACCCAGACACATTAATGCCAGCCATGCATGGGAAACAATCAGTGCCCGCGGACATAATCCTCACCCGAAGCTGTGTAAATAACTCAGCACAGCTCGGAGGGGGGTTACGATTGCAGAGTCACATACCGAATGGGAGAGATATGTTTTGGCATTCATGAATCTTAGAGTTCAGCTAACGGAGCTTTACAGCAAAGAGCTACCGGATTGCTCAACGCGCATCAGCAAGAACGCTTCCTTTAAATGACCCAGCTATAATGCAAACAGCTGTGTGTATATTGTTTATACGTGGGAGTACATCCTTGGTTGTGTGAATGTTTAGGGTGTCTGTGCTTTTCCCACTCCGTCAGCACTCTGCTTTGACAGAGCTGTAAGTGAAAGGACAGGGCAATATTACTGGCTGTTTGTTTGGCGCGTTTCCCCCTGTCGCTCTGTCACTCTGGCTCAGCATCAGAGCGCCTGACTGAGATGCTCTGACGGCTCCTCTGTCACATCAGCAGCGCGGCGGGAAGGCTGACTGATGGCCGGGACAGGCAAGAGGTGCGGGCTGCTGAGTGGGAAGCAGCAAAGCACTACGAAACATGTGTGTCGTCGTGTGCATTAGGAAAGCCCAGGGAGAAAGGAGGAAAATGTGTGTGTGTTAGGAGATGCAGCGAGTGTAAGTGTGCATGCATGCAAGGGAAGAATAAAAGAGACGCCTTCAGCTATTCCTGTTTGTGCTGCTTCTCTGGCTCGTAGTTCTGAGGCGGCATGCTGCTTGGATGGAGCTGAAGCTTTAGTCAAGAATAAATGGTGTCTCTGACATGGCTGAGGTTTGAGTTGGGGGTGGTCATCCAGGCCAAACGCTGCTGATCAATTAGCCACAACACGCTCCTAATGAGCAGCTGATCCTTGAGGGAAGCCGGCGGCGGAGGGCTTTGCGTGGGAACCGGCACAGCTACCAGCCGACTCTGGCTTCATGTGTTATTCATACAGACAGGGCAACTGGCCCTGCAGGGTTGCCAACTTTGTGTCCGTGGAAGAAAATGTTTTGAAAAACTTATAAAGCCACTGTATACATTAAGGCTTTGAAGCGGCATTAAGCGGCTTACTTCTATTGACCTCCATTGGCAAAGGTAAGACCTGAGGCAGTGCTGATGGAACACTGTAGAAAGAACAGAGACAAAACCGACTGACTGCAGCTGCGATCAAATAAAATAAGAGGTTAAGAGGTAATATGTCACCATGCAAAACACGTTGATAAATACTGTAATAAATGCTGCTTTGTCACTGTCATTTTCTGGCCTGAGAACGAGGCGGTTTAGCTTTGTTGCTGAAACTCACTCATTGCACCATCCATCAGTGAGCTGAAAATGCCAGTAGCTGGGGGAGTGGAGGGGGGACTGGGGGTGGGATTGTTCTACAACAGAAGGCGGGAGTGAAAGTGAGTTCTGAAAGTCAGACATATAAGTACCTTTGAGCAACTTGTGAGTCATTGCTATGAAATGGAAATCATTCAGATCATTTGCAGGTTTAATACTGTGATCACTTCAATCGTTTTTTGGTTCTCCTTGTTATTTTTAGTTATGCTGTATTCTTTGAGTTAAAAAGATGGCAGATAAAATACATGAATGGAATAGCCTGCACTTATGTAACGCTTTTACACTACTGTCACATTCACCCTTTCACAAACACATTCACACACTGACGGCCGAGGCTGCTACGTAAAGAGCCCAACTGTCAATCAGTCATCACCAATGACTGTATATATAGATGGACGATGCATCTTCATCTGCTCTCAAATAGCCCCCGTGACAGGCAGTGCCATCTTGCGATGATGATGTCATTTGGAGCCAGAGCTGCCAGTAGAGATGGGCGGGTGGAGCCACTTCAGCTAACCAAAACACACTTAAATTACCGTTTTAAATTGTTTTAAATCAGCATGATAAGAACTAACTATAATGACAGAAATCATGCTTGAGAAAAATGTGACGTGTACTTAGATTTTATAGTTTGTCCCATCTGTTAACATGGAGGAGGCGGGCTTTATGCTGCAGCCAGTCAGCAGGGGGCGATAGAGAGGGTTTGGCTTCACTTTTAGGGAGCTGTCATGTCGGCCATCTTTTTAAAGTCTATGGTCATCACATTCACACACTGTTAGCCATACAGCTGGGAGCAATTTGGGGTTGAGTATCTTGCCCAATGACACATGGGAGCTGAGGATCGAACCACCACCCTGCCGACTGAGAGACGACCAACTCTACTACTGAGCCACAGCCGCTGAGCTTAACATGTTAGAGATCCAAACTTTACTGGGACTCAAATTACATCGGTGGGTGTAATTGGAGTTTGATTGTTCTCTCCGAGTCTATGTGGGTTTTCTCCAGGTGCTCCTCCCTCTCACAGTCCATAGACAGGCAGGTTATGTGAACTGGAGCCTCTAAACTGATCAAAGGAGTAATTGTCTTTTTGTGTCAGCTGCTGATTCGCCTTGTTTTTCAAATATATGCCAATAAAACATTAAACAGTGTTTCCTCTAGGATTCTTCTCAGCAGCGGGAGGGGGGATTAATTAATCGCAATTAATCGCATATATCAATAATTCCTGCGAGAAGCACATCACATGCAGACTTACTCAGTCTGGATTACCCTCTTTCTAGATGGTTATTTCTTACTTCCACACTTTAATTGTACTCTCTTCTTCACCTTATTAAGTTTTAATTCACAAACTACTTTATTCTGATCCCTTTGCTTTGCTTCAGTCCCTCCAACACACCTGCACCTCTGCTCTCTGCTCAGCTGCTGGCCCCGCCCCCTCTTTCTGTCTGCTGTGTTGACTGTCTTCATCAGCAGTCTGTTTAATTAAGTCACAAAAGTTAAACATTTTCTCTCGAAATTCAGTTCTCACAGCACGTGAGCCGCGTGTGCACGAGGGACGTTATTAATGACGAGCGATCAAAACGATCGATTGTTACCGAATAACATCTGCACCTTTTATAAGCTTTATACACAGCGACAATCAATGCATTTACAGTAGGGACATACAGAGATACACAATAGGATTGTTTATATTGCGTAACAGAACTGCATGTGATTGTGTGCGGACAGAGAGCGTCCGATGTCGGACCCTCTTTTGCTGTAAGCACACTGTGTGAGGAGTAATGGTGCGTTACATTTACCTCAGAAGTCGGAATTAGGAACTGGGAATGATGTCACATCCGAGTTGACCATGTCCAGTACAGTCTATGGTTCCAGTACAACAAGTCAACCACAGAACAAATATAAGGTCCACAACATGTCCACAGATAGAAGTTGGACAGTACTGCGAGTACGGCTGATTTAATGAGACACAAATAAGACAGAAGTGATAATAAACTGTACAGATTTCATTTACTGTTGATGACACACAGAGATATGAGGTCGGGTTGGTGAGGTTCCTCCGACTTTCCGAGTTGGAAATTCAACCTCAGGGGGCATTCCAGTTGAAATTTCTAACTGGGAACTCGGAAATTATGACTTCCGAGTACAAATGGAACGCACCATAAACCCACTGTTGTTTATTTGGTTGCTCTGACTTCATGTGTGATTGACGTCCTGTGACTCCTGTCACTGTTTCAGCGGACAAATGACCGTTCATTTGGAGCGGAAATCTCCACGGAGTCGTTAAATTGCAACTTCGGGACACGTTATAGAAATCTGAAGCAGCGGCGGCAATCATTGTTCCGCGGCGGGCCGCTGCTCCGGAAACACTTAAAGGAATAAGTGCAAAACATTTTGCTCCTGCTGCTTGTGAACAGTGAGGCTGCTCAAGGTTACACACTGCTGTATTTACACTGCCCAATAACGATCCCCCTGAACAACAGTTATATCCAGAATTCAACCAAAGCAGCACTGACAAACCAGTTTAAAGTTCACATACAACGTGATTGTTTCTGGAATCTTCCAGAAATCGGGGTCAGTATTTCGAGATAGCACAGAGTGAGACAGTACAATCAAGGAATACACTCTTGCATTTAAAACATGTTGTAACTTTTGGGGTATTTAAAAACATAAAATATAATCAATTAAAATTGCGAATGTCTCAATCTCTGTTTTTTGGGAGGGGAGGGGATTTTAAGTTTCTATGAGAGCTGCACAAGGTGTGAGGGTCTCGGTGGCAGATACATGCACTGAATGCCGATAAACAGATAGAGACACGTACAAACATCCTCAGTCTCATTTAAGAGGACAGGAGAGGCTGAGCCCTGAGGATAATGGGCAGACAGCGCTCTGTGTCTTCTTTCATTTTGCCAGTAAGAGAAGAAATGAGAGTTAAGACACTCAGGAGACACATTCTTCAAGTAGACAGATCGCTTCTCCAAATACACCCGGTCCCCTGTGGAGGAGCACATTCCTCCGAGAAGACGCTTCTCTAAAGATATTCATTCGAGTTTACTAGAACATCAGAGGGACGAGGGGGAGAGGGGGAGCAATAACCGCCCTCATAAACCTGTCTTTACTTTAGAGTATTGACTGGAATAATCCCACACAGTGCCTCCAAAGCAACAGGCTGCGTTCAACGTGGCTTGGTCTTGGGATCGCTCTCAGCATGGGCAGCCTACTTAACCATATAACACATTCCTCTGAACCCTTGAGATGATTATAATTAGAGTCTATTGTAAATGAGTCATTGAGATATTTGAAAGAGGGATGATATGCCAACTATCGGCCGGCAGCTCCTTTTCCTCCGTCCTCCTTTAATAGAAGCTTGTCGGTTTGTTAATGAAGCGTCAGTGATTGCTGGTGCATTTATATTTTTTCAGTGTTTCGGGTGTAGAAAAGCGGCTACGAAGGACAAAATACCAACAATTTTCTCATTTTCCACTCGCCATTTAATAAAGTGAAGTCTATGAGCTGTCAGAGCAGGACTGTAATTATCATCTATTTCAACAAGCATCTACAAACTTGGCAATCAACAGCATATAACATGACAGCCATAGATTATATATTATGTTGGAAATTTGGAAAGAGGCTTTCATTGTAGAAAGAATGCATCTTTCCAAATGTTTTAATCACTCTTATTCATGGCTGAAGGTCTTCGCAATCAGATCTACTTGTGTTATTGTCGGATGTAATCAAGCCCATTCCAGAATTTGGATTTATAGGGAGAACTGGAAACAGCGCTGGACGCACGGTCCCATATTTTCCAACCAAAGCTCCTCAGTGGCGCATTTAGCCAAAAACGTTTGACCAAGCTCTTCAAGATATCATCTACATAGTGTGATCTGGAGCAAGCACACGAGTACTAATGTTTCCTTTAACCCTGCCTCCAAATCTCTGTGGCTCTGATATGTTTTGGAAAGTAAGTGGCTGTAAGGAATTTTTACAAGTAGTGATGTGTGAGTCATGAGACAAACGTTCGACTCGGGAGTCACAAGTCCTCACCTCCACTAACTCTTTCACTAACTCGCCCCTCCTACCTGCCCTGCCCTGAGCTGAAGGTCTGACTCGAGTTACACGATCACTCACTGAATCACTCAGTACCCGCTCTCCCAACACGGCAGGGCACAAAAAGCACTTTTTCCCGCACACAATCATGGGAAAACGAGCATCACAAACCCCGCTTAGTGACTCGCTTTACTATCAGTAATTGATCAATTAGGTCCAAACACTCAGAAGGTCTGGAAGAGCTGCACGATTAAATTGAAACTCCATTAATATTAGCGGAGTGCTAACCCGGAAGTTAGCCCGATCAGGCGACGGACGTCTCTAGTGCGCATGCTGTATGGGCGCTTGGGCCGGTGGGGGATTCAAGCTCTGGGTCACTGACTCATGTGACTCAAAAACCCGACTCGCTTTAGTGACTCACACAAACTCAAGTTAGTGAAAAAAGTCGAACCTCCCATCTCTAAACTTAAGACAGTTGTTTTGCCTAAAAAGAATTGTAATTACCTGCATAATGTAAGTAGTAAAGCTGACTGATGTAGGATTTTTGAGAGCGATACTGATATTAGAGGGGAATAAAATTACAGAGTACCAATATGCCAGCCGATACCGGGAATTTTTGAGTAATTTTGAACCATTTGTTGAAGTGCTCACAAGGCTGCTAAACAAATTATACATTGTACAATACATTGTCAACAAATTTAGTGTGGCTCCCGGTCTGCTCAGCTGGTGTTACTGAACAAACTACATAGTGACACAGTTTATAAATCCCCCATAGCTTCAGTCTCTCTATAATATGTTTCATAAAAAAAGTATTGGATCTAAAAAAATATATATAGGCCCATACCAATATCTCTGTGCTAGACCTATATCGGCTAAAACATATATCAGTCAGGCTCTAGTCACTACATGGGAGGGAAATAGTCTTTTTAAGCCAGTGTGCATCACATGATGAACTTGCATGTTGTCTTTACCCCGTTTCGCAGCTATTTCAAATCTGCTTCAAAGTCTGGCGCACTTTCTGGGGTGTCGTTGTGGAGGCTGGGGAATGACATACACAGCAAAGGTGTTAACCTAATGGGAAATATATCAGTTGAAAATAGTGCTTTGGCTTTTAGAAGCAGAAAAAAATCCGTGAAGAGGACCAAAAGGTTATGTTGAGTTCAAGGGGAAAATGGAAAGTAGGATATTGGGATCTTATCCTGACTATTCAGAATCCTTTGTGCAACATACTTTGTCACAGAAGTGCCAGCATCCCGCACGGCAGCCTGTACTGTAAATCCGAACTGACATGAATGCAGCATAAACCTGACTGATACGTTCACAGCCTCCTGCTCACATTAGACGCACCAGTCTTGTTTGTGAAGAGTCTGTCAGTGATGACAGTTTACATTTATCCCAGTGGACACACTGAGCGACACCACGCACACAATGCTAACAGGAATTGACTGATATGGATTTTTGAAGTGCAGAACAATATTTTAGGAAAAATCTGCCACTTGCTGATAAGTGATGTTGTGCACATACTGATTTAAAAATGTTCTTGCTTTATTTAGTGTTTGAAGTGGTAACTGAAACAGCATTTAGGCGATCATGAACACAGCCGTACTGATACTGGATTTAGAGGGAGTTCAAACATAAAGGACAATAATTTATTTTAAAGACAAACAAACATTGTGTTTTAAAGTGTAATCCTCTTTAAATACATCAGAATAAAAGGTATTACGGCTCGTGCTTTCCTTTTTCTGCGTCTTAAAGTAATTGCTTCTGTCTCTCTCGTCTGATATTTATATTTTACAAGAAGACTAATTCATCAGACGGACGGTGTTGACGTGTCGCTGTACTCTGCAGCCACAGAGCCTGTGGGTGAGAGCTCATGTCCACACATCATCAATCAGATGAAAGCTGTGAATCTTCTTTACGTTCCCTCCAAGGTCGTCCTGCACAGTCCTGGAAAAACTCTCCACTCCAGGACACAGTCCTTGAGTTCACTCATTCATCATCACTAACCCTGGAGCCGGCCGGCAGACAGGCCCATTCAGCCGCTCCCCCGTGAAAAAGCCCCAAAGTCGCATCAGGTCTACATTCAAGACGGACTTTTGAGTTACTCCTCTTCTTGGAGGGCAACACTTTCGGGAGGATGCCCCAGAAACTTTTCTGAGCTCATCCCCAAGACGAAAGGGGGCATTTTTACCTGCTACACACAAACTGCTTCCTGTCTCCTACACCTGGTTTACAGAAATGAAGGGTCTCCCTTGGGTGTTTCCGAGTCTTGAAAGAAGGCCGAGACGGCGGAGGGCCAGGAGAATAAATAGATTGCGCTCTCCTCCTCTCTCTCCCTCTCTGAGTGTGGAGATAGTCAACATGGATATTTTCCACATGGGGAATTATGTAGTCCCAGTTTTAAAGTGAACTTATTTGACTTTGCATTAAGAGCAGCAGCACAATAAAGAAGACAAATCAGATGTGATTCCTGCGCTCTCTTGGCAAACGAGCAGTTCTCGCCAGGACGTAATGGTCTCTGAAATGAGCCTCATGCCGTATCGCACATTAATGAGACGCCTCTCTATGTGTGTTTGTTCTGATAAACATAGTCCCATGGATGGAGCTGCGCCACAGGGACCATGCAGCTGCAGACAGTGTCTCTGCTGTGTTCAAACAGTGGACAACAGCCTCTCTATCCTTCACACAGCCACTAAGTAGCCCTCTCATCTTCCTCCTCTCCTAATCTGCCGCTCTCTACGCTCTTCATTCACTCAGCAGCTGAAGACAGATAAATTGTTACTGAGTCATTGGAAACTTCCTGTTATTTCTTCCTCCATCTTGTACTTTTTCCAACTCTTTGTTCATACAGCTCATTCTGCTGCAATCTCTCTCCGTCCATCCTTTCGCTTCAGTCTCCTGTAGCCTCTGATAATGAGAGTGCACGGTTTTGCTTCCCTGCTCTCGTTTTCTCTCTGAGTAGCATACTGCTTTGCCGTTGCGATAGGGGGTTTAAATCCTCCAGCGCAACCCGCCGGCACCGCTGCAGCTACCCACTGGGCCGGAATAAATCCAGGAGCCTCCAGTCTCGCCTCTGAATGGGCCCACGCCCCTGACAGCGAGCCCAGAACAAACCTCCCCTATGCATCAATCCAGCAGCAATGAACCCAAAAGGCCTTCCTCTGGGAGGTTTAGCTTCCCTCCCTCCCTCGCCTTCACAAAAGATGATTTCAGCTGCCTAATCAAGTAGAAAAAAAACTTGTGCCCTCCTCCCAGTTCCTGCTCCAACCACATCCCCTCCTCCTCCTCCTCCTCCTCCTCCCGCTCCACCACGCAAATTTCACATGCCAGTGATTTTGTTTTTCAGAACATGAAGAGACGAGGGCCATTGCTTCAAAAAACATTTTCTCCCGAGCATATTGGAAATGTCAACATCATTAAGACCAACTGTCAAATTTAGTGACAGTGAAAGGGCCCCTACCCACCTAATCATTATAACCTCACGCCGGCTCTTTAAAAAGTCTGGTTGTTTTTCTGTCAAGGCTCCACAGGCTTACACCCCTGCCTGAGTCTGCAAGGACTCAAACACCTGTGGTAATGATCCCAGTGACAGAACCAGGCAATTACTGGACATTTTTATTCATGCCCCGGGCTAGGTCAGAACTCACACACCCACACACACCCACGTGCTCCCTCAGTCCTTTCCTTTCCCCCCTCCCCTACCTACAAAGTTTGGGCCGAGCAAACAGCCCTGGTGCCCTCTGGCGAACTGCGCCAACAAAGTCCCCCCGTGCCCCCAGGTCTTATCTTGCACCAGCGAAAGTTAGAGGTCAGTCCTGAGTCAGGGGCCTAAGTGGTCCCGTCAGCTCCACAGAGATGCTCATCAGTTTAAATCATGCACAGATATCTGTATTGGCCACTCCTTACATTTTAGAAACAGGCTTCAGCTTTAATGCATCTGTGGAAAATAATTGAGATTTCAAATTAAAGGATGTGACGGCATCTTATATAAAAGACAAATCCATGTCGTAACCAGTGTTGCCAGATCTTTTGATCATCTTGGGCTGGGAAAATAGCGTTTGGGCTGGTTGATGAATTTTGGGCTGCTTCTGGCAACATTTGGCGGGACTCTGAACACCAAACAAGCCGTCATTTTATGGTCAGAAACAAAGATTTCGTGGTTCACGGTTTACCCATTTGATTGACATGATTTGTATTCAATCCTATGAATAATAGTATTTACTTTGGCGTCATTATCATTGACAATGTGACATAGGTTTTCTTTTTACCTTTCTTAAATCAGAAATATCAATTTAAGTCACATGTTATCATTAATCAATTCCTAAATAAGGCCTTATTTTTTAGTATTTTTGGTGCATTTAATGTAATTTAGTTATATATGTTTGATTTTGGCTGTTTCATTCCTGGGCTGGTTTTTGAGCTGTAACTGATCTGCAAACTGTAAATCTGATCTGGCAACACTGGTCGTAACCATCACTCCTCATGATGCACGACAGATGAAACATAACAAAAACAACATAGAAGATTTTAATTTGTAATTCTGACATTTCTTTGTTACTGTTCCTACACCCTACTACTCCCTCTGTGCAGAAATGATTAGTCATAAGTCCTGATTTATCGTGTTTAACAAATGATCAGAGAAGTGCTTTATACTATTTATAAGTGACCTTGCTAACTGATTAATCCTGTTTGGTGCACATGGACTCTTGTGTCTGAAAGGCAGGTGTCTGACTGATGGACATTGTGTGCGAATCTAATGGTGATAATCATCACACTTCCCAATGAACGTTTTATCTTAATGTTTGAATTTTGAGGTCAAACTCAAATGAGAAGCATTTTTTTGCTGGCAGCTGACTTTGTTGTTTATATTTAGTATCTCGTGTAGATTATCGATTTAAATAAAGTAGTTTGAACTACTTTAAACTTTGTAAGCATGTTTAGTTAACCAAAGTAGATTTCTCTCTCAGGTAGCTTTGCTCTAGAGGCCTTAAAAATACTGATCATTACTAAAATAGTTGAATATGAGAAGCCCTTTAAGTTACTTACAGAAGTCCCATCAGTAACAACAGTACAGCACTGACAGCATTCGTTCTATTGTAGAAATGTAAGTAAGGGAAGTACAGTGTGTACCTCGAACATAGATAGTCAGTTTATTATCACATATTGATAATAAAGAGCAGTAAAATCCTCAGCATGTATGAGCTGAAACAATGAAATACTTGTTTTCTTCCCCTGAAAAATAACATTCAATATATAATCAATGTAGTTATTCACCAAGTTTCTCTCAGCAAATCTATTAATAGGTTTAATAAAGCCGGGCATCAGCTTTATCAAGAGTTAGCGTTAAATTAGCTTTACCAGTGGCATTAGCTTATCAACAGTTTTACTACCTCGGTCTACTGTCCTCCGTTGCTTCAGCAGCGGCCCGGCTACGGGCCCGTCACAAAACGGAGAGGAGAGAAAACAGACGGAGTTTCAGTCCGTTACGTTTGTTTTTAAATGAACGTTAGAGACCGTAATCGTGCGTTTGTCCGTGTAAACGGACACTAATCTACTGGAGGCGGACACATCAACAGTACTGCACAACAAACCAAACGGATACTCCTCAATGTTTATCCCAAAGGAGACCGGAGACAGAGTAACTTCCTGTAATTCATCACGTGACCTAGACAAGCTGCGGCATTGGCTGGCTGCCCCCAGTGACGTTTTCACAGCGCATGCCGTGCATCATAACAAAGACCCAACTAATCGATGAGGACATTCGTTGCCAACTATTTTAATCATCGATTTTAATCAATTACAGGTGTAAGTGAAACCGTTCAGTTAGGCTGTTTATAGTAGTGCAGCATTATTATTATTATAAGTAGATTATTAGTAGTTTAGTAGGAAGAAGCATAGGAGGTGGGAGCATTGTTAGCAATAGAAGCAGCAGCAGTGTTAGTACCCGAAGAAATACAAGCAATGACAGCTGTAATGGTAGCATTAATAGCATTAGCATTAGCATGCAGCAGAAGAAGCCTTAGCTATAGCAGTAGCAAAAACTTTTCTTTACCATTAGTAGAGTTAGTAGAAGCAGAAAGCAGCAAAAGCATTACTAGTAGTAGTGATAGTAGTAGAAGTAGTAGAAGTAGGAACTGGTTATAGAATTAATTTGAGTGGTAGTAGTAGCAGCAACAGCTGGGTTATATCAGGCATCAGTAGCAATAGAAGCAGTAGTAGTAGAAGAGAGTTGCCTTAAATGTAAGTTGTACAGGTTTTTGTTGCTACATAAATGTCATCATGGCTGTTATTCAAAGCATGTAATCATAGTACTTAGGGGGGGGAAAGGAAGACGTGAATTTGCCAATGGGTTTTCTCTGTTATTCATAATAATATGATTAGATTTTAAACATTATCTGATCACATTCCTGGAATAAAAACAACCAAAAACATTTTCTTGACTCAAATTCACCATCAAAAGTTTTTGTTACATGCTCTTTTTTTAGCCGTGTTACAGCCGTAACTCACGCTGTAGCAATTTAGACTTGAAGTTTCTCTAAATCTTTTAGTGATTTGTGACAGCAGAAAGATGTAATTAGTGTACTTGAAAGAAAAATCTGAGTAGAAGTAAAAAAAATGTGACAATTCTGGCATCTCTCTTCTTGTATTAGTAGTAGTGACAGAAGTAAAATGATTAGTCATTGCAGAAGTAGAATTATTAGTAATATATTTAGTACAACTTTAGTCGTTGAAGCAGCAGAAGCAGTGATGGTGACGACAGCTCAGCTATGCTGGTGGTACACCGGTCATTGAGAATTCAAACAACACTTTCCTTTTCTAACCCAAGCATGCGTGTCTGTCACTGTGAGTGTGTCGGTGTGCGTTTTCTGACACGGCTGCGAGGCAGGAGCTGCACGGCATTCTTACATCTGTGTCCAGTCAGCAAGCGATTCAAGCATGCCTCCAGCCCAATTAAGCCCAAACAAATCTGCTTGATTATGCAGGAGAACACTCAGCTGAGGATTTACAGTCAAGAACATGCTGACCATCCTTTGATGTGACAAACTTGACTCACATGGTGGGCGATGTTTTGGGTACCCCAAACCTCACCCGTTTGGCTAAACTAAACCTTTTATTAGTGATTCCACTTATGCACTAACTCCTCTGCCTCCACAGATTCACCCTGCCTTGTTCCTTAATCCCTCTCAAGTGGATGCTTAATTAAACATGGAAAACACATAGGGTCAAAGACATCGCAAAGGCAGCAGGGACGCACAAGCAAATGAGGCTCCAACTCATGCTGGATTCAGACACTTCATAAAATAAGTG
This sequence comes from Semicossyphus pulcher, assembly GCF_022749685.1. Lineage (NCBI taxonomy): Eukaryota > Metazoa > Chordata > Actinopteri > Labriformes > Labridae > Semicossyphus > Semicossyphus pulcher. Next base: position 29,274,887 of record NW_027211726.1, read on the forward strand.
CATGAATGAGTCCTGATGCATCCTTTCGTGACGCGGTAAAAGGAGGCCGCGTTTGTCAGCCGCATCTGAAGGAGCCTTCGAATTGGGATAGCCTTTGACATGTCGCTGTGACGCCTTCAAATACGCTCTTAGACATAGCTCTGTGTCCCAATCCAGGGGCTGCATCCTTCTATCCTGGTTGACAGGCCACTTTGGTCACGACTTGCCAAGCCATGCTCTAAAGCATACCCAGGCTATTTCAATGTAAATGGGACTGAAATTTACAAAATGTTGTTTTGAAGAATACTTAAAACTAACTTTTGAGACCCTAAACTCATCAGGAAATGTTAACTGAGGTGGTAAATCAAGTGAGAAGTAGCTATCTGGTGTCATGCAATCTGACATCTTTTTGCAACCAGTGTTGGCCTTTGGAAGAAGGCAGGTTGAAGGCACTTCTGCACTGGTTTCCTCTGCCCCCTACCACATATATACAGTCTACGGTCGTACTGTGCGACCATAAAACATGTCACTTCCTCTCTCTGAAGACAGGAGGGAAAACAGCTGTCACTCTTGACAGGGCTCCTAATCTGCGCCTCATATTAATTGCTCCACCCTCCCTAAAAGCACTCATGCGTGCACAGAGTGAGGGGTAAGTCAACTGTTACTGTCCTTGGCCGCAGCCTCTAGAATGAAGATGTGACTGGCTCTATGGCCATAAAGTTAGCACGGCTGTAAATCATTTTCTGGAGAGTAAAGAACTCTCTCTGTACTCTGCCACCTCCTCCTCTGTTCGCTCTCTATGATTGGCAGGTTTAATTAACAACCGGCCTGGCAGAAAGTGGGTGACAGAGTTTGGCAAGTGTTAGTGGGGGATGAGAGTGGGGGGGGTGAATGTAGAGATATGAAAACAATAGCATAGCCTACTTTTGTGTGCATATAATTAGAGTTGTCTGGGACTCACCACAGAAATGTGTGGGCGTAGCAGCACGGATTCAGGCCGAGCAATTTATGTGCAAACTGTCCCTCAGGAGTGACAATGACAAACATGTCAGCCGTTGTTCTACATATGCATTCTTCTCTTCCGCTAACAACCCCTCTCTGAAGTGAGTGGCTACTAACAAGTTAAAGTTACCTAGTTATTAAGGACATGACAAACGATCTAAGAAGGACGGGGCAACGAATGAAGATGATAGAAAGCACCTGGCCTTCTTCTCGCAGATGAGGCAGGAAACTGTGCTTGAAGGTTGAAGCTCATTCTTTCAAGTCCTGAAGGTTTGATACTTCTACCTTTATATTTTCCCTCTAAGCCATTATCTATAAGTACACAATTTTACTCTGAAAAAAAATTTATTCTGAAAACACCTAGCTTTACCTACCCTTAAAGCCCTTTAACTACAATAAATTAACAGACCTGACTAACTGCCCCCAGGACATCCTGGATTCCTCAGAACTTTCTCCCTCTCGAAAGTTAGGTTACCTCAGTCCATGCAACTTCTCGCAAGTCTAACAGTAGCTTTAGTAAGAAGATATTGAACATAAATCACATTAAAATGTACATTTATAACTAACAAAACTTGATAATAGTGATAACCTCAGAGATTTTCATTTCAATAAAAGTCTGTTAAGTCTATCCATCGCCGGATGAGGTAACACAATGGTGATTGGGCCTATGGCCCACTGATGAAAGCCTTTGCATTTGCAGTATTACAGACTGGCTGTCTGTGGAGACTTTAATGGAAAAAAACTACAAGCGGCGCCCAGTTAGTGACGCGTTTCCATCACCGAGCAGTGGTTGGTCTGCCAGAGAGGGTGGGCGGAGCTAAGCTTCTGCTTTTCCGGTCTCTGCAAGTGTTGCAAGTAAATAGTAATCTACTATGGCTGAAGAAACAAAGAAAAGATCGATGACACCCAGGTAATTGTCACTTCGGCCTCGATCGGCATTGATGGGAACACAAAACCTGTGTCATCACGCTAATCTCCGCCCCCTCTCCGGCACGATGCTATGCACCGTCGCTAACTTCTGCGACTCCTTGTCATGTCAGCTCTAAATTCCGCCCGTCTCTGTCCAAGCAGCGCTCGAACATTGTCCCAAATTTGTCAGCGAGTTTGATACAAAGACTTAACGAGTAATAGACACAATAAAGACCTAACCACCGTAACATCTTCACTGTTAACTAACCCTGTTTTGGGCGTTATTGTAACGTCAGATAGGAGTCTCCCCGGGTCTGAGAAACCTGCGTCAGCGCCTTAATTTCAGTGGGAAAGGGGTATGAGAAAGAAGCCACTCCTGATCCCTGAACCTCTTGCTTTAATCTGGTGATATATCTGGTCGACATCTACTGAAATTGTGAAAGTCATTTTTGTCTTCTACCTGTATTCTCGTGTACTGTATATGCCCTTTAAAGCCCTTTAGATTAACTCTGTTGCATGTTAATTGCTCTATAAATAATGCAGAGTGAAGCATAGTGAGGTGTTTTGCATCCTCTCTCCTCCTGACTTTGTTTCATAAAAAGGCATCAAGTTTGCAGATATTTCCTTTGCTTTAAACACTTGTTTAAAAAGCAGCTTTTGGAGTAATGACCTGGAAAACTTTGAATGAAACACCCTGTATTCCATTTTATCTAGCATTACATGAATCGTTTTTATAAGCTTGAATGCTTTTTCTGACGCTTTCCTTCCCAGATGAGAGTTCGATTTTGGAATAAAACTCAATTCTTAATATTGTGGGAATAGTTCTGGCATAAGAAATATCAAAGCTGGCATAATATTAGCAAACCCCTTTAAAGAATCTGCAGTGGCCAAACCCTACTTTAAACCCTAAATTGTTTTTCTAAAGATAATCAAATATAAAAATGAATTGTTGCTTTCTTTAGGGAATTGTTTGGGCATGAATTTCAAAGCCATAAATAGCTGATTATCAGCAGCAACATCCATCCTAAAATACGGCTGCCATCTTTAAAAACACACATCAGTTTAACTCCATGACTAACCTAGTTCCTGCTCAGCGTCCAGAGCCAGAGCTCCTCCTGTGGGCAGAGAGGATCCTTTAGTTTCATAATGCATTAACACCAGCAAGGAGCTTCTACACCAACAGTGCAGCCTTTTGATGGCAGGTTTCTGCTGCTCACATCACTTTTCTAGGTCACCATACAGGAGGGTCTGCTCAAACCAACTCACAAACAACATATGTCAGCTTCAGCTGTATGCAAGGGCAAACAAAGTAGATCTGTTTTTTAATGTCTACTCAGGTCACTCGTGCATCATCCCTCCGGTGTCTGGGGCAGCCTCATCATCCTCTCTTAGCCTATTATTATTGTGTACGGGCTCAGTGACCTCGGTCATGGTGCCATCTGCTCAGACTCCATTGATGCTGAGATTAGGAGTGTGGGCCAGGAGGGCACAGGGACACACATGTTTGGTGGCTGATTTGGAGACGCCTCCCCTCCCCGAGTCGCTCTCACCCTGGGCGGGCCTGCTGGATCAGGCAGCAGAGAGAAGATGAAAGGTGGTGCTGAGAGTTGCGGCACAGACAGAAAGCCGACCACCAGCTGATTTCCATGCTGTTTCTCCACAGCCTCCGCCGATGTATCAATAATCCCACAAGCCCCCTCCTGTATTTCACACACTTTTCTCCTCTCCCACTTCCGTCTCTCTTTGCCTCTTTTTCTCTGCTTCCACCTGAAAAGCTGCACCTGCACCTGAGGTTCCTGCCTATTGAATCAATGATTCAAAGCCTCCTGTAACGGTGAGCTTATAAGATCCACAGCATCCCGCTCCCAGCGCCGGCGGAGATACATCTCATAAAACAGAATGAGGATCTTACAGGTATATACCCCCAATCATTCTGGCTAGGCTAACGCGCTGCTATGTGAATGCAAACACGCTGCACATCGCTCATCACCATGCAGGACGTGATCCCTCGGCCTCTTGCTCATGAATGTAATCCTTTACATTTATCTGTCTGAGTTCAGAGGCCACAAAGGCAGAAGCCTCCATACTTGCTACTGATGCAGGCAGCGTTTGGAAGGCAAACACAGCAGATGCTGAATCTTAAAACTACCAAAAAATACTGCAATTTTCTGAATCATTGACAAGGTGGCCCCTCCACGCAGAAGTCAAGAGGAAAGGTAAGGACAAGAAGAGATGGAACTAACAAAAACACACCACGTGGTAGAGGCATCAACACTGCCAGGGTCAAAGGTTGGATTCCCAGACGGAACGCCTACACTGGTATATTAATTTCTCTTTCAAACCAATTATTCTTGAAAAGTCTCAAATGGCCTACTGCTAAGTGACACAAGTCCTGGGTGTAAAGGTGTGAGCAATAGTAGTGCTGGTAAAGATTGTGAAATCCTCCTCCCACCACATCTTTTCAGCATCATCTTAACTTACGTTAAAATGATTCGAAAGTGCTCGGGCTCAACAGGCGAGGTTAACAGATTTAAAGTCTGGGAAAGATGGAGCGCTGTTGCCTTCAGACTCTCAACATTTTATGTTTTTTTAACTGATGATAATTAGAAATGGTAAAAACATTGAATAAAGCAGTTTCATGTTAAAAAAGTCTCTCTGATGCTCTTTGAAGGGACGTCCGGAAGAGGCTGTGAGCAGAGCTGCTGCTAACGCCGTTAGCTAAGTTAAGATTTCCTGTGTTCATCGTTTATGGGGTTTCAGCTGGGAGCCAAATTATCCACACAGGTGATACAAACTAATAAAACCGTGAATAGTGAAATAAAAGTTGTTACATGTTAAAAATGTAGTGTTTCTAAAAGGTCCAAGATGTCAGGTGGGGCTGTGACTTGAGCTGATGCTCCCAAAACTAGCTCAATTTTGAGTAATCGTTATCATTCAGGCTAACAAGACCAAGGTCAAAACATAGTACAATAGTCCACATAGTAGAATCTGTAGGCAGGGATGTGGATTTCCGGGAAGGCAAGTGTTCTGGTTTCCGTTTGAACTACGCTTGTAGTTTGAGTAATATCGACCAATCACGTATCAGCAGGCTGTGGTGTATGCAGGAAAAACAGTGCATGAGGGGAGCAAAAGCAGGCGGCATGTAATCCGCCGTAATGACATCCTGGCTCCCATCAGCGTGATCTGACGACGATTGAGCTTCTTAATCATCTCTATAAACAGCTAACAATCTGTTCTACATCTAAAATTTAACTTGAGATTAATTCCCTTGATGCTGTGTCACGAAAGCCATTCAGTGTTCAGATTTCCCAGCTTCCTCAAATGCATCAGATCGATCCGACCTCCGTTCAACAAACAAGCATTTTAAAAGTTTTCTTCTCCTCTTGAGGACAGACCTGACAAAGCTTGAATTTTTACTTCTTACAAATCTGCATCATGATGTTAAAATGTCCCGTAAGACCCGTTAATAACATGTAAATCACAAGAAAACGGTTTCTCTTTCGACGGGAAGTCGTTTATCACTTACCGCCCAACACATTCACCGGTGTCCCCAGAGGCTATATCATCTCAGGACTATAGCCGATGGGATTCGAGATTAGCATCAGGTCAATGTGCGCTTTTGTGAACAATGTGTTAGAAGGACTGCCCTTGATGACATCAGAGGAGCAGCCCCGCCTACTCCCCGAACAAAGTATCCAGAGCCGTATAGACAGAGAGTCGTGTCAGTGGAGGTCTCATATGCCCCATGATCTGCCATTGCGATGTCGCAACTCTCTCGCTCTCGGCGGCTGTGAAAGTACCGTCACTCAGTCAGTCAGTCAGTCACATACAGACCCGTGTGTAGGGCTGACCCCCGGCGGTCAGCCAAATATGGCAACACTGAATAAAGCAGTTTCATGTTAAAAATCTGATCCCGGCTGATCTAAGCTGTGAGCAGAGCTTTAATGTTAAGATTCTCTCGGTGTTCCATTGTTTATGGAGTTTCTACTGGGAGCTAAATTATCCACTTGAGTGAAAAAACTACCAGTAAAAGCTTGAATAAAGTTGTTTCATGTTAAAATTCAGCGCTAATGAAAATAGCTCAATTTTTAGGTCAGGAAATATGAATTTGTTCACATGGTTTAACTGGGAGCAGACTTACTAACAGAGCTCTCCTCCTTTACAAAACAAATGGACCTGGTGATTACAAATAGCAACCGTGAATATAGCAGTTTCATCTTTAAAAACTGTGTTTATCCAACACTCTTTGGCTGTGAGCCAAGCTGCTGCTTCAGTTCAGCTTGTTTCTCTGATATGTGAAGATAAAAATCCTTCCTCTGGGTAAAAGATGTGATGGTGACATAACTTTCATCAGTCAGACTGTTGTGAGTTGGAAATGTTTTAAATGTCTGCCGTTTTAATATCTGGTAGGAAAAAAAATGGCCAAAGCTTTCAGCATTATAAAAACAAAATGTCACCATGATCCCAGATTAAAGGAACAACTCGCCCCTGGAGAAAGCCACCATCAGTCAAAGCTGGTGTTCTCTGTAATCGATAGAAGCAATAATATTTGAAATTGGCGCCATAGCTGTGGAGAAAGTCATACAAACAGCTCGTGGTTTTGCCCATTCTACATTCCTACAACACCCAGCGTGCATTGCGCCTCTCCCTCTGAAAGGAACGGCCCAGCGAGAGACGCTGGAGTGAAATACTACTGTTTCACTGCAGGATGTGGCTCAGAGCAGTCTGCAGTACATTTCAAACCTGACGATTTTAAACATGACTCAGTTATAAATGTGGAACGGGAGGGAACACAGGAGAGCAGGCAGCGTTTGAAGGCACCTCACGGAACAAATGATTACAATTTACGGTATGTGGCTTTTTCAAGAAAACACGTCATCGATTGAGGAAGTGTAGTTTAGCGAGCTCCCTGGCCTTTGGAGAGGGCCCATTGGAGAAGCTGATAGCGCCCTCCAAAGGCTCTGTGCATTTTTTTTAGCTCCCCATAACAACATGACTGAGGACTGAGGTTGAAAATCAGCGAACTGGCCCTTTAAGATTGTCTTACCGCCCAGCCATACAGGTAGATACCCGTTGAGTTGAGGTACTGGAACTGATATCAGTAGAGAAGGATGGATGCTGTACTTCTATCCCCGTTTGAATGGTTGCTGTTTATTGATTCTTGTCCCTCTTTATGAACGCAGTGTTTTTGAACAGGAGCTGTTACGAACAAAGCGACAGAGCAGCTGCACAGACAAGGTTTGGGGTTATGTGTTCAAAAGCACCTCTGGAGTAGCTGCAGATGGAAGGGAAAGCATCACTCATCATCCCTTCTTCCTCCACTTCACTTTTTTCAGCCTGCTCTCTGGAGATCTGACACTTCATGTTTATCATTACAAAGTAAGATCCTCCAGAAAAGGGCAACATTGAGTCACAAAAGGTGGCATTGATCCAAATTTACTTAGTGGAGGAGGAAGTGAAGAAGGCGGTGATGAAGATGTCCCGCAGTGATAGCAGACACGCAGGTGTTGCTGCTCATGCTGCATAACCTCCCCTGCTGTGCACAGGAGGGTCACTGCTAACCTTGACAGGGGTGAACAGGTGCTGCCGCAGTGCCCTTGTCCGCTTCATTGAGGGGCATGTCGTATTTTTTATTTAATAACTTTTTTTTCTTTCTTACAAGTTTCCCTCCAACTTTTAATATCTCTTGTGCACCACAGGGACGCTGGACGCCCCAAAGGTTTGATAACTTTAAACGGCTACTTTTTAAAGAGTAATATCTACAGCCACCCAGGGACCTGCACACTCTGGGTCTTGCTCCATATCACCAACTTTTCTCCTTTCTTTCTTGTATCTCACAAAAACGAAGGGTAGATAGAAGTGGTTTGTAGTTCTGCGGTTAATCCAACTCGAGTTTATCAGCAACGCCGTCTTCTACATTAATAACACGAGGGACTGAACATCAGAGCCCAGGAGGGAAGAGTCGGAAGATAAAGAGTTGAGGTAGCAGAGCTGAAAAGAAATAGCTTTTGGCATCAAGCAGTTCTTTCAGCCGAGAGGAAAGGAAGCGAGAGAAATGCCATTCCCGCAGTTTGGCCTCAGATGTCATCTCAATCTAAAGCGACACTTGCTGACAGCACCAACACAAAATCATCTTGTGGCTGAACTTTGACCCCGTCTGCTGAATCTGCAGCGTGGCCGTCTCCGCTGCAGCGAGAGCTTCCTGTCGGCTGCCAGCGCCGTGACTCACATCATCTTGTCATCGGTCCTGACAGGTCCGACCACAGGTTTCATGGCCGGGGAATGGCTTGGACAATTGGTTCAGCTGCAGAGTGTAAACACACCGTGGGCTAAGCAGCAGGAGCCATAGAGGAATATTCATAAAGATTATTCACGGCTGGCTGTCAGCGGCGGTGACAAATCCAGGTAATGGCAGCGGCGGTGGAATCTAACGGAGAGCAGGACCGGACTAAACGGACAGGAAGCCATCACTGCAGAACAGTCATGCTCCTGCATATCTCATCGCTGTGTCCAACTCATCCGTAATGCAAGCACACAGTTTCAGCGAGAGCCAACAGGATTCCATATCATCAATCTCAGCTGCTGTGCGAGTGTGCTGCGAGCAACGATTTCTATACCACAGGAAGGGAAAAATCGTCCCTCTAACACCCAACAGTTATCTTTCATCAATCTGTGATGTTGAGTGCATTCCAGGGCAGACGCTTTGAACAAGTGCTCTGGTAGCCCCACATTCCCTCAACCTGCATCGTCTACTTCCTCTTTGTAGGGCTCAAAGGGTGTCATCTGACACCTTTTCAGAGCAGCATTTAAAGAATACATGACTTCAATATTGAAAATTTTGGATTCCTCGCGTTGAGAAATCATTCATGTTCAAATCTTTTAAAAAGTACAGAATATGTTTCACATTAAATGACACAGGATTCAGTTTTTGCAGCTTTTACAAGATCAATTTTTAAGAACAGGAAATGAGCCTTCCTTTGATGGACATCAATCAAAATTCATAAAGTAACTGATTATTAATCCATTAAATAAAAATTAATCAAAAACTAATTTGGCGACTTATAAAAACTTTAAAGCTCCTGTGAGGAACTTTCAGTTTGTGTTGATTTTGGCGCCCCCTGTGGACAAAGCCGTACCTCTTATCTCTTTGCTGATTTTGTCCTGTACATGCTTAAGTGGTGGTTTTTAACAAAACATCTCATCCTGCTTTTTTTAACAGTCACATCACTCACTTTAAATTTTTAACCTGGAAAATGTAAACAAAGGCAGACAGCGGTTAGTCACTTCGTCTAACACCTGCCCCCCCCCCAGCAGATTCAGGCATTAAAAATAACTACATAGAAATAATCTTGTCAGTGATGGTTTGGTCGGCTTTTGTAGATCACATAAGGCGTGATAATTAAATAAGCAATCTTGAAGATCTAAGTTTCATTCTCTTTTGCAAAAAGTGGAAATTGTGTTTTTAGACCCTCACTCCAACAGAGATCAAACCAGCATCCTCGCTGACAGGTTTGACTGTTGTCTTCATCTAGTCGTCAAACTTGTTCCTTTTTATCTGGATTTGCTCTTTGATCTGAACTTCTATTCTCTTCACTTTCTAAACCTTCCTTTGTTTATTTGGCGATAGTAACGGTGTACTTAGGGCTGCACGGTGGTGCAAAGGTCACCTCACAGCTAGAAGGTTCCTCGTTCGAATCCCGGTTCGGATGTAGTGGGCCTTTCTGTATGGACGTCCTCGTTCTCCTCGTGCATGCACGGGTTCCCTCCGGCTGCTTCCCACATTCCAAAGACATGCTCGTTAGGTTCATTGGTGACTCTAAATTGGAGTGAAAGGTTGTCTGTCTCTATGTGTCAGCCATGTGATTGACTGCTGATCAGTCCAGGGTGTAACCCCGCCTCTCGCCCAATGACAGCTGGGATTGGCTCCAGCCCCCTGCGACCCTGAACAGGATTAGCGGTATAGATAATGGATGGATGGATGGTTTACTCGCAACTGAGAGAAAGCAGTCAGTCATCAATCAAGACAGTGACACACCAAACATATAAAGTTTAAGTCTGTCTTAAATGTTTTTATGTAATTTCTACTTAAGGATTAAGATGACAACAGATTGCAAATGAATACAAAACAAAAAGTACAAGTGAATTAAACCAAATTAAATTCACAAAGATTTATTCATTCTCTAAAACTCTTCTCTCAGTCTGTAATTTAAATGAATGTTTTGCATCGTTGGCACCTCTACGTTATAGTTTGTGCTTTTAATCATAAACTCAAAATGTAGCAGATTCAGTAAGTGTAATTACTTTCTCTGAGTAATCTTATTATATTGTCACTGTTATAGTATAAGTGCTCTACACTCTGTAAACCTGCTGAGAATGATTGTGTTGTTTTTATAATTGAGACACAGCTGCCGAGTTCTCCGTGAAGGAAAATCAATATACAGCAACAAAGCAACACAGAAGGAGCAGGAATGCAAAGGACACATCCACAGAGCGCGAGGCTGCCGGTGAACCCGGGTTCATTCATCCAGATCTGACGAGAAAAGTGTTCCTGTCGGGGTGATGATATTTCCTTCTGTTAGAGGAATTAGGAGAAACTTTGCTAACATTAAATGTAGTCAAGTTATCAGAGACGGACATTGTTGTATGCGCCATGACTTCACCGAAATCTGGTGTTTTTAAAGCATCACCCTCACCCTCTCAATGCCCTGTGGACAATTTCTGACATGATCCGTGGCAGCCGGTGGGCTCTTATATTGAAGAGGAGAGAGGTTAGAACAGTGCACTTAGAGCCCTCCAGAAAGTTTCTAAAAAGCAAGCTGAAGTCTGAGCATCTGCAGCTAAAATGTGGCTCTCTGGCTTTCATTGAGGCAGCAGCAGGTCAGTCCTCTGCATAGCTGCAGCACACAGCGGATTTCAACATCCAAATTCCACCAGCAGATGATTCTCGAGCAGCTAAAGTGTTCATGCTATGTGGATTTATTCCCCTCGACTATTTTACTGATTTCATGAGGCGTTCCATGCAGCACATCATTATACAACTAGTTGAAATAAAACCGAGAGCTTTGCAAGCAATGAAATGAGTCACTGAAGGAAGAGCAACAGCAATCACAAACGCAGCAGCTTCCTTAAAAGTAATCCAAATTGAATTCCAGCACAGACATTCACCATCACACAGGGAAGCCGAAAAGTGAACAAATTAACTTTATTGTCTCAACATGTCTAGCGATCAGCTTGACAGGCAGCGCGGTGCCTGCTGGCACAACTCCATCTGCTCAGTAATGATTTGTTGTTGATGAGGGAAAAAACAACACATTTGTAACACCTGGAGAGGCGACGGCGGCCCCGGTTCTTCTCCCCGCAAAGACGCCTCGTGGGTCCGGGCCAACACGGCCAGGCAGAACTGTCGGCTCCATTAACAACGCACGGTGGTGACGGGCACGCACGAGCAGCAGCAGCAGCACTTTTAGATCAGCGTCATAAACATATTGCATGAGGTGATAAAGGTCAGAGACGGTCTGATTGTTACCGCCATAATGACCAACGTGTGGTTTCGCTCTCAAGCCCTGCTGAGCAATTACATGATAAATGAGTTAAAAAAAACTCAGCCAGATCTGTCAAAGCTGCATTTGAACTAGAGCCCAACAGATATATCTGTAGATTATGTCATAGGGCCGATACAGGCTCATCACATTAGCAGATATGAAAACTTTTTTGCTGAACATATAATAACGATAACAATGCTTGCGTTAATTTATGAACGGTGTCATCACTTGTTTTGTCCAGCAGAGCATGCTCTGACCCGATGGTTTACCATAATGTCAGAGATTTATGGCGCCGCTACACCGGTTATTTCTGCTCTCACTCTCAAAAAGCTACGTTTTTTTGGCGCAACCCACACGGAACGAAGACAACTGTGCTGTGCTAATGAAGAGGCGTGGAGGCTACGCTACATTAGCTTTACTTTTGCAGGGGGGCCGAGCAGCGAAGCTTTGCATGAGATCATTTTAACTTAAACTTCAAACAAACAACAGTTATAGTCAGGATTTTCTCAGGTTAGATTCATTATTTAACATAGATTATTAACTGAGAGGCTGGATGACAGTTGATCACAATAACACTTCAGTTAAAGCATTATTAATTCTTCAAATGGCAGCAACAGTTTAAGTCTTAAAGACTTTTTGTTTATCTTTATTTATTATTTTTGGACTGTATTATTTGATTACTGTGTTTTCTGATTCTGATTCAAAAGGCGGCAATAAATGACACGTTAACATTTCTAAAGAATGTTCATGTGATTTTATGCATAAGTAATTTTGTGAAGTTAATTTACGCATAAAAATCGGTTAACATGTGAAACCGTGATTACTCCTCTGACTATAATTGTACCGTCAAAATCTCTAATTGCTGCATCCCAACTTTGGAGGACCTTTCATCATCATATCGGTACAAAATCAGTGCACAATCACCATGAAAAAGCTCATTAATTCACTTTATTAGCCAACATATCGGTGCATTTTTTCCCTCTGAAATCTGAATTAATCTCAAAAAACCCTTATTGGTCCGGCTCTAAAAAGTAATCACTTCACTGTCACACCTTACTGCAGCAAATCAACCTCACTTGACCGTGAATCTAAGACATAATGGATCATTACCCAGAAATGTTGACAGCTGATGTCTGCTGCAGATGCACAACATGGAAAAATAGACGGAGCACAAAGCGCTGGAATTCAGCGTACACAAATACAATGAGGACCGTCGGAGGCGACGCAGCATTTCACCAACCTCACTCTTGGAGGAAAATTGACTTGAGTTACACAACAGCTGCCCTGAGCCTCCATCAATGATAAGAGACAAACGTGCTTTCAATAAATATAAACGACTGTGTTGCAGTGAAGTTTGCCAAGTCTCCTGGCTCTCTCTTCAGCTGAGAGGATTAAGGGTGCAAGGGATCGCTAAACTCACGGCTCGGATCGCATCACGGTTTTAGAGTCACGGAGCGGATCATTATTTAGGATCAGCAAACAAAAAAAAAAGATATTATTAATAACGTTTCAACTCCTCTGATAGCCAGGATATCACTCTGCATCTTAACATCTAAAGTCATTTAGAAAAAATCTGACTGCAACAGTCTATTTATTAAAAGCTACATCTTTTCAATAGCAGCATCTCTGTCACCTACGTTTGGTGAACATTACGAGACACGGTGAGCTTTGTGTCGGGATTATGCTGTCAGCTTTTGCTCCGATCACAACGCTATGAGTTTGTGTAACATCTTTAAGTGAACAACTACACATTACAGTAGGCTAAGGGACAAAGTTACTTGTGTCATCACAAGCAACCTCCACTTGGTGCTTTCAAAATAAACCCTGACAGGGTGAGAGTGAAAAGAGGACAGTGGGTGCTCTGTTTGACACAGAGTAGCCAATATAAAGTAAAATATCAACACTCTATGAAGCACACCTCTCGTAAAAAATATTAAATATAGAGAGGATGTCCGTGTCACACATATGCACCACATAACTGCTGTTCTCAAGCTAGGTTTAGCATCACGGTAAATGGAGTGTAAGATTGAATATTCGATAGAAAGCGGTGAACGTCTGTCAAACCCAAACTTTGTCAACACTTCCCTGCCAGACTCGCTGCAGCTGCTCCATGAACGGTTTTTTATTCACCCTGTTTTGTCTCTTTTCACTGCATCTCTGCATTATGATTCAGGTGCAGCCAAACTGTATTTTACGTCATGGTGTTTGCATCGGCCTGCATATATCACATGCATGCGGAGGCAGGGATCTGTAAGGACTGTGATGATTACCACCGTCGGGATAATAATTCTGTTGAACACCTTTACAAGTTTGCTTTAGCAACACTTCCAATAAAAGTCTATGAGATGAACAGAATTAGGATACCGGCGACAAACAGCAGAGCCAATTAAAATTTCTCAAAAGCCGTGACAGTGGGGAAGATACAGGAGGGAAGGACTTGTTGACTTCCAGCTCAGCCGGGCCACTTTGGCAGCTCTCGCTCGTCTCTCTGTCTGTCTCTCTGTCTGTCTCTCTGTCTGTCTGGCTGCTTTGGTGGGTTGAATATATCCATGCATTTGATGCTCCACCTATCCATTTGAAATGAGGGAAAACAGGCTCATGTAGAGTGTTTGAACTATGCAATCCATCTAATGCTGCGTAGGAAGGGTGAGGAGTGGAATGTGGGCTGTGCTTTATCATTTCAATTTGGTCATTTTTATCAATTTCAAGCCTAATTGGGTCCATTTTTCTTCAGCCAAAGACACAATTATAAGCCCGGTTGTTTAGTCGGTTGCCTCTGAATGTGAGTCCCACAGCTCAGAGGGCTTGTAACTGTCTGCTGCACAATGTGGACCGGCTTATACTGATAGATTTTAGTGATTTTTCTTCCTTTATAAAATGGGGTGTGAAAACAGGCCTTGTTCTTTCGCCGTCTCATTATCATGAACTATAATTACAGAATGTACTCATTTCTTGAACACCGTGTAGCCATTACGCAATTCACCATTGTTCCATTAAGGAATCTTGTGTTATTTCCTGCAGAACAACCACATTTCATCATTGCCTTTTGTGTGAGCATACGCTCCATTTTCTCAATTTACAGCCTCCACATTCGCCCCAGGAGGGACGTGTGTGTCGGGCTATTTTCTGTTGGATTAACACAGACCTGGATCCACGCCACTACACACCAAGGACCCACTTCACATCCTCCCAGCAGCCTGTGAAAGCCCAGCTTCCTGTGTCAGCACCTATTTCAGTGTGGTCTTTTCCAGCCAAACTCCGTCTGACCTCTAATCTCAAAGTGTTCGGAGCTGCGTGTCAGCGACGCTTAGTGTTGGAGTTCGCTCACGTGGTTTCATTTCAGGCTGAAATTACCTTCTCGCACTGCGAGCCGTAGCTAACAGGGGCCCGGTGTACGACACAGCAGGCATCACCTCACCTCAACAATCACACATTCTTTCAGTGAAATGATGGAGCTCCGTGTGCTGCCACACAGTGGCGCTCCACTTTGATACTGGAGAATTGCTTTAATACAACAGAAATGGAAAGCGACAGCAGCCCTGCATCCACTCTTGAAAGCTGCATGAAACAACCTGCTCCCACAGGTCCTGCTACGCACAAAAATGTGTGTGTAGCGTTGAGTAGCAACAGGTGTCAACCTGCTCACAATGAACGTCCCCAGTTTGCATCAGAGAGGCCATGTCATTCTCTTTCTAAATGTACACTTCCACCCGAAAAAATTACTTCAAAAAGGAAAAAATTTTATAATCTTTGCTTCAAGAATCACAACAACCCGGCTTCCATCAGTTAACTCAGACATTATCATTCACAACGTGTGTGGAGTTATTCAGGCGTGTTAGCTCATTTGTTGATCAGATATTGTCTGATCTCAATCAAGCAAGTTTTCAGATGATAGACTATGTTCCATATTTATGAAGTATGGCATATGCCTTTGAATTGAAAAAAAAGAACAAGTTTAAATTTCCCCATAAAACAATAAAGCACAAAGTATCAGGACCAAAGATAACGAACAAAGCTTTGTACCAACATTTAAGGAGAGCTGCAGTTAACGTCTTTCTGTGTCGATGACGCTGCAGGTTATTTAAAGTGATAACCTCAAAGATTTTCATTTAAATAAAAGTCTGTTAAGTTTCTATCTATCGCCAAATGAGGTAACACAATGTTGATTGAGCCTGTGGCCCACTGATGAAAGCCGATAAAGCAGTATTATAGCTGTATCAAATTGGACGCTCAGATGAAGGCAAACAAAAAGGAAGGAGTTACAACCGGAGCCGACCGTGGACGTCTGGGAAGTGTGCTCCTGCAATTACCGTTTATCACGTTAGGTGACGCCAAAGAGAACGAAACTGAGATCGTCGAGATTACAACTTTAAAAGATAATTGATTAATCAGTCTGTAATTATTGAAAGTTGTAAAAAAAAATTGTCCTCAGAGCCCAAAGTGACGTCTTCAAACGCCTTTTTTTGTCAAACCAACAGTCGAAAAGTCTTCTTTCAAAAATGCAGCAAATACTCACAAACGCAAATCTTTGAGCAATTATCGAATTAGTTGGCGAGCAACTTTCTTTTGATTGACTAATTGATTAATGGAGTGATCATTGCAGATCAAATTAAAATGATCACAGGCCTGTGTAGGGACACCAAAGCCAGACATGGATCTGACAGAGGCCTTTGTGATGTTTAAACCTTTACTGCCCGTCAGAGCTGCAACGATTAGTCAAGTTGATCTGATAAGTCGACAGAGAGGAAATTAACTGGCAAATAATTTAATTCACTGAAAATTTAATTAAGTAACTTTCAGTTTTGGACTGTTGCATGACAAAGTAAGACATCTGAATTTGTCCCCTGTTAGCCGTATAACTTTGTGGAATGACTTGCCAAGCTTCTATAGAAATCAGGAAACATCTGATCAGTGAATAAATAAAGAAGATTGGATGCCGGCCTTCTTTACTTTATCGATACAAGGCGCTACGGACAGATTTCAGAGGGTATTGAGGTTCGATACAAAGTTGTTGACACAAGCAGTTGGCACCAGCTTTGTGTTGACCTGCGTGCAAATCATTTCCCACAAGTGTCGAACGTTATCAACAGTGTTCATTCCCAACAAATAAACGGACAGTCTGCCAGCTGGTGATGAGACAGTCTCTGTTGTTCTTGTAATCTCATAAGACTGTTGGCTTGATCCAATAAACCATGCCAACAGAACTCAACCTGATCCTGGAGAGCAGGGAGTGGCTCAGTGCACGTCTGTTCAGCAACTGGTTCTGGTGGCTGTGTAACTGATACTCGTGCACCCGAGTATTTATATCGTAGCTGCAGCGCTCGCACCAGTTGCAGAGCATTCTTGAGCTGCACTTGTACTTGACTCGAAGTTGAGAGGCATTTTTTTCCATCCTATTCCACAGCGTTCCTGAAAAGACGAGGTTCGAAGGCCTCGGAAATCTTCAAAAAACTCTTTGAGCCGTTCAAATGTTGAAGTCGCCACAGGCAAAGTGAAAAGGTTTTGAACTCCTGTCTCATACAGGTTCAGTGGATTTCAGGTATTATGGCTTAAAAATCTCAGTTTTCCTCTCTGAGAACACTTTAAAATTGTCTCCGTCTGTCTGTCACAGTCTCAGTGATACACAGAGAATATTTGGATCAGCTGCCAAGTGCTTTTATTTGGAGCACAACACTGACATTACTTATTCATCCGCACTGTTTTGTTTGTAGCAGCAAAAAAAAGCACTCCTCTCGATTTGTTCAACACAAATTTGCCTCTGAAGGCTGATTTTGCAGCTAAAACTGAACAAGTCGACCAAATAATCACCTGATTCAGCAACTAATTATGCTCAATCAATACTATTAACATACAGGCAAGTTAGCAGCACACATCAGCATTTAACAAATAATCCAGAGAGGGCTGATTTAACGCTGGGATGTAATGCAGATTTACATGACACACTGGTGCAGAGGATGGTGCTGTGTACTGAAGCCTGAACAACAAAAACATGACAGTCATGACGCTGAATGCAGCGGACAGAGATGGAGAGACACAGAGTGAGAGAGGAGAGAGAGAGAGAGAGTTTTAATGCATAATAATGATTCCACTTTCATTTTTTCTGACTTTTTTTTTGTTTAACTTTGCAGATTTAATCTTCAGAGGGGATGCCCTCAGAGGATATTCACCAATAGGCTGCCACTGAGTCGTGTAATGAAATGATGCTATGATTATACTCAAGAGGACACAGGATATTCCATATTTCATGCCTACTGGAATAATAACGTTTCACTGCGTGAACAAAGGAGAAAGTTCACAGCACTGACTGCGGCGAGGACGGATTTTCAGAGCTGAACAAACGCTCAGAGACAACTTTTGAAGTTGTCAACCCACAGAAAAGATCAAACCGCAACCTTGACTTCGACATATGTGTAGACGTGTGGAACAGGAGCGACTTTACAGCCTGGCAATCAACTTTAAAACGGCAACTCAATCAGTAAGGGGATTTACAGGTGCGTAAAATGTGCGTCTGGCCACACATCTCCCTTCTTTTACCTGTTGGTCCCTCCATGCTGTCTGCGTAGATCCTGACGGCCAGCATCAGTAGCAAAGCTGCTGAATACATGTTGGCAGAAGAAGTAAAGTCCAGCTCGTTAATTGTCACAAGAAGAAAATCCTACAGCAAACTCCAGCAGCAGCAGCAGCAGCAGAACTGGAGAGAAGTTGTGCGCTCAGCTCCCATTCATCGCCGGATCCCTCTGCTGAAGCGCTGCCTGCCTGCCTGCCTCTCTGCTCCCTCCTCAGCCCGCACAGGGAGCATCTGATCTCGAGCTAAAGCGTTCAAAAAAGACAGCCCCCCCTTTTTCCTGTAACGGCTCCGCTACTTTTTGCACTGTCAAGCGAGAAAGTGGGGCGCAGGAATGCGGGTCTGCGGCGCCTCCATGTGGCCAGGCGGGGAATCTCACAACACATGCACTCACAAACCCTGCATATGGTAGTATTCGGATTATTAGACAAATAGTAGATCACCAAACAGTTACATTAAAGGGGAGTTGTTTCCTTAATGTCCCCTTTAATTATTCTTACTCTGCAGCCAGATTAAATTGTGACTAACACCTTGCAAGAGAGGTGAGTGTCATTTCTTTTGACTCATGTATTATCCTAATCCATCCCCATATTTCTAATATATTGATTTGATTGAACCGGATCTGACAAAAAGTTGCTGGCGTACAGTGACGCAAACTGAGCAAACTTTTGTATATGTGAAGGAGCTTGAGCGTGCAGCTGAATTTACGCAGAGGTTCTGCTTCACTATCTGTTTATCAGGTATGCCTAACAGTATATTTGAATTCATTTCATGGTTAATGTTTTGCAAATGTCAGCCATTTTTACCCTTCCCCTGTGGGAGAGGAGCTGGAGCGAGCAGTAGGATTAACATGGAGGATCTGTTTCACTGTGTTTATATTTAAATAAATGTTGTCAACCATAAAAAGATCCCGGTGTCACATTGTTGTTCCTCTCTACACAACACAGCACAGGAGCTCACTGGTTAGTGTGGCAATGAGATAAAATGAGAGAGTGTTACCTGGACAGCTTGGGTTCCTGCCACACACGAAATGCCCGTAGCAAAGTGTGCTGCTGCTGAGTGCCTGTTTCCAGCTCCAGTGGATCTGTTCTGCAGCCAACCCTGACCTCTCCTCTCACCTGCTGCGGTGTGCTTTAACTCATGTTTATGTAGCAGGGTGTTAAATGCTGGAAATGTATTCAGAATTATAAAGTTTCATTTATATTTCTGCACAAATTCCTGCTTGCTGACAATTTGAAACTTGACTTAACTGTGATTTGATTTGGTCTCAAGTTCAGGTTCAAGTTCAGGCTTGAGTTTATATATAGATATAAAGGAAAACAACATGATAACAAGAAGCTAGTGTGACGAGTTCACACAAAAAAACAAACCAGAAGTATCAGAGCAACGGTGCTGGATGTATACTGCTCCCCCCCTCAGGGACTGAGCAGACAGCAGATGACAGCTGATGGCTAAAACATGTATATCTTTTATCCATAGCCAGACGCAGACCAGTTCTCTTACTGAAAAGAACTCGGCTCTATAATTGTCATTTGCTCATGATAATAAGATTAAAGGCAGATATATTTAGGAATATGAACAATGTTAGCTGTCTTGTCTTCAGAGCTGCAAAAAGTCCTTCAATTACAGTGGAGAAGAAAGAAAGGACTCCAACCAAGGCTGGATTATTCTCTTTGAACAAACAGTATGTGCATACCATCTGTAGGCAAGGGACAAGACATTTTGCTGCAGAAATATTCTGGCTGCTGTTTGTAATCCGAGGAGTTTCAAGCAATCAAGTTTGAGCAGACTTGTATGCATGAAAACTGTCTGAGGAGAACAAAAGAGGAGGAACACAATGGAGCAAATGGACCTGCAAACAATCGAGCATCATTTGACGGTAATCTTTTTATTTACCTCAATAAACAGATATTTGAATATGAAAGCATAACAATCTAGATGCAGATGCTCATCTCCAACTCCTTTCTAAAACTGGACTCCCATTACAGCTCTTACATGTACAGCCGGCGAGCAAACTATAGAAAGGAGCGTGAATAACTGTCCAGATGCACTACAAGCCATGCCACAGTGCTGCAGAGGGGATGACTCTGTCTGTTGGTGTCACATGTGATTCCCATGCTCAAGAAACTTTGCAGAAATACCAGGGTGAGCACGCTCTCTAACACTGGGCATGTCAGTCAGCCTGTTTGCTGATGCTCAGAGCAGGTTAGGAGTTCCTCATTGATCATGAATGATCGCTTGCTTGTTAACACCGCTTCCAGTTGGCAATCAGTGTGTAGATTTAAAACCCTAGTGACAAGAACACACACGCCGTACACACAGCGGGTTGTTTAGGGACTACTGTTTTGAAGCCTTGAGTTGACATTTTGGCCGTCGCCATCTTGTTTTTTAAGAGTTGGAAGTGGGCATGATTGGAAAAGAGGGATGATGAGCCTTTCAATGCCTCCACCTGAATAAGAAGTCCCTTTGGTAGTGATTTTCTTCAAGGTAGCCACACATTGTTTCCTCTAGTTTTCTCTTAATGGGACCATAATTTAGAATAAGAACCTCATGCTGCAATTAAGAAGACTTGAAACTACAGATTGAGACCATAAACTCACGAGGAAAATGTTTACTGAGTGAGAGTTAGGCTCATTTTCTTATAGACTTTATCAAGTGAACATTTTGTCCTTGAAGTTGATGTGGAAGCAGCAAAAATGGGCAAGCATAAGAATGTGACCCACTTTGACAAGAGCAGCTCTTGTGGGGTGTTCCCGGTCTGCAGAGGTCAGGACCTACCAAAGGTGGTCCAAGTAAGGAAAACCGGTGAACCAGCGACGGGGTCATGGGCCGCCAAAGGCTCACTGATGCGCGTGGGGAGAGAAAGCTGGCCCGAAGAGCGACTGAAGCTCAAACGGCTGACAAAGTTAATGCTGGTTCTAAAAGAAAGGTGTCAGAACACACAGAGCATCACAGTTTGTTGCGTAGGGGGCTGCGCAGCCGCAGACCGGTCAGGGTACCCATTCTGTCCACCGCTGAAACCGCCTACAATGGACACGTGAGCATCTGAACTGGACCACGGAGCAATGGAAGAAGGCGGCCTGGTCTGATCAATCACGTTTCCTTTTACGTCTTGTTGATGGCCAGGTGCGTGTGGGTCGCTTACCTGGGAAAGACATGACACCAGGATGCACTCCGGGAAAAAGGCGAGCTCTGCTGGGAAACCTTGGGTCCTGACATTCATGTGGATGTTACTTCGACTCGTACCATCTACTTTAACATTGTTGCAGACCCCCGTCATGGAAATCGTATTCCCTAATGGCAGTGGCCTCTTTCAGCAGGATAATGCGCCCTGCCACACTGCAAGCATGGTTCAGGAATGGTTTGAGGAACAGGAGATCGAGTTCAAGGTGTTGACTTGGCCTCCAAACTGCCCAGATCTCAATCCAATCGAGCAAGAGGCTACGAACCCTTCTTCTTTCAATTCTAAGCTGGTCATTTAGACTTTGAATTGAACTCAAATTGTAACAAACATGCAAGTCAATATAAAACATACGGTATCTTGACTTTGTTTTCCACCATCTTTGGATCTGAAACTTGAACAATTGATTTGGACTACAGTAAACCACTCCTGAGCCTCTGCAGTTAGAGTGGCTGAACAGAAACTTAATGACCCGGCCTGTGCAGAGTACTTTTATCCCCTGGCCTTCCATTCTGCACAGGGTCGTTCCACACTGACAGGGCCACAGTTTGGAAATCATTGGATAAATAGCACCCTGTGATGGTCACTGGGGCTTTTATTTCCAAAATTATCAACACTCTGCAGGGTGAAGAGCAGCCAACTCTTTCCTATACCTGTTAAATTTGTGCAGCAGCCCAAATCCTCTTGGCTGTGGCTTCAGATGGCATGGAGCCATCCCGATGCTCACTACTGGACTGCTGGCGGCCTCAGAGACAGGAAGAGCTGGATCAAGACTCTTTATCACCTCCTGCCTATGAAATATTGATTTTGTAGCCTCAGGGCTTTTAACTTGTGTCTGGGAGATATTTATTTCTTGGAGAATGCTAGTGGGGGGCATATTGTGAGCTTGCTTCATTTGCCTGGCTGTAATAATTCAATGTGAATTTTTAAACCATTGGGAGAGGTTGATATATTGGTGTCGGTGATATAGCGCTCCACATGCCCTTCAAATCTAATAACTTCCTCTGTGCTTACCTTAACAGCTCACTCATAAAGTGCTTATATTACATGTTATATAAGAAGTTAATTTGCCAGTATTAATACTGCTGTATTTCATGTCAGCTGTGTCACCAGTAATAAAGCTGAGAACTATAAAGGTGTTTAGCTCAGAGCGCCAGCTTGTGATCATCATCAGGCAAACACCAGCAGTAAAAACACAAATCAATTACATCTGCAGGGACGCATCAATTTGTTTTCCACGCTTTAAAGACCCTATTCTTATAAAGGATTTATATCCCTTTCATTCTGCTTTACCCGCCTGAAACAATCTCATATCAGAGAGAAAGTTGAGCTGAAATTAAATAGAAACAATACAAGTACTGCAGCTAATTCTTGTTTCCCTTTATTGTACAGTGTGAAAGTGAAGAGGTGGACATGATTTAAGATGCTTCTAGTTACTACACATAGGAGGACCATCCTGTTCTTAAGTTTATGTTCTACTTGGAAAGTGGACGCAGGGCTAACTAGTCTTCAGTCAAAGAGTAAGCTAAAAGAAACTACTATACCCAGGGCAACAAGTCCAAATGACCGTATACGTCTTTGGCTCCTTGCTCAACACATTTTTTCCTGATTATTTTTTAGCCATTTTGCCTTTTTAAGGACAGCTGAAGAGAGACAGGAAAAATTGGGAGAAGAGGGTGGGAGACGACGCGGCAACCTGCAGCCGCTGCGTCAAGGGCTGTAGCCTCTGAAAATGGGCCACCCACTCCACCCACTCTGCCAAACCACTGCCCCAAATTACAGCAGAATTAGACCCCCTACTGATGGCAGACAATACCTTCTCATACCCACAGATTCATACCATACAAACACATGATTCCTGCTGTGAAACAGTCACAGTTTCACAACATGAAGGACATAGTTGGTATGTTTAGAGAAAGAGGTTCTGGTTTGGGTGGTGTTATGTACGTAACATTTAGTACGTACATGACATTTACCACAGAAGTGATGTTATGAACACAACTTAAGAGAAGTCATTGACTTTTGGTTGCACAAAAGACTCACACTCTAGTCAGATGTATAATAATCACATTAACACTAACACTTAATGTAATAATGTATAGTGAGCAGGTTGTTGATGCGGAATGGAACTTCGACAGGGTGTCTCGTCCGTTGCTATGGACACAGCTCAGGAGGGGGATGGATTTTCGGCACCAGGCCCAGGGAGGGTTAGGGTTAAGGGTTAGCCTAGCAACGCAGCTCGGTTAATTCTGTAGCCCTCTTAAAAAGAGTTAACCGAGCTGTTTTTACTCACGTTAAATTAAAAAAATTTAGAATTAAAAAAAAAACAAAAAGTTCACTGATGGTGAAGTAAGACGAGTTGAACGGGACCGCAGGAATCAGTGCCGCGCCTGGTTTTCTGTCTCGTCACTGTCAGAGTCTGTTGACATTTATTTTCCATTCACCGTCTTCTAACACTGCCGTATCCCGTACTGTGTTCGCTTTAATGTTTACTTCATGTGTCGTCTTTTGTCATAGTCTTCAGTTTTTGCATCGTTTAACCTTTATTTCTCGTCTCTTTTCCTTTTTTCCCTCTATAAACAGACCGAAGTCAAATTTACGGGACTTCTTTCGGCGGATTGATATGAATACAGTTTGTTCTGCCCTCGTCAAAAAGTCCCCTTCCTCAACTAGACAGACAGATAACTCCTTCGACACACTGTTGTCAATAAATGTCTCACCGTTCTTTATTTACAGAATGCAAAATGGAGTAAAACTGAAAAGATGCAAAAAGAAACTATAAGAGAAAATACACATACAATATATAGTGTATTATTAATATACATTCCACAATATACGACATGCTCAAAGTCCAAACAGTATATGGTTGCAAATGTCTGGTTAAAGGCAGTCACACGGTAGACAAAGTATACTTTAAAACACAAAACATGATCACATCGCCATCTGCCATAAATATAAACAAGAATGTGAATATAAACATCAAAACACTATACTTACAGACAATGCCTCTACAGCTGATTCGTAATAGAGGATGGATGTGGATACTGCAAGCAGAAGACTTGACCATGTGCTCTTGCCATTAAGGAGAAAACAAAATGGCTCCCTAATCCCTCATATGGCAACCCATGAGGCCCAAACAGTGCAAAGAAAATGTGTGCCACCTAGTGGCTGCAAAATGAACTAAAAGGTTTGTTATTGCACAGAACAGCACACAGTTAGTCCTTTGGATTGTATGTTAAGAGCTGAATCCCTAGCAACGATTTGTTCTTCATAGCAACAGTCTGCTATCAAGAAATAGCAGACCTCGGAATTTCGTAATTAACCAATCAGAGTGTAATAAGTGACTGAAAAGGATGCTCCATAACTTACTACCACATCGGATTCAATGATGATAATCAGTGTTGAGCATAAAACTTGTTTACATTAGTGATGCTAGGAATATTTTTTTACTTTGCTTATGCTCTATATTTAAAAAAAAGTAAGTTGACTATGCACTACATTACAGATTAATGCACTGGAGAGAGAATTGTGCTCTGGTTTTTGTGCTGTTTTCTCCCATGAATGCACACAGCTGATGTCAACCTAACACAAGTCCACTGCTGCAGTTGTTTTGGTTTGTGCGTTAAACTCAGAGTGATTTAATATGAACAGAAAGGTAAATGAAGGGTTGCAGAGGAAGCTTTTGAGCGAGCGGATGCCAAGCTGCTGCAGTGGCACTTTTTTGCCATGCTGTGCTTGTGTCAGGCCTTTAGCTGTGGTTTTATTATCCACAATATGTTCTGTATACAAGCAGCTCGGTAGATAAGTCACAGGTCAATGTAAGGTCTAGGCTGTTTCATAATTCATCAGGCAGCAGCGCAGCCAGCCTCTGTTTTCCCTCGTTACTGATGAATAGTCTTGCATAGATCAGATTTGCTGGTGTTTTTGTATAAACACTGCCTGTTTTAAATGATAAGGTGGTCTCACTTTAATCCACCATTTGCTAAAACAATCACACTGAATTGTGCTTTCCTCTGCACCCTGGGGATTTTTGCTTTTAAAGAGTCTGCAAAGATTTTCTCTCGACAAACCTGAAGTGAAACAGTGAACTCCACATAAACTTTTCCTTTCTGATGCATTTAAATGTGTTGGCTGCTTGCACAAGCATTACAGCATACAGAGAGAAATGATATCCTCCATTATGCAAGCATTGGGCATTCGGCGCAGTTGTGCATGCACCTGTTTTCAGGGAGTAGTGTGGGTGTGTTGGAGTAATGCAAATACCAGGGGGTTGCAGGATTGTAGGAATGTACAGTTTGTTAACTGCAGTCACTACACAGTCAGTCTTTTTTTGAATAATGCAGCTACATAGAACATCTTTCCCTGTAATGATGAGGGGACAGAACATTCAGAGGCTGATGGAGATTTTGACCTTTACCAGCCATTGTTCTTCTGCCTGCAGGATGTCAGAATGCCAGGACTATCAAACATACACTGTTCTGTATGTATTTATGGATGTGCATCCATTGTGGCAATTTTCCTGCTATTTCCAGTCCAGGTATAACGCACAGCTGTATGTCCAAGAGTAACTTTCGATCAATCAATCAATCAAATTTTATTTGTATAGCGCCAAATCATAACCAAAGTTATCTCAAGACACTTTACATAAAAGAGCAGATCTAGACCGACTCTTTGATGTGTTATTTAAAGAGAGACCCAACATGAATCACCATGAGTAGCACTTAACAACATTCGGCACAGTGGCAGAAAAACTTCCTTTTAACAGGCAGAAACCTCGAGCAGAACCAGACTCATGCTGAACATCTGCCTCGACTGGATGGGCCGAAAAGTGGGATAGAAGGATATGCAGATAGACACAGGCAAAGAGAGCAACATCAACAACAATATATGTCCTTGCTACATCAACAACAACATGTTACATCATCAGCTTCAACAACATGATGTCTCCAGAGGGCCAGTTGGACATTAAAGTGCAACTAGCAAATAATTTCTGTGTAGAGTCCATTTAAAGAGGTCAAGTTTTAAGTTAAAAATTCTTCGATTAGTGCTACAAGACAATAGAGCTGTCATGGGGTAAGAGGCGGTGTACACCCTGGAGAGGTCACCAGTCATTTACAGGGCAGACGCATCACGCTCACATTCACACCTACGGGCAATTTAAGATTCACCAATTAACGAGCATGTGAGGGGGATAACGTGCCAACTCTACACAGAGCAGCCCCCTACAGCAGAACCGGAATTTGAACCAGAAACCTCCTAGCTGTTAAAACCATATATTACCATACATTTTTTTATTATTATAATTTGGCCACAAGCGGTAAACCCACCTAGTGACGATATTGTGGTCAACACATTATCAATTATTGTGGACTTGTCTTCAGAACTTTCTGCCCTTGTTGCCCTGCTGCTGTGCTGCCCTAGCGTAGTTGAAAGCAAGTTTATCTTTGGCCTAAGAAAGTGTGGCTCTGACCAAGCGTATTTAAGGACCAGGGGTCCGTTTCAGAAAGCAGGTTTAGTGAAAACCCCGGGTTTGTTGACCCTGAAATGAGGGAAACCTCGGATTTTCCGTTTCAGAAAGAGAGGTAGCTTTAACTCTGAGTTGGTTACTATGGTAACTGTGTCTGTGAACCTAACCTGGTCGGGAGCAGGTTTTCTTCAGGAAACTCAGAGTTTCGCTCTGTCTCCTCCCTCTAGCATATAAAACTCTCATTCGACTTCCTCATTCATTCAGCCCGTCTCTCGCGTGTGTTTGAGCGGTTACCGAATTAAAAGAAGAAACGTTGCGTCTCTGTGCTGCTCTGACCCCTTTGCAAAAGTCTTTTATAATTATGATAAAAAAAATCAAAAGACAAATCTGTGTCAAAGTCATCATTTGTAGATTTTCCACCACCACTGCCGAGAGCACTCAAATAAGACGCCGTAAGTTATTGTGATTTTCTTTTTTTAAACTAACACAATTCAGTTTAATCAACATAAATTATAATGTATGTGAAGTCAGCATCATGTTAGTGATAAAGCTAATGCACATTAAAACAGCCACTGAATGATATTTCATTAGTTTAATATTTAAAATATGATTGAAGTGAGGTTCAGCCATGAGCCTGTTCTGCCTGAGCCGAACCTTTGAATGATGTTCTGGTATTTTATTTTTAACTGCTTCCATGTATGTTTTTTTCTCCTTCTGGATTGCTCCTAAATTGATATAAATTTTAGCGTCGTGATTAAGTATTAAATAAATAGACCAGTTCAAACTTGTGCATTTACTCGAGCAGCAGTTTCTTCCCACGCCTCTCTTGCTTCTCTCTCTGTGTTACTTTATTTTTCTAAAAACATGCTTGTTTTTGCTGAACGTCCGCATGAGGATTTCGAGCTCCACTGGTGTGAAGTAGGAGGACCTCTTTTTGTGTACCGTTGCCATGGTGAATCGTGGTATCGGGGCTCCATTAATGCTGGCTTTTTATAGTCAACGTGCACGCACTCAACTCCGGCTGAAGCTACTCAGACTTGATTGAACTAACTCTGATCAGCTGTCCTGACATCAAAGAGCCATCGAACTTGAACTCAGAGTAAGTCAAACCACAGTCCGGGGTTAGAGGGTTTGTTGAACCTCCTTTCTGAAACGGACCCCTGGTGAATGAGCTGGACATCTGCAGAATAATTTGTGAAATATTGTGCTTAACTTTAGCCCTTTCTACACTGCAGTTCTGCCTCAGCACTGAGCAATGAAGCTCCGTCATTCATTTTACATTGGATCAAGCAACGGCGCAGTAGAGCCGCCGCAGTGTGTGTTTTTACATTGCGTTGTGGCGTTGCGGAAGCAAAACGTGTACGAGGTGTAAACAAACAGCGGGTGCTTCACATACACACGCTGCTGTTCCGCCCTGGCAGCTCCGTTGTTTACACAGACGCCGTTTCGCCTCTGTTACTACCTCCGATGCCGGCCCAGAGGCAGAAACACTTCGCCCCACCATTCCTCCTCTGTGCATTTTTATATTAAAAATCATTTTTCTCACACTGGTGCTCTGTGCAGGCACTCATACAGGATAAGACTGTCAAACTGTGCTTCTCACCTCAAGTTTGCTTTTGAAAATGTGCTCTCAGTTTTCATGGTCACAGCTTCACCCACATCTTAATTCTCCACCTTTTTTTCATCAGCGCTCACTGGCTGGTCAAAAGACTCATCTCTGTGGTTCGAGCAGCCATGTCTCGGTTGGTCAGGGATGTGGCATTGATTCTTTGTCAAACTGTGCAGCTTGGCCTTAACATGCGGCGAGAAGCGACCTTCCGTGTCTGAAAGAGACAGGAGCAATGACACATTTATGTTGTTGGGTTTCTTGTTATTCCAAATTGTAAAATCTCCTCTGAAGCATTGTGAAATCCAAATGGACACATTTCAAATCCGTCTTTGACACTTATCTTGAGTTGTCCTTGAAACTCCATCCAGCCTGAGGAGAATGTTAACAGCCTCAAATATTCGGCTGAATGTCCATTTTGTTATCACTTCAGAATCAAATATATAATTATATATTAAGTCTGACTTTGCCTTTTTATTAGCAGTTTCTGTGGAGGAGGACTGAATGAAGCCTTTCTAGGGACTGACATGTCTGGCACCTCTGCTCATTTACACTGTGCATAAGTGAACATGCGTACAGAGAACCACAGTAAAAGTTGTTGATTCAAAGACAATGTGTCTTCAGTTAAACAGTTAAGCTTTAATGCTTGTGAATATGTCATGGCTAAATACAGTCAAGGCAGAGTTTTGTGCAGCAAAAGTTTCTTCAACGAGGCCAGGCTCTTCTTCCGTCAAAACCTGAGACCATACTGTACATTTAAAACACAAAGGAGGCTAATTAACTCAAGAAATAGTTAGAAAATTGCAAAGTAAAGGCTTACTGTGGCCCTTTTCACAGCAGACAAAGCACAGGTCTACTTCATAGCATTAATAATGGCTGCACTCCAGGAAAAGGTTACAGGTTCAGGGTGCTGCTATTATTCAGGCTGTCTAGCTTGGATGGCTTACAAGGACACTGAAACAGAAACAAAACATTGTTTTTGCTATTCATTTTGTACATGATAACTAAAATATCTGCTGTAAATAAGTGCGGATGAAGGTCTGCTCAGTCTGGCTAAATAGGACAAAAAGTAATTTCGCCTCACTTTTGACAACATGTCGCAACTGAAATTTACTAGTTTGTGTTTTGTTTAAGGTGGTCATGAAACTCAGTCCTAACGGGTTTCTGTCTTCTTGACAGTCCAATCAAATCAATTTTGTTCATTGTGATTAACTCAAAATGTCAGTCTTTGCTCATTTCCATAGTGAAACTAAGTGAAGTAAACATATCGTCAACAACAGATACATGCACACTCTCCATACCACACAAAACAGCAGACCAAACTGAATGCTACACAAAAGTCGCACACTACCTTGTTAGGACACTGTGTGTGTGTGTGTGACGCAGCAGTTAGCTCTGATGAACTTTTGAATCATAAGGGAGCAATGGGGGCGCTAGTTTAGCTCAGCGGTTAAATCGCACACCCTATATACAGAGGTTACAGTCCTCGATGCGGCAGCCCCAGCCACCCTCAGCCACCTGCCGCGAGTCATCCCCACTCTCTCCTTCACTGTGTCCGACACGATCCACTGTCCTCTCTCTCTCTCTCAATAAAAGCGTAACACGACTAGGTCAGAACCTAGTATGTGGCTGACCGCATCGGCTCAATGTGCACTTTTGTGGGAAATGTGTTACAAGGACTGTCCTTATGAGGCTGATGACAACCTGTTTGAAAGCAGGTGAGGACAGCGGAGGAGCAGCCCCTCCTACTCCCCGAACAAAGTATCCAGAGCCGTATAGACAGAGAGCGGCGTCAGTGGAGGTCCAATATGCTCCATGATCCACCATTGTGATGTCCCAACGCTCTCTCTCTAGGGCTGTGAAGGTACCATCACTCACTCAGTCAGTTACTCAGTCAGTCACATACCGACCCGTGTGTAGGGCTGCCAGAAAAACTGCCAGAAAAAAAAGGGGAGGAATGAAATGCCTGCTTGTTGCCTGCTAGCTTTAAGGCTAACCCTGCTAACGTTATGGCCTCAATCTCCAAAGTTTTTGTTTTTGAATAGAAAAGAATCTCAACATGAATGTAGTTGTAGTCTTGTTATAACGTTAAAATCTTGTAGTGAGAATGTCTTTACAAAGGGTGTCAGACAGTGCTTGTGCTAGCTTAGCTCTGATGCTGGACTGTCTACTTGTCATACAATCATGCTACAGTACAGCAATCTCTCATGATCGGTTAAAGATTGGCTAAAAACTTGATTCACTGAATTTGGAGTTTGTTTTTTGTTGGAGCGGTTGTGGCTCAGTGGTAGAGTCGGTCGTCTCTCAATCTGAAGGTTGGAGGTCCGAATTGGTCGTGAATGTGAGTGTGAAAGGGTGAATGTGACATGCAGTGTAAAAGCACTGTGAGAGGTCGCAAGACTAGAAAAGCTATATACCTACATGGACTGTACTTAAACATACCGCAGCATGCCCTAACACGTTTGGGAGTCAAAACAGAGTCCGAGAGACGCACAGACTGATGAATAAAATGTTTTATTCAGGGTTATTTTGATAAAAGTTTCATACTGTCGCTCACTGTATCTTTCTGTACGACCACTTGTGTCCAAATGTCCAGATAATTCTGCTTACATCAACAGTGCACACATCAAAAGTCAGTGTGTAGGGTGTATATCAGTTATATAGTCCAATACTATTCAGCAGTGTTCCATATAAGTATCGACCTAGCTTTATATGGATGGATGAACTTTGATTGTTTTGTCCATTTGGAAGTTTTTTTCTGGAAAGAAGTGCAAGTAAGGCCATTTTTGGAAAGTACATTTAAGTGTTTTTGTTAAAAGTTTCATACAGGACCAAAACACATCATGTTCTACTCAAAATTATTAAAGAAAATGATGAATAATTTGATGTATCTGTTGAACCTCTTGACTTGTTATTTAATTTTGAAATGAAACGAAAGTTATGAGCAGCCTTCAGTAGTCAAACTGCCTGAACATATCCTTGACAGTAGACACAGTCATTGCATCTACAAGTTTTATTTAATCCGATAATGTTTTCTTAAGCAAAGCACAAAAAAGATCCAAACACAGCTGACATTTCAGAGCTGACCTTTCACAAACAGTCTCTTGTTAAGTTCATGAACAAGTACACTGTGACTTTTAAAAACAAGCAGTGAAGTTTTCGGAGTGGACGAGACGCACACAATCTGAAGCTTTCAGGCATCTGCAGCTCAGCTAGTGTGACTAAAAGCCCACTCAGTAGTTAGTTTTATTGAACCAACGCTGTAATTATGGAGCATTTTGTGGACAATGTTTTCATTCCCACACATTAATTTTCCAATAAACCCGAGTTAGGCTTGCAGGGGAATTTAATCAGTGTCAAACGGAAAAATAAATCTATTCTGTAAGGGAAGGAAATGTGAGGGCGGTTATCAAGTGTTATAGACTGTTTTTCTAATGAGTGTACCAACTGCTCCCTGAGTCTGAGGTGGGAAGGATACATGAAAAAAAAAACACAGACCTCAAATACATTGCTTGTTGTCCAATCCCTTAAATGAGTGTATGGGTGTATTCTTAAATAAGCACCCCTACTGGAGGCAGGCGACACAGCCATACACCTATACGTCTGTACTGACTAACACAAAACATGTTAGCTGTGTCCCAATCCAGGGGCTGCTTCCTTCAAAGGACGTATTTGAAGGCCGATTGCGTCACAGCGGCGCGTCGAAGGCTGTCACAATTTTAAGGCTCCTTCAGATGCGGCCGACAAATGTGTCCTCCGTTTCCCGCCGCAAACAATCCATCGGGTGCATCCTTCACGGCCCAACCGACATTCATTGCGTGCCAATTCAAACGAGATGAAGGACTCTTAAATGGCCGAGGAATACGCTTTAAATGTAAAAATGTTTGGTTTCAACTCAATCAAATAGCTGTGATACAAATGTTAAAAAAACAAAAGGGGCCTTGAAAGAAATTATCTTTAAAATAATAGGTTAAGTTACGTGATGTTAGTTATGCTAGCTAGGTAGCCTGCTAGCTACTTGTTGCTAAGTGACAGGAGTGGTGTTTGGTGATGCTAGGGTAAGGACGGCTGGTGAAGCAAACAGGAAATCCTCTGTAGACCAGAGCGTCTCATTTCAGTTCCGCTTTAGTGTTTACACAGGCTATGACGCATCCTCCGTTGACTGCCTCCTTCGAAGGCTGCAGCCCCTGTATTGAGACACAGCTGTTGTCAAAAGTCGTAGTTTGGCCAAGTACTTTCACCACAACTACTTTTGTGTTTTGTAAAAACATCATGTTTTGGATGAAGGTTAGTAGTTAAAATAAGCAGGTGAACATCAGATGATGTACGTTAAAATAACATCGTAGGAAGGACTTGAACCACGGTTTTCTAGGGGAAAGTCCTGTCTTTGTTTGATCCATGCATCAACCACCAACCTTCACCCCAAACAGACAGCATCATTCTTTATACAAAGGCCAAATCCCAATCTCCACGCTCACAGACTACTGTGTGAGTCCTAGTGCTGCTGTGTGTGAGGGCTCTGATGCAGACTTTCTGTGAGTCCATATATCTGCCCCCCACTAAATGTAAACAAATGTTCGTATATTGAAGTAGTACTCAATAAAGTTTGAAGGAAAAAAAACTAAATGTAAACAAAGGAAGCATGGACAAGTGATGGACTATTGTGAGAATCACCATAAGCTGCTGGCAGTGGAGCATATTTTGTTGAGCTTGATTGAAATATCAAAACAATAAATTAGATGACTACTGGTTTATTGTGTTAAAAAGGGCATGCAAGTAATGAAATATTATTAATATACTGTCTCATATTTGAATTCCCACCTGTAGTTTTGGTTACAGCTACTTGTGGGTTCAGTGCGCCTCTTAAAAGAACACTCCCTCCCCTGATAACTATGCGTTTGAAAGGAAGACAAAAGGTCTTTATGTGGACGCTAGTTTGTCTATATGAGAAGCGAAAGCTGGAGCGTGACGAAGCAGCAGTATTGGACGACTTTAAGTTGAGAACAAGTTGGATTTAGAAATTGATCATAACTTTTTGTATCATACCAAAGGTTGTGTGAGGACACCTTGACGAGGGATGCTGTGGCAGGTTCATCATAGTCACTGTTTGTCATGTGTGCAGGCATGTGATGTAGTAATTATTCAATGGGCAAACAACAAGAGATACACAAGTCAGACAGGTCATAGCAGACGACATATTAAAGACGTACTGCCACAATAACACCAGCATGACTAACACACAGACTAATGAATATCCTAAGAGGACATTAATGTCGCTCAGGAGCCTGCCAAGACACTAAATTAAAAAGGAAATATTACTACAACCAGTCAGTGAAAGGCTGATCTTAACTGATGCACCTGTAGACGAGATCAGTATAAAGGACAATTAAACCCTCAACTGGGGAAAAACTTTGTACAGTGTGTTTATGTTTGCTGTCTTGTTTGTAGCAGTAATGAGCTGCAAACACAAAATGCACATGTTCTCACCTTTTACACATCGCACTCTTACAGGTGCATTAACAGGTGATGTGCTGTGCTGCTGCAGAAGTGAAGAAAAGCCTTATGGCTGGTTCACACTGCACCTGTAACATAGGCCATAAATACATGGTGAGTATTACAGACGTGTTTTCTTCTGGTGGGATCTCTCTCTCTTTCTCCCCCCCAGCTCTCCCAGGCTAATACCTTGTTTAGGTCTATGTTACTTAAGGTTTCTCATGTAAATAAGATCATTTTCTGATAAGACCAATCCCTGAAACCTGTATAAACTACCCGTGGATATGGCAAACAGCCAGGTAAAGTAAAGAGTGATTAATCTATATATTTGATTTACGTTTATTATTTATAATTTACAGTTGAGCAGACGCCTCTTCATGCTTTCCTGTATTTAACAAACCTAATTTACATTTATAAAGTGAACATATTCAGATTGTTTATGGCCTTCATGAAGGTAAAGCTCATGTACAAAGACAGCGCTGGCACAATCAGCCTGCAGGTGGATGCAGCCCGACACGTGGATGCGGCCGACACGCAGCTGACATGCACCCAGTGTGACGCCGTCCCGCGACACAGCCGTCACACGCTGCTCGTGCGTGCAGTCTGAACCAGCCGTTAAGTGTCTGTTAGTGTCCCTTAAGGAAGCTTTGTGAAGCCTTATACGACAACATGGTCTCGCTTCCTTATTGGCAAATGGCCCTACGCATTCAAAATGTGACACTCTAGTTTCCCCTCAAGTGTCAGTTTTACATGTGCAGGGCTTTGTGCCCAGATTAGTAATTATAATTATTCATTCAGTTAGGGTTTGATTAAAAAATGCATTCAAGATAGCATTTTAACAAAGCAATGTGAGGTTCGACTTTCGGAATAAACCATTTTATGAGTGTAGACATGAAACAATAATATGTGGTTAATGTTGTTGCAAAACTAGCTAGTTACGTTCAGGAAACACAGCATGGCGTTGGTTAAGATAATTCAATCAGACAACTCATGTTTGTTATAGTTTGAAATGTTTATCCCCGCAGCAGAACATAGCTTGTGTTTGGAGTCCCGGTTCCGACCTCGTCACTCCTCGCAGATTTGTTTTACATGCAGAAATGCGAGTGATATGATAATATCTTACACCGGAGCCTGCAGGTGGATGCTGGGGCTGAAAGGGAGGGAGAGGGAGAGACCAGAAATCTTGCAGCTTCAATAGACCGCCAAGTTGGTAGGAAGTGTGTGTCAGGTGATTGTGGAGAATGATGTAGTAAATAAAATAATGCAAATTGTGTAAATTGAACTAAAAGTATATAAGTTAGCAAATGAAATATAATGAAATGAGTAAAGTTTACCT
Source organism: Semicossyphus pulcher (assembly GCF_022749685.1). Taxonomy (NCBI): domain Eukaryota; kingdom Metazoa; phylum Chordata; class Actinopteri; order Labriformes; family Labridae; genus Semicossyphus; species Semicossyphus pulcher. Next base: position 29,309,967 of record NW_027211726.1, read on the forward strand.
GCATTACCTATTTTTCAACAGTAACAATTGCAACTCAAAATAATGTAATAAAATCTACCCAAAGATACAAAGATATCGGGCCTGGACTGCGCATGCGTCAAAGTTTGTTCTTGGCTGCAGGCCGAGGTTGGATTAATCGGCGTTCGCCAGTCTCTGTGTGCCTTTAGGGTTGAGGTTAAGATTCCTGTTTTGCTGTGTATCATAGAATGAATTAAAGTGTTTTTTTATATATTCGTTAGCTACACCAAATGATTTGTAGTTGCCGTGTCAGTGTGTGACAAGAAGTTTAAATGTGTAGCCCTCTCTTGGTGGTTACACTTGCCGACTCTCCTGAATATTAGCAAGTAAATTAACACGAGCAGGCTCATGTCGTTGAAAAGAAATTAGTTTTATTTGAGCATGTGTCGTAGCTGGTTAGTGCTCTCACCTCACAACTTGAAGGTTACTGGTTTGAATCCCGGTTCGGACAAGTAGGCTTGAGTTTACATGTCCTCCCCGTGCATGCGTTGGTTCCCTCCGGATGCTCCGGCTTCCTCACACAGTCCAAAGACATGCTCGTTAGCTTCATTGGTGACTCTAAATTGCCCGTGAGTGTGAGCGTGAAAAGTTGAAGAGTTATTATTACTCATGTTTATTAAGTAATTAGTTGTGTAATCTAATGAGAAATGTTAAGTAGAATAAACCCAATTTATTTTAGCATATCATAGTTGTTAAATTTAGGAACTCTTAACTCAAAATATAGGGTAAAATGTACTCAGTCATATAAAGTGCAAATTGCTACCTCAATTTAACTGAGTAGAGTCTATAGGTAGCTTTCTATAGTGTACCTGAACTAGCTCACAGGCGTCGCTCCAATATTTGAAAGGCTGACTTTTGGTTTCATTCATGACAAACCTGTGTTTTTTGACGGATCAATCATGCTAACTTTCAACAACATATTTTAACACTGTCGCAACCCTCCGCTTCAGGTAAGACCTCCAAATTGGCTCACGATTATGTGGGTTATACTTGAACTATTCTGCCTGACATTTCGAAGGTAAAAGCAGGAACAGTGAAGTGCATGTAAAGACTAAACAGCCTCATACATTTTCTCAGAAATCTTACCAGCTCTTTTTCCATTCACACATTTTAATGAAAATAAAATACGAATCAGTGGCTGCCTAAAATGCAGTAAGGAGGCACAGTGTTGTACGAATCAAACACACCCTGATGTTTTGGCTGTGTCTTTCCTACTGTGTGCACTCTCCTCTCCTGCATGCAGATCATCAAGTACAAGCCAGCTCTTATGATGAATGTCCATGCACAACGCCCTCAAAGAACACTTCACTTGGAAATATTGGCCACGTCCAGGGACATGTTTTGTTGGTGTGCGTGTAATGGATACAGAGACACAGGCTACTGCTGCCTGATATATCAAAGCAGAACAGCATGTGAATTGCAGTGTGTCCTAACATAGCAGTATCACACAGCTACTTATCACTTTTAATGGAGTTTAGTGGCAATAGGACGACTTAGCAGAGTACATTTTCTGGTGGCAGTGAAGAGAAGCAGACTGTGAGGCAACATATGGCAGGGGACACGCAGTAAATTCTTTACAGAATAAATTTAACTCTAACTGCAGTAAAACATGATATGTGCTTACATATTTCAAGTGATTTCATTAGTTAAGGCACAATTATGTAGCTGCGATGTGACAAGTGTTTATCCGTCAGACACATGACAGCATATTTTCACATGAAATAAGATCAGAAAAGGGAAGTTCACACCGCAGACACAGCACGTTCACTTGTGACTGATTGGAGACAGGCTTAATTTAAATGCAAATAAATGATATTACAGAAGCTAAGATAAAAGGTACCTGCTGGGAAAAAGAAAACAGTTTAGTAATTAAAGAATACATTCAGTGGAGACTTAATTTATCTTTGTAAACACATTTTTATATTACAATTCCTTTAACTTTGTAATGGTCTTGACCAGGCCGTCCTCAAAAACAGATCGTCTTCTCCAGAGGCTTCCTGGTTAAATAAATGAAACAAGAAGAGAAAAGAAGCCACATTCACCCAAAACAATGTTAATGGAGAGCGGTGAATTGTTTTCACTTCTGTGCACCTTGTAAAACATTAAAGTGGCAGTAAGCAACATGAACACATGGAAAAAACCTTCCAACTATCTGTATTACTCCGCTAAGCCCCTCTCACCAAACGATGCACCAAAATGAACCAAATGCACATTTTGCAACCGGTGTGCGCCGCACGGCTGTTATGTGGTGCAGAGAGAGGAGAGATGCTGTTTATTCCAAAAAGTTCACTATATTGCTGGCAAAATGTTCCTCTAGCTGTTGAAGCTTATTGCTACCGTTAGCTGTTACCGTAAAGGCTACCGTTACCTGTCAAGAAGGAAGGAACAGGACAGCCTCTGCATCGCTCTTCAGCCCTTCACGGTCATTTCACACTGGAAGCGTGGCGAGTGCGTGGCGTGACGTCTCCAGCTTGCCCCGTCAAGGTCTTCACACGGGCTGCGTGTCGGCTGCGGCTTCAGCTGGGCTGATCCTGCCAGCCCTTTCTTTATACATGAGTTTTACCTTAATAAAGGCCATACACAATTTGAATGTGTTCGCTTTATAAATGACAGAAAACGAAAACAACCGTATGAGCCGAGACGGACAGACAGAGAGCGAGCGAGGGAGAGAGAAGGAGAGATCGCACCCAAGTTACGTCTGTCACATGATGTTATTTATTTATTTTTACTAACATATATACTCATGGCCTGCAGGAGACTTATGACTATGTTTTTATTTGAAAGAATATTAAGCAGGAACCACAATCAGGATCCTGTGAGTGACTTTATCAATCAAATAACTTCCTGGAAAAGTTACAAATGAAGTAGAGAAAAAAACAAACAACAACAACGGCCTGAGAAACACTTTACCGCAAGTTGCCAAAGCTCCTCATTGACACAACCTCAGCGTGACACAAGTCACGTAGAAGCTGGATGACGCTAGTTTGCACAGAGTCGCTTTGATTGGCTAGTTACATGAAAAGCTAACCCTGATTGGTTGTTTGAGTCAGACCAGATTCATTATTTATCAAACTAAATACAAAGGGGCGGGTGCTCACAGTCGGAGATCAGCAATCATTTTAATTTAATAACCAAATTCTTATGAAATAATGTTGCCAACTGTAGCTTTAACATGTACAGACATTTTGTGTATGTGCTTGAGATACAGGAATATAAATAGAAGTATTGGGACTTGCCTTCTGTATTAAAGGGATAGTTCGGATTTTTGGACACTAAATTGTATGAAATACTTACTAGCAGTGTAGCGGATGCAAAGCTGTTAGCTTATTTAACGAGTCCCGTGGTCGGAGTTCTGGCCAGTTCTGAACGTAGAATAAGTTGTTCCGGCGAGATGCCAGGGTCATGAAACCAAGAAGTTTTACCCTACAAAAACAACATGCAGGCAATGGTGATCCACTGTCAACACAAAATCATCGTCCTAGGATTTCATATACAGTTTTTTTGGCACTATTTTCTCTCTTGAACAATCGCTTGTATCACTACGCCGGTTTCTCGTATCTGAAGGTTGACTGAGTTGAAACCAAAAACCTTCAGATACGGCCATCGAAGGCTGCAGCCCCTGGATTGGGACACAGCTTATCTCTCCTTCTCACAGCTGTGGGCCCATCTTCTGCTGGCAAAGCTTCTCTCTCTCTCTCTCTCCTTTCTCACTCTGCCCGTTCTATATCCATCTGACGAAGTTCATCATCAGTTAATTCAGGTTCATACAGATATCCCGTTGGATCCATTGTAAAAGGTAAATCTTCCTCATCACTTTCATAGTCAGATGTTTACTTCAACGATGACGCAAATCAGTCAGAATCAACGCGAAACAGCTACTAGGTCGGCTTACCTGAGAAACACTCAATTGCCAAAAACTGCAGTTCCTTCGACTGGCCACTTGAGGCTCGTAAGCGAGTTAATCCCCATTAGACCCCAAATTAAAACGCCCAAACTTTACAAAGAAATTAAACATGTTCACAGCCCGGCAGAAAAAACTGTTTTGGTCTCTATAGCTAAGTCCTCTATTCATGTGAACTGTACTGGCTTTAAATTTATATTTAACTCCCTGTTTTAAATATGTAAATATATAAAGACTTTGAGTTACGCATAATTATGGGTTTGGTTGCTTTGAGCGACTGGTCCGTGTTGCTAGCTGTCTGCGAGGTGTCACCTGAGGAGATTCGCTATTTATGTAACCTGGTTCATGTCGTTCCACCGCCACTCGCGCACCCACTTGAGATGTGGGCGAGTGAGCGACGAGTCTGCTACGTTTGACTAGTTCTCTTAGCTTCTAGTTTCACACAGAATCTCATTCTGTCAGAAACACTGTTGTTTACTTTTTAGCCATCTAATGAATAAGCCAGGGGAACAGACTGTTTGGCTTTGATCTCTCAGCGTTTTCCAACCCCATGTTCCTCTCCAGCACCACCGACTCGTCCAAATATGGTCACTTCTGGCTCCAGAAAACCAACAAGGTTTCAAAAAGTGCACAAACCAGTGACGCCACGGTGGCTACGTCCTTCACTGATACAGCCCACAGTCTATGTCTACAGTCTTTGGTAAATTCCAAAACATGTTTATTTGCTCCATTGCCCTTTCAACTATAGCAATAGATGCAATAGACGCAATGCTATAATGAAGCAATAGATAATAACAGACTATTTGAAGCATGCGTTTTCTGTTAAACTTTTATCTCCAGCCTGAGAAGTTCACCTTTGTTTGGCTTCAGTAGAAACATTAATGTTCTGAGCCCTTAAATGGTAAAGTCATTCTAGCGTGCGTCAACACCTCGGTTTGTGAAGTATCACGCTTCTAAACTAACAAACTGTAGCAACACTCTTACTGTTTACAGCCTGTGATCTCTCTGCAGAGCATGTTGTTCTGAACTCACTGACATGGCAACATCACACTCACACTCACACTCACTACAAAGAAACTGAAATAATGTTCCCCCAAGTGGAAATGTAAACAAGAAAAGGAACAGTCGTTATTAGAGTCATACAGATATTTGTGGAGAGCTGACAGTGACAATATCTAATAACACACAACTTTAAAAATAAAACGATGATAGGACAAACATTAATAAGTAATATCTTTTCACTTCTTTCTCTGAACACGTTCACAGCCTTGGAAAACTGGCTTCAGCACAGATGGGAACACTTCAGCTCCGGAGCAGAGCAGGTGAACTATCACAACACAGGACTGCAACAACAGCAGATACACAGAATCATCACAGGATACTATATAGTGATCATAACTTTAGGGGTATAGTAACATTATCAAACCAATAGCAGATTCATTCATTCATAACATGGTCTAAATCAGGGGTTCCCAACCCCTGGTCTGCGGACTGGTACCAGGCCGTAGGTCGTTTAGTATGATGTCAGATGTCTGTGACATACCAAACATACGCAGAGTCAAAAAAAGGGTTTTCACGGAAATACGGGACAGATCACAACGCTATTAATTCAGGGGCAGAGCCTGAGAAACACACACAGACGGTGTCCTCACTGCACTGCATGATTATAAACTGCACACTGCTGGGTCACATTATAAATTCGGATAAACTGCTAGTATCACACTTCGGATCATCTGTCTCTGACCCGCGCCGTCGGCTCGTCCCATATTAAAAACTTAGATGCAGTCTCTGTCTGTATTTCCGTGCATGTGACCGTGATTTATGCGCATGTCAATGAGCAGAGCAGAACCAAACTACCCCTCCCCGCTGGTCCATCAAAAATATTATTGCTTCTGTTTGGTCCATGTAGTCAAAAAGGTTGGGAACCTCTGGTCTCTAAATAACAGAGTAGGATTGTTATTAATTACTGATGGTGCTTGCTCTTCAGTCGACCTGCATGATACGAGGAAATGGAGCAATGTGCGATAACCAGTGTTGTAGTCGAGTCACTAAACCTTGAGTACGAGTCGAGTCCTGAGTCCCCAATACTCAAGTCCAAGTCGAGTCCGAGTCACCAAAGAAGAATGTGAGTCGAATCTGAGTCGAGTCCCCATCACCCGAGTCCGCGCCCAAGTCCGCGTTCTCAAAGTTTAATTATGTTAAATGCTACTAAGCTGAGCTTTAACTCTCAATCATCTGAGTCCTCTGTACTGTACTCAGGCCTTAGAGGGTGTGATATTGTTAAAGCACGGAGCCAAATGATCAATAAATTATTATAAATTATCTTGAGCAGTGCCGCTTTCAGGTTCTTTCTTTATTGTGTTGTATTGATGTATGAACGTCTTATTTACTTTAAAAGATTGAAGAAGCTGTTTACAGTAAATGTTTCCTTGAGTGCAGCGATGTCACTGCAGCAACTATCGTGGGACATTTAAGCAGCAAAGCTAAAAACTGATTTAAACTGTTACGAGGAAACTTCAGAGAGAACTGAATAAACTTTTAGCATCCAAAATAAAACTTTGAAGACAGCTCTGATGGAGCTCAGGATTTATAATGAGGACCGCTGTGTCACTCCAAACTATTTCACTGTAACCTCGACTGACTGTGGGACCTTTTGGATGTGTAGAAAACACTTCTTATTTAATTATAATTAGATTCTGACTGATCCTGTCGGCATGTCTAGAGATTTAAATAACCAAGGAAGTTACAGAGCTGTGCGTAAAGACGCTCTCATTGTTTCTGCTGTGGTGCAATCACTGCAGGTGTCTGATAAACTCTAAAATACCCGCACCCCACTATTAACCCAAATTGAGTTTTTTTTAACTGTAAATTATTCTAAGCTACTCCACAGGTATCACAGAGAGAAATATGAAGCTTGAAATTAGCATAATACCCCCCTTTAATGACCAAATATTCTCTATACTATAACATCCGTATTATCTCTACTTTGTGTTTATTTCCTACTAACCCAAATGTAAGCATTGTCACATGTAAGACGTGATGACTCACAGAGCTGCTACTGTGCCTTTAGACTCTTGTTTTCATCGTCACTAGTAATTCATCGGGCTACAAACTGACAGAGGATGCAGCAGAATGGTGTTGATGGCTTGTGAATTAGTTGTATAATAGGTTTTTTTCTGGAGGGAATCAAACAAAAGCTAATATAAGTACGGGTCAAGTTATTAAATTTTGAGGGCACATGGACAGAAGCAGCTGGCAGCGGGCCACTTCAAATATTCAGCAGCATTGAGAGGGAAAAAAAACTCACAGAAGCAAAGACAGCCTCAAACTAAAAGTCGCAGATGTCAGAACAAAAGTGCATTGACTAAGACAGGCTGAAGTTTCGCAGCATCAAGGCGGCATCAGCACTCGTCACAGTGGAATACTGATGGAGGACGTGTTGCCTTGACTGTGAGCCTCAGCTGCCCCGGCCTCAGCTCTGCTCCACCCGCCATCCACCTCCTCCCCGCAGCTACCAGGGGGGCCACGGAGGCCGTACAGGGCGCTGAGACGAAGGGCTGCGTCATGCATCTCAATGCAAACGAGGCGCGTCGGCTTGTCAGCCCCCTGAGCTGTCTCTCTCTTCCCCGTCTGACACTGGAGCACCCCGGCCGGTTCAACACTCGTCAGCATTTATTTTCATAAGCAGAGGAGCGGGGAGCTGTCACAGACCGGGAGAAGGCAAGACTCTGAATTCTCCTTCTCTGTGTTAGACTCGCACTCACAGGACCAGTGGTGCTAAGTCACAAAGAAAAAACGGCTTGTTATTGTACTGAAGGAGAGTTTCCAGGTATCTGTACGTGTTTAAATATTTTTACTTTTTAACTGATGGTTTAACACGTATCTGTACCTTCTACACTTTTGCAAAAGACTCCTAACTTTGGGTTAAGGGCCTTTGATTATATCTTTTAAGCATTACTGTGCGCTGCTTTTCTATATTCAGGAGACATCATAAATAATGAACATTAACTTGGCTCCAATGTGCGAATCAGTTGACATGACCCGCAACTTTGGCTGCTTCATTTTCTATGTATGTTTCTATCTATGTAGCTTCAAGTTCTCCCTGAAGTACTGTAACTGGGGATGTTGACATGTTTACAACATATCTATAGTTTTTATCACACCTACTTGATCACAGGTTCTGAAAAGAATGGACACCTCAGAAGACATTATTGCAGAGAACAACAACAAATAAATGTATGTAATGCACATATTAATGAGTTTTTAGAAGAAGATGAAGACATACTTTATTAATCGGAAAAAAAAAAATTCCACTCTGTTTGTACAAACATGCTACACACACATAAGCCCTATATACAACCTTGCAGAAACAGGATGCTATGGACTCTGTGGACTCTGCTATGGACATGCATTAAAGGAACAATTCGCCCCTGGAAAAAGTCAGTCAAAGCTGGTGTTCTCTGAATCGATAGAAGCAATAATATTTGAAGCTGGGGAGAAAGTTGTACAAACAGCTCGTGGTTTCGCCCATTCTACATTCCTACAACACCCAGCATGCATTGCGCCCCTCCCTCTGAAAGGAACGGCCGAGAGACGCTGGAGTGAAATACTACCGTTTCGCTGCAGGCTGGTTTATCATCTAAAAAATCTTCAGGTCTGCAGTCTACATTTCGAACCTGACGATTTTGAACGAGACATGACATCGGAGGCGGCGTCATACATTGAGGAAGTGTCGTTTAGCGAGCTCCCTGGCCTCCGCCAGATGACGCATTTTACGTAGAATTTTTCCAGGGCCCATTGGAGAAGCAGATAGCGTCCTCCAAAGGCACAGTACGAAATTGAATTTTTTCCTACCACAATGGAATTAGCTCCTCATAATAGCATGATGGGACTGAGGTTGAAAATCAGCAAACTGGCCCTTTAATGGAGAGATGTCAGAGTGAGGGGGCTGCACATGGACACGCACCCCGAGCTGTTGGGGGATTCGGTGCTTTGCTCAAGGGCAGCTCGACAGTGCCAGCTACCAGCCCCAATTCCGTGGTTGATCCGCACCGGGACTTGAACCGGCCAAGTCCCTACAGACTGAGCTACCGCCTACCCCTCATTTTTATGCAGCTTATTGTGCAGCTGGCCTTTGCCCCTGTTGTCTCTTTGTGTCTCAGGGTTCTGTTGACTCCCTGCCGAGGTGAGATGGGCCGTCCAGCTGCTGTGGCAGTTATCACGAGTCCTCCAGTTGTGATGTTGTTTAATTGTGACTTATGTGAACAGGATTTATTCCACACACTAGTAGAGAAAAAACATCTGAAGTTAGTATTAAACAGCTTGTTGATTATGCACACCAAGTCTGAAAACAGCAGATTCATATGTTGTCGTAAGAGAACCTGTTGTTGGCTCACAGTCGGACCCTGCAAGGCTTTGTTGGCCTCCAGATCAAAGAGTTTTGGTCTCTTGAAAATCGTGTTTAAATCTGTTCATTCTTATATCTTCAGTGACAAATATCAACAGGAAGAGATGAAGAACACCTCTTACAGGATAGCTAACCTGTCTGATGAATACTGGTTGAAAAGCTCTGCTTCCCCAAAGTGGCAAATGTTCTTTGGTTCCCTTATTTTATCAATCGTTCACTGTTTTTCTTCAGTTAAGAAGCTGAATTAGGACTTTACCGGTCTCTTTTTACGCAAGCATCCGCAGTTCTACACAAGTGAATTATGTATGTCCTTTTGCCACCTCTGCACAGGACACAGGAAGTTCCTCTCAAAGTTTACCACCCTTATTGTCTTGGCAGAGCTGCATCGCTGCAGCCGTAAGCTTTGGAAACTTAAACATAAAAGACTTCAAATGTCACATGTTCACTTCAATCATCCAGAGACGGAGGATTAACAGCTTAAAAACTCTTCGTCCCCAAGGAGATGACTGACTTTTACTCCTCTATCAGCCCGGCCGCGCTCGGCAGGAGGAGGTGAGGCCGCAGTCTTTCACCTGCCGTGCCACACCGGCTAGTTTCTTTATTTTCACTGTTTTCTCTCTGCACTTCCACGGGTGTAATTGCGATATGAGATGGTACTTTGAGCCGGGGCTGTTCTCATCAGCACTGAGCAATTACATATGCCCCTAGGGGTGCTGATAAAAACACACACTGAGAATGAACTCTGCAGTGCCAGGTGATGGCGGTGAGGCTACAGCAGGCCCATATTAAACAGAAGAGGGCCATAGTGCCGTGGATGTGAATACAGATCAGTCCCACGCAGACCAGACAGACCCTGGCCAGCAGACAGCTCCCCGCTTCCAGACCGAACGCTGGGCTTTGTCAGTCCGCTGACCTGTGAAAGGAACTAGCCTCCATCTCCCTCGCCTCATTATAGTGGCCAGCCAGGTTGATCCAATAGCATTACTAAAAATATCAGCCCCTTGTGCTATTGTTTGTGTGTGAGTGTTATGTGGTGAAGGTCTATTATATACACTAATGTTTTCACATTGTCACCTTTTCAACAAATTAGGGCTACACGATCATTCATTACTTAACATGAAGAAATAACTAGAGGCTTAAGCTTTCAACCCAGTCTCACAGCAGTTCATGAAATACTCATGACAATATTAATATATAGGATTGTGTACTCGGGCATGAATTTTTCTTGTCAGTCGGCATAAATTCCAAACTCATACATTTAACTTGGAAGCATATTTTGTGCATGCGACACGCAGCCTACAGGAAGACAGGTGAAGAAGTCTATAGAGCCAGAAAGTACCACTGAGGAGGGAGTTTGGGGTGATGGATGGAGCCAAACAAACAGCACTTCGAGGCCCGAGTTTGAATCCTCTGCAAACCAAAATTAAGTTGAATCATTTAAACTGCCTTAAAGGTAGTGAGGAACTTTTGGTTTGTGTTGATTTTGGCGCCCCCCTGTGGACAAAGCTGTACCTCTTATCTCTTTGGGCGCATTCACACCTAAAGTCCGTCCGAATCAAAGACCAAATTGTTACAAAGTTGCATTTTGCCTCGAGTTTGGTTTGCGTTCACACGGCAGCTTTTACCAGCGGACCAAAAGTTTTGATGCACGAGGAAACTGCTCTCTGATTGGTCAGAATTTCCAAGTGGGAAAATTCCCTGAACTACACAAAGAGAGAGAGCACACTGATCAATCATCATGTTTTGATGTTGAGTTTTTTACTTTAAGCCGACATTGTTTCACAGATCAGTTCCATCTCCTTTAGTTTGAATACTTCCGTGTTCTCATGCGTTTCCACAAGCATTTGTTTGGTCAGCCCATATTACTATTTCCTCATTGCTCCCCCATGTATGTCCTCTACTCATCTCGCTGCGTCACTCTGCAAATGTCAGCCCCTGTAAACACTACAATGCACAGTTTTATGTTTTTTTTCCCTGTATTTGGTCCTACTTTCAGTCCGTTTACGTTCTCACCAGAATCCGGACTGTGGTTCATTTGGAAACGGACCGAGACGCGTCTTTTCTTAGGACCATGGCCCAGTTGTTTGGTCCGCACCAGAGTTTGATTCTGGCGTTCACACCACCTAAATGAACCAGGGGGACAAACGCTCCAGGGTTCAGTTCAATCGGACTAAACAAGGCTGGTGTGAACCCGCCCTATGCTGATTTTGTCCTGTACATGCTTCATGCTCCTGTGAATAGTTTTTCGCTGGTTATGAAACAGTCTGAAATGAAATCTGATTACTCTATATGAGCTACAAAAGCAAACCAGACCATCCGCATTATTTCTATATGGTTATTTTTAATGTCTGAAACAGTGTCAGACGAAGCGATTAACTGCACAAGATTTCCGAGCACAAGCTGAGAATCCAGCCATGCAATCCTCTGAAAATAGTCTGCTGGCTGTGTGGGCAGAGCTTCATTGGATTTCATACCATCATACCTCCCAAGAAGGAGCCCTGTTTTATGTTATGTTTCACAGTTTGGCAGGACTGAGTTCAGACTTTCAATGCAGCAGTAGGTTGTCAGGTGGTAGTGAATAAGTTCAGCCATGGATGGTGAGTGAAGAGGCTTTTCCATTTACAACCAATCCCTACACCAAAGTTTCACTAAATTAAAGTGGATTGGATTCTCAGCTGCAGCTCCATTTTGTGATCTACACTCATCACACGTCACGTCAGGGCGTCAGGCAGTAAATCATATCTTTTCCACTTGAAACAGCACATCGTTTCACACCTCTCAGCTGCATCAAATGATTGACGTAGACGCTCGCTTCGATCAGGCTTTGACGGATGCACCTGTCCTGCTTTGGATGTGACATGCTAGGAAGTCTGGGAGTGTATAAAACATTGACGTAGAGAGAATTATGATGAAGTTTGAAGAGAAACTGTGGTGTCGAGGAATCTGCAACAAAAGCTGGGTGTTAAAGGTTATTGCTACTCCAGGTAAGAGGAGAAAAGGTAGAGGTGTACGAAGGGAAAGACAACTAACAGAATTGGGTTTTTTTGTCCTCAGAGAAACCAGAAGCTGAGCAGTCACAGAGACAAAAAACACAGAACACATTGGCTAGCATTTTGCTAACAGACTGTTTCATTGTGACAAATAAGTTTAGAGGGCACAAAAATGCCCTGTAGTCAAATTAGCAAGATAACGCTGGCCTTACAGCAATCAGCTTTTTAGACCGTCATGGATCCATTGGTGTAAGGTGTCGTAAACCAAAGTCCAAGCTGTCTTTGTTTAGTCTTTTTACTTCTTGAAAAAATTAAACATGTTTAATATTATTGGGTGTTTTTGCAAATAGAGAGGTTCAATAATGTGATGATTGTCAGCAACCAATAGCAGAGCTCTGTCCAGCACCAAACAGGAAACTGAGTAGACCATGGGCATAGGAACCATTATATGTGAGTGGGACATCCCACCCACTTTTTAAAACCATTGGTTCGGACCAATGACTGTATATATAGATGGCCGACAAGTCTCCATCTGCTCCCATTGTATGAAAGTGATGCCAAAATAGCCCCGTGATAGGCACTGCCATCTTGAGATGGTGACATCATATGGTGCCAGAGTCTGCCCAGTAGAGATCGGTGGGTGGCGCCACCATAGCCACTTCCGCTAACCCAAACACACACTTAACTTAGCGAAAAAACAGCAAGAATCTCGCTCGCCGGCGTGTTTAACAGCAGAACAGCTTCTCTGTGTTGGTCTGAGGTTAACGTTCACAGGTATGGAAACTTCGACGACTGTAGTGATTGTTTTTGTTACGTTTCCTCTCGCCATTCGTCCTCCACTCTGCTAATCCGGAACTGATTGGCTGTAGGAGCCGGTTTCGTCAACAGAGCTGTCAATCATTATTTTTACAGCATCAAATAACTAATTAAAAATAAATGACCTATACTGCAGCCAGTCAGCAGGGGGCGCTTGAAATGTTTTGGCTTCACTTGTAGGGAGCTGTCATGTCGTCAATCTTTTTATACAGTCCATGGTTTGGACACACCCACTTTCAGCATATCGAAAATCAGTGCATCTGCCAATCTAGCGGTGTTCTTTTGAGAGCGCTCTGTCAGTCGAGTCCATTCCGCCTGCCCCCTTTGGACAATTCCCAGAGAAAAGTAAGTCTTCACTGCTGCTGTTAGTAATCAGTTAACTCCAGTAACAGCAGAGACGTGTAATCAATGAACCAGGCGCTCCCCATTCTGACAAATAACTGCCTGGTTGGCCCAACAAAGTTAGCAAGATGTTGATTTGTGTCAACGCTAATTAACGTTAGCTCTCAAAAGAGAGCTGGCTGGCTTATTATTATCATCAATGGAAAAGAATACAATGCTTAACTGTCCACTAAATAATTATCGCTCCACCACCCATCTTGACATCTAGGCACACTGAGTCGGAATGCAGGGAGAGAGGAGAGAGCTCCACTGCTGAGGTGAGTGATGAAAGGGATTTGACAGTTTAGACTAATTTGTGATGCAGGCTATCTTATCAGAATGTTCTGGAAATTAATCAGTTATTAAATAGGAAACATTTCAGGCAAGGTGCACCATATGACCAATATAGACTGGAGAGCAGCAGCATCATTTATTTGAACATTGTAAAGTTTAAATAAACTATGAGTGGTTACTATTAAAGATGGCTCTGAATCAGTCCTCAAATCATTTTCTGTACTTTTAGCTTTTTAATATCTTCAAACATGTGATGTGACAAATGAAATTACATTTTTTGTTCATTCATTTATTTTTAAAATAGCCAGATAATTATTAAAATATATAAATCTATAAAAATAGATAATTATCAAACTACATGTTAAAAGGCACCAGAATACAGGAAATGACATCTACTCTGTTAAAACCCCCAGACCACCCGTCAAATTGTTCCACCCACTTTGTTTATCCCTCCTACGCCCATGGGGTAGATAGTAGACATGGAGGGGACACCAGTATGTAGGTGGCTTGCTTTCAGCACCTTGTGAGCAAGATGGCAGTTAGCTTTAGTAACCTGGGGAAGTATGGAGGAAGGAAATGCCTCCAGAGAAGCCTACTAGCTTGTAATGCTAATAACGTCACAGTCATTACTGTCAGATAAAACAAGCCACTGCAAGGGCAGCTGTGGCCAAAAGCTTTGTCTCTTTCTGCTCCATTCTTTATTCATCATTCTGTAAATTCCTACCAGGAGCATGATGAAATAATCTGAACAGCAATGTAGTTGTAGTTTCGTACTGTCTTTGTGTTTGAGTTTCTGGTATTCAAAGCGAGACAGTTAGCGAACAGCTGTGAGTCCTCCAAAAACCACAAGGCGTAACTTTTCTTGATATTTTGATGAAGAATTCACACTTTTGTAAAATTTCAACAAGACATATGCAACTTAATTAATGAAAGTAAAGATTACAAACAAATCTTCAGAACTAAAAATGCTGAGTCACACTGCTAGCTTACAGCTCTGCCTGCTACTGAATGACTACGTTCACAATAACTAACTCAAAGAATCTTATTTACATCAAAGAAATCAAAACCACACTACTTTCAGACAAATAGTGTCCAAGGCAACAATGAGAACTCAAAATGCAGCAGGAGGAGCAGAAGCAGCCTGTCCGCTACCACACTGAACTGATACAGAGTGAAATTCACTCCTCAAAGCTAGTGCTTAAAAATAACCAGGAGGGGGCTGTATAAAAACAAAACTTAACTCCACAGTTCAAAATGACCTTTTTCTGCATAAGACAGAACAAGTTTTGTAAATTGTTACCCTGCAAGATACAAAGTCCTTGCTAAATAGGTTTGTAACTAAAATGTCTTTTGATGAAAGAGGGAGTCAGACTTTCTATGCGAGTCTTTTCATAATCTTCTAGTGTAGGGAAGACATAAGGGGTACAAATTGACTTGGTCTTCAGTCTTAACAATCTTTGGAAGAAAATTGTAACTGTTCAAATTAAAGTTGTAATCTCAAAGATCTCAGTTTCGTTCTCTTTGGCGGCACCTATGGTTATTGCGGGATCAGACTTGCCAGATATCCAGACAGTGCTGCATGTGTGACGTCCACGGTTGGCTCCGGTTGTAACTCTTGATTTTCTTGGCTGACGGTCGTTTTCCTTTTTAGACTGTTTCCTTCATCTGAGCGTCAAATTTGTTTCTTTTTCTTTGTATTTTTTTCACTTATTTTTGAAGTTGTATCTGTAGTCATCCATCTTTTCTTTGTTTGTTCAGCCATAGTAGATTACTGTAGATTACATAGTAGATTTACTCGCAGCACTTGCAGAAACTGGAAAAGCAGCGGCTTAGCTCCGCCTACCCTCTCTGGCAGACCGACCACTGGTGATGGAAAATGCGTCACTAACTGGGTGCCACAAATGTCGCCACAGACACCCAGTCCAAAATACTGCAAAGGCTTTCATCAGTGGGCCATAGGCTCAATAACCATTGTGTTACCTCATTCGGCGATAGATAGTGACTTAAAAGACATTTATTTAAATGAAAATCTTCAAGATTATTACTTTAAGTATTAACAGACTTAAGTAAATATGTTCATCATCTTATCAAAGAAAGATATTGGTGCACATTTAGTGAGCTGAATATATAGAACAGTTATCTATGTCGTATTAAAGGGTAGGAACAAGGGACGTGTTTGTATTGGATGGAGGACTTTTCCTCTAGCACCACCAGCCGTTCCAAGTGTTGACTTATCCGATTAAATATGTTGTATCCACCAGTTATATTGCCATAAAATATTGTACAGGTAGGCTACCTTGTTAGCATTGTCTCTGTCGAAGTAGCACTCAAGATGATTTATTCACTTCTATGTTGTATCTGTCCTCGTTTTTTTTTACTGTACTGTATTCTGAACTATTTGTTGTTTAAATATCCCACTTTCCTCCCACAAGAATCAATACACTTTCACCTTAAAAAAAGATGTAAAATCGGCTTTTACTGTTTCACCGGTTCAGTCATTTGACAAGACGTTGAGTTCTGGCTGTCGAACACTCACTTTGTGCATGCTTTGAAATATTTTTCATGTAACACCAACATGCACCGTGTGCTGTTAGTCATTTGAGGGCCTGCTGGGCTCCAGCAGGCTCATTGTGACTAAGAAGTGCTGGTAAAATAAAAAGCATATGCGGACAAAAGTCATAAAGGCGTTCATGCATACAGGAATAGCTCCTCTAACTGGCCACAACACCACAACTTTAACAGCAAGTCTGCTCTCTATCTGCTCCCTCTGTCTAATCGGTCTGAAGATTCGCTTTGCACAAATTGTTCTTATTTAATTTTAAATGGGAAGTCCCACTCTGAGGTTGATAACATTTATCGCCTCCATTTTAACGAGAAAATACGAGACGGATGAGCTTTTCCAAATGCTCATCTTCGCCGCTCATCAATTTGTTTCTCCACTTAGGCTTCCTACAATAGCAATCATCAATTTGTGAAAATGTTCGGCTCCTGGGACTCCTCTCGTCTCCTCTCTCGGCTGCTCTCGCCCCCTCAGTCATTGAAATCTATATCGAGAATATCTGTCCATCACCACAACAGAACGTCCACGCTGCCTCTTCATGTCCACAGGCTCTTTAAACTCTTCTCATGCAGTGTTTGCCTCATTTATTCCTTCCTGTGCAGCTTTATTTTAATTCATTCTAACCTGTTGGTGTATGTCTGGAGCCTGATACATTTTTGCATTTGAGCAGAGTCCTTCAGAGATTGTGAGAATTTGCTCGCTGCAAGATTGCAACATTGAATCAATTTAATGACAAAAATGACATTTAAAACAATTTTTAGGTGAAAAGGCGGCACGCTTTTTAATAAAGGACAAAAACACTTTGTTGTGATGGTAAATTTTCATCTCACAAAGCGTTTTTTATGGAATATTTATACAATCAGGGCCTCCTGGGCGCACTGGGGCAAAGGGTCATTGTCAACCAATACTGGAGAGTTTGCAAAGTGCGTATAAGTGGAAGCTATTTAAGGACAGGAGCGGGAGTATATAGGAGTACCTGGAGAAGTGAAGGGGAAAATAACATGAAAATCAACAATGGTATGGCTTGGGGAAATGATTTATGGTGATGGGAAGCTGCAGCAGGTCTCCAGCAGAGTAGCTGGCTGTCTCGCGGCGAGATAAGGGGAGGCAGATAGGATGTTTCCCTGACAGACAAGGTGACAATCGGGCCTCAGTGTGTGTAAACAAGAACGCCGCTATCTCCCCCCTGCCCAACGATGGGGTTAACACCTCTGTCCATCAGGCAGGCTCCCGTCATCGCTCACTGGGGCCCTCCGCTCCTCTCCTCTCTGTCTGCTTGTCAAAGCTCGAGAAGGGAAGTCGCACCTTCTGCTGCAGGCGAGCGCCAACATGGCTGGCAGAGGGAGGAGATGGGGGGGCACATGGTGGCACAGGCTGCCAGAGTTTTATTAGTTCTCCTCACAGTCTCAGTTTGCCCAAAAATATCAGACAAGGTCGACAGTCCTCTTTGTCTGTGATGTAAACACAGCAGTCCTCAGAGCCAGGAACCTCTTGAAGCAGGACTGAGTGGAGTGTTTGGATGAAACAGTAGGTTAGATTAAGAGCCCAGCAACAGCTCAGATTCTGTCTGTAGTTTTTATTGAGGCAGACTGATACTGTCTGGCTCTTCAAATACATGTATTATACTCTTCATTTACTTTTATGTTTTAAATTTACAACTATTACAGTTCCACTAAAACATTAAAATAGGACTCTGGAGACACAATATTACAGCCAAGGGAGGGGCTTTACGTCCTGCATTACACAGTGTGTTTTGTACTTGATGTGAGTTCTCATTTGGTCGCCTCGCCTTGTCACTTTTTGGATAAACTAACAAAACCCATAACCTGAACGTTGTTTATGACCTTATATTTGCCTTAACCCGAAATTAAACGTTTAGGAAACCTCACGCCTACTTGTAACTTCCACCAGAAGTGATTTTGTGTTTGTTTCTGATCAACTTACAAAGAGCTACTACAATTCCTGCAGATTTTCAAATGACTTTTCCTTGAATGTGGATAAATTCTCAGTGACCATCACGATGTTAGCGTTTGAAATACTGTATGTACTGCTAAATGCTAAAAAGTATTTTGATATTTTGACTAAATAATTATGTACTTATATGTGTCCTTATGCCACTGAGGTGTCCTGCATCAATAGATGCCAAACCCAAAAGGGTCTACAAGGCAAGATTCAAGATATTTATTGTCACTCTGGTTAGTAGCCCGTAATAGCCCACAACTGCATAAAATTCTTTACCCAGGAGACTCTATTGCTGCGGCTCAGTGGTAGAGTCGGTCGTCTTTCAATTGGAAGGTTGGAGGTTCGATCCCCAGCTCCCTCAGTTTACATGTGGAAGTGTCCTTGGGCAAGACACTGAACCCCAAATTGCTCCCGGTGGCATAGCTAACGGGTATGAATGTGAAAAACTGATTGACAGTTGGGCTCTTTAGGTAACAGCCTCTGCCATCAGTGTATGAATGTGTGTGTGAATGGGTGAATGTGACATGTAGTGTAAAAGCAGCTTTGAATGGTCGCAAGACTAGAAAAGCGCTATATAAATACAGACCATTTACCATTTATTTAAAAGGGGTACGTATTAAATATAAAAGACTTAAGATATATACACTCACCGGCCACTTCATTAGGTACACCTGTACAATCTAATACAACAGCACTGCCATGGATTCTGCTTTTACGAAGTTTAGTTTTTGTTGACTTTTATTTTGTTGACAGTCAGAAGTGTGTAAATTCAATTCTGTTTATTACTGAGGCTATCGTTAAAGGTGGTGTTGTGCTTAACTAAATTATATTGAGATGTGTCTCAAATTTTTTGTCCTCCCTATTTACATACATGAGGGGGCCAGAGTATTAGAAACACCTCTGAATATAACGCAGCTCAGTACAGCCTCACCACCAATTATGACCTTGACGCTGAAGTATCATTGAATTAACACCTCTATGACAGCTTAGAAAAAAGCCTGTACATTAGAGGCAACATAAAAGCAAATCTCATGGCTGAGCTGGTGGACTGGATTACATTAGATTTTGTGGCCGGTGAGTGTATAACAAAATAAGGATGCAGTAATAAAAATCAAATAAGAACATTTAAGGGGAAAAGTACATTTAGAATATATACATCTAAGGCAAAAAAATATATACATTTAAGGTGCAGGCAGAAAGATAAAAATATACAAATAATTGTATACTCTGTATGTCTATATACTTCTAATGCACCAGATGAACTGGTCCTATATTGTATGTGTGTATTTTTCATACCTGCTGAGTCATCGAACATACAAAGACAGGATGGATCTGAGGGCCTCGGTGATCTCGCTTTGTGACTGTTGAGAGAACCTCCATGATGACAGGGAACACCAACTTCTTTGTGATTGCAATTGAGTGTTCACAATAAGCTTCCAGCTTACAAGACCCAAGTAGCCCAGTATCACATTGGCTGGTCTTCTCAGCAAAGAGACTGCTAATGGGAGTTATACCACGTATAGAAGAGATAGAATACTGTGATAGAGTAGCAGCAGTCCTTTTTTTATTCTGTGCCATTTGTTAAAGCTATGTCGTTAGCGGTTTTCCAGCGTGAAATTTGTATTTATTTTAATGTTTTTAAGTAGGTCTGTTCTTTTCTTTGTTTATTTTTGTTGTCAAATATCTCATATTATGCAGAATGTATCTTTTGGCTTTAAAAAGGGCAGACTTAATTATGCAGACTTCTGAGTAGAGTTGACATTGTTTTTTGCTATTCCATGCAAATTAAATTTGGTATATTTCCCATATTCTTGGATTTCAAATGTCATGTTATTCATGGATTTATAGCAAATATTAAATGAGGATTTTACATTTCATGATTAGACTTTTAGAACCATTTTATAAAGCTGCAGCAAAAAGTTGCAGCAGTGTGAACTCATTTGGACTCACGCCAGGTGATTTGGCAGGTGTCTGGTTTTGGTTTTATTTTAAGTTTTTTTTTTTTCTAATTTAAAAAGTTTTGAATTTAATTATGGCCACATGTCACTCTGGGTTTTCCATTGTCTTTCCTATCAACTGGGAAGCCTTAAATGTTAAAGGGGGGGGTATTATGCTAATTTCAAGCTTCGTATTTTACTCTGTGACACCTGTGGAGTAGCTTAGCATAATTAACAGAAAAAAATATATATATTTTCTCATACTGGTGCTCTGTGCATGCCCTTATACAGCTTCTGCCTGAAATGACTCTAAGAAAGTTTAAGAAACCCCGCCCCTACAAGCTCACTTTTTTCTGATTGGCCCACTCTCTGAAGCCTGCTGAGGCTGCACTTTGTGATGTCACTAAGTGCAGCGTGTAGAACAAACTGTGTGAAACCTGGTGTTCACAGCAGCCTGCAGACTGAGCTCAGAAGCCTGGGGATTACCAGTGTTGTGACCAAGTCATCTTTGCTCAAGTCCCAAGTAAGTGTCAAGTCATTTGGTCCAAGTCTTAAGCAAGTCTCGAGTCATTTTTTTTTTGGACAAGTCAAGTCACAGGTTATGTCAAGTCAAGTCAAGTCACAGGTTATGCCAAGTCAATTCAAGTTAAGTCACATGTTATGTCATGTAAAGTCAAGTTGAGTCCTTAGTTATGGCAAGCCCCAAGTCAAGTCACTTTTGTTCCACCCAAGATCCAGCACTCTAACCCGTAGAATCCAGCCTTTATAAAGAGAAAAGACAAGGTGTTAGTAGCCCGTCTAATAATGATATTATTGGCCAATGTATATAAACTGTTCAAAAAGTATGACAATGAATTGTATCTGTATTATCTTGGCACAGACGCAGCCATGATGATGGTCTGCTCTGAGACCGTATTTAGTAGTAACGAGTACGACTGATGAGGCTTCTCTTTGGGGAAAAATCAGGTAGTGGGGGTCTTTGATGTTGCGTGTTGCCATAGCGAGGAGTTTGACTGACAGCCAGTCATACAATCATGACAATCACATACCGCTTTTGAGTCATCCAATCATGATTCCCGCTGCATACATACTTGATAGTTAGGCAGAAACATGACAACACAGACTTTGATCATTTTATATTTAACAGCTAACATTCAAACTTATGAACACACGTAAGTCATGCGAGTCATCATGCCTCAAGTCAAGTCCAGTCTCAAGTCATTTATTTTTTGTCAAGTAAAATCGCAAGTCATCAAAACAGTGACTCGAGTCGACTCGAGTCCAAGTCAGCAAGTCTTAAGTCCACATCTCTGGGGGATTACTCGAACATACTTTTACCTACAGATTTGAAACTTCATCCACGTTTAGTCTGGACATCCAACATTGTAACATTATATATTGATGTCTTAAAATGTGAAACAGCATAATACCCCCTCTTTAACAATTCTTGTGCCAACCTGAAACACAGCAATACAACATTATAACAGCATTTGATCCTCCCACCCTAACCGTGTCATTGGACGAAGAGGGCCACTGTGCCAGTATGGTAAATGACACCGTGTTGGTAAAAGTTGAGCCAGGTTCAATGTTTTGTTTTAACACCTACTGGCCAAGCTTGAGTGTTTGTGGTTCCCATAAATCTTTCTGATGACAATGGTGACTATTTCATTGTTTGTCATACAACAATACAAACAATTCACGGTCCCCAGAGAAAGAATTCCGTTTGTGGATTTTAATCAAAATAACTTTAGCAATTATTCTCACAGTAATGGCTGCCTGAACTATCATGGTCTCTCCTCAACTATCAGGTCAAAATATCCACTAATGTAGAATAAATGTCAGCTAATCCATTGTCACCAGAAGATGAACCCTTTGTAATTTGGACTTTGCCTAACTTTTTATGGGCCGTCTTCCAAAGTCATCTTTGAAAAGACAATTCAGACAAAGCATGATTAGTGGAAGGTTTTATTTTCATCATTTGTCCATAGTTTTATCGGTTATATTAACATCGTTCTCATCAAAGTAACTGCTGCGTTGCCTCGCTTCTCTCTGCAATGAGGGAGCATTATTCACTTTTGTAAATTTTTGTTTCACCTCCAAATGTTAATCATCTTTATTATCGAGTCAGCATGTTACAGAATCTCTCACTTCTTTGACAAAGTCATCATAGCAGATAGAAATAATGATCAAAAAGTAGCACTGAGGTGTTCATAAAGTAGAATTAACCTTTAACATTTACACTGAGGCCCATAAAGAGCTCTGATAGCAGCAAAATCTACAGTATTTTATCCTGTTGGGGTCGCTCCCTTGACTATATAGTGGCAAAGGTTTTCACAAAGGTTTTTTTACTCACTAATTTCCAGTGACGCCTGCCTCACCCTGCCCTGCAGCTGCTCCTGGAAACCCTGTGATCTTTCAACCCCAAGAGGTGTTGAGGAACTGCTGTCTACATTTTCTGAAAAATTAGAGTTGGTTACCCAGAAATTTTGTAATGTTACATCAGTAATCGTATGCTACAGGGAATAAAAGAATGGGTGAAGATGGTCTGTAAAATCTGCTGGCAGCAGCTCCAACCTTCACTGCTTTAATTGGCATTTAAGACTGATCAGAAAGTTTTAAACCCTGCTTTGAGAGCTGCTTATTCGCTGCAAAACATTATGTTCAATTTCACAAAGAAAGTCAAACGGAGTAAAGAAGCAAACCTTTACAAGTGTATGACATTTCTGCTTGATACATTAAGCTGCATTAATCATTATTTTCATATTAAATATGAATCAAATGGCAGATCAGTGTAATGTGAAGAGTGTCGGTCTTAGCAACCCCACAGACAATTATGATGTAACTCTACAGTTCCCCTTTAAAAGCTCTGGGGAGGTGAGCTTATTTTTTAGAGCTTATTTTGGCTTGTTTTTGTTTCTGGCCCCAAAACTGCTTTCATCAAACTTGTTTATGACTGGCTGTGGGGATTCCTTAACTTTTTCTCTCATGTAAAGTATGCATTGTGCCTTGGCAAAAAAGTAGTGACAATTAGCAACAGTTAGCATGCTAACGGTCCAAACTAAGGTAGTAGGATAGTAGATTTCAACACAGTTCACCAAGTTCCCGCAGCAACAGGCAGACAGACGAAGTTAGCATTGACCTGGTGAACATGATGGAGCGTGCAGCAGGTGAACAGCTACAGATTTTTCTCAGGAGCAGATGGAGACCAAAACAGAGCTAAAAGTAGAGTGAATATTGGACTTACATTTGCAAAAATTTGACTAAGAATTAATGCTAATGTTGCTATGCTAATGCTATGTCAAATACAGTAGGTTGCTGTGGAGTTTTGCTTTATAAGGCGACACTTTCTACTCTGGATGTGTAGAAATGGCTCAAAATATTTATTTTATGACTGTAAATTCTAATCAGCTTTATTAGCAGAGAATGTCTACACCTGAAGCTCGGCGTAGCTTGTTTCATATCATCCATTCATTAATTCATCAATTCAGGGGCTGCATCCTTTGAAGAACGTATTTAATGGCCGATTGTGTCACAGCGGCACGTCGAAGGCTGTCCCATTTAGAAGGCTTCTTCAGTTGCGGCTGACAAATGCCAGGCCATAAAGGATCCACCGGGTGCATCCTCGGATTCATTGCGCGTCAATTCAAATGAGATGTTGGACTCTCAAGCGGCAGAGGAATACACTTTAAATGTGAAAGTTTTTGGTTTCCACCCAATCAAATAGCTAGTGATACAAATGAGAAAAAAATTAAAGGGGCTTTGAAGCTTTCAATTATCTTTAAAATAATAGGTTAAGTTACATGAGGTTAGTTATGATAGCTAGTTAGCCCGCTCGCTACTTGTCGCTAGGCGTCAGGAGTTGCATTTGGTGACACAGGGTTAAGAGCGGGAACAGCTGGTGACGCAAAGAGGAAATCCTCCAAAGACCAGAACGTCTCCTTTCAGTTCGGCTTTGGCGTCTACAAAGTCATTTATTTTTTGCGACTTGACAAAAAATAAATGACTTGAGACTTGACTTGACTTTAGGCATGATGACTCGGATGACTTGCGTGGGTTCATAAGTTTGAATGTTAGATGTTAAATATAAAATGCTAAAATTCAATGTTGTCAAGTTTCTGTCTAACTATCAAGTATGTACGCAGCACAAACTGGGAATCATGATTGGACGTCTCAAAAAGCTCCCCGGTATGTGATTGTCATGACTGGATGACTGGCTGTCAGTCAAACTCGGCGCTATGGCAACACGCAACATCAGACAGCCGCTACCTGATGTTTTTCCCTAAAGTGAAGCCTCATCAGTCGTACTCGTTACTCCTCAATACGGTCTCAGAGCAGACCATCATCATGGCTGCGACTGTGCCAAGATAATACAGATACAATTCATAGTCATACTTTTTGAACATACTTTTTGTTATATAAATTGGCCAATAATATCATTATTAGCGAGCTACTAATACCTTGTCTTCTCTCTTTATAAAGGCTGGATACTACAGGTAAGAGTGCTGGATCTTGGGTGGAAAAAAGTGACTTGGCTTGGGGCTTGACTTGCCTTCACTCAGGACTCGACTTGACATAACCTGTGACTTGACTTGCCCCCCAAAAAATGACTCGAGATTTGCTTGAGACTTGGACCAAATGACTTGAGACTTACTTGGGACTTAAGCAAAGATGACTCGGTCACAACAGTGCCACTTTGTCCCCAGGGGCCACAAAAATCAACACACAATGAAAGTTCCTCACAGTTGCTTTAAAGGGGCCATGCTTAACATAACAGTTAAGACAGAGTAAACTAAAAGCAACAGTAAATGTACATGTGAGTCACAGACAACACATGGTTTGTCACTGTCACTTTCTTTTATATCAACTGTATGTGTTTAATTAGCTGTGACTTGATGACAGTTTTTTCTGCTCAGACGATATAGACAGAGCTCGAAGCCATCTTGCATTAAAGATATACTGACAACAGATGTCACGTTCATACATCTATTCTCAGGTAAACCTGCTCTAGCTGAGGTGATTCTGACTGAATGTCAGCCACGTTGTCCTCTCTGTCAACACCCTTTCAACTCCTCAAGAGGCTCTGAGACATTTCTGACGTGTAACTGATGCGTCTGCTGCTCCTGTTGTCTTTGTCATGTGCACTGCGTGAGGAAACCCAATCTACAGTTTATGGAACAGCTCTGTAATTTACTCAGACAGTATATCCTCTCCTCCTTCACCACACAATGACCCCCGTGGTTCAGTTTCTCAACCTCTTAGCCCTCACCTGGCCCCCAGCGGTTTCACAGTCGGCTGCGGATGTCAGGATGTTTCCCTTTTGTACTCCACACAGGTCTCCGTTTCAGCCCCTCTGGTTTGTGTATGTGCCTGTTTTTTGTGCTTGTATAACCCAAATCCTCATGCTTTTTCCCCTAATGCAGCCTGTCTGGGAGTATTACAGGCTACAAGAAGAAGGAAATGTAATAACCAGCGAGCCCCGGTGCCCTGTCAGCACGGCTCAGCCTCTGGAGAGGCCTGCCCATCACGTACAGCCTATGACGGTGCAGATTACACCGAGCACTGCAATAAGCCTGACACATGGAGAAGTCAGAGATTACAGCCGCAGACTATTTCCACCATCTATTCATGCAGCTGTACCTCTCATCTCCGTAATGGAGCGGGCACACAGCATACTCTGGTGGTGAAACACTGACACAACCACTCACACTTGTTTTTCCTGTTTTAATCAGATATTAAAACACATTACAAAGTCAGTTTGCAAATACTCTCATTTGTTAAATTAAATGACTGAAATGCACAAGTCTGAAACAGTTCTTTGTCGATGTGAACTAGCATAAATTAATCAATGTTTGCACCTTGAAGAGAGTTTGAAAACTAATAAATATGACACCTTTTTACAAGTGTAAAATACAGGCATACCAAGTTGGACATTAAGTATTTATATAATTTTTGTTTTACATATCGACTTAAACAATCAGCCCAGTAGCTCACACAACCTATCATACTGAATTAAAGCAACATATGGTCACAATATATAAAACAAAGGTGAATGAAATCAGGCAGTAAGAAACCACTGAGAGGATAAGTGCATAAGCGATGCGTTTCCAGTGAGAAGAGTTCAGTCTGTTTCCATTAAACTATTCACAGAAGAAAAAAAAACACTCCGCACACTCAACTGTGTGGTCTGAAGAAAAGTTCAGAGAGCAGGCATCTTTGCAAAAATCTTCCCGTAGTCCCAACAGGACAACCATCAGTGCAAAAACAATACAGCTTAATGCGATGCTACGACACAACGGACAGTGCAATTAATCCCAGCCTCAGGTGACACCAACACTGTTACTGGTAATGAGTCTGATCAGCAGCAGAGGGCCGAGACTTGCAGCCTGATGCTACTGAGTCAGTGTTAGAGGATGTGAGCTGCTGAACCATCAGCACCATTAAAGCCCTGCATGGTGACTTTTCTCTAGTTCTCAGGTTGTTCATGAAGGCTAGAAGGATAATTCTAGGAAATTACAATTCAGGTGATTTTGTACTTTTGGCCCTTTGTCTCGGCAGGTATGATGACATTTTGCGAAGCAAGGTCATTGTTTGTGATCTGGGAACACAACACAACTTTTCTTTAATGAAGTCAGATGAGGCAAGAAACCTGAGCAGTCAGACAATCAGATTATCCAACTATAGCTGCTTTTCCACTGGCCAAAAAACCCACTAACACCCGCTAACACCTGGCTTTTTTGCTTATGCCCCGGTCCCATCTAAATTTAGCGCATTGACGCATGTTTTTTAGACCCGCGTATAGATGCCGATTGTCTCGGTTCCCATTGCCAGTGAAGTATACTCCTGTGGGTCACTTTTGTGCTGCGTCACCGCCTGACGTCACAAACACGCCGGAAACAGGGTTAGTAAACAGTGAAGATGTTACGGTGGTTAGGTCTTTATTGTATCTATTACTCATTCAGTCTGTTTATGAAACTCGGCACTGACAAATTTGGAACAATGTTCGAGTGCTGCTTCGACGGAGACGGGGGAGTTTGTAGCTGAGATGACAAGGAGAAAAACCTAACCACTGTTACATCTTCACTGTTTACTAACCATTTCAGGTGCGTTTGTGACATTATATGGTGACGCAGCAGAAGACAGACCGAAAGGAGTATACTCCACTGGCAATGGGAAAAGAGAAAATCGACATCTATTAGCGGGTGTTCCCAGGTCGGAAAAACCTGCATCAACTCGCTAATTTCGGTGGGAAAGGGGTATATATTAGCTAAACCAGGGTTTTTTTTGCACTGCAGATCATTTTTAAATGTATAAATTGACCAGTAGGTACAAAGAGTGTTTGAATTGCTCCAGTACATTGCATCCCCTTGCATTTGTCAAACTGGCTGCTATGGCTGCACAGTAAGCCCTGCAGGCAAATGCACATTAAAGTGCTCACATTGTTATTGAAAGTGTCTGACAACACTGAAGAAAGGAACGCTACAAGAATAGATGTTATGTTATGTTAAAGCGCAAGATGCTTTATTTTAAGCAGAAACAACAGATACATTGTTCTCCTATAGTGTTTTGTTTGAGTCTTTGAAACAACAAACTCCCACACCAGTACACTCACACTAACTGATGAGGTCTGTTTTGGGTGGAAAAGAATTGTAACTCGTACAGAAAAAAGTGTAATGTTGTCAGACACAAAATCAGAGCCTGTCAGAGGCAAAAACAAGAACTTTAGTGGACAGAATTTGATGGGGTGCGTTTACCCTGAAAGATTACATTACAGTCATTACAGCCTGTTACGCTGCTGTTGGCTGGGGCAATCTGCTGGAGCAATTTCAAAACTCTTTGTACCCATTACGTTTGGCAGCATTCTGCCCTTGTACAGGATTTTGGGAAACTGATCCAGCCCTTTTTGTTTGGAGTGCGCACAGCAAAAATGTTGATAATAACCCATTACTGTGAAGGAAAACTACACAGGTATTGTACGACGTTCCAACTGTGTTGCAAGTTTACAAACTGATATTTTCATTGAGGATATGTTTGAGAGATTTTTTAAACCCTGTCTGACTGCTCTTGTTTCTTGCCCAGTCTGACTTCTTTTAATAAACACTGACATGTTCCTCTAAGTTTTAACTTGAGGACAAATTATTTGACCTAAATTGTAATAACGGGAATTATCCTTTCAATACAAAACAAATGCAAGCATACAGTATATTCTTTGTTGTGATGCTTCTTTGTTTCAATCAAAATCATCAGGAGTTAGGAGGAGCATGTGCACACACACCATAGAAGGAGAAATGGCTACCCTAGTGCTTGGTCGAGGCCAAGGCGAGTTGTGGATTTGGAAATTCTTTGTATTTACAGTTTCACCAGTCTGTGACAGTTCAACACACGAGTCCGCTCCTGCTCTGCTGGATAAAAGAGGAGTCGTGTCTCATTTGACCTTGTTTTCTTCCTGAGTATTTTCTTCTATCACCACTATCTGTACACCTGACAACTGCCCACTTGCGTCCAGTTGCAGCCCCTGAACCCCCTCAGTCTGCGCCTCCTGAATTTGGCACTGTGTCTCCTCACCCCCCGTGGACATCGTCACCTCCATCCCGCTCTGCACCATCATGGTGGTCCCGTCTCTGCCCGCCTCCCCACTCAGCTGCAGCTCCATCACTCCCACCGCTTGCTCCATCGGGGCCGGGTTGATCTCGATGACCGTGTGCTCCTGGCCAGCCTCCACCTCGCCCTGCATCACCTCCTGCTGCACCAGCATGGTGCCGTCCACCACCTGGCCCTCTATGGGCACCATCTCTGCCCCCCCGGCCTGCTGGCTCAGGTGAACCAGCTCTAAGGGGCTCACCATTGTGCCCAGCTGGCTGGAGTCCTGCATGGGGGTGGTGCCCAACAATGTGAGACCAGAGGACGGATGCAAGGTGATGGTGTCCGCCTTTCCGTCCCCGGTCACCATGTAGCGGGTGAAGAGCTGCGAGCCGGCGGGCAGCAGGGTGACTGTGTTGGACGACTGGGCGAGGGAGGCGATGGGCAGGCTGGCCACAGTGAACGGCTGACCCACGGAGGACAGGGAGATGGGGGAGAGAACTGTGAACTGCTGCGGCTGAATGGTGGCCTGCTGGGTTATGGGGGAGGTCAGGAGGGTGGTGGTGGAGGCTGGCCTCTGGAGACGAGGCCGTTTGGTCTGACGTTTGGTGGGAGTTTTGTTTTTGGCGGGCTGAGGGCAGGAAAGGAGAGCTCGCACCTGCTGCTGCTTCCTCTGTTCTTCCAGCTGAACCTCCAGGTCTGCAAAGGGCACACAACACAGTACTGAGGTTAGGAGCAGAGTGGATCAACAACTGAATATACCTTATTCATTTTCTTTAAGCTATTTTTTCGATGATAATATTGATATTTGACATCTATATACTGTAAGTAGATCAGAGATGGTGGGCATGCCAAAGCCAGCGATATCAAGTTCAATCGAGCACTTTGACACTGTAACTATCAGGGTGATCATCAGACATGTTTAAATCCTTCACCTGCTTTGTGTGACATTAAAAGTAACCACATAGTTGGTGTCCCTGTTAATCTTTTCTCTGTTAAAAATACTCTAAATCTAAGTTGGTTCTTTTGCATACTAAATGCTATTGTGATGGATTGTTTTTGAAAGTTCAATGCTATTAAAATAGGCTGTCACATTTCCATTTAAAATTTTCAATTAAAAGTTTCTGAGAGAATTTTTAACAAGCGTGTCTGTCACAAAGAAAAAAGACAATGAGGAAGTCCATCAGCACCAAAGTTCACTCTGAAACTCGGAAATAGCTTCACAAACAAATCCCTCTCACATGAGTCACTCAGTGAGTCATCACACATCCACTGATGAAGATGCAGATGACAGCAAAGTAAAATGTGAACAACAATGATCAGCTGACAAAGAGCAGTACAGTGGGACACATGCAGATAACAAGTGTGGAGGCTCATGAAGTGAACACCTAGCTTTGGTTCTGTACTCACTGGTGAGCGTGCTGAGGATCTGCTCCTGACAGGGATCCGTCTGCTGCCTCCTCCTCTCCAGCATCCTCTTCACCGAGTCGAGCAGACCGAACACTTGGGCGAGGTTACTGAGCACCGCCACCTCTACCAGACAGGAATCTGGGATCAGTGCGGCAATCAATCAAAGGGTCACATGGTCAGTCAGAAAGGAGGAACAAATTCAGCTGTTGTAAACAATCATTCATTCATTGTTATTATTACAGAAACCAACAGCAGCCATTCGAAAGCTTCCTGGTGTTGGTTTTTCATCCATCGGCTTCAACAGCAGTTGAATTTGTTCTTTCTTTCCATTTGCTTCTCATTATACATGAGCCCTAACTCCTGCAAATGCTCTGTGTTTCTCGAGAAGCCATTAGCGTTGTTACTGTACCTGTTTCCTGTAAGGCGGCTGGCTCTCTGCGCTGCTGCACGTTGTTCAGCAGCTCCTGCAGCTCTGTGCTGATGTTGGTCACCACCTCACCCAGCAAACCCACATCAGCTATGCCCTTCCAGAAGTTCAGCGTGTCCTCTGGGGACAGACAGAAAGTCAGTCACTATTTTGCTTGTGTTTTCATCACTGTGGAAGGAATGATCTGTGTGGGGATGTGCGCTCTCTGAGACCTGAGATCTCGTTAGACTCCTTCTTATCCACAGACTCCAGTGAGCTCGAGCTCCAGTCCACCTTCCCACTCAGAATCTCGACTCTGTCCTCACCCATGGCCCCGCCATTACCCAGGACCACCTGAGCTGCAATTTACACAAGAGAACATACATGCTTGTTACATGGTTAACAAATCATGTACTGAAGAAATGATAATGTGAATTTAAACTTCAAACAAAGTTATGGAAACCTGAAAGGGTACTTCCTGTATTTTTGAACCTTGGCCTTATTTTCATAGTTTTGGTTCTAACTGACTCATGGGTACAAAAAGTTTTGGTATTGCTCCAGGAGACTGCTTCAACTAGCAGCCGCAAAACAGACTGTAATGGCTGCAACATCATCTTTCAGGGCACATGCCCCCAATCACAGCACGCCCACCTAAAGTGCCTGTTTTCCCGCTGAAGGACTCGGATTGTACAAAAATGATCTATGCAGATGTAGAATGTTTTGTTCAGAAGGATTTTTCTAAACCAGAAAAGCTGTCACCTTTTTCAAGGCCACCAGACTCCACTGACAAACCCAGTCATGTGACCTCGCAGAATATGGGAGTTGCTGGTTCACGGCTGCATAGTCGATTGTTGGCTTGTGTTATTGTGTGACTTTGGTGTTAAGAAGTGTAAGCTCAATAACACAAACTAACTGGTGAAGGCAGCAGAGGACGAGCAACTCCCGTGTTGTGCAAGTAAAAAGACAATGGAGTCTGGTGGCTTTCAAAAGTGGGCTATCACGGCTGGGGTTCTTTACTTTTAAAAAAACTTACTCTGAAAGGTTCCCTTTATATTAGAATAACGACCTGAGCCTGTCAGTGGCAAAAACACTTTTTGTGGAAATTGAATCAAGCAAATAAGATTACGCTGCAGCCATTACAGTCCGCCTCGCAGCTGCTAGCTGCATCAATCTACAGGAGCTATTCCCAAGATTTCTGTACATATTCGTCATTTAGACCAAATTACACGTGAAAAACTAAAAAAAACAGGACCCAGGTTTAAAAGTTAGATTCATGTAAATGTCAAATCTGTGAAATATCTGCATGAATCAGTCAGTCTGTGCAACATTTATTACAGTCATACTAACTATAGCTCGTCAGTAAATTATGCTTGCAATTTATTTGTGTAGTGTTTACAATATTGTGAAGCTGAGCTGGGGCTTACAAGTGAAGCTTAAAGAAAGAATGTAATTATTAGGAGGGTAACTAGGAGGGTTTCCACAGCTCCGAGGTCAGCTCGCGCTTCCCACTCCACAATAAACGACAACAACGCTAACAGAAAATGGCAAGCAGCCAAGAAAAGGACATTGAAGATGTTTGCTCCCCTCTGGGAATAAAAAAAAAGCAGTGTGGACAACAGCTTTGTTTTATTTCTTTTAAAAAAATAATGGATTTTAATTTCATTTAATTTTCATGACTTTATTTTCATGTTTTTCAGAGTTCAGGAATCAATTTTGTGAGTTGATAATATAAATGTAATGCATTGTGTTAATGGGCATATACTGTCTCGTATCGATCGCAGGCCCCTGAATTGAATCGAACTGAAATCGTATCCTGGCAGACTTTGTGACACCGGCAACTATCGTATCATTGTTCAAATGAATGATATAATATTGTATTGTGATGGAAATTGCGATTTACAACCCCAGTAATTATACAGGTAGATAAAACGAGACTAGGTCAAAACCTAGTATGTGGCTGACCACATTGGGTCAATGTGCGCTTTTGTGGGCAATGTGTTACAAGGACTGTCCTCATGAGGCCGATGACAGCGTGTTTGAAAGCAGGTGCGAGCAGCGGAGGAGCAGCCCCGCCTACTCCCCGAACAAAGTATCCAGAGCCGTATAGACAGAGAGTCGCGTCAGTGGAGGTCCAATATGTTCCATGATCCGCCATTGCAATGTCACAGCTCTCTCTCTCTAGTGCTCTGAAAGTACCGTCACTCAGTCAGTCAGTCAGTCAGTCAGTTACTCAGTCACATACAGAGCCATGTGTAGGGCTGACCCCGGCGGTCAGCCAAAAAGCATGAAAATAAATTCATACAGGGATGTTAGTCTGTCTTACATGAGGAAGTATTTCCTTCAACTGGTGGCTTTTCAGTTTGCTATTAAACCAACAAATTACTTTGAGTCTCAATCTGCTTTAAAAAATAAATGTTTTTGCTTTCGTTCTTGATCGGAAAATATGACAATTTGACACAAGGCTGGTATCACTAAAATCTAAACAGTTCACAGCCGTACAGGGTGATATCACATCTTTCATAAAGTGACATCTGTCGTGCCGTGACCTCTGTGTCTTCTCACCTTGTGAGGATGTGGGCGTCGTCAGCCCCGTGCCGTCAGGAGGAAACCTTGTGTTGTTGATCAGAAGGTCAAACTTTGTGCTGCGACACGTGTTGGTGCACAGCGTGCTGTGCTGGTAGAAGTCCAGCTGACCCGAGTCCATCATTTTTCTGGAAAGAAAGAACGTTTATAAAACAGCTGGAAAATTGCAAAGAAAAAGTATTTTAAGTTTGATTTTCCACCACTGATCCCATCAGAACTGCCAAACATATTTTTGTAATCAACTGAAGTTTTGTGTGTTAAAAAATAATAAAAAGAAAACAAGAAATTTAAAGACAGGACCTACAATGAAAAGCCAGAGACATCCTCATCCTCATCTTTATCCCGTTTACAGATTAGAAATAATGTAATAATGTCTATTTGGTTCCCTCAAACAAAGCTACAATACAGAAGTATTTCATCTTGTTTCGGATGTTTATACAAGATGCATGAGTCATCCGTTTTGTCAGAAAGAATTTGTGCAGAGTAGTTTCATGCAGACTATAATTTATCTGTCCTGTAGTGCGACCGACCAGCCCTCTGAATACCGAAATATGTCTTCCGGCTCACTGATGAAAATGTCTCCTCACCTTAGCATGACTCCACCCATCCTGATGGCTCTCTTCCAGTCCTTCAGAGTGGCTTTTCCAGAAATGTGCACAAACTGCTTCGGGCTAATTAGCTGGTCTTCATACTAGTGGAGAAAGTATAAGTTAAGTAAACAGACTGAGTCACGACCGAACACTATAAATAACTCATATGAAAGTGACATACAAGACTCCATAAGTTATGTTTGTACCATCATGTCTGCACAGTGATATTGTTGACTGTGACACTGCATATTAGAAGCTGTGGAGTTAATTGAGTGTTAGTTATTAACTATTGATCAATGATTTAGAAGATTGATCATTGTGTCTGAATGGATAACGTAAACTGATGTAAAATATGTTTTAATGAAAAACTTAATTTGATGCGAGTTGCAGAATCACTTTCAAACATTTTTGTCCACTTCTTTTGCTGTCACTAATGGAGCGACCCCACGAGCTAGCTAGTTCAGGCAGGCAACTCGAGCAGCACTGATGTCACACCTGACATGCGTCAATCTCCATATTCACCTGAAAAACACTTCCCCGCAGTTTAGCGGCCTATTTCAGCTGCAAGATTTCCGGTCTCTCTCTCTGCTCTGTCATTTCCACCACTGCCCTGCACCAGTACTGCGCTCATACTTTCAGCCCCAGCATGCACCTGCAGGCTCAGACTAGGGGGGTTTAAGATATTATCTCATCACTCCTCAAACTTGTGCATGTAAAATAAATCTGCAAGGCGCCAAACACAAGCCGTGTTCTGCTGCTGCAGTAAACATTTCAAACTAAGACAAACGTGAGTTGTCTGACTGAACTACATTTTTGTTGTGCATTGAATTGAAGTGAGTCCCTAATGAAAGACGGATGCGGATATACAGTACATACCCGCAACACCATTTCACTTCTTGTACCCTTTGTTCTCTACTTAATGAAGTAAGAATATACCAAAAAATCCTCCTAAAAGAAGATAACGAAGTGCAGAGTGTATGCTGCTCTTACAAATATTAATCATTTATCATTATGAATCTCAAGCGTTGGACCTCTTATAATTTGTTATAACTGTAGAAGTTGTCTGTGACCTAATCCCTTGTGAGTCAGCCATACAAGTAACATTCAACTGCAAACTATCATTGGCAAACGCTGAGGCCATATCTGTCCCGTGCAAATTGGCATCTCTGATATTTGGGGTTGTGATTTGTTGGACTGCAAGGCTTTGTGTTTCTTCTGTGCCTTTTCTCAGCCTCTATTACGATTAAGAATTGTGGAGGCTGTGCTGTGCAAATATAAATGAAAGTTTTGACATCAATTTTTCAGTGCAAATGCAGGAGGATAGTCTCGCTTCACAGCATGGAGACAGATTTGCAGAAAGAATACGCTCAAATCTATCAGAGGAGTACAATCTCAAAATGATTAGATGGATGATATGCATGACAGCAGACGGTAAGGAACGTTTTTTTCTACACATAGGAATATTACCGGAAATGTACTGAAATATTCTACTGAAGTAGAAGTACTGTTACTTGACCGGAGTTGTACTCAAGTAAAAGTCAAAGTAATTGTGTAAAAAGTGACTCAAGTAAAACTAAAAAGTAGCTCACTTAAAAAGCACTTAAAGTAAAAGTTATTTAGTTACTTTCCCACCTCGCTGATCTTTATAATAAACTAATGTATCCAAGGTTACCTTACACATGCATCCTATGCAAATGAAATAAAATTAAACTTTTATATTTTCCCTATGCCCTGTGCTCACATAGTTTTGGTGTCAAAATGACGAGAGATGGACCTTTTGTTAAAGAGTAAGATCCTTTGTTTAACCAGAAACAGCTGTTACATCACTCTCGTCATAGCCACCAGACTCCACTTACAAAAACAGTCATTCTTCCCCGCAGAACACGGGAGTTGCTGATTTTTCTACCGCTGCCTTGATCGGTTAGTTTGTTTGTGTTATTGTGTGGTATTCTAAAGGGTTAGTTCGTTTCTGTAACGAGGCAGCGGTGGACCAGCAAGCGCCGTGTTCTGCGAGGTGAAATTACTGTTTTTGTTACTGGAGTCTGGTGGCTTTGAAGAGAGCGATCTAACGGCTGCTTCTGGTTAAACAAAAAACTCCCTTCAGTCTGTGTCAAAGGTAGTGTTTCCTCAGAGCTCTCTTCTGTCCCACTCATGGTTCGCTCATGTTATATGTTGGGTTTGTAATTGCAGCCAGCTCTTCTTCGCTTCGGCTCAGTGAAAATCAACCGGCACCGCTGTTTTGTTGCGATGCATTTGATTGGTGTCTGGTCCAAGTCAGTGTTCTTTCTAGCTCGCAATATCCGTAGACTTACACCTCTGACTATTACACAGAGACTTATTTTAGTCTAGCCAGTAGTTTACAGTAAGTTAAATTCATGAGGGTTCCTGGTTATTCTAGTCCTGTGTAAATAGTGCTTTAGTTAGATACTACTATTTGTAATGCAAGTTTCACACTGTTTACTATTAGCTGATGTAACTAGCAGTGCAAGAAAAATGGGACCTAGCAAAATTAAATTCTACATTTAATAGCATTTTATTAAATAAGCAGTGTGGTGATATATTTAGTTCTTACTTTAGTTTTTACAGCTTAAGTACAGTAATATGTACAATGCTGACAGCAGCCTAAATTGTTTCTTACGACCATCTTTCGTGAGCCTTGTTGCTCAGTATTTCACGAGAACCTTTGGTGCTCATGACAGGTTCAGCTTGACTAGCTTTGATTGATCACAGGAAGCATCCGTGATCAATTAATGTGTAAAAGTGTGAAAAGAAAATCTGTTAAGCTGTTAAAAGACAACACACGGGTAGTAATTTTAATCAGCATGAAGCCGTCTGAAGCAACAAGTTTAAAGTAAGAAGAAATATATTAGTTGTTGTATGTGGGACACCAGAAGTAGTGCATGTTTATTCCCTGCCGAGTGACTGACTATTGAATGACCTAGTTGCCATTCAGCTATGTATAGCAACGTTTGGTAACTAGCATATGCAACAGTTTTCTTCCATATCTGTGTGTTTAAATATCAGTATGTTTGTGTCTTGTGCTTTTTAACTGCAAAATATAACTGTTAATTAAGACCAATAGGGAAACACAGCTGCAGTTGCCATGTTTCTACGATGTGGACTTAAAACTACACCAACCTTCACACATTTCACATTGATTCCTGGGCACACAAATTTCTTCACAAGCAACACAGCTTTACAGTCTCCGCATGTTATGGGACAGCCAAACTCAACATCTTCTCCCTCAGTTTGTTCTAAAAGAATGGAAAGAAACACACACAACATTTTATACATGAGGGGACCGGGGTAAAGCATGCTTTTTGTTATGTACACTGCTAAATGTATGCATCACCAAGTTGTCAAAATGTCTGATCATTTCTTACCTGCATGTGCTTCAACGGCCATGACAGCGGCATCTGTTTCGGCAGATTCATCTCTGAAAAGAACATTTTCACATTTCTTGTGACATTTCTTCACTCTTTGTCCCACTGTAATTAAAACCAAAACATGGCCTATCGTCTTATATCTCTCTAGTTGTGTTTGTTGTGTGAAATTATGTTGAAGTGAAATGAACTGTAATTTCAGTCTCCATCCTCATAGTATCACTTCGGTAAAACCTGCCTTAAATACATACCCAGTGGTGATTGGCTGGAGCTGGAGGATGACCTGAGTCTTATTTGGGTCATTGGGGTCTTCTTCACCATCAGCCTTCACCATCACCACCTCCGCCATGGACACCGTGACCTCGTCCGTGGTCGCCATCACACTCAGTGTAGACTGCAGAGGGGGGCCGCTTTCATATAACAGCTATTCAGTTTGTTCATCTGAAAAGGACAAAAAATGAAAAAACGTTAATAGTCTAATGATATTAGTAGGGCTGCACTGAGGAGACAGTTGTGTTTATACTAAGATATCTTCTGGTACCATTTTTTCCTTCTGATTCAGCTTCCAATGCCTAGACTTTAGAATAGACAGATTTCATGTTGAGTCAGAGAACAACTCTATTTATAATCTAGAGGTAGCTGTATGCTCAGACCACAAAATGCCCATAATAGGAAAATAACTTTTTTGTTTGTTAGGCCATTGAGGCCAAGTGGCATTGTGTTTTTTTCACTGCACACAAATTGTCATATAAATGCAATATATTTTACAGCCTTAATGTGTGTTTAATTAATTGGAATTACCATATATCATCATATAAATTATAATAATAAAGTTAAAAATACATATTTAAACTACTGTAAAATACTTTTTACTTTACTTTCTCTCACAGTACTTTTATTTTCAAGTTGAAAAAGTGTCACTACTACAGTAGCTAATGTCTCTGCTTAATATGTTTCACTCGCCGTATCATGAACCTAACCATAGACCAAACTCAACAGTACAAGTAACAGTACAAGCCACTTGTAGATCATAACTAATATGTTTAAATTAACAAATGTATTCCATCTCAATTTTCTTTAACGTATCATTATATCCACAAACGTCTATTTATAGCCAAACACTGGGCTACTAACTATTGACAACTCAGTAATGATGCAACTGAGCCTAAATGTATTCATATCTGGGAATTTAGTTTGAACATTTAGACATCTTTTAACTTTCGTGGTGTGCAGATCATAGTTATTATAGTTTTGAAATTTTAATTAGTTTTGATTTTTATTTAGTCTTTCATTTTGATTTCAGTTTAGTTTTAGTTATTCTTACGAGTTCATAAGTAAGTTTTATTTTTATTTTGAGGAAGTGACTAGTTTTAATTTAGTTTCGTGTTAGAAAGAAACTGAAAACGGTAGGATGACATCAAATATGATTTTCGTTAGGTCTTTTTATTAGGCCTGTGTCTCTCGAGGGGTCAAACTGAGCAGGACAAAGTGGTAGCTATAGCAACCGCAGTGTGAATCGAGGGAGAAAAAGTAAAAGTTGATTTTACCTGCAATTCTATTTAGTTTTAGTTCGTGTTGCATTGTTCATTGTAGTTTTTATTTTTATTTCAGTTAAAGAACTTATTTTTTCACTGTTAGTTTTAGTTAATTTTAATAACCCCGGTGCAGATAGGAGTCATATTTATAAAAAGCCGAACAACTGGCAAACTGCCTGTAACCTTCCTACTTTTTAAACGCGATATATTTGAGCTAGATGTATCTTTAGGTTGAGTTTCCCCCGTAAATTTGATATAGAAACCGCAGCTTTGCGTGATCTAAGAGGATGGTAACTGACGCGGGATTGAAAGCCAATTCGCCGTTACTCTAACGTTATTGCCAAATTTGATGCAGATAATTAAGTACCATTCTCCAAGTTAGGTGGGATATTGCGACCGCAGTGGGGTACTGACTGCTTTTCTCTGCTGAGATCCACACAGCCACTCAGACTAGACTCGGCGGTAGCCATTGTGGCTAACGCAAGGGCGTAACTTGATGTGTGGAAAACTGGACAATATTGTGAACTATACTGTCCGAGACGGGTAAAGCTTTGCATTTACAGTGTGACGGTTACGTGCCGCTTGTCTCTGAACCGTACGTCCCTTCGTAACTCTGCATTTTAACTCTCCGCTCCCCCTCAAAATGACGTCTCCCTGTGCGGCGGCACGTACAGCAAACAACGGCGCGGCGACGGCGTTGCCCCTCCATTCTCTACGAGCCTGGCCGGCTGAACCCCCTCCGCTATAAACGCGAAACCCCCGGCTGAAACTATCGTTAGGGTCGTGAGAGCGGCTGATATTTAACAAACTAGTAAATTTAAAACCACATAGTAAAATATTAGCTTGTCCTTACCGTTTTATGGAGAGAAACGCAGCCCTAGATTGTACAGAGCTGCGGCGCATGCGTACTTCGTTGATATAGCATGACTTCCTGCTGAACAGCGCTCGCCTTGTTATCACGCTCCTGTAAACCTTGACAAAAAGCCACTAGAACTTATTTTATTGTATATATGGTTTAAGTAAATTGATTGCATCAAAGAGAGTGGGGAGTCTGCCACGTTTAGTGACACCTTCCACTTTCATAGTCTTTATTTTCAGCGTTTTATCTCGCATATTCAATCTATTTTGTTGTATCCAAACTTGTGTTATCATTTACGACCTATTTTATGAAGGATTGGACTAAATTCTGTGTGATATTTACTAAAAAGTGATGAATTAAGTCAACGTGTTGCGATTATAGTTTCATCCTGTCTCGCAAGCGAGATCTAACATTTAGGTCACGCATTTAAGAGGAAAATATAAACTAAACTACAAATTGTTGAGGAATGATTTTCATTTTACATGTTAATGCTATGTGGTTGTATTATTCCTATCTGCACTGATATCATTATTAGCGTTTCGATAACGACAGTGACCCTGCTGAGTGACTGCAGACTAGGAAGTTCACCGTTTAGCAGTATGACTAAGAATTTTCTTTCACAGAGACAGAACGGGGCGCCAGGACAAGTGATCACTAGCAGCCCCTGTGTTAAAAATTATGCTTCCGAAATCTCTTGATAGCGATTCCGCAAGAGGAGTGGTATTCCCCACCCCTCCTGTGCCATACATAGCAGAAGCCCTTTTTAACACTACATTTGAACGTCCCACGGCCTGGCCAGCGGCAACATGTTCCTCACTCAGAGGTTCGGGAAATGTAAATCTGCCTCTTTGTGGGAGTGTTTTAAAGTACGATTCATAATATCAACGTTACGATAAGAACCAATGTTTGACATATGTAGTGATTTATGAATAGTAATCGAAGTTTGAGCGTATTTGGGTGTATGGGTTTAGCTATCGCCGAGAATCATGGGTAAAAGAGGCGGGGCAACCGAAGTTAGTTAGCTCTCATTGGTGCTGCGTTCATGTAAAATAGTAAAATCAACGACATTTTAGAAAACAGAGGTCTTGGAAATGTTTATTGTGGTTTGGCAGAGTTTTAACTCATCATTTCAGAAGTTTTCTGTAAACGTGACTGCACTCTTTCAATTAGCCTTACATAATACATAAAGATAGTGGAAAAACAAAAACAGATACAGGGCCTTAGCCAGTAGGCCCACTTAAAATATACTGAGGTTGTATATTCCAGAGTTTTCCCCCACATTTTTCTTTTGCAAATTCTTTCTTCCACAGGGCCATTTTAAAGCCTTCTCTATACTTGACGGAAACCTGACTTTGTTGTTGCAAAAACGGAACCATCTATTGATAAGTGAAAGGTGTACATAGTGTATATATTTATTATTAACATCATTTCATTGTATTTTATTAATGTCAGTATTTTGTCCTTGCATTTTTTGTTATTTATCATTTGTTTTATCCTTGTTCTCTACTGTGAGCTGTTGTACCAAGTGAATTTCACCCAATGAGGGATCAATAAAGTCTATCTTATC
This sequence comes from Semicossyphus pulcher, assembly GCF_022749685.1. Lineage (NCBI taxonomy): Eukaryota > Metazoa > Chordata > Actinopteri > Labriformes > Labridae > Semicossyphus > Semicossyphus pulcher. The sequence goes on from NW_027211726.1 coordinate 29,351,143, forward strand.
TTATCTTCAATAACATAACATCAAAATTAGCCATTAAAGCCAACCATGTGTAGTGTAAATAGATAGACAGACATTAATAATAACCCTTACACTAAAAAAGGAATACATCCTGGAATTCAAACAGAAATAATAAATAATAACCTCAACTACAGTTATCTAAAATGTATACTAACATATATCTAAATATAAACATATCTGAAAAGTAAACCTACTCAAGTTAATGTAAAATCTGATACATCTCATATATCTAACTGTTTATCTTATATGTAAACAAGCATTACAGGGAGGTAGAGGTGTTAATGTACCATACATTCTTCATAGTTGTAAATGTGCCCTGTACAGTCCTGTACAGATAATTTAATAAAAGATTAGATCTTTCTTTCTTTTTGCAACGTGAATTTCTTACTTTTCTGTCTCCAAAGCATCTCCACAAAAATCCTATTATAGGTGTGAATGAGTATGAGCTGATGTAGGCCGCACTGTCACCAGACATATAAAACACATTACATTTGAAATTTGAACATATTAGTTTTCTATGCCAGGGCCAAACTAAACTACTGTTTTAATGAAGACTGATGTTACTCTTGTTCTGGATATAAGGTGGAATGTTAGACTTGACTTTGTCCACATCACCCCCATATTAACCTACAGTATATCACCATTAATGTATTGGAATAAGCAATCTGGGTCATGCTGATCTTTCAGTCAATCTGTCAAAAGAGGGCGCCAAAGCTCAGTTAAAAGACGACAAACACTCCAAACATTGTTCATTGGACATCTATTTATTTTTTTAACCAATCAGTAAAATCACATCAAATGAAAGGCCAAAACCTTATACAGAATATATAAAATAAATAACATTTATCCAGTAAAGCTGTGAAATGTGACCATGGGGATCAGGAGCTGAACAGTTTTGTGCTATGTACTGTCATGCAGGCCTTACAGCTGCATTTGTTTTCTGGTACAGAAGCCCTATCAGTGGATCCGTTTGATCAGTTTTTTGAACAACATAAATAAACACAAAAAGACATAGTTCAACGTTTTGGAAAATTTCTAATCTGCGGTCAATGTTGGCCAAGCTAGTCTCTTTCCAAAAATATGCTTACACACATATAAAGCACATCAATTAATTAATGGTGATTTTCAAATCTGTACACAAACAGAAATATAAAACATAGATTTGTTGCTTTGATGGGAGTCTGCGGTGGCATGCTGGAACTATTTCTTCTTGCACAATGTATCCATCCCAAACTATACTTTTAGGAGCATAGTTTTGGTTGTCATCAGTGTCATCATCATACCTCACTATCACTGCACCTAGCTGTTGCTCATCAATAAAGAGTTCCAACATGTGACATGTAGCAAACTAGTCTTCACCTTGCTGTTGAAACAAAAAAGTTACATAATCATTCGTGGGTGAAAGTGTTAATATTTTCATATTTAAATAACGATAGGTTTGCTTTTCTCCCTGCTTCCAGTTTTTGCACTAAGCTAGGCGAATAGCCTCCTTTCTCCAGCTCTGCACTTAACACAAAGACACGAGACATGTTGTCAATCCTATCATCTTATTCTTGGACAGAAATGGGAATAAGTGAATTTTCCTTTAATACTATAGTAAGAGCAAGCTGGATCTGGACGGACAATTCACAATTTTCCCCATCATTAACTGAAGCTAAAGAAATGTGACATGCATTAATATTCTCATCCAGTTCTTTGACTTAAAAAAAATTAGTGCATTTCCAAAATGTTGAACTACTTCAGTAATCAAGAGGCTGGATCGAGACAACAGATTGGCCTTCATTGTTATAAGCATTACACAGGATGGTCACTGCTTGCAAGATTATAGTCTGTTAGATTACAAATGCTGTTGTAAGTTTTATTTAATTTCTTTTAACACTGGTGGATATAGAGGCATCACGTTATGGTTGATGCCAAGTAAGCATATTTCTTCCAGTAGAGTCTTTCAAAAAGCCATTTCTTGCTCTCTTCCCAGTGTTGTCCTTTAAATCTGTCCGCTGCTTTCCAACAGGCTGCCGTCTTCACACTGTGCAGTGCAACGAGCCCCTCTGATGCGCAGTCAGTGCTCGGGAATGGGAATCATGCTCACTGGAGAACAGTTTGCTAACAGCACATCATTAACATGAAAATTCAACAATATCATACAAGTTAACCCTGTTTTGATGAGAGCTGAAAGGTAGTTTTAGTATTAACACAGTCGGACTGGTTGACAGATGAATGTTTTGAGGACATTTAGCAATGTTTCAAGGCAGAGCACCGCTGTGATGACGTCCTGACCTGCACCAAGGACACACATGTTAACATCTGATTGTCAAACAAACAGAAAACATTTAGTGTTGTCGTTTACAATAAATCAAGCTGGCGTTAACAGGTGGTGGTTAACCAGGAAGTAAACAGTTTGAATCCGTACTGCAAAGTGAAAATAAAGGGACGGTGCAAATGTATAAGAATACATTCCTTAACAAATATGAAGCAGCAACCACATACTGTACACTACATCCACTGCATCACCCGTACAGCCAATCAGCTTAAAGGAACTAATGTCAGCTTAGTTACATGAACGCAAACTTAATACTGCAGAATGCATAATCTCTTGCTGTATACAATGTGTGTGAACAGGTTTTTTTTTTTTGGTGAGATGCTGGTGAAAGGTGAGTGAGCGGTGGAAGAGGAGGTGAGTTTTCAGGCAAAGTGAACTATAGTCTATTGTACGCTCCAGGCTAGTAAACAACAGATTATCAGTGTCTGCAGTCGAAAGCCTGTGGAGGCTTTAAATCATACACGACCCATTGTGTCAGAGGTAACTGTTATGTTTGAAAGTCATGTGCGCAGACATGTCTTCGTCATAAAGTAGCTTACTGATGACAATCACAAGCTCCATTACAGCTGGTTATTAGTGTCAGAAGTTGTTAATCCCAAATAGCTGTACCAATGTAAAAGCTTAAGTTATTTTATTAACATTACTTAGTTTACAAAGAGTTTAAGCACATTTAGGCTTTTAATTTGAGATTATTTTTAAGGCAAATGAATAAGCTGGCCTTAAAAGGTAATAGATAAAGGTGATCCTTTCGCTCAAGTATCATGACAGGGACTACGGACGGAAAACAGCAATTTGCTAAAACCTGATACAATACATCTTTCCTGGTTTTATATAAGGTTATTGTTCTTCGTGCATTGTCCCTGCTCAAATGAAGAAACATAATGAGTTAGTAACAATTTTTAAAGGGTTAGGTCATAGTTCAACATTTTGCAAAATACACTTCCTTCGTGATGAGAAGGCTGACACTGCTCTCATGTCATTATAGTGGAGCTGGACTCAGAAGAGAAGCAGCGTAGCTTAGCAAGACTAGAAGCAGCTAGCCTGGTTTAGTACAAGGTGAATATTTCAGCGTTAAAGATATAATCTCGAAGATTAATTTAAATAAATGTTAAGTCACTATTCATCGCCGAATGAGGTAACACAATGGTGATTGAGCCTATGGCCCACTGATGAAAGCCTTTGGGTGTCTGGTGTTACTTAGTGACGCGTTTTCCATCACCCAGCAGTGGTTGGTCTGCCAGAGAGGGTAGGCGGAGCTAAGCGGCTGCTTTTCCGCTCTCTGCAAGTGTTGCGAGTAAACAGTAATCTACTATGGCTGAACAAACAAAGAAAAGATGGATGACTACAGATACAACTTTAAAAATAAGTGAAGATCCAAGGAAAAAGAAACAAACTCGACGCTCAGATGAAGCAAACAGTTTAAAAAGGAAAATCAAGAGTTACAACCGGAGCCAACCGTGGACGTCACACATGAAACACTGTCTGGATGTGTGGGAAGTGTGCGCCCACAATTACCGTTTATCGCCATAAGTTGCCGCCAAAGAGAACGAAACTGAGATCTTCGAGATTATAACTTAAAAGTATCCATGAAATCAAAACAGATTTTTTTCATCACATAATATGTCATTGATCTTCACGTATATGCCACTATCTGCAATGACAATAAATTAGTTTCACAAGTAGTTTTAATTGTATATTGTACCATAAAAATGATGACTCATCCTGCACATTTTGCATGAACTACTTTTTCATCAAATTAAACACTTCCTGGAAATTTGATGCATCCAATGAAATGCATTTTCCAAAACTTAATGTGCCTCCAATCTGCCAGTTACTGGTCAGAGTGCAGGAACTACGAGCTAATGAGCGGGTTACCATCCAATTTTTAGTTATTTGGTTTCCTGTCCCTATTTCCACTATTTCCTGGATTTCCAATTCCCATTTTTAAATATCTGACATTGTAACAAATCATTATTCACTGCAAGTCCTCTCTAGCCTTCTGTTGTTTACAGGAAACATGTAAAATATCCAGCTCTCTGCTAGCTGTTTCATGGGAATTGCTTGCTAGGCTATTTTTTTTAACTATAGAGGCAGCCAGACTTGTTTACCCCAGCCTTCAGTGTTAAAGACTAAGGTACACTAATAATTACCTCAAACTCCGTACTTAACACAGAAATGAATCATCTAACTCTTCAAAAGCACGCAAAAACACTTATTTCCTAAAATATGACTTTTTTAAAATCCCTGCAGGGATCAAACAAGCCCTTTGTTGGGCAGAAATATGCAACAGGAAGCATGAGTGAGACGGGGCAAGGACATGTGATCCATCCAAAAACCTAATCTAGGGTGCTGAGGTTTAAAGCACTGGTCTGCTGAGACTGTAGTGGGTTTGAAAGACTGTAAAATCCAAGATAAAAGAACTACTTGCTTTGCAAGGTTTAAAGCCTGCCCAGAATTAACCCCACATTTCTTTCTGACACCTCTGGAACACAGCATGAAGTAGGGGCCCACAAAAGCAGCACAAATATCCACACGATTGGATTTAATGAGTTGGCATCAGCTCAGGTCTGAATGGAATATGACTTCTGTGAATTGAGCTTCGAACAGAAGAAACAGCTGTTTGTCTAAGACACAAACAGCTGCCGGTGAAATTCAAACTCCCTTAACCAAACTCATCTTCACTACAGCTGAAGTCGTCAATAAAGGTCTGAGGATTATGTGGCAACAAACTTGATGTCTTACTCCTGTTGATGCTATCATACAATGACCTAAATGTGAACATCTACCCTAATTACAATGGCCTATCTTTATGTTTTCACCTAAACTAGAAATAATCTATTTTTCTTTTTACAAAAACATGAATCATCCAATCACAGAATGATCCGTCAGTTTGGCGTTGGTGCACACACGTCTTACAGTAGCAGGAGGAGCACATTGATTTAACATGGTGACACTTATTGTAGAGTGCACTGTGTCTGTTCACATTGTTAATTAAATAGCTTTCAGTGACCTTTCATCTCTATAGATTTCACTATTATTTACAATATTACAGTCACAAAAGATTGCAGGAGAAGCATCGCACGAACTTTGACATGTAGAAACCCACAATAGATGCCAGACGACAGGCAGTCAGAGTCCATTAATGCATCTGTACCTTCAGTACGCTCAGTAGTCCATTAACCCCGGGGCTGTGTAAAGGAGTATTGGCTACACTCTAAGCTAAGTCTCATCCTGATCACCTCTGCTCACTCTCTGAACCTAACAAGGCCCAAAACAGGCTGTCTCATGCTACACCACATGAATTTAGAGATAAAACTTGCCTAAAAGATACACATCGGGATGTAGAATGCCCCCCCTGTTAGAAAAGAATCCACACACAGAGAGGGCACGAAGCACAGGGTGAGGAGTGATGGATGGTGACTTCACAGGGTGCTGAGCCTGAGTGACTTGGTTTCGATGGACGGCTGTGAGACGAGGTGAGCTTTTGGTGCGACAGGACAGTGTTTGGACACAGAGAGTTCTCAGTCAGCAGTGGCAGCCCTTTTCAGCCGTCGCAGTAGCTAGCTCCTCTTCATCCTCCGGGTAGAGGACCTTAGCAGTGAGGCCGCTCTTCACCCCATCCCAGCCGTCGCGGGTGACGATCTCCCCCATCTTCATCAGCTCGTAGATGTCTCTGGTCAGCAGCTCAAAGGCCCGGTCCACATTGCTGTTGCATTTGGCCGACGTCTCCACGTAGCGGATGCCAAGCTCGGCTGCCAGCTGCTCCGCCTCGTCCCGACTCACCTTGCGGTCCTTGTTGAGGTCGCTCTTGTGGCCAATGAGGATGTAGACCATGTGGTGAGGCAGGATGTGCTCACTCACCTCCTTGTGCCACTCCCTCACATGGTCAAAGGTCTTGCGATTGGTGAGATCAAAGACAAGCAGTCCGCCAACGGAGTTACGGTAGTATGATGTTGTGATAGATCTGTTGGGAGGATAAATGAATGACATGTTAGTGATTCAAACCAGACCAGCTTGACAGCACGTCTGAACATTTTAGACATCTCTGGTGAACACACAAGTGTGATGATACCAGCAAAGATTTCCTTCCATACTGAAATGTTTGTTAATAAGATCTTCAGTCAGTTGAGATAAGTCCAAGTCTCTCGTCAGGTCTTAAGTTAGTGGAGTCGCCTTGTGTTACCCATGTGAGTTTGAGCATGGACTTATCATTTATGTTTATTTGTTCAGTCAAATACAACATGCAAATTCCTTCCAGATATGTTGAATAACAACGCATTGTCATATCTATCTTCATAACATCACCAGAAGGCGCACACAGCTCGGTTTATTTTGCTGCTTCCTCCAGGGACTGTCTTTAGTGCTGCTTCCAGCTACTTGAGGCTGAGCTGTGCCCAGTGCCTTGTTAGCGAGATCAGGCCCAGCTCGGCTATGTACAAGTATTTCTCAGATGGTCATGAACTACTAGCTTTCTATTTCAGCTGGAGAGTGCTTGTTAATTTGTCTCAGATGACTGGCAGTTTAATTGTATCTATCAGTCCACACAGTGGCTGCAATCTTGCTTACAGCAGCATGATAAACTCAAAAAGGGTTGAAAGGATGCTGAGATAACAACAAGCCAAAATGCATGAATGACATCACTTTGCATAGCCTTGTGATTAAAAATGTAATGTCCAAGTTGCAAAATGGTGCAGGTCTCTGAGGGATGCCTATGTTTTCTGTAGGTATCCTGTCATCCTTGTGCAGTGGGCAATGAAAATGGCAAAATGCAGCAGATTCTACTTCGCCCTGCACCCCTCATAACTGCAGCAACATGCTATGCAGGTGTTTCTGTTTGCAGGGCTAGTTTAAATGCATAAAAGCATGCCTGCAAATGCAATGTAGGTTGAAATAATAAAGACAGTACAACTAGATTTGAAACGGGGTTCCTTTACAAAACTCTGCCCCAAAATGTGGTTTATTCAAGAAGTACAGCGGTCTACGAGAAAATGAGCCCTGAATAATTACCTCATTTTCTTAAAGAGTTTATGGTCTCAATCACTAGTTTAAATTCTTCTAGCATGGTGTTCATTTATTTACTAAATTATAGTCCCACTTAGAGTAAAATAGACAGGTGTGCCTTAGGGCATGGTTACCTGTGATTGACAAGTCACTACCATGGCAAAGCAACGCATAGCAACTATCTGATCCAAACATGGTCACTTCCTGTTCCAAAAATGCCGAAATCTTCCAAAATCTTGAAGCTATAAAACATTAGTGCATGAATCGATAAGTGATGTCATGGTGGCAATGTCCACTTCTTATACACAGTCTATGGATAAACAAAATGGCTTACCAATTTGCATTTTAATTACCCTGCTTGGGAGGAATAATGGAATAATGGAATTGCATCAAAGGACCCCAAACCTGAGGGTAAACATTTTTGGGCCCCTAAAAGATCACAGGCCCTGGATAGTAGCTGCCCCGCAATGATCCTTTTATACATTCCTAATAGTGCACACAGTTTATTAAAGTGGCTGGCTGATTTCACAAACACTTCTCATATTCAGTTCAGACAGAAGTGAAAGACTTGTGTGGTGAAGCCTGACAGGAAAACACCCTCTGAAGCTTCGGCTTCAAACGAGAAAGCAGATCTGAGAGCGGAGCTGCTTCTCCAGAGAGAGAGAGAGGGGTGCTTTAAAGGAAATTATCCATGACAGCCGGGACACATGAAACAGAACCAGCAACAGGGTAGATGAATTCTAAACATTAGATTTGGGTACACAGTTGTCATCATTGTGTTGCCCTGGAGACTGTGGAGTCAGTATTTCATGGAGTCAATCTGGGGCCTAAGGAGGCTGCCCATCATCCATCCGTGAATGAATGCAATGATGCAACTCCATTTTCACAGTTATTATAAAGGCGAGGGCATTACCAGATCGAAGCCAATATAATCTTGTCCCCCACCGTGTACACTCACTTCATTACATCACAATGAAAGAGGAAATGGCTTTAATTCAATTTAAAGGGCTTCATTTTATATGAGCCAAACACGACAGCGACCCAAGGCCTCTACGATATTTAACGCCGTATCACCTCGGTGAAGAATGGTCGTTACATTCATTTCAGAGTCATTTAATTTAGTTTACGTTTTATTTACCTGAATCGCTCCTGGCCAGCCGTGTCCCAGAGCTGGAGCTTTATTTTCACCCCGGGCTCGATATCAAGCGAGCGGGCATAAAAATCTACTCCGACCGTCGGATCCGCAACATCGCTGTAAATCCCGTCCGTGAAGCGCTTCAGCAACGACGATTTCCCCACCGTTGAATCCCCGAGTAAAATTATCCTGAACTGGTATTGCCACAAAATATCCATGGCATGACTAGAAGAAAGGGGATGCCTGCGAAGAGCGTGTGTGTGTGTGTGTATGTGTGTGTGTGTGAAACAAAGCCCTGCGCGCGGCGTGTTTACATGAAGCCCCGTTGCTGCTGCGGCTCCTGCTGCTGCTGCTGCCTTCTGCTCAGAGACGCGGAGCAATCATGTGATAGACTTACCTATGCACTATTACACATGATATTTGACTAGAAATATAAAGCCGTGAATGAGACAGTTGTACTTTAAGGTCAGAGATAAGCCGTTATTTGACTTTAAGCCACAAGAAAACACGAATTCGTGGTCTTACTAAGCCTTAAGTCAGCTGCTTATACTCGCAGGAGAAATTTCAACATCAACTGACACTTTCAAACGGGCCTATGTAAGCACACAAAGATGATTTTGTCAATATTGTGTGACATTCTAGCACATACTTTCACTGTACTCATATTTTACTCCGCCATGGCCGTGTGAAAATAATATATAACTGTTTATTTGTTATATGACACTGCTTTTCTCATATTAGCAGGTCAGTTGTAGGCTGGCTGCTGTCCGTGGTTCTGAAGTAGGTTACACAGGCTATTTCCGGTGTTTCTTTACTCTTTATTTCTATCTTTCTACAAAATATATTCATTTATTTCTTTCTCTTTGAAAAAATATATATTTAGAAAAACGTCTAATCATCTGTTTTTGTTAGTATTAATGTGATTACGTTCCAATATGACTCAGAAGAATACAATGGTTAAAACAACGCTTGTTAAAATACATATCCCATCATGCAATTGGTCCATGTGACATAGGCGGGCCAATCAACGGACTGCGGTCCCGCGCGAGCGTATATAAGGGCACACGACACTCCCTTCAGTCTCTTCCTCCTCAAGCCTTCCAGCGGAAGAAAGCCTAGCGATCATAGCATATCGGTAAGTCCGTAACAAGTTTTTTCTTTCATATAATTTACATCTTTATTGTTGCATTGCTTACAGTGTTGTAGACTACTGAAAAGATTACTTAATTGATGTTAAAGTAAGACTTATTGGCGAGAGTGGTCTGCGCAAAACAAGCTAGCGGTTCAACTAGCTAACGTTAGCCTAAATATTAATGAGCTTTGAGGCCTTTAGTAATACTTCACGATTCATTAAGCACATCATTACCATTTGTAGCCGCTTTCCTTGATCTAAAACTTGACACAGACCTCAATATGATATGTCGTGAGCAAACGTTAAAGTTCAACTTCATGCTAGCTAAACGCTAAAGCATGTGGACCACGTGGCTAGGTCCTATAAAATATCCGAAATTTAACTTAAGCCGGTTTACACTTTGCATGCAAGACTAACTAGCCTAACTAGTTTATCATTACGTCTCTTCTTATTGAAAGTTACATCTTTATGACTCAGTAAGTGTTCCGTCATATCATGCACTTAAGTAGTGCACTAAAGTTTCGTATTAAGACTTCGACAAACGTCTCACCAAAACTGAGTATTGACGGCATACAGTTAATCTTTAACTTGGCTTTCGCTTAAACTCCATTCATTGACATTACTTTACAGTACAACATTAGCACTAACATTGTTTGCTGTGTCTACAACCCCTTAAATAATAATAATTCCATCATTTGCAAAATAAAGCTAGTTAGATCCTCAGTCTTTAAATCCAAGCATGCTCTGCTGCATTGACAAATATCCAGGGTAGTGTAACATTTTAAGCAACTCAAGTTATTTTTTTTTTTTATAGGGTCAACCAAGGGTAACAAGAACGCTACCGAGCCTCTGCACCCATGGGCATCTGTATGGAATTCAGGTATGTTTTTCCACGAGGCTTGGTACTTTCTCTGTACATCAGGCTCCTATCGAAGCCGTTCATGTTCTCCCGTAGCAGTGAACGGTCAACAGGAAGCCAAAATGAAGACTTTCACCGACGGTCGCTGTTCAGTTTGAAAATAACTGTCTCAGCAACATTAAGGGGAAGGACACTTGGACTACATATCATTATTAAGGAAATGTGATAAATTGCTTTCCTAAACACATGACCTCTCTCTGCAGGTATTTCACATTAAAGATGGCAGGGCGAAACAAGAGATCAACCACAAGACATGAAGGTAACTACCTTAGTCAAGGCTTTACATGATGCTAGTTCTGGCTGTGATGACAAACTTGCCCTCACTGAGATCAGGCTTGATTGAGACAATTATTAACTGAGCCACATTTGTTAAAAGAACTCAAAGAAGGTAAAAATTTGCAAAAACTGACAAGCTTTCCCCCCCCATTAAGGTGACCCTCATGGCTGATCCTGAATTGTGACTGAATGAAAACGTCTCATGTTAAGGTAATTTCAGTGTTATCAATTAGGTCTTGTTTTAACATTGGTGCGTGCTATCCTAAGGACCTGGGCTTGTGTGTAGCTCTCGGTTCTCCAAGTGCATGCAAGAAAATTGGGTGGTCTTTGACTGTTGTGGCCACCTGTGCCATCAGCAGCCACTCAACTGTCCTACAGTTGTCCTTTTTTGAAAGCATTATGCAGTCATGCATCATGTTAATCCTTCCGAGCACTTTCCTAAGAATTTATTTCTCCTACTCCAGGTCGTGAGTCTGGTCTCTTGGGCTGTTAAGCATAAAGGCAACTGGACTTGGTTGAAGATGTTGCACCTCTCATCCGAAAGGCTTCTTCAGTTCTAGACTGACTGGTGGAAGGAGCTAGAAATATAAGCCGCTGTAAGGCTACAGAGGATGGATGACTGAGAACCTTCAGACGCGCATCTTGGGCTGCATTTGGTCCCATATGATCCTGTTTGTGCAGGTATGTAAACAAAATTATTAATTACAATTTTCTTTTTCTGATCAATGATGATCACATAACACAATGAGGACTGTTGGATGAAGCTTGCGGATATGGGACTGAGATCAGTACTTTTTAAACATTGTATTTCATTAAGGCTGTTGCATTCCACTAAATTGCGTTTCTTTTTTAAATCTCAGGTCCAGCATCATGGAGAGTTTGTCTGCCCAAACAAGCTGGTTTGGGAGTGTCGGGGCTGACGACTGCAGATCTACAAAGAAGTGTGATTGCTAATGTTCACTAACTGACATGGCTCTGGTTGTTACTCCATGGTTTAAAAAGGTCTTCAAAGGAAGACTGAAAACTCACTGTTCTTGAATGCAATAAAAGACTCCAAACTGGTACATTTAGAATCTTTATTTTTTTCCATCCCCTCACAAACAAATTTAAAGAAATCTGTTATGAGCAAGCTGCAACAAAAGTAACAATACCTATATACAGCAAGGCCACTCTCTTGGTATTGGCTCTGAATATCAAGAGCCTAAATCCAGAACCAAGTCCATTCCAGGATGAGGACTCTGAAAACTGAATCCACAGCAGCCTTCTGTTATAGGGGATCCAGAGTCCTCTTCCAAACCAGTCAACTGCATGCAACACTGGAGACGAGATCAGTTTTAAGTTAGTTTTCAACTAGTTTCCTTCAAGGGAAAACAACTCTTTTGGACTAGCCATTATGGTTTAAGTGTTCATGGAAGCATTCAGCCATCAATCATACAGAAAATAATCACTTAGACCAGGTGTGGCATTAAAGGGTTTGCGTTATTTATTCTTGAAGCAAAAATGCAAGATGGAGAAATTGTAAAAACTAATTTCCTGATGTACCTCCGAGTCATTCACTGGAGATGGAAGGCAATTTCAGCTCTGATATCTCGGAGTCTGGAGTGCTGCTGCCGCTCCGATCGCTGTAAGTATCCCTGTGTCGGACAGAATTTCAGTCAAATAACTCAAACTCTTCATACTAAATGACACAAGTAATGTAATGCTGCATGGTTACCTTGGAGACAGGCGGCAGCCCTTCTGTAAGTAGCTCTGTAGCTTTCCAGCAGCAGCGAGCAGCAAACCAAAGTAGGGGGGTGATGGTTTAATGGGGCGAGATGTGAACTCAGGATGGTACTGTACTCCGACGAAGTATGGATGATCTGAAAACGGGAAATTAAGTTTTTTTTTTATGTACAAAAAAAGGTTGTAGTTGAAGTTTTTACCTTTAAACCCCGAAAGTAAAAGCTTAAAACCGAGACATAAAAGTACAATTCCCAAATGTTCAATGTTGGTAAATATTTTTTTCCTGAAATGTAATCCTTGCAGTCAAATATACACGTGAAAGTGCTTGTTTTTAGCCATCGACTGGCTCTGATTGTCATCCTAAGTATTCCTTACAGAAATAACCAGAAATAAGGTCACTCTTCTAAATGTTACAAAGCTCCATTTATAAAGATGATTTGTTTCTTTGTGTGACGTCTGTGTTTTAAATTGTTTCTATTCAAACCATTGACTGTAGAAAAAGATGGACAACATGACAGCTCTCTAAAAGTGAAGCCAAAACATTTCGAGCGCCCCCTGCTGACTGGCTGCAGTATAGCTCATAAAGCCCGCCTCCATGTTAACAGGTGGGACATGTGTCAAACTATAAATCTAAATACACGTCAAATACATTTCTCAAACATGGTTTCTGTCATTATGGCTAGTTATTATCATGCTGATTTATGTCCAAGTGTTCTGACAAGTTTATTTTGAATTAGTTATTTGATGCTGTAAAAATGATGATCAACAGCTCTGTTGACAAATGCGACTCCTGCAGCCGATCTGTTCTGGATTAGCAGAGTGGAGGAAGAACGGCGAGGAAATGGAACAAAAACAATCACTACAGTCTTTGAAGTTGCCATACCTGTGAACTTTAACCTCAGACCAACACAAAGAAGCTGTTCTGCTGTTAAACACGCCGGTGTGCGGGATCCTTGCTGTGTTTTTCAGTAAGTTAAGTGTGTGTTTTGGTTAACGAAGTGGCTACGGCAGCGCCACCCGCCGATCACTACTGCGCAGACTCTGGCTCCAAATGACGTCACCATTGCAAGATGGCAGCGCCTATAATGGGGGCTATTTTGGCATCAATACCGTACAATGGGAGCAGATGGAGACGCGTTGTCCATCTATATATAGTCATTGATCTAAACACTAAAGCCCTTTTCCCACTTTTCAATAAACCCGCTGACACGGCTTTTTTGCCACGTGGGAAAGGCTACAATCCCGGGTCAAATGACTGCAGTAGACCCGAGTAATTATCACCTCGGCTCTGATCGGCAATGATAGGAACACAAAACCTGGGTTGACGCGCTGATATCTGGCGCTTTTCAGCCCGTCTCTGTCCAAGCAGCGCTGGAATATTTAATATTATTTGAATTATATTTCCAATGGGAAAAGAGGCAATTGGCATTTATTGATGCGTCTTCTCGGGTCTGAAAAATCTGTGTCATCGTGCCAATTTTGGTGGGAAAGGGGAATTACTAATCCAGGCAGCGTAAGACCAGCAACTTCAATGTTCCGAGAGGTTAAATTAGCGTTTTTGTCAATGGAGTCTGGTTGCTGGAGAAACGTTTTTGTACCCATAAGACCCTAAAGCAAGTAAAAATAGGCCCAGGTTTCAAAATACCAGAATAACCCTTTAAGGCAAATTGATTTTAACTTAATGTAAGTGTTGCATCTTCCGTACCATCCAGCTCTATGACCTCCATTCTCTCCCCTTCCACGTCTTGACCTACGAAGCGGAAGCCCTTCTCCTCAAAGTGACTGGTGAGCTGAGGGTTGACCTGCACATCGACAACATTCAAAGTTAGAAAATAATCCTGTTAACATGGTGGGTTAATGTTGCTGATACACAGAGGTCAACATACCTCAAAGCGATGTCTGTGCCTTTCATCCACATATTCTGCATCTCCATAAAGTCTGCCTGGAATACCAAACAGCTGTGAGCACAGGGCAGATACAACAACACATCAGTACTGGTCACAGAGTGATTTTTTTCTTACGTAATACACTGTTGGTTGTCTTGAAAATTGTCCGTCTCTTCCCAAGCCTCATGGTTCCTCCCATCTGTCCGGGGTTGTGTTCTGGCATATCGATCACCTGCAAAGGTTAAACATGATAATCCCAGATTAATGTGCTTCTCATGGAAAATTCAAACTAGAATTTAGTTTAATAAAATATAAAAAATTACCACAGGATGCTTTGATTCTGGGTGGAATTCAGTTGAGTTGGCATCTAAGTGCAAAACAGGCAAAGGCATGAAATTAGTGATGTGTAAATATTTTTTGAAGGTGATCACTAACCAATATAGTAATCAAGGAAACCTTATAGTATGGCACCTTTAATAAAGGGTAGTGCAGTTCAAAGTGCTTTACAGATAACATGAACAAATGTAGACAATAATAATATTTAAATGAATGATAAATGAAAATAGAATAACTCTAAACTATGACAGAGTATTAGGGCCACATTAAAGAAAAACAAACAGATATTACAAGAATCAAGTGACTAAGATGAGGAATGTGTTGAGTATAACTTCACAGTGAGCGTCTTGTAAAGTTATGCTTGTAAATGATCGCACAGGAGGCTTAGTAAACCGGAGCTATATTTATTGAACACACCCGGTAGCATGGCAGCATAGCATACATGTAGAACATGCAAGATCTCCTGCTTATTAATGCGCAAGCACACTACACAACGACAATACTTTAGTATAGGTTTCACAAATACAAAATACTTAAACCTTTGGCACTTCAGCACCACTTTTCTCACAAGTATCAGGACTCAGAAAAGTGATGTTATTTGAAAATGACTTGTGAATTTGGTCTTTTTAGAGCAGACGGCTGGCTGATCTTCTGCCTAAAACTACCACTTTATTCTCATAATATTACAACTTTATTCTTGTTATGTTCCATTTTTTCTTGCAGAAATTACGACTTCATTCTTGTGATCTAAGTTTTTTTTTTTCTTTACCATGGCCCTAAAACTCCATCGTACTAAACAGAAAAATAAAGAAAAAAAGTGAACTGACCTTGATCTATATTTAAAGTTTATTTATTTTGGGACTGAAGTAGGGATTAAAGACAATTCCTCCATTGCAAAAAGCCCCGTGGTGCCCTCAGATACACTCAGTGGCCACTGCATTAGGTACACCTGTACAATATAATGCTACACTGCCATGGATTCTGCTTTTATTAGGTTTAGTTTTTGTCAAAAGTGTGTAAATCAATCATGTTTATTACTGAGGCCACACTTAAAGGTGGTGTTGTACTGAACTCAATTACATGGAGACGTGTCTAAAAAATTTTGTCCTCCCTATTTACATACATGAGGGGGCCAGAGTATTAGAAACACCTCTGAACATAATGCAGCTCAGTTATGACGCTGAAATATCATTGAATGAACACCTCTATGACAGCTGAGGAAAAAGCCTGGCACATTACAGGCAACATAAAAGCAAATCTCATGGCTGAGCTGGTGTATTGGATTACATTAGATTTTTCAGGTGTACATAATGAGATGGCTGGTGAGTGTATTTTTTAAAGCTTGACAAGATCATTTTAACACTCGGTCTATTCACTCGCCTTTTCTCCTTTTTTTCTGAACTTACCCCGGAAACAAGACCGTATATAGCTTTATGACACTTTAATTTAGCAGCAGTTATTCAACTAATTATTTTGAACAGTGTTGAAGTAGTTGTGTTCAGCACCCGTCTCACAATTTGATCTCTGACCCAGTACAACTTCGAAACAGTAAAAATCCTGGTTGTACTTAATCTTTCACCTGAATTAGTCACAGAGTAATACTCCTCCAGTATTGGTGGCTTTCAGCTATTCATTAAAAAGGTTTTTAATATAGAGAAACAAAACACTTCACTGGTTTAGTTTAGATATAAGAGTTAATATTACCTTCCCAGCCCAGCACGTTCCTGGCAAATTCACATACAGCCAGCTGCATTCCCAGACACACACCTGCAGAAACAAGGTCATCAGTCCAGTCGTATGATCACTGTTATTGTAGCGGATGTTAATATCAATAGAACAAATAAGAGGGATCTTTTTATCACAGGAGGACGTACTTATCAGCATTATGCATAAAGTATGACCATGTTACATTGTGTTATTATCATTATCCCGACAGCCTTCTGTACCTAGAAACGGTTTTCTCTGTTTCCTGGCCCAGTTAATGGCATGAATCTTCCCTTCAGTTCCTCTGACACCAAAACCTCCCGGAACCAGGATGCCACTGAGGACGGAGAGGGGGAAAACAGTTAGTCTACAATGTGATGTCCAGGTTGTACTACTTTAAACGTAATGGTTGCTCAGCACTCACTCAGCACTGCAGAGCTTCTGCCACGCCTCGTGGTATTTCACCGGTTCCTCCTGAAGAGTGCTCGGCTCCAAATACGCTGAGTCTATATACTGAGGAGGAGGGACACAGAGACGTTAGAGGGCAGATCTAAAGAGTTCAATATATCAATCACTTAATTTGTAAAATAAAGATCCATTTTTCAAGTTTCTGCTTTCCCTTTTTATGTCTAAGTATAGGTTGTTAGGACTACATGCAGATCCTGTGATGTAACCTTTAATCAGGTTTATCATCACAGGTTTTGACGCCCTTTCCTTAATAAATGTGTTGTTTAAACCTTTATAAAAGCCCAATCTGCTGCATTCACATGGATTCAGGCAGAGGGACAACATGTGGTTGGTATAAAATCAAAATAAAAAATCTGACTGAATGGCAAGATTTCAATTTTTTTAGCTCCTTTTGTCCAGTTTGACTGCGTTTTCTTATCGTGTGAGGGAGCAATCGAACATCCCATTCTAAAACCATGAGCGGTAATCTCTGCTGGCCTCCTCTGATTTTAACATCCTGTTTTTGTCAGGTTTGCTTGATACAGCAAGGTAGCTTATATTTCTTGCATGAACAACAGAAGACGTTGGTAGAATGTGTAACGTATTGTGGCTTAACAACATTCTTCATACCTTGACTTCTAATTTATGGCTGATGGCGAGGGCTGAGTGCTCCAGGGCCTTGATGACGGAAGCATAGGAGTCGGAAAACTTTGTGTACTTCCCAACCAGAGCTATAGAGCAGTGCTCCAGCAGCCTGTCTGACCTGTGAGGACAAAACAAATTAGTTTGTGTAGACTATGGAATGAAGTCATCAAACGTTCAGCCTCCATCTGGGCCTCACCTGTCAGACATCTCCTTCCACTTGGTCAGCATCCTCCTGGGTCGAGTCTCGATGGGCATGTTGAGTCTCCTGCTCAGGTAGCCCACCACGCCCTGATTCTCCAGCAGTAACGGCACTCTGTAGATGGACGAGACGTCGTGCACGCAGATGACCTGGGACGAGACGAGTCAGTGAGTTTAGAGTGGTTGAGAGAGTCGGTGCTCTGCGTCATCAAAGTGTCAGTGACGTACCTGTTCAGGTTCTACATGGCAGAACATTGAGATCTTTTCTTTGACAGAGTTCTCCAGAGCAGTGGAGCAGCGACACATGATCTGTCAGCAGAGATGAGATGACACGCTGATTAATCAGACTGTTTAACATGTAAAGGAGGTTACGGTAACATCACAATTTATAATGATTTTAGCCAGCCAGTTATCTGACACCACTTGTGATCGGATTGCACAACTCAGTTATTAATGTCAGATGTAATCAGGGCCAAATGTTTCAGGCCCAAAACACTAAGGGGGGAATTCACTGAAGGATTGCGTGGCTTTTGCGCCGGCACCCCAAAGTGCGCTGCAGAGCAAACAGCGTCTCTGAGCTCCGGTGCTGTTTGCGTGTATTTAAATGAGTCGTAACCATTAGTCAGGGTAAATTTGTCCCCTTTCTTTGCAAATGAGCCTCATGACAAAAAGCACCTAATTCACAAACACCAGCACCAACAGCACCGTGCAGAGGGAAAATATTACCGCCTGCAGAGAGCTGGTGGTAACTGCGCAGCAGTGTGATGAGGGCTGTCACGTTCTGAGTTTCCACTTATCATGACAACAATTCAACCTTTTGTGTGATCAAAACATTTGTTTGTCTGTAAAAACATTCTGTTAATATTTTGCCATTATGATTACAATCGGGAGACCGATCAGTCTGGGCCTGTGCGAGGCTCGACTTCGGCACAGGCTGGAGCTGTTACGCATGACGGGAATATTATCTGGACGAGCTGCTGTTGCACGCTTGTTTAAAAAAAATTAAACTGCATTACAGAGAGTTAAACTAGTAAACACATGTCGAGTCTGGACTTTGCAATAAACTGTTAAGAGCTGGCCCCTCCTCTCCCTGCTCATCATCGATCTGTGCATGCAGTTGAGATCCATCAGAGACGGGAGGTGCAGACAGCTCCTCCACAATCAGACACAAAACAAGAGCAAACTGCACCGACCTGTGAAACTTTATGGGCATGTTTGTGCTTAAAGTGCAATTTGCTTGTGAATTGGACCGAGAGACAGAGCAGATGATGCACAGTTTATGGTGTTATCAGTGGCCGCAATTCATTGTGAGTGAATTCCCATCAAAATGTATTCAATTCCACATCTGGAAATACCATTTATAATCACATGATACTGCAGACATTTGTTGAACCCTAAAGATACATTAAATATACTGATTGGTAAAGTGACAGGGAACAGGAAATACAAACACACACAGTAAAATGGAGCATTGATAGACGGACAGGTGTGGATAGCAGGTGACTCACCAGATCAGGAGACAAGCCCAGCCCTCTCAGCTCTCTGACGCTGTTCTGAGTTGGTTTGGTCTTTTGCTCTCCTGTTGCACTGGGCTGGACAACAATAAACATTACAATGAAAATATTACATTACAGTATATTAAAGTGACTGTGCAGAACTACTAATAACATAGCTGTCAAACTTAAAAAAACTCAAAATAAATTTGAACTGTAAAGGTTCTGGTCCAATTAGTGCGGGGGATTTAAAGTCACAAGAAGGGAGTCTTTACCCCACTTAGAGTGACACTTCACAAAAAAACAACAGTATAGATATAGCCATCCTTTTAGTTGTCTTGTACCTACAGAGGATGAGACACACTGTTGTGATCGAGGCTGAATGAGTGTCTCTATTTAGAAACAAGTAATTCACAAACAAAGCTGACACAGTCTCTCTTACCTGTGGTATCAAACTGACGTGAATGTTACAGAAGTTTTCTCTCTTCACTTTAAACTGGAACTGCCTGAAGGCCTCGATGAAAGGCATACTCTCGATGTCTCCAACAGTGCCTCCTAACTGCAAACAAGCACAAAGATCATCAGTGACAAGCATGGCAGCCTTCGTCTCAGTAGGAGATTCTTGTAATTATAATATATCGTATTGGTCCAAATATAAAACGACCCTGATTATAATACGACTCGCCGCTTTCAATATCTTCAGATTAAACTGTCACATTAAAATTTTCAATATATCATTTACCATCTAAGTGAAGTGAGGCCTATTTTTTGGAGCAGTCAGTTAACAGCTGGATGACAGCTCTGGTAACGGGCAGGCCTTCGTTGTGTTGTTCAGTAACACACACACACTCACACTCACACACACTCTTCTGTCAGTCTCTTGGGAGCGGCCGCTTTGAGGACCACGGTAGGATTTTCTCTGTTAGCATCTGTTAGCATTTTGAAGACAGTCATTTTGGGCTCTCCATCTTGGTCCTTTTGTTACACTGTATTTCTTGGCTGCTTCACAGTTGTTTAATGACTCTGCTGCATTGATAACAATTATCTTAAAATTGACATCATTACTCCGCCTCAGTTGTTGGTTGACTTGTCCGACTTCTGAGCCATTTGTTCCGGACAATCTCCGTGTCTCTCCATCTTTCATACCCCTGGCTCTGTAGCTGTGAGTGCCACTGGCCTCAGTTATGAGGGGTACACTCACTTTACAGATAAGAGGAGTCGTCTACTGTTGTGAACGTATATTAGCATTTAAAAGCCTCAAAAATAAGACGATCCCACTTTTTCAGATGTGTGTCAAGGGATATAAATCCTGTCTTGTATTCGGACCAATATAGTAACACAATAAAATGCCCTTCTTACCTCTATTACACAGACTTGAGGCTCTACGTCGTCGTCATCCACAGATACTTTGGCCTGTTTCACAACCCATTCCTGGATGGCATCTGTGATATGTGGCACCACTGGAAAAGAGAGAGAAAGAAACATTATTAATCATCTTTAAAACATGTTCTCTCCAGCTTTGCTCCCTCTTTCAAGCGGCTGTTTACCCTGCACAGTCTTGCCCAGGTAGTCTCCTCTCCTCTCTTTGTTTATGACTGACTGATAGATCTTGCCGGTGGTCAGGTTGTTGTCTTTAGTCAGCCGGATGTCGAGGAATCGTTCATAGTTCCCTAGATCCAAGTCGACCTCACCTCCGTCATCCAGCACGAACACTTCCCCTGCACACAGTGGACGAAGCACATTAGTAACACATCCATAATATATGAACATTATTGTTAAATATTAATATGCTAATTAAATATGAACCTACCATGCTCATAGGGTGAAAATGTGCCTGCGTCTATGTTGATGTAAGGGTCGATCTTGATGGCTGTTACATGCAGGCCGCATGACTTAAGAATCGTGCCCACGCTGCTCGCTATGATGCCTTTGCCGATACCTGAGATGACGCCTCCGGTTACCAGGATGTACTTCATCATTGTGCTCTGGTGACTGGAGATAAAAGATTGATTAGGACTTACACAATTTGAGATAAAAACAAAACACAACTTTACCACACAAGTACAAAATATAAAAGTATTAAAGTTTAAAATTCTGGTATTGTAACAAGCCTACTTGATTACGAAGGAAAACAGCCACTTTGCCTCAGTCTAAAGTGGAAAACATGCCTATTCTTTAACTCATTTATATATCCCTTTGAACTACCCTCTGTCTTAATCCAACATATATCTATCTAGCTTCGGACAGAAAAAGGTCTGTAGACGGTGGTCTATTGTTATAGATCATAAGTGATGATGAAGGCCACAGCAGTACTACTCATAAGTAATGTTGTATGTGGACCTTATGTACAGAATTGTAGTTAAACATAATTAATTATTTACGGTGTATTATCTTTAGAAAGCATTTTTTTAACAGTGTTATGGTTTCATATCACTGAGACTGTATTGAATGTAGAAAATATATAAATAACTTAACTTTATAATAAACTTAACTCTTAATTTCTTTTCTGCATCCTGTCTGACTTTTACCTAATCAAGATTTAGTTAGATATTCGTCAGAAAACATTAACACTAGTTTATAGCTCACAATAAAGGAGAAAACCTTTCTGTTATGGACTATCCAGAACACAACAATTCCAACATATAAAGCATGGCACATTGCAGGCGCTTGATAACACGCACAGATCTTTCCGAGCGGGCGGGAAGTTCCCACTTCCCTTGCTCTAGAAGAAGACATGTGAATGAACCGCCCGTCCAGGTTAACCAAGTTAATAAAGTCAACCATACCAAAGTAATACCGCCAGCACAGTTAGCTTTGGGCTAACACTTCGGGGAAGTGTTCCTTCGAGTACGAGAATTACTATCAGGCACACAAAAACAAGGCCTCTGATGGCGTCTGCAGTGGAAAACGCAATTTAACGTTTTACAGAAAGACTGCGGAGTCAAGTAACAGTCAGCAAAGACAAAGGGCAGCTAACAGGCGCTTCATTTCCAAAAACTACATCAATTTCACAAATTTGCCATCAGAATGCCCGTCAGAGCCTTCAAAATAAAAGCGAAGATAACTTTTATATGAAAAACCATGGCAACAAAGCAGTGAAATAAATCAAACAGGCCATCTATAGTAGTATTGTGTGCTATAGTTTTGCCAACACTAAAATATATTTGATCGTTACTGGTTTATAGCTTAACGCATTTTCAACAACATTTTATTTAGACTGTTTTTCAACGGAAGTAGTACAAATGTACTATGTTTAGCTGGTCACTTAGCAGCTTTGCTAGCTAGCCAACATCCTCTGTTAACAGCATCAAATTTCAACTCACCAAAATATTCTTCTGCCAGAGCTGCCCTTCAACACAAATCGCTGAGGACGAAAACTGTTCACAAGATCTTTAGCCAGAAACAAAGTTTCGATCCAGATACAAACGATTTTGCTCGTTCTCCCCTACAGACCCATCTATCCTCAATTCGACTCTACACGTGTAGGGACCACGATTCAGCGCTGCGGTACATCATTCATTCCTATTCAAGCTTACAACATTGTGTTGCCTTTAGGTACGCCTCGGGAGTATCTATTTCCTACTTGGGAATGTTGCACACAACAACCACGTGTTTAACTGAAAATATAGTTGTAAACTAAATAAATAAATGAATAAAATTGTGGAAATATAAAGTACAATACCAGGTATATAATATAATGTATGATAGGTATAATATCAACGCCATATATTTATTATTTATTTAAGAATATCTAAATACATATATACATAAATTAATAAACAAATACTGTGAATATAAATTCAATTGTGACAGTAGGTCTTTATGTTTTGTTACATGTCCTTATTTCCACATTTGTTTAGTCTTTTATCAATCCCTACCTATTTTTACACATATTTTAATGTACTTATGTATTTCTTATTCTTCCCTTAATATTCCCACATTTTTCAATAGAGTTATTCTTTTATTTGTTTCTCTTTATTTTCTTTTTAATTCAGTTTTCTTACTATTTTAAAGGTTTATTTTAAATAAGCCGTGAGTCCACAGTTTACAGTTTAAGTTTTAATTTATTTAATATTCTATCCATTTTAGTTCCTCTTGTTCCCCAAAAAGTTCTCAGCAGGGTTATCTAAAAGATAGGGAGAACTGTAATATGTATTGACATTAAGCAACAGCTGTTGCATTCGCGGAAATGTCTTTAAGAAACTACAGTCACACTTTTGGTTGCATACTTGCAGCTATGTAATAAAACTTCTAAAAGCAATATTTCTGTTACGTGAGGGAGCCTGGGACAAAATCTTATCTCATAGGGGTCTGTGCTCTTGAGTCAGTGTAAGGATCCTTGATGAGAATACAATCAATATCAAAATAGACCACCCCTCATGGGTATACAACACACCAAATGTCCCTGTAACATTTAACTGTATAAATATATAAAAAACAGTTTAGTAAAATCATTCAAACTGTTCTACACTCTGGTACTTGAGTAAATGTACCTTGAGATTTTCCACTGCAGTCAAATAATCCCTTCAAGTACTGAGATTTGTCCTGGTTTATGATAAGGAGCACATGAAGGCAGCACACTTTCCATTCTGATACCAGCAGGGGGAGCTCATGTTTCACGTTTGATGCTCATGTTGGCTGGGAGAAGGAAAAAAAAAAGTTGATTTTTTTTTTCTGTAGCAGTGCTTTGAGCCAGCTGAGACAGACAACTGCATGTTTGCTTTCCAGATTGCACTAGCTGTTTATCAGCATTAGAGCTATTTAGTGAGGAGCTCCTTGATTGTTCATATCTTATTTCCCAGCGGCAGAGAATTACTTTATTCATGTGATAATTCATTTGTTCACATCTTTTATTATCTTGAATCCACAAAGAAGACATTAATATTAGTCCAGGAATAGGATAAGCTTAAATGCTGCTGTCAGAGCCTTTGTGTCTTCCTGACAATAGATGTAACAATGAATCAGTGTGACTCCGGTGATAATGTAAGCTGCTGCTCTGAAGCGACAAAGCAAGGCTGAATTGATCCTGCAGCAGAGACTCTTAAATGGTTGGAGGCACAGAGATGTTTTCCTGTGGGGTTACAACACACCGGTTCCTCTTTCTCCCTGACACAAAACACCACTTTCTGCTCCATATAATGAATGGCCAGAGTCCAAAATGGGTAGATACAGTCTACTGTGGAAAGGTCAATGGTCTTGTGATGGCGATTGCAGTTTATTATCCTCATTGTGCTCAGTGTGACATAAAGTCCAGGCAGGGAGCTCTGCGCTCTCAATTTTGTCAAACTGTGACTCCTTCAAATTGAACAACATACAGCTTACTGTCTTGGTTGGGCTCATCAGTGTGTGGGTGAGCATCAGCGCTGCAAATTAAAATAACAAAATGATGGAGTTAGTGACTGATGGCTGACTCATAGACAGATACCGCAGAGCTGACTGATGCTTCTACGTAACACCCAAAATCTCTACTTGTGAGCCGCAGCAGCCAGCTTAGTCTCTGGAACACAGGAGGGGGCTTAATGAGAGTTTTAATTCATTTTTGACCGGAGCTGTGATTGAATTAAACTCCCACAGAAGGGCTGGATCCTCTCCTCGCCACAAGCCATTTCCTCCTATTAGAGATGTAACACAAGCAGCAGGCCGAGAGGCAGGTCAGTCTGAGATGAAACTGGCCGCTCGTCCTTCATTTTATGGAAACATAAACTCTTACAGACTGTGTGTCTGCTGCTGGTGTTACTCTTGGTGCGGTAGTGTTTTGACCAGCTTGTTCTCCCTCCCAGCTCATCAAATACGCCAAGTTGGACAGTGGCCAGACACTTCAAGATATGACGATCTAGGTACAGCTCTAGTGTCATAGCTGGAAGCGGTCCTCCAAATTATTGCTCTGATGTAGACACTGAAGTCAGGTGATAAAGCATGAAAAGCTCAACCTATTGTGTGGCCTTTGGGTATGACCAATGATTTTGTCATTGTACAAAAATTGAGGCAAAATGCCCCTACAGCCGGCGCTGCCATCTTGCTCATTTGTATCCAGGCTCTGTGCATTGGAGATGGGCTTATAGAGCTGCAGTGTTGACATCCCGCCCCCTTCACTAACCAAAATAGACATTTAACTTGCAGACAAAATGTGTTGGCGCCGTCAGGTGGGCTCAGTCTGCAGCAGGACAGCTTCTCGTGTTGCTCTGAAGCAGATATTCAGTTACATGTCCTCTCGCAGTTCCTCCTCTACTCTTCTACTCGGGAACAGAGCGCTGCAGGAGCCCTATTTGTCAACAGAGCTGTCAATTATGAGGTCACACCCCCTTTTTACAGCATCAAATAACCAATTAAAAGTAAACTTGTCAGCAAAATGAACACTTGGACATCAAGCAGCGTGATAAGAACTAACTATAATGACAGAATCCATGTTGGAGAAAAATGTATTTGACGTGTATTTTGATGTTATAGTTTGACTCACGTCCCATCTGTTAACATGGAGGAGGCGGGCTTTATGAGCTATACTGCAGCCAGTCAGCAGGGCGCGATAGAGAGGGTTTGGCTTCACTATTAGGGAGCTGCCATGTAGTCAATCTTTTAACACGTTTATGGGTATGAGGGATGGGACACACATTTATTCATACTTCAGCACTACTTATTAAAACCCAAAATATGATCTTTTTGCTAAACCTTTCCATGTAGTGTTGTTGCCTGAACATGACTAAACAGTGATGATTTTATAACATTAATGAGTCAATTATTGTTGTCCACGCTCATAAAATGTGAAATGTTCTCAGCAGGCTTTATTTTGAAAGTCTAACCAGACATGGCTCATTTATTATTAACATGTTTGTCTTTGACACAGCTGCACCGTGCTCCACTGTGCTTTTTTGACAGCAGCTGCCAAACAATTGGGAAATTTCCTTATTTGTTTTCTTTCTGAGAGTTGGGAAAAGCATTGATACCACTCGTGTGTTGTGTTGGGATGTGTTTGGCCTAGCTTAGCGTAAAGACTGGACACAGTGGAAAACAGCTAGTAAGGCTCTGTCCAAAGTGAAACATATTTGTTTATATGACCCACCTTGGGTCTTATTCAAAGGTTGTATCCACAGGGGCTGATCAAAACTAAAGATGTGGTCTACTGGGTGTGGAAAAAAGCTCCAGAAGTCACAGACATTGTCATTCATTTGCAGTTTCTTGCCACTTGCAGTAGGTTAAATGTTGACATGACATAAAAAGAACACACTGTTCCCCGCAACTGGCAAACAATTTTGTTGTCGGCCCCTCGCAGCCAGAAGCTCCCGCCGCTCTCCAATTTGACATCTTTGTTATTGTCCTCTTGTAAACGATTCTTCTTCTTCTTCAGCCTCAGATGTTTTTATTCATTGTGTCGTGTGTTGCATGATATAAACACGGGGTGGACAGCAACAAAGTAAATTTGCTTGAGTGCTGTACTTGAGTACATTTTTTGAGTATCTGTACTTTACTTGAGTATAATTTCTGGGGGAAACTTGACTTTTGCACCACTTGATTTGAAAGACAAATATCATACCTTTGACTCTGCTACATTTCTATGAATGCTACTTTTGTCGGCTGATGAATTTTCTTTTCTTTTCTTGAATCCAAAAGACAATAAACTGTGTTTGTGTAGTTCTGCATGTGTTTTGTCTAAGTGGTGTTGCCGTACCTGTACCTCGCGCTTCTCCGTGGTTGAACGTAGAGCAAACATCACTCAGATCAGGCAGCTCATTTCGTGGTGGTAATGATGCTACGGCAGTGAAGGATGACGGTGCTCCACCTGAGCACCCATGGCCATATCTTGAGCCCATGTTTGAGGTTTTTGAAATGAAGAATGATATTGTTTATTGCGCCTCCCACTGGCTATAATCGGTTGTTGCGGGAGAACTCTTCCCAATTTAACCAGACGTCTACAGCTCCCTTTGTCAAGGTTCTAACTCTTGTTTTTCCTCGCTTTTGTTTGTAGACAGTCTGAGCATCGAATTTGTTTCTTTTTCTTTGGATTTTCACTCATTTTTTTGAAGTTGTATCTGTAGTCATCGGTCTTTTCTGTGTTTGTTCAGCCATAGTAAATTACTGTTTCCTCACAATGCTTACAGAAACCGTAAATGCAGCGAAAAGTTCGAGATTGTTACTTTAAGTATTTTTAAAAGCAAGTACTCCAGTACTTTGACTCAAGTACTGTGACTGAGCAACGTTCACTTGTATTGGAGTAATATTTGACCAGGAGTATCTATACTTTGACTCACGTAATGAAGTTGTGTACTTTGTCCACCACTGTATGAATGTTCCTGACTATAACCTGTTGAGTTCACACATCGGCTCACCCCGACTTCATGAGGACATTTTACTAAGAGACTGGCAGGAAAAAAAGTCTGCATAAAGTCGGGGTGATACATTTGGCCGATAGCGTTCACACATGCAGCCCACAGGGCCCACGAGTGCAGTGTGAATGACAAACAATGAACTTCTACTCACTATAGAGCCCTATAACACCAGTTCAGTTTAATTCTTTATCAGCTTGTGACCCCTTTTACCTCATGTCATTTTTTAATACATAAATATAAATTCAAGCTGTGTCAATAATAGCAGCATATCTAACACAGTTTGCCATGAGGCTTGCGTTTGTTAACATACTACCCTTTAAAGACAATGGAACTGCAATTTTATGTCCTAATTAAAGTTTAAAGATTCATGTGAGTTGAAAAATCCTATGGGCTATTTGGAAACCTCTGCATCTAAACCCCTCTACCTATAGTTAATACATCAACTAGTTGTTAAAACAGTGCTGCATAGATTAGTGTGTTTCTTTGCACTGTGTGTTTAGTGGTTGTGCACAGATCTTTAAACGCGTAAGACACATGATAAATGATTACCTTTTATCTCGTACATCATCTCTGCTTTGGCTCCCTGTGGAAGACATGCGTGGTATGAGCAGCGATAGCATGAAGGCCCAGTGCAGAATCTTCACAGCACCGTGAGCTTCGCAGCAGAATTGGAAACAAGAGTGATTGTGTTGTCATGTCACTGAAGGGGAGTCGGTGGCTGTCTTGTTCTCTTTCATTAGGAGACAGTAAGAAGATGGATGTGTGGAAGAATGGGCACATATACAGTTATTGAAGGCTTTTACTGAATACTATACATCTTTCTGACGCTGCTGATATGCAAGACTAAGACCAACAGCATTAGTCTTTTCAGCAAATGCCAAAATGACAGTTGTTACTGTGATGCCACTATAGAGCTACCAGGTCCACGTAGGGACGAGTTGGACCATTTTAACCATGGTGACGAGGGTTTCGAGACCTTAAGGAAGAGGTAACTAGGCAGTATCCATTTTTTTATACCATAATACCTTCTTGCCATAATTCAGGGGTATACCATATGTGCTGTAAAACTGCAGAGCGGCTGGTTGGAGGGGGGAGTCGCTGTCATACATGTATGACATTTATGCAATCACTTGGACATGTCTTGCTACACAATACAGGATTATATAAATTGTTAACATACATTATACGACTTGCAGATCTCAAGGACACACACACACAAATAACAGCGAAATTGGTCACTGATCTGTGCGCTCCCGCTGTAACTCAGCGGAGCCATCCTCCAATTATAAAGTAACTTAATGAGTTCATCAGCTGTCGACATAATGCACGGCATGCTGGCCAAAATAAGTTTGCGTAAACGGATGTTGCATGGACGTGCTACCCTCTTAAGCGACAGTTTACCTTTGGCACATGTTGTAAAATTTGTGTATAAGACGCACTTTTGATACTTTTGTTTTTCATCTCAAAAGTGGGCTGTGTCCTATGTAATGGTGCGACCAATACACCAGTATAAGATGCAGAGAGATGCATTTTATTGTGTTACAGTATTTTACCCAGACAATGGCGCTATAATCCTGCTAAAGCTTCGTCACGAACATGCGCCGTCAAGACCGCCAGGGGAGCCGCCATCCACACAACAATCAGCGTTACCGTAGGCTTAGCTCAACGACAGCAGTGGGAGCTGGCAGGATTGCAAACTGGAAAAAGGTAAAAACAGATGGTAGGCTTTAACTTGTGTGTGAATGTGTTTCAAATTAAAATTCAGCTAGTGTTAACTTGTATACACACTTTTATTGATAAATAGCTACAGAAAACCTTTTTTCCTGCCTCTGGGATACCCCCAAAAACAGACTGCGATTTATATTCCAGTGCGATTACTAAGATTTTTAGTGCATCTCCGGCATTTATTCGAACATGAACTTTTACAAGTACTTATTTTAATCCGACTATGATATTATGCTTAACCTAACCAAGTCATGTTTTTGCCCAAACCTAACCAAACCTGAACCTTAGTGTTGTCAAACAATAAAAACTTTTAATTTTAATATTTAAGGAAATAAGAAATCTTGTCTTCCTGTTTTAAGCAAATGGAGCACTATTAGTCAAAATCCACAATACATAAATTATTTCAGTAGCTAAGCAGATTTTTAAAACAAGTTCTGGTTTAGATAAGAGGATTAGTATAAACCGTGTGTTGGCTTCAGGATGTGGTTAGCCTAGCTTAGCACAAAGACAGGAAGCAGGGGGAAGTAGCGAGCCTCCCTCTTTCCAAACTAAAACCTACAATTCTTCAGTTCGCTGATGTGTAAAGTGTGTCATTAAGTACACTACTGCCAATGTATTAAAAAAGGCAACTCATGGATAGATGCTAGTGAGTCTGCAATTTAAGTCTACCTTTCAGAAAAAGACCTTTAAAAGACTTCTGACACATTTTCACATCTTAACAGATTTAAGTCACAGACTATACATTTTACAAAGACTTGGTGTCTTGCAGGATCACTATTTACAAGGCAACAACTAGATTCCTATTCAGATTGTTTCCGACCCTGCGCCTGGTGGAAATTTACAAAGAGAAAAAGGTACACTGCAGCAGAAACAAAGGCAGCTTTTGACCATAGCTGCACTTACTGTACGTGTGCAGCACTTTGTTTTATCTCTGGTTATTTGAGGCCTTAATGTTTGCTGTGTTAGTATTACAACCTAGAGAGCTGCAAGAAAGGCATTTCCTTCCTCTCTGTTATTTCAAACCTTCTCGAAGTCATCGTAGATAACTGCCGCTGAGCTAACACTGTGTCTGAAAAGCAAACAAGTATTGAGTTAGGACACAGTGACAGCAGCCTTTGTGTGTGCAATTTAATCAATCATCCACCATGTTTAATATGAACCTAGAGGGTGCAGTTATGGTTGTTGACAATGTTCATGGCATTGAACTTCCCAATTAGCATGAGCTAATACTAAAACCTTCTGATAATATTAAACATTTTTGATATACAGAACATAAAGACATGAAAAGGGAAAACTAATAGACAGTAAGACAGCTCCATCTGAGTTTTATGACTTTACACCATATCAAGATGACAAGAGTTAACCTTAACTTTGGCAAACTCTCTTGATTTTATCCCAACATAAAAAAAATGTCTTGCTTGAAAAATAGCTTGAGCAGTCTTTTGGTAAGAGGCTGGCAACAACTGGCAACAACTGCAACTTGAGAGTTATATTTTTTAACTGTCAACAGAGCTAGCCTTTCTTTTTCCACCTGCCTCTAGTCCAGGGGTCTGCAACCTTGGGTGAGCGTGCCACAATTGGGAGCTTAACCAATGGCACACTGGCAATTAGTGTGCAAGTGTGTTTTTGTGTAGTGTTTTTTTTTGAAATATTGAGATGCCCTCTCATCTGCGGCCTGTTACTAACCTTTGTCTGATTTTTTCCGATCTTATTGCATGCATTTGGTAAAGATCCGCCCCACTCTGGCTCTGGCTAATAGGCGTCGTACTCTTCACAGAATGCATGGGCTCGGTAGGATGGTGGGCCCGCTTGCTAAGAAAGTTAAAGTACATGTTCGGGCATTCCAGCACTTTTGGAAAGAGTGTAATGATGTGCTGGTGTTGCAGCGGCCACCGCCACTTTGTTGTTAACCTTTCGCTTCCTGGTCACTGTTTTGCATGCGCAACTCTCAGCAGAGATAGTTAGGATGCGAGAGAGCCCACCCATCAGCAACTCAGCTCCTAAAAACGATGTTATGTCTACGTGAAGCATGAAAAACACAGTCTTTGGGTCAACATATCCCCACAACTGACTACTCCGAAACTTGCAAATGGAGTTCAGCAAAGGAAGGCAGTGCCAGGGGTCACAGTCACCGGTAGGCATCTGTTTATGTGTAGCACACGGCTTTCCTTAAGGGTGCTGTTTTTGCTGGTCTTTTTTTCATCTTAGATGTGGATGTTTTCATAAGTAGCCTTCTTGTATAGTGCTAGCATGCTAAGCATGTGTTTTAAACATGTTGCTGTGCAGGTCGCCTTTATGGATGGAAAATAACAGATTGTTACGACTGTATAGTTGTAATGTGTTTTTTCTTTTATTACTATTACTGTGAGTTATGTGTGCCTTTGTTTGTATGTGAGTGAGAATGTCCCTTGAGCTGATTGGCTGACACCTCATCAGCGTCCGCAGGTGGTTGGCTGCGTCCGAAGACGGCAGATATAAGAAACAAACGTTACGTCACCGCCTCAGCTTTTGGGGAACCCCGTCTCCCTCTCCTTCCAACCGGCCACGTTTTCCTTTGTTTCAAGATTCCGTCTGTTTAATTTAGTATAGCAATATGTAGGGGTGAATCTTATTTACTTAAAATTGTTTTCTCCTGTTTATATTAGTTAGGGAGGTAAGTGGTTGTATTTCTGTTCTTTTTGAGTTGTTAGGTCAGATCATTTACCTTCTGAGTTAGAACTGTTTGTTTGTTATTTTTATTCACCCTGAAGTTCAGTTTAACACTTTTTGTCATTGTTAAACTTATACTTTTTTGGTTATAAAAATAAATCGATGTTAACCTTAATGTTGATTTGGCACTTTGTATCAAAAAGGTTGCCGACCCCTGCCTCTAGTCTAATGATTAGCTAGGCTACAAATCAAGCTTCATACTTTATGCACAGATGTGTCTTCTCAGTCAAAATTGACATATTTCCCATCTATGACATATTTTATATAATTGTTCAACTCTTCCGTTTTAACAAACCTCTGCTAAAGTAAAGCTAAAAGGAAAACATTTCAAACATGAAAAGTCTGACAGTGACACTATCACAGGTCTGCGCCATGAGGGTGTCTAATCCAACACTCTTGTCATGTGTGGCACGAGCCTTATCCCACTCCTCCTCTGTGAAAAATCTGTGTCACTAAAGCTTTGGTAATAACGTGGGGGTTAAACACCACGCTGAAGCAGTTTAATGCTGAGGGCCGTCTTTACACAAGAGTGTGTGAGCAGAGTGGAGTAGAGCTGTGAAGGGGGATGGGCCGACACCACGGTGATGAAGTCTCTCTCTCAATGCACAGCGTCTCTACTTCTCCTCTCAACCTTTCTACATTTACAATACATACAGCAGGTTTGTTAATGTAAAGGGCGGATATCAGACACTATTATTCAGTTGTACCTTTCACCTTGGACATTACAACAGCTAGCTGCACATTAGGGCTTCACAATTAATCAAATATTAATACCGATCACGATTTTGGGATTCTTACGATTAAATAAGTGGTTGATGTTTAAAATGCTCCGCCCGTGGAAAACTCTGTTGCATATCAAATAAAGCGCCTCCTAAACTAACAGCCACTCCCCCAGGGGGCGATGGAGAGGTTTTGGCTTCACTTTTGGGGGAGCTGGCATGTCGTGATGAGTGCCTACCTTGCAGCCGCAGTTTAGAGAGGACAAGTGAACAACAGAGGCCGGTGTTTCAGTTCAACGAGTGACCAAGTTTACTGGTGATGTTCGGCCAAATGCGTCTGTGGTTGTCGTGGTTACAGCAGCTGTTGGAAACGGGAAGAGAACACGTAGCTGTCCTTGTAAATGTCTCTTTGTTGGTTTTCAGTATGATCTCAAAATATACTTATCTGTTACGTCCTGGAAGTGTTGTTTGTGCAAACGTGTCATGAAGGCTACTGACGCTCTGTCCTATTTTGAACGCTGCTCGTCGTTACACTAAAACGGGACGAGAGTGAGTCACTCGTTAAACTGAAACACCGGTCCACAACGGGTCGTCACTGTTGTTTGGCGGTATTTCAGGTTTAGGGCGAGTGATGTCAAGCATGAAAAAATAACATGCAAAGAGTGAATGAAACCTGTGTTTGCGCCGCAAAGCAACACAACTTGTTCAAGCAGCTGAAAATACAACTTGATGAGTGTATGAAGGCCAAGAGGAAGAATGTTGCTACCCCCCGTCCTCGTCCAGCGTCAAGTCAGACATCCATAACAGCGACGCTGTACAGAGAGACATCCTATCCACCCAACTCCAAAAGAAACTAAAATTACCAATGCAATTTGCTTTGAAATTGGCCTCTAGAAGACCCCAAAATGTTAGTGAAAGCGTCGCTCTGTTTATTTCAGTGTGTGAATGCACAATAAGAAAAGTTGTCCCTAAAATTAATAAATAATTGTGATTAATAATCGGGATTATCATTTTGTCCATCATCATGCAGCCCTACTGCACATGCACATTACACATTTCTGCAGTAACTGTAACAGGTAAATAAGATACACAGGCTGTAAGCATTTTTAATTCGTTGGGTATTTTAACATTTTGACTCTCTTTAGGAGCCAGCCTTCCAGGAACTGCATTTTTTGGCACTTCAGCGACGGCTTCAACTTTCATCCCCCGAGTTTGAAGCTTGATTTTGAAGGCTGGAAGGGAATGTGTAATTTAATACCGTTACCAACATCAATGTCACTTTATTTGACACATTTTATTGTGAATTTGAAGTTGTTTTTCTCCTACACACATAATCCTCAAAAGAAATGTCATTATATGACATCCATAATTCTGTACAGCGTGTCCTTGTACAGTGTGTTCACAACTCTGTCGAGTTTCTGTGGAGAATGTAGAGCTGTGTGCAAACACCAGGACACACGCTGATTTCATTTGATGACGTCTAATCTACTCCGAGGAGCTGGTGAGGGCACATTCATTACATGACATCATTAACCACTTAACAGCCGACAGTGTGCTGAGGGGCGGCGAGGAGACTGCATGTGCTCAGTCAGCCTCTGCTGAAAACAAACTGCCGCTGCTTGCTTTCAGTCTTTCAATCTCGACGATTAGAAAATGTAGGTTTAAAATAATGTTGTCAAATGTAATAATAGGATGGCCTTAAGATGCTTCTCAGGCCCTAGCACACTGATAACAAACATCAGCACTGATGGCATCTAAAATCATCAGTATAGTAAACACTGTATTTTCACCCATGTGACCTGGTTAGTGGATGATTTTCGAGCAACAAACTGTTCACTGACTGCACTATAAAGGATTTCTGCATGAATTTAATTATGCTTAAAGATGCCTGTACTTGTAACATTAAAAATGTCTGGCACATCATTTCTCAAAAAGATGTAGAAAAACTAGTTCATGCATTTATTACCTCTAGGCTGCTATTCCTTATTACCAGGCTGCTAATAAGTCTCTGAAGACTCTCAGCTGGTCCAAAATGTCGCTGCATTGAACGGACAAGAACGAAGAAAAGAGAATATATTTTCTCCCTCTGCTCAGGCCATAAAATATAAAAATGAATTTAAAATCTTTCTTCTTACCTACAAATCTCTTAATGGTCAGGCACCATCATGTCTCATGGCTCACAGTTCCTTATTACACTACTAGAAGACTGCGCTTGAATAATGCAGCCTGCTTGTGGTACCTAAAGTCTCTAAGTAGTAATGGAGGCAGAGCTATAGCTTGCTTTAAACTACACGCTCACGCACACACGAGTGCTGCCTCTCGCGCCCTGCGTCTGTTTGGAGCATCGGCTGTGCACGTCCTCAAAACGAACGCTACGCAATCAAGATGCAGTGTGCACATGAGCGGTAGGGGCAGTGTAGAGGCAGAGGGGATGTGACAGGGTCGACACAGCAACATGAACAACAATGGCAGAAAGTTCTGAAGACAAGCTGATAGACCAAGTCTGCAATTGTCCACATCTGTACAATGTGTCATTATCACTGCACAGAATATGCAAAAGCTGTCACGTTCTCTGCTGTGATCTCAGAATTAACATAATAGTAACCTCCTCGAGTGTCTCCATGTCTGTCATTTCCATAGACTGTGTAAATAATACACGTAGTTTCAGTGACGTCACCCATTGGTTGCTGAAGGAGCGTTTTGAAGCCCGAATTGCGCCGGCGCTGGGGGTCGCCATATTGGAAATGCCAGGGCCTACTAATCCAGAGGCGGAGTGTGAACGTGCTGAAGCCTATGGCTGAGGACTATAGGCGGGCCGCATGAATCAGCCAGATATGGCTATGAAGCTAGGCTATATGCTCCTCAGCGTAGCTAGAGGTTATTAGCCATAGACTGTATACATAATGAATGAGCTAGTTTGAGATTCTGTTTGTGACGGTGACTGACTGCAGGTGTTTAGTTATCAGAGAAAAGAAGTAGCAGACTCGCTGCTCACTCGCCCCGGTGAGAGAGCGGCGAGCCGACACATAACAGAAAATGTAAAATAACCGGTCTTCTCATCACTACGGTCCGCTGTAATCTCTCCGGGGAAAAGCCAACAACTCCTGACTCCTGTTTACTGACCAACGATTAAATAAATGTTTGATAAACACTGAACAGGCTAACAAGCAGCTAAAGGGAGCACAGTATACCTGCAACTTAGTGCTAAAAATATTTCGATACAATAACACTAGCATTTAACTCACCGAAAAGCTGGAGCTCAGATTTCTTGCACAGCCATAAAGTTCCATAAATCCCACAGAGACGGATTATTTGTCCAAACTTTGAATGAAAAAATCCCCAAAAGGCTCCAACAACACAAACAGGTGAAGTTAAGTTCAGTGTCTGTGTCTTTGTTGACGTCTAGCAGACAGCCAGCAGGATCCACCTGTCAATCAAGTGATTTGGCCCCTATGATTTAAGGCTTAATATTATTAAAACAGGTGTGTTATAAAAAAATTCATCCCCCGTACAGTTATCTTGAACAATAAAATTAGCTATTTATAACAAAACCGTTTTTTGTACCAGGCTGTAAACATGTTTATTTCTGCTGTAAAAAATGGGCATTTTCCCATCTGCTGTAATGTTATTTCCTGTTTTCTGGAGCCTCAAGTGGCCACTCGAGGAACTGCAACACCAGAGGTTGGCTCTTGGTCATTTCCCACACATACGGTAGTTGCATACGACCTGAGCTCTCTGGTGTGCCCTCTAGATGTATCCTCCAGTCATACATGTAGTGCATAGCCAAGTAAGGAGTGGGCTTGAAACTTTCCTTTTTGATGAAGGCTATAGCTCAGGCTGGCTCAGGCTGGCCTTGGACCAGCCCATGGTGTTGCTGTTACAGGCTAAGACTTCTCTTCTCTCTATCTGTGTGGAGTTTGGGTTAATGTTGCTGCTTGTATCATGTATGTCTCAGCATCTCAAAATAAAACATGCGTATCAATATCAGAATCTTAACATTAATGTGTGTATTTAGTGTAGAAACTGATGGAAAATATAGTGAAGATTAAGTGGGCTACACCTTTTTAAATGTTTAGGATTCATTTAGTAGACCTTTCACTACAAGTTGTAAATAAAAATTTAATCTGTTAATTTTATTTATAGGAACTTGAAAATGTTAAAAACTGAAGCCAATAAGATTTGATCAGGGATTTAAAAGGATTCAAAGTGGATACTGGATTTGGATCAGTAAAATGCTTAAAATGAAATTATTTTTTTTATGGAGCTTTCTTTTAAATTGAAGAAAATTGAGTAAAAATCTGTAAGTATTAATACTGGCCTGTATTGATCTACGCCTTTTCTTCTCACACCCCCATCTGTTCTTGCTCCAGTATGTGCACGAGCTGTTAGCTGCTCCAGGAGAACTGAGCGTGTTTATATCACACAACCATGCACTGATGTTACAAAGCATCACAACAGTCACCAGGTTCATGCCTCGCTCTCCACTGCGACTTTTATCTCATTTAATTACAATGAGAGGGTGACATCAGAGCGGGGCTTTTGTACTTGCTGAGATATGAGTCCGCCGTGTGGGAACATCAGTGGGCAACTGTACCCTCAAGCCTTGCCTCCCTCACACAGACTGATTTCCCAGCCTTCCTCCTTTTATTCACTGGTTAATTACATAACTCATCTCTCCTCTGGCCGCGGCCGTGTCAGTGGAACAGCTGGGATTATTCCTGGAGCACAGATCCTGGCAGACATGAATCGAAACCGGTTCTGCTGCTATTGGATGATACAGAGGGAAGCGAAGGGTAAACCGTCCTTCTGTCCTCTTCTTTATGTTTTAGATTTCATTCAGATAAATTATTGGCTGAATGGGCGGGTGCCTTTGAATGTCACACACAGTCCTTGGTTGGATTATTCATACAGGAAGTTATTGTACATCAAATGAAGCTCCACAACACTGAAGTTGCCCAAAAGAAAAATAAAGAGTGCTAAGGTTGTTTTCCAAGTTACTGCTTCTGGTATTTCTCTTAGTACCACTTTGTTCATATGTGAGTGGCTGTATCTACATTCATTTCAAGTAGAAAACAACAAAACTATTATTTGTTTTTTAGAGAGAATTTTTTCTTGTTCCCTGTTGTTCAATGTTAAGGACTACTAAAGTAAAAGAAACAACCTACTCTAGAAAAAATCTGAAAGACAGTTATAAAAATGTAGCTAGCTAGCGGTTGGCTATTAACAACCGTTGCAGAAAACTACATGAATTTCACATGTGCAAAAACACCAGTGGTCACATATAATTACATGTTGGAAAACATGAGCACATCATGTGTTTTTTTTTCTTTAAGGGAAGTTTAATTGCATTGAATTGTCAGTTCCTCCAGGAAGTTGCAAAGTTGTGCTCCCACAAATTCACGCAAATTTAACCAACTGATGCAAGTTTTCCACAAATTTCATCAATGATCCCATTTCCCTGCAAGAGTGGAGTCAGGTACACTACCAGTCAGAAGTTTGGACACATTTTCTCATACAAGTGAATGGCAAAGTGTGTCCAAACTTTTGACTGGTAGTGTACGTCAGGGGTCTCCAACCTTTTTGACTACATGGAGTAATTTGCCAACAAATCAATATCTTGAGGCAAGTTCTAGGTATTCTTCCCAATCCTTGGGAATCTGCTCTGCTCATTGACATGCATGCGCACAAATCACGGTCACACACACGGAAATACGGACAGATCGTGTCCTGTTTATGAGACTGCATCTAAGTTTTTAATACAGGACGAGCCGACGAGAGGAAGAGATGGCCCGGGTCAGAGACAGATGATCCAAAGTGTGATCCTAGCAGTTTATCTGAATTTATAATGTGATCCAGCAGTGAGCAGTTTATAATCATGCAGCACAGTGAGGACTCCGATCTGTGTGTGTTTCTCAGGCTCTGCCCCTGACTTCATAGGGTCGCGATCGGTCCTGTTTTTCTGTGAAAACACTTTCACAGCATAAAATACGTCTTCACACGCTGTGACTGAGATGAGCCGGAGGTGATCCACGCGTAGTTTATCAGAGTTATCATCGGAAAAGGAGACAGACGTTAGGAGAGGAGCAGATATGACATTGATATTGATATTTACAATATTGATTCCCTGAGGTCTGCGATGTTGGATAAACATCTTAGGGCATCTTTGACTGTATTATCTACTTGTTTCTTTGTGTCAGCGCTGATCTCAAAGACCGTTTGTACAGGGAGATAGTAGTCCCCATGTCTCTTTTCAATTGTTTTATACTGCTGCAGCAGCCAACATAACAAGTAGAACCAAGTAAATATACTGAATAGCGTTTAGATTTTCCTTTCCAAATATGGATAGCTTTGAATGTGCACGTGCAGTAAAAATGAGCATTCTGGGGCACTGGTTTAACTCAGAATCGCAGGAAATACCGTGAAATCTTGGAGGGGCTGAAATGTGCTGGTTAGCTCGGTTGGCTTTGTTAACTTTAACGTGTGTGTCTGGATTAATATATCATGTCTTGATCACATGGAAGTACCTCTGTTGGCAAAGCGTCAAATGTGCATTTTATTTTCAGAGAAAAACATTTAATTGCCACCAATTTTTTGGTCAACGTTTCCTTAGAAAGGAAAGTTACAAAAGTAAAGCCAATGCAGAAGAGCCTTGAACCTGTATGCAAAGTGGATCCACAGTTGTTGACAAACACTTTTGACTTTAAAAAAAACCAAGATGGCGACGGCCAAAGTGCCAAACTCAAGGCTTCAGAGCAGCAATTTTCCACACGTCCCCTCTTATGTCATAATTTCTATGATTTCAGAAACAAATTAACCTCCAACTGACCACCAGTGAACATTTACATCAAAGGCATTTTGGACATTTGAATTCTTTCTGCTTTTAATGTCGTCGGTTAATTAAAATTTTAACTTTTGTTAAACTACAGACTTGTTTTTCCCTTTGCTGATGATGCTTTTTATCTAGTCAAACAGCATCTACGTGAGGACGTACACCACATCATGAAACACTGCAGCCACATCAGTCCCAGCTCTCTTCTTATTTTGACTGAACTCGAGTGGCAATTTAAGACCTTATAAGCCAAAACTCTTGGGCAAACCCAAAACTGTTGGTTCTTCCCCTTGTGTACACAATCTACAATCAGCGCCTGGGCCTCTGAAGCTAACAAGTATAAACAGAGCCTCCCAAATTCCTTATGGACACAGATTCACCACTGGTCCTGATTAACCAAAACAAGCCTTTTTAATCTCACCCCTGAACGTCTTCCCACGGTTGCCAGCCCAAAGCTGCCCCTGAAAGAAACTACCCGTTTGTGGTGCTGTGGGCTGTTCAGAAACACACAGCGGTATTTTATTCCTGAAGGTTTCTGTCCTGGCATTATACATGCAAATACTCTGTGTTTAAAAAAGAGGTCATTTCTTACCAGGATATAGATGTGTGAAGAGTCGATTTGAGTTCTTAAACTAGAAACTATGCTAACCTAAGTCAAGCAAGTCACGTGTATTCAGTTCACACAAGTGCATGTCCATGATGAAACAGCTGTAGTGGGCACAGAGACTGTGGCAAAGTTCAGCATATCTGTGTATGACCTTGGTCTCCTGCAACATGGAGCAAGTTCAGCATTATCAGGCTGCTTTGGTATCTGTAAGTTATCCTTAGGAGACAGAAAAATGATGTAATTCTCTGAGAGATGCTCTGGTGTTCGGTTTGCAGCTGGCCTAAAGTCGACATAAAATATAATAACTCAAAAACGTCTTTGAAGGAAAATTCCTTCAAAGTTTTCTACAGTAAACCTAGATTTTTCCTTTCGTACTGCACTCTACTATGCGGGGTACACACTACAAGATAATCAAGACAATTTTAGCCCGATTGCGTCCTTCAGACAAAAGTGAGTAAACATTTTTGGTTGGTTCTAAAGATGATCTCTGCAGATGTTCCCGTGGTGTGAGGGATGTTCAGAGTGATTTTACTTTCTGCTCAGAAGAACGTCGTGGCACTGATTTCTAATTGTAAATATTCAACATGTTCAATATTTACAAATCCCAAGGACAGCCGTGCACGTGCTCTGTGGATCGTCAAAACAACCGCAGCCATGGCGACAAAAGCATGAAGTAACACATCCAGCCCATGTTCACGCCGTCTCCACCACTTCATCCACAGTTTGTTCTTTTTTCTTCCTGAATTTTCAGTAAAAAGTCCAAAAAAATATCATCACCATGTCCGCCATGTTTGTTTACTTTTAAGTGTCATTTGACCACGAGAGATTTTGTGAGATTTCCAGCTGTGAGAGTCGGACTCTGCTGTTGGTGAATGAATCTGTTAGTGTGCGGTGTGTTGTTTATATCTTTATATCTGTTTGCTCTCCTCACACTACAGGAACAAAACTGTTCAATCTGTCATTATAAGTCGTCATGTGTGGGCTCTCTCATATTTTCCAGGCTGAATGCTGTTTCTTTACCTGCATGTCCTTTTCACAGATCACCGACTGGTGAAGCTTCAGACTTTTTGGCGAGACATGCAGCATTAGCTTCAGGCCTTTAGCACTGCATGCTGCATGAAGCCATCTATTTGATACCTGTTTACAGGGTTCTTGTCTCCAACCAATTTCATGTTAGTTAGCTAGCTTGTGAAATCTGCCACAAAGATTCTAGCACTTTGATTGTCTTGTGGCCGGGGTTTACACGAAAAACCAGAAAGCTGAATTCTGATTTAAAAACATGAAATCATCACATTTCCTCTCCCGAAAGAGCTCCTGTCTTTCTTCTGCATTTTTTGTTGAGCACCTCAACTCCTTCCAGAATGCAAACAGACTTGTGTTAAAGAAATCAAAATGACTGTTTTATAGACATTCATTCACCATGGACTGTGGTTATTTCACAGGATTTTTTCCAGGTAAGTAAATAAAACTTCCCCAAATAAAATAAAAATGCATTAAATGAATATGTGTAACATGAATATGGTGGCTAGCTAACTTTCTGCACTCATGTTAACGGTGGTTTCTATGTGGACAAGCCAGCTAACAAATCTGCACAATCTTGTCGATAAACTCGAACAAATAAACTCATTCTTACACATAACTGTAGTCATACAATATTACACTTCTCAACATTCATATTTCACAAATAGAATTAATGAATGGCAAATCTAAACCATCATTTTAAATGTATTCCAGAGAGAGGGCGATTTTAACTTCCTACCTTCGAGAATGCAAACAGAGGCTTGCTGTGTTCAAAATGCCATACTATACCAGCAGTACCTACTGATTTGGCCAAAATGTAGTCTGCAGAATGCAAACAAAGGCAAAATGTGCAGTATGCCAAAAATGCCCGGATGTCGTACTGATTTGGAGAGAATCTCCAGTATGCATCGGACCAGTCTACCTCGCCTACTGTAGCCCACAATGCAAAGCGCTGGAATGTCACAGCGGCAGATGAAACAACGCATAGCAGCAGCATTCCAGCAGAAGGGGGCGCTATAGCTAAAGAAGCAGCCGTTATTGTTTACTTCTGCCTGCCGTAGCATACTGCAAAATGAATTTGAAAAGCTCCTCCATACGACATACTACCACCAAACGCAGTATGCAGTATATAGCATGTAGTATATAGTATGTAGTATGCAGTGTATAGTGCGGCATTTCGAACACAGCCCAAGAGTTGTGACCTAAAATGGCCGCAGCTAACCAAAAAGGGTAAACAGAACGGTGGCATTGAAACAGAAACAGTGAAAAACATAGGAGCGCCCTCTGGTGGCGTCTCTAGTAAGAACAGCTCCTTACATTAACATTTTTTAAAACCTTCCAGTATCGATACCATTTGGAGCCACTAAGATGAAAAACTGAGAGGTTTAAAAGTAAAAACTGGTCAGTGCTGATGTTTTGCAGTTTATTAAATACATTGTGGCAATTATTAGTTGGTGTTAAATGTGCGTTTTCTGACTCTGATTTTACCTTGGCTTGTGTGGCATTAGCAGAAAACGTAGTTGTTTCTTGATGTTTATAGTTTCATGGTGTGTAATATTGTCCAAGTTGTTCCACCTGTAGGCTGGTATCTCCTCTGCACAAAAAAAGCAGATGTATAGCTTTGTTTTAACAGCTGGCCCGGTGACCTTCACAAACATGTTGGCCAGTAGCCGACATGATTGGGGTGAGGTGCAACACAGCTGTGTCATTTTGGCTAGGAGTCACACAGACTGCCCCATCCCATCCAGCCATTCTTACCTCCATCTGGACGGCTGGCCTTCAGTCGTTGTGTGTTGTAGCAGTATGGAGTCATAGAAGTAGTAGCGTTCGTACTGGAGCAGCAACAATAAATATACTGGTAGCAGTACTAGTTGCAAGTGGTAGTTGTAGTTAGTAGTAGTTATTAGTTGGAATGGTAATGATAGTTGCAATAGTTGCAGCACTAGCACAAATATGACAGTAGCAGCAGCATGAAAGTAGAGAAGTGATTGAAGTAACGGCAGTATTAATGCTGTTTGTGTTATCATAAACCATTTAGCACTCTACATTGCTCTCCGTGCAGTCGCTGCCTGGTCGGGATGTTTTCCAGGGAGTAACAGCCCTGCGGCCACGTGTCTGGGTGGTCAGGAAGGTTGTGGAGGTGGGGGGCAGGGAAGGGAAGCAGAGGGGAAAATCACATGTTCCCAGGAATGTTAGGCTCTGTTGTGGGTGAGCAGCGGGAGGCTCATGGCCATCAGCATGAAAACAGTGGAGGAGCTCAGTTAATTTCAGGATGGAGAAGAACAAACTGTGTTTC
Source organism: Semicossyphus pulcher (assembly GCF_022749685.1). Lineage (NCBI taxonomy): Eukaryota > Metazoa > Chordata > Actinopteri > Labriformes > Labridae > Semicossyphus > Semicossyphus pulcher. Next base: position 29,394,601 of record NW_027211726.1, read on the forward strand.
AGGGCTGGTTATGTTGCTTACAGGAAGCAGCCAGGCAGCCATAAATAATATGGATAAGGGCGTTCTTCTTGTACATCTATTTCTGTAACTGAAAGTACTTCTTTCCATTCCAGTGGATGATATGTTCCCTATATGCCTCTACATGCTTCTTTTGTTGTGTTTAAATTAGATAAATTATACTCTTATAGTTTCAATAAACAGCTGTATTAAAAGGTCTTCAGGTTTCCAAATTTATCTCAATGCTTTCTGTCTATTTTTATTAGGTTAGAGGTTACATTGATGCACTGATATAGATTGGGAAAAAAATATGTGCATTATTTTTAAAGCTGAGAGCAGAAATATAAGTTAAAAATTATATTAAATTCATGCATCAAAGAGTCAAGGTTATTTAGACTAAGGGTTGGTTAGTTGTTGCCCTAGAGAAAGCAGCTAAAGGCACAATATCACAGCAAGGTCCATTTACTAGCTTTAGTAACGTTTTCAATCTATCGTCTCATATAATATGCATGTATACTATCTTGTTGGTCTCTGTTTGGTCTACACAAACTCCAGAGTTAAATCAAGCGGCAACCTCCGGTGTTGAAAAATGAAGCCAATGTGAAAGTGCAAAAAACTGCAGTTCCTCGAGTGGAAAAACTGTTTTGTTATAAATAGCTAATTTTACTGTTCAAGATAACTGTACGGGGGTTGAATTTTTATAACACACCAGTTTTAATAATATTAAACCTTAAATCATAGAGGCCGGCTCACAACACAGACACACGGTCACTTAACTTAACTTCACCTGTTTGTGTTGTTGGAGCCTTTAGAGGACAAATAATCTCTCTCTCTCTCTCTCTCTGTGGGATTTATGGAACTTTATGGCCGTGCAAGAAATCTGTGCTCCAGCTTTTCACTGAGTTAAATGCTTGTGTTATTGTATTGATATATTTTTAGCACTAAGTAGCAGATATACTGTGCTCGCTTTAGCTGCAGGTGAGCCTGTTCAGTGTGTATCAAGCATTTATTTTGCCAGTAAATAGGAGTCAGAAGTTGTTGGCTTTTACACGGAGAGATTACAGCGGACCGTAGTGATGAGAAGATCGGTTATTTTACATTTTCTGCCACGTGTCGGCTCGCCGCTATCTCACCGGGCGAGCAAGCAGTGAGTCTGCTACTTCTTTACTCTGAAAACACCTGCAGTCAGTCACCATCACAAACAGAAAAGGAGCTCATTCATTATTTATACAGTCTATGGCTAATAGACTACGCTGAGGAGCATATAGCCTAGCTTCATAGCTGTAGCTGGCTGATTCATGCGGCCCGCCCATAGTCCTCAGCCATAGGCTTCAGCTCGGTCTCCGCTTCTTTGCCCGTCTCTGGCATTTCCAATGCTTCCAATCACTGACTATGTCCATTATTTATACAGTCTATGAGTTAAATACCTGGCTCCTCAGCTTCTAAAAGTTCCATCATGTAATCCAGCTGGTCCTTAAGGCTCCGTCCACCTGTTTAAAAGCAGGGTTAATTTTGTTAATGAAAATTATGACAATATATGTTCGACTTTTTTCCAAGACAAAGACGAGATGTTGATGAGCTAAAAATAGATTGTTGATAATAAAAACTGTGACGATGCGTATGCTTTGTTTTTGTTAACAGGACGAGACGGGACTAAAATGTTAGTGGTGGGCTGTCTGACATTTAAAATCTATGATATTTTCCCCCCACTGTGCGTCTAATCTGTAAAAAAACTATGCTTTGGGACATCATCACTGCAACCTGTTTGGACACTTGATTTATTTAACTCAATGCGCGTAGTAACAGGAGACAGAGAGATGCTTCGTGGCGACAAATTAGGTGGGAAGAATCGGTGTAAGGAGAGTGAAAAGGTGCTTTACAGATTCAAACACTTGATACAGCTTCATACCCATCTTCTGATACCTGTATGAGGCTTGAAGTAAAGACTAAAATGTCCTTAGACCTTTTACTGACTAGACCTGGACTTGCATGTTTTAAGATGTCGTCCAATAAAACTAGACTAAAACTATAAAGAGTAAGCTGCCAAAATTAACACTGGTTTAAAGCCTCTGGAATATAATCAAAGTCAAGAGTGTAATTAAACATCACAAAAAATTAAAGTAAAAATATAAAATAGTTGTTATCTCATAGATCTCAGTTTCGTTCTCTTTGGCGGCGCCTATGGTGATAAACGGTAATTGTGGGAGCACACTTCCCAGATATCCAGACAGTGCTGCATGTGTGACGTCCACGCTTGGCTCTGGTTGTAACTCTTGATTTTCCTGGCTGACGGTCGCTTTCCTTTTCAGACTGTTTGCCTTCATCTGAGCGTCGAGTTTGTTTCTTTTTCTTTGGATTTTCACTTATTTTTGAAGTTGTATCTGTAGTCATCCATCTTTTCTTTGTTTGTTCAGCCATAGTAGATTACTGTTTACTCGCGACACTTGCAGAGAGTGGAAAAGCAGCCGCCTAGCTCCGCCTACCCTCTCTGGCAGACCAACCACTGCTGGCTGATGGAAAACGCGTCACTAACTGGGCGCCGCTTGTCATTTTTTTCCTTGAAAGTCGCACCAGTCACCCAGTCTGTAATACTGCATATGCAAAGGCTTTCATCAGTGGGCCATAGGCTATAACACCACCTCATTAGTGATAGATAGAGACTTAACAGACATTTATTTAAATGAAAATCTTCGAAATTATTACTTTAAGCATCCAAAAACACCTGAATGAAACATTATTAAACTATTATTTCCCTAAACACAACCTGGATGACCTGTCAAAACTTTCAAAGATAGAAAAGTCACAGGCTGAAGAACTTCACACTACATGTCATATGAACCTGTCTTTACAGTCAGTTCGGGTGTGCAAATACTCTCACAATAAATACATCTCCTGTCATACTGCAGAGGTGGATGACACTAACTGGATAATGTAAAAACCCTCCTCCATGACCACTTCACTGCGTTTATTAAAGCTGATCTCATAATCTGCAGCTTGCCGTTAGCTTGTCGAGCTTCAGCTCACACAGGGAGGGAGAAGCAGGCCTCTGTGATCTCCATACAGCAGCGGTCTGCTTTCGCCTCTGGCTTATTGAATTCCCTCCAGTCACCACAGGAAGAAAATCCTAATTGACAATTTCACACTGGCTCCTTCCCTCCCCCGTTATTCATTTCCTATCATTAGTCTATGATGGGTCTTAACTGTATTCCATCTCTTTATTAAAATTACTTACACATTTCCTCCTCTCCCCCTATCACCAGCGCCCTGCTTACCGCTGCGCTGCCAGTGCCCTTGCGAGGCGAGTCTTAGAGGAGCGCTCTGAATTGGTTGTATAATTGTCCGTTACGTAACCGAGAGAATTAGGCAGGAGATATGTTTAAAATGAGGGCACGGATTGGTGGCAGTGAAGAATACTGTGTTCTAGCTTTTTGCCTCGCAGAATAAAGGGGGAGGAGAGTTTGTCCGTGAGTGTGTGTGCGTGTGTGTGACAGCAGCAGTGAGCGATGGAGAGGAGAGACAGAGGCAGATAAAGCTGGTGTGCAGCAGAGGGATAGATGCGTAGGCATGGTGTAACAGCATGAGTCATCACAACTTAGCTGATGGACGTGTGGCCTGAATCCAAAGAGGCCCCCCTCCTGCAAACCTACTGTATATCTAACACTCCTCCTGTTACAGCACTTTAAGTAGTAATCCCAAAAAACTGTTTTAATTTAGCATCCATTTTTGGTGTTAAAGCTCATTACTGTTCTGTTGTTCCACTGCAGTAACCAGAGATCACCTGTCAATCAATCTGTGGGTGGTGTTATGAATAATTTTGCTGAAATGTTCTGCTTTCTGAAGTTTAACTTTTTATAATTACTGCTTTTATCTGTGTCTTACTATCTTTCCTAAACAGACCAGAGATGTAAAATACATCATGTCCTGTGCTTGAGGCGTTTTCTGTAAAAATTCCAACATATTTTTTTTAAATGAAGTCATACTGCTAAAAACAGTTAAAGGAGAAGTTTAGTATTTTTAAACCTGGGAACTATTTTATTCAGTCAAAATGACTCACAGGACCAAAAACTTTTGGAATTGGTCCAGTAGATGGCCTCCGCTGTAGCTGCCATACGGTCGCAATGGCTGCAACATAATCCCCAGGGGCAATTGCGCCCGACCAAAGTACGTCCACTAAATGTGCTTGTTTTTGCTACTGACAGGCTCACATTGTTACTCCAGGTGTCCGACAACATTACGGAAAGGATCCCTACAAAGATCGACCTTTTTTCAAAGAGTAAGATCCTTTTTGTGTAACCAGAAACAGAAGTCTCGCTCAAGGAGAAGTCTCGCTCTGAAATCACGTGGATGATGAGGTGTTACCTGAACAGGACGGTGGAGTTAGAGTTGGAGAGAGGATTTGTTTACGTAGAGGACTGCCAGCAGGAATATATTTCAAAAGCCATGGCTGGATATATAGCGGATTTCGACGATGAAGACGAGGCGTTTGAATTCCGGTTTTCCAGGGATGATACCTCGGACACTACACAGCACAGTGTAACCACGTCGGAGGATTTCCCCCCTCTGATCAACAGGCTGTGCTGCAGACTTTCTTTCATGTGCCCAAAATAAACTGGAGGAGGCGGCCAAGACCACAGGGACCAAACAGGCAACTATCTATCGAGTAAGTAGCCTAACATATTTACATGCATCTAATTTCCTTACCTAGAAATGTCACTGTTTGTGGTTACACAAAAAAGGATCTTACTCTTTAAAAAAGGACGATCTTTTTCGGATAATTTCTGTAATGTTGTCGGACACCTGGAGTAACAATGTGAGCCTGTCAGTGGCAAAAACAAGCACTTTTAGTGGACGTACTCAGATTTGGCGCAGTTGCCCCTGGATTATGTTGCAGCCATTGTGACCGTATCACGGCTACGGCGGAGGCTACTGGACCGTTTTTGTTCCTATGAGTCATTTCGACACACAAATTTGTACAAATAGGGCCCGTGTTTAAAAATACCGAAATTCTCCTTTAAGATGAAGCTAAGATTAAAATATGTAAACTGTATGTGAACTGGGAATTGTGCTTTTTTTGCTGTCTTGCAAGTCTCTTAATAAGGAAGTATACCACTCATGTCATGTCTTTGCAGACCTCTAGAGCTGACAAGTTGTGGTAATATGTAATCAACGCTAGACTACCTGTTTCCTGAAGCTGAATGTGTTCGAGTTGCGAGATAACTCACTGTTGGTGGCAGTAAGGCTCGAAATCTTTATGAATGGACCGAATCAGTTTGCTAACGGTCACGACCAGGGAGTTAACTTCCTGAGATTACAGTTTATGGAGAAACAACGCTGTGAGAAATCAGCAGCTTGCTCATCCCTGTTGTTATTGCCAGCCTCACTGTAACATTTAATAATATTGAGTCAAACAAAGTGGTGCAATTTTGCTGACATGTTTTGCTGTCCTGAGTTCATATCTTTGTAAGTGTCTTTAATAAACCAAAACTACCCAATAGAGACCTCTCACTTCCGTTCAGCTCAGCGCTTTAACATTACCAACAGCAACTAAACTAACTTACTGACATGCTGTAATACTTTCAAACCACAGACACTGATTTTATAATCATTGTGTCTCATTTACAACTAGCTAACACTTACTTTAATTAAACAAGTCTAGGTCAAAACCTAGTAGCTGGCTGACCGCAAGACTGTCCTTATGAGGCGGATGACAATGTGTTTGAAAGCAGGTGCGCGCTGCGAACGTAGGTGAGGACAGCGGACGAGCAGCGGAGGAGCAGCGCCGCCTACTCCACGAACAAAGTATCCAGAGCTGTATAGGCAGACAGTCCTGTCAGTGGAGGTCCAATATGCTCCATGATCTGCCATTGCGATGTCGCAACTCTCTCTCTACAGCTCTGAAAGTACCGTCACTCACTCAGTCAGTTACTCAGTCAGTCACATACAGACCCATGTGTAGGACTGACCCCGGCGGTCAGCCAAAAAAGGAGAGTTAGCTGCAGGCTCTTTGTAACAGGCAGAAACATTAGCAAACATTGCTAACTCCTAACTTTCAGACTCTGAATCCAGAGCTGTGTTTGTGTGTGTTTTCTCTCTGCAAATGATCATCTTTAAAACCCTAACCCTGTCTTCAGTGTTTCCTGGCTTCCTCACAGGCAATCTCTGAATCTATAGGCCGTCGTCTGACCACGACTTATCCTCTGGGAGTGACGGTGAACTCTCCATGCATTCATAAATATAAACGGTTTAGCCGGCGTTTAGCGATGAGGACTTCCAGCCAAGACTTCCTTCTCCCTGCGCTGCATTGTTCACAGTCCAGTTTGAGAAGCGACCGTGTGTTCAGATCAAAAGTGAAGTGGAATTCTCCCCTCCAGATGTGCCGGCAAAATAAACGCTGTCATTTCTTGGTTCGTTCCATCCTCCGGAGGAGCGCCCGTTCATCTGTTTGTTGTTACACAGAGGCTGCACTCTGACTTACTTCAGCGGTATGAAGCCGAAAAAGAAACAGATTTTCTTGTGATTGACTTTAATCAACGGCTCTTCAATTTGCTGAAATAACAACATCATGATGCAGATTAGGAACAAGTCAACATGAGGCTTTGTCTGGTCTGTCCTCAAGAGGAGAAGAAAACTACTTTAACATGAGAAGTTTGCTGAACGGAGGTTGGATCCATAATTTTTTGACGCATTCAAAGAAGGTAGTACATCTAAATGCTTAACATCTTTCGTGACACAGCGTCAAGCGAATTGATCTCAAGTTGACTTTTAAATTAACTTCAGATGACCGCCGATGGGACCGGCTCATACATGATTGGTCAATCGACTCAGACTACAAACGTACAGCAAGGAAAAACCAGAACACTTCCAGGACTGAAATTAAAGATTAAAGACTAAATGAGGACCTCACACGTTACAAGACTTAAATGATTTCTCTATTTTCTCTGGTTTGTATTGAATTGTATTGAACAAAGTCATTGGAAATAAACATTGGGATTGTTCTGTATTGCTGTCAGATGTATGTTTCTTGATCCCCGTGAGACGAGATTTAAAAATGTGCATGATGATTTGTTAGTAATTGATGGTATGAATATCTCTCTTAAACAAGCTGTAACTGAGTAACATCTCTACATTTGCAGGATGAAATTATGTTGTCTGCGAGAACATATTCTTACATTTCCCCCCTGTATTTAAAGTTGCTACAGCTACTCCCTGTCAGTCTGGTTAATGTAGCACTTACATCTTATGAAAAGTTAACTCTGGGCCTTTGATTTATTCAGTGTACAGAGTGTGTGGGCACTAAGCAGGTAATGAATGCTGTCAGCCCACTGCATTAAAGAGCAACATCAAACACTAAGACCACAGGCAGTGAAGGCAGCACCGATAATTTGTACGTTGCATAATTTGTTGTATGTTTATATTTGCAAAAATAAATGGTGTAAAAAACAGTGTTGACAGTAAATATAGATTATGACAGTGTATAGTTAATCATAGCCAGGGCAAAATGTCCTTGTTTATGCCTGAGCTCTGTAACACTGTACTCAGTGGAAAGTGGTGCTATAATAAGTGCTATAAAATTGCCTTAATTGAAAAATCATGTATTTTAAGTGGGTCCTTTCAGCATTTGAAAACACAAGCAAATATTCTCCCCTATTAATATGTCAGAAAAAAAATAAACCGTCATGTCTGGGTTCATCTGCAGGAGCACACAGCAGGGTACATTTTACCTCCCCCAGGAACTGTGTCTAGATTCACTTTGCTGCTGCTTCCAGCTACTTGAGACCGCCCAGTGCCCAGTTTGATGACCTGTTAGCTCGGATCGGGAAAGGATTTTTGAATGGACATACATATACATATTTAGCTGTGATTAATCTCTATTTACAGATTCTACACAGTAGAATAGTCTACATAGTAGAATCTGTACGCACAGACGTGGATTTCCGGGAAGGCAAGTGTTTCCGTGGTTTCCGTTTCTACTACGCTTGTAGTCCGAGTAACATTGACCAATGACGTATCAGCAGGCTGCGGTGTATGCAAGGTAAACAGTCTGTGTGGAGAACAAAAGCAGGCTGAACGTAATCCGGCGTAATGCCATCCCTGCTCCCATCAGCGTGATCTGACGACATGTTAGCTTCTGCATGCTAACAGCTAACAATCTGTTCTAGGCCTAACATTTTACTTGTGATGAATTCCCTTGACGCTGTGTCACGAAAGCCGTTCAGCGTTCAGATTTCCCGACTTCCTCGAATGCATCAGATCGATCCGACCTCCGTTCAACAAATGACCATTTTTAAAGTTTCTTCTCCTCTTGAGGACAGACCTGACAAAGCTTGAATTTTTACTTCTTATGTTGAAATTTCGGCAAACTCAAATCACAAGAAAACATTTCCTCTTTCTGCAACAATGCAGCACGCGTCTTGACGGGAAATCGATTATCGCTTACCACATGGCACGTTCACCGGTGTCCCCAGAGGCTATATCGTCTCAGACTATAGCCGATGGCATCCAAGATCGGGGTTACACAAACACAGGACTTTTATTCAGGAGACAAGAGTTATTATGACGGGCGATTAACACGCGCGCATTCTATTATTACGACCCTCCACCCGCCGCGTAGTTTGGGAAATTGTTGTGGATAGCAAGCAGAAACAAACCTCCATGCGCAGAAATGGATAAAGAAAAGGGTCCTTTAAAAGTCAAGTTCAGCCTCAAAGCCCTGCTGGATGGTTCTCTGGGCAAGACAACAGTTATTTGTATTCACTGTCGAGGTTGTCGAGAGTTACCACCGGAGGACGTCGAGTCTTAAATACCACTTGCTGGCCAAGCACACAGCTGATCCAGAGAGCCCCAGGCTGTGAAAAATGTCTTTTAGTGATTAAACTTTGACTAAAATGATGTTATTTTTATCTCCTGCTGCAGACTCAGTGACTTATTACTTATGTTACATTCAGGTCAACATGCCGTCTGTTGTTGCTTGTTGGGCTTCAGTTTGCCATGTGATGCTTTCAGCATATGTTTTGAGCATGCAGTACCTCTGAGGTTATTCTGCAGAATATTCTGGACAGTATTTGTCGCAATAATAATAAACATACATTTATAAAAGAAGCATATTTGTCCATTCCCATGTTGATAAGAGTATTAAAAACAATATGTCTTTAAGGCACATTTACAACAGGTAGAAAATGCGTGATCAATCACGATTAAATATTTGAATCGACTGATAGCCCTCGTCTAAACATATCTTAAGAAATAAGACAGAGGCTCTTGTGCTCTGGGAGCCGTTCATCAGGAAAGAAAATCACTTGAGTCGTGCTGAAATCAAACCAATTATAAACCTAATGCAGGCTGAGAATCAAACACCGGGGCGCTAACCTTTAAATGAATGTTTTATACCCTACTGGTCCTGTCCATCGGCTGTGTCTTTGAATCCACTCTCCCTTTGTTCTGGTAAATCTAAAATGGCAACTCATTGACCATTGACCCTTCTCAATCATGCCGACTAACTGTGTGTACTCTGCAATCCATTAAGTTCTCTGCATCTCCAGCAATCCAACGGCTCATGTTGACGACAAAGGAAATTGAATGTCATCACATGAATCTGTGTGATTTTGATTATGAAGCAGTTCTGATCCTGATGAACAAAGTGATCGCTGGAATTAAAGGTTATGGGAAGGAATTAAGAGGCTGAAAGGCTGTAAGATGTTTTAACAAGACAAAGTGTTAAATTAAAAGAACATGACAAAATGTTCAGTCATTATTAATTCTCTGCACGTCGTGTAAGTTTTGTTCTATACCGTATGTCAACAACAAATTCAGTCCACAAAAGCCTTCTTGGAAAGCATTTTATTCTCACCTTCTGCACATGTTTATCCACGGCACCTCGCACACTTTCCTTTGTTTGCTCCTTGAACACCGGGGACTCAGAACTGTATGTTTTGTTCTCAGGGGAGCAGAGAACAAGCGATGCTGCGGCTCGAGACCGATGCTGCTGTTTGCTATGTGTCTATGGCATTATTAAGAACACCTATAAAATACAACTGCAGAGTTTGAAGGTGTAATCCCTTGTTTTTCTATACGCATCAAACTGCATCTACAAAGTGCAGTTAACACGAGAGGAAGCTGCATCACAACATTGGACAGCTCCCTCCCCCTCTCTCCCCCTCACTAATGAGCCCATTGGCAATTACACATTGAATCAGGCTTCTATGGCAACACAGCATGAGAATACCATTTGGGGTGAAAAATTTACACAGCATCCACTCTCACTGCTGATTTTTGTTTGATCGAAAAAGAACACTTTCATATTAAGTATTTAGGTAGCATGCATGTACCAGTCTTGTTATGTGGCAAATCCCCTATAAATTGTATATTAAAATGTACTATATGCAGATATAAACACAATAACGACTTGTATTTATGTATGTATTAAAGAGTGATATCATAAAGGATATTCATGTATTGTCAATTCTTAATGCACCTCAGCTACGGAGAGCAGGAACTGGTTACATTATTGTGTCCTTTCAACATTTCCTGCTTTTAAAATACACATAATATTGTGTAGGTCCTCCTTTTGCCGCCAGAACAGCCCTGACCCGGCGAGGCGTGGACTCCACTAGACCTCTGAAGGTCTGCTGAGGTTTCTGGCACCAAGACGTTAGCAGCAGATCCTTTAAGTCCTGTAAGTTGTGAGGTAGGGCCTCCATGGATCGGACATGTTTGTCCAGCACATCCCACAGATGCTTGATTGGGTTGAGATCTGGGGAAATTGGAGGCCGAGTCAACACCTTAAACTCGTTGTTTTGTTCCTCAACCCGTTCCTGAACCATGTTTGCAGTGTGGCAGGACGCAATATCCTGCTGAGAGAGAACACTGCCATTAGGGCATACCGTTTCCGTGAAGGGGTGTACTAAGTTCGCAACAATGTTTAGGTAGGTGTCAAAGTAACATCCACATGAATGGCAGGATCAACTCAGAGGACAAAATTTTCACTTGCCGAACATATCCCATCCACTGATAGGAGCCATTGTAATGAGATAATCAATGTTCTTCACTTCACGTCAGTGGTTATAACATAACATGTTTATAAGTGAAGTCAGTCAGTTCCAAATGGCATCAAAAGAACAGTTGATACAAAGTGTGGTCAGAGTAATGGCTACACTCAAAGGCAAGCAAAAAGCCACCTTAAATAAAATGACAGAGTAAGAGCGCAGACTCTCAGTCGCTTCTTGTAGGTGTTCACCTTGTTAAACAAACATGGACACACACATATGGAAGTAGATGTGTGAAGATTTAAAAAACAACCAGAGTGTTTCTGGCATCTACTTCTCCCGGGCAACATGTCCTCATACAACTGTTGGTATCTCTTATAAAAGTTGGGCACAATTTTTCCTTTGTAATACCATAGACTGTATAAAAAGATGGACGACATGACAGCTCTCTAAAAGTGAAGCCAAACCCTCTCTATCGCCCCTGCTGACCGGCTGCAGTATAGGTCATAAGACCCGCCTCCTCTATGATAACAGATGGGACATGAGTCAAACTATAAAATCAAAACACATTTTTCTCACACATGGTTTCTGTCAGTATAGCTATATCATGCTGATTTATGTCCAAGTGTTCATTTTGTCTGACAAGTTTACTTTTAATTAGTTATTTGATGCTATAAAAAGGGGGTGTGGCCTCATGATTGACAGCTCTGTTGACTAACGGGGCTCCTGCAGCGTTCTGTTCCCGAGTAGCAGAGTAGAGGAGGAACGGCGAGAGGAGACGTAACTAACACTAACACTACAATCATTGAACTTTACATAAGCGTGAATATCTGCTTCAGACCAACACAAGTAGCTGTTCTGCTGCAGACTGAGCCCACCTGAGGGCTCCAACACGTCAAGTCCACAAGTTCAATGTGTGTTTTAGTTAGTGGAAGGGGCGGGACGTCAAATGTGCGAGTCGGCACCTGCTCCGGGGGTATTTTTTGCCCTCAGTCATTGTGTAATAATATGTATGTCATGTCCAACAGGTGATCCGTATTCCTGCTTTGTCATGGCCCACCTTTGGCACGTCATACAGACGCACAAGGTAGCGTCTGATTTTAAGTCTGTTTTCAAAGGTAGCCAACAGGGGCAATCACGCTGCAACAGCCCAAATGGTTTCCATTAGAAGAAACAGGCTGCGAATTCAGAAACATGTGTAAAAGCCCAGAACAAATGCAATGACGGGAACGTGCTGCAAATGAAAAAAACACTCCAAAAAGACGCAACAAATGCATTGACATCAAACGCGTTGCAAATACAGAAACGATGCAAAGTCAAAAACAAAGCCTGTTTCTTCTACCGTAAACCGTTATGGCTGGTGCAGCACGATTGCCCTCGTCGGCCACCATAGTTTTCTTCCATTCTTCACTAAAGGATTGTGTCACGTCTCCTATTTTACTTTATTTTGTTACTTTATTTTCTTCCCTCATGTTCTTTGTCTGGTACTTCCTGTTTTATTTTGATACTCACCCCGTCTCTGTTTCAGGGCCGTTGTCTCCCTGCCCTTCTGTGTCTCCCGCCTCCTTGATCACCCTAATGTGCTCCACCTGTGTCTCATTGTCTTCACTCCCCTGGAGTAATTAGGCTTCTTCCCAAGTCTCTTAAATTGCATCCATTCTTCCTTTACTTGCGTCTTTCACTTGCGTCTTAGTCCCTCCCACCAGAGATGCATGGAGAGACGCGAGGAAACCAAGAGAGGAGAGAGGAAACGAGGGAATGTTTTTTAAGAGACATGAGATGTCCTTTCTGATGAAGCGTCACATGCTGCGACGTCCGTTTGTGATGATCGCGTCAGCTGTCAGTCTGCTTTAACAGCTGTTTGTGTCTGCACACATGTGCACTGTATTAATTCTAATAAAACACACAGTAACAGTGTTTCCTCTCTGTATCCTGTTACCTGTGTAACAAACACCTGCACATGAAGAACAGGCTGCAGTCTGTGTTCCTGCTGCAGAGCCAGACGGACATTTCCTACAGCACTATGTCTTTGTATTATTTGTTCATTATTTACATTTTTGATCACTCATCATCTGATCTGAATTAATTATTTAATAAGCCCAAATACTGTCTGTTCATGAACTATGAAAATGATTTATTAGGCTGAAAGTTTCAGGATAAATAGAAATCACGTCGCGCTGATCAAACCCGACCTCACTGATGATCACTCTCACACGTAGTGTTACCTGCTGACAGAGAGACTCTCCTGCTCCCTCTGAATTCATTCATTCATCCGTAATAAAAGTTAGCAGGGAAACAACTGATCATGACGAGAGGTATTTTTTTTAGATTAAATTTAATAGAAATGAATCTGTTTGTGCTGCTTTTGATTTTTAGACAACTTATTTTTACTCAGATGTTGACTCAGAAAACAAATCAAATCTGCAGTTATTCACTGCATTTTATATATTTCATGACAAGTTATGATCAATATTTCGTTCTAATCACAGCTTGTCAAATACCTACTCATTATACCGACATTGTTTATAGTCGGTTTCAAGGCGCCCTGTAAAGTCTGTTTTAAGGTTCGCCTCTTCCTCTCTGCGGTATGAAACTCCTGTGATGTTGTGTTTCACAGAAGTCCGATCTGCAGCAGCATCCAATCACTAACTGATCTGTAATAAGGGGGCGTGTCGGCCAGTAAAAGACTTCCGTTGAGGCTGCTCTCGTGTATCCTCGCTTATCGCTCCTCAGAACTCCCTCCTCTCTGAAAATATTCCTGTCTGCAGAGAGCTAGTGGTAACTGCGGCGCACCTTTATAAGGGCTGTCGCGCTCTGAGTTTCCAGTGATCATGACGACAATTCCACATTTGTGTAGGTGTAAAAGAGTCTTGACAGAGCTCATGACATGTATTTTGGTTTCAGCAAAAGAAGGTCAGACTTCAAGAAAGAAGACTGTTTGATATTTTCTCTCAAACATTTCAGTGGTTAAACACTCACAACACTTACAGCTATCCATTTTAAAGTTTATTTAGTGGATTTGTAGTTATTTTGTTGTTTTTAATCGAAGTGCAAAACTGTGAAGCAACTAAACAAACATTTAATTAAATGAACATTAGAACTGTCCCACCGAGGAACAACTCATATTTGGTGTGGTCAGAAAATGAGTCACCAGCACATAAAAATAGCATCTGGCAGGAGTCACAGAGCGTGCTGACGATTTTAGTGGTAATTTACTGATGTGGGAGTTGTCAGCGGAGAGTCGGCTGTTGCGTCCTGATCCTACACTGATTGGGAGGCCGTGGGGGAAAATCAGTAAGTGCTCTCCACAGTCTAATCAGGACCAAGCATGGGTTTCTGTCATACAACTCGGCTCTGTGGAGAGGTAACAGCCTAATAAATCAAGTGATTGTTTTAGCCTTCTGAAATCTGTTGATTGCTCCAAAGACACCTCAGCACAATTACATCCTGCGTAGACGTGTTGTACAGCTCGGTTACATCAGCAGATGCACTCTGAGTGTACTGTTGACTCATCTGTGCTACTTCTGGCTGCCTGGTTGGGGAAATAACGACGATGATGATGCTGTTGCAGAGAGTTGTTGTGAATGAGCCTGGAGGCCTCGGCAGTGACCTCAATGGAGGCAGCCGAGAGTGAGGAATGTGCAGAATGTTTCATTTCCACTGCCGAGCAGGAGACGAACAGCAGCCTGAGGTGTGAGCGTTAAATTAAACTGAAAGTGATATGAAAGCCCACATTGATTTTCCTGTTATGAGTTAAGCTGATGATGTAATTTGCACTTCTATTCAGTTTATTTTCGTAGAGAAGTCAGGGCCACAATATTATATCAAATCATTCAGGCTATGATTTAATCATCCATTTGAAAATGCTCAAATTAAAACTCCATTCCCTAATTATTTACCATTCAAAGCCCAACAAAGGTAAATGGAAGCGAATGTAAAAACGGACTCTTAAAATGGCACGCTATGAGTAATCATCTCTGAAATGTGTCAGTTCAGAGTTTGAACTGAGGCCATTGTTGCATGATTTCCCTCCTCTCTCTTTACCTAATTCCCATCTAATCTAACAAAGGCATATAAATACTTCTACTGATGATATGGACAGGATGTAACCTACCGTCAGCCTGTTCTCAGTCCCAGTGTGTCAAACAGAGATGGTTGCTTTGTGGCTCTATGCTTAAAAGAAAAGATATATACAGTCATGGCCAAAAATATTGGCACCCCTGCACTTCTGTCAGATAATGCACCACTTCTCCCAGAAAATTTTTGCAATTACAAATGCTTTGGTATTCACATGTTTATTTCTTTTATTTGCATTGGAACAACACAAAAAAGCAGAGAAAAAAAGTCAAATCTGATATAATTGTACACAGAACTCCAAAAATGGACTGGACAAAATTATTGGCACCCTCAACATTTTTTTTTGTAGCACACCCTTTGGAAAAAATAACTGAAATCAATCGCTTCCTATAACCATCAATGAGTTTCTTACACCTCTCTACTGGAATTTTGGACCACTCTTCTTTTGCCAACTGCTCCAGGTCTCTCAGATTTGAAGGGTGCCTTCTCCCAACTGCTGTTTTGAGATCTCTCCACAGGTGTTCTATGGGATTTAGATCTGGACTTATTGCTGGCCACTTCAGAACTCTCCAGCGCTTTGTCTTAAACCATTTCTGG
Source organism: Semicossyphus pulcher (assembly GCF_022749685.1). Classification (NCBI taxonomy): domain Eukaryota; kingdom Metazoa; phylum Chordata; class Actinopteri; order Labriformes; family Labridae; genus Semicossyphus; species Semicossyphus pulcher. Next base: position 29,410,254 of record NW_027211726.1, read on the forward strand.
GTGCTTTTTGAAGTATGCTTTGGGTCATTGTCCTGCTGGAAGACCCATGACCTCTGACGGAGACCCAGCTTTCTGACACTGGGCCCTACATTGCGCCCCAAAATTCTTTGGTAGTCTTTAGATTTCATGATGCCATACACACAGTCAAGGCATCTGGTGCCAGAAGCAGCAAAGCAACCCCAAAATATCTGTGAACCTCCACCATGTTTGACCGTAGGGATCGTGTTCTTTTCTTTGAAGGCCTCATTTTGTTTTCTGTAAACAGTACAATGATGTACTTTACCAAAAAGCTCTACTTTGGTCTCATCTGTTCACAGAACGTTCTCCCAGAAGGATTTTGGCTTCCTCGGGTAAGTTAAGGCAAACTCCAGTCTGGCTTTTTTATGTCTCTGTGTCAGCAGTGGGGTCCTCCTGGGCCTCCTGCCATAGCGTCCCATTTCATTCAGATGGCTACTGATAGTGCAAGCTGACACTGTTGTACCCTGTGTCTGCAGGTCAGCTTGAATTTGTTTGGAAGTTGACTGAGGTTCTTTATCCACCATTCAAACAATCCTTCGTTGCAATCTTTTATCAATTTTTCTCTTCCATCCACATCCAGAGAGGTTAGCTACAGTACGATGGGCTGTAAACTTCTTGATGACATTGCGCACAGTGGACACAGGAACATTAAGAGCTCTGGAGATGGACTTGTAGCCTTGAGATTGTCCATGCTTTTCCACAATTCTGGTTCTCAAATCCTCGGACAATTCTTTGCTTTCTTTTCTCCATGCTCAGTGTGGTACACACAGACACACAACACAAAGGTTTAGTCAACTTTTCTCCATTTTAACTGGCTGCAAATGTGATTTCTATATTGCCAGCACTTGTTACTTGCCACAGGTGAGTTTAAATGCAAATTAAAGGAGCATCACATGCTTGAAATACAATTATTTCTTACAATTTTGAAAAGGTGCCAATAATTTTGTCCAGTCCATTTTTGGAGTTCTGTGTACAATTATATCAGATTTGACTTTTTTTCTCTGCTTTTTTGTGTTGTTCCAATGCAAACAAAATAAATAAACATGTGAATACCAAAGCATTTGTAATTGCAAAAATTTTCTGGGAGAAGTGGTGCATTATCAGACAGAAGTGCAGGGGTGCCAATATTTTTGGCCATGACTGTATGTATTCCTCTTGCATTGTTTCCGAACACTGCCCACTAGCTTGTTGTGTTGTGTTCAGGTTGCTCAGAATGAAAATTATGCATGGGATGTCGGGTATATTCATGGGTCACACTAATCTCTATTTACAGATTCTACATAGTAAAAAAGTCTACGAAGTAGAATCTGTACGCAGGGATGTGGATTTCCGGGAAGGCAATTGTTCTGGTTTCTGTTTGAACTACAATTGTAGTCTGAGTTATATTGACCAATCATGTAGTCTAATCATGTCAGTAATCCGCCCTAATGCCGTCCCGGCTCCTGTCAGCGTGATCTGACCACGATTTAGCTTCATATTAATCTCTATAAACAGACATCTGCATGCTAACAGCTAACTGTCTGTTCTAGATCTAAAATTTGAATTGAGATGAATTCCCTTGACACTGTGTCATGAAAGCCATTCAGCGTTCAGATTTCCCGACTTCCTCGAATGCATCAGATCCGTTCAACAAACGAGCATTTTAAAAGTTTTCTTCTCCTCTTGAGGACAGACCTGACAAAGCTTGAATTTTTACTTCTTATGTTGAAATTTCTGAAAACTTAAGACCCGTTAATAACAAGTGAATCACAAGAATCGGTTTCTTTTTCGGCTTCATCCCGCTGAAGTAAGCCAGAGTGCAGCCTCTGTGTAACTTACTGTTTACAGTGAAACGGAGACTCAGCACAAACAGATGAACGGGCGCTCCTCCGGGGGATGGAACGAACCAAGAAATGACAGCATTTATTTTGCAGACATATCTGGAGGGGAGAATTTCACTTCACTTTGATCCGAACACACGGTCGCTTCTCAAGCTGCTAACTGGACTGTACAATGCAGCGCATGGAGAAGGAAGTCTTGGCTGGAAGTCCTTATCGCTAAAATCGCACGACGTGTTTACTGTTGTCCACAGAGGCTATATCGTCGTCAGACTATAGCCGATGGATTATGCGATTGTAGCTTTCTTAACCAACATTAAAAGAAATTGAATTATTTCCTAATAGGCATAAAAGTGGGCCAGGAAAGATCACCATACGTATTTCTCCACATATTGCCCTCTAAAATAATTAAATTTCTCCGTGTTCCCAAAGACGGTGTATTCCAGTTCCAGTATTTGTTTTGCATATGTTGTATACTTACAATAAGCATATGGAGGTATGTAAACATTATATAAGATATTGTATATTGAGATCCTGGAGGGCATCGTCAGAGCTCCTTCATGTTTCTTTACCTGTTGTCACCTGCAGCAGTGATGTCCAAGATGTTATGTTTGTCCAGGTTAGAATCCTGTAAGTCAGAATAAATGATACAAAACGTTCGTGCTTTGGACGATCCAGAACATATCTTGTGTGAATCATGTGAGAACCACTCAAGAAATTGAGCATATATATATCTTAAATACATACTGCCTGACTTACAAATATCTGTAAAAATCCTTTGGTAGGTACATCGTACTAATCTCTTAAAGATTCAAACGTTTTAAAGTTCCCATTACCGCAAAGACCTTTTCAAACCTGCTTCTCGCCATGACTTATAATTAGGTCCTGCATCTTCCACTGGATAATCTGGGTTGTGCATCAAGGGTTGAGTTTCTTTAAGCATTTTATTTAAGCTCCATGTCTTTAATATATAAGTTATTAACAGGTTATCCTCAGCTATCATTGGCAGTTCATTCACTCAGTTGTAAATACATTTACAAGGGGAAAGGGTTTACAGATTATGGTCTCTATTTCAAGCCAATGCAATCCAGTTTTTTCAACCACCCATAAAAAGCTAATTCTGGCATGTACTGATATTACATAATATTCCATCTTTGGCAAACCCCACCCAGCTTTTCCTTTGGGGAATTGTAAATTCTCCAATTTAATTTCAGGTTTGCTGTCTGCCCAAATAAAGTCTGACATTGCTTTATTAATGTCTCTAACATCCTTTGTCCTCAAAATCACAGAAAGCACAGATACAGGATCAGTTATTTTAGGAGAATAGTCATCCTGATAAGATTAATCCTGCCAACACAAGATAAAGAGTCGTCATATTTTCTTCTAGATATTTTATCAAAAGTTTTCAGCACACAGACGATTAAGGTAATTGAACCCATCAGGGGCCCAGCGAAATCAGGTTCATCACATCCACCGCTCACCAAGGGCTTTACTTTGGATTTTTCAAAATGAACTTTGAACCCAGATATCAGTCCAAATTCTTTCTCACATTTTATCAGAACTGGCACTTAATTATTCGGATCCATCAAGGTCAAAAGGACATCATCTGCGTATAACATCAATTTGTTATACTCTATAGCCAGGGCAAACCGGAGTGGGGACAGTGGACTACCTTGGGCTGTACCTCTTTTCAGCTTAAAGGGTGCTAAAGGAAGACCATTTGTCACGACAGAGGCTGTAGGCGTCTTAGACAGAAGTTTAACACGACTATAAAATTGTTCAGTGTTCATAGATACAATAGCTCCAGGAATTTAACAATGATTGAGATAATGAATAATGTAAACCAGTCTGATCCGCATCCACAATGTTCAAAGCCAATACTTACATGTCAGACTGATTGGTTATGAGCTAACTGTTTAGCATGGTGGCGATATTGGTGGTCACTCCACTATCAAGTCGTCTCGTTGCACGTTAATCTCCTCTCCGTCAGCAAAGCTAGCCTCTCGCGCTGCATCATCGGAGTCAGCATGCTCGTGATCATGGCTAGCAGTGGATTTTCCTACTCTTCTGCGATTGTCTTTGTTCTTAGTCGACCCACACAAAGTGAAAAAGTTTTACATAGACATTATCGATACTGTGGTCACTTTTGATATTAGTAAACTGACAGAAAATACACTAAATATTCATTTAGATTCAAACCAGTGGGGCGATAAAGAATCTACGACTGTCCGTCTCCGTGCATCACATGATCCTGTTTCCAATTTTAAACCAATAATAAATGTAGACTTCTTTTAATTTCAGAAATCGACTTCTCTTTAATGTAGCTCGCATTAGCTTTAAAATACACGTACTTTACGAAGACGGAAATGTGTTTTGTTTAGTTATGTAACAAATGTATGTATGTTAGTACCCAAACCGAAATCTTTTTCCTAAACTTTAAATGTCTGTTAAGTGAGGTAACACAATGGTGATTGAGCCTATGGCCCACTGATGACAGCCTTTGCATTTGCAGTATATAGTATTATTACAGACTGGGTGTCTGTGGCGACTTTCGCAGAAAAAAATTCAAGCGGCGCCCAGTTAGTGACACGTTTTCCATCAGCCAGCAGTGGTTGGTCTGCCAGAGAGGGTAGGCGGAGCTAAGCGGCTGCTTTTTCGGTCTCAGCAAGTGTTGCGAGTAAACAGTAATCTACTATGGCTGAACAAACAACAAAAAGATGGATGACTACAGATACAACTTCAAAAATAAGTGAAAATCCAAAGAAAAAGAAACAAACTCGATGCTCAGATAAAGGCAAACCGTAACAAAGGCAGCCAACCAGACGTCCTCTCTCTCACAATTACCGTTTATCGCTATTAGGTGCCGCCAAAGAGAACGATATTTAAATCTTCAAGTTGAATCCTTAACCAAGCAGCATTGATGCCTAATCCTGACAAAACTGTGACCGGTAATACTTTTATTTTTGAATTGGGATGACGTAATGCTTTTCTAGTCTCTGCTACACTCTATGACTTGTAATAATTTACCTTGTTTGGAGTTGAGCATGTATAGGCTCTTTAATAATGGAGGTCTATAAGCTCTAACTGCTATGTTTTTTTAATCTTCTGCTCTACTTTCCCTCCCTGAACTGAATAAGCTATAAAATTTCAGCATATTAAATTGTGGTGTCAAAGTAGAAGGTGCGTTATGTAGACAAAATAAATGAAATCGTCCAACTTCAGTAATTTAATACAAACTAAACAGATGTTCACAGGTTTTTATGTCTCTGATTCATGGTGCCTCCATAGAGTCAAACAGTAATAAACATATCAAAGAGAAGAAGAGCCTTTTAATAATGTAATTTAATCATTCACAAGTTACAGAGAATAAAATAAACCCAGAGGGCAGATGTAAATGAAGCAGATGGGGAGACCGCTTGTGTTTCTGTGAAGATGACAGAGGCGATGAAAACCACCGTGTCGTCATCTTGTATAGCGGAGGACAGGACACAGCTTTTTATTTAGTTTCATAAATGTTTCATGCACAGAGCTGTGAAATGAGCACACAGAGGAGCAAGTGTGTACACAGAGCGAGAGAGCACAGAGACATCTGAATGAGGGAGCATTTCTGTCAGGTGAAAATATAGTCGAGTGAACACGGCACCGTGACAGGCCTGAGCAACCACTCCTCTGCTTCTACTGGAACGTTTAATTTTGAGATATTTTTGCAGAAATTGGATGTTGAATAGATTTTTGTGTCACTTGTTAGAATAACATTTTTAAAGTGCCCTATCGTGGGTTTAAACATTAGTACCAAGCAAGGCAGCAAATTGTCTGACGTGTGTTTAATGACAACCAGCTCTCAGCATTTCAGCAATATGTAAATAGACGTCAATGTACAAGAACTCAATTACAATAAAGCACATTTTATAAAGTATATTTTTTGACTGCAACACAGAATTCTTTTGGGTACAGAAAAGTCTGCTGGAGTGACAACCTCCAGTGTTGATAATGAAGCCAACGTGGAAGTGCAAAAAACTGCAGTTCCTCAAGTCTCCACTTGAGGCTTCTCCAGAAAATAAGAAATAACATTATGGCAGATGGGAAAATGCCAATTTTTACAGCCTAAAACAGTTTTGTTATAAATAGCTAATTTTACTATACAAGATAACTATTTGGGGTGTGAATTTTTATATAACTCACATTTTATTAAAGTCGAGGTGAAATGAAAAATTGTCATTTTAATCCTTTTAGATCACATCCCCGGTAATATTGTGCATCTATTTGACAATATAGTCAAAAAAAAAATACAGAAAATCCATTTCTTCGTATTCTTATATCAAAATCCGATCATTTTTTCTTCTGGTAAAATTAAATTTTCATGCGTGCTTACATAAGTTAGCACCAAACAATTTCAACCAATCAATCTGCAACATTTAGCCGCAGAGCACCAAGAACACTCGGTCACTTAGCTAGCTACTGCGCTGTGGAGAACTGTCTGTCTGCGCCCACTTCTCAACGATCAAATCAAATCCCTCAAATGATATGTCCTGCTTTACTCGGAAATACGTCATGATACGGAAGCTAGATACTCTCGAAATGCCGTTTCAGCTCGACTTTAAGCCTTAAATCATAGGGGCCCGGTCTCTTGAGTGACAGGTGAATACTAATGGATGTCTACTAGATGTTGAAACAGACGCACAGACACTGAACTTGCCGTGTTTGTCTTGTTGGAGCCTTTTGGGGACTTTTTCATTTCACATTTGGACAAATGATCTGCTTGCTGTGTGTTTATGGAACTTCTCTGTCCATCCAAGAAGTCTATGCTCCAGCTTTTTGATGGGTTAAATTCTAGCATTATTGTCCTAATATATCCTATCTTTTTGATGTTTTTGCACTTATTAGCAGTTATACTGTGCTCGCCATACGTCATTCAGTGTCGTTCACCCACCGCTCTCACATCAAGCGAGCGAGCTGCAAGTCTGCAACTTCTTTTTTCTGATTAATAAACAACTGCAGTCAGTCATCACGACAAAATGAGTCTCCTCTTGTGGGAAAGATGAAGTTAAACTAGCTTATTCACCAGGTAATGAATCAGCCATGGGTGATAAGTTGGAATTTGCCAACACCTTGCTCCTTTCCAGCTCCACACTCTCACACACATCAGGTGACTTCTGGCTGCAGAAAACCAACATGGCGGTGGCCAAATCTCGACCTCTCGGAGGACAGAGAACTTATGGGTGATGTCATTATTTATACAGTCTATGACTTGAACACAGACTGATTGTGTCACTAACTACAATCCAGAGTGTGCGAGTCCCACTCTCAAAACTTAATTATTGTAAGTAAAATAAGGTTCATAACGTGACTTTGCTTCCTATATTATAGATTTCTCGATTAACCAATTCTTTTTTACCAAAACAATCATCATTTTTACCGTTTTACCATTATAATGTTTTTGTGCATAAACTGTGGGTGTTTTCTGTGAGGTAAAGCCCTCAGGCCTGGTTGGGTTTTTTAAAAATATCATGGTTTTGACTAAAATATAAAAAGAAATCCTTAAGTTTCCGTGCAGTTGTCTCCTGGTTGAAAGAATGACCTCACCAGCAAAAAGCCATCAAGTCTGCCGGGCACCTTATTTCTGCTACCACCACGTAATGCTGTTGTGCTGACTGATAGAAGGACCTTTCATCTAGGCACAAAAGTTTTATTTGAAATATATATTAGTTTAAGATTTTTGCTGACTGAGACAGAAAATGTCAATGAACACGAGTCATTTTAATATATATTTGAACTTCTGTGAGATTGTGTTGTTGCTGCTGTGGTACGGATGGCACCTGTATAATCGCTGTTTAATCACACGATATAAATGTAATTCTTGGGAATACTAGGCTGCTTGAAAAGCCTCAATTCTTTTCAGTAGAGCTCGCCACTGATGGGCGATAAAGTGGTGATAAATGTGAGGCCTTGCTCGGGGACGCGAGTGTCCAACTGGAGCCTTCCCTTATCCCCTCCTGGAGCTGCATACGTACTCCCAGCTGAGATAATCCCTTCACTTGGTAACACAGATGAGGCCATGAATGGGGAGCTGATTTGACTCATCACACACATTCCTTGGCTGGTTTCTGACTCTGCCTGTGTGGCAAATTATTTTAACGACACATAAAAACGTGTCTGATTCACATCCACAGACTGAATAGCCAGCACCAGCAGTGGAATTAAATCACTGGTGTAATATTAATGTTGTGTGGTCAGGGAGCTTTTTACGTTAAAGCCAGTATTAATCAAACATCAGTCACGCATGTTGTGAGTCTGCGTTGTTTGTGTACGCAGGCAGTGACGAGTTGTTTCTCCCAACATGACCCTGGAGAACAAAATGTCTCGCTCTTAACTAGGAAAACACACCCGGCTTGCTGATAAGGCTCTGGGTCTGTGTGTAAAAACACTCATTACTCCGCTCTATTACTCCTCCAGCTCCAAAACAAATTCCTGTGAATCTCATGTCACCAGAACAGATACACGGAAAACAAGTACACAGCGTGAACTCAGCGGAGCAGAAGCACACTCACATGGCCCGCCTGAGGAAACTCTGATCTATCAGAGACTCAGATTCTTTTTAAATGCTTCGTTCTTCTTGATTCATTTGCTTTGTGTCGATCCCATTTATTCCTCACTTGTAATTAAAACTGATTTTTATTTTTGCGTATGTTGTTTACAGTTTAAGCTGTAAAAACTGATGTTTTTGGCCACCAGCAGCAGAACAAGCTGCAACTCTGATGCATGATCCCCATCAGTGTTGGGAAGAGTAACTCATTACGTGTACTGCGTTACCTCCTGAGAAAATAACACATTAGATTACTATTGCATTAACAAAAATTAAACCCCCTTTGCGACTCGTTACACGTGTGTTATATTGTCAGGACAGTGTGTAGTCTGCTGTACGTCTACCTTTGAATGTATCGACTCTACCGTCATTGCAGAGCCTCGTTTACGGCCCATAATCTGTAACTCTGCAGCCTGATAACACGAACAACAGACGCAGTATAACCTTTACAGCTCTTTATGATGCCAACAGTCTGACTGTGAACTAGGCAGAGGCACAGCTGTTTCCATGACAACAACACAACACAGGCTCTTAGTCCCACCAGTGTTGTGGAGCTGTCTTTAGCTGCAGATGCTTCTTAACATTTGAAGTCGAGCTCTTCACTGCTGACGAGCACTTATCCTCCAGACACAGCTTACATTTCACCGTCATGTTGTTCTCGTCCCTTTCGCCCAAACATTCAAAATTTCCACAAAGTAAACGCTGTCCTTTCTGACATCTCGCTAGCTGAATTAGCTAGCTACACATGCGCACTGACACTGCTGTGTTTACCTTCTGCTGGTATGCAGCTATGTACCAAGAAGACGGAGAGAAATGGAAAGGAATTTATTTTTCAGTAACAGATTACTTTTGATGAAAAAGTAACTAAATACAACAAAAAAGTAATCTTGAGTACTCTAACGCAGAGGTTCCCAACCTTTTTGACTACACAGACCAGACACTAGCAATAATATTTTTGACAGACAGGGGGGTTGTTTGGCTCGGCACTGCTCATTGACATGCATGCGCATAAGTCACGGTCACAGGCACGGAAATACAGACAGACCTGTGTGTGTTTTGATGCTCATACCTGAATCAATAACGTTGCGATCCGTACGTATTTCTGTGCACAGTTAAAGTATAAACCTTTTCTCCACATGCTGTCATATGTCCATATGCTGTGTAGTTCATTCACTGATAAACACAGAGCTTTAGAGAGGCATCAGGCTTCATGATCAAAGTTTCATGGGATGAGAAGCCAGGGTTGCCAGGTCAGCGCATGTATTCAGAGGCGCGCGGTGCGGTGCGGTTGCACACTTCACACAGCCCATGCAACGGTTCTGACTCCACGTATGTTTAGAATGTCACAGACACCTATTGGGTTTCGCGGCCCGGTACTGAACGATCTTCAGCCGGTACCGGTCTGCGGACCGGAGCTTGGGAACCCCTGCTCTAACCTATGTAGCACGGTAAACCCAACACTGATCCCCATATTGTTGACGAACAAAGCACAGAATTATTGATATTATTTACACAGATGTAAGACATAGAGAAACATTAGCATCATATACTTTGTGTTTCTGACAGCTGAAGAATGAAAGTTCTCGGGTTATTGTACAGTAGAGTAGATGTCCTTAAATCTCCCCCGTCCATTAAGCCTTACATTTTTTACTCATCTGCATGATTCATGTGGGTCACATTTTTCAGGACAAAAAAACTGGATTTCATGATTATCTGTGAAAATTAAATCTCTGGGTATTCTGAGTTTAGACACTCTGGCAGAGGCAAAGAGACCGAGGAGGATGGTGACGGCAGAAGAGAAAAAGAGAGTGATTTATTATCAGAAACTGCAGGATGCCAAGTTACAAAAAATACTATTTCTTAACCTTCAAAGGGAGGACAGCTTCTGTGACGCAGCAAGACTCACATGCTGGCACATAATGGCACTTTAACTACTCTGATTCTGAGAACTGCAGCAATCACATGATTTCATGGTGGGAAAACTGTATGGAGCTGTCGTCAAACTCAGGAACACATTTACATCTGACTCAGTGCTCTTTTAGGATCAATTTTGTGGATCAATATGTTTGTGTTTGTGGATGTAATGCTTCACTTTCTGGAGCTACATGATGATGAGCCTGAGGCTGGCTGATGGGATAATATGGCTGCAGCTGCCTCATCAACTTACACTTGTCATCTTCAAAGCGCTGAACATGAAACAGCCACTAACCAACATCTTAAAAATCAGTGTTAAGTTCTTGCCAGGCTCAAGAAAAGTGCTCCTCTCCCTTTCCTGACCTGAGATGGTACTCTTTGGTAACTTTATTTAATGTCCACAAAGAAAGGGTGTCGATTAAGCTACTAATTAAATCTCACAAATGGGCATCTCCTCACAAACAAGTGGCCTTCATCAGGCTGAAACAAGTGATTTAAGTTTGCTAATGTGACTTGGAATAATTGTAGTCCAAACCTCACAGGAAAAAGTGAGGGAGATTTAGAATAATTCCCCTTTCCCACCAAAATTAGCGCGTTGACATGAGTGTTTCAGACCCGGGAAGACCTGCTTATAGATGCCGATTGTCTCTTTTCTGCTGCGTCACCCTCTGACGTCGCAAAAACGCCGGAGTCAGGGTTAGTAAACAGTGAAGATGTTACGATGTTTAGGTCTTTATTTTATGTGTTACTCATTCAGTCTGTCTGTCAAACTCGGCACCAACAAATTTGGAACAATGTTCAAGCTCTGCTTGGACGGAGATGGGCGAAATTTGCAGAGATGTGGACTAAAGACTTGGTGACTTGGACTTGAGTCGACTCGAGTCGCTGTTTTGACGACTTGCGACTTGACTAGCTTTAAAATATAAAATGATAAATTGTTTCTGTCTAACTATCAAGTATGTATGCAGCGCAAACTGGGAGTCATGATTGGACGACTCAAACTCCTCGCTATGGCAACACGAAACATCGAAGCCCCCAAAGAGAAGCCTTATCAGTCGTACTCGTTACTACTCAATACGTTCTCAGAGCAGACCATCATCATGGCTGCGTCTGTGCCAAGATAATACAGATACAATTCATTGTCATACTTTTTGAACAGGTTATATAAATTGGCCAATAATATCATTATTAGACGAGCTACTAACACCTTGTCTTTTCTCTTTATAAAGACCGGATACTACAGGTAAGAGTGCTGGATCTTGGGTGGAAAAAAAGTGACTTGACTCAGGACTTGACTTGCCCTAACTAAGGACTTGACTTAACTTGACTTGCCCAAAGAGGTATGACCCAGGTCTGAATGCCAATTGTAGCCTTTTCCATTAAGCAAAAAAGCCGGGTGTTAGCAGATTTTTTGACCAGCGGGAAAGGGGCTATAGAATATGAAATTGTTCTTGCATGTAGAGCTGCAACTAACGACTATTTTAATAATCGACTAGTCCTCGATTATTTAAATGATTAATCGACTAATCGGATAATGAATTGCACAATCGCTTAATAGCTCTTATTTCGCTTATTCAGATTTTAAATTAGTCAGAGGTTATTTTAAGCATGTGCTAACTAACAATAAAGACAATAAATTCTTCATTCAAAAATAATAGTCTTAATAAACTTTGCTGCTCATACTGATACAAAAGATAAAGAAGAAATCTAATATCAAGTTTTGTCCATTTAAAACCAACGACAGACAAAGTTCTGACAGACAAAATACACAGAACAAAAATATAAATGCAACACTTTTGTTTTTGCTCCCTTTTTTCATGATCTAAGACTTTTTCTGTGTACACAAAAGGCCTATTTCTGTCAAACATTGTTCACAAATTTGTCTAAATCTGTGTTAGTGAGCACTTCTCCTTTGCCGAGATAATTCATCCACCTCAGAGGTATGGCTTATCAAGATGCTGACTAGACAGCATGATTATTGCACAGGTGTGCCTTAGGCTGGCCACAATAAAAGGCCACTCTAAAATGTGCAGTTTTATCACACAGCACAATGCCACAGATGTCAGTTTTGAGTTTTGAGGGAGCGTGCAATCGGCATGCTGAGTGCAGGAATGTCCACCAGAGCTGTTGCCCGTGAATTGAATGTTCATTTCTCTACCATAAGCCGTCTCCAGGGGCGTTTCAGAGAATTTGGCAGTACATCCAACCGGCCTCACAACTGCAGACCACACCAGCCCAGGACCTCCACATCCAGCATCTTCACCTCCAAGATAGTCTGAGACCAGCCACCCAGACAGCTGCTGCAACAATCGGTTTGCATAACCAAAGAATTTCTGCACAACTGTCAGAAACCGTCTCAGGGAAGCTCATCGGGATGCTTGAGTGGGCCAATGCTCACATTCGATGGCGTCTGGCACTTTGGAGAGGTGTTCTCTTCACGGATGAATCCCGGTTTTCACTGTGCAGGGCAGATGGCAGACAGCGTGTATGGCGTCGTGTGGGTGAGCGGTTTGCTGATGTCAACGTTGTGAATCGAGTGGCCCATGGTGGCGGTGGGGTTATGGTATTGGCAGGCGTATGTTATGGACAACGAACACAGGTGCATTTTATTGATGCCATTTTGAATGCACAGAGATACCGTGACGAGATCCTGAGGCCCATTGTTGTGCCATTCATCCACGACCATCACCTCAGGTTGCAGCATGAAAATGCACGGCCCCATGTTGCAAGGATCTGTACACAACTCCTGGAAGCTGAAAACATCCCAGTTCTTGCATGGCCAGCATACTCACCGGACATGTCACACATTGAGCATGTTTGGGATGCTCAGGATCGGCGTATACACCAGCGTGTTCCAGTTCCCGCCAATATCCAGCAGCTTGGCAGCCATTGAAGAGGAGTGGACCAACATCCCACAGGCCACAATCAACAACCTGATCAACTCTATGCGAAGGAGGTGTGTTGCACTGCGTGAGGCAAATGGTGGTCACACCAGATACTGACTGGTTTTCTGACCCCCCCCCCCGACCCCCTCAATACAGTAAAACTCTACATTTTAGAGTGGCCTTTTATTGTGGCCAGCCTAAGACACACCTGTGCAATAATCATGCTGTCTAATCAGCATCTTGATATGCCACACCTGTGAGGTGGGTGGATTATCTCGGCAAAGGAGAAGTGCTCACTGACACAGATTTAGACACATTTGTGAACAATGTTTGAGAGAAATAGGCCTTTTGTGTACATAGAAAAAGTCTTAGATCTTTGAGTTCAGCTCATGAAAAATGGGAGCAAAAACAAAAGTGTTGCGTTTATATTTTTGTTCTGTGTACATCAAGTCAAGTACACAAGTCCATCCTGCCTTCTCTTCAAATGCTCGCGCATTACTGACGCTCTCCTGTGATAAACAAGGTCCACTTTACAGCTGCTGCAGGCGATCCGTTTCTTTGCAGTGTTGAGGGTGAGATGCTCCCAGGCATTTTTAGGTTTCAGTTTTAGGAGGTCGAGGTCAAAGATGTCTTCATTATCCCCGAGGGGCAATTTGTTTTACTGCCAGCAGTACCACACAACAATCACACCACCAAGAAGAGGTTAAAATAAGAACCACATCAGTGGTTAGAAAAAGGCAATGACAACAAATACATTTATTAGGAGGCAATGGTGTTGCATCGGCTGCCGCTATTTTGCTGGGTGTTGTTTACCTGTTGCTTCCTGGTTGCTGTTTTGCATGCACAGCTCTCAGCAGAGATAGTAAGGATGTGAGATGACTCACTCCTCAGCAACTCGGCTTGAAAAACACACGGGATGACGTAACCGACTAATGATCGACAATTCAATGGCAACTAATTTTGTCATCGATTTTTGTCCACAAATAGATGCACCCGTCCCGTCCATGGTGGGTTATTTTAGTGGATGGGAATAATGAAATCTATCTGTAATAATCACTGGGAAAATGATGGTTTAAGAAAAGGATCGGATTCAAATTTGGTTAAAGAGTAAAAATGCATTAATGATATCAAAGTTAAGTCTGAAGAAGCATCCTCTAAAATCTGAGTATAAATAAACATTGAAAAGCGAGTTTTAAAAAAATCATTTTGCTGCTTGGACCATCGCTCAACACTGTGTAGGCGACATAGATCATATTTTGATTGACATCCCCCTCGTTTTGATTGACAGCTCTGTTTCTATACACAGCAACATCGGTGTAGAGCAGCTCTTAACAGATTGTTTCACTCGTCTGAGTCAGACACAGAGGGGAAAGTAGAGGACCACCGTCTAAAAATGAGTTTTATAATGCTTTGCTATCAATAATTCTCTTGAGTCAATTAGTCAGCATACACATGCAACAGATACAACAGATAAGGTGCTCCTATTTGTTCTCAAATCTGTAGCTGTGTCTCAATTTGAGTGCTGCAGCCTTCGAAGGACGTGGTCTACAGAGGAGGAGTCGTTCGTAGCCTGTGATGACGCCAAAGCCGAACTGAAATGAGATGGTCTTGTCTACGGAGGATTTCCTGTTTGCATCACCAGCTGTTCCCTACTTAACCCTTGCGTCACCAAATGCCCCTCCTGTCGCCTAGCAACAAGTAGGTAGTGGGCTAACTTACGTCACGTCACTGAACCTATTATTTTAAAGATAATTTGTTTCGAGGGCCCTTTAGTCTTTTTAAACATGTATAACGCAGCTATTCGATTGAGTTGAAGTGTATTCAGCCGTTTACGAGTCCGCCATCTTGTTTGAATTGGTGCACAATGAATCTCTGGATATGTTGGGCTGCGAAGGATGCACCCAGTGGATCCTTCATGGCCCGGGAAAAGGAGCCATTGAAATGGGACAGCCTTCGAAGCGCCGGTGTGACGCAATCGGCCTTCAAATACGCCCTTTGATGCAGCCCCACAGCTCATGACTGTAGTGCTAAATGTTGAGTTAGCTGGTGTTATATGTATTAGTACAGAAATAAACCCTCTGCCCCAACTCTCAACACCCGCCAAAAAATAGATGCATTTAACTCCCGCAGCTGAAACAAGACGACCATGGCAGCTCAGTTGCTGCTGTGTGATTACTCTTACTTTATGTTATCAGAATTAATTGTGTAATATTGGGTTTCCAGTGGCTTTGAACCTTTATTAAGCTTTGAATGGCATTAATTCATCTGTACTTTTAGCAAAGAGCATCTCTGTTGTTGTTGCTAAAACTGTTATTGAGGGTTTTTCTTTTTGCGGCTGTTTTTCACGAAGATAATATCTGACTGGAGGTCGCGGTCTGTCTGCCTTTGATTTAAAACTTAATCACTGGTTAGTGACACAATCAAAAATCATCCTTTGACATGCTCATTTCTCCCCTCTTTGGCCCTCTCTCTCTTTCTCTCTTTGTCTCCACTTTTGTCGGTGATCAGACATAATTGGTTCTGATCCTTGCTAAGTCGATGGCTTGAATCTGCTGTGCAGGGAGCAGTCTGATTGTTGGAATGCTGACCCAGAGTAAGTTGTGATTAGGTCCAGAGCACTGCTGTGTAGTCGTGCGATGAATACCTAACACACACACACACAAACACACACTGTTCACTACATACACTACCTTCCCACCATTGGGCAGACCGCGCTTCACTGCCTAGGGACATTGTAACTCACTGTTCTCCTCCTCTTCACTCTGTTTCCTTTAGTGTGCGCTGTTTGCAGTTATAATCAGCGTCAGGAGGCTTTTATTGTGGTGATAAAAAATACCAGTCAACACTTGTGAGGGGCTCCTGTATGGGGCAACACTGAGAAACACGCACACGCACACAAACGTGCTTGCCTGTGTCATTATCCTTATGAGGAATTTCCATGCATAGGTTGTCTAAGCAGTTAGCTGCTCTCATTAAACTCAATCACTGTCACAAGCAATTTCACTGCACATGAAACTGTGCAGACAACATTACAGCTCGTTAATGTTAAATCACAGTACATGTGCAGGAAGAAAACAAGCACAACACGGCAGTAATAGAAGCATCAGTGTTCAAGTAGATCAAGTCGAATGAAGCCAAATACAAAGTAATAACACACAGAGACATTTACTGACTAGCTATACTGTATAATATTATAGGACCTGTCTTTCTTATGTGGTAGCAGGCTGCCATCAATACGACACATTAACTGTTAAGACCAAAAGTTTAATACGTTTTTGCAACACTTGCTTGAGTTTGACGGAGGGTTTATTAGTGTTTATTCGTGATGCTCACACACAAGCCGCATATATTCACCCTGAGAGATACTCTGGAAAAGATAACACTGTCATGTCTGAGGTCACAGCATCATCCTCAGGCCCACACAGCGAGGTTAATTTCACCCCCTTCTCAAGGAACTGTATGAATTCATTCTTTGTCAGGTTAGGCTGCAAGACCGTTTCTGATGCGACCCCGAAGAACATTTCATATGCTTTCACTGCGTCGCATGTGTTTCTGACTCTGTCTGAAAAAAAAAAATTTGCTCGTTTACACAAGAGACTTGAATTCAAGTGATATGCACTGCAAATTTTTGCCAGTGTACAACTAACTTTACTTCTTCAGCCACTTTCCCACTGCCCTAAAACCCACTAACACCCGGCTTTTTTGCTTAGTGGGAAAAGTTACAATCTGCCTTCAGACCCAGGTCACATGACTCTGCAGTAGACCCTGGTAATTATGGTCTCGACTCCAACAAACCCATGTTGACACGCTAATCTCCACCCCCTTTCCAGCACGATGCTATGCTCCGTCGCTAACTCATGCGACTCCTTGCCATCTCAGCTACGAATTCCGCCCGTCTCCGTCCGAGCAGCGCTCGAACGTCGTTCCAAATTTGTCTGCGCCGAGTTTGATAAACAAACAGTAAAGATCTAACCACCTTAACATCTTCACTGTTTACTAACCCTGTCTCCGGCACGTTGGTGACGTCAGACGGTGATGCAGCAGAAAAGACACCGAAAGGAGTATACTTCACTGGCAATGGGAAAACAGACAATCGGCATTGACAGTATAAGCAAGTCTTCCGGGTCTGAAAAACGCACATCAGCGTGCTATCTTCGGTGGGAAAGGGTTATTAGTTTATGTGTATTAGTGTTGGTTAGCCGTGTCGCCTCTCAGCTGGAAGGTTTTCCCCGTCCATATGTGGGTTCCCTCCGAGTACGCCGGCTTCCTCCCACAGTCCAAAGACATGCTCGTTAGGTTCCAGTTAAATTCAGTGTTTAAGACCAGTTTTAATACATTTTTTTAATCTAAAAAGTGGGCTGCGTCCTTTTATATTGATGTGACCAATTTACCAGTATAAAATGCACAGAGAGGTATGTTATTGTGCTACAGGTCTTACCCAGACGATGGCGCTATCCTGTTATTAAGTGAAGACATCACACCTCCACCTCTGTTGAACTGTTTCCGGGTCCAAGCTGCTACAACGTCTCCTGCTTACAATATGCCGCAGTGCTGTTTTTCTTGCTTAATTGTTGCGAGTGCTGCGTCACCGACATGCTGCATCATGAATGCCATTGCAGCTGCCATCCTTCCAACAATCAACGTTACCGGTGGTTTTGAACAGAGTGATGATTGTGTTTCTGTAACCTTGACAGACACTTGGAATAACAATACTAATACGTACTTTGGTGTATTTCCCATGAAAGATAACCTTGGAGCCATTACAGCATGTTTAAAAAATCCTGCCTTAAGTCTGCCGTAAGCCTGACCAACACTAAAGATTTTTTAAACAGATGTTGAAAATGTGAGAGAGTCCACACATGACGACAAATACTGATAAATTGAACAATTTTGTTCCTCAAGTGTGTGGAGAACAACGATATGACCCAAACAGCACACCACCCACTAACAGCGTAAACAAACATGGCGCAAACATTGCTTCTTCAGTCAGCTTGCTTCCTTACTCGTTTTGTTCCTGGTGCAGCCACGACGTTCTTCCGAGCAGATCGGGGGGAGTAAAATCACTCTTAACATACCTCACACCACAGCAACATCTGGCAAGATAATCTTTAGAACCATCAAAAAATCGGGACTTTGCTCACTTTTGTCAGAAGAAGGGACGTGCCCAAAATCGGCTCGATTATCTTGTTGTATGTATCTAAATGCCAAAATCATTACAAGCCATCTCAGAGGAATTTACATGCTCCCATATTTTAATCTGTTTAGATGCTGTTCATTCATTAACACTTGTAATTCATTTTGAAATAATCAATATCGCCGCTCAGAAACCCAGCCACGTTATTTCCCCTTAGAACAACAATATTAGTGCATGCCAGTGCTCTTTCTCCCTGTCTCCCTCACTCCTCACACCCCCAAACACAATAAAATCCACAAACACAGGTTCACATACAGGAGCTTGGAATAGAGAGGAGAAATAATCCCAGGTCCCCGTGGGAGCAGATGTCACCGACACAAACAAGCGACAGATTGCCTCAGCCCACGGCCTGGCTGAAGGTGCTCTGCAGAGCGGAGGGAGGTCATTACTGTGGCCCTCCTGCACAGGAGGAGGCATGGAGGGGGGGCTGAAGAGGCTGCTGGGCTCAGCACAGCTCTCATACACTCTCCTCTTGCTGGCCTTTTCCCTCTGCTGTGATACAGCAGGTCACATTTGAACTGAAACCACTTACAGTTTTTTTTAACCTGCAGCAGATCAACTGTGTGCCATTTAGCTGTTGAGGCATGAAATAACACAGACATGGAACTCAGGGGGGAGGTTTTGCAAATTGGAGGAAACATGACCAGCTTGACCCTCGCAGTGAATGCCTCGGAAAGTTCTTGAACAGAGACTGACACAGCTCATGAAGATCCTGTACAGGTCCACAGTGCACGGACCCAACTGACTTTGATAATGGAGCTCCTGTGGGTGGCTGTTAGCGGTGCGTTTTTTACATGATCCTGTTTAAGACGATGTAGAATAAAAACGGTCAGAGCTAAAGAATTTAAAAAAATATATTAAAGCTAAGGCTTCCTTTTTTCACATCATGCCGTACGTTTGTTGATGAATTTATGTAACATTACAGACGGTAAAAATGGCAACGGTTCATACTTTTATACATGATTGATATAAAATAAAAACTTTAGATAGATCCTGGAGTCTTGGTTCTTCTTGCAATAGAAAGCTAAGGCCTGCGTTTTTGCGTCACCATGGTCGCTCGTTGTGCTTTCACCATGTTTAACATTCATTTAACGTAAGGTCATGATCTCATGTAGAAACTGTTGTTTGCATAATCCTGTTTAAAGAATCTAAAACAAACAGAATTTACATTACCTTTAACTTTTACAGATTCTGTTAGAAATGACTTAATCAATATTGTGATAATGTAGTCGCTGCTTTTCCATTGCAGATGAATCAAAAGGCGTTTGCTCATAAAAATGATAAATACCTCAAAAAGTAAATTATGAACAGCGGTGAAATAACTTCCGGAGTGTTAGGAAATATTTGATCTATGCTTCTATGTAGGGATGCACGATATTGGATTTTTTTGCCGATATCCGATATGCCGATATTTTCCAACCCTTGCCAAGTAGGTTTGCACATACAAGGAATTTGTTTTGGTGATTTTGGTGCAGAACAATGAACACAGAACTAGAATATAAATAAGAAAATAGAATAAGATATAGAAAAAAAGGCAATAAGAATAAAAATATAAAAAGTAATACTTATTATACAAAATATGTACAACAAGTGTGATTAAAAACTGTACAGATGTGCAGGATATTGAGCAGTGTACAGACAATATAAAGTCCAGTGTGCGTTAATCTAACGCATAGTCTGAATTACAGACTTAACACGTGAGAGTCCATGTCACGTGAGGGGGGTGGGGTGGGGTTGGGGTCGGGGCCTTGTTGATGAGGCTGGCAGCAGAGGGGAAGAAACTGTTCCTGTGTCGGGAGGTTTTGGTCCTGATGGAGCGCAGCCTCTTGCCAGAGGGGAGGGTCTCAAAGAGACTGTAAGAGACTCCGAGGTGAGAGGGGTCAGCCTCGATCTAACCTGCACGCCTCAGGGTCCTGGAGGTGTACAGATCCTCGAGAGATGGCAGATTACAGCCAATCACCCTCTCTGCAACATCTAATTGCAAAGAACATCAAGATGCAGAAATAACATAAACCAGTGCTTATTAAAATGTACACATTCACTGGGCAATATAAGAAAACTAGTTAAACTTAGGTTATGTACAAAATGCCATATTTATTTCTATGTAACATTTTCTTTTCTTTTTTTAGGGAATCATTTAGACAGAATTGAAGTGTTGTTTTATCGGCAGACAAAATCAGCAGAAAATGCCGATATGTCATTTACAAGCCATTATCTGCAGATACCGATAACGTGCCGATAATATCGTGCATCCCTCCATCTATGTGTAAAATAGTTTTGGATCAACATGTGAGTGTTTCTTCAGAAAATCTCTTGAAAACTCCAAATTAGTGTTTTTTTATACACAATTACAATACTTTTAATGGTTATCTGTCTTACACAACCTGTTCGTGAAGGCTGTACAGATTCTATGGACATAAAGTATTTGAAGATACTCCAAGAAAAGACATCACAATAAGCAAACCAATGCACCAATGTAGACACTGGTTTATTTCTATTGCAAAGTTCAAAGGGTTAAAATCGTGATGTGAAGGAGGTTCAAAGTGTGTTTGTCATTGCAGAAATGTTTTTTCACTTTCAGGGGTTGCCATGGGGAAGCTCATTGTTATATTAACAATGCTAATGTAATATACTGGAGTGCACTTCACAATGTATTTACCAAAGATGTTACAATGGCCACAGTTCAGTAGTTTTATTGTATTTAAAAGGACATTTGTTGGTCTGTTTCTGCAGTGGCACTGAGCTGTGTCCTCAGACTGACACACGGTTGGTGGAGGTCGCTGGCTTGGAAAAGGAGCCGCACATTTAAGAGTTTAAACCAACTATGTGGAGTTTTTAACAGGCTACAAAGCAGTCTCAATTTAATACTAATATATAACCTTAAAAAGTTACATCGGGTCTGACTCTGCTGAAGACATTTTAAGCCTGCAGACTACAAGAACCTTGGTGTTCATTTTCTTTAGCGTAGTTAGCATTGAGTAGCAGGCCTACACTAGCCAGGCTACATTATGCAGGAGGAGCAAAAAAACGGCAAAAAAATTTGACTTCCTCCGAGACAAGTTTGTAATGCGTCTATTTTATTCATTAAAGACATTGTTAGAGGTGGCAATGAACAGCTCATGGAGGTCCACAGAACTGTAAAAAAACTGTCTTGTGACAAACATTCATGTTGGCTTTTCTACAGAGCTATAACTTCCTGTTGGCATATTAGGAAGACTTGACACTACTTTAAATGTTGATCATTATTTAGCTTTTAGATCATTATATTTAAGCGGTGTCGACTTACAGCTAGCAGGCTCCTGGTTTGAATCCCAGTTCAGGTGTAGGAGGCCTTTCTGTGTATGTTCTCCCCGTGCATGCATGGTTTCCCTCTGGGTACTCCGGCTTCCTCCCGCAGTCCAAAGACATGCTCGTTTTGTTCATCTGTGACTGAACTATCCGTAGGTGAGAGTGTGAGCATGAAAGGTTGTAACCCCGCCTCTTGCTCAAGCCCCCCGCCGACCCTGAACAGGGTAATGTATAAGATAATGGATGCTACAGAGCAACAGAATCTGTAAGCTAAAGGCCGGACAAGGTGTCTGAACGGTACTTAAATAAAGTTTACATGGCTGTTATATTAAAGGTATTAATCTCACATGGCCACAGATACATAAATGAGGGGACGCCAAAATCAACACAAAGTGATTTAATAGGAAGGTTTCATATCACGTTGGTCCAAGCCTTGGACGTGCTCCAACTCTCAGTAACCTATAGATTCTTATCTTCCACAACCTGAAGGCACACTGTGATACTGATCTATCGCCAATCCTGGTTGAATCGACTATAGTAGATACCACTTTAAACAACAAATTATGATGTAGAAGAATTAGTCTGATTTTATGGGGATGATGGTTATTATCTAAAAAAAAAAGGTGTAGCTGACTCACATAAAAAGATGAACTGATAAACACGTTCTCCTGCTGTTTGATGCCGTCTAATTGGATTTGCATATCAGAAAAGATTCATTATGCTTGTGTTAAAAACTGCAGGTGGAACACTGGATCACAGAATTAGTATTGCAAAGCAGGCTCCGGAGGCAGAACAGCTGTGCTAAAAAACAGAGTAAAACTAGGTCAAAAGGCAGAAACAGTCGACACAAGGGGGGGAGTCGGAACAGGCAAACAAATCCAGGGCTAAAGCAGGCAGGCGATAGTCAAATGACTGAATGGAGATAGTGTTCAAAACATGCAGAGACAGAAGATGACAAAGGCTGCAAAAAGTAACAAATAAACGACAATAGTGCGGACAATGACGTAACTGCCTTTTATATAAGGCGAAAAACTCAAGTAACAACTGTTGGGACAAGGGGAGGGATAGACACGAAGCAAGGATGCATCAAATGAAAGAAAGAAGAGGGACAGCAAGGAGGATTGTGGAGGAAGTGTTTTATCTGTGCGTGCAACAATAATAAAACTGCAATATAAGTCAAATGTCTCTATTATATGTACATATGTAGCTTATTCTGAGGCTTCATTCATTCAGCTGTACATCATGGTCATGTGATCAGTGTTGAACATTGTTTGTTTGATGAGATGCTGGTTTTCCCTAACCAATAAGAAGCGAGTATGGTAAAGCAAATCACTATTATTAAAGAAATACGCTGATCTAAGAATGATTTATTTAAGCCAAATTACCAAAAACCTGCACTGCTGCACATATTTCAATTAGCATAGTGCTATTTTTTGTGGCATTACCTGTTGCCATTTTTCATGCAATAGCTAACTTTGTAATTCTTAATACTACAAAGCAACTGCCAGCATGAGACCCACCAGGCTTTTAACTAGTCACCAAATGGCTGGACAATTGGTATTTGTTGAGTTGGAAATGAGGACTGACTGGAAATCATGAAACAAATAACAGTTGCTTGTTTCACTAAATAATTAAATGTAAAATGTGAAAAAATAATAACAAGCAATTGGTATTCAAGCTTTGTGTTTAGATGGAGCAAAGGTGTTCAATTAAATCCAATGTACTAGTCAGTGAAGACAGAAAATAAAACTAAATGTAGTCGTGCAAGTTTAAACTTGACACATACAAATTAAAAGTGAACACGTACTAAGTTACTAGCTAGCTACATTACAAAATAGCAAAAGGTAAAGTCCAGTTCAGATCAATGATTTGCAATGCAACAGAAGAGTTTTAGAATGTTGCAGAGAAAGTTGCAGCGGTGTGAGCTGGTTAGTTGCAGAGCGTCTGAAGCCGTTGCGTGGAGTTGCAGAAGATTTGACTTGTCAAATCTCCAAATGCAGTTTTACAACTGAATGATGTACCAATTTCACATCAGCCAATCAGGAAACAGCATAAATTGGTATAGGCCTCTGGTGCTGCAGTAGTCACAGACATCTCCAGATCTTCTCTTTCCAAACTCTCTTTCTCTAACGTTTATCAATCAGTGTTACAGCTAACATTGTAAGAATGTCACTGTCACTGTCACCCACTTATTTTTATAATGATAACAGAAATCCAGCTAGTTAATTCATGTAACCTCGGCCCAATACTAACGTTATAGTATTGACACAGAAGTAGTGGGGTATGTCAGTGCGTCGTTGCTATGGAGACGGTCAGCTGCGTTGCGTTGCTTTGATGTGAACAGCCCAGTTTTAGAAAGCGACGTACATCTGAGAGTTAATACAACACAAGCAACGATCAAGACAGGAGGCAACGGAGTCAGGAAGTGCCAACAAACAGCTTCAAGTGTGATCGGACACTAGTGCCAACATGCAGTATATAGGGCGTTTTTTTGTTTTTTTGGCAGTTGCATCCAGTCTCGTTGCAAATCATTGATCCGAACTGGCCTTAATGTTGCAGAACAGACTACACAAACAATCATGTAGTAAAAATATCTTCAGACCTCACTTTGTGTCTGTCTGTATAAGAAGTGGACGTAATCTCTTATTGCCAAAAGTAGGCCAATGGGGGAGTGCCTTAAACATGAAATTCAGCTAATGAGCAGAACGGGGCAGCTACATCCACTACTTAGATACATTCAATGGCTGAAGTTACCAGGCCTATAATGACTCTTGTCTGTTGGGAAAAAGCAGTGTGATGGTGTTATAGAACAACACAGATTTCAGAGGACAGAGGTCAGGTCGGCTCAATGGGTCAACAAAACGTCACACTTAAACACGGGACACGACTTTTCATGCTCTGTTTCCTACAGTCAAAATAGCTTTCTTTTAACCTTGACCGCAGCTGCTCCATAACCTTACAAAGAGCTTCTCAATGTAAGTCAGGTATTCTTTATTTATTTAGCCCTGTATCACAGATTAACCTCAAGGGGCTTTACTATCTGTACAGACTACAACACCCTCTATCTTAGACACTAAATTTGCATGAGGTAAACTTTACTATGACAAAAAAAAACCCTAACCTTAACAGAATGCTTTTAAACAAAACCACGATCCATGTCTAATCCTAGGCTAGTAGTTTTGTGCCAAAACCTTAGGTAATCATAATCATAAACATGTTTGATCAGAAAATGGTTTAGGGAGGTACAAAAAAACAACGTTGTCCTATCTTTTGTGAAAGTCGTTCAGGATGGACACAATTTTAAAGGTAAAACCAAACAGTTTTGCAGTGTGTATTGATCGTGAATCTTGTCAGGAGCAAAGGAAAGTAACTTTTGCGTGTAATTGGTATTAAAAAAAACAAAAACTTAAACTATTTCTAAGAGAAACTTGTTAATAGGAAAATATACGGGCCAAGGATGGAGCCCTGAGGCACCCCATTCTTGATCACTGATCTCCCCAAATAGCAATAGCAATATTATCATAAGTCCCATGTTTGGAATAGTGATAAGATGCCAAAGGCAGATGGAAAGGGCAGATGGAGAAATCAATTCTAACATGTTCATAACCCATTTAATGCAAAAACAACAGTGGAACCCAGAATTTTATGGCATTGGTAGTGCTACATTTAAAACACAATTTATCTCAACAGTTCTATCGTATTTAGTAATCATCATGAAATGTGACAATTAATGGTCATTTATGGAAAGTGTAGCAGCTCAGTGGAGAAGACAACAAATGATACTCTTTCCCTCTCTTTTACACAAACCCACAAAGGCACGCACACATGTGCACACACACCGAGGACAGTGAGTACAGTAGCCTCAGGCCCAGATGGTGCTCCTTCTCCACCAATGACAATGTTACATAAGTGGATTGAGCCCAGGAGCAGAGGCCTGCATGCCTGCTTTACCGAGCCACAGTGGTGCATGGGATGTGGAAAGAGGAAAAAGAGAGAAGGAGGGGGAGAACGTATCTGGTGCTTGAGCCTGGAGAGACAGACGCGTACAGCTTTAAATAGCTCTAATCCCACCCCCATCCTTGCACATGCATTCGGCCACTTTTCTGCCACTGGGTCTCTGACTGAGCACGGCGAGGTATCAGGCATCCGCAGCCCCTCTCTCTGCATGGCTCTGGAGGGTGTGTGGGTGGGGAGCTGTATGTGGATGTATGTCTATCTGTGGACATGCACAACTGTGTGTGTCTGTGTAGAAGGTGCAAGTGTGATGTGAATGTTGAGGCGATCCGTGCGGAGAGGCTGGGATTTATAAGTGAAGGACAAATCACAGGGTTTGGTCAGAACAAGGACACGTTAATGACCTTGGGCTGCGATAAATCCAAGAAACAAGGCACCGAGCGTGTCCCTGGTTTATTACGAATGCTGTTTATGCAAAAGCCCCCATTCCTAGATAAAAAAGGACAAGGTTACTGAGGAACCGTGTGCTGCTTGCATGCAAGTGACCTAATGCATCTCCTATTCTGGTGCTGCACTCTAATAGCCCAAACACCAGCGGCTACACAATAATACTGACATGGGCCCAGTGGTTAAATGCCATAAAAATCAGCATTTGCTCATCCAGCTGCCCATTTCCCTGCCTGCCTTCACCTGTCCATCACAACAACACCACGTCTGTTCTCTTTCTCCTTCCTCCATCTCTGCTGCTTTCATTCATCGCCTCCCTCAGAGGCAGCCATCTCCTCCTCTCATTGTCCCACTGTCTTTTGTTGCCCTCCTTAACAAAAGAGAACACTTCAGGCTGGGATGTGTGTGTGCGTGCGTGTGTGCCTGTGTGTGTGTTTGCTTGCGTATGACAATGATGCTTCATTTCCTCCAGACTGGCTGCTTGAGAATAATAGCTGGTGTGTTACTGAATGTGTGTGTGTGTGTGTGTGTGTGTGTGTGTGTGCCAAGTTAGCGCACTGCCTCTTTAAGTCAGGAGTGTGACAGCTTGCAGCTACGCTCGATCCTTGCCCCCTGCCATTACTGCAACACACTGCTGTTTGCTGCCACACACATACACTTTGAGTGCATTATCTTACGCACAATGACACATTGTTGTGCACAAAACAGACCAAACCTAGAGTGGGGTTTTTTTGTGTGTGATTGTGCTGCTTATGAAAAATAAGGAAGCATCTGTATTTAAATTTGAAATGTGTAGCAGGAAAAATGACTATTGTTCAGAGATAAAACATGATGTTATAATTTATCCTCAGACATTTTTGTGAAGCTCCTGCTCTTAAGATGACTATTAATAATGCTGCAAAGGCTAAATTAATTACTTATAATGATTTAGTTTGCGTCCAAACTATCAACCAAAAACCACTTAATATCTTTTTGCCATAATTGTCAACACAATCAAAGCTACAGCTGAGGGTAAGTACATCGGCAATGTTGAATGTCAATGTAAACCCCTTACTGACTTCGCATCCAGCGCTCCCAATATTTCTAAATTTCTGTTAGACCTGGATTTGAGTCTCAAGTAAAACAACATTGAGTTATCATGTAAAGAACACCACGATGTGTTTGCTTAACTTAACATACCGTATTGGTCCGAATATAAGACATCTGAAAATGTGGGATCGTCTTATATTCGGGGTTTAGACTTTTGGGGACCAATATACGTTCACAACTGTAGACGGCGCCACTGAGTGTACCCCTCAAGACTGAGGCCAGCCGTCACTCACAGCTACAGAGCAAGGGGGAGGAAAGATAGAGAGACACGGTGAGCATCTGAAAAGTCGGCCAAGTTAACCAACTGAGGCGGAGTTGATGTCAATTTTAAGATAAATGTTGTCAGAGTGAAATGTCTGAAATTGGTGAGCCTTAAAAGATCACAGGCCACCGTAGTCTGGGTCTGAACATTTTACACATTTTATTTTGAAATGACCGGATGCTGTATCCTGCTTTCGTGTGTGACTTCCTGTTTGGGATGATCTGCTCTGTTCAGCTTGTCGCGTGTTTGAAGTGGCCTCTGTCAAAAATAGACCCAGCGCGTATCTTTAGCGGAGCAGAGCAGAGAGACGCTTCTGGTAGGCGCCGGAGACAGACCGCGGCACGTGCTGTGGAATCACTGTCATTGACTTGAATGGGCGCGATCAACTCCGGAGGTTGCGGCGCACACGGAACGCGCCGGAGACGGATCCTGTGGAATGGATGGGTTAGACAGGGATGTCTCCCCCTTTAAAGCTTAATAAGGCCTGTTTGGATCCTCTCTTTAGTCTCTATGAAGTCAGTTTGAGCAGTTCATTGAATCTTACACAGTCATTATGCATGTTTAGTCACATAGACATGTGCAATCTATGCTGGTGTAGGATGCTTTCCAATACAACAGCACTGTAATAAACTACTTCTTGCTTTATTAATGCATTCAGTTTATTAAACACCATCAGAGAGGTGTATAAACGCTGAGCAGTCATCGAGGGTTTATATGGTGTGACTGCTGCTTTTCATTTCGCTCTGTAACAGCCTTCATGAGGCCCATTAGGAAATCAATAACATATTTTTACTGCCATGCATTGATTTCAAGTGAACATGTCATAACTGTCTGGCAGGACTGAATGGTGTTTTACACCGGCTCATATGCTTTGAGAAAATGCCATAATAAAGATTGATGTATTTTCTATGAATTACTGCGTTTGCCATGGCTGTCATTCAGCTCCCTCTCTCCCTCTCTCTCCCTCTCTCTCCCTCTCTGCAGGCTGAATCAACACTGACACATTTTTGTACCTACTCATTAAGGCTGCAGTGATTTTACCATTGTCAGACACCTGTGATGTTCTGTCCTCACATCAGTCACACATTGGACTCACACAGACAATTGCAATAAGAGGTGTTGTGTTGTTGAATGATTCCTAAATGATCAGTTCACTGGACCATCACTGTCACTTACTGAATAACTAGCTCTATGCTCTACAGCTTACCACATGCTGATCAAAAGTTTACTGAAAGACTGTAGAAGGAACAAAAAACAATCATTGATGCAAGAGATTGCAGATAACTGGTTATATTATATATTGTTATGGTGGATTTCTACCCTAAATGCACTCATAAATAACGGCCAATAAAAAAGTTATGAAGTCGTTGCCAATCGCTGCTCGCTTTCAAAACAGCAACAAAAACGGCTCCTGCCTACCTGAACACCCTCATCCAGGTCCACACTCCGTCCCGCCCACTACGCTCCGCCAATGAAAGGCGCCTGGTACTCCCATCACAACAGGGCCCTGAGTCGCTTACTAGACTCTTCTCCTCGTTAGTCCCCCGGTGGTGGAACAAGCTACCAAACTGCTATTGAGTTACAGCAACGGCTGTGGCTCAGTGGTAGAGTCGGTCGTCTTTCAATCGGAAGGTCGGCGTTTCAATTCCCAGCTCCCTCAGGCTACATATCGAAGTGTCTTTGGGTAAGACACTGAACCCCAAATTGTTCGGTATGATAACTTGTAACTGATTGACAATTGGGCATTTTAGGTAGCAGCCTCTGCCATCAGTGTATGAATGTGTTTGAATGGGTGATACAGACCATTTACCATTCGGAGTCCTTTTCCACCTTTAAGAAGAAGCTAAAGACCCAGCTCTTTCATGAACACCTCTGACCTCAATGATATTGATGCTATTGATGATGATGACATCGAGGAAGTTGTTGATGTAATGATGCTTCTATACACCCTGTGCACTGCCTGTTGACACCAGTGTCCGATCACACTTGAAGCTGTTTGTTGCCTCTTACTGACCTCGTTCCCTCCTGTCTTGATCGTTGCTTGTGTTGTATTAACTCTCAGATGTACGTCGCTTTGGACAAAAGTGTCTGCTAAATGAAACCATAACATCTCCCGCACAAACCGGATGAAGGTCGAGCACCGAAATGTTGCAAGCAAATTAATGTATTTTCTGAAAGTTCGAAAATCGGAAATTTGTTTGCAATAAAAAACATATTAAAATACGAAAAATACATGTTTTTTTTTTCTTTTTATTCCAGTGGACTAACAATCTTAAAGACAGAAAACACTTGATATTAAAATTGACAAAATACAGAATCTTAAGAGACCCTTTTAAAAACTTGAGTTTATTTTTTTAGTTTATTTTCATGAATGATTAAATCATATCAATAAGTAGTGTCGAAGTGTATAAGTAAGTATCTCTTTATCATCTTTTATAAGAGAGAGGAAATAGCCTGAAACATTACACGTAGAAACATTCAGATCTGTTCATCAGTCCATGTGTCATTTTGTACGCCTGTGTGCTTCCTGAAGTTACAAAAAAGTTTCCAAGTTTTCAGAAAAAAACTAAATTTGTGAAATAGCTTATCTGTGAAAAGTCATTACTTTCAACCACTGGGAATTTCCACAGGTTGTTTGCTTTTCCATGAGCAGGCCGTGCCTCATTTAGCCTCCAGAAAGCAAACATTGTTTGAAATGACAAAATCACCAGGGTGGATATTAAGAAAATATCATTGAGGGTTAAGACGCACGTCTTTAACAACAACTTCACTGCACAGATCCGACGCCTTTTCCCAGAAGCAGATGATCTGCAGACACTCCCACAAACAGTGATGAACAGACCTCTTCCAGTGGTTACATTTAATGCATGTCAGGGATATTAAGATTAAAGTGATGCAACCAAGCGGGAGTAATTTACTGTCTGCTGAGTCATTTGTACTGTAATCTTTTGGAGTGTGTGTGTTCAGTGTGCCTCTGACCATTCCTCCAAAGTGACGCTTTTTAAAACACGTCATACATTTTCAAAATGTTTTGAGCAGTTTAAACAAAATTATTGATAAAAACTGAAGTAGAAACATGAGGTGGAAAGTCTCCTGATCCCTTTTTAATGGCGCTTACTTTGAATCAATCTCTCCTCAAAGACATGATGATGTTGAGCTCAGTTGTTCCCATCAAACAGAGCTTCAATGAAATGTTGAACACCTTACTTGTCTCTGTGTAGAGGTGGCATACTCACTGAGTTGCTGGCTGAATAGGCATGAGAGGAGAAGTCATGAGATTGCGAATCATTTGAATTCTTCATTTTGTAGCAACCTCTAATGGATGTTGAAATTGTTCGCTTGACAAGTAAAACTGCTGCTGGTGCTACACTGAAAGTCCGGGGATTCCCAAAGTCGGTCATCACAATATCATGCAAGTGATCCAATAGTTGTTGAGATAGTTAATTCAGAGTGAACCAATCAGCAATGCTCAACGATGGGAATTTTGGTTATGTGTTGTGTGAATTTCCAATCAGTGTTGATAGTGAAGGGTAGACAAAACAATGAATTCGTCAGTGCTTGATAAACCAAGGAGTTCTCTCGTTCGTAGAGGTTCAAGCAGAGCCTACATGCATCAGGAAACATTGCACAGCCTCGGCTGTGCAGCATGCCTTCGGCCGGATACTAGGCTTTAATAAATACGACTGAATATCAGAGTCAACAAAAACTCTTGTAGCCTGTAGTCCTTCTAGGGGCAACCAACTGTTGTTACAATGTTACAGTTTCATGTAGCAGACGCTTTTGTCCAAAGCGATGTACATCTGAGAGTTAATACAACACAAGCAACGATCAAGACAGGAGGGGGCGGAGTCAGTAAGAGGCAACAAACAGCTTCAAGTGCGATCGGACACTGTATAGGGCTTTTTTGTTTTTATCATCAGCAACATCAACAAGATTAGTATCGTCATCATCATCAGCATCATGAAAATCCTAGTCAGCATAAACTACATCCTCAATGTCATCATCATCAATAGCTTCCAAATCATTAAGGTCAGAGGTGTTCATAAAGAGCTGGGTCTTTACCTTCTTCTTGGTGAAAAGGTGAAAGGGACTCGAACCCGAATGGAGTTTGGTAGCTCATTCCACCACCTGGGGACTACTGAGGAGAAGAGTCTAGTTAGAGACTTAGGGCCCTGTTGTGATGGGAGTACCAGACGCGGGCGTTCAGGTAGGCAGGAGCTGTTTTAGTTGCTGTTTTGTAAGCGACCAACAGGGTTTGAGTTTGTTGCGAGGCAACTGGGAACCAGTGGAGGGATATGAGCAGTGGAGGGACATGTGCCATTTTGGGTTGATTGAAGACCAGTTGCGCTGCTGCCTTCTGGATCATCTGCAGAGGTTTGAATGTGCATGCAGGAAAGCCTGCCAGTAGGGAGTTGCAGTAATCAATGTGTGATATCATGAGAGCCTGTACCAGCAGTTGTGTTGCATGCTCTGACAGGTAGGGTCTGATCTTCCTGATGTTGTACAGGGCAAATCGACATGACCGAGCAATCGAGGCCACATGAACCTTAAAGGTTGGCCGGTCGTCAATTGTGACACCGAGGTTCCGGGCAGACTTAGTGGGTATGAGTTTAGTTTGTCCAAGCTGGATATTGATCTGTGGTTGCATAGAGGGACTGGCTGGGATGACAAGGAGCTCAGTCTTGGATAGGTTGAGTTGAAGGTGGCGTTCTTTTATCTACTTAGAGATATCGGCAAGGCATGAAGAGATCCGTGCTGAGGCTGTTGTGTCCTCTGGTGGGAATGACAGAAAGAGGGTATTGTCCGCATAGCAATGGTATGAGAAACCATGGGAGTGGATGATTGCACCAAGTGAGGTGGTATATATTGAAAAGAGTTGGTGTCAGAAGAACCCAAGAAAAAGAGAGTATCAGCAACAACTGCAAGCAATACCGGATAAAGATAAAGTTGACAATCTGTGACATTTCAGTTTAAATCAGTGTAATGTATTAAAGTTTAAGTCCATAGAAAATGTGCTTTAGTTGCAAGCTTTGGAAAAATCAAATAAAAGGAACTTGAGTGTGAATTGTTTTGTCCTAACTGCTGTTTCCATGGACAACACGTACTTTACACAACCACACAGGAACACTTTTGTTTACAATATGTTCCCTGGCTCAGTAGGGGGGTTTCCTAATGTGAAAATAACCTTGATGATGGTAAAACGAAGCCACTTTTAACACATCTGACATAATCTTCCTTGCTAAAAGAGTCAAACAAAAAATATGTAAAAAGATGATTGATAGTAAACCTACCAAATGTACCTAAAAATGCAGAAGTAATGTGAAGTGAGACACAACCGGGCTTCCCCTTTTGACACTGAGAGCTGAATGGCCTTGGGTTTTTTGCTTGGTTTGCAATCCACTTTAAATATTTTGTTTTCTACTGAAGCCCTTCAGACAGCGTTTGCATGACATTAAGAAATATACATTTTACACTGCAGGATGCTGCCAAACAACACGGCCACACTGCCATGTTTTTAGCACAAGTGCAGGAGTTAAAGTGCAACACAAAACATCACGTTGCGCAAGATTGTGTCATCTGACGCCTGCACAGAACCAGACGTGCCAAACAGACAAAAGACGTAGTTGAGTACAGCAGCCAGGAAGTGCCAACACAGGGAACAAATGTGCTTAAAAGGGCTGGATGTCTGGTGGGTTGAGACACTTTGATGCTGGGAAATAGGTCAGCGTCAGCTGAGTTAAAGCTTGAATGATACAATTCTTAAGATTATATTTTGGGCCTTTTTTAAAACTTTTATAAACATATTTCTTCCCAATTTATTTTCTTTTTTTAAATAAGGTTTATGACCAACCTACAGTTTATACCTGACACTGACATGTGACATTAAAACATGTCTAAGACTCTGCAGTGATGTTGATGGTTCTGTGAGGCTGAACTTGAGCTATATGCTAACATCAGCATTCAATTAGCTGATTAGATTGTGTTGTGTACCTTGCTCATCATCTTAGTTTAGTGTGTTTACATGCTAACGTTAGCTAATTAGCTCCAAAGACAAGAAGCTGATGTAACCTCTTGGTATTAAAGGGATAGTTCGGATTTTTGGACACCATGTTGTATGGTGGAGTAGTGGATACAAAGCTTACTCACCGAGTCCTGTGGTTCTGATCAGTTCCAAAAAATAAGTAGTTCCAGTGAGATGCCAAGGTCATGAATCCAAATAAGCAAAAAAAATAAAATAAGTTTTACCCTACAGAAAAAAAATATGCAGGCAATGGTGATCCATTTTCAACACATAATCATCGTCCTTGAATTTCACATTCTCATATATACCATTTTTTGGGCACTATTTTCTCTTATGAACAATCCAGTATCACTACGCCTGCAGCAGGCCGGTTTCTCAGGTAAGCCGACCTGGTAGCTGTTTCACATTGATTCTGACTGATTCGCGTCATCGTTGAAGTAAACATGTCGGACTGTGAAAGTGATGAATATGTATCTTTAACAATGGATCCAACAGATCTCTAAGGACACGACCAGTGTCAGGAATATGATGAAATATGTGCGGTGAAATATTTTTATTACTACAGCCAGGAAAATCACAAATTGGCAGCATTTAGACATGTATCTTCCTCTGACAACAAATGCTGTCTCACAAGTTACCAATTTCAGCATGCTCTTAGAAACAGCTGATGGATCACGTCACCTGGGACACCGGCCTGCTGCAGGCGAAGTGATACTGGATTTGTCAAGAGAGAAAATAGTGCCAAAAGAGCGGCACAGTATATGAAATCCTAGGACGATGATTTTGTATTGAAAAGTGGATCACCATTGATATTGATGTATCAAAAATATCCCCCCTCTTGTCCCAATATGGTCACTTTTGGTTCCATAAAACAAGTTAACAACTTGAGACTTCAAAGACAAATGGGTTTAAGACACAGTGGCTATGTCCACTTCTTATATAGTCTCTGATTAGCATGAAACAAAAAACGGCTGGGATTGATTACATATTCAATAGTTTTTACATGTGTTTGATCATAAAGGGAAGTATTGCACAGAATAAAAGGTGGTGACAGTAGATGGTTAGTCAGGGGCTCTTTTCAGGATTCATCCTCTGGGGATCACCAGACTTACAAGAAGGCTTTTCTAAGTTACGAGAACATCAATAGTAGTATGTTAGTACACGTCAATACAGTTTATAATGTCATTATTTTGTTTGCGTATGTTTCCAGTGCAAAAAAAAAAATGTAACAACAAAAAGGCTCATGTCAATGTTGACTTCCAAAAAGGAGCAGGCATAAATCAAAATTGAAATCAACACAAGTCAAGCCAAACTTTATTTATAAAGCAAATTTCATACAAAACACAATGTGAATCACATTCGTTGAATCAATCGCAACGTCATCATAAAAGTGCAAATCGTGAAGCTAAAGTAACATAATTCAGAGCAGAGAAAAATAAAGTTAAATAAAATGAAATATGAATAATACAAATATCAAACTATACACAATACGTAGCTGATTAGCATGTGTACAGTTAAACTTAGAAACAAGAGGAGACGACTCTGGCTGCTCGAAACAGGGAAGATAAACTGGCACCGTGACAGAGGAAGACAAAGAGATAATACACTGGGAAGGTGACGAGTGTGCACAGGTGAGAACAATTGGTGAGGGCGGGGCAGGCAATCACACAGGCAGCAAAACACACAGTGGCATAAAAATTCTCTTAATGTTTCCTGAGCTTTCATGGATTGTGTGTTGATTACATTTTGATTTATGCCTCCTCCCTTTTGGACATCATCATCGACCATGAGCCTCTTTAAATCGTGTTACAATGTCACTGTGTTTGCTCTGATGAAACAGGACACAACGAGTAGGTGTATTAATAAGCAATACAAGACATGACCTATGGTGATAGATACATTTTAAAACCTAGTCTCAACCAATATATAGATAGATTAGATAGAATTAGAGATAAAAATAAAGGGTATTAAAATTACAACTACACTGCAGCGTCGAGTAGTGGCTGTATGGAGGTAGTGCACATTTAAACACGATGTGCAGAACAGAATGCAAAAGTGCATACAGATTTATAGCCATAAATCTAGCTCAAGGGAAAAAAATAGTAGTTCCTGGAAGGTGTTGATTTACGCCACCGAGTGTGCATCATGATTCACAGAATGCAGAAACTACTCCCAATGAAAGAGAAAAATGACAAACAGGGGTGTCATGAACAGCTTGAACTGCTTCTCCTAACCACCATAACTGATTACTGAGCTCCTCTGTTCTCTCGTGATGTAACCTCCCCCTTCTCATCCCAATCTTCCCATCATGCTTCAGGCAACTAAACAGATCCTTTGTTTTGGGTCATAGAGAAGCCATAAAAAACAGACTTTGTTCTGTGCTCTCTCTCTCTCTCTCTCTCTCTCTCTCTCTCTCTCTCTCTCTCTCTGTCCCCTCCCTCCCTCCCTCGTTCCACCCAACCAGCAGATGGTTAATGATTCATGGAGCGGGTGCACACGTGCTATTGTGAGTGTAGCATTACTGTAAGGACGTGCAGAGAACAGGGCGACATGCCGCCTGTTGTTCAGGGCTCGACTGATGAGGCTCTGTTAAAGCCTGACACCATGTTTGGATCAATGTTCTATATTTAGTGTTAAAAATTATATTTGCCTTCAATTAAATTGTTCTATAAGCTTTTAATGACATGGCACTGACTGTGATTGTTTTATACGACAGATTACTGACAGTATCGATGATGTATCGGTTTTGTGTTAATTCATGCAAGATGTGCAGGATGGCACATGACAAGGAGTGTCTGTGCATGTGTTTACGTGCAGCGCTGGAAAACAACAAGTACATTCTTGTGGGGCCAGGAACCAATTAGCGTAGCTTAGCAAAAGGACTTTGAGATACTAAAACTGTACTTGAATATTTTCTGCTAAAGGATACTTCTACTCTACGACCATGCAGGATGTTTTTACACCTTTTTCATTTATCTGACAACTGGCTGACACTAAAAGATGTTTCAACTCTTAGTAGATGTGTGAAATGTGAGAGAGCCCACACATGACGTCAAACAGCGATAGATGTAACAGTTTTGTTCCTATAGTGTGGGAGGAGCAGCAATATGACCCAAACAGCACACCGCACACTAACAGATTCATTCACCAACAACCAGAGTCCGACTCTCAGGTGGAAATCTCACAAAATCTCTCGGGGTTAAACGAGACTTTAGAGTAAACAAACATGGCGGACGACGGCCAGGAAGAATCAGTGATGATAGTTTTGGGACTTTTTACTAAAAAAGAAAAAAGAAAAGACTCTGGTATTTATCAATCACACGACATATCATCATCTCAACACAGAACCATGTTAATGCACATCACAGATGTTCCTTATATTATGAAACGGGCAATCCTGCATGATGATAAATACTTTTCCTTTTGGTTCTTAAAGTATATTTTTTTGCCTTTACTTCGACACTTTTACTATAGTTAAAGTTTGACGTGCTGGGGCGCTGGTTGAGCTCAGTCAGTAGAGCAGGCGCCCCATGTACAGAGGCTACAGTCCTTGACGCACTGATCGCAGGTTTGACTCCCAGTCTGCCAATCATTTGGTGCATGTCATCCCCCACTCTCTGCTCCCCACATTCCCTGTCTCTCTTCAGCTGTCTTTTCAAAATAAAAGCAAAAGCCAAAAAAATAATCTTAAAAAAAAAAAAGTTTGACGTGGTAATTTTACTTGTACTTGTAAATGTCTGTTAAGTCTCTATCTATCGCCAAATAAGGTAACACAATGGTGATTGAGTCTATGGCCCACTGATGAGAGCTTTTGCATTTGCAGTATTATGGACCGGGTGTCTGTGGCGAAAAAATCACAAGCAGCGCCCAGTTCGTGGCGCGTTTTCCATCAGCCAGCAGTGGTTGGTCTGTCAGAGAGGGTAGGCAGAGCTTAGCGGCTGCTTAGATGGACGACTACAGGTACGACTTCAAAAATAAGTGAAAATCCAAAGAAAAAGAAACAAACTTGACGCTCATATGAAGGCAAACAGTCTGAAAAGGAAAGCGAACGTCAGCGAGGAAAATCAAGAGTTACACCTGGAGCCAACCGTTGAGTTAAATCCGGAAGTGTACTCTCGCAATTACTGTTTATCGCCATTAGGTGCCGCCAAAGAGAACCAAACTGAAATCTTAAGGATTGAACCTTTCAGTAAGCCCTTCCTCGACGGTTGTTTGTTTCATTGTACTGTGTGTGTGTGCGTGTGTGTGTGTGCGTGTGAGATAGTAGAGAGAGACGTGTTTATCAAAGTCTCAGCAGTAATCATTGACTTAGGCCCAACCTTCACAGTTTGGCCTCGGTTTTGCTGAGACGCTCTTCTTCTTTCTTCTTCCTTGTTGTCATTAAAACTCAATCAGATAAATTTCCCTCGCTCCTCCGCAGTTGCGTTATCTCTGCTCACATCTCACTCTTTCTCTTCACGCTCCGCCTCCCCCAGCTCTGTCCTTTTTTCTAAACTT
This sequence comes from Semicossyphus pulcher, assembly GCF_022749685.1. NCBI lineage: Eukaryota > Metazoa > Chordata > Actinopteri > Labriformes > Labridae > Semicossyphus > Semicossyphus pulcher. The sequence goes on from NW_027211726.1 coordinate 29,448,224, forward strand.
AACACCCTGGGGATGCACCTCTTCTCAGGTTACAAATCTCCCTCCATCCACCACCACCACCACCATCACCTCCACATATACAACCATTCGCTTAACAAGAAAAAACCACACACACCAGCAGCTGCCTATTAGCCTCCTGAAAGCACTTGTGCTCAACAGAAACCCACAAGGTGACAGTTTGTTGAAAGGAAATGCAATCTTTCTCCGTCCTCTCCTTCCTGGAGCCGGGAACAGACAATGAGGGGAGGTGATTAAACTGGGGATAGCAGTGACAAGCCTCATAACCACCTTACAACAGTGTGATGGATCCTGGCACACACACACACACACACACACACACACACACACTTCACTCTGCAGACTTAATCTAAAAACAGTGTAATGTAAAGCCGCAGCTCTCTCGCACATTAAGAAACAGTAAAGCGGAGAAAGGAGGTCACATCCAGCAGCCCGCTCGCTCTCCTCGCAGGGAGCCGACCACCTTCCTCCACGCACAGCAGCTTCGTATCCACAGGCAGCTGACATTATTCTCATTCCATGCATTTGTGAGCAGAACACTCGACGGGAAGGAAATTTGAAGAATTCACTTTCAACTTGAACATGCATCATTTCAGTGTTTAGAGGAGGAAGGCTGCAATCTTCTGGTTTGACCAACTGACCTGATCATGGCAGCCCCTCCAGAACCACCAGAGCCAAAATACAATATACTGAACACTGTCCTGTTTGTTTTGGTATGCTATAGCCTACTTGTTGTAGAAAAATCTTGGTGAAACACTGACAGCTGCATTCTGTATGATATTTTTGACAAGTGACACCAAATCCACCCTTGCCTGCAGCAACAGACACACAGGAGATAAAGTTTTACCCAATGACTGTATATATAGATGGACAACGCGTCTCCATCTGCTCCCATTGTACGAAATTGATGCCAAAATAGCACCTGTGATAGTCGCTGCCATCTTGCGATGGCGACGTCATATGAAGCCAGAGACTGCGCAGTAGAGAGCGGCGACTGGAGCGGCCGTAGCCACTTCCGCTAACCTAAACACACACATTTAACTTACCGAAAAAACAGCAAGGATCCCGCACGACGGCGTGTTTAACAGCAGAACAGCTTCTCTGTGTTGGTCTGAGGTTAACGTTCACAGGTATGGAAACTTCAATGACTGTAGTGATTGTTTTAGTTATGTTTCCTCTCACCGTTCGTCCTCCGCTCTGCTCACCCGGAACTGATGCGCGCTAGCTTATCTGAAAGCTGACGAGATGAGCTGAATGCAGAACGCGCATCAGGCACGCAACACTCTGTGTGACGCAGGCAGTGCTGCCAGATCTGACTGACAGTTTCCAGCCCAGTTACAGCTCAAAACCAGCCCAAGTAAGCAGCCTAATTGGGTGGAAAACAGCCCAATCTGGCAACACAGGACGCAGACAACAATCCCCCACGTGGGCATGTGCGCGCATGTGATTGGTTCCTGTTGAAAAAAACGCATTTGTGGTCCACAAACCAAAAAACGCTTCGTAAATGTAGGTTAAACGGTTTGTATATAAATGTCACAACGTACAAAAATGTTTTTGTTAAAAAATCGCGAATCAATTTCAATACATTTATTTGTGGATTTTCATTACACATATTTAAAACAAATAAATTATATATATATAACACAAAATATTTCTGTGTGCGTCTTATTTTTTGTATTTGTGTACATTTATATAGAAGAACAAATATTTTTGTGTGCATTAAAAAATATTTTTTTTAAGAGAATGATTTATATGTAAATTGTAAAATATATTTGTGAATCCTTCTGTGTGCATTTTTTCTCTGTGAGACTGATCTGGCTCCATGTACAGCATCTTGCGTTCGCACAGCAGACGTGCACAGCCGACGCTCCAAACAGACACAGGGCAGGTGTGGCAGCTATCACGCACACACGAATGTGTACTTAGATGCACGTATTCTAAACTTCTCTGAACTTTCGTGGTGTTCCTGGACAATTATTGGAATTGCTAAGCTATGCTAACTGGCTCCATACTTAAAGGGAAGTGCATTTTTAAACCTGGGCCCTTCTTTTATGTATTTTGGGGTCAAAATGACAGATACATGAAAAATGTATTTCATTCCAGTGGTTGTCGAATCTGAACCCTAAGAAACACACAAACACTGAATAGACGATAACAGAGATAATAGAGAAAACAAAATCTATGCTTTGTGCTCTTTACTTGATATTTCTTATTTATAATGCGGACTAAATTCATTTTGCAGCCACATGAGCCAGGGTGTGGTGAGCACTGAACCATCCCAGACTGCCATAAACCACAGATGTTTTCTCATTGTAATGCGAGCCCATCCCAAGAGCTGCTCCCTGCTTACTCTACGCATCTCTGTCTCGTAAAATGTCTGGCACGATTTCACTGATCAGAATTAACGTGTCATGGGAAAGGAATTGTTTCTCTTAATTAGTCATATGACGCAAACGGAAGTATAGAATATAACAGCTGAACACCTGACTGTCTGTTGACCTGAAAGCAACGACTCGATCAGCTCTGAGCCGATGGCAGCAGGCTGGTTCTCTGGCGTTGTGTAACCTGTGCGCCTTTCACCCTGTGTGACTGAATGCAGAAAATCATTGAACAGGAGGAGGAGCTTCACGTTTTTTCTTCCTGTTCCTCATGTTTTGAGGAGTGTTGCTTCATGCCTTGCTTCACTGCAGCAGCCTGGCTTATTGCAACACATGTTTATATGCTGGTTCCTGCTTTTAGTTACTGACAAGCTGCAGTCCTTCATTCCTGCAAAACCCCTCATTATATACTGTAGCAACACTTATGAGAAACAGCCTTTAAATCAGGACTTAATGTTACATTTTGGTGGCATTTAATGTCTCATAATCATGTGCAAGCACCACAGGAACAATGCCATTAAATGTTCTGTACATTTTTTCAAAGGGTCAGTTTTGTCTTGACATATGTTCTCCATGGCTGTTCTCATAAAACACAGATGATGTGTTAACAGTGCCGATAAAAAATTGCCTTTTATGTTGAAGAATTATTTTAGTTGCAGTTCAAGAATGTCAATTATTTTCGTTTGGCCACTGAGGCAAAGCTAGGCTGTCTCAGCGTACCATATGAAGCTCTCTTAATACATTCATACAAGAAATAAACAATTTACTCAACAAATCACACAGTCAGGCTTTGGTCCAACTGAAATGTCTCAGAACTCATGTCAATCCGTAGTAAGGGCGGGTTCACACCAGCCTTGTTTAGTCCGATTGAACCGAACCCTGGAGCGTTTGTCCCCTCGGTGCGCTTCGTTTAGGTGGTGTGAACGCCGGAATGAAACTCTGGTGCGGATCAAACAACCGGGCCATGGGTCTTTGTCCGTTTCCAAATGAACCACGGTCCGGTTTGATTCTGGTGAGAACGTAAACGGACCTAAAGTCGGACCAAATGCAGGAAACAAACCATTTAACTGTGCATTGTAGTTAGTTTACGAGTGCTGACATTTGCAGAGACAAGCAGCGAGATGAGTAGAGGACAGACGCGGGGGAGCAATGAGGAAATAGAAATATGGGCTGACCAAACAAATGTTTGTGGAAACGCACGAGAACACGGAGGTATTCAAACTAAAGGAGATGGAACTGATCTGTGAAACAATGTCGGTTAAAAGTAAAAAACTCAACATCAAAACATTAAAGTCTGCAATAATGTTGACTGTGATTGATCAGTGTGCACTCTCTCTTTGTTTACTTCAGGGAGTTTTCCCACGTGGAGATTCTGACCAATCAGAGAGCAGTTTCCCCGTGCATCAAAACTTTTGGTCCGCTGGTAAAAGCTGCCTTGTGAACACAAATCAAACTCAAGTCAAAATGCAACTTTGTAACAATTTGGTCTTTGATTCGGACCAAACAAACAGTCTTTAGGTGTGAATGCGAGCCTAACACTCCCAACCACAAATCACATGAGCATTCATGTTCACTGGGCATGCAGAAACAAAAACAAACGCTGGTTCTATCATCAGAAATGGTTGCACTCCACGTTGGGCTAATAGCGCCGCTGGACACAGGAATCACTCAAATAATAGCTCGTCTCCTGCAAGATTATTTTGTTTGCCTTTTGACTTTATCAGATAGGAACAGCGGTGTACGCTGCGGGGGAGGGTGATGATCACCCCTCCCCTGGGTGTCCAAATGTTTGAAAAAACGCAGCAGAAGTGCCCTCATGGATACCCCTGTAGTAGATCAAATATGATAAAGTGCCCTCTGGGTGCCCTTCCAGTGAATAAATGATACATGTTGGAAAATTAGTAGGCCTATGCCCACTCCTCTGTGTGAGACAATGTGCCCTCATGGCCCGCCTCTATAGTTGATTTGCCTTGTTGTCGTTTCTCTTTTTACTAGTTTTGTCCCTGGCCCTCAAACAAGGTTGGCAGCGCCTGTATGTAGTTTTTCATGTTGAGTTTATCAACTCAAGTCAGCGCTGATGTGTGTTTTCTCCAAGCGGCAACCTGCGGTGTTGAAAAACTGCAGTTCCTCGAGTGGCCTCTTGAGGCTCCAGAAAACAAGAAATAACATTACAGCAGGTGGAAAATGGCCATTTTTACAGCAAACTCGACAGTCCACAAACCAATGGCTAATGTTACTGAAGCTACGCACATGTCTTCAATCAATCAATCAATCAAATTTTATTTGTATGGCGCCAAATCATAACCAAAGTTATCTCAAGACACTTTACAAAAAGAGCAGGTCTAGACCGTACTCTTTTTCTGATATTATTTAGAGAGACACCCAACATGAATCCGCCATGAGCCGCACTTGGCAACATTTGGCAACAGTGGCAGAAAAACTTCCTTTAACAGGCAGAAACCTCGAGCAGAACCAGACTCATGTTGAACAGCCTTCTGCCTCGACTGGATGGGGATAAAATAGAGCGGGATGATTCAGGGAAGGACAGGTAGCGATTGATAAGACCCATTTAACAAGTAAATGTGGGGGTCTGCATCATTGTTTGCAAAAGTCTTGGTTGCTTCCCATGCACACTGAAACTCTACTCTGAAGTAAAACAGGTTCAGCAACATTTCCATAACTCTCTGTTGTATGAGCTCTAAAATGTGAGAACGCTAGAAATAAATGTACCAGAACTTCCACGTAGAGTGGAGTGGATGTAGGCTTAACAAGACACAAGCCACCCAATGCATTTTTGAGGTGCACAACCTGCGTTCTTATACTGCACCAACAGTAACCAGATGTGTTGCCAAACAAACCAGGACGAAGATCGTCAGCATAACTTAGTAAGTACTAAGTACTTTGGAACGGGGGTGATCTGGCGGCGTGTTTCATTGGCAACTAGTTTACTTGGGTGTCCTTGAACACAGCAGCCCGGGTGGCCAGATAAAAGAGGAAAAACTACCTCTATAGCAGTCCAGTATGTCTACATCATTAGGACTGAGAGTCTGAAGCGCTGCCTGTTCAGTTATGTTGCATTCGATCAGACGGGGCTGTAAAGCTATAGAGTCATGCTTATAGAAGCACTGATGAGATTTCCTTGTGCAGCTTTGATGCGCTTGATTCCCGTCATGTCTTCTTAACTGTCTGACTTTTGCTAAGTGTAGCCGGAGCTGCTGTCTTTGTCAGAGAAGGACTCAAAGAGAAATCAATCCTGACTTCAGCGGATGGGTTTCATGCTTGATTAAATTGTGGGAACATAAAAAAGTACAGCTTCTGAAACACAATCCCAAAGCAACTTCTCGACTTACGCTGCCAGTAACTTTGCACCGTGTCTGTTTGGTTTGCAGAAGACGGGGGACTTTCTACTGTCAAATTAGATCAGCAGCTGTTGACTTGCAGTGTCAGAGCAGGTACAGGCACACTGTGATGCACAGATTCTCTCTATGGAGCCGAGTTTAGCCCAGACTGTTGGAAGTCGAGCGCATCACGAGTTCAGAAACGTAGAGGTTGACTGTCACTACAGACCACCTGCTGCCTCTTTGAGCTGACCTGACGTCTGCCACCGACAGATGACGAGGAAGAGGCTGCATGGCTGCAGGGGCTCTCAGAGCGCACAGAAAGGCTGCAGAAGAAAGGATGGACTGTCTGAGACTGCTGGTCATGACAGGGCTTTCATTCAACAGCATCTGCTCCATCACTGCTGTCTGTGTGGAGACGGACTCAATAGGCTGATAGAATCAAGAGACACTCAGGAAAACAAGACTTTTCTTTATGGTTCAGTCAATGAACTTGTTCAAACAGCAACAACTCTCTGTGAGTACATTCACTTTGCAGAGTATGACAAGATGGTGCTTCTTGAGATGTTGTGTCGTTACACTTCCCAGTGAGCACCAAGCGGGAGCTCAGTGTTGAAATTTGACCTAAAATTCAACTATTTGTGAGAAAACAATTTTTTTTAATATCATTTTGATAATTTGTTTGTTTTAACTATGAAAGGGTGATGAAAGTGATCATCGTAGCAGCATCTCTCTAAAATCATTCTGCAGCGGTGGGTTTAATCCGCTCCACACAAAGACGTTATTTCAACGCATTTTATTTTTTATGCGATAATAAAAACACTGAGCTTGATGGGCTGTGTGATGTTAACAAGAAGCTTCAGAGACATCGTGAAGAGAGCAGTTTTAAACATTCCCCACAGAAGAAGAAAAAAGAAGACTGAGCATGCCCAGGTACTTCGGCTGTGCGGCTCTGATCACGAAGGCAGAACGAGCCCTGGATGCTGACGTGGTTCAATAATACCTGACGGGATGATGAGTCTCGGGAGACCTCGGTGGCTGATGGATTTGAATGCAGCTCTCTTATGATCGAATCCGACTCCACCCATGTGTCCTTTAATTTTTCATTGGTGACTGTAATGCACGGCTCACTCAATCGTTTTAGCCGCTATGTGACTTGATCATTGCTGTTAATATGTGTGAACGTGTGATAAATCTTGGTCTAAATTTAACTATAAATCAACATCTTCAAATAGTCAGCGAAAAACTAACTTTTTTTGAACATCTGTTCAACTGTAAAATGCTCACTGGGTTGGGAGAGGTTTAAAGTCATCAGTTAGAATCACTAAAAGGAGAGAAAAGTGTGTGAACATACAACATGTGCTGACCTGAGAAAGAAAGGTTGGTTTATTTAGAAAAGCAAAATGTGAAAGGAAACTCTGTGAATCAGTTATGACATCAATCAATCAGTCAATCAAATTTTATTTGTGTAGCACCAAATCATAACCAAAGTTATCTCAAGACACTTTACAGAAAGAGCAGGTCTAGACCGACTCTTTATGTTATTTAAAGAGAGGCCCAACATGAATCACCATGAGTAGCACTTGGCAACATTCAGCACATTGGCAGAAAAACTTCCTTTAACAGGCAGAAACCTCGAGCAGAACCAGACTCATGTTGAACAGCCGTCTGCCTCGACTGGATGGGCCGAGAAGTGGGATAGAAGGAGATGCAGGATAGAGACAGGCAAAGAGAACAACAACAACAACAGCATATGTCCTTGCATCAACAACAACAGGTAATATGGTTACAATGGCAATAGTGGTACACTAGTGTAAAGATTAGAAAATAATAAAAAATTAGCAAGAGAAGCAGAGTAATGATAAAGGCTGCAGTAATAGTAATTGTAACAGTTGGAGTTAACAGGTCTACTGTTAGCATTAGCAGCACCAATAATGATACTATGGAGAAGACTAATGTTAGTGGTTGTTGTCTAAATCATGTGACTTCAACGTTCACTGAAGCTTTGACTCTGTATGACTGGCGTGGAAACTGTATTATTTCTCCAATTAATGCATGAAACAAACAGTATGTTACCACTGTGGTTTCCATTGTTTGTCACCAATTCTGGTTGGACTTTACAGGGGCATGATGGTGTTTTTAAGCCGGGGCTGTTTTTCCAAATATCGGGGTCTAAATGATTAAAAGGTACTTAAAGTTGTGGAATTGCTGCAGTTGATTGCTCCAGCTAGCAGCAACAGAAGAGGCCGAACAAGGTAACAACAGAACAGAGAGTATTGATGCAGAAAGACAGTTTTTGTCGAAGTACGATTTTTTTTCGAGCACAAACAGCCATAATTTTGCTTTCTTCAAATCCCCCAGACTTCACTGACAAAAGAACACAGGAGTTGCTACTGTTCTGCTTCCTCGACCAGTTTGTAAATGATTGTGTTCTGTTGAATCAGGGCGAACCCTTTAAAACATCATAGTGAAACAACCATACAAACTAAGTGGAAGAGGCAGCGGTAGTCTGGTGGCTTTGAGGAAACTGATGGAACAAAATCTAACAAAAGATCTCTTTCTGGAGAGTCTTTGTTGTCAAAAAGTTAAAACAACAACCTGAACCTGTCAGTGTTTTAAGGCATTATTTAAGATAAGTTGCAACCATTACAGCCCTTTTTGTTGCTGTCGGTAGAAGTGATCACCTGGAGCAATTCCTAATCTTCTTGTGCCCTCTTCTTCTGCAGTGGAACCCAACTTTGAAAATAAGCACCCCCAGCTAACAGCCTCCTGGCTCAGGCTCCAGACTCAACACACACCAAAGAGTCATATAATTCTTGTCATGTAACCGAAAAAAAAGCAAAATACTGTGTTACTATAAATGGAGAGAACCACTGCAGTCAATGAGCGACGGTGAAATCAAGCACCTTCACTGATTTTAAATGGATTCTTTTGCATTTTAATGGATTTTTCATTCAGTATAGCTGAGAAAGTGGTACTTTTTTTTACTGCACTACTGTTGATATGTCCCCTGTTGCTTTACATGGACGTGTGATAGGACAACACAACACCTTAAACATTGTGTTAGTCTCCAATAAACATGAAACACTGAGATGATATGTGCATCACGGCAGCAGCTGCTACACGGGCAGTGGAGTCTGCTTAGCTAACAACATTTTCCCTTTCAAGAGCTACATTATTGCTGAAGCTGGTAAAATCCATCGCACACTGTCTGGGACAATAGCCGTCTTTGCTGCCAGATATGTCAGGTGTAATAAGGCTATGAACCTCGAGCAGGAAAGAGATGTATGCACTAACAAGTAGGCAAGCATCCCTGCACATTGATTATTGTGCAGCACAGACGTTTTAATGCAGGAGCAGTGGGGAAAATTGCTCAGCCACAGTCCCCAGAAATCAATGGGTGAGCCTCCCCGCCCCTCTGATCACTCTGCAAGTGCCCCCTCCCACTTCCTGTTTACCCCTCACTCCTCATCAGCACACATCTAAACACAAAGAACTCAAAATGGACAGATAGATACACACACATATTTGTTACTATTCATATTGTATTTAATTCATACATTGAAGGAACAGAAGGGAATACATTTCACTCTTTATCTTATATGATTAAAATAAAAATGATTGATTTGTTGATATAAAGAGTGAGAGATCATTTTAACGTATGAGTATTTGATATTTATCCCAGTGGTAGATTAACACTGATACAAAAGGTCAGAGCAGTCAAGTAAAAAACATACATTTGAAAGCCTAAAAAAATCACGGGGCATAAATCAGGGCGGGTCATTGTAAGCATGTAGCTTGTTATGTCTTCATTTTATGTAATACTAGACAAATTCTAATTTTTTATAAAAACAATATTATAGAAACAACGACGTGTCAAAGTGGGGACTAGAGGATATTGTTTCCCTGTGAATGCCGCGAATGTCAGCTGTTCGGGTCAGAAAGTGTTGGTCTAGTTCCAATTAATGTTAACACCACACATGTGCAACACTACACAGCTTCACATCTGCACCAACCAATTTTCTGGAAAGGAATATGCAAAACTAACTCCAAATAATCCAACTCTATCTCTGTAAGGGCACCTTGGAACCACAGCTAAAGGGTAAAACAAGTGCACCAGAGTAAGTGCACCTTCAAACTGAAGCTAAAGGGTCTCCTAAAACAGACACTAAAACACATGCTGAAGTGTAGCTTCAAACAACCTCTTATGGGTAGCTTAAAAAAGGCTAGCATGAAGCAGAGGCTTAATGGAACCTTAAAACAGCTGCTAAACAGATGCTACCATGTGTCTGTAAGAGAGTAGCGGGATGATGCAAAAGGGTGCCTCCTGCATTTGTTTGGCTGAAAAAATGTGCATAACTGTCCACAATATATCACACAAACCTTTGTACGAGGATGCATCGACCGGATGAGTACAAGGAATGACCATGAATTCACTCTCCTGTTCACAAACAGCCCTTAAACATATTGTACATCACAGGTGTAGGTCATTCAGCATCCAATAAGGTGTGTTACACCTCCCAAGAGCTCTGTGTTTAGTCACATTATCAAAGTATCAAGGGATATTTACCACCTTGTTTCTTTCATAATGGGTAGCACAACAGCGTCCACCTTTGCTTTTCTCACCTCCATCGCTCAGTGTCTCCTTTCGTCCTCTATCCCTCGCTCTCTCTCCCGTCTCTTTCTCCCCCCTTCTTCCCTTCCAGGCTGTGTTTTGACGTTTGACCATGGGGAAGGTGATCCCGCTCAAGGACTCCGCGTGGGAGGGTTGTTCACATCAATAAATGTGGGGGGAAAATAACAGAAATTTCTACAAATTTAGACGCAGTAAAAACCAAACACATTGGACACATTTATTCCTCTTAGTTTTGGGGTTTAATTCGAGATCAGACCTTAAAGCGGTGCATGTTTTTCATGAGCAGAAAGAAAGTTTTGAATGGTTAACTTTTCGGCACGATGGACTCAGATCATATCTGCCCTTTTAAACAGATCATATCAGGCCCTTCGTCACTGTGACCTCCAAAAGCACTACAGTACTGAGCAAAAGGAGTGCGCACAGAGAGATGGGTTGAAGCGGAGATAGAGAGAGAAAGAAAACAGGAACTGAAAGCCAATGAGCTGCGTGGTATGCCAGCCTGAGATCTTCTTATTGAATTTGATGTCAAGCCCTTTAAGAGTAGAGATCCTGGAAGACAAACAGAGGATTAGATTGGAAACATGGCCTCAAGTCATTTGTCTGTCTTACCTCTCCCCCTCCCATCCTCTACCGTTTCTGTCTTTCTCTTTATTTCCTGTCGGTTCCTCTATCCATGAATGTGTTTGTGTGTGTGCCAAATGGAGCCTCGTTCAAGTATCCAGAGGCTATAAAGAACAAGGAAATAGTTGGTGCAACGAAACAATGAGCCTGGCTACATGCTTCCATGCGGCTGCCTGGGGAGGCTGAAATTGACAAAGCAGACAAATGGGAAGAGAAATGAAGAGAGAAATCAAACGGGAGATAGAAGCAGTCATATCTGTCCCCATCATGTTTGTGGAGCCAGAATCAAGTCCCCAAAGGCTGTTTATTGGCTGGTGCCCAGAGGCAGTGGTGGATGCGTCGCTGGATGTGTATTGGTTGGACATTTTGTTTTGTATTTAATTAGGGAAAGATGAGAAAATCCACTGATTCTGGCATGAAATCATGGCTGCGGAAGCAACTTGGTAACAGAATTGTAATTCTCTGAAATGTTTGTCATCTCCCTTCACTGAAAAATCAAGCTGTACGTGAGGACATTGGTTAGTTTTTAGGACTTTTCTGAACTTCCAACAAACTAAAATGCGAATCAGTGTGTTTACGTCTACTACCTAAGCACAAGGACCCCTCTTACCTTCACAGAGTCTCTTATTAGGTGGCATGCTGGCATTTTGAATGGATCAAAAACGAGTCCAATCACGTCGTACTTCAGAGCCGTTCTTTTTATTGTTTTGCCCAAATGTCACTGCCTGCCCTAAATTCCTCCCCTTGTTCTACCAAAGTCCAGTTGTTGGCGGTAATGCAACTCCAAGTTGGTTTGCCAACCAGCAATAAACCAAGAAGAAATCCACTGCCCTTTCTTCACATTATCACTGAGAACCAGGCTGCTACAAGATGTAGAAAAAAAGCCAAACTAGTCTAATGTTGACGGGACACAATGTAAACCCTTTTAGCCGTAATGTTTCCACTGATGAACTTTCTTTTCGAATGTGTGTCAGAAAGGAAGGGAGACTAAAGATTTGGCTCCCATCAAAGAGAAGTTATTTCCATCACTACCCTCATTGAAATGTGGTTAAGTAGATCCCTGTGCTTTATTCTTTATCCTCTAGGTGTGATCACATTACATGAGGTAATAAAGGTTGTGTGCTGCACGTTCAGCGTTGCTTGGCACTGTACAAAAACAATGCTAATGTTTCTAGCAGAGCATGGATATGTTTCTGAGATTCTCTGGAAACTCAACAAGTTTTCCTCCATTTTTTTTTTCCAAATAGAAATTTTTCCAAATCCTGTCTTACTGTGTGTTCACACCGAACGTGAAGCGAATATTTGCCTCGCATTACTCATGCGAGTTTGGCCGCCGGATCAAAATTTGCGTTTAAATAACAGGCGAATATTCGGCCTTTGCTTCCGGAAGGGAGGAGAGGAAGCGGGGCTTATCGCCATGGTTACCAACGGTGTCAGGAGAATCTCGATGTGGATAGGCTTTCGCCAAGGAAGTTACATTTTTTCAACTCACTTGCCTCACTTGGTAGTTCTTGCCTCAAAGTTTGCCTTCAGGTTTGTCTGCCAGAAAGCCCTTTGCCCTCGAGTGCTGATGCCTAAACCCAACAACTGTTTCACATGTTAATCCTGCACTTGGCTTGGTTTGGGTACCAATCAGAATCAGAATCGGGGTGTATTGCTAAGTAGGTTCACATAAGGAATTTGTTTTGATGTTTTGATGCAGAACTATTAACACAGAACTAGAATAGAAATAAGTAAAAGACTTAAATAGGCAATTAGAGTAAGAATATAAAAAGCAAGATGTATAATACAAAATATGTACAAAAAACAGGTGTAATTAAAACCTGTACAGGTGTGCTGGATATTAATGAGTGCAAAAGCTCATATAGAACAATGATGCAGCCGTCTGCGGCACCATCTTGGATAAAAAGAAATTGGATACAACCACTTGACTTTCCCGGTTTAAAGTCCTCTGTTTGACCTTTTCCTGGCCAATCACAGCACAGTAGTACTAGCCAATCAGAGCACAGTTTGGCAGGACTAGTCAGAACTCTATTACTATTAGAAACAAAGTAACGCTCCACTCTTATGTCAAAGGACACATGAGCTGCTCAAAGAGCCTCAGGGTTAGTTATTGTAACCGTAAAATAACCTTTTTGAACATTTATTACATAATGAAGAAACAATAAAGCATGACAATAAAAATAATAATGACTAGTATGTAAGTTGAATGTTGATTGTGAGGTTGGTTGTTAACCTGGTGTATATTTTCTATCTAATATTCAAATGTTTTGAATATGCTGAGAGTTAATGTTTATTTCTTTAGCAATAACCTGACATTTCACTAAGACATAACGTACTGTGCCACAATATTCCTGGGCAGATTAGTGAATCATCCCCTTTGTCCTTGTACCTGAAGTGGATAGAGGAGCAACAGTCTCCAGGCAACTCAGAGGGAGGACGGCAGTGACAGCAGCCTCCAGTCACAAGATCCAGAGCTGATAAATGGCTGATCAGTCACAGAGACAGGGGCAAAGTCTCTGGGTCAACAGTGGCTGAGTGGAATGCAAAGAGCAGCCGCTGACTCTCTTTAAACACACACTGAACACAGTACCAGTCTAGTCTGCTGAGATAATAGCACTGCACTATACTATGAGTAAGGGAGTAAAATGTTATCTTTGTTGCACGTTTCAAATTCTGATAAGATAAAAACATTATTTACATTACCTGAGGGGCCAATCAGAGGCATGAGTTATTAGTAGTTCACCAATATATGCTGGAACATGATTAACCCATTTATTTAATATAGATGAGGAGGGGGATCTTCAGTTAAATCCTCAATTTGATTGAAAGCCAGTTTAGTGAAATTAGAATCATAATGATGTGAGGTAATGCAATATTTATATTTAACAGTGCTCTATATTATGGCTTACTGTGGTATACTATATTTAAACTGTCTTGTCGAAGTGGTTATGTATGATACATAAAGGTACACTGTGGTATACTACAGCATACATTAGGATGTAATGGGGTATATAATAGTATGCTACACTGTGGTATATTAGAGTATTACACACTATGGTGTACTACACTGTGGTGTATTAGAGTATTTCACACTACGGTGTACTACACGGTGGTATGTTAGAGTATTTCACACTACGGTGTACTACACGGTGGTATGTTAGAGTATTTCACACTACGGTGTACTACACTGTGGTATATTAGAGTATTACACACTATGGTGAACTACACTGTGGTATATTAGAGTGTTTTACACTACGGTGTACTACACTGTGGTATATTAGAGTATTTCACACTTTGATGAACTACACTGTGGTATATTAGAGTATTACACACTATGGTGTACTACACTGTGGTATATTAGAGTGTTTTACACTACACAAACACAGAACCCAAACCCAGAAATATCTTCCACATGCTGTGAGAGAAACCAGCACTTTCTTTCTCGTATGTTTTCACTCTCTACCCGATGAATATAACATACTATACAATAGAAAATAAGTAATGTTCAGATGCCATCAGCCATACTATGAATGTTTGGTTTAAACATTACCTCTGAATGTTCCTCGAGCTGAACTTGTATTAGTCAGAACTGCTCTGGTGGAAGCTATTGGCTGTTTGGCAGGCCATTTGAGAGCCTATTCTACCAACGCAGACTTTCACATACATGATTGCTTTTTCAATTTCTGTCAGTTGACTTACAAATATATATTCTGAATGCAAGCGGGAAAGACGCACACATACACACACAAACAATAAGAGCGGTGGCAGGGCGCCACTCAGCCTTGCATCCCGTTGTGTCACTGCACGCCTCTAAATTATTCAGTGTCACTCAAATATTGATATGGAAATCACAGCTGACTGAGCTGACAGGGAGCAGGGAGAAAGGCAGCAAAGATCCTCCGTCCCTTCTACTGTCCTTTTCTTTTAGCCTCTCTGCTCCATTTGACTGATACCTTTTGATGCCAGCAGCTGCTCATCCTTTTTTTATGTCCATTTCACACACGCTAAAAAGGATTCAAGCCCTTTTCACAGTAGAATAAAAACATCTCCTGTGATCTGAGCTCTTGATTATGAAGCGTGGCTCTGGGCAAGTGGCCTTAGAGTCAGCAGAGCCACATTCTGCAGCAACATGTGTTTGGGAACCATATTGATCCGTCTCTGTGTGACTCTGATTACAGAATCAGCTCTTCCTTTTCGCACATCATGACTAAATGAGAACAGACTCACTGTAATCATCTCACGTTCAGAACCCATTCTCTTCAAGATACACCAACAGAATCAACACTACAATGTGTAGGATCAGCCTGTTTTACACTGCTACCAGCAGCAGGATGGGTAGGAGAGTGTTCACATTCCTGTCTGAGCACACCATGCTTGGCTGATTAGGAGGACAAAGGTTGGGTCCTTTTGTAAGGGCTGGTTAAAAAGAGAAAAAAAAACACTTCCTACCAGACCCCTGTCGCATATCTGCTACTATTATCCTGGGAACCTTTGATCTTATTTTACAATACACATTGGAGCTCTTTTGCAATTCTGCAACAAACTCAAAAACCCAACGCACTGCTTCTTCCATTTTCATTTCAAACAAAATCTCTTGCCATCATTGTAACAATCAAAATGCAAAACATGCAACACCTCCACACGAAAACACTTCTACACTAATTGACCCCAAATCAATGTTAGACAATCTAATCTGCGTTAGACAAACGTGGAGGCAGTGAGCAAAAGGAAGAGACAGAGGACAAGAACAGGGAAAGGGCGAGGCCACAGACGGAGACATATTTCTACTGACATTAGGGCCACTTTAGGGGACCTTGTCATAAATCATGGCCTGGCGATGACGGATGCATGGCCAGGGATGACATTGCTTGTGACGTGGATGAGAGAATGTGGCCAAACCCTGACAGAAGGCAGGAATCATAAGCCACCCAGCCCATCCTTTACAATCTCTAACATCATTATTTTGTGTCCAATGTCTACTGAAATAAGAATACACGTATTTCACAGAAGCCTGTATGAGAAAATCAAAAAGGCATGCAGAGGATTAGAGATAGCCTTTTTGAAGAAGAATATCAGTGCACTGCTGCTTGTTTGAAGGAGAACTTCAAATGTTGGATGTTTTAACATTTTGTTGTAAAAATGCTGTTTTGAAGAAGGGATGGTAAGGTCCTGCTGGGTTTCATTTTGACATAGAAGCATGAGCATGACAGGGAATTGTGATTGGCAGTGCTATGGCAGTCATGGTTTGTTAATAGCAGATAATGATTTTTCCTTTTTTTATGGTTCTCCACAAACCATAACAAATAGTACAACTACAGAAAAATGTAATTGAAGAGCATGGTACTAAATGTACAACGCAAGCACAACTAATTCCATACCTTAAGAATAAATTATCTTATTTCTGCCATGAAGGTTCTCTCAGTGAAAACCCGGACATGTTCCCACATAAAACAAATATCAAGGACAGCCTTCTTTCATCTTCGCAACATAGCAAAAATCAGACACATCTTGTCTCAAAACGATGCAGAAAAACTCGTCCATGCATTCGTTACTTCCAGGCTGGATTTTTGTAACTCGTTACTATCAGGCTGCCCTAATAAGTCACTAAAAACTCTGCAGCTGGTACAAAATGCTGCAGCACGTGTGCTGACAAGAACTAGGAAGAGAGATCACATCTCTCCTGTATTACCCTCTCTGCACTGGCTTCCTGTAAAATCTAGAATAGAATTTAAAATCCTTCTTCTTACTTACAAAGCTCTTAATGGTCAGGCACCATCATATCTTAAAGAGCTCATAGTGCCATATTACCCCTCTAGAACATTGCGCTCCCAGGATGCAGGCCTGCTTGTGGTACCTAAAGTCTCTAAGAGTAGTGTTGGAGGTAGAGCCTTCAATTACCAGGCCCCCCTCCTCTGGAACAATCTACCAGTCAGGGTCCGGGAGGCAGACACCCTCTCTTCTTTTAAGAGTAGACTTAAAACTTTCATCTTTGATAAAGCTTATAGTTAGGGCTGGCTCAGGCCTGGACTAGCCCATAGTTATACTGCTATAGGTTTAGACTGCCGGGGGGGTCTGATACACAAAGCTTCTCTCTCTCTCTCTCTCTCTCTCTCTCTCTCTCTCTCTCTGTGTTTCTCTGTCTCTGTCTCTCTCTCTGTGTTTCTCTGTCTCTGTCTCTCTCTCCGTGTTTCTCTGTCTCTCTGTCTCTCTCCCTCTCTCTGTCTCTCTCTGTCATATTAATGCTGCTCATTTACTCTGTATCTTCATGTCCCATTAATGTTACTAACCACATATCTTCCCGGGAGTTCTTGTGCTCCCTTGTCTTGAAGGTTCCTGGGGATCGTTGCTGCAGACCACGTGCTGCTGTGGACGTGCTCGACTGCAACAACTACTAACATCAGTCTTCCCCATAGTATCATTACTGTTGCTGCTAATGCTAATAGTAGACCTGTTGACTTCAACTGTTACAATTACGATTACTACAGCCTTTATCATTACTCTGTCTGTTGTTGTTCATGTAACAAGGACATATGTTGTTGTTGTAACAAGAACATATGTTGTTGTTTCTCTCTTTGCCTGTCTCTATCCTGCATCTCCTTCTATCCCATTTTTCGGCCCATCCAGTCGAGGCAGACGGCTGTGCAACATGAGTCTGGTTCTGCTTGAGGTTTCTGCCTGTTAAAAGGAAGTTTTTCTGCCAATGTGCCGAATATTGCTAAGTGCTACTCATGGTGATTCATGATGGACCTCTCTTTAAATAACATAACAAAGAGTCGGTCTAGACCTGCTCTTTTTGTAAAGTGTCTCGAGATAACTTGATGATGTCGTAAAGCAGCATGGGTTTATGGGAGTTGTTGTCTTCATTAACCACCATTGCAGGTCTAAATCCAGCAGATCTGAATAAGACATTGTCTAGTGTTTAAGTCATGGACTGTACTTATATTGCACTTTTCTAATGTTCCGACCACTCACGGCTGCTTTTCTGGCGATGCCACTGGGAGCAATCAGTGTCTTGCCCAAGGACACTTCGACATGTAGACTGAGGGAGGCTGGGGATTGAACCACCAACCGTCCAATTCAAAGTCAACCGACTCTACCACTGAGCCACAGCCCTTATTACACTGTGTTTCCATAGCATTACGGCACTGCCGAAGCAAAACGTGCGCAAGGTGTAAACGTGCTTCACATACACACACACATATCGCCCTGCCGGCTCCGTTGTTTACACTGACGCTTTTTAACCTCTGTTACTACCTCCAATGCTAGCTCAGAGGCGGAAAAATGTTGCCCCACTAATCCTCCTCCGTGTGTCTTACATAGAAGACGAGGCTTAAGAATCCCACCTTGAACTGGCAGTGTATAAGTGGCTAAAGATTCATTCCGTTACCTGTGGTCACATTTCACAGTAATGTATTTCATTTTTATGAAAGAGCCACAAATATTGTTAGCAAGCCTAATGCTAATGCTAACTCGTTAACTGTTACTATTACATGAGTTTTATTGTTAACAGTTATATGAGCCAACTATCAGTCCCATATAAGACTATATAAAAAGATGGACGACATGACAGATCCCTAAAAGTGAAGCCAAACCCTCTCTATCGCCCCCTGCTGACTAGCTGCAGTATAGGTCATAAAGCCCGCCTCCTCCATGTTAACAGATGGGACATGAGTCAAACCATAAAATCTAAATACACGTCAAATACATTTTTCTCAAACATGGTTTCTGTCATTATAGTTAGTTCTTATCATGCTGATTTATGTCCAAGTGTTCATTTTTCTGACAAGTTTATTTTTAATTAGTTATTTGCTGCTGACAAAATGATGATTGACAGCTCTGTTGACCAATACAGCTCCTGCAGCTGATCTGTTACATACCTTTGAACGTTAACCTCAGACCAACACAAAGAAGCTGTTCTGCTGTTAAACACGCTTGGGAGAGAGATCCTTGATGTTTTTTCGGCAAGTTAAGTGTGTGTTTTAGTTAGCAGAAGTGGCTATGACGGCGCCACCCGTCAATCTCTACTGCGCAGACTCTGGCTCCAAATGACGTCACCATCGCAAGATGGCGGTGCCTATCACGGGGGCTGTTTTGGCATCACTTTCGTACAATGGGAGAAGATGGAAACGCGTCATCAATCTATACAGTCATTGATCCATACAAATTCTTAGCTAACATTAACAATGGCAAATTCAACTGTGAGGTTCAAATATGTACAGATATTATTAACATTTACACGGCGCATCAGTAGATCTGCAAAATACTTCAGCTTTGAGAAAATGATTATAGCACTGGCAAGTGTTGAATTAGGTTCAGCAGAATCATCTTACGTTACAGTGGAAACAGCAACACACCACTGCTGCTAGCTTAGCCCAGTAAATGACAGTAGTAGTTAACTTTCATCTTACGATGCTAACTACCAATAATAATGCAGCTGGTTCAGATAGTCCCCTTCTCCAGCCTCCTCATTGTTCTCCACATTTATAATCAAAATGTCCTCCACTACGTTAGTCTAGTCATTGCTGGAGTTAGCTATCTGTAAATCGTTGCCATCTACCTCATCCACTCTCTTTTTTAAAGGGAAGAAAGGAAAGCTATCCATAATCAGCTTGTTACCTTAAATGCATTTGAAGGAGTAAAACTTTTAGTTCACTGAAATGATTCAAAATAACAGCGAGACGACTCACTAACCGATGTGAACATTATCCTACAAAATACTATCAATAACCACTAACTTGCTCGATACGAACCGACCATTTCAAATAAAACAGCAATCATTAAAGGTCATTAAAGGTCAGTGTCATCATCACTCACGTTACTCAAACCTCAGTTCCTACATTAATCATATGATTGTGATTTCTTACAATATTTAGAAGTCCATTTAATGTTTTTATATATTCCATAAATATTAGAGCCAAATGAGCCCCAAAAAATCCCAACAAGTGTGAAGAGCACTCGGGAAAAACTGTAACACAATGAGGAATGTGTAAACGGGACTTCATGGGTTCAGTCCCAAAGCTAAGCCTTCACATCTCACCTTGTGCTCTGCTGGCTTAGCAGTAATCAGTTGTCACACCTACATGTTTGAAGGCTTTCAACGTTTGAAGCGTGACAGAGCGTTCCCTCTCGCTCCTCTAAAGGTGGCCAGTCTGCTGTCTGAGTCCCTGCCATTCACTCTCTGCCCATTAATCGGCTTTCCTCCCGGTTCGATCCTCTCTGCAGGTACAGGACACACTTTCACAGGCTTTTATGACAAACACAGCTACAGGAGGTTTTTCTGAATAAAGCACGGTCAATATCGCCCACATGGACCATTTGTATACCCAAACTGTCACATAGTCAGAGTTGTCTCTCGCCCAGTGTTTTTACAGTCCGGGCATGCAGGTATTGTCATGCCACACTGTGTGGCTTTTAGTTACATAAAGCTCTTTCAAATATCCAGGTTCCTTTGTACTGCTCTCAGCTATATACTCTGCAAACAAACAGGCACACAGAGGACTGTGCGATCCAGACAGGCTTCGATTGGATAACAGCTTACATAATCAGGCTGCCTGGGAAGAGCACAGCAGAGGGCAGAAGGCAAAGACAGCCCGTGTCATCCCAATGAGCTGGTTAGGGAACTAGTATTTCAGGAAGATTCAGCGGCTACCTGGATCGTGACAGGCTGAAGGCTCGTGTTACGTCTTGTGTATCACACACTGTTGTCTCTGTAAGGACCTGCATTCAGCTCATTGTCAGAAATTCACAATGACCTATCTTATCAGAAACACGACCCACAGACATGATGAGAGGCCGATATGGCAGCTTGTACTACTGTTGGCAACCAGAGTCATCACAATGTCAGCAAGAGAGCAGAGATTTGGACGCAATGAAGCTGCTGCAGGATCCATTTTTTAAATTGTGACTTTGGGTTAGCTTAAAGATGTGTTTGCAGACATACACAAAGACTCTCCCCATGCAAATTCGAAACTGTGCGTTCACAAAATATATAAAACATACCCAAACTAATTTACAGAATTCACAGTTTTGTTTTATGTCAGTGCCTGACTCACAATAAAAGCTACGCCTTTGTTTTGCTAGTTGAACAGTTTCAATATGACAAAGCATCATGTTTCATTAACGCTCTGATACAGTGAGTGTCAGGCAGGCTTTACTTCCTGTTAATCCCTTTTCTGTAGCCCTGCTGTCATTTGGTTTAATAATACTAAGAAAATTTGGAACTCAGAAAATGTACTTGTACTTGTTGAGTCAACGTCATATTACACAGAGAGGTAAGTGTTTAATAAAGCATTGATGTTCTTTGAAATACTCACTACTACTAAATTCTAGAAAGATAATAGAATTGAAATGTTTATTACCAACATGGTGTGTCCAAAATAACATGGTGCATGATTGTATTTCTTTCATGTGGGACATCCAGAAATCACAATCCAAACCGAAAACATCATCTAACATCTTCATGAAATGTAACATCAGACAAGGTGTGCCGTTTTTGGTAAGTATTATTCACTTTACTATACTTTGATGACACACTATTACTTAATGTTGTAATCTTGAAGATCTCAGTTCCGTTCTCTTTGGCGGCACCTATGGCGATAAACGGTACACTTCCCAGATATCCAGACAGTGCTGCATGTGTGACGTCCACGGTTGGCTCCGGTTGTAACTCTTGATTTTCCTCGCTGACGGTCGCTTTCCTTTTTAGACTGTTTGCTTCATCTGAGCGTCGAGTTTGTTTCTTTTTCTTTGTATTTTTACTTATTTTTGAAGATGTATCTGTAGTCATCCATCTTTTCTTTGTTTGTTCAGCCATAGTAGATTACTGTTTACTTGCAGAGGCTGGAAAAGCCGCCGCTTAGCTCCGCCTACCCTCTCTGGCAGACCAACCACTGCTGGCTGATGGAAAATACGTCACTAACTGGGCGCCTCTTGTGATTTTGTCTGCAAATGTCGCCACAGACAACAGGTCTTTCATCAGTAGGCCATAGGCTCAGTCACCATCATGTTACCTCATTCAGCGATAGATAGTGACTTAACAGACATTTATTTACGTGAAAATGTTTGAGGTTATTACTTTAAAGCTTAAGAATAGGGTGAAGTTGAAAGAACATCTTCCCAACTCGGGAAATTGGGACCATCCAAGGAGCACATGAATACATGGTTAATACAGATCTGAGACAGTACATGCATCCATGCCGTTTCCTGTGACTATTTTAGCGTATGTTAGCAGTTTCAATCCAGCACTGAACTGGTCGAGCCTCCCTGCCCCTCTGATCACTCTGCAAGTGCCCCCTCCCACTTCCTGTTTACCCCTCACTCCTCATCAGCACACATCTAAACACAAACAACTCCGAATGGACAGATAGATACACACACATATTTGTTATTTGTTCAGATTGTATTTAATTCATACATTGAAGGAACAGAAGGGAATACAATTTCACTCTGAGTGTATCTTATACGATTACTAATATACAAATAAACATGATTGATTTGTTGATATGAAGAGTGAGGGATCATTTTAACGTATGTATTTATCCCAGTGGTAGATTAACATTGATACAACAGTTCAGAGCAGTCAAGTAAAAAACATACATTTGAAAGCCTAAAAAAATCACGAGGCATAAATCAGGGCGGGTCATTGTAAGCATGTAGCTTGTTATGTCTTCATTTTATGTAATACTAGACAAATTCTAATTTCTTTATAAAAACAATATTATAGAAACAACGACGTGTCAAAGTGGGGACTAGAGGATATTGTTTCCCTGTGAATGCCGCGAAACACATTGTGCCGAAATACAATATGAAAACATTTTATAGCTATTTAAGAAAAAATGACAACCTTAGATGGTGAAAAAAAAATTGATCAAAATCTTTTGGATAACTTGAATTCATTTAGCTCAAACTAAAGGGCAGACGAGACAAGACAGAATCACTTGTAACATTAAACGACCGCAGCCACTTTGATGAGTTAGAAAATTCTTGCTCTCCTTCTTCTTTCATTGTACAAGTGGAGTGAATGTCTGTGTTAACAAGCTGGCATTTATCACAGTGGCACAATCCCTTTTTGTTTCAAATGTCACACACAAATATAACTGTTTGCTGAGCTGATTAAATTCGAGAAGCGCTGCTCTGTGTGCAAAAACCTAGAGATTTACTCTTAAATAGCAAAGCGTCTCTCTGGGCGAGGCTTAATGTGAGGAGCAACGAGCCTGTCAGAAACAGAAGGTAATGGGGGTGTTATGTAATAAAATGCAGAGCTGTCAGACTGACTTCTGGGAGAACTGTGTGGTAAATTATGACAGAGACAACAACAGATTCACAAATGTAGTTAAAGCTTTCCTTGCTTCTTTGTCAGTACACAACAGCTTTCAATAAACAGTCACTTTGTTTGCATGTCTGTGCTGATTCTTTGTCAGTGAACATGACAGGCCTCTGAAGGATTGTATTGTATTGATTGAGTCAATTTTTCTGAAGAAGAAATAGAACTTAGGTGGTCCTGGGTTGTTTTTGGCAAACTGTTCTGTACCAGTACACAACCTTTCATTACAATGTGTGAATGATCTGCATTGATATCTATGCAAGGAGGGAAAAATATCTTACTGTTAGTCAGTCTGTCCATTTGTCCACCACTTTGGACTTAATTCGCGAAAGGATTGCGCTGCTTTTTCCGTGCCGATAAGACAAAAAGACGCCTAATTCTCAAAGCACACACTAAAGGGTTAAATGCACCCCAAACAGCGCTGCAGAGCAAACAGCGTCTCGGTGCTCAGGAGCTGTTTGCGCATATTTAAAAGAGTCATTATGCAGACATTCGGGGCAAATTTGCCCCCTTTCTATGTAAATGAGCCTCGTGGCAAAAAGCACCCAATTCACAAACGTCAGCGCTATCAGCACCGCGCAGAGTGAAAACATTACCGTCTGCAGAGAGCTGGTGTAAGGCAGCGCAGTATTATAAGGGCTGTCACACTTTGAGTTTACACTGATCATGACGACAATTCCACCTTTTATGTGATCAAGGAATATTCAGTTTGTAAATAATATTTTTGTCATATTTTGCCGATCAATCTGTCGGGGGCTGTCTGAGGCTTAACTCCGGTACATGTGGGTGCACTTAGTCCACATGTAAAGACCCCAAGGCCTGTATATATAGATGGACGACGCGTCTCCGGTGTGTGAAACAGCAGAACAGCTTCTCTGTGTTGGTCTGAGGTTAACGGTCAGAGATATCAAAACGACAATGATTGTTTTTGTCACGTTTCCTCTTGCCGTTCGTCCTCCACTCTGCTAATCCGGAACTGATCGTCTGCAGGAGCCGGATTTGTCAACAGAGCTGTCAATCATCATTTTGACAGCATCAAATAACTAGTTAAAAATAAACTTGTCAGAAAAATAAACACTTGGACATAAATCAGCATGATAAGAACTGTCTATAATGACAGAAACTATGTTTGAGAAAAATGTATTTGGCGTGTATTTAGATTTTACAGTTTGACTCATGTCCCATCTGTTAACATGGAGGAGGCGGGCTTTATGACCTATACTGCAGCCAGTCAGCAGGGGGCGATAGAGAGGGTTTGGCTTCACTTTTAGGGAGCTGTCATGTCGTCCATTTTTTTATACAGTCTATGGGATGGATAGTTGGCTCATATACCTGTGGATGGAGTTGAGCTCCATCAGGGTGGATCTGGACCTTAAGACGGGGCTATGACTTTTCTTGTAGCTCTGCCAATAGTTCAAAAACAGGATGTGCTTTTTTTGTTGTGCAAACCAACATATGTGCCTACTAGCTAGCCTGACAGGAGTTTTCATGAAGATTGAGGCAGACACTGAGCCTCTGCTGTGACGGGGGTTTGTTTGATGTTTTTATTTTCTAACTATGATGAAGGCATTGCTCTCGGGATGGCGTAGTCAGTCTGTGGGTATATTTAGACTGTACATAAGAAGAGGACGGAGCCATGGTGACCTTCAGCACCTACCTATCTACTTACATACTTGCTCACTCACTTACTCACTCTTTTGAGCAATCATCACCAAATTTGTACTAAAACATCTCCAGACCAAGGTTGACATTAAAAATGTTCCCTGACATGTATTTTAATGATGCAATGCAAAAAGAGTGGGAGAGAATGACATCAGTGGAAGTTCCAGTGTCCCTGAACTAATCACTGGAGGATCTAGATATCTTATACTATGTGATGTTGGAAGTCAGACTGCTCATCAGTGGTTGAAGGTTTCTCTTTTTGCCTGTTGTAAACATGATTTTGTGAAAATCCTTTTTAAAAAGCTCTTGCAAAAGAAGGTCATCATAAGGACAAGGAGAAGTGGAAGTAGTCATTTTAGCTCCACTTCAACATCATCATTTGCTCAATAAAAGCTTTGCCTGTGTCACCAGAGAAAAGCCCTGCTGAGACTTCAGCGAAGGCCCAAACCCATGCTAATGACTGAAACAATCATCTGCAGTCAGATGGTGTTGTCTTTGTCCCCTCTCTGACACTTCTCCCTCTGTCCTCCTCCGCACAGCCCCACCCATCATCTCAATCCCTCTTTGTGTTGCTTAAACACTCTCAGTTTGTGCTGTGTGTGTGTTGAAGAGACCTTCTGTCTGTTTGATGAAGGAGGGGGCAAAAAGAGGCACATCAATACAGTGTGACGAATCACAAGGAAATGCAGAAATATGAGGAAATAACAACTCAAGCCGGCTGCACTGTTTTTCCTGCACTGTGGGAAATATAAATATGCGAATGCCAAAACAGATGGCCGTATATTTGACTTTAACTAAGGCTCATAAACTTCTGAGCATCAGTTTTGTTGTTGACACATGAAATGTGTCAGTCAACGCAAGCCTACATACATTATCCATGCGTCTGTGGTAATATCATTTGCTTTTCAGGAAGGCTAACATTTGCAAATAACAAAATAAGTTTCTGCTGGATAATCAGGAGAAGTTTCACAGAATGCATTAAAGCTTTTCTTATATACAGGCAATGTTCGCAGAGCTGTTCTTTCTCCATGGTGGCCAAAAAAGGGTTAATCAGGTGTTAGCTGCCAGGAGCGGATACTGTAGCGAAAACACAGTGAACTTTCTGTAGTTGTGTTCAGTACGAACATTTAAACTTTGGAAACGTTGAATAACGAAGCCAGACTTCAGCAGAGTGGTGCTTTGGCCTAAACGGTAATGTTAGCATAGTAATATAATCACAATAAAAATGTGTCATGTTCTGCAGGAAACGCTTACCATGTCCGACATCCTACCCAGCTAGCACATCCATGTAGGGCCTTAATAGATGGTGTAAGGATGGGGCAGAGGACAGGGTGAAAATGGTGGTGCAGCAATCAGACACAGAGTCAGGTTAACGGAGGAGAAGGGTTTTTATTTACCCTAACAGAAAGTCAAAAAACAGAAAGTCTAGCTCCTTCAGGAGGCCGATCACTAAATCTACAAAAGAAAAAGACTCCCTTAGCCGGGGCGCTAACTGACTTACCAGCTCAAAAATGTCACCATAAAGTTTGCTTTCACAGTGCAAGAGACAGAGAGCCTCCTACTCCCAGCATGTGCCACCCAAACTGACTTCCCTTTGTTCTCCCCTGATGTGTAGATCAGCCCCAGGTGTGTGGCTTCCCACACCTGCTCCCAGTACTGTCATTTGGGAGTGGGTGGAGCCACTTGGCAGAAATGTAGATGCCTCCAATTACCTTGCCCCTCAACTCCTTACAGTGGGCTGACCTGGAGCTCCCAACTGGGTCCAAGCCAATTTTATCTTCCACATAGGTCAGCCCAGACGGGTTGTTAAAGGGCCCTTGATGGGCGCCATACATGGCCCATCGTGTATGAATGTAGCCCACATGGGACCCATCTTGTGTCCATGTTTCCGGTTCAGATGGCATCCCCATTTCCAGCCCATGTTTACTCTTCTGGGTTGCCCATGTTGGCTCTAACACCAACCCGCTCAGAGCCCATGCTCAGCTGAAGCCCATCTAACCATGCTGAAAGCGTTGGCTGGGTCATCTTAGCGTGTAAACATAGTGACACTTGGTAATTAGCAATCACCACATGCACAGCTGAGTGTCACTGGTTTCCAAGGTATTTGGTGGTAAACAAAAGCCTTGGACGGGTTGAATCTTTTGAGTCAAGACAGCACTAGATTAAAGCTAAGAGAACACCAAGGATTTATTTACTGGACCTTTGTGAAAATTCACCCAGCAGAGAGTTCTGTTTTCAATGTTTCAGTGATGATACCATGGGTGGTGGATCGGCCACTCGGCTGGCAGATATTTCCATCCCTAAAAGTGACATATCATATTATCTTTCAAAATATATATCTCTCTAAAGGTGGAATAAACTGTTCTTTCTAGTAGATATCTTCTTTTACAATGAATTTAAAGATGTATCTGGTTGTGCTAGTATGCCCAGATTTAGTCAATAAATGATGTAATTTGTACTGCAGTGAAAACATTGCCTCATATTACCCCTGTGCCTTCAAACGGGGACACTGAAGCTAATTCCGCCTGCAGCTTACAAGACAGCAGGCAGATAATCACAGAAGCAGTGTTCAGGATGTTACTGCTACTTTCTTTATGTGCTCAAACAAACTGTCAGGCGAGTCCATTCGGTTCAGGTACTTTATGTTTTTCAGCAGATTCTCGTGACTGCCACTCACTTCCACATGAATCCGCAGTTTTGAGACAACTCCATCCCTGTTCTCTCGCTTGTCCTGCTCTTCTTAATATCAAGTATTGTTGGTCACTTCAGACACAAGCTGCTCGTTATTTTCCACAGCAGAGTAGGAGCCGGTGGCCAGTCATGTCCTGTTATCCGTGACACAAGGACCATCACAGAGTCCTGACACAGCTTTAGACATGGCCGCTCTGGCTGGTCATGGGAAGACAGCTTGGCTCCTGTCGACACAACAGCGGGCTTTGTACAAAAAACATGGAACAGCTCTGAGGAACCTATGGCTGTGAATCGGCTCCTGTGTCCACTACATAAGGGATTGATTCAGTGTGGGTATTCTTTCAACAAAGCCTTTGACAGTGTGGAAGACCCCTGGCTGTGTCGCGGCGGTGGAACACAGACGTACAGATTGAGAGGGGAATACCGCTCGGTTTGTACAGCACAGAACAGCGGGTCTAAATTTATCCGTTTGATTCAGCGCTACAAAGCAGAAGGACTGCGCTTCCTCCAATCTCTGGCTGGAGTGTGATACGCCTGCTGCCTTTGACATGACTGACTGCTGAATGTATTCTGCTGCCTATACAGTGTTTGGAAAAAAGTATTAGAAGTACCACATTAAAAAGGTCTTACACTTTGAAGTTTGTCAATAAATTACAGTACAAAGGCACAGCTGCACGCGCGAGTCATATGAGGACGATTAACAGAATGTGTCAGCTTGAGGAGATCTGTCTTTAATTGCTTCTATATGCTTTCAAAGTAAAGTGCAGTGTCACTCTGCAGACTTTGTACATGAAGAGAAGCAATAAGGTTACAACACTGACTTGGAATTTTAGCCTGGAACAGGTGGTCACCAAACGATCTCAACTGTGTTTGCTATGTTTCTCCCTCAGCAACAACATTACAGAGGAAACAGCAGCCTGTGTTATCAATTACAAACTTTAAATAATTTCAAGATTATGCCTTATCATGGATATAAAAGAGATTCCACTTATGTTCACTGCTTTGTAACTCAAGATAACCAGCTGCCTTTCTATGTGCCTTAAGCCCCGTTTACACTTCAGTGTTAATATGTGTTAAAAGTTTGAAACCCCTGAGTTGTGTTTTGGTGTTAACAGCCAGAAACTGAGGCTTTAGAAGTCGGTGACATGGACATATCCATAGAATATCTTACAGGACATTATTTGTAATTGTAATAATCCTGTTGTTCGGATCTTAAAAAAGACCAATATCTGAATTATTAAAAGCATAACATTTTTGGCCACCTATGAGCAACAGACCCAAGTGATGTGTCTTCCCACATTATAGATTACCCACTGAGGATGTCGGAAAATGAGTTTGAGTTTTGTTAAGGTTCCGTCGTCGGCTGCCTCTCGCATTACCATCGATAGATTTTTATCGTCCAAGAACTGAATAAGTTCTGCATATGCCTCGGCATTCTTGGCTGCATCCACTAGCAGCTCCTCTGCGTCTTCTGTATCAGGGACATTTAAAACAATGTCTTTCAGGCCCTGCAGACGAAGGTGGCCCAAGAATTTCGACTCCCATAGTCTGTAAATCTTTTCATCTCCGTCGAACAGGAGCCGAGACCAGCGGCTTGTATCTGCGATTCTTCTACTCATGGTGCTAACAGCGTCTAATCATCACACACGGTGGAAACATGCTAAACTGTCTCTGGATTACTCTGGGCCCATAACCTGTTGACAGAGTAGTGCTATACAGTGGTTGGTCTTGTGAACCCAAAAAGGTAAAAGTTCAAGCACCGAATACTTGAAAGAATGAATGGGAGACGCTCTGCTGTTTTCCAGGTCACCTACACACAGCTGAACTCAGCTGCGGGTGCAAGGCTTTTATTAAACACGCCCACAATGGATACCAGACAGCTGGCCTGTCAGTCAATCAATCAACTCAAACAATCAATCAATAAACCGGGTTATTAGCAAATTGCTATTCTCTGCTCGTAGTCCCTGGGCAGGTAAGTATCAGTAAGTTCAGAAGCGTGTTGCTAACTTGGTTGGTGAGCTCTTGGTGTGAGGCAGACAGCGTACATCAGGTTAATGACAAAGATCTTGCCGTAAACAGCATCAGTGCGAGCCTTTAAACCAACAAAGTCACACAACAAACTAACAAACCAGTTGGGGAAGTTGTAGACAACTAGGTAGGCAACTTCAGTGTTCTGCGATTTTTAAATATGTTTGTTTGTCAATGGACTCTGGTGGCTTTAAAGGGATCAATACATCAGCTGTCATAGTTTAAAAAAGTTATTTTTCCTCAATGAAAAAGGTCAACTGTTGGGATCCTGTTGGGGTCGCGATTTCTCCTGAAAGTTGCAATTAAGTTGCAGCCACTACAGCCTGTTTCCAATCTACTGAAGCAAGTGCAAAAAATGTTTAAAGCTAGAAGTCATTTAGACGCCACAATATGTCTAAAAAGGGTCCTGTTTCCTCCAACACATTGACGCTCTGATTTAGTGTAACATGACCAAAGTTGAGATATTTTCAAAGTAAAAGCAGCTCCTGACTGAAACAGTAAATCACATCTCAACTCCCAAACATGCAGAGCTTGGAGACACGCGGTGCAGCCTCACTTGTTTACAATAATTATATTAATGCCCATAAATTAACATGACATTATTTCAGTGTTATTAGCTACGCACACTGTAGCACCTGTAAATGTGGCCAGATGAACAGCATGGAGAGTGACAACATATGCCAAACACAATCTGCACACACACTCATCAGCACAGTTGATTAGCTTGTGGATATTCACAAAGGGCCAGATGTTTACATATACATCTCGCTGCTACATATTTCCATCTCCAGCCTGGATGTTCACAGTGACAGATCTGGCAGAAATGCTAATGTGGCTCCTCTCATGCATCTGTGGTAATGAGATGAGCTGGGATTTGCTACAGTCTGCGGCTTCTGCTGCTGCCATGATCGTTTGTGTCACCAGCTAAGCCTCCCATTGATTAAGGCCGTGAACAAGCCCAGCCAAGCTGCTTCGCTCGCTCCGGCTGGCATATGTCAATCCTTGTGTGACTACGCATGAGGCTGTGTGTTTTTGTTGTCCTCGTCAGCGCTCAATATAGAGGCTTCAGTGATTTTGTAGCAGAGATGAAGGGAACAGTCCAAATCAAAGCTTGTTTTTTAAATAGGCAGAGACACTGTCAGATGAATAAATGGCTCTTTTGCAGCGTTCGAGGGCTGATTGATGGAACGCGGTAATGATTCAGCCTCTCGCCAGCTCATGGAGGCTTTTAAATGTGCTTTTCTGAACGCTGTCTGCTGGGTCTGTTAGAGAGACGCCAGGAGTGATATGGCATTACCTCCCCCCCCAATTTAAAATCAGTCGCCAAACTACATTTGAATAAATTCTATGAATGTGTTTTTGTCCCTGCTTTAAAAGACATCTTGATTTCAGTTAAACTACCTGATTAAAGGGAGGATGAATTAAACATGAGTTACAGAGAATGAAAGAGTGAAAGAGCTGTCATTCAGTGTTGTCTCTAATCCCTGTGAATCCAACTTTTTTTGTTCTCCTGCCCTTCACAGCCCACATTCCTCAGCCAGGCCCAATTTGAAACACAAAAAGTCTGACCCCTCCTCCACTTAACACACTCACACACACACTCACACACATTCACCAGCACACACTAGGCTACATACACTTGCTCTGACAAATCTACTCCTGGGGCTCCTCTGCAGAGTTCTGTAAGGGCGTTAATGAATATTGATTTCTTCCATGTCTTCATAGTCCTGTAATAATCTGTTCTGCTTTTATGCCCATTTTGCTGAAAGTCTAAACGTTAAACCTGCAGACGGCTAAGAGCAACCTTTACATTTGTTGGTGTAAGCACTTTGTGTGTGGTAGATTTCTTCTCAGAAAAAATCAGATAAAACTAAACTTTACCAACGTTTTGGGAAACAAAAGGTTGGAGTTAACCCATTGGAACCCTGCACTGGAAATGCTCCACCAATAGTGGTAACTTAAAATACTTCTCATCCCTCGACCCTGTAAAACCTGAGCTAACTGCTTTTGAAACTCAATTTTCCATCAAAGTTTGCTGAATAAACACTTCAAACACTTATAGAAACAATATTTCTTAACCCTGCAGAAGTTTTACTTTTTTTTACGAAGGTGTTTTTGTTTCATCTGCAACAGAAACACTGTACCTACAGTGGTAGTTTTTGCCTTCTGTGTATTTTGCGTATCTTCAAATGTTTCATAAGCATATAATCTGTACAATTTAAAGGTTATTTAAGTTTCAGAAGTTGATGGATGCTTATTGTTCTTAATTTTAGATCAATTAAAAAAGTATTTTGCAAAAAATAATCTCCCTCTGCAAGATCACGGTTGCCGCCTTCCACTCTGATGTTGCCACAAAGTTTTACACTGCAACTAACAAGCCCCTTTTACACCAACAGTTCAAGGCGGGATTATTACGCCTCTGTTACATCTTGTCTTCGATGCATGGAGGCAGAATGGTGGGGCGAAGTCGTTCCACCTCTGAGCTGGCATCGGGGGTAGTACCAGAGGTGAAACGACGTCTATGCGGAACGGCAGGGCGGAACAGTGCCGTGTGTATGTGAAGCCTCACCTTGCGCACGTTTTACCTACACAAGATGCAACATAACTTAAAACACACACTTGGTCGGCTTTATGTCTGCGTTGTTTGGTGCATTGTAAAAAGGCAGCACTGGACTGTTTGGGTGTTAATTTTCCAGTTGAACTTGTTTTCTCTTCTGAATGTGTTGACCTACCACCGTAATTGCAATAAAGTTACTAAAACAGTTTTAATTCTACAGATAGTGTTAGGTTAAAGAAAGTCTCATCTTTTTGCTGCAAAAAGAAAAACGGCTCTGTAGCTTTAATAGTTTTTATATTCGACCAATCTAAACTACTTTATTTGATTTTACTAACTTTTATAGTAGCGCTTGTGGTATCTTCCCCTACAGCTAGATTTGGACAGTTGTGGTCATCACAGAGCGTATTATAGTGTGCTTATCAGGACCACCAAAAGATGTGACTACGTCTGGGGCGGCGCAAAACTGAGGATTGAACAGATACGTCAGCAAAAGACTGCCTTACAGGAATCTGTTGAACACATGAGTCTACCTTGCTAACTTTGATTCACATTTATAAGTAAGTATTTCATGCAAACACAAAGCCGGCCAGAAAATTCTGCTCCAATGCAGGAAGTAGTCCGATGTTCATGTTGTCATATTAGATGTTAGCATGAGATGTTTAGCTAACTGGCTGTAACTCTGAGGCAGTCTTTAGTTCCCCCTTAAATGTAATTGCTAGTGGAGCAAAGCTGCTTCATTTATTTTTAAATAAAATTGTAAACCTGCAAATTCAAGTTTGTTTGGATGTTTCATTTCTGCCCAAACAAATATATGTATATTGTAATATTACATAACAGTGGATAAAATATGTGTAAGCTTGAGATTGAATGTATGAATGTGGTCGCTCATACGTAGAAACCAGAATTGGGATGCACATCAGCGGTTGCCCTCAGCTCTAGATGCCATTTTAGCATCTCGTTTTAGTTTTCAGCCCACATCTTCACTCTCACCGCTCTCTCTCACTCATCAGCCTTGCTTCCAGTCATGGCAGGCACTTTTTTTTTTTTTAAACTTCTAATGACCCCAGTGTGCACTGCCTGCACAGCACCAAACAGAAAACGTTACCTTGTGTGCAAAGAGGAGCAGTAAGGAAGCTAGGAAAGATATCTGTCAGAGGAGATGGCAGAGACAAACCTGAATGTTGAGAGACACCACTCCAAATGATTGTCACTCTGTATCTGACAGATAATATTCATTTTCAAATGATGCTAATATATCTGCCATATCAACTTGTCAGTGTTTTGTTTACAGCATCCTCTGCTACCTGCACATGGCCAGAGCAGCTTTAAATAAGTATTTAAACATTCACACAGAATAAGAAGAAAACTAAATATTTTGCTAAATTTTATTTTAAAAAGGATAAAAAATGTGTCATAATAATATTCACAGATGTGGATGCTACTAAAGGTTCCACTGCAGTGCTGACAGTAAATATTCTAGACCACTGTGGGAGTGCCTCAGTATTTACTATGTAGCCTACATGCCTTCTAGTGTAACAGCTAAATGTCTGTCATACAAAGACAGAACACGAGCACACTGTAGGGTTTGTTTTTCTGTCAGCAGCTTGTGTAGCACTCATGTTAAACAGACCTGTCTATAGCTGCTGACTAATCCATGTGTAAACTTATTACACGTGTTAGCCAAACAGGCTAACTACATGCTAATGTGTGTTTGATTACATACCTGCTCATGTTTCCCTCAGTGGTACGTTTGTCACTGTAGGAGTATATTTCTTCTGCATGTCAAACAACATGAATTAGTTCTATTAGGTCTGTTGCAATCTCGGATCCCATCGGCTATAGTCTGAGACGATACAGCCTCTGGGGACACCGGTGAACGTGCCAGGTGGTAAGCAATAATCGACTTCCCGTCGACACTTCCTTTTCCACGTGCTGCATTTTTACAGAAAGAGAAACTGTTTTCTTGTGATTTACTTGTTATTAACGGGGCTTACCTTTGCCCAAATTTCAACATCATGATGCAGATTTGTAAGAAGTAAAAAGTCAAGTTTTGTCAGATCTGTCCTCAAGAGGAGTTTGTTGAACGGAGGTCGGATGGATCTGATGCATTCGAGGAAGTCGGGAAATCTGAACGCTGAACGGCTTTCGTGACACAGCGTCAAGGGAATTTATCTCAAGTTACATTTTAGATCTAGAACAGATTGTTAGCTGTTAGCATGCAGATGTGTAGAATCTGTAAATCGAGATTAGGTCTGTTGGAATCTTTCATGTCTGCCATGATCCCTCTGTGTTCTGGGAGGAGCAACATGCACACCTGTGCTGGCTGGACTCAATTAGACACAGGTGAACTCCCCTCAATCAAGACTCTTATAAATAAGGGGAGAACCCATTGTTCAGTTTGCTCTTCCACTAACCAGAGCTGTTCTCCTTTGCCTGTCAAGTGCGTAAGAGTGAGTTATAATTTAAGGTTTATTAGTTTGATGATGCCGTTTATTTTATTTGTTAAGCTCAATTTGACTAAATTTAGTGTTTAATGGTGTATTTTACTGTTTAGAGCTTAATCTAACTTTGTCAAGCTAATGATATTTTACATGTTAATTGAGAACAGTCATTTTTGAACCTCCTGAATTCTTAAACCAGCTTAATTAGAAAGCGAACATGATAAATGCAAAAAATTCTGTTTTGCAGTATGATGCATATTGGGACAACATGCTGTGGAATATTCAGCACTGCATTTTTATAGATGTGTATAATTCAATTTCTATTGTGGATACAAATGTACCCACATTTCAGTCTCACATGTTGGGGGATGGAACCACTTTTTATACTACAAATATAAATGTTTCATTCAGAAACCTTTTTAACTTTAAGTAAGAAAAGATAAGCCAGTTATGTATTGGAGATTTGAAAGTTAATGCAGTGTGCACAAATGGTGTATCTTGTGCCTGACTGGTTCCATCCTGTCTGCACCGTTTGTGGAGAGCATATATTTACAGCTGTTGCCGAACCACAAGTTTTCATCCCTTTCTACAGTCAACATTCTGTTAAAAGGAAAAAATGTCCCAAAAAAAAAAAGTTATTTGAGTTGATTGCAAAAGTATTTCAAAGTGCAAAAAAGGGTTATATTAGAATTACACTTAAAGCCGGTGTTGAGCCAGTATTCATGTTTGATTGACAACTGAGCCGGAGGGCGTGAAGACATAATGTCAACAAACTTGCACTGCTGTTAAAGGTAGCTAACAAGTCAAAGACTATAGCTTTAATTTAAACATTGACATATGCAAACACATGAGCAAACAGTTGGCAATTAACAAACCAGCAGGTACGCAGCAGCATTAGCTTTCATATAGGCTCTCTCCTTTACTGGCAAAAAGCCAATATACACTCTCGCTTAGCTCTAAGTCTCATTTAGTCACCAGCAGCTCAAGTGAAAAAGCTCTTTAACTTGAAAACGTTAGCCTGCAAATCAGACAACTCTGCTAGATCATGCTTGGTTTTCGCTGTTATTGTGCCAGGTCCCCCTTTGAATTTCCACCCAGCCAAACCCAACTCTTTACATGAGCGGAAGCAAGTGTGTGTTGTTTGTGTTATCAAAAACATTTGAAGCAGAGGGACTGTAACACACAGTAGATGTTTGCTATGCTGACTGTCCTTGTGAACTCATTTGTCCCCCCCCAAAAAAGAAGACCAGAAGTAACATGGGTTAAAAGGACAGCCTTAAAAGTAGCCTAGATAATATGTCCAACATCTGTCACATGTGACAACCAGCCCCCGGAGCAGTGACACAACCATCCCCACCTGACCTCTTGACAGAGGTTTTATGCTAGCTACCACATGGCTTTAGCGAGCTAGCTACAACTCGGCTCAAATCAAAGCTCTCTTTAATAAATGTTGGATTGTAAAATGACCAATCACCTTGAAACTTTTAATACAAAACAACATGTACATGAAAAATTACTCTGACCCATATAAATCACAAAATGTGTGTGTGCTCCACAAAATGACTCAGAAAAGATCAAAGCATCAGGCCAAATGTTTGATATGAACATGATGAAACAGCGACCTAACGTTTGGCTGTAATAAGCACTGTGACAACCAATCCAATATATCTACCCTATATCCTGTACATATAGTCAACATTTAGCATTTAAAATGACGGATGTTGTCATATGGGACGTTTTTCATGCATTTTAATGCACACTAGCTGAAAAACTGATTAGAGACTGCAAAGCTATAACCCTTTTTCCACTGGTTAAAAAACCTCACAAAAACCCGGCTTTTTGCTTAATGGGAAAGGTTACACACGGCCTCAGACTACAGGTCTTCACTGGTCTATCCAAATGGATCCGGGAAGACCTGTGATTAGAAAGTGTTCATGATTAAGGTGCTGTGTGTGTCTGTGTGTGTATTTTAACTTGCAACAATGTTTTATTCGCATGAGAACGTGCGGGACTTAAAGTGGAAATAAACATAAGAAAGAGCAACAACGGGTTGAGTGACGTGTCACGTGACTGCAGTTTAAGAGAAAAGCTGAAGCCAAATCCGGTAAAGATGGATACCTTCCTCGCTGATGTGGACAAAAAAGCTAAACAAAACTAATATAAAGAGGTAAATCCTCATTTATGTAAATTGTGGACAAAGATGAGAAGAAATTATGCGCATGCCGCGTGTTTGTCATCCGTCTGCATGACAGCAAGTGGACTTTTAATCCGAAATAACTAGTGGATAAGCGTTGCTGTTTTTATCAACACGACATGGATACCAGGAAACCTGGATGTGTTTTATGAACTTGGATGGATTATATGCACGGACAGGCACAGGGGAGAAGGCTGGGTCACACAGGTAAAGGTTTGTTTTGACAGCTGACTAACAGTAACTTGTTAATATTAATCAGCTGTGAAGTTGGTGCTGATAGTCTGTTTCGTCCGGCCGGGGTCGGGTCCGACATTTCTCGGTTCTCGGTGCTAATGTCCTACCCCATTCTGGCGTGATGCTATGCTCCATCTGTAACTTCTGCCACTCCTTGTTATCGCGACTACAAATTCCGCCCGTCTCCATCCAAGCAGCGCTCGAACATCATTCCTAATTTGTTGCCGCCGAGTTTGAAAAACAGACTGAATGAGTAATAGATACAATAAGACCTAACCACCGTAACATCTTCACTGTTTACTAACCCTGTCTCTGACGCGTGTGTGACGTCAGACGATGACGCAGCACAAAAGAGACCGACAGGAGTATACTCCACTGGCAATGTGAAAGCAGACAACCAGCATCTATAAGCAGGTCTTCCCGGGTGCTAATTCTAAATTATTAATTAAATTAATAATAAAAAAAAATTTCGGTGGGAAAGAGGTATCTGTTAGCCTTATTTGTTTGGTAGCTTACAAGCATGCAACAAGCAAATAGGCAATGTGCAGTTCACACAATGAATGCCTGTTAACAGATGAATGGGGAACAATAGTAAAGCTAATGACAGAATACTTCCTGCATGCTCAGCTCAAAATAACACTGTTTGTTTGGCTGTATGAATGGAGCAAATGGAGGACTACATTTTGGATGCACAGCCAGGAGGTGCCATCATGAAACCAAAAGGTATCAAATACAACTTTTGCCCTTGTACTGATTTCACAACGGAGAGAATGGGACATGTAAGTTACATAAGAGATGTGCTGTAGCAGAGAAATTATTGTGCAACTCAATTTTGTTTGGACTGAACTTAAATAATATCCTGTAAAACACGTGTAGCACTCACCTCATGAACGCACCATCATATTTTAGTTTGTGCATTAGCTGTTTAATGTAAAGATGATTTTTTTCCAGTCTGACTTCTGATCTTTATCACCTCCACTTTGCCAAACGTTGCTCTGGTAACTCCACGGCAACTGTCGCCTTTCAGAATCTCCATCTGTTTGTTCCCTGCAGGCTCAGTATCCTACCTGCTACAACCAATCACTCTGCTTCGATAAAACACTGCCTGACTACACGGTGCTACTGTGTGTCTTTGTTTGGCTGGCTGAGTGGTTTGGAGCTGCATAACTGCTGCCCTACATTACCAAAGTGTTTTGAAATTGGAGGTAAGTGGGTCATATCACAACACAGTGAGTTCATATCTGTGGAAAACGATTAATCAAACCGAGGATCTCCTTCCCTTTGATTCGCTGTTTAACCCATATGGACGCTTGTTCCTCTTATACTGCATGTATGACAATGTGCGCCACTCGTGTGTCTGCGAGACTAATCGCTTTATGTAAATGATCACTGTGAATTAACATAGCTGCAAAAGCTTGCACAAATATAACCCAATGCAAAGTCTACAATGAATAAAAAAGTATTTGATGTGTGAATGTGTGCTGGCTCATGCAGTCACTTGAGTTATGTGGAGAGAAACAGGAATAATATAAATAAGAACATAAGGGAAAAGCAGGCAAAATACTATAAATCATGGAACATTTTCTATTATGTATTTGCCAGGAAGGTAGGAAATATTACTGTTTCTGAACACATATACCAACATAAAGGGTAAGACCCACTGGTTACAGCTTACAAATGTTCTCATATTCAGCTATCTTCATAGCTAATCCAAACAGTCACACTCTAAAGCAGGGGTTCCCAACCCCCGGTCCACGGACCGGTACCGGGCCGCGAAACCCAACAGGTGTCTGTGACATTCCAAACATACGTGGAGTCAGAACCGTCGCATGGGCTGTGTGAAGTGTGCAACCGCACAGGGCCCCGTGCCTCTGAAGACACGCGCTGACCTGGCAACCCCGCGACCGGGATTTATGCGCATGCGTGTCAACAAAAATATGATTGCTACTGTCTGGTCCGTGTAGTCTAAAAGGTTGGGAACCCCTGCTCTAAAGGTTGTTCCTGAGAGAAGTGAATAATGATGAATGGTCATTAAGTTGCACTCTTGCAGTGATGCAGTCGGTGGTTGGAAACAGCCCCTGTAATCCTGACATCAGAAAGGTGTGTGGGGAGGGGTTTCCAGACTTTGGTTTGAGCATCATGACGCTTAACAGCCATGCTAGCACTGTACGCCTTTGTTTAGGCACAACTAGTATTTGGCTTAAGGTTAATGTCAGCATGCTAACAGGCTCACTAAGACAATGCTACCATTCTGATGTTTTGCAGGTATAATGCATTTTTTGATCCAGAAGTGACCATATTAGGAAGAGAGGGTAAATGCATCACTACGGCTCTAAAGTGGTTGACAAGCTGCTGTGTTAGCGACTCACTAATGACAGGAAGCCAAAATCTATCGCATAAAAACAGAAAGCAACACGTCATTTTTGACGAGCTAAAGCCATTAGATATCAGCATGTGAGAGTGGGTCGTTCTTAGGGTCAATTCTCCTTCTATTGTTTTTGTTGAAGAAATGATCCCACTGAATGGACGGAAGTTGAATACTTTTATATCTACATCTATTGAAATAAATCAATTAACCAGAAAGAGAACAAAACAGGGATAGCTTAGCTTCAACCACTACAGTCTGTCCGTGCTAACATCTGACAGGGAATCTACACAGGCAACATATTTGAAGCGTTAATTTAACACGCGTGTGCCGGGACAGAACCGCTCCAATGTTATTCAATGCTGCAATCTCTACCATCCGCGTATGCTGCGTGGGAGGCGGGCGTAATACGCAAGTAATTTTCTACTGCTTCGTTCGTTATACGTGTCAAGTCTTTTTTCCCCGCTGCTGCGCGTCAGTGAAGCGTAGAAAGCCGTTGACTGCTCCGTAAATACATGACCACAACCAAGGACTCCATGTGAAACGATGTGATCTCTTTGTTTCGGCCAACTACGATTTCAGATCAGTTTCCTATTGAAGTTTTTGATGAGCAGGCAAGATTAATTTAAAAGAGCAATGAATATGTACTTTCCCAAACATCTGGGTAAACCAATGGTATGAACTCATTCTCACCTGACTTCTGCATCCGACAGAAATACAGAATTTATGCACAATTAAGAAATAAGTCGGTTGCAAAGTCGTCTTCTTCTACTGTTTCCGGCAGGCCGCACACTTCCTGGTGTCACTGCCACCCCTTTTTTGGCCAGGAATCGCAACTACCACTGGCTAACTCTGAGACTCGTCTTGCATCTAGATTGCAAAATAGATGCTGCCGTGCACGTTCGTCTGTCGCTACAGTGTCGGTGTAGATTCCCAGTGAGTGTCAGGATCCCCTACATTTCACATTCTTCCTGCTGATGTCTGAAGTCATATTGTCTGAATCCACTTCCATCCTCTTGAAGAATCAGTTTTTTTCTGTTTGGATGCTTATAACCCTGTTGGTAGTGCATCCACACATACACAGCAGCTTTTTGGCGTTTTCTAGCAGGAAATGATGAGGAGGCACCTTCACACGATTCAGTTCAGTGGAGAGCAATGAATTGTTTGTCCCTCTGGTGTGGGCAGGACTAAATTGTCTCTATAATGGGTCCATCGTCTGTTTTACTCTGAATCTAACCATAGTCTTTGAAACCAGTGGAGTCGAACCGTGCAGGTCAAGGCACTTCCTGAGCAGCAACGTCCTCTTCATATATACAGCCTATGGGTAAAACCGGCTGATACTTACTGCAGTAATGTCAAGTATAAGTTTAAACAAGAACACAGCATGACAACCAACTTGTAAGATAAACTCAAGACAAAACCCCTGACCGACAAAAACATCTGTGATTAATCCAAATGTCCAAAATCAGTGAGTAAGATGATCATGAGTAGAGGCTGTCACCTTCTGTTTTTAACATCAAG
The DNA here is from genome assembly GCF_022749685.1 of Semicossyphus pulcher. Classification (NCBI taxonomy): domain Eukaryota; kingdom Metazoa; phylum Chordata; class Actinopteri; order Labriformes; family Labridae; genus Semicossyphus; species Semicossyphus pulcher. The sequence goes on from NW_027211726.1 coordinate 29,489,233, forward strand.
CATGAGCTGTCACACTCCAAAATAAGAAAATAAAAAGTATATCATGTAGTTTTAATAATTCCTGATAACTTGATTCTCTTTATGGATTTTCCCAGTTAGAATTATTGAGTCTGGAAACAACCTTTCACTCACCTCGTGTACAGAAATATGTAAAGTCTTCATGTGATTTTGATGGTGCTTTAAAGTTCGCTCTCAGAAACATTTGCATAACCTCTGTGCAGCTTTCAGCTCACTTACACAACCCGGTCAGACGTATAGCTTCAGCTTGTAATGCAGAGCTTAGAAATGTAAACATTCACACTAATCCACCTCAGTGCAATCAATGTAAACCCCGAGTGTCGAGCTCCCTGCTGTGATGTATGTATTTGGGTTGTGTGTGATACCTGCATGTCTAATGAGAGGTGACTGTTCTGCCTCTGATGGATGACAGCAGTGAGCTGAATGTATTTACCAGTCAGGTTGATTCTCTCTGCTGTGGTTATGTGCCCACAGACCATTGCTTTGTTACTGTCGGCTTCACTTGTGTAAATGTGACATTTTTATTTCCAGCCTCCGTGGTATGGAGGACATGCTGTAATCTGTGTATGTGAGTATTTTGAATATATGTAAATGTGTTGTTGCAACCGGATTATTGCAAACAAAGAAGGCATAGGTCTGGTTTTAAGAATAAGAAATTAGCACGAGCAAAGAGCTAAATATAATGCTGAATTTATGAATGACTTCCTGAAAATTACATTGGCCAAATGTTTGAGAACATGATATGCAGTTATTACATATTTTTTAAATTAGTAGAAATAAAAGCACCTTTGTAACCAAATTACCCTTGTGTCAATGATCTGATGCTAAATTGCCTTGTGCTTTTATTTTAACTGAATGTTTTTATTTGCAATTAACATGCTAAGATACCACTGAGGGTCCTTTAGATCCAGAAAACACTTATAAAATTCGGTCTATAAGATGCACTTTTAATACATCTTTTTTAATCTAAAAAGTGGGCTGCGTCCTAAATAGAGAGAGGTATGTTATTGTGTTGCGGTATTTTACTCGGTGATGGCGTTATGCGGTTATTAAGTGGTGATGTCACATCTCTGCATTAAACTGTTTCCGGTTCCAAGTTGCTGCTACGTCTCCTATTTACAATACGCCTCAGTGCTGTTTTCCTCGCTGTTTTAAGTGAGGAAAACAAACTCAATTGTTGCTAAGTCTTCGTCACGGACATGCACCTTCATGATCGCCATTGCAGCCGCCATCCTCCCAACAATCAACGTTACCATAGGCTGCCGGCCACCGCTAGCTATTAGCCAGCAGGATTGCAAACTCGACATGGTGAAAACAGATGGCAGGCTGTAATTCGTGTTTTGGACGTGTTTTTAATGAACATAAATTGAAATAGTGTTGCAATAGTTTGTAATAGAAAAACGTTTTCCCCTCTGGGATACCCCAAAAAACAGACTGCGTCTTATATTCCGGGTTTTACAGTATTTGTTGTTTCAGTCTGTAGCCTGACCCACGCTTGACCGGGATTGTTAAGGTCTGCAGAGCATTCACTGGTTTTGAGCATAAGACTTTTACAAAAAGTATTTTTAGCATTTTAGCCGTAGCCATCTTTTCTTTGGAATCAGAAGTACCCATATTTGAATAAAAGGGTGGAGCTGTAGAGGAGCGAGGGGTTAGCAAAGGCTAGTTTATCAGTTAATGCATGAACTAGCTTGGTTAGCAAGGTGCCGCCATCATTCATAGGAGCTGTGATATCATTCTATACATCATCACCACAAACAAGCTCTAACAAGATGCAGATTCCTTATTATCTTTCGTCATTTTCTGGTACACTTACCTACAATCAGACTTCTTCTTCCAAACACGCAGTGATGGCACGGACACCAAGACTCCCCTCCTAAATGCCAGCCCACTCGTGTGTCACTTTCAGTAACAGTCAAACATCAGTGATGATCAAGGCAAAGAAATTTCATTTGGTCATTGCTGTTCTTTCTATGTAGTTATTTCTGCAACTCAGAAACCAACTGCAGAGTAGACAGTCAGTCCGTTTTTACTCTGGCACATGCATGCCCAGTGTATGTTTATGGCCATGTTATATGCCTTTAGAGGTGCGTAGCATTGGATATTATGAAATGCTGCTAAAATACTTGCAGGTATGGAGATCATTTTCATTTTAAAAGTTGAAGCTTTTCCACAGGTTTCTACACTTATCAGCAATAAATGTAGATATCTGTTAATAGATTTTATCAGTGTACCAATAATGGAAGAAATGTAAACAAATGTGTGAAAATCTCAAGTTTAGGTTTTTCACATATCAGCTCCAATGGACGGCAGTAAATGTGTGCTCTGTAACGGAATAAATGAAATAGTGCTAAGTGGGCAGATGTGTCTTGTTAACTAAACACTTGTGAAATGTGGGTGATGTTTTTCACTGTTTTTAAATGGCCTACGAGGGCTCTCCACTGACTGGATTGCCAAACTGAAACTGCACACGAGGAGCTGATAAGTCATCTAATAGAATTTTATGAGTGTGAGTGGAGAGCTGCAACATTTATTATTTTTTCCTATAAAAATGTCAATTTAAATAAAAGCTTTTAGCAGCTTTATTCCACAAACATTATTCATCAGCCTTTAGTCAAAGCTTCACCGTGCACAGCGTCCACCGTGGAGCGGAGGAGCTGTGTGAACACGATCCTCTGAAAGAGCAGAGTTTGAAAACGAGCCAGCTGAATGATGACCAGTATGTACCAGCGAGTCTCGTGTCATCAGCATCAATAGCTGATCTGCAGAGCTTCAAACAGCCCAGCCGGGCGGCTCATGACCTTTCCCCAGGGATCACCATGGTGACAGTGTGCTGAAGCAGCAGGGCAGACTCCCACTAACGGGCGGTTTACACTTTGTGTTATTATCTTCATATGAGGGCCTTTGTTTAAGATATTCACTAGACATGCAGGTCACAATATGGATTATGTTGCATAAAATCAATTGTGCATGTACAAATGTGCTTGTATAAGCAGTGTTTAGTCTTGTTTATGTACGTATGCCACATGTTGTCGATTCACAATAGGCTTTATATTCCAGTAACATTTGCACTGTTATATATGAGAGTTGTATTTTTGCTATGTTTCATATTATTTACATTTTTATTACATCTCAATGTTTCTGATTTTTTCTTGAATTTAAAATGTATTTTGTGCTTGAGGAAAGCTACTTTTTAAAGATTTCCTACTGCTTACCGTTTGTGGCACGGCTGAGGTTAAAATATTAGTTAAGAAACATATAAATCAAGTGGATCTGTCCAATACTCTGGCTCATGACCAAATACCTAAAACTAATTACATTCTCGGTATTCTGAAATGTAGTTAGTGTTTAGGTCTAGTTAGCAAACATAACATACTCATGCTTGAAACATAAATTAGGATGTTTTTAATAGTAAACATTGTGTACACATACAAGCAATTTGACTCTGGTTTTACTTTGCTCTCCATGTACAAACACGGAAACAGACCTACGCTAAAGACAGGGCGAAAAAAGCGTGACAAGCTAACACAAACTTTTACATTAAACTACTATTTACAGACCTACAGATATGGATATCAAACAATAACACTTGTAGACAGTGAAACAATAGTGCAACGGTGAGGAGTGCAAAATATGGTTGTTGTGTTGTGTTGGAATAGGTTATTACGAGGGTGGGTAGTAGCGCGTTACACTTACTCCGTTACATGTACTTGAGTTATTTTTTCAAAAAAATTGTACTTCTAAGAGTTCTTGTTTTATAGAGTACTTTTTACTTTTACTCGAGTAAATTTGCAATAAAAAAAAACTACTCCGTTCCAGCACCCGCCAGTCCGAAGTATAACTGTTACGGATCAGTGAATGACTTCACCACACACGCAGACATGTATGTGAAGAGGACAGCGGTACTCCCGTTTGACGACGACATTACTGTCTATCCTTTAGCAGATGCCTGCGACGTCTTTGCTGCTGCGGACAGCTCGCAAGTTTACTTCACGGACGAACACGCACTCAGATGATTTCTAGTGAATAAGCTAGCGCAACCAACCCCTACTAAGTTAACCATCATCAGTGTAGTCTGCAAGCACCAGTTAGCAACTAATCAACAGCTAACCACAGCACACAGATGAGAAGAGGTGCATAGAAACTAAGGCAACGGTTTGGATTAGGGGAGAGTGTGGCAAGGTGAGCCACCTCATGTGGGCAAATGTGCACACTGTTTGTCATTTAAGCAAACATTCATGAAACAGAAGAGTGTAAAAGTCCACTGTGATGGATGGGTCAACAAGCACCTGACATGAATGATTTATTTTTTTAAAATTTTAACGTGTTAGTTACATAACTTGCGTACATAAGTTACGTAATTAACAAATATTGACTACCTAATTAACTAATGTTTGTTAATACTTATCTTAACCCAAACCAGGATCTTTCAGCCTAAAACCTAACTCAGTGGGTTTGGTGTCTAAAAGTAACCAAACTGTGGCAGTATTAACCCTGTGGTGTTATTGTTGCCAGACAAAACTAAAAAACTTAGACCAGTGAGAACATGTTGCAAAGAACTACCTGTGTTATTAGAACACAGGCAAGTTTAGAGGTTGCATGATTGCATATGAAGACAGGGGAACAATGTGATTTGATTTTGTGGCACAAAAGAACTTTAAGATGCCTGCAGATGAAGTGTCTATTAAAAAAAGTGCACTCATCACAAGGGCTTCATATGCTTGTAGAGCGTGTGGGAGACGAGAAGAGACACTGAAGGAAATGAACGAGAGAACTGGAGTTTGTTGTGAGTTCACAGACACAGTTAATGTGCTTGTTTCTAATGAGCTCTTCGCTAATGTACAGTTTGTACACGGTTTATGTCCCAGCAGAGACATTTGCATGAAGGACATTGAAACATTTGCTTCACTTTCTGTGCTCACTCATTGATAACATTACATCTTGGAAACTGTTTGATTTATCTTTATATTTCATGCATACAGATGGTTAATACTCATATTTTCTTTCTAATGTGATTCACATTCCCCATTTCTTGTCTGTGCTGGTGTATAATCTGTTCTTACACGTTTCCTCTGAGGGGTCAAACAGTTTCCTTTAAGTGTATTTATGGATGTATTATGACGTACGTTCCCTGGGCACACAGATGTGTTCAGAATGACACGTCTTCTTTTCAGTGGCTTATTCACAGTCTGAGTGACTCAGCTCTGGTGCTTCAGCTGGCTTTGAGAAACACAAATCCCTGTTGTGAAGGCTGAACATTGGACTCCTCCTCCGCTTGGACTTGTTTATTTGTCATCCCACAATGCACTGGGAAACAGGAGACAGGGGGGGTTGTTTAGAAGAACAACAGCAGGGATCCTTCAGCCAAATGGACATGTGTTTACTTTGGGATGTTTCCTCATCAGTCACTGTAACGAGAACATCAAAAATAGACTGTTTTCTTGTGCGGCCTCTTTTCAGCAAACAATCAAACTCTGCTTCTATAATCGGACACATTCTACAAATATCCTATTAAAGCCCGGAGCAGTGGATGTCGACTGACAAGATATTACTCTATTAAATGATGATTAATAAGATGTAGGCCAGTTACCAGGTGTCCTGAATACTCCCTGATGTAATTGCAGCTCTTTTTGTTTGATCTGCGCTTTTGTTCATAATCCTGGAAGCTAAAAGATTCTTATTTGTACTCAGGTTTAATGTTACAAAACCCAGCTGACACTGTTGTTTGAGTTGAGTTGAAATGATCAGTCTTTTAAAAAACATGACTAGACTTGGATTCTCTAAATACCTAATGATCCCAAGCATTTATCCTTTTGTTATAAATGAACAAAAACAAAGCTACCAAAGTAATCGTGGGCATCTTGCGCAAACCTCCCAGAGCACTGTCAACTTTGGTTTTCTCTGTGTGAGACCGAGCCCCCAGAGGAAGTGTGTGTATTAATAACTCCTGTTCCTCATCATTATCACCACAGTGAAAACAAGAGCAGCATCAGCGTCATGAAAATGAGCCCTTCAGGATGATTCATTCACACGCTAATTGTGGAACAACGCCAGCAAACAAGGAGGGCGAGGGTACTGTTGATGTGTGTGAGGCCTGGTGTGAAAACAAGAACGTCCAGGAACACGGCGGCTACATCCACAATGATGTCTTTTAATTATCAAAAGCATATATAACTTTACGTCATGTGTCCACACTACTGAGGCCTTTCCAACCCCTAAAACAGAGAATTTTAACTTGAAAAAACTCCTGGATTCTATTCTAGTCTATGTGGGTAAAACGGACTTCTGGAAACAATGAAACACACGCCCACATTCGCTTCATTGGTTGTGACTTTAAATGAATGCTAATGTAATGAATGGTAATGGCGTTGCCGGTGCAAAAAACGCAGTTAGTGATACATGCCCTAACGAAATGTTAACCATGTGATAATTAATGTTTCACTTCCTAAAATAATAAATTATGAAATATTTCTCTGCAATCCTTTTAATAGAATTCTGACTGGCTGTTGCCTTTGTATTATTGCTAACTTTGGAATTTCTTTAAAAAGAGATGCAAGTAAAAAAAAAACTGGAAAGTGTATTACACTGTGGATTCCCATTGTATGAATGGGGGGACATTGCTACCAAACTGATTAGATGGGGCCCATAAAAAAAATCAGAGCTGCCATCATTAAAACCCCAGTTCCATCCTCATATAGCATGCTAACATTTACTAGTATTGAACGCAAAGTACACATGAGGCTAAGGGCAATGTCATTACCTTATTTGGTCACAAACTACAGTCTTGGACAAATTAAAATTTTGACCTGATGACGCTGCTGATGGAAATAAAGGTTTAAGTCTGAAGATTTCGTCCTTTTGGGACCATAAATGACTGAAACACATTGCATGGTAATCCATTTGATAGTTTGACGGTAACGCTAGGGAATAAAGGGAAATCATGTGTCGAGAATTTCTAGAGTCCATACCATAGTCTCCCCCTGCAGTAGTTTCACTTTCAGGGCATCAATAAACTCATTAGAATAAATTTTCTTTGTGCTGTGATTGAAATTAACCAAATTTGGAGTTAATCCATTCAGTAGATGTTGATATGTTTCACAGAACAAGTGAAAAGTTTGACCTGGTGGTGGTTCATGACAACCTATCTGGCTGTTGTTGAGATGTTTGGATCAAAGTGGTTGGACGATGTGGACGGGTGAATGATGGACATTGCCTTCCATAGAGCATTGTTGCTAGCATGGTTAAAAACTGGATTGATAAATAAAAAGTATGAACAGAATAATATATAAAAGGGAACAAACAGGCTTTTTGGAGCTTCCTGTATTAAATGGGTATCAGACAAGTCATGAATGTCAACCTCAATAGTTCATGGATCCAAACTAACATAAATCACATTCAGAACTTTTCCCCGGCTCCTTATTATTCAATTTACATATGATGGATTATTTCTTGAGGCTGTCTCTTGAAATTATGTATATTCCAGAGCTCATTATGTATCTGCTTTGTTCTGTGTTGTTACCCCTGGGGGTTGATTATGCTCCTCAATGAATCTTTAACATGCTGCCTGTGTTTTTCTGGGAAGCCAGTGTAACAATTCATAAAATATGGATCTTTATTCAAATCTTTGTCTGTTTTTCTTCATAGCTCAGTATCTTCTCTTGCTGCTGCATGTGCTCTGTGTTTAACCTCATGTTGTTGTTTTACACTCTTTACAATTACACAAATAAGATGAATAACCTGTTGTTAAGAGAGCTTCAGAGGTGTTGTTAGGTGGAGTTTTGTTACATGGCTGATTCTTTGTTTTCCAGTGTTTGTGCTAAGCTTAGTGGCTGTTGTTGTAGCCTTTTTGCTAACAAGTAGTTACAGGTAGGGTTGGATCAATGTTCTTATTTTAAGTTTTGACAAAAAAGCAAACAAGTCTATTTTCTGGAAGTCTGTTTGAGTCAGAATTGACCATATCTGGACGAGAGGGGGGAGCTTGTAGAAGCCATGGGTGGCAAACACAAAGATATTAAAGTTATACAGTTATATAGCTAATTAATAAGCTGGCTAATAAGTTAGTTACCAACAGTGTTTCCTTCAGAATGAGATTTGGTGGCAGATAAATGGAGGTGTTTTTTTTAAAGCTAGCCAACTCCCTGCTAAGTGGGAGAGTGGGTGAAAGGTGAACAAAACAAACCGAGTTACTTTGAAGAACTGGTCTTCTCAGCGTTACAACTAGCCATCTTTTCTGCAAGCAAAAGTCAACATAATCCTGACAGCCATGCAAATGACAACACAAATTAATCAGTGTATGAGAAACACTGAACGCACTTAAAGGCAGGTATGTTGAGTCTGCTAAGTATTGCTAAATAGAAAAAAAAAAAAATGCTACTATTTCAATAACTGATAATGCTGGAGCACACTTGTTGTCTGTTGGTACAGTTAACAACATAGAAACCCATGTGTTGTGAATTTGCATGAAAAGTTCTTTTAAAGCACCATCAACACAAACACGACTGAGATGTCAAGTTAGCAGAGAGCTAGTAGCAACCACCTATCACTCACGCAGCCTGGCCCCTAATTATAATTTAGGCATTAATGTAATTCACGGCCTGGACTGTTGACATGAAATAGGATATTAGCTTAAGAGACCAAAACTGTTTTTGTAGCAGGCTGTAAACATGTTAACTGCTGCTGTGAAAGTTGGACATTTTAATATAGGCGTTAATGGGGATTGACTCACTTTTGGTGCCAGCCTCAAGTGGCCATTCAGGGAACTGCAGTTTTTTTTGAATTTTTTGTCCCAGAGGTTGCTGCTTGTTTGGATTGCTGGCTCTTGGTGCAGATTGGACTTGGCCCCCAGCTGTGCCTGTTACAGTATTAAAATGAGTCTTTGTATGTTAGTCATATGGAGAGTTAATTGCATGAATATTCATACAATGTACATGTGGTGAAGAGAGGAATGTGGACGTGTACAAAGGCATTTGGTGGGCTGCAGCTGTGCTTATAGAACCAATGTAATCGTATAATGAGTCACTGCTTAAAGTGTTACACCTTTACTGCAGCCGTTTCTAACACTGTGGATGTTATAAACTGTGCGTGCAGTGAGTTAAAATATCAGACAATACAATATAAAAATGTTCCTGATCATCACTCCGATCCATTTCTCATGGCCGAACATGGACATTATGGCAATGAGCCAGCCTTCACAAACCCTGTCAGTATAATCAGATTACATAATATGTGAGTAAGTGTTGTTCTGACCAGGGATTGCTTCTGCAGGTGACTGTCTGATGTCGTTTGCATGTTCCCCCTCTGTGTTAGTGTAGCTGCCCTCTGGGTGCTCTGATTTCCACACATACAGGTCAGGTCAAGTGGAGACTGTAAATTTCCCACAGGTGTGAACAGACAAGGTATTCCCCTGTCTGTCACCCGATGCATGCTGGGAAGGGCTCCTTGTAATACAATCCCTGACCATTAGTCAGTGAGTAAGAAGTGGAACAGAGAAGATTGTTTTGGTTTTTCATTCACATGAAAATTTGGCAACAAAAATGACTCCCAGTTTATAAAAAGTTTCAAGCACATGCAGCACCATCTGATCTGACAACAGGGATTTAAAAGCCTCAAAAATGCAGCCAGAAAGGGAGAATTTAGGGAATGTCATTGTTGGCAGTTGCTGATATAATCTTAAGCAAACATGCAGACCAACACTACAAATAGCAGCTCTTTTAACATTTAAACTGTAAGGCGGCGTTTTAGTTTTCAGTGGAGGAAACTCCATTTAGAAACGTCAAAATGAGTTTTCTCTTGTTAAAAAGGGAAGATACCTGAAATGTATTTCTTGATTTAGTCACACATTTGTACAAGTTATATTTATAAACCAACATCATTTTTACGAGTCAGATTACAGATGTAGAATTCAGTTTATAACTGTAACATAGAGAAGCATTTTGGACATCTGCTGTTGTTATTGGACACTTATCAACATTTTAGTCAATAAAAAGTCATTTTTTACCTGTTTGCTTCAAGTTAACTTATTTGAATGTATTTTATTTGAATTGGGACGATGCAATTTAACATAGTTCCAGTAAATAGCACGAAACTGATGCGTTTATAGCTTTCGCTAATTTTCAACTCTTGTCCCTAGTTGGGCCCTCACATATACAATATAATACAAAATAAAGCAGTCCGTATCATAAAAAAACACAGAACAACAGATTTGAAAGTACAGTTAAAAATATATGCCATAATAAAGTACAATAAGCTAAAGATGACTACAGCCCTGGTTTGCTTTGAGCCAGCGTTTAACCTTTGCTGTGAAAGATTTTCGCACTTTGAATGTCAGCAGATCATCCATATAGCAAATGAACGATGAGGACACAGCACCTAAGGACACTGGATTAGGTTTTAATGCTTGGAGCAAACCTTTCATCATCGCTTCTCATTTTAACAGTTGATCGTTCCTTATTGTGCGAAAAAGCATCAAATGATCCGTAAAACGTCCCTTTTTTTTTTTTTTAATCTCTAACTGGTTCTTGAGGCTTTAAAGTGATAATGTCAAAGATTTTCATGTAAATAAATGTCTGTTAAGTCACCATCTATCACCAAATGAGGTAACGCAATGGTGACTGAGCCCATGGCCCACTGATGGTTGGTCTGCCAGAGAGGGTAGGCAGAGCTAAGCGGCTGCTTTTCCGCTCTCTGCAAGTGTTGCGAGTAAACAGTAATCTACTATGGCTGAACAAGCAAAGAAAAGATCGATGACTACAGATACAACTTCAACAAAGGGTGAAAATCCAAAGAAAAAGAAACAAACTCGACGCTCAGATGAAGCAAACAGTCTAAAAAGGAAAGCGACCGTCAGCCAGGAAAATCAAGAGTTACAACCGGAGCCAACCGTGGACGTCACACATGCAGCACTGTCTGGATATCTGGGAAGTGTGGTCCGGCAATTACCGTTTATCGACATAGGTGCCAACAAAGAAACTGAGATCTTTGAGAAAGTTCATAACCACCTTAGTGATACCTGTTATCTCTAACTGGGGGCTTGAGGCTTTAAATGTCATGATTCTTAATGTCCGACAGCCCAACACTAACATTTGAGTCCCGTCTCATCTCATTAACGAAAACAAAACACACGCGTCAACAAGTTTTTTTTTATCAAAGACAGATTTTTAGCTCATCAATGTCTCGTCTTCATCGAGAAAAGAAAAGTCGTTGATGAATATTTATTTATCGTCAATACTGCACAGAACGTCACTTAGAGTTATAACACGTCCAAATTTAATACTGTACCAAGTCATCAGTTTAAGGTCTCTAGTTGACATAAACATCATTTCCACCTGTTTAATAGTTGACATAAAGAATGAACATTTTGACTTATAACAAATGTATTCTAGATATATTTCATTAGAATTTATACAAGTCAAAGTTATATTATGGTTTGCTTTGAACTAATCAAACACTATTGTTGAATTCTATAATGTAATTACAGTCTCTGATTAAACGTTAAAAGACCTCACATACACTAACAAACACTGAGCTATTATTGGTATTGATTATTGTGTACTGCTGTATAAACCATGCTCTCAAGCCCATAATTGTTAGTAATGATATAAACGGTAGTGTGTTTTGAATACACAAGGATAATTAATTATTTTGTCAAACCAAACTCGCCACCTCATTATGGGTTTAATGAATCAGCGGCCGTGCTATGCGCTTTGTCCGGGCTGTTTGTGATAAACAACACTGCCAATAAAAGTCAGCGGATTGAACTGCGAGTCAGAGAGCGTCTCAGGTCGCTTGGCATGTAGCACCATGCTGAGGCGTGGATACTGTGGGGTGGGGGGAAGGGAAGCTGCGCTCCGCTCTAACTATCTCTGCTCTGCTGAAGCTTGCAGCATAAAGAGGAAGCCGAGGGAACACAAACAAAGACGCAGCCCAACGGCTCTCTCACCACATTGCCAGGAAACCGGGCTGGGTTTAGCTAGAGGGGGGAGGGGAGCTGAGGAGGAGGGAATGGGAGAAGGAGACCAAAACCCAGCAGGTGTGCTCCTGCAGCATGTAATGTGTCAGCATGAGCACACTGGAGCCTCTGCAGCTCGGTAATATACAGTGAATTTTCAACAAGGTTACAGTGATGTTGATTTATCTTCCACCTTGCTGAGCAGGGCTGGTAATTTGCTCAACCCCAAGCTTTGGCAGAGTCCCTGCATCTAATATCATTTGCTTCCAAAAAAATTCTACACCCACTCATATAAATGATCTAAATTTGTCAGTGTGACAAGTGATTAAAACAGAGGTCACACAACTTTCAGCTTAGAGGGCAAACTGGTTCAAAATGCTCCAGCAGAGTGAAGTTTCACCTCATCCTCCTTCTCTGTCGCTCTTGTTAACGTGGCTGCCATAACACACGTCATCCAGGATGTCAGTCTAACTCCTACCTGTCAGAGGCATTTAAGGAAGGTTAACCTAGCATTAGCGCAATTAGCTAGCTAATTTTGCTGGCTTGCTCACTACAACTGCTTGGATTAAGGCACGGAAACATTTTTTTTCCCAGCATGCTAACCTAAACCCTTGGGATACAAAATGCTAAAGGTTAGCTTATGCTCATCACAGTAGCATTTATTAAGCCTGGTTTTAAGTGAGCTTCACATAACGGTGCACTATCAGTCTGCCTGTGTTGTTTTGGAAAAGGGTAATTCAGCTCCTGTGTGAGTTAAGTTGGCCTCAGGTGGTGTGGTACATCCCACATTCCAAGTTGTAAAGGTGAACGAACTATTGGCCTGAGGCTAAACCAAGATAAACCCACCCACTAAGCTAACTGTCACTTCCACTGTTCTGTTTGGCCTCGGGAACTTTTGATTTTTTCAAGAAAAAAAATGTGTACTAAAAGTATAATGTGGCAATGTGACAATTTAAAACCTTTGTTCATAATATTTGAGTGTTTCTCTATTACATTTTGGCCCAGTACACTTATTTCAGTGTACCAACAGTCTCACATGAATATGTGAAATGACCACAACCTCTTATTACGTGACGGTGGCTCATAATGTGTTAAAATTACGTGCCGACACCATGAAAACAAAACGATGCAGACTTTTAGTGGGAGAAGAATTTTACACACGAGGTGAACGCTGTGAAACGGTCAAACACAAACACACAAGCCTATGTTGGGTTTAGAAAAGTCAAATATATGAGAAAAAATATATACATTGTTGTGACTTTATTTGGTGTATTTACAAGTGTTCGGCAAATAAGTTAATACGTTTAAGTTAATACATTTAATAAGTGCATGTGAAACAGTACATTTAAGAAGGATTTAATTAAAATAAGACATTTCGTTTATATATTTTATTTGGTGAAGACTTAAGTACAGGAGATAATTTAGAGGCCAGATGCCTTAAGCTATGTTTCAAGGACTTCATTACCCATAATTCCATTGGGGAAAACGGAAGGGTAATGTTGAGAAGTTAGGAAAAACTTTGTGGTTAGCCGCAAGCTGTACTCTTCGTTAACACAAGCTAACGTGTAAGCCACCCTTTTTATGTCACTACAGAGAACATACATTGACTTTTGGTCCCACACACACTCCGCTCTCCTGGAGTGAGCGGGCTCTTAATGCTATATGACTTTCTTATGTCCACTGCGTCGAAGGTTGGGACTTCAGTACAGTACATATTAAAGAGGATTAATATTTGAGAAATGCTAATGGTTTGTATGAATATTGTTATTTATGTGAATTGTACTGTTAGAACAGAATAACAGTAAAAACAGAAAAAACTTGATGTAGCAGTGCTTTGCATGGTTTTGATTCAGCTGCACTGAAGTAAAACCACAGATAAACAATAGATATCACTTTATTTAGAAGTAAAACTAATAGGGAAAAGACACGTGGCTAACTTTGGGGTAATGTCCTCTGTATTCTTCTGAGAATCATCACTTCATAACCAATCTGACCATAACAGCACACAGCACATATCCATAGCCAGTCACATACGTACACTGGGCATGCTCGTGTTGGTGTAACCAGGCACACTTAAAACAGCCACTGGTTCTCTCCAGTTCTCACCCAAAGCAGCGGCGCTCCACATAGTGCTGACACGTGATTTGATTGTATAATAACCTAACATCATTAATAAATGCACATTTAACTGCACAACAGCAGCTAGCATAGATGACAAGGTCAACACAGCCTGTTGTTAGGTGTTTACGCCGCTTCTAGTCGAGGCTGATGTTGTTTGATTCACGTGATAGGGCCGTTAAAAATCAGGGAAGGACACATCACGCCTGATAAGTAAGTGCATGTTTGTGTCATTGTGTCTCAAGTTTACATTTAGCCTGAAGTTTTTAAAATAGGGTTCCAAAAGTTTCCATTTTAGAGGCTCTAAACGCCGAGTAGTGTGTGGCCTCAAGCATAAAAGTAGCAAGTTAAATATTTTACATTGAAAACGTTGTGCAGAGAGCCTCAGAGTGGGAATATTTAAATGTAACTACTTTTAGATCGACAGTGCGTTTTCCACCGCTGTGTAGTGTGGAGAGGGCTTACAAACATCATTTAAGTGACCTTCTTATTGGCATCCATTAGGATGCATTGGGGAGATCAGACTCATTAGGCTGTCTCTAGTTTGTATGTACCTGGAACGTAAGTCCATGGCCAGTTTTACATACATGTTTTTACACACGTCTATAATGTTAAACGCACAGAAACAGAGCGGTGGGGCGAAGTTGTTCCACCTCACCCATTGGAGGTAGTAGTAGTTGAAGTGCATCAGAAGCGGCATGCTTGTGCACCTTTTGCACACACTATGGCGGCTTTACGGCAGAGTTACGTGGTTCAATGTAAAATAGTAACGGTTGCATATAATGGTTTGTTACGCCGCTGTGCTGGAATTGCAATGTAACCAGCGCTCCATGTAAACTGTGATAAAGTTCAAAACTGGACAGCTTGAGTTTGAGTAATTTTACAGTTGAACTTGTTTTCTCTTCTGAACATGTTGGCCTACCTCTATCATTTAGTTGCTCTTATCTCAGCAATAAACTTACTAAAACAGTTTTAACTCTACGAATGGAAGTGAGGTCAAAACTGTTTGTTTGAACAGTTGAATAAATAAGGATTAACCTTTAAAGACAAAGTTCTCTGTTATAATGAGAAAAACACTTCTATCACGTGACACATCTTATCATTTACCATGTAAGTGAAGTTATTTGCAACAACAATGGAGCCGTTACATGGCTCCGCTGCTGTTGTTGGCTCCTGTTGCAGAGGTGCCTGTTTTCCTCTCGGACAGCCACCCCCCTCCTGCAGCCGTCACTCCCTCCTCCCCCCCGTCCACGTGCTCTCGCTCATCTGGATGGGTATGAGCAGGGCTACTTCAAACACGTGCTCTCTGCCACCCTGCCCCCTCCCTCCCTCCCTCCCTTCCTCCCACCACCACCAGCAGCAGCAGCAGCACCTCTCTCACTATCAGCCTGTTTTCCTTTGTCCAGCCCATCTCGCTCTGTGCTGTGTGATTTACTCAAGCCTGGGAGACATGTGATCACTCTGCTGGATACCAAGAACTCCAGGCAGCCAGTGTTTTTGGAGGAGGAGGAAGAGAAGGAACAAGGAAAACAATCTGACACGACCGGCCGTCTGTCGGGACATTCAGTTCGATCAGAGAACACGTAGACACAGATTGCACTTGACAGGAATGAGACTCAAATTAAAAAGGAAATGATTAAAAATATGAGTACAGTTTGTGCCTGGGAGAGGTGACGCTGTTAATCCCACTGTTTCACTTTCCAATTGACCAACAGTTAAGTTTGCATTAAAAATGTCTTTATATGATAAGTTATGAAAGATAAATTGTGACTCTTTTTCTAGTTTGCCAGCAGGTCAAAGTCTTCACTTATCCAATGAAACATTTCAAAACTCAGAAGGTTGGCGAACACATTCAAGGCTTCCAGATGATGTCTCGTAAAGAACTGCAAATTGGGAGAAGCTACTTTAGGTGCATAAAAGATGAAAGGTGATGAAAAAAATAAAGTAAATATGTAAGGTGAGAAGAAAAACACAACTCCCAGGTGCATTTTTAAAGAAACATCCACTCACGGAGCCTGAAGTTCTGCTACAAGTGCAGCTAATGGTGGGCAGCGAGTAAAGATAACACTGCTGAGAAAACTGGAATAACAAACTGCAGCTTAATTGAATTCCCTCCTGGTTTCCTGGTCATTTTTTTTTAATTAATTCAGACGTGTTTTGTAAAACAACAGCAACATTGAAATGTTTTGATTTCTCTCTGATATACACATCTGACTGACTTTTTCCCCAAGGCAATGGTGGCCAGGGACCATGTGTAGTGTAGCGTATTTAAGAGCCAAATTGTTAAACATAATATATATACTTAAGGGAGAACTGTGTTAAACAAGAGCACACTCAGAATGAAGCACATCTATCACGCATACTTTACTTTATATTGTTACTTTTCCAGTGTGACCGCGACTCGCTCTGCTTCTAATGAGCTCGTAGCGTTTGTCTGGGTTACAGCTTTGCAGCTGATACTGTGGAAGTGATTGACAGTCATCCAAGGGCAGCCAAGCATGGTGTCTGTTATGTTGTTTTCCTCTTAAGGACAAATACATGGTTTCACTTGCTGCAGCAGCTATTTTTTCATAGTTGCCAAACCCCACCTATAAACAGATTTTTAAAACAATAGTTTACATGTTAAGGTTATGGGGAATGCGGGTATTCTGAGGAAACTCCTCAGTATCATGGAAAACAACTCTCACCCCAGCACGCCACACTGGAGGCCTGCCTGAGCACTTTCAGCGGTAGACTGACACCACTGAGGAGCACCACAGGAGGTCTTTCTTTTTACCTGGAGCCATCAAACTCCTGCCCTCTCAGCAGGAGGAAAAATGGAGGTTCTTTTCATTTTCATTTACAAGCTGTGTCCCAATCCAGGGGCTGCATCCTTCGATGGGCGTATTTGAAGGCCGATTGCGTCACAGCGGCGCGTCGAAGGCTGTCCCATTTCAAAGGCTCTTTCAGACGTGGCCGACAAATGCGTCCTCCTTTTCCCCTGCCACGAAGGATCCATCAGGTGCATCCCAACGTATCCCAAGATTCATTGCATGCCAATTCAAACATGATGGCGGACTCTCAAGCAGCCGAGGAATACGCTTTGAAGCGTTTTTGGTCTCAACTCAACCGAATAGCTCGAGACACAAATGTTGAAAATAACAAAAAGGGCCTAGAAACAACTTATCTTTAAAAGAATAGTTGCGTGATATTAGTTATGATAGCTAGTTAGACCGCTAGCTAACTGTTGCTAGGCAACAGCTGGTGACACAAACGTGACCAGGCCGTCTTCAGCTCGGTCTTATCGTCTACAGCTTTACATATACCGCCACCTTTTTATTACAACTATGTGTAAATTACTTTCACTATCTTGTAATATAACTTTTCATAACCATCATGTACATTTACGTCATATGTCATTCGCTTTACAGTCATCATCTCGTGCTATATACGTTTTAATTTCTCCTTATTATCACTGCTGATACGACTGTCAATCTAATCACATAACTTTCTTCTAAGCTTGATTCTGTAAAAATCTTATTGTGCTTTGGTTATTATATCAGGCACTCTTTATATTTTATTTTTCACTTATATTTGAGTTGTTATTTTGTATGACTCTTATTTCATACCGTAACTTAGGAGCAATATGACACCAGAATTTCCTTCAGGATTAATAAAGTTCTATCTTATCTTATCTCTTATCTTATTTTAAATTTAGACCCCTAATTTATGACATATCTTTTGGGTATAAATGTCTCATATGTACGTTTTGGAATTGCTCCAGTAGATTGCTTCAGCTGGCAGCCGTGAACCAGACCTGAAGTTACGTCCACTAAAATGTCTTGTTTTAGCCACTGTCAGACTCAGATTGTTAACTGAAGTGTGAAACGACATCACAAAGGACCCAAACAGAGAACCTTTTTGTTAACGAGTAAGTTGCTGTTTTTTTGCCTGAAACATCAGTTACATCGCTCTCTGTAAAGCCACCAGACTCCGTTGGCAGACGCTTGTATTTTACATTGCACAACACGTGAGTCTCCGGTCAACCGCTGCCTTGATTAGAAAGTTTGTTTGTGTTATTGTGTAACTTTGGTGCTTTTAGATGAAACAGTATTTGTGTAACACACAATAACAAAGTAAAAGTGATGTTTCTGTCAACAGTGTTGATTCTGAAGAGAAGTCAGTGTCCAACGACGTTTTCCTGTAGAAAACAAAACGAAAACATCAAAACATTTAAAAATAGGGCTCAGGTTTGAAAACGTGCCCTTTACCATGTAAATGTGTCAGAGCCAGCTGGTTAAACAAACAATGGAAATGCAAATGAAAGGCCTTTTCCCTCAGATGACCCAAATAGCTTGTAGATTTGTTTGTTTCAAGAAGCCATTCATTCGTGCCGTCCAAAGACTTTAGAAATTAAATTCTACAGCTCTCTGAAAAACATTATATTTATCATAAGAAACAGCACTCTATGAGTCGCCACAGATACTGGCAGACACTCTGTAAGGCTAAAAATGCTGTGAAAAAACCCAGCAGTATTTCTTTAACCTTTCGCTATCCAGTGAAAGTGAACCTCTCTTTCCAGCCTCCATTCATGCAGCTCCACATTCACACTTCAGAGCAGCCCCATGTAACCACTGTGTTCTGTGGAGCAGTGCGAGGCTAAGTGCCTTGCTTAAGGCCATGTCAAGAGTGTTACTCACTCTTTTTCCCCACACACCTTTTCCAAACTGTGTAACCTAACATACTGCTTCACTACTTCCTGGTCTACTGTACGTCATTATTAGGTGTGTCCCAATCCAGAGGCTGCAGCCTTCGAAGGCCATATTTGAAGGCCAATTGCGTCACAGAAGGATCCACGGTCTGCATCCTTCGCAGCCCATCGTATCCCGACATGCATTGCGCGACAATTCAATGAGATGGCGGACTTTTAAACGGCCGAGGAATACACTTTAAAATGTAAAAGTTTTTGGTTTCAACTCAATCAAATAGCAAGTGTTAGACATGTTTAAGAAAACGAAAGGGCCCTCGAAACAGATTATCTTTGTAATAAGAGGTCAACTTACACAACATTAGTTATGCTAGCTAGTTAGCCCACTAGCTACCTGTTGCTGGGCGACAGGAGCAGTGTTTGGTGACACAAGGGTAGACCAGACCGTCTCATTTCAGTTAGGCTTTAACGCTCTACGCAGGCTATGAATGGAGTATCCTCCGTGAACCGCCTCCTTCGAAGGCTGCAGCCCGTGGATTGGGACACAGCTATTGACATAAGCATTTTCCACCATCATTTATCTCAGTCTTCAAACGGTGTTTACTCATTTAATTTATACTGCAGAATTGGAAAATGTAGTCAATTATTTCCCCAAGCACAGGGCTTATTAGTGAGTAAATGTGTAACACATATAGGTACATGTAGCCTTCACAATATCCGCTGATGTCCTTTTAAAGTAACGAGCAGGCAGTTTGTTATTGAGCTTATCATGACTCTTCTTCTCCACAACAGTGGAGCAGCACGTCACGGCCTCGGGGGCGGGTTGTTATCCCGGCTGAGAGCAGCCAGGCCAAACACAAGTTTCCCAACATGACCGAAGAGAAGAGAGAGCAAACAAAATAACAGGGCGGAGAAACAGCATTCCAAGAGTGCTAAGAATAGCAAACTGGACCCTGTGCTCCCGGCACTAAGTTCACAACTAGTCTGAGGCAACAGGCAGAGTGAGTGTGAGCACGTTGCCAAAACTTTGCCAGGTCGATGTGTGTGCAAGGCTGAGGACTTTAGCAACTGAAGCTCCAGACCGAATAACAGCTGGAGACAAGTCTGAATGATACACAGACCAGGACTGCAGTAATACCTCATTATTGTCTGAAAATGACTAATTCATAAAGAGAATAATTACAGTGTGCAGTATCAACACAGAAAAAGGTTCCTCTCTCAGTAATAGTGATGCCATTTTGAAACATTGAACAGCTGCAGGAGGTGAAAGATAAACTAGATAAAAGAAGAGAGCTCTTCCTCTCACTGTCACCACGCTGATTTATCTTCCACACAGGGAGGGACGTTCATCACAGAGAGTCCACACGCAGCCTGTCAGAGCGCTGCTCGCTTTACTCACTGCACAAAACTGCTTTCTACTGTGGCCCCCGAGGGTCAAACAAAACACAGTTCACAGTTTCAGAAACTACTGTTTCACAAAAAAATCTAAAAAAAACATCAATGTTTCCACAGAAGACAAGATTTCAGAACACAAGAAAACATTTCACAAAACAGCATTTCAGAAAAACACAACAGCGTTTCACCAAACAGAACATTTGACTTAACATTTTTACAAAACACAACATATTTACAAAGCACTTTTCACACACAGAATAATGATATGACAAACATATCAAAAACAAATTTCGTAATAAACAACATCACATAAAAAACAGATTGCAAACAGCTCACACTTTAACACGTCGTGCACAAAGCTCAACTTTTAGAAAACACATTTGACGAAACAAAATGAAAAAAAAAAAAAACTGTTTTGCGAAACAAGAAAATTCACAAAAACCAAAGTTGTGAAAACACTTCCTGTTTATTATCTGTTGGACATGCCAGGAAAACCTCCAAAGGGAGGCGCCCAGGAGGCATCCTAACCAGACGCCCGAACCACCTCAACTGGCTCCTTTCGACGTGAAGGAGAAGTGGCTCTTCTCCAAGCTCCTTAGCCTCTCTCTGAGGCTGAGCCCAGACACCCTCCGAAGGAATCTCATTTCGGCCACTTGTACCCGCGATCTCATTCTTTAGGTCACTACACACAGCTCGTGACCATAGGTGAGGGTTGAAACTTAGATTGACTGGTAAATCGAAAGCTTTGCTGCATTAATGCTGATGCTGCACCGATCCACCTGTCAGTCTCACGATCGATTTTACCCTCACTCGTGAACAAGACCCCGAGATACTAAAACTCCTTCGCTTGAGGCAGAGACTCACTCCCGACCCGGAGCTTAACCAGCGACCCTAATAATATAAGATTTATTGAGTGACGAAAACAGTGACGATACCAAAACTCCAACTAACAGCAAACTAACCCATTTCTCTCCCTGTGTCCTGCTTGCTAATCAACGAATACTGAGACCTGTAGTGTTAAACAGTTACAAACAGGAAACACCTTTTGCCATCTTGACAAGGACATGCAGTAAATCATAAACCCCTCCAAACGTGACCAATTTTCAGGAGATGTTAGGAGACTCAGGTCTTGACATTTTGCAGATTTGTAATGTTGGTGGTTTCTGGGTTGACATCACTACAACATGTATCGGGACGTTTCCACAATACAAACTTAGTAGAAAACATAATAGAGACAACTGAGGCGAGCAGTACAAGCAGAGAAACTCCGCTCAACGTGAACATCACCCCGCCCACTCACCTGCTGCGTTCACACTCACCCCGCTGAAGTTTTACAATGGGAGCTGGAAGGAAAAAGTCTGTTTAAAGTCCAGGAAAACAGATTTCACACATGCAGCCCGACCCAGACAATGTTGGGAAGAGTGCAGCGCATGTGTGAAAGGTGTTTTATATTTACAGACGATTATTAAACCGAGAGAAAGTAAAAGAAGTGTGTGCAGCTCTCTGGCTTTGTCTTAAGTACAGTTTCAGACTGTCTGTGAACGGTGACGACAGGAGGTTAACCAGTTACAGCAGTGTCATATTAACGGGTCAGACAGAAGCTTAACTGATGGTCATGAGGCCTGCGTCATACATCATGCGTGTCTCCTGTGTGACATCAAGGTCGTATTCTTGTTTGCGCCTCTTTCACATCATGTGTGAGTCTATGTTTAAAAGTATTTCAACAGAGGACACCACGGCGCAGTGACTCACAGGGCTTCATCACAGCTCAGTATGAACAGACAGTCCTGACGGCCGTGTACAAACACATTGTGCCACTATTACTCATTACACTGTAAGAAATGTTGATCTGACAGTCCTTCATGCTGGTGTGCTCTTAAAATGCAAAAGAAATGTGACTTCCTGTTTTCTCTTCAGTATTGAGTATCACACCAACATGTAAAATGAAACATTCTCAACTGATCGGGATATATTTGAGCTGATCGTGCGGAGTCAGAGGTCGCTTTGTGTTAAAATAATGGTGAATAAAATGATTTAACGAAACATTAGAGAGAAAATACTTGAAAAGCAGCTAGTGTTAGCCGAGCCAGTTAGCAACACTAGCTAGCCTTGTGACTATGGTCACTATCAACAAGCTCTGACAACTAAGTAGGCCTACTTTTTGCCTACATGCATCCATTCATTTATCTAAACCACTTGTGTGACCAGGCCTTTGATCACATCCAAACAAAGCTGCATTTCCACACTTTTCAATTCTGGTCTGGTCTACAAAAATATAAGTAATCCAGAGACTTGTCAGGGATCCTTTTGGGACTTGTCAGCATTGCCATGATGATGAGTAAATCATCTTTTATATCTTTAGCTGTGTCCCAATCCACGGGCTGCAGCCTTCGAAGGAGGCGGTCTACGGAGGATGCTCCATTCATAGCCTGTGTAGAAGCCGAAACTGAAATGAGACGGTCTGGTCTACCCTTTGCGTCACCAAACGCTGCTCCTGTCGCCTCGCAACAGGTAGCTAGCAGGCTAACTAGCTAGCATAACTAACTTTGCATAAGTTAACCTCTTATTACAAAGATAATTTGTTTCAAGGGCCCTTTCGTTTTCTTAAACATGTGTAACACTTGATATTCGATTGAGTTGAAACATCTGGAGGAGCCTTCGAATTGGGACAGCCTTCGACGCGCTTCCGTGACGCAATCGGCCAACAAATACGGCCTTCGAAGGCTGCAGCCGCTGGATTGGGACACAGCTTTTGAGCGGTTTGGCTGAAGCAGCATCAACATGGAAAAGTACCAAAACCAGTGACCCAAAGACAGCCAAACACTTGGTATGAGTGCTAATGCTTTAAATCAGCCTATAACCATTGAACCCTTTTAACATGCAGGAGAAGCTTAGGTACAAAAACAAATGTGACATCTTTTATTCTTACTCTGACAGCAAGGTCTCTCTGTCCTTGCTGTCAGCTCATATTGGTATCAGATCTGGGTTGTGTCCTAGAATAGAATTGAACACTCACCCATAGAATCAGACAGAAGCTGTAAAGGAATTCAACACTGTGGTGAAGCCTATTCACGTCCTTTGTGAGAGTTTGGTGAAAAGATTAATACCGCTCTGGTGTCTGTACAAAAGATACACTGCAAAGCTAAAGCCGGAGAACGATCAGCTCAGCTCTGTCCAAAGTTAAAAAACTCAGCTACCAAAACCTGACGGGAAGCTAACACAATGTGACTTATTTAATCAGCATACAAAAGGAAATGTCCTGTATGACTGTATGTGCTTTTTAAAGGTATGTCCACACAAAAAAGCCAATGCAAAGATGTAAATATTCAGAATTTTGGAACATAAATCATGTTACATTTAAAAAGCCAGATTTTAGGCAATGTCTGACTTATTGTATTGGTACGAATATAAGACAGGGTTTTAGTAGATGGCACCACTTATCTGTAATCAAGTGTACCCCTCATGACTGAGGCCAGCCGGGGGATGAAAGATGGAGAGACACGGTTATTGTCCGGAACAAATGGCTTAAAAGTTGGCCAAGTAAACCAACAACTGAACTGAGGTCAATTTTAAAATAATTGTTTTCACAGAGTGTCCCAAACAGATCAGGGGCCGGCCGTAGTGCCATGTAGCCACGCAGCTAGCCGTGGAGCTCCATGCACAGTCCTCCTGCGCTCTCAGCAGGCTTAGCCTGGCCCTCCGCACCTTGGTGAGGCCCCCAGGACCGCACCTGCCCTCCCCGGCCCAGAAAAACGCTGCATCAGACCGCCACAACGCTACGTCTTAAAAATGCTAACAGATGGTAACAGAGAAAATCGTACTGTGGTCCTCAAAGCGGTCGCTTACAGAGACTGACAGGAGAGTGTGTGAGAGTCTTAAACAGAACGAAGGCCAGTTACCAGAGCTGTCAATCAGCTGTTTCATGATTTTATTTAAAAGGTTAAATAAACTTGTTTTCTTTATGAAAACAAATTTGGCCTTCAAAAAGTCTTTTCTAACAAATGACTCTTAAAGAAGGGGGGTCATCCTATAATCATGGTCGTGTTATATTCGGACCAATGGGGTATTTCAAACAGTGAAACTGCTACTTGCTGATATGGACAGGCACATCCAAGCTGATGAAAGAAAGCCTGCAGTTGGTGTCAATCCAAGAAATCCTGGTGCTGAGCCGAGCCTGACCCAGCTCGCATACCTTCAAACTCGGCACTGGTCAATCTGAAGTAGCTCAAAGCGGCAGTAAAATTGATTCAGACAGTTCCTGGAGAAGGCAGCAAAGTTTACCAAGCTGTACACGCCTCAAGGTGATGTTCTGAACTCAGACATGCTGCTGTTTGGTTTTTACAACATCTCGAGAAGGGCCGAAATTCACTGGTTTTGTTTTTCCAACAAGTAAAACACTAAAGACTCCATGGCAGCTTAGTCAGGTGAAAATGTCCTTTCTCTATGGTTTGCATACTGTGTCTGAATGTTAAAGTCAGTTTTAAATGATGAAAACGTATTTTTACTCTGTCAGTTTCCATATTCTGAAGGAGTCGGCAGACCTGAGTGTATTGATTTTTTTCATCTAAATGCTCTCCTGTCTTTAGTCTTCATACACATTTTAAGACAGCTTTCATGTAACCATGTTTACATTTGTAAGAAGTTTGGCCAAGCGATCGTGTTTCTCTAACTGCCATTCCCGATTACATTAACCTCTTGTCTGGTGAACACGACAAATTTGTATGATGCAAGCTGTGATTTGCAAGAACAGTTCATTTCCTGTTGCTCGTTTTGAAACATTTCACCAAAACAACAGGTCTACACGTTGTCGCAACCCCTTCTGGAGTACGGAGGCCCGATGAGGACATGCATCCGTACATTTTATTTACTCCGTTTTCCCGTGATAATGAGTCATTTCCGGTTGTTGCTTGACTTATTTATATTGTAATCTCGACAAGCTGCACCACCGTTGCAAAAGCACAAAGGAAACTTACCTCACTAGTGTGGGCAATGGCAGCATGGCATGTCCTGCTCTGTAATATCACAGTGAGCAGCCTGTTGTTTTGTTTGGTAGATGGCCCAAAAAGTATCCTGTTATCATGAGAAAATGGGCTCTGTTATGCCGAGATAACGAGATAAATAAGTTCTCGAGAAAACAACTGAAATTTACTCGTTATCGCTGGATAAATAAAAGCCGCTTCGGGCTTCCGTACTCGAATCCTCCGGTACTTAAATTTAGCAGTAATTGATGCCGTCCCCATGACGCATGTAAAGGTGCAAATTGCCTTTGTGAATCGGCCCTGAGGCTGCAGCAGACTCAGGTCAAACTGTGACCTGGTTACTTAGGGTCATGTCAACATGCAAATGTAAACATACTGAGTGTCCTTGTTTTTTCTTGATGGTCCAGCTGTTATCATTGGAACTTCTTGCCTTCCTGCCAAAGACATCAGTCCTGTGACAGTGTATTCTGCGGACTATCCAGGGACGCTGTTTCTTGGAACACAAAGTACCAAAAACAAGCTTGCAGAAGAAAATTGCATATGCAAAGCTTGATGCCACTGAAGAGTCAAATTACAAAGGTTTTACGTAGATGTGGAATGGCCATTTATAACATGGAAGTTCAAAGCAGAACGGTGCAAAAAATAAGCTGAATAGAGTTCCTGTTCAAAGTTAATTTGCCGTAAAGATGAGAATTAATGCAGCAGTTTTCTCCTCCATATCTTGTTTAAGATCTGGATGTTTGTTACACTGAAAGGGGAAGCTGTTTGAGAGAGTAACCACTGTTACACCAGTTTCCTGTTGCAGCTTTGTGTTCAGTTGCATTGTGTCACATTTATAGACGCCACCACCTCAGTGTGCAAGAAGATAATAAGCAAAGAGTTAACTGGATCAGACCTGATCGTGGCAGGGAGGACTTGTAAAGGTTGTCTGAAGGGGGGGTGAGAGGGGTGGGGGAGGGAGGGTGTTGTTGGCCAAATGGAACCGCTGGAGCACAACACAGCTCACACCAAGAGACCCAGGAATCTGAGCGCCGGCCCTCCCCCCTCCCATGCAAACAAGGACATTAGCGGAGGAACAGCACCTCGAGCACACATGCATGAGCGGACGTGGCTGCACACACACAAACACAGACTAATAAAACAACATATGCTCTTGTTTCTACTACCTGGAGCAGCAGGTGGGACGCCCCTCCCCACTGAGGAGAAGAGGAGGAGGGACAGAAAGGAGGAAAGCATGAGGCCTCCCCCTCTATTGTTGGACAGACAACAAGAAAGTGAACACTTTAGTTTGACAGACATAAAAGGGTTTGTAAATTTGTCTGCTGTTCAAACAGTGAGTATGATGCAGTTTGATTCATCTCATTTTCACCAAACTTAACTTTATAAGAAGTCCAGCCCTGACCAGTTAACCTGCATCTGCGTTAAGCTATACGCTAAGGTCTTTTTTCCAGAGCTGATGATGGAAGTAGCTAACGCGTGAGCAATCGTTTTCTTCTCATAATCAGAGAAAGCAAACCATTTGTTCCTGCTACCCCCATGTTTGTGTCCCGACCAGGAACTCAATCATGCTAACGAAAGTTCCCCCCAAGCAGGCAAACAGAAGGCATATAAAAACTCAGAATAAGCACTGATACAGTAAATAGGTGCTTATCATTCTGATTGAATGGATTATCAGAGGTTTTCTTCCCTCTTAACCCAAATGGAAAATCTCTTAGATTGGGCTCATTCGGGCCAAACAGCTCCGACTGAGGTGGAAACATGAGGCACTTTTTTTATAATAGGCTATGAAACTAATTATTAATGAAATATTAGGATCAATGTAAACTCAGCTCGTGGTGAAATAAACACCTGAGTTGTTATTTGACTTGGAAAACTTCGTTTGGTGAAAGCTCAGATATATACAAGTCTAGGTTCTTCTACGTTATGAAACATAAATACTTGATTTATCCCCCGGGGCGTTACAGCTGCTCTGACACAGAGAGAAGCATGGAGAAATATATGGCAAATATGTGCATTATATGTTGTCTTTGCCTTTTATTATTGTGTTTTGATCAGGGCTGTCAAAGTTAACGCGATAATAACGCAAGCAGAAACAAACAGAAGAAATAGATAAAGAAAAGGGTCTTTTAAATGTCAAGTTCAGCCTCAAAGCTCTGCTGGATGGTTCTCTGGACAAGACAACAGTTATTTGTATTTACTGTCGATGTGAACGGAGTTACCACCGGAGGACGTCGAGTCTTAAAATACTACTTGCTGGCCAAGCACACAGCTGATGCAGAGAGCAACCGGCTGTGAAACATAAGTGATTGAACTTTGACTAAAATGACTCGGTGACTTATTTCTTATGTTACATGCAGGTCAATATGCCGTGTGTTGTTGCTTGTTGGCCTTCAGGTTGCTGTTATCCGTTCAGCATGCAGTACCTGTGAGGTTATTCTGTAGAATATTCTGGACAGTGTTTGTCATCGTTTTGGAATGTTGCAATATTAACAAACATACATTTGTATAAAGGAAGCATATTTGTCCATGTTGATAAGAGGATTAAAAACTTGAGAAATATCTCTTTAAGGTACATTTACAACAGGTAAAAAATGTGCGATTAATTAATCACGAGTTAACTATTAACAACCATGCGATTAGTCGCGGTTAAATATTTTAGTCGATTGACCGCCCTAGTCTTGATATGGACCTATGTGTCTGAAATGAAATAAAGTAATTAAATAATATAAGAAATAAAAATAAAGATTAAATGCTGAAAAGTGGATCAATGGTGATTTAAATATGGTCCAGAATTAAATTTAATTGCCAGATTAAAGTTAAATGCAACATAAGAGTTACGATGCAAAAGAGTTCTATACAAATAAGA
The DNA here is from genome assembly GCF_022749685.1 of Semicossyphus pulcher. Lineage (NCBI taxonomy): Eukaryota > Metazoa > Chordata > Actinopteri > Labriformes > Labridae > Semicossyphus > Semicossyphus pulcher. The sequence continues at coordinate 29,517,243 of NW_027211726.1, forward strand.
GTTATATATAACTGAACAGTATAAGGCAGTATTTATGTCAACATATTGCACAGTTGAATTATTGCTCAATTATCCAGCGTATGTACAGTAAGAGTTCAGTGCAATATGGAAGGCAAGCAAGCATGAACTTCTTGTTGCTCACGTTTATTATATCGTGTGATAGAATCATTTCACAGTGTTTCTGACTGACACCAGAGCAGCCTGACGTGGGATAGGATTACAGCCTGATTTAGTAAGACCTAAGTAGTCGCATTGTCACAATTATTAAAAAGATTCCCTGGCGCCGGTTTAGCTCAGCGGTTAAATCGGCGACCATGTACAGAGGCTATAGTCGTTGATGTGGCGGCCCCGGGTTCAGCTCCTGCCCTCGGCCCTTTACCGCATGTCATCCCCACTCTCTCTTCCCCCATTTCCGCCACTGTCCTCCCTCTAAAAAATAAAGGCATAAAAAGTCAAAAGGATAATCTTAAAAAAAAAAAAAGATTCCCTTTTCAAATAGTATCCTTGAATATAATTCACAACATGATGCACACTTCGCTGTTTGCGATTTCGACCTTGTAACTGTGTAAAAAACAAACATTTATTCTGACTATAAGATAAGACATTGCAGCCGAACCCAGGTCAACACACCAGCTAATTAGCGTTGAGCAGTTAGCGCCTCACTTTCACTGCTGAGTGAAATAATAAAATACGTCCTTACAGCTGCACTTCAGCTGTTCCTGTCGTATAAACAAACGTGAAAACACCTGTGATTGTCTTATTTACCATAACTGTCATCAACAGACTTTATCTTATGAATATTCGTCGTACGGTTCAATGACTTGAGGACACATAGAGATACATTTTACTATACCCTAACAGGCAATTTATTCCAATGACCTTTTTACAAATCTATTTTGCGCTGCTCTGCGTCTGGATGAGGGCTAGTGGCAGAGCGGCTGCAGTTCTGTTGTGATTACCTCGTGTTTGGATCTGCCCTTCTGCTGGCAATAATTGCCTTTTGCAAAAACTGCATTAATCATGTTGTGACAATACATAAAGCCCTTATTGGAATAAGCATACAAAGAAGAGACAGTCATTGTGAATGGACAGGGGTGGGGGCGCTGCGGGGGCGGGAAGAACAGGGAACAAGGAGCGGTGAGTAATATGAAACCTGGACATACACGGTGTGAGGGGGAAAACAAGAATATGAGTCGGCTTGATAGAAAATAAAAGAGACAAACAGGCAGAGAGAGAAAGTGAATCAGTGCTGCTGTTGTCTTTGTTCTAGCAGTTGCACATAAACAAATGACATCCAATCCAGCCTCCTACCTTTGCATATACGCTGTGCTCATTGCATAATGTGGCACACAGTCCAAAGACACAACATTACTGGCTCAAGAACATGCTGCACCACTGAGTCATGATAAAGATGGAGCCTGAGTAATGATCGATAAACCAAGAGTAACCGTTTCATTGGTTAACTGTCAGAACACATTTCCTATCTCACTCGGACCAGCAAGTAATTCTCAGACAAGCAGATGAGGTCAAACAGCGGAGCAGTCTGAGCGGTTGTCACATTATTACATGCAGCCATGTCTAACAGCACTTGACAGCGTTCAATAAAGCAGAGCAGAGATGAGCGATGTGTTGTCCTATGACATGCGGGGAAGACATTTCATCCCCGGATCAAGCGCTCACCTGCAGCATACAAAGGGGTGTTGTCAGATCCTACAGAACCTGTACTATAAACGTTCTCCTGGGTCCTGCACTTTGAAATTGTTCCTAAACTAAAAGCTCTTCATCTGAAGACATAAGCAGACATGCATTCATATGTTTTATGTACTCCGAGTAATTTCTGGTTGTTTTCTCGAGATCTCGTATCCTCAGAGCTTCTAAAGCACAAAACAAACATAGAAACAGGCATAACTTATTTATGTGGGCAACGTTGGCATGCCCTGTCCTGGTCTGTAATATCACAGAGGCCAGCCTGTTGTTTTGTTTTCTAGATCGCCAGAAAATTAACCACAAAACCCGCTTTGTTATCTCGAAATAATGAGATGAATAAATTGAGAATGAAAGAAACTGAAAGGTCTAACAGCAGGTCAGTAAGACCTAGTGTCAGTAACGCGGAAGTGCTGCAACACAGCAGAAACATCAGATAGTCTAGTGTATAGTCTATACACAATATAGTGAATAATCAGGCACCAAAACAAAAGCATTAAAAAAAATACAAATGAAAAATTTAAAAATAATCTGCTTGGTTGCCACTAATGGTCCTTGTCCCCACCGTGGAGCTCTCCTGCAGTGTCCCGAATCCACCTGGCTACCGGTGGATGGGGCAGCACCCCCCCCTAGCATCATCAGTATCAGTCCCACTACTAATTATCACTGATCCTCTCACCCTCCCCGACTTGACTGTAAGCCACTGTACACAGACACGCACGCACACACACAACAAATGAACACACAATACCACAATGACGTCATTTGTATTGTATAATGTTAAATGGCCTGCGTTCTGTGTTCCCTGCCCTGTTAGTATTTCCTTGTTTTTGTTTTGTTTGTTGTTGTTGTTTATAAATGTCTGGCATATGACAATAATAATTTTAAAAAAAGATAGTTTGAAACACCATGTTTGATCCTAAAAGGTTACAGTTACATGATAATTACAACTACAGTAAAGCAGTATGCCCCTTCCACACAGTAATATGTCCTATATGTATCAGGACATCTCCCTGTAAGTTGTTGTTAGTGCTACGTCACGGTGACTTGGAGTATAAAGAACCATAAAAAAGAAAAACCTTAAATAGAGTACAAATACCTTAAAAGTGTCGGTTGGAACAGTTCTTAAATAGTTAAATGTAAATGTAAGTTACTGCATCCTGAAACTTGAAATTCCAGCTGTCTTCAGCAGAATAAAAACACAGGCCTGACTCCAGCAGCGCGCCCATCACTGCTGAGAACTGCTGCTTGTAAATAAATGGAGGAGGCTGTGGCTTCAGATCAAAACACACAATGTCCTCCCAAAGGAGGGAGACAAGAACCTCCGTGGTCAAGTGAATCAAGCATTAGAAAGAGGCTGGAAGTCTGGCTGACTTCAGGGGCCCCAAAAATAGGACACATTCCTCTGCAGCAGAGTGTGTGTGCCTGTGTGTGTGTGTGTGTGTGTGTGTGTGTGTGTCAACAGGAATACATACCAAGCTCCTGCTGAGGGGGCTGACTTTCTCCACACAGGGAGGGAGGCCAAAACAAAAGGACTGGCTGGTGCATGCTCTCTCTGGAGCTGGATGGAGGTGGTTTCGTTTCCATCATGCCGCAAACAACAAGGTGTCAAGGTTTTAACACATGCCTCTCTTCAAAGAGAAGCAGGATTGTACCTTGTACTTTTCACCAATGCTAATGAGATCTGAGGCAATAAATCTCAGGTGAACTTTTAATTGACTCTGTTGATGTCAATAACAGCCACTTGTAGGACACTCTACGTCTTCAGACTTCAGACTGATCCCTAGCTATAAAGGTGTGGATAATGCCGAACACTGATACCATGAGGACAACTTTAGCTCAACCTCGACCCAATGACTGAAGCTCCCACCAACCTAAAAGCAAGTGTGACTTAAATGTTGTGGCCTTATGTTTTGGCAGCCCCCATGGACTAAAGCTGCTTTTTGTTCCATGCTCTGCCTCGTGTGTGCATCTGTTTTTGAACAAATAAAAGAAGGATGCATGTTATATTTAGTGTTTCAGTGCACCATTAAGATACTTTTTGCTGGAAAGCTCTTTCTCTTTCACCCGGAGGCTGCTGTTTGTGTCCCATGTGAAACCATAAGTCAACATTGAGCATGGTCTTCAGATTTGGCGTTTAAAGAGCAGCTCCAGTCACATTTTAAGACACATAAAATGCTCTGCTTGAAATAATACATTGTCTGATATGTTTTTTTTAATGCAAAATACGTTTAATTACCTTGTAAAAATTCTCCCAAGGCATCTCCTTCTTCTCGCTCATTAAAAATTCCCCAATCTGCACAGGCCCCGCCCACTATGCACATTTCCAACCGCCCCCTTCGTCACAAGACAAATGTTTAGTGGCAGCTTGTTGAAACTTAGCTAGCTTGAAATGTAGTAATTAGTAGTAGTAACGTTAACGTTAGTAGAGTTTACAAAAGTTATGTAGCCTGTCCTTGGTACACTGCAGTTTAAAAGCAGACAGGCCCAGCCATGGAGATGACTGCTCATGTTGTCCCTGATATGTCTTTATGAAGAACACCACATGGAGATGTTTACAAGGTTAAACACTTGGTTTTCACTGGAGGGGGTCCTTAAAAGTAACAGACGGTGACAGTTTGCTTATTTCAGACAGTAAGGAAAATAAAAATATAAAGAAGTTGAGTCATGTTACGTATTTGCCGTAACTTCCTGCAGGTAATAAAATCCATCTCTTGCTGCCGACTGCCAACCCGAGTATGTAAAAAGGACACTGTAACTGGCAAACAATTTCGGTGATGGCACTCACAGCCAGAAGCTCCCAAATCTCTTCATCTCTCCAGTTTGCAGACATCTTTGCTGTTGTCATCTTGTAAATTATCCTTCTTTTTTCTTCTTCTTTACATCATCACCCTGCCCACTCGCTCCTGACTATTACCTGCTGTGTTCACACATCGGCTCACCCCGACTTTTGCAGACATTTTACTCGGAGGCTGGAGGGAAAAAGTCTGCATGAAGTCGGCTGTTTCCGTTCACACATGCAGCCCACCCTGACAATGTCTGGAAATGTTCGGAGTGCAGTGCATGTGTGAAAGGGACTAAAGTTTAAGCGGTTGTTTCTTCTATCCCTGTATGATGGAGTAATGGTAGAGTCAAATAGAATTTTGGCCCAACGAATATTCACCGTAGCTCCCATTTACTTCAACTGAAGCCTGCACATGATTTGGGAGGTGTGTGTATTAGCTCTCTCTGCGGCCCACGCATACCACCCTGCAGAGAACTTCTGCCCATGAACCTTAAGTAGAGTCTTCTGCTGCAAGAAAAGACTTCGGTTAAAGCTGCACTTATCAAAATGACATTTAAACAGTGATGAAATGAATAAGCACTGGTTGAAAGTCATATTAACAAACCAACAGAGAACTATTCATGAATTCATGCAGGTCTGCACCGCTTGATTGAGATTTTTAGCCCTGCTTTTATTTTTTTCCTTGATCTAGAAAAATGGATGAAACTGTAGGAAGAGCAACAGAGGAGGGATACTTTTGACGTACAAATATTCCAAGGATGTGATTGAATACAACAGATAGTTGGACGCTTGCTTGCTGTCAGTACTTGGTGTAAGGGTATCAGTGATTAGCTCAGATCAGCTGTTAAAAGTTTGAAGCAGGAAGAAAGTATAATGCCTTGGTTGTGACTAGCTAGCACATAATAATAACCTAGCTAACGTCAGTCCCAAAACAAACCACTGCACGCACGCACACGCACACACACACACACACACACACACACGAGGGCAGCTGTGGCCAAAAGCTGCTTCTGTTTCTGCTCCATTGTTTGTTTTTCTTTGTAACTTTCCTCCAGAAGCATGATAGGATACATCGCAACAGGAAACGTATTTATTGTTTTGTAGAAAGTGACCGTGCAAGATGCTCACTCTTTGCACAATGTTAAAGTCTGTGACTGAATTTCCTTTAAATGTGATAGGATGTCAGACTTCAGTCTTTTGACAGATTTCTAGTATGCGGCAAACGATGCATATTGACAATGGAAGCTTTGCCAATACATTTTGTGAGAAGATTTTTTAGATTAAAGTCAGAAAATTAAGAAAAGTTTCAAACTTAACTCAAAGTATTTTTTTGGATCTCGGGCAAAACACAAGCAAATACACAAAACACATTCAAATTAAGAAAACATCAAACGCGCAGCAAATTCAAAAACGCCAGAAGTGGCCCGGACGACAACGGAAACTGCAGGAACTGTTTCCGGGGCACAATAAAAATTGATGAACCCTGACCGGAAACAGCTGGGACTTGTTTGTTGTTGCCACGATTTGTGACTCATTTATTCATTGTGGTGTTGGAAAATGTGCTAAAATGTAAGTTTATGTTGGTTAAAGCACAGCATATTTGCTCTCAGATATTGCTCGATATCTGCTGTTAACCTATCGTTAGCATCCTGCTTATTGTTAGCCTGCCAAGTAATCTGAGTAATCAAGTAATCTTATGGAATAACGTTAATGTTTTTGTATATGCTGGGTGTTTTCTAAATTCTGCCCATGTGTTGTCAAATTGATGTTGTTTGCTTAATTGGCTTGTGTTCTGTGTACATGAGCGTATACACCGAGTTCGTTAAAGTATGGACCCTGTAAATCGCCAAAAATGGGCCTTATTTTGAAATTCAAAGCAAAATGGCTGACTTCCTGTTGGGTTTGAGGTATGGGTGCAAGAGGCTTTTCTGTGCATCTTGACCCCATATATATACCTGCCACATTTGATACGTGTAGGTGAAAGTAACCTCTATAGGAAGCCCTTTTTGAAATTTTCTAGGGGGCGCTATGGAGCCATTTTGCAATACTTATGCCAACGGCCCCTAAAATATCAACATTTTCGCCTGACCTGAAGTGTGTGCAAAAATTCATGAGATATTGGGCATGTTTAAGCCTCCAAAAAGGCGATTAATAAATATAAATAAGAACGAGAATAATTCCTTGCATTACAATAGGGTCCTCGCACCCGTGTGTAGCATGTAACGATACCTTCTTCTTCTATGTGCATGTTTTCTTAAGTTGCTGTGTGTTGAGCTCTCTGGGCCACAGTCATTTTTGCAAGGTAGGCCTATAAGAAATATTTTATTGTTTTTATCAGAGCACATTCTGGCTATATTCTCTAAATTTCTTCATCCTCTGATTTCTCTTTTCTTATGCGAGGCAACACTTCAGTAAATCTTTATAGAGAGGATCGACATAGCTTTAAATATAGGCTACTACAGGGCTTGATTGAGTTATAATTTAAATTGCTGCTTGTTATGTAAAAGATCCAAGCAGCACCAGACATGTTTTACAGATCAATCCCTCTGTGCTGAAACACGTTGTTAAAATGATTTGCCTCTGTAGAGCAGAAGTGGTTGTGTTGTGCCTGCAGCCTGAAGAATCCCTCCCTGCTGCTCTTTAAACAGAAAGCTTTCGGTTAAGAAAGTGCGGATCATTACGGATTACAGCGGACGGTAATGAAGGCAGGCGGCAGTGAAATCTCTCCAGGAGAGCGAGCAGCGCGGGCCGGCAGCGCGGCGCTCTGCTGCTCCGGTGGATCAGTGGAGGTAGTTAGTGAATGTTTCTTTGCTCAGTGATTAAGGGGGAGGACCAATGGCAACAAAGGAGACGGAGGACGGTAGCTCCTCCTCTCCCTATCTCTCTCTCCCTCTCTGTGCTTTATAGATGCATATAATCCCTGAGTTGACCCAGAAAGCAAACTCCTCTGACTGCCGAGACGCCGCAGAGTTTGAATCCGCCGCAGGGCTGCATGTAGCCGGAGCATCAGCTGGAGAACAACCCCGGCACTGATCCAACTTCTCCGCACGGATTCACCGAACATTCATACATCGGGTAGGTGTCGCCTTCTGTTACTCCTTACACAGGTAGCACTTTTCCCTTTGTACCGCGGACTATTTCATTATTTCTCTTCAGAATAAAACAGGTTGATTAGACCTTCTTACAGGCAGCGTCACCTTGTCACTTTGTTAACTTGCACCGCTTATTACAGGCTATGTGTTGCGTTGAAATGGCGTTAATAGCCCACATCGGCAACGCTCGGGGATAAAAAAAAAAAAGGAGGTTTCATGCTTGTGTAATAATACCAGCAATTATTATCCTCCTTCAGACTATCTATTTACAAAGTGGCATTTAAACTGAGTGATAATCCAGGTCTGCAGAGAGGCTCCACGGATAGAGGAGTGTGTAATTAGGTAACACAAGAGCAGAATATACTAAGGAGGATTTAGGCTATTGAGGAAAGTGTCTTGTTTTATCAGCTCTAAATGGGTTGAATTGCTTGAAGCAGCCGGGGGGCACCACCACAGCAGAGTTCATTTTTTGGGGGGGATTTAAAAGCCTGAAATGTCTTTGTTTCTCTCAGACAGACACGGCCAGTCATTACATTATTTCTCGCTCTGGATGTGTTATTATGATCATCCCATTTAGAGGCAGGTTCTAAAATAATGTCATCAATTTTAACAAGCTAGTCGCGCTGACAGAGAATGACAGTTTCAGCGTGGACATCATCTGTAGGTAATCTTAATTGAGGATCTTTTGTAATGACTGTGTGAAGACAGAGGCAGAGGAGTGTTGAGGAGGGGGGAGAGGTGTGTGTGGTCTGGGGAAGCATTCCTCTGCGTCCTTTTGGCTGCAAGGGTATTGCTGCCCTCCCTCGTCAGTGTGATATCCAGTGGTGATTCACTGATGGTGTAATTTTGGAGGTTTAAATTGTTTTTTACAGGGACACTGGAAGCTTTGAAATGCGGGAAGAGAAATTGTGGCAGAGAGGGAGAGTGGGCTAGTTTCAACCGAGAAAGATTGAAGGGGTTAATGCAGCAGTTAAATATTGCACTTCTTTAAAATTGGTGACTCTATAGGGACAGATTAAAAAAAAGAAATGTGCACATTTAAGCAGCAGGGATTGTATCTTGAAAGGTAGCATCCTGCCCATAAAGCAGCTGGATAATGATTCTTCTGTAAAGCCTGATTTGTGTGTTGAATCTACTCAGAGACCACAGTGTAGCATACGCAAGTGCCCTACACTGTTGTGAGTGTTTATACTTGTGCACCACTGTCCTTCTGTAATTGCACCATCAAAACACTAGTTGGCAGTGACGTTTTTGCGTCACTATGTTGGGTTTTTTCTTCATTTACTTCCACAATAAACACTTAACGACTTGATTTGGAGCATAAATAAAATTGTTGTACAATCATCACTTGAGTTTTAGCTTCATGTGGAGGCCAACAGGCTGTTAGCATGAAGCACAGTGTCCTCAGTTGATAAACTGCAGCTGTTGAGGTGCACATTGCTGTCATGTGTTGTTACATTTCTGGTGCTACAGCATATAGTCCACGGCTACACCACACCTACAACCACACAGAGGTATATCAGGCTTTAGACCCTCACTTCCTCCTACATGATAAAATCTTCCCACCCCACATATCCACTTAAAAAAAAATTAGCATCTAAAGCTAAATCTGAGACAAGCTAGATGACATCATCACAGTAGGGCTGCACTATGTACATAATTAATTGAATTGAAATGTGAAATGTGAAGTGCAATGTTTGAAATAAGTTACTAGGCTATCAGTAGATAGCAGGCTACACTAGCTTCCATGTAGCTAGCTGCCAGTGGCTATGTGGTGGTGAATTTAACGGTTGCTTCTCCAAGAGGGACAGACTAAAAAGTGTCTGAATAAGTACAGTCTGCTCACACCTCTACCAAGACTTAGGGACTACCTTCAGGGTATGCTTGCTAGCTAGCTAGCTGTCAGCACAGCAAAATTATGTACCTAGTCAAAGCATCTTGCACATGCTACAGGTGTATGACTCAGAAGACAAAAACTTAAATGTCTCCAAGCTTGGAAAAAATATCGATTTTTGTGAGATCCATATTACACAGCCCTTCTTCTTACACATTTTAGACAGCTCCATCCAGAGGACACATTATATGACAGGCAAAAGGTAAACAGTAACACTTAGATCAATTCTTTTTGAAAATAATAACATAATATGTTCTGGTGTACAAAATGACATGATAAATGTCAAAGGCTGACAACGATTTCACAGACTCCCAGCAGCCTCACAGTCCAGAACTAAAAGACTATTTACATAAATGACAAAGAGAAGCAGCAGTTAATTATTTAACATTTAAGAAGCTTGAACCAGCTTATGACTGAAACTCTAGAGTCTGGGTTGTATAAAAAAACTAATTGTTTGTTTTTTATATGTTCAGGGTGACAGAGCAGCAATGGCTGAACACATGATGATGCCCATGACCCACGGCTTCAGGATGGGCATGAACGGACCTCCTCAGCACAGCGGGCAGCCCGGCCTGCGCAGTCTGCCAAACGGACAGGTGATGCACTACGGCAGGAACCCTCAGAACAACATGGAGGCCGCCATGAGACAGAGGCCGGGCATGGTGGGACCCGGAGGGATGCAGGGCCCTGTGAACGGAGCTCCCATGGCCAACCACCACCACCAGATGATGTCTGGGAACATGATGTACAACGGGCAGGGTCCGCCGCAGCAGCATCACCACATGCACCCCCAGCAGCAGCAGCAGCAGCAGCAGCAGCAGCAGGGTGGGCACCCACAGCAGTACCACCCCGGTAACCTCACCTCTCAGCAGCTCATGGCCAGCATGCATCTGCAGAAACTCAACACTCAGTACCATGGACACCCGCTCGCCTCAGCAAACGGCCACCACATGCCTAACGGTGCTCAGTACCGGATGGGTCCGGCCCAGCTGTCAGGCATGCAGCACATCGGCGGCCCTTTGGGGCTAAACGGCATGGACATGGATCTGATCGACGAGGAGGTTCTGACGTCACTGGTGCTGGAGTTGGGGTTGGATCGCATTCAGGAGCTTCCTGAGCTCTTCCTGGGACAGAATGAGTTTGACTTCATATCGGACTTTGTGTGCAAACAGCAGCCGAGCACAGTGAGCTGCTGAGCGAGCAGGATGAAGCTGGTTCGGTTTTGCTTGGACTGGACTGGACTGGACTGGACTGGACTGGACTGGACACCCCAAAGAATGACTGAGCGGTCACAGTAGCACAGCAAGAGGAGACAATCTCTCTGTTCTGTTTGGGTGTTTCTGTGTCTGTGTGTTTGACAGTGTCTAGTTTGCCTTCACACTGCGAGTTGAGGAAGAATTGTGTCGAGGGAAAGTGCAGCAAAGACACCAGGTTTCTCTTCTTTGAGGCGGTGCCAGTAAGATCTGTCGTCTTTGGCCAAATTGAGGCATCCTGATGCAGCGGGCTCTATCTGTACCCATCTGGCCCTCAGCACATGTGCCTGCAGTGCCAAGGCTTTGGGAAAATTGAAAACTAAACAGCGAGGGAACGGCTGAAAAAGACTCTCCATCTGGGTCTGCTACATTCTGTGGCATCTTTAAATGAATTTTATCTCTGATGACACCTTCAAGCAGTAGCAGACGTTTTACAAATTTATAAAAGGTAGTCCCCGGAATTTGTTTGTACAAGGATGAAGGGATTTAGACAGATTTCTTTGTGTGCTTATTGAAGGCTGGCTCTTCAAAACTGCGACAAAATATAACAATTTTACTTAAAGAGGGTGAGAGTGAGGTTGTGCGGCATTCCTGGGTGAAGTGATGGGATTTATCTTGGATTGCTTCTTGTTGAAATGTGCTGCATCGATTTTTTTAGCTTTCAGTGTCATTTACCTGACTCGGATAAAATCTACAATCATTAAATGCATCACATCTGGTTCCTGCTAATTAACTGTGATTGAATCATTGGCAAAGCAGCACATTGCTTGGAGTGTTGTTTAAAACAAAGCATTTATCAGTAGGACATCGCTCTCTTTGCTCACACATGAAGCTTGCAAGATCCCAAAAAAAGCCAAACAAAAAAAAAAAGAGGGTGAAGGTGTTGATCTGAGGTGGGGTTTTTCTTAAAACAGGACTGGTTAAAACAAACAAAAAAAGTGTGTAACAGAAGCATTTGTGTGTTTTTTGTGTGTGTCAGTGTGTGTTGGGGCAGTGAGGCATTTAAAACCCATCAAAAGGCATCCTCTCCTCCCTTAAAGCCGCTGGAAATTTGGCTTGAAATAGTACAAATGCAAATATGATATCAAAGCTGAGAGTTACATTATAAGTGAATATACGAGCTTAAACACAACCCATTCAAACCCAATGTAACAATGACTCATTTATACTGTTAGATGCTACCTACCTTCATAAGACGCCAAATGACATTGTTCGATTTCCAGTGGCTTTAAAACAACGCCACAGCGTGCTGCAGGTGATCTGAGGCTGCGCGGGGAGGGAGAGGAGAGGTGTTTGGACACAGCCCTCCCCGGCAGCACTTAGTTTAATCATTATTTAAAGCTGCTGCTACCTGTGGCATTGATTCCATTCGTCTGGAGGAGTGAGCGAAGAGCACTGAGCGTGCAAAGTTGTTGTTTTTTTTGCCATATATTAGCTTACTCTGCTGCTTTTTTACTGATTAGATTTAAATTACATGTTCTCACACGCTTGTCTTAATTGAGGTCGGCTTGCACATTCTCCAATGACTCAATAATTATAAAACGGACATGTTTTTTTGCGCGGTTGGTAATTAGGTTTTTTTGTCAGGGTTGCTGCTTTCGCTGCTGCAGGCTGGTTGAGGGAGAACTTCCTGCTCTCGTCAGGCTATTTGTGGAGCTGTCAGAGGGGTCAGGGCCGCGCTGGTGCACTGTGTTAATCTGTTCCAATACCACTGTGCTGCTGCTGCTGCTGCTGTCCCTGTCTCTCTCTGGAGATCTGCCATCTCTAGCTCTCGAGTCAAACAACGGGCATTGAAACGCTGTCGTACAAAAAGGCAGAAAAGTGGCGGAGAAATTCCCCGCTCTGTTTTACTTTCTGCCTGGCAAACTGCAGCCAGAGCAACTCACAACCTCACAGTAACAGTGGAAATCCTTCTGGCCTTAGCGAGACGGTGGCCTCTGATCACTGCTGTATCAATGAGCGCAGCCTTCTTGTGTATTGTATCTTTGTACTGTAGACTAGAGGTGAAGTTGATCTAGACACATTTAAGGTACTTTCAGAAAACTTTGTCAGATGTAAATGTAAATCAGTGGATGATTTTGATGTGTTGACAAAAGATTATATCCTACATTTTTTACAAAGTGTGTAGATACAGAACGAGTTTGGGTGCAGGACCTGAAGCTTTAAGACCAAGTAGACCAACTGCATGTTAAAGCAAGCGTGAGGGATGCCACCACGTTCCCACAGAGCAGCTGAGAATGTACAGTACAACACATTGTGGGAACTTGTCTTAAGATGGTAGATAAACATGTGAGATTGTACTCCTTGTTCCAAAATTACACATCATTCATTTGGGTAACCCCCCCCCCCTGAACCCCCCACCCCTCCTTCTCCTTTCCCACTTCCCCAAAGCTTTTGTAATGTTATTGATTCTATTTTAAGAAAATGTATTTATTTTCAAATAAAATATTTATTTAAAGAAATATTTCTGCTGTATGTCACTGATTCCTTTATCTGCTTCATCAAAAACAACACATTATGATACTTGATAGATGGCTCATATCTTCGTATATACAGAGCTGTAACTTGTGTTAACAGCAGAAACCACAAAGGCTTCAGATGCTGTAGATTCGTTTTATTCTCTTGTTGGTTTTAGACACTGATCCACCCACGAGAAGTGATGAGCAAACACAAGAGCAAAGTACAAACAACATATCCTAAACAGTGGTGAGTCAGCACTCTGTCAACACAAAGATGGAACCACCAACATTGTTTTTTTAGTTTGTGGTGTTATATAATTTGAAGATGTTATCTTCTCATCTTCTGAGACAGAAAACCAGCAAAGCAACAACAGGGAAGTGGTGACAGTGGTGTGCTGATTAGGCTGCAACAGAAAAGTTTTTATCGGCTGGTTAGATGCAGAAATAATAAAAAAAACTTGAGATTTTTACAAACTCACTACCAACTACTAACGTTAACATTACTACTGCTAATTACAAAATTTCAAGCTCGCTAAGTTTCAACAAGTTGCCACTAAACGATGGCAGAGACGTTTTTTGTTTTCGCGACAGAGCAGGTGGTTGAACATTTGCATAGTGGGTGGGGCCTATGCAGATTCAGGGAATATTTGATGAGGGAGAAGGAGGATTTTTGAGGTAATTGAACGCATTTTGCAGTAACACAATTTATTATTTCAAGCAGAGTATTTTATATGTCTTGGAGCTGGTCATAAAGAAAAGTATGAGGATGTACCACAGACACAGTGAAGCTTATGTTTCCATGTGTTCACAAAAAGTGTCCAGATAATCTCAGGTCCAAGTTTAGACATTGATAAAGGACTGTGTGTTGTGTTCGACTCACTGAGGGAATAAAGTGTCTGTTTTATGCAGCATAACTTCAACGTTTCATAACCATTCTACACCAGTTAGCCATTTAGCACCCAGGAGCTAGGATAAAGCCAACTGAATAAGACACCAGAGGTTTCCAAATTTCTTTTGGAAGACAGAAACAGGAAAGCTAACAGAAGGCTAAGTATTATTAAGGACTCATTTGTCATGCTAGCTTTTTGTGGGTGTTGACGAGGCTAACGCTGGGTAAACAGAAGAAGGACGATGTAACGAAAGAAATGATCACAGTGTTTAGTCTCCTCGCTGATTGCACCGACACCTGATATCAGTTACGCTTTAGCCGTTAGCATTGTTGTTAGCCGGCAGCTCGCTTTGTGTGTGCGCTTTAACACAATTTATATTTTAAAAGCTCATTATGATGGTTTTAAATGTCTCTGAGGCAAAGTGTTAACAATGATACTTCTACTAAACTACTCCTGTTATTTAGACAATTTAATTGATATTAAAAGCGTCCAAAAACTAGCCCACTACGCTAATCTTTGGTGAGAGGGATTCCTATGCCTGCTGTGCTACTTAATGAAGCTTATTTTCACATATTGCAAACAGCTCACCTGACATACGACTTTATGCTGCTGTCACTTTGTTTCCCTCCTTTATGAACTGAATGTGCAGAGCTCGCTGCACATCTTCAGCTGGGAGTTTTGCTTCACCATCTTGCTGCCATTAGAAGAACACTTCTGTGGGGATTTATGGACAAAATATAAAAATAGTCTCATTAAAATTCTAATTAGCTGTGCAGTAAAGTCATACTTAGAAGACCTGGAATGCTCTCGCTGCTCTACATGATGTTAGTCAAAGCAGCGTTTTGTCCTTGAGCAGTTTTTAATGGATTTTTTAAAACGATCGGAGCTGATGACGGCTGGAAATGCAGCGGAGCTAAATGGCAGCAGAACACAGCGCTACTGTAACACTGTTATATATAACAATCTCAGGATGTTTACAGAAGCAACCCTGAATGCTGTTCACCACCAACAAAATAACAAGATTTTCCTTTATGTGCACGGAAAATAAAATGATTGACGTATCTCATTTTTAAGTACTAAAAAAATGTCATATTTATTGTGGCTACATGATCAAAACAAGGCAAATTTTAATTTAAAGGAAAACGCAAATATATTTAATAAAAAACCATGAAGAGTTTAATGGCCCTTGTGAAGAAATATGGGAAATACAATTAAAAATAAATTAAATATACATAAAGAAAGATGTATAAAGAAAGAGTAAATAATGTGAGACAATAGAAAATAAAAGAGGAACAAAGAAAAAGGGGATGTGATATGCTATCAATCAAAATGTCATTCCTCCAGCTGTAATTGAAGTGGTGGTTTGTGCTACTATAGCGTCTCACACCTGTTTCCTGCTGTGAATGAAATACATCACAAACTGTACACAACACTTGCGAGCTCAGTGCAGCTTGCTGTGATGTAGCCTCCTTAGACAGATGCACACCAACATCGCCTCGGTCAACAGGGAGAAGGAGAGAGAACATGTGCAATGCAGTGATACCAAGCAAAGAAGCTTCCCACTGCCTTGATGCCTGTTCAGATGATAGAAATGTTTCATTTTCTTTTAAAATAATACAAAATGTGCATCTTGCTGGTTAAACTTTTACTACATTTACACTCAATTTTGGCTGTGGAAAAGCAAAATCCTTTATTTCTTATTATTTACAAGACATAAGGGCACACGTTTAGAGGAGAAAGGGTCCGTTTTCAGTAAAGCTGCTAAAAATCGCGTCATATTACGTAACAAGAGGGACTCACAGTGTCCGACTGCCTTAACTCAACGTGCAGAAGTAGGTGGTAGTGAGTCTGAGCGGTTGTATCGTATTGTGTAGACATTAATTTAGTAGTCTAACACATTCACCAGTTCTTATGATTGGTCATTTTTGCGTTTGTGCCAGATGCACATATTGTAGCTTGACGGGACATCGAGCCCTGCGTTCTCCTGACAGGAAGAGGAACGGAGCTAGCTTCCTGCCTGGGTGCATTATGTGAAGAGAAGGGACTTCAGGAAGGGACACACGAGCACCTGTCAAACAAAGTATCAGGAAACTGTCACTGCTCTCTCACACACCGCTGTGGCACCGTAAAACGTAGTACGGATTTACCGTTATAGAAAGCAATACGAAATACAGCTGATACAGACTGACACTCGCCCATTAGTAACTGTAATGGGTAAGTATTAATGCTCCCACTTACTACGACTCATGATTTGTTACAGCCTTTGGTATGTGATAAACTTTAGTGTTGTGATGTGAGCACATCGTTAGATATCGCTAGCTGACGGCGGTCACTCATCACGACACCTTCCCAGGTCTCCACTGGTTCTCAACGTCTCTCCTGTGGCCGTTATTTCTCCTCATCCTGGCCTGTTCCTGGTCTCTGTGACGCCTAACAGGCTGATAGTTATAAGCCTGTGGTCCGTCGTATGCATATGAATGAACAATTTCTTTATCTTCAGTGACAAGATTATATTTATTAATGTTGAACCCGTCTTTAATCGGTGGGACTCCGTTATGTTAGGTCACATCTGGTCTTCTGTTTTGATGCGGAAATATAAGAAAACATGACTGAAAATGACTCCGGAAGCCGCTGTAGTGTATTAATTCATATATTTCCTAAAATATATAATCGCTAAAAATAATCGCTAAATCATTTTCCTCTGCATTATTTCACCAGGGTCTTCAACCTGCAAGTTGCTCTTTAACATCTTGCATCAACCCCCTCGCTGTTTAAAAAAAGGAGCAAAGCATTTGAATCAATAATGGGAAACAGGAATTACAGGAAAGTGGATTCTTTCTGAATTTATTCAAACCCATTCTTAGAAAACATAAAGAATACTGATAGCTCTATGATGTTTGTCGGATGTTGTTTGTCATGCATGACATTTTTGAAACCTTCTGACTCTCCCAACTTGTTCAACACAGCAATTATGTTTCTACGCTTGAAAGGATGCAGATCAAGATCTCCTTTAGTGTCAGTTTTGCACATGCACGGCTCTGCAGTCAAGCAGCTGGAGGACAAACATTGAGCAACTATGAAGCAAGATATTTCAGGGATTGATAAAGGTCAAACCAGAGGATTAGCAAACACAAGAAAGAAATGAATTCTAATGTTGCGCTATGTACCACAAGAAAAGAGTCATAATGTTAGCAATCTGACCCGAATGCCAGTAACCCACCTACCTCCCCGCCGACCGACCTACCTACAGACCTATAAGTTAACAGTAGCTAACAATAGCTGCTACAAACTACTGCCAAGATCAGACTAAGCATGACTGTAGCTGCAATACCTTCGGGTGGTTTAAACTGAGCAATCATCTGTTATTAATTCAGCTTTTCTTTTGCATGAGGAAGAATGACTTAATTCTTCTTTTAAAAGCTTTACAAATTAAGAAAAGCGCACACACATGTCAACACAGACTAATACCTGTAATCTCCCTGCTATGGTCTATAACAGCTCAACAAATCTGTTCAAACTTAAGCACTAGCTGAAGAGAAGCTTATCTCCTCTAAATATAAACAGGATGTTGTATCATTGAGCCACTTCCGAGAGCAAGGCGGAGATGCTCATATCCACTCTCAGAATAGCCTTTTTGGCTGCAAGCAAACTAAACACAAGAGCCTGCTGGGTGTCATGTGGAAGCTCAAAAGGCCCACTCAGAAAACCCATTATAACAAGCGCACACTGAAGAGTAACTTCTTTCTATATTTGCTTGACTGAGCAATTGAAATGTTTAAACCTTCTTTAATTAAGGGAACAAAAATCGATGCGTCAAAGTCCTGTCCTAAAATGTCCATGTGTTATAGGATGCATGCTAAATCCTTTTTATCTTAGTTTTGTAAAAACGATGTTCAATGCGTAATCTTAAACTGTACGAGCTGATGTCTAGCATTGAAGAAACAGCACTTCTAATCCTATCTAGCCCGTCATCCCATAGCTCGTCTGATAACTGATAACTGTTGTCTGTGTGAATAGATCAATGAACTGTGACCTTAAAAGTTTCGCGCCAGTCTTTACACCTCTGGATTGTCCATCCATCCATCCATTATCTTCCGCTTATCCAGGGCCAGGTCGTGGTGGCAGCAGGCTCAGCAAGGTGACCCAGGCGTCCCTCTCCCAAGCAACATTTTCCAGTTCCTCCTGGGGGATTCCGAGGCGTTCCCAGTCCAGACGGGATACATAATACCTCCAGCGAGCTCTGGGTCTGCCCCGGGGTCTCCTCCCAGTTGGACATGCCCGGAAAACCTCTAAAGGGAGGCGCCCAGGAGGCATCCTAATCAGATGCCCGAACCACCTCAAATGACTCCTTTGAATGCGAAGGAGAAGCGGCTCTGCTCCGAGCTCCCCCCGGATCTCCGAGCTCCTTACCCTCTCTCTAAGGCTGAGCCCAGACACACTCTGAAGGAAACTCAATTCAGCCGCTTGTACCCGCGATCTCATTCTTTCGGTCACTACCGAAGGCTCTTGACAGAGGTAAGGGTTGGAACGAAGGTCAACTGGTAAATCGAAAGCTTTGCCTTCAGGCTCAGCTCCCTCTTCACGATGACGGTCTCGTACAACGCCCGCATTACTGCCGATGCTGCACTGATCCGCCTGTCAATCTCACTGGATTGACATGCATTGAAATGCATTTATGATATAAAAGCTGTGTCTCATTAAGCATTCAACAAGCGGAGGTTGACCAGGTCCCTGGTCCGAATCCTGGTTTGGGCGTGGGGGGCCAATCTGTGTGGATATTGCATGTTCTCCCCGTGCATGCGTCGGTTCCCTCCTGATACTCCGGCTTCCTCCCACAGTCTGAAGACATGCTCGTTAAGTTAATTAGTGATGCTAAAAAAATTCGCCCTTAGGTGTGAATATGAGCGTGAATGGTTGTCTCTCTCTCAGCCCTGTGACTGACTGGTGACCTGTCCAAGATGTACCCTGCCTCTCACCCAGCATGGCTGGCTCCAGCATCCAGCAATGAATGGATAGTTGTTTCCCTTGTCGCCAATTCTGTTTGTGATTTTCATTTATAGGATCTCAAGACGCAGCTGGGGGAGGAGGGTTTCCAGTTTGGGGACCTCAGATTTCCTTCTCTGCTTTTTGCAGGTGATGTTGTCCTGTGGGCTTCATTAGGCTGGGACCTCCAGCAGGCATTGGGGCGATTTGCAGTCAAGTATGAAGCGGTTGGGATGAGAGTCAGCATCTCCAAGTCTGAGGACATGGTTCTCTGCCAGAACACAGTGGAGTGCCCCCTCCGGGTCGGGAGTGAGTCTCTGCCTCAAGCGAAGGAGTTTTTAGTCTCTCGAGGCCTTGTTCAGGAGTGATGGTAAAATGGATCGTGAGATTGACAGGCGGATCGGTGAAGCATCAGCAGTAATGTGGGCGTTGTACCGGACTGTTGTGGTGAAGAGGGAGCTGAGCCTGAAGGCAAAGCTTTCGATTTACTAGTCGATCTACATTCCAACCCTCACCTGTGGTCATGAGCTTTGGGTGGTCAGAATCAGAAATACTTTATTAGTGATTGAAAGAATGAGATCGCGGGTACAAGCGGGCGAAATGAGTTTCCTCTGGAGGGTGTCAGGGCTTAGAGAGGGGGTAAGGAGCTCGGAGATCTGGAGGGAGCTCGAAGTAGAGCTGCTACTCCTTAGCATCGAAAGGAGCCAGTTGAGGTGGTTTGGACATCTGATTAGGATGCCTCCTGGGCGCCTCCCTTTGGAGGTTTTCTGGGCACGTCCAACTGGGAGGAGACCCCGGGGCAGACCCAGAGCTCGCTGGAGGCATTATATATCCTGTCTGGCCTGGGAAAACCCTGGAATCCCCCAGGAGGAGCTGGAAAACATTGCTGGGGTGAGGGAGGCCTAGATCACCTTGCTTAACCTGCTGCTACTGCATCCCAGTCCCGGATAAGTGGAAGATAATGGATGGATGGATGGATGTATAGATCTTATAGTTAGCATAGTAAGCAGTTAGCATACACATACAACATTAGCTGAGATTCCGTCTTCTGCTTCAAAGCTATACATGCAATTCTAAATGACTGCTTCCAGGCTTAACTCCACATTAGCCTGCATGTGGCCTCCTCATTGATTCCAATATAATCATGGAGACCAATCCCTCTAAATGACATTTAACATGAGCACTGCTCACAATGCCATCACTGAAACAGCAGATAAAATGTCTCCTGAATGTAGTATTAGAGCAGTGTTTCTGCAGCTGATAATCACACAAATTCATGGATGTGTCACTAAAACCAGCTTTCCTAGATTGTTTTATTTTGTCTCATCTGTACTTGTAGCAACACGCCCGACCGTGCAGCCTCAGCACTGTTTTCTCCCTCAATCATTCTTCTTCTCTCCGGCTAGAGAAAAACAAAACACCATCACTCTTCTATTACAAATACTAAAGCAATGCTGTTTTTGTCTATAGATGCATGTTACAAGCAGTTTGAACTTAATGGTTGTATACCTCTTCCACCAATGTGGGCTGGAGTACTTTATCTGACAGGGGTTATATAATATGAATACATCCCACATTTGTTCATTCAAATGATGTTGTGGGTCACAGCTAAATATAAAGTTTGCAGCTGTAGTGGGTGTTTAATCTTATTTGCACATATACACGCGTACAAAAAGAGACGAAAACAATAAAACGATGAACATTGTGCCGGAGTGGTTAGAAGCCAAAAAAGGCTTGTGAAGGTACATCCCCTAATAAATATCAATTAAAGATAAAAACTAGAATTTCCTAAGTGGTCAAAATTTGGAGAAGCAGTTATAATACAACATTATTAGAGATATATTGACTTGACTGAAGATTGTTTTTTTACACAGTGAAATGCATTAAAATTATATCCATAAAGCGTTAAACGTCTTGGCTCATTAGAGTCCCTTTCAGATGTTTGAATGATGATAATGTCGATGTTGATTGTAGTGATGGCGGTAGGTTGTTCCAAAGAGATGCTCCTCTGTATTTCAAAGAATATTGATTAAGACAAGTCCGACAACATGGAAGATGAAAGTCCTTCGAGTGTCTGGTGGAATATGAGTGAATATCCGACGAAATTATGAAAAAAATTCTGGAAAGAGCAGGTCATGCTTTAAGTGTACATATTTATACATAAATACATAAAAAGTTGATAGAAGTTTGTATTTTCTGAAGAGAGGAGCAGATGAGTCACATCTTTTAGAAAAGCTAATCACTCTCAGAAATGTCTTTTGGATTAGAAAGATCTTATTAAGATGAGTTGGACATGAGGCAGCCAAAGCAGTATTACAGTCGTGTTCGGTATGACTACATATTAAGGAAATTAGCCTTTTTTCCCAGTTGTTATGTGATATTTGATCTAAAAAAAGGGAAGGTGAAGAGGTGAATTTAGCCAGGGCCAGGCTAACTGTTGTCCTCTGTCTGCTGTCTTTGTGTGAAGCTAAGCTAATGGTCTCTCAGCTGTAGCTTCATATTCACCACTCACCACACTTTTTACATCCGCCACAGAGCCGTAACAAAGCGCCACTGTTCGCACACCTTTGCCATTTTACATTGAACCAAGCTATGTCGCTCCAGTGGGTTTTTACATTGCTTTGCAGAAGCAGCCGGCGCAAGGTGTAAACAAACAGCGCATGCTTCCCACACACACACACACACACACATGACGTGAAGAAGTAAAAAATGTAATTGTTTTTCCTCCGCTAACACATCGTTTACATGGAAACATAGACATACATATAACATATAAACACAGTGGTATTCTTTAGTGCAATAATTAAAACAAAGTCAAGCAGCCTGAAAGAATATATGCCCACATTAATCAGTTATAAGTACAATTGTGTTGTCCATTAAGGTATTCCAGCAGCACCATTAATGGAAATACCAGAGAAATTATCTTAAAGTTTCCTGTGGTCTTTAAGAGTCTGAACAGCATAGTTTCTCTGGATAAAAAGAACTAACAATCTCGTATTCTCCTGGGTACACATTATATAATAAGAAGTCTCCTGTAGCTGTATTCATAATCTGAATCAAGTCTTCACAACGGCAGTAATGGCATGAGTCATCAATGCAATTTGGCACAACATACTGTACTGTATATTTACTTAGTCACTTTCTCTCGGCGCTGAGCCTTTGCTCCAGTTAAACTACTCTGTGGTTGTAGGCAAGTAGCCAGCAGTCTCGCTCTGTGACTGCACAGGGAGTAAGGCATTGCAAAAAGGATTAAAGAAGATCATTTGTCTAAAAAGCTCTCCACTATGTGAAAATTGAAGGGCTTTCATAGTGTTCCATTAACAACTAGTTTGGTTTTTGAAATAGTGAGAAAAGACTAATAAAGCCCTTTTCACACATGCGCTCCCGACAATTTCCAGAAAATTTCAAGCCTGCCCCTGAAATGTTTGTCCTTTCACACATGTCCCTCACAGCGGGAGATTTTCCCTGTCAGACACATGTGTCGTAGAGGGTGGTGGGGGGTGGGGTTCATGAGGCAGGACATGGTGTAAAAAGTACGCTGCATCCCCCGCAACTGGGGAACAATTTTTGCTTTGGCCCTGATAGCCAGAAGCTCCTGAATGTCTCATTCTCTTCACTTTGCAGACGTCTTTGCTGCTGTCATTTCCTAAATGATCCTTCTTCCTCAACCTTTGGATGTTTTTAATCATCCTGTTATGTGTCACTCTTCTGATTTTGCACCGGTCGCATGATATAAACGTCCTCACCCCACCCACCCTCTCTCGGGGATGTTCCTGACTATTATTGCGTTCACACATGCAGCCCAACCGAACAATGTGGGGACATTTTCAGGAGTGCAGCGCTTGTGTGAAAGTGGCTATAGTGACAGAAGATCTTAAAGGTGAGACTGGCCACTCTGTTCACCATGAGGAACAGAAATTTGCAGACTAAAGAGTCACATCTTGCTGCATACAGGACACGCAGTAATGTGTAAGATATCATTCTGTCCTCGTCTTTTGACTGTTTCACCTCAAACAGTCAGATTTCTGCTGCTTTGATCGTGCTAACATCTATTAGCCTCAATCTTTTTGTTATGTCTGCCAGCCGAGTCCAATCCAGGACACAGAGCGAGGCTGGCCCTGCCAAGTCCACCTGGTGTGAAACAGCAGGGTGACTTTGTGCTCCACATATGCTCTGATATGGTCCTTCCTTAAAGCACTTCTGCAGTGGGGCATTAAGACCCACCACACGTGAGTCTGCTGTAAAGGCCAGGTGCAGCAGAGTCAGAGTAAATAAATGCATGTGTGAATAGGTTGGGACGGATCCAAGGATACTGTCACATTGATAATTTACATCTATGAGTTACATAACCGTACATTTGGCCCTTTCAGCATTGACAAGCAGAAGGATACAAGCTGAGGCGTGTTCAGGGTTACCTTGTTTTGTTTGGTTGTGAACTGCAGGAGAACACGCCCACATGAGGGCTTACCCATCACAGAATTTTGTCAGTCAATTTCTGTTTTATAAAAAGCATCAACTATTATACCCCTTTCCCTACGAAATTAGCGAGTTGACGCGGGTTTTTCAGACCTGGGAAGACTTGCTTATAGATGCTGATTGTCTGTTTTCCCATTGTCAGTGAAGTATACTCCTGTCGGTCTCTTCTCTGCTGCGTCACCGTCTGACGTCACAGATGCACCCGAAACAGGGTTAGTAAACAGTGAAGACGTTACAGTGGTTAGGTCTTTATTGTATCGATGACTCATTCAGTCTGTTTATCAAACTCAAATTTGGAGCGATGTTCGAACGCTGCTCAGACGGAGACAGGTAGAATGTTGCAGAAGTTACCGACAGAGCATAGCAACGCGCCAGAAAGGGTAGGAGATTAGCGTGTCGATCCGGGTTTATGTGTGCTCTTCAATGCCGATCAGAGCCGAGGCGATAATTACCCGAATCTACTGCAGTCATGATAATTACCCAGGTCTACTGTCATTTGAACCGGAACACCAATTGTAAACTTTCCCACTAAGCAAAAAAGTGGGACCAGTGGGAAAGCTACTTTATTTTCTCTCTTTTCCACCAAAGCCCAACACCAAACTCATATCAGGAAACGCAACACAATAAAGAAAACAAACTAAACAGTAGAGGCAGCGTTAGACCAGCAAGTTAGAGAGCATCCTTAGGTACGGGATGTCGGCGTGGTACGGTCGCCTGTCGAAATCTAGGTTGGCTCACCTGGTACGGACTGCAGTGGAGGTTGTGGGGAGGACTGAAAACCCCTCAATGCAGTCAATATATGAGCAGTCTGTTCTCAGGCGAGCCCGGAGAGTTTTGTCTGACCCGTCTCACATCCTTCACTCGGAATATAAACTTTTACGGCAGATTCCCCAGTCCCCAAATGCAAACCGTTTAAAAGAATTTGTTTGTGCCTGAATCGATCAAAATTCTAAATGCTTCCTGAGGTGATATGGATTGTGGATTGTGCAGTAGCATCATGGTGTGCCTATATTTTTATTCCTACATTTCTATTTCTATTTTTTTTTTTTTTTAAGATTATTTTTTTGGCCTTTGGCTTTATTTATAGGACAGCTGAAGATAGACAGGAAATGTTGGGAGTAGAGAGTGGGGGATGACATGCACCAAATGATCGGCAGACTGGGGGTCGAGCCTGCGATCAGTGCGACGAGGACTGCAGCCTCTGTACATATGGCGCCTGCTCTACCAACTGAGCTAAACAGCATCCCTCTTTTTCTTTATTTCCCCTCTTGCTTCATGCTTTCCTTTATCTGTGCAATATGGGTTACGTGCAGAACATGTTTGTGGTCTTTCACTGGCATGTATTCTTCTTTACATGTTGATTGTGTTGGTTTCTATTGTCTTTAATTTATTGAGCCTACTGTATTGGGAGTGAAGTGTGCGCAGCATTGGAGTCCAAGACAAATTTCCTTAAGGGGACAACAAAGTGTATGGTATCGTAACTTAACTCTCGTGTTTTGCACAGTAAATTTACTGTACTTTCTGCTGGCTTTGAGGAAAACCATATCAGTGGACATCCTTTGGCCAAGCTCATTTCCCAAGGATTTTGTTGCAGCCATTGCAGCATGTTTCTCTGCTGCCGGCTGAAGCGATCCACAAGAGCAATTTGAAAAAATGTTGTACCTATTAGTCAGTAAGATACTATATGTTTAAAAGAAAAGGGTTTTGAAAGCACCCCTTCAGATGAGTGTAACTGCTGATCTAGGTAATGTCCATATCACTACAAGCAACCGCATTGTAGTATAGTATGTGTATTGTATATATCATTTGTATGAGGAAGAACCAGGCCTGGACTCCAGCAGCAGTGTGCATTTGTTGTCACTGATGGAACAAGGTAAGAAAATATGTTAATCTCAATCATATAACTGTTCGCCTCAGCCCAGTGCTCCATTTCATAACCCATCAGTTACTGTAAATACCTGCTTCAGCAGAGGAGTGTATCTCTTAAACACAGCTTTCTACAGATTAATGATAGTTCAGTGTAACCTCTTTCAATGTTTTGTTCCCCGGCGATACTTAACTGCTAAAAGAACAAGTCGAAGATGAAATCTGAGAGTTCAGTGTTTGTAAAGGACAGTGTGATTCAAGAATACCGGAGCATGGACCACGCCTGTTCCCAAGCTCTGATGTCATCGGCTGCGTGTTTCCCTGTAAACAGATTTGACAGTCAGGTAGATATCGCTCGCTCTCCTCGCCCTGAAGCAGCAGTGACGCATTCAAGTGTTGGCTTCAGCATTTCCCTCCTGTTTGCTCATGTCTGTTTTTCACTGCAGTCTCGCCGTCTGAGAAAGTGGGTCTCGTCACAGCTACCTTGCAGTCTTGCTCACCAGATGACTCACCTCAGCATTGTTGTGAAGGGTGCTTCAGACAAAAGCAAAGTGATGATGCACAAGTATTCAAGGTATGTGCAACAAATTCACTGAATATAGTGTCAAACCAAATGAGGGAGTGTTCAACGTTGGGTTTATTTATATTTTATTGCACTCTGGAGGCTCAAAACCTTCTGTGACTATAACTAAGAGAATATTTTGCCCCAATACAAATGGTAAAGGTTGTGGTTGAAGCAGGCTAAGTAAGTCTAGATGTCCTTCTGACCAGATACAGTTTTGAGCTCTTGAGTCGTTTCCAATCCAAATGAGATTCATAATCACTCGAGCATTTTCTGGGTCTACCCTGGGGTCTCCTGCCAGTTGCATGCTGCAAAAAACTCTTTAGGAGGCAAATCAGATGTCCTCACCACCTCAGCTGGCTCATTCGGATGCAAGTGAAGAAGAAGAAGATATATTTTATTAATCTGAAATACAGATGTGTGGGTGAGTGGGTGAGTGTGGGTGAGTGAGGGGGCTGCACATGGACATGCGATCCGAGCAGTTGGGGAATTGGGTGCCTTGCTCAAGGACACCTCAACAGTGCCCAGGAAGTTGAACTGGCATCTCTCCAGCTACCAGCCCCAATTCCATACCTGGTCCATACCGGGTCTTCACCAGGTTGGTTTGGTACAACACCTGCCTTACTGCAGCTAGAGCACCAATCTGTCTATTGATCTCACGTTCCATTTTACACTCAGTCATGAAATAGAACCTGAAATACTTGAACTCCTTAGTTTGAAGCAGTTTTCCAACAGAGAACCCTGGCCTAAGACTTGAAGGTGCTGACGCTCATCTATAATCTGCTGCAAACTTGCCTGCCTGTGCCTGTTTGGGGCACTGTTTAATGGAGCCAATAGAACCACATAATCTGCAAAAGCAAAGATGCAATTCTGAGTTCCACAAACCAGACACTCTCCATGACCCTGCTTGGCCTTAGGGTCCTGTTGCTGAAATCACAAATAGACTCAGAGAAGGGAGAACCCGGTTGGAGGCCCACACCCATTGAAAACGTGTTTGATTTTGTGCCAAGTATGCACTGTTACTTGGCCTTGGATAAGTGGAAGAAACTGGAACGATGGATGGACAAATGGTGATCCATTTTTAAGTCAGTTGTTCAATTGATTCATCAAGAAATTTTCTTCACAGGAAAATATGTCCCAGAAGCCCAGTCAGATGAGCAGAGTCTACATTGATACTGACAAACATTATCACAATAACAATGTTACCTACTGTTAGTTATGTATAAAGTTTACCATGGTCTGTCTTTAATTACAATGTTTGCTAAGTAGCGCAAAACGCAAAGAACAGCTAAAGCTGATGGAATGCCATTCGTTTTTGATGTATCAGGTTAATACTGTTCAAACTGAATTACATGTCATAATCAACCAGAGAGGTTGGCGGAACCGTATCATATCAGCTGTTTGTTTGCATTTATAGTTTTGAAGCTTCGAGTTTAGTATTTTGGCTGTTGGTTTTGGGAACCAAAGGTCACCATATTTGGACAAGAGGGTGAGACTGGAGAGAACAGCTTATGCTAGCGCTGGCTTGGTTAGCACGGTGCATCTGTAATTTACGGTAACTGATATATGGAGGCGACTTCTCAGAGGGTCTCCTAATGAAATGGTATTAGCCCTGTTGTCAGAAGATTGAATGCAGCGCTTGGTGAAGAGAACAGAGTGTCATGAGTTTCTAGTTTAGTCCTGGTTTTGTCTTGTATTTTGGTGTTCAGTTATTATTTCTTGTTTTACCTTGTCAGTTTTCATTGTTTAGTTTTGTATTTAGTATATTGTGTTCTTGTCTTGATTTACTCTTGTTTAGTTGTGTATTTATTTGTGTTTCATTGTTTAGAGATGATCTCCTGGAGTTCTGCCGTCACAGTCCTGAGTTTGGTTTTTAGTGTTTCCTGTTTTATTTTGTAGTTCTTGCCCCATGTTTGTTTTGTCTTGTTTTAATCCCTGCCTTTGTGTGTTTTCCCGTCCGTTGGATAATGTGCCCTGACTTTATTGTTTTCACCTGTTCCCTTGATCGTCTCACCTGTTTCTAATTAGCATCACCTCCCAAGTTTATTTAGTCTTTGTGCTCCCTTGTCTCAGTGTCAGTTCGTCGTCGTTTTTTGTCCAGGTATACGATCTCTATTTTGCCAGTGTCCTTCCTTCTCGTGGCTCCTTGTGTTTTTCGATTATTTGTTACCTGTTTTGTTGGACCTCTTTTGTTGGATTTTTGTTACCGGGACTCTTGAAGTAAGCTTTTTTTTATGGCCTGTTTGTTTTAATAAATATCATTGTCTGCACCTGGGTCCTCACCTTTTTGGTTTAATCTCAAACTGTGACACAGAACAGACACTTGCTGCAGCTGGCCACAGAAAAAGTTGGAGTGGTGTGAGTGGTTAGAGGAGATGTTGGAAGCTTGTGTTTTGTCTGACTCACACAAAACTACAATTACTATTTGATATCTCAGTCCCTGTTCAGGTGCAGCCGTGACTCAGACACAAACGTAATTGCAGGTATCAGAACACACAAAACCTGTCTACCTGCACGTCTTCCTATCTAGGTTGAGCAACATTGGCCCCATGAGGAAAAAAGGTAAGCATGATGTGAATATACAAGAGGTAAGCTGAATATATTCCCCAGTTAAACTGATGACGTGATGCTGTAAACCAGTTGTAGGTGGCGATGCGTTTGGGTGCTTGTGGAGCAACACAGACAGAAAGTCTACTCATCATGCGCCAACTGAAGCCCGATGTAGCACTACTTTCTGGTGGCAAACCAAACATATTGTCAGTGTCTGTGAACTCGCCTAATAGGATTTTGTTTTTGTTTTCTGCCAGTCAAAGAAAACGCCAACATTTCAGCATGTTGCTTGTTCTTTTCACAACTTTTTCAAGTGTGTTGCAATGAATTTTTAGGACTTGTTACCACCCGAGTGAATGTTTAATCTGGATGAAACAAATAATCATGCCACAGTGAATTATTTGAATGACCAAAATTCCCTGAAAATGGAAGTGAAGGGGAACAGACTCTTGGGGTTCCAGGTAATTTCCAAAGATAACCATCTGGTATGATTCAACATGTGGGAAAGCTTTGAATCATTGTTGACGTGGTGAAACTCTGCCACACACAAATTGCAGTAAATTGCTGAATGCCCCTTGTTTGGGTCATCTTCAAGAAGAACTCAATAAAAACATTAATATGACAATACTGACCCTCCTGTGTAGGCTTTTGTTCTGTTTTTTATCATCTTTTCTTCATTTTCTGGTGTGACAGGGATTCATTTGAAAACATCTACAATGTCAGGTACAAGAAGTTTTTTGGGACACAGTTGCAGCCTTGTCTCTTTGTAAAATAATGATCACAAACTGATTAAATCAATCTTTGTTATCATCTCTGTTTTCATAACTAGGTGTAAGATCCTTCCGACAGGTGAATACTGAGTCTTTATGTCGTCCCATGAGCTTTAATATACATTTTCAACAGACATTCAGGGTAATTGTGTTTGCTTGAGGCTTTTGCTTCGTCTGACCTTTTATTGTGTACGCGTCTCCAGACCTCAGCGATTAACTAGGCTAATACAATATTAGGGTAAGAGACAGGATTGATGACTGATATTACAAAAGTAGCAATAACCTAGAATCAACATTTTAAATACTACAAAGGCTGCTAGATACCAGCTCCCAGAAAACCCAGTGGTTTTTAGTGAATGTTAAATTCCCTTACTTTTAATAGTTAAAAATATGATCCACTTGTTGGTAATCCCTCAAATTCAGAAACTCTCCTTCAGAGGATTTTAGAGAGACAAATAATACTTTTTTTTTCTGTGAAGATGACGCATAGTAAGTGGTTCCTATTTTTATTAGGAGGAGCGTAAATGTCATACTTTTGAAATAACATGCATTCAGTTGTGGTTTGAAGTTTGAAACTAACACTTTAACGCCATTAAAAAGAACCGGGATAAGAGCAGTGTTTGGATCACACTGCATGAATTTCCTTTTCTCCCCCGCTGTCTCTTTAGTCCTCCGACAGCTTGAAATGATCAGCATCCAGAATGGTGTCATTTAGACAATGACTGCAGCAGCAAGCTGCAATTGTCTTCAATAACAGGTCATCAAATAAGGACTGGGCTAATCTTGTTCAAACACGACATGGTCTGGTAGCTGGGAGATGGCCCTGAGCTTAAAGCAATGTGATTTGTGCTTGTTGATGTGATTGCGTGCCAGCACAGATCAGTGTTATTTACACCACCTCAAACTCCGGTCTTCTCTAAAGTGATTTTATATTAAGATGTGATATCAGTGCTGTGATAATAAATGTCCAGCCTTTGTCAGCTGATCCCCCATTCTAACTACTTTAAAGTTTGTTTTTACATCTGCTGTTTTAAACAACTCAAAGCTTTTTTCGTTCTCAAATGAAGCTCAAATCAAATGTATTTACTCTAAGTATGTTTCCTTGTCCTGTAGTCATGTATTCATTTTTTGTATCAAATTCAAACAAATCTAGACATGCCATCTTTATTATTATTATTATTAAGTAAACAAACTGAATACTTTACACACTCTTCTTCCTTTTTCACAGATGATATGATGCCCCTCTTGCCTCCACAGGAGAATACTCTTTCCAATTTGTCCCATTTTCACACCCTAGAATATTCGACCTCTACAGAGAGCTAGACTGCAAGCTTTGGTGGAAATTTACAACTATCATTATTATATATTTTAGGCAATAATTTATCTTTTTGCTATATATTGTTTCTTAAAAATATGTAAATGGAAGGAATGTCAAATGGACTGTAATTATGTACCGCTCTTCTTGTCTTCAGGCCACTCAAAGCTGCTTTTACACTACATGTCACATTCACCCATTCACGCACTCGTTCACACACTGATGGCAAAGGCCTTAGTGCCAATCTCCAATCAGATCTATGCACATTCATACCCGATGGCTCTGCCTTCGGGAGCAATTTGGGGTTCAGTATCTTGCCCAAGGACACTTCGACATGTGACTGTAGCAGTCAAGTCAAGTCAAACTTTATGTGTATAGCAAATTTAAAAACAACCGCAGTTGGCCACAGTGCTGAACAGGCTCAAAGAATACAAACAAGTTAAAAGAATACAAAGTACAAACAACAGAAGAACAGTAAAAACAAGGTGTCAGACTCAACTCGAGTCAAAAGCCAACGAGAAGAGGTGAGGCCTCAGCAGTGACTTAAAGGTTTCAGGGGTCTGAGCAGTTTTTACATGAACAGGTAAGCTGTTCTAGAGAATAGGGGCAGCCATCGCAAATGCTCGGTCGCCACAGTTTTTTCAGTTTAGACCTGGGAACATCCAGGAGCATCTGGTTTGTCGACCTCAGTGATCTAACTAGAGTGTGCAGATGTAGGAGTGCTGCTAGATAAGCTGGCGCCAGCTGATTTAAAACCTTAAAAACAAGCAATAAAATCTTAAAATCATTTCTAGACTGGACAGGAAGCCAGCGGAGGGAGAAGTCAGGGATCGAACCTTCAACCTTCCAAATAAGAGACGACTGACTCTACCACTGAGCCACAGCCGCCCCAGATGGTTTTGCTTTTCTGTCTGATTGTTGGCATTTTGGCAGTGCGACTAATATAAAACTAATAATTTCACCCAAAATAAATTAAAGCCATTGAATATCTGTGCCAAATTTCATCGCAATCCATCCACTATTTGTTGAGATATCTGAGCCTGTACCAAAGTGGTGGGCTGACTGTCCCTTCTACAGAAAAACGTTGTCGCTCTGAATGCGTCGATTGGACTGTCACAAATTTTGTTGCAATTTAATCACAATCCAAAGTATTTAAAAAACTGTTCTTTTGACCCGATGATGGCACTTGAAAAAAAATGTATGGGATCCCCGAAGTGACTAACAGTTCACCCTCTGGGGAACATCTGAACCACCTTGCTACATTTTGTGGCAGCTGGTGTGGAGCGAGATGGACTGACATGAACCTTCCCAAAGGGCGTACAGACCACTCAAAGGGCAGAAAAGAAAAGGTCAAAATTGAAGCAACTGAGGCTAAAACAACCTGACATTCACTCCCTCCACAAGTTAATCTCCAAAAACACGAAACACTTCATTTCACACAATGTAACGCAACAGTTAGACGCTCGCTGCTTGGTGAAAACCCATGTCTTGCCCAAGCTGAGATAACCAGAATGACATCACAACAACGTCATCAGGGTTTGATTTATTTCACCTCCTTAGCCACAGAAAACATTACTCAACTGTCCCTTCACTTCCTTCAACCTACAGTTACTATACCTTACCATCGTCACGGGTTTCACAACATGATTTCAAAACATGTGACCCACATGTATTAAACATTTTATGCTTGAATTATCCATGAAGCATGCAGAAAATAGTCAGCTGTTGAGGTGAACAGGTTCAGCAATGTGTGATGAAGGAACGTGTGTGAAATATGAAAGTGTTACACAGAACACGTTTTACAATTTCAGGAGTGAACCTTTTTTTAAAATCCAAATAAACTCGTTAAAGATCTTTGCAGCTGATGTGAATGATTATGCATGAGTTATGGATTTATACGCCCATGTGACGCTGACATAAACACAGTGTGATGTGAAAGGATTAAAGGAAATTCAGACGGCAGAATAAGCTGAGTGAAGTTCAAGTGAATAGGGGTAATTTATGTCGTCTTTTCCTTCCTACAGCTGCAGCGAGCGGCGTCGAAGAAGCTCTGTTTACTCTATGAGCCTTGAACCTGGGAAGCATTTTCACACGCATAGTTAAACAAGTCAATATTTGACATGGTGCGGCTTCTGCAGCCGAGGCTTTCAGGTGGGAATTTTCTGAAGCAACAGCGGTAACTCAGCACCCAGTCCTCCAACAATATCCAGTCTAAAAGGGCTCTCTTCATTAATACCATATTGTGTAGCAGAGCACTGCACAACTGTGAAACCTGCTGCATGAGAATCCAGGTGAAAGGGTTCAGATGTGATTTGACTATCTAAACAGTGTTAATGGACTCTCTCCAGGATGTTCTCTGCTTATGTAACATTATGTTTTGTTAACCCTTACAGCATGTGCTATGTGCTCCAGTCTATTAGAATGGATGTAAACAGTAAAAATCCAGCCATAAAATGTGTTTTATGTTGTTGTCAACAAGCAACTCTGACCTCTGTATTATTACAGTGAAAGTAGCATCATAAAATGTGTCATCAACATCTCTCAAAGGAAACCAGACATCGCAGCACGTTCTCACAAATTGGTCAAATATGGCAGCTTGATCAGAGGCCCGACGCTTCAAAATACGAGGCTGTGGGTTCCAGCTAGCATCAGTTTTGCATGGCTCCATGGCAAGTTAGATATAATGAATATGGAGTGTCCTGTTAAACTATCAAAACAAAGCAGTCAAGTTATCCTTAACATATCAGCGATGTTCTGTTAGACTTTGAAAACAAAGCTCGCTGAGAAACAGTTCACATTTGATGTGTTTTTGACGAGCAACAAAATTTAAAATGCGTCGCAAAATGGTCACAGTTTTATTTGTTGAGGCCACAAAAATACTTGGTTAGGTTTGTGGAAAAGATCATGGTTTGGTTTAAATAAGTACTGATGTATGTTCATTGGTTATGAACATACATAACTGGCTGAAACGCAGGTCAACTACAAAGACGTTAAAGATATAATCTCGAAGATCTCAGTTTCGTTCTCCTTGGCGGCACCTATGGTGATAAATGGTTATTGCAGGAGCACAGTGGACAGATCTCCAGACAGTGTTGCATGTGTGACGTCCATGGTTGGCTCCAGTTGTAACTCTTGATTTTCCTTTTCAGACTGTTTGTCTTCATCTGAGCGTCGAGTTTGTTTCTTTTTCTTTGGATGTATTTTTGAAGTTGTATCTGTAGTCATCCATCTTTTCTTTGTTTGTTCAGCCATAGTACATTACTGTTTACTCGGGACTGGAAAAGCAGCCGCTTAGCTCCGTCTACCCTCTCTGGCAGACCAACCACTGCTGGCTGATGGAAAACGCGTCACTAACTGGGCGCCGCTTTTGTTTTTTTCCGTGAAAGTCGCCGGAGACACCCAGTCTCTAATACTGCAAATGCAAAGGCTTTCATCAGTGGGCCATAGGCTCGATCACCATTGTGTTACCTCATTCAGCGATAGATCGTGACTTAACAGACATTTATTTACATTTATAAAATCTTCTTTAACATTGACGCTTGCTTTCACTTAATCAATTATTAATAAACCATTGTGTCTTGAATGAAAGTCCCATGTTTGCTTGACCCATCTATCTCCCCTGACCATCACCAAAGGTAATCACATGCTCTATGACTGTAACTATGAGCAATTGGACAGCATCCAGAAATAACACTTATGGGAAACAAACATTGTCATATTTGAAGCTTCTACTTCAAACCTCAGTCTGAAATCAGAATAAACATGGATTTAATCCAAATGGCTTATTCAGCTCTGTCCATGTTATACATAGCACCATGCAGAAGACTGAAACATGTCCTGTGTACACCACCTGTTGCTTTGCTGTAGATTTATCTACTTCATTACATTCATTTCATTAACCGGTGTTCATCTTTCTTCCATGATAGAAGTACACCTAACTTTGTAACTGTGGCAGTAGTGCTAACAGCTCTGCATCAGGTACGTCTGGGTATGTTCTGTCCTTTAGTGAGACTGTTTTGGGAACAAAATGCACAATGTTCTACCCACTTTTCATTCCTCTTTGTACTTCTGTGCTGCAGAAAAGCTGAGCACAGCGTACTGTTATCTGTGACCAAAACTCCCTTGTCAAGATGCGGCTCTTCACTTAAGTGGACTGCTCTCTGTGAAGCGCCGAGGAGCTGCTGCCAAACAGCGAAAGAAAGAAATGCAAACTTGTCGTTTGAGCCTCCCTATTGCTCCATTTCATCCTGTGCCAGAAATCACCACGGTTCACCAGGCAGAGTTTGGACCAGGGCCATCTCCTTGGTTTCCTAGATTTGCATGGCTGTCCAGACGTCAGCAACCCCCTCTCCTCACCCCTCCACCAGCTCCGAAATGCGTCAGCAGTCCTTGCTCCCATCCCCCCTTCCTCCTCTTATCCACGCTGCCTCCCTGCAACACCTCAGCCAGGCTCCCACAGCACACTGTGTCCTTGAGGATTCACTAACTACAGGCTCCCCTCCCCCCACAGAGGCTCTATCTGTCATTCTTATGCAGTGTGTGTTTATGTTTGTGCTTGTAATTATGCTATAATCACATTAATACAATTCAGTGATTATTGCTACTAGACCCGTCAGTGATGAGTTATTTAAGGGATACAGTTGTAGGATGGAAATCAGACGGAGGACACATCCATCTGATGAGGATTACTTGTCAATCTTTCAAATTTCACTGGCTCACACACCTCCTGTCTGAGGTACACAAACAGCAGAGTGGTTAGCTGATCGGGACATACATTTATTTAACCATGAACACTAGTTCTTGCATTTAACCAGTCTTTTATTGGCCTTTAAGATTGGATATAAACCAACAGTCTTTTAAGTGATTTCAGTGTAACAGATACTAAAGTCGTTTCACTGGAGTTGTGGCAGGCTCCCGATATCTGGATTAATTGGTGGAAGGTAATAAAACTCCGTCAGAGCCGACTTAATCTTGATGTTCCAGTTCACACATTTAATTTAATCAGGAGTTTTTTATCTTGGCTCATGCAAAGAGCAAAGTTTAATTGTGGTAAAATCTCAAAAGTTTGAAGTAGGGGGCGAGGCCATGCCTTCCTGCTCTTGATGTCAGTTTGGCCACGCTGGCAATCCTGGATCGGCCATGGTCCGTAATATAGCTGGCGAAGAACTACCACCTTTTTCTCTGCTCTGTATACTTACCAGCGTACAAGGTACTGCCTGCCTTAGGCACAACAAGGTATTACCTAAGCAAGTAAAGCGGTCCTCAATAGGTAATCCAGTGGGTTCGAAGGGGCATGAAGGCATGTGCCAACATTAGCCTCGGCCTCACTGCCTACATATTGACAGGTTTAGAGATTGAGAAGGGCCCCACAGAGCAGGAAGCCACCTCATGGGGTTGAACTTGCAGGGATACGTTGGCGCACCCAAACATCTGAGGAGCACCCACCAAGTGGGGATGTGACTTTAGCGCCTAGGTCAGGAGACTGCAGTGGCTGGCAGCCAGTGGCACACTATCATGGAGAGGAACCTTAAGATGAACCAGGCAAGGTGTTAATCCAGGTGGCCAGGTTCTAGGAGACGAAACAGCACGGGAAGGTTTGCCAACTCCTGGTTAAGGTGCCTGGTCGGACCGTCAAGCAAGTCCCTTCAGGTGTCGAAGGTCGACACAAAAAACATGTCTTTTGCCAAATTGTTAGCAGAAGCCAATGTAGCCAGAGTGATGAAATGTACATTTCTTTTGTAAAAGAAATAAATCACATGAAGGATAGTGGTAAACAAAGAGTTTTTAAGTATTGAAATAAGATGCATTGGATAAAAGTGATGAAGAGACTATTTTAAAACTAGTTTTTTTTCTTTCTTTTTTTGACTGAAATATTGTATTTATCCAAAACTATAATTTATAATTGATCAGCCTTGACATGTACTTCTCATGCCAGAAAGGGGGCTAACTGTGAAGAGTTCCTTGGGCACCAGAACCTCACCAGGTAAAGCATGGCATTTTTTTCCACAGGGACCCGGGTCTGAATTCAGCCCAGGAATGAAAAGAGACATGTTCAGACATTTTACTTGTAATCCATGACTATAATAACGACAAGACGAGCAGCTGACCCCAGAGCTGTAGTGGAGAAATGATCTAATCAGTGCTAAGTACAGGTTGATGTCTGTCCGACTACTGTGAACAAAAGTGTATGCACGAGGTGATCACAAGCAGCTGTTATTAAACTGAACATTGTGACCCATTCCCATTGCTAGCCTGGACAGGAAGTGCACCACTTCCTTACTGCTGAAACATTAAAGGTCAGTAGAAGTGAGTAGGAGAGAATTTCATCAAATGAAACCACACTAAAACCAAACTTCCAGCATTTCAGCTGCTGGTTAGCATGGAGCAGTTGATGAAACAAACAGTGCTAGTGCTGCCTACAACTTTCTTAAGGCAACAACCCACACAGTGGTGTTTAAAGTACTCGAGCTGATCGCCTTTTGTACTCATGAAACATCAAGCAACAATCAAAGTAACAGAAAAACAGTTGTTTCATCCAACAGTTGAGTGAGCAGCGGCTCCCCCAGCACCTTGGAGACCTGATTTCAGTGGTTGAGTCAAGCTCACATCCCTGCGCCCAGTGTGCAAAACCACAGCCTTTTATTGACACAGCTTGTGAAAAGGCTTGTCAAAAAAGCAAGTGATGTGAAGCAGTCTACTCCCTCGGCCTGATTGTCTCATGAGCTCTGTTCTGTAAACAGGCGCCCCTATAGTGGGCAGCCATGCGGCCAGCGACTGAACCAAAATAAAATAAAAAAGTCGACTGGAGGAAAAAAGAGCATCCCTGTGAGAACGAGTGGCTAAAAATATATCCTCCCTGTGCCTCTCCAAGGTCATTCTGTCATTTTGATTTGATTGGAACGCAGCAGTCAGAGCCCATCTTCCTCCTGAGCCGCACTAACAAGCAGGGCATTATTCTGCTCAAACATCCTCCAAAGCTGAAGCAGTTATTATCCTCTTAGATTAAGTTGGCATCCTAGCCGGGGCTATCATGCATGTTGTTTGTTTACCAGGTAAACCAGAGGACAACTATCAGTGAGTTTTTTACCCACGTTTTACTGGAACATATCACACATCTGTATCATAGACTGTACATAAGAGCTAAGTGTAGCCAACATGACATTACCCATATGTGAACTGCCATTAGCATTGTGGTCGTCGTCACCTTTTTTTTTTGGAGCCTGAAGTGGCCATATTTGGTTGAGCGGGGTCGAGCTACAGAAAACATGGGTTAGCAAACGCTAACTTATCACAGTTGTACACACTATGTTCAAGGCTAATGTATCAGCCGGCTAATAAGCTGTTTAACCACAGTGTTTCACACAGAATGATACTCTAACTTTGCTGGTAGCTGAGTAGAAACGTGTATTTATTAGACTAAAAAACTAGAGAGCTTGTGGAGTATAGTGGACTGGCAGCTCGCTTACCTGCATCTCGGTGAGATAGTTTGTCTGATAAATGCATGAAAAGCTACCAACACCACGAAATAACATGAAGTTTATGTTGCTGCAGACTGTAAACCCTCTTCATGTCTCATACATCTTTTTTATGAATTGTAAACAGAGGAGAGAATCTTTCTGGGAGCAGACAAATGGTTTCCTGGAGATATCTCGGTTGTTTGCATTGTTGGGGAGAAGTAAACTACAGAACCACATTTTGCTGTAGCTTGCTACTAGTTCATTTCCATTCATTCTTTTTGCCTCTTTTTGTGCCGTTAACTACTGAAACTACACAAAATAATTTAAAATTTGGAACATTAAAGGAAGGTGAGAGCAGAGATGTGACTTGAGACTTGGTGACTTGGACTCGACTTGAGTCACTGTTTTGATGACTTGCGACTTGACTTGATGTATGTACGCAGCGCAAACTGGGAAACATGATTGGATGACTCAAAAAGCTCCTCGGTATGTGATTGTCTTGTTTGGAAGACTGGATGTCAGTCAAACTCCTCGCTATGGCAACACGCAACATCAAAGCCCCCAAAGAGAAGCATCATCAGTCGTACTCGTTACTACTCAATACGGTCTCAGAGCAGACCATCATCATGGCTGCGTCTGTGCCAAGATAATACAGATACAATTCATACTTTTTGAACAGGTTATATAAATTGGCCAATTATATCATTATTAGAAGAGCTACTAACTCCTTGTGTTTTCTCTTTATAAAGACCGGATACTACAGGTAAGAACGTGCATATTGGGTGGAAAAAAAGTGACTTTACTCGGGACTTGACTTGACTTGACTTGGCTAAGAAAAAATGACTCGAGACTTGCTTGAGACTTGGACCAAATGACTTGAGACTTACTTGGGACCTGAGCAAAGATGACTTGGTCACAGCACTGGGTGTTAGTACCTATCATATAATACAGAATCCAGTTGAAGCAGCAGGTTTAGGTCTCAGGTGTTTGTGAGTGTAAGCTCAACTTGCAAAAATATTCAGTGATACATTTTAATGTTTTGAAACTGAACTTGCAGAAAGACAGTGTATTAGATGTCAGTCATTATAAGAATGAATGAATGCTAATTGTTGACAATTGTTACTAAAAATTGCTGCATGCTATTTAAAAGGTCACATGGCCACAAGGGACCAGCTTTTTGTGAAGTCACTGGCAGTTTGCATAGTGGCTCCCCAGCGCTGAGTGTTTGTTTACACTGGTGGCTGTTTGCCTTGTGGTTATCACCAGCTGGAGGTCATAGTCTACCTACAGTAGAGTTTTATTGAACGCCTTGTAAATATATGACTTTTCCTTTCTCTGCTGACTCACTGTTGCCATTAGAGGACGTCTCTAACGGTCAAAAGCTGTGACGCTTCTGTGTCAATATTAGCAGAAAAGAAAAAGGCTTCAGAAACTGAAATGCTCGTGTTGAACCCGAGCCGTCCAGCTGACACCTGCAGCACACATATGATTGTGAGACTGCAGCGGTTAGCCCATGAGTCAGACGCACCAGCTCATGGAGGATGGGGCTTTTTCAGATATTTCCCAGGGGCATGATACACATGTTGACTCAGGCATGTAAATTCACGCCTCTGGTGGGAGGTGGGGCAGCCCTGCAGGTTACAGGAACTCTGAAATAAACTGCTGTTAATACTGTTTTTTTTTTAAAAGACAGGTCAGGTTACTCACATGTGACACGCACAAACCCAGTGTGTACACAGTAAACATATGCAGAGATATTCCAATGCTGTATGCCCATGTGGCATGACTGACACGTGCACACATACACACACACACACAAACTGTCACAAATGGACCGTGTCTCTTCAAGGCAATAACAAGTCCAGAGTTTAGTTTGTGTGTTTTTAGTTTTTTTTTTTATTTATCTATAATTGATTTGTGTAGTTTCCTATAAAGGGTATAATCTGTAGATGTTTTTATACCTATTTATTTTAATCCATCCTGTTGTTGTTGATGTATAAGTTCGTCTTTTATAGTGTTCATTTATTTACTCTCTTTTTTTGTCCCTGTGCTTTATAAACAGCTGCTGTAACACACTGATTACCCAGCCTGGGATCAATAAAGTGCATCTATCCATCTATCCTATCCTCTCTCTGCCCAAACACTACAAGCGATGAAAATCTCATGTTTATAATCCTGGAGTATCGACCTGGAAAGTCTTTTACATTCACACAAGTTGCTCTGAGACAGAGCAAAAGGCAGTCCATGTAAAAGCTCCATTCAGATTGTACCTGCGAGTCTATAAATAATTTATGTGCATTTATGATTCCTCCTCTGTGACGACACTCGTCCACAGGAACAACAAAACACAACGTGACGCTGGGTGTGTGGGCAGGCCGGGAGGAGGGAAACAAAGTTTTTCTGCATGGTAAGAAGACTTAGTCAGCCACCCCCACGCAGCTTAGCTGGCTGATCGTCGCTAACTCACAGCTGCTGCAGCTCGTGCGGTTATGCTTGAGCTGAAGTCAACCGCACAAATACAACAAGTGAGATAACAAACCTCCACAGATGTGTGTCGCAGGGCTGGAAAAAAGACAGAACCGGATATGTGACAAGAAACTCAAATGAGAAAGAGGAAGCAGGCTGACAACTGTGTTTGGTAGATTGAAAGAGTGAAACCAGGTCTGAGGAGTTTTGAATGTTGACTTTAGCAAAACAAGGGCTGCAGTTCTTTTTAAACTTTGGAAGATCAAACTGCTTATAAGAATAAAAAATAAAAGCACTCATACTGCTCAGTTTTTCTCTAAAATTTGACTCCTTCCTCTCATTTGTTATTTAAAAGTCTTGTCGTCAAACACCATTAAATGCAGGGACTTTGTCGGATTGCCCCCCTCCCTGAATGGACAGTGCTGGTGCATGTTCTGAATGGATGTGTTGCAGTAGATAAATGGGCAGGCAGGGACCCTGGCAGGAGAACACAGAGCAGGCAGATTCATGGCCAGACAGTAGAAATCTGTCAGCCTCCTGGCAACGTGAGAGGACACCTGGAGGTAATGCAAGCAGCCCTCCCCAACCCGCACCCCCTCTCCCTCTCTTTCTCCTTCTTTCTCTCTATCTCTGCGTCCCATCCCCCTCCCACCCCCTCTTTGTGACTCATCAGCACAGCCTTAATCACCAATGAGTGGGCACTGCCTCCCCTTCTGCAAGGCAGGAGAGCTGAGGTAAAAAAACTGTGCTGGTACTCTATTGCCCCCTGCTGGACGCTGGGATGTATTGCATTGTGATCCACATGGCCACACCAGCTGCAATGAGCTTTCTGTCTGCATTTATCCACTTATAAAGGGGAGCTCAGTCGTTTAACATGCCAGAGTCAATTTACGAGCCGCTATAGAGCCAGTGAGGTTTTGTAATTCCTTCTGAAGCTCTGGAGAAGCTTTTTCAGAAAAAGTAACCTTGATGAAGACAAGAAAGCTGCTTGTTTTTGGTTTATTTTGCTTCTACGTGCAGCTTCACAGCCAGACGAATTCACATCTGACTGCGGTCAGACTCAAGTGTCAGATACGGGCTCCGGTGTTGTGAGCTGGTCTGGCATCTGGAGGTTTGCAAGCATTGACTCCCAAATGATGCCGGATCTTCTTCACCCTGTGCGTCCGACCCTTGGATGGATGGGTCTGCTCGAGATGCTGTCTGTTTTTGCATGCGTATCTGCTCAACCAAGATTTTATTCCTTGACAAGGCTACATGCAAATCCTGCTGCAGACTACGAGGAGACATCTGGAACGCACAAAGCATTTCAACGTTTGAATTTAATTTACACACAACATGTTCTGTTATAATAATGCTGCATTTTCTCACCTGTTTGTACCACTCTTCAATGACGTCATGCTTTAAAGGCCCTTCTACGCTCGCATCACGCCTCAGATACACATCCCCCTTGTTTACACTATAGAGGGTGGGCTTAGTGTAGGCTGAATGTGCTCTGAAGGTGAGGCACAGCACCTTGAGGTTACATTCCTGCTGCCCGATCTTTATCACAGGCAGGAACTTCAGGCTGTAGTTTTGCGGAAAGAGAGGAGGTACGAACTTTTTCACCCATTCGTCCACCTGCAGGCGGGTCATGTCCTCCTTCTTGTGGCTGAATTGCACACCGAGAACCACTCCGTCATCGCTCACCCCCACCACCAGACTCCCGCCCTCGGTGTTCATGAAGGCACAGCCGTATATGAGCAAAGTTTCATGGAAAAACTTCTCAAAGAACATCCCTGAACAAGAAATCAGACACGTCAGTAAATCTGCAGGTTGACTTTCATACACAACCAATTGTTCAACCATTAGGCTTACACATTAAAGGAGAATCATCC
This sequence comes from Semicossyphus pulcher, assembly GCF_022749685.1. Taxonomy (NCBI): domain Eukaryota; kingdom Metazoa; phylum Chordata; class Actinopteri; order Labriformes; family Labridae; genus Semicossyphus; species Semicossyphus pulcher. The sequence continues at coordinate 29,559,639 of NW_027211726.1, forward strand.
TGCCAATCAGCTCATTAGTGTAACACAAATCATACAGTGTGTCTTGGATAGTTTTTTAAATGTACTTGCATTTTACATTTTTGAGTAAGACACATTCAGCCCAGTTAATCAGCACAAAAGCACAATACTCAGAAACTATCCAAAGAGCACCTGTGTGTGGTTTTTACACAGACCCAGCAGCCCTTCAGCTGCGCCATAATCTCTATACTACCATTTTATATTGGCATATTTCCCAAGGCAAAACGTAATAGGACCAAGGGAAATTTTTCTTTAATATTAAACTTCTTTTAGCTAAAGCCAGAGTGTAACCTGTTTTGCAACAAGACAACAAAGTTTATTAAAAAATGTACTTGAAAGTTTTAAGCTGGAGATATATTTGCTTTTAACTACGGGTTTGCGTGCGCATGATGGTCTGCCCTGCATTCACTGCGTCTATTTGAAGCGTCGGCTGAGCACGTCCTCAAAAATGAACGCTACACGTGCGCAACATGCAGTATGCACATGAACAGTAGGGGCAGTGTAGAGGCAGAGGGGATCAACACAGCAGCAGGGACAACAATGGCAGACAGTTTGAAGACAACCTGATGGACCAAGTCCACAATTATCCACATCTGTACGATGTGTCGTTGCCACTGCACAGCCACAAGCATGCCTATCAAACAGCTGGAGTCAGATAAGTTCTGTTTTAGAAGTTGACGTGGAAACCTGCAAAACTAAACTAAGTCTGGGACGTTACGTCCGAGCACGGAGGAACAGGCTGGGAAAACGGAGAGGGGGGGCGGTGCAGACGGTGCTTTCGCTTTTTCTGCTTCGATCTCAGAATGAACATACAGTAATAGTAACCTCCTCGAGTGTCACCATGTCTGTTGTTTACATCCTACACATGCGGTAGTTGCATACGGCCTGAGCTCTCTGGTGTGCCCTCTAGAGGTATCCTCCAGCAACACACGACTCAGACAGTTGTGTACACCAATGAAAGGTTAGAAAACAAGTACATCTCCAGCCTAAGACGAAACAATGAACCAAAAAACAAATTCCCATTGACCACCCTTAGAAACCGATTTTAAAAGTTTATCTGATGAGCTGTTAACTCGGTTGTAACTTACCTCCACCTCTTTTAAACTCGAGTGTGCGCGTCTCATTGCCAAGGTAAGCTCCGTAGCAGAGCGTGTTGCACTTGGTGATGTCCTGTCTTATGATAGACTGTTGGTGTCATAGAGAGGAGACACAGCACACAAAGACAGTTAGACATGCATAGTTATTCCAGTGACAAAAAGTGGACTCAATCAATAAATTCAAGAATCAAATGGTCCAAGATGATTTCAGCCCAGGCGTTTGTTTCTTATTAATAAAAGAGAAGCACTTTCTTTAAAATAAATCATCACAGTCATCACTGTATGCCGAGTCTCTGTTGATGCATCCATAGGTGCCTGAGCAATGGAGCAAGTGGAGCAACCATGATTCAGTTAAGGGGGGCAAAGTTCTGGCTTTTTAAGAATAAACGTATCATCATACAGTTCCCGCAATCAGGTGATTATTTTTAAACATTTTTCGACCCCCCTTTAAATGGTTCTGTTGAACCATGCTTTAGCTGCCAATAACAGTCTGTCGATCCACCCAGGAGTCTGACTGACAAAGGTGAGACACGTTTAGCTTCACTGCGATCATGGACTGAAAACAGAACATGGGGAACGATAGGCGAGCGTATGATGAATGAGCCTGCTTGGCCCACTGACTCCAGCCAAACTGTAAGTGAGCTTAAAGTAGGAGTAGTTTACTGTTGAACCGATTTGCTGGTAAACGTTAGCTAACTTTGCCAGCCCGCCTCACGTTAGCTTGCTGGTCTAATATAATAGGCCTGCAGAGTCAGCGAGCACCAGGTTCATTCAGAACTGTCGGCTGATGTTTCTCCGCTGCTCTCAGCTGTGGAGATGGGACGAAGAAGCCGAATTAAGAGTCAGCGGTTTAAGTGTAAAGTGGCTATTAATATTTTTAATTAAAATTTACGCTTTAGATTACGGCCCGAAATTTACAGCATTGTTACTCCAGAGTTATGTTGTAATCTTGTTCTAACGCTGTACCATAGCCGACAGTACGTACCAATAGGTACTGGGGAGAAGATGTGAAGTTATGGAATAAGGGGGTAACCATTCGGGATCTTACAAAGAACGTTTTAACTACTAGGTTTTCTATTATTATGTATAGCCTAATTACTATGTATGACCCACTGAATAATAAATAATAATAATGCATTTTATTTGTATAGCGCTTTAAAATGCATTATTATTATTACACTGAGCAATGATCTGGACGTTTGGGAGGAAGTTATACTGTACTGGATACATTCTGTTATGACACGGTACAGTATGACCATCAACTGAACAAAAATCTGGTTGATGGAGTGATGACTTCTGCATCACTTAATAAATTTGATGTGATTTTATTTCAAAATGACCATATTACAGACAAAAAATAAAACTACACTGTTACATTGTAAGTTAAATGTGGTCTAAGGTACATACAATATCAAACTAAGTATATTATGGTGATGGATGAATAATACTGTAAGTTACTTAGCAGATAAAACATTTAACTAAACTGGTGACTCTTGAGGCCAGTTCAGATCAATGATTCACAACCAGACTGGATGCAGCTGCCAAAAGAATCTCCTGACATCTGATCGTAAACGTTCTGAAACTGGGCCGTTCACGTCAAAGCACACAGACACAGCTGACCGTCTCCATAGCAACGAAGCACTGACATATCCCACTACTTCTGCGTTAATACTATAACGTTAGTTAATACTATATAACGTTAGTATTAGGCCAGGGTTACATGAATTATCTAGCTGAATTTCCGTTATCTTTATAAAAAGAAGTGGACGACAGTGACAGTGACATGCTCACAATGTTAGCTGTAACACTGATTAATAAACGTTGAAGACAGAGAGTTTGGAAAGAGAGGATCTGAAGCCGTCTTTGGCTACTGCAGCGCCAGAGACAGGGTGCCAATTTATGCTGTTTCCTGATTGGCTGAAGTGAAACAGATACATCATTCATTTCTAAAACTGCATTTGGAGATTTGACAAGTCAAATCTTTTGCAACTCCACGCAACGGCTTCGGACGCTCTGCAACTAACCAGCTCACACCGCTGCAATTTTCTCTGCAACATTCTCAAACAGTTTTGTTGCGTTGCAAATCATTGATCTGAACTGGGTTTAAAATTGCCCGTAGGTGTGAGTGTGAGCGTGAAAGGTTGTCTGTCTCCATATAATGGATGGATGGATATTGTTGATAACATTGGCCTGCCATTTAAAGTATTTATCTTCTTTATCATTTAAGCCCCTTTAGACTGTTCAAGGCAGGACTGTTACGCCGTTATTCTGCCTTGCTGTTCTGAATCAAAGGTACAGAGAGCGGGGTGACGTTGCCTCAAACTTAATCCAGCAGCAGAGGTGCGTGTGTGTGTTACACCTCTTTTTGCCTCTTATATTAGACACTGAGGCAGCAATACGACTATTTGTTTGGTTGTAAAACAGCAGAGCCCATGTATTAGTGGGGTGAGCTACGGCGTTATTGCACAATCTCTGCATAAAAAGGGCTACAGACAAAGACACCATCATCACCTCTGACCTCACCTCTGCTGGTGCTCGCTCCTCGTAACGATCAGTCTGGTGTTGGACTGGGCTTGTGGTCTGCGCCTGAAGACTGGGGGTGGAAGGCCTGGAGTCTGTCCTGTGTTTGACCAATTTCTTGCCCCTCCGAGACCCTTTTTTTTTGTATTTTCTGGATGGAATCAGGGATTTCAGGGATGATCTGACATCAGGACGTTTGTTCTGCCCTCTCCCATTCACCTTCCTCCTCCTAATTTCTCGGCTTTTTGGGTAATGATGCATTATGCTGTGAATTGCAAAGAATTGTTATGACAGAGCAGGGAAGAACAAAAACATTGAAAGCCATGAAGCTCAACATGTGAGTTTTTACTCTACAGTAAGTTGTCTGGAAGCTTATTGTGTGTGATTCAGCAGAACGTACACAGTGTGAGATGATAATAAGGGGGCGTCAATGTGCTAAATAGATAAATGAACACGGTGAGACTTGATAAATCATAAAGTCAAGGCTGATCAAAACAATGATCAATCAAAGCCGTGAGGCATGGAGAGGGAGCAGCGCTGCCACTACGCTGATGATGACAAAGCTTATGAGTGTGTGCAAATACACAGCAGTGAGGTGAGCAACTTACCTTTTCCTGCTGCGCTGCTCAAAGTCAACCTGTGAGTGCTCTCAAAGAATCTAACTGTGGCTGAACCTCAATGCTCCTCAACACTGAGAGAACCTCTGTGTTGGATTACTCCTAATTATGATGTGTTTTGGATTGAATGGATCCCATGTTAGCAACAGAATTCCAAACAGCATCTGCTGTTTGTTTTGAAATGACTGTAACCTGGTTTAGGCCTTTGACCTGGACTCTACAGCAGTTTATTTCAAATGAGCAGAAAAGGACTGGGAGTAGCTTAGCATAATTAACAGTTAAAAAAAACTCCTTTTTCTCACACTGGTGCTGTGTGCAGGCCCTCATACGGCCTCTGCCTGAAACGACTCAGTCAGCTCTGTCCCTTTAAGAAACCCCGCCCCTACAAGCCCACTTTCTTGTGATTGGCCAGCTCTCCGAAGCCTGCCGAGGCTGCACGTTAAGACATCACTAAGTGCAGTGTGTAGAAAAAACAGTGTTAAACCTGGAGTTCACAGCAGCTTGCAGACTGAGCTGAGAAGCCTGGTGGATTACTTCAACATACTTTAACCTACAGATTTAAAACTTCACTCACGTTAAGTCTGAACATCCAACATTGTAACATTATATATGTCGTAAAATGTGAAACAGCAAAATACCCCTTCTTTAATATCAGCACGGTTGTGATATGGTCAAAGGCACAAGGCTGCAGTCTCAGTATCAAAGATAATCACAGTGTGATATTCAATTCACGCAACACTTCTGCAAGCAGCATATAAAAGTAAAAAGGAATAAACAACAACAGATGATTTCTTTTTGTTTATTCAGTCCATCATGTTACTCTGCCAACACAACTATTTCCAAACTTGACTGGAGCTTGACTCTTTCCAAGCAACACAAACATTTTTCTGCACTCTTGCTACTTTATGTAGGTATGTGTACATATTGCCACAGAACAGCTACTTTATGTACATTTATCTGCCTGTTTACATTTATTATGCAACTAGTGAATAAGAGTCTGATAGTTGCTTTGGTGACCTGTGGGATTCTTAGGTACCAGCGTGACCAGTCTGTACAAAGACCGTCTCCTGTAATGTAAATTAACGTCATTCAGAACACCTGGCTGAAGTGCTGTGTTCGAAATGTTATATTATACCAGCAGTTAGTTCTGATTTGGCCTAAATGTAGTATGTAGTATACAAACAAAAGCAAAATGTGCAGTATGCCAAAAATGTCCAGATGTCGTACTGAAAATCTCCAGTATGCATCGGACCAGTCTACCTCGCCTACTGTATCCCACAATGCAAAGCGCTGGAACGTCACACGGCAGTTGAAATGACGGACAGCAGCAGCATTCCAGCAGAAGGGGGCGCTATAGCTAAAGAAGGGGCAGTAGCATACTGCAAAATGAATTTGAAAAGCTCCTCCATACTACATACTACAGACTACTGCAGAACGCAGTATGCAGTATATAGTATGTACTATGTAGTATGTAGTATATAGTACGGCATTTCAAACACAGCAAAAGTTCAAAAGTCCCAGTGTTAGAATAAGTTGTGCCCTGATTAGACAGTTTAGCTTCCTCTGATTGGATGGTCAGTGGATGTGGAGGCAAGCTGATTGGCTGGTTAGCTGAGGCATAAAGTAATGGTCAGAATTCGTGCATGTAACTTGTAACTTCAGGTTCACACATGCACGTAGTAAATGTATGTGTCTGTAACTCAGACTTTGTGAAATCTCAAAGTTGAAAATATTGTGGCACAAATTTTTTGTACACAAACACAAACAGTTTCTGCAGCTGCACAAACTTTTTACACATTTCCCAGTCTTATCTGTGAGCACAAAATATTTCTACACCTGCAAAACTTATTTACAAATTCACAAACTTAAATCTTGGAGGACACTTTTTTTTTTTTTACACAATCACAAATTTGGATACTTGCATGCACATTTGTTTCTCATGCACACAAAACGTGAAATACAACTGCAGGCTGTGAAATTATTTGGGAAGATTATTTAGCGAGCTTTATATCTTTTTGAACTTTATTTGACTTCATGTGTTGTACTCTACTGTATATTAGCACTCTTAAAATGCGTCTTTGCAATTTAACAACTTGGTTGTCAGTAACTGTTGTATAGTCATAATTAACGCCCATCGTCAAGTGAATTGACAAGCACCTTTGATTCTTTATGTTCTGTTTGGGTCCTGCAGAACCTCGATCCTTCTTAAAAGGCTTAAAACACACTTAAAGTAGAATTCCAGTATTTTTAAGCCCAGACCTGTTTTTGGGTCTTAATGACATCAAAGTAGAAATAGTTTGGAATTGCTCTTGTAAATTGCTTCAGCGTGCAGCAACAAAACATGCTGTAACAGTTGCAGTTTAATCTTTTAGACCAAAGTTCCCTGATCAAAAAATGTCCACTGGAAGTTCTTGCTTTTGCCAGTGACAGAATCAGATTTGTATCCAGAGTAACCGACAAGGAAAGGATCTTCATACAGACAGACTCATTTCTGTAAAGAAGAAACAACAGGGAAGTTGAAGCTTGTGGTCAGTTTCTTCAGCCCGATGTCACAGGGACACTCACAGTACTTGGTTAAATACTCCACAGTGATTTTAAACATGACACAAGACATATTTATTCAATTAACATGAAAGAAAGAATCATGTGTTCCTATTGCCTAAATCTCACCACACATGGGACTCTGTGGTGGTAAAGTTATGCAGCTTGTATGTAAAACATCCTTATGAAGACAGTTTGGTGCAAAACACTAGTGCTTCTTACAAAAGAAAAAAAACATACAAAGGGAAGACAAATGCTTTCAGAATGTATTGGGAAAAGCAAGTTGTTGTAGTAGTGTATACACTTTGTAGACAGGGTTGATTCTGTAGGACCTCAAAAGCAGGGGGGGTTAAAGCCAGTGTCAACAAATAACAGGGATTTACATAGGCCCTTTCTCTTTGGATCTGTGTTGTAGAGGGGTCCAAAATATACTGTACCTGTACTTCCACATCAAAATCTTGTGAAGTGGTAATTCCAAAACCCGGGTCTAAATTACTAAGAGGTACAAAAATGAATTGGTTAAGCAGGTTTCCTCAGCCTACAGCCTTCAAATGTTCTATAATGGCTGCAATGTAATGTTTCAAAAGCAAATGCAACCCACTAAAGTGCTTGTTTTTGCCACTGACAGGCTCAGATTGTTATTTTAAGTGTCTAATATCATTATGGAAAGGGTCCCTACAGAGATAGACCTTTTTGTTAAAGAAGAATAAGATGCTATTTTTTAAATCGGAAACAGACGTTGCACCGCTTTCTTCAAAACCTCATTGACAAAAATAGTAATTCCGGCTCACAGAACACAGGAGTTTCTGGTCTACCATGTTTGCACCGGTTTGTTTTTGGTGTTTTGAAGGCTCAGATCCAACAAAACACAAATAAACAAACAAGTGTAGGCAGCGGTAGACAAGCAACTCCTGTGTTCTGAGAGGTAAGTTGACTGCACTTACACTGATCAGCCAAGACATTATGACCACTGACAGGTCGAGTGAATTACATTGATAATCTCGTTACAATGGCACCTGGCAGTGGGCGGGATATGTTAGGCAGCAAGTGAACATTTTCTCCTTCAAGTTGATGTGTTGGAAGCATGCTGACCCCTGTCCACTGCCGAAAGCGTCTACAATGGGCACCTGATTATCAGAAGTGGACCACAGAGCAATGGAAGAAGGCGGATGTGGATGGCCGGGTGTGTGTGTATGTCACTTACCTGGGGAAGACATGGCACCGGGATGCACAATGGGAAGAAGGCGAGCCGCCAGAGGCAGTGTGATACTTTGGGCAGTGTTCTACTGGGAAACCTTGGGTCCTCTATTCATGTAGATGTTACTTTGACACGGACCACCTACCTATACATTGCTGCAGACCAAGTCCACCCTTTCATGGAAAAGGCATTCCCTAATGGCAGTGGCCTCTTTCAGCAGGATAATGCGCCCTGCCACACTGCAGACATTGTTCAGGAATGGTTTGAGGAACATGACGACGAGTTCAAGGTGTTGACTTGGCCTCCAGTTTCCCCAGATCTCAATCGAGCATCTGAGGGATGTGCTGGACAAACAATCCATGGAGGCCGCACCTCGCAATTTACAGGACTTCCAGGATCTGCTGCTCACATCCTGGTGCCAGATACCTCAGCACACCTTCAGAGGTCTAGTGGAGTCCATGCCTCGATGGGTCAGGGCTGTTTTGGTGGCAAAAGGGGGACCTACACAATATGAGGCAGGTGGTCATAATGCCATGGCTGATCGGAGTATATGGCACCTTTCCCACATATCATATACTGACGCATATGCCTTCCAGAGCAATTTGTGGCTCCGTGTCTTTCCCAAGCACAGTTCAACATGTGGACAGCAGGAGCCAGGGATCGGACCACCGATTAGTGGTAAACCTGCTGCACTCCTGAGCCACATTGACTGTTTAGGTCAATGAAGTCCGGTGGCTTCGAAGAGAGCAATGTTGTTCTGGTTAAAAAGGATCTAAACCTAAGAAACAGGTGCATCTGTGCAGCAATACTTTCTTTGATGTTGTCAGACACATTTTTCTTTGTACCTTATAGTAACTAAGACCCCAGAACACACCAAGGCTTAGAAATACTGTTGTTTCCCTTTAAGGGAGGTCCACAGAGGCCCTCATCTCATTTCTGCCCCAGGGCCTGCTGGCAGGTTAATCTGGCCCTGCACCTAAAGTGGTTTTGCACACAAATAGAGTTTAGCCTCATTTATTAAAGTTAATCTCTTTTTCCATGCCATTTAGTGACTAAATAGTGGAAAGCACATTTACTTACAGAGGAAGTGAAGCAAAACACTGAGCACAAACAGCTTGCTGTGCAGATGTAACACTTTACCTGCAGTGGTACCCATTCAACATCAAAGACCATCGTAAGGGCAGTGTGAGTACATTATAAGTGCATGCTAATCACTACAATCAGAGCATAATATCATGGAAACAATATGTAAGAGTGCTGAAGGGGAGCTGCAGCCTCTTGAATGAGTTGCTGTTAAACAACCACTTGAGGTCAGTGTTGTTCTGAGTTAAGAGCCGTGTTTCCTCCTGCTCCTGTCTGATGTCCTGAATCTGAGGTCAATGCACGTGAACCCACCCTGTGACCTCAGCGTGGAGAGGACATGTGCTGCTTCAGCCTCAGAGGAGCCAGGTCTGAGATGATTACATGATGCTACGTGTGAGCAGTGACAATCTGCTGAAACAAGCTGCCTGAAACAAAGGCTCTCTGCAGCATGGAGCAGCATCAAGGCAATGTTCTCTGAGCAGCAGAACTGTAAATGCTTAATATCTCAGACGGTAAACCAGCATTAAATGTAGGATGAACATGAAACTGGATTTTAAAATGGAAACAATTCTGTAACGGAGAGTTGCTGGAGGGCACAGATGGATTACACCAAATGGTTTCATGTCAATTTCGTGTATTTGTGTAAATAGGATTTCAAGCTAAATCGTCCTGCTTCCTTTGTTTACAGTCGATGTGAACATGGTGAGAGGAAGAGCTCAGATTACACCATGTTTTAGTGTCCAATAGGGAACATTTGTGGTGGATGAGACCACTGGAAACCTGGAACCTGCTCAGGAAGACTCTCGTCACTGGCTTATAATATTTAACCCATACCTGAAAAACCCCTTCTGATTGTATCCCTTTAAAAATTTATTTTTTATTTTATTTTAAACCTTTTGTTGTGCTATTACATGTTCTGTAAATCATATCTCCATAAATATTGTTTTACAACCATACATAGTTTAACAGGATATATTTTTGCGGGGACGAGTATTGGTAGTAGTAGTACATCCCGTTATTTTATTTACGTTTTTGTCTCAAATTATTATTATTTATTATTATTAAGAGATATGAAGATCTCACATCAGCCTTCACAACCCACTGCGTTTACATACAGGTAATGGAGAATGTAAACTCCTATTCAGGCAAAATCACAGACACAACAAAGAGGACATGACCTCTGTGTCCTCTATGGAAGCTGTAGGCCTGCCGAGTCCTTCCCTGCACATTGGCTACAGATTATTCATTTGTAACGTTATTCAGCTTTTGAGAATATTTTCTGTTAATCAGTTAACCCTTCACTAAGTCTCACCACCTTGTGCAGGTTACATATATACTGTATTTGATGTTATTGTGAAACAATATGATTTGCGTTATGTTATGCAAGCAAGCCCATTACTTGTATGTTTTACTAGAATATTAAATGTCAATAGCAGATTTTTATCAACCATATAGCTAGCTTGATATATAGGTAGCTTGCTAATCTCTATTTGTAGGCAGGGACGTGTTCTGGTTTCCGTTTGTACTATGCTTGTAGTCAGAGTAGCATTGACCAATCACGTATCAGCAGCCTGTGGCGTATACAGGAAAAACGTAATGCGCCTTATGACATCCCGGCTACCATAAGCGGCTATCTGAACAGTTTACTTTCTTATTGATCTTTGTAAACAGACATCTGCAGCAAGTCCAGCTAACAATCCGTTCTAAGTCAAAAATTCAACTTGAGATAAATTCTCTTGACGCTGTGTCACGAAAGCTGTTCAGCATTCAGATTTCCCGACTTCCTCGAATGCATCCCGAATGATCGAATGATCGATCCGACCTCCGTTCAACAAACGTCTCATGTTAAAGTAGTTGTCTTCTCCTCTTGAGGACAGACCTGACAAAGCTCCATGTTGACTTGTTACTAATCTGCATCATGATGTTATTTCAACAAACTTAAGAGCCGTTAATTAAAGTCAATCACAAGAAAATCTGTTGCTTTTTCGGTAAACAATGCAGCACGCAGAAAAGGAAGTCTTAACTGGAAGTCGTTTACCGCTAACTGCTGGCTCATGTTCATCCAAGATTGCTATCTTGCTAATATAAATTGCACAAGTTCGTTGAAAACAACGGACTTTTCTTTGTACCCAACCCTTTCCTTTTAAAATTAAATGTAGTGAAGGGGTCCTTGGTGGTTACATACAGTGTATGACATTATGTAGGCTAGAGCTAGGCTACACGTTAGAATTCTTCATGGAAAGAAACAGCATTGTTCTTGTATTACATTATGAGTACTAAAATTTAAAATAGATGTAGACTAATTGTCTAATTTGATCTAACATATCTCTGTTTCCCTTTCAAATTTACAAGATAAAAGGTTTTTAGTATTAGGACTACTGCTAGCTAGAGAAAGGTTAGCTCAACTTGCCCAAATCCTAAAATGTAATGCTTACGTAGTTAGCTAATGAAGTGCGTCTTGCCTTGGAATTAGGCTAACACTTGATTAGTCTTAGTTAGCCTGACATGCTAAGTTTGCGTACACAATGATGCGTTAGGAAGCGTATAAATATGTTGAGTAATGTTTGACTGGGTCCCTGGAGATTAAGTTTCCCCAAATCCTACTGAGTTAAGCATATATGCTCCTTGCTTTGAAAATAGGCTAACAGTTGGTTACAACTGTTCATAGAGGTCTGAGCTAGTTAGCCTTGCATGCAACATGAGTTAGGAAATGTACCACTGCGTGTGTTTAGTTACGTTGCTTGGGTTGCTGGAGATTAAGGTTGCCTAAATCCTACAATGAAGCTTACAAAGTAAGCTAATTATGAGCTCCTCGCCTTGGAGGCTACTTGGGTTGTGTCCAAAATCTTTCTTTCACGCTTCACGCATTAACTACTCCCAACTTACTATCAATGGAGTCTTGTGTAAAGGACTATAGTGAGCTCACTATATGACTAAGGTAAGGACTTGTGTGTAGGACTTGGTTAGGGACAACTGTTTTTCAAGGGAAAGGGTATAATAATTCTCACTACATGGCAAACTTACTCTATAGTGGACTACATAGTAAGAAGTGAGAACTTTTAGATACAGCCTTGATTACTACTTCCACTTTTGTTTTGGGTTTTTGGTTCAGGGAAGACAAAAAAACACCTTCCAATATATTTTTTAACAGTCATCTCCACAGATCAACAACACTTCCAGATATGAAGCTCCCCGGACTTGCCATGGCCCACAGATGAAAACATTTGCATTTGCAGTATTACAGACTGGGTGTCTGTGGCGACTTTCGCAGAAAAAAAATCACAAGCAGCGCCCAGTTAGTGACACGTTTTCCTTCAGCCAGCAGTGGTTGGTCTGCCAGAGAGGGTAGGCGGAGCTAAGCGGCTGCTTTTCCACTCTCTGCAAGTGTTGCGAGTAAACAGTAATCTACTATGGCTGAACAAACAAAGAAAAGATGGATGACTACAGATACTGTAGAACTTCAAAAATAAGTGAAAATCCAAAGAAAAAGAATTCGAGACTCTGAGGAGGAAAATCAAGAGTTACAACCGGAGCCAACCGTGGACGTCACACATGCAACACTGTCTGAATATCTGGGAAGTGTGCTCCTGCAATTACCGTTTATCGCCACAGGTGTCGCCAAAGAGAACAAAACTGAGATCTTCAAGATTACAACTTTTAAGTGTCACAAAAAAAGTGATTAATTTCAATCATATTTTCCCAAAACCCAACATTATTATTCTCTCATTTGACTAACCAATTAATAATTTCCGTGCTACAATATGAGCCTGTGGTCATGGTATAACCAAGATCAAAGCGGGGTGTGTAGACATAAAAAGCCACTTCCCCAGGAATGTGAGGTCTCGGGACTTGGTGAGTTAGCCGACTCGGTGAGCCCCCGGGGAGAGGAGAGTCGTTGACCCGTGGCCAGTCTTCCTCCGACAGCAACGCACCTCGCATATTATCACCCAAGTGAGTCATCACCGGCACGTCAACATCGCTGAGGTTCTTCATGCCAATCTTCCTATTGCTTTTTTAATCCCCCAGCGCGCCTCGTTTGAGCAATTTCTCTCCCTCCCCCTCTTCTTTTTCTCTCTCTCTCTTTTGCTTTATATCTCTGCCCCCCCACCCCCACCCCACAAACACACGCCATCCTCCCCTGTATGCTTCCATCGCATTCTGCTGCAAAATTTGGACGTGTGCCAACTGCGTTACACTGCTGTGTGTGTGAATGTGGCAATTTTGTTAGTGTGTGTGTGTGTGTGTGTGTGTGTGTGTGAGTGAGTGTGCAGATGCAAGAAGTGGGTGTGTATGTTCACCAAAGTGTTTTTTGCGAACATGTGAATTCAATTGACGACTGAGGGGAGGAATCACTAAGACGAGTGTGTGCATGCATGTGTGTGTTTGTGTGTGTTTCCGTACAAATGGATGAATGGGCAACTAGGTTCACTGCTTTTAAGGCCTTGTTTGTGTGTGTGTGTGTGTGTGTGTGTGTGTGTGTGTGTGCGAAATGTGTTGAAAAGACTGAACGAATGTGAGAAAAAGAGGTATTGGATGGGTGTTGTCTTACAAGCAACAACAGCACATTGCAGAAAGAGGCATTTTTCAACCAATTTATTAATCCTTTTAGGCAATGTTCCCTGTTCAGAAATGCAAATTGAATCAATCTGAGTCTGACTTTTAAGACTTTCAAGTGGGATTTAATTAGAAGCCGAGGCGCACAGTTTTAATGAGAGAGGGGGCGGAGAGAGAAGGAGAGACAGAGAGGGAGAAAACGGGGGGGAGAAGAAGGGGAGGGGAGGTGGTGTTTTAATGCTATTCCTGCGGGATCGGGGTGAAGGACACATAAACCCAACGCTGACGGCTTTCTTAAAAGAAGAAAATTCCATCGTTCCATCCGGCCATCTGTCCATCCGTCCCCGCTGCCCTTCACCTTCGACTCGGCTGTTTACGCCCAGGGAGGGGTGGGCGAGGGGGCGCTCGGGGTCTATTTGGTGACACTAAACAACAACGCCCGATCCACTCCAAACCCACACATCGCCCTCAGCAGAAAAATCGCCCCACTTCCTCCGAAAGTGGTTCTGCAATCTCCATCTCTGAATCCTTTGTCCTTTTGTGATGCTGTTATTTACTCCAATACCATTTCTCTTTCCTCCTCCTCCTCCTCCTTCTTCTATTCCTCGCTGAGATTCTCTAACCCTCCTCATCATCCTCCCATCATTTTCCGAGCCCTAAGCTGACTGAGCCTCCCAAAGCCATCAGGTCTGATTGTCTGATCTCGAGGCATCGAGTCCGCCGGCTGAAATGAAAAATGAGGATTCCTCTCAGCCTCTATTTTTATTCTGTTTTCATTCTCTCTTTCATTCGTCTCTCTCCGCTCTCCCCCTTTTTTCTTTTTCCCACCTCTCTTTCACACTTTCTATCATGCCTCCCCCTCACACACACACACACGCACACACACACCTCTCTGTGGGCTCTTTCGCTCATGTTTCTTCACCTTTTGTGGCCTTCCTCGAGCCTGCCAATCTCACCCCATTCCTGCTCTCATTTTGTTTCTGCCCTCCGTCCTCTGCTCGGATGACTGGCAGCTGCACTGGCACGGGAATATGTGAAGGGAGCCGAGACAGGGCAGCAGGCAGAAATCTGTGGTTGATGCTGTAGATTACTGCAAGATACACTAAACATCCCTGAAACTCGGGGTACAAAGGAATTACTTAGAAATGAATAAGTACAGGTAAATACGGGATGACTAAAGTAAACACCTGATCAGACAGAACGCGTTTTAGCAGCTGGGGTGGCTTTTTTTTTTCTGTTGTTAAGGCAACCACCGGATCATTTGCTGTCAATCTAACCGTTAGTCTTCCGATTTATTTTGGCAAGCTCAAATACTTAAATCTGTGTTCAATATATTGGTTATATCTATATCTATATATAAAAGTATGTACAGGCGGAGGGCACTTGGAACTTGGACAAGGGAAACAGAGATCCGTGTGGGTACATGAGACCCTCAGCAAGAGGAAAGAACACGGCGAGTACCACCAGCGAGCCCAAGAGCTTTGCCTGGATGATAACCGTTTCAGTGTTTATTTTAGGATGAGTCAGGGTCAATTTGACAATCTCCTGTCAATCATCGGGCCCAGCATCACAAAAATGACCACCAACTGCAGGGAGTCCTTTAATCCTGCCGAGCAGCTGAGCATCTGTTGCGGTAGGTTATGTTTGTTTTAATGCTATATTTAAGGTTAGACCTACTGTTTACAAGTTATACAGGAGTAGATCATGTGAGACGTGACATGCTGTAAAGTTGTTACGAAACAGTACAACGGAGGCACAAATAATGTTCCATCGTCGATCATAATCTACTCTGTGTCACGAATGACGCTTATTTGCCTCCCAACCGGTTGTTTTTGGTTGACATTGTGTTACTTTTGATTGGTAAAATCATAAAGCTCCGGGTATCCCGCAAACAGCCAGCACTAATGTTTCCATGGAAATCAACGGGATGTCGTCATCCACACAGAAGGCCCGCCTCTCCTTTCATCCGATTGGACAAAGAGAAAAAACGCCCATGACGTCGGGCGCTTTTCTGCTGTAAGTTTTTTCAACTCGGGGCGCTCAGAGCATTTCCTCAAAAACGCGAGGCGCAAAGAGTGGAAAAACGCGATGCGTTCTGCAACGCAAAAGCAGCGTGCAAGAAGCGTCCCGCTTTTTTTTAATACCTAACAAAACAGGCGTTAACAAGTTAATGGGGTCGTTAACCATGTGTTACCTTGTGCTTCTGAAGGAGTCAAAGAAGGGAAATGACAAAGCGTGGATATTTGATGACCGAGGATGTGAACGCATTTTAGAAGATCCTAAATGATGACCCTGAAGCCACAACAGGAAAAACATATAATAATCTGATGGGACGGCATCATTTTTAAAATCATTTTATTCATATCTTTTTTTTTACTTGATGTATTACAGACCTGACCTTGTGCATGTCCGAGAGGAGAGAGAGCTGGGACTGTTCAGTTGTGACCCAACAAACCCTGTGATCATGTCGGTCATAATGTCGGATACATCATGCTTTCCCTACCCTTCGCTGTATGTAATGTTTAATAATGAAGACTCTGACGGTGTGATAACATCTGTTGTGATGTCCCTCCCTTAAACCAAAACAGTGCAAAGCATGTAATACAGTTACACAGCACTTATCTTCTTGTCGTCTTCGTTCACATTTGCATCAAGTAGGCCCAAAGAGAAGAGCTGCCACTGGGTTTGACCCATAGACTGGATAAAAAGATGGCCGACATGACAGCTCCCTAAAAGTGAAGCCAAACCCTCTCTATCGCCCCCTGCTGACTGGCTGCAGTATAGGTCATAGAGCCCGCCTCCTCCATGTTAACAGATGGGACATGAGTCAAACTATATAATCAACATACACGTCAAATAAATTTTTCTCAAACATGGTTTCTGTCATTATAGTTAGTTCTTATCATGCTGATTTATGTCCAAGTGTTCATTTTTCTGAAAAGTTTACTTTTAATTAGTTAATTGAATTTACTTTAGTTTTCCACTTTGACCTCTTTATATTTCTTTTCTTTACTTTTTTTTTTTTTTACCTCTGTGAAGGTCTCCATCCTGCCTCAATGTTGACTTTGCTTCTTCATGTTTTTTTTCACATTATTTTTGCTCTTGTAATCTGATCCTAAATGACCCTAATCATCAGGCAGGTCACACACACTTCACTTAAGGGCTTCTCTGATGATCAGTGCTAATCACAGCTCTTCTCAGAGATACTTGTTCTTACAAATAATGATGAACACACTAACGGACTCGATGGACCGAAATTAAACCTGAACCCAAACCTGCAAGCACCCTGGTTCAGGTCCTAGGATCCTATATTACAAAGTATATAATAAATAATTCCACTGTACACTTATATAAACTGTACTATACTCGGAAACTCCATTATAGTTACACTTTAAAGAGGGTAACGAGCCTGCACACTGTTAGTACATCATAAACACAGAAAAAAAGATGAATCTTTTATTTGGCTCTCAGTGTCATTAAGTCCCTCTACAATGCAAATGTGTTATCCCCTTCATTCTGCATTTACAAATATGCCCATATAAGTATTTCCTGTATGATCAGACAGACATACGGAGCTCTGCCTTTGTTCTGTACGTTCCAGTTTACTGCAGTGGTTAGTGTGGGTCTATA
The DNA here is from genome assembly GCF_022749685.1 of Semicossyphus pulcher. Lineage (NCBI taxonomy): Eukaryota > Metazoa > Chordata > Actinopteri > Labriformes > Labridae > Semicossyphus > Semicossyphus pulcher. The sequence goes on from NW_027211726.1 coordinate 29,576,897, forward strand.
AACAGACTCTAATACCACTGCCCTCCATTAAGCTTATTTTGTTGATAAGACGCTGTGTCTTTCAGTTTACTTTGACCTTGCAGCTGATAATTACAGCCCAAGGATCATCATAATGCCCTACAAAATCAGTAATGCTTTATGCTAATGTTATTATTTTTTCAGTAGCAAGGAGTGTAGCAAATTTATTTTGATCCCCTCTAAATATCTATTGAGTTATCCCCAAACTAAACCTGATCCCCGCACTGGTTTAGTTGTCCTCATATATTCAGCTTAATTCTATGAGAAGGGAACAGCTTTCTTTAATTTAACAGAGGATAAATTGGTGAAAGCAGCGATCGACCGCAGAAGGGACGACTAACATCATAACTTTCAACAGAGGAAGTAGTAATTAACTACGGCATCATCAAAAAAACTGGTGTTTGGAGTTATTGGAGACACTTTGAGGAAGCACAACAAGCTGTAAGCACAACACTGACACTAAATTATCACCTTATAAAGTTGTTGCGGCTAACATGTTAGCAAACAATTGCCTATTTACACATTTAACAGGCTCAGAGCAACGTGCTTCTGCCCATGAGAGGAATGTAAGGCCGATATTCACTCTCAAATTTAGCAGCTCTGTGGGACATATTCATCTTTGGCTTCTAGGATCTAAAATGTGTGTGTCATAGCGAGGCGCTAACGTTGTCGCTCTGCTGCTTGGTGATAGATACCCAACACTGGCTTTATCAGAGTCATTTGGTGGAAACTGCCAACTTCTGCTGCTTAGGCAGGTTGCAGGTTGAAAATCCTAATCAAAGAGCTGAAAGCAGCTAAGAAACTGAGCAACAACTTTTACATTTGATTTTTCACTATCAAAAGTGTCTGTTTTCTGCATTTTTAATGTCTAAATACTCTTTCAGAGGTCTGTACACTTCAATAAGGGTGCATTCAGACAGGACAGGTAAGGTAACGTACATTCAAACTCTGGTGCGGACCAAACCACCGGACCATGGTCCGCAAGAAAAGACGGGACTCAGTCCGTCTCCAAATGAACCACGGTCCGGCTCGATTCAGGTGAGAACATAAACGGACACTTTTGTCCAAAGCGACGTACATCAAGACAAGAGGGAAGAAAGTGACAGACGCGGGGGAGCGAGGAGGTGAGGGCTCAAACAGAAATATGGGCTGACAGAACTTTTTCACAAATGCTATACGAATACGGAGGAATTCAAACTGTTCAGTGGAAAACTAAAGGAGAATGGAATTGATAGAACTGTGGATGAAAGTCGGTTAAAAGTTAAAAAAAACCTCAGACAACAACACATTAAAGTCAGTGATCACGTTAAGTGTGATTGAGGAGTGTGTGCTCTCTCTCTTTGTTTACTTCAGGGAGTTTTCCCACGTGGAAATTCTGACCAATCAGAGAGCAGTTTTCTCGCACATAAAAACTTTTGGTCCGCTGGTAAAAGCGGCCGTATGAACACAAAACAAATTCGAGGCAACTTTGTAACAATTTTAGTCTTTGATTCGGATCAGATAAACGGACTTTAGGAGTGAAAGCACCCTGAGAGTAAAACTGTAGGGTTAAAACATTAACAGTTTGAATTCAACAGCATCTTAATGACTGCATGCATGTATTTATATATTTTTATTAAAGGGGCAAGATAAGTGATTAACATGAGAGCACATACAGTATATGACATGATCATACAACACATACAACAACTAAAAGATAAGCTTAAGTGACCAACAGGAGGAACCTGAGTATTAAAGAGGGAAATGTCTTCCAATAACAGCTCAAATGATAGTTGCAGAATGTTTAATTCCTTATCCTTTAAATATATAAAATGTCTTTTTCCTGGTTGACATATAACGTCTCATACCTCTGCGTCTGTTTAAAGGTATCTTTCAGTGTCTTTTGAAAAATATGTTTCCCTCCGTTATAACACACGGCTCAAGAGCAAGGACAGCCCAACAACCATATGTGTTTAATTGTTAATTGAGGATTATTGATGTTGAATACAGATATTGATAAACAGAGGAGGGGTGAACGTGGAAGATAAGTGTCTTCTGTTTTGGGAGGATTTACCGAAGAACGGGCAGAGGTTCGGTCTCAGACGTGATTCTACCCGAGCAGCCCAGACTCTACCTAGAATAGGACAGAGACATGGGAGAGGCATGCACCAAGTTGAACAGGAAGGGATGAGGAAAGATGGTAACTGTATGAAAGGAAGGGAAGGGATGATGGGTCGAAGAATCTGAGACAAACAGAGTGGAATGGGTTAACTGAGTGTAAGAAGGTGAGGTGTTGTTGAGGCTTGGTCCAGCTCCAGAAACTAAAATATTGAAGCTCCAAAAGTTAAAATATTAACCATAGTTAACGTGAAACTGTCTGATTAGTGAGGTTTAGGATAATTTGTGGGTTAAAATAAGTCTGGTGGCTGCTCTGGCACACAGATTGAGCAGGTCGTTCACTCTCTGTCTGATTCCTTGCTCCGGCAGTCCACATATAGAGGAAGATACTGAACCCCAGGTAGCTCCCAAAGGCATAGGCTTCTGTGTGTGAACGCATTAACAGAATGATCAGTCATTAGTGTGTGAATGGGTGAACGCTGAAGGTTGGACTAAATAAAGAGCAGAACAGCTTACGATCTCCGGGGTGAAAGACATGCATTGTTTAGACCATTCAGAACTTATGAGACTTTTTGTACGTCACCTGACTTCCCACATGTTGGACAGCCAGGGCGGTTGCTGTGAGCATGTTGCTTTGCCACAGAACGGTTGGAGAGATAGTTGAAGACACTGTGTTGAAAGCGGTGTTCGTCTCATCCATTTACAGAGGGCTGTGAAAAGCAACTTGGGATTCTTAACCTTGTGCATTGACCTCTCTCTGCCTCGAGTAAGACATCAGAATTAGCTCACAATTATGTTGGTTTTATACAAATTAGAGAGTATTATTTTGTGTATAAACAATGAAGTATAACAGCCTGCATTAATTGGTCAAACCTTTGCATGAACATCCAGCATGGTGTCGTGGATGTGACCTGGGTGAGAGGTGGCTGACAGCAGCAGCAAAATGTTGTCTGTGGCCGCAGAACGCTTCGCTCCTCTCATGGCTTGGTGTTGAGGTGAGGCGGGGGTGAGGCTGCCAGGTGTCAGCGTGGTAGATGAGCTGGTGGTGTGTAAGGCGCAAGGTGATGGAGTGTGTGAGGTCCGGTCTATCGCTGTCATTAATAACCCCGACAGGCCTGCCAGCACCTTGGAGCCCCGGTCCCATACATAACCCTCAGAGGAGCCACCAGGGCCCCTACACTGGCCCCCGAGGAGGCTCACACACACACACATACACACATTGGCAAAGTAGCCTGACTACTGATGTTAACATGATAGAGAGGAGACATGCGTAGTGTGAAGAATAGTGCTGCACCTGGAGTGAAAAAATGCCTCAGCAGAAGCAGAAGAGGTTATGGTGTTAGAAATGTGACATTCGTACATATATTTTTCCCTCCCATCAGCAGGCCCGTTCACCCGAGACAGACAAAAGAATAAAAAATGTGAAGCAGCGTGGCAGAAGTGTCTGCTCTTGTCTTTGTCACGAGGAAACACTTTCTTTACTGTTGGCGCTCCCAGGGTGAGAGTGGCTCCAAAATCAAGATGCACAACATACGCAGCGTCCTACGTCAATTTGGAATTTGTCTCGCTTCCGTGTCTCGACAGTAAAATCTTATTTCATGCATCTGCTCATGAGCGCTGCAACTCTATTCAGGTCTTGCTGAACTCAAACGACCCAGCCTTTAGAGCTGTAAAACCTCTTATCTACGGAGGAAAGTAAAGATGTGGTAGAAGAAGTACGACATGTAAAGGGAAGAGGGGATGAAGAGATACTTCATGGTTCCACCAACGCGTTCTCATCGCAGGCTGTCAAACAACCACAGTTTGTCCCAGCCCTCTATGCACAAGGTAGCGTCTGTTTTCCTACTGTCAAATGGTCTGTTTGGTTAGGTTCAGGGTTAAGGTTAAGATAAACATTATGGGCTGGGTTTGAATCATAGACTGCATATAAGAAATGGACGTAGCCTCTGGTTTTAACACTAGAACTGCCAACGGGTAAAATGTACCCGCAGATGTCTTTTGACTGTATGTAACTTTTTTTCCAGGAAATACTTTTCCAGGAAATACTTTTTCTAAAAGTGTGTTCGGTTGCGCCCCCTATTGTTAAAAAATGTCAATATAAAGCCAGATTTTAAATATGGCCATATATACCTATAACCACCAGCAGGTGCTTAGTCTGTTTGTATTTTATAAAGAAACGTGTCGCTCCTCCTCAACTCGCTCTACTTCTTCGTGTGGGTCTCATGCCTGGATCCCACAGGATTCGTGTCTGGTCCGTCAGACGGTGCGAGCCATCGCCCACAGGAAGCTTGTCTGATCCACAGCGCAGCGCAGCGCTGGCCCAAGCAGCTGGAGAATTGGGAATCACGTGATAACATCAATGTTAAACAGAGCAACACACAAACAACAGTTCAGTTTGCACCTCCGAGGTTGAGTATCTGCTCATCTGGAGATCATTCTGTGATTTTTGTGCTTCTACCATGGTTGAGTGCACTTCTTCATGGAAAGTGTTCTTTTTTCAAGATCTCAGTGTGTTGTTGTTATGAAAACAGAAAAAAATGGGAGTCTGTACCGGTCTGTACATGGTGTTTTATTTTGAAATGACTGGCTGCTCTATGCTATCTTTGTGTGTGACTTCCTGTTTGGAACGATCTGCTCTGTTCAGCTTGATGCGTGCTTGAAGCGGCCTCCGTCAAAAATACACTCTACGCGTATCTTCAGTGGAGCAGAGCGGAGAGGCGCTTCTGGGACACGGCAGAGACGGACCTCGGCGCGTGCTGTGGAATCACGAGCATATACTTGAATGGGCGCGATCGACTCCGGAGCTTGCGGCGCACACGGAACGCGCCGGAGACGGATCCTGTGGAATTTGAGGGTCAGAGTCACTGAGCCCGATGTGGTAAAAGTAGGAGGGGGTTTTGTTCTGTTTGAAGTAAATAGACTTAAAAGTATGAAATAATAAAAAGTACGATGTTAATTTTTTTTTGTTTTTTTACATTGCAATAAATATCGCAGAACAAAAGTCAGTTTTTTCCAACAGCCCTAACGCCTATCCACTGTCTTTCCAAACATGGACACTTGTTCCATAAAAACCACAATGGCAACGGCCAAAATTCGAAAGACGGATGTAACATGAATGTCTACATCCTCATTTCTTTATACAGTCTACAGTTTCAATAATAACTGTGAAATGACTTTTTGTTTTACACAGGTCCGTTCCCCGTTTTAACTCAGTAAGTCAGGACAGTTTTTCTCAGTGTTTAAAATAATAATAATAATAATAATAATAATAATAACACTGCCACCAATGGGTTTGCATTTGAGGTAGTCGAAAGCCTGGTACCTCCCGGGCAAAGTCTACCTTGTATGAGACACTAAGGACTGTGACAAAGCGTCAAATTAGCGATGATAGCAGGCTGGTTACACTGCTCTTACTGATCAGTGAATGTTAAACTTATCTTTCTTAGGGCATTAGTCTGGATCACTGGGAAGAGCCCTGTTTTACCTCTGCCTTTGAACTAAGCCGAGTTCCTGTATCGATAGGTAGGGGGGAAACAAAGAATTAGTGAACAAAAGCAGAGCAAGGAATCGTGTGATGGAAAACACTGAGGGGAAAAGAGAAAGACCTGTATAAAGGTGGAGTGGAAACAGGAGGGGAACAGAGACATGGCAACAGGGTTGTGTGTCTGTGCGGGCAGGAAAAGGTCCTCTCAGATGGAGATGGGGAGATAAAGATAGAGATGGATCCGAGAGGGAGCGGCTTTAATGAATTAATGACTGTTCTCACAACTAGATGCCTTATTTCTCCGGCTCAGACGCAGCCGATGAAATAATAAATAAACACATGAATAAGTGAAGAGGCCTGAATGAGACGGCACTCCGGAGGGGGAGTGATGGGAGGATGAGGAGGGGGGGAAAGAGAGATGGTAAGGCGGATAGGCACGCGGTGAGCCTCTCTGGTGATTTGCTCCAACATCAAGCAGCTGGAGGTTACTGAAAAATTTAGGGATGCGCGGGGAGCCGGTGAATGCTAATAGCGCAGACTGATTCCCCCACAACTCCTCCCCCTCCCTGCACCAACTCACTCCAGCAGACTCTGACCACCTTCAGTCTCGGGTGACCTTGCTCGGCGGCGTGATCGAGCGGCCACCGGCATGCTAACGAGACGCTGGCTGTGGGTTTGCAGGTCTGCCAGACGCTGCGGGGCTCTCAGAGGGCAAGTAGGGGCATCCAAATGACATGTTAGCATGGCCGGGGCCTGGATGGAGATGGGCAGGGTGCCATTCAGACAGGCCAATGAGGTTTATCGGATTATACGAGGGAGAGAAAGAGATTGCAATTCAACTAGGCTGTTAATGAGGAGTGTTAGAATACAACTTCCAAATGTCAGCTGGGATTTGCTCCTGTGTAACCAGCAAACACTGTGTATACTGTAAATATTTATATCTTGTTTCTATATGTTAAACATTATGGCTTTTATGAGCAAGAAAGGAAGGAAAATCTAAAAAGCGCATTTTCATAATATCCCTGATGATAAACAACGATACAAGCTGCTCGAGTTGGAGGCCATGAAGGTTATGAAATTCTTTGACTCATAAGACATCACATTCACAGAGGACGGAGTTCCCACTGAGATATTCTATTTCTGAAGAGCAGGTGAGGCTCATCTTAGGAGGCTCTGACCCACATGTCCTCGTCCCCAGCTCCGCTCCTGCCGGCCCTCAGGCCTGGATGGGCCCCTGGTCTCGGTCCCCCAGCCGGGATGCTGGCAGACTGGATGGGAGGCTCTGGGCGCCACCGAGGAGCCCGGTGACATGATTTACGGGCAGAGCTGCTGGGGTTGCTGGGCGACGTCTCGCTGCGGTCCCCCGCCACTATAATCGGAGCTCCACGTCCGGCTCCGAGGAGTCTGCCCAGGCGCACATCACCTCCTCCCCTCCTCTCACTCCTCCTCACCCCCTTCAACTCAACAATGCTCTCCCTCCTTCCTCTCCTCTTCTCCTGCACCACTGAGGCTTTGTGAGGCAGGCGGAGGGAAGGCGGAGAGGCTTCAACAATAGAGAGGCTGTGTGATGAGGGCCACTCCTCTGAGGTGAAGACTCACATACAAACACACACAAGAGCATGTACAAAGACACACATGTGCACTAAGATACACATGCAAAACATGCAACACAGAGCCACAATAGCGCTGCGTTGTCCCTCCTTCACTGCGTGGTGGATTTATTGGCTCCTCTGTGGCGAGCAGGTCCATCCCTCTTATAAAAACGCTGCATTGTCTCCTCAGAGCAGCAGCTCCAGAGTCCTGGCTCTCCACGCAGCACCTCCACTTCTCTCCTATCCGCCCACTATAATCAGCGGAGAGCGCTGGGAGCCACTTGGAGCCTGGCTGGCTGGCTCGGCTCGCTCCAGAGTGCTGGCTGCGAGGGAGGTCATCTGTCCAGCGCTGCAAAGTCTCTGGGGGGGCGAGAGGGCGGTGGTGCGAGGGGCTATTTGAGGAGCAAATGGAGGATAAGGAACACCCTGTGTTAAAAGTGCACTGGGCAAGGTTTTACTGTAAAAACATGATTGACTTTCACTTAAGTCCGTCTATTGGCTGTAACATTAGAATGTCTTTCAGTATAATATTGTTTTTCCACTATAACTGATGACTTTGTGCCCCATGTCGCTTTCAAAAAGAGTACGTATGAGCTGTGGACTCAGAGAAGCTGATACCTCTAGATATTAATATTTGAACATTAGGACTCAAGTGAATTGTTGGCTTTTGTCTTTGACTTTAAGAGAAGAAAACTGTCACCTGTGTGGACATTAGACCTGCATTTAACACATGAACGGATGTTTCTGCCATAATCTTAAAGGGCCAGTTCGCCAATTTTCAACCTCAGTCCTATCATGCTATTATGGGGGGCTAATGCCATTATGGTAGGAGAAAGAATGCAATTTGGCTCTGTGCCTTTGGAGGACGCTATCCGCTTCTCCAATGGGCCCTGGAAAACCTCCGCCAGCCAGACTCTGTAAAACACGTCATCTGGCGGAGGCCAGGGAGCTCGCTAAACTACACTTCCTCAATCTAGGACGCCCGCCTCCAATGTCAGGTCTCGTTCAAAATTGTCAGGTTTGACATGTAGACTGCAGACCTGAAGGTTTTTTAGACGATCCACTGGTATATTCTTGTCTTATTTCGAATTCTGTCCCGCTCTCGGTCGCTGCTTGCAGCAAAAACGGTAGTATTTCCCTCCAGCGTCTCTCACTGGGCCGTTCCTTTCAGAGGGAGGGGCGCAATGCACGCTGGGTGTTGTAGGAATGTAGAATGAGCAAAACCACGAGCTGTTTGTACAACTTTCTCCACGGCTATGGCACCAATTTCAAATGTTATTGCTTCTCTAGATTACAGAGAACACCAGCTTTGACTGACAGGGGCTTTTTCCAGAAGTGAACTGCTCCTCTAAAGTATTTTTAAGGTACACAATATTTAAAAGATTATATTTTGTTAAGAGTAAAAATCCAATGAAAAAGTTGTCTAAGTTCAGTAAGTAAATCAGGAAAAGTAAAGTAAATTATTATTACTCTTAAAAATCTATTTAGTGAATCTCTATAAAAGTGAAGTTAGAATTCATGCTCTTTTTTCACCACGTTTAAGTGAAGATACACATATTTTACAACTATGACAAAGAAAAAAAAAAAGAATGAAAATCTTTTTAACATTTCTCTCAACATTACATAATTAGCACTCCTAATCCTACAATCCTAATTGAAGCCAATAATTACAAGGATTTTATTTATCCATGTAATTATTCTCATAAATTATTAATACATATGAGTAATTAAGCATTACTTTTTCAGTGAAGGTTAATTTTTTAAAGAAAGATAATCACGGCAGAATCTTATTCCAGTTTCTCCAGCAGCTTTTCACGGCTGTAGTTCAGCTGAAGCTCATTTGACTCATTTTTACAGGACTTAAGCTAATTATTATTTTCTTTGTCTGTACACAAATCCAGGGAATTACCAGAGGTCGACCAGCCGCCATTACTGTGGTGGCGTCTCCCTACAACACCTGCGCGTTTAAATGCAAGCTGTCCTAAGAAGAGAACTATTTTTACTTTTATTGTTACTTTCTGTAACGTATTTAAAGGTATAGTAAGTAGGATTTTTCTTTGCATTTTGTCAACAACACATTCAAACTGGGCCCCTCCTCCTGGGCTCTTCATCACCAGAAGCTCACTCGCCAAGCTAACACCGACAGCATCATGGTTACCTTTGCACCAGCATGCTAACCGCCGGTTACCTTTGCTCTAACATGCTAACCGGTGGTTAGCTTGTCCTACCCGGTTCGAGGCACCTACCTGTCCCACAGAAAGAAGGCCAACTCTGAATCGCTCTTTCGCCATGGTCGCTGGTCTGACTGGGGCCCAGTTGCAAATTTGAACCACTCCCACACTCAGCTGTACGCTGTGATTGGCTCAGGGAACCACAACAGTGCCACTCCTAAAAACATCCTGTGCAAAGCAAAACAACAGCACACACACTCACCAACACACACAAAGAAGTGATGATTTATATTATATTTGTAAAAGTCTATATTTTAAACTCTTCCCAATTATGTCCATGGATGGCGATGGAGAAGCATCCGACGGAGAAGCAACTGTCAGTACAAAGACGGAAGTGGAGGATTCCACTCCTCTTGAGTGGTGGAGACGAAATGTTGACCGTTATCTGCAGCTGGCAACTGTAGCCAAGCGTCTGCTTTGCATCCCTGCTACTTCAACTGCTTTGGAGCGCATTCCAACCCCCCATCTCCCGTCGCCATAGCGAAAAGCTTCCAATACAATCGAGTAATTGCTGCCGAAGCTTCAACATCCGCATTGGGACAGCCCTAGTATAAACATATTCTGTCAATCAAGTAATTCATTATTTTCAGTTAGTTTAGTTTTGGGTTTCATAACAAAACTTCCGCTTTCATAAACTCTTTCTTTTAAATTCTTAAGTAACAAGTACCTTCATCTGTTGGGTAACGTAGTCGGGTTAAAAGTACAATATTTCCCTCAGAGATTTAGTGAAGAAGTAGAAGAAGAAAGACTCAGGTACTTGAGTAAATGTACTTTGTAATATTCCAACACTGCATCAGTCACTGTAGGGCTCTAAATTCTCCAATAAAAACCATACAGTGGAAGGAAATTCCCTCAGGTGTGTTCGCTTCAGACAGGCAGCGCTGAAAATACATCAAGGAGGACACGAGTGGAAATATAAAGATAAGTAAAAGCTTTAAAAACGCCAATATCCATAACATGATGTGTCAGTCTGCGTTTTATATTCTGCCCCCGTCTGCAGTGACTGGCGGTTCCTCCATATTTTAATGAGATCAGGGCTGGTATTGGCTAACCCATATATCTCTGTGACCCCTGTTACGGCATCCATTCATCAGACGGCTGAGCCTGTGTGCAGCCGGCCGGTCTGTGATCTGCCATGCACAAACACACCATGCAGAGGAGAGGAGCTGTGTCAGAGCTGTCTGCGCTTCAACACTGTCAACAACACACGGCTCTGACGGAGCTCAGGCCTGCGCCGCCGCCGCTGCTGCTGCTGACGGAGGTTTGTGTGTGTGTGTGTGTGTGTGTGTTGGATGCAGAGAAAGAGGTTTCTGAAAGTTTTGATAGAAGGTTTGTCACCATCGAGCCTCTCATCACTCTTCAAAGGCAACTTCTCAGAGAATACAAACCCACTTTCTCTGCTTTTTCTGAGCTTTATCGAACTAGAAAGAAACCTCCAACTACCCCCATCACTCTGTTCCTCTTTATCATCAATCATCTCGTTCTCTCACACACACTCTCACACACATACTTTAACAGTGTTGGGAGCTTAAAGTGTTGAGGTAATGACTTACACATGTCCCTATTAAGGATCTGGCACATGGAGGGGAACTTTCCCACCCGTCCATAATTGATATTAATCCCTGCTCTTTGGAGTGGCTCGGGGGAATGCTGGGACGAGACGTTAATGCACATACAATGGCACAGACCTAGACCTTGAAAAAAGAGAAGAGAAAAGAAAGCTCTTTGTAATAAATGAGATTAAAAGCATGCCAGACAAAGGCGATGAGACAAAAAGTGGGAAAAGGGAATGGAAAATTCTCTCAGAAGAAGAGGGAAGTTTAGCACAACAGATCAAAAATTAAACTTAAGTAAGAAATCTAGTTAGTGTCAGAGGAAAATACTTTTTGACCCTACAAGATTGTAGCATACCGACTACGGAGCCCGGGAGGGGGCACGGGCAAAGAAAAATTGAAGGTAGAAAAAAACCCCAAAAGATAGGTCAATGTACTTCTTCTGGTGTTGAATTAACTGGTGACGGTCACAGATGTGTGTGGGCATGGCTTATGAGCCCGTTGTACACAAACGAGGAAATAAACGACTCGATTCTACTTCGCTGCTTTATCGCAATTTTCTGTGGACAGCATATGACTATAGTGGACCGCACACTCACCACTGCTGATCGCTACAAACGTTTTGTCTCTGCTTCTGTTTTCTTAAAATAATGTTATTCCACGGAAACTCTAATAATTGTTTCTAAAAGTGACATTGTCAAATATTTTCTCCCGCTCCGCAAAATAGTCTCTGAGACAGAATCAACTTGTAAAATGTGTGTACAATTTTAACCAGTTTTAACATCACTCCCAAATTTCCTGAAATGACACCGATGACATGACCTCAGTGTTCTGCATGTTGCCCCAAGGCCCTGCTGGAGGGAGTTTAGTGTGTCTTATTATGAAGATGTCATCGGGATGATGTCAGTTGGCAGCTGAGGGACTTTTTTTTTTTTTTAACAGAAAACCTTCATTTAAGATGCATCATTTGAGGAGATGTGGTTATGAAGCAGTTAGATGGTTCAGTGATTAAGTTGGATTATGTGAAAGGTTGGATCCAGTTTTTTTTTGGAGCAATGTTTTGTCCTCTCATGCCGTTATTTGCGCTGGTAGCACCATTTTTTAAACAAAACCAGTGCAGTTCAGCGTTTTCAGTGCTCAACAAAAACGCCCTTGACGTCAGCTATCTTTCGTCCCTGCTCTCACCGCTCAGTTGAAAATAGTTACGCTTTTGTAACACCACTGGCTCGTCCATGTCACTTCTCCCTCACCGACCAATCAAACTCAAGGAGGGGTGGGACTCAACTTTTCAACAACAATGATGGAAGAGAAGCTAATTCTCTGTTTTTTGGAGACTACATTCTCCAGGTCTTTTCAGACAGGGGGCGACTGACAAGGCTAGTCATTCATTTGTAATGAGAGGGGAGCGGGCAGGTAGGGACGCACAGGCAATCTTACAGGCGGAGCGACAAGTGGGCGCAATCCCGTGAAATTGTCACTGCCAGAGTTGAAAGTTCATGAACTTTTTTCTACGCGACACACAGTAGTAACCACAAAAATCACAATGGATGAGAGTCTGATCCTTGCTGTATTTAAGTTCCTGAAGATATATAACCACTTTGAAAACAGTTACCAGGACACTAACATGCAGTGGCTGGTGCGCATGCGTTGGCTGTGTGAGTGCTTGTCCAGGAGCTCCGTCCTATTATGAAATTTTACCTAGTTTTAATCTCGTTTCTAATTCACATTTTACGCTGCACCTCTAGATCCTGGCTGTTTTTATCTGCATGTTTTAATTGTTTTAGTGATCACGCACTCGGATTTTTAAACGTTTACTTTTGCTGCGTGGTCCAGACAGCCTGCCGAGGCTAGCACTACCGGCTTGTTTTTAGCCGCTTTTAGCTAGCATGGGAGCTGACAGAGACTACTGATACACCTGCAATGCAAACCAACTGTCAACCGAAGCCTCATTTCCTCAGCGGGTCAACTTGATGGACCCCGTGTGGGTTTATGATTTTCCAGACCTTGCTGTGAGATTGTGTGCTTGAGCCATACCAACGCTGTGGGCTCCAGGCAGGAGCTCCTGCGTTTAAGTGTCTCAGACCTCCCGGTCAACAGCTGAACTGCCGCACAACTAGTTGCAGAAAAAACAACAAGACATTTTAAAGAAACTGGATATTGGATTCTGAATGTATCAGGTAATGGTACAACTATGCTAATTTAGCTAGTTGTTATAGCCTATAGAGAAAATACAGTTGTACTGGCTGGGATACAGTAGTGTACAGAAACCGTTTCCATGGTTACCATGCATAAAGCACCTGGCGTTTACTCGCGGAGCGCTTGTGTGCCTTATTTTTCACGAGGAGGGCAGTGAGACCCCGAGATCCAAGCGAGTGTCACCCCCCGTCTGAAAAGACCTTAAAGCTGCTGCTAATGCCAGGTCACGATTCCCTTACATTCTTTTTACATTTTCCTTATTAAATTTCCTTGAATAAAAGCAAATATTAAGCAAACAGATCGATTTAAAACTTAACGCTCACTACCAAGGGAAGCGGAAGTGGTGCCAGACAACTTTCCTGGTGAGAAGCGCTCTGAAATTGAGGTTGTGGGTGCTGCCAGAGCAAAAACGATGGTTAGTGGATACAGGCCCTAAATCTGTAAGTATGACATATCAACCACCTGAAAATTCCAACACACAAATTGTTAGTACTGATGTAATTCTACACTTGAAAGCTCCTTTTTTTAGAGCATAAGGTTTCATGCAACCACCAGATCATTATTGTAGAAAATACTCTGACAGGGTGATGTAGTGGTTTATATTCCCTATAACGACCCTGTTGCTGTACATTATCCCTCTTATTACACTGCTACTTACCAAAGAAATCAATCTATTGATTAAAAAAGGATTTCATGTCTTCCATAAAAAAATGAAAGTTAATTTATAGCGACTGTTAACTCCGTTGCCTTCTTAAAATAAGTCTGCTTGGCGTATATAACCGCGTGAATGCTGGATCACCTGTTTTCTGTTAATAACTGTCATATTCCAGTTTTTTCTTTTGTACAAATGGTTTGTCAAACCATTTTCTGTTTCGTGTTTACTTTGTTTCATCTTCTATTTTAATGTTTCTCTGTCATCCAGTCTCCTCCTCTTGTTTTCTTTCTATTCTTTTCTTTTTTTGCCACAATAAACATGCAGACATTAAATTGAAAGATTTTCCTACAGCAGTTTAAAGTTAAATGGATGACAGGATGTGCATCAAATGGGTTTCACACTCAAGCAGCTCTCTGAATAAGGCCCCATCTGACCTTATAGTCTTTGTCTGACTGATATGTGTAATATGTTGAAGGGAGACTTCATTGTGTGTAAATACCCATCACATGAATAATCACACTGTAGCCGTAAATCACTCAGCAGCATGACCTCTGTGGCCTCAACAGAAGCAGCCATTACAAGATCTGCTGTAAGGAGAAACACTGCTAGTTCTTGTGACGTGGTTATTTCACAAGGCACGAGGCAGAACGCTGACGATGCTGAGGCTCCCCGAAGGCCTCGGCCTGAGTTCCCAGCTGGGTGTCACACGCACCCTGGGGTGTGCCTGAGAGGACACCCATCTGCCCCCGCTGTCTGCTCGAGGAGGAAGGGAGGGAGGGCTGGATGGAGGGGAGAGACAGGAAGGGAGCAGTGGGAAGGTCTTACAGGGAGGTCACCCAAAACCTTAAAGTGATAATCCATAAAGAATGAAGAAAAAAAAAGACTTCCTTCTTTAAACACGACTTAATGCAGCAGATTAGATCAATTCCACTAATCTCATTTATGATCGCTCCAGATTGGATTAATTAATTCTTGCTTGTGCAGTCAGAGGACAGTCATGAGCAAGATATGTAAAGGGGAATTCCATTATATTTAATTCTGGGCCCTTTCTGTATTTTATTTGGGGGGGTTCAAATGATGAATTGGTCCCCAAAACGTGCTTCAGCCAGCAGTCGTAAATGTGTATTTAATGGCTGAAACTTTATCTTTGGGGCAAATGCGTCCAATCAAAGTACATCCTCTGAAGTTCCTGTTTTTGACAGCCTGACGGGCTCTGATTGTTTTTGTAAGGGTCTGTTATAAACATTATAAAAAGGATCCGTACAGAGCAATGACAATTTAGTTAACAAAATGTATGACGAAAAATGTTTGTCAACGACCTTTTTTCCATGAGGATAATGAGACGATGATGAGCTAAAAATAGATCATTGATAATCAAAACTCTGACGACATGTATGTTTTGTTTTCGTGAACGAGACGAGACAGGACTAAAATGTAAGCGGTGGGCTGTCGGACATTTAAAATCCATGAAATTTTTTCCCACTGTGTGTCTAATCTGTCAAAATACAAGCAAAGTATTCCTGTAACTGATTAAATTTGGGTGTCTGCAGATCCCTCTGAATCCCACCCAGCCGTACAGGTGAGGACTTCCCAAAGCGGCAGCTTGACAACAATGCACGCAAAACCAACAGCTATCAACTTTCCCTGTTAACCCAGGCTTTCTGTTTCAGGCTCTGAGCGTGCTCAAAGAAAAGGGGCGTGTTATGACGCTCCTTCTGCACAAAAAGTAGCGATCATCGGCTGTCAGCTTCAGTCAGACTGTTTAAATGAGAAGCGATGATGAATATATAAAAAGATGCCTTGCTAGAGGCAAAGAGAGAAAGGGGCAGCATGTGTTACTGTCACCTTCCAGAAGTTTACATTTGCACGTCACCTCTGAGGATCAATCTTGCCTGTGAAAAACACCGTCAAGAAATAATTCATGAAAGGACGGCGCTTCACAGCCGACTGAACCTGTATTTGGTTAATTTAATTAGATTGAAGAGAGAAAACGTTCTGACTAAATATAATTAATAAAATGCCAAATGTTTTGAGTTTTCATCGTCTAAAACTGGACTCAAACTACAAAGGGTTAACTTGACTAATAAACATTTTCGTCTGAAGACTAAGATTGAGACATAATCTAAAATGAACACTGCTGCAGAGATGGACCTTTTTGTTAAGGTGAGATGCTTTTATTAAACCGGAAACATCGCTCTCTTCAAAGCCACCAGACTCCATTATCAAAAACAATAATAGGTGATAGTTTACTGCTAACAAAATTACTTTGTTCATTATTGTGCAAATTTGGTCTTCTAAACCGTTAGTTTGGATCCAACTCAATACTTATGTAACAATATTAATAAACAAAACCAACTCCCGTGATCTGCAAGGTCAAATTACCATTTTGTCAAAGCAGTCTGGTGGCTTTGAAGTAACGGCTCAGATTTGATGCATTTGCCAGCAGGGATTACACTGCAGCCATCACAGCCGCTCTGCAGCTGCTGGCTGAAGGACTCATCGGAGCAGTTCCAAAAGGTTACGTACAAACTTGTAATTTAGACCCTTAACACGAAAGACGGGGGGTTGAAAAAATACCTGAACTGCACTAACCTGAAAAACGACAAATCTCACCGAACCACAGGAGGGGATACTGACCAAACCATATAAAAGATACAATCACTAAGTTAAGTGCAGATAAAGACTAGAGGGACAGTGTGCATGATGAGTGTGATGTTCCTAAATTTTCTGACAGCTGGTGCAGCCATCACACTTCCAAAACTGATAATTGACAATCACGCCCACATTACACAGTTATTGGCCAGGTGTGCTGATGTTAGAAAGTACTGCAGAATTCAGATTTCTCTCTGAGGCTCTTTTATTCTTCACAGTGCTACTTCCAACAACTTCCTTGGCACAACCTAAAGCAACACAACTGGTTGGGGCAGATGGTCAAACAGCGCAGATCTTTTATTTGATCTGGGACACGGGGTTGATTCCTGTGTGATACAAAAGGTCATCCTTTAGTTATATTTTACCCCACATGACACGGTGTTTCCTAATGCCTTGCCTTTACGTAACCAAACAGACCATTTCAAATTAAACAGGGGAGAAAAAGCCCTTTAAACAGATGCTTAAGGGAACCCTAAAACAGATGCTAAAATTAAGCTTTTAACAGACGCTAAATGGAAGCTTGAAACAACCGCTAAAGGGTAATAGATGCTTATTGGTAAATCAAAAAATATGCTAAAGGGGACCCTGAGACAGATACTAAAGGTTACCTAAAAATGACCAGTAAAAGGTACCTTGAAACATCGACTAAAGGGTAAAAGTTATGAAAGGGTCCCTTTAAACAAACACTAAATAGTAGCCAAGTAGGCTAACCAATGTAGTTCAACGTTTTCTGCTGCGCTTACACCGCTCTCAGTTGAAAATAGTTCAACTTTTGGAACACCGCCGCGCTTGTCAATGTCACTTCTCCCTCGCCAACCAAACAACATCGAGAAGGGGCGGGACTTCAGATATCAACTTTGTCAACAACAATGATGGAGGAGAAGTGTATTGTCTCGTTTTCGAGAGTACAATTTCACCCTTGAGGTGTAGAGCTGCTGCTAACGCCAGGATTCCTTTACATTGTTAGTATGTTTTATTTGTATAATTCCATATAATTAAAGAAAATATTAAGCACACAGAGTGATTTAAAACAGACTTTGCGATCACTAGAGAGGGAGGCGGAAGTGCCGCCAGACAACTTTTGTAATCTAGCAACAGTAAGCGACGGTGACAAGTGCTCTAAAATTGAGCTTGTGGGTGCTGCCAGGGCAAAAAGGGCCATTAGTGGACACTAAAGGTTAATAGATGCTTGTGGGTAAATGGAAATAGATGCTTCAGGGCGCCTTGAGACAGACAATAAAGGTTAGCTAAAAATGATCAGTAAAAAGCACCCTTAAACAGACTCTACACAGTGCCTTGAATCAGCGACTAATGGGTAAAAGATGCTAAAGGGTACAGTTTTTCAAAGGTACCTTCAAACAGTTACTAAAGTGTAACTAGGTTGTTTAAGGTACCTTAGTGGTACTTTTCTGGCCTTTAGACTTCTGGTTCAAGAAAAAACTATTTTTCGTCGTATATTGTGTCAATTGAAGAAGTACAACAAAGCAATCTGTGTGGAGTTTGCGTGTTCTCCCTGTGTATGCGTGTGTTCCCTCCTACTTCCTCCCACAGTCCAAAGAGGTGCTTGTTAGGTTCAATGGTGACTCTAATTTAACCGTAGGTGTGAGTGTGAACATGAAAGGTTGCCTGACTATGTGTCAGGGCTGTGATTGATTGGCAACCTATCCAGGTGTAACCCCGCCTCTCGCGAATGGCAGCTGGGATCAGCTCCAGCCCCCCATGAATGGGATAATCTGTGACGATGATGGACGGATGGATGGATTTGGGTTTAGAGAGCCTTCAGAGCAACAGCACTCTGCTGCAGCAGCAGCAGTATACATAACAGTATACATAACGTAGTGAGCCAAATGTAGTTGGGATTCTATATATTTTATATTCAACATGAATATCCAACTACTAAATGTCTCTGTGGGCACACGGGAAACAGCAGCAACAACATGAATGAACATGACACATGATATCTCAGTTTGATACTCTCTTTCTGTTGCTTTTCTTTCTTTCCAAGTCTTCATTGTGCTCATTCATTTCCCCACAGTATAAAAGCTTTGACAGCTTTTTTTCACAGCTCTCCTAGCAACCACAGCTGGTGCCATCATGGAGGCCTGTTGGAGAATTGACAGCACTCATATAATAGCTAAATATATAACAGGTTGTCAAGAGAGAGAGATTTACCTGAGAGCCAAACCACCAGTTTGGAAGCAGAGAAGGGATGAAAGTGTGTTTGCTAAGTTGCTCAAGGTTCAGAGGTTGTAAGAACTTCAGATAAGTTTGTCTGACTCGGGGCTGAGGCGATAATGACCGGATTTTCATATTAGGACGAATATTTCTTTCAGACTTGAGGTTTTTCATCATTCTGCTCTGTTTTATGGCCCGGCCTTAAAGATAGACGCACTGCTGTGAGCCCTGCTGTTTCTCACCGCGCTGATTGGCCCGCTCAGTGGCCCACTAGCCTCCCGGACTGATGTCTCAAATCCCCATACACACACACACGCACACACAAACAACCAACACACACTCACTCTTTCACCATGCTGATGAGCACAAAAGTATCCAAATGAGGGACCGGGATTAATGTTTGTGTGGATGTGGTGGTCATGCTGGGAATAAAAAGTTAGTGAGTGAGTGTGTCAGAGGTGGGTGTTTGTGTACATATCAAATGTGTTTACATGTGTATTTTGGGAAGAAAGAAGGAGAGTGGGAGAGAGCCGCAAATTAAAGCAGAGCAACTTTGGTTTTATTTTGAAATTTGAATCTTGAGGGGAAGTTTGGACTTTTTGATCAGTGATGTAACGTCTGGTAAACTCACCTAATCTCAGTTTAGCCACATTTTCTGGCTGATGTAAAATGTTAATGATGTAAATTCAGTGTACAACATGTTTAGCAGGAGCACAGTGATGTAAGTTATATGAAATGTCTTTAAAAACAAAAGCAAAAAAGGGAAACGTATGACATGAGGCTGATGTGTTCATGGTCAGAATGTTTTAGATGTTACTTGATTAACTTTGGAAATAAAAACAATTTCTGATGTATCGAAAGAGAAGAGTTGATAAGGTTCAGTGATGAGAAGCACAGAAACGTTGTCCTTTATTTGTGTGTCTGTCTTCAGGTTTTTCTACTTTACTGTAGCAGTTTCATTTAATGGTACCTCGTACTTCTACTCTACGACATTTTGGAGGCAAATTTCGCACTTTTTACTTCAATAAACTCATTTGTTAACTTTAGTAACTGGTTGCTTTGCAGATTCAGACAACACAAAATACAATCTATAAATAAATCCATTTGTATAATGGTCAGCGCTGTCGCCTCACAGCTAGAAGGTTCCTGATTTGAATCCTGGTTCAGACGTAGTGGGCCTTTCTGTGTAGCGTTTGCATGTTCTCCCTGTGCATGCGTGTGTTCCCTCTGGTTACTCCGGCTTCCTCCCACAGTCCAGACACATGCTCGTTAGGCTCATTGGTGACTCTAAATTAGAGGTCTTCACGGGACCCAAATTTCGAACCCAAAGTGACCCGAAAATATGTGACCCGGAGCCGAACGGGATCCGTCTATTATTTGAAAGCTATAGGACCCAGACCCATGCGGGACTGGACCGAATCAGCACCGACTGCACAGCTGATTGCTATTAACAAGATGCTAATCCACTAGCTATTTCAGATTAAAAATCCACTTGCTGTCACGCAGACGGATGACAAACGCGCGGCTCGTTTAGAGGCTGCTGGTTTTACCTCTTTTTTCACACCAGCGAGGAAGGTATCCATCTTCACCGGCGTGGGCTTTAACCTTTCTCTGAATCTCCGAATACCCAGTTGCCCACTTTAAATGTGGACCCCAACTTGTCCGGTTCCCGGTTCAGGGCCTCGGGTTCGGGTGAACCTGTGAAGACCTCTGCTCTAAATTGCCCATAGGTATGAATGTGAGCGTGAAAGGTTGTCTCTATGCGTCAGCCCTGTGTTTGACTGGCGATCAGTCAGCAGTGTACCCCGCCTCTCGCCCAATGACAGCTGGGATAGGCTCCAGCACCCCCGTGGCCATGAACAGGATAAGCGGTATAGATGATGGATGGATGGAAAAAGAAGATTTTTAATGCACGGTTTTTACTCATATTTCCAGACAGTGAAAGATCTGATTATATTTTCCACAAATGCATTTCAGGTGCTTTAAAACGTTTGTCCGCAGACACTCACAGCCAGCCAACTTTTAGAACTCTTGATGTAATAAAATCAAAAGGCTTCATTTCTTCACTCCACCATTAAAGAATGGCAAAAGATTTGGTTTCATAAATGTTGAATATAAACTGTTAAAACAATTTTCTGAGGCAGTAATTATGATTTCTTTTTTGAAGAAATACAGCAATTCTGAGCTACTCTTCTTCTACACTTTAAAGATGTTAATATCAGTAAAAGATATTGGCATCTGGCTTCAACCTCTAAATATCTGCCTCATTGACTTTAACAGATAAATTCCAGTGAATATATCTCATCATCTAAACTGATACATCTGAACAGCTCCAGAATTTTGCCAGTAATTAAGATGACTTCAAAACGTAGGCTGTCAGGCGTAGTGAGAAAGACTGAATTTAAAATAAAAAGAAAACCATTCAAAGGGTTAATTCCAGGTCTGTGATTGTTTCCGTCTCGCTCCAATCACAGTTGCTCTCCTCTTCCTTTTCTCTTCCCTCCCCTCCAGCTGAAGCTGTTTCAGGTCCTGATACCCAGGATGAGACTGACCCAAGCTGTCAGGACCTCCCAAGGATTGGCCCGCTGGGTCAGGACCACCAATCAGGGGCTAACAACTCGGAGGACCTGGAGAGGCAGAGGAGAAATGTGAACCAGACCCTGCACGGAGCAGAGCACTGCTCTCTTCAGAGTCAGTTCACACAAAGTCTGGGCCGAGAACAGAACCACAGCTGTTGGTTTCATGTTTTGTGTATTTTAAAACCTTTATATTTAAAAAAGAGCTGAAAATAGACACATACAGTATCTATCACACATTTATTGTATCACCCTTATGAAATTATAGCTATAGTGTAGGTTGACACATTTCACACATTACATTATTATACATAAATAAAAGTAGGGACCATTTGTTCACACTGTGTGTATCCTGTTAATAATGCTTGTTCTAAATATTTGCATGTGTTAGATAAGTGCCCAAATGACGTCTCCGTGGCAGAGTTAATTTCGTTAACGAAAAGTCTGACGATTAATGTTCGTCAACTCTTTTTTCCATGAAACGGACGAAACGTTGAAGAGCTAAAAATAGATCTTTGACAATAAAAACTCTGATGACACGCATGCTTGTTTTCGTTAAAGATCAGTTTCGTTCTCTTTGGCGGCACCTATGGCGTTAACGGTAATTGCAGGAGCACACTTTCCAGATATCCAGACAGTGTTGCATGTGTGACGTCCACGGTTGGCTCCGGTTGTAACTCTTGATTTTCCTCGCTGACGGTCGCTTTCCTTTTGCCTTCATTTGAGCGTCCAATTTGTTTCTTTTCTTTGGATTTTCACTTCTTGTTGAAGTTGTATCTGTAGTCATTTATCTTTTCTTTGTTTGTTCAGCCATAGCAGATTACTGTTTACTCGCAACACTTGCAGAGAGCGGTAAAGCAGCCGCTTAGCTCCGCCTACCCTCTCTGGCAGACCAACCACTGCTGGCTGATGGAAAACGCGTCACTTGGGAATTTTTCCATCAATGTCGCCACAGTCTGTAACACTGCAAATGTCAAGGCTTTCATCAGTGGGCCATGGGCTCAATCACCTTTGTGTTACCTCAAAGGCGATAGATAGTGACGTAACAGACATTTATTTACAAGAAAATCTGATGAGACAGGACTAAAATGTTGGTGGTGGGCTGTTGGACATTCAAAATTCATGACATTTTAAAGCCTCACGCCCCAGTTAGAGATAACAGGTATCCTGAAGGTGGTTATGAAACAGGCTTTCTGCTTCAGGCTCTGTGCCAAAAAAAGGGGGCGTTTTACGAGTCACTCGACACTTCTTCTGAACAAAAAAGGAGCGATCATCGGCTGTCTGCTTCAGTCAGACTGTTTAAATGAGAAGGTTAGGACCAAGCATGTACATAATCCTTAGATGCTGTGTCCTCATCGTTACTGTACTGTACGGATTATCTGATGAAATTTAGAGTGTTCATTTTACCTGAAGCGAACGGGTAAAAACCAGAAGACAGAGACTGAAGGAGGAGGGGTTATATTTATATTTCATATTATAAATACGGAGAGAAAATGTTTCGACTCAAAGTAATGACTTAAACTTTTTATTGTACAGAATTTTCGTTTTAAGACAAATACTAAAACTAAAATAGCCAAAATTAACACTGCTTTTCCCCCAGAAACAATCAATTCAATTCAAACATGTAATTTAAGACCAAGCGCAGCGTATGTACTTGAGCTTTAGAACTTGCACACAAAGGGCCCGAGCAGACAGAGCTTCAACAAAAAAGGCAGTGCGGTTTTACAGCCTGCAAAACATGACGCGCACCGCACTGCCTCTTTTGTTGAAGCCTCCGGTTAAAAAACAGAGCAGCTCACTGCGCCTCTTTTTCTACTGTTGTCAAAGTCGACTTGAAATGAAAAATGTCATTTTAATCCTTTTAGATCACATCCTCGGTAATATTGTGCATCGATTTGACAATATAGGCCAAAAAAATACAGAAAATCAATTTCTTTGTATTCTTATATCAAAATCCGATCATTTTCTTCCCGTAAAACAAAATATCACGTGTGCCTATGTAAGCTAGGACCAACCAATTTCAACCAATCTATCTGCAACATTTAGCCGCAGAGCACCAAGAACGCTCGGTCAGTTAGCTAGCTACTGCGCTGTGGAGAACGTCTGTCTACGCCCACTTCTCAACGATCAAATCAAATCCCTCTAATGATATGTCCCGCCTGCACGTCCTGTTTCACTCCGAAATACGTCACGATACGGAAGCTAGATACTCTCGAAATGCTGTTTCAGCTCGACTTTAAGGCAACCACGAAGCTGTCATTAACATAACTGTTATATTGTCTACTGACAGAAGGCCCGCCTCCTTTCATCCGATTGGACAATGAGAAAAAACCCACACGACGTCGGCGCTTTTCTGCTTTGAGTTTAAGTTTTTTCAACTCGAGGCGCAACTAGCGGAAAAATGCGAGCCGCTCTGAAACACAAAAGCAGCGTGCGAAAGCAGCGTGCAAAAACAGCGTGCGAAAGCAGCTCGCAGAAAGCGTCCCTCTCATTGAAAACAATGACCAAAAAGCTGCTAAAACGCACTCCGTCTGATCAGGCCCGAAGATAAGATACTTCATTGATCCCCAGAGGGGAAATTCGGTACACTACAAAAAAGTGTTTTGTTTGTTTGTTTGTTTTGCAGTGTTTTAAACACCTCTTTGTTACCTACTTAGAATCTACCATGTGACTAAATGCATTTCTTTAATTCTGTTAAGTTAGGAATAAGTGAACCCCGCTTTCTGTCCATCGTGTTTAGGCAAAAACAGATTTGATGAAAGGCGTTTTCACTCCTCTTCCACATTGCACACAAACAGACGTGACAGAGCGAGATGTCAGTTACAAAAGTTTACAATAGCAAACCGGTCCTTGACGTCATGTCACAATGACGTACCTTTGCTGAACCAACACCCTGTGAGAGCAGTAAATCACTTACCAAATCAATGAGCCAGAAGAGGCTCAAAGTGCACGGCGCTGAAGGGAGTTCATTAGAATGTATCTCTGGGTTTAAAAGTGTGAGAGACACATTTTATATTATA
Source organism: Semicossyphus pulcher (assembly GCF_022749685.1). NCBI lineage: Eukaryota > Metazoa > Chordata > Actinopteri > Labriformes > Labridae > Semicossyphus > Semicossyphus pulcher. The sequence continues at coordinate 29,601,146 of NW_027211726.1, forward strand.
TGTGGTAATTTTTTCCATTGTATAAAAATACTGATAGATGCAGCTATGTAAACCATATAGGTGGTAGAGTGACTTATGATAGTGGCTAAAGAGCTGTTTTGTTGAGAGGGTTGCTTTTATTGTCTTTAGTCTGAGAACTGTCCTGATTGTTCCTCTGCAGCATGTTATGAGCAGCTTTTAGGTTAAAAGCAGATAAAGTTTGACATCATTAGACGGTATTAGCTGAGAATGCTCTCTTTGTTTCAACATGGCTACCAAAAACACTTCATGTGTTGTTTTTATGGCCCTTGCTCTCCATTCTGATAATTAAAACTAGAGAGCAGCTTGGCTCCATGTTCTGAGGACTTTCACACATTTATATATATATACAGTATAAATGTGATAGTTGCCCACAGACGGCCCTGCCTCCTCCCCCTCCCACCTGTAGCGTTTTCATCTTGGCACATTCTCCTCCATAACTATCTTGGCTCGTATCTCTGAGTGCTTTTCTGCAGCCTGCTCCCTCATTCACTAATCACTAATCAGAGCTCATGGCCCCGCTGGTCCACAGTTAACCTCCGGGCACATGGGAGATGCTCCTCCACCTCCTCTGCATATGGCCGTTGTGGATTTTGGGCGGCAGCCAGGGTGCCCTCTCGCGTCCGCCTGCCTGCCCGCCCGCCCGCCAAACATCGGCCCTGTTCTGAGGCACAAAGACATTTGTATGCCAGTCACGTTTAGGAGGGGCCGCTGCCTCTTTAAGACTGTGGGAAAGAGGGCATTTCTACAGTGAAGCAGCCCCGTTTTCACACATTCCTGAGGAGGGCATATTGAGCTCATTATCATAGCTAACTACAATGGCTCTTTGTGCGGGATCTGGGATTTGGGACGGTGCCAAATATCCTCGGGTGCATGTGTAGATGCACATGTGTGGATCTTTCTTCATATTCTTTGTGTGTTAACTGAAACTTAACTGAGACATCTAATGCTGCTTAATGAGAAATCTGATGTTTTACTCGATTATATGAAGATCAGTTTAAAACAAAGCACGGCTCCTTTGTTCTAAACGGACAAACACAAACATTCAGTGGCAAACAAATCAGCCCCATAATGTTTGCACAATATATTCTGTACACTATGGCGTGAAAAAGATGATCATTCTTTTTGTTTTATTTTATATGATTACTATAATTTTAGTACTTCTATTATAATCTAATCTTAAGGTCCACTAACTTAAATTGTCCAGTGTAAATTAAACATGAAGAAAATTGGGGAAAACGTCATTTTCACTTTCTGATTGGATCAAACTCCACCGCTGACAAGAAGCTTTTGTATTATGATAATTTACACACTGACCACACAGGAAGGAGACTAAGCAAAGTGGATCAAAGCAAACCTGTTTTTAACTTTTTTCTTTTAAAGATTATATTTTATTTTCTGCCTCTATTGATAGGACGGCTGAAGAGAGCCAGAGAACAGAGTGGCGGATGACATCCATCATGGACAACCCCTCTCACCCCCTGCATGAGACTGTGGGGCCTAAAGCAGCTCCTGCAGCAGCAGCCTGAGACATCCACCCACTGCAAGGAGCGTTACCGCTGTAGACTCTTTAACACCAGCATTACATCTCAATTCTCTGTGTCAGTATCCCCCCTCACTCACTACCTATATATATGTATAAGTACGCTTATGTTTATATGCATATAGGTGCTTTTCAACAGCAGGAACTTTCCCCAGGAACTAGGAACCTTTTGAGGAACTCTGTGTGTTTCGACAGCAGGAACCAGGGTCTAAATTTAGTTCTGGGGGATAGTTGATTTACCCCCTGAAAAGTCCCTGCTGGGGGAGGTAGTACTTTCCAAAGGTCCAGGAACACTGTTTCTGATTGGTCGAGTACTCGCAGCATTTTTATTTTAACCACGATGTTTAAAAGACTGCTACAAGCTCATCGTCTTAACATCGTGATTCGAGATTGTTTATCACCGTGCTTTGAGATGGAGTCAGCAAAGAAAGCCTACGACAGATGGACCGACGAGGTGCAGGAACTAAAAGTTCCTGTTACTCTTGGTCGGAAAGCACCTCATGTATATCATTCTGTGAAATTATTTTCCGTATTTTCAAACTGTGCAATACTTAAAAATAGCAAAATGTTAAACACCATGTGTTTTAAAATTACCTGTACAATTTTATGTGCGTTCTTCCATCCATATCTACATATATAAGTAAAAGACTTAATAATGTACATATGTATTTATTTTATTATTAATATTATCATTTTTATTTTTACTTCTTTATTTCTTGCTGTTACTATCTTATTATTATTCTTTGTATATAATATTTATCACTGTTTTTCTGAGCTGTTGTAACAAGTTTATTTTCCCCAATGGGGGATCAATAAAGATTATCTTATCTTATCTTATGACATGCATCAAATGATCAGCAGACCGGGAGTCATGCCCAGACCCGGCGCTGTGGGCGGGCATTTAGGGGCCAGGCCGGCTGGGGAATACAGCCATGTATTTACCATACATGTTGTTTATTACGCACACTTGCCAACAACTGGACAGGGTGGTGTGGTGTGGTGCTGGATTGCCCCTGGGATTCTTTAATCTGTCAAAATGACGGACAGCTTTCAGATTTTCCATCGTTGTTCAAAAAATTCTGTCAAAGACGGAAAATATCCAGTAATCCTGACACCAGGTCTGGTCGAGCCTGTGATCAGTGTGTCAAGGACTGTGGCCTCTGTACATGGGGCATCTGCTCTACCACCTGAGTTAAACCAGCACCCCAGGCTTTTAGAATTTGACATAATTTCACTTTGTTACTGATGTGGGTGAAAAAAGGTCTTCAAGCTAACAAGCTTTCTTATTGGCAGGATAGCAAAGTAATTAGCTTGGTTGCTAACGAGACGTTAAATTCAGCACCATGGACTGCCTTAAACCATGCCTCTCTTACGGAGAAGCTTACACTTTGACAGAGGTATTTTAATTTAAAATGTCTTAATAAAAGTTGTATTTATCACACATCTTATCCTCCATTCTTTGCAAACCCTAAAAGCATTAACAATACGTCTTGCTGTTGGTCAATAAGTATGGCAAAGGCCACCAAGGTTGAATCAGACTTAAGAAAGAGGAAGAAGATGTATCAGACTGTGATGGACTTAATACTTTGGATACAGTTAGTGTTGGTTATTATAGAAAAAATATAAAAACATAGAATATCATCAGACTTTACCTTTAAGAGAAACACTTCAACTAAAGTGTTGAGCTCTTATTTACCAAGATTGTCGGCACTGCCTGCGTCTCCACCCCTGCTGCGATTGTATGTGTCTTGTTGCAGGTATGTTTGAGTCAATGAGTGTGTGTTGCAGTGTTAGCGATGATAGCAGGGGTGGGTGGGGAGTTTGTATTGTGTTACACAGGAAGACATTAGCAGGCAGCCAGTCTGAAATCGGCGCGCTCGTTTCCTACTAGGACGCTCCCGGCAGCCGCACTGATCGAAGCCGACATCAACAGCTTTCCCCCAGATTCCCTACCATCATAAAACACACACACACACACACACACACACACACACACACACACACACACACGCACACACAAACAGCAGCTTTAAGAAGAAAACATTTTTCATGACAAAAAATGGCGACAGCAGCAGCATCAGTTTCGAGTCGAGCGCGAGAAGTTACAGCAACAGATGCAGTGCGTGGCCATCATGTTTCACCGTGTATTCCCACTGGCAGACCCCCCACCCTGAACGTATCACCCTATCGTCTAGACCCCCGTCTCAGACTCTCCCTCGCTGCATGTGGCCCAACAGAAAAGGGAGGGCGATTCTGCCTCTGCCGGGAAAAAGGTTAAAAGGGGGCTGTCTTTCATCAGCTCATCATCCTCAACTCCTGCTGCATAATTTATGGGCTTGTTACTGTAATCAAAAATTCTTCTTTATTTTTTGGGAGGGGGGTGGGGGTGGGAGATGCACGGAGGAGGCAGTGCTCTCCCGTACAAACAGTTTCCCGCGAGCCCGGGCCTTTTCATGTGAAATGAGATACTGCTGTAATGTCCCTCGGGTGAGAAGGAACACACAACACATACACAAAGTTGTGGAGGAAAAGTCTGTGTGTACACAAGCAGCACAATATCTCAAACTTCCCTCCACTCGGCTCATGAATGTTAATGAGGGCAGGATGTACAGACAGATCCACACACTGTAACCGAGCTCCAGCCTGTGATGGGGTCGGTTTACAGGCTATTGTTGGGCCAAACTAATTGATCATGCGGTCGTGTCTTGTTTTACTTCGTCTATAACATATATAAGGTTGCATCACAAATCTCTTAGCAACCGCTTCAGTTAGAACGGAAAAATACATCTGATGTAAACTACATGATCTGTACAGGCAAAAATAAAACACAGTGTATCACTTGTAAGAGAGATAATATTACATACTGAAGCATTAACGACCATAATGAGTCCAATTTAATCAGCTGCTGAATACTGCATTTGACCTGCATTTCCTATTTGATTTATAGCATTGAAATATGGACAATCTTTGGGTTTTATCGGGCAAGTTTTTCTTCTCTTCTGGACGACATTTTTATTTTTTTTGTAAAAACAGAGATTTTTTTTTTTACATACAACGGGACATTGAAGTTTGAATATTTCATCTTAAATTATGGTGGTGTAAATTTGGGTGTCTCTCTAATCCTAAAATGGCAAGTACAACATCACACATCACTCACTTCCAACTCATCAGATACAGCATCTTGCTCAGTGGGCCAAAGCTTCAAAATGTGACCACAATCTTGCTTCACAATCAAGATATTGATATAAATATGCAAAGCAGAGTCTGACTTTCAAAATACTTTTGTCAAGGTAGCAATAATTGTCAACGATAGAAATGAACATTTTATGGGATTTAAACGTGCAACATTAAACTATACAAATTAACTTTGTGTAAAGGTCGAAGTTTTGTCATGTTTAGACGCCACTTGTTTTATTTAGGTTAAAGCTCCTGTGAGCAACTTTCCGTTTGTGTTGTTTTTGGTGCCCCCTGTGGACAAAGCCGTTCCTCCTCTGAATTTTTCCTGTACATGCTTAAGGGGTATCGTTTTTAACAAAAAATCTCATCCTGCTTTCTTTAACAGTCATATGCAACACTCACTTTAAAGTTTTAGTCCAAGAAAATGTAAACAAAGGCAGCGGCAGTTAATCGCTTCATCTGACACCTCCCCCCCGCCAGCAGTTTCAGGCATTCAAAATAACTATATAGAAATAATCAATATTATCGCTGATGGTCTGGTTTGCTTTTGTAGCTCATAAAGAGTCATCAGAATTATTTTCAGTCTGTTGCATAACCAGAGAAAAACTCCTCACAAGAGCTTTAAACATGATGTGTATCAAGTCCTAGCGTAAATTCAGACAGCAGGACAATATTTTGCATGCTCCACCTTCCCATCACTACCAAGTCTTCATCATCAGCTCCATCATCTAATCAGCCTTAGATGACATCATGTTGTGTCATCAGCTATATCCTTGCATCACAAAGCACTGCTCCTGTCGCCTAGCAACAGGTAGCTAGCTGGCTAACTAGCTAACATAACTAACATCACGTTACTAAAATTTGAAGTTTCAAGGCCCCTTTCGTTATTTTTATAACATTTGTATGGCAAGCTATCCGACTGCATTGAATTGCCTTGCAATGAATCTCGGGACAAGATGGAACACGAAAGAAGCACCCAATGAATCCTTCATGGCCCGGAACGAGGAGGACGCAATTGTCAGCTACATCTGAAGCAGCCTTCGAAATGGGACAGCCTTTGACGCGCTGCTGTGACGCAATCATCCTTCGAAGGATGCAGCCCCTGGATTGGGACACAGCTAATTATTTTCTGTTTTGATGACGGAACCTTTTATTTTAATTGGACTTAAAAGGACTTCCTGGCTATCCTAAAAATAACGTGACTGAGGTTAAACGGTCAAATGATCGGCCGAGGAGTGAAATGTTTCATGTCTAAGTGGTATTTAAACTTCCACAGTAATTATGAAGTATTTAGATGTAGTTTAGTGTTTAAATGTCACAATGAGATTCAGACTCCACAGTTGCAGCATCACATGAGTTCAGCAGAGCGCTGAGGCCATGCATGATATCAGGTGATTATTATCAGAGAACTCCTGCAATCAGTAATCATGTTTAAACAAGTTGCTATGGTGTTTCTAAGTCTCTCTCTTATTATTCAGACTGTTTATTTCCACCTGCCTCATGCTGCTGTTACTCATTCTGATGATGTTCTCCTGTCTGCTGTCTCTTACGCTGGTGTCTTATCAGTACTCACTTTTTAACCTCAGCTTGTTTATCTATGGCGTTAAATTAGTGTCGAAACTCGCGCGCACAAAAATCACGCCCACGCACAAGAGAGCACAAAACGTCAAAAAACGTCACTGCGAGGAGGCATTTCTGCTCAGTGCACACTAATGCAGTCTTGTGAGCACGGGGCTGCTCGACCATCTCTACGCGTTAGCAACTGCTCAACGTGGGCGCGGTTGCAGAATCTACGCTTGCTTGACAAAACTTTTGACACTTTCGGGGAGGGGATTGAGCAGACAGTGGCTGATGCTTCCACTCATTTGATTGGACTATGACCCTTGATTGGCTGTTTTGACCAATCTGGCTGTTGTTAAGACGTGACGTCGCACCTCCACATTAAACTGTTTTCCCGGTCTAAGTCACAACAACATCTCTTATTTATGCTGCTGTGCTGTTTTAAATGTTCTGAGTCTGATAAACACCTTCAGTTGTCTTTGATCTCCGTGTCTTTGTGAAGTGTTTCTGACGGGTTTGTTATCACAGGTGGTAAAACATAAACTACAAGGCGAAACAACGTTCAGCTTTTACCGGTGGATGCTACGTAACCTTAGATTAAAAGCAGAGGAATGGTTGGGTTCACAGTTTTTTATACAGTCTATGGTTCACAGCAATAAAGATCCTTATAGAATCTCTCAGCCTTATCAGGAGTGAGTTATCTTATCAAACGGACCGGAGAGCTACAGGACACATCGATGCTCTTTATGCACTGTGTATCTAGACAAGTTTTGTTTAACTTGTTTGTAAATGATCGGTGTAAATGATCGCTCGTTTTACGCTCGTGGAAGCTGTTTTGTGCGCGCATGATTTTTGAGTTTTGACACTAATTTAATGCCATATTTATCACAGTGTGGCGGTTGAATTAGTTTGGGACCTGTTCTTTGTAGGTGGACAATAAGTTTTGTTTAGTGAAACTGTAGACTTCTTATTTCTGTCGTGATTTTTATTGGAGCTTTTGTAAAAGCACCAAGACCTGACGTATAAACCTGGAGTTTCTTTTCTCGGGTTAGCTGCTCCTCTCTTTGGCTGCACCCGTGGAGGACTGTGAGAAAGCTTCAGAGAAGACGGCTGTAAAGAGGACTTTTATTTTACATAGTGTTGGGCATGAACGCATTATAGATACATATTTCATTATTGATTACCTTCTCAGAAAAGCAGTTGTTAGTAGTTAGCTGTCTTAAATGAGTTTCAATTTCTCAAGTAACTATAGTAACCACACTCATGAAGAGTATGAAACATGTAATGAATGATGCAGCACTGTAAAGGTCTAGAAAAATAGTGAGCAGCTTTGGTTTGGGATTAGAAATCACCAAGACCCAGTGGTGTTTCAAAGTACGGTGGCTGATAAGGGCCCAAAACCACCCGAGATGAAACATGTCACAGCTGTAGAATAGCTGCATAATAGGGCTGAACAATTAAATACACTATACTTTATCATTTACAAATCGCAGGAGGCACAATATTTGTTAAAGGTGAAATGTGTGTCAAATAACTTTAGATTTTATTTTAATTTAAATATTGTGCTGCAGAGATGTTCTGGCCTACACATCATGTGGTACAGATCTCCACACCATAATCATTTCAATATGTTGTTCAATTAAAATGAGAATAATGATGCATAAAATGATCATTCAAAGTTGCAATATGTCAAAATAATCGCAATTAGATATTTTTTTCCAAATCGTTCAGCCCTAATGCAAAACTTAGAATGCATGAGAAAACCCCCACAAAAATACAACAATGGAAATGTTCTTCAGATGAAAACATGCTGCAGACAGCCAAAACAATTAACAGCATCGCGCTGCAGAAAACAAACAAACGAGACAATGCAAGGTGCAGATATTTTCAGCCACTGCAGCACGTTTGCACTTAATAGCCTCCTTATTAATGAGTTAGTGATGTGAGAAGAGAACAGTGCAATAACATACAATCCTTAATACATATAATTACATACATGCATGAAGACATGATGTTTAGCAACTTTTTTCATTATGTGAATTTGGAAGTATGTGTTTTTATGCATTAAACTTCAATTAAAAGATGTTGAGTCTTACCCATTACATTTGAATAATTACCTTAAAATACATAACTTTAGTGTGAGTCGTACATTTCAATGTAAAGTCTGCGATTGATTTGATCTGCTGTTAAATATTCCAGGGTTTAATGTCAGAGTTAGGCAGCCTAAAAGTAACTCCAACCTGGCTCCGATTTTCCAGCTGTGCTTCCTTTACTTCGAGAACGAGATAGACTTATAAATCCTCCAAATGTGATCAAAGAATCAAGCAAGCTGAACAAGAATTTCAGAGCTCAAACTAGCTGGTTAACATTATTTAAACTGGATTAAAGTGTGCTGCTTTCTGCTTTGCTATGATGCATCTTCAAAATCAGTGAGTATTTTCTGCCAAAGACAACGGTTGCTCTTCTGTACTTTCCTTTTCTCTTTCAGAAGACAGAAGGTGTGTTTTATTCATCATGTTATATCCCTCGATATGCTGTCTCAAGACTCGCACTGTCACTGCAGCTGTGTGAGACTCCTCCAGAGGACTGAACTCGTCTCTGCAGATGCTGAACTGTCACGTCCGTCCCACTGAGGCAGGGAACCCTCCATCATTATGCTGGACTGCTGTGTGCTGCATGTGAATGTGCTGCATGAAGACACGCATGTGGGTAGGAATGTTGGTACACTGTGTTTACCGTGTGTGTGTGTGTGTGTGTGTGTGTTTGTGTGTGCGTGCATGTGTGTAGAGACGAACTTCCTAGCGAGCGATGAACACTCAGTCTTCTCACACAATTGGAATCTTTAACCGCAGCCTTAAAATACTGTCCTGACAGTCAGCGCTGAGGGGAAAAAAGGAAGCTGTTGCCCACAGAAACCTGCGATTTTAGGTGATTCAACCACCGGTCATCCACCTCATCAAACTCCAGCCCTTACCAGGGCTCTTGATGATTCGGCCTTCTCTCCACAGGGCTCCCGGCGAGCTGACCTGAGAGGCTGGGCGATGAGTCTGGAGTCTGACCAGACACATTCCTGCTCAGCCACCAGACTCTCCACCCTGTGGGCTGAAGGCCTCGGGCTCATTCCTTGGCTCTTCCTCTTTGGTTCCGGTAACCGACTGTGCACATGCTCAGACTGAACATGCAGCATTGTTATCACATGATAACAAGACACACTCATAGGGGGAGAAGTTAGGTTGTTCGAGCTGCAGATAGTAATTCCACACACGTGGAATGAACCCTGCAGACGGTCCTGGAGCAAGTTTGTTGACCCCTTCTGACATATTATGTTGCAGAGTAATTTTACATGTTAAAAGGGAACTATTGGAATTCTTAAACTTCATATATTTGGGGTTAATAGGAACAAAAACTATAGGAAGTGCTTTAGAAGATAGTTGCAGCAATTAAACAGGCTGTTATGGCTGCACAATCCTTGGGGGCAAATGCACCGGATCAAGGTGAGTCCATTAAAAGTGCTTGTTTTTCACTGACTCACATTGTTATTCTAAGTGTCTGACAACCTTACAGAAAGGATCCCTACAGAGATAGACCTTTGTGTGTTCAGGTAAGATCCTTTTTTCTGACCAGAAACGCTTTCTTTAAAGCCTCCGGACTCCATCAACAAAAAGTACCATACAGAACCAGGGAGTTGCTTGTCTACTGCTGCCTCAATCGGTTTGTGAGGCTTTGCTGACTACCTGGTTGAGGCAGTGGTAGACCAGCTACTCCCGTGTTGTACAAGGAAAAATAACAAAGACAAATGTTATTGGCAACAAACTCTAATGGCTTTCAACAGAGCATAAAATATGTTCAGTCAGGAACACTCTCGTCATAGATTTAAACATTTATTGCCAAATGGAAGTACAGTTATGCTTGGCGCTGATGGCTCCGCTCTTAGGTTTCTCCCTGGGTTAGCCGAGCAGCATGCTACGGCTTTCCAGGGAGCGCAATGATAAACCCCCCTTGGGTATACAGAGTGGGCAAAAAGGCTTCAGACTACAAAGGAGGAGGCTGGGGTGGTGGAGGCAAAGCATTGCCAGCAGTGGTGTGTGTGCAGCGTTGGTGTAGCAGGGGTAAGTGAGAAGGAAGTTGCATTTGAATGGACCGTCTCGCTGTGAGAGGCGGCTGTGATTGGTTTTACTGATTAGGAATTAGAAAACCAAGTATGTGGCTGACCGCATCGGGTCAGTGTGCGCTTTTGTGGGCCATGTGTTACAAGGACTGTCCTTATGAGGCCGATGAAAGCAGGTGTGTGACGACCCCACCCTGTGACTGCTTGTTGGCTGTTTGCTGTCTGTGTTTCAGATGCCAGTGGGTGTGGCCGCGTCTTCACGATTGTGAACACCGGGCCCTAAGCATCCCTCACTCTGTCCTGGACGGGAGATGGAGAACTGTCTGCTCCCTGTTAGGCAACGCTCCTTAATCTTGTGTTGTTTCATATTTCCACACAACACCCCACACCGCACAACCTCACTCTTGCACACACACTAGCACCACATTATTGTTTTGAAGTAACTCCTTGTTTCCTCCCATTCTTTGTCATCGGTTCTGAGCCGGCCATGACAGGTGTTTGAAAGAAGGTGCGCGCTGCGGACGTAGGTGAGGACAGCAGACGAGCAGCGGAGGAGCAGCCCCGCCTACTCCCCGAACACAGTATCTAGAGCCATATAGACAGAGAGTCGCGTCAGTGGAGGTCCAATATGCTCCATGATCCGCCACTGCGATGTCGCAACTCTCTCCATGGGTGTGAGTCAGTCAGTCAGTTAGTCAGTCACATACAGACCCGTGTGTCGGGCTGACCTTGGCGGTCAGCCAACAAATAGATCTGTGTGCATACGTGTGTGCATGTATTTATGTATGAATATATTTTTTTAATAGTCGAACTGACTTTTGATTATCAAGTAACTGCTTTTTAAAATTATTTTATTTAACGTGCAAATCTAACCTTGACAATCTCAGTGCAGACAAAGCCTCGCACATCCCCAGCGACCTTTGGCGCCCTCTGAGGGGGGCCGGACTCCAGGTTAGGAACCAAATGTATTTTAAAATTGTAACACCTTAACTTGTGTTTCGTTACTCCCCAAGCTTGGCTTAGGTGCATGACTTCCATGTCCTGCATGAACCAACGCAGAGCTTCATTCCCATCTTAAAAAAACTCTAAAAGCAGCACTTTCAGTGGAACGTACTTTGATTTGTCACATTTGCCCTTGAAGATAGCGTTGCAGCCATTACAGCCTGTTTCACAGCTGCAGGCTGAAACAATCTACTGGAGCAATTCCCCCAAAAAATTGAACCCATGAGTTATTTAAAGATTATTTTTTGACTTTTTTATGTCTTTATTTGAAGAGAGGACAGTGGACAGAGCCGGAAACAGGGGAAGAGAGAGTGGGGGTGACATGTGGCAAAGGAGTTGAACCCGGGGCCGCCGCATCGAGGACTATAGCCTCTGTAAAGGATGCCGATTTAACCGCTAAGCCGAACCTGCGCCAACCCATGAGTCATTTGGACAACAAAATGTATTTCTGGCTCATACAGAGTGATGCCCTACCTCAAGATGCGTGAGAAATACAGACCCAGATCTCCTGAAGAGAACTTCTCTCCTTTAGCTTGACATGAAAATAAAACGGCAACTAATACCGACAATAACTTGTTAACGTTTTTGCCTCATTAAACTGAAATTAAAATTTTATGAGGAGTTGAAATAGAAACAGAAAAGTAAAGTCGGAACGAGACAACAAGAGAAAAAAAATGTTCGTATTTGCAGAATTCTTCAGGCAGCTCGGGCCTTCTGACCCCATCCAGCTCCTATTATGTATTAATGATTCAGCTGACCAGAAGCTGCTTTTATGCATGAATACAAACCCCGATGCAGGAGTATTTCTTTCATTGTAACTTTTCTGCTTGTCCTGCTGAAAACAGGTGCCATCAGCAACGAAAGGTAGAAACTTCAGAGGGAAGAGAGACTGAGGGGAGATAAAGAGAGTGAAGAGGCCTTTGAGTAGCAGCTCATCTTTTATTTGGCAACACTTCAAATGTAGCCCGTTTACCACGTCTAGACGAGACAGCTTTCACAGCCAGGCTAGGGTACTGTTTCTTTTTTCTAGCCGAGTATATAAAAGCTATTTACTGTAAGAGCAGAAGACAGACATCTCTTTTAGTTTTCCTACCACAGACGCTCTGCTGCTCCTCTACGTTGCAGATGAGTTTGTCAGATGCGTGCGTCCACCTCTCTTTCTCTCAGTCTAACCCTCCTCCTCTCTCTTCTCGCAGTCTGTTTGAAGCTGTGAAAGAAGTGAGACAATCTGATCGTGTTTGATGGATAATTTGAAAAACTCAGCGTGCGAGATCAGGGCTGAGACGATGTTCTGTTTCTGGTGGCTGGGCTTCAGAAAACAGGTCGTACAAAGAGACGTGTTCTCTTTCTGCGGCCTTTTAAATTCTGCAGTCAGCGTGTTGAGGCCGCGTGTGTACTCTAACGACCGCAGCGTGCTTTTCATGTGGCTCTTCACGCTGGTTTTCTGTGAGAAGCCTCATATTAGAAGACGCAGTGTGCAGAGAACAGATATTTGTGGTTTTACATCAGGTGCATCCAAACCTGGAGACAATCCAAGCATTCCTCTGTTCGGTTACAGCTCAAATACAATTTCAGCAAATGATCTTAAATAATTAATAAAACTGTTAAACACAGAATTTACACAGAACTGATCCCACTGAGGCGTTTGTTCAGATGAATCAGATGCATGCAGGAATGCTGTTATTTCAATGCAGAGAAATGCAGAGTCCCATGATGGTACAAATGTTGTTTAAAGGCTTCATTTTATAATTTCTTCCAGAGTAAAAACAGAATATTTTTAGTCTTTTGCCATAAAATCTGTTCAAATTAAAAGAACTTGGAAAAAGGGAAATAAATTAGCAACTGTTAGCTTTAATTCAAAATACTTTTCAGTGTCTAACAACCTTTTAAAAATGTATTTTGCTTCAAAAATAATACAACAGCAAGGTCTAAGAATCAGATCTGAAGAGAAATTACACGACTGTGCAGCTGAAATTAGAAACCCATAAATCAATTAAAATAAACCGAAGAAATTAGATGTAAAATTTACATAAAAAATAAGCATAAAAAGTAGAAACGGTTTAGCTAAACCGGCTACAGAGGCTACAGTCCTCGTCTCCCACCCGCGTGTCATCCCCACTCTCTCTTCCCGTTTCCGACACTATTCGATCCAAGATGGCGCCGCGGATGGTGGCCTCTGTGTTCTGGTGTGCATGGTTCTGTCTTGTTCTGAGCTCTTACACCAGAGCAGTGATTCTCAAACTGTGGGGCGCTCACCGCTCCTGTGTGTTTCTTTTTTCATTTGAAAAATGTAGCAGCCGGAACTATGTTTTGACGTCGGACAACCTAATTTTCAGATGGCACATTACACAAACGCGTTGCCCTCGCATATGTCAATGACTTCTGTGAGAAGCACATCACATGTAGGCTTCCACACTCTAATTGTACTCTTTTCTTCACTGTATTGAGTTTTAATTCACAATCTACTTAAATCTGATCACTTTGCTTTGCTTCAGTCCCCCAACACACCTGCACCTCTGCTCTCTGCACAGCTGCTGGCCCCGCCCCCCTCTATCTGTCTGTCCCTCTGTCAGCAGTCTGTTTAACTAAGTCACAAAAGTGTGGCCTGGAAATGTTTCTTTCTCCAAAGGGGGGCTTGACAGAAAAAGTTTGAGAACCACTGTACCAGAGAAATCACATGAACATACGGACTTACCATCGTATTGCACAAACCTGCACCTCCGTACAGCTCCTTAATTACACTGGTGTACATATTTTGCATTATATTGCTTTTTCATATCTTATTCTTATAGCCTATTTTTTATCTTATTCTACAAACAAGCACTGAAAATAATGGATCAAAAACAAATGAAATGGCACCGATGTATCATTCTGGAAAAGTACAAGTTGCTCAGTCTTGACAGTTTTATCACATTTTTAAATGTGTAAATAATCTCGCCGGGGATCGGCAAACTGTAACTGTAAGGTGGCAGAGCGAAAAACTGCTTTCAGTCGATCATCTTTTTCAGTAAAGGGAACACATTACTGGAACGCCCTACCACCTGAAAACACCGGCTGAAACTAAGTCAAACCTGCGATCGCTGAAGTCGGATCACACACACAGACACTTCATACATGCACACGTTCTGTATGTGTCACTTTTAAAATGTTCGTAATGTGAATTTTTGTAATTTTTAAACTTTATAATAATGTATGAGAATGCAACTTACGTATGTGCTCTAGTTAATAATGACTTGTACTGACTTTAGTAGAAAAGCCTAAGCAGGGACAGGGGTTGCAAATTAGCATTATCTAGAAACCCTATATGCAATACATACTGTATGTCCCGTGTTACTGTAGCCTGCCACACAGCTCTTTTGCATTGTCCCTGACAAACTAATGAATGAATTAATGAATATTTAAGGACCCTGACAGTAAGAGTGCTACTGTTTAATAGCTTTTTACTTAATTTTTATTTGTGTTTATTGCTCTGCACCACCACCACTGCAACACCAAGTCAAATTCCTCTTATGTGTAAACCAACTTGGTAAACTTGATTCTGATTCTATCCACTGTCCTTTCTCTCTCTCTCTCTCTCTCTCCCTCTCTCTCTCATTAAAGGCATAAAAGGCCCAAAAAATAAATTAGAAAAAAAAAGTAGATAACATCAGAGGTGGAGTTCAGTTAGAAATATTGCACCGTACAAATTAAATCCCTGATTTGTAACTGTTTTCAATCAGTGGCAGTAAAAGTAACTTTGTACTCAAATACTAAAAGTACAATTTCTCAAAGCAGACAAATGTCCGCTGTGACTCTTTACCCATAATTCATCTTATCATTCGATTTTTATCACTTTTTTTGCTGATATCCGATCTGCCGATATTTTCCAACCCTTTTTGCCGATTTTTTCCATTGCAGAAAACATCAAGTCTCCCCTGTCGTGAAATTGATATCATGCAAACTCTCATTGTAGTGGCCAAAAACTCATACTGCAGACATCTTGCAGCCTTTTTCACCCGTGACGAGAGAGGCGACAAAAAGTCACATGTCTGATCACTCACGTTTCACAGACATACTCAGACTTGATTACTGCGCCTACTACGGAGACATCAGTGATAGCCGACGGACTCTTTTTATCGTGTGTGCATCCACAAGTTAGTTTTGCATTGATGTTTATGTTACTCTCTGTTAGCGTCGGCTTTGGGCCTGAGTGTATTTCGGCGTGTTTGATTTTAAGTCGGTAAAATGATGAGAATGGGAGCTTACTGTTAGCTAGTTAAGAGTTGTGAAAGTTTCTGTAAGTCTTTATTTGTATATTGTTGATGACTTTGCACAGGTAGTGCGCGTGCACACTCGTGGCGAGTTAGTGTCGCAGCATTATGTCAAGTTTTTTTAGGAAATCATCAAGCATTCAGGCAGAATTAAAGCGTTTTATCGGCGGAAAATATCGGCATAAGCCATTATCTGCAGATACCAACAACGTGCCAATAATATCGTGCATCCCTAATTATCACTCATGTATTAATAAAAAGCAGGAACTTATGGTTGTAGTTAGTTAAACCTTCAAAAGGACTACAGTTAAAGAACATTTCTATTTTGGATTCATGTGCTGATTTTTGTCTCCACTAATTGATCGATTGTTTGGTTTGTAAAAATTCTGAAAATAGTGAGAAAAGCCGTCACAACTACCAAGAGTCCAAAGTGACACCTCGTTTCACCAGCTCGTTTCACCACCTCGTTTCACACTGTTTTTTGATTAAAAATGCCTTAAAATGAGAAAATAATGAAAGTGAAATGCACCAAGTCCCTCATTGGTTTAAATCCTCCACTTCCCCCCGCTGTGCCCCTCATATTATGTCACCTGAATTTAATGGCACATCAAAGCAATAACCCAGAGGACAGCATCCCAACCTACAGCAATATTAAACAAACATTAAATAGGCCACCATCATCTTAACACTGTAAACATAAGGTGGCGTGGTCTCTTCAGGGAGGGCATTAAAGAGTTTTAAAAACCTTTCAGCACAGACATGGTCGCCTTCTGTTTACAGATTTAACATATAAACTGCTGCTAAGTGTTTGGCTTTAGAATGACAGAACAGCAAGTCAAGAGCAGAATTAAGTCCACAAACCATTAATGGGCCACTTCAGGGATTTAGTATTGAACTTACATAAAGTTGAGGGGCTTGTGAGCGATTAAAAACAGGAATTGTCAGAAAAAATCAATTCAAGGTCACGGGACTGAGTCGAGAAATACTTCCTCCTACACTTCCCATAATGCAACATGCAGCGTCTTTCGTTAGACCCTGCTAGTTAAAATCCTCTACATGGTTTAAACTCAGCAGATGTTTGATGTCCAGGCGTTCTGTTTAAAATAAATCTCTGATGCTGAGCTGAGACGATCCTGATCACAGGAAAAAAATCGCCGGATGCAAATGCTGCCTTTTTTCTTTGGACTATCTTAATATATTGTACAGAACCTGGCCTTTATACACGATCAGCTTGTTCCCACTCCCAATTTATCACAAACTTCAAGTTCTGTTTGTCGAAAAAACACAGGATTTTCACACAGAATACTGGTGATGACACACTGTGAAAAAAAACCAAGCCATGTTCTTTTTTCTAAATTAAAGTCTCTTTGTTCCTCAAGATAACCACACTTTACAAAGTTAACCAGGTGTTACTTATTGATGCGTGTCCAAAACTACGAGCAGAGCCCTGCACGTGCAAAACTGACATTAGAGGGGAACATAGATCATCATGTTTTTAAGTGTAGGGCCACAGACTGACTGGTCGGGGGAGTAACGGCGTTACGTAATGAGGATACAAAGGCAACTGTGTTCCTTTACAGTTACAGAAAAAATGAGAAATTAGATTCCAGATACATTTATTAAAAATGGGGATTACTAGCAGGATTACAAAATGAAGATGATATAATACCAAAGATTCTCTATGGTTGCCATGACCTGTGGTGAAAACGATGCTTTCACTGGGGGGAAATAGAGCAGTGTCGCAGTACAGTGCAAGTTCTGCCTTTAGTTCCAGCTAGAAATGTGAGCTAACCTGTCATCTTCTACTGCTACTGAAAAATAGTTGGTGTGGGTCAAAACACAAGCCCCAGACTGGAATAAGTTTATGGCAGTTTACTTGAAGTTTGAGTGTGAAGTAGTGTGAAAAGCATACTTAACTGAGTACATTTAAAGGGCCAGTTTGCTGATTTTTCAACCTCAGTCCTATTGTGCTATCATGGGGACCTAATGCAATTATGGTAGGAAAAAAATGACAACTCTGCCAGACTACGTAAAAAAGCATCATCTGGCGGAGGCCAGGGAGCTCGCTAAACTACACTTCCTCAATCTAGGACGCCCGCCTCCGATGTCATGTCTCGTCCAAAATCGTCAGGTTTGAAATGCAGACCTGAAGAATTTTTAGACGATCCACCGGCATATTTCGTTGTTTATACTCTGAGCCGTTGTCTGCAGCGAAACGGTAGTATTTCATTCAAGGGTCTCTCGCTGGGCCGTTCCTTTCAGAGGGAGGGGCGCAATGCACGCTGGGTGCATTGGGTGACTGTAGAATGGGCGAAACCACGAGCTGTTTGTACAACTTCCTCCACAGCTATGGCGCCAATTTCAAATATTATTGCTTCTATCAATGACAGCTTTGACTGTCATTAGCTTTTTCCAGGGGGGGAGTTGCTCCTTTAAATGTGTATAATTACTGCTATTAATTTAAAAGGGCATTCGAGCATTACAAAAGTATTGAAATGTCTTTCCTCTTGTCTTTTTATTTGCAGATTTAATATTGAAGTAATGCAAAAGTAACTGAAAGTAAAGAAATCAGCTATGTTACTTTAAAAATGTGATACTTCGATTAGGTAACTGATTACAGGTAATTAGAAACTGTATCAGAACACATTTTTAAAGTAACCCTCCCAACCCTGCTGACTATTATTAAACACAAGCCATGATCTTTTTCCTAAATCAAAGTATTTTTGTTGCTCAACATAACCAGGTTCACCAGGTGTAGCTGGGTCTAACTGAATGTTTCCTATTTCTTTTTGCTAACTGGGCCACAGAGCGCTCCACATGCCAAACACTAGAGGGGAACATCGACCATCATGTTTTGGAGTGTAGTGCCACAGACTGAGCCGCCATACTTGACGAGTTCGGGTGGGAACGTGTTGACAGGCTTGGATGTGCCCACAACTACGACAGTTTCAGTTTACCTTTTACAACCTTGTGTGCCGCCAAAGTGTCCTTTAGCACCAGCACATTAGCAGCCGTTAACAGCATGTTTGATGATCACTTGCTCACTCTCTCCAAATAACTGAACACAAGAGCGTGAGCTGCAGAGCTTCAAGGCTAAATCACAAATAGTAAAATATTGCCACACTGAGTGTTGGAATGGAAATATGTTTCCGAGCCGCAGGGTGTCCTTCCTCGCCTCGCCGCTGGGATCCTGGGCTTCTCTGATGACGGGGTGCGACTGTGGCTTCTGGGGAGTGTCTGGAATGGGTGCCATCTCCCTGCGGTGCTCCACAGAGGCCTGATGACGGGAAGAGAAGGGACATGTCACCGTTTTCAGCTGGCCATTGGTTGACATGAGAGGACGAGGAGGAGGAGGAGTGGTGGGTGAAAACGGAGGGTGCATGGGAATGGCTTCTTCT
This sequence comes from Semicossyphus pulcher, assembly GCF_022749685.1. NCBI lineage: Eukaryota > Metazoa > Chordata > Actinopteri > Labriformes > Labridae > Semicossyphus > Semicossyphus pulcher. The sequence continues at coordinate 29,620,202 of NW_027211726.1, forward strand.
CTCCCCCAGCAGCTCTGGCATATCACCAGCGTTATGGCGGTAATTGATTCTCTCTGTGCCATTAGTCTCTGAGACAAAGATGCGCCAACGAGAGGGGGTGCTGTCACTTAGAGGCTGGCATGGCGCCCAGCCGCACACTCTCACAAACACACAAATAGATACATGCAAAGATATCCTCGTTGCACAAGCGCACACACATTTAGTTTTTCACACAGATGCAAAGTAGCGTCGGTTTAATGTCAGCTGTCAAGGTCTGTTGAAGCAGGAGCATTGCTCATTTGCAAATAAGCCAAACATGAAGTGTATACAGCGCAAACATGGTTAATGCACAACTCTACACACAGAGAAATCAAAGGGAATACAAATGACTGCTGATCAGCTTTGACATTCTGCTCTTATACATGACATTATTCTGTTTGTGTTTGTGAGGTTCCTGTGGTCGCGGCAGAGCAGCATTCCTCCAACACACATCACCACACACTTGAATATAAAGCGAGAACTCCCCAGACAAAGAGCAGGGCACGTCGTTATCTTATTAAAGTTAACGAGAGGCTGCTGTCTCCTGCCTGCAGACCGCTCGTAATCTGATACAGATTAGGCCTCCACGAGTGCCGTGATGCTCATCACCGCCATAACACTCATCACCGAGCACGCTGCTGCTGTCACCAGCGGCGCCTTAACGCTCATTGTTGTCATAAAAGGTAATTCTCATCGCCGGCGTAACGGCCATCACAGCTACGTCAGCGTATCATCTTTACTGTCGACACGAGAATGCCAAACATTGTACACCGTCACCATGGCAATCGTCTTTTGTCATCCTCCCTGATGCTGTTTCTCATCACCATGGTCACGGCAGAACTACCTGCCTCACAGTGAGGAGGAGAGGTGGAACAAAAGCAGGTAAAACCCCGTACACACACACACACATAAAGGAGTGCATGCACTGAATGCCAATTAACCAAATGAAGGATAAGCTAGCAGAGACAATAGCCCCCTCACAGTCAGTTAGGAGCTAATTAAAGAACATATAGCATACAATCTGAGATCACTCAGATCAGTTTGCCCTCAGGCGCTGCGAGCTGCTTGATAAGCGTTCTTCCTCATCTCTAAAGTGAGCAGTGCATGTAAGGACTGATGTCAAAGAAGAAGGGGATAAACCGGTGGCAGCCCTCCATCACTCCGTTGGAGTTAAACCAGCCTGACTTTATTCCTCTCGCCTCTCAAGGCCCGCTTCTTCTTCTTGGATGCTCATTTGGAGTCTGTAATTAATTGGAGCCTCTTTTTTTTTTCATCTATTTTTGTTTGGCTGTTGACCGACGTGTGGTCCTCTCACGCGCTCGTCTTCAGGTCGACGTGGCTCCCTAATTAAGACTCCAGAGGACGGCTAATTGCTGTTGCGTGCCTCTCGGCGGAGCAAGGGAGCCTTCTCCCGGCGCTGCCCGGAAAGAGCGCCCGAGTGCTGAATTAAAGGAGCTTATGTAAGCTTGCGGTGAAACTATTAAACACCAACCAACTTTTCCTTGTGAGGAACTGCCACTTGATTTAATGGGCCTCATTAAAAGTGCACATCACAGAGATCCAAACCACTCTCTCCAGCTTCACACGACAATGGGATAATGGTTCCTCCTCCATGCTGTCAAAGTCTGATGCGAAATATTGAACAGTGCCGGCGCTCCCGCAGAAGCGTCCAAAATGGGCTGCAGCGCTCGTAGAAGGAAGGATTCACGTCATTTGTCTTTTCTGACAAGGGTCAGAGAGGAGCAAGGGGAGGAATAGATGACTCTGAGCAGCTCGGTGGCGTTTATTGGGAGCGGTAAATGGAGAAATCTGGAGCTGAGTGAAAATAGATCCTGTATCGAGCTGAAATATTGTTTTTAATAAGCTTCATGCGAAGGTGTGAGATCAAATACATGTGGGCATTATGTATGAAGAGAGTAACGCTGAGATCTGATTAAACGTCAAACAGTTAATCTTCACATCTATCAATAAAAGGAGTTCATTTAAAAACTCGTACCTGACACTTGTTCTCACAATACAGTCCTGAAAGGAGACGAAAAGTTTTTATCTGGTGTTATTCTTCTCTTGTCTACAGTAAAGTAATAAGGAAAGGCATTAGTAAAAATAAATCAGAGGATAAATATACATACATATTTTTGCATTTGGAGAAGGAAAATGTCCTGAATCAAGTCTAAATGGAAAAAAAATCCTCTGATTTGTTTTAGTTCATGATATTTTATACAACAGAATAAAAGGATAGGAAGGTTCTTATCTACGGTGAGTGTACTTCCTACATTAGATGTTCAGCATGGTCCCTATTTGGAGATGCAGGCTGGACCGAAATTACCGCAATTAGCACGTTGGTGCGTGCGGGTGTTTCAGACCCTGGAAGACCTGCTTATAGATGCCGATTGTCTCTGTTCCCATTGCCAGTGGAGTATACTGCTCTCAGTTTCTTTTCTGAAAGAGCACCTGACACAGGGTCAGTAAACAGTGAAGATGTTACGGTGGTTAGGTCTTTATTGTATCTATTACTCATTCAGTCTGTTTATCAAACTCGGCACCGACAAATAATGAACAAAGTTCAAGCGCTGCTTGGACGGAGACGGGCGGAATTTGTTGCTGAGATGACAAGCAGTTGCAGAAGTTACCGACGGAGCATATGATGCCTACTGAGGTCTACTGCAGAGTCATTTGACCTGGGTCTGAATGCCGATTGTAACCTTTCCCATCCCGAATTTCCCCCCTGGGGATCAATAAAGGATGATCTTATCTTATTAAGCGAAAAAGCCGGTGTTAGCGGGCATTAGTGGGTTTTTTGATCAGTGGGAAAGCGGCTCAAGCTACATTTTTGCAGGTGCAGTGCTCCAGTTAGCAATACTAAATATGAAACAATTACAAGTAAACTGTAATAATTAAGCAACATCCTGTTAGAGTAAAAAAAAAAAAAGTCTGCTGAGAAACATTTAACATTTTATTCGTTTTGGACGAGCAACTGTAATTAACAGTTTAACGATTGTGGGAGTTTGTTTATGTTAAGGCACCAAAATGACTTTGTTAGGTGTAGGTCAAAGGTCACGGTTTGTGTTTGAATCATAGACTGTATAAAACGATGGAGGACATGACAGCTCCCTAAAAGTGAAGCCAAACCCTCTCTATCGCCCCCTGCTGACTGGCTGCAGTATAGGTCATGAAGCCCGCCTCCTCCATGTTAACAGATGGGACATGAGTCAAACTATAAAATCAAAATACACGTCAAATACATTTTTCTCAAACATGGTTTCTGTCATTATAGCTATATCATGCTGATTTATGTCCAAGTGTTCATTTTTCTGACAAGTTTATTTTTAATTAGTTATTTGATCCTGTAAAAATGATGATTGACAGCTCTGTTGACAAATCTGGCTCCTGCAGCCGATCTGTTCTGGGTTAGCAGAGTGGAGGACGAACAGCGAGAGGAGATATAACTAAAACAATCACTACAGTCATTAAAGTTTCCATACCTGTGAACGTTAACCTCAGACCAACACAAGAAGCTGTTCTGCTGTTAAACACGGCGTGCGGGATCTTTGCTGTTTTTTTGGTAAGTTAAGTGTGTGTTTGGGTTAGCGGAAGTGGCTATGGTGGCTCCACCTGCTGATCTCTACTGCGCAGACTCTGGCTCCAAATGACGTCATAATTGCAAGATGGCAGCGCCTATCATGGGGGCTATTTAAGATTCAATTTCGTACAATGAGAGCAGATGGAGACGCGTCGTCCGTCATTAGTTTTACTCATCCACCGTCCTCGACAACCAACCCTAGTGGATTTTTGTGCTCTATATTCTACGTCAGACTTCAGAAAAGATGCTAGAGGGGGACTGAGCTCTTCACATTTTGGAACATTGAGGCTTTTACCCTCTGCCATATTTGACGCACTGCAAGAGCCACTATGAACTACTTGGTTGCAGAACAAGAAGAGCCGCAGCTGCTGAATGTGTTAAACTGAACGAGGTTATGATTTATAACTCTGAAATTCAACTTTAAGTCACCTGTTTTTTACTCTTTGAAATGTTGTATAGACTCACTTTAATTGACAAATAACAAATTGATGTGTTTTGAAAGTCAGTCATTAAAATTCCCTCTATTAAACGTAATTCTTAATTCAATTAATTTCATTTTAATGTAACCTTCTATTGACTTTAACTTAAAAGAACAGAGTCCTTTCATATATTCTCCTGTAGAGACGTGACGATGAGGAGAGAGAGTATAGATTCTGTAGGAGAGAGGACATGAGGAAACACGGCAGCAACAATTACTTAAGAGGCACAATTAAGGCAGCGAAGACCACTACCACAATGGACGCTTCTGCAGATACCCTTGAAACATTTCTTCACTTCAAACACACAACTTGTGCCTCTCATAGAAAAAAAGCTCTGAGAGAAGAAAGAGATGGTGAAAAAAAACAAAAACAAATCAGGAAGAAGCTGGAAATGAGTCCAACTCATGCATAACTTCAAACACTCCATCTTCAAAGTTGCATAACATTAAAAAGCGAGCCCACTCCGAGTTCTCAACATCAAAACACAGCCAGCATCGAGGGGACACTGCTGAGCCATGCCCTCACTCTGAGGCACTACATGCACCCACCCTCCTCTTCATCTTCAGCCTTTGTCGTCCCGTGCTATTGTCCTTGGGGTATTTGTTACCGTAGACTTATAGAGCATTATGGGTAAGAGGAGGGCCAGGTGGTATCAAACATAATGACTTCCTGCTCCAAGAGAAAGAGACAGAACACGGAAATCCTCTGAAATCTTTCAGCACAATGCCTTTAAGATCACATGCATATAGTTTCTGTTTCAGTGTGAAAGCCTGTAATGATAAAGAACAGACCACAGCTGTGAAACCTCACGTACCCCTTCTTCTTTTACTGAATGATAATTAACACTATTGATTATCTTAAAGCTCCTCTGAGGTATTTGTCCATTTCGGCGACCCCTGTGGACGAGGCAGTACGTCTTCTGAAAAACCATAGACTGTATAAATAATGGACCTAGTCTCACTGACGTCACCCACTGGTTTCTGAAGAAGCATTTTGAAGCCCAAATTGCGCCGTCGCCATATTGGAAATGCCAGAGCCGGCTAATCCAGAGGCAGGCAAAGAGGCGGAGCGCGAGCTGAAGCCTGTGGCTGAGGACAGTGATAAGTTAGGCTATCTCGCTCGCCCCGGTGAGATAGCGGCGAGTCGACACGTAATGGGAAATTTAAAATAACTCATCTTCTCATCAACACGGTCCGCTGTAATCTCTCCGGGGGGACGATTAAATAAATGTTGGGTAAACACTGCAGGCTAACAAGCCAGCTATTGCGAGCACAGCATACCTGCTACTTAGTGCTATATGAATACAATAACACGAACATTTAACTCAGCTGGAGCTCTGACCAGAATGTTCCATAAATCCCACAGAGAGATTATTTGTCCTCTAAAGGCTCCAACAACACAAAAAAGTGAAGTGAAGTTCATTGACTGTGTGTTTGTGTTGACGTCTAGCAGGCAGCCAGCAGGATCCACCTGTCAATCAAGTGAGCCGGCCCCTAAAATTTAAGGCTTAATATACTTAAAACGGGTGTGTTATGCTGTAAAAAATTTGCTGCATTTTCCCATCTGCTGTAATGTTATTTCTTGTCTTCTGGAGCCTCAATGATGGTCTTAGTTAAAACTAAGTTAAGACTCCTCATATGTAACCTGGGTAGTCATGAGCAAATTCGATGTGTTTTCGGATAACCTTTCTGTCCCCTGAGCATCCCAGCATCCCTACAACAATAGTAGGGACAAATACAGTTTACTAGGGCCATTTTACGTCAGTCACACTTTAGAAAGAGCGAAAAATACAATCTAACAGCTGCTTTACTGTTGCTACCTCGTGTGTCTGTCTTTGGACGTGTCGGTATCTGACGGCCGAGTATGACAACACACTGGACATATGCAGGATAATGGACAAAGAACTGTGCATGACTTTCACATAAGTCATCACAAGATTCTGTTTATTTTAACACCATTCACTTTAACACTATTAATTCATTGATTATTCATTATGTTTAACAGGCTTAACTTTTCACTGTTGATGGCTCTATGGATGTTGTATGTGTGTGTTATGTTGTGTATGTGAACTGTAAACGCTCTGATGCTTTTACACAAATAAAGTTCAGATAAATAAAGTTATTTTGAATTTGGAACTGTTTCATGAGGAAACGATGAAATGTACGATGAAAATGTTACATAATGGTCAATGTTTGGGGTGTTAACGCTCATACTGTAAATTTGATCTAATTCAACTATTTAACCGTTACCTTTATCCATGAAGGTCTAGAAGGCCAGTGGGGATCAAATACCCAACCCCCTTCCAACAGTTTGGGAAGTTCAAAAATGACTGTGTATTCAATCTCAGATCCATCGGCTATCATCTGAGACGATACAGCCTCCGAGGACACCAGTGAACGTGCCGGGTGGTAAGCGATAAATGACTTCCTTCTCCGCGTGCTGCATTGTTATAGAAAGAGAAACTGTTCTCTTGTGATTTACTTGTTACTAACGGGTCTTACTGCTGCCCAAATTTCAACATCATAATGCAGATTTGTAAGAAGTAAAAATTCAAGCTTTTTTTATGTCTGTCCTCAAGAGGAGAAGAAAACGTTTAAAATGCTCGTTTGCTGAATGGAGGTCGGATCGATCTGATGCACCTGAGGAAGTCGAGAAATTACAAGTTAAATTTTAGATATAGAACAGATTGTTAGCTTTTAGCATGCAGATGTCTGTTTATAGAGATTAATAAGAAGCTTAGCTTTTTTTTGCATACGCCGCAGGCTGCTGATACGTGATTGGTCAATATTATTCAGACTACGAGCGTAGTTCCAACGGAAACCAGAACACTCGCCTTCCCGGAAATCCACGTCCCTGCCTACAGATTCTACTATGTAGACTATCGACTATGTAGAGTCTGTAAAGAGAGATTACAGTGAAAAAAATAGTTTAAATTTTTTCCTAGTAGTCAGCAGGAATTGCAAATAAATAAATGTTAATTGAAAGTGTATTTCTTGCCTCTAACACAAAAGCCTGAAGGAGGGCAGGTGACATATTGTGTAGAGCCAGAGAGGATGGGTTAAACAAACACAGGACTCGCACCCAAGAGTTTGACTTATCAGACAAAAGCAAATGTTGTATTATTTAAGGTGAAATATATAATCGTAGCTCTGTAACATGGGTTTCTGTTCTTCGAGTTGTTTGATGCGCCGATCAATATTTTTGGGCCATTTGTGCCTTTATTGATAGGACAGCTAAAGAGAGACCGTAAATATAGGGAGAAGAGAGAGAGGGATGACATGTGGCAAAGAGCCGAGGGCAGGAGTCGAACCTGCAGCCACTGCAACGTGGACTGTAGTTTCTGTATACGGGGCGCCTGCTCGACCAACTGGGCTAAACCAGCGTGCTGATGCTCTGATTTTTAAACCGAAACCATAACTTTTTTCATTTTTGTAACTAAAACCAGTAGTTTTGATGCTTAAACCAAACCAAGCTGACTGTTGTTGGTTCAGTTTGAGCACCAAAAGTATTTGGTTAAGTTTAGCAAAAGCTCATGGTTGAGACTAAAATACTACCTTATCATTCACTTCTGGTTTCACATGGCGAGAGCTTTGAGGCTTAAAGCCCTGAAGGCTGCTGGTCACACCATTTTTGCCACCACCACATGATGCGGTCGGGCTGACTGACATGAAAAAGCTTTTGTGATGCAGTTATGAAATATTCTTACAAGTTAAAGACAATAGTTTGAAATTCGTGCTGACTGATAAATAAAAGTGATACCTATCCATGTACACGATTCTGTACCCTTGCGAAGATGTCACACATGAAAACCACATGGCCAAAATGTGAAAAGAACACATGTGACACATTGATCCACATGTGAAAAATATACATGTGAACTGCAACCACATGCGGTTTTGGACATGTGATTTTCATGTTGTTATTTCACATGTGACACATTGAATCAACCCACATGTGGAAAATATACATGTGAACTGCAACCACATGGGTTTTTGGATACACTATTTTTCATCTTTTATGTTGAAAAACCAACATGAAAAACACGTGTCCAAAAACCACATGTGCCTGCACTTCACATGTATATTTTTCACATGTTGGTGTAATGTGTCACATGTGAAATAATCATGTGGTTGTAGTTCACATGTGGAAATAACCTGAAAAACACAAGTCAACAATAGTTTGAAATTTGTGCTGACTGATAAATAAAAGTGATACCTATCCATGTACACGATTCTGTATGTAGGCCTTTGAAACCACCACGTCAGTGATGTGTGGCTGCTGTCGCTTAGAACACACCTGAGCCTGAAAAGTCATTTCTGAGCAACAAAGTTTTATCGTTCATTTCTGAGCAGGAAAAAGAAGCGGCAGTTTACAGCTCAGGGAAGCTATAGGATCAGGCGTGAGGTGAAAACAAGCAGATTGCAATCAGCAGGTGCAAAGTGTGATCACTCATACACGCAGAAAAAACACGCAGATATAGGAGGCGACGTGAACCCAAAGCTCAGCAGAGGTGTTAAAACACAACTGGTGTCTTTAAGTCTTCACTTGGCTTTTCCCCTTCTTTGTCACTTTGAAATGCTCCTGACAAATTCTCCAATATACTGATAAACACATACAAAATCCCACCCACACGTTTAAACAGAAAAAGCTCTTCAGAAGCGCACCTTTCCACCCACATATGTTGACATACGCACATGAACAAACTGGTAATGTTCCATCAAAGCTTATAGCGCCCATTAAAACGCGGAGACAAACACGGAGCCACGCTCGTAGTTAACACCCACACGCTCTTGAATGGCGTGGCTTTCCATCACTGCAACTGCCAGTGACAGTGACAATCATGTACCCCACTCAATTACAGCTGGCTAATTGTTCAGATGCCACATTACCATAGAGCGACACACAAAGTCACACAGTCTATATAAAGAGCATATACGCACAGTCCTGTGATACTTGTGAGGAAACGTATAGTTTACACTTTTGCATAAGCATGAAACGCCCTCGTGTAATCAGATAATGGATTATTTAAGCATCTGCTCACCGTGCCGTATAAACCGATGAAGATACAGTACATTTTCTCTTTTTTTCCCCTCCCAACAAACACACACACACACACATATTCAGTGCACAGTACACAGCACACACTTTGCCTGAAGGATTTTAATTTGAGATGCAGACTCCGGTGTCATAGTGAATGATATTAAAAGTCGTATCATGAATAAATCAGGAGACAGAGGACTCACCTCAGCAATGTGACAGATAAGCAAAGAGAAGCAGCTCACAGGAGGAGACAGAGAGAGGAAAAGGTTCAGGACTAACGGGAGGAGAGACCGATAAATAAAGCCATGTGCATTTTAACAATACAGACAGCAGCACTGCTTAATGTAGGCCATTAGTTTATGGCGCATACTAACAAGGCTGTAATTACTTTACTGTTAAATCCACAACATGCCTTCATCTGTCAGCCCATCACTGGAGAAAGCTTTACTTTATTTGTTTCCAAACAGGAGACGTGCTCATAATGAAACTCCTCATTTGTAACACGTCACTCAGACAGAACATCAATAGAAATTGACAATTTGTCAATTTGTCATGTAGCTTCTGAACAGGACGTGATGTCACAGCAGGGGAGCGCCGCGTCCAAAATATTTAAAAGGGGCAAAAATTTCATTGAAAGCTGTCAGATATTCACATCAGGAGGCAACGCGGATGATGAAGTGATGTGTTGGTTTAGCTGCTGTAAACATGCAAGACCTTGGAGGCTCCATCTCACACCAGCCGTTGTCATAGTGCTCGTGCTGCTCCTTGGCCTCTTCTTCGCGAACACATAAAAGAAGTGGTTTTATTTTTGATACAAGACTTCTGCCACAAACTCTGCAGCTTCATCTGCACTGAGAGAACTGCACACACTGCACACACACTGTAAAAACATATAGAAAGACAACATGCTGTGTAAACACATTTAGGGAAGCTGTTTAAAGGGATAGTTATAAGAGATAGAAGTGGGGTTCTATGAGGTATTTATCAATAGTAAGTGTGTACAGTAGATAACAGTTAGCACGGGACCTGTTAGGAGAAGCCGGCCGGAGTTCCTACACGGTAGTTGAGCTAAGCACTATGCAGACAGCCCTTTCCCTCGGCACCATGTCTCAGGTGTTGATCAGACAGAGCGCGTTTTGCAGGCTGTAAAACGTGAGCCACACCACACCGCCTTTTCTGTTTTTTACTGTTGTTAAGGCAACCACCGAATCATTAGCTGTCTTTAACCTAACCATTATTTTGTAAACTGGGAGATCTGTTGCCATTTATTTTGGCTAGCTAAAATACTTAACTTTGTGTTCAATAAATGAGTTATATCTGCATTAAAAATTGGACAGGCGGAGGGCACTTTGCTCTGGCTATGATGGAGGGTGAAAGGCTGTTCCCAAATACATTAAACACAGGGAAACAGAAACTCAACGGTGAACTCAATGTCGTCACCCCCACAGAAGGCCCGCCTCTCCATTCATCCGATTGGACAATTAGAAAAAACAGCAATGCTATCGGACGATTTTCTGCTTTGAGTTGAAGTTTCTTCAACTGAAGGCGTTCAGAGTGTTTCCCCAAAAACGCAAGGCACACAGAGCGGAAAAACGCGAGGCGCTCTGCGGCACAAAAGCATCCTCTCATTGAAAACAACTACAAAAAAGCAGCCCCAGCTGCTTTAGCGCTAGTAAAACGCTGCTAAAAGTAGCTAGCTACTGTAGCATTGTATTTGCCGACTGTTTGGGTGCAGCATGTGCAGCTCAAAACCTAACAAAGAATCCCGCCCTTGACCTTACCTATGACCCCCTCATTTTCCTCTAATTCATACACTCACTCTGGAGTCATACAGAACTAATTCTTTGCTCCAGTTGAAATCTTTTATTTTATTTATTTTTAACTCACATCAACTTGTTCTTTCTATAGTTATGCTACCTTCAAACTTGGTCCAAGGTGTGTGCTCCAGCCAAGTGCCAACCGCCTGTGTTGAGAAATGAAGCCAATGTGGAAGTGCAAAAAACTGCAGTTCCTTGAGTGTCCACTTCAGGCTGGCTGCAAAAGCCCAATTAGGAACCAAGTTTGACAGCATAAATAAACATGTTTGCAGCCTGGTACTAAAAACCTTTTGTTCTCTGTAGCTCATTTCACTATTCCTAAAAACTATACGGGAAATGAATTTTGATATTGTTCACACTCTTTAATTTTATTAACCATAAAGTTTTAGGAGCGTGGTCACAGGGGGATGCTGCTGGCTGCCTGCTAGACATCAACACACTCACAGTCACTGAACTTTACTTTGCCCTGTTTTTTAATGTAATAATCGGACAAATAATCTGGCAAACTAACTAACTGGCCGTGCAAGAAGTCTGTTTTTTCTGTTTTTTCGGCAGGTGTAATTCTCGTATTATTGCATAAATATTTTTGCACAAAGAAGCTTGACAGGTCATTCAGGAATTGATCCCTGATCTTCTGAATAAAACTCCAGTGAACACTTTGCCCATCCAAGGCTCCTCGTCATCAGCGTATCTTATAGCTAACACAGTTTCTATATCTGACAAGTTGAGAGTGAGGTCAGGGTAGCCTGTCAGAGCTTCTCCCTGAGAAGAACTACACCCACCAACGAGGTTGATGAGAGCTCTGACAATATATATAGCGACGCTGTCAGAACCAAAACAATGAGCTAAAAGATGGTAGAAATATTGATACAGCTAAGGGGAAATTCAAGGTCAGATCATAACTCTCTCATATTGCACAAAGACACTTGAGAATAAGTTAAAATACTGGTGCAACAGCTTTAAACGTGGATAGAAATAAAGCTTGTGCAGCCCTGTTTTTATCTACATCTCGCTTGATCACAGTATTATAAAAAGAAGTCTGGAAACCTGCAACAAAATGTTATTTGGTGATGATACTTATTTCATGAACCTTTAATGTTTGGTGTTTTAAATTTGAAGAATTTCCCCTGAAAAGGTGAGGCAGCTCCTGCCTCGGGGAGCCGCAACCTCAGGAAGAGTTTAATTCATATGGAGGGTTTTTGTCTACCGTGATGCTCTGAGCACCCCCCGACTCATAAGACCCGCCCACCCAGAGACACTCATGGGGGTCAAATGAACAGAGACAGCAGCCTGCTTGTATCTGTAGGTGGAGGCTGCATGTTAGCATCAGCTCTGTCTCAGTAATCCAGGGTCCACCACGTCAACATGTGTCTGCCGTGTACCTGCACATACGTGTACATGAATATGCATGTGTATTGGTGCGCCTGTGCTGTGGTTACCTCTGAGGAGCGACGGCGGTGCTGTCGGCAGGTTAATCCAGCCCTCAGGCTAAGCATCAAACTTTCAGATCAGACAATCAATAATTCAGACAGCAGCTTGTCAGGATCTATCACAGAACACAGACTGAGAAGGCAGGCTGCGGCACAACAAAGGCGCAGAGGTGATTTACGGCCCCATACGACTCACACACACGTACAAATAAAGGTGGACGCGGCGGACTCCCTGCGTAATTGCGCGGCGCTCAAATCACAGCCGCCAATACGCACACGTAATGCTCAAAAGAGAGGAAACATGCGCATACATAAAATCCCTCACACACAAAGAGCCGCACCTCGACTTCAGTCCTGGGAGATATTACAGCGTGTGATGGGGAGAAAGTGATTGATGGTCAGAATCACTTTTTGATTCCCGAACCTTTAGAATCTAAACTAATTCGTGACTCCGACGCATCACAGATCCACTGCTGTGCTTAAGATCCAGCAGCTAGTCCTTGAAGTATACACCACCTTATTAATATGGCCGTGGCACAGTTCCAAATCCCCAGCAAATCAGAGAAACATAGCAGCAAAGCATGTCTGTTTAGTGTGCGTTGTGGGGGAGTGAGCTGGTAGGGGGTAAGAGAAATTGAGGGATATTTCAGCGCGTGGGTGTATAATGGCTATCAGAGGTGACTTTCAGTGGGATCAACTCAAAACACTCGCGCACAAACACACAAACAAGCTTTTATTTCTCTCTTTCCTCGCACAGTCACAGACACACAACATTAACTTATACAGATAACCATATCAAATGATCGTGCAGCAGCAACTAGCAGGCTGTGTGTGTGTGCGTGTGTGTGTGTGTGTGTGTGTGTGTGTGTCAGCATGAGGCAGTCATAAAGTGAAAGTGCTGACGCTCAGAGACATTTTCTTGGAGCAGAGTGAGCCCCTGCAGGCCTGCTAACCTTGACTTCCATGCCGTGTGAACCAATCAACAACGTGCGTGTGTGTTTGTGTGTGTTTGAAGTAGAAGCAATCACAGCTCCATTTACACACACGCAGGTTGTCTGTAACCCTTTACGACAGGCTAATTGACCCAGCCTTTGGATGCTATCTTCTTTTGTTCAGCCCAACTTTAACTCACCAAAATCTCTTTGAACACGTCCTCCGACTGTTCACATCCACCAAAATCCAGACGAGGGAAGCTCCTAGAAATTAAGATAAACTGATCTGCATCGCCCTAAATGTCCTGTACTTACAGTAAGAAGCAAGTGCTTTGTGGATACCCTTACCCTCCTACCGGTGGAGTTGTTGCACTCTTTTGGTGAGAAATAATTGACTCTGATTCACAGGCTGCACAGTGGTGCAGTGGTTAGCGCTGTTACCTCACAGCTAGAAGGTTTCTGGTTCGAATCCCAGTTCAGACAAAGTGGGCCTTTCTGTGTGGAGTTTGCATGTTCTCCCCGTGCATGCGTGGGTTCCCTCCGGGTACTCCGGCTTCCTCCCACAGTCCAAAGACATGCTCGTTAGGTTCATCGGTGACTCTAAAATTGCTCGTGAGTGTGAGCATGAAAAGTTATCTGTCCGTCTGTGTCAAGAAAGTCTTGTACTCGCGGTCCAGACTTTTGAATGCCAGAATATGTCAGTAGACGGCGTCACTTATCTGTACCCCTCAGCCTTACCTAACACGTGCTAACAGAGAAAATAGTACCGTGGTCCTCAAAGCGACCGCTTTCAAGAGGTCGACGGGAGAGTGTGTGAGTGTGTTACTGAAAAACAGAACGAAGGTGTCCATTTTTGTGACTAACTTCCATGAGAGCGGGGCTGCATATCTGTGAATATGAAATGTCTGTGGAGTTTCTTCTCATCATCAGAGTTGGTTGAAAGTTCTGTTAATTGCTGAAATGTGTTGGTTTGTCAGCTTTTTCTGCTAGTGCAGGAGTTTGGTTCTTCACTTCTGTTATTCATGGGTGATGATATGCTGTATTTCTACTAAAGTCTTAACCTTGAAACGTTTGTTATTAAGTCATTAAAACAGAGTCTGTATGACTCCTGGGAGTGCATGTGGTCCTCTGTCCGGTCTGGGTGCTGCACTCTGCAGTTTAGCCAGTTCCACTGTTTCCATTTGGTAACTTTGTCCATCAATGACATTATTAACAACGCACAAAACATATTTTTGGTATCTGAGTCAGTTCACATCTGTAGACTCGTCTTCTTTAAAAATAAAAAACCCTTCCTCCTCATAGGCTCCTTAGTCCCGATGAAGCCGGCTGAATGTGAGCACAGTTCGGCTCATGTATAGGGTAGTTTTCTCATTGATTTTTATTTGTTTGTCTGAAGAACTTTGAATTCACTGTGTCCGCTCACTTTTGATGCCCACAGAGAGAGACGAGAGAGACCAATCTGACCTCATGAGGAGAGGCAGATAAAGAGATAAAAGGATAAAGAGGGATGAGAGATGAGAGGGAGGATGCAGGAGAGGAAAGGGAAGGAGCAGCCTGCTTGCTTCCTGTGTTCATCTATATTTCACAGCACTTTCAATTAGTAGCAGTGTGTCTGCAGAGCAGCCGAGAGAGATAAAGAGATGGAGAGAGAGAGAGAGGTTTGCTGCAGGTCACTGTGGCCTGGTAATGGCCTCTCTCTCTCTCTTTAAAGGTGTTTGCAAACATAAAGTCTGTTTGCTTTGGCCCGAAGCAGGGCATGAGCTCTTGGTTTGTTACATCTACATATTTCTCAGGTTACTTTTAACGTGGCATAACTTCAAGCACGCAGTAATTTATCAAGAGTAGCCACATGGATGAAGTCTTTTCATTTGATGCTTGGAAGAACTGGCGGGAGGATTTTTATCTGAGGGGAAACTCAATCTAGCACATTTTAAGCCATCCAGGTGCAAGACGAGTTCAAGTTCAAAGTACAAACAAACACAATTCTCTGAATGTGATATTGAGACATGAAAGAAATTAATGTGAAATAACTTTTAAAACTGTTTGCAGCCGATGGAAACATCCTATGTCCTGAGTTTACCTGCTGCAGGTCGAACTTTTTTTCATATGTGAACATCAACTTTCTCTGTATTACGCCTGGATCCCAAAGGATCCGTGTCCAGTGCGTTCCGTCTGCGCCGTGGTTCTGGTCCATCCGACGGCGCGAGCCCTCGCCCACTGGAAGCGTGTCTGATCCAGGGCGCAGCGGAGCGCTGGCCCAAGCAGCTGGATTCGCGAGATCACCAGATGTACATACATATATGTATGTATATATATATATAACTATAAATAGCTATATTTTCATTTGATTTTGTCATTACTGAGTCATGCATGAACAATATGCCCAGCCCCCACCATTAACAAGATAAAGACACCAGAAACCAAAAGTAGACGCACATAAAACCTGACGTTCCTTCCAGGCTCTAGCAACAAAACTTACACACTGTAAAAAGCTACCTATAGAATCTACTCAATTAAACTGAGGTAACAGTTTGCCCTTTATTGGATTGAGTAAATTTTACCCCTATGTTCTGAGTGAAGAGTTACTAAATTTAACAACTGTGATACACTAAAATGAATTTGGTAAATTCTACTCAACATTTCTCATTAGATTACAAAACTAATTACTTAATCAAAATGAGTATCAGTAATTCTTGCCACAGACGGACAGACAATTTTTCACGCTCACACTCACGGGCAGTTTTAGAGTCCCCAAGGACCTAATGAGCATGTCTTTGGACTGTGGGAGGAAGCCGGAGTACCATGGGAGAACCCACACATGCATGGAAGAGAACATGCAAGCGCCATCCCATCGGGGTTTTGAACTACAAACCTTCTAGCTGTGAGTTGACATAGCTAGCCACTGCACCACCGTGCAGCCTTTGGGGAATTCAAGAAGCTCAAATAAAAATAAATTCTAGTCAACAACATGAGCCTGTTCGTGTTAATTTACTTACTAATATAAAGGAAAGTTGGGTAACCGCCAGGAGAGGGCTACAAATTTAGATTTTTTTTCATATACAGACACGCCGACTACAAATATATCTAACTAATAAATATATAAACACTTTTATTCATTCTCTGATGCACAGCAAAATGTTAAACAGGAATCTTAACCTCAACTCTGATGGCACACTGACACTGCCGATACTCGCACCGATTAATCCAACCGTGGCCTGCAGCCGGGAACAAACGTTGACGCATGCACACTTTGCAGTACAGGCCCGATCTCTTGGGTAGATTTTATTATGTTATTTTTGGGTTGCAATTGTCACTGTTGAAAATTAGGTAATGCAGGTAAACTTTACTCATTTCAATTAATTTACATGCTGACTTATATACTTTTCGTATTATAGTGTCCTCATGCAGCGTGTTGAACTCACTTGACTTAACACCAAGGTGAACCGTAGTCAATGAAGAAAAAGTCGTAGCAAGGTTGACCATTGAAAACTGCAAATAAACAATACAAAATATCCAGTTTTTGTCCTTAATCACAAGTTATTTATATTGATACACATTGCTTTTTGAAAATGTAAAGAGGTCCCCTCTCATGCGCCTCATGTCTGTCTCATTTACGGCGGTAGCCATTAACAGGAAGTGACGAACCGGAAGTGACGTCATCACGTTATACAGTTATTGTTTTCAACTAGAAAAAACCTTGCTAACAAATTTTTGATTAATTACAATATTAGAATTAAGAAAGTTAAATTAAATGCCTTAAGGGCAGCACAAGTATAATGTTTAAGCTACTTTGTGCTTCACGGTTATAAGAAAGAAAATTAGATTTATGAATTCTGTGTATGTTATTGTAACTGAAACAGGTGTGAGCTTTCTACTCTCTGTTTTCCTCTACATGTGTAAATTATTGTTTATTCGACTACAGTTGTCCCTGCAGAAACATCACTCTATCACGCTTAAATTTCTACCCATTCCTCAAGGCAGAAACACAGACAGATTATCTTCCTTGGGAACTTCAGATTTTAGTTAACTAAGCCCATGAGGAGGTTACCGTAGCCGGCCGCGAGCGAGTGATGTCCTTACGCTCGTACAGGAACAATCTAAGTATCCATCCATTATCCAATCTTCAGTGACTGTATCGAGTCTTACACTTTTTTAAAATCTGAAAATATTGGATTATTATGCCTCTGATTAATAATAGGACTGATGATAAAAAAGAGCTTTGATGACTATCCGGCAAGAACTGGAGGGGACAAGGTGTAGCAGGGGTCACAGAGGTCAGCCAGGGCAGGCCTGCACCTCTAATCTCAACCCATCGCACCAGGTGTGATTCCTCATTTCATATGATGCACCAGTGTACAACTATTATTAGAGCAACTGTAAAAACAAGTATATAATCAGTTTGAGGAATTGTGTGGTGAGCCATGACACAGTGCTCCATGTCCTCGGTCAGATCAGTCCCATCAAGCGCACCAAAACCTCCATCTCACCGAGGCCCTTGTCTGCTTTGTGTGATTACTGTGTGCTCACGGCCAGTCGGACCCCTCTAGAGTCCAAACAACCGGCCTCAAACCGTCCTAATACAGAAGAGCCTGTCAGCCAAATGACAGGCTTGTTGTCAGAGCAGATCAGAGGTAGTGAGGCAGCGCTGATGTTACCTCCTCTGACCTGTCTGAGGCTGCAGATAGTGGTCCTCAGCTGGGTACCACTAAGATCCAAGTGTCAGCACTGTACCCACTGTGTACAGGTGATCGAACTCACACAGCCACAGAGGGAAAAGCCATCAGTGACATAAACTCATGTTTGTGTGGGATACGACTCTGAGGCAAACATCAAGTTGAAACACTTACTCCTGTGGAAGTGGTTCCCTTGGAGGTGGCAAACAGGTCAAGCCACAACCAGGTGACATCTTAAGAGTTTGTGATGGACCTCACGCTGAATGTTCAATCAATTATGACACAATAGTTTGAGCTGTTTAGATTTACAATGAATTTTAAACCAATCAATTTGTGTCTCTAACCAGGCTCCTTCAGTTCATCTTCAGCGAGTTTTCATCCAACCTTCATCCCGGCTTTCTTTTGTCTCTGAGTTATATTTAGAGCTCATTTCAATTTTTATTTTTTCAAAACACAATATGCAAATATCTGTTTTTTATTAGGCTTATTATAAAATGGGTCAATAAAAACAAAAAAATGGTGCAAAAAAAATTGCGGCGCAAACACTTTTTAGTTCATCCATTGTTTGAGCTGCTTACTTTGGCTGCTGAAAACATCACGACGTCTGAGTGCACAACGACGTCAAAGTGATCTGATCTTTGTAAAGAAAATAGCGTATGGTTAAAATAATGAAACAAATATATTTAAGATGAAAGATACAGTGCCTTCAAATGCAATTTGTGATCGTTTTGCATAACGGAAATTACATTGAACATTTATGAGGACAGTGTTGCTATCATATCAGAAATCCATCCATTATCTATACCGCTTATCCTGTTCGAGCGGGCTGGAGCTAAGCCCTGCTGTCATTGGGCGAGAAGCGGGGTACACCCTGGACTGATCGTCGGGGCTGACATATGGAGACAGACAACCTTTCATGCTCACACTCACATCTACGGGCAATTTAGAGTCACCAATGAATCTAACAAGCATGCCTTTGGAGAACATGCAAACTCCACACAGAAAGGCCCCCTACGTCTAAACCTGGATTCGAACCAGGAGCCTTCTAGCTGTGAGGCGACAGTGGTACCACTGTGCAGCCTCATATCAGAAATATGTATCATACTTCTCTTAATTATTTTTCTAACCAGAGTCTATACGCATTACTTTACAAAAAAGACGTCTTGCACGGTCCAAAATGACTGATGCAAACCCAAACTGACAAAGAAAACCAAATAGTTTCTTTAAATAGAAATACCTGACCCGTTTCCCCTGAGATATTACAGACCCGATCTGATGCATGTCCAAGAGGAAGTCCTGAGAACCAAGACCTGAGACAGGACGGGTCCATAGATACAACAAACCTGGTCATTAACTTTCTCCTCCTTAATGTGTTGTGTAACTGTCTTTAACCATCTTATTATAACTAATGTTAAATAAGCTATAATAATGTTTCTGTTTTTATCATCCTCTATCAGACGCAGCTGGGTCATGTTTTCAGGCTGTCGTTCTGTCCATCCTTCCTGTTCCTGTTCCTGTATCTGAGGAACGCCTCAAATGTCCACTCCAAGAATCAGAATCAGAAATACAAATACAATCCCCGGGAGACATTCGGGTGTTACAGTTGCTCTGATACAGAGAGAAACACAGAGAGAAACACGGAGAAATATAGGGCATAAAGAGTACAGAAAAAATATATAGAAGTAAGAAATATATCAAATATATGCGTTATATTCAATAAAATAAGAAATAAAGATTAAATGCTGAGAAATGGATCTATTATCATTTAAATATGAATCGCAGAATTAAATAGAAGTGCCAGAATGAAAGTTAAATAGAAAATTGTTATTTACAGAATGAACAGTATAGGGCAGTATTAATGTTAGTTTATTTGAAGACATGTTTTACCTTAAAGGTCAAAGGTCAACGTCACTGTTGCATTAAAATGTCCAAGAAAAACACTGCTACACTGCTATATTTAGATTTTAGGTTGACACACATGTCTATTTGGATCCAAAGATGATCTAATTGGACTTTGGTTACCAAATGTCAAAGGTCAAGATCTACTTTCACTTTATTCCCTTACTTCTGTTGTTGCAGTACTGTATATGTTTGATGTCCCTTGGGGCTACCTATACTACTACCAAGTCACGCATGCACCCTGTGATCTGCTCAAAAGCACCCCGCCCCCGGGGATGGGGCGTCAAAGTATCATGGGATGTGAAGCCAGGGTTGCCAGGTCTGCGCTTTTTCCAGCTGAATTGGGCGACTTTTGAAGTGTCTTTTGAGGCACGAGGCCCTGTGTGGTTGCACACTTCACACAGCTCATGAGATGGTTCTGACTCCACGTATGTTTGGAATGTCACAGACACCTATTGGGTTTCGCGGCCCAGTACAGAACAACCTACGGCCCGGCACCAGTCCACGGTCCGGGGGTTGGGCACCCCCGTTTTAGAGGGTTTTAGATCGTGTTATGAGCGCGAAGCCTGTAAGCATGAGGTCCGACAATAAAGCAGTAAATGACGGCACCCACATGAGAGAGTATGTTTATTGGACTCCTGAAAGTCCCAAAACATGTAAACATGTAAACAAGTTCCACGATTTAATGAAGGACGCCCAGACTCCAACTTGCTGGTGCTACTGCTCATTGTCACCTACTTATCAGGCAATTTACACACATGTTGCTTATTATGCATTTCTCTCTTTAACAGCGCTGATCACCGGTTCTTCTTCTACACAGACCTGGCATCTGTGGTATTAGAATGATACCAGGCTTGTTCCCAGCTGACCTCATTAAAACGAGGACCCGAAACTGTAGGGTTGCCAGGTGTGGTCTCAGGTCCTGGAGTCTGGTTAGACCTACGAAGAAAACATTGGATGGTTTTCATTCACCTGAAGTTTGAGCTGGATAAAGGTCAGGAGATCGTCATAGTCATTATTATTTATCCTCTGGAGACCATGAAGATCTGTACTGTTTATAATGTTGGTCCATTCAAAAAACAAGCGCTGCTAGAGGAACCGTAAGCGTGTCCACAAAGTTTGCAGCATGCATCCTCTGAACATGAATCTCTCTACACTTTCCACGTCAGTCCATCGAGTAGGGTTTAATATGTTTCAGTGTGGACCATAGTGGTGAACAAGCATTGCCACAAATAGAGCCACAGCTCTTGTGTGCCTAAAAATAGTGAATGATTTTATAATTTCAGCATTTTAAAGCCACATGAAGGAACAAGACTCGTGTTTTTAGAGACAGTTTGTGTCACAAGTCTATAAAAATCAGAACATTTCCACAAAAAAACGTCAACAGTGGGACATTCATATGAAGCTGCGACCATGACCTCATTTGATGGCACCAGTACGGACATCAAACGAGCGAAGGAACATGAAGTCATATTGAGAAAGACTTCTAGGCACCCTTGAGCCTCTTTGGCAACGTGCTGGAAACCACTGGAGTACACAGTGTACTGGTTGGGCTGGAGAGAAGAGGAATTAAGGGTGCATGTATAGAAAGACCATTCCTGCTGAATCCAGCAGCTGTTATCTGGCAACTCCTGCTTCTCCAGGGAGCCGAGGCCTACAGAGAAGGGAAGCCAGCCCCCAGGCATCACCCCAGGCGATGTATGTCGGCCATATGCCTGGTCTGCTGCGGGGACCAGTGCAGCAGGGAAAGAATGACTCCTGTGTTGGGGCTGAGACAGAGAGACACTGTCAAGTCAGGCTGCACTCTGGCTGACAGCTCAGCTGACGCCAGGCCAGGTCAAACCTCGGCCAGGGAAGAAGAGGGGTTCAGCGGACCGTTCTGATGTCAAACATCTCTGTGTTTGATAAAAGTAGAGCCACAGGACACAGAGCAGAAGACGTGACTGCGGGGAATGACGAGGAGTGACGTGTCAGGAAATTAATTAAGGTTGGAAAAGGAGTGAAGCACCTGCCTCTGGGCGTGCAGAGCAGAGCAGCCGTCTGAATCAATGAGGCTGTGTTTGGCTCTCTTTTGACCAGCCAGCCAACCTGAGGCAGTAAGCAGCATATGAAAGTGTAATGAGATGTCTATCGCCTCACTCAACATCACCCTCGCTGTTTCAAGTTATAGCCAGAGCTGGACGACAAGACTATGATATGATAGCTGCAGCTGACACCTCGGGAATTGCAGAGAATCACCCCTCTTACAAAAAAATAAGAGAGCTGAGTCTGGAGGCGGACAGTGTTTTGGGGGAGATGATTCCTCTGATAGATGCAATCTACCTGCCATCATATCCAACACTCCTCCTGCTCTCTCATCCTGCCTCTCAGACTCAGTGTGATGCTGCAGGATTCCTCACACATCCAGCTTTAATCACGGGCAGGACGGAGAGAATAACATTACTTACAACCTTTTAGTGGCGTGTTGGACTTCTGCAAATCTCAGTTTCCTTAACGCCCACACTGTGTCACACACACTATGGAAAACGTGATCATTTTTAGTTTGTCTTTATCTTTAGTGCTAAGTATTTGCTAATATGATTTAGCACCCTCACAGTATGACTGCTGATGAGGTGTTAGAGGTGCAAATCTTTGTCTTTTCTAGATGTTTGCTGTCTGCTCATGCTGCTCACTTCGACTTATTCTGAGGAAATTATTAAGGCCATTGTGAAGTAAGAAAGACGTAGAGCAACTACCTGGCTCTGCATTTCCCCTCAGCTCCAAAGAGGGCTTGAATGTCTTTTAGCTCCCATGGTTAACAAGGTACGCTGCTCTCATTAAGCTGGTTTAAAACAGCAGCAGGCAGCACTGATAAACCAGCACCAAACAGCAGACAGACACAGACAAGCCGATGAACATGGTGGAGCAGGAAGTAGCTACAGAATATCTTTCTGTTTGTTGAGACCAAAACAGGCCTAAAATAGTTGTAAATACTGGACTGTTATCAATCGCAGATGGCTGCATTTATATAATAAGGAGAGCTTTAGAGTTTGTCATGTATTTACCCTTTCATACAAGCTCCTGTGCAGGTCGCAGGCCCGACCATCAGGAGCAGTTTGTGGTGATCATGTGGGGTCAGTTTCATTTAAGCGTGTGACTGATCTCTGTTATTGTCCCTTCAGTTACTCTCCTTTGTCCTCCTGTTTGGTTATAGAGCAGATATGTGCACAGTTGAATCATTTTAAGTTGTCTTTTCTTTGACTTTGATTACAGTGGCACCGTGTTTAAAATCCCCCTGTTGTATTGTATTGTTCTCATTTGGTGTTTGAATTTATACCTTCACAAAATGTCTCATATAACCCATGAATTGTTAGCCAATTTCAGGGTATACTTGGGGCAAAGGGGGACTTTGAAACAGACAGTAATGGGATCCTTGAGCCAAATGCCCAAAGTTACCTTGAAACAGAAACTTAAAGGTGCCTTAAAAGAGAGACAAAAGGTTTCCTTGAAAAAAATGCTGAAAGGTTCCTTGAAACAGACACCAATGAGGTGATTGAGCCGATAGTCCACTGATGAAAGCCTTTGCATTTGCAAATTTTTGAAAACATTGAAAAAATCACAAGCGGCGCCCAGTTAGTGACGCATTTTCTATCAGCCAGCAGTGGTTGGTCTGCCAGAGAGGGTAGGCGGAGCTAAGCGGCTGCTTTTCCAGGTTTCTGTAAATGTTGCAAGTAAACAGTAATCTACTATGGCTGAATCAAAATCAGATCAAAAATCCAAAGAATAAGAAACAGACTCGACGCTCAGATGAAGGCAAACAGTCCAAAAAGTAAAGCGACCGTCAGCCAGGAAAATCAAAAGTTACAACCGTAACAAAGGGATCCAGCAGGCGACACCTGGTTAAATTAGGAAGTGCTCTCCCACAATTACGGTATATCACCATTAGGTGGTGCCCAAGAGAACAAAACTGAAATGAGAATGAAACTGAAATCTTGAGATCGCCATGTTAAAACAAACTGCAAAGGACACCTTAAAAAGACACTTAATAAAACCTTGCAATAGCAATAAAGGGTAGTGAAACAGATGCTAAGGGTATCTTAAAACAGACCCTTAAGCAAGATGCTAAAGCGAGATGCTAAAAGGTAACAGGCACTACAGATGACCTTGCACAGACACTAAAAGGTACCTTGAAGCAGACACTAAAACGTACTTTGAAACAGATAGAGAGCATCCCATAACAGATGCTAATAGGTTCCTTAAAACAGACACCAAAGGGTACCTCGAAACAGGCGGTAAAAGGTACCTTGTACTTGATGGCTATAGAGCACCTTAAAACATAACTCAGCACACGTTTAAAGGGAAGAATAGAGAAGTGGAATCAGACGTGACAGGGTACCTTGAAATAAACACAAAACAGACTCTACATTAACCGTGACGAGAGCGTTGGTATGTTATTACCTGGGATAAAAACACTTTGCTCATTTGTAGCCGGGTCAGATATACTGTATGTTTAAAAGTCAAACTTGACCATCTTACAGAGTCCTTTTTACTATGATGCAGTAATCCGTAGCTACTCAGGATGTGATGTTCTCCGTACACAACCTGTATTTTTAAAATGCATATTAGCCATATTTGATGCTGCTTAATTAACCAGCAATTACACCTTTAGCTGGCCAGAGGTTGCATTACAGTTCTATAAAATCAGTTTGTATTACAGAGTGGCACTTTGAGAAGGCATTCTATACAGGCTATAAAATGGATTTACACCAGCATTTATCCGGAGCATCAATCACACAGATCTGAGGTTTATAGTCACTTTAAAGTTGGATCATGAGACCATCAAAATGGGAGCTGTGATGGGAGCTGCGAGAGGTGATGATGTCACTCTTGTTTGCCCAGTTTGATCTTCACTCCGCTCCGCTAACACTCCTCTCTCGCAGCTTTTCCATCATCTGATATGGTGTTTCATTGATCTGTTTTCTCCCCTGCTTGTTTTGGCATCTCAACATGGAGTCAACAAGAAAAAGTCCCAGGGGCAGCGCGGAATAGCTCGAGGTGCGATTGCAGAGTTCAGCGTGTTGCTGGCCAAAATAATTATATACATGTAATTAATTAACTAATATTCAGTTTAACACCACAGTGCAGGGACATCCAGCTGACAGAAAAACCCAAATCAGCATCACTGTTTCTGCTCGGATTACTAGGATTTAATATTCTAGAGATTCCACATTGATTGATTTTTCTTTTATTGTATCTGTTCTGTTTAAATGATTCATATATTCTCACCTCTTTTCATGTTGTTCTTAATGTACTTAATGTACTGCTGCAGCCTGCCCAGCCCCCCTTCATAATCACAGCCCTTTACTTTTTACTTACAGATGATCTCTGATAGTAAATTGGGAGCCGTGCACAAGGACCATGACAGTTATCACATGTGAGACAACAAAGGCTGCATACCAATGAGCAGCTGCAGACAGCAGGCCGACCAGAAGGTTATAACCGGACAAACTGATCCTCGAGTAGACTACGGTCAGTAGTATTTAAATAAAGAACGCCTAATAAATATCATTAGACATATTTGGGACAATGGTGATTAGCACACCCTTGGCTTTTTCTTCACCAAATTATTACAATTAATTTATGAAAACTCCAAATGAGAAGAATTTTGAAAACACTTTGGGACGTAAAATATCAACATGAAGCTGTGCGGAAATTTGGAAACATTAGGAGTTGGTATGAGTACTAAACTGTGATAATAAAAGAGCTGCATGAAGCTAAACAAGCTCAGCGTCAGCCAAAAATGTACATAGGGAAGACCCTGATTTACACTTACTCTCACAGTCAGGATTGTCCCTGAGATTTGAGACTGCCCTGTCCAATTCACGCACTAAGTGAGTATAAAGTCTTCATAGTTTACCACAGGGCATTGTACAAACTACACTTTGCTTCAAGTAAAACCTTTTTGTGATTTAAACAAAAAAGAAAAAATGAGGGCTGCATGGTAATGCTGTAGTTAGTGTATGTTCTCCCCGTGCATGCATGGGTTCTTTCCAGGTACTCAGGCTTCCTCCCACAGTCCAAAGCTCGTTAGGTTCATTGGTGAGCGTGAAAGGTTGTCTGTCTCTATGTGTCGGCCCTGTGATTGGCTGGCGATCAGTCCAGGGTGTAACCACGCCTCTAGCACAATGACAGCTCGCGACGCTGAACAGGTTAAGCAGTTTAGAAAATGAATGGAGGGATGGATGATAGAAAAAGATTTTAAGCAAGCCACTCTCTCTCTGTATCATTTATTTATTTAACCTAAATAATCTTAAAAACATTTCACTGTCTTACAGATGTTTCCACAAATTAGTTTGGTTCGGACACACATAAACCACACTGATGCTATTAGACAACAAACATTAAATGCAATTATTAATTCCTCTGAAACATTAACTTTGTCAACTTATTTATTTTGAGAGAAAGAGACGTGTAGGTACTTAAAATGTTGTAGCTGTATAGCAATTGGGCTAGCTTAGATACTCTTGCCTCACAGTTTGTAGCAGCCTGGGTTTGTTAAAGTAACAATCTCCAACTTTTTCATTTAAATAATGTCTGTTAAGTCTCTATCTATCGCCAAATGAGTTAACACAATGGTGATTGAGCCTATGGCTCACTGATGAAAGCCTTTGCATTTGCAGTTTATCGTTTTTTTATGGACTGGGTGTCTGTGGCGACATTCCCGGAAAAAATTGCATTTTCCATCACCCAGCAGTGGTTGGTCTGCCAGAGAGGGTAGGTGGAGCTAAGCAGCTGCACTTCCGGTTTCTGTAAGCATTGCGAGTAAACAGTAATCTACTATGGCTGAACAAACAAAGAAAAGATTGATGGCCACAGATACAACTTCAAAAATAAGTGAAAATCCAAACAGGCAAAGAGTCTACAAACGAAAGCAAGGGAAATCAAGAGTTAGAACCATGGGAGGGAGCCAGCCGTAGACGCCTGGTTAAATAGGGAAAAGTGCTCTCATCATAACCAGTTGCTGCCGGTGGGTGGTGCTCAAGAGCACAACAATTGAAATCTTTGAGCTTGTACCTTTAAGCCGTTGCTTTATAACTCACAAACTACATTTAGACGTAAATTGATGCATAATTATGGGCGTGGCCATCATGACCGGCAGGAGCTGCTTTCTCAGCTCAAAGAACTTGACAACTGGGTAATGTTGGTGCCTTTTGGCCTGCTGTACAGTTCATCATTCGTATAATAGCACTAATAAGCAGGTGTGGGAACACTGATGTATTTGTTCCGGGAGTCGGGACTGTTTGTGTTTTTTTCCTGCAGAGCGGACGGCCGTGAGTGATGAGAAGAAGGTTCCTTTTAGGTAACCTGAGCTCATTTAGCAGGAAACACTGCTGTCAGCTATATAATTAGCCAGATTATAAATTAGCCCTATATAATTGTAAAACGCTTATAATTTAGCATTTGCTAAATCGTTCTCCAGCTCCACCCTCTTGTCCAAGTTTGGTCATATATGACTCTTAAAAAAACAAGATGGCGACGGCTACAATTGGCAAACTCCAGGCTTCAAAACAGCAGTCCACAAACCGATGGCTAATGTCCCTGAAGCTACGCACATGTCTTCTATACAGGCATCACAGCATGACTACCCCTGTTATATAATGATGCTACAATAGGGTCTAATTGCCAAAGACTCCTCACATATCTCTTCTACTTTTCCTCCTGTGCACATTAAATCTAATTCATATTTAATAGCTCTTTAAGCCCCTCTTTCAATTAGTCTGTACTCATTTAAATTACTTATTTAACTGTATTATTTTTAACACTGAGAGCAGGTTGATTGCAGGGAGGAATGACGATGAGGAACTGTGTTTAAAAAGGATGTTCCTATGCTGATAAAAGGCTTTAGTTACCTACATGTATGTTATGCTAATTTAGAATGTGAATTATATTCTCATACTGAGTGACCCAGTCACATTTCTATGCAGGAACAATCTGTTTTCACGTCTTCGCCCTCCCCCACAAAAATAACAATCAACTTCCAGATCAATTAGCATTCAGTATCAAATCCTTCACAGTGTGTACGAAGCACGAGCTGCGTATTATTGAGCGGATAATTGTTGCCTTGCGGTGGTTTGAAGTCGCTCGCCGACTGACTGACTGACACTGATACATACACATACATGAACAGTAATTACTAACAAGCACATAAAGACACATAAAGAGTGAGTGACACTGATAATTAACACACATGCAACACATGCACTCCTCTTTCTTGTGCCTTTGAGAGGGGCCCGTGTACACCCCAGTCAGAATAATCCGTCTCCATCATGTCGACACGGCGCTCTGTCTCTGAGATTGTCACACTCACTAATTACTCTTTAAGATAATCAGCCTGTGTGGCTGGAGATGCAGCTCCCCTCCGTGGCTCTGTCTTCTCGGGGAATGAGAGGTTTAATCTGTGGCGAGATCAGAGCTACTGGGAGCAGGAGGGGGAGGGATGGGAGGCGGATGGAGAGAGGCGGGTGGAAATGAGAAGGAATTTGGGCATCTTAACAAACTCTTAATTACGTTCTCTATCCTCCGCTGGTGGCAGGCGTAAATGGCGGTCCCCAGGGAGCCTCTGATCCACTTTCTGATCTGCAGAATTCACAGTCGAGCTGCTGATCAAAAAGATGGAGCGGCCTAGATGCTTCAAACACATGGGACCTTTTTCCAGCGTGGGACTCGTAGCTTGTCATTGAGCGGAAGTTTGAATTGTCGAAATTCAAGCTAAAAAAAAAAAGCTCAGCTGCCTTTAAAGGCAAGAAAAAAAGAGAATTTGAAGAGAAACAGTGAGCGTTCAATGGCTCCATGAATTGATAATGAGCATTCATGCAACGTGCTGAAGGCGTTTGTCCCATATATGAGGCAGAATTCATTGGAGATGACCTCCACCCACATTCTTGCTGTTCGAATATACCAGGCACAGCTTTGATGTCGGCCATCAGCTGAATCCCTGGGGAGACTCTGCTGTAATAAACCACAGCAGTGAGCTCAATGCAACACACTCACCAGCAGGAAGTCCCGTCAGCCTGTCCCGGTGGCTCTCCGGGAGCTGCATGGGGTCAGGAGGCCACGGAGACCGGATCACGACACATAACTGTGCAGTTTGTCCGCTGACCAGCAGAGTTACACTTTTAAAACCTCTGTGGAAGAGAAATAAAATATGAGGGATGTTTTTTCAGTCTTCATGGGTTGACATCTATCCTCGTCTTTAGACTCAGAGAATCTTTGAAGAGATGCCCATGAAAGAACCCAGCCAGGTGTCTGTTAAGATCTCAGTACTTCACACATTAACACAAAGCCCCAGAGCACAGCTTCACCACCGGTATCAATAAATGCACAACATACATCAAACTGTGAATAACCATGGCAACAAAAACTCTGTTAGGTAACTCTCTACAAAATCAATCACCTACGCCTAAAAACAGGATGATCTAGTTACCCTCCAAGCATCAGCTTTACATGTGAAGGGCTCCGAAGTCAAGTTAGCAATACAAAATGTGCAGCTTCAAATATAAAGCAGTTTTATTTAATACGTTTTATGAATAATTAATGGTCACAGTTTGGTGAGCTTAAGGCACCAAAATGAGCTGGTAATCTTCAGGAACAGTAACGTGGTTTTGTTTCAAATAAGTCCAGTTTTAAAAACAGTAGTAGTTACATCTGTCACCCACCTTTAATGAAGTCGACTCCATAACAGAGGTCACCATAGGATAGTGGTTTCACACTGGATTTGATCACTGGTCTACTGGAGTAAAGTTTCATGTATATTTGTCCTATCAATCGACACCTACCACCACCCAAAGCGGCCTGACTCACGCCTTAAAGTGACACAAACAAGCTTTAGGACGGTGTCCAGAAATGATGTGAGAGAGGTACCTCCCAAATCGTATTTTGTTGACCCTGTCCAAGCTGCCTTATTTGATGAGTTGGGAATAAGCAGTGGCTGTGATGTCTGTAAGCTAAAATAAAAGGGCAAACAGTGTTCAAAGCATTTTCAATCAATGCACTGCAGCACATATGCACTACTTGAACAGCTTCCTGCATCATCCTTAATCGTATGTCCTCTATTTTAGGGGCATCCAATGAAAGGGCACCCTGAAGTCCAGCAGTGCTTGATACACCATTGATGGTTGCACATGTTTTTTCTGCACCGTCAGAGAGAAATATTCATCATATGATCGCTAAAGTCATCAGTCTTCATTTCAGATTTAAAACTACTTTTGCAAAGAATATATGGTTAGTGTGTGTGTTTTTTGTTTTTTTTACTTAAATAGCATCCATTCATCTATTTTCTATACCGCTTATCCTGTTCAGGGTCACCGGGGGCTGGAGTCTATCCCCGCTGTCATTGGGCGAGAGATGAGGTTACGCCCTGTACTGATCGGCTGTCAATCACAGGGCTGACACATGGAGACAGACAACCTTTCACGCTCACATTCACACCTACGATGCAATTTTAGAGTCACCAATGAACCTAACGAGCATGTCTTTGGACTGTGGCAGGAAGGGAACCCACCTATGCACAGGGAGAACATGCAGAAAGAGCAAACCGGAATTCAAACTAGGAACCTTCTAGCTGTGAGGCGACAGCACTAACCACTGCACCGCTGTGCAGCCCTTAATTAGCAACAGTGGTTTCAAATTGGATTATGAGATTTTTTATTTATACTTCTACATTTGATCATTTTTCTTTAACTATTGAAAGAACTTGGGACACCAGCAAGATTTCACCTGGGTATAAATCATGTGTATGTACAGTATATTTACATGTACGCAGTGTAAATCCGTCATAAGCTCACAGTAATTAAGTCTTGAAGAAGCGGGTCCTGCTTTTAGGTCCTGAGTTTTGCCTGACAGGTAAAAAGTACTGTCCTATTAGTGGAGCTTGTTGGACCCATAGATGTGCAGGTTATACGACAGATTAAAAACTTTCTGTCTCTTTGTGTTTTTATGGAAAACATTATGAAGACGAAGAAGATGCTACCTTCATGCCAAGTCAGTAAAGAACAATACACTCTTATTGTTTTTGTTGCCTATCTGCATACGTGTTTTCACCCTACTGCGTAGGACTAATTGCTTTTGATTAACACCAAATGAAAGCGGAAGTGACGAACAAACTGGACTTTCAAAATAAAAGGAGTTAAAAAGGAGAAGCAGTATTTTCATTGAGTGGATTCCAGTTAAAATCCTTGTTCTAGATTCATCAATCCCTTTCAGGTTAGTGCGTTGCACATTGATTAAATACCTTGCAACATTATCCATCAATAATTATCAGGTTTTGATTGATGATGAAACTAATAGGATTGTAGTGTTAGTGCATTAACAACACAGTGAGTTTCTTTAGACTTAATTGTGATGAAAACTTAAAATAATCAGCTATTTCTTCGTAAACCATCTCGATTAGATTCCCAAAAGCGACTGATTAGTAGTCAGAGAAGTTTCCTCGTCTCAGTAATAGCTTCTGACTGACTCCCCATATTATACAGCACGGCACAGTTTATGCAGATATCATACA
Organism: Semicossyphus pulcher; assembly: GCF_022749685.1. Lineage (NCBI taxonomy): Eukaryota > Metazoa > Chordata > Actinopteri > Labriformes > Labridae > Semicossyphus > Semicossyphus pulcher. The sequence goes on from NW_027211726.1 coordinate 29,651,609, forward strand.
CTGGTAGAGAGCTCGCATATCAGCCTACAACCTTTGTCAGATCACAAAATCCCTCATCCTGTGAAATACGGGGACGTCTCTGAACTAGCTGCAGAGGAACACGGAAGATTAGGGAGGAAAAGTGCATTAAGATGCTCCGGTTGTAAATATATACGAGGAGGGAGAGAGTGAGAGGGAGAGGGAGTGTAGGTTTTTAAGTTGCTGTCACCGGGCTGTCACTGTGTCTGTCAGAACAGATCCATCACGGCTCTGACACGTCAGGCTTCACATTTGCATGGAGTGCAGCAGGAGCCCGTCCTTATTATGCATTCTGTCTCACACTAACCTTCCTCCCTCTACCCCGTGAACTAACTAGCATCCAAGAGGCATATTTTATACAACGGCATGAGGTGGGGATGATGGAGAGATGTTATTGGCTTCTGACAGTGTGTGTGCGTGTGTGTGCGTGTGTGAGTGTAGTGCTGGGTGCCGCCATCTTCCCAGGTGTACATGGATCAGCCATCTTGTCAGGTGAGCCGCTGCTAACTAACTGTGTATTACTCTGATGCCACACACACAGCAACAAAGGTGAGGGGGCTATGAGGACACAGCCCTGTGTGTTTGTGTGTGTGCATGTGTGTGTGGCACAGTATGGCGGTGCAGATGCAGTCGGTCCCTCAGTGAGGAAGCCTCCGCTGGGACAGACACAGCTGTGGCATGGCATCGGGTTGCTAACGAGCCTTATCACACAGGCGCTAGACGACACACACACATGCAAACATGCACACATACAGGGAGTGCACATACAAGTGTACTCAAACACACACAGGAACATGAATACACTGAAAATAAATGATCTACACACACTGACTTATATCATCTCATATACAAATACTCAAACACACACAACAAGAACATGCAGCCAAATATGTGTTTATACACGCGGGCGATCAACTCTCCATGCATGCTCCATTATTTACACAAGAGACATGCATATATATATAAACACACATGTACACACACATATACATCCCACCAGGATTTTTCTCCTTTAATTTAAAGGATATATAAGAATCTGTTCACAGTCAAACTCAAAAGATGCCTGCTTATGTTTCGAGATTTTTGCTCCTGTCTTTCTTATCAGCGACAGCAGAACTGCAAATAAAATTGAACATTAGTCAAACCTAACTAAAGTAGGGGGGGGGGGAGTCCTCTTTTACAGTGTAAATACAGACATCAAAGGCTCAGTGGTGGAGTCGGTCGTCTTTCAATCGGAAGGTCGGAGGTTCAATCCCCAGCTCCATTAGTCTACATGTTGAAGTGGGCAACACACTGAACCCCAAATTGCTCCTGGTGGCATAGCAACGGGTTTGATAACTGATTGACAGTTGGGCACTTTACGTAGCAGCCTCTGCCGTGTGTGTGTGAATGTGACATGTATATTTAGGAACGTTTAGGTTGGTTAGACAGTTTTACCGGTTTTAGTGGTTTTAAAATTTGAGTAAACAGTTGGTTTGTTTCAAACATCTTTCATTGTCTGACTTCTTGTGTTTCTTGCCCCAGCACTGTCACAATGTTTCCAATTTTAACTGAAAAAAAATGTTCAAAAAAACCTCCAAAAAATAAGTTGAAAAAATTCTGTGATTCTGATTCTTTATCTTTGGTTGAAGTGAGCCTGCATTCGACAGGCCTTCAAGGCACCTTTCATTGTACTCTTCGGTGTTCTTCGACTTTGTCCCGAGCACTGGCTCCTCCCACAAGCTGCACTTTCCACATCAGGTTCTCTTGGCGAATCGTAATGGCCCTAAATAACCATTTATCATTTTTAATCCGATCTGTAGTTTTTTGTTTTGTTTTATGTTTTTTTATACGTGGCCCCTTGGTCTGCAGCAGGTAAAAACTGCATTTTTAAAACAGTTAGAACTAAAATGAGTACAATTTGATTATGTGTTTTATATTTCACATTATAATAAATCAATCAATTTTTTTAATTCAGCACCAGTTATTTACTAATATCATAAAAACTCAAAATGCATACAGTGATGCGGGAACAAAAAGAATAGTTTCTTTGGCTTTACAATAATGTTGGCCTTGCTCTTAAAGAGCACAATGAGAAGCTTGTGTACAAAGTCAATTACATTTTTACTGTGATAATTTAAATAGTCTCATATTGGTTATTTAAATGTATCTTTTGACCATCTGCGACATCTCTGTTACTTTACTTTATTCCACCTCACGTATTCAGAAATAGCCAAATTCTTAAAGACCCCCTCCAGTGAAAATCCAGTGTTTAACCTTGTAAACATCTCCGTGTGGTGTTCTTCATGTGCTACGAGACACATCAGGGACAACATCAGCAGTCATCTCCATGGCTGGGCCTGTCTGCTTTTAAACTGCAGTGTACCAAGGACAGGCTGAACAACACCTGTTCAGATTGGCAGGTTTGAGACGTCACAAACCTAAGGAGCCAATCCCGTTAATGACGGTGTGACGCTATGCATATCATTATGTGTAACCTATGGCAACCACTTAGCTGTAACTGTCATTGTAATTTTTGCGAACTGACTACTAACATTACTACTACTATTGCCTAAATTCCTAGCTAGCTAAGTTACAACATGTTGCCACTGAACGATGGCAGAGACGTGTTTTGTTTTGGCGATGGAGGGGGCGGTTGGAAATGTGCATCGTGGGCGGGGCCTATGCAGATTGTGGAATTTTTAATGAGGGAGAAGAAAGAGATGCGTTGGGAAGGTAATTAAACATATGTTGCAGAAAAAAAACACATCAGACACAATTTATTGTTTCAAGCAGAGCATTTAATATGTCTTCAAACATGACTGAAGCTGCTCTTTAATGATTGGCTGTTACTGGCTGACACACACCAACATGAAACATGAAAAATGGGAGTAACTGCACTCATTTCCTTCTCCCCTTCCAGCCCTTATATGGTTTTATTGTTGATTATTCACTCTACTATGTTGCCAAAGTGAGCGTAGTGGCAGAGATTGTACATGCTGTACTAAATGTAAAGCCTGATCAGGCAACTAATCCGTGGTCTTGTGATGCTTTTCTCGTTGTCAGTGCACATGTGATCGTGTAAAAACACACAGACACACAAAAACGTCTATGTTCTTATTTGTTTTTATTTTACGGTCACCAGATGAGCAGATACATCATTTTAGAAAAGAAATTGATATTTGCAAAAAAATTATAATACAATTTTCTCAATATAGATTATGTACAGAATGAAATGTAGTCAGACTGAAATAGCATTCTTCCTCTTTGTCAACAAGAAGACAAAGCAGTGAAGGGTCTGAATGGTCCTCCGCAGACCCATCTCCCTAACCAATAAATATAAACTGTATATATTATGTATGCTGCACTCATCCAGGCATGGACAATACCAGGGCACGGTAGTTCTCAACAATATTCCCTTAATCAGTTCTTGTACATTACTGTGCTACACACACGCCCACACACTCGCACACCCACGAGAAGCTTGACACACAAGTGCACACAGGCCAGAGAACAAATTACAGTTGGGTTACAACAATGGGCCATCTTAACTCATGAAAAGGAAAGAAGAAAGCAAAAGAAAAGTGTATGGAAATACCCGTCATTGTCCTTGATCAGGAGGGAGAAGTGGCTTTCTGGTCAAAGCTCGTCGGAGCTGGCTGAGTAGCACTTGACATTTGGCCCGATTCAAACAGCCAATTCTACAGAAAGCTACCGAGCTGGAAAATCTCTCCCAGTCTCACAGATCCTGCCTACTCATTTAGCTGCCTCCCTCCCATTCAGTCTCTCTCTGTATCTATCTACCTTTGTTCTCTCTCTTGTTCCTATTCTCTCTATCTTTAGTGGGACAGGTGCCAGGACAAGGGTTGGCGGAAGCCCCCTTTGCCTGTTTTCCCTCTGGGAATGTAGAAAATAAAATTCACACGAAAGCTCCTATCCAAGCTGTATTGAAACAGGACAGACAATTGCACAATCACAGAACGAGCACAAGAAAAGACAACAGCAAAGTAAAGCTATGGCCAGGACAGGGTAGGGAACGCTTGTAAAGGGGATGCTTGAAGGACTTGAAGGACACTATAAGCACTCTGCTTGCCAGCCGCTTTACCTTGTCGCTGGGCATCACCTCTCAAAAATCGCCCTGCTTGTTCTTGGCGGGGGAAGAATTATGACTTTGTGCCGATGAGCGAATACACACACTTGCATAAATCATCCATCTTGTTTGGCGGTTAATTACTCTTGTTTACCCTCCGAGTAACCTCGGGATGGGGCGGCGCGATAGGAGGGAGCCTGGGAAGAAGAGATAGCACCAAATAGTAATCTGCTGACACTGTTCATCAGTGTGCTATTCGCAAGAGTAAAAGCACATAGTGGGCTTGAACCTGGGTGTTAGTGAATTAGACAAGGTTGCCTGGGGTCTGAGGAGAGCAGCTCCATCAACATCCTGGCCTGACCACAGCTGCTCGCTAAGCTGTTCTGGGGTCAGCTGGTGAAGGAGCCACGCTGAGGCAGCCCAGCGCAGGCCAATCAGGGAGCTTCTCAGGATGTGCAGCAGGCTCTGATCGTTGCTTATTTCATTACGGGGAAAGCTACATAAATCCACAAAATGGAGAGGAAGAGGCACAGAGGGAATATTTGCATTTCTCCTCTCCTATCATCTCCCCCCAATGCCCCCCTCCCCAACACCACCCCTTTCAATCCCTCCCCCATTTAGTGCAGAGTGACTTTAATCATCACTTTCGCCAAAACACATTAAGCCGGTGTGTCCGGAGTTGAGGAGGGAGGGTGGTTGAGGGGGGGTTGAAAAAACACAGAGGAGCGCATTAGATTTGCAATAGCGATGCATCACTCTGGCATTACTTTGGAGATTAAAGAAGGGATGTTGCATTTCAATGGAGTGGTGCTGATGGTTGCCTGATGGATGACTGTCCTCCTGCACTGAGCCGAACAGGAAACACCACTGTCCGCGAGGGAAGACGTGACACTGACCCTGGTCTTTCCATCCATTCTTCCCCTACATCACTTTGTGTGTTATTCCCTCTTCCTCTAAAAAGCTAATTTTTTCTTCATCCGTAAACCTCAAAGACTCCCCCTGCCTTTTAACCCCCGATCTTAGCGCACCTCCACACTGTAAGATATTTATGCAGCTGTTTGATCATGTTCTTAAGTCAAAAACAACACCTCTTTTGTAGAAAGAGATAATACTGTAAAGTGGATTGCATACATCAAACTTAAGCCAACACATGAAGTGACTTTGCCCGCTCTATGTGTTACTGCATCTGTATGGAAAGGATGGATGTAAAGTGCTTGAGAGCTTAGAACAGGCAGGACGAGATGGGGAGGGGCCATTTAAATACGAAACAAAACAAAACTGAAGGGCATGAACGGGGAGGGGGAGGGCTTTCGGACTGGGCTCATTGGGGGCAGGTTCAATATGGAGACAGAAGGCTTTATAAACAGAGTAGGGCGATGGGTAGGGATGGAGGGGGAGTAGGATGTGGGTGTGAATGGGAGTCCCCAGGAAACAAAATGACAATATGTATTTTGTTCTACAGTCTCAGAGGAACAGAATCACAGTCAGTCAGTCCAAGGGTACAGCCCACCAGCAGCCTGGCCTGGTGGGTGAGCTTTCCGGTTATGTGTCTATCCAAACCCTTAGGCCTTGGTTCACCCTGGCACCCAGCTCTGATTGCTGTGTGCTGATGGAGGGCACACAAATGCCCCCAAGCTCATGCCCATCCCCATGCCCAAGCCTTGGGACAGAGAGCCGTCAAAGTTGAAGTCCATGCTCTCTGTGTCCATAAAGTCACTGAGCAGGATGGAGTCTACATCACAGTCCAGGCTATTAGGGACGTTCTCCATGTCCAAGTTGGCAACCATTCTACTGTGGGTGTTGTGCTGTTGCCCCTGGTATGCGTTCCCTGACTGGTGGTTGTTGTGGTAGTAGCCATGCCAGGACTCGGTCATACCCTGATGGTGAGCTCCAGGGTAAGGCTGGTGACGTGGGTGTGGTGCTGATGCCAGGCGGCAGGGGTCCTGGGGAACGTCCATGACCCCGGCAGGGTTGGGCGGCAGGGATGGCGATATTGGGAGGTGTGGACGGGATCCATAGTGGTTAGAGGTCTTGAGACTATAGGGCTGCAAGATGTCAGTGCTAACCCGTGGGGAGAGGGCCGGGGGATGAGGCCCACCATGCATAGGGTTATGAGGATTATGGGGGTTGTGGTTATGCATGTGACCCTGGCTGGAGCGATCGAGGCTGGCATTTACTTTGTTACTGTGACCGTGCTCGTGACTCGAACCGTAGTCATGGGTTGGGTGGGGCTTGTGGCTGTGGCTATAGTCGAGGCTGGCTTGGTGTTTGTGACCCTGATTGTGGTTCTGATGGTGGCTGTTCTGGTCATGAACTGAGCCATGGCCATTGTGTAGGCTGGGATTGCGAGCATGCTCTTGACTGTGATTGTGGTTATGATTGTGGCTGCGATTCTGATTGTGGCTGTGCTGACTGTGAACACCATTGGTTCCTTGTGTCAAAAGTGTGTGTGTTTCCCGTCCCTGGCCCATCACCGTGTCTTTGTTGCAGTATGATGGACCTCCAGTAAGCAGACTCTGCAGGGCATTGTTCTCTGAGTAGCCCCTCATTGGGCGCTGGAAGCTGACTGGCTTGTTCTCCTGGATGGTCTCCATGGGAGTGTGGTGCCGCAGCATGCCCATGGAAGGCTGCGTGTATATGGGCCCACAGTAGGAGCCCTCCGCCTTGGGCCCAGGCACGTAGGGATAACCATTGCATTTGATTTGTTGTGGCTGGGGATAGCCACTTTCATCTAGACTGATAGCCCCAGTAAGATCAGTCAGCTGGGGCAGCTCCACATTGGGGCAGTGGCCCCCAGTGCCCAGGGCTGGGGATCGGGTGCTTGTGGGGCTGGGGTATAGCCGCGGGGAGGCTGAACAAGACAGTCCTCCTTCCTCCGGTTCATCAGCCTCCGCCTCCGCCAGGATCGGGGACAGGCAGCCACTTAGTGTAGAGGCCGATGAAGACGTGCGGGAATGGAGGTCTGTCCAAGTGTCATACTCCTCACCCCCCATGCCAACACCTCCTTTCCCTGCTGGACTGCCATGTTCTGGGGAGCCTGGCATTGCAGGACCAGCCCCCTGACCTTGCCCTCGTCCAAGGCCTATGGCCCCTGCTCTCTTACGGCTGATGCGACCCTTGGTCTTCAGGTATCGGGTGCCATTGTCTATGGAGGCTGCACGTCGTCTGGGTCCCTTTCCCATCTTCCCTCCTTCTGGGTTCAGCATCCACCAGGAACTCTTCCCTGTCCCTTCATTTTGCACCCGGATGAAGCGACTGTGCAAGGACAGATTGTGTCTGATTGAATTCTGGAACGAGAGAAAGATGGGAAGGAAAAGGCAGCAGAGAGGGAGGAAGGGGCAGAAAAGAGAGAGAGAAGAGATAAACATTAATACCCCAGAGAACATTTAGGGTTAAATAATCATTTCTTGAGAACACAAAGTCATTTCAAATTATGGCCAAACTATCAAGGCTGCACGGCGAGCGAGAAAAAAGATGGATAAAGAAAGGGAGGGAGATGGAGAGGAGAGCAAAGAGGGCAGGGAGAGTGAAGGACCAATCGATACCTCCCCTGACCAGCCTCTCCTCTCCACACACGCTCACTGAGTCATAATATGGACATGGGTGCAGCCTCCACATCAAACCATCACCAAGGTTACAGAAATGAATCACGCGAGGCAACCCAATCACAGACAGACCATATCGATTGCAGGGCCTCCAAATATGAGAGCCTGAGATCCAGCCAGAGACAGGGAGGAGGGAAGGAGAGGGAAGGAGAGGGAAGGAGGGGGAGGCGTGATTTGGCAGGAGAAGATCTGGAAGAGCACCAGAATGAAAAAGAAACACTCACACACAGGCCTAGAATGAGATAGAGAGGAAGTTAACGAGGGAAGGGGAGGAGGAGAGATGACATGCCCATTTAACCTCTTTTAAAATCATGGCACAATTACCATGACCGTAGGCAACGATGGCGGATATCTTTATGATGAAGTCTTCCTGTGAGAAGCTTTGAAGGGGGGCGGAAGTGGTGGTTGTTGGTGGGGGGGTGTATAGGATAAGCCTCTCCAGACCCCTGTTCAAGTGTCTGAGTGACGGCTGTATAGTTAATCCAGGGCTCCGCAGGAGCATTTGAAGCCGGTGCCAACCTGGAGTGAGTTGATGAGATCTAAGCCTGCCTAAAGGAGAGCTTAGCAGGGATACACATCATCTCAGCTGGCCAAGTTAGTCTAAGTACAGCATGTTCATCCAAATCTTTCCTGCTTGTGTCATTATTCACACTCTCTCCAGCTTTCCTCCCTTTACTTTTCCGCCTTCTCTTCCTTTCCCACTCTTTTGCCTATCGCTCTTTTCTGATCATGTGGGAGGAACAAATCCCCCCTCAACCCCAACCCTCTACTCCATGCGCAATCACACACTTTTCTTTTTCCTCTCTGGAGATATCTATCTATTTCTGCCTTGTTTATTACCTGCACATAGCTCACAATCTCTGTCTCCTGATATCTGGCGCCGTTCTCTATCTTCATTCACTCCCCGCCTCCTGTCCAATTTTCCTGCTCTCAGCCCCATTCATCTCCTTCTCTGTGTCCCAGCGTCTCTTGATCACGACATTGCTCATTCTCTCTCCCTCTCCCCGCATCCATCCTCTCATCACCTTACACAACTCCAATCCTCCCCCTCTCCCCTCTTTTCATTCATTCATTCGCACTGAAAGGCGAGCAAATATCGGAAACAAACAGCAGGAGATGCAAATCTGTGCTCAATGGGGGGCCAGCTTACATTTCACCCTCCAGTGCAATCCATACAGTCAGCATATGTACCCGCCATCCCCCCTCGCCCCCTTCATACTCTGTCAGAACACAGACCCACATGCCTGTGAACTGGACAGCCAGCTAAAGAGATGACGGGTCTTCGTTGTTGCAGCATATTATGAAAAGCACAGCATCCAGAACAGCAGGTAATATGTCTCTCGCAAAATGTTTACAGGGGGAATTCAGCTTTAAGTGGATTTCAAATCAGTCTTGTCTCCTACCTACTACTATTCTCATTCACGTAGAAAAGCCCCCTCCACACGCACCCATCCCCTCAGCATGACTCCTAACAGGTAATTTTGTCCCATCCTCCACTCAAATCACACTGCTTTGACTAGACTCTCTTCACAAACATGGAAATTGGATAGGAGAGATGTATTTATGGGTTTTTTTCTGCTGTTCAGAGGGGTCCTCTCCAAAACACCAGGTCGGTAAAATTACACAAGCTCAACATTCAGCGCAAAATGGGCCGCCTGCACTTCTCAGCCGTGGCGCGCTACAAAACGCAGACTTTATCAAAGCCAAATTGAACGACGACGCCGTGTGAAAGAGGCCGCCAGTGGAGGCGACCCGCATCAGGTGATCTGAGAGCGGCACCCTGACAGGTTCCTCCGCAACATGACGGCTCCGGCTGGGTGTAGTCATGGCAACAGAGTAAACCAAAAGAGGGAGAAATGAAGAGAGGGGAGGTGATGGTGGGGGAGAGGAGGAGGGGAGGCGGCTGATGCTGTTTGATGCTGCAGGCAACTCCAAACAGCCTTTTATCTGAGTCTGTCAGATTCCTGCTTCCAATCCACCAGGGAGGCTCAATCACCAGTAGTCCCAGCGTCTCACTACCTGTACCAAGCTGTGATTAGCAGTAGTGTGCGTGTGTGTGTGTGTAGGTGTGTGTGTGTGTGTGTGTGTGAGGGGAGACAGAGCTTCCGTACAACTACCAGAGCAACAATTATACCACAACAGTTGACTGTGGTTCCTTCATGTGCTGAAATATATTGTAAAGTGCTACAACGTGGCAACTCTCTGCATTATATTCTGTATATATTAATATTAAACTGACATGTTCTTATGTGGTGCTGATTATAATCACCATCACCACCTACAGTTACAGTTTCTCTGCTCATATGTGCTGCTTTATATTCCATAAGATTTAATTTAAACAGTAAGTAAATTCTTCAGTAAATGAGTAGAAAAAAATTGTTTCTTCTTTCTACTTTGATAAACTTCACTCAGTCAAAAGGTTTTTCATTTGCTGGATGTTTTTTTATTTGCAAAACACTAAAACCCACACACGCTCCGTTACCAGTTCATTTAGTTCACCTAGCAGTCTAATCCAAACGTCCTGCAAATAAACGTGAAATAAACGTGGCCTGTATTTTATGTATGTATATTTTGCGTCGCTCAATGTTTTGTATGTACATTTTTATTGTTCTGATGCTTTTTTAGTCCATGTAAAAGGATTTGAAATTAAAGTTGCTGCATTACATTGGCAGGCCTTTCAGCCACTACACTAAGAACACACACTGTATTGTTCTTTGCCATGACCTACTTCTTGTGATCTAGTATCAGCCACTTACTTCTTACCTTTTTGCTTCTAATTTTTCTGGGTTTACTTTTGGCATAATCTATATTTCTTCTAATATGTCCACTGACTTCATTGGTATGTTGAATGCTGTCCTATCTATTCTGGCGACACTATGAACTCACAAAAATTAGTCCCAAGCAGCTTTTGTTTTAATCAAAATAGAGTTAACTCGACTCGACTCTTTGGCTCAAAGACATGTGTTTATGGTGTTGCTTGAATTGCTCAACACATTATTTATTGGCTTCAGGAGATGACGCTGTGCTTCCCGTTTCCTAAGGCCAGTCCGCGTTGGTTTCTTTTGACCATGACCATGATCGTTCCCTGACCATAACCAGGAGGTTATTATTTCAACCAGGGCAACCTCCAATCTTAAAAGAGCAGTAATTTTAACCCAAACCAGAGTCTCTTACTCTGACCGAGCCTTAAACTTATGGTTTCAAAGTGTGATTTGTATTCCAAATATATTTTTTTTGTTGCGTAATTTGAAGGACCTTTTGGTAAAAATATGCTGTGGCATAGAGACGCATGTAATGGAAAACAAAACAGAACCCAAACTCACACACCGTGTTACAAATTCCAGTTTCATTAGCAAACAGCCAACAACAAGTTTCCAGCACCAACTATCAATGCATGCAACGGGGGGCTGTGGCTCAGTGGTAGAGTCGGTCATCTCGTAATCAGAAGGTTGGGGGTTGGATCCCTGACTGCTACAGCCACATGTCAAAAGAGTCAAATTGCTCCCAGTGGCATGAATGCATAGATCCTGATTGGAGATTGGCACTTGGGTCATTGCCATGAGTGTGTGAATGGGTGAATGTGACATGTAGTGTAAAAGCAGCTTTGAGTGGTTGGAAAACTATATAAGTACAGTCCATAACCTTTATGTATGAAGTGGACTTTTGGTTTCAAAAGTGAAACCTAGCATGGCTAGCATTCCTTTAAACTCTTTCTAATGGCCAGCAGGGGGCAGCTCCACGGGTTGCAAAAAGAAACCTGATTGTATCTAAGTGTATGAGAAAATGAGCCTGCTTCTCACTGGATTTGAAGCGTTCTTCAGATGTGGTCACTTCAGGCTCCAAAATAACACAATGTCCAGAGCCTAAATACCAAATTTGAGGTCTATAAACCAGTGGGAGACGTCACAGTAGCTCTTTCACTTCTCACATCCAGTCAGTGGGTCAATGACAGATATGGTGACACGGTGGAAACAACCTTGTCAAATGGACTTCTCTTCCATAGTGTTCCAGTTTAAACCTCATCCCAGTGCGATCCCAATGTTCGCTCACTATCACCAAGGACAACTCAACAACAAGACGACAAAACGAGGAAACAAGTAACCTCCTGAATATCGCTTTAGTGCTTCAGAGTCCAGTCCATCAACATGACTCTGGTGCAGGATTGAAACATCAAATGCAAAGAGAAGAGCCACCTGGTTATCATTGCAATCAAAGGCTTTATAGGAGGAGATGTCACTGATTAGCAAACTGTCAATCACAGAGGGGGAGCTGATCAGTGAAATCCTCCAGCCAAGTCTTTGGTTGGAGTGAATCCTGCAGATTCTCAGCTGTATGTGGCACATAGCTGGCCATCCCTGCCTCGCTGTATATATTAACTTGTCAGAAAGACTGATTCTGAAGTGGAGAGGCCTGCTCCCACTGCTCTCAGCCTTTGCCTTTCTACTAATGCAGGAGGAGATGGACTGTTTCAAAGAGAACAGAGACTGAGTCTGTCCTCGAGTGTACCCTGCTCCTCTACTGGGAACACGCTGCACTGTACCCAGCTCTGTACTGTATATTGTGCATGAAGAGTGACTGAGTTTGACCCTGACACACTGCTGCTTTCACTGAGTCAGGGGATAGTCAGTCCAGTGGTTAGCTAATGGCCTGTGGACACACAGATCTGTCTAAACACAGAATTCTTACACTTTCCCCTTTTTCAACATGCCAGACCAGGCAACAATTTATGACTGGGTGTGGGACTACATCATACTGGATCAGTTTGTCCGCTTTATAATTACAGCGGAACATTTAAATGTAACACAGGCTGTCCTCAAACACTGTTCGTACTTATATTTACGGAAAGTAATTAAGCGTAATTTGTATATACATGGAGGCCTTTTTGCTTCTGCAGGGAACGCTCACATCAACCGCTCCTGCAGTCCATGTGTGGGAAGTCAGGAGACGCAGTAGAAACACAGATAGAGCCCAGTTTGGGTCGAGGGCAGGGCGATGATTGGGTCCCATGATGGGTCAGCATTTTACAACATGTTACAAAGCAAGTAAAACAAACCTTACACCCAATTCTGTGGTTGCCTTGAAAAGATGCCCATAATTTTTCTACATATTGTAATGTAACTGTTGCATGTGATTGTGTTACATTACCTCATGCAGCAGTAAAGGCATCAAAGTTCATTCTTGACCTAGAATATACTTTGTACTATCCCATCTCAGATTTGGCTAATTAGCTCTTTTGAGACCTTTTAACAACGTCACATGATCTTCAACAGCCGATAGAGTTTCTTCAAAGATAAGTCTGTTGACGCACAAGCTGAGATGGCATGACTCAGTTTTATAGTCATAAGTGTATAAGGTCAATTAAGCTGCTTATTTGCATTAAAGTTGTAATCTCAAATCATATCACCTGTGGCGATAAACGGTAATTGCAGGAGCACTCTTCCCAGATATCCAGATAGTTTCGCATGTGTGACGTCCACGGTTGCCTCCGGTTGTAACTCTTGATTTTCCTGGCTGACGGTCGCTTTCCTTTTCAGACTGTTTGCTTCATCTGAGCGTCGAGTTTGTTTCTTTTTCTTTGGATTTTCACTTATTTTTGAAGTTGTATCTGTAGTCATCCATCTTTTCTTTGTTTGTTCAGCCATAGTAGATTACTGTTTACTCGCAACACTTGCAGAGAGCAGAAAAGCAGCCACTTAGCTCCGCTGATGGCTGATGGAAAACGCGTCACTAACTGGGCGCCGTTTGGGATTTTTTCCGCTAAAATCGCACCAGACGTCCAGTCTGTAATACTGCAAATGCAAAGGCTTTCATCAGTGGGCCATCGGTTCAATCATCATTGTGTTACCTCATTCGGCGATAGATCGTGACTTTACAGACATTTATTTACATGAAAACCGTCGAGATTATCACTTCAAATGTGAATTGTTTGAAGACCATGGGATTTCGTTAAAAGCTGAGGAAAAAACGAAAAGTGGATCTTGACCTGGGATCGTTTAGTTTGTTTGAATTTGGAAGGTTTCTGCTGTGGTTTGGTGTTTGGTGGTGGCTCTCATAAGTAAATGGGCCTTTCAACAGTTTGAGCACTACAGTATAACTGAATAAAGTTAGGCCTGGATATCCTGTGTTTTCATCTGTAATCAAGCTACAGAAACAATTTAGTTCCCATTAATGTAGCTCAATACCTTCTTTCATTGACTTCATCATGACTTTTTCTAGACTGTAAAAAAAAATCCCTTCCGAGCCAAGAACACAGTAGACGACTGTTGTCACAGCCTGAGGAGTTCTCTTTTTAATACGTAAATTAAATTTCACGTATTAAATCAGCTGCCTGTCCCTTCAGTGTGCTCATCTTGACATTCAGAACTGAACAGAATCACATGAAGATCTGTACATCCGAATTCAGTCCCGTACAGGAGGACAAGAAATGTATCCTTTCTTCTGGTTCTAAATAACATTACACTGTTGCTGTTGTTGTTATTTCCTCCATCTTTTATCTCTACCTGCCTTTTATTGAGTCTCCAAACAGCCTTTTTATACGGTCAGTGACTGTGTGCTCTTCAGCAGGATGCCGTCAGCCCACATCCTCCATTTCAAAACTGCAATAACAGAGCAATGGCTAATTTTCTTGATTATTATTATTTCCAACCCCCTTGTCCCTTTTTTATTCTGGGTTAGGTAGCTAATTACATCTATTGCAAATTATCCAGTTTACGTCGCATAGCAACGAGAATGATGTAACCCTTTGCACCCTTTTTTCCTCTTGTTGTCTCTCTGTTACGAGCAATCCTCTCGACGGGGCTTTGTGTGTGAGCAGAGACAAGCCTTATATATTAATACGACATCATATGAGTATATAGATGTTTGCACTGGACCTTGTCGTACAGGGGAAGTATTCATATGTGGTGTATTTTACATTTTTCAGTGCATGCATCATTGTACACAAACGCTACACATGTAAACAAACAGCGTCATGTATGTTTCACAACTTGACACATGTTCACCTCCATGTGAACGCGCACACTGCCTCAAGCACCCCCCACCCACCCCAAACTGGCAATCATACTTAATCCCTCTCCAGCCTGAGTAATCCCCGACAATCCAAGGCTAATCCTGGTTAATTCTGGGCACTCCTCAGCTGGGTTTCACCCTGAAACCACAGAGACAGGGTGGGGATTGGTCGGATCATGGCGATTGGGGCTGGGCGCGGCGTTGATGGACGTAATTGGTCGGGCAGTTATTGGAAGCCAAGAAAAACAAGCACAGGTTTTCACGGGTCTTTAAAAATACGTCCGGATTGACCCTCGCTACGTCACGGCTCGGCCCCGCTACTCCGGGTTCAAAACATGTTTTTGACCAGAGTCCTGCGCGTTGGCATGTAAACACTAACAAAAGACCCTGTTGCTTTGTTTGCTTGCTGTTCCAACAGGAGCGAGGGGATGGAGTAACCTTTCCCTTATGATTTAGAAACTAAATAACATAAAAACACCAGCAGGATACACAGTGTGAGCCATTCCTCTGGCGTGTGGGGCTTCTGAGAAGTCATTAGCCGCTATTCAATCAGCTCTACCTAGTGAAGCTCCGAGCTCAATTCTTCTTAGCGGCTATTGATCCTGATTCCAAAATGAAGCACTTAAGACGCCTTGATCAAGCTGCTCCTTAATCTAGCGTTAAGGAGATTGAGACCTTTTCACCCCGTGTCTCAGACAGACTTATTACTCTGGCGCAGGGGTACAGTGGCAGTCAGAGCACATTTCACTATCACGCACTCACTTTGGGTTTTATAGTCTGCTTAAGCCCCTTTGCTGCAGAGCAGGCGGCAGGAACACTTTTACTCTCTGCCATTTTGAAAAAGCTGTCAATATACACAAAGCCAAGCCTGCTAATGAAGCAATATGTCATGGCCAGGGGATGGACGGGGATGCTTTGTTAAAAAACAAGAAGGCCTCTGGTGTTTTTGGGCTCAACTGTGCGCCTGTTCGATCGAGTTTGCGCATTGGAGTCTGCAGGATGTGTGTGTTTGAACCGTCGGTATACTCACGAGAGCGTGAAGGCAGGAGCAAAAAGGAGGCTGATTTACGTTCTGCTGCAGCTCTGTCAGCAGCGAGACGGGAACAGGTTGCAGAGGAGTTCTGCTCCTGGACATTTTTATAGGATGCTTTTACCCCTCTATCCTCACAGGAGGGAAGTGTCTTAAAGGGGGTTCTTCAGAGGATTCAGCAGAACATCATGTAGTGGATTTTATGCTGCCTACTGCTTCACATTTTAAGGAGCCCACCTCTAATTTATGACTCATTCAAGAGGAGAGTTGCGTTTTAAATTCCATGCAGCGCCCCATTAGACGTGGTCCAGCACAATCCAGCTGAGTGTTGTGGGGATTGTTGTACGCCGCCTTGTTGAGAAGTACCGAGACTAGGCAAAGCCCTTCTCTCCCCTTGCTCAACCATTATTTATTAATCCATTTCACACAGCCAGGAGTCATTATGCATGGTCCTGTCAATGGGTATCTCTCTATGCCGCGCATTTATTTGATAATAAGCAGGAGTGGGGGAGAAGATAAAAGCGCTGACTGCGTTCATTGTGGAGCGTTTTCTGCAGGCGGGGAGACTTAAATGAGAGCAGCCAGGCTCTGTGTGGGAATGGGTCTCGTCTGCTAAGCCTGTCTGGAGGCAATCGATGGAAATTAGTCAACGCTAAAGATTCACTTCCTGTGACTGATGTCACGGGCAGCGCTTGTCTCTTTGAAGGGGAATAAAGGAGTGGGAGGCTGAGGGATTAATGGGGTTGGAGAAGGTGTGAGCATGCCGGGTTTGGGTGGAGGCTGAGCTGGGAAAAAAAGATGCTATTCTCTTGGTGAATTGCGGGAAAATAATAGGTCAGAGCATCCGGAGGAATGCAGTGGAGCGAGGAACAAGCAACACAATAACTGAGTTGTTTATAAGGCAAGAAACAACAGACAGATCAGTTCCAATAAAGATGTGCAGTCACACTTATAGGCTGTTTTCCTTTACTGTTCCTACTTACGCCTACAGAAAGTAATGCCATATAACTCGTGTATAACCCACGTAACCTAACATCTCATACAAGGATACCTTTAGTGTCTGCATAAGATGCACCAGGCTTTCTGCTAACCACAATGTAAACCCTCTGCAGTAATACAAGATGCTGAGAGCAACTGATCCAGCCGTCGAGAGTGTGGGAAGTCAGATAGAAGAAAGCCCAATGAAGTCCACTTAGGGTAGCGGTCAGGGGCAAACAGCTTGGGACTTGCACATTTAAAAATGCTAACGTTTTTACTTTAACCAACAGCTAATGTGAGATGCTAAGTTAAGTTTTCTTTGGGTTTTTTGCGTCAAGATGGTCTCACGGAACTTGTAACACAACAGGAACCTTCTTTTTATCTGATAAGAGGATAAATACGAGTGTTTAGGTGGTAGAAGTAGTTTCAGTTTCTAGCAGCTGTGACAACAGGATCAGAGTTAGTGTCTCCAGCATTTGTACTGAGGCTACCTCCTGAAAGGTGCACCAGTTAGCTTCTCCTCAAAGTACAGCCGAGGGACTAGAGCCAGCCCTCAGGCGACAGAAGGCCTTTCACTCCCCCTTACTCCCTGTGGAGCTCCACAAGCTCAAGGGGGGTTGGAGACAGAGAAACAAGGCAGACAGGGAGGGAAAAGACGGGTGGAGAGAGGCAGGGAGCGAGGCATCGTCTGGGGCTAACCTGAGAAAGGTAGACGGGAAGAGAGCCTGAGGGGCCAGAGGCGGACAGCAAGCCCAATCCCCAGCAGAGAGGCCTCTAATTGGAGCTGCCGGCGTGCCGAGGCAGCCTGTCCCTCGGCGGATGGACATAAGGAGTCGAGTGAAGGCGGAGAGCCCGGGGGCGGGAGGAGAGGGCAGATAAAAATAGAGCCGGCAGATTAACGAGCATCTGAAAGCGGGGCAGGGGATCGGAAAATCCTCCTCTGCGTGCCAGAGATGCCCGGTCCTCAGGTCACAGCCAGCTCTGGGAAGAGTGATGGACCCGGAGTGCCCACGAGAGGAGCTTCCTTCCTGTTGGCCCTCCTTACATCACGAACACAAGGGGAGGGACACCGCTAAGTCCTGATTCAGGACTTTGTTTAGAGCTTAATAAAGCATGTAGCAGTCAACATCTAGGAGTAAAAAAAATCCTCTTTTTATTCATCCACCGAACAAAAGTGACAGATGAAAGAAAACATTGTGTCCTATAAAAGGGTTGTTTTTATCTTTTCACTTGTGGTGGTTTTGAGAAGGTTTTCACATTGAAACAATATTCGATGGAGGGATTGTTTTATTTGAGTGGAGCTTCAACAGCTTCAGAATGAACCTCAGGAAGTTACAGCTTCTTGTCTTGGCTCAAATGCAAAGTACGGACGTTCTTGTTATCAACTGTGTTAAGATTTCTGAGATCAATATTTCTGTTGCAGCTTTTAGAAACAGAAACTTTGCACTGTTTACCTCAGGTCTTTTGTAGCTTGTTTCAAGCTAACGCACAAAGAAAGCAAACAAGCCAGACCATCCTGCTGTCTTGAATCTGGAGATTGATTGATTGATTGAAGAATAAAAAACATCTGAAGAGCTATTTCCACCGAGTCTTTACCTGGCTCATCTTTATGGAGTCATCGATGAACCATGAAACAAATGAAGCTGTAAAGTAAAGCTCCTGAAATCACGTGCAATATTACTCTGTCTATATCTGGCTGTATTATGTGAGCAATATCACTTCCAATAACGGGAAATACTTTGTTTATAGAATACATAATCATGTGCAACATGTGCTTATTTATTCGTACCCTGTGTACAATTATTTTTTCAGTATCAGGGGCAATATAACCTTTTTCTTTATTATTATTATGTACAATTACATTTTATATCACGCACTATTTTTGAATTCATAATCTTGTGCAACACAAGTTTTTACTATTTTACAACTGTCAGTTTAACTTATTTTTGTAGATTACTTATTGTAATATTGATTTTCTATCGGGCACTGTCTCTTTTGCATTAATTTATACACTTTATATTTTATATTTTAAATTATATTTGAGATTTTTTTTGTATTTCTATAATTTTGAACTGTATTTTTGGAACAATCTTGCGCAATAATTTCCTTTGGGGTTAATAAAGTCTCTTATCTGAACCACGACTCAGCCTGGACAGAAAGACCCGCCTGAAGCCAGGTGATTGACAGCTTGGAAAAGCAAAAACAGAAGGGAATATATACATTCTGAATTATAAATAAACAAAGACAGAGCCAAATTAACTCATTTATGTGAAAATAAATCAAACAGCTTATAATTATTTTTTTATATTTTGATTTGTCTTTGTTTTTCTATTTATTCCTCTTTTCATTTGCACATTTTTTTTAATTATTCCTCTATTAAAATGTCTTTATATTGTCTTATAGATGTATTCTGCTCCTATGAGTCCATATATTTACCTACACTGGGGCCATTAATGTAATAGCTGATTATTTTCCCTACATGACAGATGTGCTGCAGACAGTTTCTGATGCAGAGCTTAATGAGACAGGTGGCAAATAAACCTGAAAACAGTGAAAATACAGAAATATGAGCCCTTCAATTACAGTAACAACAGTAAGCGTAGTTTGTCACCTCCACCTTTGACTCACACTCATAAAAGGAGTCCACCCCCACGGCTGTGATTTCTATCCTTCCCCTGGGCGCTTTCACACGCCAGGTGGAGCATCGTGACACCTATGGGAGCCAGAGGAGAAGCTGAGAAACAGGCCTGATCACACCTGCCATCAGGTCTCAGGAGAGCACCACCCACCTCAGCACTCAGCTGTCACATCCATCCACACGCCGAGGCTGTGCGACACCTCCAACAAATGCACTGATCCACAGTCAGAAGCTGATACACTGGCAGAAACACGAGCCGAGGCACAGTCTGAATGGCACATTAATAAAAAGAAACAAAGGCTGGATTGACTGGAAGAATTGGAAACATCCTCACAAACAGCAGACACTGCCACACAACGCAGCATGAGAATAACAACGAGCTCTTGCGTTCAACTTTTGGCCTTTCATCCATAACTAAAAGAGTTTGCGAACAGAACACTGTAGCCTTGAAAGAAAAGCAGACTCCAGAAGTAGAGGTGAACAACTTTTCCTAAAGTGTCTGCACCTCAATTACAGGTGAGCTTCATTTAATCCAAAGTAGAAGTGAGAAGCCACTTAATCGTGACCATGAGTATTCAACACTTTGTTTTGAATATTCATTATAGTTTGAAAAAAGAAGGCATAATTCAGAGCTTGAATACCTTTGCTCCCAAACTGCTGCTTAATTAAAGTATCAAAGTAGAATGAACTACTTCAGCGGGGAACACGGCTGACCTGTTAGTCAGGCTGAATTGCCATTTAGGTTCAGTCTTACACGGTGCTCATGGTAGCTCAAATCTGCCTGGAAGGAGGGGCGTTTCATTCTGTTATGCCCTCACCAGCAGCGACATATCCGTCCTGGTAATGTGGTTCGAAGTCCACATTGCAGTATAAGACATTCAAAGACATATGTGTAAGTCTGTCCACTCTGAACATTGTTCCAGCAAATTCCCCGAGCCCTTCTTAGACTGCCGTTCTGCCTCAGCGCTGTAACTAAGCTCCGTCATGCCCCCTTTGTCATTTTACACTGGACCAAGCAACGCCGGCGTAAAGCCGCCCTAGTGTGTGTTTTTACCAGTGTTAGTTTTGGCAGCTATTTTAGATTTCGTCTTAGTCCTCACAAAAACGCTTTATAGTTTTAGTCCAGTTTTAGTCGACGACAACTTAAAACATTTTAGTCATTACTTTTAGTCAGAACGTTTTCTCTCTTGAGAAAATATGACCCCTCGATTCCCCCTCTTCTTGTTTCGACTTAGAATGTCAGCAGATCATCCAAACAGTAAAAGAACGATGAGGACACAGCTTCTAAAGATTACTTTTCATCATTGCTTCTGAATTAAACATTCTGAAGCAGACAGCCGATGGTCGCTCCTTTTTGTGCAGAAGAAGCATCGAATAACGCGTAAAACGCTCCTTTCTCTGTGAGCGCGCTCAGAGCTTAAAGCACAAAGTCTGAATTGAGAGAAAGTTCATAACCACCTTTGTGACACCTGTTATCTCCAACCGTTACCCAGTTACACGAATGAATTGTTCTTGTATTTTGTCAGACAGATTAGACGCACAGTGGGGAAAAATATGCATTTTGAATATCCGACAGCCACCGCTAACATTTTAGTCCCGTCTTGTCTCGTTAACGGAAACAAACATACGTGTCGAGTTTTTATAATCAACTGTATTTTTAGCTCGTCAACGCCTTCGTCATGGAAAAAAGATTGTTGACGAACATTTTTCCTCATTATTTTTGTTAATGAAATCAACACTGGTTTTTACACAGCGTTGCAGAAGCGAAACGTGCATGACGTGTAAACCAACAGCACGTGCTTCACACACACACACGGCGCTGTTCTGCTCTGCCGTTTACACTGACGCCACTTCGCCTCTGTTACTACCTCCAATGCCGGATCAGAGGCGGAATGACTTCGCCCAACATTCTACCTCTGTGTGTTTGACATAGAAGACGAGGCGTAAGAGAGGAGCAATAATCCAGCCTTGAACTGGCCGTGTGTAAGGGGCTTCTGTAAGCAACTACATGAGAGACATGGCTCTTGTTCAGTTGCAGCGAGACCTTAAGAAAACGCATCTAAAGCTAGATGATTATTCTTTATTCTTTATGCAACAGAAAGCCAAAGCTTCTGTCTTTCACTTACTCACAGTTTGCTCATGACAGTGAAACTTTACATGACGTCATGTGTGGTTTAAAACACAAGTAACCTGCTTGTGGTAAGAAATATCTCATTTTCTTAATGCTGTTCAAATGTATCTAAAATAAAGTAGCTGAAGTATAATTGACAGAACTTATATAACCTCCTTGCTGGAAAGTTTTAATGGATATGAAGCATTTGAAGTTACATCAAGAAGTGACATCACAATAAGTAAAAATAACAATGTACGCACTGCATTTCTATTGCAGATCAGACTATGAAAACCTTTGCACTCTGCTCAAGGAGATGAGAATATCTCCACAAATAAAATGTACAGAGTTTATAGAAGTCCTGGAGTGTTAAGAAACATTTTGTTCTTGTTTCAACAGTCAGGTTAGTTTGGGGTCAATTACAGTTTTTGTTTTATTTGCAGCCACATTTGATGAAAAAATATTTCATTATACTTTTATCAATTATTATGGCTCATGGACTTACATAACATTTAATTTATTTTTTTAGAGAGAGGACAGTGGATGGTGCTGGAAATGGGGTAAGAGAGCGTGGGGATAACGCGCCGTGGGTTGAGCCCAGGGCCGAGGATTGTACATTACATTACGCCATTACATAACCTTTGAGCTAAGGTTGTAAGGATATAAAGCATTTAAAAATAGTCTGAGAAATTATATTAATTATCAGTAGAAAGTTCGAAGCTGCAGCAGACTGTTTGTCACACTGGGGTAGTTCTCTGCTTGTAGTTGCTCTAGACGTGTCGATCACAGCCTCTTTCACATACATTGGGCATGTGAGTGTTGTATCAGGACAGCCATGAAATAACGACTAAAAAGGTCGACTCCTTCTCGTTCAAACTGATATAATTTCATTACGAATCAAACTCTAAATCCGTGAATTTCGAACGTTAAAGTGTGTAAATCATAATGACCTCTGATATCATAACAAAAGTGGTACAGTGATATTTTTGGATCATGTTTGGCGGTGTGTCTGTGTTCATAATGGATCATCATTAGCTTCATCTTTAATCGCTCCTGTGTAACCTGATACCTGCTCCAGGGCCCAAACTCAAACACCAGAGCCAGACAGGAATAGTAATGACTGCAGATTTAAGAAAAGAATACACGCTCGTGGCCTGTAATAAATACTTCACAGTATCTTTTCATTCAATTAGTCTTTTCCAGCCAGCTCTGGATACACTCCTCAAAAATTCATGAGACCTGAGATTGATTGTTGTTTTCCTTGTAAATAATTTTGCCAATTCACACCGTCACACTTTTTGAGAGGCAAAATTATTTTAAGGAGAACACTCTCACACGCTCATCTCCCTCTAATGTGTGCTGACTGTCCTTCTTACAGGATGGAGCTTTCAATTTAGCAAACGCAATCTCAAGAAATTGACAAGACACGGGGGAAAAAGGATCTACATATTCACAAATCATGAATTTAACAGAACTTCTAATCCTGTTTCATTAATTGACACCAGCACAGAAGTCAAACCCGCTCTGTCAGTGTGCACCCTCAGACAAAGCCACACTCACACACACACACACACACACACACACACACACACACACACACATCTCGTGCTTCGCTAGCATGGCATGCTGGGCCGGCTCATTACTACAATGCCAAGCTACTAGTTGCTAAGGAGACCTTAGGGAGAGGGAGGGTTCCTGTTGCCATGGCAGCAAGCCTGCATCCTGCCAACTGTCTTCCCCCATGAGACATGACCATCGCAGACAGAGAGAGGAGAAGAGACGGGGAGGAAGAGTGAGGGCAGAGCGGAGAGAGGAGAGAAAAGGCTGGAGGGGGTTACGGTTAAGATGTTGAAAGAGGAGGACTTGTAAAGATGCCTGCGAGGCGTTCGAGAACCGCAGAGACTGTAGAAATAATGCGCGGGGAAAATTGATGGGGTGAGAGAAGAAAAAGAGGGAGACCTTGAGAAGAAAAGCCCCCCCTCCTTTTATTTTAAGAGGCATGCAGCAGCTTTCCCATGGCTAACATGCCGACCACAACTACATCCAGGCCGTGACAAAGACACCAAAATGACGCTAAGTACCCCGAACCAAACCCCCCTTTTGACTCCCCCAGAATGTCACCCATGTCCCCGACTGAACCGCCCGCCCGCCTCGCAGCTTTTACTACACCAGCAGAAGATCTGACAGAGCTTCTTGGACGAGCGCTCACAGAGTCCCATCCGTCATGGAAAGAAATCTGCTTTGGTGAGAGTGAGCCGTAATGAACGACGGATGGGAGACAAAAAAAAGAAAAAGAGAGGGAGAGCATCTGGGAGGGACGAGCAGAGAGAGAAAGAGAGAGAGAGAGATTAAACTGATTGGGGAGCGCAGAAGAAGAAGGGCGAGGAGGTCATTCAAGGCGAAAGAAGAAGAAGAAGAAGTCCTCAGACTCAAATTCAAATTAGCCTTATGGGTTTCCAAGGACACTGAATTGTTTCCACCCTCCATTTCTTTCACCGTGTCACTGTCTCACCCCCTCCCTCACTCCCTCCCTCCCTCCCCATGTCTCTTTTCTTTCCCTCTGTTTCTTCTTCTCTCCCTGACTTCATTGGCTCTTATTAAATCATTCTTTTCATCGCCTAGCGCCGGTTCGTCACATTGAGGAGTACACGTGTGTCAAGGGAGCTATTATTGCAGAGATGCTATATATAAACACCTCAAGCTCTTATACCTCCACCACCCTCGACCCCCGCTTACCCGAACTGAACCCGGCTGGTCACGACAGATTTCTAAATGTTATTCATCAAGACATTCTCTCTCCGCTGCAACATTTATATAAGAAACCCCAAGCCAGCGTCCATCTCTTAGTTCCAGTTAAAGGGGATTCCCTGTACAGTATTTTAAAGCCATATTTTTACATGTTTGGGTTCTTAAACGTCTGGAAGTTCAAAGCGTTTCGTAACGACTCCAGCAGACTGCTTCAGCTGTTATGTCACTGTTAGCCAAATGTGCCTGATCAAGGTACGTCCACTACAAGTGCCTGTTTTTGCCACTGGTTCCGATTGTTATTCTACGTGTCAACTTTAAAGACAGGACCCGACAGTGAGAGACCTTATTTTAAGTTTATGTTATTTGCAGTAGCGAGCAAAACGAAGGTCCAGAAATACTCACCTCAACAGGAGGCTAAATTGTTGTCAGATAAAAGTTAATGGGTTTGGAAATTGTGGAAAGTATAAAAGACAGACTTAAAGTGATAATCTCGAAGATTTTCATGTAAATAAATGTCTGTTAAGTCTCCATCTATCGCTGAATGAGGTAACACAATGGTGATTGAGCCTGTGGCCCACTGATGAAAGAGACTGGGTGTTGGGGGCGCCTTTCGTGTAAGAAATCACAAGCAGCGTTAGTGACGCTTTTTCCATCGGCCAGCAGTGGTTGGTCTGCCAGAGAGGGTAGGCGGAGCTAAGCGGCTGCTTTTACAGTCTCTGCAAGTGTTGCGAGTAAACAGTAATCTACTATGGCTGAACAAACAAAGAAAAGATGGATGACTACAGATACAACTTCAAAAAGAAGTGAAAATCCAAAGAAAAAGAAACAAACTCGACGCTCAGATGAAGCAAACAGTCTGAAAAGGAAAGCGACCGTCAGCCAGGAAAATAAAGAGTTACAACCGGAGCCAAACGTGGACGTCACACATGCAATACTGTCTGGATATCTGGGAAGTGTGCTCCCGCAATTACGTTTAGTGATCAAGGTTATCACTTTAACGCAAGATTTAAAGCATTTTTTTGATGACCAGCAGATGGAAAAGGACGTCTTGGCCGGGATAGCCGCAGTAGTCTGTAATCCTGCTATCTAAACCAAAGGTCAATCTGGGAGGCTAAATTGTTGTCAGAGAGAATAGTTGATGGGTTTGGAAACTGTTGAGAGTATAAAAGATGGACTTTAAGTCAAGTGTTTGTTTGACGCACAGACTGTATAAAAAGATGGACGACATGACAGCTCCCTAAAAGTGAAGCCAAACCCTCTCTATCGCCCCCTGCTGACTGGCTGCAGTATAGGTTATAAAGCCCGCCTCCTCCATGTTAACAGATGGGACATGAGTCAGACTATAAAATCAAAATACACATCAAATACATTTTTCTCAAACATGGTTTCTGTCATTATAGTTAGTTCTTATCATGCTGATTTATGTCCAAGTGTTCATTTTTCTGACAAGTTTACTTTTAATTAGTTATTTGATGCTGTAAAAAGGGGGTGTGACCTTATGATTGACAGCTCTGTTGACAAACCGGCTCACGCAGCTGATCTGTTCTGGATTAGCAGAGCAGAGGAGGAACGACGAGAGGAGACGTAACTAAAATCAATCACTACAGTCACTGAAGTCTCCATACCTGTGAACGTCTGCTTCAGACCGACACAAGAAGCTGTTAAAGACGCCGGCGTGCGCGATCCCTGCTGTGTTTTTTCAGAAACCTAAGTGTGTGTTTTGATTAGCGGAAGTGGCCGATCTCTGCTGCGCAGACTCTGGCTATCACGGGGGCTGTTTTGGCATCAGTTTCGTACGAGAGTAGGCGGAGACATGTCGTCCATCTTTATATACAGTCATTGGTTTGACCCAACCACCGCCAAAGTGGACTTTCTCACTCTATTTGTATAGCATCCATCCATTATTTAAAGCACTTATCCTGGTCAGGTCAGGGTCACGGGCGGCCGAGAGGCAGACTGACAAACAGAGACAGACAACACT
Source organism: Semicossyphus pulcher (assembly GCF_022749685.1). Lineage (NCBI taxonomy): Eukaryota > Metazoa > Chordata > Actinopteri > Labriformes > Labridae > Semicossyphus > Semicossyphus pulcher. The sequence goes on from NW_027211726.1 coordinate 29,677,794, forward strand.
ACATTTCAGAGTCCACACAGATACGTCCGAACTGGGATTCAAACAAGGAACCTTCTAGATGTGAGGCAACGGCTCGAACCCCTGCACAAAAATCCTCCTCCAGCTGAAATACATCTGTTTGAAGTTTATGCTGAACAGTTCGGGAAAAAGAAGGGGAATCCTCTCCCTGCGACCGATTCGATAATTTCGTGACTGGTTGATATATTTTACAAATGCTCTTTATAATTGAGCAAACCACTTTCTCAACCAGAACCATGTCAACATCTCTTTGTCTTGGAAAAACTAAACACAAACGTCGGCCTCAGGTTTGAGTCGGATTGTGGTTTCACATTCGGCAGAACCAGCCGGGTTCAGCTGGGTTCATCCGGGTTCATCCCAGTCCGTGTCCCTGTTTGAGGCCCGTGCTGTTATTCCCACATTCTTTTGCATCCAACAATTTTTTTTGCAACGTGCAAACATGCTGTAACTGTCCCGACCAATTCAAAGCTCTCCGCTGCCTCGCTCTGGTTTTGATCACTCCCCGTCTCTTCTTCCTCTCCCTCTGTCTGTTTCTCATTGTGAGGGAATGTGGCGTCTGTCTCATTGTCACAGACGCTGGGAAACAAGAAGCCTCATCACCCTCATCCTCATCTGATGCTCTGCTCTTTCCTCCTTTCACTCCGTCTCTCTCACACACACACACACACACACACACACACACACACACACGCTGCACAGACATGGCTTTATTGACTTATTCATGCATGGGTTTGTTTCGGGGGCAGAGCTCCTGTCTGCCAGTCTGACAGACACCCCGTGAACCCTGGAGACTCCCCTCCCCATCTTTCCTTCCACAATCACACACTCACATTACCTCCCCCACTCCCCCACCCTTTTGCCCCCCTAACCGGAGCATGGCACAGGGAGTTCTCGTAGAGCAATCGTGGGTTCACTCAGGTTTCTCCTCCATCGTTTCCCGCCTCCTCTGTCGTTTCCCTCCCCTCTTCACTTTCTACTTCTCTTTTCTCTTCTCTGTTGGGGAGAAGGGGAAGGTATGCCCACATTTCCCAGAACAAAGACAGCCCAATTAAGTCAGTTTGAGTTAAGGTCTGTGTGGCAGAGAAGGATCGGAAAAGCGAGGAAGCGGCAGCAGCGGCGGAGGAGCGAACGGCGAGGAGAGGGGAAGAGAGAGACAGTCTAACGAAGAGGGAAAAGAGGGGGTAAAAAGAAGTAGAAGACGAGAAAAAAAAAAAGAGGAGCGCGAGTCACTTTGTAGCGGAAGCGGGTCGACTTCGTTTTTAGCTCCTCAATGGGAGACTATGAAATATTAATAACTGCTCCAGCCATATACTTCAGAGGCCTATGGTAAAACTTAAAGTCTAATGAGACGCCGCTCATGAATTGCTAATGGGGATGCTGGAATGTGTGTTTTTTGTGTGTTTGAGTCTCTGCACATGTGTGTGTGTGTGTGTATGTGTGAGTGAAGGGGGGGGGTCAAGCTGGAAGCTGAGGGGTGGAGTATAGCGGAGCGTTCAGTCTTTCAAAGAGTCGACAAGAAACTTCATTAGAGGCTTGAAGTTCTTCGTGCTGCACATCTAAGCGGCGTCGCGTTTACTTGAACCAAGCAGCAGCTTCACTGTCGTCGACGGTCCGACCGCAGCCAACAGAATTTTAAACCGTCCTGTTAATTGAGACAAAATGGAAATTATTTTATCGTGGATGTTTTCGTACGCGTCAATCTTTTGTAACAGCTCCGTTATTTTAGTCACGCTCAGCCTTGAATGCATGTTTGAAGGGCAGAAAGTGCGACAGGAAGTTTCTGTTTCCTCCCACTCCCTCCTTGTTGCCCTTCACCACTGTGGATTTCATCATGCTGCTTACATGCGCTTCATTGGGGTTTCAATTGTGTATAAGTATGAATACCAAAAGAGATATCCATAAGCTTTAAAAGACAACTTTCTTTCTGTACCCGAGTTGTAGCAGGATCACCCTAAAGTTACTTTAACCTGTGAATCCTCAGATTTAAGAGTAACTGTGAGAGGCCTGAAACATTTGAATTATTCAGTAGTTCAGATATAGCATTAGGAAACCAAGAACCTACAGGCATGCTTGCGGCTCTACAAAGTATTACTGCTTTGGGTTAAAGACTAACATAATGCTCATCAAGGCAATGCCAACACCTTTCATTTCTTTTCGTTGTTTCTTCTACACCCAGTTTTGTGTCTTGTACAGACACACAAGGTCTGTTTACTGTCTGTTTTCAGGTCCCCTTTACAGTCTGTTTGTTTGCTTAGGATTGGCCATGAAGAATACTTTAAGTTTGGGAAACACATCATGCTGTAAGTTGAAATAATTATTCAACAAGGACTCGAACTGTACTCTCTTGAAAGTCCTGCATTGTTTGACCCTTTTATCGCCCCCGTGACCTCAAGCAAACTTTAAGTCTTTCCACCACATCATCTGACCTTCTACAGGCTGGACGGCTTGTTTGGTCTCTTATATAATGCGTTAAATGTAGGAATACATTTTAAATAAAAAATCACAGCTAGAAGGTTCCTAGTTCGAACCCTGGTTCAGACGCAGGGGGCCTTTCTGTGTGGAGTTTGCATGTTCTCCTCATGCATGCGTGGGTTCCCTCCAGGTTCCTTCCTCCATAGTCCAAAGACATGCTCGTTAGGTTCATTGGTGGCTCTGACCCTCAAATTCCACAGGATCCGTCTCCGATGCTCGTGATTCCACAGCACACGCCATGGTCTTTGTCCGGTGCGTCCCAGAAGCGTCCCTCCGCTCTGTTCCTCTAAAGATACGCGCCGGGTCTATTTTTGACGAAGGCCGCTTCAAGCACGCGTCAAGCTGAACAGAGCGGATCGTTCCAAACAGGAAGTCACACACGAAAACAGCATACAGCATCCGGTCATTTCAAAATAAAACATTTTGCAATTCTCACACACATAATTTAGTTCTCCTGCGATCTTCTGATCTCGTGAATCCAGCTGCCTGGGCCAGCGCTCCGCTGCGCTGCGGATCAGACACGCTTCCTGTGGGCGAGGGCTCGCGCTGTCTGACTAGAACCGCGGCACAGACAGAACGCGCCGGACACGGATCCTGTGGGATCGAGGGGTGAATTGCCCGTGAGCGTGAAAAGTAATTAGTTGTGTAATCAAATGAGAAACGTTAGTAGAAGTTACCTGATTTGTTTTAGTGTATCATTGTTAAATTTAGGTCATCTTCACTCAAAACAGGGTCGAGTTACTGAAGTGCAAATAGTTATTTTATTGAGTCGATTCTTTAGGTTGCGTTTTAAAGCACACTTCTTCACCTGACCTCCTCCACGCTGGACGGCCTGTCTAGGTTTTTAAATAATGTACTAATTATTCAGGAATAACCAGTGAGGGGTATTAGAAATAAATGAACTATATTTCAGTGTGTTGTGGAGTCGAATCTGTTTACAGACATTTAGATAAAATCAAGACAATCAGTATTCCAAACTCTACATAAAGTATAAATATAAATATATAATGGTTAATAAATCCTAATGCATAAGCTATATGCCATTAATGAGCCAAAGTTTTTGGGTTGTCAGGTTCTGAACTCCCTCTGACTGATGTTTACTTTCCTGAAGCAGGAAGTTTGTTTTGTTTCTGCAGAGCTGCAAACTTCATGATTAATTCTAGATGTATATCCATTTTATTCATGATATATTATTATTTATAACCGCTGACTTGATGGCCCATTATAATGTGAAAAACTTATGAGCACTAATGAATGACTTTGCTATTATTACTCACCAGCATGAGAGACTTTTCTCAAGCTGACAGGCAGAAAGTTACTGTTAGTACAGCCTTATTACTTATCTATGAAGTATTAGTAAATGATGTATTTATAAAGCCATTAGTTGTATCTCTCGTCGGGCCTTTAAAGAGAAAGTAGCACCAAATATTCTCCTTAAAAAGCCTTTGTTGTGACATTAAACAACGGTCTTTACGCTCTGTTAACGTCTCCTGTTGGTCTCAGGCTCAGATTTTCCACACAGCAGTGAAGTACCTGGCCACGTCTCCTGATCTAATCTGTGCCGGAGCCGGCAGGCCTCGCGGAGCCTTGCGTAACCCCGGCTGAGTGTAATGGCAGGGCTGAGCCATCAGCTGGGGGATTGAGGGCTGTGTGCAGGCGGGGACCGAGGGGAGCCCAGGGGTGTCGCCCTGCATCACAGCGCTGCTTACTGACCTCATTTCTTACCTCCCTGAAAGTCCCCTGGCAGCCGCTGATGCTGAGAGGCTGAGACGGGACTGAGCAGAGCACGCTTAGATATATCGCTATTTCATCAAAAATCAAATATGAATAAGTCTCCCGGTGATATATAATGGATTGATTGTAGAGTCGATCAATACCACACTGGATGTCCATGGGAATAAATTATGCTGAATTGATTTAAATGAGCTATTTTGATCAGATTTCCATATGCATGACTGTTTATTGTTAGTAAGGGCCAATTAGTAATTAAGAGCACGAGCAGCAGGAGAATACCGCGTTGGAGCTGGAGCTGGAGCTCACTCTAATGAAAGAATAAAGAGATTTTCTGCTGCTATTTTATTAAGAAAGGAGGAAACATCCACATGATGCAATTTGGAGGTGTTGCTAAATATGTGAAGTGGCTGTTATTTATTTCTAAGCACCACTGGAGTGTTTTTTTCCTCATCTCAGATTGGCTAATATGTGCATAAATACATTTAATACAAGCAGGAGGTTTTTCAAATGTTTGGATCAGTGTTGCATCCAAACATCCGAGTCTCTGCATGCAGGTGGACGTCTGAGTCCTGAAAAGATCCAAAGATGAATGGATGGGACAGGATTGTTATTCTGAATGCAGAATAATGATTATGCTGCTATTATAAGTGATAATATAAGATGTGTATTTATTGATCTTCGACAGGGATTCACATGCTTAAGTAGCAGAAGAGAGAGGCTGAAGGTGCAGAGGTGGTCTAACTCTTACGGACCTCCGACAGGGTTACATTAGGGTGATACATACTACAATACCTTATACTAGATACCTTTAAAACATGTGCAAAATAAACTAAAAAATAATGCAAAAGAGAGACTGTGAATCCTTGTTACGTAAAGTGCAAAGTAGGGCTGCAGATAACAACTGTAACAGTTTATGGTTAATTAATGAATCGTTTAGCACATTAAAAGTATCAGCAACTTGAACTCCTCTTGTACATTAATAAACAGTTATATCTGCTCATAGCAACATTTTACCTTTTAATAAATCATTTATTGAGTGTTTAAAATGTCTATAGATGCTGCAGGAGGCCTCCAGGGAAGGTTTAACTGCTACAGTGTCATATAATAGTGAACAATGTTGAAATATTCTCACATAAAGGCTTCATTTTTTTTAGATGCTAGAAAACTCAGTGTTCTAAAAATGCTTCGTCTTCGCAGCAGATGTTTAAATCTGAGAAGCTGGAACCAGTTTTTAATTTTAAACAAATCAATAAACAATTTCATATATACTTAAATAAAGTTGAAGATATGTAATGTGCAAACTTCATGTAATACAGTGCAGCTTGATTCTGTGACATGTGACAGAGGACGAACATTTCCTCAACATTAACGGCGGAGACTGAAGCAGGCTTATCATGTCAAAGCTGCGTCACCATTCATATGACTAATACATCCCCATCTCTATTTATTACATTCTTTCTTTATCAACTTTTCTGCCTCAAGCAAGCAAAAAAACTATTTTGCTACACTGCGGGAATTTCAGCGAAATGTGCCGTTTTCCATTCAGCCTGTCTAATTCAATATGTCGTCATTTGCATAAAAATGCATGGACGGGAAGTCAGCTGCTCCGTGACGACGCTACAGAGTGTAGGATGAGTGCTATGCTGCGCGCTCGGTGTGTGTGTTTGTCCTCTGCTCTACATATATGTCTGCTGACATGTGAGTGAACAAATGGGCGTGATTTGTTAATGCATATCTATCCGTCTCACCGTGAACGCTTACGCAAGCTGGCGTGCATGCAGCATGTGTGTCACACATGCATAGCAAATATGTAGCATTAGGATGTGTAGGAGTTCATTACTCTATGTGTGTGTGTGTGTGTGTGTGTGTGTTTGTGTGTGTGTGAAGGGGAGGAGGGGTGCAGCCTTTCCGCATGAGTGGGGCTGTCAGTGGGCATCAGTCAGCCAGGCAGCGACAGGCGGAGCAGATCATTAGCAGAGACGGAGAGCGAAAGGGGAAGAGAGGGAAAGGGAGAACGGGGAAGGCGAGGGAGAGAGAGAGGGAGTGCAGGGACCGAGAGGAGGGAAGGCCTCAGTCAGCGCTGCGTCTTTAATATCCATCTTACGAGAATTACACAGACAGGCCCGTGCACGGCTCAGTCACGCAAGCACACGGCCACGACCGCCCTGTCCTCCTCTGTCCTCCCATCAGCTTCATTACTGTCACCATCACGCCTGTCAATAACTCCACAGTGAGGCTGCACAGGGACAATGGTTTATGATGTCAATACACCTCTGATTAGCATGACGGGACACTGAAGCTGAAGACCGCTGAAACATTTGACCCCTATAATGACTAAAGATAACAGAGATGGTTTAAATGTACTGTGGGTTACACAAGTCAGATTGTTGTCTTGCCATCAACTGTGGTGTTGATCACATGTTCAAACAATAAGGGCCGTTTTTTGTGCTTCCAGTGGAACCAAGTTCAGTGTTTTCAGTGCTCAGTTGAAACAACTTTTGGAACACAGTCGCGCTCATCAATGTCACTTTTCCCTCAACGACCAATCAAAATCAAGAAGGGGCGGGACTTCCGAAGCGGAGCGCTGGCCCAAGCAGCTGGATTCACGAGATCACAAGATAGCGCGAGAATTGCGAAATCACACGATAACATCTATGTTAACAGAGCAACAAACTACAGTTCAGTTTGCACCTCCGAGGTTGATTATCTGCTCATTTGGAGATCAGTCAGTGATTTTTGTGCTTCTACCATTACTACTTAATTCTACCTTAATTAAAAGTGTTCTTTTTTGTAAGATTTCAGTGTGTTGTTGTTATGAAAGCGGTTTGTACATGGTGTTTTATTTTGAAATGACTGGATGCTGTATGCTGTTTTCGTGTGTGACTTCCTGGTTGGAACGATCTGCTCTGTTCAGCATGACGCGGGCTTGAAGCGGCCGCCGTCAAAAATAGACGCGCCGGAGACGGACCGCGGCGCGTGCTGTGGAATCACGAGCATCGCCTTGAATGGCCGTGATCGACTCTGGAGGTCGCGGCGCACACGGAACGCACCGGAGATTGATCCTGTGGAATTTGAGGGTTAAACAGGCATCATCCAGACCCACCTTTTTTCAAGGGTACAATTTCCAGGTGTTAGCTGCTGCTAATGCCAGAACACCAGATTATTCCTTTCTACTGTTTTTCTTTGTAAAATTCCCTTAAATAACCAAAATATTTTATTTATTTAGAGAACTTAACTGTCTCTACCTAGGTAGTGTCGTGAACTTTGGTAACCTAGCAACAGTAAACGCCAGTAAAAAGCTTGAGGTTGTGGCCGAAAAAACGCCGTTAGTGGACTCGGTCCCTAAAGCTTTACGATATAATCTTCAGCACAATTTTATCTTAAAGCCCAACACAGTCTCATCCCCAGTCGTCAAATAGATGCTTTTTCACTTCCTCCTGTTTGTGTCCAATCAAGAGGCACAAGGTAGCGTCTTATTGCACCTGTGTCGAGGTACCCTTTCTGTCTTAAAGTCTGTTTCCTTCCTTTTTAACACGTGGTTACTGTTCAGTTATCTGTTTGGTTTGGGGAACATATCATGTCTCGTTGGTAACAGACTCCTTTGTCTGAGTTAAATCTGAGTGTTTTAGGTCTGTTGTGGAGCATATTCTAACTACAGTCTTGTATTTTACCCATAAAAATGAATCATATTTTACAATCTTATATTTTTTTGTACGTAAAATCTGGACTAGTAAACCACACTTCTCAATAAACTAAAGCAACAGACATTTAAATGTTTGAATCTGTTCACTGTAAGACAGGCAACATCCAGCAATCATAACCTGTGCACAAAACATCAACAGGTGTGCCTTTCTAAAAAAAAGTATATATATTTATAACAACTGGAATATTGCAGAGTTGAATATAACTTTCATTACAAGCCCAAATAAAACAGTAGTTGATCTTTAACATCAGGAAGAATGCCATGATGTATTGTTGCAACCTTATTCTCATATACAACCAATTAAACGTGGCACAGAGTCCTCACAGCGCCTCATTACAAAAAACAAGCTGCCACCATGTTGACTGTTTGGGAAAATAACTTAAAAAATATGCATGATGTTTAGACTGGGTATGTTTCAGCGAGCTAATTAGCTTAACAGGTACGCAAAGATGAGAAAAGAAGAATACCTGTTTGTTCCGATCAAATGTCACATGAGAATCAATTATCATGTGTTCTCAATAAATTAGCAGAAATAAAACATCACTTGTCGAACGTGTTTAGCAACACCTAGCGACGGATGACAACCTGCTGCTAACTTTGACAGCCCTGCCTGCAATGTTTTCATTTCACTCCCTGTTCAGACGTGCGCTCCAGTCGATACCCGTCCCCTCTTATGTTCGGTGTATAGGAAGACCTTGTTTAATTCCGCCGCTCTCCTCCACATCTCGGCTGCTTTGCATTTTGCCCTTTCATCGTTCGCCGGCTGGGCTCATAACTCATCTTTTAGTGCTGCATCTTGTGGTGACCACCTTCCACTCAACAACACCATTACACAGGCAGATTAATGCTGCTATTAAATCCACACATCGACTCCGGTGGCACTCATCAAAGACAGTATATATGACTAGCGGTATCAAGGATTTGATGAAGTCAGACTTTCAGAGGGCCGATAAATCAGAGGCGGAGGTGCAGTCTAACACTCCGCAAGGTGCAGGCTGACAGAGGAGGGAGCGGATACGGGGAAAAGAAGGTATTGCACTATATGAACCCACAAACAAGTGTACAGTTGTGCAAACATTTAGCTTCATATACTTCAATAACATCATAAGTATGACTGGGCCCTCTCTTCAGGAGTAAACAGACATTATTACTTTTATTGCTGTATGTTATTAGCATGGCTGTATTAACCTTTTGGGGGGGCCTCGTTTGACCTCCCACCTTCCGCGCTTTATGTACCTTATACTCTGTTTCCAGCCCGATTTTAATCCCAACTCGTCAAATACAGCAGCTTGGTCAGCTTTAAAATACGACGATCTGAGTGCCCCTCTGGACACTGGTGCTCTGGCTTATTGTTTTGATTTGCTGTTGAAGTCAGCAGACGGAGAACACAGAGTCCACACAGAGCTCCTCTACAAGACGCTTCAATTCATACTGCACTTTAGTTGTGCAGATTCCCAAACAATCTTTTATTATGTCTGCATATAACCATTGATTTGATTGATCTGGATCTGCTGACAACACATCAGAGACACCTGACAAACCATGTAACTGGCTAATGAGTTTGACTCTTTGAGCCTCATCAATACTGAGTTAAAACCAGTGTTAATTTTGGCAGCTATTCTAGATTTAGTCTTAGTCTTTAGACGTCATTTTAGTCATTTTTACACTTTATAGTTTTAGTCTAGCTTCAGTCGACGACAACTAAAAACATTTTAGTCCAGTTTACGTCACATTTTAGTCATTGCTTTTGGTCCGTATGTTTTCTCTTAAGTTTTTACCTGTTTGCTTCAGGTAAAATTAACACTTAATATGTCAGCAGATCATCCATACAGTTAAAGAAGAGGACTCAGCATCTAAAGATAACTTTTCATCATCACTTCTCATTTAAACAGTCTGACTGAAGCTCTCAGCTGATGATTGCTCCTTTTTGTGCAGAGGAAGCGTCAAATGACGCACAGAGTGCACAGAGCCTGAAGCAGAAAGCCTGAGTCAACAGGGAAAGTTCACATCCACCTCAGTGATACCTGTTATCTCCAACCGGGACACCTGGGAATGAATTGCTTTTATTTTGACAGACAGATGTCCGACAGCCCAACACTAACATTTTAGTCACGTCTCGTCTCGCTAACGAAAATTGAACATACGTGTCAGAGTTTTTATTATCAGTGATCTGTTTTTTGCTCGTCAGCGTCTCGTCTTCGCCATGGAAAAAAAACCTTAAGCGAACTTTTTCATCATAATTTTCATTAACCAAATTTTAATTTTTGTGGGACAAAATGAAATGTAACCTTTAACCTATGTTGAGCATGCTCAGTAAATTTCACTTGAATCCCAATTAAATGTCATGCACTGGATTTGTGTCGTGTTCACACGTCCTGCCTCACTTCTCCCAAATGTTAAGAGCAGTTTTCATTCACATTGTTAGATTATAATTACTATTATAAATATTTTATGTTATAAAAATGAAAATTGAATGGTTTTAAAACTAAGAGGATGTGCGTTCTATTAACATAAATGCACTCAGTAAATGTCATTACAACCTGCCCATATGACTGTAATGTTTTGTGTATAAAATGAAGCCTTGCAGAGGCAGTGAAGGAAAAGTGATGGGCTAACTAAAACCATTCACATAATAATCAATAATATCACCTTTTTAAACTAATCTGTCTAGAACGTGTTGGTTTCTTGCTGGTGGGTAAAGAGTCTAGTAAGCAGATCAAGAACTCATGTTAGCTATAATGCATTCACAGTGACATTAGTTGCGTTACTAAATTAGCTGCTGGCTAATAGCCAGGTGAGGCAGCCAACCCCTCTCAGGCATGGAGACGTGTTTTGAGGGCAATGAAACAACCTTTTGTCAGTTCAGGTAATCTCATTGGACACAGATCAACCTATCAGAAAATTCACTTAACAGAATTGACCTCGCAGCGGTCTTTCCACTTATCTCGTCTTCTTGTTAGCTTTATATTTACCCTTTATTTGTGCACAGCCAATTCTCCGCATGCCAGAGGTGGTTGCTGTGACTCAATTGCGAAGATGTGGCTAAACTGGCTCATCTGTAAGTGAATTCACCTTTAAGAGAGTCGTTTTTTAAAGCATGGCAGACGTGAGAGATGAGGGCTCGCTCTGTGGGAGAATAATAAATCAAGCCTTTCTAGTGGTGACCAGACATACTGTGGACCTTATGCTAAGCTAGGTCACTGCTGGCCACGGCTGAAATATTATCCTCATAAAACTTTGCAGCACATCCATTTTCTCTCGGGAAAGCGGGACTACAATACTCAAAAGTACATCTAAATCTAATAAATTCTACCAGACGCAGACAATTGTGGATTTAAGTGCAATTTCTGCACAGGAGCGGCCTTAATCTACAGCCACAGATTTAAATTTCTTTACGTGGGCCTGAAGCGATGGAGAGAATGACAGGACGGAGTTTAGATGACAGAGGGATGGAGGTAGACGGAGGGATGGTGTCGTTGGGTGGGTGGGGAGGGAGGGAGGAAGGGGGGGAGAAACAGTCTGGAGTTCATTCGAGGCTAGCTGTCGTCAGGCTCGGCGTCAGCCATCACATGGGCAGAATGCTAAACGCCGAGCTCTGAATCCTGACCTATTTTCATCAAACTGACACAGAAATCCACGGAGAGGCCGTCTTACGCTGCTAACCTCTGTCTGCCTCCTGGACTGCCCTCAGAAAGCCCTCACACACACACACACACACACACATTTTATGATCTGTACATACTAAATGTAAATCTGCTTAGCCGTGACCTGCAGCAGTTGACTGATTGTTGATTAATAATCTTCAAAATGAATAGATTGTAAATGATTTCCACTCAGCTGCAGCTTGAAGGGCTTTTATTGTAATTTGTCCAAATATGCCGTTGGACTGATGAATATTCATGAAGAGGAAATACTCTTCCCTGACCCTTCTTTGTGCTCACAATAGACAGTAGGCATGTTCTTTTTCTGTGTCGACGCTGAACTTGACATCGTTAGCAGACACCTTCCCAAGTGTACCAAGCGCTCTTACAGACTTCTTACAAAGACAGTGAGCAAATAACTCCAGTTAAAACACTGAAAATGATCCTGCTCTTAAGGCGCTAATGGCTTTCATTTTTTAACTGGCTTTTATCAACTATGATCAAAGTGCAATTACAGACATCTTTAATGAAAAGGGATTCAATTGCCAGCGAATGAATGCGACTTGATTGATGCTGAACATCACCTGAACACGACTAAATTAAACTGAGAACAATCTTTTTAATGGTGATTGATGGAAGTACTTTAACACGACGGAGAGTAGCTTTTTAACCAGCATGCCCTGCAACCATAATGTTACATCTCCCTAAAAAAATATAACTTTTTAGTTTTTTTTTATATAAAAATCTATAATATACTCTCCCCTCAAATCCGTATTGCACATGCCAGCTTAATGCGTTTGTATTCCAATCCTAAACCACTTCACTTTTGACTATAAGGTTTGCTTGTGTGTCCTGAAATCATGTTTTTAAAAGTAATTAATTTTTTTTTAAGATTATTTTTTGGGCTTTTGCCTTTATTTAAAGGACGGCTGAAGAGAGACAGGAAATGTGGGAAGTAAAGAGTGGGGGCTGACATGCATCAAATGATCGGCAGGCCGGGAGTTGAACCTGCGATCAGTGCGTTGTAAATAGGGCGCCTGCTCCACCAACTGAGCTAAACCAATGACTGTATATATAGATGGACGACACGTCTCCATCTGCTCCCATTGTACGAAAGTGATGCCAAAATAGCCCAGTGATAGGCGCTGCCATCTTACAATGGTGATGTCATTTGGAGCCAGAGACTGCGCAGTAGAGATCGGCAGGTGGCGCTGCCATAGCCACTTCCTCTAACCAGAAGGCACGCTTAACTTACCCAAAAAGCAGCAAGGATCCCGCTCGCCGACGTGTTTAACAGCAGAACAGCTTCTCTGTGTTGGTCTGAGGTTAACGTTCACAGGTATGTAAACTTCAATGACTGTAGTGATTGTTTTTGTTACGTTTCCTCTCACCGTTCGTCCTCCACTCTGCTAATCGGGAACTGATTGGCTGCAGGAGCCGTATTTGTCAACAGAGCTGTCAATCATCATTTTTACAGGATCAAATAACTAATTAAAAATAAACTTCTCAGAAAAATGAACACTTGGACATAAATCAGCATGAAAAGAACTAACTATAATGACAGAAACAATGTTTGAGAAAAATGTATTTGATGTGTATTTTTGTAGTTTGACTCATGTCCCATCTGTTAACATAGAGGAGGCGGGCTTTATGACCTATACTGCAGCCAGTCAGCAGGGGGTGATAGAGAGGGTTTGGCTTCACTTTTAGGGAGCTGTCATGTCGTCCATCTATATACAGTCTTTGAGCTAAACCAGCACCCCCAATCTCCGATATTGACACCAACAAGTAAATTATTTGATCATGACCTTGTAATTTATTTGAATAAATGGCTAAGTTTATTTGTAATGAGTTATTTGATGCTCTAAAAAGGGGGTGTGATTGACAGCTCTGTCGACAAATCCGGCTCCTGCAGCGTTCTGTTCCTGAGTAGCAGAGTAGAGGAGGAACGGTGAGAGGAGACGTAACTAACACTAACACTGCAGTCATTGAACTTCCATAAGCGTGAATATCTGCTTCAGACCGACACAAGAAGCTGTTCTGCTGTTGAATGTGGCGACATGATGGATGTTCGCTATTTTTTCGGTAAGTTAAATGTGTGTTTTGGGTAGAGGAAGTGGTGGGACATCGATACTGCCGATCTCTACTGCACACACTCTGGCTCCTAATGTGCAAGATGGCAGCGCCCGCTTCTGGAGGTGTATTGGCTTCACTTTTGTACAATGAGAGGAGGTTGAGACGCATCATCCATCTTTATTTACTGTAAGCTATAGCTAGTTAGTTCATACTTCACTCTGTCTTTGGAGGAGATTGTCCCACTACATTGTCCTACATTGTAAATTGTAATCTATATGGTCTTGTTCAATCACCTGTGGGAAGTGTACGGATAGTACCTTCACTGTGAAACACCACTCCATTATTTAAATGCACCACCAGGGTGACACTACTTGCCAGGCAGCGGTGGTTCTCTTGTTTTCACATGCCCTCCGCACTCCAGCTCGACACAGAATTTGGGGTTGAAAAGCCGTGATCCGGGTCGACCAGTGCGGCGCTGAGAGGTTCGCTCTTCTGCAGCATTAATCACCGTGCGGCTGTCCTCTGACTGATTACCTCCCATCAATCTTAGTTTGCTTAGCACTCAAACAGGAGAAAGCCCTCATGAAGATCTGATTAAAAATGTAAGTGACTCATAACAGGAGTGCCTGCCTGCCCTTGGAGTCGATACTCTGCGATAGTCAAAAGCTCTGAGAGGGATTTATCTACTCATCTCCAAATGTCCGTTCACCTGCTCGCGCTGACCTGATCTCAGCGAGGAGAACGACTGTGAAGAGATGAGGTCTGCAAGAGAGCTCGGGGAGATCTGCGCGTTTCTGTGTGTGTGTGTGTGTGTGTGTGGTAGTCATTTGCAGCTGCAGACAGGAGGGGGAGTGACTTTGAGAGTGTCTGAGAGGCACATCCTGCCTGCAATTAAGGTGGAATCAGAGAGAGATCTGCGCTGCCTTGATAATGAGCCTCATCTGAATTATTAACTAGAGCTGTACCCCCCGGACCTGGACTCCCATCAGGCCTAGCTCCGCAACAACAAGAGCAGATGCACACACACACAAATATATACACACAGAGAATCTTCAGATCCATACAAACCTCTATCAAACCCATTTTAGCGCATGCAGGAACTCAAAAACTAATCCCATTTGCAGTAAAAATCAGGGCAACACATTACTTGAAGTGGTGCTCATAAGGCATTATAAGGCATGGAAAGCCCATTATAAACACACTGTGAGTGCATGATGATTTATTAAAATTGGTGCATAGCATAATGAGTACAATATGCAGAAAGTTAGAGGGTTGAATACTTTATGAAGCAACTGTGTCATTAATCACATTAAAATTTAGTGCGATTTCAGATGCATGATTACATTAGAACAGTTTTCCTCTGATTCCAGCGGGATCATAATCACCGTGGTGCTGCTGTGATGGATGGATTGGGACTGTTAGGATGGCTGTGTTTCAAAAGTGAGTCCTTGTGATGTGTGTGTGTGTGTGTGTGTGTGTGGGTGTGTGTGTGTGTGTGTGGGTGTGTGTGATGTACTTTCAAAACGTAAAGGCAAAGGTTTGTTTGGTCTGTTCGCTTATGAAGGTAAATCGCAGAAATACATAGAAATAAAGAATGATGTCTAATAATCCATTCATCATTTAGAGTTGACATTTCTGATGTAGTTTCCACAGCAAAGGCAGGCACTTGTTTCCATTCATTTCACTATGGATCAATCAATCCAATCAGAAACAAATCAATTAGTGCCTTTAGTTATGTTTGTTTTTAATCATTTGTTCCACTTCCTGCCTTTGTGTGTTTTCCCGTTCGTTTGAACTGTTTTCGCCTGTGTCTGATGAGCCTCACCTCCAAAGTGTATTTAGGGCATGTCTACACGTACACAGGTATTTTTCCCTCCTTCGTTTAAAAAAAGAAAAGACGTCTACCCGAGCACAGTAATAAAAAAAATCCCCGTCCACACGAAAACGCAACAGAAACGCTTTCATGAGAACGCCACACCAACAGGCGGCGATATAACCCGGTCGTGCAAAGACGAAAAAAGAAAATCGTGGCCAATCAAAAGTATAAAAAAATCTATTGCCAGAAGACGACCTGGCGGGCTGCAATGGTGCATCGAGGAAGGGGGACGAGTAACTGTACATATCTGTATAAACATGTAAACAGTCCTGTTAGCGAGGTTAGAATGATCACTGTTTTTGTCAAGTCCGTCATTTTGCAAGAAATGTCGCCTCATTTGTGACGCTTCACAAAGGAGATAACGGCGCACAGCCTGACGTCACGAGCTAAAAACGGCGCTTACCCCGTCTACACGTCTCACGTCAAGTCTTCAAAAGATCTGTTTCAGTGACCTAAAACAACGTTTGTGTGGACGAAAGGACAAAACGCAGAGAAAAAGCTACGTTTTGAAAAATACCCGCGTACGTGTGGACATGGCCTTAGTCCTTCGGCCTTTCTCAAACCGACCCTCCCCACTCACATTACATCGCGGAGTGAACTCCGTTTGACGTCACACTCAGAGCTGAATGGAGCACCCTTCATGATGAAAATAAATCCCAATATATTATATTTTTCACTCACAGTGATAACCTGCTGAGTTTTTACAACCTGCCCTGTAAATGTTAAACACTTTAAACTTTTAACTCGTATCATTTCTAAGAAAACGTTTATTAGATCCTGAATAATCGTTGACTTTTAGACGTGGGTATGTGAGAAGTCAGGATATTATTTGATGAACATAACGCACGGTTTCACCTGGTCAGTACGTCAGGTTTGAGAAAGGCCTAGTCTTCCCGTCTCTGTGCCAGTTCGTCATCATCTTCCCTCATGAGCCTCTTGTGCAACCCTGATTTCTCCTGTGGACCATCTCGAGTTTGATACGGGTTCTCTTGTGCATTTTGCTCTTTGTGTTGTATAAATAAATATATAAATCATCCACAGTCTGCAGCTGGGTCCTCCCCCTTTTTGTTTTAAACTCTGAACATGACTTTAGCAGACATCTACATTAGACAGATAGCTTTCTTTGAAAGTGGTTACCGGTAATACTTCCTGATCGAATTGATTTGAACAAACTACATGATAAATACATTTTGTTTTCAATTTAAATCTTTATAAAAGTGACTATTACTATTTTTGATCACCATTTTCTTAGGCAGTTTAAGCACACTTAGTTAAAATAGTTTGACATCTTTCATATATTACTGCACAACAACAATGTAACTTTGTAACTAAAAAAATGCATGGAGAATTGAATAGCTACGGAAGCCCGCAGCGGACATGCATCAACACATTTTATTGACTCTGTTTCCCGTGATAACAAGTAATTTCCAGTTGTTTTCATGAGAGCTCGACTCTAATTATCTGCACCACCGTAACGTCAGATACATAACTCGTATCCTCAGAGTTGCAGAAGCACACAACAAACATATAAACAGGCTTAACTTACCTCGTTAGTGTGGGCGATGGCAGCATGGCATGTCCTGGTCTGTAATATCACAGTGACCAGCCAAAACCAGCTTTGTCGTGATCTCAAGAAAATGACTGGAAACGAGTCTTTATCACGGAAAAACAGAGTAAATAAGCATTTTTCATAAGTCTGCAAATAGATGGAATAATGGAAAACAATGAGGACCTGAAGCAGAACCTATTTCCCATCAAATGATTGATTTAGAAAACAGCTACGTATAAATCAGAACTTTTCTTATGGTTTGAAAATGGATGAGACCATCGGCTGTGTGATAGGAAAGAAAATACATCCAAACAAACGTATATCACGCAATGATTTTAATAGGAACTAAAACATGCTTTTTGCAGCTTCTTTTCATGTTATATAAATGGCTGGAAATCAATGGCGGCCTGGAGCAGAAGTAAAATCCACTATCATCTCTAACACACAACAGCATGGTTCTCAAATTTCAGTTAAGCTTAGTTGTGATGACTTGTACAAAGAGAGCAAACATGAAAGAGATGAGCAGAGATGACAGAGGGCCCCTGGTGTGGTCATTAAAGGCCTTGTTAACAGCGTAACAACATTACGTGCTGACCTGTCTCTGAGTCACGGGCTGACAGAGAGGACACGGGACTGAATGTTTTTTTGACTAGTACTCGACTCATCGTCCGAGCCAGACACCAGAACATTCTGAAACCCTGAGGTCTGGTAGACTGCACGGAGAGAATGTGCGCTGGGCCGACATTTTACGACACACCACCAGGCACGATTCCCAAGATCCGCCTGCCTGACTGACTGTTGTGCGTCTGGACTCGGTTTTCTCTCTGGAATTTCCGTCTGTAGAGTGTTTCTCAACATTTTATTCCAGCTGATTTATTCCGACTGATTGAAGTGTGAGGGCTGAGGGCGAGAATATTATGTTCTATTCCAACCACTATGACTCATTTAAGCAGTGAACACCCCGCCTCCACTGCCGGTGCATCCCTTGTTTACATCCCAGCCCTTCTCCAGATTGAAGTGATATCTGCCCGCGCTCTATTCAAAAGCCTTTTGTAGCTCAGCATCAACTGACAAGGACACTGATCCTCTCGGATCAAAATCTGTCCATCTCCGCATGGCCTCCTTCCATTCAAGCCCTCAACGACACTTCCCAACTGTTTTCTCTCCATTCACAGGCTGATCAGATGAGTTTTAGCACAGTCTCGGATTCAACAACCAACCCCCTTCGCCTTCCAAATTCCTCTTCCCATTCCCCGCCCCCGGTTAACCCAGCGCCAAGCCCGCCAACTCGAGAGCTGCCTCTCCTTCTGCTGGGCCTTTGTGATAATAACAATAACTGTGTAGCGGTGCAGAGGGCTTTCTGTTGAGGCAGCGCCAGGCCGGCTGGCACAGGGAACCCTCTAAGCCTGTTCCACCATCTCCAACCAATTCCCCTCTGTCTCGGCTGGCGCTGGAGCATCACAGGCATTAAGGCTGCTATCAATGTGCTCAGCAGCAGGGGCCACCGCCACCACTCTCGCACTCGCTCTATCTTTTCTCTTTCCGCCTCTCTCCCTCTCCCACTCAATTCTGAATCCAATTCAAAAAAGGGTTTTATTGGCAGGACAAATAATACCTTGTTCTTCAAAATGTCTCCTTGCCTCCTCTTTTTTTTCACTCTGTCTCTATCTCTCTCTCCGTGACGCTAAACCTTATTCTCCTCGTCTATCTCCTGGAAGTGGAATCTCAGCAGAACAAGGTGAAGGCCGGCGTGGGCGGTAATACTTTACGTGAAGTGCATTGTGATGCATTACAAGCAGATTAGAAGCACATTAGAGGTAAAGATCCACTTTAACTCTCAGTTATTGTGGATATAAAATGAGGAAGGCCAACTTGGAGTAACTATTTTTCGGGCTGACAGATGTCTGTTTAAATAGTATCACTGTTTCTTTGTATATATATCTTATCTAAAATAGATTTTCACACAAAAATAACTGTTTTGCATTTTTTTATGTTTGGTTCAGCTGTCTAAAGATGACTATCTTTAAACGTCATGTAATTTGAGGCGCTGCTGGGCCTGAAAACTTTCAAATCTAGCCTCAACCACAGTTAAAGCTCCTGTGAGGAGTTTTTCTCTGGTTATGAAACGAACTGAAATTTATTCTGATGACTATATATGACCTACAAAAGCAAACCAGACCATCAGCGACAACACTGATTATTTCTATACAGTTATTTTTAATGCCTGAAACTGCTGGCGGGGGGGTAGGTGTCAGACGAAGCGATTTTTTTTGCCTTTGTTTACATTTTCCAGGACAAAAGTGAGTGATACATATGAATTTTATTTTTTTGTCGAAAACCAACACTTAAGCGTGTGCAGGACAAAATCAGCAAAGAGATAAGTACTGTACGGCTTTGTCCACAGGGGGCGCCAAAATCAACACAAAGCGAACGTCCCTCACAGGAGCTTTAAAGTAAAGAGAAAAATAATCCTCAGATATATTTGTTAAATCACTTTTTTGTAACCAAGCCCCGCCCAAGAGCAGAGACAAAAACACACATTCTCTCATGTTAAGTCCAATTCAAATTTGGATTATCAGATTATTTCATTGTTTATTACAGTAGGACCCTGCAATGTATCACTCATAGTAAACATGTTTTCAGGCCCTTTAAGACTCTCGGTTTAT
Organism: Semicossyphus pulcher; assembly: GCF_022749685.1. Taxonomy (NCBI): domain Eukaryota; kingdom Metazoa; phylum Chordata; class Actinopteri; order Labriformes; family Labridae; genus Semicossyphus; species Semicossyphus pulcher. The sequence continues at coordinate 29,697,529 of NW_027211726.1, forward strand.
ATAGCCTCATACATACGTTTGTTTTATTTTATGCTCTTCATTTTGTCCTCAACACAAAGTTAAAACGTCAGCCGGCCTGCTGAAGATCCCACAATGCAATGAGTCACATTTTATCAATGCAAAAATTATAGTCTTGCCACTCTACAGCTGTCAGTGATGAAAAAAATGATGTGTCAAAAAAGCTCAATTAACTACTCCATTGTCTGATCCAGTGTCCATTATATTAGTGAACAAGGAAACAACACGTCATCCGTCTCTTTCTGTCTTCTCAACTTTTGAATCTATATTCAGCACATGACGAACATGGATGCAAACGATGGCCACAGTCAGAGAATAAAGTTATTTTTCCACAAACACAAGCTTCACACTGAGGTCAGACGGCTGAACTTAGGTTTGGAGAGATTTTGTGTTTGACACAAGTCTTTGTTGATATGGAGCTTAAAACGCCTCCTGATTGGTGCATTCATGAGCCTGATAAATACAGCTCCTGAAAAAATTAAGAGACCACTGCAAGAGAAAGTTCTTCTCTGATTCTTCCATAACTTTGTGTTTGTGGAAAATTAACTTTAGTTTTATTGTAAACATTTCTCACTACTTCTAAATAAAATATTGTCTTTTACTTGCAGAAATGACGACTGGTTAAGAAAACCAAAAGATGCACAAAAAAAAAGAGATCAATATCTGGTGGAGTAACCTTGTTGTTGTGTTGTTGTTGTATCAGTGTTCGTGCATCTCTGCATGCTCTCCACCAGTCTGTCACGGTGCTGTTGGGTGACGTTAGGCCGCTCTTGGAGCAGCCCGGCTTTGTTCGATGGCTTGTGACCATCCTTCTTCCTCTTGATCACAGTCAGGAGGTTTTGTTTAGATCTGGGTTAGGCTGGTCATAACATGCAGAGAGATATGCTGATTTAAGGAACATTTGGAGTGATCTCTAAAAATCTTTCCGGAGCTGCATCTCACTGAAACAAGATAGTGAAAGTATGCTCATGAATGTTGCAGCCCTGTTGGATGCCAGCCCAAGTAAGAGAAACTTAGAGTGTCAGTTAAAGTTAAAGAGAAATGTAACACTTAATTCAGTTACTAAATTACATCTACATTCTCTTGCACACTGACTTTGTGAAGGAGGCGTGTTTAAGCTGAAACATGGTGTTAGTTGCTCTTAAAAGACCAACAACCGGAATGAATCATTTTCTGAAAATATAATTGATCCTCGTGTGTATTGCTGCTTCTCGCTGCGCGCTCATTATATCACAGTCTTGATTACAACAGTCATACACCCACAGCGTGCCTTTAACGTTTGTGAAGCCTTCAGGTGGAGTCAGTGAGCTCCCACCTGCCTGCCTGCCTGCCTGCCTGCTGCTGAGTGTGTGTACAGTACAGCCTGCAGACAGGCCACAGCTCAGCACATCCATTCCCACGCAGAGCCACTTGTGAAATGAACATAACGGTGTGTGTGTGTGTGTGTGTGTGTGTGTGTGTGTGTGTGTGTGTGAGCGCAGACCCCCGCATCAACACCACCACCACCGTGACCACCTACAGAACTGAACTCACTTCATATGACCAAACACAGCCTCCCACCTCAGATGCAATAACAAACATGGCCCAAACACTTGACCGCAATTACTGAACCATAGTCAGAGAAATCTGTACGTAGTCATCACGGTAACAATGCTACCAGATGCTTAAGCAACACAGACTGCTTATGTATGTGTATGGTTGTGAGTGTGCACTTGTTTACCTATCAAACAGGGGACCTCTGCGCCGTCACACACTCACGGAAAAGGGACCAGCAGCCAGCAGGGGACATTTTGAAGGCACACTGTTGGTCAGTCTTTAAATCATGCTAAAATCAAGTCTTAATCCATCTGGTGTTTTTTCACTCTGGCCAAGAGAGGACCAGCAGGTGTGTGACTGTTTCACACTCGATATATGATTTGTTTTTATGCTTTTTTTTTAACAGAATCTAAAGGGAGAGCTTCACTGGTTGTCTTAATTTTGTATCTCAGCACTGTTTAAAAAAACAAGGCCTCCCTGAAGGTGAGAGAGTTAGAGAAGTATTTTGTAATTTATGAAAAAGGAAGAAAAATAGAAAAATAATAAAATTACAAATACAAAAAGAATTTAACTCGACCTTTAAAATTGTTGAGTCCAAAAGTACTCACCTGATCAGCTTTCACATACAGTAGATGTCAATCATTTTTTCTATATAACTGTGTACTCATTGTACATTTTAAGGAAGCACGATGTGATTCTGTGTGAAGACGTGATCCTGGATAAACATCACCATCCTGGACCAACAGTGGTGTAAATCAATCAGGTTGTTATTTCTCCAGTTATTTAAAAGTTATACCATCCATCCATCCATTATCTATACCATTTATTGGGCCTGAATAATTCAAAGATATATAATTTAGATAACTTTGACTTATATTGCAATTTTTAAAGAATTTTTATATTAATGGGAATTATAATTTTTACTGAAAAACATTAAAGTAATTATGGTGGGATTTCTGCAGGTATCTGTACCAAAGGAAGATATTTGATACTTAAATCTGTGAATGACGTGTAGGCCAGAACATCTGCAGCACAGTATTTGAGTAAAAACTGTATTTTAACACACATTTTACCTTTAACAAATATGATACTTCCTGCAACTTGAAAATTACAGGAGGCCATATTGTGATTTTGATAAACTTTCGACTAATTTCGACTCACTTATCCTGTTCAGGGTCTCGGGGGGGCTGGAGCCTATCCCAGCTGGGTGAGAGGCGGGGTACATGCTGGACTGATCGCCAGTCGATCACAGGGCTGACACACAGAGACAAACAACCATTCATGCTCACACTCACACCTACGCGCAATTAAGAGTCACCAGTGAACCTGACGAGCATGTCTTTGGACTGTGGGAGGAAGCTGGAGTACCTGGAGAGAACCCACGCATGCACGGGGAGAACATGCAAACTCCACACAGAAAGGCCCACTACGTCCAACCAGGATGACTAGCTAATGCTTCAGCAGGATGAACTACTGCAGGATCAGCGAGTTGTAACTCTTATGAATGTCTTTTCTGAATAACCACCACCAAATTACTTCACATCAGGTTGTTTTCTGAAAAACTACAATGCTGCTGGTCATTTCAAAGAAGAAAAAAAATACTATATACAAAAGACAAACGAGGGCTCTTATTTCCCTTTAATGTTTTGTTAGCGTAGCATACCTAGTTAGCAAGCTCACAGGAGTATGTGCATGTGGGAAGTTATCTGTTAACTTTTACTGAGGATGTTGTTCAGCTGTGCTTTATTTGAGATGCGAGGCACAAAGGTTTTCTTATAGGAAGTGGAGGAGCATAAGACTGATGATGTCAGAGGGCTGTGATTGGTGGAACCAACGTTTGTCCGGGATTGCACTGTGGGATGTTGATCAAAGAGTACATTGTTCAACTCCGTAAAAAAATCATGTCACGCTTTATAGGAATGACATTCGTCTGTTGATGAACATTACAGTAAAAAGGTCCACACTTGGTTGGAGCAGGCTGATTGTCCACTGTACGTATTATAGGACAGAATGTGTGTGTGACCACAATCAAACAAACCCATGCACTATCACTGGTAGAAGTGTGTGAGCGTGTGAAATAAATCACTTGACACTTAAACAAGTGAGTGACACCTCAACATTGTGTGCGTACAGTATAAATGTATGTGTGCGTGTGTGTGTGTGTGTGTGTGGTATTAAGAGGCAGGGGAAGCTGGCGGCCCAGATGAAGACAAAGAGCCCAGCGGCTGAATTGAGCAGCAGCTCTCAGACAGGATTACACAACAGCTCTTAAAGACTGCTTTTAATAGCAAGACTTTGACTGGATCTTATTTCCCTCCCACTCATCCCATCCATCCACATGCCTCCCCCTCTCATCCACAACAACCTCCCCCCTTGTCCACAAGCACTGTTCAATCTCAACATAAAGGAATGTGTGTATGTAATGTACAAGTGTGTGTGTGTTTGTGAGCGGCTCTACCTCAGTGTTTCAAATCTCATTAAAATCGCTGCCAACTGTTACAGTCCAACATGTGTGAGTGCGTGTGTGTGCGTCCTCTATCCTGTCTCCTATTTAATGTTCATCAGGAGTGTTTTTATGATTGAAATCAAGGTGTTTTCAGCTTAAACTTGGAGTCTCTCTCTCTCCACCAATCAGCTCCCTTGCCAAACCAGCCAATCAAAATATCCACGCAAAGCTGGGAACAGAAACAGGTATCAAGCTGGGCATCCCTGGAAGCACACAAACAAGGCCGCAGGACTTAAGCCACCGCTTTAAATCCAATTTAACCCCCCCATAACGTAAAGATTGGACAGCCGTTGCTGCTGCTGCTGCTGCTGCTGCTGCTGCTGCTGCTTGACTCGGACCTTAATCAAACGTTGATTTTATTGAGATTAATCTGCGTCTTAATGCTGCTCAATTGGAAGCTGGTTTGGAGCCAAATGAGATATCAGGGAAGAGGAGGAAATCTTGTGTGTATGTGTGAGCGCGACAAAAAGAAAGGGAGACAATGGCACTTATCACAAACTGCTGTAAGGATATGATAACATGACAGAGGGAAGCAGATAGAGGATTTTGGATCAACTCAATGTCAGACACGCAGATGGTGTGAAATGCCTGTTAATCCCACTGCAACTTGTGTTTCCCCTTTTTTTTTCTGTGTTCCTTCTATCGCCGGGCTGTGTCAGAGAAGCAAAACACGCAGGGAAGCAAACTGCGACTTCAAAAGCAATTTGAAGAATCTTAAAGGGGCGCTACATCGATTTTACACATGATGTTCAGTTTACTTGTCATAAGGAGAGCTACTCAGCTGGGAGAATAATGTCTCCTGTGGGTCTCTCAGTACCAACTTAGCAGACACTGCAGCTTGGTCAGTGGTCCTACACTTCTACATGTGAGACTCTTGGGATCCTTTCTGTGCCAGTTTTGCATGAGAAACACTCTGTGATCAAGTTAACAATAAAAATAGATTTTCAAAATAATGCAGCAACGTCTGGATTGACTTTTTGTACTATGACTTTTGGATGCTCAGCAGTAATGAACATGCGTTTAACGCTGTGAAATGTTTGTTTAGGCAGTTGTATAAATTGAACTAACATTACACATTAGTTCCAAAACCATAACTAAACTGTGTGACATGCACTAAAAGGAAGTAATCTAAAAAAACAACGTTGGTTTTTGGTTTTAAACAGGAATGGAAACCAAATATTCTGGCTGAAATCCCCCGTTTGTTTCACCCACACATAGCTCCCCCAAGCAGACTTTTGCACACATCATACTACATCCAGAAATGATGGAGGAGTGGTACCTATAGTGTTATTTTTTGAAGTGTTGAACCACCAACCAAGCTGCCATACTTGACGAGTTGGGACGGGCTGTGGAGGGATGTCTAAAGTTTGTCTCCATCTTCGGTTTGAGACTTAAAAATGTGTCAGAAAGTTTGTGTTAAAAACTGGAGGTTTGGGGTCTGACATAAGTCGGAAAGGAAGCTCTCATAAAGGATGTTATTGAGTTCAATTATGTGAATTTTGAGCCACAATATGGACTAAAAATGAAGAAACCATGGCTTCTTTTTTTCCCTTTTCTGCATTAATCTGTCTGTTGTAAGTCCATCAATTTCATGGCTCTAATAAAACACTAAAGTGACCTTGTAAACATGTTTTCATCTTCAGGATCGTCATTATGTAGAGACATGTATCTCTTTTTAAAGCTCCTGTTTAGCGCGATGCTGTTAAAGTTAAAGCCTGCTGTCAGATTTAACAGGAAGGGAGTTATTAAGGCTACTCCCTTTCTGTGTTACAGCGCACACAGTGTTGCACACAGTGTATCAAGGATTTTGGAAATGCACATTTAACTGCTGAGTTTGACCCGAGCAGCCCTTTGATGAAGCTGCCACAAGAGACAAACAACCAAAAAAACACGAGGGGAGAGTGAAGTTGTTTTTCTTTTCTTCTGCTTTCCCTCAGATTCACTGGTGTCAAAACATGGCTTAAATATTTATAACCAGTTAAGACAGCCTTAAATGATGTTCCTAATTTAAAATGGAATGCTGGGAACACAAATTTACCAATGACAATTTAAAAAAAAGTGGCACTCCGAAGCAAAACTTTGTGAAACACAGAGAACAGTGTGAGAGGAAGCTACAGTCCAGGGCTTGGAAACAAAAGAACACTAATCCTCGCGCAGAATGGGTGGTGTATTTAAGTAGATTACAGAAACCAATCTATTAGATTAACCTCATATTAATTTGAATTTAAGGGATAATCTGTAGTTACATCTGTTTGCCGTGACACCCCATGTCATCATCTCTTGTTATTGTCCTTTTAAACCCCTCGCCTTGTGCCATGCTTTCACACAGCCTGTGCGTAATTGAACGTGCGCGCACTGGATAGCAGGGGGCGGGGAGGGGGCTCCAAACGGTTTACCCCGAGCACCCAACCGGCGCATGGGTGACGCTCCAGTCAGGGAGCTGTAGATCGGACCGGGGGCACACTTTGTCCCCCGCGTGACCCGACGACACCCGAAATTTAGGCTTGGAAGCAGACACTTTACCAATGCGTCACAGCGCGTAATAGTTCCCTATCCAAAGCACAGAATGAGAGTTTGGCTCCATGTGGCGTCTCCTATATGCACAGGCTGCAATCCTTAAATAAGATGAACCCAGTGAACCCTTATCCAACCAGCTCACCGCCCCTTTCCACACACTTTAGTAAGGAGTGACACGGGGACACGCCACTGACATAAATTGCTAGGACCAGGGGTCAATTATGTGGTTTACAAATATGCACAGAGGAGTTATGCTGCAGACACAGACTGAGGCTAAATATAGTGAAGCTTCTCCACTAAAACCTTCACCATGTGGTGTCAGAAAATGCTTTCATGTGGCCTACCTTCCATCCAGCTGAACTGTTGCTGTCGCCTTTATCCTTGAAATACGGAACAAAGCGAACCATCCAGTCATAAATCTGGGAGAGGGTAAGTCTCTTCTCCGGGGCGCTCTCGATGGCACGGGTAATCAGGTCTGCATACGACAGGTTTCCCCACGCGTTCCGCCGGGAGGACTTGGCTTTGCGCAGCTGGCCGGCCACGTCGAGCGCAGCCCCGGACATGCAGGCAGGAGCGGCCACCACCGGGGCCGGGGCGCCGGCTGGATGCTTGATCTCCGCCGGTGCGCCGCCTTTTCGCTCGGCCCGGCATGCGGGCACGTTGTACTGCTCCACTTTCACCGATGCCAGGGCCAGACCTCGGCTCGCCTCTTCTCCCCCGGGGAAATCCTCCGGACACGGCAGCGGCCAGGTGCACGACCGCGACCGACTGTGAGGCTCAAATTCCGAATCGATATCAACCTGATGCGCATCCATGCCGCTGTTCTTCATCATCATCAGCATGATGATCTCCCGCTGAATAGATGTCAAAACCGGGCAAGGTCACTGTCACAAAAAGCCTGTCAATGTTGACGTGTGTTAGAGAGTTAAGCGAAAGCTGGTCCCTTGTAGACAGAAAACAGAATAAATGTGTTTTGTTTCACACACAGAGGTGATCAGCCAGGAAGAAAACGCCGGCAGCAGAGTGGGAAATTATCATTCTCCTCAGTGCAACAATGTGGCATCACATCAGGACAGATGAAGGTGTATCCGAGGCATCAACAACAGTATCAGTCTCTCTTCCATGTTAATGTGAGGCTGCATGCAGGACCAAGTGACGGTCAAACATCCATTATGAACACCAGACACACTTGGAGAATGTCTCTGTGTGACTCCGGCTGCAGCAACAGTTGATCCCTCTGACAGATGAGCTCCAGAGCAGCTTCACGGGAACGCTGATCAAACTCCCAAATTAATTGACTTTTTAATTTTCTCCTCGCGCTCTCTGATCGCAGCTTTACTACCGTCTCTCTGTCTGCAGATATGTTGGTGACCGGCTTCAGCTGAAACTCACTGCGAGCGCAATTACTCCCTCAGAAAAAGAAACGGGCTCTCATGAATCATTTATATGAAGTCGTGAATTTCGAGACGAGAGAAAAAAAAGAAGCCCTCATGGATTTGATTTGGAGCATCCTCTGTGTCTCCTCTGCGCGCCGCCAGATGCCTCACGCGCCGTAGTAGATGTTTCTACCTTTGTCTCGAGCTTTCCGTTCACATGTCACATGGGTACCGACTCTCTGCCTTTATAGTACAAGCCCGTGTGTCTCTGACGGCTTCAAGCCACTTAACTGTAGCCTGGAATAAAGTGGAATAAGTGCTGCTTCCATATAATTGGATGCCGCCTGCATCAAGTCACTCCCTCCAGAACAGGTTTCCAGAGGAGGAGGAGGAGGAGGAGGGGTGTGTGTGTGCGTGTGTGTGTGTGTGTGTGTGTGTGGTGGGGGTGATTTTCCCAACAATACAATTTCCAAAGGCATTCAGTTATTTATATAAAGACAAATTCAATCTCTTTCTCTTGTAGGTTATCTTTTTTTTCTTCACAATTGCCAATCATCACGACTTGTAATTCAATTACTGCTGATTAAAGATAAATGTTTATTTTTCTCTGCTTTGTTTTTGATTATTAATAGCCTCATTAGCGAGAGATTGTCCGTCAAATCAAATAAAACAGGCTACATTGAGAGAAACGCGTCACTTTGAATGTGTTTGGTTGTTTGAAATTCAGAAGCTCCAAAGACAATAACCAATCGTTTTGATTTATAAATCCTTGTGAAGGTTGCACATAGTGTTCCTATACATAATGAGGCAGCCCTGCTTTATAGTATTTATGATTCAAATAACCTTTGGTCGACATTTTAACTCTCAAATAAATAAGACTCTTTACACAGCTCCGTGTATGTAAGATATTAACCCTTTCTCTCGTAGTCGTAGCCAGGATGTAGTGATGCTGTCCAAACACACTGTGTTGACTTTAAGGCCTGTATAAATAGCTGGATCGGACATGTTGGCTGCTACAGTGCTCCTACCAGAAACATTTGGTCATCAGGTGAAGTTCAACTTCTTCACTTAGATTGGACAGTTAAATAGTGACAGGTAATCTACATTTAAAGTAGTTACTGAAATAAACACAGAGATATATGCTTATTTATCCATACTGAAAAAGGATTTTCTGTCTGTACTTCACTTTTCTTTCAATACATTGTTAAATATAAATATTTTAATTAAGGGCTAAACTAAGAAATCGGTTTTAACGAATGTGTGACTTCGAGGTTACGCATAGGCCAGCACACGCGTGGTTCGCCAGATCCATTTTCCTGCTACACGGCCAGAGAAACAGAGAAACAGAGAAACAGAGACACAGGCCTGTGGTTTTCTCTCTTGCTCAAAAGGTAGAAATCCTACAAAAGCCAAAATCCACTGCGCTCGTCGCCTTCGAAGTTCAGGCCCCCTCAGGCTGCCATCTCCTGTGGTTGTTTTAATGTTGCAGTGACCGGGATATCGGCGTAAAAAGAGGTCCGCTGTTAAAGCGCCTTATTTTGTAAACAAAGAAAAGTGTGTTCGAGACGGCATGCCGGCATTCCGGGGGTGATAGATAGATTTTCTGGTCTCTGCAAGTGTTGCGAGTAAACAGTAATCTACTATGGCTGAACAAACAAAGAAAAGATCGATGACTACAGATACAACTTCAACAATAAGTGAAAATCCAAAGAAAAGAAACAATTTGGACGCTCAGATGAAGGCAAGCAGTCTATATCTGGGAAGTGTGCTCCCGCAATTACCGTTTATCGCTATAGGTGCCGCCAAAGAGAACGAAACTCAAATCTTGTGATTATAACTTTAAGTTAATAAAAAAAATACTGAATTTTTCTATTTGTAGGACTCTTTTAAGGGGCTAAAGCACGTGGAACTCCTGACCCCGTCTGCTTAGCTTCCGTGTAGGAACTTCAGCCGGCAGGGAGCCGTGCTGACTGTTATCTACTGTACATAGTACACTTACTATTAATAAGTACCTCACACAACACCACCTCAAAAAACCCAAACTATCCCTTTAAATTAACCATATAATTGAGGAATGTTTAAAGGCTACAAATATCGCACCATAATTAGCTACAAACATGCACGGGCGCTCACAATAGAGAGCCAGTCAGCTAGTTAAATTAGTCTATGTATAAGCAGCGTTACTGTTCACAAATTACACTCAACACACAGCTCATCATAACAAAGGAAACAACTCCAGAAGAGCTGATTTTGCTGCATGAATATACTGAATATAAAGAGTCCAGACTTCTATCTGAGATTCAGCATGTGTAACCTTTCTAACTGACTGACGTTACTGAGCCAGTAACTATGTACCAGTGTTGTGCAACTTAAAAAGAGCTACCTCAAACTTCAGTTCACCTAGATTAAAATGGACTGGTTCATGTTCATAGTTCACAAGCTCCTCTTTTTCAGCACTCATAATGACTTATTGTCGTCATCGATTACTTGCAGATATTTCTTAAGACCGGCCGGATGCTTCAACTGCATGTGTCGTTTCAAATTCGTTGCTGATGTGACGTTCGGACACAATTTGCATAAAAATGTGAGATATTTCCAGACGCAATCTGCACTGATTTATTCATAAAACTCCTTCAGATGAACATAAGAACCGGCTTCAGCTGTATCGGTAGCTGCCTCGTCTGAATTGCCTGCAGCATTAGCTTGCAAATTGATTTGTTCAGTTCACCGTTCACCAAAAACATGAGCACTTTCAATGAACACGTTCTTTTAGCGCGTTCAGGAACAACACTGCTATGCAGTCCACACAGTCTCTGTAACTTTAGGAATTCAAAACACAACCCGACCAAAAAAGAGAACAAGAGGAGGGGCAAAAATATTTTGTTATTTATGAAGATTCCTTTTTTTTGTAATTGATTTATTTATTCTGTCAGTAAAATGTAAATGCTTTTGCGAGGACGTCTAGACGCTCAGAAATACAATTCGGAAGAAGAAATGCTGACGCCTGTATTTATGTATCACTGTTTTTTCAGCCTAAAAGAAGTAAAATGTGAACATATTCTGTCCAAAAATCTGTGGCTTAAAAAATATCAGTGATGTGTGACCAGAAAATAAATGACTGACTTTTGTTCTCTGATTGTTAAAATCTATAGAACCGTTGTTCCGCTGTTGGCTGGAAACTTGCCTCAGGAGAATGTTGTTCTGTAAAGATCTACATCGCCTTCGTTCTTTTTGCAGCAGAAACGTTAGGCTTCTGTCTTTTGCGTCATCGTTTGATGATGATGTGTTAAAAGTAAAGTAAGTAATAAAGTGGTAATCTCGAAAGATCTCAGTTTTGTTCTCTTTGGCGGCACCTATAGCGATAAACGGTAATTGCAGGAGCACACTTCCCAGATATCGGGACAGTGCTGCATGTGTGACGTCCACGGTTGGCTCCGGTTGTAACTCTTGATTTTCCTGGCTGACGGTCGTTTTCCTTTTTAGACTGTTTGCCTTCATCTGAGCGTCGAGTTTGTTTCTTTTTCTTTGGATTTTCACTTATTTTTGAAGTTGTATCTGTAGTCATCCATCTTTTCTTTGTTTGTTCAGCCATAGTAGATTACTGTTTACTCGCAACACTTGCAGAGAGCGGAAAGCAGCCGCTTATCTCCGCCTACCCTCTCTGGCAGACCAACCACTGCTGGCTGATGGAAAACGCGTCACTAACTGGGCGCCGCTTGTGATTTTTTCCACGAATGTCGCCACAGACACCCAGTCTGTAATATTGCAAATGCAAAGGCTTTCATCAGTGGGCCATCGGCTCAATCACCATCATGTTACCTCATTCAGCGATAGATAGAGACGTAACAGACATTTATTTACATGAAAATCTTCAAGATTATTACTTTAATGTTTATGCATTTTGAGGTTTTTAGTAATTACACTTTGTATCTTTATTTAGCAAAATTAACTGAAAAACAGATTTTTGTGTTTGTTGTATTTATGGCACAATTATAATACTTTTATCAACTGTTATGGTTTAATATTATACATTTACTATGCAACTTACAGGTTGTAAATACGGATATCAATCATCTGAAAATACTTGAAGAAATGGCATCACAATAAGCATAACTATAATGTAAGCCCTGCAGAGTTTTAAGGGTTAATCTTTTTGCTCTGCACAGACTAACCTCTCTGATTTATTTAAATGTGCACAGTTTAGTTTTATATGTTCAAACACATCATTATTATTATTATATGGGTTTATTCTCCTTGTTTGCGGGGTCAAACAATCAAACTACCATCTCCCCTCGCTGTCTTCGTCACACCCCACTGCCCTCAGAGGGTCTCAGCCCGTAAAGCGGCTCCATCAATAGCCGCTCTGTGTGCCGTGAGCTCCTCTGGAAACCCCCAACACTGACAGAGGCTGCCACTCTCTGACAGCCGGTTGTCAGTGACAACCATAACCTCAAATGCACCTTAATGGAATGCTTTCATGGGGACTAAATAGGCCTATCAACATGAAGAGAGCGAGCGATCGGTGTTTGTGTGCGGATGTGTGTGTGTGTGTGTGTGTGAGAGAGACGTGCAGAGAGATGCTGTAAATGGGAACAAACAGAGGGAAAATTCAAAACACATGGCTCTGCGGTTTGGAGAGGAGATTTTTTATGCGCCGCAGAGAAGTTGTAACAGGAATGTGGAGTGACTCCCTTCATATGGAATGAAAACAGTGAGGCCGTGCCAGCAGGGTGGATATAGGGTGTTCAGCTGTGGCTTACAGCAGAGTGCTCGTCATCACGAGTAGGTGATGCACCGCCGCAGCGTAAACATGAGAAACATGAGTCACACGGCCGGACACGACACGAGGCAGACGGAGAATTACATGCTTTCACAGAGGGGGAGTGGATCTGTCAAAGATACTGTTTGTGCAAAATACGAAGTGACTCTTCAAAGAAACACATTTTCACATCAGTGTTTCGTTTCCACAAACTATTTGTCAATTTAACTGATTCCACCAAATGTGAGATTCATGTCTATCCATTGTCCTTCTACTTTTTCAGCATCTAATATTGATGATGTGCATATTTACTGTCACTACACCTCCCTTCTTATTGATCCTTCCGTCCAGTGATGCCTGAACAAAGGGATCTAATGTAAGGTCACTAAAACACCACACCAAGTATCTGTTTACCCACGCTTCAGGAGGGCATAAATCTCTTTCATTTAAAGTTTATTGTGAAAGCTTAAACCACCATGTCCTGTTTTTACATTTCTACTCCTACACTGCACGAGAAGGGAAACTTTGGAGTTGTTATATTTAGACTCATGACAGTTTGGCTGGAGGTGTCCGTCTTCTTATTGTTTTAAAGTTCAGCTAAACACCACCCTGCTACTGGCAAACACAGGGAAGGGATTAATCTATTAAACATGCTATGACATTCAGATAAGAGGGTAATGCATGGCTGTGCCTCTAGTGCAGACATACTTTAGCTCCAGCGCTTGTTAGCCTAGCTTAGTGATGCACTGTCTGACACCTTTCTATCAGACCATCAACTTTTTCAGCAGTTTGAGCTACAGTAGGTCTTCTGTTGGATCGGACCACACAGTCCAGCCTTCGCTCCCCATGCACATCAATGAGCCATGACCCTGTCGCAGGTTCACCGGTTTTCCTTCCTTATATATAAAAAGATGGACATGACAGCTCACTATAAGTGAAGCCAAAACATTTCGAGCTCCCCCTGCTGACTGGCTGCAGTATAGGTCATAAAGCCCGCGTCCTCCAACAGGTGGGACATGAGTCAAACTAAAAATCAAAATCCTTGCTGGTTTTTCAGTAAGTAAGTCTCTGGCTCCAAATGACGTCACCATCGCAAGATGGCAGCGCCTGTCACAGGGCTATTTTGGCATCACTTTCGTCCAATGGGAGCAGATGGAGACACGTCGTTCATCTATGTATACATTCATTGGTACTGAGCCCTGCAGAACAGGAACACCCCACAAGAGATGCTCTGACCCAGTCGTCTAGCACTCACAGTTAGGCTCTTGTCAAAGTCGCTCACATTCTTACGCTTCCCCATTTTTCCTGCTTCCAACACGTCACCTTTGAGGACAAAATGTTCACTTGCTGCCTAACACATCCAACCCACTGAGAGGTGCCATTGTGACGAGATAATACTCAGTTATTGGTTCAGTTAGAGGGCTGCATGGTAGGGCTGTCAACGAATATTCTAGATTCGAATATATAATTGAATTGTAATAAAAAACGGATATTCGGATATTAAAATGAATATTCATTGTGACAAAAAAGTCAGCACTACCGCGGCTGTTTGCGAGCTCACAAGTTCTCGTATGTCCTCACGCGCACTCTTGGTTACGAAGCATCCTTGAATGCATCACAACGTCACTATGATACATTAATAATTAACTTTAGTCTCGCTGAAACGAGCTAAAACAGCGACCGTGTGGTGTGCGGTAACGATGCCGGAGAATTTCAATCCCGGCCCAGCCAGACAGAGAAATTCTTACCCCCAGCATATCAGACAGGTGTAAGTATGTTGATTGTTTTTTAAGGATATGTTTGAATAAATATACCTGTCAAAACACAGCCCGCTTGGAACGCTGAATATTCGTTTTACCGTAACCTAGTTACTTCATTTGTTTTGCAAGGTGTAGGATCTTTTAAAAGACACGATTCTGTTTAAATCAATAAATCTTTGCAAGTAAGTTTGTCTCTCGTTGTGTTGGTATGTCCTCTTGTGGACATATTGTGCAGAAATAGATATTCGTATAGTTCGAACATTCGTGGGTTAGGAATAATCGAACGTCATTTTTGGTTAGAAGGTCACTGGTTCGGGCAGAAGTTGACCTTTCTGTGAGGAGTTTGCATGTTCTCCCCGTGCATGCGTGGGTTCTCTCCGGCTTCCTCCCACAGTCCAAAGACATGCTCGTTAGATTAACTGGTGACTCTAAATTGCCTGTAGGTGTGAGTGTGAGTGCATTATCTATACCGCGACCCTGAACAGGATAAGCGGTATAGATAATGGATGGATGTTAGTGGTCATAATGTTATGGCTGATCGGTGTATCGCTGCTTTATTAACAAGTTGAAAGCTCTTCGGTAAATAAAAAGTCAGCCTTGGTTGTGCTTTCAAACACTAAGAACAACCTGTTCTCCTAAGGAACAAATTCATAATGGTTGTAATCATTAAATCTCCTCAGGCGCCAGTCGGGGTGGATGATTGGAAGAATGCACAATCTTAGCTTTAAACTTTTTTGTTCTTTTAACTTCAGTCAGTCCTAAACTGTGATTAATATTAAATGTGTAAACTTCAGTAAAGTAGCACTATGTCATGTTTTTTAAATGAAGGAGAGTTCTGTGATGGCTGACACTGAAAGTGCTCGTGTTTTCCACTGACTGAAGTGTCCGGCATCATTACAGACAGGATCCCTACAGATAGACCATTTGTTATAGACGTTACATCACTGTCTTCACATCCACCACACTTCATTGACAAAAACAGAAATTTCACTTTCGGAGTTGCTGATCTACCGCCGCTTCAGTCAGTTCCTTTGTAGGTGTCACTGCAATCTCGGATCCGGTGAACGTGCCAAACGGTAAAGGATAAACAACTTCCCCTCAAGACTTCCTTCTCCGCGTGCTGCATTGTTACAGAAAGAGAAACCGTTCTCTTGTGATTTGCTTGTTATTAACGGCTCTTACCTTTGCCCAAATTGCAACATCATGATGCAGATTTGTAAGAAGTAAAAATTCAAGCTTTGTCAGGTCTGTCCTCAAGAGGAGAAGAAAAAACGCTCGGGGAGGTCGGATCGATCTGATGCATTCGAGGAGGTTGGGAAATCTGAAAGCTGAACGGCTTTCGTGACACAGCGATAAGGGAATTCACCTTAAGTTAAATGTTAGATCTAGAACAGATTGTTAGCTGTTAGCATGCAGATGTCTGTTTATAGAGATGAATTCATTAAGAAGCTAACTCGTCATCAGATCACGCTGATGGGAGCCGCGATGGCATTACGGCGGATTACGTTCTCCTCACAGATTGTTTGTCTTGCATACGCCGCAGCCTGCTGATACACGACTGGTCAATATTACTCGGACTACAAGCGTAGCTCAAACGGAAGCCAGAACACTTGCCTGCCTGTAAATCCACGTCCCCGTGTACATAACTTCCGTAAATAGAGATTGGTGTTATTGTGACACTTTGGTGTTTAAAAGTTTAGTTCAAATCCAATGCAATATTTTTGTAACACAATATCTCACAAACAATAAACAATCGATCAAGGCAGCAACAGACAGGAAACTCCAGTGTTCTGCAAATATCAGTGCCAACAATTTTATTACATAGAAGAAGATAAGATGGATGTCTGCAGCTCTGAGCAGAGAGGGGACAGGGTAAGCGGGATGTTTTGTAAGGCGCTGGCCTACTTTGTCATGTGGGCTTGGAGACTTGTTGTGAAAGCTTAAACCACCATGTCTTGTTTTTACATTTCTATTTCTACATTGCATGAGAAGGGAAGCTTTGGAGTTGTTATAATTAGACTTATGACAGAGTTTGGCTCGGGGTGTGTGTCTTCTTATTGTTCTTGTGTGGAAGTTTGGCTAAACACCATGTTGGTGCTGGCAAACAAAGGGATGGAGTTCATATTGAGCTTTAAGACGGCAAAGACGAGTATTTTCTGAAATGTCTGACTGCTACTTGAAATTTAAGTATCGCCCAATTCATGAAAGATTTTAAAAGTTGGTGAAACGAATAGATTTTCTTGCTTCTTGGCAGTTGTTTGCATTAGGCCGATCACCAACAGGGACTCACGGCTTACCCGCCTTTTAAACACTACATCACTAACTATCCGAGGCCCCGCACACCTCACAGTGAACACTAATTGCCTCTTCTCTGCGGGTCTTCCTCCCTCATTTTCATGCCTTCTCCAGTGAGCCAGTCACTCAACCTGCAGGATTATTGATGTGTTTACTGACGGAGGGGGATGCCACTCCCTGCCTTGGGAAACCCTGAGGCTTTCAACCGTTGAGTAACAGTGACTGCTGCCACCGACGCCTCCAATCAGAAAAGTTGGGATGTGCTCGTAATGAGGCCGAACAGAGGGAGGGAGATGGTGACTCCATGAGTTTTTGACTCACCTGTTTCACTTCATTTTATCATAAAGATGTGTCTCAACCATGGCCCATGGATGTCTTCAATCTGTCGAGAGCGTGCGGCTTCTTCACAGTGCCTGAAACAGATCACTTAAAACGGTATAACTTTATATGCTTTATTTCAAACTTTTAGGTAGATCGTTTTGAATCAGCAACAACAGAGGTTTAGAAAGAACATACAAATTGGACAAAGCTTGAGAACACGAAGGAGAAGTACAAAAAACAACCTGATCTCACAGAAGCTATAAAAATGTCCCAGCCACAGAAAAAATGCAAATTCAAAGTGCACAAAGGAGAAGAAGAAGAAAGCTTGACATGTGGTTAACGCTGGGAGTTTGGTGAGGTTATGGCTCAGAGTAACTTCGTTGGGTTGAGAAAAAGTTAAATAAGTAATTACACCACTATAGTTATGTATATTACATTATGTAAGTGATGTTAGGCGGGGTACACACTACAAGATAACTAAGCTGATTTTGGTTCTGATTCTCCCCTTCAACAACAAAGTCCAGATGTTTTGATGGTTCTGATCTCTCCAGATGTTCCTGTGGTGTGAGGGATGTTAAGAGTGATTTTAATTATTAAACTGTTCAATATTAACGATGTGATAACCTGTATTGCGGGGGGAGCCCCGATGACAGCCGAGGACGCACTCTGTGGATCATCACGTGGAACCAAACGATGGCCAATTGTGAAGCGAGCTGACTGAAGCAGGAAGCACAACGACCGCAGCCATGGCGACAACAGCAAACGTGAAGCATAAAGTAACATGTACAGCCCGTGTTGACGCTGTCTCCACCACTTCATTCACAGTTTGTTCTTTTTTCTTCCTGCATTTTCAGGAAAAAGTCCCAAAACTATCGTCACCGATTCTTCCTGCCCGTCGTCCGCCATGTTTGTTTAAAGTCTCGTTTGACCCCGAGAGATTTAGTGAGATTTCCACCAGTGAGAGTCGGACTTGTGTGGGCTCTCTCACATTTTACACATCTGTTAAGATTTTAAAAATCTTTTAGTGTCGGCCAGACTTAAAAAACGAAAGGAAGGAAAGGGAAGTACATGTCAGCGCTGAGATTTGGCTTCCCATGAGACATAATGTTTGTTTGACCCATTAGCAGCAGACCTCATCGCTCTTTATCCGAGGTCACAAGACTTTTTGAAGGATTCGCGTGTCCACCACCAAAGAAAAGCATTGACTTTCCATTTGCATTATTTTCTCTTGGTGCTTGGTAACACAGAAGTTTAGCAACATACAGGCAACTTCAGTGTAACGAGACAAAGTCAACACCTGTCATGAGTCCTTTTTCTTTTCTGCAGGGCCAGATAAAAACTGTCCTCCATTAATATCTATCCCACTTTACAGACTGACTTCTGTTCTTTAGGTCAAACTGTTGGCTTGTGAACACGTGTCGGATTTTCTTCCCGATTGTTTCATGACCAATCTGATTTCTCTGCAGCACGGTTATTAAATCTTAACAATGACTTCGGTAAATAACTTTGTTATCACAGTTGATTATGGACCAAAACTATTTCAAAAAACCCACAACACTGAAATTTTCTGGTAAATAAACTGAACTCCTGGGCCTTTCTGGTCTTCTGAATACTCTGATAAACTGATCAGAGGCTGATAAACTGTAATAGACATAAAACATAACTAACTCATTCACACTAAGATGGCGTTGTCTTCAGGGACTATTTGGGTTCCTTATCTTGCCCAAGGACAACCTGGGATTGGCCAACCCGCTCTACTTCCTGCAACCATTGCTTCACTTGTACAGCGTGTTTCCTGACAACTGTCTTCTGCTGAGGACACAAAACTGAACCAAACCAGTAACTGTGTACTGTGCTTCCACCTTCTCCTTCTGACCGACCAACCGCTGCTTGCCATGTCACAGTTTGTAAGGCCAAAGAATACAATAAATGCTACGATTTTTATCACTGGGCCTCAATCACCATATTCATGACTCATTCAGCAAGAGACAGTTACTTTACAGACATTTATTCAGCGTGAATACAACCAGACTATAACAATTAAGGATAAGTTTGTATTACAAATGCTACTGAGCCATGACAAAGGCTATTACAGCAAGAATAGGTTGCTTTTTTACTTTCAAAGACTCACAGCAGCTGAAGTCACTGATCAGCATGTTAAACCAAAGAAAAAGGACTGATATCAGCTTCTGTGCTCCTTTCTAGAATGAAAACCTGCAAAGTTCTGTGGCACCTAGTTGGGGAACCATGGTTTAAGCTTTACACAAGCTTTTGGCAAGTCAGTTACTGTACTCAACTTTGATTCAATGTTCAGCCTCAAACAACCTCCCCTCTTTTTTTCATTTTCTCTCCATCCGTCCATAATCCCTCCCTCCAGCCCTCCCTTTCTCTTTACAACCAACCCCAGTTACATAAGACTGCCGAAGCTGTTGTTTTCCAGCGGGACTCGCTGCTGTGTGCGGAAACTGTGGGAGCGGAGGGTTGGGCATCTCAGCCTTCCACTCTGCCAATGGCCATCCCAGGAATGCATCCCCTCTGTGGGTCTGGGCTGGAGCCAACCATGTGGCCTCCCAATGTCACCGAGGAACGATACAAGAAAAGAGAAGCGAGCACTTCTTTACTTTTTTTTTTTTTAAACCAGAAAACAAAAGGCAGCATTTTGCTCCCATACTGGCAGTACATGCTGAGGCTGTCTAATACTGCTCGTGTGTCTTCTTTCTTCTCCTTTTTATAAGTAGAAACCACGACGTTGTGCTGCGCCCGCCTGCCTCACAGGCCTTTGATGAATACAAATAGAGTTTTAGTAATATTTAAAGAATCCCCCTCAAGCAATGTTGAATGGTGAAAGGGTTCAGGCAGACAGTGACAGACTTCTCTCTGCCGTACCTGACATAAAGAGGTTTAGCTAACACTACCCGACACCTACTGTTAATCCTATTTCAAATTGCACTCTCAACCATGAAATCCACTCACAAGAGGAAAAAATACAGTGATGCAGTGCAGAGGTGTTACAAAGATAATCTTTCCCCTGCCACTTTTCCCCGCTGGCTTTAAAGCAACAAAAGCAAGCAGGTACAATTAAAGCACATTTAGGTCTTCTGAGGGAAACAAGTACAGGCGAAGGAGGAAGGTTTTTCTGAAATTAGGTTATGTGGGAAATAAAAAGGGGAATGGTATCACACTGTGTCAGCGGGCGGTGCCAGACATATGGCAGACATTGGTGCTAACCAAGCTGTTGCTTGATTTGACCCAGTCCTATAAAGCCTCCTGATGGTGGTTTGGAGGAAGTTAATCACATGAGCTCTTCCAGGCCTTGCGGTCTGCTAACCCAGAACTGATCCCAGGACTCCAGCACGGGTCTGGATGCTGGATGGACGTTTTGAGCACAGCACGGCCTCCGCACGACCAACACAGCCAAGGGTTCACAGAGAGGAGCAACTCAAACAGAGCTGAACAGCACATTAGGATGAGGTTTAAAATTCACTGTTGACCAAGCGGAAACCTCTGGAGCCTAAAAAAAGACCAATGCGTAAGAGCCCAAAGTGCAGTTCCGTAAATGGCCTCTTGAGACTGGCTCCAGAACGAGTCAATCTCCAAAGACCCCCATGATGACGAACTCAACAGCCTCAATAAACATGTTTATAGCTGGCTATAAAAACGGCTACGGTTTTGGTCTGTAGTTTAATTCCACATTAATCACAACTGTACAAAGGGCGAATTTTTATTTAACTCAACCGTTTAAATGATATAAATGCTTAGGGCGGGGTCCCTGTGAGTGACATGTCTGTTCAGTGTAAACTCAGTTGGCTGAACAGAAACCTCTTGGTGTCGGTTCCTTTCAGGATAACTTTTCAGTCAAATATCAGACGAATAATCTGTCTTGCTGTGCAGTTTATTGTAACAACAGAGCGTCTAAGAAGTGAGTGAATTGTAGTGCTATTATAACTTAGCACTGATTAGAAGGTATGGGTTCTGGTTAGCATGTTCAGTGTTTGTCATCAATGTTAATTTTGTTCAGACGAAAAATGTTCATCAATGTTTCTTTTTTATGACGAGGACGAGACTAAAAATAGATAGTTGAAAATAAATACTCTGACGACACACCCTGAATGATTTAGCGCCATGCGCTTTAGACTGTGCGTTTCTGCCGTGTAAATAGGGCCCTAAATCTTAAATAGCTGCCAAAATGAAGTTTGTCATACATATTTGATCCGTGCATAGGAGTCAGTATTGTTGCTGGCTTTTACCTGCAGAGAAGCTGAGCTGACATCGGAGGTAATAGCACGCCTACTCTCTCTGGCCGGACACATATTGGGGTTTTTTCAGAGACAAGTTTGAAATAACCAAAGAATACTGCAGATGCAAGAGCCTTCATCAGGGAGCCATAGGCTAAGATGTCATTGTGTCAACTCAGTCAGAAAAAAGATCCATAGAAGACTTTTCAGACATTTATTAAACTGAAGATCTTCAACATTATAACCTTACGCTCTGGGAATGATTGTGGCTACGTAAAAAGAAAGTTGACTCTAAGTATTAGCAGACTAAAAGCTATGGCAGACTGCGATGAAAGTGTTGATCCTAAAATGAAGGGTGTAGAAGAAAGACCAAATATTTCTGCCCAACACTCGTGACCTTGAGCTTTTTTAGGCGAAGAAACTGCAAAATGTAGTTTCATTTTTATTGCTAAAGCCTCTGAAAGTACAAAACACCATAGAAAACTTGGACAGTCAGAGAGTACTCAACTTTAGGGTATCGGCTCAGAGCGGCTCTGCACAACTCCTGAACTTCTGACTACACATATGAAAACTAACCGAGAACAAACGGGGATTGGTGTGGATAGCAGTCAGTGAAGGGGCCGCGGGCTGACAGGGGGCTGTAAAGAGAGGCAGTAGACAGTACAGGAGGCCGGATGTGACAGGGGATGGCAGGGTGGGTGTCACCAGGTACGTTTCCCCCTGTCTCGCTGTATCTCAAGAGTCTCGCCTGGCTGATCAGGGACGACAGGACCGCTGCTCCCAACCTTCAGTCAGCTGTCACACGAGGTCACCGCTGAAGACAAAGTATGCGAGTCACACACTGTACAGGCCAGACACACTTCGGCTACATGCGTCGGCACTCAGCAGTGTGCGCCTGTGCTGCATGTGAAGTTTCAGCCTCGGGAACAGGCTGCCGTGCGCCGACAGGAAATGATGTGGTGCTGAATTTAATTCCTCCATAATTTCTATTATCTTGGCGGTCACGGGTTAACACCGGGGAGCGAAAACGGAGGAATAAAAACACAACAACTTGGATTAGAGAGAAAAAAATGAGGGAGTTCAGAGGGTCGTATATCATTAAGCAATTGAGAAAGTTAATTAGGCAGCTCTGATAATTATTGCCATGGCAACCTGAGCGCACTCATGCAGATTTGATTAACGAGGTGCCATTTATCTGTACTGGCTCGACGGCAGGGCCTGCACAGTGCTGTAGAGACCCCTAAAGGTGGAAGCGATGTAATGTATGCTTAATTCACAGCCTCACTGTACTCTTATGTTACATCTTAATGCAGGCAAAGTACAGATCTTAGCTTTTACTGAGGATGGAAGCAGTTTATGTGACAGTCTTTAACATATAAGGGAGAATTTTCCCTCACCGTTACACACACTCTGAAAAGGCAGAATTCTTAGAGGGTTTTCCATCACAATAAAAAATAGTAATAATTAATTAATTAATATAGAGCCTTTATACAACAAAAAACAGCCAGAAGCGACATTAAAACAAGGACCGTTATAATAAGATGTAAAATAAAACCCAACAAATTATAACAGTAAAAATGTTAGGAAATAAAGATGAAATCTAGTAGGTGAAAACAGGATCACAATTAAATAGAATGCAAAACACAAGGTTAATGAAATACTATTATATTATTAGACATAAATTTACTTAACTTGTGAAGTTTTAGGTAAAAAAAATGAGTAAATTCAAAATACACCATTTGAAAAGAAGAGCTGCTAGCATTGCAAAGCTCAAAAAAGTCTATTGCTAGCTAAAGTGGCTAAAGAGGAGATGATGTACAATTTAGCTCCTTTTTTAAGTATTCAGCGAGCTGCCTTCTCTGCTGTCTACATGCAGTGTGTTTTATTTGGTATTAACAAATGCTCAGTCATCCAGGTCATGGCAATTCAAAGCTTAATCCAAAAAGGCAACTGGACTTGGTTGAAGTTCTTGAAGACGTCTCACCTCTCATCCGAAAGGCTTCCTCGCTTCTAACTTGACTGGTGGACTGAGAACCTTCACAGACATCCCAGCTAGCAGGGAACGTTCCTGTAACATCGGCTAACATTACCTACAAGTTCTAATTACGTTTGAAAGAAAATCTTTTAATCTAATATTCAAAGAACGTTTTAAGGATGTTTATCATTTCAAATAAAGTTCTTGTAACGTTAAAACTTAAACTAAGACAAAACGTTTTAACGTTCTGAAGATCTTTTCAGGATGTCATTGAGGGCTGGGATGTCAGAACGCCTTTTGCTCAATGTGACATAAAAACAAAGGTGGAACATGCTCACTGCAACATGCTGAGGATCTTTCCAGGATGTTAGTACGGCCTGAACTATCAGAGCATGATTTATAAAACGATCATGAAATGTGATCTGAACATTCTCACTGCACCTTTCTGAACATGTTTTCAGAGAACGTTCTCCTGCTATTAAAAGGAACATGCTGGGAACCAAATAAAAACCTCCCGCTCAAAACATGACCAGAACATCGCATGTAACGTTCTTAGAACAAAACATTTGTAGCTGGGATGTTGCTCAGGCTTATATTTCTATCTCCGCCCACCAGTCAGTTTAAAGAAGCCTTTTCGGATGAGAGGCGAAACGTCTTCAAGAACTTCAACCAAGTCCAGTTGCCCTTTTGGATTAAGCTTTGAATTACAATGAGCTGGATGACTGCGCACATGGGAAACCTTCAATAAACCAGCAGCAGATGATCGCCGTGTTCTTGTAGGCAACGTAGCTTTAGCCTAGCCCATTAAAGGCTTTGTACACAAGGGGGAGGACCCTAAAGCCTCTGGAAATTTAGCTTTAAATAGTAAAAAATCAAAATGATATCAAAGGTAAGAGTCTCATTAAGCATCCACAAAAATCTGAGTGAACATGAATTAAGTGTCTATAAGAAAGCTAAGTCCAAAAACAGCTCAAGATCTGCCTGGGACTATTCTTGGGATTTTCAGGTTAATATCAGAGTTTATCAAATACAAACCTAATCAGAAAGGCTTCAGACACTTACAATATTTCTGAGAATAATTTAAATACTTTAAGATGATTACTGTAGTGTTCACAAGTCCCTAAATGAGTCAGAAGGCTCTTTTTGTTTTGGGTTTCCAGTGGCTTTAGAATCAGTAACAGGAAGCCGGAGCAGAGCAGTGAATGGACTAATGCTATCTCTCCTCTTTGTTCAAGTAATGGCAGCTCTATATCTGTAAGAGACTGCCAAAGGCGTAAGGTATAGCCATGGATACAGTGAATAAGAATGTGATTTACATGTAGCTCAGTGTGCAGTGAAGGAGACGCAGGGGGTGTTTGTGGATTACAGTACACATGTTGCCCTCTGGTGGAAAAACAACATCATTTAAAGCCTGCATGCTTTGCTGCTGAAGGGTGTCAGGAGCCTTGTATAGCAGCAGGCAGCATATTGTCAGGCTTTCAGACACTTCATTATGTGCTGGGGACAATTAATAATGGCTGTAAAGAGAGCACAGTACAGCAGTTACGCAGAAATATGAAGCATTAAAAAAAAAACACACACTGCGATGGAATAAGAGAGGAGCCATTTCAAAAGCAGAACCTGTCACCAATCAGGACGCGATTCAAACAGAAAGAACAGATAGGTGCTCAAAATCTTCAGAGAGTATTTTCATCAGCATGGGCAGAAAATGACACATTTAGCATGCGCTGGAGACATGCTATCAAAATCAGTTTGCTGTTAAAAAAAAAATCACTTAATTAGCACTCTCAAGGGTTTTTTTTTCACCATAGATGGGGCCATTATCAGCATGCAGACAAAAGTGAATACATGAAAGTAAAGTAAGCTCAGTGGGAGATTTCTCCAGGGACCCGCTAATCCTCCTCCACATCATTTCACACACAGCCAAGTGAGAGGTATGGATTATAGTTTATTATACAAATATCAAGCGCTGATGGATTCTAATAACAGTCAAATCAATTAAAGCCCTCTCACTCAAGAGTTTCACAAATGTCTGACAACGGGCGCCTTCTCAGAAAAGCCACATTCAGGTGTAAAAATAGCCGGAGAGAGAAAAAATAACATTGATTTTACTGTCACAGATACCCGCTTCTTTATCGAGTTCCTTTGAAGTCAATCCTCACCTGCAGTTCACAGCCTTGTCACAGTCTATTACAAGTACCGCTACTGTTCCTCTCCTGGCTGGTGACATTTTCTACCTATTTTTACAAGTAAATCAGCTGCTGACCAAATATAATTCACACAAAGAAGAATTCCTCAGAAGGTGGTCAAGAGAAAGGAAGCAGGACAAGTTTGACGATTCCTGCAACAACGGTTCAAGCTGACTTTAATAGCTGGTCCATTATGCACTTCTGAAAATCCAGTAAGATATCAGTTTGATTCTGAACTATCAGGTTAAATAAGTCTTGACAAAAAGTACCTCCTTGTGGGCGCACACCTCTACCAGACAGTAAAGTAGCAGGTTACGATCAGTGTTTAACACAGAATGAAAGTGTAACTGTGGGAAAGACAGAGGATGTATATTGATTCCCTATAAAAGGGACATACTGTGTGTGTGTGTGTGTGTGTGTGTGTGTGTGTGTGTGTGTGTGTGTGTGTGTGTGTGTGTTTCTACAAAGCCTGTAACTGTCAGACGAACCTTCTCACAACAGCAGAGCGAGCAGGTACGTGAGAGGTAGAGAGGGGAGATTGACCACTACTCTATCATGGATTAGTCGTTCTCTCAGATAGATAAAAAATGAAAATAGAATGGGAAGGATATGAGTTCACAGTGACCTTTGACCTTTTCAGTTTGAGATGTTTCCTCCAGGCATTTGTGAGATACTATTGTTCATTAGAATGGGACTAATCTTGGAGAGCGACCAGATTTTAGTACAGGAAGTGTCCTGGTCTCCGTTGTAGTCCAAGTAGTATTAACTAATCACGTATCAGGAGGCTTCAGCGTATGCAGAAAAACTTCCACTAACCAAAACACACACTGAAGTCACTGAAAAAAAACAGCAAAGATCCAGCACGTCAGTGTATTTAACAGCAGAACAGCTTCTTTGTGTTGGTCTGAGGTTAACGTTCACAGATATGGAAATTTAAATGGCTGTAGTGATTGTTTTTGTTACGTTTCCTCTCTGTGATCCTCCTCTACTCGGCTACACTGGAACGGAACGCTGCAGGAGCACAATTTGTGACCTGCGAAAATGAAAACTAAACTTGCAATAAAAATAAATACTTGGACATAAATCAGCATGATAAGAACTAACTATAATGACAGAAACCATGTGTGAGAAAAATGTATTTGGTTTGTATTTTGATTTTATAGTTTGACTCATGTCCCATCTGTTAACATGGAGGAGGCAGGTTTTATGAGCTATACTGCAGCCAGTCAGCAGGGGCCGATAGAGAGGGTTTGGCTTCACTTTTAGGGAGCTGTCATGTCAGCCATCTTTTTATACAGGATATGGTTTGGCTGATATTGCAGAACTCTGGAATAAAGAAGCATGGAAATTATTCAGTGCAATCTCACATGTCAATGTAATGATAACTAACCAAAAAGGTGAGGACCCAGTTGCAGAGTTGTTTTAATTAAACAAAAGGCAAAAATGCAAAAACAAAATGTAAAATCCAACAAAAGACAAAAAGGAAAATCAAAAGGCAGAGCAAAAAAACTTAAAAACAAAACCAGGAAACAGATAATCCAAGGGAACACGAGGAAATCAGGGGAGGCACAAAGATCATCCAGAGTAGACACACGAGGAACAAATTCACAGAAGTAAGGTCACGGACAAAGACTCAGTGAACTGGCACAGAAGGGTAGGAACACAGAGACTAAATACACACAGGGTAACCGGGGACAGGTGAGACTTATTAACACAGGTGAACACAATGAGGGCAGGGCACACAATCTGAGAGGCGGGAAACAGAACAAAGGAAGGAAGTAAACAAGACATGACATACAAGGGGCAAGAACTACAAAATAAAACAGGAAACACTCGAAACCAAACTCAGGAATGACGGAGCTACAAAGTAAAACAGGAAATTCTCTAAATGAAATGCACAACTAAACTAGACTAAACCAAGACAGGAACACAATTATCTAAATACAAAACTAAACAATACGAACGCATGACAATACACAAAGTGACAAGGCGAAACAAGAAATAACTTAACACCGAAATACAAGACAAAACCAGAACTGAACTAGAAACTTCTGATTCTTCCAAAATTCCACCTTAACACCAGTTACTAAATTCCTTCAAAGTTTTCACGATGTATTGTTACAATGTTACAACAATGTTACAGTGTTACAGTTTCATTTGGCAGACGCTCTTGTCCAAAGCGACGTACGTTAGAGTTAGTACAACACAAGCAACGCTCATCATCAGCAACATCAACAAGGTCAATATAGTCATCATCTCGTCCTCCTTTGTCAGGTTCTGAACACAGATCAGCAGGAGTTAGACAATCTTAGACATGTAAAATAAAATTGATAATAATAAAATATTAAGTCTGTCCTAAAAATCACATCTGAATTTGAAAAACCTCAACATTTGGTCTTTTGTTTTCGCTCTTCTGGTGCTCTTTCTTCTTTTGTCTTTTGTTAACTGAAAACCAGCACAAGCCTTAAATTTTTAATCCCGCTACAGCTGTCAATCTTCAGCTTTGTCAGATCCCAAGAAATGCAGTTTTCTTTTGCAAATGTGTCTGGAGTTTGGCGCTGCTCACATTCAGGGGTTTTAACAAAGAAAAGAAGGATTTCCCTTTGAATCCAGAGTATTTTAACACCCTGCTGGGAGCCAACAGCAGCAAACAAAGATTGAATCTGTGCACGTCTATCTTCAGGCAATCCCAGCAGGCCTTTCAGCTCTTTATCCGGCCGTGCATTGATGCCCCCTGGTGCGGCGCTGTCTTGGGTCTGGGGTTTTCTCAAAGAGTGTGGACCCCTTTGGAGGATGGAGTCCAATCAAGTCAGCTTGGCCTTTGGTGGTTAAAGGCGCAAGAAGAGCCCCATGTGTTGAACAAAGAAACAGCAGGGACGTCGATTGGTTTTAATATTTGTCTTTATTTTGACTGGATAGGTAAGTAATAATAGCACCTCTTTAAAGACAGGTTGCAGAGTTCTTTACCATCAAACAAGAGTAGACAAATACAAAGCACTAAAAATCTACAAGTGGGAAAAACGCAAATAAAAATATATACACCTATAAGATAATGAATAAATATACGAACCCAAAAAGCATACAGCAACCAATAAAAAAGGAAACTTAAAGGAAAGTTTCTAGAAACATTTAACATTTAACAGAGCTGATCAAATGAGGGAACTGACCCTTCGCTAAGCCCCTCCCTTGAACGACCACTGTCCAATCCTACGTTAGCAACTGTAGCTAGGCCTGTCAAGCTTTCAGAACAAGGAGAAATACCAAAACGGTGTGCATATGGAATCTGCCCGACAGCAGATATCCTCAAAGTTTAGAGGGGGGCGTCATATTTCTGAAGCCAAAAACTCAAGAGGAGAGATGTCAGACATGGATTACACATTGTGGAAAACCACACTTGCAGCTCAATCCATTGAAGATCAACAAAAACTCCTTTTGTTTGCTCCAAGGTAGGCGCTGTCTAACTTGGCTAGGTTAACATGTTAGCAAACAAAGACGGTAAATATTAATTATAAGTCAATCCAGATCCAGCGTGTGGATCAAGCCCACGATATGCGAGTGATATCCTGAAGCGCTTGACACAAAATGAAAAAGAGGGATCACTGAGTTTTGCTAGCAGTGGGCTAAAACATATTAGATAATGAAAGCTATAAGAAGTGATAACTAAACATTAGCTTAAAATAAAACAATATATTGACTTTCCCTGCTGTGCAAGAACATTGTTGTACCTGTATATGATTGTCCTGAGCATGAATTGTCACGGGGTGCCTGACGCTCACATTGGGACCGCTGAGCTTTTGCCTCGATGTTCATGTCCTCTTCATTCTCAGCACTCAGCTGATATTCTGGATGCATGTCGGTGTCTTGGAAACGTTCTTCAGTTTTCCAAAGATAAATTGGAAAAAACATCAATTGTCTGTATGTGTGTGAATCAATCAATGTGTCGTTGTCAGGGCCGTTGCTATGGCGCTTGTAGCTGGATTTTTAATGCATGTGCAAACCTTTGACACGACCTGATTAGGTGTGCATACAGGTGATCGCGCAGCGAAAGTGTGTACAGTTTAGGCTATTTGTCAGATGATTTCAGTTATTTACAAGAGCACAAAATTCTTCATACATATAGGCTCTTAACTTTGCTCTCAAAGAGCACCAGATTGATGCATTTAACACCCCCTCCCAGAATATAGTTCCAACATCCCTGGTTGCATTAGAATATGGAGGTTTTACCGTGAGGAAAAGGCAGAGCCATAACAAAAGAGCCAATAATATCTCACGCCATGCTTCCAAAGTTCAGAGGGAGGGTTTCAGGTGCTGTTTGAATATCCAAAAGGACTTCAAAGTACGTACACTGTTGCCATTATAATGCCAAAAAAGTTTACAACCTGATCGGATGGAAAATATATTCTATCTGCCAACAATCCAGATGGCAACTTTGAAAAGGGGTACACACTTACACTGATATTGATTGTTATAAATTGGCTGGGGTGGTTTTATATAACATCACTCGACCTTTCATGTGAAAGCACAACATCACTTCCTGTCTAACCGAAACTCTGGTTACTTATTTCAGGTTTGATTCCTCATTCCTTCTCTTCACTATCGCACTGCTCCTGTGAACTGCCCGGACTAGTTCAGCAGAGGCAGCCAGGCATCACTGCGATTATATTTAATAGTCAGTTTCAATTGCATAATATCAATCCTCACACACACACACACACGCACACACACCGAGCCACACCTATGTACACACTGCTGCCAGTGCTTGGTGTGGGGTTAGGTGTCCTCGGGCCATGAAGCAGCTTTGCTTCCCACATTTGAGTTAATAAAGATAAACATAAACCTGTCATCCAAATTAATTATGAGTCACTTTTTAATACCATCTTAAGTCTTCAACACACGGTGTTACCCAGAGACTCTGAACTCCTGCCAGACCTGCTGCCTGCAACACACTGTCAATTCTCCAGAACCTGTTTGAGTGTTTAACAAAGTATGACAAAGTTACTGGTTTTGAAAGCGGTAAAGATGAAAACAAACTCCATGATCCTTGGTTCGTTCTTCTTTTTGCCTGACAACAGGTGACAAGTTTTGGTGAAAAAAAAAAGGCCCTTTGTGAGTTTGTTTTTGTAATCCTCATTTTGGCCACAGAGGCTGAATTGCACCAATACCTGAGGGGTTTACTACGAAGCACGATTTGCGGTTATTAAGGCAACTGAAGTTTTCACTACTATGAAGGTGTTTCACTTCTTACCGGGAAGATCACCATGATAACTTATGCTGAACACCTAACCTGCTCCGGAGCAGGTGATGTTCGAGATAAGTGATCAACCTGAACTAAATACCACTCACTGACCAATCAGGTCTCTTGATTCAGGAGCTCTGAGAGCAGATCAGGAGAGGGAGGAGGGAGAGAGAGTGCCCAGTAAAACACTTACCAGAACATTTTATAAAATATATTCATGAAAGATATTCATCGTGCTTTACTGATGTCCTTCTGATCTTCCTGCTTCGTCCCCTTGGTCTTGGTTGTGTGGCTTCTCCTGTTGCCTATTGGGTTTTGGGTTTTGCTCTGTGATTTGCTGGTTCTGTGCGAGTTGCTGGTTTTCTGCTTTACTTTGCTTGCTTGGCTGTCAAAACACTTTGTAAACTCTTGTTTTTAAAAGGTGCTATATATAAATGAAGTTATTATTATTATTATTATTGAAGTTCTTTTGTACTTGTATGATATTAAAGTAAGCATTCTGCTTTTATTTGCTCCATAGTTTGATACAGCTGAGAGAATAAGTCTAAATCTGTCATTAACGCAACAAAAATACATCAGTACAGTAACAGTATTAATCTAATGTAACACACAAGTTATAATAAATGTCATGCTCTCATGATGGAGCAGTGATATTATTACATTTGCGCATTTACACAGCCTGAGTTTCCTGCGGTTTGTCCTTCCTGCATTCAGCGGCAGCAGCTGTGCGGACATGTGTCATTTCTTCATATCGTCCTAAACTCATACTTTTTGCAGCAATGACAGCGATGTACTATAACTATAACACTCCTTATTCAGTATGAAGCTGCCTTGTGTTTAGAGCACATGAAGAAACTCAAACTTAATTAAAAGTACAAAACAATGTTTTTGGGAACTGCAGTCCAACCTCTTGTGGACAAACTATATTTACAAAAACAAACACTTTAAAGAAACTTCTGAATTTATTTTTTAAGCTCCGTTTTCATACATAAAAAAGGAACTTAGATTAACAAAGAAAAATAAAAAGATCTATGAAGATCTTTTGTGCACTTAGAAAGATCATCCTGGCAGTTTATTGCTAAATCCTTTCATAGATTAAAAAACTGTTTAAAATCAGACTTTGATCACAATTTTTTACACCATGATCGTAACCCTCTGTCATCTGTGATGGATATTTAATGGAGAATCCGAAGCTGCCAATAAAGTAAGATGAGATCATTATTAGGGAGGATTAGCATGTCTATGATGCCATCTGAGACATTTATAGACTGAAGACTCACGTTAGCATACAAAATAAACCTGCAATAACCTTTAAGTTTTAGTGGTAAACCTGGCTGCCATAAGCAACATAGGAAGCTGCAGATTGTTATGAGACGTTTATGTGTCTAACTCTGTTTATAGCTCGATTTCATGACCTATATAAGATCAGTTCTCTCAGCTGGGGTCTCTGGAGACACTCGTGTGAGTTACATAAACAGCTCATCCGAAAATATAATCAGCAATTATGTGGAAAATTACAAACTGTTCCAAACTCATGAAACCACTGAGAGTCTGCGTGTCCTGTCAAGGTAACACTTTCATTACTGGACAAAATCAGAGGAGAACCAAAATAATGTTTAGTTTGCTCTGCATTAAAAATAATACCTTAAACAATGCAGTTAAATGTAGCAGTTATTGTAGAGAGCACAAGATACATTTAAACTTTATTTTTTACAAACAGAAATCATGACATTTGCTGGGTACCCACTCATTCAGCAAACTAATAAAACAAACCAAAAATATAAAACACCTTAACGAATCTTTACAGGCCTTACCCGCCTGAAGAGTTGAATATCTTTCAGCAAATACAGACTAAGCCGTCAGAAAGTCATAAATAACTAAATAAAAAGACAAATAATATTTCTGTTGACCTAAAAATATAAGTCGTGAGTAAATGGGGAGCTGTAATCCAGGAGTATGAGGTGCTTCACCGCTAACGCTCTGATGATTTGAAATGCTGCTCATCAATCGTTGTGAAGACATGACCTTCATTCAGCAGAAAAGTCAAAGAATTTCTGTTCAGCAAAAAGAAAATAATAAAAGTATGTGAAGTGATCAGAAGAAGCCTATACTGCCTACATCCAAGGTTTGCATACACGCACACAGAACACAAGAGGTACGATGAGGTCAAGAGGTACCTGATGTCTCTCATGCTGAGGTGCTCCAGCTGTCTCTTCAGGTCGTTGAAGCAGATGCCCTCATGAATGACAGAAAACTTCCTGATGACGTGCAACACCTTACAGAGTAATCAAGGAATCACTTTAAAACCTTATAGTGCTGTGATGGTGGTTCACTCAGTGAACAAGTTTCTTTTTTGTCTAAGGCAACGTGCCTAGAGACAAAAGCTGCGTCTCAGTTAGGGGGCCGCATGCTTCAAAGGACGCGGTCTATCAAGGTCGTTAGTGGCCTGTGTAGATGCTAAAGTCGAACTGAAATGAGACAGTCTAGTCTACAGAGGATTTCCTGTTTACATGAACAGCTGTCGCCTAGCAACAGGTAGCTAGCTGGCTAACTAGCTAACATAACTAACGTCAAGTAAACTAAAGGATAACTTCGGGATTTTTCAACCTAGACTCTATTTTCCCATGTGTTTGTGTGCAAGTGATTCAGGGAGGGAGCACCGGCCGGCAGCCGCCAAATGAGATACTATGTAACGAAATGGGGCACCGGGCATACGCCAATATACAGCCACTAAAAGCGCTTGTTTTTGCTACTGACAGGCTCAGATCATTATAATAAGTGTCTGACAACACTGTGGCAGCCATGCTACTTTACCTTATGGTCTCTGTTGTTGTCTGTAACCAAGTCTCGCTCACGGAGAAGTCTTGTGGTTCTTTTGGTAGTGTTTTATTTTTGGTTGTGTTGCCACCATACAGTTAGCAAAATTTGCTGTTACAGATGGTTGCTTTTCCAAATCAACAGAGAAACACGTTTACTCAGAAAACCGCCCTGACAAGTCCAAAGACTCACAAGGAACACTTTTATAGGAAACAAATCAGGTGCAAATGAACCTGAATTTTGTGTTTTAACAAGAACTGCACTTTTTTGTCATGGTAACTCTGTGTGTAACTATGTGAATAGCTCAAAATCTTCGTAAATATAATCAGTGATCTGTTGGGCTTAATACCACTAAAGGCACTCACCTGAGCCTGGAGGGTGGACAGACCATTTGGTGTGATGCCTTCAAGATGTCCACCACAATCACTGTGGCCGAGGACTCCTCCAGACGCTGAGGCAGCAGTGATGTTCATATTCACATCAAACGCCTTGATAAACATCAAAACAATGAGTGTTTCCAATTTTTATAAGCAACTTTTTTTAGCTCTGACGCATGTGGCAGATGAAAATGTAAAATTCTGTATCACTGTGATTTGCTATTTCACCGTTTTGTTTTCTAATCAATAAAGAAATCCAAAGTTAGAACAGATTATTTCCATCTCTATGGTAGAAACATTTTAAAAGTTTGCGTTTCTGCTGATCATGAAAACCTTCCATGTGCTCCTGTACCTTTCCAAAGAGCTGCATATGAGCTTCTACCACCTCCAGCATGTGGGACGTGATCTCATTCAGGTCCTTGATACAACGGACATCCATTGCCAGCAATGACCTCTGACCCTGATGCAACAAAAACAAAAGGAGTGCGTCTTATATTAGCTGAATTCAAATGTTCAGACATCTTTGTTCTTGCAGACTTGTGGAGTCTCAAAAGTGTGAGTGCTGAGTCCAAAGCCACATTTAAGCCGGTCTACAACGGGCCTCAAGAAGACTCTGCAGAATACCAGAGTATGCTTGGGATGCAGACTTCCCTGATTTACCCACAATGCATTACAGTGCAAACAAGACTTTGTAGTTTTTACAACTGCAGATGAAAAAAAGGAAATAACTTCTTATAAATTAGTAAAATGTAGTGATGGCGATGAAAATGCCACTTTACACAAGACTGAAATCCACGAGGGCTCAGTTCACAGGTCCAGTGAGAGTTTGGTTTTAGCCTCAGTCGAGCCCATCATCTGTAAACCCTGTGTTTTTATCACTTACTCTGAAATTGCGCAGACTTCCAATAACCTTCACATATGTTCCAACGGGAGCCAATGTCATCAGAGCACAGTCCTGTCACAAACAGAATTGTAAGTTATTTTTCACTAGTTTGCTGTGCACATTTTTTTCCAGTTGTAGTTCTGAATGTAGTCTTTGGATGCTACTGGCCTCTGAGTTGACCCACTGCTTCACATTTAAGAGTGGGCCGGTCATGTCATCCAACGAGTACTGGACGTTCGTCACGAAGGGAGCAAATCCTCTGACGATGCCCACCACAGACACCTGCAGCGAGAGGACGCACAGGAAGGTATCCTCAGAGCAAACTCCATTAAAGAATAAGTAAACTTACAGGTTAGACTTTGCATGTGTCCCTGCAGGTGAACAAGGTTGTATTAAAAAGCTGGGTTTGTCAATGACATTCCAGAAAGACAGGACGTAATTTACACTATCAATTTCTTCCCCCAAATTCTTACTTTTGAGAGTCTTTTAAGTTTTTTAATATAGATTTCTTTCACATATTAAAATTTAAATAATCTGGGCACATATTCACTTTGTAAAAATGTAGGGCCTTGCAAAAGGTAACCAATGACAGAAGTGGGAAATAGTCATTGTCATGCAAGTCAAAGGCCTGACAAAAACTAAAAGACAGACCAAAGACATCATTAGACATGTTAGACACAGACACATCATTTTTTTTACAACGTCTGGGTCACTGTTTACAAGACCACAACTAGATCACGAAAGCGCCAAATTAGTTTCATGACAACAAACAGTCGTGATAAACGCGCCTCAACTCCAGAAACAAGCCACTATTTAATGTCACAACCATCTTACTAACAGCAGATAAGTGATGACAATCTGATGGATTAAGCCACTTTGTCAATTATACATTTAACTATACATTTATTGGATTTTCATATTATCCAATTAGAACAATAGCTTAAATATTGTCCTACATTTTATGGGATTGTGAATCCACAGTGCTTGAAGTTCCTCTTAAAGTTTAGTAAATACCACCATGAGGTTAACACTGTTGCTTTTGAGTGAAACATCCTGACAGAGTAGTGATGGATTGCTATGTAATTTACTTCAGATATGGTAGATAAAAATACCTTTGATCAAGCCTCACCAACAGGTCAACTCTTGAACCTGTCCAACATTTTAGTTTATGACTGAATGCCAGTAAAGGAAAGTCAAATCAGCCTCAAGGGCAGGAAGTGTCACAGTGTTAGCATGCTAACATGCTAAAGTAAGGATGGACGGTGCAACTACAAACCCTCATGTAAGTATGTAGCTCAAAGTCGTGCTTGCGTTCCGTTGTATACTCTTGTCAATCTGCAGTCTTTGGAGGATACAAAGTCCTTTCAAGTCAAAAGGCTAATACAAGTCATTGATGTAAAAGAGAAAGGCAGTCAAAGACGCGCCTTTTCTTATTTTGTATCTATAATTACTAGATTTGTGACTGGAAGATAAGTTATGGGACTCAAGTAACCAAAGCCTGTGTTGAATAAATCCCTCTGTACATCCTGCAATCTTTGTTAAATAATCAATCGTACCTGGTTGAGTTCCCAGTCGCAGATCACAAAGCTATCACTGCCGACTAGAGAGGCCGACAGCAGCTGAGACACTGTGCAGGGTAAAATCTGAAGAGAAGCCCTCTGTGGAGACATCGCGGTGAAAGAATCCATTATCTTTGTACCCTTACAAAGTGTTTTCATTATTGACAGAAGAAAGACGCACCTTTGATATCACTGCTTTGTGGCTCGTCCCAGCAGAGGACGGACTGCAGGCTGTGTGAAAGCATCAGATGCAAACCATGTAAAGACAGAAAAAGGAGTCTATTTTGTTTGACTGATTGAGGTATACTTTAACTCACCTTGATTCCACATGGTGAAATATCTCCAAATGTAACCATCACACACACAGATGCAAAGATTAGGTCAAACTTTAAGGCTTGCGATGATGAGAAGCAGAACATAAACAAGAGTCAGGCTGGCAGTTCTGTGAGAGTGAAGCTATCAGGTGTGGCTGTCAGCCATCAGGTGTATCTAATTACAGCAATTACCTGAGCTGCAGTTCAGGAACAATAAGGACGAGGTGGTCAGGAGGAAAGGCCTCAGCATGATTCAGTTCTTTAAAAGCAATGCAATTATCATCATTTCACTTCCTTTTATTCAAAATCCATGATTCCAACAGTGATTGACAGGTGTTCACACCACTTCTGATAAACTTCATTTAATCTCTTCAAAATATTTTACAATGACAAGCGAGAAAAATTGTTCATACAAAGTGAGAGCAGAAGTTTGCCTGGCTGTGAGTCTTTTGTGTGAGTTCTTTATCTGAAACAGGACGTCTGTGAAGTATCGCCCCGATCCAGGGCCACCATATGATGTAGCACAGTCCTGCATTGGGATATTTTGCCACAAGTGCTATGCTCTCTGTTACTGACCGATATATTGTACCGTCAATTTGCTCACATCACGGATGTATTATATATCCCACATCTGCGCATGCTTCATCATAAGGCTATAAGAGTTTTGCTTTTTAAAGAACAAGCAATAGAAAATAATGCTTGTGGAGACTAAGCGAGTGGAGCCAGACTGATATGGTGACTTTAGAGGGGAAAAATACACACATTACCAATACTGCAGCCAATATAGTTTGGATTGTGCACTGATTAAACTATGCAAACATACTCAGAAAGCTGCTTTATGAAATGAAAGTTAATTATCTTCAGACCATTTCTAGTGCGGACCACTGTCTGCGCAGCTGTGGTGCTCTGGAGTCGCAGCAGGCTCTGCTGGAAAACCTATATGATGACATCATTCCTAAATGACCCAAAGCATGGTTTTCTGCATTATTAGATCTGTATTAAAGGAGCAATTCAACCGTCAGTCAAAGCTGGTTTTCTCTGTAATCGATAGAAACAATAATATTTGAAATTGGTGCCATAGCTGTGGAGGAAGTTGCACAAACAGCTCGTGGTTTCGCCCATTCTACATTCCTACAACACCCAATGTGCATTGCGCCCCTCCCTCTGAAAGGAACGGCCCAGCGAGAGACGCTGGAGTGAAATACGACCGTTTCACTGCAGGCAACGGCTCAGAGCGGTACAGAATCCGAAATACGACAAGAACATACCGGTGGATCGTCTAAAAAATCTTCAGGTCTGCAGTCTACATTTCAAACCTGATTTTGAACGAGACATGACATCGGAGGCGGGCGTCCTAGATTGAGGAAGTGTAGTTTAGCGACTCCCTGGCCTCCCCCGGATGACATTTTACGTAGTAGAGGTTTTCCAGGGCCCACTGGAGAAGCAGATAGCGTCCTCTAAAGGCACAGAGCCACATCAGCTGACTGACATTTTGGTTTGGCTCTGTTACACATTCTTTTACATCATTTGTTAAAAAAGCAGCCTTCTGAGTGTCTTTATATAGTCAAACCTGGGAGCACACATGGAAAAGCTCTATTTTCATTACAGCTCAAAGGTACTAAATCACTGCTTTATCAGTAATCTGGATTCTTACTTTTAAACTTTCTCTGTAATAAATTCAACGAGCCGCTCGGCCACTGAAATGTCCGAGTCCAGGCAGACAGCTAAGCTTAATCAGGGGTACGTCGTGTGGTGGTCCTGGATCAGGGCTTGTGATGTGGTGAAGTTTGATCGATGTCCCAGAGATCCAAAGAAGACTTTTCCACTTCGTCCCGGTACCAGTCAGAAAGGACCTCTGACCCACGTTGTCTACCAGATTTTCTTTACACAAAATCACAAACAATAGGCCAATGAAAAACATACGAGTATCACTATCACACCAAAGGTATTGACCTGTAAATATACCACTTTATCGTTTCCATGACTGAAGAAAACTGAAGCTGAATTAGAAGAAAAAAAACTGAATCCATCACAGCAATTTACAGTCAAACAAGTCAGGCTCTTAAAAACAGAGCACATCCAGTCAAATGTACATCAACCTTGTCCATCACGTTGATCCTGTACAGTATTTACACATGTGCAAAGGAATTTAACACAACCAATCACAGGGTGAAATCTCTGTAAAACCCCACACCTAGCATTTGTTTGGCAAACGTCTAAAACCTCACAGGAAGCCACGTCTCTTTCTCCCTCCTCCCTCGTCTCGAGGGTTGAAGGAAGAAATCTGGCTTGATGCGACTCTACCCATCATCCTCTGCTCTGCTTGAGCTCCGAGGATATGGGTGACCTACTTTTAGTCCAAACTTTGATGCTCGTAAACCACAAATACCACATTCTTGAAGCAAAGCAACATTGTCCAAAGCAGCGAAGATGTCCTGCAGGACAGGACGTTTTAAATACTGATTTATGGTATTTAGATTCATACCAAGGAGAGGGTGAAACGTGGTGCATCTCAAGTACAGCATCTGCCAATTATGTGTCTGGGTGCAAAATCACGGAGGCCACTCTAGTGTCAGAAAGGTAGCAGGGAATTTGAGAAATAAGGCAAATATCAATCGTATCATTAGTGGAAACAAAACAGCTAAAAGGTGGGAATTAAAGGCCATCTAGCAGATAAATATTTGCAACAATTCAAGAGGAAATTTTATTTCTACCACCGTTTGAAGGCAATGAAATAACCAGGGTTGTTTGGTTTCATAGGTGCCTGTAAAACAGCACAAATTATGTACGTGTGACCTGAAAGGCAAAAGGGGTCCCGCACACATGATCCTCCGCCAAGTGCTGCAACAACTTAATAGGCTTAGAATTAGCCTGTCGGAAGCATGAAGAAAGGGATTACTGTAAGATCCAGAGCCAAAGGAAACGAGCAGCAGTGACACAGTGAGAGGAGATCAAGTTAAACACAACAGTATTATGTGTCAAAAAAAGAAAAAAAGAAAAGCAGAGATCCTCTGGCTCATGGAGGATTGTGTCGTGTGTGCTGGTGTCGTCTCGCGCTTCTTCCCTGAAGGTGAGAGGCACTGCATGCATAAGTAGACTGTTGGCTGACATTGTGTTCGCCAAACAAATACCAATGCGGTTATCACACTGAATCCAGCCTCGCAGAGCTGCTCGATACGAAGCAGCAGGTAGTTATCAGGAATAAATACAAACAAGAAATCAAAGTGCTTTCAGGGAGAGTCGCTGAATCCTTCACCCTCTTTTACTCCGTCAGGTCTCAGGTCTGTTAAACGGACTCAGCTGTGAATATTCATGTCACACCTCACCCTTCAGATAATTGAATCAAGGTTTAGGCAACATGGGGATTAGTCTCAACAGTAGGTGTGGAGGAGTCACTCCAACATGTCTGAATGTAGACTAACCTGCTTTACTGTAGTGTGCTTTGTTCTTGGGTTTCCTAGTGCCAAGGATAATTCTGGTTTATTTAAACTTCCGGTTTATTTTCAGCCGTCTGTAAAAACGTTCTTAGTTTGTCATAAACCTTTTAGAATATAAATAATGGTTAAAGCTTTGGATAACTGTTGTCCTGCCTCCGCTATAACACTGCACTCACCAAAATAATTGCTGTGATCTAAAAACACATTTAATCTCACGGGCCAAGAATTTAACACTAGAACTGCCAGCGGGTAAAATGTACCAACAGCTGTCTTTTGACTGTAACTTTTTTTCCAGGAAATACTCACGCCCCCCAGTCTTTGACTTTTCCTTAAAGTGTGCTCGGTAGCGCCCCCTATTGTTAAAAAATGTCAACATAAAGCCTGATTTTAAATATGGCCATTTATACCTATAACCACCAGCACGTCTGATTTACCCATATATAGAACGCAGACATTTTCGCACTATTCATTTCGCGCGTCTAGATTGATACATTGTATGTTGCTATGGCAACGCCTTTTTTTCTACGACTGTGTGTCATCAAGCTGCTCATCCA
This sequence comes from Semicossyphus pulcher, assembly GCF_022749685.1. Taxonomy (NCBI): domain Eukaryota; kingdom Metazoa; phylum Chordata; class Actinopteri; order Labriformes; family Labridae; genus Semicossyphus; species Semicossyphus pulcher. Next base: position 29,738,193 of record NW_027211726.1, read on the forward strand.
GTCATAAACTCCAATCCAACATGGATATATATTTCATTGTCATGTTGTCATTTTGTAAGCTGCATAAAGACACCACATCTAGAATTTCATTATACAACTTTGTGTTGGAAAATGATAAATAAACTAAATACATTCCAATAGCGGGTAAATTTTACCTGTTGGTGGTTTAAGGTAGACCCCGGGAGGTTCTAGTGTTAAAGCAGACGCATGGTAAACATGACATTTAACGAAACCACTTAATTGGGAGGTAAACTACTTAGTGGGAACGCCTTTTATATACTCATTATATTCCCTAAATATTAGAGCCTTTAGTTGACTAATTGTTGCATGCTAATTTATTGTAATAATCATTATATTATATATATTTTGGTGCATTAGAAAATTGTTTGTCATGCTGCACAGTTTTGACAATGTTACTTATAACATTCAGAGAAAGTCAATACTGTAATAATAAGCTTTTAAAAAACAATTTAGCAGCTAGGCTCTTTTTCCATATCAAACTGGCAACACTTGGTCACATGCATACATTACCCACAAGGCCACCTTCTTTAAAGGGGAAGGCCTGGCTGGTAAAACTGCAAATATGTCTAACAAACAGCCAGAATTGAGTTAGATTTCACCAATAAATGTTAAAGAGTCCTCTCTTTTTGGGGCATCCATGCTTACATGCAGTTGTATCAGAGTTTGAGGTTATGTTAACGGTAGTTTTGTGCACATTTAGTTCGTCAAATTGAAAAGTATTACATTTATTTAAATGTATCATTTTGCTCTGATCAGCATTTTGTACGTTTTAGGGCCGTGACGAACGTTCATTCAAACATTTGGTGTTGTGTTGGTGTTCTGCTTTATTTTCCTTCAGTTTTTTATTTTGTTTATTTAATTTTTTTTTGAAGTTTTCAGTGGTAAATCTTCACAACTTCACGCTGTGTGCGAGTCATGCTATTCAGGAAAGCTTGAGAGGCATAGGTGCGGTTGCAAACAGTCAGTTGAACTTGGTTGCAGTGCAATAAACCAGAATTATCCTGTAGACTCGACTGTGTGAAGCGCTGAACTGTTTTGAGTTTAAGGCTCTATATAAACTAAGATGACCTGTCTTAATCGTTTTACATTCTGGTACACTGGTCATAGGTGTGTCCGACACTAATCAACTTATCTTGTAGTTTTGCACAGAGCAGACAGAAGGAAACACCGGCCAGGAGCACCTGCTAGCCAGACTCTCACTGATAAAACGTCCCCCGCCCAAACAACCAACGAAGCAGCCTTCAGATAAAAAAAATCCACAATGTTATCTTCAAGCACCAAAGTTTGGAGATGTGTTTCCCCGCTAAGAGAACAGAGCAAAAGTGACCTTGATAGTGGAGAGTTTGTCTACAAATACCGGTCATGCTGTATGTTTTTTACTACCTGAGTGTTCTGGGCATGTCTGCATTTGATGCAAAAACAGAATCGAATTTGGATGTTGATGCTGGTGCTCATTTACCAGGCTGCAGTTTGCAAGTCAGGTTCTGTTAAAGCCTTAAACAGCTTCCACACTTTGGAGGTGACTGTGTGTTAATATGGGCCCTTTGGATGAACGTACGCTGTAATGATCACAGGATAATGTCTCATATTGCATTTCGTTACGATAATTAGCACCAAGTCCACAGTGGTATTTGTAGACAAACTGTTTTGACTTTCACTTTTAATTGAATCCAGGACTTTACGGGGTCGCTTTGCTCTTCCATCACGCTCGAGTGATTCTGTAAGGAGGAAGTGGAAGCTGTGATGTGATTAGCCTGAGACTAAGCTGCGGTTTGGAGCAGCAGCAGCAGTGAGTGTCGCACCTCCTCTCTGCTTCGGTAGAAAGTCACAGCTAGAAGAGGACTGAATGTGCTTGAACAGTGGATGCAGTTTAAAGGTGAATTCCTGTGTTCTTACATCTGGGCCCCATGTTTCTACATACTTTAGGGTCTGAATGGCTAATTGGTACAAAACATTTTGGCATTGCCCCAGAAGATTTGTTCAGTAGGCAACTGTAATGTCTGCAACATAAACCTTGTCTGCAAATGCACACAATCAAAGTACGTCCACTAAAAGTTTTTGTTTTCTTACTGACAAGTCGAGAAATCTCTCTTTTTAAATCCACCAGACTCCATTGAAAAAAAAGGGTATTTCACCTTGCAGAACGAGGAAGTTTCTGGTCTACAGCTGTCTCGATTGGTTAGTTTGTTCTGCTATTTTGATTGTGTGGGATGAAAGCGATCCTCTTAAAAACAATAATCCAAAAAAAGCACCTAAGTTGAGAAAGCAGAAGACCAGCACCTCTGGTGTTCTGGGAGGTTAAATTACTGTTTTTGTCCAAGAAGTCAGGTGACTTGAATACGAGAGCGACAACGGCTGCTTCTGCTGAAAGAGCAATCAATAACTTTTTGTACCTTTTGGTTATTCAGACCCCAAAATCAGTTTAAAACAAAATAGGGCCCAGGTTTACAAACACCCCAATTCCCCTTCAAGCCAAATACAAACATTGTCTATTCTAAATATTGTTCCCCAGTTACAAAAACATAATACCCCGTTATGTGACCTCCCAGATTAACAGTAGCCGTTGAGATGTGTACATGTGCTTGATCGGCTCAGTCTGTGGTGCCGTATGTTCGTCCATCACGTGTCCCAGTCCAGCTCTCTGCAGGCGATACGGACCAGTCTGAGCTCCAGCTCGAAGGCGTCAGGCCGCTCCTGAGGGTTGGCCGACAGCATCTCCCTGATCAGCTGCTTCATGTGGCTGTTCATGCTCTTTTTCCGGGCGGGGATCAGCAGCTCCATCTTTGGGTTCTCTAACAAGGCCTCCCCTAAGGGTACAATCTCTGAGCCCTGCTGCACGTAGCTCCCCAGCAGCTCCTTCTGAGTCTCCACGTCCACGAAGGTGATGCGCTCCACCATGGCCCAGATAATCACCCCCAGGGCGAAGATATCCGCTTTGGCCGTGTAGTGGCCCTCCCAGACCTCCGGGGCCATGTAGAAGTCTGTTCCGCAGGCTGTGGACAGGAAGCATTTGTTGACGCTGGCGGGCTCCTCAGGGTTGAGCCCCGAGGTGGAGCACACCTTGCTCAGACCGAAGTCGGCCACTTTGAGGGTGGGTTCACAGGAGCCGGCCGGCGTGCACGCCTGGGAGATGAGGATGTTGTCCGGTTTGAGGTCGCGGTGTATGATCTGGTTGCGGTGCAGGAAAGCCAGAGCGCTGCCCAGCTGCAGCATGAAGCTGGTGTTGGTCTTGCGGCTGGGCTTGCGGGAGAGCAGGTAGGCGTTCATGTCGCCTCCATCACAGAAGTCGGTGACAAACCACAAGTAGTAGGCACAGCACGGGTCGAACGTGATCTCACCTTTCAGAGACGTCTCCACCAGCTGCAGTAGAGACACAGAAGAAGAAGAAAGTTAACCACAGGAAAAATGTGAATAGTTATTTTTCTTACTGTTATTATTTATATCATCATATTTTTAATCCTTTTATGCCACCTGCACTTTTGGTCTGTTTTTATTACTTGAGTACTTTATTTGAGCTGCTGTAACGAGTACATTTCCCCAGTGGGTGACCAATAAAGCTTATCTTATCTCATCTGGTAAGGGCGGAGTGAGCACCTGCAGGCTGCACATGTGATGTACTAATGATATACAGACACTGTTACTACTGTTATATATAACTGAAATATAGGCTATTTAGAACCCGCATCCACTTGGCGTCTTTTTCTTAGCGTCAGCATCTTTTTACAGTTGTTTAAAAATAAAGACAGAGCGTACGCGGCCGCCGAGAGAAAAAACGCTGCACTAGGCGCGTTTTTTCAATGCGGCCGCTCCGAGTGTTTCAAGCTGAAAAAATCTCAGAACTTTTCAGAAAGGCGCTGGTGTCGTCACCGCTGCTTTTTTCAGGCAACCAACCAGATGGGGCGCCACTCGTCACCCTGGTTACCACCAAACATGGAGGAGCAACTTGTTTTGGCCGTTTCTGTCTACCCGGAGCTTGACAGAGACCGAAAAACAGATCTGTGGCAGACACTTAATGTTGATGTAAGTGTTGTGCTTTTATCGCGCTACGCATTGTAAGCTTGTTGTTAGTGGTGTTGTAAGTTAAACTTATTGTTGTCATAGGAACAAAGCACGTGTGCAGCGTTTTTTTCTCTCACCGCGCGCAGAGTTTATTCTTCCACCACACAAGCGCTTCATCCCAGCGCTCCCCAAAGGTGCTGTGTGGACACGGGGCCTTAGGTAGCTGCCTTTGACCCATACTCTGTCACTTTATCAGACAGGAAATGAGCCCTTTGGAAGAACTTGATCTGCAGCGTGTTTGCCCTTAAGAGTCGCGTAAAATGTGTGCCGTTCATGCTCTGGGAGGTTGACTTAAAAAAAACATAAATTAGGCTTCTATCGGCTGAACGGCTTCTGTTAACACTTCAGAAACAATCACAGGCAAAAGGAACGAGGTGACTGACATCTGTCTTTAAAAGAAATAAAAACAGATAAATGCACGACCTCAAACCTCTACAGACAAACAATTATATCACTTAGGCATCGGCTAGTTTACATGATTATTAATGCACAGCTCTGCAGTGTGAGGAGAAGAAAATGTCGCTCATAACTAAACACGCAAGGTTTCTCTGGCTTTCATGTGGTGTCGCCTCCCATCTTCCTTTGTGGGCCATTTCTTAAATGAGAGCAGCGTGAGGGGGCTCTCATCTTTAATGCTGCTGCAGGAAGGGACTTCATTTCATCTCTCCCTCTGACAGCCGACCACAGACCAGTGAGGTTTCATCCATCTCACGTTGAATTAAGATTAAATGGGATGTAGCTCTGGAACTTGATAGATGGTGTATTTTTTATTAAATATGAAAAGCAACGACTTTATTAAAGAATAATGTCAACGATAAAACGCTCATTTTCTCAAGGCGATTTCAAAATAAAAACTGAAATACTTTTCAATAATTACACACTTGATGAATAACTCCACACTAATAGTCACTTAAAGACGAAGCACAGAGAGAGTTGAAGTGTATGCATTGTTAATATCTTAAGTGTTAGCTCTCATAAACCCGGCAAAAGCAGTTAAATATTCATCTGAGAACGTGAAGATAAATGTCATTCGGAGCTGCCTAAACCGCTCATTAAAGCTATTGATGTAAACTGCTTAACAGGCAACACGGATGCTCTGAATATGTGGTGTTGGCAATTCCTGGTGGAAGCCCTGCTGTAAACAAATGCCTGCAAATTGTTTGACATGCCGGCAGCCAAAGAATCCACTGCCCAAAAAGAATGGATGCAAATTATCCCACAGTTGGTGCGGTCAGATAATTCTGCCCTATTATCATGTGTTCTTCTGAAAGCACGTACTGGAACATTACAGAGCAATAAAAAAAGAGCTGGAATAAAAGGGATTCTGGGAAAGTGTCCAATGCTAGCGCTGCAGAAAACTGAATGAACGTGTGACAATGGCCCAGCGTGCTGCTGAGAGACTATAATCAGGCACCGGCAGAGAGCCTGTGTGCCCGCCGTCAGACAGCGGGGAGGTACTGCGACATGACAGGCTGCAGACAGGTTGACTGGGGAGGGGAGGGGACAGGAGGCCCCCCCACCTCAACCTGACAACACGTTCTTGTGAATGTGGGATCCAACCAGAAACATCCAGCTCCTCTGCTAATGCACATTAGCAGCACGCACGGAGGAATTTAAACCAACTGCTTATTTATTATCGTCTTTCTTTCATCGTCTTACACAACGATAATTACACAACAAACAGCTAGCTTGCTGCTGGTGATTCACTTTGTGGTGCTAGAAAAATCACTGACCTTTATATTCAGCCTATTAGCTGCACGTTGTCACACAGGCGATGTCACAACAGCAGTGAGTAGCAGATGGAAGAGTAAACATTCCTCCTATAATCCAGGATATGTCACAGGATATTCAGTATACAAATTAAGAGTTCGCCTATTTTCAGAAACAGCAACATGTGGCCAACAACAAGTGTTTTAAACACAGGCTTGAATGTGGAGCTGGATTCCTCTCCTGGCTTTTGACCGCTTCCTCTCACATCTGCCCTCCGCTCTGTGACTTGGGGACAGGAATGTTTGGCACTAAATCTTGCCAACAAAGATTCAATCAGCAGATAATAACAGGATCTGCTTTGGCAGGATGTGAAGCAGAGTCCGACTGCTGTGAGACTCTTAAGCAATACTGACATGGATTTTAAAGAGGAGCTGGAATGAAAATGTGGATTGTCCACTGATTTTTCACCGCTATGACTTTGCTGAGGTACTCAGAAGGCTGCTTGCTTAAACAAAGAATGTGCTCTACGATATATCGCTTAACAATCGCAATTGTGACATGCACATGTGCAATAGTCACATCGCAGGTCAAACTGCTACTTTATTGTAACTTGGCGCAAAACGAAAACGCGCCAGTTTCTCGTTTTCCACGACTTCCCTGCAGGAACAGTCTGTCTGACATCACATTAGTGCAGCTCGTCACCAGAGCAGAGTGAACGGACCGCTGAGCTGCAGAGTCTGTGTGTCACCTGCCTGCAAACTGTAAACAAGCACACAACGCTGCTGCAGTCACAGATCATGCCAGCGGGACGATCGAGGCAGACGCTCGTGGCTTATAAGTGAGAGTATTCCTGTTATCAGCAATACCTCGTCCCGGTGCTCGTTAATGCTGTGGCCACATGAACGGACCATTAATGGAGTGGACAACCCGCAGAGTGTTTGCTTTAAGTGGCTTCACCTGCAGCGCACACACAGCGTGAGGTGTGCAGATGAGAAGTAGAATACTGTGAGCTTTTATTTTAAAAGGTAAACATCAGCGAGCTCGTCACGCCACTTAAACATATAAAACACAGAGAGAAACAGTAGATGACATACCGTTTAAGTAAGCCTGTTTGTATTTATTAAATAAAGAAACGTGTCGCTCCTCCTGAACTCTCTCTACTTTCTCACGCAGGTGTCTCTGAACCAAATGTGGTACAGGTAGGAGAGGGGTTTGTTCTGTTAGAAGAAAATAGACTTCGAGTTTTTAAAAGTATGATTGTTAATTGTTTATATGGACATAAAAACACACTGTGTTTATCTGGTATCATTCCCTGTAATTTTTTAAAAATCACAATACATATCACAGAACAAAAAGTTATCCCATAGTTTTTTCCACAATCGTGCAGCCCTACTACAGAATATTTAATATAATAAAACGTGGGGATCACCGTCTGCTCAGCTGTGAAGCTCCGCCACATGTTCTACAGACGGTGCTGTATGGACTGTAAACTATGCAGTCAGTACGGGATCTACAGGGAGTGGTACTAAATATATATAATTCAGCCCATATTATCAGCTGATGTGGGTTGTCACTGGTATATTGTATTTGTGTATTTATTTTGTAATATGTGCCAACATGAAAACTTTTTTACACAACATATATTGCAGAAACGATGCTTGGGGTACATCAGAAACGGTGGTTTGGTGGTTTGGTTTACTCAGCACATGTAACTGAGCACTGATGCTCAGCAGATGGTGGTCTGCACTAGAATCGCTTAGGATGTACAATAGTCTTTATGAAAGTTATTTGTTCAAGACAGCCGTTTTCTGGGTGCTGTTGCATAGACATTGAAGTAGAACGTAATCGCACAATCCAGGTGTTAAAGGGCCAGTACACCAGTAAAATCAGTGTCATATCATTGGCAAAAAAGGTTATAGGTATGGTTATAGTCGATCAACAAGCCAAGCTATGGAAAGGAATCTGTCTTCACTTACTGCCATAAACAATGTTAACAGTCAAATTTGTAGTTCTTGTAGTTTTAAACCTCCGATAGCCTCAGTTATTGTATCTTGGATTAGCACATTGTTTGGCCGGACACTACCACAGTGATATTGGCGTTATTACTGCCCAGTACATTCATTGTTTCCAGCAGACACATACTGGCAGCCTGGACATCCGCAGATAGAACGTTTTGTTTTTGTTTCGGTTTCATTTTGAATATTGTGACACGTTTATCTGACAACAATCCTGACGTAAGTGCTCGCTGGTAGTTTTCAGTGTTTCACAGGCCTTTGTTCCTCCTTGACTATTAAATAACTGCGCCATAAGAGCTCTGGGTCATCAGGTGTAAAATAATGAAACAAATGAACTGTAGATGATGGGTGTCAGTTGTCTCAGTAATGTCTGAAGGCAGACCTACGTTGTGTGACTCTAGCGACACTCCCTTTTTATTGACGGTGTTTGAACAAAATGTACAGAAAGAAAGATCTTTCCTTTGTGCCATTCCTGACGTCCTGATATCAACAAAGACACAGTACACCATAATCACGTTCAAGATATAGGCGGGCACATAAAATGGACTATAATGCAGGTGGAAAATGGGAAACAATCTGCTGGTAGTTAGCACTTAAAAAAATGTGGTTCCATGTTTTTCTCTTGTCAATCAAGTTGTTCCTTTTTAAATTTACTTTCTTTCTTATTAGAGTCAATTTAAAGGGAATCTGATCCATTTAGCATTAACTCACAGGTAATGTAAAGCTGTATACAAAAAAGCAGCGACAACTCGGGCTGTCACAATGACCTCATGACCGCAACACTGCGGTGATGTGACGCCAAACGCGGGGAGGACCCCATTATTTCTTTATTGCCTGAGACAGACGGTATAAACGCCGGTACGCGTAGCTGCGGGAGGAAGAAGGTAAATGATCAGCAGCTCAGAGTCTCCGAACGTCAGTTGATGAGGATGAAGGATAAAGAAATGTACACCACAGTGAGTGACAGGAGGGACGGGAAGGACTTTGCTGCTCGTGCTGCTTTATAGACGCTAATTAAGTTTTAAAAAACGATGATAACCAACGCTTTTTCTGCGTCTCTCAAGCGACATTTGTACGGTGTACTGTATGCATTAAACAACAAACAAAGCATATACTGATATGTTTAGACAGCTTTACAGACCTACATGTCCAGCACTCTTCCTCTTTCTCTCAGTGGAGTAGTTAGACCATAAATTAGGTAATTTGCAAAAAAATCAAAAAATACATGACGGTAACCACGCACTGCACGGTTGAGCAATCATAAATCACAGCAGGGGAAATTCCTCCACCGCGACAGCCCGAGCAATAACACCACAGCCATGGTATGAATTAAAGGTATCTTTATTGGGCTTCAACCAAGCCTTCACCCAACAAGTACACGTAACCCCTACACACAACTTAACACTGATTTGCTAACAAAAAATGCAGAAAATGTCAAAATATTGACTTTGACTAGATTCTACCCTCGGTTAAAAGCACATCTAACCGAGGCTAAGCTACCCCAAGTCAACTTTCTTCCACTGAATTAGCAGATACAGTCATTTTCAATTATCGCTCCTTGAAGACTTTTATTTTGAAGCACCAGCAGGAAGTGTTGAGTATGCCAGCAGCACATTAGCTTTGCATAAAGTTTCCTGTTACGTACCACTCAAACTGAAGCAAGCAAACCAAGTACGTGTCCTCCCTCATCACAGCAGTGTTTTAAAGCCTGTTTTTACCGTATTTAGCATTTCACATGAACTCGGCATCAATGCAGATATACTGTTTAACTACAGCACGCTGCACCTGACCCTGTTACGGTGAACTCTGTGTCTCACCTCCAGGTAGAGCGGGGAGCTGGAGCCGTGGTTCATCCTCTGGGCCAGCTGGTCCCGCTGCAGGATGCACTCCTCCAGGTGGATGACGTTCGGGTGCTGGCTTTGGATGCTGCTGAGGGCCCAGAACTCCCGCAGGGCCAGCTCCACATTCTCTGGAGAGTGGCAGCGGATCTTCTTCACCGCCACCCGGGCCCCTGTGCGCTTCACCACTGCCTCATAGACCACGCCGTAACTGCCGCGCCCCACCTCCTGGATCAGCTCGTACTTCGGCTGGCTGCTTACCATCCTAGTCCTCACTGTGGACAAAGAACAAGTGGTTAGTTTTCTATTTATTACATTTTTTGTTTAGTGTAAACAACATCATTAAACAATAACTTCAATGCAGCTCGGAGAAGAGTTATAGCCCAGACAAACAGAAACTGAACAAAAGTTCGTCAGGATGAGGTAAGTGAGTGACGTAGATAAAAGCATTAACAATAAGCTAGCCTAATAAGTGTGTCTCCTGCAAAGTGGGAATTTTCAAAATTCCCACTTTGTTTCCACAGACAGCATTTCCTGCATGCTAAGGAAAAACAACAGTTACAAGTGACCACAAGGACAAAGATACCCACTTAATTCACATAATTTGGACCCCAAAGGCCTCCAATAGATTTCACAGAAACTTAAAAATTACTTTGGATTTATCCCACTATCCCAATCCAGAGAAGCCTTGAAAACAATCTGAAGCTATCCTTTAAGATAAAACAAATCAAAAGGATAGGTTTAAACTGTGCTGCAGTTGGGCATCATGTTCTAGCAAGCAGCCTCACGTGTTATCTGGCATATCTCTCGGGTCTACGATCCCCAATACAGATATACTGGCAGGGCTTTTTAACTGGTGGCACTGGTGCTACCAAATTTCTCAGTTATATGTACCTGTGAATGTGTTAAATCTTTTCATGGTATCAATTATCTTATATAGTAATTAATTGTTTTCTTATTGACATTGTAGAGGCCGCTTTGCCATCAGTCTTTTCCCATGGTTGTGTGATACAAATCCGGGCACATGCGCCTTTCTTCTTCTTCATCATCTGGGATTTGGGATGTGAATAGGAATTCCTCCTCTGCTATGTCATAAGGATAATTGAACTTGATGACCATGTCATTCTCCTCCTTTGAGCGATAACTTGGTGCCCCAGTGCACCAGGGCCGGGGGGGGGGGGATTCCCTCCTAAATGCTTCACATAGGCGGGATCTTATTTATGGGCTTTACCTTGTCAACATTTTCCCTCAAATCTAATTTGTTCTCCCACAAATTAGCATCAGAAAGTGTCTGAACTATAATCTCATAATGCAATAGGATCATTTCGATTGGACTGAATGCACCCACGTCAAATTCTGCTTTGCACGCTCTCAAAAAATTGTCCCATTTGTTCCCGGTCTGGAGCCCTGACCGGAGATTACACTACAAAGCCAACATTATTTTCCCTTTGCTCCCATCATGGTAAAATCCTCCCCAACCACAAAGTCAATTACATTTTTGTCTGAGAAACACACGATCCCTTAAAATTCCCCTGGCCCGTTATCAAACTCCGCAATAAATCCAGATCCAGACGTTTTTTATGGCTGTAACTGGACCACACAGATCACAGCAATGCCCATTTCATTGGAATGCTGAGGTTAAGAGGCGTGTGATCTTCAGATTAAAAAAATTGACACGTTATTTGATACAGAGCCACAAAAATGACCACAGTTTTAAGTTGAAGTTTTCAGTATCAGTAACAGGTTTATTATGTTACCTATGTGAGGTGTTTATGACTCCTGTATGCACATGTCACAACAACATGTGATGCTTTCCAGATATTGCTCCACCACTGACAGTATGCACAACAAAGCAGTTACACTGAAAACGGGAAGTGTGTAAAAGGCACAACCTCGGCCAGAAGAGGTCAAATAATAGTCTCACACATCCTTGTTAAGTACCGACATAATCCTGATATACCTGCCTGACCAGAAAACAACACCAGGGCTGCAACTAGACTGTTATCGTTAGACGCTTTCATAATTAGGCTAACGATTTTCTAATAATTATTCATCAGACTAAGACAAGTAAGTACTTGAAAGGAATTAAGGCCAGGCTTTTCAAAATGCAGACTGCATAATTGTTTTCACAGTTGATTATTTTAATAATTAATCAATTAATCAGTTGGTGCGTCATAAATGGCTTGTTTTGTCAAAAAGTCCAAAATCCAAAGATTTTAAGTTTCTGATTATATAAAACAGAGAACGGCCACAAACGTCCATTTCTGACAAGCAGGAAACTGAGGACGTTTATGTACCAGTAGGTCGGATTTATTCTTGATAAATGTCTCTATCATCATAAATTAATTTTCTTCTTTCATCATTGTAAAAACATACATGTCCAAGTATTGTTTTGACCAATTCAAATTATAAATTATTATATGCGGCATATTTGATCTATCTGCCAGTTACATTGAATTAATGCCCGAGTAAAGATGAGTGGGTCCTAATTTATTCACAGAGCCTGTAGAGTCACATTATTGATCAATATCAAAACTAAAATAGTAACCACACAAAATAAGTTCAGTCATTTTATAAACAATCAAACATCATAAACGTGAAGTTAGCAGAAACATAACTGAAGTTACTGGTCACTGACAGTTGAAAAACTCACTCAAACACCTGCCTGTAAATGACAACTGAGTGGACAAAATATAAAACTTCCTTCTAATGTTAATAAAGAAGGTCAGGAATAAAGCCAGTGGATGTGATAAATAATTGATCTCCAAACAGTCGGAGGATAAAATCTGTCTCCTTAACAGAAAGAATGATAGCCAGCATGCTAACAGGCTAATTAGACAGCCACTTGCCTGATTGGCTAACAGGCTAACAGCTATGTGGCCTTGGTTAGCTAACGTTAGCTAATCACGTTAACACCAGCTAACAAAGAGTCCAGCTCTCCCCAGCACAACCGACAAGCATGTCTGCGTCTCGCTTATATAATGCAAACCTAAAACAAGTGATCTTAAACCGAACTAACGCCGGGGGCACGAGGAGGCGTGCATGATAAGCACAGGGTATTGACAGTTTATTGTCCTGTGTGTATGTGTGCGTGCGTGCGCGTATGTGTGTGTGTGTGTGTGTGTGTGTGTGTATGTATGTGTGTGTGTCATCCAAATAGCCAGATTCCCCACAACACACACACACCTGCGAGACAAGTAGACAAGTAGCTACAGCAGACGAGACAATGGTCTAAATGTAGACAAGGCTGCAAACGCCACGCTGTAAGTTGTCATGTTCTCAGTCTCACCTTCGAATCGTCTCTCAGGGGTTCATTTGTTGTCTTCCTCACTCTCCCTGGCAGCCATTACCGCCGCACACGTTCTGCTCGCACAGTCAAACCAAGGAGGTTTTGTCAAACACTGGACGTGAGAGCGTGCAGCTGCTGTGCAGTGCAGCGCAGAGGTGGCCACAACGAGACAACTTCCGGCTTCGCGTTTCAAAGTAAACTCCCGTTTGATAAGAATCCGAATAAATATCTAAAGCAGTAAAACTTTATTGATCCCGAGGGAAAATTGGGTCATAGTAAAATTACTCCAATTGTAGAATAGAAACTATAAGTATAGAGAAATTTTCAGACCGTAAAAAATGTGAAGTACTGTTAAAGGTAGGTATTATAGTCGAATTAGGCTATACAAAAGAGCAATATGTATGAGAAAAGTAATAGAAAAGAATATAAATATGTAAAAAATATGCCATATAACACAGTGTAACGGCAGAGTAATGGGATATATGAAAAGTATGAATAAGAAATATCAGTATTAATGCCACAGTATTGCACAGCTGAATTTTTAGTCAAAATGCTGATTTGTAAATGTTACATTTATACAAGGAATTATAACAGTTAAAGAGTCTGAAAATTGGGAGAGAATTTAAAGACACACATTTGCATTTTTTTGTTTTGTTTTGTTTTTTTCAGAATGTGCCGATATCACCCATCTGGAAATATGAAATATATCTGTATGATGTCATATCCTTATACAAGGATATAACATGCAAGACTCAACCAAGCCTTTCCAATGTTAAATGAATAATATTACTGCCATTAAAAGATTTTCTTTACAAGATTTATTAAGGTATGACCAAAGCCTTGTTTTCTTTTTTCAAAAACTATATACGTAGACAAATAATTATGTATTAAACATAATTGTTTTTAGTAATATAATAGACTGTGTATAAGAAGCACATGTAGCCTAGTTTTGTGGAGTAGTCCTCTTGATTATTGGAGCCAGAAGTGACCTCATTTGGACAAGCCGTTGGATACGAATTGCTGCACCTTTGTCCTGGTAGACAGGTACACTCTAATACCCAGCTTGTGTGTTTTGCTCTAAATTGAATCTAAAACAAACATGACGCTGTATTAAAGAAGATGTGAAACTAGCAATTGGGAACAATAGGATCACACTGGGAATACATTTTGGACAGAATGCCAGTTTATCAGTCCATGACCTGTGTTGAAAAATGTTTTTGAGTTAATAAATTAAGTGAGAATAGATTTTTTTATGGTAGATTTGGATGAAATCAAACTTCTTTTTGACAGGAGTTGCCTCCTGCTTGCTGTTAGAAAGAATACAGGTTGACAACAATTTCACATTGGCTTAACTTCTTAACGCTCTCAAGAAGATGTGCTTTAAACACCACGTTGATATCTGATTCCAGTATTTGCATGTATTAGTCCATTCCCTAAAGCCACTACAATTTTGCTTTACCTGACTTGGTATCCGGTTCAATGCTAACAAAGAGCTTTTCAAAGTGATCTAGGTCACTCAGTAGACCTAGATAATCTGCAGGTCCAAGTAAACAGACGGTTATCACATGCAATCCTGTTCTAAGCTGTTTAATGACACTAGAGGCAAGTTGAGGACACACAACTAGGACCAGTACATGACTACTCTATTCAAAAATCAACTGTGCCCTGTATACAGTCATCCCCTATGACTCCACTGACCTACCTCCATCTTCATATCCCCTTAGAACTCCTAAAGTCCTGAATCCAGGAGTGCTACAATAACCATCATGCCAAATCCTTTGGAATGAAGAAAATAAGATGGCGCAGCGTCTTTTTTCAAGGCCAGGGAGGTCGAACCCCGACGTCCCTGCCATTATTACCTGCTGTGCTGCACATTGCACATTGTGGACATTGAGAAGCTGTGCAGGAGGCATGCAGGGACAATATCGACCATGCCCCTCTTGCTGCTTAGGTCACTGTCGAAGAAAGGAGAGGTATACTGGCAGGTGACATCTCCTCACCTATCAATCAGCTGTTGGACCATAGACTACTAATAAGTCACATTAAAAACAATAGTGCCTAAAAGCCTTTATGATGAATACTAGCTGAAAAAGCACCAGAGACATTCCAATGAGAAGGTTCCAACAAAAATATCTTCAAACGTAATGTGTGCTTCTTGTCAGCCATTTATTCCATCTGTCCCCCATTTTTTCCACATATTATCTCTTCTTCTTTGGGTAGACGGTAGCTCAGTCTGTATGGACTTGGCTTGGGAACCGGACGGTGGCTTGTTCAAGTCCTGGTAAAGACCAAGCGTGGAATTGGGCTGGTAGCTGAAGAGGTGCCAGCTCCTTTCCTGGGCTCCGTCAAGGTGTCCTTGGGCAAGGCACCGAATCCCCCACCACTCAGGGCGCATGTCCATGTGCAACCCCCTCACTCTGACATCTCTCGCACGTCCATAGAGTCCTGTTGGTGCATGTTTGTAAAAACAGAGTGAAATTGAATTTCTCTTCTTCTTCTTCTCTGACTTTGCTTTGTTAATGGACTGGGTGTGTCTTCCATGGAATCCCGCTTTTTCTGCTGACATCCAGTTGAGGCAGCAGGACTAAGGTGTCGTGTGCTGATGGTGGTGGAGGAGGTGGGATTCTCTTCTCACAAGAGATTTCAGCGTTCCCTGGGGGGGGAAGTTGCTGTGCTGGATGATGGTTGCTCTTCCCTGAGCAAGAGGCAATACCAACCAGAGGAATTGTGACCCAATTGCCTCATGCATCAGGGAAACTATTCCCGGTATGAAACATGCAAAAGAGAAGATTCAGGTCCTTTGGAGGGTGAGAAACAGCAGTAACACAAGCATTTCTCTTTTAGCCTTCTGTTGCAAATACAAAATGCATTTGGACAAATTTATGCCAATGTCCTTGCTTTTCTTTTTAACATTCCTCCATTTTGTGTGATGGAATGGGAGTGCACTTTGAGTTGAAATTAACTACACTAGTTTTACATCACTAACTGGAAGAAGAACTTGACCTGGGAAAGCTGTGGTTCAGAAGGAAGAGCGGGTTATCCAAAAATCAGAGGACTGGCAATTTGGTTCCCAGCTCCTCCAATCAACATGTAAAAACCACCTTTCACACACGTGCTTGCATTCCTGAAAATGTCCAGACATACTCCCGGATCCTTCTCCCAAACTTTATGCAGACTTTTTCCTACCAGCCTTCTCATAAAATGTCCACAAGAAGTCGGGATGAGTCGATGTGTGAACGCAACAGGTAACAGTGAGGAACATTCTCTGCAAGCGAGTGGGCGGGCTGATGACATTTATATCATGCGACCGAAGCGAAACCAGAAGAGCGTCAGATAACAGGATGATTAAAAACATCTGAGGTTGAAGAAGAAGGATCGTTTACAAAACAACAACAGCAAAGATGTCTGCAGACTGGAGAGATGAAGAGATTCAGGAGCTTCTGGCTGTGAGGGCCGACGACAAAATTGTTCACCAGTTGTGGCAAAAGGAACGGCAAGGGACACGGTTGAGTATGACCAAATGACGACACTGCTTTGTACTCTTTACAGGACATCCTGCCTTATGAGACTGAGGCAGGACATCACAAATGAGACTGTCTTGGGTGGACACATTCACTCAGCAAAGTGTGAAGAGCTTTGTGTGGTTGGAAAACTTGGAATGTGCATAAATACTTCAATGCATAATACTGCACTGCAAAAAATATGATTAAAATGTAAACTTGGTATCCATGCAGGGCTTCACCGTGGTGTAGTGGTTAGCGTTGTCGCTGCACAGCTTGAAGGTTCCTGGTTCGAATCTCTGTTTGGACGAAGTAGGTTTTACAAGAAGTGGGCCTTTCTGTGTGTTCTCCTCGTGCATGCATAGGTTCCCTCCAGGTATTCCAGCTTTCTCCCACAGTCCAAAGACATGCTTGTTAGTTTCAATGGTGACGAAATTGCCCGTAGGTCTGAGTGTGAGCCTGAGTGGTTGTCTGTCTATGTGTCAGCCCTGTGATTGACTGGTGATCAGTCCAGGCAATGGTACCCCGCTCTCGCTCCCAGTGACAGCTGGGATAGGCTCCAGTCCCCACGTGACCCTGAACAGAATAAGCGGTATAGATGATGGATGGATAGATGGTATCCATGTAAAGCACTGGTTCTCAAAGTGACCCCGGGTCGCGCAAAATAATTATTATAAATTTATAAAAAATTATAAAATTGTGCTGTATCATCAAAAACTGTTAAATTAAAGTACCTGCTTGACCAACGCAGACTGCACGACACAAGTTAGAACGAGAGGCGAGGAGAGGAGAGATGCGTTCAAGTCCAGTTGGGAAAAATCAAACTCCTTCTTATAATAGAGGGGAGGGTAAGAAGTAGACCTCTGAAGTAGCCTACCTTCTCAATAATTGTTGATTTATGTTTAGAAGTAGCCCAGTACGTTCTGTTGTTTAATTAATAAATAATAATAATAAATGTCGTCTCAAATAAGTACTTAAGTAAACATATTGATTCTCCAGTTCAGGGAAAGGGATGCTTTGACCTGCAGTGATTAGATTAATCTGTGTCATAGCAATCCTGCCCAGTATTTTTCTGATCAGGCATCTGACAGTCTGTTAGTATTATTACTTTTTTTGTTTATTATTATACATTTTCTCAGTATTAATATCATCACACAGTAACGTAGAAATTGGAGACTAAAAAAAATAATCTTGAGAATAATTGCTAAATTAGTCTAATCGAAAAAAATAATCGTTAGGTGCAGCCCTAAAATGGTTGTAAGCATATGCTTAATCGGTGTTACAATTATGAGGGGGTACTTGGCCCCAAACAGTTTGGGAACCCCTGATGTAAAGGAAACATTTTAAAGTCATCTGCATTCAGTGTAAATACAAGAAACAGGCCAATGAAAGACAAATCTTCTCTTTAATTTACCATTGTTTTGCTGCACAAATTATCACTTGATGGACATTCAATCAAGGTGTAGAGATGACCCATATCCATGAGAACAGATTCAATCATTCTATTCAATAAGGTTAAAGCTTGTCGAGCACAACCCAGAGTACTGACTAAAGACTGATATCACCATGAACACATTTAATCCAGACATTCCTTGTATGCAGTTATCATGAGGTGGAACAGACAGACGTGCGTCTGGGTGTGTCTGCTCTGCTAAGTAAAGATATGACTGTTTGTTTGAAGAATTCAAGGGGACTTCTTATTAGTTTATTTCTCATGTTCTGTCTGTGTCTCTATTTCCTGGAATGAAGGCCAAGACTTTATTAAAAAGCATCTCTTTGGTATCAAGTTCAGGATCTCTCACACACATCGGCAGCAATAACAGGCATAAAGATAACAGAGAATAAGTTCTGTGAGGTAGCAAACATCACAGTAAAAAGGAGATGTAAAAATAAAGTTATAAATACTTGAACAGATTAGATAATAAACAGAAAATGTACAATACATACAACACAGCTTTTGGACATGCTGCCCAAAATCACTCCTGAGGTAGACTTGTATAGATTTCTGACAAGACGAGTTCTGTCTTGTTCGCACATAAGAGGAAATACAAAGTACACGAGACGAGACAAAACACTGGGACTGGGCGAGATCAAAGTATTACACATGCTACATTAGACCCCATTGTACTGTAGCACTGTGAGCATTATGGTGAACTCAAGCACATAATAAAGGCGTAATGATCCTTAATGATGATCAGTGCCAATGCTTTCAAACATCCTTTGGGCTGTGCAATAATTTGGCTCAGGCTCCAGTCACCTTTAGCAGGACAGAGCTAGTCTACTATTCTACTCTATTTTCATGCAGACACATGAACATTATATCAACTACACATATGAAAAATACACTGCATATGTACAATCAAACAGCTTCATGTTGACTTTTAAAACCTAGTGCCACGCCTGCATTGACTAAATGAAAGTCAGAGTCTGTTTTAATGTCGACTTTTCTATCTTTTCAAGTGATTTCTTACGTTTCTGCTCATTTCTTTCTGCAGCAAGACAAGCAGAGGAAATGACTTCAAAGAAATGTTCAACATTTTTTGGAAATATGCAAATTTGCTCCCTTTTTTCCAGGAGCCACATGACCAGGCCAGCTGCTTCGAGGGGACACAGCTGGCTATGGGAAAAACACCTGGTCTTTAATTTCTTGGCTAACATAAGCTGTCCCAGTGACTCCTGGAAGTTGCATACGCTGGCTGGTACTCCATTTACGTTTTTTATTACATTTTTACATTTCTGTTGTGTTAATTAAAGTTGTAATCTTGAAGATCTCAGTTTCGTTCTCTTTGGCGGCACCTATGGAGATAAACGGTAATTGCGGGAGCGCACTTCCCAGATATCCATACAGTGCTGCATGTGTGACGGTTGGCTCCGGTAACTCTTGATTTTCCTGGCTGACAGTTGCTTTCCTTTTTACACTGTTTGCCTTCATCCTACGCTTCGAATTTGTTTCTTTTTCACTGATTTTTTTTGAAGTTGTATCTGTAGTCATCAATCTTTCTTTGTTTATTCAGCCATAGTAGATTACTGGTTACTCATAACACTTGCAGAGAGCGGAAAAGCAGCCGCTTAGCTCCGGCTACCCTTTCTGGCAGACCAACCACTGCTGGCTGATGGAAAACGCGTCACTAACTGGGCGCCGCTTGTGATTTTTTAAACTTTGGACAGAGCCAGCATAGCCAAGATTTATACTAAGTCGTGTGGCTGTAAATGGGGAGTGCATGTAAAGACTGTTCCTGAATACAGTTAGCTCAGTTGCTAAAGCTATTTGGATGTCATGGTGTAGCCCAGGGGACTAGACGTTTAGGTGACATAAGACCAACTTATACCTTTTTAAATAATTCAGCAACCAGAATTAGTGTCTGAAATGGTAAACATCTACAAAACAGTAAATGGGGAGCAGGTACGTCCTGAATACAGACTTCAAAGCCCAAATACTGAACAATTCCGTAGCTTACTTAGCTTGCTAACTGTCTGCTAGTGAGCATGCTCACTGGCTAAATACACCATTTGGGGTTCATGGGGTAGGCAAAGTGACTCTATGTTTATGCTACACAATAGAAACTTTTTAAAAAATTCAACCACCAGAAATATTTCCCAAAATCTAAAACATCTTCAGTGTTGTAAATGAAGAGTGTAGATGAGTGTAGAATGAAGACTTTCAGACTCCAAAGCCAGAAAGCTAAAGAATGCTGTAGCCTAGTTAGCTAGCTAACAAGCTAAACGTGTCCAGTTTTGTAGCTTAATTAGCTTGCTTACTGGCTGTTCTAGTGAGCTAGCTCACCGGCTAAAGCCGTTTGGATTTCATGGGGTAGGTCAGGTGACTACATGTGTAGCCTACATAAAGAAACTTAAACCTTTTGAAACAATTCAGCCACCAGAATTATTTCCCAAAGTGTTAAAAATATTCAATGTTTAAATATTTTATACAGACTCCAAAGCCTGGAAAGCTAAACAATGATGTAGCCTAGTTAGCTAGCTTACTAGCTCATCTAGCTAAAGCCATTAAGGTATATGTGAGTAGGCAAGTTGACTACATGTTTAGGCTACAAAAAAAACAACTTCAACCGTTTTAAATATTTCAGCTAACAGAAAACCTGCTGCTGTCCTCTACAGTTTGTGTTTCATGTTGGGAAATAAAAGTTTCTGCTGTGACATGTTGTAGCTAAATATCTAACATCAAATTGTTTGATTAATAATTCACATGTCAAATACAATTGCAGAGAACAAACGCTAATAAGAAATGCAACAGACATCATGCCAAAAGATACACAACGTTAAAAACCAATGTCATGTCGTATAAGGTTGTCAGTACCCGCTGATCTGTTTCGTGTGGCAGAAAAGGACATGAAGATAGTGCATGGCTCTTTTGGCAGTTGGGTCAAAAAAGTTCTCCCTGAGTTTAAAAAGCGGTCACTAAGTAAACATAAAGGTCACTGAGAAAGTCATTTTACATACACAGATAAAATACTGTGGTGTAACTGTGTGTTCAGGCTGTTATCTATGCAGGGAGAAAAATACTTCACAGCATGTGAGTTCATTTGCTGCTGAATAGGTACAAAAGTCTTTCTGAATTGCAGCTCAGGATCAAAGGAAACGATTGAAACTGTCAAAACTGTGAATAATAAAATAAGAATAATAAAAAGATAATATCTATATACATGTGGCACCTTCCTTCTGCTTCACCTACAGCTTTAAAGTACAGTAACTGAGTGACTCTTATGTGTTCCAACATCCCTGATATACAGTACACGTGTGAACATTCGTTCTGTCTAATAATGTTCTGCAGACAAAGTCTGCGATACAATCAATACTGGTCTTGCATACAAGTTCAAAAACTGAAATGGCAACTTGGTTATTAAGACTTCACCACTAATGGAAACAAGTATTGTTCACATTGTACATGTGTGGTGAAATGTTGATGTTTTAAGTGTAATGTGGCAGCTACAAGCAGCTTTTACCAACTTCATTGAAGAGTGGAGGTTATGGCACTTATGTTGTCACGACACATTTAACTTTAAAACCTGAAGATTGTTTCCGATAAAGGGAAAAACTCAGGATATGTTTTTTTCTTACATTCAAATGTTGGATTGTTTACCTCATATTTTAGGTTTGCTTACATAAAATGAAACAATGCTAATGAGCATGAATTTACAATCATATAGGTCCACTTTGTTTGGGAGAAAAAGCTGTAATATTTAGAGAAAGATTTAGTGAGTGAATCTGACGTTTGTAAAAAGGTTAAAAGAGGCACAGGACCTGTCAGATCCGTCCAGACAGGGACGTGATATCTTTGGCTAATTCACGGCTGAGTCAAGTCAGTCTGATTGTTTCTTTCCAGAGTTAAGACACGTATCTAATGCAGGAAAACAACAGAGAAAGATAATTAAAGTTTCAAAGTGTCCATCAGCACCCATCACATCAGCATCACAGTGATGTCTCCTATTTTGTGGCTCAATAAATACAACCTGAGGTAGCTCCTTCTGTGAGCAGTGTTCCAGTGAAACCTTCACTCTCAGTTTTCAGAGAAGGCGGCCTGGCTTTGCTCCTCCTCCTCGCCCCTCGGGGAGGTAGCTGTTCCCTGAGAGCCTGGAGACAAATGCAGCTGCTGCTGCTGCTGTGCTTTGACCGGACAGTTTGCCACCATGTGGGAGATGCTCTGACAACAATGGCACTTCTTGGGCTGAGGGGGCAGCTGACACTCTTTGGCATGATGGCCGGGTCCTCCACAGTTGTAGCATCTAAAATGATCAGAAGAGGGGAAGTTACTTCAGAGGGACTGTTAGTGTTTTATTAGTTACTTTGGGACAAATGCTTAATAAAAAACATTGTCCTTCAAAGAAACAGAAGGTGCAATTCTCAAATCCACACATCATTCTGATGCAGTCACTTCTTCTTGGTGGTGTAAAACGCTGCTTTTCTATTGTCCAAATTACTTTTAAACACATGCGATCAAGATGATAACTTTGTTCTTTCTGAAAGGTATGCACAATTTAAGGTACCCTTAAAGATGTGTTATAAGGTATCCATTAGTGTAAGTTTCAAGGTGCCCTAGTGACAAGTTTATAAATGTTTCATCTTGCTTTGATAACGGCACAATAACAGATGGATCCTCAGGTTTAGTTGAACAGTTCTTTAAACAGAGGGTTGCTACGGTACGGACCAAGAATGGAAATTAGGGCAGGTAGCTGGAGAGATACCGTGTCATTTCCTAGCACTGTCAAGGTGTCCTTGAGCAAGGCACCGAATCCCCCAGCTGCTCGGGGCACATGTCCATGTGCAGGCCCCTCACTCTGACGTCTCTTCATTACTACACGTCCATAGAGTCCTATTTGTGCATGTGTGTTTTCAGGACTTTGTGTGTGCAGCATGCTTGTAAAAATTGAGTGAAAAAATTGAATTTTCCCTCGAGGATAAATAAAGTATCTCTTGTTCTTCTTCTTCTTCTTCGTGAAAGCGTGACATTTTTGTGGTCCTCTATGATTAAATGAAAAGTAAATAAACACATTTTTATCATTTGAGTTATTTAGATACATGTAATATAACATGCCTGCTTAATACACTCAAGACATCAGTTAATTCAGTTTAATGCATCCATTATCAATTCCACTTATGATGTTAATCCAAAAGGTCTCCCTCATGATCCAGAAACGGCCATTATAGGCTGATTTGACCAGCAAGAAACTCCTCTTCAGATAACTTTATTGAATCGTAATTGAAAAGAAAATCAATCCTAGTCTTCCTTTTTATATACAGAAAACCCTATGAGATGATTGGATGTTATGTTCATGTTTTCAGTAAAACAAATTGTCCTGTTCAATAAATATTGTGTAACTCTGTGAATATTATACAATACAAAATCCCATCTGTGGTCAGGTGACATGATTACATTCTACCACCAGAGGGCAGCCCACTCCAGCTTTATCCTGATGTCTCTTCACATGTCTGTCAGCACGTTAGCTGTAGTACCAGTGACGGGCAGCTGTTAGGGGATTAGGCCAAATTGATCCGTGCTCCTCAAGGGATTGTTTGAGGGATTCTTTGACAGCCACACTTTAAACTGGTTTGTTGTTCTTTAAATAAAACGGTGGATCGAGGCTTTGAAGTTCTGTTTTGTTCTTGATCTGGACATGCAGGTGGAAAGTTTCCTTCCATCTGAGCAAAGTTTCTCTTTTTCGTCACACAATTTTAAGTGATTGAAGTTGGACATTTTTTAACTTGCCTTGATGCGGAAATATGCCCTACGTCAATTTTTACTTTCCCTTTTTCCTGGTTTGCTAAATGAAGGTCTAAATGAAAACTGAAGCTCGTTCAGCGTGCTGCGACAGATCTTGACTCAAACAAAGAAGATTGATCACAGTTCCCCGCTGCTTAAGGTACTGCACTGGCTTCATTTAGCTTTAAAAAAAAAGAAAAGTACTGTGATTAAAACCTTTAATGGGCTTTCTTATTTTGCTTATCAAGCCGCTATGATGAACAACAACACTCCTGCTTCTTTGATCATCCTAAAGCTGGATGTGTATTGTGTCCAGTAAATCTATGCTGAGAAAGCTAATGATCAGCAGCTAAGTGAAATCCTGTTGGTGAATTCATTAGGGCGGGATAAATAAGGCGAGTGTGTGCAGTGTGACACAAAGAGACAGTGGCCACTTAAACAGGCCGTTAAAAAACATTGATTTTCTGTATACAGACAATCTGGTCCTATATGGGCCCTGGCTTTTCCCTTTACTCTCCATCAGCAGGCGAACCAGTAAATAAACAGAGCTCATCCTGGTCTCCTGTGATAATGACGTAAACAAGACAAACAGGAGTTTTTCCAACGATCATTTTCTATATTTCTTAACTTTGAGTCTTATTTTGAACTGTGCATGTAAGTCTCATGTGGTCAAAATGACACAACAACAAACAAAAAGTCGCCCTTTCTTAACCTGGAAATGATTTTCTCCACCTAATTCAGAGCTGAAAAAAAACAAAGGAACTTTGAAAGACAAACCTGACAGAATATTTGTTTTCACATGTTGTCATAATCACAGAAATGAAAACACTTTCAATCAGACTTTTCAAAATTATTGATGGATTATTTTTCTTGCTTGCCTCTCAGGTCTTTCCTTAAACTCTGCAACAGGCTGACACTTAAAGGGCCAGTTCACCAATTTTCAACCTCAGTCCTATCATGATATTATGGGGAGCTAATGGCATTATGGTAGGAAAAAAATGCAATTCTGTGCCTTTGGAGGACACTATCTGCTTCTCCAACGGGCTCTGGTAAACCTCCACCAGACTACATAAAATGCGTCATCTGGCGGGGGCCGGGGAGCTCGCTAAACTACACTTACCCAGTCTAGGATGCCCGCCTCTGATGTCATGTCTCATTCAAAATCATCAGGTTTGAAATGTAGACTGCAGACTGAAGATTTTTTAGACAATCCACCGGTGTATTCTCGCCATATTTCAGATTCTGTCCCGCTCTGAGCCGTTGCCTGCAGCGAAACGGTAGTATTTAACTCCAGCATCTCTCACTGGGCCGTTCCTTTCAGAGGGAGGGGCGCAATGCACGCTGGGTGTTGTAGGAATGTAGAATGGGCGAAACCATAAGCTGTTTGTACAACTTTCTCCACAGCTATGGCGCCAATTTCAAATATTATTGCTTCTATCGATTACAGAGAACACCAGCTTTGACTGACAGGGGCTTTTTCCAGGGGAGAGTTGCTCCTGAAGTCTGATTCATGGTACCCTTAAGTGTCTGTTCTAATTTACCCTTTAGTTTCTGGTTTAAGGTACCCTGAAGTGCTTTATTTCATAATAGATTATAGATATACAGTAGATATATATATATATAGATATATCAATATTGGAGCAACAGTTTAGCCAGCGTTAAGCGCTAAGAACATCCAGCCAAGCTTGAGAAGCGACCGTGTGTTCAGATCAAAGTGAGGTGAAATTCTCCCCTCCAGATGTGTCGACAAAATAAACGCTGTCTTGGTTCATCACATCCCCCGGAGGAGCGCCCGTTCATCTGTTTGTGCTGAGTCAACAGTAAGTTACACAGAGGCTGCACTCTGGCTTACTTCAGCGGGATGAAGCCGAAACAGAAACAGATTTTCTTGTGATCGACTTTAATTAACAGCTCTTCAGTTTGCTGAATGATGCAGATTAGAAACAAGTCAACATGAAGCTTTGTCAGGTCTGTCCTGAAGAGGAGAAGCAGGGGTGTCATCATGCCTGCTTTTGTTCTCCACACAGTCTGTTTTTCCTGCATACACCGCAGCCTGCTGATTCGTGATTGGTCAATACTACTCGGACTACAAACGGAAACCAGAACACTTCCCGTACTGAAATCCGGTCACATGCCTAAAATAGAGATTATATAAATATTTACATTATATTATATTTGAATTATAGTGCATTACTTTTCATTGGTATAAGTATAAACAGTGAAAGAGAACAGCCTCCTCAGTGTGCTGGTGGAGCTGGTCGGCACAGAGGAAGAACCTATCTCTTACTCTGACATGTAGAAACTTTCATTAGGAGGACTCTTACGATGATGATGATCAGAAATAATCAGAAAAACAAGTCCTGTCTCACCTCACATCTAACCACCACTTCCTTCCTCTCCTCCTCCTCTTCCTCCTCCCTGCCCCCCATCAGGCCTCAGTATTGATCAGCGACGTTGGGAGAGGGAGCTCCTTTGTTTCAATACCACTGCGACCTCTGAACCTTGACCCCTGCTCCCTCACTGCCCAACCTCCCACCATCCCCTCTGCCTCATTTGCACACCATGTCCCATTGTTGCTATGGCGATGGTGACCTCTGACCTCTCTCGGGCACCTACATCTGTTATCTATTAAACGGGCAGGATCCTTTTTTCCCTCTGAATACTACGTTTATGTTCGGAGAACATGTGAATGCAATCAAACCTGCAGCGGGCACTTAAGGACGGGAAGCTGTGGGATTATTTTTATCACCATAATTAATGACGTTCAACTTAATGAGGTGCTGTCACATTAATAGGCTTGGCCCAACATTATTCACATCAAACTCTTTTTCTGATAACTGCAACGTTCCTGCAGTGAGACAAAGAAAGCCCAAACAAATGAAATCAAATGCAGCAGGTATGTAAAGACAGGAGGATGTGGGATTTATTGAATCACTTCCAGCCATGATTTATACGCTCAGATCTCCGAGATCTTATCAAAAGAAAAGCCTCACTGGAGCCTAATCGCCAGAACAAGCTTCAAAGGCAAACAGTACACTGCAAATACATCTGTTTCTTCTATTCACATTCTGTTAAATATGTTTCCCAATAAAGAGATAAACTCAAACTGATAGAGCTATGTGTGCACTGTGTCCGTCACAGAAGACCAAAAACATGGAGCATCGGGGGGTTAAAGAAACCTCAAGAGATCACACAGTCTATTGATCAGCTCAACCAGCTGCTGCACAAAGAGACAACAGTCAGTCAGATGAACACTTTCTGTTTGAGTTCAGTTTAACAAAGCTTCATCATGAACATTTACTGATTTGAAGATCACTGTAACACGGAAAAAATCTTTGTCTGTAAGTCAACTTTTTTATTTTAGATTAAAGGTAAAATTAAATATAGACTTCTATAAATATAATATTAATCATCACTTATGGGCCTCTATACATGTGTGCTGGTGAGTGTGTGTGCAGACCCTTGTGAGGCCCTTCCCTCTGCATCTCTTCTGTTGTTTCCTTTGCACGGGACGTTTTCAGGAGGGGCGCTGTTGTGTATCTCTGAGCCAATCACAGCGTACAGGTGAGTGTGGGAGTGGTTCAAATTTGCAACTGGGCCCCATTCAGACCGGCGAACATGGGGAAAGAGCGATGCAGAGTTCTTCTGTTAGACAGGTATGTTCCTCAAACTGGGTAGGACAAGCTAACCGGCGGTTAGCATGCTAGCACAAAGGTAACCGTGATGCTGTCGGTGTTGGTTGGGCGGCGTGGGCGTGTTCTCACACGAGAGAGTGAGAGTGAGCTTCTGGTGACGCAGAGCCCAGGAGGAGGGGCCCAGTTTGAAAGTGTTGTTGACAAAATGCAAAGAAAAATCCTACTTATTATATCTTTAAGGTTGTTTTTCTGCCTTCTCTTTCTTGTTTCAAGTTACAAATATGTATTTGTTCAAGGTTCTTGAAACACGTTGACATTTTATGTTGTTGAAGTATTTTGCTTTAAGATTTTAGGAAAGAATTGAGTTTTTTTGCAATAAACTGTCATGAATTATTCTTGATTAGTTTTGTATTCAATCTATTTTGTTGTTCACAAATCATTTCCTGTTTTATTTTGTCATTTTCTAGCCTTGTGATGTTCTACTTCCTGCCTTTGTGTGTTTTCCGTTGGTCTGGTTATGTTCCTGCGCTTACTAGCTGTCTCTCAATTCAGCGGCTGCATCCTTTGACGAAGACTGCTAAGGTCGAACTGCAATGAGACGGTCTGGTCTACAGAGGATTTCCTGTTTGCGTCACCAGCTGTTCCCGCTCTTATCCTTGCATAACAAAATAGCTAGCGGGGTAACTAGCTAACATAACTATCATCACGTGTTATTAAACATTATTCTAAAGAGAATTTGTTTCAGGGACCATTTGTTTTTTAACATTAGTATCTCTAGCTTTTCGATTGAGTTGAAACCGAAAACATTTACATTTAAAGTGTATTCCTCAGCCATGTATGAGTCCTCTATCTCGTTTGAATTGTATCTCGGGATACGTTGGGCCACAAAGGATGCACCCGATGGATCCTGCATCTGATGGAGCCTTCGAAATGGGACGTAATCGGCCTTCAGATACGTCCTCTGAAGGATGCAGCCCCTGAATTGGGACACAGCTATTGTTTTCACTTGTTCCTTTATTGTCTCACCTGTGCTTGATAACCCTCACATCCCTAGTGTATTTTATTTTGCCCTGTCTCTGGGCCAGTTCGTACTGTCACATTTGGGGGAGAGGACCCCGATGCAGACTAGATTTACTGAAACACAAAATGGAAAATACAAAAGGCCTTACTGTAAAATCCGGGAAACAAATAATCCAAATGAAAAATATAACAGCAACAGGTGAACACACGGAGAGCCACGAGGAAACTAGGACTAAGGTTTCGTGAAGTTTCACAGGGATAGACGAAGGTTGACCAAGACAAACTGGCCCAAATAGATTGAATACAAAACTAAACTAGAATAAATCATGACGATAAACAAATTGATGACTATTACAGCTGCCAAAAAATATGATATATATACAAAATATACAAAAATATGAGACCAAAACCATCAGTAACTGGAAAGAGTCTTAGCTGTTTTATAAACTCTTAAATTCAGCATGTGGTTGTCCTCAGACTGGACTTACCTGTCCGCCTTTGAGCGTCGTTTCTGGGCACTCTTCGGTCTCCTCTCGCTGCCCAGGCACGGAGCTCCGTTGGGCCCGGTGACCCGCACAGACTCCAGGCCTTTGGACGATTTCTTGAAGGTGAACTCGACGGCCTCACCCTCTCTGAGGCTGCGGAAGCCCTCCATGTGCAGTTTGCTCTGTTTATGACAGAGAGAGAGAGAGAGAGAGTGAGGGCCAATGAAAGGAAAGGTGCTTGAGAAAATGTTGTAACGACTGAACTGCTATATTTGTTTATAGACAAAGCTTTGCATTCTTTGTAAGAGTCCAAATAAGAAATAAAATCTAAAAAATGACATGTTTTACTGAATGTATTTTGCGTATTACCTGTCATAAAATTAGAGAGAAAATGTGGTGTCCATTAAGCTCAAGGGTTAAATTGTGCGTCCCTTGTAGAGAGGCTACAGTCCTCAGTCATCAGTCCCGGGCTTGACTCCCATCCTCGCCCCCCTGCCGCGTGTCATCCCCACTCTCCCCTCCCCTGTGTCTGACACTATCCACTGTCCTCGTTCTCTCAGTAAAGGCAGAAAAGGCCAAAAGGCCTAAATAGGTAAGTTAAGGTTACCAACCCCTCCAGTTGAGCACTCTTTATCAGTATTCAAGAAGAAGAATAATTCAGCAGTTTGCAGTTTACAGTTTTTTGGGCATTTTTGCCTTTATTCATAGGACAGCTGAAGGAGAAATATTGGGAGTAGAGAGTGGGGGTTGAGATGCAGCAACGGGCTGAGGTCAGGAGTAGGGCCTCTGTGTATATGGGGCGCCTGCTCTACTGACTGAGCTAAGCCAGCGCCCTGATCTGTTACTTCATTGATTGAAATTATATTTTCTTATTTCTTCCTATTACATCTCAATGCTTAATTTTTTTCTTTTAAGAATTTACCCTAAAAACACGTCAACTGTCAATCTATTGAAATATCCTGAACCTCATAAACAACTATGCAAAAACTATGTGTTGTAGAAAATGGAGCATGATTCTATTAACACTCGAAGAACGTGTTTGTTCCATTAAATATCGAAAAGAGAGGCAGCCAAGACATGGTCTGTTCGTCCAACGAAGTTAAGGACTCGATCTTTTATTTTATTTATTTTGTGACTATTTCACAAACTTGGGTGAGGCTGTGTTGAAAAACAATGTTGAGTTCACATCCAACAAATTAAGATTCAAGTGCAAATCTCGAAGATTTCATACACAAGGTTGTCTCCGGTTGTAACTCTAACAATTTTCCTGGCTGACGGTCGCTTTCCTTTTTAGACTGTTTGCCTTCATCTGAGCGTGGATTCACATTTCTTGGATTTTCACTTATTGTTGAAGTTGTATCTGTAGTCATCCATCTTTTCTTTGTTTGTTCAGCCATAGTAGATTACTGTTTACTCGCAACAGTTGTAGAGACCGGAAGAGTAGCCGCTTAGCTCCGCCTACCCTCTCTGGCAGACCAACCACTGCTGGCTGATGGAAAACGCGTCACTAACTGGGCACCGCTTGTGATTTTGTCCGCGAATGTCGCAAATGCTTTCATCAGTGGGCCATAGGCTCAATCACCATTGTGTTACCTCATTCCACGATAGATAGAGACTTAACAGACATTTATTTAAATTAAAATCTTTGAGGTTATCACTTTTGTAAAACCCCACCTGTTTAGCGGATAAAGTTGAGAGACATTTAAGCTTTAAATCAGCCAAGTCTAAGTCTTGACCTTACAAATAAACCTTCAGGTTACTAAGAAAATAACCGCACACTTCATACAATCGACATGAATGTTGCATTTACAGAAGCATTTAGCCACTCGGTCAGGGAGTCCTCAGCTCTCTCGTTAAAATCCAATCCTGTTGACGGCCCTGTTAAAACATCAATGCTCTCGAACAGCCCCCCCACGTGTCTCCAACCAAACCTCCGATGCATTCTTCAAACCCCCTCTGCGTCCTCAGCACCGTCTACCTGCAGCCAACAAACTCCAAAATGAATGTCCATCTGATAACCACTGCACTGAAGGATGCTGGGAAATGATACGAGGAAGGACAGCATTCCTGGGATAGCCACGTGAGGGAAGGAATATATGGATCTTTACAGGAGTCAATCACCAAACGGTGCACTGCACTATTGATCTTCAGCTAATTGGCTTTCCAATGGTCGTGCTAAATAATAAGAAGGATCAACAAAGCAAACAGCAGCTACACTTTAGGGGAAACAGTTGTATTACCATATTTTTCTTTAAATACTTCACATTTTTAAACTCACAATAATGATGAATAATGAAGTATAACACATATTGAGCTCTATGTTCTCAACTGAAAAGACTAAAGCCGAGCAAACACGAGGTCACTTTTTACAAGACTACAACTAGATTCCTGTTTAGATCATTTCCCATCATGCTCCTGGTGTCAATTTACAAGAAGAACAATAAATGGAACAGAAACAGAGGCAGCTTTCGCCCCCACAGCTGTCCTTTTGTGTGCAGTGGTTTGTTTATCTGCAGTGATTGGATATCTATTGCTAGCTGGGTTAGCATTATATGCTATCAGGCTGCTAGTGAGACATTTCCATCCTTCTTACTTTAACCTGTCAAAGGTCCATCACAGCTAACCATCGATGTGCTAACATGGTGTCAGAACAGCAAGCGGGCGTCCAACGATAACATCACATTCAGTGAGGGCACGGTCACGGCCGCTCTCCCCAGGGTCCCCTCCATCTTTACTATCTTGCTCTATTTGCTGCTTCCTGTTTGGTGCTGGAGAGAGCGCTCCTATTGGCTATTGACAAAATTCATGTAATTGAACTTAATGATCTACAAGAGACAAGACTTAAAACTCCCAAACATATTAAAGATGATCTGCCGCTGGTCTCCCAAAGTCAGGTGATGGTCCAAAGTGGAAGGCCTCTATCAGACTGTCACACCAGTACGCCCACCGCCCATGTTCCAGCCCCATGATGCATATGTAAATGTTTACCAGTGGTCTTGCTTTAACACATTTACAGTCGTTGATATAAACATATTTTGTCTTTATTAACAACGTGCAACATGTAAATAAAGGAGTGTATACGTGTCTCTCGTCAGAAAAGTAATTTCATAGCCATATCCATGGCGATGTAACCAGTAAGCTCGTAGCAAAGCTTATCTCAGCTAACAAGGTTATTGTTAGCCTAGCCACCTTAGCCAGCCAGAGTAATCGATAGCAGAAAGAACACGATCCCACATTTCATCATTACGTTTTTTATAATCCTGACTTCTATAAACGTTGGGCTGCATGTATTGATTCCACCTGATATAGTTCTACTGTAAAATCAAGAACAGGAGCGGCATGTCGGTAGAGACAGCCAATGGCACATGCTTACTGAACTTCCCGCACACACAGTGGCACATGTCGTGGCATGTTGTCGGCCACTTTTCGATCTCGCCGTCACTCAAATCGTTTGCAACAGTGAAAACGAAGTAACCTATCTTCACCTAGCTTTCAAATGATATCACATTTTACCTCCACCATGTCTTTGGCACTCACTGCTGAGGTGTAACTGCGTGCACTTCCCATAAATCAAACATAAATCAACATTCGACATGTGGATGGTTGCAGATGAAAACACTGCAGCTAAAGGAAACAGAGTGTTGGTTGGAGAAAGTTCAATGACATTTCACACACGGTGAAAGTAGGTTGGCAGCATGCCGATCGGTAACAAGTTTTAAGTGATCATTTGTTGGTTGACACACATTAAAGCTGCTGCTGGTGGAGCTGGAGGACATGTAGAAGTGACCAGTCTGACCACAGCTGTGAAACTGCACTTGAGCTTGACAATCTAACATTCCCACCAACATGTTTGTGTTTCTGTTACTATCGACCACAGAACACTTTGATGCTCATCGTGTTCAGCTGAAAGAGAAATCCCTGCTTGTTACTTTCAAACAAACTGTGTCCTGTTTTTGTAACACTGGCTGCAACATGAGTGGCGTTAAACATGAAGGACAAACAACAGCTTTGGTCTCTACAGCTCATTTTCACATTCCTGATAACTATATGAACATATTTATATAAAACTTGAACTTTAAAAAAGGTATGCATAATTAGGGGCGTGGTCACCCTGAGTGACAGTTAGGTGCTGCCAGCTGTTTCCTCGGTGTCAGCACAGCTTCGAGCTCTGTTCAGTGTTTGTTATATATTGATTTATTTGTAGCGCCCGTTCATGGGAGTCAGGATTGCTGTTGGCTTTTCCCTGTGGAGAAGACAGCGGGCCGTAGGGAACAGACATGGTTTGGTTCACCCTCCACTCACTCTTCCATTTCTGTCGTGATTGAGCGAGCAACGTGTTCACTACGTTCTACAAGCTGTCTTTGCTTTTTAAGTCTACAAAATAAACACCTCTGGTCATCAAACAACACAAGTGGGCTCTAATTCTGTGAGAGACACTGTTGTAAATTCCTCATTAGCCACCTAATGAATGAATGAGTGTTACAGACAGACTGTACAAGTTAAATAACTACACATTTGGTAACCCTTGGCTTCGCTCCAGTTCAACATGAGAGGGTAAATTCCAAGATGGCTACCTCCACAATGCAAAACTCTCGGGTTTGAAACTGTTGACCTCAAACCAGTGGGTGACATCACATTGGCTAGGTCTTATGGTTGATACAGGTGATACCAAAACCTCTGGCCCTTTTCGAATGAATGTTGATGATGTGATACCCTAGAGCTCCGGTACCCCTGCCGGAGGTCAGTTTTGTTCAGTGACATGCAGGTCCCCACACTGTGACTCTACCAAAGCACCATGCCTGTGCTTCTATTGTCCATCAGACTCCCTGTTTCTCCAGCACAGACAGTAGCTGCTTATAGCTGGACAGTTGGCTATAGCTGCCCTCTGCATGGACACACATTATGAAGCTATGAAGCCGTGCCTCCTGCAGCTGCTGCTCCTTCAGTCTTATTTACATATTTGAAAGATGCTGGGAGGCTAAAACATGTTTAAATGAAGTGATTGATCAGGTTTGGTGTGAAAGTGGGAAGGATTCGAACTTCTCTTTCTCTCCTTTGTAATTCTTTGCACAACGACTCATGTCAACCACGTACGCAACTGAATGCAAAACCATGAGTGCATGAATGAAGAGTGAGTCATCAGGTTGAGACGACACTGACAGGTAATAACACAGACTTCTTGGAGAGAGGTCAGTGCAGAAGATTGAAGCTGCAGCAGCTTGGAGGAGACTATGACGGCAGGTTTTTGGGTGCTTTTCCTTTCGACATATTCGTACAAAAGTTTGACATAGTTTGTTTGAAGGCCTTAAGGTATGGAAAAGTCTTTGCCTTTTGTGTCACCTGTTACCAGGACCTTCAATCCTGCTGAATGTCAGTATCATGACCGCAACACAGACTGTAATCTCCCATCAGATTCATTGAAACCAACATGTTCAGTGCCTTTCACCTCCTCTCTTTCCTCAGGTGATTTACAGCATCACAGCAGCAGGTAACCTGACACGTCTCCCTGCCAAAAGGCTCCACATGGGAGGTGGGAGAGAGGGTTGGGTGGGCTCCCTGAAGCTTTAATGACTTTATAACAGGAAGCAGGTCTGGGATGGGGAGAGGAACGAATGTCTTGTTTTTTCAGTTTGAGCCTCTAACCCTACTCTTTTGAGGTCCCATGGAAAATATAATTTTTTGAGGAGAGGAGGGGAGCAGCAGGACCAACTTTTCGTCTTAAAAGATGCTTTTAAGGGCTAATGGCCACTTGACTATAAACTGAAAAAGCACGTCTTCATATTGTAGAGGTTCCAATCAGAGAGATGTTTGTCAGTTTTGACTGCAAATAGACTTAAAGAAAGATGCTTTTAATTTTCTCTCAGTGTATTATAATAATGGACCAATGAACAATTCCCGCTTTACATGCTGGGAACAAACACAAAACCTCACAGACTCATGTGGGCTCACACGGGTTGAATATGTGGAGCCTTTTACTTTGGCGGAGGAAATTGAAAAAAAAAAAAACAAATTTAAAAAAACATCAGATTTTAGATTCGGATTTGAGACTGAAATGTCTTTTAAACATTTCAACTTCTGCATGCTTTTTTATGGATTTTTTTCTGCAGCTACTGCTTTGGGTTTTATGTATTTTTGATTATTGGACAGAAGAAGAGTTATTCACCCAGTCAGGATTAAGTACGTTCACAATAAAGCCCCTCATTGTTTCGCCTCATAAAGGCCTATAATGTGCAGGAGTACAACACAGCAACATCATAGCGTACAAGGCCTTGGTAACATTTCAGTGGTTCAAACCTCCGCTTCAGCATGCGAAGAGCAGCAGGTGCAGCGTCTCACCTGGTGCACGAACACGTCGAGCGGCTCCTGCAGCGGAGCTCCGTCCCTGCTGCTCATGGAGAGGAAGCCGAAGCCCATCCTCACGTTGAACCACTTGCAGACCCCGCTGCCCCGGGGCAGACCCTCCTCCTCCTCCTGCTCCTCCTCACTCCGCGCCCAGCCTCCTGCAACACACGGAGACACGGAGATGATGGTCAGAGCAGCACAGAAGCACCTCAGCTCTGCCGAGTGCTAGCTGTTACATACAATATTTTATCGATTGCTAATGAATGGTTTAGTCTGCACGATATTTATATTTTACGAGATTAAATTTACTATATTCCTTTTAAAGAAGCAAATCGTTAAAGAAGTTTCAACTAATATAATTTTGGTATTGATAATTTAATAAATAGCTTAACCTTAATCTACTTCCTGTCTTTTTTTACTTTATAGCACAAAATATAAATGTTATCTTTACGATAAGATGTTTGTTTTACACGAATAAACGGTGTTTAATTACCCCTGCATAACTAATGAGGTTAATTCATGTCAATAAAGCATGAAAAAATAATCATGTAAAAGCATCATTTCAGCATTCTGTTCACTACCAAGGAGAAGAAATATTATTGATATGTAAATAAAGTAAATATGTAACTCATGTATATAAATGTTATAATAGTGTAGCTTTAAACATTCACACTTTTCTACAATGACAGAACAAATTACTTAAAATTACTTTTACGTGCACGAGTGTTTTTTTGTTTGTTTTTTCACATCCGCTGCCAGCAGCAGGCCTTCAAAATAAAATGTCTCTTCCATCAGTCAACATTAAAATCGATCGGACGGCCTTAAAAATCTGTTACCCCAAACAAACCTGTATTAAACACCTGTGTGAGGTCTACCTGTGAAACTCTCTGCTGCTGCTCTCCGTTTTTAAAGTGTCCCTCACACCTCCATCCTCCCTCCGCATCAACAAAAACACAACTTCTCCCAGACACCAGCACAAACACGCAGCTCCGTCAGAGAGGAGAGAAACAGAATGAACAAGAAGATGAAGGAGGTCCTCCCTCTGTCACTCTCTTTACACATCCTCCTCTCTCAGAGCCTCTGCAGAGAAGCCTTCATACCTTCTGCCATGGCGGGAGGTGTCCTCAGCCTCCTGCAGAACTTTCAAAATATCAGATGAAATAAGTTGATCTCATGCTGGACATCCGTGCGCGAGCCCTCCCTGTGAGACAGAGTTAAATCCTGCAGGAGAAAGACGGCGTCCTCCCAGCTTCCTGCTCTCTTCTTGGACACTGTGCAGAACCTCAGTGACCCTCCTACCTCTGCTAACCCCCCACCACAAACACACTGACCGTCACCACTACACACACACACACACACACACACGCACACACACACACACACACACACACACCAGCACCTTTTCGGTCAAGGTCACGTGATGTCCAATCGCAGATAAATCACACATGTCCAATCAGATAGGGAGCCAAAACAACGGAGAAGATGACCAATCAGGGCTTCGGACGATAAAGCAGCAGCACCCAAGGGCCAAAGAGGATATCACCCCGCCCACTACACACACACACACACACACACACACACACACACACGCAATGAAAACCTATTTCTAAAGAATTTTGCAGTTATACCTCGAATAAAGACAACTCTTTCCATTCCATGTGAAGTCATCTCAAGGATGTATGAGTTAATAAAGGCACTGTGAATAACCAACACACTTATCATCCACTGAATTTGCTTTTAACATATCTTGCAGTGAAATCTGCACATTGTCGTGAACTGAAACTTAAGAAATGTAGAATTGTGGGGAGAGAAGAAATGTTTGAAAGATTTTAAAAAGTGTGAAATAATGGGAGCATTTAATGGGGCCTGTAAGATATCTAAGATACCTGTAAGGTGAAAATGTGCCTTATTTGTTGAACTGAACAGTGCTTGAATGATTGAAACCCACTTAAACAATGCAGATCTGACATTTAAAACTCCTTCATATGTAATAATCACTTAATGTATCGTTTGTGTTGAACC
Organism: Semicossyphus pulcher; assembly: GCF_022749685.1. Lineage (NCBI taxonomy): Eukaryota > Metazoa > Chordata > Actinopteri > Labriformes > Labridae > Semicossyphus > Semicossyphus pulcher. The sequence continues at coordinate 29,775,345 of NW_027211726.1, forward strand.
CCTAAATCTGGACCTTAGTTGTAACTGTGAGGTTGAAGGGACACATTAGAGATGTGTGTATGTTTTATGTAATGTTCATTTGAAGTTATTTTAACCCCATAAAAAATAATATTACAATCCATTCACTCGCTCCAGCAGTGATACTTAAAATATCATGTGCATCCGAAATTATATGAATTCTTGTTTCATATATCTAATTAATGATTTATTAACTACGGAAGCCCTGAGCGGACATACATCAATACATTTTGTTTACTCAGTTTTCCTGTGATAATGAGTCATGTCCGGTTAGTTTTCTCTCCTTATTTGGAGATAACAGCGCTGCACCACCGTAACGTCACATGATCATAACTTGTTTTAAGTCTTCTTCAGTTCAGCATGATGCTTACTTTATACTTTGATGTTTATTATGGAAGCCCTGAGCGCACATCCTTCCACACATTTTATTCACAGAATTTTCCAGTGATAAACAGTAATTTCCGCTTGTTTTCATGAGATCTTGATTTCTTTATCTCGTTATCTCAAGATAACGAAGCTGCACCACCACATCGTCAGATGATGATATCTTCTCAGAGCTGCAGAAGCATAAAACAAACATGGAAACAGGTTTAACTTCCCTCATTAGTGTGGGCGATGGCAGCATGGCATGTGCTGCTCTGTAACATCACAGTGAGCAGCCTGTTGTTCTGTTCTCTAGATCGACTGAAAATGATCCCGTTATCACGAGAAAACCAGCTTTGTTGTCCCGAAATAATAAGATAAATAAGTTGAAAAACAATAAATAAATAGTAATAAATTGAATCAGTCTGTGGTGGCAAGTGTGCTGTTTCATGCTGCAGTCTGCTGAGGCAGTATAAGACACAAGGATCCAGGGCAACTGGACAAACTGGTGAAAAACGCTGGCTCTGTGATTGGAGCCTGGTTGGACTCACTGGGCGATGTGATGGAGAGACACACACTGAAGAAGGTCGAGGCCATTCTAAACAACACGGATCATCCACTTCATAACACCTGGATGGACCAAAGAAACAACAGTGGTGGACGGCTCCTCTCTCGTCACTGCAGGACTGAGAGATATAGAAGATCTTCTGTACCCGCGGCCATCAGACTTTTTAATTCTTTAGTAAATGGCAGGACAAGTGAACTTCCCTTTGGGGATCAATAAAGTTATTGGTATTGTTAAATGATTGATGCATGTCCACTTAGGGCTCCCGTAATAAACACCTTAAACTGACAAAAATAATACATTTTATATGACTACTTACAGGTAAAGTCAAGTAGCACTTAAAGTCTGTTACATTTTAAGAGCTTTTAAAGGTAATTCTTAAGGGTTTTAGTTAAGGCTTTTTGGGAACCTGTGCGACCAAATGACACCTTCAATGTCACCACTAAATTTAAGATGAATGAGATTTAGTGTATTTTAAAGGATTCTTGTTTGTGGCAAATTCCAACTGATACCTAACAAACCACAACACAGTGTATAAAACAATGAGACATACCTTTGGTCGCCACGCTGCCGTCTGAGAGGAAACGCTGCACCTGATCGTTCTCTGTAAAAGGTGTGTTCATGAGTTGTGATTGCTGCTGTATTTATTGTGTCCATGTTAATTAGACAAACTAGTAAGTGACATTGAGACACCAGATGGTCTCTCCTTCTTCCTTATTCTTTGAGGGTGAATCATGTTCACTGCAGATTAAATGAAGCTTCTTGCTTTGTCTCTGCTCAGGTGATTCACGTCCACCTGTTACAGTCATTCAACAAACATACGGTGGCCTGTTTGAGTCATTCACTCACATTCATTAATAGGCAATCAGCCGCTTTCAAGCTGCTGTAAAGGACCACAAACGTGCTCTCATCACTGCTGAGTCATGCAGCTTCCTGTAATGCCACACGCACACACACTCACACACACACACACACACACACACACACACACACACACACACACACACATGCATCCAGCTACAAATGTGCACAGAGAAGGAGCTGAAACCATTTCTTCTGACTTCCTGTGCTGCTTCATGTCTCCATATTTTGCACGTGTGTTTGTGTTTATTTTTGCATGTGTGTGTGTGTGTGTGTGTGTGTGTGTGCGTGTGTGTGTGTGTGTGAGGTGTTGCCTAATAAAAAAACAAATGACTCCCTTCATTCATGCGTTTAATGGTGCAGGCACAAGCCCTCTGAAAGCCGCCATTGAAATGGAAAAGCCCACCAGCTGCTGCACAACAGCTCAGGCCACCCTGAGGTGACCCGGGTCAACCAGAAGGGCTTGTGGGAACAAAGCCTCGGCACGCGCTCATTCAGCGGCCATTGTTCAACCAACACACACACACACACACACACACACACACACACACACAATCTGTTACTTCACTTTTTCAGAATGTGCGTCTAAAATGCACATATTAGAGCACCATTACGACTCTACAGTGTTTATGTGCTGTGTGTAGTGATGTATGGTTACTAACACACTCAGAATCACTGCCTGCACTCATGTGTGTTGCAGAAGGGGGGACAATAAGCAGCGGCCCCATGGGAAGCCTGTCAGCTCACCTTTCACCTCCCCTCCAGAGGGAAATCAATCAATACACCTGATCAATAACAAATCTATAATGCGCTGCCATGTTGTGACAGATATCCTCCCACAACAAGCCTCTAGGTAGCGAAGGCTGCTGCGGACCACCGCAGGGCCGAGCAGGCAACAATGACAGGGTGAAGCCTTGTTTATCACAGGGAGCTGTCAGTTAAAGGAACATGACAAGGTTTAAAGGGAGTGTTACTTTGGCTGCTCTCGTGTTAAACAGGAAACCATTTTGGTAGCCACATGTATGTTAGATTCAGTCTCTCTTTTAATGACATAAAGTTATACTATTCTTTTTGCTTCGCCTAACCACACAGCCTTATTTGACGCTACCACCGGATAACTTAAATGTTAACATCAGGAAGAAGTGACCATATTTGGATGTGAGGGGGGAGCTGGAGAGAAGTGAGGGGTTAGCGAGGGGGTTGGGAGTGTGGCGGAAAGGATAGCCATCCAATCATTTAACTTGCTGGACTAATTACAGTCCTACCATAGATTTGATTGGGATGCTAATTTTGGCTAGCAAAAAAACAGGCTTTAAAAAATGTTTATACTGAATAAATGAATTATCGACTCCTCAGGGTGTCTGTTAGTGTAACCAAACACAGATGGAGACAGTTTTCAAGTAGCACCTTTCACAAGGTAGCCACACCCCAAAGTATGTCCTGTACTCAACTGTGGAAGCCCTAAGCGAACATGCATCCATACTATGTGCAATTACAATTGGTTTTTTGACCGGTTAACCAACGCTCTTAACGGTTAATAACTGACAAGATTCAAATGTACTTCCTGGATTGGATAAAAGTCTTGGACCCATTAAAACACCAATACAACAAATGTTTTTTTCCCTTTCTCCTTAAGATAGGGTTTATTTTCCTTGGTATTTGGCTGGATGAATCATTCACATTTAAACACCAGATTGTAAACCTTATTAGCAAACTGCGACTAACTTGTTTTTCTGTACAGAAACAGATCTAACTTCCCTATCAACTGTAGAAAATGTATAATCGAATCAGTCTTTCTGCCAGTCCTAGATTATGGTGATATACTCTACAGACATGCTGCTGCTTCCACTCAAACCCCTGGACTCAGCTTATACCTCTGCACTTAGATTCATTACTGGAGATCCCTACAACATCCATCATTGTATTCTGTAAAACAAAGTTGGCTGGTCTTCTCTAAAACAGAGGCGTGATAAGCACAGTATCTTTTTATCTGTAAATCCCTTATTGGACATTCACCGCCCTACATATTATCCATGCTGAACTGGAATACTGGAACCTACAAAACTCGCTCTACTGACTGTCTCATGCTTCAAGTGCCTCACGTTTACTCTGAACTTGGAAAATCTGCCTTCAGTTTTTGTGTTCCAAACTTGTGGAATCACTTACAACACACTCTCAGGATTGACACTCAAATTTTTTCTCTCGGACAAATGAAGGCGTTGATTTCAAACCACTTCACATCAGCTTGTGAATGTTTTTATTAATTCCTGTGTTTTGATTGTTTTAATTGTGTCGTTTTATGTATCTCGACATCATTGCAAATGAGGGAAACCTCAATGATTTTCGAGGCTTAAATAAAGGTTTGAATTGAATGTTTGTTTTGTGCTTTTGCAGCTCTGGGGATACGAGTGATGATCATCTGACGTTACGGTGGAGCAGCTTTGTTATCTCAAGATAATGAGATAAATAAATCGAGATCTCAAGAAAACAACCGGAAATTACTGGTTATTACTGGAAAATGGAGTAAATAAAATGTGTGGAAGCATGTCTGCTCAGGACTTCCTTAATAATCATCAGTTACAAAATACAAAGTAAGCATCATGCTGTACTGAAGAAGACTTAAAACAGCATTGAGACCATAAACTCATTAGGAAAATGAGGTAATAAACTTTTGAACAAATTCCATGAAAAGTCTCAAACCAACAACGTGCTGCTGTTTAAGAAAATGTTACTCAAACGGGAGCAGTGAGTGTGTTTGGGACTATTTTCACCAGCGGATTAATCCTCCTTTGCAGCTCTAGTGAGTATTTTGGGCTGCAGGAGAATGTATGTGTGATGTGACTAAATAACTACAGTGTGTATTTATGCTTGTGCAACAGTGTGGCTCACTGATGTGTTTTTAATGGACAACACCGGAGCTCTATGGCACAGAGGGAGAAGATACATCAGTCTCTTCGCACACAAATCAATGCTGTTTTAGGTGTTTTGTGGGCTTTTGGTGACAATAACAAAAAGATGACCCTCGTCTAGTTAGATAGTCTAATCAGACATGATGCAATGCCAAAGAAGGATTCTCCCCTCATGTTTTATCATTTTAAATCACTGACTTAAAGTCGATTTAAAGTGATCTCGACTGGGGATGAGTACTGTTTATAGGCATGGTATAAAAAAAACTAAAAGCCAAAAATCAATCCCTGACAGTTGATGTGGTTGATAAAAGCATATGGCGACAGGAGCATGCATAAATGATATGTTGAAAGTTTGATATTAGATTCTCACTGCTGTTATAGTTTGCTGCCTAATAAGCACAGACACAGTTAAGTAAAGGTGTGTAAAAAGTTGTTCAAAGGAAGAGGCAAACAGGAGACAACGCTCTGTTCAAAAAGCCTTGACGATGGAGGACTTTTTCAGCACCAGGGACAGCTCCACTCACACAGCAAGGGCTTCCTTTTGTGACATTTCAGCAACTTCAGTCTTAAAGATGAAGTAATTACAGTTTAAATACTAATAATGAATCATAATAATTTTAGTTGTTAGTTATTGATCCATGACCAGTTGGCAACGCAAACCTCTAATGCAAAGGAAACTGCAGATACTGCTGGTATATAAGAAGTAAGTAAAGCTTTTTGTTACAGTGTAGAATTATGTTATCAGAGGTGAACATGCCAAAAAACAAAATCTTATCTGTAAATGAACATACCAGTGGTTCTACCTAGGAATAGATTCATCTATATCTGGTCTTTAAAAGGAGAATTCTGGTATTTTTAAACCTCTGTTCTAATGTCACGTCTTTAAACAACAGCATGATGAATTAATGACGCACGGCAGACCACTTACTCACTGTTTTTGGTTTGACAAGGCAAATCTTTCTCTTTTAAAAATAAGGTCTATCTTTGTCGGGGAGCTTTCTGTAATTTTGTCAGACACAGAAGAGCCTGTCAGAGGCAGAAAAAAGCACAGGAGCAATTCCAAACATGTTGTATGTTTTAGTTATTTAGACCTAAAATATCTAAAAGGTGTATAAATAACTTTTGTTGTTGTTTTTCAATCAATGAATCACATTTTATTTGTAAAGCGCCCAATCATAACCAAAGTTATCTCTGGACACTTTACAGAAAGAGCAGGTCTAGACCGACTCTTTGTCATGTTATTTAAATAGAGGCCCAACATGAATCACCATGAGTAGCACTTAGCAACATTCGGCACAATGGCAGGAAAACTTCCTTTAACAACCTCGGGCAGAACCAGACTCATGTGGAACATCTGCAGAGACTGGATGGGACGAGAAGTGGGATAGAAGTGGTTGCAGGTTCTTGTTACAACAACAACAACAACAGGTAATATTTACTAATGGTTACAATGCCATGCAATGTTCTTTACTAATAGTATTTTAAAAAATGCCAAACAATGATTCTTTATACAAAATCATCCATATCAAAGCAACGTTCGGTCAGTCTCCCCGGTTTAATATATTCTATTCCAAATGCAGAGTCACCATCTATGGGTGACACACGGACCTGCAGCTGATCCAGGGATAATAATCTGCTCTGAGTGCTGGGAGATAACGTCCAGCCTCAGTGCACTGACAGCTTCATCCACATGACTGCAGATAATAAATGCACTATTTCATCTTTCCCACTAGATGTCACCTGAAGCTTGTTTTCTCTGAGACAACCCGAGACCACAATGATGTCATATTCTGATTTATGCTTAGATTAACTCACAAAAAAAACAAGTAACTATTAATTATTTCTGACACACGACGGATTCAACTCTCATTTCACATTTTTGCTAAAAGTATGTCTTTATGGGCTTCTCTACTTCTGTGAGTTCCATTAGGTAATTACTTCAGAGGTTAAAAGCCGTTCTACAAAGTTGGGTCGTGATCAGTGATTTGAAGGAGGTCAGGTCAGTCTCGGATGTGTTGGGGTAGAGAGTTCCAGAGGGAGGGGGCAGCCGTGGAGAAAGCTCTGTCGCCCCAGGTTCGGCCCTTGGTTCTGAGTGGCGGAGAGAGGAGGTGTGCATCAGAGGCGAGGCTGCAGGAAGGAGTGTGGCGGTGGAGCAGGTCTGTGAGGTATGACGGGGCCTGGTTATGGAGGGCTTTGAGGGTGAGAAGGAGGACTTTGAACTGGACGCGTTTAGAACAGGGAGCTGGTGGAGGTTCTGGAGGACAGGGGTGATGTGTTCAGGGGAGGCGGGCAGCAGAGTACTGGATGTGTTGGAGTTTATTGAGGACTTTGGAGGATGAACAATAAAGGATGGTGTTGCATTAGTCGACTCTGGATGTGATGAAAGCATGGATCAGAGTTTCGACAGCAGAGAAAGAGAGTGATGAACGGAGATGAGCGATGTTTTTGAGGTGGAAAAAGGCAGTCCTGGTGATTTGATTGGCATGTTGTTTAAAGCTCAGGTTGCTGTCGAAAATGACTCCAAGGGGGCGGATGCGCAGTGATGGGGACAGAGTGGAAGTGTCAGTGGTTAGGCAGAAGTCCTGGGTGGTTTAGTGAGGGATTTGGGGCCGATGATTGGTATGTCAGATTTTTCACAGTTGAGTTGGAGGAAGTTTGTTTGCATCCATGTTTTTATTTGAGTGAGGCAGTTCTATAATTGTGTTTTTCAAGATTCTGTTCTGCTGAATCCTTTAACCATTAACTGACTGCACTAACAGTGTTAATTGCTCTGATAAAAACAGAATAAAAGGGAAGTTTGTCCTCACTAGAGACTGGGCTCCAGTTAGCTGTAATATTGAGCGTATATCATTATTTAAATACATGTTTTTCTCTGTTACATGGAAGAAAAGTGCTTCATATGTGGTCTTGTGTCGTAAGCAGTCCTCATAATTGATTCACACTTTCAGTGAAACATGAATGGGCTTTGAAGTCCTTCAGCTGCTGTAGTTTGTTGTAGTTAACTCACAGGAGCATCCATAACACTGAAGCCATAACCTTTTCAACAAGCAAGCCCGTATGAGGGGCGATTAGTGCCACAGGGAAGGTGAACGTTCAGTTAAGAAGCAAAGATGCAATAGAAACTAACTCACAGGTTTTTACTGCCGGAGATTCTCAATAGTCAGAATGAAAAGCTTTTTCTTTTTTTTTTTACATTTCTTCTATTAAAGACACTGGGACACAACAGGCCAGTTTCACAGAGGAGGCTGAAGCCTAGTCCCAGACTAAAATGCCTGTTTGAGCTGTCTTAAATTAAAGCGTCTAGCACAGACTTTCTTATCTTATCTTATCTTAGTCATAGACTGTACTTATAAAGCGCTTTTCTAGTCTTTGCGAACACTGAAAGCTGCTTTTAGGCTACATATCATATTCACAGATGGCAGAGGCTGCTACCTAAAGAGCCCAACTGCCAATCTCACTGTCTCACATTCAATTTGGGGTTCAGTGTCTTGCCCAAGGACACTTCAACATGTGGCCTGAGACTGTTTGGAATATCTAAATGAAGACAGACATGCACTACAGAGGTTAGACGAGTACTTGTGGACAAGTGTAATCAGAGTGCTGCACAACTACCTGAAGCAGCATTGATCCTCCAATGAACGATCAGGATCAGGCAGATGTGCCGATGGCTGAGGCCAGCGTAACCAACAAAGACTTGCATACAGGGATGCTTTCACATTGAAGCACAACCAGATGAGATTTATATATGGAATGTCTTCATTATGGCTTTTTTGGCTTTTTAAAAATTGTTACATGAGTGAGGAAATGGAGGCCGTCTTAAGATGTAGTTTGTGGTGATTTAAATCCTCCATTTGAAGCAATAAAATCATTTGGTCCTTAGTATGAAAGAAGAATAAAGACCGACGCAGACAGTGGACAATATTTACCAAAAACACTGACCAATTTACTTTGTGTGGAATATTATCATTTGTGCTCAGGTCTTCATCTGAACTGTCCGAACAGTCATCATCTGGTGTACAGTTCAGCAGTATTAAATCGCTCTCTTCTGATGTCTGCATTCTCTGTTTGTTTACACCAGTTTAAGGTTCCTCACAGAGTCTATAAAGGCAGACATCATTCTAAACTTTATGTCACAAAAATAGAAATATGAGAGAAGTGAAACACGGAAAACCATAAAGATATCTCACAACAAGTTTAACTTTTCTTGTCATATTTTCATTTGTGTTGAATTTACTGCAAACTGCAGCCCAGCCAGTCTTCTTCTCTTGCTCAGTGAAAGCTGTCCGGCTTTTATTTCCATTACTGGATTGTTGGACACAGTTTTGCTTTAGTTTTTTCAGACTCACTAAAGTATTTTCTCTTTGCCTCTGCCGTTGTTTTATCTCCAGATTCACACCAGTCACGGTGTTTTTCGATTCCATTCTGGGACTTTATGAGCACCATTGGACCAACGGCGTGTGCTCATACTTAACCCAATGAGGCTTAACCCTGGTGCTCTCTATTAGGCTTACTTACCTGACTCCAGGACTCCATAGTCACCGACTAACTAAGCTAAACTTAGGCCACGTCCATGAAAGCCACTTAAATTTCCTGGTTTAACTCGTACACGTCAAGGCCTACTGGTAGCTTAACCAAAGCCTTGTCTGTGAAACTGGCCCAATGTGTAACAAAGAACTGCAGCAGGTAGACCGTCTCTGACTTGAAATACTTTATTAAGTATGTTTTTTAGTAAGTTGGCCAAAAACACTTTGCAAATACAAATAACAGGGAGCGAAATGTTGTTCAATGTCTTTATACTTTCATATTTATGGAGGCTACTCTGCAATATAATGTTAGGTCACAGGATCATGAAAAACTGGCTTCAGCCTCAGACATTTTATTATTTTTTCATCACTGTGTTTTTATTGAATTTTTCTTACATATAGAATACAGACACAGCAGGACTGACAGACATAATGAATGGAGAAAAAATTAAATAAGAAGAAGAAGAAAAAGCAACTAACAAAAGACAAAAACAAACAGATAAACAATAACAAACAAGCAAACAAAAGAACAGCACTTGGATGTTCCATAAAAGAAATAAAAGGCTGCCACAAACATCAAATTTCCCAGTGGATCCCCACAGTTTCTAGAAAATGCCCAATTCAATGTCCAATTCAAAAGAATGAGACGCCTTGCCAGAAGAAGTCTGGAGTACGCCATGCTGCTTAATTGTCAGAGTAAGACCTCCTGATGGTACAAACAGACCAAGCAAAGGGCATGGTTGAATTGTTCGACCTGCGATCTCTGAGTACACTTCAAATATCGAAGAGCAGAATGATGTTAGGCTTGTACATGAGCAAAATGTGTGATAAAGGAGGCTGCTTGCATCTGTCACAAGTAGGACTTATCCCAGGGAACATTTTTGAAAGCTTGACCTTCGATCATAAAGCCAGTGTACAATCTAAAATTAAATAACGCCATGCCTTGCATTCAAATTCAAGCCAAGATTGTCACCTTCACTCCCAACTTTCTCGACCACTCGCTCAGTGTGCACTTACTGACACAAGTTACAGGAGAGGAGAGATGCATTCAGGTCCAGTTGGAAAAACTCAAACTCGATCTTTTCATAGAGGGGAGGGTAAGAAGTGTTGTTTTGTCGTACATATAAATATAATTTATTTCTGTAGCTCGCCCCACTCGTCTAATCACACATGTGATACAGACGGACGCACAAAAAGACAGACAGACAACATAGAAAGGGAGGGGAGGAGAGAGAGCAGCATGTGATGGAAAGAGAGAGAGAGGAAGAGACAAAGAAACTGTCTTTTTATTGTGTTTATTGTGAGTGTCTATGAATGAAGAAAGTCGCTTATAATATCCCAGTAAACTAATGGTAACTTGTGAATTTCACATTTTTCCAAGTCTATTCAATAAATGTTAAATGATAACAGTTCAGGTTCACAATTTTCAGTGATTACTTTGAATGTAAATAAAGAGTGCATAACATCAAAATAGAACTTTTTATAAAATAAAATCCTGGGAGAGAATCCTCCAGACCCCCATACAGGGGTCTAAGGCCCCACAATGTCCTCATATCCTAACACACTGTAGTGAGCTTGATCAATCTTTATTACAATAACTAATCGAACAATCAGGTCTCTTCGCTTCACACATTCGTGTGTAGGAGAGGAACGGGTCATACAACAAAAAAAGTGTAAACTCACGAACTAACTTGCAGAAATTATATTTATTTGCAATATTTCGGTACTAGACCTTCATCAGGTAAACAAATTTGATTGTTTGCCTGATAAATTTGTTCTTGTTTTGCTTATTTGTTTGTTTGTTTGTTTTTTTCCTCATTTGGTTTAGTGATTTTGCCTTTTGTTTATTTGTTTTTATTCCTGTGTTTGTGAAGCACTTAAAAAGTGCTCTATAAAAAAAAGCTTTACTTGCTTGCTTACATTTTTTGTTGCAGAACCAATTTGACCATTTGCAGTGGGGGGCACAAGATTCTAATCTCACCTTGGGCGCCAAATGGCCAGACTCCACAACCCGGTGGATGATGTCACAGCAGCTAATTTCACTTCTCTACAATCTATGGTTTCAGATGATATTATTCTTTCCATTAAATTTCAAGAGAAAGTTAAAATTCCAGAGAAACTATTAGAAATTCATAAACCTGTAAAATGAAGCTTTGACAGGAAGGACAGTATGGTTTCAGTATACAAGTATACTACGGTATTTTAGGCTACACGTAGATGTCTCTAATGCATAAAATGAATCCCAACAGATACACTCAAGCTCCTCCTCCTGCTTCACATGTGGCATTAATCACTCCTCATACCCTCTTTCCGGTTGGAGATAATCCCACCTCCGTCCTGCTCGCAGCACAGAAACAAATGTGCCATTCTCTCATCTCGCACGAGCATTCATTAAAAACAGTGTTTATGTAATGTAGGGCAGCGCACAAGCAGCTTTCCAAGAACCCGGTGTGATCCCTAGTTTTAAATATGGGATGACAGGAAGAGCAGCTGCAACAGTTCGATGGAGAAATGAGGCGCAGACGAACAGTGAGGACAACCAATGGATGAAAAACAAAGGTAACCAGAGCTGCTTCATCGGAGCTTTATAGCTGAGAGCAGACTGCCTTCTGTTTTCTGTCGAGACATGAGGGAACTGTGGAGTGTTCAAATCGATGTTTCACTTTTCTCTCCAATGAAAGGATGGAGGAAGAATAAAACCATCATGGCTGTGCAGGAGGCGGTATGCTGGAGCATTACAGTGCGTGATTCCCTCAGGTCGCGGTGATGGAAGTGAGATGAGATTGTTGTGGTGATTTAACAGCCGCTGCAGTGACTGAACGCGCTTTTTTTTTTACCTGCTCGACGCCGATTCCTGCTGAGAGACGATGCCTGCATTCACGGGCTGCTGTCGGCATTAAGAGGACCCGTGTTCCCCCCCTGCTGGTTTCTCGTCTGGCCGTTTCCCTGCATCAGCACCACGGACAGCGACAATGACTCGGCTCCGCAGGAAAGCTCTCGTGGCACTTTTCCTCTTCACGCTCTTTATTTTCGGGGCCATGATGGGGCTCAGGACGTTGAAGCCCAGCGACGGCTTCTCGGACCTGGCCCCCGGCATGGACTTCATCGGGGAGAGGTCCGACAGGAGGCGGCTGGATGTGAAAGACGTGGTGGTGTCGCCGGGTCAGTTCCACATGGGCAGCAGCGACACGAAGGTGGTTTTCACCAAATCAGACCGAGATTACAGCATATTCTACGATGTTCACATCTTCTACTACCTGTGGTACGGCTCCCCCAGCATGGACAACAAGTACATTCACTGGGATCACGTGCTGGTGCCACACTGGGACCCAAAGATCGCAGCCAGTCATGCCCAAGGAAGGCACACACCCCCAGAAGATATTGCATCAAGTTTTTACCCCGAGCAGGGACCCTACAGCTCCAGGGACCCAAAGGTGCTGGAGTCACACATGTCCCAGATAGAAGCGGCTGCAGCAGGTAACAATGGATCTACATGTTTCCCTTGTTATTGTACGGTGGCACTCCTACAGAGCCAAGTCCCCCAAAGCCCTTTTTTCTTCAAGTCAGGAGGTCGTTATATCCCCCGTGAAACAAAAATATAACTGAAATATGATTGAAGCTCTAATCATGATCTTTTCCTCAACCTAATCAAGGTTTTGATGCCTAAATGTAACCAAGCTGTGGCACTTTCACAAAATGAAGTGGTCATCTTTGGTTAAATGTTTAGCATGCACCAACACTACTTGTTTAGGTTTAACAAAAGATCATGAGCTAATAACATAACACAACTTTGAGTTGTACATATTTTCAAGTGTTGTGATGGAAGTCTGGTCGCAGGCGCAGTCGAGCCAGCAGCAAAGTTACAAGGAGCACAAATCAAACTGTATGCTGTTATTTCAATGATCACTATCAAATAAAAAACAACAGAGGGCAAAGCAGCATCATTCATCACTTTCAAACTGCACTCAGATCAGACTCTGTCCCCCGGCTGTGGTGTTGTAGGGGTGCTGGTGTTGTCCTGGTATCCTCCCGGGTTGGCAGACGACCACGGGGAGCCCACCGAGGACCTGGTTCCTGCTGTCATGGACGCCGCCCACAGGCACAGCATCAAGGTAACTGGTGAGACAACCGGTATGTTTTTCCTTTCTGATGATTTACTGAATGAATGACAGTTAAATGTTGAAGCTGAGAACAGCTAACTGTATGTCTTTTATCCTTGTATGAAGAGCTGTGCATTCATACTGAATCTGAAATGTTATCCGATTTCATTTCTGTGTTAAAGGACTTTTTAAATGATTAAATCATTTTGGTATCAGCTACATATAACACAGTTTAATATATATGCTTCTACCAAAATTAGCACTAGCATTAGAAATTAATATCACAGTTACTCTGGATTACAGATGCACCTTCCTAATTAAGCTAGTGGTAGCATTAGCTGCTCCTCTCCAACTCAACCCTCTCATGGAAATGATCATGACTCATCTTTTTTTTGAAATGTAAACATCTTCTTGTTTTAGTCTTTATTGGTATGCTAAGTGTTGCATTGATATCTGTATGTAGGTAAAGATAGCAATAGCATGTGTTTACCTGTATGTCCTTATACAATGAGTAGTACTAGCTTGATTACACAGACCCTTTTCTCAGGGCTAGTTGGTAATCTACTGTAGGTGCCAAGCTAAAAAGCCACGCTCATGCTATTCAGTAGCTGTGTCTCAATTTTGGGGCTGCATCCTTCGAAGGGCCCGGTCTACTGAAGAGTCATTCGTAGCCTGTGTAGACACTAAAGCTGAACTGAAATGAGCCAGTCAGGTCTACGGAGGATTTCCTGTTTGCGTCACCAGCTGTTCCCGCCCTTAACCTTGCGTCACAAGACGCAGCTCCTGTCACCTAGCAACGGGTAGCTAGCAGGCTAACTAGCTGTCATAACTAACGTCACCTAACATTTCAAAGATAATTTGTTTCAAGGGCCCTTTTGTTTTTTTTTACATTTGTGTCTCTAGCTTTTAAATTGAGTTAAAACCTAAAACTTTTACATTTAAAGTGTATTCCTCGGCCACTTGAGAGTCCGCCATCTTGTTCGGATTGGCACGCAATGAATCTCAGGATATGTTGGGCCGTGATGGATGCACCTGATGGATCCTTCAGGGCCCGGGAAAAGGAGGAAGCATTTGTCTGACGCATCTGAAAGAGCCTTCGAAATAGGACATCCTTCGACACGCCGTTGTGACACAATCAGCCTTCAAATATGTCGAACGATGCAGCCCCTGGATTAGGACACAGCAGATATCTTTCCTAGCTAGCTAGCTTACAGTTATTATGAGCAAGTCACTGCCAGTTTAATTTAAGCAACTTGCTCATTTGCTAAAGCTCTCACAGTCAATTAAAACAACATCATTCAGGATCAAGATTGATTGTTAGCTGCGAGCTCCTTTTTGTAACTCAAACAAATGTTGTCACATTTAGTCTAACAGGAGTATCATTGTGACACACCTGAAAAATCTTTTTCCATGTGTGAAAAGTTATTTTTAACATACAATATTAAAACCTGATGAAGTATTTAGGCTCCTTTCATTGGCTGCTAAATTTCTGTTTTTTAAGTAGGTTATATCAATGTGAATGGTGGCACACAGATAATAAACTATGACTCTGTGTAGCGTTAGCAATGACAAAAAATTGGATATAAGAAAAAGATTTGTACGGATTCACTTTGATGGAAATGTTGCCTTTAAATATTGATGAGTCGGGTCCTTAAGACTGCAGTTATCCCAGTGAGAAGAAGTGTGTCATGCCCTTTATTTCAAATGCAGCATGTCTTGCAGCTGCATTGCATTCTGGTCCAGTGAGGCTCCTGACAGTGAAGGAATTGTTACCGGTGGGTCTCACTGCCATCTTCAATTCCGATGCTCTGACCTCGAATCCTGACATTTACAGTAATACGGACGCTGCAGAGGGATGAAAATGTTCTGCTTTCATTCGCTTTTTCAGCTATTTTTAAAGACTGGAAGCGCTTTAGGGTAGATTTTCTATTTCAATGCACCACTCTATCTAACAAAGTCACAGAGGGGGTCTGACACCGTAAAGCCCAAAGATGCTGAAGGTGCTTGTGACAGCAACGGCAAAACAAGCTGAGCGCAGACTGTAGATTCAGCACTCAGAGGGCAGAAGAGCTTTGCCTCAGTCTACTTTCATGCTCCTTATATGGAAGTCTTACACAGAGAACTGGGTCTCTGTGTGTGTGTGTGTCTCAGTCAGACTTACACAACAGTGTGTATCGCACAGCTGACCCCAGGGCTAACACGCCGCTGTTCTAGTGCACCAGAGCTGCCGCTGCTGACAAGGCACAGGCGGGAGTCTGTGTTCGTGAGCACTCGAGTGTGTGTGTGTGTGTGTGTGTGTGTGGCTTCGCTCAGGAAATGTCGTGTGTGTCATTTAATATAGTGCTTTTAACGCAGCAGGAGCCGATATTTAAGAGCAAAATGAGGTCCGTTCCAAATCTCATGCAAACCAGATCAGGCAGGCAGATCTATAGTCAGCTGTAGTGCTCCATGTGATTAATTAAGAATAGATTGACCCTGTTTGCACACTGAAATGTTGATGTCAGGATACGAGTCCTAAAACAGGAGAAAAGTCAACTTAAGTAGAGCAGAAAAGAATCTTTAAAAAGCTAACAACAAGGCTTTCTTGTTATCGAGTTGCTAGTTTATCAGACTGTTCTTCGCTTCCTTTATCAGTTTAGTGTTAAGGCGCAATGTTTCCCAAAGTAACCCCCATAATTCTCTTTATCTCACCCAAGCCCATACAATGGAGCCGACCTTCGCACTATGCCGACTATTATTCATGTTTTGGAGAAAATCTCAAGAGGGACCCTCTCACTTACATTCCCACGGTATCAGCCATGGCCATGCAGTTCAGAGGATGGATCTGATCACACCTGATGAGAACCGTATCCGACTACGCATGAACTGTACTCGAGAACAACTTTTCAAGTGGACCTGGGCACGGATCGACGAACCGTGCCCGGGTGTGGTACACAGTGTTCACACTAATCAAACGACCTGGACTTTGGGGTCAAGTGTACACAGATACGGGCCTGGGTCCGTAATGTGAAAGCCTCCTGAGGCTCTGTCCTGACAGCAGGCCTGATAGATGTCCTCAGTTGCCAGCAGCTGGGTCTCAGTGATATTCAAGGCTGCCCTGATGGTCCTCTGCAGTGCTCTCCGGCCCTTCTTGGTGCATCTGGCAAACCACGCTGTGATGCAGTATGTGACGATTCTCTCCACAGTGCACCTGTAGAAGTTAAACAGCAGCTTCTGCAGCAGACTGGCTCTCCTCAGCTTTCTCAGAGAATAGAGACGTCCTTGTGCATCCAAATGGGGCTGGGGTTTGTTCAATCTCCTTTGTCTTCTTGTTATTAAGAATGGTTGTTAGGAGGTTCCTCATCTATGTTTGCTGACTCATCTGTAACTAAATTTATGATGGTGTTTGTTGCATGGACATGTGGGCAGTCATGGGTGAAGAGGACAGACAGAACAGGCCTCAGCACACACCCCTGGGGAACACCAGTGTTCAGGATGAGGGTGGAAGATGTTTGTTCCCCCATCCTGACAGTCTGAGGGCAGTTGGTCAGTCCAGTCCAGTTGCAGATAGTTGTATTCAGGCCCAGTGTGTGAAGTTTGGACACTCGGCTTTTGGGATTGAAAGTATTAACGGCTGAACTAAAGTCCAAGAAAAGCATCCCGACTAGGTGATCAAGGGCAGTGTGAAGGGCAGCGCAGATTGCCTCTTAATCTACATGCCTGATAAGCAAAGTGGTGCTGGTCTAAGGTGGCAGGGATGATACGTTTGTAGTCTCTCAAAGCATTTGGCTTTCGCGGGATGAGTGCAATCGGGCAACAACTAACCATTTCAGGTAGCAGCATACCAGCAACTCCCATGTTTTGAGAGTTAAAGTAAAGTGCTTCTGGTGGCTTTGTTTCTGCTGTTGCTATATAATTAAAAGGTACATCTCGGAGGTAAAAACATGAACTTATAGTGGCCGTACTTTGTTGAAATTACGTAGCCATTAAAGAGCTTGTTGGGGCTGCAGGCTGAAGTAATCTACTGAATCAATTTAATATATTTTGTACCTTTTAGTCATTAAGACCATATGATAGAATGTGGTTTAAAAGGACCAGAATGACCCTTTTAATCAGGCCATGTCGCAGGATGTCTAATTATTCCTGCTCAGGAAGCGATGTAGCCTCTCGCAGAAGAATGTTACATCTGCACTTTTGAATTCATCATCTCAGTTTACATAATAAGCTGACTTAATGTAGCGTGCACCGACATGGTGATGTAACACCGCTCCAGGTTAGAGTTTGTCATCATCTGAATAGAAGCCAAACATTGGTGAGAAGTGTTCAGGAGGCCTGTTTGTTGCAGCAGCGACGTGACACCAGAGAGCCGCAGTGTAAATATGAGAGTCTGTCTGCGCCGCAGGAGGGGACCTGATTCAACAAAGCCCTCTGCATCCATCACGCTTTATTCAGCCCAACAGGACCAGATTGAGCCGCGTCTTACCTCGCTGGCCTTTCATGATTTCCAACCAGTCGAGACGGCTGACAAGCTCGAGCCCGCGCCAAACACCGCCGTGTTACCATGGAAACTGTTTAGGAAGACCTTGCAGCCTCTTTTGAAAGATGGAGTGGGCGTCGAGCGCTCGGTGTTTGTGGCTCGACAGCTCCGTCAATGCTTTACTGTGTGCGGTTTAGCTGCAGTAGACCTTTCTTCCCTTTGTGACTGAGGCAAACAAGCGTGCCACAGTTTGTCCTGGACAGAGGGCATCCATCACTCTGCCCTCAGCTCCTGACAGAGAAAATAACACACGGCTGTCTGTGATGTCATGATCATAACCTGTGTTTTTCATGTGTTAAGTGGTTCATCTTAAATTGTTTCTGCTGCATATGAAGGAAAATTCCCTGTGGATCGAATGAATCCAAAGAGGGAGAGTGCAGATGTTTGTTAAAGTTTTATTTATTACAAAGAAGTTAAATGTCTAATTAAAAAGACAAAAAGACTCTGAGACAGGTCAGGTCAGTGGAATAGATGTCATCCTGTGTTACCTGAGTTTGCAGACAGATAAAATGTCAATCCTTTGTGGAAAGAGAGCATCTGCTTCACCTCCTCCTCCCCCTTCTCACCTCCGTTTCCAAGAAGTCCTGAGCATCCTGCGGGCTAAACTTAGGCTCTGTCTGCTTCTATCTTTAAACCCGACGACACGGCCACTGTCTCCCTGCACGTTCTCTCTCTCGTCAGGTGTCTGTCCAATGGAGAATTATTTTTGTCAGGGAAACACGAGTGTCCATGCAAGAATGTAGGAACATTCAGTACGGCTGCATCAGAATGAAAGGGTTAGATAAATGCCTCTATTGGAACATGTTCTGACTTTTAGCGAACCAAAAGGGAACCTGTGAAGCTTTTGATTATCATTGGTGTTACAGAGGAGTCAGTGGGTCCATTATTGTTTGCATCTCATGTTCTAACAGCTCTACATGAGGACACATGCAATCAAAGAGGTTTAAATAACCGTGGAGGTTAATAAGGTTAATAAGGTAGAATAAAGCTGCACTTATATCTAAAAGTTACAGAAGATAGTAAATGGGTTTGATGTCTTTTTTTAATGGGACATTTTACAGCAATTTTACACATCAAAGTGTGTTTGTTGTGGCGACTTTAAATAAAAACCTTTGCCAGTCTTGCAGGACGTGAGGTTTCTGACAGGTGCTCTCCAAAAGGCAAACTTCCACGTGATCCAAAGGATGAAAGAGACAGATGTAGAATATAACAATTAGATGCTTTAATAATCAAAAGTCGACAGCTACAAACATAAAACTAACTTTTCTCTTGACTTTCAACCTATAAACAAAAACAAGACTACAAGATGTTATCGTATACTTGGCCGTGCTTTACGACACCAGCAACAATTTACGATAGCAGGATTAGAAAATTTTACATGCACAAATGTCTTTATAAAATCTGCTATGATATACACAAGATGAAACATTATAGAAATATACAAACTAACAGTAAATACCACAGTTCTAATATAACTATATTGAAATGAGGCACGATCTGTTAATATGAACCCAATTTTCTCTATGGCTCTAACAGTGTTTTCAGGTGTTGGAAAGTTTTGGTTGATTGATCGATTGATTTTTTTTAATTACTGTGTCACGTATATATAATATGTCCAGCCCAAAACAGGCTTACAAGACACCAAGAAACAGAGACCACAAACCAAAGCACACATATTCGTTCAAATTTATATTAAAGAAATAAATCCATCCTGAGCTCCAGCGACAAAAGCAGCCAACTGGTAAGCATTAAATTAAACAACCTTTACATGTGGTGGTCATCAGTTCTAGAAATGCATAGAATGACTAGGACCTCATTTCACCTCATTACGTGTCGGTTGTGCATATGGCTGAAAAAAGCCTCTCTAACACGTTGTTAGTGATGTTAAAAAGAATGCAGTTTAGGTTTAATCCTATTGGCTAGGTTTGGGGAAAAGTACAACAGAATTGAACGTGCAACTCGCCATTGATGCAACAATAAAGTCATTAGCAGCAAGTGTTACTACACAAAGAAGTTTAAAGAGCATAGCTTACGTTGCATGAGTTGGGACGTGCCACCATCTTGGATGGACGCGCCACCATAAATCGTGGTAAAGTGCACAAGTAGATAACAATGAATGACAAACATGATTACAATACTTGGCAAGAAGTAAGTACAGTAAGTTTACATTTACTTTTGGTCTTCCAGATGAAAAATCTAGTCTAGACAGACCTGTGTGAAAGGTTTTAAATGACAAGTGACAAAAGCACTTAATGTGAAATGACAACAAGCGGTCATTTGTCTGCAGGAAAATCCAGTTCTAGCGTAATCAGAAAGGAAACACTGATTGTAGTGAAATGTGAGGAATAGTCACAAAAGTAGAAAAAGAAAAGGAAGCTGTAGAAACACAGGAGATGATTGCCAAGCGTTAAAAGTAAAGCTAAGATAAATAATTTGTGAATGATCAGTTAATGAGAGCACTTCTGTCTTTGTGGTGTCATAATGTGTCAAACTATTCTGAATAGTTTTCTGTAATGCAGATAAAGAGATGAAATGTGAGACTGCTCATGCTGTTAAATCAGAGAGGAAAAGTAGTTCATTCTGGATGAGCTCTTTTCAAACTGAATGTTGCGTTTATAATCACAGGAGCTCATTAACACTGTGTGGATTATTTCAACAACAAAACAGGATTTAGTTTTTGTTTGTAATTATCACACTGCTGCCTCATGTTACTCTGAGCTGCAGTGATGAAATAAGAGTGTAAAAGCATCGTCACTGTGAAGACTCCTGTCTGGAAGGAGAGGATCTTTGATAAATTAAAATTCTATTAATAGTGAGCAACATTTGTGATCCAGGGAAACTGGAGTTAAGCCCAAAGAGAGCGGCTCAACAACCTGACCACAGACATGATATAAATACACATCATTTATGGCTTACTGTATGTAGAGCAGATACAGATAAAAACACTGGAAAGATCATCGGTCGTTAAAGCCTCTGGAAACCCAAATCCGCAACAGCCCTCTAACTGTTAATAAGAATCTCATGGCAGTGTTGCCAAGTCTGTGGTTTTCCCGTGGAATTGGGCTACTTTTGAAGTGTTGCCGTCGGTGGATATTTTTGTCCGCTGACCTTTTTTGCATGCAAATATCTAAATAAAAGTTTATTTTTATTACTTTACTTTTTACTGACTACAGATCATTCAGCATGTAGGGCTACACACAATGGACATGGGACATGCATGCCCATATAACAAGGATACTTTGACATGAAGGGGATCAAACCACCAACCCACCGATATGAGGGCGACCCACTCTATCTCTGAGCCACAGCCGCCCAGTGTTTACTGATGTTTATTTTCCGCTGCAGGAGCTCAGTGCAGCCCTTGAGGATTTATATTTTGCTGTGACTGTTGAGTGGAGTTTAAATTCGTAGTGATGCAGCACGAACCAGTGCTACAGAGCCACAAGTGACTAATGCGTTCATAGCTTTGAAGACAAATGATGTTGCATGTGTAAGCTAACTGTTAACTGTGATATGGATATCAACACAATTTTTAAACTCGCCACTTATCGACCAGTTCAAATGAAAAATGTTTAGATGGCTCTTCTTCTGCCCCCTCCTCTGATTCTGACTCAGACACTTAAAGCTGCACTTAAATCCATTCTGCCATTGCTTTGCATGAAGCTGAGTAAGGGAGATGTCAATCAAGCATGACTGCCACGCCTCCACATGTCGTGACAGAAGGGTCCTGACCCTAAAGACCAGAAAGAGGGCTGGACCCCTTTCCAGCAACCATTAAAAACACTATTAGAACTAATCAACAATGCTCTCAAGAAAAGATAAAATCTTGCAGGAAGTCACTGGATACTGGCAGATTCTGATGTAAGACAGTTTACTGTGTATAGAAAAGACGGTAACTCAGTCTGTCGGGACGTGGCTTGGGAACAGTTCAAGTCGATACGGACCAAGTGTGAAATTGGGGCTGGTAGCTCAAAAGATGCCATTCCTTGCAGGGCACTGTCGAGTTCTTGAGCAAGGCATCGAATCCCCCCACTGCTCGAGGCGCACGTCCATGTGCAGCCCCCTCACTCTGACATCTCTCATTAGTGCATGCATAGGGTCCTGTTTGTGCATGTGTGTATTTCGGACCTTTGTGTGTGCAGCATGTTCGTTAAATCGGAGTGAAAACATTGAATTTCCCCTCGGGGATAAATAAAAGTATCTCTCTCTTCTATTCTTACTACAACAGTAAGCTCTAAGTTACGCCTGGATGCAACTGACTGCAAAGTTTAGAGTTGGTATTTTTATAATCTGCAAAGCCTTCCTGTCTCTGGGCAGATTATACGTTAGTTACACCTCCTTTTTATTAAATCTCATCTATTGCAGCCTCATAACTGATCGTGTCAGCTGCAGGTGTTTGGCAGCTGCTCTGGAGTTTTTGGGTGATATCCCTGCACAGTTAGTTTTACATCTCATTTAGAATTTGTTTTTAAAAATCATCCAGAACTTTATGATTTAAAACACACAATGTTACTAGAATATAGTGTATACTTGTGTTTCCACACAGGATTATATGATTTCTCACACATTAGATAAACACAAGCTTTCCAAAATTATTTCAACAAATGGTCTAAATAGAAAAATGAGCTGTTTTCTTGGTTTTAAATAGTTAAAGCTCCTGTGAGGAGTTTTTCGCTGGTTATGAAACAGACTGAAATTAATTCAGCTTACTCTATATGACCTACAAAGGCAAACCAGACCATCAGCAATGAGATTGATTATTTCTATATGGGTTTTTTTAATGCCTGAACCTGCTGGTGGGGGGGAGGTGTCAGATAAAGCGGTTAACTGCACGCTGCCTTTGTTTTTTTTAAAAACCACCATTTAAGCATGTACAGGACAAAATCAGCAAAGAGATGAGAGGTACAGCTTTGTCCACAGGGGGCGCCAAAATCAACACGAACCAAAAGTTCCTCACAGGAGCTTTAATTTTTGGCAGAAGCTTCATGAAATCTTGAACTTTAAAGCCACTGAAAATCCAATTACACGATCACCTTCTTCTTATGTTATTTAGGGTTCATGTACATGAGGGTAAGCTTCTAAAAAGTAAGTAAGAAATTAGTTTCAATCCAAAACTGAAATATTCTTATTTAAGTTTCTCTAAGCTCTTCTGATGTTGGCTTTGAACTGGGCCTGGTGAGGCTTGGATATTTTTTACAGATATTACAGAATTATTCATAAAAACCTATCACAGGATGAACTCATATGGTAGCTATGTTACTGTTGACATCCAGCGTTGCTATCCATTATCATATAGATAACAACACTTTGTAACTCACCATTCAGTGATCATTTGAAATGAATACTGTCCAGACGTAGGGACTCAAACTCTGTTTAGGACAGCACAACACTGTACGTTGAACTGGAGTTTTTATGTATGAATGTTTATTTTGTGGATGATAAACGAGACTTGATATCAATGTATTTTTATTTTTGTAGAGGCTTTAAAGGGCCAGTTTGCCTATTTTCAACCTCAGTCCTACCATGCTATCATGGGGGGCTAATGCCATTATGGTAGGAAAAAAATGAAATTTGGCTCTGTGCCTTTGGAGGACGCTATCCGGTTCTCCAATGGGCCCTAGATAACCTTCGCCCGACTACATGACACACGTCATCTGGCCAGGGAGCTAAACTACACTTCCTTAATCTAGGACGCCCGCCTCCGATGTCATGTCTCGTTCAAAATCGTCAAGTTTGAAATGTAGACTGCAGACCTGAAGATTTTTTAGACGATCCACCGGTATATTCTCGTCGTATGTCTGATTCTGTACCGCTCTGAGCCCTGCAGCGATCAATGTCCTTGACTGGAAAAAGGTAGTATTACATTCCAGCGTCTTTCAGAGGGAGGAGCGCAATGCATGCTGGGTGTTGTAGGAATGTAGAATGGGCGAAACCACGAGCTGTTTCTACGACTTTCTCCACAGCTATGGCGCCAATTTCACATATTATTGCTTCTATCGATTACAGAGAACACCAGCTTTGACTGACAGGAGCTTTTTCCAGGGGAGAACTGCTCCCTAATATTTTCCTGTGACTGTCATTAGATGTGCTTGCATTTAGCCATAAAATGAACCCAATCGTTTCAGGATATCGAGCAGTTTCATATCTGAACATTCACATGAAAAACATGACACCACTGTGAAACAAGGACCTCCAGAGTGAGCACACACTGACTTCCAATAAGCTCTGTGCTTCACAGACAGGGAGGCTGAATAATTAGCGAGGTCCACAGACTACTAATTAAATCCTCCCTTCATGCTGCCTGTCCATCAACACAAATAACACACTGAATAATGAACACGCTGAGTTTGAAATTCACTGCATAACAGCTTGTTTTTCAGGGTTTTGTGCATTTGATGCTGTGAGAATCATTTTCTTAACGTCCGTGTTCAATGTGTTCTGCACAGGTGGCCTTTCACATCCAGCCATACAAAGGACGGACGGACCAGAGCATGCATGACAACATCAAATACATTATTGACAAGTAAGCTGTTTTTCTGCTACACTTTCCTCTGCTGGGTTTGTTTTCAAAGGTCACGCTCTGCTCTGCGTATCAGTGGCGCTGACGCGAGAAGCCCAGAGATCTGGTGAAACATGAAGTCTGATACGGGAAGACGAGGATGGTGGTTGTTAAATATAGATGTCTCCCTGTGATCCGGCTGTAAGAGATCAGCAGGTAGCTTTTGGTCTGAATGTGTGAAAGACAGCCTCACTCTCCGTCTACCCTGTAACGTCTGATGATGTTCAGCTCAAGCAAAACATATAAAATATATCAGCTCTAAGAGAGAGACTGTGAGAGGCTGTGAGGCTAATCAGATAGTGTTTCATCTAATACGATATTCAATGGAAAGAAGCCGCCCGTGATCTCTCGCTGTGACCGGGAACAAGAAGAAAGAGCCTCAGTGATGCTGTGTTTATACTGATACAAGACTCGAGTGAAATCAAAGCGCAGACAGAGGTGAATCTCATTTCTGGATTTTATACCGCTGCCAGTATTTTCAGAACACACTGTGCTCACCGTCTGTATGAAATGAAACAGTCATTGGAGAGAGTTCAGCAAAGCACACATATTTTCTGAATGACAAAAACTCGAGTTGTATTAAAGGTGCTATATGTGGCATTTTAGCACCATTCATTTTGAAACTATAGTTAAAGATTTTCATGTAAAAAAATGTCTGTTAAGTCTCTATCTGTCAAATGAGGTAACACAATGCTGACTGAGCCTATGGCCCACTGATGAAAGCCTTTGCATTGTCAGTATTACAGACTGGGTGTCTGTGGTGACCTTCGCAGAAAAAATCCCAAGCGTGGCCCAGTTAGTGACGCGTTTTCCATCATCCAGCAGTGGTTGGTCTGCCAGAGAGGGTAGGCGGAGCTAAGCGGCTGCTTTTCCACTCTCTGCAAGTGTTGCGAGTAAACAGTAATCTACTATGGCTGAACAAACAAAGAAAAGATGGATGACTACAGATACAACTTCAAAAATAAGTGAAAATCCAAAGAAGAAGAAACAAACTCGACGCTCAGATGAAGCAAACAGTCTGAAAAGGAAAGCGACCGTCAGCCAGGAAAATCAAGAGTTACAACCGGAGCCAACCGTGGACGTCACACATGCAGCACTGTCTGGTGTGCTTGTGCGTGTTTATCGCCATAGGTGAACGAAAAAGAAATTACAACTTTAAATGAAAAAAACACTGACTAAAAGCCTCACAGGACCCTGCCTCCCTATGGTAGCAAAACACAAAACCTCTATCAGTGTAAAAACAAGATGCTAGCCATCTCTGCCAAGTCGTTCAACAGTCAAGCCCAAGTAAAAAGTGGACAAGGCACCACACCTCCTCTAATTTTATTTACTTTAACTTATTTTATTTACTCGATGGGTAGTTTGATATGACATACACATTTGACTCATCTTATCAATAACAAGCTACAATGTGGCTAATTAGGAAGAACCTGTGAGAACATCAGGACTTTATTATCTCCTTGTGCAAATGAAGTGTAAACATGACTAAACAGAGCTACATAATATTTGGTGTGAACCAGCAGTAAAACAGATAATAAACATTTTTGCACATAATTAAATACAATATTTTTTATTCTTATGTAATACATTTGTCGCCTCACAGCTAGAAGGTTCCCTGTTCACACCCCGGTTCAGATGTAGTGGGCCTTTCTGTATGGAGTCTGCATGTTCTCCCTGTGCATGCGTGGGTTCCCTCCGGGTTCTCCGGCTTCCTCCCACAGTCCAAAGACATGCTTGTTAGGTTCATTGGTGGCTCTAAATTGCCCGTGAGTGTGAGCGTGAAAGGTTGTCTGTCTTGATCAGTCCAGGGTGTGACTGCGCCTCTTGCCAGCTGGGACAGGCTCCAGCACCCCTGCGACCCTGAACAGGATAAGCAGTATGGTTAATGGATAGATGAAGTTCAGGCATTGCAATATCAGTTTTTAATTTGTTACACACTGGTGATTTTATGGTGTTTTACAGTAAAATGATTCAATTATCCCCATATGAGATCTTCTGGTCCTCAAAAACGACTTCCTTTTGAAAGATAATGCTTCGTTTTCATATTTATTAGGTCCATCTCATCCCGTTAGGAGAAAGTATAATGAATTCTGACTTTGGCAGCTCCTGGTGGTCGTAAGAGTAAAAAGAACCTGTAGCAGAACACACCAAGCAAAGCGAGCCACCATTTATCTCTGTCATTTAATCTTGCTGTGCCAGGGATTTGATGCAGGCTGAACCAAAAATCAATATAAAGTGGCTTTAAAAATGTTTTTCGCACATAGTGCAAGAGCTTGAATTTCTCCCTCCTTTCCCCTCTCCTTTCTTCCTCTCAGGTATGGAAAGCACGGCGCCTTCTACAGATTCAGGTCCAGCACAGGGCGGGTCTTGCCTCTGTTTTACGTGTATGACTCCTACCTGACGCCTCCAGAGTCCTGGGCGGAGCTCCTGACGACTAAAGGTTCCCATAGCATCAGAGGCACGCCCTACGACGGTGTTTTCGTCGCCCTCATCGTCGAGGAGCGCCACAAACATGACATCCAAGCTAGCGGCTTCGATGGCATCTACACCTACTTCGCCTCCAACGGCTTCTCCTTTGGCTCTTCGCACCAGAACTGGAAAGCCATCAAGGCCTTCTGCGATTCAAACAATCTGCTTTTCATTCCCAGTGTGGGTCCGGGGTACGTGGACACGGCTGTTCGGCCATGGAACAACCACAACACCAGGAATCGGGTCAACGGACGGTACTACGAGACGTCCCTGCAGGCAGCTCTGTCTGTCAGACCAGAGATCGTCACCATCACTTCCTTTAACCAATGGCACGAAGGCACACAGATAGAGAAGGCTGTACCCAAGAAAACAGTGACCCGTTTGTACCTGGACTACCTTCCCAACCAACCAGACCACTACTTAGAGCTTACGCGCCAATGGGCCGAGAACTTTAACAAAGAGAAGGACAAGTGGCTGATGTGAAAATGGCTTTACTTCCATGGTAGTCGACCTTTAAAAGACTTGATGTTCATCCACCTCGGTGTTTTTCTCCAACTCTGATCTCTTGTGATAAAATGTTCTTTAAATGTTCGCTCTCCCCTTCCTGTTTTTAATCACTAACATTCTTTTGTACAGGTTGATAATGACTCTGATGTGTTGAAGCTGCGAGGTCACACTGATGGACATCTAATCCTCATTTCCTGATAACAGCTTTAGAAAGTGCAGCTTTGTACAGTGACTCTGCTCTGAGGGTTTTTTTTCTTACTTTCTTATGATGAAAGACTGTTCTTTCCTGTATTTCTTTGAAGACGAATTAAAACTTGTGTCTGTTAAATGTTGGTGAATTCATTGAGTCACTGCAAAAGAAACTTCCAAGAAATGTTAGTAATGATCAAAGAAGTCTGCAAAGAGCCTTGGGTTAAAGAAACGTGGTACTTCAGAGTGTAGACTCGAGGCTGTATTTGTTTGGAGATGGTGAAATAGTGAGTGGGAAAATAAAAGATAAGTCTGAAGTAGAAGCTGCTACAGCTCATCTAAATTATGGATGCATTGAAGTTCTGAATCGCAGCGAGTTAGGTTCCTTTGTTTCATTTTGTATTGGGTTCATTGTAGTGCACAGTTAGAACCCAGTCAGATCCATTCAAAGTCACACAGACTCAAGTTCTTTATTGAACAGAGTTTGGAATCTAAATACACAATCAGAGGAGATCATCTGGGTCATTGCAACTTGGGCCTTTTTTACATAGTTTGGCCAACATTGACCATATTCACAAGGTGGCAAATTCCTCTGATTTCACAATAATAAATGGAGCGATGGTGTTCAGGCAGGCAACGCGAGCTGCACTGATTTCTCACTTGACATGCGTCACTCTCCACAATCACCTGACAAACACCATCCATCCATCCATCATCTTCTGCTTATCCGGGGTCGGGTCACGGTGGCAGCAGGCTCAACAAGGTGACCCGGGCGTCCCTCTCCCCAGCAACGTTTTCCATCTCCTCCTGGGGGATTCCGAGGCGTTCCCTGGCCAGACGGGATGTATAATCCCCTCCAGTGTGCTCTGGGTCTGCTCTGGGGTGCACAGAAAACCTCTAAAGGGAGGCGCCAAGGAGGCATCCCAATCAGATGCCAGAAACACCTTAACTGGCTCACTTTCGATGCGAAGGAGTAGCGGCTCTACTCCGAGTTCCCTCCGGATGTCCGAGCTCATGACCCTATCTCTATTAGCTCTGCTGAGACCCAGGAAGACCCGCTTATAAATGCCGATTGTCTCGTTTCCCATTGCAAGTGGAGTCATTTGACCCGGGCCTGAATGCCATTTGTAACCTGTCCCATTAAGCAAAAAAGCCGGGTGTTAGCGGGATTTTTGACCAGTGGGAAAGCGGCTTAAGGCTGAGCCCAGATAATCTTCGGAGGAAACTCCTTTCGGCCGCTTGTATCCGCTTGTATCTTTTGGTCACTACCCAAAGCTCATGAGCGTAGGTGAGGGTTGGAACGTAGATCGACTGGTAAATCGAAGGTTTTGCCTTCAGGCTCAGCTCCCTCTTCAAAACGACAGTCCGGTACAACGCCTGCATTACTGCTGATGCTGCACTGATCCATTTTACCCTCACTAGTGAACAAGACCCCGAGATACTTAAACTCCTTCACTTGAAGCAGAGACTCTGACAAACACTTCCTCCCAATTTGGTGGTCTATTTAAGCTGCAAGATTTCCGGTCTCTCTCTCTGCTCTGGCCTTGCCATCGCTGCCCTGCACCAGCCCTGCTCTCATACTTTCAGCCCCAGCATCCACCTGCAGGCTCTGGCTCGGAGGGTTTAAGATATTGTCTCATCACTCCTCAAATTTCTGCATGTAAAATAAATCTGCGAGGAGCGATGAGGTCAGAGCCTAGACGGCAAACACAAGCTATGTTCTGCTGCTGTAATGAAAATTTCAAACTATGACAGATGTGAGTTGTCGGACTAAAGTGCTGTTATAATGTTGTACTAAAGTCTTCCAGGTTTACAAATCCTAAAAACTGTGGGGATCTGACAAATCTTTATCCTGTCATGGCTACATTGTCCTTCAAGTTTCTTGAAGATAATAGATAGTGAAAATCTGGAGTAACAGTACGCCATATTTAAAGTTTATTCAACACATTTCATCACCTATAGCTACAACAGCTAGCGTTAGCCTCCAACCACTTTTTGTACTGTGTTATAGTGTTATATGATACAATAGGAAAGGTGTAAATTCCTTGCTAACTAGCTAACAGTATTGCAGCAGCTACAACATTGTTAGCTAGGAAATGGTTTAATGCTAAAGTTGGCAATTGTGACTCAGCTGTTGGTAGCTAATAAGTTATAAAATATATTTTCACTTGAAATATGACCCGGATTTTGCTTTACATTGTCGTCTTAGTTGCTGATCTAGTAAAAATCCGCCGTCATCAGATTACTATCTGGTTGTAGATGTCGTCTCTAAACTCCAAAAGCATTCTCATGGGCAAACCAGTGTGGATTCAGCCTTAATGTGAATGAGAAATCACTGGAGCAAAGCTGATCCCTCAGCTCTAATGTCCTGTTTTATTGGCTCTGCCCACACAAAGCCTTTACCCATGAAAGTGACATGTCGGTACCAAGCTGCTGGCTCGCTAATAATTGCTAATCTACAGTTTGGGATTTGAAAAGTGCGTCTCTCAGCAAATATTCCTTAAAAGAGCCCCTGAAATATTGTTGGCCCTTGCAGGAGACTAAAATGCCTCATTGAAATGAATGAAAACTGGTCCAGACATTCATGTTTCCCAGAGGATGATTCCTAATTCTGTGTTGAGGCAAAAAGCAAAGAAAGTTTTCTCCTTGCCCACTCAAACAAGTGTGTCAGTATGGTTATATGTGTTTATCTGTGTTGGTTAAACAAAACCCCAGATATGTAGGCAAACCAAACGCCGTAATGTCTGGGTTTGTAACATTCCCCACATTGTACACATCTCAGTTAGTTTTACTGCCTACTTCTGGAACTTTGTTTGGATTAACTTTACTGCTGCTTCCAGTGACTTGAGGCAGACCAGTGCCCAGTTTGATGACCTGCTAGCTAGGCCAGGTTCGGTTTGGCTCAGTCTGGGGATTTCTTGGATGGAAATCAACTACAGGCTTTCTGTTTCAGCTGTGGAGCGCCTGTCCACCTGCCTCTGGTGAGTGGTAGCTTCACTGTAATCGACGCAGCTACTGCAATCTAGCTTATTGCTATATTACACATTATATATTGCAATATAAACCCAAAATAAACAAATTTTAAGCAATAGTGCAAAACATTTCCTTTGCTTTTGGTCTCCACACACCTAAATAATATTACTATACCCTAAACTACACTACCACTACGCTGTATTCACAATATAAACACAGTGGCAATAAAGTCTGACAATGGTCTTTGCATATGAGAAAAAGAGTACCACAAAACTGTCACACATGCACTTTTTTATCAGACAGCAGGTAAGGACGCTCCAACACCAATTAAACATCTGCTACATGACGGATCATTAATCAGAGGATCCCACGATCCTCCTAGAAACAGGCAGCTTTATAGTCCAGGCTTGTGTGTATGTTTATTTGTACACAAATGTACACAGCCCTGCTATTACTATCATAAAAATGTATGTCTGCTTTTTAAATAAATAATAACACTTTTTTAAGTACAATTTGTACTTATTTCAAATTTAACAATGGCTGTCTCATATATAACTTAATGCAAGAACAATGATTATGTTGGTGGCCCTTCAATTGAAGTTGTTTTACACTGATTAATAACATATGGTTAATGGTGGTGGTGTAAAATTACATGTACAATTTGTTGTATATGCTCACATGAAACCTAAAATTTTTCTACTACTAATTAAACAATTGATAATTAAAAAGGAGTCCAAAATTGCTATTATATATACTTTGCAGTATTTGCAGTTTTCTCAAATACATAATTCTTAAATAGATGGGAAAGAGGTTATGTATGATACAAGATTATTCATGAAACTTTACTACAAAGTGTTACCAAATAAATCATTTTATCTAAACAATTAAAAGTGCTATTTTCTAAATCTATTTGTTCTGTATAGTTCAGTATTTATCAATAAATATGGAGATGATGAAATGAGATACAGTGAAACTCACTGAGCTCAGAAATACACTGTAGACGAGGCATAGATACAAACAGTAATATAACGGGAGGCGGTGATCCACTGCGTAGTGACATTATTGCTGCCTGCCGCAGCTCTAAGCGTGAAATTACGAGTGAAAATTACATTTCAGATTAAAAGTGTTTGAAAATTAAACAATAAATAATGTTTCCGCCCGGTTTCGAACCGGGGACCTTTCGCGTGTGAGGCGAACGTGATAACCACTACACTACGGAAACCGATGGTAACGTTAAGGACACATGACCGGATATATAATTACTCATGAAAATTATTTGCGTGTATACTGAATACAAATATTTATAAGTAGTAAAATTAAAAAAATAATAATGTCAGGGATAAGAGATCATATTTAAACTATGACTACTACATTTAAATTTTTCTTGGCCAATATTCTGTTTTTACTTTACTTCTGAAGTTGTAAAAGCAGTGCTATTGATTTAGCAGTAAATGTTTTTTTAAATCCAAATTTGAGAAACTTTAGTCGCATGATTTTAATTAAACGGACGATTAGTAAAGGAATTAAAAAAGAGACGAGACGTTTTTTTATTTGGCGTTTTGGCGAGTCGAAATGTCGTGCCAGGTAGGCGAGGCGATAAACTAAAAAACAGAGGGCACGTATTTTTTGTCTTTTTATGGCATTTTATTCCTAAAAAGAGCTTAGTTTTGAAATGGTGTTTCAACTTTATTCTGGAAATATTTTATATTATTTTCTCACCAAAAAAATCTTCCTCTGATTTGTTTTATTTTATGCCGGTTGCTACTGTTATTGTAAGTAAAATTATTTTAAAGACAGCTTTAGATAATAAATTCAGATCCTATTCAAACAAGATGTTCTAGAGTACATTAACATGGAGACCAAACCCTGTGTGTTTCCCCCTTTTCACAGCAGACATTATGACTGGACACAGTTGTAAAAGTAGAGGTGTTTGTATGAAAAAGGAGGCTCATTACAAAATGAATCTGAAACCCAGCAGCACAGTTAGAATCCAGCGGGCAGATGAGATCAGGGCATTGTGTCTTTTTTTCTTTCAGTCTGTAATTATTTCTCATAACCTCACAGTACACAGCACAGCATGATGCTGCTACTAAACATCAAACACACACAGCTTGTTTCTTCTAAAAAATGTGCAGCTTCTGCAGGTTAGTGAAAATTTAGTAGGTTATAGCAAAAGTAGTATTTAAACAGGAAATTATTGTTGAACACACGAGTAAGATACAATAAATACACTTTGCCCCCATCGTCCTGTCAGATTATGCACCGCTTAATCAGTGAAAGTGGAATCAGACTGTGTTTAATGTACTTTAGGACATGCTCTATATATTAATTAAATAGGGCGCTTATTATTTTGTATTGAGGAGCAGTTATGAGGCTGTGATGACACAAATAATGTGCCTGAGAAATGACCACATCCACATTTATGTTCAAGGTCACCCAACCACTTTGCCCAGAGCCTGTTACACTTACATAACCAGGATTACCAGAGTGGGTACTACAAGTATGAAAGGTCAATGATACAACAACACAACACAGCAAAGCAAAGCATCTCTTATGAGGTTATTTCTGAGAGTGGTGAAGAGTTGTGCAATGGTAGTGTAAACAAATCAAAAAAATCAGCTAGTAATCTTAACTTCCAGTAGATAGGAGTCTCTTATGTGCGTCCTTTGCAGTTGTTTAAGTACAAATGAGTCTAAATACGTTTAACAAACAGTCAGCATGAAACTGTTTGAAATCTAAATGGTCATTTGCTTTATAAAACTACATTGCAATTTTTAAATCCACACAAACACACGTTACTGACTAGCCATATTATCATTTTTTTTATTCTACTTTTAAGAAGCGTATAAATGCTCAGTTTTATATCATATTAGCTTTGCTACTATAACGCGGTTAATTTCTTTAACAAGACCTTCCTTTTCACACTGAAGACAGAATATGAGTCTGCAGAGTCAAACACTCCTGGATACAAGAGCCCCATCTGGTGGAGTTTAAACAGAAACAGGGGACTTGTAAACACTGCAAATCCTTAAAGCCTGTCCGAAATAAACAGATGCATGCTGGGTGAAAAGGAGGTCAGTATATCTTTTCTTCATTAGAGTCCCGAATACAGCTTTTTGCATACACACGAAGCTTTACAGCACTGTCAACTTAATCTCCACCTTTACAAGCTGCAACATAAAAGTGACAGCAAATAAATGAATCAATAATAATAATCCAATGATGTAATATCTATTTATTTTAAATGGGTCATTCTGCATGTAAAAATAACCTCTCCTGGATATGATCATGTTTTAGCAGCATGTTTAAATGAGGTTTGGACTGTGAATCTGAACAAACATGTGCAGATTGAATTTGTATTTGGTTCTGCTGAATAAGTGCTCTTTGAATTGTGTTCTATAAATACTCAAATCGCCGGACACGGCTGGATTTTGCAGCCTTCAATCATCATCATAAATTGCTACAGCATTGTGGGGCAAACATGCATGTTCTGCTCTCTTCTTTGTGGATCCTCTGACTTTTCCTCTAGCTCCATCATGAGGTCAGAAACTTTATGTTAGCACAAAGATGTTAGCATTTAGCTTACTAAGCTGCTCAGCCTAAGTGGAGCAGCACAGAGCCAGTAGCATGGCTGCCTTGATGAAAAATAGACGTGATCCTGCTCATAATATCATCCTGTGCATAAACTATATTTACTGTATAAATCATGTTACAGAGGTACCTAGTAATAATACATCAATAATACCGCACATCAGTGCTTCTGTAACAGGAGAATCATATCATGTTAATGATTGTTTGCACCGACTGCTAACAAGTATAACAGTCATTATTGTTGAATAAAGAAATCAATCCTCCTCCAAGGATAAGAAGCTCATTTTTTCCTGCATCAAAATTAGAAATGAAACCAATCAGTCATGCTACTCCAGACTAATCTGAAACTCAGACAATCAAGGTGTCTCTTAGATTTTGCTTCAATTGCTTTGTTTTTTTTTATGTGCAAATGAATTAAAAATGAACCAGAGCAGCTGAGGAGCCGTGAGAGCAGGTAATGAGCTTCATCTGAGAGCTCACAGGACTGTGATTAACAGAGATGAAGAGTCCATGAAATATGAAACTGTCTGCAATGTTTTGTCCAAAAATAAATATTAATTCTAGATGATATTTCTGAAATGTCTTGTAATATTTATCAGCCACGTTATCTTATTAAAAAACCTCAAGCCTCAACTTCATAGTTCCTGTTTTGAGAGTATCATCGTGCGCATTCAAGCATATTTTTGAAAATTAAAAG
The DNA here is from genome assembly GCF_022749685.1 of Semicossyphus pulcher. Classification (NCBI taxonomy): domain Eukaryota; kingdom Metazoa; phylum Chordata; class Actinopteri; order Labriformes; family Labridae; genus Semicossyphus; species Semicossyphus pulcher. The sequence goes on from NW_027211726.1 coordinate 29,810,185, forward strand.
AGAATTCCAGGATTTCTAAACCTTGGCTCAATTTTTACATATTTTGTTGGGTCTAAATGATTAAAAAGGTACAAAAAAAAGTGTAATTGCTCCAGGATTTTGTTTCAGACAGCAGCCTTGAAATGGGCTGGAATGGCTACAACTTTCTCCTAAGGTCCAAATCAAAGTATTTCTACTCAATTTGGGAACATGGAAGGGACTTGGCTTGGGAACCAGCGGATGGCCGGTTCAAGTCCCAGTATGGACCGAGCACGGCAGCGGGGGCCGGTTGCTGGAGAGGTGCCAGCTCCTTTCCTGGACTCCGTCGATGTGTCCTTGAGCAAGGCCCCAAATCCCCCACTGCTTGGGGCGCATGTCCATGTGCAGCCCCCTCACTCTGACACATCACCAATAATGCATGTCCAAAGAGTTCTGTTGTGTATTTGGGGCCTTTGTGTGTGTAGCATGTTGGTACTGCTGTATCGTGTGACTTTGGTGTTTCTAACAGTTTGTTTGGGACCGGCTTTGGTGAAAGCTGAGAAAAGGTGGTTTCGAGGTGAAAAACATCCTTCGTCTTTACCAAAAATGTCTCTTTCTGTAGGGATCTTTTCCGTTATGTTGTCAAACACTTAGAAAAACATTCATAGCACCAAAAACACTTTTAATGGAGGTGCTTTGTTCGGGCACGTTTTACCCTGAACGATTATATTTTGGTCACTACAGCCTGTTTCACAGCTGCAGGATGAATCTATCCATGGGAGCAATTACCCAAACTTTTTGTAGCTATTAGTCAGTTAAACCACCAAATATGTTAAAATAAGGGTCCTGGTTTAAAAAGAAGTATTCAAATGAAGTATTCTTACATAAAAATACTGTAATCTGCCCATGTGATTAACCAATTTACTGCATCGTGCACCAGAACAGTATGCTTGGTTTAGAAATAGGTACTAATGTGCATGTTTTCTTTGAGGTGCCAGATCTGGGACCTGGTCCCATTGCTCCACAGGATATAAAAGCCCAGCTTCCTGCTGGACTCCTCGCTCCCTTCCTGCCCAGAAGTCTGCTCCCGTTTAGTTTGACTTAGCCTTTTGTGTTAGTTCACCTCACTATACTCACACACCCACATGCACACTACTGATGATACTGACTTCACACATCGCACAATAACCGTTATGTTTAAAGTTTATTAACTTTAAAGTGATAATCTCGAAGATTTTCATTTAAGTCACTATCGCTGAATGAGGTAACACAATGGTGACTGAGCCTATGGCCCACTGATGAAAGCCTTTGCATTTGCAGTATTATGGACTGGGTGGCGACTTGTGTAAAAAAATCCCAAGCAGCGCCCAGTTAGTGACGCGTTTTCCATCAGCCAGCAGTGGTTGGTCTGCCAGAGAGGGTAGGCGGAGCTAAGCGGCTGCTTTTCCGGTCTCTGCAAGTGTTGTGAGTAAACAGTAATCTACTATGGCTGAACAAACAAAGAAAAGATGGATGACTACAGATACAACTTCAACAAGAAGTGAAAATCCAAAGAAAAAGAAACAAACTCGACACTCAGATGAAGGCAAACAGTCTAAAGAGGAAAGCGACCGTCAGCGAGGAAAATCAAGAGTTACAACCGGAGCCAACCGTGGACGTCACACACTGTCTGGATATCTGAGAAGTGTGCTCCCGCAATTACCTTTAATCGTCATGAGTGCTGCCAAAGAGAACAAAAAGGAAATCTTCGAGATTACAAATTTACAATTCTAATAAATTACTTATTTATTTTGACAAATCGTGTCCCTTTCCATCTTTTTCATGGCAAATGTGTCATATACGTGTTTCATGTCAAGACCAAAGAAAAGGAAGAAAAACTCGACAGTCTGGATTGTGTAGAAAAATGATACTTAAATGTTTTTCCTGTCAGCACTGAGCTCCTGAGAAATTGTACCCAGTAGTGACAACAGCTGACTGGTCTCACCCCCCTTTATGTCCACCTCACACATCTTGTTTAAAAAGCAACATGAAATATTCATTAGCTGTGTTTTAAAGGCAACCTGATAAATATTTAAGACCCGTTCTGCTGTGATAAAAGGTCACTGCACCTTCATGTTTGGTGTCAACTCTGCAAACAATGCTATCAAGTGATTCCAGTTTTCTGTTGTATTCATGGAGGCTAAGAAATATTTCTGTCATTGTCTTTCACCACTTGTACAGACCAGATGTATGTTTGCTCTGCATTTAGTTTGAATTCAGTTGAGGAACAGTGTGTTTTCTAATCAATACAGCTGAACGATCCATGTTTTAATCTGTGTGTTTAAAATCACAGCAGTAAACTAGTCTCCATAAATAGAGTTCATATATGCTCATGAGTCAAATGAAACAGTAAATAAAAGTACTCAGTTTATTATATGATCAATGGTTGCCACATTACAAAGTTATCAAAGGGAGGAATGGAGGAGCGGGACATGTAAAACATCACTACATACAAATAAAAAGAAACACGGTGATAAAAAGTAAATCTTAAAGGACGCTCGTTAGACGATTTCTGTTTCCTCTGCGTGACTCGGCCTGAGTCTCCTCGCTCTACAGCAGGCCCTGTCTCTTCAGATCCTCGTAGGTCTTCTTGTTGACCACATTTCCACTCGAGTCCTCATACTCTTCCTGAAAAACAAACGAGACATACAATGAGCATTTATAACATCATAATTAGGAAGAAGGGCTGTCGCCATGAAGGTCTTTCCCCTGCTTTGATCGTGAAATGTCTTTTTTTTTGCAAATTACTTAATTCTTATTTCAGTGCTATGCAAATAAGCTACAGTACATTGTTTGTTGTAACAGCAGCTATAAGGCAGTCTTACTTCTAGTTTGGTAGGGACCTCTCTGGCAGAGATTACATATTAAATAAAATGAATAAATAATCAAACAAATAGATAAAAATAATTAAAGAAAATAAAGAGGGGGGGGGGGGGGGGAGTGCTGCTCCAGCCACTGGTAGCCAGGTGGACTCGGGACACTGCCGGAGAGCTTCACAGCGGGCGACATGGACCATTAGCGGCAACCAACCTGATTTTTTTATTTTTTTATATATCTATATATCTATATCTATATATCTATATCTATATCTATATCTATATATCTATATATCTATATATCTATATCTATATCTATATCTATATCTATATCTATATATATATTATTGTTTCTTTTTAAAAAACAACGGCTGATACTCGACGGACAGTCTGCAGGGAAGATATCACTCTGAGGGGGCAATTCACACTGCACCTCCGCTCTCTTCTGCGCTCTCATGCCTTCACTAGCTCCAATGGATCTCAACTCCATCCACAGATCGATGATGAGCTGGGAGAGGAGGGGGCCGCTCTTTTAACGGTTTATTGTAAAGTCCAGATTCTGTGTTTACTAGTCTACTGTAAACTGTCTGTAACGCAGCTTCATTTTACGAGCACACAAAAGCAGCTCATCCAGTTATATAAATATGCCTCAGACAGCCCCGGACCCATTGATTATCCTGACCAGATTATATTGATAATAACAAAAATATTATTTACAGACTGTATCTGCAGACATTTTAATTGTTTTTGGTCATACAAAAGGTAGAATTGTCGTCATGATCACTGGAAACTCAGAGCGTGACAGCCCTAATAATACTGCGCTGCTGTTGTGGTTACTTTAAATTGCCTGTGGTTGGCTTGCCATACTTCATTTTTGCAGTTATGACATTCCTACTTCAAAGCCCTAATATTGTGCCCATGTTTGTCCTGATTCCCTCCATGTGGACTCACCTCTGTGTCCGGCTGCCACCGCTCCAACGCCTTCTGGGACTTCAGCTTGGCCCACACTGGAGGAACAAACAAACAAGCAAAAAAAGCTTATAAATAGCAACTTAAGTTTTTCAAAATTCATTTGTTTAAGCTTTTGACAAAGACTCTTACAAGAGACAGCGTCCTCGATCTGTGTGACGTTGGCGAAATGAGCCGTGTTTGGGATTCCCAGGCAGCGCATACCGTGAGCGTGCCTCCACTCCTGCAAAACAACAACACAAAATACATGTCAGCTGCAGGAATACAACCATAACGTCATTTGTTTTTGATAAGATGACAAAGGAAAATGTCAACTGAAAGCAAAGACAGGGCCTCTATAATGCGCGAGCATTGACTTGAATGGGCGCTATCGACTCCGGAGGTCGCGGCGCACATGGAACGCGCCGGAGACGGCTCCTGTGGAATTTGAGGGTAATGGCAAGTCCTTGGTAAAACAACATACCGCAAAGTGTCTCTGGAAGGCTTTGGGTCCCCTGTAGGTGTAGTTTCCACAGATCTCACAGTTGTAGTTGATGTTCAGCCCGTGGAGTTTATAGAGCCAGTATGGAATCGGCTGCAGGAAAGAAATCACATGTTGGCAAAGACAAAACCCATTTCAGACAAGCTAATACAAAAATATCAGCATGTGAACAGAACAGTGTAGGCTGAATTTAGAACAATAAAAGGAATACAGTTTACCAAATATAAAACTAAACTTCCCAATAGTTGCACACTTTCACTCTCCTCTGCACTCGTATTTTGCTGTCATTCCCCGCTGCATGTCATTCCCTACTCTCTGCAGCTTTTCTTTCCAATAAAGGCAACATGGCTGAAATATAGTCGTAAAGGACAGTCCAGTGTTTCCTTCACTAAAGGAGATAATAAAGGAAGCACTGAAGCTGTTTCATTAGCATTAAGAGATTTTAGAGTAGACATCATCTTTTCTGCCACTTAAATACTTTCAGGTCATTTCACTCAGCTGAAACCTTCCAAAGCAAAAAGGGCCTATCCGTCCACAGCCCTGGTATTATTATTATTAATGCAGACTCACTGGGACACTTAAACAGAAAGCCATAATTAAAGTTATTAGTAACACCTGTGCTTTGGTTTCTGTGAGTCAAACGTGCTGAGTTTTAACACTTGATCATCATCAGAGCACTGCCAACCATCTGCCACTAAACTGGGCAGTTCTTCAATATGCATGACTGTTCCCTCAGTTTCTTTGCAGTGCCATGTTTTTGCTTATTGTGATGTAATGTTTAGATTATTTTCCAATTCTTTATATCTATTGAATCGCTACGACCTACACTAAAGGGTTATGTTACTTATCAAAACATAATAAATGAAGAAAGTACTTAAATTGTGTCAATTGTGTTTTCAGAGCAGAGCACAAAGGTGTTTCATCTGCACTAGAAATACAGTGTCTACATCTCACTTTATCGTGATATCATTTGTTATAATTATTAAGTATTTTCAAATCATCATATTCCTAAAATCTTTACAACCTAAAGGTTCTAATGTTTAAATCGAGGTCAATTAAAACCGATTATACAAACGATCTCAGTGCCGAGTTTGCAGCCAAACCATTTGCCCATCACTTACAACAGCAAGTTGTAAACTGCACACAACATTATGACGTCATTAACAAACATTAGGGCTGCACAATATTGGGAAAAAACTCACATGGCGATATTGTTTTGTTCTGTGATATGTATTGTGATATAAAAAAAAAAATACAGGGAATTGTACCAGATAAACGGTTTACTAACTAACACTGTGGGTCAGTGGTAGAGTCGTTGTCCCTCAATTGGAAGGTTGGGGGTTTGATTCCCAACTGCTACAGTCACATGTCTAAGTGTCCTTGGGCAAGACACTGAACCAGCCGTGAATGCACGGATCATTAACTCTCAGATGTGCGTCGCTTTGGACAAAAGCGTCTGCTAAATGAAATTGTAACATTGTGTTTGGGACTTTTAAGTCTATTTTCTTCTAACCAAACAAACCCTCTCCTACTTTTACCACGCTTGGTGCAGAGACTCTGACGCCCACATGAAAAAGTAGAGACAGTTCTGGTGGAGCGACACGTTTCTTTATGAAATGCATACAAACAGACTTGTGGGCTGCAGTTGCCTTACTTACTCTGTCTTCTACCATTTCTAACATATGTTTAATCAGCCCTGTGCCCTTTACCAGCCCGGTGACAGCAACTTACTGAAACGGAAGCTCACATCTACTTCCTGTCGGCACACACAACCTAACACCGTGTGTCCGCTGCAGGTGCAGCCGCTAAAAGTAAACACGCAGCACGGCCGCTCCGTTAATGTGGCCACAGCATTAACGAGCACCAGGGCGAGGTGCGGCTGATAACAGGAACAGTCTCATTTAGAAGCCACCTCCGTGTAAGTGTCTGCCTCGATCATCCAACCGCCATGATCTGTGACAGCAGCCACGTCGGGTGTTTGTTTACAGTTTGCAGGCAGGTGACACACAGACTCTGCAGCACAGCGGTCAGTTCACTCTGCTCTGGTGGAGAGCTGCACTAATGTGATATCAGACGGACTTTTCCTGCAGGGAAGTCGTGGAAAGGGGAAATTGGCGTGTTTTCGTTTTGCACCGAGTAACAATAAAGTAGCAGCTTCCCGTGTTTGCTCATCCTGCGATGTGACTATTGCACATGCGCACGTCACAATTGGGATTGTTAAGCGGTATTTCATGCAGCCCCAATGAACATGCAACACGATAAGGCGAAAGGAAGAAGCCTTAACTTTCTTTTGACAAAATCAATGAATGTTATGCAGTTATGGTTTGTATTTTGGAATATTTTAAACAGGATCATGTAATTTATTGCTGGAGGTCCTTTTCCATAGAGTTAACAGTCAACATGTTATCTGTGGGGTTTTTGTATACAGCAGTGTCTCCTCACCTTGCCGTCCCAGCCCAGCGGCAGGTTCTTGGGGTTGTAGATGATCTCGTTGTCTTCGTCTTCACTCTCGCTCTCACTGAGCTGCTCCTCCTCCTCTTCCTCGCGCTCCTCTCCTGTCCGGGCCTGTTTCCTCTGCACGTTCTCATGAGTCAGCTGCCTCTGCTCCTGTAACCCGACAGCACCAACAGCTGTCATTAAACCTGTAACGCTTTCTTCAAAACGCTAACCTTTCATTTTATGAATCCAGCAGCAGAAGAAACCTGATGATTTACTGACTCACCCCGAGGATCTCCACATATTCATAGACCTGCGCCTCCAGGAAGCCAATTTCCTTGTTCCGCTCAGTGTCTCTGCAGAGGTGATGGAGTGAAAGAGTTATGAATTATATAATGAAGCCTATCATAAGACACTGTCAGCATTAGTCTGAATTTTTAACACCCACTTACTTTTTAGGGCCTTTGGCTTTGGGATTCTTGGCAAACAGAGAGGGGTCCAGTGATTCCAGGGATTTGCCTTTTGTGCTGAAGAGTCTCTGAGCTCTCTCCTCCAGAGTGCTGTCAGCATAAACACACACAACCACACACACAGTCAATGAGTTGTCCAAACTGCAAACAAACTAACCAATCAAGACAGCTGCAGACCAGCAACTGTTGTGTTCAGTGATTGGTTAAAATCACTGATTTTGTTAACGTAGTCAGCTGGTGTTGACGGCAGCGATGTTTCACCTGTTTAAAAAAGCATCTTACTCTGCGTCAAAAAGGGGATGAACATTAACTGCATCTTTACATTTACTTTTTAACATATGCCTGTGGTCATAGTAACACAAGGTGTACTTTTTTTGACGTAAGAAATGTAAAAAGAACAATAAAAAGATGTTGATATACAGAAAGTTTAAAGAAATGCTCATATATCTTGACACATCCTCAACACAGTCAAAGACCAAGACCTGACCTGGCAAAAAGAACGAAGAGAGAGACAGCTTGGCTTACGTCTTTTTGTACAACGGTAAAGATAGCTATGGGAGAGCTATGTGGCCAAATAAGCTCAGGCTACATTTTGAAACAAAACATCCTGTTATTTAAACACCGAAGTTACTGATTACTTCAGAAGCAAAGATAACTTAATGAATAACACAAGTGATGTCAGACACTGGGTCTGCATTGTTTTGGACAGGTAAGAAATGCTGACATGAAACTAAAAACTGACTTCCTGTGATAGAAACAAGATAAAGTAACAGAGTACCTCAAAAGGCCCCCCCCAGGTCACTGCAAAAGTCTTTAATGTTTTTTCAGCTTTTTAAAAACAAACACTCACCCTCCACATTTCAGTCCCAACGCCATGAGGGCAGACTTCAACCTGTCCAGACCCAAAGAGGCCAACTCCTGAGGAAAGGAATCAGACAAAAACACACCAGAATGAATGAATGAAGGATAATCTTATTAATATTAAATGATAATTCTCTATGTTTAGTGTTTTACCTCCCAAGAAGAAAACGCAGAGAGATCCAGATGAGCTCCAGCATGTGTCAAAGCACTGCTTGTTTCTTTCTACAGTTTAAAACAGGAAAAAACACAAACAGGTCAGATGAGAAAAAAAACAAACAAAATGCCAAATATCATCATATATACGGATCTGTCAGGAAAACTTACCGGCCAGCCAGGAAAATTCCCAATCTCCCATTTTTTCTCAAATTCCAACAGCACTTTGCCGTACAGCTCGTTCTGGTCAAGCAGAGGTTTGACCCGGTCTGTGTAGTCCTGCAGATACTCCAGCAGCATCTCCAAATACCTGCACACACAGCCATCACATCACGTTAGTCCAACAGCACTGTGCATGCACAACCTGCACATTTATAGGCATCATCTATATATTACTGAAAACATCCATCACACTTCTTGGCTGAAACAAGGTATTTTCCTTTTCGTTATATATATGTTCTACTTTAAGTTCTTTCACAGTCATGATAAGCTTGAAGGACCTACTTTTTGTATTCTGCATTCTTCCTATCTTTGGGGATGTCAAACAGCTGGTCGAATGAAGACAGGTAAGTGATGTACTCGAGTTTCTGAGGGTAAAGAGTAGAAATAATGGTTAAAAAATATATCATTTTCATTTAGGAGGTGCAGCAGAAATTATGCAGACTTTAAAAGTTTTATTACCTCAGCTCCCTTCAGGTTGATGTACTTCAGGTAGCAGTCGTGGAGGTCAAGGTAGCGGCCGTATCCTTCCTCATCAGTGAACTCTACCAGGTCTGTGGAATATAACGGATTTCATTCAATTATCCATCAAAGATCTGCGTCTCACAAACCAAGATATCCCCCTTGAGTGTTGGTAGAGACCAAAAAGAGCTGGACACAACTTGTCTTATTGCAAGTTTAAAAATAATATTAAATTGTACGATAGTTCATCTATCTGTTAGTTGCAGACTATGATATTTTTCTTATGACTTGAATTCTCCAGCTGGTTTCTGGGTGCCATTTTGCAGAGTCAAACCCAGAATGTCTCAGAAACACTGAGAAAAGGCTAGCCTAGGCTGAAACCTGTCTCTTTCCTCTGCTGCTGTGCATCACTGAAAGTATAATATGCTTATTTGGGAATGCTGAAAAGAGTCTGTATTGGCAGAGGTTATATGTGTCTATAGATGGAACTGTGTCAAATGTTGGAAGTGCATTAGGACCTACTCTGAGCCTCCTCGCTGGGGTTGTCTCTGGCCTTCATCAGCTCCTCAAACTCTGCAGACATGGGAATGGAAATCTGCAAGAAACGCAAGATTTTTTGTTTGATTTTGTTATCATTCCGTTTAAAAGTGTTTACATAGTGCAACCATTTGTATATATAGGGCTTAACTACCTCGTTTGGGTGCTTTCTGTGAAACTCCTTTATGTGTTTCAGTCTGTTGTAAAACTCTGCAAACTCATTTGGTCCTGAGATGGCAGCAAGTTCATCCCTCCTCATTCTGTCATTAAGAAAAACAGCAACAGGTGAAGTGACTTTTATGCATGCAATACAATGAGCACAGAAAAAAACTTGAGATAAGTTGTGTATAGCTACTTACCCATCTTTGTCTTCATAGGAGTCTCTGAGGTTTGCACTCACTTCCATATACCTCTGTTGAAAGATAAACAGACTGTTAGACCCTGTTTCCATTTTGACCATGTGAGATGGCTCTATAACTAATGCATTTATCGCACATCTACATTCCTGTTTTGTACAGAAAAAATATTTTACTCATTTCTGACCACTGTTCCTTAACCTGCAACATCTTACAGTACATTACTGTTTTGTTTACCTGCAGTTTGATTATAATACATGTTTTGTGGAGATATCCTGTTAACTGATGTGCAAAAAGGAGTGAATGAAATGTTCAAACTTAAACAATATGCATAACGCTTTAAGGAAAGTTAATTCAGGGAGAATTATTCATCTATAATAACAACTACAATTATTATATTTAAAGTGGAATTTCTTTGTGAGACACTTCCCTCTGTACAATACTTCATAATTATGCAAATACATGATCTTTTCAGTATTAACTTTAGGTAAAAAAAGAAAAAGAAAATATAAAATGAGTTAACAAGTAAACTGTTTAAGGAAGAGTAACCTTTGTAATGTTCACCTATGTGACGTTAACTTATAGCCAAAACTGACGTTAGCCAGCCGGTGCAAGCTGTGTATAACAAATCGAAACTCTTGCTTACGTCTAACATCGCTCTTGTTCGATGGTCAGAGTTGATCTGTTCCCGCAGCTGTCAGAAAAAGAAAACCAGAATAATATGAGTAAACTTGCCGATGTACCTTGTTTGCAGTTCTGGTTAGCTTTAATGCTAATGATAGCATAAAACGAACAGCTTACCGTTGATTTCTTGTGTAGCATTTCTTTTGTTTTAGCATCCATTAGCCGCTCTTTCTCTTCATGATAGCGACGCTGTTGCTCTAAAATAGTCTCCATTGTTTACAGAAATACGTACGTTTACTTAAGATAAGATACGGCTTCTAACAACTTAGCTTAAAACTGAAGCGGTACCCGCCGTATCGGCTACGTTTGTTTTCAATGGCGCATGTTAAGGAGCTAACGTCCGCCACTGTTCTCGGCGTAGAGAAACATCGAGTAAGTCAAAGGTTCCGCATCGTTGACTTGAAAATAAATTAATAAATACGAACCACTGACAACAGTGCCTCTATAATCTAAGTAAATTATCTTGCAAGAGAAATATGAGGCAGATTCATAGTTTGGAGGAAAGGGTCGCTTTATTTAGTTTTTAAAAGTTGGCGTTATTTGGTTATTTTTGTAGCACATCAAAAGTTAAGGAGTTCATCTGATATGACTTAAATCTACTGACCATTTCAACTACATGAAGTAGCCTTAATGTTTTAGATTAATTGAATAATGGTTTATTAGTCAGCATCCGGCCCTTGCGCTTAGTAGCAGTTCCCAAAAGCACAGATATCAATAACTCCACTGCTGTAACGGGGCTCTGTGCATTGGAGCACCCGGACTGTGTATCAATAACTTCTTGGAAATTGTTTCTGAAATTCTATTGCACACTTTTCAAACAAGATATATTGTAAGCCCCCACTGTATTCCTCTCTTTTCCACTTCCTTTGTAGTCTACAGTACCATCAAAGCCTGCCATAATGCCTCAGAGAGCACACAGTTTGCGCGGACTCGCGTGGGAGCGCGCACGGAGGCGGTCTGATTTGTCAAGCTGCGGAAAACAAAAGAAGCAATCGGAACTTACATCTCTGCCTAAACGTAAACGCATAACACGTTAGATGAAAAGAGTTAAAACTGTCAGGGTGTAAAATAATGAGTTATTTTGTGGAAAAACAAAAATAAAAAATAAAACAGATTTGTACATTGTACATTGACTTTGTACAGATCTGTATGTAGCAACACAATAATTAATTGTTAAGACAAGGTTGGCTACTTTGAGTACAAATTATAAATTTAATAATAATAATAACTTTATTTATATAGCACCTTTAAAAACAGATGTTTACAAAGTGCTTTGACAGACAAAACAAGGGCAGGAACTCAGGAAGATTACAGAATACAAAACAGAAGAACATTCAACAATGACCAATGACCAAAGAGCAAACAGAGAGGAGTTTAGAAAATTCAACAAATGGCAAGAACTAAAAAGACGACATCACATTAGTGAAAAGAGATAAAAAGATATCGAACGGTAATATGAATAAAAGATAAATAAATAAGTTTAAAAAATGATTTACAAAATTAGTTATAATCAATAATTTATCATTTTATCGAAGCAAAGCGTAACACCTTGTGTGTATTTCCATTATCTGTGCAATTATTGTGGGCAATTAACCAGCAAAGTCATATCTGTATAAATGAGGAGGACATAGTGTAAACCTTGGTAGTTAATATAATTAGTACAGCATATCATTGTTTTATTTGTGTATTTATTTCTAAATTGATTAACCATAAAATCAGTATTTTGTATTTCCTCTTCGTGGGATCTTATCGAAATATAAGTGTAAGTAAAGGATAAAGTAAGAAATCATTTCTAAGATTACAATACTATACTTTAAACTAATTTGTCACAACAAATCGTGTTTTTCTCGAAAAATCGACTAACAACCCGAGAACACGCTTGTATCGGCTTTTATTTTGCTAGCTAAAACCGGAAGCTATGTTTGTAGCCACAACTAGCTTAACAGTCGCAGTTTGGCACATTCTCCAGCAGCAGTCAAAGCAACGGACGGAAAGCAGCGGACAGCCAGTGTGACGGATTACGGAATATACAGTGGACATTATAACACATTTCTCCTCCCGCCGTGCGTCCAGCCTGCTTTTAAAGGTGAGTCAGTCGTAGTCCTCTCTAAAAATTCAACAAGACCAAAATAACACAGGTTTATTACGTTATCTTGTAGAGGGAGGGGGCGGCGGTGGCGGTTGGGGAAGAGAGGGGGGCATCCATTCTGTCTTTTGTGCTGGAGAAGAATTGCCAGTGGTCAGTGCGAAAGCTCCGGTACAGGATAGTCTTGATATCAAATAAGTGTTTTGTTGAGCCTCACCCCCTTCTGTCTACATCAAGATACGGAGGCTGTCTTGCTGTTAACCCCCCGCTGAGATGTTTTAAGTCGGGGGGACCGGGGCGGTGAGTGCCCGGGGCTCCTTAACATTAGCGTGTCTTACTTGCTGAAGAAAGAGAACGTCCCCCGAACTCCATCCTAAATATCAACATTTTAAACTCAAATCATTTTCAACAATGTGTTTTTACCCAACAGTGATGCCCTTTAAGGTCTATAAAGACCAATCAACAACCACTGTTTCATTCGGCGTACACCCTTTGCACCAAACAGCTCTTATGTCCAATAAATTGAAACTTTTTGTATGGTTTATTTTTTATGCCTTTTTTGAAGTTTTTACATTCAAAACAGCCTGTATTGTACCTGTAAACTTAACTTACATTCAAATAAATATAAAATAACTAATAATAAATAGCATATGACTATAAGATAAATAAATAACAAACAAACAAAACAGTGAGTACAGCGTTATTTATCCTTAGATTTAGGTATTTTCCCTATTTTAATATATAATCTTCCCATCTTCATCCCCTTAGTAAAGTTCTAAGGTCTACTCACCATTATAGCAGCTTGGGTCAGTGTTGCATTTCCTCACTTTATTTGTCATCAAGCACCTTTAAACGCGAGAGAATTCAAAGTCATTTTTTATCATTTCCTTCATACAAATGTGGACTAAGCCTTGAGTCTTGCCAGAAGGCATGCAGTAATGTGCCCTTTGAATTTCCACCAGTCTGTTGTGTTTTACAGGCTGTATCAATGTAATCTAGAAGGTGTCCAGTAGAAGCAATGAAGGACTTTAAACTGAACGAGTCTTACTTTTATATCCCTCGACTACGTTTTTTAGTTTTGGCATATCCTTCTCTATTGTTATCCTTAAAATAAAAGATTGAAACCTTTCTCCAAAATAGTCCTTGATGCTGATGGAAGTGTAGTAGCCTGGCAAAATATCTTGGAACCAGAGAGCAGTTTAGTTTGCACTTGGAGAGCCCGGCACAGCAGTAGACATCAAGTGACTAAGTTGTAAGTACTGCCAAACACTGGAACAAGGGAGAGCAAAATCCTGGATTTACTCTTCAAAGTATTTCAGTTCCCCCATTTTATACAGGCCTTCAATTGTCCGAATCCCTTTATTTAAACACACGTTATGGAGCTCAACTTTAGGTTAAACTATATCATTGACTCTGAATTAAGGGTCTCTTATGTCGTGTCTCTCACAGGACAGGACATAAATAGTACGCTGCAGTCCCCGCAACTGGCGAACGATTTTTGCATCATCCCGCACAGCCAGAAGCTCCTGAATCGCTTCATGTTTCTAACTTGCAGACATCTTTGCTGCTGTCGTCTTGTAAATGATCCTTCTTCTTCAACATCAGATCTATTCACTCATCCTGTTATGTGCCGCTCCTCTGGTTTCGTGCCAGTCACATGATGTAAACGACATCACCCTGCCCACTCACTTACGGTGAATGTTCCTGACTATTACCTGCTGCGTTCACACATCGGCTCACCCCGACTTCTTGCTGACATTTCACTCGGAGGCTGGGAGGAACAAGTCTGCATAAAGCTGGACAATGTCGGGATATTTTCAAGAGTGCCATGATGTGTGAAAGGGGCTCATGTCATGGATCCTAGCTACATATTTCCACACGTCCTGCAAGTTAGAAAGGACCAGTAAGACTGCATCTTGGATAGCAGTTTGTTAAATATAAAACAGTTAAATAAAATGCTTGGGCCTGTCTGCCGAAAAGCGAAGCGCTAAGATATTTAGCAAGCTGCCAAATGTGTGAGATGAATCTGACATGTTGCAGGAAGGGGGTTTTCTATGGGGTCTGATTTTCTGTAGCCCTGCTCAATAACACACTGTTAGCAAAGATCCGGCTCTGTTGATAGTTATGGTTGAGGTGTTTTGACAGTTTCACACCTGAAGGGGGGAAATAAACACCTGCCCAATCTCTCAGATCTTCTGCTCTGTCTGCAACTTTTGCTTTCACTGTGTTTGTGCTGGAAACACATCACTTCCCCATGATAACATCTTACCCTTAAAAGACTCAATTCACTAAAGTATGTGCATGTTTTAACCTTCTAAATGATGCCCCCCTCTGTATCATCCTTACCCTTATAATCCCCCAATTATCTCACCACCAAATGCACTTAATTGCATCAGATAGCCCGTGCACAGCGGGCTGTTTGTCAAATGTCAGGAGTCGAGTCATCGTGCCAAAGCTGCTGTCGTGTTTATCGAACAATCTGTCCGTACTTCTGTCCTGTTTGACGTTTGTTTCAGCTCGACCGCATGCAGCAGAAATGTCTCCACGTTTATTCAGTGGTGTCATACATTTTTCATAGCGGAGCAGGGAATGTAAATAGAGGCATTCACCTTGAGCTACACACACGCACACACACACACAGACCGAGAGAGATGGGGGGATTGGATTTAGTGAACATGACCTTGTAGGTGTCTTTTCATTATTGAGGCTCGAGGCTTCAGACCAGCAGTCGTTCAACTCGGCTGATTCTGACGATGAGAGGAAAAAGATCTGATGCCTGCACCCATTTTTACCCTCAATGGCTCACATACAGACCTCTGCATGGAGAAACAGACGGACTCTTAGAGGAGGAATGACCACAGTAAGGTAGCAATAAACCATTTCTTTAGCAATTCATTTGACAAGTCTCTTCTTGGTTAATTAATTCAAAGTTTGGTTTGTAAAATGTTGTTTCTGGAGACCGTTCTCAAGAGCACTTAGAAGGTTTCGTTGAATAGATAAAAATTTAGCTTCATCTTTTCAGCTCACACAAAGAGGACACTCACATCATCGTGTTACTGGCTCGCTCAATGCTCAATCACTCATCCGTCCCACACTGCATGGAGGTTGCCTTCTTAGAGGGGGACAAATGTATCTACTGCATTTATGCAGTCCAAAACCCAAAGATATTCAGTTTCCCTTTCATCAATGGATTTCTACATCTGAATTTACATAGAATTCTTAATTTCACCTGGAAACTGTGCTGTCACGGTAACCGCATGACACCAATAGCACGGTGATGTGACACCAACTGCGGGACTCAGTGACCGTCGTCATCGCTTTTTTTTTGTTAATATCATAGACCCAGTGATGTTGCTAAGTAAGCGTCCTCCGTCTCTGACGCATTCCAATCTAAAGGGACTCAGCTCACTATCCATACGTCCCAGGGACGCACCTCATCTTTCCTGGCAGAACGATACATTATGTACAACCAAGTTGTTTTAAAACTCACAGTAATCAGCAAAAGCAGCCTGTCTGTCAGAGCGCCGCTGTTTCAGCCCTCTGTGCAGTCTCGCAACATGCTTGTTCATTTTAACAACAAAGGAAACGATCTTAGGAGTGGTTAAGAAACTCGCGTTTCCACCACTCGCGCTGTGTTCACTCATGTCGATGATGTTTTACCGTCTCTGAGACGCGCTGTATTGAAATAAACAAAACATACTCATAACCGCAGAACTGAAAGGGGGCATTAGTGTTTCACCGCAGTTAGGAAAATCCTGTTACATTCACTTAAAAGAGCTGCTTACCTGCTGATATCCTTTGTGAAAAACATGATATAGCTTACATTTGATTTAAGAAAGTTAGAGGAGGGGAAACAGAACGTAACATTTGTGAAATGATGTGAAACGGTGCAAAGACGGGCTCCTTAAAACCTCTTCTTTCTGTCCTTCTGCTTGTATTATTTGTGTCTTTGCTTTTGTGACCTTGCAGCAATGATGTGGAGAGATGCATTTAATGTTGGTCACAATGAATAGAAGAGAAGATGATTCGAGAAGCAGGATTATATGAACATTTTCCGTCAATATTTTGGCAATTTATTTTCTTTCAAAGGACAATACAGCATTGCTCCTCAAGGATAGACAAAGGTAGGACTGGGCTCGTGTTTGCTTGCTAAAAAAAGTGCTACTTTTGAATAACAGTTCAAAAACACCATGACAATTATCAGGTTTGTGAACAAGTATCACCACAGCATCTTACAAGTAGACACACAGATGCTGAGTGAATGTATGAAACATATACATAAATAGGAGAAACATTTCCATTCAGATAATAAGTTAAATGTCTTTTCTTTAAAACTTTATTCATTTTTTTCGATAACATTTTAAGCTTTAAGATATTCTTCTTTTACATTAGCACAATCACCTACTGAAAGGGAAAAAACTGTGAGTATAGATCATCAACAAATCATTCAAAAGCTGGACTCTCCAGGACATTCAGATAGTGATTTTCTCGTCTTTCCCTTCAGAAATATTACTCATATTCTCCAAAGCACCACACACTGAGAGCCCCTTTGTTCACAGTCCTGTACAGTGTATGTATGTCTGTATCACTCAGAGCAGAGCAGTTATCCTCCTAAGCCTGCAGAGTCAACGTCTGCACCAATTACACGCTTTATGTATTCAACAACCCTCCTGCAGAATCACCGTAGCCTCGAGCGTTCCCATAAACAAAGCATAATGTAGCTCCATGCGTTTAACACAACATTAGATGCCTCAATGATCGGCTCCAATGTGAGAACTGGCTGCTTCTCCTTATTGGCTGTGTCTGCGGTGAATTCAGTTTCATTGTTGGTCGGACAAAACAAACACATTAAGCACTGGGAAATTGTGCCATTTCACAGTTTTGATATTTGGTTGACCAAACAATCAGTCCAGAATGAATTAAGCACATTAATTCATAATAACAACATGCAGCTCTGAATTTAACAAATGTTTCGTCCTTCCTGGAAAACGCAACACTAACTAAAGACTGAGGAGGTTATAGCCTCTTTCACACATGAACTGCACTCATCCGCAAGAAGTCGGGGTGAGCCGATGTGTGAACGCAATAGGTAGCTAATAGTCAGGAACATTCAGGGCGAGCGAGCGGGTGGGGGGATGGCGTTTATATCATGTGACCGGTGCGAAACTAAAAGAGCAATAAATAACGCTGTGTCCTAAATGAATGCGACGTGAGCGAGCGTCAGCTGTGTTATTGTTTCCTATTGGAGTGTCCTCACTAGGACGCACGGCTTTGGCTCTGCTTTGGCTCTGCTTTGGCTCTGCTTTGGCTCTGCTTTGGCTCTGACACCCTGTTTCTGTTTTCAGTGAATCACCGTCATAGTTCCCATAGGTGATTGACAGGCTTACGGCCAGTGTCTCGCAATACATTGCTGTCATGTAACACATTCACTGACAGTCAGGAAACTCAGTTACCTCAACAGTCCTGGCTTACACTCTGATCTCGCTTTGTAGTACACCCCTCTTGTTTACATGACGTAATGGAAGTGTACATTTGTCAGACGCGATGTCTGACGCTTGCATGCTGTTAGGACACGGTGTAACATGATGGTTAAAAACATCTGAGGTTGAAGAAGAAGGATCATTTACAAGACGACAACAGCAAAGATGTCTGCAAACTGGAGAGAGGCAGAGATTCAGGAGCTTCTGGCTGTGAGGGCCGACGCCAAAATTGTTCGCCAATTGCGGGGAACAGTGAGGGACTCAGTCGTGTATGACCAAATGACTTTTTATGTCATGTGCCTGCCTCAGGAAGCCCGGCAGGGAAAATCTCCTGCTGTGAGGGACATGTGTGAAAGGAAAATGTTGGATCACAGGGAAAGACTAGTAAATCACTAGTGGATATGGGCATGGTTTTAAAGGCATACTAAAAACAAGTCTGATAAATCATCTGATGAATTCCACATTGTTCCAAATGTAGTGACTAGTGATGTATCTGACTCCTGGATTTAGCTGTTTAGTTGATTCACAGTCACACCTGCACGAGTTCCATGTTTTACCTGCAAGACACACATTTACCGTAAAAACCAGAATATAAGACACAGTCTGTTTTTTGGGCTATCCCAGAGGGAAAAAGGTTTTCTGTTGCTATTTATTAATAAAAACATGTATGCAAGTTATTTAAACGGTATTTAAATTTATTTTCATTCAGAACACACAAATTACAGCCGGCCATCTGTTTCCACCATGTCGAGTTTGCAGTCCTGCTAGCTCCCTGTGCAGAAGCTAGCGGCCGCTGGCAGCTTACAGTAATGTTGAATATTGTGAGGGTGGCGACTGCAATGGAGATCAAGAAGGTGCATGTCCGTCACGAAGTGTTACCAACAATCAAGTTCGTTTTCCTCGCTTAAAACAGTGCGGGAAACACAAAACAGCACTGCAGCATATTTTAAATAAGAGACGTTGTAGCGGCAGTAACAGTTTGATGCGGAGGTGTGACGTCACCACTTAACAACCGGTTAAAGATACCTCTATCTGCATTTTATACTGGTTCATTGGTTGCACCGGTATAAAGGACACAGCCCACTTTTTTGATGAAAACAAAATTGTTAAAAGTGCGTCTTATACACCGAATTTTATGGTACCTGAGTTTTCCATAAGTGCTGGCTGTCGGCCAGACATTAAAAACATTTCCAGGCGACTACTTTATCAGAGTTCAATCATGCCACCGTCCTTTTTAACTGCATCATGTAACCTTTTTAAGGATTTTAGTCTGCTAGTTAGCTAAAGTTAGCAAAAGCTCAGGTGCAGTCCCTAAAGCCATGCTAAGGAGCGTCGAATCTCAAACTGCTTTCTATTTAAACATTTGAATCCCTGGGTCAGTTTGTTTTGGAGTGGAGGGGACCTCTGTGGATAGTTGAGTTATTATAGAGGAATTTATTTGCCCTTGCTTCTGATTTTAAGACCTGCCTGTTTCATTTTGCTGCCTTTGTGAAGCACTTTGTAACTTTGAGATGTGCTCTATAAATAAAGGTGATTATTATAATTCAGCTGCGGCAAAAACCTTGGGCAACAAGGGTCTCTAAAGGGTCATTTTGAGACTGTAAGGTTTTTACGCCAGTGCAGCTAAAAAACTAAAGTGCAGAAAATCGACTGACAAAATTGTATTCACGACGGATTGGGCCTATTTGAATTGTGTGCTGTTAGGGGGCAGCCCTAGTAACTGAATTTGCCATAACCACTTAATATCAGATTACAGTTAAAGACTGGGGTCAAAGCAGAGACGTTGTGCTGTGCTGTAACCCCTAAACCACCAAAATAATACTTAAATCAATACTTACATCCTTTTATAAGTAAAAATAACCAACATTTCCTGGTTCCAGCCTCTTGGGATTTGCTAGTTAAGTTTAGAGCTGCTATTATGTTACTTTTAGTGCTGTTTGTCTGTTTGCTTGAAAGTTGCTTGAAACCCAATAAACAACACATTTGACAAGTGTAAATATGTGTATCAGAATGTATTCATAACGCTGTGTCTGTACGTGTGTGTGCAGTGTCAGCATGTCCAGTGAGGTGCAGCCGAGGCCGGACGACAGCCCCAACACCAGTGGGGGAAGCTCGGACGCCGAGCAGAGGGAGGCGGCTCCACAAGAGCAGCCGGGCCCCGAGCAGCGGGATCAGACCCAGCCCAAGAAGAAGGAGGCCAAAATCTCCAGCAAGACGGCTGCCAAGCTCTCCACCAGCGCCAAGAGGTAGATCTGCTTTTACTTTGTGTCCTGAGCTCGGTCCTGATGGAGCTGTTCAAGTGGTCATCTATTATTTACTCGCTTAGTGGATTTATTCCTCCATCTCTGGTGCTGGTACACACTGTTGTGCTGGTCGGGGTAAATGCTGAAACGATCAGTTGATTAATTGTTCGATGTTCAGAAGGAAATGAACAAGTCACTTCTAAAGAATCCTTTAAATGAAGTCTTTTATCAGACAAAATACAGCTCCCTCCCTGTTCCACCTTTTAAATGTGAGAATGCAGCTTTTATCTGATTTCTATCAGTGCATTTAAATACTTTTGGGTTTTGGACTGTCGCCCCGGGCTCTGTTGGATTATAATGGGGTTGTTTCCTTCCAGCAGTTAATCAATTACAAGAAAAAATATTTGCAAAATGAATCAATAATGAAAATAATCATTAGTTAGTGTGCTAATGAGGTTTGATTTTCTTCGTCCACTCAGCCACTGATTTGTTTTCATTTTCCAGAACAAACACATAAATCACATAAATCACTTCCTGTGCGATGAGGCATTGTCCTGAGACACCGGACCCCCATGCCTGTACATATACACGAGGAACAGTTGTTTCTTTATTAATTGATAGTCTTGTTAAATCTTAGTGCTAGTTAATACAACAGTGAACACTGCTCAATGTGTCCTCTTTAAGGCCATTCTGGCAACTTCACCATGAATACATTATGGATGCTGATAGCTGATAGAGCCGTCTCAAGGTCTGATTCACAACAGATATTGTTACTATATTATCGTGCAATAAGCCCGTTAAACTTTGCAGCTCAGTGCAGTTTGCTTTACAGATTGTGGAGCAGAGTTGCCTGCACCTCCACTCTCTGCTCAGAGCTGCGCCATCAGGCATTAATTGAGCTGCATCCACATATAGAAGATGAACAGGGAGAGGAGACAGCAGCTCTTTCTCCAGTTTACTGTCAAGTCCAGACTCCGCAGATGTACAAGTTTCACCGTCTGTAATGCAGCTTCCTTCCTGGAGCGAGCAGCTAGTGCAGATATAATAACACTCTTGTCTCCGTGCTGCTAAACTGCTTCAGACCTTCTCCACACATGTAGAAAAAAGGCTGGCTGTGTATGACGAGGTTGAGCCGCAGACCGAATGAAAAAACATTTTGGGTCACACAAAGGTGGAATTGTTGTAATGACAGTCCGGGCATGATCCCCCTGATAAATACTGCTCCACAGTCACCACCAACCTTTTTGCAATGAGGCTGACTTGCATAGAAAGGGGTCAATCTGTGGCCAAATGACTGAATATTACCTAATTATGAACATCCAAATATTACAGGAGCACCAAGAATCTATTTACTCTGCAGCACATCAGGGCTGCACATCACCTTTTGTGGTGTTTGGAGAATCTGACGGTCACTTTTTGTCCCATTTGCCCAGGTCCAGGGGCCGCAAAAGTAACACAATAAATTCCTGAAAATCAATGTTTAATGTTATAATTATCCTACAATGTGTATTGTTATGTAGCTGTTTGGAAGCTGTTTGTTTTAGCACACCTCACTGCTCTCACCTGATCAGATCCCAAACAATGTTCCCTCCTGGGATTATACACATATTTCACACCAATGCCCGACGTCTTCACTTTAAAAGGTGTCTTTGCCCAGGCCCCTGATGTAACACAGCACCGATCCAGTTCATAACCAGTTCTTGGCAGGTTGGCGCTGGTTGGCGATATCACCTGGTGACGGCACAGAACAAAAGAAGGTCTTATCAGATTGGAGAATAAGATTGCCTGGCAGCAGCCAGTTCAGCTCATGTGTTGATGCTGAAACCAGAGAGAGATGTTATTATTCTGCACTGTGACACTTATCGGCAGCTGCAGAGCCAATAGGAGGTAAATGAACAACCTGCTGGAAGTGCTAGAAGCTGCGTCGCCACATTAAAAGCAAATCATTCGACCTGTCTTTATTTCACTTCATGCAAGTAGTTGGAGTGAGTTATAATCAAACACTTGAGGGGGGTGGGAGCCACGAGTGCAACCAAAGCAACATGACCACCTTTACTGTAAGTCCCCAGTCACACCATAGATCTGCTGTGGTGCAGGTATGTACCAACATCTCTGTCTTTTTCAGAGAAACAAGCCTGCGTTAGCAGCAGCTGAGCTTGAGCTCCCAAAGCCCCAACAAAGAGCGTTAGGATAAACAATAATCTTCACATCAAACTGTTTTTACCAGTTTAAATTACCGGGTCTGTTTGTTTTAAAGTGGATCAATCAACAGATGTCATACAAGCTCCTAGCTCCCTAGACGGGGCGTAACACGACATTACCTAAATAAACACAGGAAGTGTATTTTGTGTTGAATATCCCTCCAATATTTTGTGCATCTTTTCCCACAAATTTCTTCTTGCTGGACAGTCCCAAAATCTGTCCCAGTGATTGACATGCTGGTTCACACATCATTTCAAAAGGATCATTTCAGTGTGTCTCTGGGAGTTGGGTGGTGAGGGTGTCGCCTGTACAGCGTTGCTGTTCTGGATGTCTGACTTTACGCTGGACGAAGGCCGGGGAGTCGCTCGCTCTTCCTCTCGACCTCATACACTCATCATGCTGCTTTCAGCTGCTTGAACAAGTTAGTTGTGTTGCTTTGCAGCGCAGACGCAGATTTTGCATCACTCGCTCTAAACCTGAAATACCTCCAAACAACTGATGACGAGCCGTTTCGGGGGACCAGCTCTTCGTCTTCTGTTCCAGACATGTGACTTTTGTTTCTCCCGTCCGTCTCTTAGGGCTGTGCAAAAATATTAATACAGCAAAGTCTTACAATATTTGTTTTCACGATACTGTATCGATTTCCCGTCCCTAATATCGATACATTTAATGGATTTAAGACGCCCCTATATTTCCCTCGTATTCCTGTGATCACAAAGACCTCCACCCCTGTAGATGTCGCTGTAATGCTAGTCGGCTGGTTT
The DNA here is from genome assembly GCF_022749685.1 of Semicossyphus pulcher. Lineage (NCBI taxonomy): Eukaryota > Metazoa > Chordata > Actinopteri > Labriformes > Labridae > Semicossyphus > Semicossyphus pulcher. Next base: position 29,833,401 of record NW_027211726.1, read on the forward strand.
CTTCCCTCCATCAGTCACTTCGGGCATTACTTCAGAAGTGATCATGCTGTCACACAGCGGCTTGTCCCTCTATCTGTTTCTCTGTCACAGCATGTGTCTGCTCTGTTTCCATTATCATGAGTTGTTTCCCGATTTTTCACTCACGATCCCGTTTTGCAAAAGAGGCGCGTCTTTAAAGACGCTGCGTATCAAAATGATCCAAAGCCGACGTGGTTCTGAATGACAGTACCTCAATCAATGCATTTAGAGAGGGGATGTAGTAGCGGACGTCTCTCTCTGTTTGTGTGTTTCTCTGACAAGCATGTCGGGAGACGCTGCTCGAAGGGGTGCGTGAGGGGGGATATTCAGTAATTAATCAATCGTAGATGAAGATCGTGGACGGATAAAAAAAGAAACAAATCTACTTGTGTGACCGTTAATATACCTGGGCAGCCTTCCTGTGGGGAACACAAAATCGTGATTAATATTCGGTTAGTTATGCAGCCCTATGGTGCAGCATTGTTTCAATGGCACAAACGGAATCTAAACCATCTGGTAACTGCTGTGGTTCTGTGTCATAATATCCTGCGATCTAAAGGACTACTTTAATACATGCATTTGCTCTTGTAAATATTCTGCTCTGCGTGGTTCCTGGGAAAAATCCTGAATGAAAAACTGAGTTCTTCTGACTTGAGCCACCCCAGAATGTCTGATATAAACACAGTGCTTGCTTCTTATCAGCAGGGATGGGTGCAACATAAAAAATAAGGACCTTGAGGGTTACCGCTTTATAGGAAGGTTGACAGGCACAGTGTTATTTAGTTGCTCTCGGTGCTACTTCCTGTAATAAATCAGCAGCAGCTCCACACAGAAGCCAGAGCTGCTGTTTTCCATCATAAAAAACTCTCCTCGGATGATATTGACTTATTAGCATTTGTCTGGGCTTGCAGAATGTAATAGTTTAGTGTGTGCAGTGTCTCAGGGGATTATCAAATGCAATGAGCTGTGGAGCATTACAGAAAGCAAGTGTTTGGTTAAAGAGGCCGTGCACAAGCCAGAGGAACTCGCAGTATAATCAGAGCTTTCTCCCTTTGGATTCCCCCGGCCTTGTTCATCGCAGCGCTCTCCCTAACAGGTCCCCAGCTTCAGCAGACAGAATGTGCCACCTCAGGAAATACTGCAGATAAAATTACACAGCACGCACTCAGGCTGAGGATGACTCCGTAAACCGTGGAGATTGTGTTACAGGCTTCTTTGCAAATATGCCCTTTTTTTGCTGCTTCCCCCGAGTGAGTCGTGTGCAGTCATTTCCCCTCGGAGGAGAGTCAAAAGGAAAATCCTGCCTGGAATAATCCCACCATGTTATGTATCATCAACCTGTGATGTACACTTCATTCCAGGAGTTCTTTTATGATGAAGAGTTGTAATAGACGTCTTTGTGCCATCCCTTAGCCTGCCTTGTATTCAGCTGCTGATTCGTTTTAAATTTCCCAGAATGCTCACAAAGCTCACACGAGGGAGCAGCAGCAGTTTGTGCTTTAAAGTTTGTTTTTATTTTGTAACCAAGAAGGCATTTATTTCAAACACAGTAAACCCAGTGGAACATCACGCCACTACCAACCTCCTTCTCACCCTGTGGAAGCTTATTTAGCCAATGAGGGGAGATCAGTTTTTTCTCTTGAGTCTGTTTCTTTAATTTAGGCCACTTTGCTTCTGGAAGACGCAGGAGGAGAGATCAGGATAACATCCTCGGGATCAAATGATGCTGCAGTTATATTACATCATAGACTGTATAAGAAGTGGACACAGCCACTGTGACGTCACTTATTTCTTTGTAAACTACCATCGTAAAGCAGCGAATGTGCCGTCGTGAGGGGTTAGCATGATGCTAAGTTTTCAGCTTATGCTAGCTCTAGCTGGTTTGCAAGCTGAATCCTGAATTCACAGTAACTGTGCTGTTAATTTTGATGCATCAATGACTCTTGGACGCCCTGACCCTGTCACGGGTTTTCCTTCGTTGGACGACTTTTGGTCGGCCCTGACCACTGCAGACGACGAACACCCCACAACAGCTACAGTTTTGGAGCTGCTCTGACCCAGTCGTGTAGCCGTCACAGTTTGGCCCTTGTCAAGTCGCTCACATCCTTACGCTCGCCCGTTTTTCCTGCTTCCAACACATCAACTTTGAGGACAAAAGTTTCACTTGCTGCCTCACATACCTCACCCACTGACAGGTGCTGTTGTAACAAGGTAATCAATGGTATTCACTTCACCTGTCAGAGGTCATAATGTTACGGCTGATCTGTGTAAATGTAAACAAAATATAAACAGCTGACTCCTCAGTGTCTTTTACAGCATACTCTGTTTTATCGTCTATAAATCGAGGTAGGAACATCATGTACTAAATGAACATAGTGCTGTATTTAAGAAGCATGATGTTCATTTAGTACATGATGTTCCTACCTCGATTTATAGACGATAAAACAGAGTATGCTGTAAAAGAATCAAGCGATGCTGCCGACCCAGATTATAATTTTTAGGCGGTTAAAAGGATTTAAAACAAAATCAATTAATTTCGCAGTAGAAATATACACATGGTAGACTTCCCCTCCGGTGATCAATAAAGTAGTATTTTAGCATGTTCGTACATTTCCTTTGAACATCAAGATGAATGAATTGCACTGAACACTGCCTCACATTGCTTTGCAGTGTACATACCGCACATCCATTTATTACTGTATCGATGCTGAAACAATAAATCACGTTGACATCGACCGCTTGTCGCTCCTCTCCTCTCTGTTGCTATAGCAGATTATTTTTATGTCCCAGGTAACAAACAGCCGAATGAACAGACAGAGTGATCAATAAGACAAGTCAATTATTTATTTATTTATTTACAGCCCTGAACATTTTGACAGTTATAGCATGGAAGCATTTGAACACGATTAAAGGGGATAGGAAAAGGAAGATAAAAGGGAATGGAAATAAAACATGTCAATGGGAATATGATATCAATGTCCATTTAGTGAGTGCTCTGGTGTTTTTATCAACATCAGGGATCCAGTACGTCCACTGTCATTTAAACAAGATAACAAGGTTAAGATGGGCTTTGTCGAATAAAAACTACCACATGATCGAAAGCTCCAGAACAGCTGCTCACGGACGTGGGGTGAGATTGTTTCCTTACAGTTTAGGGCCCAGTTCATGTCGGTCACCATTGCTGCTGGTTGATTTGAAGTTCGTGCTGGAATCGTTGTTCAAGAGACAAAGTTCAAACAGGGCGTCCGCACATGGAAGCATTGTTGGTTAGATTGATATGGACTCTTGTGCTGCCACTGAAAATGCGACACGAGTCGATGAGAACTCAAGGGCAGCAGTGCATCCGCGGAGGCCTTCAGTCACGATGACTGTTTGACTGAGGTGGCACCTAAACCGCTTCTTTAAAAAGTAATTCACTCTTTAAGTGCTTTTTCCAAGAAAACTGTGTCCTTGTACAACATTTTTATGTTTTAAATGTTCTTCTGCTCCTCGAGATAAATGTTACTTTCAGAAGTGTCCATTAAATATTGAACGGCATGTTGACAAAGAATGAAGAGACTGCTAAAGAACAAGCGATCTGTTATTGATGAGCTGCTAACCTGCTGATCTCTTGCTTGCATGCTACTATATTTGGCCGACATTGTAGCAGGGGACAGGCACCAGAAACTTCAATCTTACAACTGTTTTGTTGCAGCTCCAAATGGACTGGTTGTTCGTTTTGCACGGGGTGAATCTTCCATGAGAGGCAGTCTGAACACCGAGGGGAGAAGCTCTCGCCTCCCTGTCTGTTGTTGTCTCTTTGTTAATCAACACATTGGGATGATGCCGTTGTAAATGACTAGTGGGAATGTTTCTACAGACATACCCGACTTCAGCTGAACTATGATGGTGCAGTATTTGATGCTATTTGCTGCCAATTCTACAGTGTTGGACTGGGAAATATAATGGTCTCTGAACGGGAGAATGTAGTGCAGGCACGTTCGCGGTACGTGACCTCCGCCCCCTGACAAAAAAGGAAATAAAAAACTAAAGGAAAGGAACGGAGCCATAAGATGCCGGATCTTATTGCTCCGCTCCTCTGAGAGGCTTCCTTCAAAGAGCCGTAATTCCCAACGCTACAACACATAAATTAGTCGCAAGGTTTGTGAATACCAAGTATTTCTAGTATCATGAAATTTGAATTTAGAACATGCCAGAAAGAGAAATACAGGGAGTAGAATATGCAAACATTGAAAATGTTCAATGCTGTTTGGTTTTCACTCATACTGCACCAGAAAGAGAACATCTTCATTCATTCATAGAAAAAGCTCAATAACTAACCAAGAAGGAAATCAATATTTTAGGTTATGGTGGCACTTTTACTTACAGTCTTTTTGTAAAAAGCAAAGATAAACCAAGAACATGAAAATCTGGTTTAAACATTTACGAATCGTAAGCATCAAAACCAAGTCTTTAAAGTGATTCAGAGATGGTGTTCTTTGCACACAGAGAATAAGTGCTGCGTGAGGGATTGTGAAGTATAACACCTTGCTGCTGGATCATTATAGTCACATCACTGGCATTGTTACGTAATGAATCCTTTACCAGGGAGAAATTTGACCTCTCTTCTTTATGTGGCCACTGCAGAAATGCTCCCAACGGCTTCGCACAAGCGTGAGGGCAAAGACCGGGCTCTGATCAGCAGCAGCATTAATTAACTCTCATATATCAGATATGATTCCTTTCTCTGACATGTCCTATTGACATCCATATCAATTCATGCTCGTCTGGTTTTAAAAAATGGCAAATATTCAGCCGTGCATCCTGCTGTTGATCTTGTGTGACAAGAATTATCGCTGCATCCGGTCAGAGCGCTCAGGAGCTCATTAGAAAATCAATGATGCATTCAGTGTGTACACTTAGATTGATCTTTCAGGCAGGATTTATATAACTGTCTGTGTTTTGTGTGTGTGATTATAACACGGATCTCCCTCTCGTTTCAGAATCCAGAAGGAGCTAGCAGAGATAACCTTGGACCCACCGCCAAATTGCAGGTAGGAGCCTGTTGATTGTGTGTTTTAAGAGGGCCATTTGCTCCGACACCTGAGGCACTTTTGTGTGTGCGTGAGCCTGTGTGAGCAGCGTGAATGGATTGTGCCGGCTCAGTGAGTCACATGAATAGCATAGGTGGATTATTGTGCTGTATTTTCACTGTTTGCTCAGGCTGAAGCGTAATGAATGGACCTCGTAAGCAGTCTGAAGCGTGAATCAGACGCATAAAGAATAAATAAATATCTGCGTTTGACCTGATTGGCAGTGTTTTCCATTAGGACCGCTGCAGCAGCAGTGTTGTGTTTGCTCACTCTCCCTGAGGCTGGTGAAGGCACTCTGCTGCAGCTCGACTGGTTTGCATGGTTTATTTTCCTCCCGAGTCAGAGCGTGGTGAAAGACATAGGTGCCGCACGCTCCTGCCAATCAAGATCTGAGTAAGAGCTTTCATTGTGTGCGGTTTGCATTGAGTCAGCGTTTGGTATTCTTCCTAACCTGATGTCTTTTGGGAGCAGTGTCGGAAGGGCCAAGGGAAAGACTGTGCAGGCAGCAGGTCACTGCAGTCCAGGCATTTCCTGTAGCGCTGTGAAAGCATGAAACACACTGATGTGTAGACGCTCTCAAGCCTGTAGGCTGAGAGTGTCGGCCACAGCTGTGTTTAGTCTCTTCAAACCTTTTACAAAACCCCCCAAAAATATGGATGCACCGCTCCAGTGTTTTCTTCCCACTCGAATCCTGATGCTTCACCTCTGTTTCACAGATTTAAATCTAAAACACCTCAATGTGTGAAGCGTATCGAGATCACACAGACTTATTTTATCATATTTCAGGGTCTTACAGCTGTTGAAGGTTACATTATTAAAAGTAACTTTTGCTCAAACTGTCACTTTAAACATGCAGTAGCACATGAGAGAGATAATCTGTAAAAAGAATCATGTTCCTCTGGCTCCTCCTCTGCTCCTAATGGCATCTGTAAGAATCCAACACTCCCGAAACACAACAACCAATCAGAGCCGAGCAGTCTCTCAGGCTGCTGTCAATCAAACACTGCGCAGCACCACTCCTCCGCGCATGCTCACACGGTCGAGCTCAATTTCTTCAGTGTGCGCAGCGTCAGCTGGTTTGTGTCCACAAAGGCTGAAAAACAACCACCAGGAATGAACAAACTGCCCATCCTGCCACTGCAAACTACGGCTTATACTACAAAGACCGTTACACCGAAGAAGAGAAATGAGGAGAAGCAAGCTGAAAAGAAAGAGTTGGACCGAGACAGAGACTAAACATTAGAGCGGCATTTCCGAGGTGGAGAGAGCTACGGGACCCGAGAGGATTAAAAAGCATGCCGGGTTAGACTTAGACTTAGACTTAGACTTAGACTCAACTTTATTGATCCCTTTGGGATGACTCCCTCTGGGAAATTCTGGGTTAGAGAGTTCTGCTCGACCAGTCATTACCCCAGCTTCATATCTGCTGTGTTTGTTTCACATTGCTAATATGTCTGCGGTTACTGTGACGCTGTGTTACATTTGTGTTGCGGTCGGGCTAACGTTAGCTTGTTCTCAATGCTGCTGCTGTTCAGCGTTGTTTCATGGCGGAGTGGCTGAAAATATCTCTGTGAAGTGTCCAGGCAGTGTTACCGTCTCAGACTTTCTCCTGTTAGTTCTGTGTGCCTGTGCTCTCACGGCTAAATGTTCTCAACATCAGTGTGTTACTGCTTAGTTTGTTTTTTCCACAGTCTCTGTTAGCAAACTAAGTGCTGCTGGTTTTGCTAAATAGAATTAGCTGTAGATTACCGTTCATAGCGAAAACACTGATTTCCGCTGGTTTGATGTGTATCTGTTTCGATAGTGTTGGTGGTGTAATACAACGGCTGCGGTTAGTGTCATTTCACGTTTTTACAAGTTGTATATCTGGCTGCTTCAGTTGCCGTGGTTTCTAGCCTGCGCGCGGATGATAGCCTCCTCTGCGGGGAGGGCTTTGGAGGCAGGACTGAGCGCCGCGGAGAGAGAGGGGGAGGGACCTGGAGGTTGTAATCTTTCAAATTTTGAAGCAAAGTCGGCTCTCTCCTCTATCTTACCTACTGCAGCTTTAAAGACTAATAGGTACAAGAAGTATCAGAATTGTTCCAGTAGATGGCTTCAGCCTGCAGCTGTAAAACGGGCTGTAACGGCTGCAAGGTAATCCTTGGGGGCAAATGCACCCGATTAAACTAAGTTCACTAACAGGGCTTGTTTGTGTCACTGACAGGCTCAGATTGTTATTCCAAGTGTCTGACAGCCTTACAGAAAGAATTCCTACAGAGATAAACATTTTTGTCAAAGAGTAAGATTCTTTTTTAACCAGAAACAGCTGTGACATCGCTCCCTTCAAAGCCACCAGACTCCATTGACAAAAACAGTAATTTGACTTTGCAGAACACGGGAGTTGCTGGGCGACTGCAGCCTTGATCGTTAGTTTGCTTGTATTGATGTATGACTTTGGTGTTTCAAATGTTTGGTTGAGATCAATCACAATCTTTGTTCAACACACAATAACACAAAAAACCAACCGACCGAGTTAGCGGTAAACAAAACACTCTCCTGTTTTTAGGGGTAAAAATAACAATTTTTGTCAATGAAGTCTGGTGGCTTTGAAGAGAGAAAGAATCTACTCTGAAGGTCTGTCTCTGCAGGAATGCTTTCTGTAATGTTGCCGCAGACTTAAAGAAACAATCTGGCCTTTTAGTGGATGTTCTTTGAATGGGCACATTTTCCCCCATTGCAGACATTACAGCCTGTTTCGCAGCGAAGCAATTGCAGTAGTTTTGCTAATTATACGTCATTGAGACAGGTTAAAAAATACTGCAATCCTCCTTTTACTGTATGCTGACATTCATCCACCATCATTTGCCTTTACAGCTCCTGACCTAAGGGCAGATACAAAACCATGTTGAGCTTGTCTTATATATGTAACATGCACATTTATGTGCTGCAGGATTACTAGTGTTGCGTGCTGATCTTGTAGACTGCTCTAAGCTCCTGTGGTAAACAATGATCAGAGTCTCTGCTGTACTCGTTGTCCTGTGTGTGTTCCAAAAACAGCTGAGACAGAAAGTGTCATTTGGATTCATTAAACACCTCTGCAGCTCTTCATCTAATCACTTCATCTGCATGTTGATCTGTCTTCTTATTCCTCACAAACCAAAACCAATTTGCTGAAGGATCCACAGTTCCAGCAGTCTCTCTCCTCCTGACGTAAGAAATAAGTGATGTTATGTTCTAGGGTTGCTTTTGTTTTTGATATAAATGTGTTTTTTTGTTGTTGTTTATTTGGTCTGTGTCCCTAAACAGAACTTAATTTAAATGTTTAGAAATATGTATTTATTATCCACCAGGGTGCAAAGTTATCTTTGGCTCACCAAACCCAACAAACAGCAACACAGAAAACATTTAAAGGCCAGCAGTCAGTATAACATGTAGCTTAATGAACACAGTGAATTTTTTAATCATTTCTGTGGCCCAAAGGTTTTTCAGAGGATCAAGTGCATCACATCGTGTCGTTACCTGATCCACTTAATTAGGGCCAGAATCTGTACCAAAACCAATCCACAGGATGGGATTAGTGCCTCTCTTGATTGACTTAGCTCTCTAGCTAAAAGGTCGTGGTTGATGACTTCAGTCCTCCTCTGAAGCACTCTCCCTTATCCAGCGTTTGTTCCACCTTTATTTTCTCCATGAATCGTTCAGAAGAAGTTACGAGAAAATGAGTTTGGGTCATCTTGATTCTGAGGATAAACACTTTTTATTTCACACTATTTATTTCAGACTGCCACCGCCTTGACTTTTATATTGATTTGTTGTCTTTTACTTGCAGGAATGAATCAGAGAGAGTATCAGAAGGACTTTTAGTTTCAAATGAAATCGTTTTTTGAGTTTTTAACAGGGTCAGGTCTACTAAAATATTTTCTGCTTAGCAGTAATCAGCCATTGATTTATTTTTGATCTTTATTTGCACAGGGACTTTAGCTTTAAATGCTTAAGGTAATTTGTAATTTCCCTTCCCTTGATGGGCTTTTAAAACACATAAAACTACACAGGAAGAAATACAAAAAGAACTACAAACAGCCGATCACATATCTTTTCCGCCTCCCTCTACAATGTGATCTAATGTTTTGAACTCTGGGCAGTTTGAAAGGAGGGACTGAAGGGGTGTCTGCAAAAAGTCACAGACTGTACAAAGAGAGAACATCCGCAGTGCATGAATTATAAACTCTTTTCTCTTCTGTTGTCTTTGTGACAAATGCTACATGTCTAACTATGATGGAGCATTTTCAGAGGTGTAAAAAAGCCATTTCCCCTTTGAAAAGTTTGCATCTGCAGACAGCTGCGTAAATGAAAGGTGAGCCTCTCACCTGTCATAACAGAACGATTTCTCAGCTTTGCAGCGTGCTGTTTAAATTCACAGTCAGTGTCTTTAAGCCGGTGAGGAATGACAGAAAATAACCTGTTTTTATGAAGGTACTATCTGTCACAGTCGCAGTGTGTTTGTCGGATCTGAAAGACAAGGCTAATCCGTCTGAAGCAGCCCATTATGATTCCTGACAAAGGGCCAAACAGCAGAGGGGGGAAAAGGAATTTCACGGGCAGACGTTTGTGTAGAAAATGACATTTTTGTGTAAGGGGAGGACTCCTTGAAGAACGTCCGTGCTGAAAGGAGCCCTCGTGACGAATGGATCGAGCTCGGCTGCAGTCAGGAGTCCTCAGCCATGAGTGAAAAATTAGGCTCAGGCTGCTCGAGCGTATTTCAGCGTCAGGCACAGAGGAGATACGAGCCGGCAGAGTCTCTGCGCTACTTGAAATGTAGATTTCTGTATTCATTTGCCCCCTTGAGGTATTTGCCTCACTCCAACAGCCCCCAATTCCCCCCCCCCAAAAAGGCTGTCACATCCTGGTGTTTGATCCAGCCTACACGTTTTACCACAACAATCCCGATTCAGCCTGTTCCTTTGTGCAATAAGCGTAGCACAATCGCACATTGTGAATTGCAGAGATGAATTCACTTACTGTACCTCCTCGCACACACACTGTCTCTGTGAACAAAAGGCTCCCGGTCTCCCGGCCCCTTTCTTCACCTGCTAATTGATCTGACAGTGTTAAATAGGCTGTGTTCTCTGAAAGGCATCAGATGTGAGGGGTTATGAACGGACGCTGTGATGCAGCTCATTACCCCACGGGATTCAGCTCTTTTTTCTCACCCCGCCAGAATAAAGCGCAGCTCATGATCACAGCCGCTCCTACAAACATACTCTCTGGCTCGATTTCTGCGGGAAGAGAAGACGCGGTACTGTAATCCCTCCTGGGAGAGAAAATAAAAAACACCTTTAACTTTTACTAAGACAGCGTGCCTTGTTCCAGAGATCACTTGGCTTCATTTTAAAGGACGTAGCAGGTTTTTTTTTGGAGCCATATGAGGAATATTTTTCATCATTCTTTTTAATCATCTTTGTCACCCTGCCAGAAAGTAATTAATTGAATGTGACAGGCGCTCTAGAAGGGTATGTAAATAGCCCCCACACCAGACACATTATATTAGCCTGTGCTTGGTCGGCCTTCCTGTGTGTGTGTGTGTGTGTGTGTGTGTGTGTGTGTGTGTGTGTGTGTGTGTGTGTGTGTGTGTTCAATAATTACCATATCCTTTCATGATAGTCCTGGCAGCGTTTTGATAAGAATCCCCCATCGGCTGAGGGGAAACAATGTGTGGATTCCAGGGGGGAATTGGCCACACTCTCTCTCTCTCTCTCCCTCTCTCTCTTTCACTATCATTCATGCTCTCTGTCTCTCTCTCTCTCTCTCTCTCTCTCTGTTTCTCTCTTAATCCCAGCTTGTTCTAGAGGAGTGCGGAGTGTTTATCAGTGAAGATCTAAAGAAATGAAAGTATCGTTGCAGAATGGGTTGAATGACAGAAATGTGAATCCATTCATGAATATCAGGTTGTTGATATGATCGACTCAAACACATCTCAGGTTTCATTGTCTGCATCGAAGCGCTGGTTCTCAGAGAAGGAGGAAGACAGACGCTGAGCTCAGCTGTAATATTTAGATCTTCATCCAGCTGTAAAACACGCACACAAGTATTAGAACTGCTGAACTTGAGTATTCAAAAAAGCAGTTCACAAACAGTAAAACCTTCAAGATGGCTACGCACACTATAACATTTATTATACAGTCTGTAGTTTTATGGTCTACTAGTATTATAAATATAGACAGTTGTGTAGGTGAGCATCTACATATTGCAAATGTCATGCATTTAATGTGTGTGACTGACAGCAGTGTAGACAGCCATCCTCTGACTTAACTGATGAAGAGGCGAGAATGTTTTTCCTGGGAGAACTCCTGTGTGCACGCATGGTGTGATATTAGCCAGGCATAAAAGTGAACCAGTATTCCTGCTGAGGAGCACTTCTTCCAAGAGTACATAATGAGAGGGCCTTGTATTGGCTGCATTGTGTGCTGGTGGTGGTAGGGCTTGTCAATAATGGGCCTACAGTAAAGATTTGCCCCAGGGCCCCCGTCACAACTGCAGTGTCATCAGTGATGTTAAAACTATGAAACATAAAGAAGCAACATGCATGACAGATGTGAGTTAGAGAGTTTTAAAGGTATAATACGTAGGATTTTTTCCTGCTTTTTGTCAACAACACATTCAAACTGGGCCCCTCCTCCTGAGCTCTTCGTCACCAGAAGCTCACTCTCAGTCTCTCACGCGAGAGCACACCCACCCCGCCAAGCTAACACCGACAGCATCACGGTTACCTTTGCGCTAGCATGCTATCCGCCGGTTACCTTTGCTCTGACATGCTAACCGGCGGTTTGCTTGTCCTACCTGGTTTTAGGCACCTACCTGTCCAACAGAAAGAGTGCCAACTCTTTCGCCATGTTCGCCGGTCTGAATGGGGCCCAGTTGCTAATTTGAACCACTCCCACACTCACCTGTACGCTGTGATTGGCTCAGGGAACCACAACAGCGCCCCTCCTGAAAACGTCCCGTTCAAAGCAAAACAACAGAATAGATGCAGAGGGAAGGGTCTCACAAGGGTCTGCACACACACTGACCAACACACATGTATAGAGGCCCAGAAGTGATGATTTATATTATATTTTTAAAAGTCTATATTTTATTTTTCTAGGAAAATCCTACTTTTACCTTTTAAGTGATGCAAGAAAGGAAATATGTTTACCTTTAGTGTTTTTGCATTAATTACAACAATAGTCACTTTAAATATCAAGTAATCAATCCCCAATGGGCAATGCAGATGAGGAAACAGTATTCCCAGTGCAGGCTGTCATATTGTTCTATAATTGCCAAAATGGTTGGTTGATTGTTCCAATTGAATGCTTTTTGTCAAGTAAGAAGTTTTCTTAGTCAGGTCACACAGAAACACAAACATGTTAACAGTGGTACACCAGTAAATCCCAAGTTCTAGAGTAACTGTTTCCTCAGTGGAGTGAGCTTCAACCAGAGCGATATGAGATTAGATCAACAATCTGAGGCTGTCCGTAACTAAAACAAGAACTTTTAGTGGATGGTGTTCCAGCCATTACAGCCAGATTCATGTCTTCTAGCTGAAGCTCAACACTTTTTGTGCCTTTAAGTTCTTTAGAGCCAAAAGGTGTAGAAAATGTGACCCAGGTTTATATCAGAATGACCCATTAGGTCCCTGTTAGTACTTTTGCCAGTAACTTTGAATACTCCTCTGTTTAGTCCAAAAGTCAAATCTGGTCATTGCAACACATCGGAAAGTACAGAAGATTTCCTGTGTTTCTCCGGCCTGGTCTGGCAGGCTGGACTGTGGAACGTACTTTGACTCCAGGTTGAGGATGTTGTTTTTAGATTTAAGACCTAAACAGACAACTTTGGTTTTAGTAAAAGGCAGTGAAGAGGTTTTATCTGTTCGTGTAGGCATACAGCGTTCCTAGCTGTAAGTCTCCTCATGAATCTCTCATAGCTGTGTTTCATGAGTCATCTCTCAGCAGCTGTTACAGTTTTAGAAACTGTTGTGCATCAAAGTCATAAACAGGAGTCTTACATCAGAATCACCAAACATTTCCAGCCTGCTGACGCTCCTAGTGCTGCCACAGGACCAAATTAAACATGCCAGTAAAACGGACGATTAAAGGAGCATTACTTTGACGTTGCTTTTAGGAGCCTCTCAGTGATTGACAGAAGAAAAATTAGTAGTGGATGTTATTGACTCTTGAGCTATGCTGCCTGTCAGCTCCTCTGCAGCCATAAGAAACAAACATACATGGAGTTTTTACTACAGAGACGATACATCCAAAAGCCAACTATGTGTACATGTCAGAGCCAGTGGAATAATATTTAATTCACAGGCTGTGAGGCATCTTCAAGATTATTTTCACTCTGGATTAAGTGTTACCCTCAAATTCTACAGGATCCGTCTCCGGTGTGTTCCTTGTGCGCCGCCACTTACTGAGACGATGGCGGCCATTCAAGTCAATGAAGATAAAGTGTCTAAAGATACGCGCCGAGTCTATGTTTGACGGAGGCCACTTTAAGCACACGTCAAGCTGAACAGAGCCGATCGTTCCAAGCAGGAAGTCACACAAGAAAACAGCATACAGCATCCGGTCATTTCAAAATAAAACACCATGTACGGACCGGTACAGACTCCCATTTTTTCAGCCAGACACGGATCCTGTGGGATTGAGGCGCTAGTGACTTGAATCACTTCAAACTGGAGGAGGATTGTACACGTTATCTTTCTCATAAGAGCTTGATCAGATTCAGCTAAAACAGACATTGACGTCCTGTCCTAACAACACAGTCCTTTATAACGTTGTCAAATAAAGTACACCACAGTTAGTCAGAAACTCACAATATGTACTTCCTGTCATTCAAAAAAATCCCAACCTGATACTGGTGTTGACCAATAAATTGTATATTTGGAAATCCGTTATGAAAATGCACAAAACACAAGTCATCATCACAGCAATGCATGTACTTCATAATGACACGCAGCATCATGTCCGTCTCACCCAGCTACACAGCAGTGGCTTCAGTAGGATCACTGGTGTTGTGTTCAGACTCCGGCCTGAGCTGTGAGCAGCTGTGATCAGAGTCGATGCTGCGCTCGCTGTCCTCTAAGTCCATAACCCAGCTGAGGCAGAAGGCAGCGCTCACTTTCATTACATGCGTCTGCAGCTCCTCGTGCTTTTACACATCCAAACTTATTATGATCTACAGTAATGATGCTCGTTTACAATGTTTGAGCTCCACTTTATGTTTACCTCAGTTTTTAACATCAGGGCCGAAGTTCTACTTGGCTTACAAATGTCAGAGAGACACTTTTGGTTGATTACTCCTGCAAATTTGTAAACCCTGACTCTTCATTTATAAGGCACATACTATCACAAAGCTTTACCAAGTTGCCTAATTTATCAAACGAGTGATAAGAACACTAGCCAATATTTAGCTTAGTTAGGTATGTGACCGAACTGGGTCTTCTCTTTCCTGCTGCAGTCCCTTTCCTCTGAAACCTTTGGGAGACACTGAAGTATATGGTTTAGTGCAAAGTTATCTGGCATGTAGTTTCAGGTCTGCAGCCCGGCCCTGCAGCATCCCAGCGAGCTCCGGTAGCTGTAGCCGTGGTCCTGTCAGATAAATGGGAGGAGGTCCGGTTTGTTATCAGGAAACATCCCGCGGTGAAACAGCCGGCTTGTATGGCACAGCAGCTGTTCAGCCAGCAACTCACTGCTCAGACTAAAGATGCATTTGTTCACACACAATCAGACACAGAGAGGAGGGACGGTACAGTATAAATGTGAGCATGTCAACAGCTAAAATATGAATACAATTACTACTTCCATTAACTTAAGGACATATGGAAACAGTATGTATGAGGTAATAAGCAGCATGCTGTGCTATTCGAGTGGTTGTAATGAGAACAGTGTTGAGGCTGTGCTTTGCTACTGAGAAATACCACAAGAAAGTAGAGCCCGACAGATACGAGACACATGTGATGCCAGTTTTTAAGGGTGAAGATGCACCACATGTTTGAGCTGAAATAAAAATAAACCTTTTTATAATGTGGATTCTGCATTAAACAATGCAAATATAGTCATGAGGTTACTTTCGTAACGTAGAACTTTTGTAACTGAAATAAATATGTGATATCTTCATGCTTTGTCGAGCGCTCTGCGATGCTTTGCTGCATGTGCTGCAGACAGTGCTGAGAATGCAGTCAACAAAGGTCTCAGAGCCAATGAGGCTAGACTATGTGAAAACATATTTCTAAATCAGCACAAGGATTGTATTCTGCATTATAGGGCGGATTACAAATTCATCTCATTAATTACAGGCTTTGTAATTAATTAATCGCATAAATCAATGAATTCTGTGAGAAGCACATCACATGCAGACTTACTCAGTCTGGATTACCCTCTTTCTAGATGGTTCTCTTACTTCCACACTTTAATTTTTCTCTCTTCTTCATCTTATTAAGTTTAAATCCACAATCTACTTTAATATGATCTCTTTGCTTTGCTTCAGTCCCTCCAACACACCTGCACCTCTGCTCTCTGCACAGCTACTGGCCCCGCCCCCTCTTTCTGTCTGTCTCTCTGTCTGCTGTGTTGCCTGTCCTCATCAGCAGTCTGTTTAACTAAGTCACAAAAGTGAAATATTTTCTCTCGCAATTAAAAACAGCACGTGAGCCGTGTGTGCACGAGGGACGTTGTTAATGATGTAGCAAAATGATCAATGTTACCAAATGACATCTGCACCTTTTATTAGCTTTATACACAGCAACAATCAATGCATTTACAGTAGGGACAAGGGAGATACACAATAGGATTGTTTACATTGCGTAACAGAACTGCATGTGATTGTGTACGGACAGAGAGCGTCCTGATGTCGGACCCTCTTTTGCCATTAAAACACTGTGTGAGGAGTAAACTGGTCCCGCTGTTGTTTATTTCGTTGCCACGACTTGACGTGTGATTGACGTCCTGTGATAAGCGAACGATCGTGTATTTGGAGGAGTCGTTTATTTGCAAATTCGGGAATCTTACTTACTAGAAATCTGAAGCAGTGGCGGCGCAGCAAAATATATGTAGCAGAAACAGCTGTACAAAGATTGTAGCAGCCAAAGTTAACTGAGCATTGTCAGAACCAATTGGCTATCATCTAAGGACAATATAGCCTCTGGGAACAATGGCGAACATTTTAGGCATTCCAGTTTAGCCAGCGGTTAGTAATAAACGACTTCAGCAAAGACTTCCTTCTCCGTGCGCTGCGTTGTTTACAGTCCAGTTAGCGACTTGAGAAGCGACCGTGTGTTCAGATCAAAGTGAGGGGAAATTCTCCCTCCACATGCAAAATAAACGCCGCCATCTCTTGGTTCATGCCTTCCCCTGGAGGAGCGCCCGTTCATCTGTTTGTGCTGAGTCTCCGTTTCACTGTAAACAGTAAGTTACACAGAGGCTGCACTCTGGCTTACATCAGCAGGATGAACCTGAAAAGGAAACCTCTTGTTTTGTTTAAAGCCTGATTCATGCTTGTTTGTTGCATCTTACAGCCTACACTGTTGTGAGAATATATACTTGTGCGCTGGTGTGTCTGTATCGCTTTGCTAGTTGGGGGTGATGTTCCTATGTCACTGTGTTAAATGTTTTCTTGCTTCTTTTTGTATTTAAAACATGTTTCCAAATGTGAGCGGGTCATGTTGGATTCGTTACAAATTAATGTTGCACAACAGAACACAAATCCAAATCAGGCATTGCTCTGCTTTGTTGCTGCTCATGTCTTTGTTTATGATGCAACCGTCAGACCAACAATAGCTGAGATATTTCCACAACACGCTGTCTGACCAGAGACGTCTCCTCCTCATTCAGCTCAAGGTTACAGCTCTGGAGACGTCTTCTCTGTTATTTCCAAGGACACTCAACCTGCTCGTCATCCTCCCTCGTGTGTAATAATAGAAAGCAGTCATGCTGTCAGAGCTGTTCGAAACCACACACTTGACTGAGTGTGTGTCACTCGATTGCTGCTGTCAAGGAAAATGATGTGATGATTTATTCATGTCACTGTTTATTTTTAGCTGAGGGGCTCCCACAACTTCAACTGTGCGGCCAAAAGTGAGTGGATACCCCGTCCAAGTACTCCAAGTGCTTTTCTATTCCCAGTTAAAGGAAATCTTTTCAGTGCAATTTAAACTAATGCATTAAAGATATACGACTGCTGAAACTCTGTTGTTTATTCTCTTGATTAATTGATTAGTTTTTTTGCCTATAAATTACAGGACGGTAAATTATGTTGATTCCTGTCTCCTTAAGCCCAAGATGGAAGCCTCAAATGTCTTGATTTATGCACAATCCAAAGCGGTTTTCTGTCACAGAGGAGGAACGAAACCAGATGTAAGAATCAGAGAATTTCTACAGAAGTTACCAATAAATGCTTGTGTACATCATATACAGGCTGTAAGAGTGCTGTAGCACACTTCAGGAAAGACCATCTGGACTTCAGACTCCGACCACTCTGCACACAAGCACCGACCAGCAGTGCATTTGTTATGACTCTGTCAGGCTTTATGTGGCTGTATGTCTAATGGAACATTTACTACAGTATGGGGCTGCTTAGGGCCACTTTGTTCTCCTGTGAAAGATATACAGAAGCTCTCTGCACACAAGCTGTAGATATCTGATCTGTCAAATCGCTTCGGCTTCATGCAGCGTGGCCTGCTACATGCGAAGAATCCCCGGGGATTTAAACAGGGAAAAGAGGGAAGAGTTTGGAAGAATCATTGTCTTTTGAGCAGCAGATTGTTTGAGGAAGAAAAATGAAGAAAAAACAGGAAGTTGAGCTGAAGGAGCGAGAAAGAAAGAGAGAGAGAGAGAGAGACACTCACCCATCTGCTGCAGAGAGGAAACAGAGGAGGTCCTTAAAGATTTCTGCAGCCCCCCTGCAGGGAGACGGCACTATGGAAATACTAATTATTCTCCATCTCTTTAGCCAGCTCCGCTCTCCTACAGCCTGACTGTGAAGCCATTTTCCTTTTTCACACCTTGTGCAGCTTTTTACACCAGGAGAAAGGTGGTAAAACCTGCCCGTCTTTCTCCTTTATATTTCGGTGTGTGTTTTATTTCGTCTTACAATGGCTCGTACTGTGAATTTGTTTGGCCAAAATGATTTCTTCCTGTTTTGAGTTTTTCTTTATAATCTTTTCTCCACAGTCTTTTTAAATGTCTGAGGCCAAAGTTACCTGCAGCTGAACGTGGGACGCTCATTTATCTGTGTGTATGTTGCTCTGTAGAGCTGATCTAATAGCTTTAATGGGAGTCCTTGGTCCTATTTCTAATGACTTAATGACTTATAGGAACTAGGGATGGCCGTTTCCAGTCATCTCAATACTCAGGAATTGCTTGTCTTCAACTTCCTCAACAGTTTAGTTTGTGTCACTGGGTTATTTTGCTGTTTTAAATGGTTGGTTTGGGTCCAACACAATGTATGTGCTACTCACAATAACACAGGAAGAAACATTGAGGCTGTGGTGGAGCATCACGTCCTTTGTTCTGCACGGTTAATTTACTGTTGTTGTCAATTGAGCCCTGTGGCTTCATGAGTACATCTATCTCTGGGATTCTTTATGTAACAGTGTCAGACAGTATGCCTGAGACATACTCGCTTTTTAACCTTGCGTGTGCGTACACAACCGTCTGCGTCATGAACGTGTTGCTGGCGGATACCACTAGAGGGCACAACAGAGAGCTCAGGCCGTATGCAACTACTGTATGTGCAGGATGTAAACAACAGACATGGCGACACTCGAGGAGGTTATTATTATGGTAATTCTGAGAACGCAGCAGAAAAAGCAGCTTTTGTGCGTTCAGTGGATAAAACACACCGTCTGTTTCTCCAATGTTCCTCCGTGCACGGACGTAACGGTCCCGGACTTGTTCCATTTAGTTTTGCAGGTTTCCACGTGAAAACAGAACGTGTCACTCTCCAGCTGTTTGACAGGCATGTTTGTCGCTTTGCAGTGGCAGCGACACATCGTACAGATGTGGATAATTGCAGACATGGTCCATCAGCTGAGCTTCAGGACTTTCTGCCATTGTTGTCCCTGCTGCCTGTACACTGCCCCTACTGCTCATGTGCATTCTGCATCTCACGTACGCGTAGCATTCTTTTCAGGACGTGCACAGCCAGTCGCTGAACTTTAATCACTTGCATTTTCCCCTAAGGTTTATTTTGCAGCTATGACAGCCTGTTTTGTTGCACTCTTATTAAGATAAGGTCTCTAATTCTGCGTATGTCTAATTTCTAAATCGTGTTTTTGTCCTGCAGTTTTTGTGGTGTTCGTGTAGAGGACCCTTATGTGACCTGAGCTGCTGGTCTAGAATATCACCGCAGAGCGTTATTGTTGAGCCTGTGATCAAACACAAAAGAGGAGGCCCCTGTAGGATGGGGAGGATTCTTCTGTGTAATCACAGCGTGCTGTAGCTTCAAACGCCCGACTGCTCGACTGCTATTAATACACAGTGAAATCCTCATACACTCCTTTGTTCTTACAATTCATTTAAAAAATCATAAGATGTGTATTTATTGTGTTCAGAAGGATCCACATATTGACTTTGTGCTGTAACTGATTCTACACCACTTTCTAATCCTCACTCATTTCCTCCCTCCTCTCGTCTGCAGTTAGCTACAGCTGGGTAAGCCCGTCTCTGCAGTGGTGGTGTGTCTGTGTGTGAATGAGGTCATCATCAGTGTGTGTGTGTGTGTGTGTGTGTGTGTATCAGCTATATGCACATGGTGTCTCCGTGTTGGATGAATGATTAGCCTCTCATTAGATATGCTGTACTGTTCTGTAGAGGAAGAGCTGCAGTCTCCTCGGTCAGCGCCGCTCGGTCTCCAACAGAAACGCAGACAGTTACATATTCTCTCTATCCACACGCGCGCGCACACACACATGCACACTATTCACACAGAAACACAACTGCACTCACACATAAATGTACCACTTCCTCTCCTGCGCTCAAAGAAGAAACTTCATTCATGTCGGATACACAGAAACACACTTTCATTTCCTGAGTATCACCCATTAGCACTAGATTGATACATCCAGGCGTACCTGGTCTTTTATGAAAGGTTTCATGCAGACGTCCTCCACTGCAGGTATGATTGTTTCTCTCTGAGGCCAGCTATGTCCAAATCACTCATTTCATTTAGAAGTAATGATACGAATTATGATTTAAAGGGAAAAAGGGCATTTTAGGTGTGACAGCTGTGGTGTTTCAGGATGGTGTGAATTCGGGATCCTGTGGTGAGGACATTTTCTAGGGAAGTGCCCAACGCAGAACTTTCACTCGTCTTTCCTTTTTTCAGGGTTACGCCAAACTCTTTGAATAGAACAGAAAAAATGCTGGTCTACTTTTTGTGCAAATATATGCCATATAACACAAGGTAACACATTTACACAAGTGGCTTATTTAAAACTGTTCCAACACAACATATGCATAATAAAAACATAATGAAAAACAGGTGCGAACCAGGTTCTTTATGGTGGATATTAAAGGGAGGTTTAATAATAATATAAAGTGCTATGTGGAGTATGAGATAGAAGGCTGACTTTAACACTAGAATCGGCAGAGGCGACGTCATTTGGCGTCGTGGTAGAAACATTTAAATGATTCTGTCATTATGTGTGATATGTTTCCCTCCTGCCCTGACTTTTCCTAAATACCTATCCTGCACATGCCTGCATTGTCACAATGATGTAATTACATTTATTTAGTAAAAGCTATACATGGTAAATAAGTGTGGCAAGCAAGCCCAAAGTAATCATTGTCATCGGTTTGGATGTTGCCTATTGCCTCTGAACCTCACCGAGAGAGAGAGAGACGGAGAGGCCGAGAGAGTGAACGTGTGTGAGAGAGAGAGAGAGAGCGTGCACGGGGGACAGTGGACTTTACTAATTACACAACCTTTATAGTCCAACAAAAAGCGTGATTATTTTCCCTTTCATTTCTGATTATTTTATTTATCCAAATACAAAGGCTGAAATTAAAACAGAACGCAGGGACAGTGCTTAGTGTCGTTCTTTTGTTAGACAAACGTGATCATTTGCACCATCTTTTGGATTATTTCTTAGACATTAGCAAGTGAAAATAGCACATTTTATACTGCTTATAGCATCCCAGGTGCAACCAGTTATTAGATCATCTATCTGGCTTTGTTTGTGGGGGCTGGGTCGCACGGTGTCCCTGCATGCACCTACAGAGATGTAAAGCGATGACGTCATCGGCCCAATAAGGAGAACAGAAGGACACAGACGCTCTTTAACGTCGAAGTTGGCCAAAGTAGAGCGGACAAAGTGCTTGGCGGTTCTGGTGTTAAAGTGTCCTTCCTGATTCAGATATTTTAGGGCCACTGGAACAAACGGAATGGAAGGCTGTGGTCCTCAAACATTTTCCCACTTAGGCGTTGGACTGCATTTCCGTGATGATGGGACAGTTGGGTTTGTTTGCAGCCTGTGCTGCTTAGTTTGACCACTTTGGAAAGCCTTGCTTTAGACACTCAGGTTCTCATACCGCGATACAATGTTAAGTGAATATACTTTTAATTAGTGATCTGTAAATTAACCACTACAGTATATCGGCCTACACAATTCTCACGTCTGAAGTGTAAATTGCACGGTTATCAGATTGCAGCTGTAAGTCCGACAGTAAAATATGTCAAGCTGACTATTTCAAAGTATTTTCAAGTCATGTCACAGTTTAAAGTGACGTCATTGGTCTGAGAAACACATTTTTAACATAAAAGTGATTTATTTAACTTTGTTACGGTTTAAATGTCTCAGAGAGGTTCCCTGTCACTGTGTGTGAAGATAACCGTCTGCCACCAGCTGTCAGATTAAGTATAACTCTGTCGATAATACACTATGTATTCATTTTTTGACATGTTTACTTTAATATGGAAAGTTTAAAAAGTGATATATTCTTTTTCACTGTCTACTAATCCCTTTGACAGACAAAACCTACCATGTGTTTATCTGCATGTCCAATAGGGCCTAAATATTAGGAACAGATATCAACATTTAAAATGCTTTCATAATTCACAAAAAAAACTGATAGTTTTTATGACTGTTTTTTGCAAACGTTGGGACTATTTTCAGGCTCAAATTTATCCACATTCGTGCTCTAGTGAGCATTTTGGGCAGCAGAGAGGTGTAAATAAACTCAAGCATGTGTTCATGGTAACTTCAGACTACAGACAGGAGAAGTCCTGCTGCTCTGTGTGTTGTAATGGTGCGTTCCATTTGCACTCGGAGGTCGGAATTTCCAAGTTCCCAGTCGGAAATTTCAACTGGAACGCCCCCTGAAGTCGGACCATAAGTAATGAACCAATTAATTAAACCAGATAACTAGAAATAAACTGTGCGGTGAACGGTGATGTAACGTGTGGTTTTGGGCCTCAGCTGCTTCAGTGAAAGCTGCTCAGGTGCCATCAGCACAAGTGTGAAAGAGCCTCTGTATGAACACGATGCAGGAAGCTTCTGCAGAACAGAGCGCAGATAAACCACGCTGTGAAAAGGTGGTTTAAAAACTCACACACGCTCCAGAGCCCCTGTGCTCATCACGACACCTGAGCCACCGTGCTGCAAACCTAATGAAGAAAGTGGGTTAATATGAGTAATAACATCGGCTCCTGTGCAGCTCCTGTGCTGTGTAGAGGCGCGTCTGAGGCGTGTGTGTGTGTGTTTGTGTGTGTGTGGCTGGTTAGTCCCCTGTCATCACAGAGATAAAGCAGACGGCTGACACAGTCCTGGGCTTCTCTTTATCTGCCGTGTTGTTACAGCTTAACTGAACCAACCAGTAGTGAGGAGGGGGCGATAAGGTGAGCCTGACACCCGTCATCGTGCTTCCCCGAGGCTGAGACTGGCACACAACTGTGAGGCCTCAGGAAAGCCTGGCAGACACACAGAGCTGTTGACTAGTGTTTGTGGTGCTTTTCAGGTTCTTCTGGCATTTTATTGTCTTGGTGATGTAAAGCGTTTCTGTCTAACATTTGAATACTTGTTTGCCGTTCTGACAGCCATATTTATTCTGAGGCTGTGTCAGTGGATGCAGTTCTTTGGTTTCAGATTACCTCTTAAAGGAGCAAAGAACTTTTATCTTATATTTCTGCCTCTTTATTATTCGATAATGGATCGAAAGTTTGAAGCAGTTGAACTTTATCTGGAGAGGCAGATCATGACTCTTTGTATTAGAGGTTTTTTTGTTATTCTGCCTCAACACAAGTGACGTCCAAGACAGGAGGCATGAAGCTTTTGCTTTGACCATCCCTCTGTCCTTCTGTGCTGTTCTTGTGAATTGACCACCACATCTTATTATTTATCAATTAATTAATTAATTAAACCAAAATCACTTATTTTCACCACAGGACCTTTACCCAGCGACCGGCACCTTTAGAGGAACCAGAGTCGGGCTGCACGACAGGGATGCCCCGATTGAGAAAATCAGGGCAGATATCGATGTTTAAAACAACACTTTTGCCAATGGCCGATACTGATGTTTTTTTCAATAACTGTAATTTTTAAAGCCTTTGTCTGGATAAGAGGCCAAATTAACTTAAATAATTGTTTTCAGGCCTTCATCACACTCTTTGAGAAAGCATGAATTCAATCTTTCAAATTTCCAGTACATCTTTTTATTTAAACGTCTTTTACATAAATATAAACCTTTTCCAAAAAATAACAAATATAAACATAAAATATTTTCATGTTACAATTAAATTTACTGCACAATTAAAGCAGCTAAATAATAAAAACATCGGCTACTGCCATCGGGGCATGCCACCGTGTCAACACGGTTGATATCGTCCGAACCGATGTTCAGCCAGGGCATCAGTGCATCATGATATTGGAAAAAACTAACATTATGATATCTTTTCCTTCTGCGACATGCATGACAATATAAACAAAATTTGGAAATGACACCAAATACCTGCAGTGTATTTTTTAAGTACATGTAGGGTGACAATGGGGAGAGAGTGCAGGTGGTGCGACACGTTTACTAAACTTTACGATAGACTTGTGTGTCACAGTTGTGTTACTTTAATATCAGTCGTTGATAGCAATGCTCAAATGTATGTTTAATATGTTTAATATGTGTGAGCAGCCCTGGAAAGGTCTGGAAGCCCTGGAAAGGTGTAGTTGCTACAACCTGTGACTGAGGCAACACAACTCCATGCATCGAAAACACTGCGCAGCACCGGAACGAGGTGCCGCTGATAACGGGAATACACTCACTCAAAAGTCGGCTCACGTAACTGAGCGTCTGCCTCGATCAGCCCGCCGACTTTATGTATGACGACAGCAGTGTTGCGTGCTTGTTTACCGGCAGGTGACACACAGACTCTGTAGTATTTAGTTCACTCTGTGCTCTGGTGAAGAGCTGCACTAATGTGATATCAGACAGACTCTTCTTGTAGGTTATTCATCAAAGACGTGAAACTGGTGAGTTTGCATTTTGCACCAAGTGACAATAAAGTAGCAGCACGAGGTGTTTCAGGTCATTTGGTTGGCATTGCACATCCTGCGATGTGACTGTCACAAATGCACACATTGCAATGGTAAAACGATTTATCGTGCAGCCCGAGAGAGTCCAAATTAAGTTCCAGAGATTGTTATCCACACCACAGTGTATACTGACACTCATACCCTAATTAAGTAAAACCGGCCAGTGCTTTTCCACGCTTCAGTGGACTCATTTTCCCGATCTTTGCAGGTCTCAGGACCACGGTGGAAATGCAGAAGCAACCTTTGAGTTCCTTGAAAAGTAGTTCCATTGACGAAAGGTTCCTGGTAGCACATCTTAGATCAGTCTGAAACACATCTTACAGGCTGAATAGTCCTTTACATGACTAAAAATATCATGAAAGTCCCATTAGCATCTACTCAAACTAAAAGAACTATTTCAGACTGGTGTCTTTCCAGGATTTGTGTACTGGTTTTAAATGGAGTTAAAGCGTGTGAATGACTCTGAGGGATTTACTCAAATTAATTCCAAACTGCAGAGTGGAGAGAAAGAGTAAAGATTAAAGAGACTTGAAAGAGAGAATTTAGACTGAATGTCTTCTCTAAAATCTTCAGCTGTGGGTCGTTTTTGGACTCTCACCATAAATCTGTATTCTTAACTGGTTCGGAGTCTGTTGGTCTGCACCCATGGAGCCCCCACAGCTCCCACTTGGTCCTCTCTGTTTATTTTCCGTTTCTCATACTCAGCCAGTGCCTCTCTAAACTGCAGTGCTGCTGAATCAATAGCTCAGTGAGAGCCAGGCTACACCCACAGGCTCTACTGAAGCATGCACTTCACAGCCGCCTTAAAAAATCAGTCATAATGTGTTTCAGTCAGCAGACAACGCCGCGGCAGGCGTGGGAATGATGTATTTTTCATCACTGGAGGATTGTGTTCCAAATCTTCCCTTTTCTTTGCCTCACAGGCTGCTCTGATCTCTCTCCGCTGCCTATCTGAAAGGTATCTGTAGCTCTTATCATCAACCACCGAAGAGTATTTTCATTCACTCAGTCGCCTCAGCTGTCCTCGCTGCGCACACGTCTGCCCTTGATAAGATTAATTAAGCGCTCAGTGCAAAGATAGTCGGAGTTTCAAGGTAGTTGGACTGCGGCAAGCAAGCTGTAGGTCACCTGCTCGCCAGATGCACGACTATGGAGCCTGTGGGAGCCATTCACGCTACTGGCCTTCTTGTCCTGATACCAGTCACTGCCCTGGCAAAGCCCCGAGCTGCCGTTAATCAAAGAGCGTGTTTCATAAGAGACCACAGGGGGAAATGGCAGAATCCCCTCACCTCGCCTGATCAGCCTCCATGCAGTAAATCTCTGGTTAATTGTCTCCATGCATGCCTCAGTTGGTTTTCCAGCTGATGTGGCTGTTGAATTCTTAATGTGCCCTTTTGTGGTCTGCTTTCAACAGCTATCACCTTCAAGCTCTGGATCTTAATGGGGGGTGTCTCCCCTTTTATTTTCACGGCAGTTCAGCAGGGAAAATGCTGGTTTAGGGTTGAGCTAATGGATCAGCGTCAAACACCTCTGGCTGGATCCTTCCTGAGTCTCCGCTGGGCTGAGCGGACATGCAACCCCTCTTTCCTGCAGGGGTGAGTGGGTTAGCACCTGCCCGCGGCCGGGGGCTCATGTGTGGGTAAACACTAAAATTTTGGCACCAGGACAAATAGTTCCAATGTAGAGCAGGGCTACGGTGAGATTTCATTACAGTTTTGGCAGGGAGCTTTGCACAGACAGCCAGGCCCGAGCCCCCGGCCTCAGCAGGCGCTACACATGCCCAGCTTCCTGCCAGGGCTTTGATTTCATTCAGGTGATGAATCCCCAGTAGCTGGCACCCTGGGGAGGGGGGCAAGAGCAGGACACCAGAGTCTTGTTTCCAAAATACTAATGCCGTGTTTCCACTGCAGGAAGCTTCCCAAGCAACCAGAAACCTTTGGAGGAATTGAGTGGTTTTCCACCAAAGGTTTTGAGGTTTAAATTTAGGCCTGTGGACAATATTTTACCCCTGAGAAAGTCCCTGCTCGGGGGGGTAGGTACTTTCCAAAAATACAGGAAATTTGATTGAAGTTGTATGATTGGTTGAGTTCTGCGGACACATCTTGTTGCAGGCAGAAATGATTTAAAAAACATCATTGCATTTCATTACAGTCTAATAAAAACATGTTTTGGTGGTCGGCGCAGACGAGATGTATCAGTGCAGGGTGCTGAGCGAGAACAGGAGGATGAAGGACGGAGTGAATTATAGATAGACTGAATGTTTCTGGCTGTGAGTGATTGCAGTCTATGGAGCCCATCTCAATAGAGGAGTGACGTAAAATCAATGAGCAGAGTGCGACCTAATCAATGTTGCCATGATGACTGCGGGGAGGGCACTGAGCGGTTGTTTTATTTGGTTAGCCTGCGAGGTCACCCTGTGTTTCCTCCCATACACCCTCTCCTCTCACAACAGGCTCAGTGCGCTGTGTTTATTATACTAATGTAACACTGCAGCACTGTGTTTGCTCACCCAGAATCCTCAACATGTTTCTTTTTGGCAGTTTTCCGCACTCATTTAATTTTGTCCCCACAGCGAAAGTGTTCATTTCTGTGAGAGCGGCCTGCCATCAGCTCTGCATACGATATGGAGAGAACAGCTAACGAGACGTTCACTCACAATGGAGAGCTGAGTCGGCAGGTCTCTGTGACCTTGGTGTGTGTGTGTGTGTAGCTGTGTGTGTGTGCCTCTTGAGGACTGTGTAATGGCAGAGAAGGTCTCCTAGAGAGGCCAGAGGAAGAGCCTGATGTATTATTGAAACGTTATTTGACTTCCTCCCCAGACTTCATCTTGTGTAGATAATAATAGCTACACTTTCCTTGAAGTGGTGCTTACAAGGCATCAGAAGTATATTACAGTGGGAGCAAAGTAGGGAGAGCGTGGCCTTAATGAATTCAGAGGACAGAATAAAGCGCAGGCGACAAAAGCGGAGGTCGAGCTGGAGTAATACTGAGAGTGTGTAAGGTCACTCTGACACGTTTAGTTTGATGTTTCTACACTTTCAGAAAAACCTCTTCAAACTTTTATTGCTTCTATAATTTCCACACTTCACTGACATCATCAAGAGCTGACGAAGCCGTCCTCTCACACACAATCATAAGTGATACAACTAACTGTTTACAACTGTTTGCCGTTAACAGCAGAATAAAAATGATTCTGCTGTCTTTTAATCTTACATTTTAAGTGCTTTCATTGCTGTCCGTTTGACATTTTATCTGCTTTTACTTGCAACTTGAACTGATCTTTATGCTGAAACCGAGGCTATTAACAAAATATTGAAATTTCAGTAGAGCGTTTTAGAACAGTGGACGGCTGGAAATGATACACTTACTCTAGTACTGGCACAAAATTATTATAGATTACTTCAGTACCTGCAAAAAGTTGGAGCAATCATTTATCTATGATCTATACAGTTCCTCTGTTCTTAGTCTGTGGATCCAGCAAGGGTGCATTCAGACCTGACAGCTTTGCTCTGGACTTTTGGACTTTACTCTGAAAGTCAGGTTCGGTTGGACAGGTGAGAACACGCATTCAAACTCTGGTGCGGACCAAACCACCGGACCATGGTCCGCCAGAAAAGACGGGTCTCGGGTCCATTTTTAAGTGATCCACGGTCCGGTTCGATTCAGGTGAGAACGTAAACGGACTGAAAGCAGGACCTAATATAGGAAGCAAACCAAAACACTGTGCATTGTGGGTTGTTCACAGATGTTGACACTTGCAGAGACAGACACGCAGCCAGGCAGCAAGATGAGTACAGACAGACGTGGGGGAGCAACGAGGTGAGGGCTCTAACAGGAATAAGGGCTGACTAAACTATTTCACAAATGCTTGTGGAAACGCACGAGAGCACGGAGGTATTCAAAGTGTTCAGTGAAAAACTAAAGGAGGATGGAGCTGATCGATCTGTGGAACGATGTCTGTTAAAAGTTAAAAAAAAACAACAACAACAAAACATTAAAGTCAGCGATCGTGTTGAGTGTGATTGAGGAGTGTGCTCTCTCTCTCTTTGTTTACTTCAGGGAGTTTTCCCACGTGGGCATTCTGACCAATCAGAAAGCAGTTTCCTTGCGCATCAAAACTTTTGGTCCGCTGATGAAAGCTGCCGTGTGAACACAAACAAAGTTGGTCTTTGATTCAGATCAAACAAACAGACTTTAGGTGTGAAAGCAGCCTGAATCTAATAGTAGTTTTTGATGCTAACTTTTCTTGATGTGGTTTGAATGAGTTGTTTGGTCTGCACCACAGTTTAATTGACAGTCTTCACATCATTCATACATGAGTCGAATCAAACTGACTGTTCATTTGAGCGGCACCGAACAGGTTGGATGTGGAAGCACTCAGAGTGTCAACACTTTGACTGGCTGTCCATCCTGCATGCACCAGTTGTCAATCACTTTGATCTGATGTCACAGGTGCATTAAGCCAGCAGCCGTCAACCTTGCAACACCAACACTGACTGTGAAGTTTACGTGAACATTGTGAAGCAGGGTGGACTCAAGGAGGGGTTCGTTAATACAAAGGAAAGTTATGCAGCCAAACGCACACAAAGATCAGCGACAGTATGTATCATGGTTTGTAGTTTGATAATGCTGCCAGTCTGAAGAGTATCCTGATAATGACGAAAGCCTGAAAATGAAGATTATTTTTAGGGCATTTTTGTGTTTATGGTCAAGAATTGTGGGTACAAGAGACAAAAGATGAGATACATCAAAGCGAAACAGTTAGTCGCTGCAGCAAGGACTTTTTTTTTTTAAGTAAAGGTTCATTAAAACCTGTTAATGCACTGAATAAAGCAGGTTCATGTTAGAAATCTTTTTTTGTCCAAAGCAGGACGTCAGGAGGGGCGGCTAGCTGACCTGCAGATCAAATTAGCACAGCTTGTTTCTGTGATAACTTATGATCCGAAAGTCTGATCACTGAAATTCTACATCCTGTTAAAAGATATAGCCTAGCTAAAAATAAACCAAGATCTAAAAAGTGAAGTGATGTGACTTAAAAAGGTAAGAAATCAATTAGATGGTATGTCTAGTTTCTCGATGTAAATTTAATCTCGATCCAATCTTAGGGTTGTTTTATTCCCTGTGAATTAAGAAAAATGCACAATTATTCTCCTTTTATAAAATCATAATTGAACGGCTGGTAGAGCACGCAGCCCATATAAAGGGGCTTCGATGCAGCGGCTGCAGGTTCGCCCTCAGTCCTTTGCTGCATGTCATGCCCCACTCTCTTCTACCCATGTTTCCTATCTCTCTTCAGCTGTCAAATAAAGGTGAAAGTGCCCAACCAAAAAATTAAAAGAAGAAATCATAACTAAGAAGTGGACCATATCCTCTCTTGCTTTGAGCCCTCAGCTGTATCAAATTGTCTTCATCAAGAGATGCTCAGTTTCCATGGCATTAAGTCGCTTCATGTGGTGTGTTGTGAGTTCAAAGACCTGTAAGAACAAGCAGGAGGAGAACAGCGCCATGCAACACTTGCATACAGTGTGGATTTTCTAAGTGGAGCATTTCTCACAGGGAATTTCAAGAGGAAACTCTGGGGTCAAAGGTTAATGAAGCCTCATGTTGAGCCCGACCTAATGAGGTTACAAAGACCACCCTGTTCTTCATTTTAATGGGTCATGCTGTTTGTTTGCTTTGTCTGGAACATGTGGACATTTCTAAGGGGCACCCCTCAGTTTATCACAGTGAGCACTGCTCAGCCTGTGAATCAGTTTCATTATGTCTGGAAGGAGCTTTCTTATGAGCGGAGAAATATCTCCAGTGATTTCATGATGATTCCATCAGTGTTATCTCAGATTGAGTACAACATTATAAAACCTTTGTTACTAAAAGACCAACTGCAGAAGCTACATTTTCTGGTTGCGTTGCGTTTGCATTACTGTTGGAACCTTTTAAGGCAGTGCAACGTCAGAGTGCAGGAACTTTGTTTGGGGGTCAAAGGACAAATCAGCCATCATGGTTTTAGGCATAAAAATTACCTGATGAATACATGTGAATTTAGTGCAATAACACTGAAATACCTAAAACCATTTTGTTGTCTTTTAAAAAGACTTTAAAGCGAGCACATAACTCCAATTCTTGCTTCCTGGATCTCGACTTGTAAAGAAAGGTGATCGGGCCTTCTCTGTTCGAGTCCCTAAGCTTTGGATCTCAGATTAGCTGAGTCATTTGTCCTCTTTTAGATTGTTAAGACTTTCTTTTATCTTTGGGCTTTCTCTTAACTGGTGTGCTATTTTAATTTATTTATTTTTATTACGGTTGTTTTAACATCTTAATTTAACTATCTTTTGTCTGCCTGTTTTTACTCCTTGTATTTTAATGTCCGCCTGTGAGGACTTTGGTTTTGAAAGGTACTTTATAAATAAAGTTATTATGCAATACAAAATCACTGGACCTTTGACACGTCAGACACAGGTAGAGGTTGAACTTTATGGTGCAAAAACATGCTTAGAGGCATCGCATCAAACAGATTATGTTGTATTGTTATAATGTTTTTATTGGTCCCATCTGGTTGATCAAGCTCATAGCTACGGCTTGGATTGGGTCAAAACAGACGTGACTGAATGCATCAGGTCGTCTAACAACACTAAAATGCACTTGTGTGTCTGATGTTGTTTTGTCTGAAGATAAAGAACAAGCCATGTTTGTGTTGATTTCCTGTCACTCCTCGAATCCTGCAGAATTATTTAAAGTGTAAGTGTAAGCTCTCACCTCGAGCGCCGTCTCAACACTTTCAGTCAAAGCCTTTATTGCTTGTAGCGCGGAGCCTGAAAGGTGGAAGCAGCACTGAATTAATTCTAAACACAAGCTGCACCTCTGCGCACAGAGCTCAGTGTTGTGATGCCGCTGCTGGATTTAGTTCCCTGTCAACAAGACACTGCCGACTGCACACACAAAACCGGCGGCTAATCTCCATCGTCTCCGCAGTGTGGAACTTTATGCCCCCCCCCGTGTTTAAGAACAAGATGAAAGGCTTTGACTTAGGACATTTTGCAAGACATCAAAGAGGCCTTTTAGATAAAGGAGTATTTTTCGGGGAAAGGAACATCACACTGGAACCAGTCTGATTTTCTGAGGACCACAACTGAGACCAGCGACATAATTTTAAAAGTGCTTTTTATAAAATCAAAGCAGACCTGGTCTATGAAAATGACATGTTGTCCAATTCTCTAACAATGTGACTCCCCTGAATATTAACTGTTGATGTCAGATCCCTTTAACTGAGTGTAGGTAGTTCAGAATGCTGTAAAACACAGACAGAGTTCACCCTTATATTGCTGGATTGGTTAATTCATCTTGCAGCTACAAAATCAGTTGACACCAATAGCACTCTGGGGCTGAATAAAAGTCTTGGTGTAGGGCCCAAAGGTGCTCATTTGGAGGGTAATTGTGATGTAATATTTACAAGTTGACACAAGTTTGGTGACTGTAAACTTTAGGTAGACGACTACATTGTGGTTGATGGTTGGAGCCCAAATGTGCCAGTGTGCCATCTCTGACACAGTAAAATGCCACTATCGCAGGATGCATGATCGCTTATAGAAGCGTGATGTTTGTCCACAAAAGGCAGCTCAATCATCTGGAAGTGGTTCAGTTTTGCAAACCACAGTAAATGGTAAATGGACTGTACTTATATAACGCTTTTCTAGTCTTGCGAACACTCAAAGCTGCTTTTACACTACATGTCACATTCAATCAATCTCCAATCCGATCTATGCCCATTCATACCTGGGGAGCAATTTGGGGTTCAGTGTCTTGCCCACTGTCTTCAACATGTGACTGTAGCAGTCAGCAATCGAACCCCCAACCTTCCAACACACAGTCCACTGTAAAGTTTGTCTAAAGTTTATGGCAACTAAAAACAGCAGCAGGACTAATTTATTTAGCGTATCAAACAGAGGCCCGTTCAAGTGGAAGAAGTGTGTAGGACTGAAAGCTGCAAAAGACAGTGGAAACACCAGCATACAGCAAGTAACATGAACAGCATCAGATTGATTCAAATTTTCAATGAAATGTGTCTTTAAAAATAGATACTTCATTTTTAGTCCATACGAGCCAGCCCTAAATAGCAGTCAATATATCCCCCTCTACATCCCATCAGAACACACAGCTTATTAACACATCGGGTCAGTCTGTTGGTAGTTGTACATGACTTAGAGTGAGCCTTTTCACTTTCAGCAAGGAAATGAACAGCTACTGATATTACTGTCTCGTAGAATTAATGTGATTTTAAATATTGCAGTAAGAGTAACTTCATTCGGTGATTCGCTGATTGAATGGTTACACTTTTAAGCCTTGAAGAAAGATGAAAAATGCATCACTCTGAGAATTCATTTCCAAATTAGGACTGATGTTCTCGCAGAGAGCAGCGTGGAAGCCCTTTGTCTCTGCTTCTCTTGATTGAGTCCAAGGCCGTGCACTTATTCGAGAACCTCTACAAAATCTTTTCACATTTCCAGTTCCTTTTATCTCACGATATAACACAAATGAGTAGCCACTGAGGAAAAGAGTTGGCTCTATTTATTGATCTGTTGTAGCGTTGGGAGGCAGCTGACAAACAGCTGTTTGATAAATTCACTCTAAACTAAAGGTTGTTAGTCAGGATGAGACTTGAAATCTAATCAGATCATGCATTTTTTATTGGAGAAGAAAAGGTTTAATGGCGACAGGCTTCGGGTTGTAAGGGAACAAAGTATGACTCATTTGTATCTTGCATCATTCTATTAAAGGAAATGCTTAATAAATGATGATACCGATGAATCACCAAGCAAAACATCTCCAAACCTAACTCTCCATGCTTTTTTTATTGGCTGTAGCTCCTCGCAGCCAGTGGAGGAGGGTTAATGAATTACCATATCTGGACTGTAATGGGAGCCATTAATGGCTACAGCAGCGGTAAAGGTTATCATAAACACATTTGCCTCCCTTTAGTGGCTGGATGTGTGAGAATATGAGGGAGAAATGACTCACATCCAACCTTATCATTTGCTTTAATTATCTCTGCGGATGCGGCGTAACAGGCTGCATGGGAGACATAGACCAGGTAGTTATTGAGAAAGCATAAGGAAGTCATTCATGAAGTCAACACGGTGATTTCATGTTTTAAAAGCAGAACTCTGGAGCATGGAAAGGTTATACACAGCCCGGGAAAAGGTTTGCTTTTCTCTCTGTTCATTTGCTTTTGGCTTTAGAAAGAAACTCAACTGTGAACCAAAATGAGCTTTAACTTTCTGGACAGGTGAATCATCTGCTCACTAAGTTTTTGATGATAGTTCCTGGTTTCAATCAATACACATCAGCGATAACCGAGGCAAGAGGCATTATGGTTCCGGGTTCTTCTCAATTTTGGGAATATCTCCCGTTCGTCCGGTTCTCATGAACAGGATATCCCAACAACAACATTGTTTATTTCTATTTCTATTATGTTTTTATCCCTATGAGAGAACCAGGTCATCGGCAGCCTATTAGTGAATAATCTTCCCTTGCGCTGTCTTGAGAGGGGCCTCATGACGATCACATGGTCTGCAGAGAAACAGAGGAACTTTTTCTGGTAATATGTCCGTACTGTAAATGGTTGTTCTGCTGCAGTGCTAAATTTGTTGTTTGTTTTCAGGATAATGTGTTATTTTAAATATTATATATACAGTAGATATTCCAATTTGTGACATCCTTCACAATATTGGTGCAACAGATATTAACACAAGCAAACCGGCCCAGGCAGAGGGAGACGAGCCGCTCCCATGTTCTCCATGGTGAAATTACTGCTTTTGTCAATGGAGTCTAGTGGCTTTGAAGAGAGCCATGTGATGGCTGTTACCGGTTTCTGCTGAAACATTTCCAAAGCTTACTGTGCCTTTTAGTCATTGAGCCCAAAAATATGGTCGAGGTTTAACAATACTGAAATTACACTTTGAAAAAACGACTCTGATTTTTGAACATTTACAGCAATTCAAGAACTTTGAACAAGAAATTGATCAAAGAATGGTTAACAAGGTTACAAAATAAGGACACTTTACCTTGAAATTTCAGAAGGCCTAATTATTTTCTTAAACTGCCGTAAGCGTCTAGTTAGACGTCATGCAGATGAGGTCTAACCAAACGACATCCTCTGCTGAAGATCCATCCGGAGGTTTCATAAAGACACCATGTGAGGAAACTGAGATGGGAATGATTAGCTTCTCCCATGACTGCACTGTCGGTGCTCGCCATCACATCAAATCATGCATGAAGCCTGAATGGCCTAATTCATTTCCAACTGCTCTATATTGATGCAAATTTCACTTCTTATTTGAGGCTTCATTAGAACCAGCAGGCACAGAGTGTATTAGATTCGATGCCTGCCCATGAGCTGTCACTAACATTCAGGGAGTAATCTGTGTCTTTATTCCTCTCATATGATCTTGTTTGCTAATTCAATAGCTTCATGTTTGTTGATTCGTCCCTGAAGGACCTTTTTGGAGATTATGAGCTGTAAGCAGAGATTAATTCATTCTTTTATTGGCCTTTATGTTTCATCCATTAGCCAAACAGTTGTCAGGTGAGTCAAGCAGCGCGTTGTTGCATCTGATTGTACTACCGTTGTTGTTTCCATGGAAATTCCTCTTGCGGCACAAATTACACACACGCACACACGCACACACAGAGTCACTGCAAGGATGTAATGTTGCTAGGCAACGTGTCCAAGACAATGGGGGAGTGCAATTGGTTTAATGCTGATTCAAAGGGTTAGAGGGTGTTGGAGCTACACCGGGGTCGACCTCCCTCCAATCAGCCCCCCTGTTGCTGGCTCAGGTCACCTTTGCTCCCAGTGAACTTGAGCTTTTTGAATGTAAAGCTGAAGAGAGTGAAGAGGGACAAAGAGCTGCGCAAGCCAACACTTAGCCCTTTTAGCTGAAGCAACAAAGGAATCAAAAGAGCTTTTATCTCAAGGGGATTTGAGCAGTTCACTTCTTCCTCGAGCCTTTTTACCGTGGCTCATTTCCAGAGACCTTGAGTCTACCCTTCATTAAAAGAACTGACGTGTTGATGCTGGTTAGTGTTTCCTAATTAGGCTTTAAAATCCTGCTAACCGGCAAGGAACAGCCTCTAGAGGTTTATTGCTTAATAATAGTTGCTAGCTGCTGGTTGTCAGTCAATACCTGCGTCCTGCTGAGTTTCCTCAGTGAGAATTGGCAGAAATCCTTGGGTCTTGAGAGACTGAATGAGTGCTTTGTAGCTGCAATTAATAAAGGCATCTGCGAAGGTGTACTAGACTTACAAACAGATGCCCAATGTAGGTCCAATAATGAAATCCTGGACTAAAACGATCAGCATCCTTGACATTAACTGGGTTGTAAGTGTCAAACCACATCTAAAGGCCCTGGCAGACCAGGCAGACGGTCCGCAATCGGTAAGGCTGTCCAAGAGCGTCTGCCTGGTCCTTTATGCAGTGTTCCCATTACCACTGGCACAAGTCGGGCATTGTCTGCAACTTTTCAGATGATTGAGCATGTTGAATCGTCAGCTGAGTCCATCGTGAGAGAAATAACTGATTGGTTGTTTAGCTGATCAAATCATTGCAATACAAAGCAGACATGAGAAAAGTAAGCAAATAACTCGTCCTTTCTTCTTCCACAAGTTAAATACCCAGGACTGACCATGTCAGAGCCATGTGCACCCTGCCAGTGTGGAGAGTTATGTCCTCTCAAACCGATTTAAAACGTGCAGGCGGCTTCCTGGCCCAGACACATGCGATGTGAGGGGAAGCAACATATTGCCTTTTCCCTCCTAGTTCTTTTATGTGGTCTGGTGGCGTCTAGGACTGAAAGACCAGCGATTCTACCAGTTCTCCATGCAAAAGGTGGAGTACAGTGCAGAGGCAAGGTGTAGCTTTAAATCACAAGCAGGCAGGCCTGGCGAAGACCATTTTTCGTTTTAGTAGTTTTGGTTGTACAAACAGAAGGCACTGACATCTTTCCCCCCTTTGAATCAAGCTCTACCTGTAATAACACCATCACCAATCATTCACCGCAGGTTGTTTTAGGGCTATGCGACCTACAAGAATGACTACTGGAAGAAAAGTGACCCAAAACCAGTCATTAGAGAAAATGCCCCAAAGCATATGTGTTTTTTTTTATTAATTACCCTAACGTTCAATATTGGTGTCTTTTAACAATAAACATGATCAATACCTAACCTGGACCATGTAGAACAGTGACTGTGACATTAAAGATCTCTGGACCTTAATGAAGCAGGAGAGTGGGTGTGGATACCTCTGGCCGGCGATGTCAGGTCAACCCCATAGACCTCAATCCATTCCCCAAACCTAACCCTAACCATTTACTGTGCATTAACCTACTCAGACGTTTCACAGTGTTTTCTCTTTATAATAAAACACTTTTGTTTTCTAACCGTGATTCGTAACCGCTTCAAAATGCACAGAAAATGTATGCCTTCCTACCTTCATTTTCAAACATCAGAGTTTAAGTTTGAGGACTTTTTGCACCAACAGTTGTCATCTCATTGCTTGTGCTTTGAAAGGTCAGTTACTAACAAGGTCAAAGTTGAATCAGATTGAAATTTGAGCTATAGACAAATTGGCTGGGAGGTTCAGCAACAAGGAAACTTCTTTGTACTTTTCTAGAGCTTAGAGTCCTCTCACAAGGTGTCGAAGAGGATCACATCTGAGGTCAAGAATAATCTCATTGTGATTCTGAAGATTCTGTGACACATTCAAATGATCCAGGACCTTTAGGAGAGATTGTTTCAAATCAAAGGTTTTATATTGCCATCGAAGGCCCCTAAAGAGTTATGTCAGAATGTGTCTGAGTCAGTTTTGTGCTGTATCATCCCTCTACAGGTTTTAATCCAGTTAGTTTGTAATCTGGAATGGGAGGGGGATTAGCCATCCAGGCTGGAATGAAAGTAGAAGGTAATGCTGCCGGTTGTATTCCATCCTCTGCTGTCTTCTCCTCTTTGCTCCTGTCTTTTACTGCAGCAAACAGGAGCTGAGGCTGACAACTTCCTGCCGACTTGTCTGTTTGAATCTCATCCTACATGCGTGTATATACGCCTTTATAGATCACTTCTGCCCTGCTTGTCAAAGACTGCTGTGCGTTCACAATCAAACCAGTCCACTCTTGCACGGTAAAACTGTTAGATTCTGACAGAAGGCACAAGGAGTTAATTTATTCTTACTGGAACTATTGAGGTGAATTTCCTGTCTTACTGAGAAGGTTGTCTGAAAGCTTTCCCCCTTCTCTTTAAAAGTGAAACCATTTTTGTAGTAGTTTAATTAAAATTGACACTTTCTACTCTTTTTGCTTTTACATGGTCAAACCATAGAGTGTATAAAAAGATGGACCACGTGACAGCGCAATAAAAGTGAAGCCTAAACATCTCTGACTGGCTGCAGTATAGGTCATAAGTCCCGCCTCCTCCATGTTAACAGATGGGACGTGAGTCCAACTATAAAATCAAAATACACCTCAAATACATTTTTCTCAAACATGGTTTCTGTCATTATAGTTAGTTCTTATCATGCTTATCAAGTGTTCATTTTTCTCACAAGTTTACTTTTAATTAGTCATTTGATGCTGTAAAAAGGGGGTGTGGCCTCATGATTGACAGCTCTGTTGACAAATAAGGCTCCTGCAGCATTCTGTTCCTGAGTAGCAGAGTAGAAGAGGAACACAAGAGGAGACGTAACTAACACTAACACTACAGTCATTGAACTTTCCATAACCGTGAATATCTGCTTCAGACTGAGCTACTACTGAGCAGTGTCTGGCTCCAAATAACGTCAAGAGCGCAAGATGGCAGCGTCCACCTTGGGGGATATTTTTTCGTCGTTCATCTTTATATACAGTCTATGGGTCAAACACACCCAGGGAAGGAACCCTTGGGTTGAACTTAACTCAGAACGACAGTTAGATGACTCCAGTTTGGCTGTTAAATACACTACTTTCTCAGTTTTTATTTTTTCAATTCAGCACTACTCGTTCATCATCTGTAAAATGCATGTTTATCAGAGCCGACCCT
Source organism: Semicossyphus pulcher (assembly GCF_022749685.1). NCBI lineage: Eukaryota > Metazoa > Chordata > Actinopteri > Labriformes > Labridae > Semicossyphus > Semicossyphus pulcher. The sequence continues at coordinate 29,872,086 of NW_027211726.1, forward strand.
TTTTGTGTTTGTGTTTAATGTGACCTCACAGTCTCTTAAAGGGCCAGTTAGCCGATTTTCAACCTCAGTCCTATCATGCTGTTATGGGGAGCTAATGCCATTATGGTGGTTAAAAAACACAATTTGGCTCTGTGCCTTTGGAGGACGCTATCCGCTTCTGTAATGGGCCCTGGAAAACCTCCGCCAGACTATGTAAAACTTGTCATCTGGCCAGGGAGCTCACTCAACTACACTTCCTCAATCTCGTCTCATTCAAAATCGTCAGGTTTGAAATGTAGACTGCAGACCTGAGGATGTTTTAGACGATCCACCGGTATATTCTTGTCATATTTCGGATTCTGTCTCGCCTGCAGCGAAACGGTAGTATTTCACTCCAGCGTCTCTCGCTGGGCCGTTCCTTTCAGAGGAAGGGTCGCAATGCATGCTGGGTGTTGTAGGAATGTAGAATGGGTGAATGGTTTAACCAAAAGGAGGTTTATTTGTCTTGGGAGCTAGAGTTAGTGGCAGCCCGGCTTGCATCCCAGTGGACTAACAGATGTCAGGAGAGGCACTGATTTTGAAGATGAAAGTGCTTTAATCAGTGTTTTTACTGCCTTTAATCACAGGGTCCATTGGTTTTGGAGAGGAGGAAACCTTTGCAATAATTTGGCCTCGGGTAAAAAGCCTTGTGAAAGATGAACACTGAAGGTTCATTGTGAGACTCAATATCAAAGTTTACAGCCTGCCATGTTGTTGCTCCTTCATTGCTCTGTGTGAAAATGAGTCAGCTGTAAAACTAATGTGAAGAGACGAGACTTAGTCAAATCCAGTCGTCTCAGGTTCTTCTCATCAGCCCGAGTTTGATCTATTTATCTGACACTTCTTAATTAAATGATCTGTTTCTTTAAACTAACAAACACTTGGAATAGTGTCAACGTCTTAAAGTGAATTGGTCACACGCAGTCAAACACACCTGCTTTGGGAATACACTGTACTATAGTTCAAGGAAATAACTCCAATGTCTAAATGTCTCCTCCTCTGCCTCCTGTCACTGATCCTGGCTTTAACCTGTCTGTGAGCCATATCTCTTTATTTATTGTATTAGATTTGTGTGCTGTGGCCTCTCTCTACACTCCCCGGTGAGTCACTGACATTTGCGCAGTGCCCTTGAGCGTAGAAACATGGCTGAGGTGCTCCTACAATAATAACAGTGTGTTGGTGGGCTAGACGTAGTGGTGTCAGAGCCATCAAAGACACACTATAAGAAGAAACACACTGAGGGCTCTGTTAGATTTCTTTCACAACCAGGGGAACAAAGATTCTGGTTTAGATACGTCAAAATGAAATACCTGAAAGACTTTTAACCCTTTCTCCTTTATTAGTTAGGTTAGTTTTTCCTAATGACTACATCCAAATAAACGTGTATGAATCGTCCCCATTTCCCCCATGACCCCCCATCTTTAAAACTGTTAGTATATATGACTTGACAGAGATGGACAGTCGGGGCTCCTCTGTGTCACTCAGCCTCATTAGCTGAATTGATTAGCTAACGCAATCATTGATACACCCACAGGGGGGGAAGATAAATGATGCCACTGAAAGCAGAGGTCACAGAGTCACTGCTTGTTTAAGAGACTGCTGCTGTTAGCTGAAATCAAGTGTTACAACCACTGTTTTATCAAGAGGTTGACACAGTGTGGAGCTGCTGAAAGAAGCACTTTAAGCAGCTTATTAGGATTATTAATCAGTTATCTGTTGTGTTTAATGCATTCATGACTTTTAGAAATGCTGTCTTGCAGTAGGGTTGTCACGATACCAGAAACCTTCGATATGATACTCGTAACAATACTTGACACCTGTTTCGATGCCATGGCAACAAAAAAAGGAGCCAAAAAAAATGAGGTAATTTTCTTGTTTTTAATTTCCCACCTTCACACAGTGCTGCTACAGAAAAAGTCACTAAACACAGACCAGCTCATTACTGTTAATAATAGTAATGAAAGTCTTAATAAGCAGGATTTTCCATATTAGAATATTCCCTCTTCATCATCACTCATCATCCAGGAGAAGAGTGAGCTGGTGTCTGTGTCTGCAGAGGATCTGCCGCTCAGCTGTGTTTCGATTCTTCTTATTGTCCTGCTGTGTTTGGGACGTTTCTGAACATCCATCGCCGGGCAGAGGTCTAAACCCTGTTCCTTCCTGTGGGTTGTACGGAGGTGTAGGCGTGTTAGTTTGTTGTTTAACCGCAGTGATACAATCAGAAAATAAAGTCTTATTTCTCTGTTTCACTTCTTTATTTACATTAACATCGCTCACGCTCTTCACTTCCTGTCTATTTCGCTCGACCACAGCTGCTCTCTCTCTTTTGCTTGCGGCGGCTTTGGGTTGAAAATGTGACTGTAGGTCTGTTGTTGTTTTTAAAGCTTTGTTACCTTTCGGTACTATCGAACGCAAAATAATAGAGATTGTATCAATTTAAAACACGTATTGCATAGTTGAATTTCTTTACACACAAGATGTGGATCTAGTGCACATTAGTTAACTTGTTACAGATCTGCAGCGCTCAGTGGATGAAGGTAACTGACGGACGCGACTGATTTTTGGAGATCTGCGAAGGTGTTATTGTTCAGTATCTGTCAACAAGGACGGACTGGGAACAAATTCCACCTTGGCAATTTGTGTCTTCATGGCCGATCTCTGACCTTCTCGTGTCACCTTTATTATTCTTCTATTTCAATTTTCATTTGTATCCACTCCGTGTGTCTTATTTGATTATTTCCCTCTTGATCTCTGACATGACATGGACTCATCAAACTTAACCAGTAAGGGCATGATGGGTGAGGACGGTCCGTTCCACTGTGTCTGCCTCACAGTGTTGGTGGCCTTTTCAGGCAGGTCATTTTTCCCACCTCATTGCTGGCGGTGGTCCAGCCCATCTGACAATTGCCAGAATTGCCAGACTGCTGTCTGAGCCTATGGGACCAGTTGACCAATTTTAAACCACAGTTTGTTTCTCCTGAGGCAATTTTGTTTTTTAACTATTTTGTTTTGTGTTTTCACCAAATGAGATGGCAACTGGATGTTTTTACTCAAACATCTGACATAACAGTCTCAATGCAAGGTCCACAGTATAAAGCCACCATTAAATCTACAGATCACCATCATGTTGTCAATAACATACCGTTATTAGCCAACCCCTCACGAGAGATGAGGATTAGGAGACAGCGCAGTGTCCTTAAAGAGATCACTGCCTTTTCATCATCCTGTTCCTCATGTATTCTCGTCAGTCCTGCTCCCTGAGCCGTTGTGTGTTTGTCAGGCGGAGAGAGGATGATGAGCCGAACAGGCGATGATGAAGCTAAGTACACTTGCTCATCAGTTTGTCCTTTAGCTCGTGTGTGTTTGAGCGCTTTGTTTAAACTGCAAACAAACTTGTTTGTTCTGCCCCCTCCTCGCTGTACGCATCACCGTACGCGTGTGTGTGTGTGTGTGTGTGTGTGTGTGTGTGTGTGTGTGTGTGTGTGTGTGTGTGTGTGTGTGTGTGTGTGTGTGTGTGTGTGTGTGTGTGTGTGTGTGTGAGTGCGTGCGTGCGTGCGTGCGTGCGTGCGTGCGTGGCAGTGAAATGCTGCTCCACTGGTCTCAACATGGCAAAAAGATTTTCAAAGATAGTTTTATTATGTTGTGGCTGAGAGGAGGATAAGTCTGTCCCAAAGCAGGCTCTGCAGGCGGTGGCTGCAGCTTTGCTTCAGACTGGTTCCAAACAACAATCAAGCCTCCTGATTAAACAGGATTTGCAACAGAAAAAGGAAAAAAGAAAGCATTTGATTAATGGAATTGTAATATAGTTGGTCATTTATTTAGATGACTGGCTTTTTTATCAAAAAGAAATGACTAATTAGTTTTTTTTTAAGAGGTTGAACTTGTGACTGTGGTTGTCACAGTCAGGTTCTAAATATCTTGTGTAGTGAGTCTCCTAACAAGCATCTGCAAGCTGTAAAAACTGCTGCTGGAGCACGTCAGAAACGATTGTACCCCATAATATGATCTTTTAAACATACTCTACATTTGTGTCCTCATAAATCAATAACCTGACATCATCTGTAGATTTCAGGTGAGCTAAGGTTTACATTTTAAACGACTAAACCTTTAATAAAATCTTACTGGCAGAAAAAGAGAATGAGCACCGTAACAACGGCTGTGGAGGTGCCCTTGAGTGGGACATGAGCCCTGAGCTGCTGCAGAACAAGGCTGTGATTGTGTCTGAATGAGCAGCGGGGAGTTGCTGTGAAAGAGCACTAGACTTCTTGTTGCTAAATAAAGATTTAAAAAGTCAATCTGACATATTCACCACCCTAGGTTACTAAGTATTCTGCAGTTTCTCTGTGAAGTCCTAACAAGCTGTCACGGGAGATTATGGCCTCTATTCCAGCCACAGCTGACAAACACCCCCTCAGTTTAAACATTAGTCACATTCAGCGTTTCTGCACTGAAGCCTGCAGAGAGTTTTTCTGTTCGCCGAGCTCTCCGCTGTGACCCTGAGTGAGGAAACGCAGCGGTCTTAACCCTCTGTAGCCTTCAGTGAAAGTTCCTGTACTTCATGTTGCCGTGTGTTTGTGTGTTTTTGCCCTGTCGGAGTAAAGATAGCGTCAGGAAGAGCTGCAGAAGAGGTGGGAGGGAGGAAAAGGTGAAAGATGGGTGTGAGATGGAGGGGTCAGTGATCAGAGCGGTGGTGTAAAGGTGTTGGATGTCAGCGCAGTCGATGCTGAGAAAAAGGTAATATTGTATTTCAAAAGGAGTCCAAGAAAAAGACTCGTGTTTGAATTCCTGGAAGAGCTTTGCAAAAGAACTGTGCAGCCACGAGCAGGTAATGTAGAAAGTAGGTGTGAATATCACGCGCCACAGTCCTTCACTACTACATTTCAAAATGTATATGATTATGAATTGAATCTAATAATCCCAGTGCAGAAATCCTCTTGGGAATATGCAGATTCAGTCTGCTTTTGTCGAACGTAACGTGTCATTACTGTGGCATTTAATGTTTTACATTTCTACATTTTATACGAGGCTGCACGCGGTGCAGTTGTTAGCGCTGCACAGCTAGAAGGTTCAAGGTTCAGACGTAGTGGGCCTTTCTGTGTGGAGTCTGCGTGTTCTCCCCGTGCATGCATGGGTTCCCTCTGGGTTCTCCTGGTTCCTCCCACAGTCTAAAGACGTGCTCGTTAGGTTCGCTGGTGACTCTAAATTGCCCGTAGGTGTGAATGTGAGTGTGAAAGTTTGTCTGTCTCTGTGTGTAGGTCCTGTAATTGACTGGTGATCAGTCAAGGTGTAACTCCGCTATTTAAGGCCAAAAAAAATAAACTTTATACTGATGGAAAGTCTTGTGTCTTTCTTGTGGACAAACTCGAGCCTGGTTATGAGGCCTGGAAACAAACTCTCAGATTGAGCCACCTTAACAGCAGACTGTGGTTTGCTCGAGGTTGCACGCTCCAGATGACTGAGGAGAAACCTTAGAGCTAACCGTGAGCACTACTGCATACTGCCATGATGACATTTAGCTGTGTCTGAAGAGAACTCTGGTGTCTGTACAAAATATAGAAGCCAGAGTGGCTGTGGCAGTTCTGGGCAGCAAGTATCAAAGTTAAAGTGCTAAAGATTTTTATTTTCAATCCCAGATTCTTAACCTAAACTATAAATCGAATTAATTAATAAAATGGATTCACTGCCCTCCTCTCGGACAAACTAAAGTTCTCAAGGAACATATTTAACCTGCATCAAACAGCGAACTGATTTCAGTCTGAAAACATGTCTGACTCTTTACAAAACAACCCTCAGTGGGCTTTTAAAATAAACAAGTTGACAACTTACTTTTTGTCGTTAATGTACTCAGATGTGGCCACAGCGTTTTATGTTGCTGTGGTCTGTCTCATTCTGAAGGATTCACAGTCGTAAGGAAGCAACAGGAAGCCGAGCCTCATCTTAATTACAGTGCTCCTGCAGTGGGAGTGCTGCAGTCTCATTATTAATGCCTAACAGTGTGGAAATCAACACTGTGGGAAACAGCCGGGTCCATCAGCATCATTTCAGCCTGCATTATGAACTGCACTCTTTTTACTCTATAAAATCCTCAGCTATTAAACACAAAGACGGCCAAGCTGCCTCGGATAAATACCAGCAGATACAGTGAGGTGAGACATGAAGGTCTGTGTTCTCCATCACTCTGACAGGTCGAGTCAGGTGATAAAAATATAGATCCTTCTCTACTGGATCCCAAATCCTTCCTCCTGTTGGAGCAGACTGTACCAGGCTGCAGGAGGAGAACAAAGAGGCGGCGCTGGCAGACTTTAAACATTTCCAGATGCTGCAGACTGAACTGTGGGAACTTTTCAGAGAGAAAAACCAGCGTTCGGTCGACTGTAGAGGACCACAGATTTCAAACGTCTATTCCACAATAGGATTTGATTAATAGCCGTGTTTTCAGGGTGAACACTGGTAATTTGTGGATCGGGCTTACCAATGGTTGCTCTTACATGCTGATATTCATTAACATAAGCCAAACTCAAACCTGACTTGGCGGCCGTCTTGTAGGGAATATGAAGTTTTAGAAGCTGTTTCACTCCTTTTAAAAGAGCAGTTGGAGCGTTGCTGACAGCTTTCTTGGTGTATCTAGTCAAGTCACTTTAGTGTTTCACTGTCTCTTAAAAACAAATGAAGGAAAATACGCAGCTGGTGAGCTAAAGTTAGCGGCAGCTTGGCTCGCAGCTCCTGAAGAGCCGCTGAAGAGCTGCAGAGAGACACTGATTTTAAAATGAAACTTCTTTATTTAGTGTTTGTGTGAGCTTTAATTACTGGGGCCATTTGTTTTAGAGAGGAGGAGGAGTCCTCTGCAGAGACTTCGGCTTCCTGAAAAACCCTTTTGAACCACTCCAGTTAGCTAAACAATAAGACCACTGACGTGTCAGGTGAACTGGACCACGGAGCGATGGAAGAAGGAGGCCTGGTCTGATGAATAAGGTTTTCTTGTAAATCATGTGGATGGCCGGGTGGGTGTGCGTCGCTTACCTGGGGAAGACATGGCACCAGAATGCACTATGGGAAGAAGGCGAGCCGGCAGAGGCAGTGTGATGCTTTGGGCAATGTTCTGCTGGGAAACCTTGGGTCCTGCCGTTCATGTTACTTTGACACGTACCACCTCCCGAAACATTAGCCTTTTTTACACTGGAGTTTTGACCAAGCAACGCTGGCGTAAAGCCGCCTCAGTGTGTGTTTTTAAGTAGCGTTCCGGCATTGCGGAAGCAAAGCGTGTAAGCAAACATTGCATGCTTCATTTACACACACGGCGCTCTTCCACCCTGCCGGCTCTGCAGTTTACACAGAAGCCGTTTCGCCTCTGCTACAGCCTTTGATGCCGGCTCAGAGGTGGAACGACTTCGCCCCACCATTATGCCTCCATGCGTTCTATCTAGAAGATGGAACATAACAGAGGCGTAGTAATCCCGCGTTGAAATGGCAGGGTAAAAAGGGCTATTGTTGCAGACCTAGTACACCCCTTCATGGAAACAGTATTCCCTAAAGGAATGGTTTGAGGAACACAACAAGTTCAAGGTGTTGACTTGGCCTCCAAATTCCCCTGATCTCAATCTGATCGAGCATCTGTGGGATGTGCTGGTCAAACAATCCATGGCGGCTCCACCTCGCAACTTAAAGGATCTGCTGCTAACGTCTCGGTGCCAGATACCTCAGCACACCCTCAGAGGTCCAGTGGAGTCCACGCCTCGACGGGTCAGGGCTGTTTTGGTGGCAAAAGGGGAGCTACACAATACAAAACAAACTGCCATGATGTTGCTTCTGCATCGTTCTGTGTACAATGAAGCAGTTAGAAAAACAACAGTGCGGTCAATCCAGTTTTTTTTTCCTCTGCCAGAAAAACATTCTAAAAAATCTGCATACATAAACGCAGACAAAATAGTGCAAAGGTGTCACCTGCAAAAGAAATTCAATGCTCACTATCAGTGTTGTGATTTAATTTCTAGGAGTCTTTAACTGTTAATATGCTTAAAATCTGTACAAACTAAAGATTATGTTATTCATGCTTTTGCTATTGTGGTTTTCATTTTATGGCAACTTAAACAGGATTATGCAAACAATGATGTCCTGCAGCCAGATGACAGCCTCCCGCTGCCGCCCGTACTAGTAGATGTAAGTGTTTGCTTTCCACTGCAGAAAGAAAGAAAGCTCTAGTTGTTAAAGTTTTTATTTTAGATCAATAGGTGAAGAAACTCCGGCACACTATCTCGCGTGTTGCGATTAATATTTATTTAATATCATCGACGTTTCGGTCGTACCTTCATCGGGTTGCTTTCCACTGCAGAAAGAAAGACAGCTCTAGTTATTCAACTCAGCAGTATTATGCAAACAATAATCTCCCTTTTGTGAGTAAGCACACACTTGGTGCGTGTTTGAAGCATCCAGGTTTAGTGCCAGAGTGAACAGAGCTGTTATAATAATTAAAGATCAATATCTGCACCATATCGAGGTCGAACCCCATCTGTCAGAGCCGCTCTCCAACCATCAGCATCTGACACACAAACATAGATTTCTGCACCGAGTCACATCAGGCCGCGGCCTCATGCTGAGCCGAGCGATTTACGGTTCCCTCCCGTCCCCCGTCGGCCCCGGCGCGCTATCACTCTGCGGACTATTTTTATCCAAGCAGGGGAACATGCCGGCATCCTTTCCTCCAGCCCGCTCCCGTAATTCCTCTCTGTGTCCAAACACACGCTGACAAGAAATAGGTCTGCAGAGGCCCGGTGCTTTACAACAGGCGGCTGTTTCACATGAACGACTCCACTCAGGCTCTCATCTTACATTTATGTGCCTCACTCACTCCCTCTCTCCTGCTCGCTCTCCAGCTTCCTCTGTGTGTGTAAATGATGAAAGTAAAAGTAATACAAGGAACCGACAGGGGCATCTGGCCTAATTCCAGTAGAAAATGGAATTGGATTAGGGCCTCTCTTCTCGCAGCTGTGTGTGTGCGTGTGTTTTTGTGTGTGTGTGTGTACATATGTGTTTGTGTGTGTGTGTGTGGTGAGAATAAAGGCAACAATGGAGCTCGGCAGCAGCCAGCTGCCCAGCAGTGAATCGCTGATGAAGAGAGAGGAAACAGAGCCGCCGCTGCTGCTGCTGCTGCTGCTCAACACCTTCCTGTTTATGTGTGTGCGTGTGCGTCAGTTGGTGTGTGTGTCATGCTTGCCTTCACATCCCAGACGGATCATTCATCCACATGACATTGATCATACTCATCATTTTTCCCGGCTTACACATGCAGTCTTTGTTATGCACACTGTGGCATAATCTTCTAATGGATAAGAAGTAGAAACGGCAGCTTTGTGCGGCTGATTGAACAGCTGATAATCGCTCACTTTATTTATTCTCCCCCTCGCTGCTGCTCAGAGAATTGTGTTACACCATTAGAGCGTCTTTTCCTCCCCAAACGCCTGCTGGAAGATTAAATTTCTCCTTTTCTCCTTCTGCTCTTTATTGTTGTAACTGCAGCGCCGGCCCTAAAGGAGACAACATCTACGAGTGGAGGTCGACCATCCTGGGCCCTCCAGGCTCCGTGTACGAGGGAGGAGTCTTCTTCCTGGACATCGCCTTCACACCAGACTACCCCTTCAAACCACCCAAGGTGAGTGAGTGAGCGGTGCCCTGCAGCTATGCAGCACACAGCCTCCCCCACACACACATACACACACGCAGCTCTGAACAATGTCAGCATTGTCCCGGCAGGCTGTCAGCCTTTCACGCTGTTGTCCCACAACAATGACTTGTTTAAGGCTTGTTCACCTCCAGCACGCTGACTGAATAATGGGTGACAGCAGCACTGAGGCCGGTCTGAAGGCCAATCATTTGTCCTATACTTTTTATTGTTGGAGTCACAGAATCAGTGTTAATTTCATTAGTGGAAACTTCGGCGAAAATGATGGTCAACAGAAACGAGAAAAAAAGAGTAGAAGGAAATTAAAAGAAAGCTTTGAAAAACAAAACAATTTTGACAAGACAAACAGACAGACTGAGGCCTGCAGAGCCAGGGGGATCAAAGATGGAGAGACACGGTGATCGTCCGGAACAAATGGCTCAAAAGTCGCCCTAGTTTAACAAACAACTGATGTAATGATGTGTACTGATGAATAACTGTTGTCACAGAGTGTAATGTCCTAAAATGGCGAGCCCAAAAAGATCAGGGGCCGTAGCGCCGTGTAGCCCCACAGCTCTCAGCGGGCTTAGCCCGGCCCTCCTCACCGCCGTGTTTTAAAAATGCTAACAGTCTTAGCTAACAGATGCTAACAGAGAAAATGGTACCGTGGTCCTCAAGAGACTGACAGGAGAGTGTGTGAGTGTGTTACTGAAGGACAGAACGAAGGTCTGCCTGTTACCAGAGCTGTCATCCAGCTGCTTCAGGACTGCTCTATAAAAAGACCACACTAATGATTTATTGACATTTTAAAAGGTTTTTTATTTCATTTAAATGTGACAATTTAATCTTAAAGATATTGAAAACGTGATTTTATTTAAAAGGTAAAATAAACTTTCAAAAAGTATTTTACAGAAAATTGTCTTCTAATCGGAACAGTACGGTACGTCCTATAAAAGTTCTTGTTTCTGCCACTGACAGGCTCAGATTGTTATTCTATATGTCTGACAACATCACAGACAGGATCCCTGCAGAGACAGACCTTCTTGTGAAAGAGTAAGATGCTTTTTCAGAACCAAGAACAGCCATTAAATCACTCTCTTCACATCCACCAGACTCCGTGGAAAAAAAACAGTGATTTTGCCTCACAGAGCACGGTCGTTTTTAGTAGTAATGCACGGGTTTTGTGTATTGCACACACCTGACTTTCTGTCAAAAATTGGCTGCTGTCTGCTCGACAACGGAGTTTACAAAAGTGTATTTCTGTATTTGAGGCGAGCGTTGAGTGATTTGAGAGGAGCGGGGTGAAATCTGAGTGGAGCACAGAGCAATATTGAGCGTAGCAGCCTGAAACAGCTTTGAGCGGTGGAGCGGAGGGAACAAACAGCTCTGTGAGCGAGAGGCGGATATTCTCACATCTCCACTCGGCTCTCATGCTCTGCTGAAGATGTAAGATTGATGCAACATTATCACTTTAGGAGTTATGCCAACTTTCATCAGTCAACCATCTAAATCTTCACTAAGGACCACGGCTATCTCGATCTAATGTTTAAGCTCCATGTCTCAATCTAAACCCAGAGACTGTAAATCAGAACTGGCAGAAGCCTTCTGGATTTAAATTTAAGCTAATGCAAAAGTGCCTTAAACCTGCATTCCTTGTTATTGCCAGCAGGGGGAGACTCGACTGGATGCAAAAAGAAGTCTATGCTCAAATAAACCTACTTTTAACTTTAATAATTACCTCAGTGAACACTTTCCAAATTAGTTTATGGTCTCAAGTCTTCTTTATGTTCATTTAGTAAATGCTCCCATTTAAAGTCAAATAGACCATAAAGCAGGCTCCAGTCTAAGTGCCAAATTTGAGGCTCCAAAACAGTCGTCCACAGACCACTGGGGGCTGCAGTTGATGGCTAAACCCAGACAGAGAACAATGTTTCAGTGAATAAGTCAGGAAATCTTGCTTTAAAAAGAGATCCAAGATCTGCTGTCGAGAGCACCAGAAGCTTTAAATTATGTAAAGTGTTGGGGCGCTGGTTTAGCTCGGTGGGCAGAGCTGGTGCCCCACATTCAGAGGCCACAGTCCTCGATGCTCGGCCCTTTGCTGCATGTCATCCCCCACTCTCTAATATCTCTTTTCAGCTGACCTGTCAATGAAGGCAAAAATGGACCAAAAAATAACCTTTAAAAAAAAATAATGTAAAGTGAGCAAGAGCTACAGTAAATGAGCAGCACTCTTCAGCCACAGGGTGAGCAGTGTTTACTGAGAAAAGTCTGTGTATTTGATTTATATATAGATTGTTATGAAGAGGTAAACAAGGCCTTTTCACTAACCTTGAAACAACAACACTGCATATCAAAGAGAGCCTGGAATCCATTGAAATTGAAAATGTAGGAAGAAAAACTAGACTAGATTTTGGCTCAGCCAGACTATATGACTAACATTTATATTTTGGTAAAAAGACATAAAGTAAATGAAACTTGACACTGCTACAGAGGACATAAATCAGTCCCTCCAGGATTTCGCAGGAATTTTCTGTGAGTGTCGCGGACAAAAATGCCTGATTTCATGGTAGCTTTTTAACTTTTTTTCTGTGTAACACGTCACACATCCACTGTGAGTGACGCTTCAATAAAGCCGTCTATTGGCTGAGCAAGCTGTTTGTCTTCTGACATCACTACCGGTTGATTTCTGTCTCAAGATGCCAAATTAAATGTGCAAGAACGGAATGACACTTAAGTCAATGCCATAAAATGCTCATTTCGTATGCACGTACACGTTCAATGTTGCAATGCATTAATTATCACATGTATGCTGCTCTACTCGTTATTGCAGCTGCTGCAGCGGTATAAAACGATTGAAAGAGACGGGGGAATTACTATCTCACTGTGCAATGACTATTTGAAATCAGCACTGACACAAACATTAGTAACAGAGTCTGGTTGGTGGAACATAAGGAACACAGCCTCTGATTGGTTATTAGACTCAACACAAGACGGAAGTGGCTAAGTGGACAGCTCAGCGCAGAAACATGGATAAATGACTTCATGCATGCAGGGAAAGAGAACGATTGGTCAAATTTCAGAAAAAGTTGCAGCAATTGGGTGAATTTGAGTGAATGTGTGGGAATGCAACATCGCAACTTCCTGGAGGGACCTTTCTCTGGTCTACATAATGTAGTTTTTATAAAACATAATTAAACAGGAAGAAATTGTGCTTTTGATGGGACTATTTCCTCCAGTGGATTAATCCACACTTGGGTTGGCGGAAGGTGTTTGCAGGATCAAGTCAAATCTACAGTGTGTGTTCATGTCAAGAAAGAAACATGTCATCCGGTGCAACAGTGTGGCTCATTGATGTGTTTTTAATGGACAACAATGGAGCTTCATGGCACAGAGGAAGCAGATACATCAGCCTTTGATACAAACACAATACATGTCAGAAGGATGAAAACATCATGAAATCTAAAAATCACACGACTTCTCCTTTCACTGTTTCTTCTTATTGTGTTTCCTTCTGTCATACATGCTGCTCGCATTCAGCAGCTTTTGGCTTCCCTCCAGTGAGGCTGTGGGTTTGTGGGTATATGTGTGTGTGTTCTGCTGATGCAAGTGTGTGTCAGTATTTACACAGTAAACTGGCTGACAGCGGATGCCACCTCCCTCCCTCCCTTCCTAGGTCTGAGTCTGCTTCTGATTTTGCCCCGGGTTATGGTTTCCAGTCTGGAAATACTCACTGGTTAACCTCTGTCAGATATTTACAGACGCTTGTTTTAAAAATAAACAGGAAGAATAAACAGAAATATTTTAGGATATCCATATTTACTCTGTTTCAGCCTGGACCATTCAGTGCCTAGAGGCTCTTGGCCTGCTTTGGAAAATGGAGAGTTGTTTAGGCAGCAGAAATATTCAGACACTTATAACTAGGGATGGGTATCAAGAACTGGTATTTTTGGTTCAGGTACGGGATTGGTCAGTACCGAAAGTACTGATAAGCTCATGGACAAACGGTGCTCCTATCGGTATTTAACGTTTCGTTTTATTTAATGTCGTTTTCATTCATTGATGATGTGAATAAATAAAAAAAATCTCATTAATTACAATATCAAGATCAATTGTTACCAAATGACATCTGCACCAAGCTTTATAAACAGCGACAATCAATGCATTTACAGTAGGGACATGCGGAGATGCACAATAGGATTGTTTACATTGCGTAACAGAACTGCATGTGATTGTGTGCGGACAGAGAGCGTCCGATGTCGGACCCTCTTTTGCCGTTAAAACACCTGCTGTTGTTTATTTGGTTGCCACGACTTCACGTGTGATTGACATCCTGTGACTCCTGTCACTGTTTCAGTGCTCTTCATTTGGAGTGGAAATCTTCGCGTAGTTGTTGCAACTTCTAAAAAAGCCCCCATGATAGGCGCTGCCATCTTGTGAAGGTGACATCATTTGGAGCCAGAGTCTGCGCAGTAGAGATCGGTGGGTGACGCAGCTGTAGCCACTTCCGCTAACCAAAAAACAGCAAGGATCCCGCACGCCGGCGTGTTTAACAGCAGAACAGCTTCTTGTGTTGTTCTGAGGTTAACGTTCACAGATATGTAAACTTAAATGACTGTAGTGACACGCTTCCTCTCGCCGTTCCTCCTCTACTCTGCTAATCCAGAACAGATCGACTCCAGGAGCCGGATTTGTCAACAGAGCTGTCAATCATCCTTTTTACAGCATCAAATAACTAATTAAAAATAAACTAGTCAGAAAAATGAACATGGACATGAATCAGCATGAAAAGACCTAACTATAATGATTTTATAGCTTGACTCATGTCCCATCTGTTAGCATGGAGGAGGCGGGCTTTATGACCTATACTGCAGCCAGTCAGCAGGGGGCGATAGAGAGGGTTTGGCTTCACTTTTAGTGAGCTGTCATGTTATCCATATTTTTTTACAGTCTATGGTTTGACTGCTTTAGCAAAACAGCTAATACTAAAGCTAACGCTAACCGTTGTTAGGCTTACTGCTATTATGTCCACTGTGCAGCATCTGAGTCAGCTCTGATGGCAACGCTGCAGATGAGATTTACCAAACTAAAAATGAAGTAATAAATAAACCTGCAGTTGTTCAGTCGCTGTTGGTAGCTAGCTTCGGTTATCAGCACTTCTAAGTTATGTTCCAATTTAATCCATAGACAGTGTCAGTCAAGCAGCAGCTCCAGCTTCATCTGCAGTGGCTAACGTTAGCAGAAATCAGACACCTGTTCTCCATCACTAAACAAGGGAGAAACAGAGGAACAAACCGCAGAATGTCTCACAGCTGTCGCCATGGTTACTGATAAAGATTTACTTTACTACAGTGGAGCCCAGTCGGTTTAGGTATGCTAGTAACTGATAGCTCGCCTAAGTGTGAATTTCGAGTTGCCATGACAGCCAGAAAACGCATGTTTGTGTTGCTTATGATTGTTACTATTAATGTTCACTGTTGTTACTGTAGGGAGATGACCACAGCCCTTAACCCCAGTCAAACCCCCCTTCCAGAGGCACATTATCAGACACCCTAATAAAGACCCTTTTTAAATGACTTAGTGCTGGAGGACCATTTTTGTATGCTAACAAAACAGGGATTAAAGCATGATACCCATAGGTACATAAATGTAATTAATCAAATCCACAGTGCTAATTTAGGCAAATGATAAGGTTGGAATTGAGTCACTTCTCCCTCATGATCTCACACAGTCACCCACTAAAGGGCAAATGTGATATGATAATGCTGTAATGTGTTGTGTGTGTAAATGACTCATAGGTTTAAAACTTTGTGGAAGTGGTCCAGTAAATCAGAACACCCTGTTGCAATAGCTACATCGCATTCCCTGCAGGCCATTGCACGACTCAGAGTGCGTCCACTAAAGTGCTTGTTTTTGCAGGCTCAGATTGTTATTCTAAGTGTCTGACAGCATTACAGAAAGGATCCCTACAGAGGTAGACATGTTTGTTAAAGTGTAAGATCCTTTTTTTCAACCAAAAAACAGCCGTTACATCGCTATGTTCAAAGCCACCAGACTCCATTGACAAAAACAGTCATTTTTTAACACAATAGTTGTATAAACATCGTGTTGGATCCAAACTAACCAGTGAAAATACAAACAAACCAATGAGCGAGGCAGCAGTCAACCAGCAGCTACATGTCCTGCTGTTTTTGTTAATGGAGGCTGGTGGTTTGAAGAGAGCGATACTAAGAGAGCGTAACGCTGTTGAAAAAGGCTTCTTGCTCTTTAACAAGAGGTCTATCTCTGTAGGGATCCTTTCTGTTATGTCATCAGACACTTAGAAAAACAATCTGAGCCTGTGAAATGAGATATGTATCAGCCATTACTGTCTGTTTTACAGCTGCCAGCTGAGGCTGACCACTGGAGAAATTCCACACTGGACATTTACACACCAAATTATGTCAAACAAAATAGGGCCCGGGTTGTAAAGGTGCATGAATTCCACATTAACAACTTTATTTTGTTGAAAAGGTACA
Organism: Semicossyphus pulcher; assembly: GCF_022749685.1. Taxonomy (NCBI): domain Eukaryota; kingdom Metazoa; phylum Chordata; class Actinopteri; order Labriformes; family Labridae; genus Semicossyphus; species Semicossyphus pulcher. The sequence continues at coordinate 29,888,274 of NW_027211726.1, forward strand.
GATATTCCACATTAACAACTTTATTTTTTATTAGAGTATTAGAGCTTTGTAAACTTTGAAATTACACCCAACCCTGGTACACACCAGAGACCAATGCGGGGTACACAGTACAAGATAATCAAGACAATTTTGGGCCTGATTCCTCCTTCAGAATAAAGCAAGCAAAGGCCTGATGTTTTGATGGTTCTTAAGATGATCCCTCCAGATGTTCCTGTGGTGTGAGGGATGTTCAGAGTGACTTTACTCCCCCCAATCTGCTCAGAAGGACGTCGAGGCTGCACCGATTTAAAAAAATTAAATGTGTTCAATATTTACAATGTGATATCCTGTTGTGTGTGGGGAACCCCGTGGACAGCCGAGCACTCACTCTGTGGATCGTCACGTGGAACCAAACGATGGCCAATCAGGAAGCAAGCCGACTGAAGCAGGAAGCACAACAAGTGCAGCCACGGCGACTAAAGCAAACATGAAGCATAAAGTAACATGTACAGCCCGTGTTCACGCCGTCTTCATCCACAGTTTGTTCTATTTTCTATCGTCGCCAATTCTTCCTGCCCGTCGTCCGCCATGTTTGTTCACTCTAAAGTCTCGTTTGACCGCGAGAGATTCAGTGAGATTTCCAGCTGTGAGAATCGGACTCTGGTTGTAGGTGAATGAACCTGTTAGTGTGTGGTGTGCCGTTTGGGTCATATCGTTGCTCTCCACACACTACAGGACCAAAACTGTTCAGTCTATCACTGTTTGTCGCCATGTGTGGGCTCACATTGTACACATCAGTTAAGATTTTAAAAACCTTTTAGTGTGGGTCGGCTTAAACTACAGTTGCAGAGTTTAATAGAAAACAAGAGACTTGACTCCTCCACCTCCAGACCTTATAAAAATGCATCTACTCTGGCCGTTTCACAGTGAAAAATAGATTATATATAGAATTTTGTTACAGCCGTGGGTATTTAATCTGCCGTCTTTTGTGAAACATGACTCCAAAAAGAGAAACAACCGTCTCCTCATTTCCCTCCTGACCAGCGACTCCTTCCTGGCAGTCGGCACTGAGGGGGAAACTGAGCTCGTCTTAACTCTTGGCCTCCTGCTGCCTTGTTTTTCCAGTCCGGCTGTGAGCCGTGCCATCCAGCAGCTCACCGGCTCACAGCCACCGATCCGACAGCTGCAGCTGCTCACTCCGCTGGCTCACTGGCTAATGTTAGGATGATGAGGCCGGTTAAAGCCGACACTGATTCTCTTAGATAGAGGCTCAGGGTGGCAAGGACGTCAGCTTTTTTATTTAGGTCCAACATTCGTCTGAGTCTTATCCACGACCTGTTCAGGCTGAAAGTTTAGACTCCTCTAACTGACATTATATGCCTCTATCAAAGCTAATTTCCTCATGCCTTCAAATTAAATTGTAACACACACATTAAACAGGCTGTTTAATGTGCCATCAAGTCGAGCTTGGACTTTTGAATCCTGAGCAATTTAACAAACCAAACCTTTCTATTCTGGCTCATTTAAGACATGTAACACAGGCTGCCTTGACGTGAGATTATAAATCAGTTCAAAAGCTTCCTGTTCCGTTTGCTGAAAATGAAAGTTAAATGTTGACATTGTAAATGAACAGAGAGAAGAAAATGAGGGACATGCTCTATTACAGCTAAACCAGCTTACATGTGTCCCTCCACAGGTGAAGGGAACTTTTCCTGCCTGTAAATCACCTCAGATTTTCTCTTAATGGCACTTTAATTATGCAATATCATGACATTTATTAACTGTTATATATATTTTACATTATCAGTTAGAATAGTTTTGTGTAAGTGGATTGGGTTGCTCATAGTGACAAAGTAGCACAGTATAACAAGCTCGTTCTGCAGTTCCTCTGAGCTCTGTGAAGAATTTTAGCGACATCAGCTCATCGTTTACTCAACTTTCCTGTCATTGTTCACTTTCACCGCTCTCATCGTGTTGTTTCCAGCCGTGGCAGGCAGCGAAAGAACTCCTCTGCTCCTATGCTCAGCCCCAAACAGAGAGAGAAAGTTAGTTTCAAGCTGTATATAGTTTAACATTGAACAGCTTAACACCTGGATGTTTTTAGGAGTTGATGGAGACCAGAAACAGAGCTATGACATGCATTCACAAGGTGGCTAAAAAATGACTGAAAGAGAAAGCTGATGTTGATTCATGTCTGCTGGATGTGCCAAGAGCAGTAGTTTGCTAACATGCAAGGAAACATAACCTGTGTACTGTGTTTCTTAAACAAGTTGTTTTTAGGTTGTTGTTGGAGTCTAAACCAAAGTGGAACAAAAATATTGATTAAAGCAAATTTTATGAATCAATCAAGGACATCAAGAAAAGTAGAAAGGTTAATTAAAAATAAAATATAAGACAATTAGCAATTAAATAGATAGAGTACTTAACTAATCCCAGAAGGGAAATTAAAATGCTAAAAGATAAACACAAGTGAAAAAGATAATAATGATGAAAAAACATGATTATAGTTAAACAGTAAAAAAGTTCAAAAATGTTCAGAAAACAAAATAGAAATTAAAAATGATGATTAAACTGAAATATTGTACAAATATTAAAACCATGAAGTTCTGAAATTATAAAACTTTATTACACAGCTGTGTTAAATACTTGATTCTGATTGGTTAATCACAGCATTCCGACGTCTGATATTTCTTGATAACAGACCGTTGCTAGAGATTCAGTTTTAATCACACAATCCAGAGGACTTGTTTAGAGAGGGCAAAAAGAAAAGAGACGTAACAATGGAGTGAAAGGAATAAAGGTTAAACGATCCACAAACTGAAGATGGCACATGAAGTAAACATTAAACAGAGCACAGTATGGGATACGGCGGTGTTTAAAGACGGGGAATGGAAAAGAAAATGGCAGCAGACTCTGTCCTTATTCATATTGAGGTATCAAAGCGTATACTGTGTTTAAATGCATGTTTTTTAATCAGACTGAGAGCTGTCGGGATACAAAGCGACAATACAGAGGTTAGAGGCAGAGGTTTAAATCCATAACACAGAGGGGATGCAGGATTAGACCCGTAGCTTTTGTTACGCGGAGGCAGCATCATAATCTATTAGCATCAACCATGATGGGATTAAAGCCTGTTAATGAGCCCACACAGCCCGGCCAAGGATCTTTTTCATGGGCTGTCAGCATTAGCATGCTACCGCTAACCCGTCTGAGCAGAGGAGGAAGAACAGAAGAAGAACCAATCACCATCAATCACCTTCTCTCTGCATTTTCAACTTGAATCCTTTCAGGGGAAGCGTCCTGTTTGTTGTCCTGTCTCTGTAACACCAGCGTGGAACGTGAGGGAGGAAGCGACCGTTGTTTGTTTCTCATAAGAGGATGTGAAGGGAGGAAAAGAGACAGAATGAGAGGAGGAGAGGGAGGAAAGAAAGGAGGGCGAGCTGCAGCCACAAAGAGAGATGGAGCACAGGCAGCCTGTCTGTCCTGGTCAGCAGCCTTCATTTTAAGCAAGCAAAGAGGTCAAAGGTCACTGCTTAATGAGCTTGCTGCTTGTGCTGATGTTAGGCAGTAATGCAGGCCTGTCTTTACTTTACTGACTAATGCAGATCATCCTCACGCTCTTTAGACAGAGTATGGAGTGAACCTTCTCAGTCTGCATCCTTTTTCAGGGATCCTCCCCATTATAGACCTGTTTGGAGGAATCATCAGAATGTAACTGACTACATTTTTTGACCCTTGTTCAGAAGGTTTAATTGTGGCTGCATTTACAGAGAAGGCTGCATATCTGTAGTTGTTTATTTAATAATAAAAAATGTTCAGAAAAGTGTATTGTGCCGCTCACTGGAGACGTGGACCGAGGCATTGTGCTTTATGTACGTATGAAAGTAGTGGATGGCCGTGATGTGGCGCAGGAGATAATATCTGGAGAAAACTTTATTTACCGTGAAATCTGGCGTATAAATCACACTTTTGATGTGTTACTGTGTTACAGTATTATGTATTTTCATCTGGGTATTTCAGCCAGACGATGGCTCTATAATATAGCTAAAGCTTCATCACGGACATGCACCGTCATGATCGCCAGTGCAGCCGCCATCCTCACAGCAATCAACTTCGGTGCGTCTTATAGTCCAGATTTTACATATGGCCTTTAGGTTGTCTTCATTTAAAGGAATTTACAGCATTTAAAGATACTACTAGAAATTACATAACAATAAATAACATTTAAAAAATGAGAATGTCTATCTATATACATATATATATTTTTGTACCTTTTTTGCCGTTATTACATCGGTCAGCAGAAGAGAGACAGGAAACGCAGGGAGGAGATAATGGGGGATGACATGCACATGCTTCTGCACATGTGGCGTCTGCTCTGCCAACTGTGTCAAACATGCACCCCATTCAGAACAGTCTTGAATCAATATGTTTTGTGTGTTTATTATTATTATTTATTGCACAATTTCAGTTATTTCTTACATTAATATGGTTTATGTACATACAAAGCTGTCGAGCTGAAGTTCTGAAACATCTGAAACATCTGAACAAATGACATCACAAAAAGCAAAATACCAGTAGAGGTTTTATGTAACTTAAAAGCAAACAGTTGTCTTTTAATGAACAGTATTGATTAACCTGTCTGTCTGTCTGTCTGTCTGTCTGTCTGTCTGTCTGTCTGTCTGTCTGTCTGTCTGTCTGTCTGTCTGTCTGTCTGTGTGTGTGTGTGTGCAGGTGACGTTCCGTACGAGGATCTACCACTGTAACATCAACAGTCAGGGGGTGATCTGTCTGGACATCCTGAAGGACAACTGGAGTCCTGCCCTCACCATCTCCAAGGTCCTGCTGTCCATCTGCTCCCTGCTCACTGACTGCAACCCTGGTGAGAGCTGCAGCACACACACACACACACAAACACACACACACACACACACACACATTTCTCCTTGTCATATTGCCTTCCAATTTCAGCTGTGACAGCCTGACTGACACGTCCATTCTGTGTGGATAATGTACGTAGAAGTGTGTCACTTTGCGGTTTGAGTCGCTCAGCAGGCTGAGAGGACGGACAGGCGGGTTACAGTGAAGGAAACATCCTGCGAAACATGAATCTCCTTTTCAAATCAATACGTTGAAATACATTGTTAAAGTGTAACTTATTGCACGTATAAAAGCAGTGTTTGAGTGTGTTAACCTTGTGCTATTATAGCCTTAATGTGATGACTAAATCAGCTGCATATCAGCCTGTCTGAGCTTAAAGCAGATAAATCATCATAAAAAAGATGTTAGACTGTCTGTTCTTCCTCTGCTGATGTGATTCACTGCCTGCATTTACTGCTGCTTTGTCTCTGCTGGTACCTAAGATTAAAAGAATGTACCACATTTTAAGATAGTAGGAGCCTAATTCACTGAAGGATTGCACCACTTTTGCAGCAGCTTAACCTGTGCAAATGAGACAAAAACACTCCGCCTCATTCTTGAAGCACACGCAGAGGGTTAAATGCACCCCAAAGTGCGCTGCAGAGAAAACAGCGTCTCTGCAAATTTGGTCCCTTTCTTTACAAATGAGCCTCGTGGCAAAAAGCAACTAATTCACATACGTCAGCTCTAACAGCACCGCGCAGTAAGGGTGCAAATATTACCGTCTGCGGAGAGCTGGTGGTAACTGCGGCGCAGTATTATAAGGGCTGTCACGCTCTGAGTTTACACTGATCATGGCGACAATTCACCTTTTGTGTGATAAAAAAAAAGTCTGCAGTCTGTAAATAATATTTTAGCATTATTCTAATAATTTTGAGATCAATCAGTCCGAGGCTCAACCCTGGTACACGGGCACACTTTGTGGAGACGGTCTGGAGCCGACACACATGACGGGGATTATCATATGTACGAGCTGCTGTTGTAGGCTCGCACAACAAATGAAGCTGCGTCACAGACAGTGAAACTAGCAAACACCTGTCGAGTCTAAACTGTTAAAAGAGCTGCCCCCTCCTCTCCCTGCTCATCATCAATCTGTGGAGTTGAGCTCCGTCAGTGTGGAGCTCAGTCAATGCGTGAGAGCGCAGCAGAGAGCAAAACAAGAGCAAACTTCACGGCCCTGCAAATCTTCATGGGCGTGTCTGCGCTTCAATATCATCAGTGCAATTTGCTTTGTGAATCGGACCATGAGACGGGGCAGATAAATGATGCGCAACTTATGGTGCTATCAGCGGCTGCAATCCGTTCTTAGTGAATTCTCCCCTAGGTGTACTAAGCTTAAGAGCATGCAGACTTTATTGTAGCTTGTTTCCAACATTAACCTCTCAGTTGAACTACATGCTGTGCTCAGGTAAAACAGCCACACTGTGCAGATTTAAAAAGGCTTTTCTACATGTTGATGCTCCGGATGAAGAATTACATTTTTGCACACGAAAGGTTTATTGCACTTTCTTAAGTGTAGCTGTCGTCAACTCGACTATTTTTTGAGGTAGGGCAGAAATGTATGGAGATGGAGATCAGTTTAGAAGATCAATGTCATTTAAAACACCCTTTTTTCTGCCTGTGCTGCCTTTGGAGAGATGATCTCAGATGCTTTCAGTACTTCATCTGCAGCAGACTGAAACCTTTAGAAGCAACAGATTACAGTGTTTTCTCTAATGACCCTCACTTACGCTCCCTCAGTGTGAAAGAATAGCTGTTGTGGACATGAGAAGCAAAAAATCCATCATTTAAATAACATTTGCATTCCTCCTCTTACAATGATGTGTTGTTCACAGTGAGCCTGAGTATTGCTGCTCCCTTTATTGCAGCCAGATCAATATTGAACCAGGCCGGGCCTGCTAAACACAAGCCTGTAAACAGCTGAGTCGAAGAGACGACATTTTTAAAGCTAATTAGGTCCATTATGGCCCAGTTAACCAGCACAGCTGGACAGGAGACATGGGAGATCTTTCTTTATGGAACCAGTTAAACCAGTCGTCTCCCAGTTCATCTTGTCCTCAGCTACCAATGCGTTAATGTGTGGTGGGGTGAAGTATTAAATTGAAAGCAGAGGTGCTAAAAGCAGCTGTAAAAAGGTGTCTAATATCAGAGGGAGACGTGTGAGAAATGTGGCGCAGGGAGAAAGGTAGGGACATGAAAGGGCAGAAGACAGACGGGTGATTTCAGTGAATGGAGCGGGAATGAGATGGCAACAGAAAAGAAAGAGCGATAGTGATGATTGTGAATCCTCTGATGATAGCTTGTGGCCTCTCTGCAGGGATTGCTCTTTGATAAACCTCGCAGCGGATATTCTCCCTCCGTGGGCGAAAAAATGAGAATAGCTTTTCCTCTCCTCCTCTTCCTCCACGTTTTTTAGATGTTGGCGAGATGAAATGAACGGATTCCTTTAAAGTAGGATACAAAAGAGACGTGATTGACACCCCCGTCCCTGCCGAAAACTAAAAAAAACAGCCGTCACCCCTCCTTCCTGTTGCCCACGCACTTTCCTATCCCTCTTTCTGCCTCTTGCCTCATCAAAATCAGTCCGCCCGCTGCACTTCTCTCCACTTGTTTAAGTTTTTTAAACCCAGCCTCAAGAGCTGAATGTGGGTCTGAAATACCCTAAAAATATCCCTCCACCTCCCTCCGTCTGAAGATTCCCTCTCCCGTGCAGGCGGAGATCATTGGTATGTGGCTCATTAAGGCGTGGGAGGAGGATGGAATGACAGTTAATCAACCCTCCCGGGGGCTTTGGTCCCTGCCGTCATGCCACACTGAGCCCTCATATAGTCCCACGGGCAGATCTCTACCTGAGGCTGGTGGCTCATCAGGGCTCAGCCTCTATCCTTGTCAGAGCGTATCTTAGGCTCAAATCCAGCCCAGGGCCTCTGTCGGATGTCACCGCTCTTCCTCCCTGTCTTTTCCTGTGAAACGTCCAAAAAGTAACCTTAAATTTTTAACAAAGCCAGAGGGATTCCTCCTGCTGCTGCTGTCTGGGCTCCCTCGTATATATCTGGCTGATGTGTGCGGATATCCGGCCAGTCTTTTATAATAAAAGTGTCTGCTTCTTTCCCTCAGTAGCTTCAGGCGGTGTCAGTTTGTCAAACCTGTAATAACACCTGCCTCTCGCTGCCTGAAAGGACGGCTCTGCTATCTGGATTGATATCAGAATGTGCGAGATAAAAACAGTTTATGTCCGCGGCTCGTGCAGCTCCTGCCTGCCGTCTGTGCTCCGTCTGAAGAGGCAGAAAACAACGAAACATAAACTCACACAGCTAATCTGTTCTTGTGATTGCATTGTTGGTCCAACAGTTCCAATATTTGTCTCATTATCTTCTGGGTTTCACCAATTTACAGAAGTCTGCTTCTCCTGAAACCATCTGGAAACAGTAAAGGCTCAGTCTTCTTCCAATTAATTAGTTTCTACAATTCCTCCTTAATCCGGCTGTTCTCATTTACTGTTTGTGCTTCTACACACAAAAAGTTATGCACTTCAAGTTGTTTAAAACCCACGTAATATTGAGCCAACATGGAGGTCTTACCTTAGCAGGAGGGAAAGGCTGATTTAGTCTGTTAGGGATGATATTTAAGAGCGATGGATGGGTCCAATAAACACGTCTGTCAGCCGGGATTCAGGTCCCGTGTAACAATGCCTGGAACCTGGGCGTCATAATTGACAACCAGTTAACCTTTAAGGTTCCTGTGGCCTCGATTGCTCGGTCGTGTCGATTTGCCCTGTACAACATCAGGAAGATCAGACCCTACCTGTCAGAGCATGCAACACACCTGCTGGTACAGGCTCTCATGATATCAGGCATTGATCACTGCAACTCTTTACTGGCAGGCCTTCCTGCATGCACAATCAAACCTCTGCAGATGATCCAGAACACAGCAGCGTGACTGGTCTTCAATTAACCCAAAACAGCACACGTCACTCCACTGCTCATATCCCTCCACTGCTCATATCCCTCCACTGCTCATATCCCTCCACTGCTCATATCCCTCCACTGGCTCGCAGTCACCGCTCGCATCAAATTCAAACCCTGCAACAAAACGTCTCCTGCCTACCTGAACGCCCTCATCCAGGTCTACACTCCGTCCCGCCCACTCCGCTCCGCAAATGAAAGGCGCCTGGTACTCCCATCACAGCAGGGCTCTAAGTTGCTAACCAGACTCTTCTCCTCTGTAGTCCCCGGTGGTGGAACGAGCTACCAAACTCCATTCGGTCCGCAGAGTCCCTTTCAGCTAAACGTCGTTACAGACACTGCTACCTCAAACAGACACTTAAGGACACCTTTAAACAGATGCTGAAGGGTTCCTTAAAACAGCTGCTAAAAGGTAACTTGAAAACAGAAGTACAGACGGTACATGAGACGAAAAGGGGGACCGCGACAAAAGTTAGTCAGTATTTCACAACCTGAGGATGAGAACAAGTTGGACATTCATAGTATGACACACAAGAGTCCATAAATGTTCCTATATCAAACTGTTGCATGATGACACAATGCTTCAAACCTTCAAACACCAAACGTGTTTTCATGGATTTATTATGGTGAACAGTTTCTCCTTTCTCCTCAAAGACGTTCATGGTGTTCAACTCTCTGGGTGCAAAGAAAACAAGCGCGAGAGAGTTCTCACCTTCGCACACAAGAACTCCTTTTTTTGAGGTGTGCTTGTCGGATTGTCAGTTTTGAAAATGAAGAAAATAGTCTGTGTGAGCGGAGCCTCACTGCCTCTAATCCGACCTTCAGGAGTCCTAATCAAACAAGGCCAGTCTCCGCTTCGTCCTTTCAAGGCACAAAATGGTCAAACAAGGGAAGCGTAACTTGCAGCAGCCTTTGACGTGATGATTCAGGAAATCTTTCACAAGCTGTCACTTCAGAAGTGAGACGCTTCCAGCTGCAAGTCACAATGCTGTGATATGTAAGCATCCATTCATCCAGAAATGTGGCTATAAGCCTGTAAAAACCCCATCATTGAAACCCTGGCAGGGATTAGTGAGCAGGGTGTTTGTGCTGCTTGCTCAGCCGAGCTCATCGCAGCGCTCCGTCAGCAGGCCGAGCCCCTGGAGCCGCTCTGAAGCCAGGCAGAGTGTGTGAGGCTCAGGGAATTTGTTTCTGTCACCTCACTGAGAAATTGACCAGCAGGACAGCGAGTCGAGCATCAGCACGATCAATAGAGGAGCCGGTGGGGATTCATACAGGAGGCAGTTTACTGACCGGATGTGTGTGAATCAACAGACAGGACGGCTGCTGCTGCTGCTGCTGCTGCTGGAGAAACTATGATCACCTGTGATTTACAGCAGCGAGCACATTTTACCGAGCTGTCGATAAAAGCGTCGGCGGCGCTGTCCGTCACACGCTACAAGCTTCACTTCGGAGCGCGGGACTGATAGAGCTCCGTTTGTTTGACGAATGGCTTTTCTGCGCTTTTTCACGGGTTGTAATAAAAGTCCCATGCATGCTGATGAGCCGAGGTGGTCGGCTGCAGGTTTCTACACCGTTTTACACTCTGATGCACTGCGTCAGGTAATTGGATGTCAAACAGCACCGTGCGACTGTGTAAACATGCTGTACGTCCTCATAAATAAAATATGACTGTCACAGATGTGTAGTTTTCAAGGCTGTCGCTGAAATCACATTTTCCCCCTCAGAAAATCTGAGTTCTTCTTCTAAATGTTACAACGTCCAGTATTTCTAAAACAGTCAGTTTCCTGGGGATGTTCTTGTCTCGAGTTCCTAAAAGAATTATTAAAATGTTACCAGGAGATTTACCAGGACGTTTCTGAGCACATGATGAACAATTAGTCTTTCCCTTGACTTTAATGCACATTGCAGTTTTTCTGGTGCTCCCCATTCAGAGACATTAAAAGATTACAAACATCTGCAGAAAGTCGATTGACACTCGTCGAATCTTTGTGCAAAGAAGCAGCTAAAAAACGCATACAGCAGAGAGCCTGATGCAGGACGTAAACTTCACAAACATAGTTTTAAAATGAGTGTTGGTCTTTCACAATGTTTTCATCTGAAGCCAATCTATCCACAGAGGCGCGGTGGTCCAGTGGTTAGCGCTGTCACCTCACAGCTAGAAGGTTCTTGTCTGAACCCAGGTGCAGGCGGAGGGGGTTGTTGACCATCTTAAAAATATATTTTTTCATTGCTTTTACCGGCGCCTGCTTGTAATGCAGTACTAAGGGCAGGCAGTGGCTGTAGTGCATTTGAAAGCTTTGCTAACCGCCATTAAATAACAAAAGAAGAAAGTATTAAGCCCAATTCAGATCAATGATTTGCAACATAACAAAACAGTTTGAGAATGTTGCAGAGAAAGTTGCAGCGCTGTGAGCTGGTTAGTTGCAGAGCGTCTGAAGCAGTTACGTGGAGTTGCAAAAGATTTGACTTGTCAAATCTCCAAATGCAGTTTTAGAACAGAATGATGTCGCTGTTTCACTCCAGCCAATCAGGAAACAGCTTATATTGGCGTAGGCACCCTGTCTCTGGCGCTGCAGTAGCCAAAGACGGCTCCAGATCCTCTCTTTCCAAACTCTCTGTCTTCAACGTTTATTAATCAGTGTTACAGCTAACATTGTGAGCATGTCACTGTCACTGTTCTTTTTATAAAGATAACAGAAATCCAGTTAGATAATTCATGTAACCTGGGCCTAATACTAATGTTATATAGTATTAACTAACGTTATAACGCAGAAGTAGTGTGTGTGCATGTTGTTGCTATGGAGACGGTCAGCTGTGTCTTTGTTGCATTGCGTCTCTTTGATGTGCAACAGCCCAGTTTTTTTTTTGATCTGAAATGTCCTTAAAAGCCAAGTGTCGGTAGAGCGGTTGTGGCGTTGTGAGATTCGAAACAGGAGAAAAATCGAGAGACTTCTGCAGCCTTCAAAGAGTCCATAAAACCAACTCTGCCACGTTAAACTAGCATATCATAAATCTACAACAATGTCATTTGAGAGCAAAACAAAGCCGTCAGAGATAATGGTTGGCGAATGTCGAATAGTATTTTTCTCTAGTTTGCATGCTCAGTCCCGCTGCGACCCTGAACAGGATAAGCTGTATAGATAATGGACTGAAGGTCTTCCTTTCTCATCAACACATTTACTGGATGATTAAAACTGGAGCAGAGACACTGAAGAAAGCAGCTTCAGTGTCTCTCTGACGTCAGTTTTAGCCCACTAGCTGATTAAGATCCTTTGTCCATTTAAATAACATGGTTAAAAAAAAAGGGAGAGAGACTGGGAACACTAAACATGTTAATCGGCTGGGAATGTATTAATGGCACTTTTGGAAAACTCATGTAGACTGATACAGGAGCAAAAAGCTGAAGAGTCTTAAGTGTTGTATTTAACAGCCAAATCAGAGTCAGGTAGAGGACTAAACACCTGCTTGGTGCACGGAGACAAGGTTGCAGCATGAATGAAATTAGTTTTCATTAGTAAAGTTATGCAGTGCTGGAAAAAGACAGGAGAGCAATCATGTTTTCTTTATGGCTTCTATGGTTTCCAAGAACACTGAATTAACAAGGCTGCACAGACGCTAAAGAAAACAACTCATTTATTAAAGAGAGTAAAAACAGGAAACACTAATATTAATGTGTTTATTCAATGTTATGGGAAAGTATGGATACCATACTTCCTCTTTTAGCTTTTGTTTTTGTACTCTGGTCTTAAAGTGTGAAGGAACCGTGTTTAATCATCAGTTAGTTGTGCTGAGTCTGACTGATGTCTCCTCTTGTGTTTCAGCCGACCCTCTGGTTGGAAGCATCGCCACACAGTACCTGACCAACAGAGCCGAGCACGACAGGATAGCCAAACAGTGGACCAAACGCTACGCCACATAGACCTGCACACCTCCTCCCGGACCCCTCACCTTATCCCACATACACACACACACACACACACACACACACACACACACACACACACACACACAGCCACACACACACCTCCCCTCCCTTTCTCTGAAATCTATGGAAGCACACCCGCTCCTGTCATCCACCCGCCCCCACCCGGAGAAAAAACGAACTGTTATTTGTTCCATGCTGACTTGAAAAGCTTCTTTTTTATACAAAGAGTCTATTGGGATTGTATTTTCCAATACACTGAATGTTGATATGGTCATGAAAAGCTTTAATACTGTTATTGTTCTCGTCGATTGTTGTTGTTCTTATTGTCGTTGCATTGTTTATAACATGGTCGTCATCTTCTCTCTCTAGAAGTTTGCGCGTGTTTTTCCCGTTTCATGTGATGGTTTCATGTAAAGACGCTCAGACTGAGCGAGTGCTTCAGTCTGATATTAGTGCATGGCCTCAGGATGTGTGTTCATGCAGTGACACGTAGTCATGGTATTATTTCTGGCATGGAGTGAGCCCATCACCATGTATGACGGTAGTGGTAGTTTGCTGTACATTTAATGCCTTGTGAGAAAACATACTCATTGAATACTCGATTAAACACTGGCTGTAATGTGACTCACTCTGTCTCTACTTCTTTAATATGACTGTGTGTGTGTGTGTGTGTGTGTGTGTGTGTGTGTGTGTGTGTGTGTGTGTGTGTGTGTGGTTATGATTACAGAGTACAGGCGCATCGCTCTGACCACTTCCTGTTAGAAATGACACCACAGAGAGACTAGATGGTAAAATTGATGCTATGCGACCTCATATTCAGGAGTAACAGATTATCTGACCTTTTTCTAGTCAATAATGACCAGTGTTGGGTAACGTTACTTTAAAAGTAACTTCTTACATTACTTTGTTACCTACTGAGTAAAGTAACACGTTAGATTACTTTTGTGTTGCCAAAAATTAAACCCTCTTTGCAACTTGTTTCACGTGTGTGTTATCTTGTCAGGACGGCGTGTAGCCTGCTGTACGTCTACCTTGAATGTATCGACTCTACCGTCATTGCAGAGCCTCGTTTACAGCCCATAATCTGTAACTCTGCAGCCTGATAACAGGAATGACAGATGCAGTCTAACCTTTAAATTGATTCCAAAGCACGCGCAGCGATCCGTCTCCGGCGCGTCCCAGAAGCGTCTCTCCGCTCTGCTCCGCTAAAGATACGCGGCGAGTCTATTCTTGATGGAGGCCGCTTCAAGCCTGCGTCAAGCTGAACAGAGCAGATCGTTCCAAACAGGAAGTCACACACAAAAACCGCATACAGCATCCAGTCATTTCAAAATAAAACTTCATGGTCACGGTACAGACTCCCGCCATCTGACGGACCAGAACCGCTGCACAGACGGAATGCGGAATATGGGTCCTGTAGGATCGAGGGGTTACCTTTACAGCTCTTAATGATGCTAACAGTCTGACAGTGAACTGGACAGAGGCAGACAGTATTAGGCACAGCTGTTTCCATGACAACAATACAACACGGGCTCTTAGTCCCACCAGTGTTGTGGAGCTGTGTTTAGCTGCAGATTCTTCTTCACATTTGAAGTCGAGCTCTTCACAGCTGACGAGCACTTATCCTCCATACACAGCTTACATTTCACCGTCATGTTGTTCTCATCCCTTTCACCCAAACATTCAGAATAATGTGAATATTTCCATTAAGTAAACGCTGTCCTCTCTGACATCTCGCTAGCTGAATTAGCTAGCTACGCATGCTAGTTATTATTATAGTTTTGAAATTTCCATATTTTTTATTTTCATTTAGTCTTTAAGTTTAGTTTTAGTTTAGTTTTACGAGTTCCTAAGTAGTTTTATTTTTATTTTTACTTTGAGAAATTGACTCGTTTAAGTTTTTATTTATTTTTAGTTGTTCAGGTATTATGAGGAAAGCCTTGATTTAAAAAAGTAGGATGAAATAATTCATGACATTAAATATGATTTACAAAACCATTGTTTATTAAATATCCCATATTGTGCGAAGCCATTTTACCTGCACTTTTTCACTGCTAGTTTCAGTCTCAGTCTTAGTTTTCATTAACCATAATAACCCTGGCACTGACACAGCTGTGTTCACCTTCTGCTGGTACGCAGCTACCTGCCAAGAAGGAGGAGAGAAACAGAAACAGAGCTTCAGGGAGTTTCTGTTTTTGGGGCAACAAAAGGAAAAAAGAAATACGGCAATTTATGTTCATGTAACAAAATAATTTTGATGAAAAAGTGACTAAATAACAGTTTACTTGACTTGCAGAACTAACACGTTACATTACAGATTACTTTGTAACGTGTTATTTCCAACACTGATGATTACTGATCATGGATTTTTTTTTCCATTTGCACATTTAAAGGGGAATTAACTTATTTTTAAAGCTACTGGAAATTCAAGTCCACACCAGCATTTTACCGATGGAATTTAGGGTTTGTGTTCATAATAGTAAGCGTCCAAGATATATTAGAAATTACTTTAAATCCAAAACCAAAATAACTTCTGCCTTGTTTCTGTGAACTTTCCTGGTGTTGGTTTGAATCTGGCGTGGTTATGTTCGGATATTTATGACAATTAATTCTGGTATCCAGTCATTGGAAAAGTCAAACGTTAGCATCGTCTGTTTTTGTCATGAAGGTTATTTTCACTTTCTTAGTGGATGCTTAATAAAACTCTCAAAATCTCAATATGTTTTTTTATTTTAAGCCAAAGTTTCCAGACACTTTAAACCCTGTCCCTGTTCCTTTGTATTTTGGGGTTAAGGTGACTGACAGGAGCAAAAAGTTTTGGTCTAGTCCCAGAAGAGTGCTGCAGCTGGCAGCCGCGAAACAGGCTATTATGGCTGCTGTAATCCTTTGGGACAAATGTTCACGATCAAAGTACATCTACTGACAGACTGCCTGAATACATTACAGAGAGGAGCACTTAAAAGAAATAAAAAATGTTGGCCTTATGTGCCTTCATTTAGAGAGCGAGAGGACAGTGGATAGTGTATGAAACAGGGGGCGAGAGAGTGGGGATGACATGCGGAAAAGGGCCGAGGGTGGGAGTTGAAGCCGGGGCGGCCTCATTGAGGACTGTGGCCTCTGTATATGGGACACGTGATATAACCGCTGAGCTAAAACCAGCGCCCCAGATAGGATCACTTTAGAGATAAACTTTTTCTTAGAAAGTAAGATCCTCTTCTTTTTAAACACAATCAGCCGTTTAATCACTCTCTGAAAAGCGACCAAACTCCATTGACCCGAACACTAACAGAGTTGTTGGTCTCCTGCTGCCTCTATCCCTTTCTTTGTTAGTGTCATTCTTCGACTTTCCCAGATTGTGTTTATGTTGCCTTTATTAGATAGGAATGTGGGAAGAGAGAGTGGGGACGACACGCTGCAAATGGCCGATGGTCAGAGTCAAACTCAAGGCTGCTGTATCGAGGGCTGTTCCTCTGTACATGGGGCGCTCGCTTTAACCGCTGGGCTAAACCGGCGGATTGACCTTAGTGTTTTAAATGTTTAGTTTGGATCTAACCCAATATTTCTGTAACACCAAATAACACAAATATATTGACCATTCAAGGCGGCGTTAGACAAGCAACTCTCTTTGTTCTGCCAGCTAAAATGACTGTTTTTGCAATCTCGGGTCCCGTCGGCTATAGTCTGAGACGATACAGCCTCTGGGGACACTGATGAACGTGCCGGGCGGTAAGCGATAATCGACTTCCCTTCAAGACTTTCTGTTCCACGTGCTGCATTGTTACAGAAAGAGAACCGTTTTCTTGTGATTTACTTGTTATTAACGGGTCTTACCTTTGCCCAAATTTCAACATCATGATGCAGATTTGTAAGAAATAAAAATTCAAGCTTTCAAGAAGAAAACCTTTAAAATGAGAAGTTTGTTGAACACAGGTCACCTCGATCTGATGCATTCAAGGAAGTCGGGAAATCTGACCCAATGACTGTATATATAAATGGACGACGCGTCTCCATCTGCTCCCATTGTACGAAAGTGATGCCAAACAGCCCCCGTGATAGGCGCTGCCATCTTGCGATGGTGACATCATTTGGAGCCAGAGTCTGCGCAGTAGAGATCGGCAGGTGGCGCTGCCATAGCCACTTCTGCTAACCAAAATGCACGCTTAACTTACCGAATGAGCAGCAAGGATCCCGCTCGCTGACGTGTTTAACAGCAGAACAGTTTCTTTGTGTTGGTCTGAGGTTAACGTTCACAGGTATGGAAACTTTAATGACTGTAGTGATTGTTTTTGTTACGTTGCCTCTCGCCATTCGTTCTCCACTCTGCTAATCGGGAACTGATCGGCTGCAGGAGCTGAATTTGTCAACAGAGCTGTCAATCATCATTTTGACAGCATCAAATAACTAATTAAAAATAAACTTGTCAGAAAAATGAACACTTGGACATAAATCAGCATGATAAGAACTAAGTATAATGACAGAAACCATGTTTGAGAAAAAATGTATTTGACGTGTATTTTGATGTTATAGTTTGACTCATGTCCCATCTGTTAACATGGAGGAGGCGGGCTTTATGACCCATACTGCAGCCAGTCAGCAGGGGGCAATAAAGAGGGTCTGGTTCCACTTTTAGGGAGCTTTCATGTCGTCCAACTGTACAGTCTTTGATCTGAACGCTGAACAGCTTTCGGGACACAGCTTCAAGGGAATTCATCTTAAGTTACATTTTAGATCTAGAACAGATTGTTAGCTGTTAGCTGTTAGCATGCAGACGTCTGTTTATAGAGATTAATAAGAAGCTAAATCGTCGTCAGATCGCTGATGGGAGCCGCGATGGCATTACGGTGGATTACGTTCCGCCTGCTTTTGCTCTCTTGCATACGCCGCAGCCTGCTGATACGTGATTGGTCAGTATCACTCGGACTACAAGCGTAGTTCAAACAGAAACCAGAGCACTTCCCTTCTCAGAAATCCAATTGAGATTTAATTAGTCCTTTCGATGCATTTAGACCCGGAACAGAGTTAATAAGATACCAGCTGTTTTGGGCAGACGAGGAGATACAGATATGGAAGGTCTGGTTTTACGAGGATGATTTGCTTCCAAAAGCTGTGCAGCAATTTACAAAACTCTTTACATTTCTGTAAATTAATTGCAGCAGTAAACACTTAGCTAGTCGTAGGTCCTCAGCCAGGTGACAGTGGCCATTTTTTTGTCTCGGTAAATCACCAGATAATGTGTTTTCCTGCCTGATGCTCCTGTGCTGCCCCCCCCGCCGTCCTCACAAAGTGGTCTAATGGAGGTGAATGAGGAGTCTTAGTTTTGTCCCACTGTGCTGTTGTGTCTCCGAACGTGGCTTCAGGCTTTAGGAACAGCATGAGTTTATCTCTCGACATCCTGCTCGGATGTTCTATAATGGGCATTAGGTTTTATAGTGTGTAAAGAAAAACATTTCCTGCATCATCACACAGACAGAATCAGTCTGTAGACACTAAACAAGATGGCTTCGTCTCCTCACGCTGCTTAAGCCAAATTCTGCTCCTCGTAAAGGGAACCTCGATTAGTCCGACCAGGTGAATGTTTTCTGCGAGTGCCTGGTCTGGTTTGGACTCCAATATGCAATCAGATACCTCGCCCATGCTCATGCCACATTAGAGATCCCTCTGGTGACTTACTTTGGCGCTCAGTCTAACACTAACTGATGCTGAAACCACCCATTATGTTTCCCCAATTCAGTTCCACTTACTCTTGTCTAACTGTAATTTGATTGGCTAATACATGTTGCTTCAAAGTTTGCCTTCAGGGCCAAGAAGCTCTTTTACGCAGACGTAACAGAGACTAATGCTTGAGTCAATATTGACTTATTTTTTACATAAAAAATGTGGTCTTTTCTAGGGCTGCACGGTGGTGCAGTGGTCAGGGCTGTCGCCTCACAGCTAGAAGGTTCCTTGTTCAGACGTAGTGGGCCTTTCTGTGTGGAGTCTGCATGTTCTCCCTGTGCATGCGTGGGTTCCCTTCAGGTCCAAAGTCCAAAGACATGCTCGTTAGGTTCATTGGTGACTCTAAATTGCATGGTAGGTGTGAGAGTGAGCATGAAAGGTTGTCTGTAACTATCTGTCAGCCCTGTGATTGGCTGGTGATCAGTCCAGGTGTAACCCCACCTCTCGCCCAATGACAGCTGGGATAGGCTGCAGCCCGCCAGCGACCCTGAACAGCATATAGAACATGGATGGATGGCTCTTTTCCAACCCAGCAGAGTTATACCTAACCGCTGCGACCGTTTAACATTTACCACGTACCTGGTTCGGTTTAGGAAATATTTAGTCTACTTTCACACAGGACACGAACGGGCAGAAACTCCAGTGTTTGCTGAATGGCTCCCTGAGCCAATCACAGAACAGTATGGCTAGATGAGAGGAAACTCTAATGGGGAAGAAAACAAACCTTCTGTTGCAGTCGTTGGGCGTGTGGAGAATAATTCTGTTTATCTTGAAGAGGTTTGTTAATATTAAGTGTGCACAAACTATATTTTGTGGTTGTAAGTATCCTAACGTGGTTATTTGCTGCCACTAATTATCATCTGAACAGTCCTTTGGCTGTATAAGTGCTGTGATACAGCTGCACAGGTTGCTACAGACACTCGGCCTCTGTTAGTAGAACTGAGACGTTAGGTGTGTTGTGAAGCATCCTACAGGACCACAGAGATAAACCTGGCTTTAATTAAATACATAATCACCTGACCAATATATTCAGTCTAGAGTGAAACTGTATTTAACCTCATATCTGCATTTTTATTATAGATTTTCTCTAATTAAACAATCATTTACACTCAAAATGTGTTTGTAATAAATGTCCACAGAGAACAAGCGTCATGATTAGAGGCTCTAACTTCAGTTCAGAAGGCACATTTCCTCCGTCTGCAGCTCTGACGTCAAATATTCAACGACTCGACATTTCAAACACCGTTGAACACTGCCATGTCTACACATACACAGGTATTATTGCCTCCCTCGTTTCCAAAAAAACCCTGTCTAAACAAAAACACACCAGAAACGCTGTCATGAGAACGCCACACCAACAGGCGGCGATATAACCCGGTTAGCAAAGAAGAAGAAGAGGAATCGCGACAAATCAAAAGTCTGAAAAAATCTATCCCAATGCCTCTGCTCCTCAGTACAGTAGACGAGTAACTGTGTATATGTGTGTAAACATGGAAAAAGTCTTGTTAAGCATCACTGTTTTTGTCAGTCCGTAATTTTGCAAAGAATGTCGCCTCATTCGTGACGCCTCAAAAAGGAGATAACGGCGCACAGCCTGACCTCACGAGCCAAAAACACCATTTACCCCGTCTACACGTCTCCGTGGAAACAGAGTCTCTAAAAGTCTTCACCCTGGCCGGAGTTTTACAAAAGATACATTTTCAGTGACCGAAAACGACGTTTGTGTGGACGAAAGGACAAAACGCAGAGAAGTGTGCCTCCTGCAGAGCAGCACATTATGTCCAACACTCCTCATGTGGACAGAAACAGTCGCGCTTAATGTGTTCCAGGTTTTCATGAAAGCAGCAGCTGGACTGTTAACTGAGACATGAAGGCCTGAGCGTGAACTCACTACACCCAAAGCTTCCAGGGCGAGAGTCTGCTGCACTCTTAGAGATAAGGGTTCCAAGAGGGTTCTTTCAGACCATCGGCGGTTCTACCCAGAAGTAAGAAGAGATTCTTGGGTTCAATTAAGGGTTCCATTCCTTCTAGAACAAAGAGTCCGATTTTTGAAGGATTGTTGAAAGCATGGCTGTTAAAGATCCTCACCCCACATAGTTCTTAGTAGATCCCTCAGACAGAAGACAAGGGCTTACATCAGGTGGAAACGGGGATCATTGTAGAACAATCTGGGCGGGTTCTACATTGCACTCTCGGAATATTAAAAGGTAGACAGGTTCTTGTTAGCACCCCTCAAAGAGGGTTCTGGTTCAAACATAGAAGCATTCCCTGTAGAACCCCAAATAAAGGGTTCTCAGCGGAACCTTTCACAGATGGTCCAGGCGCTAACCAGTTATGTTGGGTTTCAGGTTGAACCCAACATAACCTGTTGAAGCTAAAATAGTTCGCTTGGGAAGGGAAACCCTTGGAAAAACCCCCTTGATGGATAGAACCTAACAAAACCCCTTATGTTGGTTTGGAGATACAATCCTCTGACAGGGTTCAATGTGAGAACTTTATAAAAGTTTCCAACAGGGAACCAAGAAGGGTTCCCGGATGAAAGCAAGCCAAAGAACTCGGTAAGGTTCTGGTGAGCATGTTTATTTGTGAGAGTGTAGTTCAGTGTTGTTGGTGGACAAAGTGAGGCGTCTTCAAAATGATTCACGTTCCACTTTTTATTTCACAACAAATCAAGTTCAGTCAGTCGATAAAACCTGGAACAGGGTGATAATTCTCCCTGTGCCTCTTTTAAGCTGTCAAACGTCTCCAGCCTGAGATGATCAGTGGGTTTGAGGATTATTGAGTCATTAATGCTTCTCTGTTTTATTTCATTTTCAATAGAAATCCACAAAAGATGTTCTCCTCTTTCATCTCAAAAGAAATAATAACACATAAAATATTGTTTGAACTGAGCATGAAATAATACCTCTCTCAGGCAAACAAGACATAAGTTTGCATAGATAATTATACTGTATGAACAAGACACCAAGTATTTACACACACATGCACAAAGCAAGAGCAGCGAACATATTGTGTGCACAAGATCACACAAACATAAGTAGCAATTATCCATCTATACCGCTTATCCTGTTCAGGGTCGCGGGGGGGCAGGAGCCTATCCCAGCTGTCATTGGGCCAGAGGCGGGGTTACACCTGGACTGATGGCCAGTCAATCACAGGGCTGACACACAGAGACAGACAACCTCTTACAATTTAGAGCCACCAGTGAACCTAACGAGCGTGTGTTTGGACTGCGGGAGGAAGTCGGATTACCCGGAGGAATTCATGCATGCATGGGAGAACATGCAAACTCCACACAGAAAGGCCCACTATGTCCAAACCAGGATTCAAACCAGGAACCTTCTGGCTGTGAGGCAACAGCACTAACCACTGCACCACCCTGCACCGCCTGTTCTCACATACACATAGACATTATTGACCTAAAATGAGGATTTATTCAAAGGAAAAAGTGATGATCTTGAAGTTATTAAATATCTTGTAAGAACAAGTTTGAACAAAGGATTTTCTTACTCCAACAGGACATTAGATAACACACTTAGTGGATTAGTTTGCCAACTGTGCAAGCATTTAAAGAATATGCCAGGACTTGCAATGACTCTCCTTCATTGTGCATTGTTAATTTCTATCTTAATTTGTAATTCCTACGTTTCCCAGAATGCCTCATGGCCACCAAAAGAGAAGGAGAATGAATGTGCTCTAACAAGCTAAATAGTGAACAGTGTGTTTGTGTGTGTGTGTGTGATTTCAGCCTCATCGTGTGTTATAAACATAACCCACCAGAGAACAACCTCACACTTGTTGCTGGTTCTCTCGCAGCAGACGTGTCCGCCTCGCTCCGAGCAGCAGACAAAGCTTTTCTGTGGTTTGTAGGCTCTGACTGCGTTGCAAAAGCAGCAAAGTGGAGCAACAGTGGCAGAGTTAATTATGGTTGACACATCAGGAGGGGGGAGGGGGAGTCCTCCTCTCTCTTCCTCCCTCCTTCACACGCTGTGGGAGGAAGACAGAGAAGCAGAAGTCACTGATGCAACATTTGCAATGAGAGGTAGGTGATCAATAAGAATGAAAAGGCCAAAGGTAGTCTGTGAACAAAAATGTGGCTGGTCTGCATTATAATGTGTATTATATGTACAGTGTGTTGGAGTATAGGCAGTCTGTTCTATTTTGTGTTTTAATATTCTTTTATTTTGACATCTGATACCCCCTCTGTCCCCCTTCATGAAAGCCTGACCAGACACAGAAAGTTCAACTATGATTTATTTAACAGTTGCAAATATATTCTGTTTGTGGTTTTCCAGAACATGAAGGTCTACATGGTGTTTCAAAGACTAGACAAAAATAAAACTCTGAATGTAAAACAGAAAGCTAGAAATAAAGCCACTTCCCCATGGCCCCAGAGCGTCAAGGTCGTGTCGGTCATAACAAGTTAAAGAGATAGTTCGGGTTTTTTGAAGTGGGTTCATACAAACAGCTGACATACGGCATGATACACTTTATGGCATGCGTAGGAAAGCAATGTCCTCTTGTCCCCACCGTGAACGCCACTTCATTGTTTCCATAATATTGTATTTTCTTTTATTTGTTGTCTCTCCTACAAACCTCTGACCCAAACAGCTGTTGTGATACCGTGCGCTGCCTGCGCAGGTATACAGGGCCGTGGTGCAGAGTGAGACATAGTGCTGTGGGAAGGGGCTGTCTGACATCAAGGTGAAGCTGTGACATAAAACTAAAATTCAGCGTCCACTTGAACCGACATGTTTGTCTATTGTAGGACTTTTTTAAGTTGCTAAAGTACGTGGTTCTCCAGACCCTGTCTGCAGCGGTGCTTAGCTTAGTGTCAGTGTAGGAACTCCGGCCGGCCTCTCCTAACAGGGGCCGTGCTGACTGTTATCTACTGCACGGAGTACACTTACTATTGATAAGTACCTCATTCAACCCCACTTCAAAACCTGAACTATCTCATTAACTTCCAGTTTGCTAGTTTGTGAGTAACACTGTGTCTACTTTATTTTTTCTGTAATTTTTTACCCTTAAGGGCGACTCTCAATTACAATTATATTTAATTAAAAATGAAAAAGCAAATAAAAAGTGAGCAAAGAACAGGAAAAAGCAGATATATTAAAGCCATTTAAATTTTCCAATCAGGGAATATATTCTGATGTAAAATGAAGATAATTAAAATGTAAAATAATAAAACAGTAATTGTAGGGCATTGGTTTAGCTCAGCAGTCAAAGCGTGCGCCCCATGTATAGAGGGTCAGTCCTCGACTCCGACTCTCACCCCTTTGCTGTAGTCATCCCCACTCTCTCTTACCTCATTAAAATCTATCCACAGACCCTCTTCTTCTTTTAAAGAAATGAACAATAATCAAAGCTCAGTGTAAGCGCACTGCAGGCCATTAACTTTGGAGAGCCTGGACTAAAGCACAGAAGAGTAAGCTAGGCTAAATGCTAAACAAATTCAACAAAAGTGCCACTCTATAACTCTGCACACCTTTCATCGTAGCCACTTTGTTTAATGTTTGTTTAACCTACAACACATTTCACATGTCAGGACACTTTATCACATAATGGCCTTTTAAAACTGTCCCTCTACTATAGGTCGCCCCTTTTATAGTGTTAGGTTGTAACTCAAGCTAATGGCTAACTTCAGGATGAGTTTATGATTTCCCAGCAATGAAAGAGCGTAGTTATGAGTAACACAAAATGATGCAATGTTTTTGTCACATTTATTCCTCTTACAGTAATATCTTACAGTACCCTAATTATTCGCTTTCAAAATGTGCTTTACACAGTTTTCCTGCAGTAGGCTGACAGATTGATAGCTTTTTGTCAATATTGTAAACATTGCTCACATTAGGAGTAATTGCTAAAAAAAATGACAACAGAGAAGCTAACCAGTAATTGTTAGTAGCCTAATTATCATAAACAAGTATATTATATTATATAATATATTTGGTATACTGTGTCATTAGCAGAGTGGTTGCAGCAAGTTAAAAAGGAAGTGAATAAAGTATCCTATTTGGCATACTTGTGAAAGGTCTAAGTAAGGTTAATGTCTCTCTTTTCAAGTAGACTTTGGTTTTGTTCAACTGCTACTCGCTAATGTCTCCATTTATATAATTTAGCTCTTTATTTTTATCAATAGAATCTATTATTACATCTCTATCGCCCTATGACATCAGCCTTTGACACTGACGCTGTTTAAAGATAACGCAGATGAATCTAGATGACAATGTCAGGACGTCTGTCTGCTGCTGGACCAACACTTCCGGCGAGAGGAGGCACGCGTCCAGCAGCTGCGTCAAGTTCTCGTTAACTGTGCGCGAGAATCCCGGAACCAACGCTATTAAACCCTGCAAAATAAAAGTACCAAAGCTGAACTCAGGCTACACATCCCTGTTATAAACCGTCATATACCCCTTAGGTAATAGAGGGATTACTGAGCGGGCAAAGAGAACAGGCTCAAGGGCTCTTTCTTGAAGTGACTGCTACACTTATTGTGGGTAAATCAATGACTGAAAAAAAACATCATAAAGATACACAAAATCACATATCACATAGATTCAAAACAAAGACATGAATTTAATTAATAAAAAAAAGGAAAAATAATTAAACAAGACACAAAACAACTACAACAATTTAAAAAACGTCCACTAAGAAACACAAAATATACAAATTGACTACAAATAGATTAAAAAACGACTAAAATAGATACAAAATAACTAAGAAAAGGTGCAAAATGACCACTAAGATTTGCACCAACAACAGACGGGCCCATTGTATAATAATCCCATGACTATATGGGTTTGTCAAGGACAATGACATAATATTACACCTATAAATGTAATAGATAATTTTAAATATTTACAAACATAACAATCAGTTATGATAATAAAAATTGGATAATAATCAGTATAGGATTAAAGGTAAAGATCCTACAGAATTTTTGTTTTTTGCCAGGTTTGTCCTCACTTTTGGTGAAATATTGGGTCTAAATATGCTTAAAATTACAATTTATATGTATTTAATACTTTTTACTGTTTTTAGACTCTAGCACTTAAGTTTTCAAGTTTATCTTATCAGGTCTTATCTCGACGTGTCTTAAAATCACATTTGCGCCTCCGCTTGTCTGTGCTTTTATTTTTAACATGATGACCGGAAGTTGTGTTTCTCTTCCTCGTGGGTGCTTTGACACTGGTGCGTCCAGGCAGCGGAGGCACACACACATAGGCTGTGCACACACACAAAGAAAGGTATCAAATACTAAATATTTGTATTACAGCGCATAA
Source organism: Semicossyphus pulcher (assembly GCF_022749685.1). Lineage (NCBI taxonomy): Eukaryota > Metazoa > Chordata > Actinopteri > Labriformes > Labridae > Semicossyphus > Semicossyphus pulcher. Next base: position 29,914,067 of record NW_027211726.1, read on the forward strand.
TATTACATCCTTATATGTTATTTATGTCTTTTAGAGGATGTTGGGACTATTAATGTGTCCGTGTTGCCGTCAAAGGAGAATTTAAGAGTCGGTCCATCCTGTGACTGGCTGCACTGAGATCAGCTGCATGTCGACGGATATAGCTTTAAAAATGCGAGGAAAACCTTTAAGCGAACGGCGTGCTGTATTTGTTTTGAATGTCGTTATGTGGGGATTAAAGCGTTGATAACAGTTTGACAGCGCTGTAGCTAATCGTTGACTTCTTTAGGTGAAAGTTTCATTCGCCTGGAGATTGTTGAGGTGTAGTGTTGAGGTTCCCTGCCGACTGCGACATCGCCCCGTCGATGTATTTCTGCTTTTCCAGTCCGACCTATTCCCCTCGATTCGGGGCAGAGGTCTGGTGTGTCGTGTTTCGCCCAGGCAGAACTAGGCCTTTAGCCGAACTATTTTACCAAATGATTTCCTTTGTCGCAGCTCGACAAGGCTAAAAATAACGCCCGACTGCAAACATTAGCTGAGGTCGAAATTCAGCGTTATGAAAGAAGGAAATGCTCCGCCGATAAGCCCGATACGTTCCTCAATTACGTCCACACAACGGCGATTTAAACTGATGGATCCATTTAACCCGGGTCAACGTCTAGTCCAGGCCTGGTAGTCTAAACGACGGAAGCGTTTATGGAGTCCCTGACTGCATCGGGGGATTTATAGTTACAGCCTATAGCCGTTAACGTTTAAAGATAAGAATGTGCCAGACTCCCTTTTAAAAACGTTAAAATTTAAAGTTCAAGCGCATATTGGAATAATTTCCTTTGCAATAAAGCATGACGTATGATTGTGGAGGAATTGTGAGTATCCTGTATTTGATTCGGCGTACAGGTGTACCACGAGACAGCTCATAGAATTTTAATTTGGTTCCCCCAACTCACTGCCGCCCACAGATATTTGTAGAAGAATAAGACAATTTTATTGAAGTATTGGTGTATTGGAAGCACGCCGAATTTAAGAGTGCAACCTGACATTTTTTGAAGATCTCAGGACTTGCTTAAGCCGTCATAATCTGCTCTTAAACAAGCCTCTATAGTTAAATGTAAAATATTTAAAATGGGATCAGATGTGGAGTCAAGATGCTTCTGGGCAAAGGTCGGGTACCTTTCTAAATCTTGTCTGTTCCCCAGGCTCGGTATGTCGGATGAAGATTCCCGTGCCAGCACAAGCTCTTCCTCCTCTACATCCTCAACTCATCATCATCAGCAGTCGCAGCAGCAACAGGACACAAACCCCTCCAAGAAACGTGAAAGCAAAGCCAGCATGAGCAAGACCTCCAAACTCCTCTCTACTAGTGCTAAAAGGTGCGCTTAACTTATAGCTGGGGCCAGGGATGTGGTGCAGGGGGACAATGACTTACAGCTACAACTTATTATAGATATCCTGACACATATTCCCAGGATGTGCAGTCTCTTCAGGGAGAATGAATCCCTTTCCACAGCATCTGAACACAAGTCAGGAGTTTGTCCTAATTACAGACAATTGAGCTGAAATCCAGGTACATGGAGAGATGATTAGAGAAGATGGACATTATAAAACCTTAAACTAAACAAGGACTATCATTAAGAGTGTGCTGAGTGTCCTGTCCAACGTATGACATTTCAGTAATTGAAAAGTGTGTTTCTTTTGTGATTTTCTGTCACAAAAAAAGCTTTACGAAAGGTTATTTTACTTAAGAGGTGTTTGCAGAGCAGCTTTTTCTCCTTTCCATCCGGCCTCCGCTGCTCCTCTATCAGGCTTTGGGTTTGGATTTAAAGTGTTTGATCAGAGCTTAGCTTGTGACGCGCCGCTGTTATTTGCTTTTTGCAGAATTCAGAAGGAATTGGCTGACATTACGTTGGATCCGCCGCCGAACTGCAGGTAAGTTTGCAGCATTGTTTAATAGAGAAGTTTTGAAATATCCTTAGAAACATCTGGGTCATTGGGTGTGCACGGTCTGTTATAATGAGCCTGTTTTGAGGAATGAATGTCCTCCATGAGCCTCTTTAATGTGAAGGCTGATAAAAACCAGTGGATAATGTTCTGTATGCGTCGCTGCTTCGTATGTCCAGTCAATCAAATGACAAAAAACATCAAAGTAATGAGAGACTGAATATTCTGCTTCATAACGCAACAGCCAGATAAGCCTCCTGTCTGTAGATGTTTCAGCCTGATTGACAGAGTACACCGTTTGACATTCATTACCTATTAAGAGCAGCATTAGTTAGAGGGTAATTCAGGACATTTTCAACCTGGGCCCTATTTGTTTTTATTGGTCTAAACAACTAATAAGTGAAAACAAGTTTTGTAATTGCTCCAGTAGATTGCCGCAAAACGGGCTGTAATGGCTGCAAGGTTTCCCTGGGGATAAATACATCTGAGCAAAGTTTGCCCACTTTTAAAGTTGTTGTTTTTTGTGCCTCTGACAGGCTCAGATTGTTATCGTAAGTGTCTGACAACATTACAGAAAGGATTCATACTGAGATGGACCTTTTTGTAGGAGTAACAACCTTTTTCTAAACAGAAAAAGACGTCACATCGCTTGCTTAAAAACCAACCAGACTCCACTGACTAAAAATGTAATTTAATCTCACAGAGAGTTGCTTCTTTCAGCTGCTTCTGTTCGTTGTTTTGTATCAAACAAATAATATGTAAGATCCAAACTAACCATTGAAAACACCAAAGTCAGGCAATTCAACAAACAAACTAACCAACAGAAGCAGCGATAGACCAGAAACTCTGATGTTCTTTGAAGTAAAGTTGCTGTTTTTATTCATGGTGTCTTGTTGGTTTGCAGAGAGCGATGAAACGTCTCTTTCTGGCCTAAAAAAAACTCGTTCACAAAAATCTCTGTGGGGATCCTTTCTGTAAAGTTGCCAGACACTTTAAATAACAATCTGAGCCTCTCAAAAACAAGAAGTATTTGTACTTATTGGTCATTTGGACCCCCGAATCTTATGTTTGAATGGGCACTGTTTGAATGAGTACCTTTAAAGGTAATCTCTTTGTTCAATATTTTGTTATATTAAATTATAGATTAAATGCAATGAACGCCCAAAAAGTATTAATAAGATATTAACAAGTTGTTTAGCCCCAGCTGTGAGCTGTTAAAAGAGGTCTGCACCTTGTTAAGAGCCTAAAGGGACCTGAGTGCACTGAAAAGTTGGACACGGGTTAGCATGCTTAGAAAACAAATCTATCTGTAAATCAGCTTTTTTTTGTCAGCCAAATTTAATCTGATGGACCTGTATCTCAAACCAGCCCGACAGGCTTAGTCGTGTGTCATAAAGAAGAATTATCACCGCATGTTTCTTGTGTAAGAGCTACACGAACCTCCCTGTCATCGCTACAGAGATGATTTTCACAACACATCAGAGACACAGGCGTTCACAAATCTCTGTTTGTTATTATGCACATCAGGGTTGGATGGATTATATTGTGTTATTAAAGTAAAGCTGGGGCAATCTTATATGAGACACCCTGACTACCAGAGGGAGTCAGTAGTTGGGGAGAGATGGAGGAAGGAAATAAAATATGTGATGTCCGTTTTGAAGCCTTTTGTAACAGTGGAGGTATCTGCAGGTGACGACAGGTCGGTTGGTTGTGAAGCTGGTGAGGTGTGTGTCTGATGTGCAGAACTGAAAAATGCTCTAGCAGTTACACAGCCAAGACCCCAAACAAGCATTTACACCATGAACCCTCGTCTCATGAGAGCTTTAGGCTTCAACACGGGGCGGTTCCATTTAACACTCATCGGCCCGTGTGTGTGCGCGCATGTGCGCGCGTGTGCGCGCGTGTGTGTGCGCGTGCGTGTGTGCGTGTGTGTGTGTGTGTGTGTGTGTGTGTGAGAGCGAAGAATTTGTCCCCAAATTCCCTGTACTGTCATGGATTAACTCCTTACGCTGAAGCCTGCTGGAAGCTCTGGTGGAAGCTCTGGTGGCTCGATGAGAGAAAAGATGGGTTGAGTAAAGCATTGTCGACGTGAGATTTTATTTTGAAGGGCAGGGAAGCAGTTTGATCTTATTCAGATATTGGTATTGATAATTGGAAAATTGTATTTTCGGGATGGAATTAAATTACATCTTTTACATGTGGTCCCTCAGACAGGCAGTGGTAGAGGTCAGAGCTCTGTGTGAGATCTTTTATTATAAGTTTCAGTCGCGCTTCAAGTCTGCTGAGTCGAGTCTGAAGTTGTGAAATAGTCGAGGCAAGTCCAAAGCCCCTCTCACACATGCACTCCTGACAATTTCCAGAAGATTTCCAGACTCTTAAATTTTCCAGAATTGCCCTTTCACACATGTCCCTCACAGCAGGAGCTTGTCCCTGGGAACATGACGTAGGCTATGGAAATCACATTAACAGCGAAGTCCATGGCCGTTCCCTGCAACTGCCGAACAATGTTGGCGTCATCTCTCCAGTTTGCAGACACGTGTCGCTCTTGTGGTTTCGCACCCATGATATAAACGTCATCACTCCGCCCACTTGCTTACAGTGAATGTCCCAGAGTATTACCTGCTGTGTTCACACATCGGCTCACCCCAGCTTCTTGCAGACATTTTACTCGAAAGCTGGCCGGAAAAAGTCTGCATAAAGTCACGGTGAAAATTGTTGTTCACTCATGCAGCCCACCCGGACAATGTCGGGACGTTTCAGGAGTGTAGTGCATCAGTGTTAATTTGGTTACCGAAAATACAGACGAAAAATGTTCGTCAACGATCTTTTTTCCACGATGTAGACGAGACGTTGACGAGCTAAAATAGATCTTTGATAATAAAATCTCTGACGACTCGTATGTTTTGTTATTATTAACGAGACGGGACTAAAATGTTAGCGGTGGCTGTCGGACATTTAAAATCCATGATATGTTCCCCCACTGTGCGTCTAATCTGTCTGTCAGAATACAAGCAATTCATTCCTGTAACTGGGTAACACGGTTAGAGAACACAGGTGTCACGAAGGTGAATGTGAATGTTCTGTGTTAACTCAGGTGTCTGCTTCAGGCTCTGTGCACGCTCTCAGAAAGGGGGGTGTTTTACGTGTCCTTGGCGCTTCTTCTGCACAAAAAAGAGCGATCATCGGCCGTCTGCTTCAGTCAGACCGTTTAAATGAGAAGCGATGATGAAAAAAGTTATCTGTAGATGCTGTGATCTCATCGTTCTTTTATTTTACCTGAAGCAAACAGATAAAACGAGAAGAGGGAGGCCGGAGGGGGGAGGTCATATTTTCTCAAGAGAGAAAACGTTTTGACTAAAATGTGACTTTTCATTGACTAAAACTGGACTAAAATGTTTTGAGTTGTCGTCGGCTTAAACTTTAAAGGGTAAAAATGACTAAAATGTGACTAAAACTAAAGAACATTTTTGTCTGAAGACTAAATCTAAAACAACTGCCAAAATGAACGTCAGTGCGTGTGTGGAAGGGGCTCAAGTCAGCTGAGATAAGTCCGAGTCGGGTGTCAAACCAGAGGGAAATTAAATTCAAAGTCCATGTTGAGCTTTAAGGCGGTCCAAGACAAGTCTCTGGGCAGTGGAGGCAAAAGTTTGGCTTCAAGGCGGCAAAGACAATTTTCAAGGCAGTCGCGACAAGTACAGCTCGAATTTCAAGGCAGTTAACACAAGTTCAAGTTGAGTTCAAAGACGGCACACGTTTTCACAAACATTAATTAAGCTGTCAGTTTTTGTCTCCGTACGTTGGCCATTAAAAATAACTCTGCATTCGAACATTTCCTTTGAAGCTGTTTTTTAACCAAGCTGACCACGCACGTTAACACTTTAGTATCGGAGGCGTGTGGCCTGTGTTTCCTGTGTGTGTGTAACACATCATTTACTGTCCTTGGGTTTTGCTAGACTTTTCCCCTGATGCCTGAGCTTTTTGTCTTTTTTAAATTAAAACGATTTTCTGTGAACTAATGGACAGAAAGGATGGTGGACTAAAGTAGCTGTACTAAAGTAACAAATCATTTTTATATCTCATGTGAGGAAACGGTAGACGTCACTATTTTTAGACTGTTTGCCTTTAGGCACATCTAATCCTGATTCTTAGTGCTGTGCTCAAGTGTTAACAGACGTTTCTGTTTATCAGGTGACACCCAAGTTAAAGAGACGTGGTTCTCACCTGGAAACAAATCAATTAAAGAAGGCGGTGCTATAAACAGCTCTGAACATGCGTATAGTGGCCGCACCCTGAGTGATTTATCTCTGCGAGCGTGGAGGAAGGCCTCATCGCTTCGTTTTGTTCTCCCCCTCTGGGTGGAAAACCCTCCATTCAGCAGCACGTGCACAGAGGGGGGATTTTTACTGGATTTGGGTTCTTTCTGCTTCATTTAGCACAGAATCTGCTCATTAGGGTGTGAATGGAGCCGGCCTGCTTCGCCTCGCAGATGCTGTTTAATGGATTACACATCGATGAGTCAGTCGGTTGTCGTCTCATTCCTCTCGGGCTTCCTTCGCTCTGGAAAAAGGGACACTGACTGATGAAGAAAAGACTGATCCTGACTCCTTTCCATTATCATCAGCGCCTCTCTGGGAGCAAACTTTGTTTTATGAGCACTAAAAGCCGGAGAGTCTTTCATCTGTCATTTATCAAAATCTAATTATACTCCTCACAGGGAACGCCGAGCAGGGCCCTCTCTTTTTTATTTCCTACTGCCTCGTTGCCACTCAAGTGTGAACTGCAGACATCACAGGCCTCCCCCCTGTAACCCTGTGCTGCTTTTATTCACCATGTTTTATTCCTCTTTCCTCTCGACCAGCTATTTTATTTATTGCTGGCTTCCTGACTCTTTATTCTGCCTCTCTTTCTCTGCACCTCGCTGTCGTTCACTCCGCTTAAGATGTTGCCTTCGGGTGTCAGACGGATTCCTGACATTCCTGTGTCGGGCTCATGACAGCTAAGGAAAGTGAGACGCTGCTACAGTAGGGGGCAATTAGTGCTAAGTAGGGTGGACAGATATGTCTGCTTAAAGGCTGTTAGTGATATTTTAAGCTTTCACTAGGGCTGGGCGATGAGGCAAAATATGATTAGGATAATTATTTCGATATTGATCAGTATCGATATCCATTCCAATGGACGCAACGACAAGATGGGCGTAAAATGTCATGAAAACTTAAGAAAAATAAGGCTGAGTTTTTCCACATAGCAATCAATCAGGTACTGGAACTGGATGTTTGCATGTTTTTGAGTCTGTGTAAAGTTCTGACCAAGCACATGAACTTGACAGGTGTATCACAGCGAGGGTAGGGAACAGCAGTGAGGTCATCACCAGGAAAACCCAGAGCCTGCAAGAAGACGCAGTCTGTACCACTTTGCATGGCATAAACATTTGTGTTGTCGGCCATCGAACTGAAGATCTCATCTGGTATATACAGTTTGAAGTATTCATAGGGTGTCATGGGATGTTTCTCATGAATTGGAGGATCTTCAGAGGAAGTGTCCCTGATTGTAGTGAATGGCCTGTGACTCCACTTGATTTCTTCCTTCCTGGTTACTGTCATCTCCTCCTGTCCTCCTCTGTCCACCTCTGCCATCCTCTTGTCCTCCTCTGTCACTACACTGTCTCCTCACTCTCAATCTCATCTGCCACATCAAGTTCTTCAGGCGTGCATGTAAACTCTCCACTGTCCCTCTCTGACTTTAATGTTTTGATGTCGGAGTTTGTTTTACTTCTAACCGACATTGTTCCACAGATCGATCAGGTCCATCCTTTAGTTTTTCACTGAACAGTTTGAACACCTCGTCGCTTCCACACGTCTGTCCTCTACTCATCTTGCTGCCTGGCTGGGTGGCGTCTCTGCAAGTGTCAGCACCCGTTAACCCACAATGCACAGTGTTTTGGTTTGCTTCCTGTATCAGGTCCTACCGATTTTTATCCTCAGTCCTATTGTGCTATTATGGGGAGCTGATGCCATTATGGCAGATGTTTCCTTTGGAGGACGCTATCTGCTTCTCCAATGGGCCCTGGAAAACCTCCACCAGACTAAGCAAAAATTGTAGTATTTCACTCCAGCGTCTCTCGCTTGGCCGTTCCTTTCAGAGGGAGGGGCGCAATGCACGCTGGGTGTTGTAGGAATGTAGAATGGGCGAAACCACGAGCTGTTTGTACAACTTTCTCCACAGGTATGGTGCCAATTTCAAATATAATGGCTGATATCGATTACAGAGAACACCAGCTTTTCCAGGGGAGAACTGCTCCTTTAAGTCTGTTTATGTTCTCACCTGAATCGAACCGGACCGTGGTTCTTTTGGAAACACACCGAGTCCCGTCTTTTCTGGCGCACTGTGGTCCGAGTTCGAATGCGTGTTCTCACCTGTCCAAACGAACCGGAGTAAAGTCTGAAAGTCTGGACCAAAGCTGTCAGGTCTGAATACACCCTTAGAGACGGTAAATATATCGGAAGAGAGAAGGGATGACATGCAGCAAAAGGGGTGAAGGCGGGAGTCAAACCTGCAGCCGCTGCGTCCAGGGCTGTAGCCTCTGTATCTATCGGGTGCCAGACAAATTGTTTGCAGAGATCTCCTTCTCTCCCCAAACAAACAAACCTTGTAATTAACATCTGTAAAACACTGAATAATTGAGTTTCCCTTGTAAAATCAGTCTCTTGGATGCTTTTCAACAGACACAGGAGGTCAGGAGGAGCTGCTGCTAACATTAGCTCAGCTTGTTTCCAGAAACTAAGGTTGTTTTTTAGATTTAGTTTTCATCACTCAGAAGGTTTGTAACAGAAGCCGAATTATCCACAGAGGAAGAACAAATGGAGCCAGTAATTATAACCAGCAAAATCACAAAATAAAGCAGTCTCAGGTAATAAATCAGTGTTTTTCCAAAGCTCTTCAGCAGACACAGGATGCCCCACGAGCTAGCATTAATGTTCATAATATAACTGACGCTTTATTAACATCTTTCGTTCACAGATTCCTCGTCTTCGGTGGATTCACTTCACTGTCCAAACTTTATTCTAAACTTTATTTTTCTCTCTTTGATATAAGACATCCACTTTCTTCACCTGCATCTCAAACAATGCTTTGCCGTTTGAAGTGGACTCCTGCATGTACTCCACATGCAGGCGACCAACTGACAGCTTGTTGCTGTTTCTGCTGTGATAGGCTGTTTGATCTATCCATATTGAGTAGAAATGTTCCAAGTTTATCATCTTTAAAGGTGTTAATTTTATCGTGACCCTGTCATTTGTTTAACTTCCCACCACCAGCTTGAACAATGTAGAAATCACTAAGTCTCGTATCTTTTGTGCCTTTTTATATTTCCTGATCGGACAGCTGACGAAGTGGTCTGTGCCTGAGTGTGAGTGTGAGTGTGTGTGTTGAGCGAGGCTCTGCCAGGCCTGGTGTGAGCCATCTGAGCTGCATGTGATCCCTCTGTTCAGTTGCTGGTGTTGGCAGCGGTCTCGCCACACACACACACACACTCACACCCACACCTCTGCAGTGTGAGTTACCAGCCTGCATGTGTGCAGCAGCTTCTTGGTATCTAAAAAAAGCCTCCTCCCTGGAGAGGAAGTGGCTGGCCTGTACGTCGTCGTTACTTCGGAAAGCCCTGAAAGCAGCTCTGAGCTTCTGCTGCTGCAGAGGTGGAAGTTAAGAGAAGTTTCCCTTCTGAGTGTCGGGCTTTAGAGGGGAAGTAGATATTTTATCTCCTACAGCTACAGGTCGGGGCTTAGTATCAAATCTCAGAACGAGAGCATCTCAAACTGTCTGACCCTGAAAGAAACGTCTGGTCAGATTTGTAATCTTGTTTATTTGTTCTCTGATCAGACTGTTCCAGAGTTACCTCAATTTTCGAAACATTATTTTCTGGCTGCTTCTGCTTATTGTTTTATCTTTTTCTTTCTCTTTTGTCTCTTCAAACTGAGACACTTTGTTTGACAAATGATGAAAGATTTAGTTTTCAGGGAAGGAGTACATTTTAATCTTTACTTCTTGTAAATATAATTTTATGTCTTAGTTCCTTTAAACATATCACAACTAACTAGAATAACAGTAACAGAACGGTGTCTGTGGTTAACTTTCACAGTTAATTCTCAAATAGTGGGCGGGGCCTTTATTTGCCTCTGCTGCAGAGGGTACCAGGCTTTTATATGAAGCAGGCTTATGTTAGAGACAGTCCTCTTTGTACATGTGGTCATATTTTAGTATGAAGCCTCGTTGTTCTATGAGCCGCTGTTTTCTTCCAGTACCTGATTCTTTTCGGATCAGTGTTAAAGATCTTCAACTTAAATTCCTTGATACTGTGTCACGAAAGCCATTGAGCATTCAAATTTCCCGACTTCCTCAAATGCATCAGTTCGATCCGACCTCCGTTCAACAAACGAGCATTTTAAAGTAGTTTTCTTCTCCTCTTGAGGACAGACCTGACAGCTTCATTTTGAAGTTTTACTAATCTGCGTCATGATGTTGAAATTGTGGCAAAGGTAAGACCCGTTAATTAAAGTCAGTCTCAAGAAAAACGGTTTATTTTTCTGTAAACAATGCAGCACGCGGAACAGAAAGTCTTGCCTTCGTTCACTGCCGCTCCGGTTAGAGTGCACCTGCAGTGACTGAAACAGGACACTAACTCTTAGATGAGTAATCCACAATTGTTTGATTTGTTAAGAGTAACATGATTTTATGATTATAGGCTTATATTTGCAAATAAAAAGATTAAATTCATCAGTCATAAATCATCAAAAAATACTTTTTTAAATTATTTGACTTGGACTTAATTTTTTTTCACCTTTTTTCCCGGCCTGTGTTTGGGGCCGGCATGTATTTGTTCTTGCCGACCACGCCTTTACCTTGTGTCCTTGGCGTGTTGGAGCCATCAGGTGGGCTCAGTCTGCAGCAGAGCAGCTTCTTGTGTCGGTCTGAAGCAGATATTCACGCTTATGGAAAGTTCAATGACTGTAGTGTTAGTGCTAGTTACGTCTCCTCTCGCCGTTCCTCCTCTACTCTGCTACTCGGGAACAGAATGCTGCAGGAGCCCCATTTGTCAACAGAGCTGTCAATCATGAGGTCACGCCCCCTTTCTATAGCATCAAATAACTACTTAAAAATGAACTAAACATAAATCAGCATGATAAGAACTATAATGACAGAAACCATGTTTGAGAAAAATGTATTTGACGTGTATTTTGATTTTATAGTTTGACTCATGTCCCATCTGTTAACATGGAGGAGGCGGGCTTTATGAGCTATACTGCAGCCAGTCAGCAGGGGGCGATAGAGAGGGTTTGGCGTCACTTTTAGGGAGCTGTCATGTCGGCCATCTTTTTATACGTCCTGTGGTTTTACGTGCAGCTGAATTATCCACAGAAGTCTCCTCCTCCCCAGAAAGAACAGACTGTGTAATTATATCCCGTAAACACAGAACCATTGTTGTCTCGTTTATCTCAGAATAGCAAAACAATCAGTTTGGTGTTTATTACATCTTTCTTTCTCTGTGGTATAATGAAAGCTGCAGCTGCATGTTTCTGACGGGCCCTTTTGCATGTATTTACCTAAGCTGAACATTTGGAGTGATGTGCGTGATGTGTGTTAATGTCAGAATACGTTTCTTATTAATGTCATGATATTGATTTTATCCATTTTGCATCAGTATCAGACTTTTTTCAGTGGAGGAATATCAGTGATATTCACGTGCACTGTCCTCATGAAGCACAGAGAGAACATTTACAGGCTGATTGCTGTTGTATTAAATTGGCAGGGTGGGAGGGAGAGTGTGTGTGTGTGTGTGTGTGTGTGTGTGTGTGTGTGTGTGTGTGTGTGTGTGTGTGTGTGTGTGTGTGTGTGTGTGTGTGTGTGTGTGTGTGTGTGTGTGTGTGTGTGTGTGTGTGTGTGTGTGTGTGTGTGTGTGTGTGTGTGGTTCTGAGAGTCTCCTCTGCTCTCAAGTGAAGTGGAGTCATTATGTTGTCTCAGTCAGGCAGCTTATTACAGTGTTTCTCCTTCTCATCACAATACCACTGTGAGCAGAGAGTGGTGATTGAAAACGAAGCCCAGTGTGTGCAGTGGGCAGAGTGTGTATTAAGGTTTACAATGAAGAGAAGAGACTCACACAGCAGTGGTTCAAAACAATACAAAGATGGGAAATAGATGAAAATAAACATGAGTGGTAACAAGAGTGTTATCTGTACAGAGAGGAGAGTATAAGGTGGTCATTTGTGAGGCTTTTATTTTGAAAGTCAAACTGAAATGGCTTTTTTTTTTAACCTTGTCCTTGTCTGACCATCTGTCAAGATATTTAAAGAACACCTGAAGGAAGTATCTTTAAATTTGGCAGAAGCATCCACTTGGGGTCAAAGGTGACCTGATTATAAATCAGTTGTTAAAGGTCAAAGGTCACTGTGATCACTCAAAAGCATTTTGTTTTTTGGCCATAACTCAAAAATTCAGACGCTTATTATGACACAATTTTACATCAATGTCTAATAGGATATAGTGATGAAATTATGAAATGTATTTACCCGAAAGGTCAAAGGTGAACTTAAGTGAGATATCATGATGTCCTGGAAAAACCCTCTTCCGGCTGCTCTTCCTGTCTCATTCGTGTGGAGAAGTATCTGGGCAACGTAGCCCGACTTTTTTAAGTTAAACTGGTCATTCATTTGATTGCTTGGTTTTGTCGCGCACAATTGTAAAGCACTTTGACCTACTCCCCTTGTATGAAAGGTCCTTTTTTGTGTTTGTTTTTTGCTCTTATAACGGCCACCATTTTGGCATTCTTTCTTTAAGGGCCAGTTCGCCGATGTTCAACCTCAGACCTATCATGCTATCATGGGGAGCTAATGCCTTTATGGTAGGAAAAAAATGCAATTTCGCTCTGTGCCTTTGGAGGACGCTAACCGCTTCTCCAATGGACCATGGAAAACCTCTGCCAGACTACGTAAACACTTCCTCAATCTACAGCCTCTTTCGCACTCCTGATATTTTCCTGACTATTCCAGGACCTTCTGACCCCGACATTACCCAGAGTTGCCCTTTCACACATGTCCCTCACAGCGGGAGATTTTTCCCTGTCGGAGTCAGGGGCAAGTATATTTGGCGACTAATTCTATCATTTGTCTTTTTTTATCTGTCAAAAAGATTGTCATCCAGCGTCTCCACATGTGCGCATCAGAAACACACACACACACACACGCACACACACACACACACACACACACACACACACACACACACACACACACACACACACACACACACACACACACACTCTGTTTTTAAAGATTTGTGCAGCTGTGCCGGTCGTGTCGGTCTCATTAGTCGTGTTTGAACGTTTCGACACGTAACAACGAGCCTCCTTCACGCGTGGCTCACCCGCTGCTGTGGACACGAGAAATACAAAACTCTTTGTATTACTTTCCATTCTGTTTGAATTCATGTGCCTTACATTCAGTTATTTGTTATAGTGCTATATGTTTATAGATCGGGATGTTGGAGCTTGTTGTGTCTGCTGAAGATGAATTCTGTCGGCTTACTGAACACGTTCATCCGCTGTTCTTGTCCTCAGTTTTGGGTAAACCGCCGCTCGCCCGTTTGAAAGGTTAAACTCTTAGAAAAAATGTATCTGCGGAAATGTCAGCACTCTTCTCTCGGAGCGCGTGTACACAGAGGTCGCAGAAGGAGCCCTCCTGATATTGAAGTGAATGACAACAGTGATAGCGTGGCATATATCTGCCTCACACAAAGCACTGTAGCCTTTGTGTGTGTGGAGGCAGGCGGAGAGGAAGCCCGGCGCTCTCTGTGGCTCGTCTGTGGATGTGAGACGCCTCTGTTGTCAGGCGAGAGAAACCTCAGTCTGGTTGATTCAGGGGGAAATGATACAAAATCTGTTCTTTGCACAGCAGCCGGTCCTGACTGAGGCCTGGTGGTGTGACCAGTTTAATAGCAGTCCCATCCCAGATCAGGGCTCCCCCACAGGGATGCTGGTAACACCGTGTGCACGAACTACATTCCTCTCAAGGACATGTGGTATTTTTTATACAAGGGGGTGTTTGTCCACAGTTATATCTAACCTGGATATCACACTTTCCATTTTGTTAATCTGTTTTTTTAAACCTGGGGCCAAGTTTGACTTATTCTGAGATCTAATGATCGAATGAAGTTTTGGATTTGCTTCAGTCGATTGCTTCAGCCAGCAGCCACAAAAATGGCTGTAATGGCTGCATTGTAATCCTGGGGGGACGAATGCTCCTGATCAATTACATCCACTTAAAGTTCTTGTTTTCCCACTGACAGGCTCAGATTGTTACTCTAAATGTCTTACAACATTACAATAATGATCCATGCAGAGATGGACCTTTGGTCAAAGAGGCCTTGTGCTGGCCCCGGGGAGCGCTGGGATGAAGCGCCAGTGCAGCGAGAGAAACAAGGCTGCATGCAGGTTTTGTTTCTATGACAACAATAAGTTTAACTTAGTACACAGCTAACAACAAGCTTACAACAGGTAGGGCGATGAAAGCACAACACTTACCAGCAACATTTAGTGTCCGACTGTCAGATGTACAGCTACGGATAGACAGAAACAGCCATGCCCCTCCATGTTAGGTGGTAACCAGTAGTGCTGGGTTTAAAAAATCGAGTTTTCCGATTCGAATCGATTCTCATTTGAATGACCCAATATCGATTTAATAAATCCCGAGATCGATCTTTAAAAATGTGTAAAAACGCGTCTGATCACTCAAGTTTCTGAGTGCTCCTGAACGCAGCACGACTTAGCGCATCCCCCCGAAACACAGCAGAGAGGGAGACATGCCCGGACTTGTTTACTGCACCGCCTACAGAGACATCAGTGATCACAGACGGACTCTTTTTCATCGTGTGTGCGTCCATGAATATGTACGTTAGTTATGTTACTCTCTGTTAGGGTTAGGGCCGTGAGTGTATTTTCAGCATGTTGTTATACAGTATGTCTTTCCGCATAACTCTTAGTCTCGTGTGGTTTTGTTCTTCGCGCTGTGAGATCTCGTGGCCAAACGTCGCACAAGTTTAACCCCAGTTCGTTTAATCAAAACCATTTTTCAGACTGAAAATCTGAAAATGAGAAAAAAGTTCATAAGCTGTCTAATTCATAAAATTGTGTTGACTGCTGTGTGTTTGTCATGTTGAATAAAAGTACATGACGTAACTTCTTTGGAGTACCTCTTCTTCATCAGACCAAAATATGTAAAGACAGGCCCACATTTAGAAATGCAGGAATTTCCCTTTAATTTCTCAAGATTGTAAAACATGGTACTGATCTCTTTAGTTCTTGTAACCAGCAGCCTGGTTTAAGGGATTTAAGCTCCTGATTGGTGTTTTTTACCTCTGCTGTCCAGTAATGATAAAGACCAGGCCTAGCGGAGCGTCTGCCTCAGAAAGTGAGATTAACACCTGACATTTACCTCTCCTGTCGCTGCTCAGGACAGACAGAAGCGAAATATTATGGCACAAACACTCTGCAGAGAAACTGCTCCTGTGCTCCACATCTGATTTATACTCTGAATTATTCCTGGAATTGCTACATCTGAATAATGGATTACTTTGTGTTTGTTTATTTGAAGTATTCCAATTATTCCCACGACTAAATAGGTTGCTCTATGCTGTGTTTCGCATGTCGTATTTCCCATTGAAGTCTTTTCTGTTCATCAGACAAACACGCTTTAAGAGCCCTACTTATTTTAGAATGAAATGGCAAACTGGAGGGCGTCGTTTGGAGCGCTTCATCAAGCAGTCAATTATGTGAAAACATCTCCAGCGTTAAAGCTGCTGTTGACTTTCTGTGCTGCTGCTGCTGCTGCTGTTGAATCAAGGCTCTTGTGAAGCGGCTGCTTTAGTCGTCAGCCTTCACTTTTATCTTCACGGGCAAATAAAGTCCTGTTGATCTTTTTCTTTTTATCACTTCCCTCTCTGTTGGCATAATGACTCACACGGGTGATTGCACTGTATTGTTTTAATGAATTACCAATAAGAAGACACAGATTCGATTTTTGGCTGCTGAACATTGGAGGGATTTTAATTATAAAGCAGGAGTGAGCTGGTGCAACAGCAGAATAAACCTCAGTGCACACAGGATAGAAATCAGAGGTTAAACAGGTCATAGAAACCTTATCACACCTTCTTCTTCAGGGGTTTAAAATGTTAACGTTCATTTTGTAAACCTCTGTACTGATTAGGGATGGGGCAATATATCAATGCAGCACTGTATCGTTGTCCTGACTCGTGCAATGCAATAATTGATATGCCAAATATCAGTATTTTAATGTACACATATAAGGCGCTCTAAATAGATTTCCCTGCCATTTCGACTCACCGCGTCACTACTTCTTGACTACTCGCGGTGGTGTTTATGACATGAATCCAAATTCAAAGTCCTAATTAGTTTTTACAGTTCTATAGTTCTGTCAATTAATTGTACAGACTCTAAACACGTACATTGTTTCATCTCATTTTCTGCAAAATATGTTTAATTATCTGGTAAAAATCCTCCAAGGCATCTCCTCCTTCTCCCTCAATAAGAATTTCCCAATCTGCATAGGCCCCGCCCACTATGCACATTTCCAACCGCACCCTCCGTCACAAAAACAAAACACGTCTCTGCCATTCTTTAGTGGCAGCTTGTTAAACTTAGCTAGCTTGAAATGTAGTAATTAGTAGTAGTAACGTTCACGTTAGTAGTCATTAGTGAGTTTGCAAAAATTACAATGACAGTTACAGCTGGCTCGCGCATCGCCGAAGTGGTTGCCATAGGTTACACATAATGATACGCATAGCGTCTCCCCGTCCATTAACGGGATTGGCTCCTTAGGTTTGTGACGTCTCAAACCTGCCAATCTGAAAACGTGTTGTTCAGCCTGTCCTTGGTACACTGCAGTTTAAAAGCAGACAGGCCCAGCCATGGAGATGATGCTCATGTTTCCCTGATATGTCTTTATGCACATGAAGAACACCACATGGAGATGATGCTCATGTTGTCCCTGATGTGTCTTGTAGCACATGAAGAACACCACATGGAGATGTTTACAAGGTTAAACACTTAAACAGCATTTTTATATTCTTCAGTTAATCAGATATCGTGATGTATCGCTGTGTGATTGTCTTGCAATATATAATCACAGAATCACTGTATCATGATATTATCGTTATAGTGGGTCACGTATCGCATATCGTGAGTTACCCTGTGATTCCCACCACTGATACAAACTGTTTCCATAATACCATAATTAAAAATACATTTTAATCACACAATTAAAAGCCTTGTCTCGTGTGTCTTTTTAAACTTAGGCCCTGGCTTTACACATTTTTGACTACTACGGACAAAAAGTTGTGGTCCAGTTGCTCCAGTAGGTTGTTTCAGCCGGCAGCTATGAAATGGGTTGTAGTGGCCGCAGTGTAAGATGCGCGCGATGAATCAAAAAGGTCGTATTTCCGTCACTGGCAGCCTCAGATTGTTGTTTTAAGTGTCTGTCAACATTACAGAAAGGATCCCTACAGAGAGAGACCTTTTTGTTAAAGGGGAAGACCCGTATTTAAAACCAGAGACAGCTGTTGTGGTGTTCTCTCAAAGCCGCCAGACTCCATCGACAAAAGCAGTGATTTTATCCCAGAACACACAAGGTGCTTGTCTACAGCTCCCTTCGCTTGTATTATTTTTTGTGTTATTTTTAAATCGTTATGAGAAATTTCTGCTATTATAACTTTTATAGTACTCAAACAGATTTTGCTTGCAAGTCTTAAGGACAATATCTCACACATATTTCAGTTGAGTTGCTGAATGAAGGGTTTTATTAAAGACTCCCTACTTAAATTTCTGTACCCCTCTTTACGTGTTTTTTTTTTAATGCTTTGTGCATTTTTGTTGTAGTTTGTTAATTCTGGTATGTTTTTGTGATGTTATATGTCCCTCTTATTTTTTCATGGAACCTTTTTTATTTAATTTTTTGCTGCCCGTCTTGACCAGTAATCCCTGGAAGAGAAGATATTGTATCAATAGGAATTCTGGTTAAATGAAGGATTAATTAAATAAATAAATGCAATTATACTCCCACAGCCTTGGCGCCTTTCATAGCAATCAACCCAAACCTAAAGCATCCGAACAATCAACAACAAAACGATCCACATACACACTAGGGAAAGGGTATTATTGAATATTTGTGGTTAAGTTGGTAATTAAAAATATTTTCATCCTTGAAAGACACTCTCTGGTTTTGTAGCATCCAGATGTTAATCAAGGATAAATGTTTCTTGTGTTGTGACAGCGCCGGTCCTAAAGGAGACAACATCTATGAGTGGAGGTCGACCATCCTGGGCCCTCCAGGCTCCGTGTACGAGGGAGGAGTCTTCTTCCTGGACATCGCCTTCACACCAGACTACCCCTTCAAACCACCCAAGGTGAGTTCTGCACGCCTGTTAGCGTCCTGCAGAGTCTGTTCTGTAAATCATGGCTCAGATGGCTCAATTTTAAATAGCTGTTGATTTCATATCTTCCACTAGAGGGAGCCCTGACACTTTGGAGTGCAGCTCATACTTCTAATCTGAATTCCCCAGGCCTCTTTAATATATCGGATCACTCAGTGCTGTGCTTGTAATTACCTCCTTTTAAAGGAGCTGTCACAACCAAACTGCATTAAAAAAGTAGAAATGTCCATTGCTCTTCATTTCAGCATAACTTTAATCTTTTGAGCTGCACTTCTACCTATTCATATCCATGTTTGTACGGTGTGTTGGTAAAGGAATAAGCAAACCAGTGTCTATTAAAGGACTCGTCTATGGGGTTTTTATTAAGAGCAAGGAACCATAAGAATCATATATGTCTTTGTCTGTGTGTGCAGGTGACGTTCCGTACGAGGATCTACCACTGTAACATCAACAGTCAGGGGGTGATCTGTCTGGACATCCTGAAGGACAACTGGAGTCCTGCCCTCACCATCTCCAAGGTCCTGCTGTCCATCTGCTCCCTGCTCACTGACTGCAACCCTGGTGAGAGCTGCAGCACACACACACACACACACACACACAAGAAAATCAATATTGAATAAGTTCATCCAAGGTTGTTGGGAGATTGCTGTTTGCAGAATCCAGCTTACATCGATATAAAAAAAACTACAGTAGCCCGAGCATTCATTCTTTTTGCAACAAAAAGCTGAGGCTTCTGTCTTTTACATCTGCATGTTGTTTGTTGGTTTCCAAACCTATTACCTTCAGTTACATGTGGTTTAAATAAGGGTGAAAGAGTAACGCACAGACACCTCTTTAAATGTGCACTGAACTGAACTCTTACTCGACATAAGATGGATAAATGTGCATCATTCAGCTGACATAATACTGCGTACACTGTTCATTTGTAAATAACTTATGTAAAGAACTTTTTGCATCCTACTCTTATTTTGCATTGAACTTTATTTTTGCATTTAATTTTATTCTGGCATTTATATTTAAATCACCATAGATCCACTTCTCAGCATTTAATCTTTATCTCTTATTTACTGTATATATAATGCACATATTTCACAATTTTCTTACTTCTATTTTATGCCAAATACAGTATTTCTCTATGCTTCTTGTCAGAGCAACTGTAACTTTTGATTGATAAAGTATTTCTGATTTGGATTCTGAAAGGGGGGGTAGCTCAGCAGCTAAATCGTGCGCCCCAAATACAGAGGCTACAGTTCTTCATGCAGCGGTCCTGGGTTCGACTCCCAGTCGGCATCGCAGTCATCCCAACTCTCTCGTCCCCTCTTTTCGACACTATCCACTGTCCTGTCTCTTTCAATAAAGGCATAAAAGGCAAAAAAAATTAACAAGGTGAAAAGGCACCGAGGGCAGCAGCTATCTGGCTGCTGGAGGTCGTTGTTTGCAGTGTCCAATTTAAGGACTTCTCAACTAATCACTATAAAAACTAGAGGATTCATTGTTTTTGCAACAGCGTGTTAAGCTTCCGGCTGTCGTGTCTTCAAGTTGTTCATTACTTGAAGACGTCTTTACTTTACTTGGGGTTTTTGGACTCGATAAAAAGGCGCTTGTGGCTGCTAACTGTCCTGGTAGACTTGTTTGTTTAAATTGATGTAAAATAAAAACGTAAAGCTCGAGCATAACTTACTGTACAAATACAAAAATGACATCACTGTAAGTTAAATTACCAATGCAGGCAACGCTGGAACAGTTTGGTGCAGATTTCTGCGACTTATACAGTAGGAACTATTACTTTAAATGCCAAAAAAAACAATGCAGAACATGTGGTCCAAAAACTGTAGATTGTTTCAGCTCATCTTAAGTGCAGTAATTCTTCATTACCCCTAAAGGCCTCCTCAGAGTAACTCCCCTCTGATCTCTGCTGTCAGAGGACAGACGGAAAGCTCTCATACAGGCGGTCGTTCATAAATTACTGCACTTCACTTAAAGGATTTAAAAGGTTGAGTTCATTAAATCTACTCCTGCCGTCTGCTCGTTGTACTCCGCCTTATAGCTCTGTAACTGCAGAGTAAGCTGCTCCTGGTGTTTCTACATCCAGATTGAAGACAGAAGGTGGTGCAGCATTTGTGTCAACATGAGGAAACCTCTTTTATTGAGCACAGACATTTATGATTCTTGTCAATTTTAATGCAGCATTGTTTTCTCTTGACATGTACGCAGTTAACAGCAGAATGGACAAATACATGAGCAGAACTTTTTTATGGCGGTGCAGGATTTTTTTGTGTTTGATTCACTGGTTTCACTGGCTCCTCTGTTGGATGACTTTGTTGCTGCAGGTTTTCCTTGTTTAGATATTTTGATTTGAAACAACTTAATTTAGGAAAATGGACTCAAGTTTTAACATATGTAAGATTTCCAAAACTAGCTCTTTATAATTCAATGTTGCAATCAATCAAATGACCAAAAAATAACCTGCCTACTTGGCCAGATGTTAACCAAGCCTTAATAGAGAACATGTAGGCTTGTGTGTGAAAGTTACAGTTTGCTCATATCATACACATCTCTTTCCAGTGCTTCTAACATCAAACCCAGATCAACTCCCGCTGGATTTCCATTACAAACTTACAAGATATTAAAGATGTCTAATAATAATTTCCTTCAGTTAAATGAAGACGAGACTGAAATCCTTCTTTTCCTCCCAAATCATAGCGCCGTTACTCTTCAGAACCTCGGCCACTTTTCCGCCTACATCGGACCACATGCCAAGACCTCGGGTGACCTCGATGGCCGTCTAGGTTTCTTTCTTTCTTTTTTTTTTTTATTAGTGCAAAGCCATCGACAACAAACAAAGCAATACTAATCACTAACAAAAGGTGCAATACAAATACAACATGTAAAACGACAAATAAGACATGACATAGCACAAGACAAGTGGGAGAGTTAATAAAACAACTCAGACAAAAGAAAGAAACAAAAACAAACAAAGGTTTCAACAGGGAGATTAATTCTGCTGCCAAGTCCGGCTTTTTTTTAACTGAAAGTCTAAATAAAAGGCGCACAGAGATTCTGATGTTGTGTTTTGTTTCTGTCCCGACAGCTGACCCTCTGGTTGGAAGCATCGCCACACAGTACACAACAAACAGACCTGAACACGACAGGATAGCCAAACAGTGGACCAAACGCTACGCCACATAATCACCTGCGGAGCTGCTGCTGGTTGGACGACTCGGGGATGTGGGGGAGGGTCGACTCGGGGAGGGGGCGTGGCTCCCAGCGGAGGAGGCGCAGGTAGAGGGGCGGGTGGATTTTTATCTGGGTATTGAAGAAGTCTTAACTCCTGACATTTTGTTGTTTATTGTATTTTTTAAGTTATCTGCGGCCCAACTATAATCAAACCTGGCAATAATGCATTTAGTGTTTTCTCTTTGAATTTTTAGCTTGTGCTTGAAGATGGACATTAATACTAAAACTGCTAGATGAAACGTGTCACAGCATGATTCCCAGTCAGTGTAAATTCTCACATGTATTCTGTTGCAGTTGGTGTTTGCTTCCCCCTCTTTGAAAAGGTGTTTCACACATGTAGACATGTTTAGATATGGATGGATATTGGTTGTGATTTGTGTTCTGTACTGATAAAAAGCTGTTCTGTTTCTCCCTTAAGAATTAAACATGACCAACTGAACCATCCGACTTTGTTTGATCCTTTAAAACGCTTTCAAATGTTTGTCGTCATCTTCAGGAGAACAAAGTGACACTTTCATTCGATTAAATATGAAGAGGCTACATTTTATTCAGTGCATCTTAAGATTAGTTACAGAGCAGAGAATTATTAAGGGATAGCATGATAACAGAGTGATTTCTTTGACTCTGTTCTACTAGCAGCAGATTAAAGGGGATTCCAGTATTTAAACCAGGGCCCTATTTTTGTATAATTAAGGTCTAAATGACTAATAGGCACAAAAGGTTTTGAAATAGCTCCAGTGGATTGTGTCTGCCAGCAGCCGTGAAACAGGCTGTAAAGGCTGCTACGTAATCCTTGCTGGCAAATGTGCTCAAAGTAAATCTACTTAAAGTTCTTGTTTTTCCCACTGACAGGCTCAGAATGTTATTCCAAGTATCTGACAACATTACAGGAAAGATCCCTACAGAGATAGACCTTCTTGTTAAAGAGGAAGATGCTTTTATTGAAATTAGAAACAGGCGTTACATCGCTCTCTTCAAAGCCACCAGACTCCATTGGCAAAAACAGTCATTTTACCGTGCAGGACACATAAAATGCAGATCTACTGCTGCCTCAATCTGTTAGTATGTGTTATTGTGAATGACAATAATCAACAAATGTGTTGATTTAAAACACCAAAGTCACACAACACAAACAAACACATACAGGCTGCAGTAGACTAGCACCTCCTCTGTCCTGCACGGTATAATTACTGTTTTTGTCAATGGAGTCTGGTGGCTTCGAAGAGAAAAATGTAACGGCTGTTCCTGGTTTTAAAAAAAGCATTTTACTTAAACAAAAAGGTCTCTCTCTGTAGGAATCTTTCCTGTAATGTTGTCAGACACTTAGAATAACAATCTCAGCCTGTCAGTGGAAAAAACAAGAACTTTAAGTGGGCCTACTTCAATTGTGCGCATTTGCCTCCAGGGATTACGTTGCAGCCATTACAGCCAGTGGTGCGGCTGCTGGCTGAAGCGATCTACTGGAGCAATTCCACAACTTTTTGTACCCATTAGTCATTTAGACCCCAAAATATGTAGAGCTCTTGTTTAGAAATACCAGAATTCCCCTTTGAATGTTATTACTTTGAAACATTGAGGACAAAGAAAACAGCGCAGATCATCTTTCACATTGAATCACAAGTCAAGGAATGTGGCTCATTAAAGTGACAAAAATAAATTAGTTAAAAAATAAATATTTCCTCTCAACACTGACATTTCTATTGTTAGAAAGGCTAACACACACGGCTGACACTAGTAGCCCCGTCAGATTACACGGGCTGGACGACAGAGGAGTGCAACTAACGCCTGACAGACATGAAATTTTACATCACATTAAAGGCAGTACCATGAATATTATTGCTGCCAGGCCATACTTAATATATGAGATGGACTGGACGAAGGCTAGCTGAGTCCTGCAGGAGGACAAAAATTCATGCTGCATTCAAATCAGGTGGGAAATAACATTACAGGTACAGGTTTCCTCTATAAAATCACTGGTAGAACCGCAGCATTTATGACATGTAAAGGTTTAGGACTGTTGCAGATTTCTAAAGTCTGTTTTAGTAAAACAATCGAAGGCCAGTGTGAAAGGTGAAAGAGGACTCTAATCATTTACCCAGTCCATATTGACAAAGATTAATCCCTTCCTAGCACACATTCAGTGGAAGGGATGGGGGTCAAAATCCAACTCACCAATTAAACAAAGCTAACAGCAGGCTTAAACAGCCTGAATTAGACTAATTCAACTATATTTTTCAAACTGGGACATATTTTTTTAGTCTAAATGACTTCAGTAGATTGCTTCAGCCTGCAGCTAAGAAACAGGCTGTACTGGCTGCAATAAAATCCTTGAGGGGAATCACGCCCAATGAAAGTACGTCCACTGAAAGTTCTTGTTTTTGCCACTGACAGGCTCAGACTGTTATTCTAAGGGTCTGACAACATTACAGAAGAGATCCCTGCAGGGAAATACCTTTTGTTAAAGAGTAGGGTGCAGAAACAGCCGTTACGTCACTCTCTTCAAAGCCACCAGACTCCATTGACAAAAACTGAAATGTTACCTCGCAGAACACAAGAGCAGTTGGTCTACCAATGCCTTGATCGGTAAGTTTGACTGTGTAATTGGGTGTTAGAAAAACATTGTGTTTGAACTGAATCAACCATTAAACAATATTTTTGGAACACACAAAAACAAACAATCAAGGCAGCGGTAGACCATCAACTCCTGTGTTCTGTGAGGTTAAATTACTGTTTTTGTCAGTGGAGTCTGGTGGCTTTGAAGAGGACAACTGTTTCTGGTTAAAAGAAGAATCTTACTCCTTAACAAACATGTCTATTTCTGTAGGGATCCTTTCCGTAATATTGGTAGACACTTAGTATGACAGTCTGAGCCTGTCAGTGGCAAAAACAAGCACTTTAAATGGATGTTCTTTGTTCAGGCACATTCGCCCCCCAGGTCTACATTGTAGCCATTACAGCTGGTTTCAGGGCTCCTGGCAAAAGCACTCTACTGGAGCAAATCCAAAGCTGCTTTTACATTTTCAAATTTAGACTTATGTAAAAATCTGCCCCAGTTTTACAAATACCTGTTGATTTTGCCCCTCACCTCTTTTGTTAAAATAGGTCAACAATGTGATCTTTTGGGACGGGATCGACAGGAATTATTACAGTGATTACAGACGCTAGAAAGTTAGCAACTCTTTAAATGTATATATGTGCATGTGAATATGGTGTTAATATAACATTGAGTCGGAACTTATCATTCAACTTGGAATGACAAAAACATTTCTGTTGAAAATGGCGGAAAACATACTTCACAATTCAAAAGGATAGATCCACAAGATCTGTTTGGGGTTGTCTCAAATCTCTTTGGTGTTTTCCATTAAACAGGATTGTCTAAACATAGAGAAACAGATGTCCACCTGCTGTAAAAGAAGGACTACAATATGCATTCTCATTGCATTAAACACAATGGAGAATATTTGCTTTCTTTGTGTACGTGAGGTGAGAAGATCAACATCAGTCTCTTTAAATAGTGTTGTAAGTGATTTAAACCAACCATAAACAGGAATGTAAAGATTTGGGGAGTCACATCTTGCAACTACATTTTGACAACAAACGTTTAATCATCCGTCCGGCACTTCTTTGCTGCTGTGGCACAGGTTGTTAGGATACAGTTGGTAAGCAAAAGTTTTGGTTTCAGTCTCTTTACAGGCACAATTGTACCAAACCTGACACCTTCGCTTTGACCTCAAGACTCCAGGAAGCTGAACCAAAAAAACAAAAGCTGGTCACAACTTCCTGAAGTCTTGTCATCTCAGCGAGGTTGCCAGGTTTGGTGCTATCACACCTGTACAGAGAACAAGAAGAAAACCTGTGCTTGCTGACTGTAACTGGCAACCTGCACTACAGCTGGAGACACTGATCTGAAGTGCTGGGTGGAAAACCTCAGATTAAACAAACAAGATGTAAAATTTTAATGAGCTTTAGAAAGGTTTTCCCCTGCTTTCAGTCTTTATGCTAAGCTAGGCTAACCATGTTCTGACCCCATCCCTGTATTTAACATGAGACTGATATGGACGCTCTCATCTTCATCTCAGAAAGACAGCAAATTAGCATATTTTCCAAAGTGAACCGGGAATCCAGACTTATGTCAACACTGTATATAACTAAGAATGCGTGACATGGTAAGAAATGTTGCTCAGTTAAATGCAGTTGCATGTTGTCCTGCTAGTTTTTCCCATATGAGGTGAATGCAGCCTACTAAAAGGAGCACGGAGGAGTTGGGGTAGGGACTGCTTCAGAGCTTCAGATGTCGTTGGATGGGGTGCCTTTGCTTTTGCGTCCCGGCAAAGGGAAGGAAGACTTGCTCTGAGGCTGCGTGAGGCGGCTGGTCAGCTGGGTGAAAGGTTCGATGAGCGAGTTGCGCTCGGTGACGCTAACCTCCCACAGCTTCACCTTCTCTCCTCTTGCCCACTGCTGCGCCACCTCCTGGTCCACCTGACGCCTCTCCCGCAGGTCCGTCTTATTCCCCAGAACTATGACTGTCACCTGAGGACAGAAGACACACATGAACTAAACCCTATTAAATTTTTGTAATATTCTAAGACAATGTTGGGTACTATATGGATAAAACACAGATATAAATAATTTAATTGTAATTTGCCAGTTCAGCCAGTATATCATTACTGTTTACTGAAAACTGTTTTTTTAATTTTGTTTTTTAAATTTGGTGAAATTAATAGTTTTGACACAAATTGTGTGATTGCATTAAAATAAAAAGATACAACTTCTTTGCCTCGTACGATTTATAAAGCCACTACATAATCTGCACTACAAAGAAAGAGAACAGTAACTACAGAAAAGGGGAAAAAGTTAGAGAATGGGTTCAAAGTTGTTTTTTTTGTATAAATAAGACCTAAAACTGTCAAAAGCAAAGATAGTATTGCAACAAAGTTAGGCTAATTATATTTTAGCATGTCTAGTTTGGGGCCAGTTAAAGGGCCAGTTTGCTGATTTTTAACCTCAGTCCTATCATGTTATCATGGGGAGCTAATGCCATTATGGTAGTTAAAAAATACAATGTGGCTCTGTGCCTTTGGAGGACGCTATCCGTTTCTCCAATGGGCCCTGGAAAACCTCCGCCAGCGTCTGGTCTATTTTTTGCGCGAGCCGCGAGCGATCGCGTCAATCCTGGCAGGAAGTCACACATGAAACAATGAGAGAATCCGGTCAATTTTCAAAATTAAAACAATTTTCAAAATAAAACACCGCGATTGACAAATGCGGTTATATTTGTGTGCTTTTATATATTTGTCAGTATCTAAACAGAGCGCGAGAGAGATGAAGATACACACAGACACAGACACACAGACACACAGACATTGACACAAACACACACAGACATAGACACAGGCACACAGGCGCACAGGCGCACAGGCACACACAAGAAAGAGAGAGACACAAAGTGGACTGGCTATAGGGGGTGCGGGCGGGGTGTCAAAACACACCCGCAAACAGAGAGAGAGAGCATGATGAAAACATGAAAACAGCTCCAAATGTGAGTAAACGACAGCTGAGGAGCAGAGGCGCTTGTCGACCGGCGCGGAGAAATGCGCGTCTGGTGTGAACGGAAGTGCTCCGGCTCGCGCGCGATTTTCGTTGCGCGGCGCTTCGGCATCCGGTGTGTCCCCGGCGTTATTTCACTCCAACATCTCTCGCTGGGCCGTTCCTTTCAGAGGGAGGAGTGGAGAATGGGCGAAACCACAAACTGTTTGTACAACTTTCTCCACAGCTATGGCGCTTATTTAGAATATTATTGCTTCTATCGATTACAGAGAACACCAGCTTTGACTGACGGTGGCTTTTTCCAGGGGAGAGTTGCTCCTTTAATTTCCATGACTGGGTTTCTCTTTATGCCCAACAACTAACAAATCTTACGAGATGGTATATTGTGAATATAGCAGTCAGCTTCCGTACGGATGAACAGCTGAGTTTTGTAAAGCTGTACAAAACAGAACACAAAACACCAGAAGCTGAACAAAAAAATCCAGAAATGTTGGATAAATAAAACTAGATATTTCCAATTCCCTCAAATTATGTTGTGTATTTTTGTTAGAATATTAAATGCATTAATATGTTTTGTTTCAGAGCTCAGCAATACATTCTCTGCACAGAGGAGAGATGACAGCGCACATTGTGAAGTGCGAGTAAAGCGGACTTTGAACCAGCCATACCTCTTTCTTATCTCTGGACTTGTCTATTTCCTTCTTCAGTATGTCCACCTTCTTGAAAGACTCCACACTGTCAACACTGTAGACGAGCACGAAGCCGTCTGCCACTGTGTAGTAGTGTTTGGGGAGGTCTTGTCCATCATGAAGGCCTTTGGTGTCATAAAGCCTCAGCTGTTCCTTCACACCGCGGTCAGTTTCCACTGAGGCCACATACACATCCTCCTGGGTCTCATTGGACTCTGAGCCTGGGAGAAACAGACAATAACAAAGTCAGAAAAGGAGCCAAACAAGGAGAAACAGACAATAACAAAGTCAGAAAAATAGCCAAACAGGGAGAATACACTTCAGTCAGTGGCGTGCACCTGTGTTATTTTCATATGACTTGAGGCTACACTTACCTGCAGTGTGATTTCCGTACAGCAACTGCTCCAGTATGGCAGTTTTTCCAACTGCTGCCTGGCCACACACCACAACTTTACAGCCTTTTCCCATTTCGACCCTACAATTTATGAACACAAAACGTTACAATGCGTATATTTTTATCTGTCAAAATCTATACATCTAATAATAACGTAGCTCTTCTAAAACACCCCGAAAATCAGATCATTTCCTTAGCGTTGGCTAACTATGACAGCGTTTTGTTGTTTAGCATATCTAGCTAACAGGCTAGCCATATCAGCACATTATGCCTGATATAAACGCACCTATTGCAACCCAGTTGTTAACAAGTATTTCTTAAATACCGGTATATTTGAATTAAGTTACTTACTTGAATAAATAGCGGCTCGTCAAGTCTTTAAACGTAGCATCATCACCAGAGCATCCATCCTGCTCTGCTAGCACTTTGAAAAGACTTATTCGGTTACTGCGCATGCGCATCTGCCGGACTTCACCAACACCGACAAAATTCAACGTTGCAGACGACTTTTTTCTTTGAGAAAATAACTTTTACATGCGATTAATATATATTAAAAATATAAAATTACTGTGGTGATATGATATGACATGCACTGATGCTTGCTTATAGTCCTGATTTTGTTGTCAATCAGATTCAAGTCAAATTAGGTGACAAAATATACTGTCAATACACTTAATTTATGCAGTTACGTCTTTTTTATGTTTATATCAATTATGCTGTACTTTATGTTCTAAATTCTAATGCTTAGCAATAATATATTTTTGTATTTCTATGTTGCATTTTTATGTTTATTTTATTTTGGAGTATTGATTACTATTGTGAGTTGTATACTTGTTGTATACTATACTATGTGAAAAACGAATAAAGGCCATTCATAAATTCTTCACATCTAAAAAAACAAACAAAACGTAAAATAAATAAATAAACCGACTGCGATGTATATTGTAGCTTCTGATGAGGACTTCCAAAAATGGTTGTTTATTTATGTTGACAAATATTGAGTAATTCCTTGCAGAATGTATGTGCTTTTATCACTGTAAACATTGATGACATTTTTATTTTACTTGAGAAAGAAAGAAAGAATCTATATTTTGTTCTCCTGGAAAACAATACACATTAAACACTGTGTACATGATCAATCTTATATATTTACAACAATTCATGTACATTTTCTGTGATAAAGCCATACTTTATTGTCCTTAGCAAAGAGTAACAGCAATACATGTATTCACTTCGACACTCTCATAAACAAAAGGCAATTAAAACTATAAAACTATAACAGCTTGTACTTTTATAGATATGAATCCCCCATAGTATGACCGTGTTTGATTGTCGAAAGCACTACAAAACTATCGTCAAAAGTGTTGAAACGTAAAACTCCAATCAAAACTACATTTCCCATGAGCACAAAGAAGGAAATGCGTCACTGACGTTTTCATAAGGCATGCTGGGTACGTTTCCTCTCTCTTTCCGGCTGGTACGCCATCATGTAAGCGAGTATTTCTATGCTTTTACACTGAACGCAATCCATTAAAATCATTATGTTTATACTTTCATCTGAACGTTTCATTCAGAAAAGTGTTTAACAGTTTATTAACAAGCTTAACACCTCGATTATTTTTTGACTAGCATTCTGAAGAACACAGATTACAGCCCTGTTTTAGTTGTGCTAAGATCCGGCAGCCATGGGCAGAGTCAGCCATAGTACAAAGCTAATGCTCTCCATGCTCTCCTGAGATGTATGTAATAATATCGGAGTATTCGGGAGTTTTATTTATTCGGAATTAGCGAGTTATGTTTGTTGTATATCGGGTAATGGTAGCAATATTGAGGGGAATTACTGAGTGATAAGCAATGCGGCTAACACTAGCATGCTAGCTGTATTGCCATTAGCTATTTAAAAAGCATGGACTTAAATTTTCATTTACCTTGTTTATTTTTGCCGTATTGCTTAATTTGTTAAACACCTTGGTCGCTGTACTTTGAGGTACATGTGTATTAAGTGTAGACTACAAGTTGACTATCGGAGTTAAGAAGCTAACTACCAAGATCATGAATGAAGTCGCGGTTTCTCAGAATTATGGAGCCTCAGTTGCCCTGCAGAATGTACCATGCACCATTGAATTGCTTGAAATATGCAGCAGATTCACTTCTTGAAAATGAGCTAGTCAGCAACTGTTTTAGCTGTTGTCTTTTTTACTTGGGAAGAACTTTTAAATTCTGCGATGGCTCCCTGGAGCCCTCTCCTAATAGGATTTCTGTATGAAAGTTTCTCATCTCAACAGTTTCATGTTAATTAAGATGCACTTGCAGAAGCTGAGAAGCTTTGATTTATTAATTGCCTGATGTGTTAAGACAGAAATGTATGAATCAACACTCATGGCTGTTTCTCCTTACAGATAAGTCAACATGGGAGCATATAGGTATATGCAGGAGTTATGGCGCAAGAAGCAGTCCGATGTGATGCGCTTCCTGCTGCGCGTCCGTTGCTGGCAGTACCGTCAGCTGTCCAACCTCCATCGGGCTCCTAGACCCACCAGACCTGACAAGGCCCGTAGGCTGGGCTACAAGGCCAAGCAGGGTGAGTGCTGATGCCAGAATGACACCTGCATGTATGTTATCATCTTAGATTTTGTTGCTAATAAGGTTTGTGTTTGATTCAAACAGGTTACGTAGTCTACCGTGTCCGTGTGCGCCGTGGAGGCCGTAAACGCCCCGTACCCAAGGGTGCCACCTACGGCAAGCCAGTGCACCATGGCGTCAACCAGATCAAGTTTGCCCGCAGTCTGCAGTCCACTGCTGAGGTATGTTTATCTTTAATTATTTGACTGTAGCCATACATATTAAGAAACAAATTGTGCTTTTGCTGTTTTGAAGTGTCAACCTGTAAACTCTCTCACTCTGACTGAAAATGTAAACAAAATGAACAGGAAATAAGAAGTGTGAAACATAGCATTAATTCTAAAGCTGCTTATATTTGCTTTTTAGTCATAATACATTAAAACAATATACAAACTAGTCAACAGGATCAGAAATAATCTTATATGCAATGTGTTAGTCATAACATACTCTTACGTGCGGTAGTTTCTAGAGGTTAAAAGTTTCTGAAAACGTAGAATTTCTTCTGAAGCTCCCAAACATACCGTGTAACAATCTGCATATGGAGCTGACGGTAGGAAAAGCAAAAGTTTAAATTAAAGCATGGATGGTGGATGAATTTGAGGAGGTTGCTTCAGTTACTTGTTGCTACACTTAGATACGAACATGTAAGATACAAAAACTCACAAAAGGAAGAAAAAACGATTTAAAAAGGATCATTACAGCCTGAAGTGTCTTTTTCTCCTAAATTTTTAAAGCTTTGTCTGATTTGTTATTTAAATCAGATCTTACAGACAGGCCGAGACAGACAAGTTATCATGTTCGTTTGTCTGGACGTCACCAATCTGCAATGTTTTTATGGCAACAGTTTAGGTGTCTTTAGAAACATGCTGGTTACACACTTTCCAATGCTCAAGCATAAGAAATCGTCATGTAGTGTGCAAGTGATGCAAACAGGACATCAGAAAAATCAGATTTGAAGTCAGAGCATCCAGACAGACCTACACGCATTTTGAGAGCACCCTCAATTGCGGCTTGGATCTGATTCACAAAGAGTTTTCACAGTCAAACCTAATTTGGACTGGCAGTCTAAAGAAAGCTAAAATGTCAAATCTTCATCACAATATACCAGATGAAGGGCTTCCACATACAGACAATTGGTGCCAATAGAGGTGTAACTGTAATAGCTGCGTTGGATGTAATTGTACCTGTTCTGTGCACGATGGCTCACTGACTCAACGACTGGGACACTTGATTAGAAAGGAGCCATTATTGATGTTGCATATCAATCACAACATATACACAATGTTTATGTAACTCTAATAGGGGGACATTAACTCTGGAGGGAATTGTTAGAGCTTTTATATGTGACAGAACCACATTTAGCGGCAGTGGTCCTGTTAGAAACAGAATGTATTTCCCACCTTGTCGCTCAGGCTGTCAAAAATTAAAGTTCTGATGAGCATTTTTATGTTAGCGAGATTATTGGTTTGACGACTTTCATTTGTCTGCTCTTCCAATCTGTTGTGGATTCTGTTAGACGACAGGTTGTAACATTAGACCGACGTGCAAAAGCATTTGTTAGACGAGCACTTCCTGTTGAATATTGAACAGCAGATGAGCAGCCTTTAGGGATGCTCTAAATTCAGATGCATTTGAAGCAGGCCGCTGACTTTGACCAGACAACAAAGCTAGCAACAATCCTACTTAGAACTACAATTTATTGTGTTTCTCTTATGCATGAAACTTGTAACTGGTGTACTGATTCTCAAACACTGCGTATTTAAATCAGAAGTTTACATGCGAAGATTTGATTTTAATTTGTTACTGATATAGGCAAGTTTCTTATCTTAGATTGCACAAAAAGTAGTTGGATGAGATGTTTCAAGGGCTGTAATGAATCCCAAAGTAGATTCTGCTCTTCTGTTTGCATTAACTTAGACTTAATGAGTAAAGTGGTATGTTCTTTAAACGGACAGTTTTCCTAAAACAATCAGAAGAAAGGAATACACATCGCCTTCCTTACAGTAACCATAACCCCCATACCATGTTTAAATCTCATCGCCAGATTCTTGCTCGTACTACTCCTTCTGATTAATATATTCACACAAGTCTATTTTAAGAGGGTCTTTAACCATGTAGTAAACCTGTGTTCCCTTCTCAGGAATACGGATTGTCTTAGCTCTTCCATACTGTTCAGTAAAGTGTTTCGTATTTCCCAATACATGATTATGAAGTGCAGTATGCCAAAAATACAAGATACATCAGTCACATTTGCAGTATTTAAGCAAGCATGCTTTCTGATGGCTATCCTGTACAACAGTCCTTTGTGCAGCAGAGGATACATTACATCCACTGAGCTGTGAAGAGAGAACAGACGGGTGTGTTACAGATTGCAAAGGCTGTGTGAGCAACAGTGTGAAAGTTAAAGGCCAAATGTTAGGAAGTACTTTCTCAACTGTATGCCTACTGCCTGCAAAGTACATACGGTGTCAGGGCAGTCGCAGTACGCATTGTAGTAAAAAGATGTCTGGTCACAGACCTGCAGCGTTGGTTATTATGAGCATGTTGTCTTCAGTCAACTGACAGTTTAATAATTTCTGTGTTTAATATTAAATGTATGCTGCAGCTGGGAGCCTGCAAAGCACATAGTTGCTGTTGGAGGGTGCCATATTTACCTCATTGAGAGATGTTTAGTCCTTAATGACAAAGGATGGTTTTTACTGATTTGTTCGTCTCTCTATTGTTTCATAGGAGCGTGCTGGGCGTCACTGCGGAGCCCTGCGAGTGCTGAGCTCCTACTGGGTGGGTGAGGACTCCACCTACAAGTTCTTCGAGGTGATCCTGGTCGACCCCTTCCACAAGGCCGTCAGACGCAACCCAGACACCCAATGGATCACAAAGGCTGTGCACAAGCACAGAGAGATGCGTGGCCTGACATCTGCAGGAAAGAAGAGCCGCGGCCTGGGCAAGGGCCACAAGTTCCACCTGACCATCGGAGGCTCCCGCCGTGCAGCCTGGAAGAGGCGCAACACCCTGCAGCTGCATCGTTATCGTTAGAGCACGCCACATGTCTGTACATTAACAAAATAAAAGTCCTTTTTATGGTGACAACCCTGTCTGCTCTGTGCTTCATTCACTGGTGTTTTAACAGATCATGGTCTATCTGGGGCTTTGACTGCTGAAGTTCAGTCAAGTCGTATCTTTTTTTATATTGTATGATTTTTAAGGCTACACCTGCACGGATGCTTTGACTTGCACTAGTGAGGCAGGAACAGACTGCTTGATTACCCTCTAAATTTAAATTTTGTTGCATTTATTATAGCAGGACAATGAAATCTTGACACATTTTATTAGTGTATAAATTACATTAGAAAATTCCTCTGAATTAAGTAATTTTAATATCTGAATAGGTATTGGCAGGTTCCCGGATTGTTGCCTCTGTTCTGTTCTCTTTGCCGTTGCATCACAAACAACCAAGTATGAAGCTGAACATTTGAGTTATGCAGTGACGCAGTTGTCAGTAACGAACATTTACTGTTCTCTGTAAGGATCAGGTGTTGTTTTTTTTCTATTAACGGTGAATAAATAAGGCTGCACGTTTTCTACAGATTTCTGGTTATTAATAGAATAGACAACAGAAATTCTAAATGTATTAAAAATGTTGAGGGCAAATAATGTCTAGGTAGCACCAGTTGACTTCCTTGTTGCATAGATACAAGAGTGTGGACAGAATGGCAACATTAAATCTGAGTCCCAAACTGTTAGCATTAATACAAAGACATTAAGTGTAACGCCTTTCATCAGACAAGGTCAATAAATGCTTCAAAAATGGTCAAAACAGCAGTTAAACGAGCAACATGCATGATACAGATTGAGTTTAATCTAATATGTAATTACATAAAAAGCTGTATTTAAAGTGTGCAGGAAGCTTGTTCTATTAGTCTTAAGTGGAAACGCCTAATGATGATAAATGCGAGCAAATGTATTGTAACCAGCAAATGTTTGGTATATTAGTGATTATTAAAAGTTTTACTTGCACAATATGTTAGTAAAACATATGGTTAAACCTGAGGCCAGGTGGGTTGTTAAAGTGACAACCATCTAGTTACAGTCACATTCTCTGATTTGTTCCTGTCCTCAACACAAATATTAACAGTTACATTACACTTTATGATGGGCGAAGAAAGACTCGACTGCTCAGTGTATCTTATGTAATTTCTGTCCAGTTTAATCACAGGCAGTCAGCGAGCCGCCTCCTCTCCTCGCTCTGTAACTTAATTACTGACTCGACTGAGACAGCGAGGCTTCAATAAAGTGTAGATTAACTACCAGAAGAAGCTATTACATGGAAGCCTGAAAGAGGAAAGATGAACCTCAGCCGGGAAGCCAAATACTCAATGCGCTCAATATTCTATCTCTAAAGAGGACAACACGAAGCAACACTTCAAACTAAAACCCCACAGCAGTATAGCAACAAGTGAAAGAGAAGTAAAAGCCTGTTCGATTTAAAATAATTGATACTAAAATAAATGTGAAGAAGAAAGAGCACTGCTACACACTAACAGTAAAGTCACATTTCCACGAAAGTAAGCATAAATTTGAGTCCAGGTGCTGCTTTTCAGGGAACAAAGAGGGTCCTTCAGCCTGTTGTCTGCATTTCCATCGCAATGCCAACAATGTATGAAGAGGCGACAGCTGTTTTCACACGTCATTGAAAACGATGAAGCCATAACTACATGGGACGGGCAATTTGTGGCAAACTGCAGCACAAATAAGCATGGAGGAGATTCATGTCATGTTGCTTTAGAGCCAATTTACTGTTTTGAAAATGGGGTCATTGCGTCAACACTGCACGATACTTTTTTTCGTCATAGTTTTTTACATATTAGAAAGTTTGTGGAGGCAGATTTTGAAAATAACAGCTGAAGTAAAATGCCGAAGCAGGGGTGCTGGTTCAGCTCACCGGGTAGAGCTGGCGCCCCACATACAGCGGCTGCAGGCTCAACTTCCTGTCTGTCTTCAGCTGTGATATCTAATAAAGGCAACATGGCCCAAAAAATAACCTTTAAATGCTGAAGTAAAAAGGTCTGCACACTTAAGTCCGTGCCACAACAAGCTTTAATAATCAGTGTTTCGAGCCTTGGCTCATTGTCAGGTGATCATTTTTGAAAAAATGAAAAGCATTGAAATGAAATGCTGCCACTGCTCGACCAACCAGTGCTGCAAGCCGCAACCCAACCATCTTGTAGTGTTGGAAAGTATTAAACCTAGAGTAGGGACTTTTAGGGGTCAAAACTAATGTCCCCTGAACTTTAGACCCCGGTCCCTGGGATGGAAGTTCCTCCTGAGGTTCCTCATCCCCGAGGAAAGATTCTGCAGTGAAATGTTTAATCAGATAAATATGAGTCACCACGTCTACTTTCCTTTAGGTTTCCTTTCTGGTTTACATTTGCTTTAACTTGCTCTTTAAAAAACACACCTGTAATAAAGTGGTGACTTTTCATAAGAGCTCCCTGAGTTTGTCACAACTAAAGTATCTTTGTCCTGAGATACCTGGATCTTTTAGTCCCAGGAGCGACTTTTCAAGGTTCCTTCTGTTGATTTAACCACGGTCTACAGAGCTGTGAAAATGAGGCAAATTAGTCTGTTAAAGTTATAATCTCGAAGATCTCAGTTTCGCTCTCTTTGGCGGCATCTATGGTGATAAACGGTAATTGCAGGAGCACACTTCCCAGATATCCAGACAGTGCTGCATGTGTGACGTCCACGGTTGGACTTTCCTGGCTGACGGTCGCTTTCCTTTTTAGACTGTTTGCCTTCATCTGATCGTTGAGTTTGTTTCTTTTTCTTTGGATTTTCACTTCTTGTTGAAGTTGTATCTGTAGTCATCCATCTTTTCTTTGTTTGTTCAGCCATAGTAGATTACTGTTTACTCGCGGCACTTGCAGAGAGGGGAAAAGCAGCCGTTTAGCTCCGCCTACCCTCTCTGGCAGACCAACCACTGCTGGGTGATGGAAAACACCCAGTCTGCGATACTGCCAATGCAAAGGCTTTCATCAGCGGGCCATAGACTCAATCATCAATGTGTTACCTCATTCAGCGATAGATAGTGAGTTAACAGACATTTATTTAAATGAAAATCTTTGCGATTATTACTTTAACATTTATTCAGGACTTACAAAGGTTACATCTTTCCCATTTACCCCAACACTGGTGACAGTCATGGCTGAAGGCATGATATTTTTGGGCTGTGCTTCATCTGTCCGTCCTGTTCTCGTGATCATAATAACTGGAGGATAAACTGATTAGATTTTGGTACCCAAAGATCAAAGGTTAAAGGTCACTCTGACCTCATGTCTGTCCCATGAAGAAATCGTGTGTTATTATTAGAATTTAAATCATTCCAATGCCGTCCAAATCTGCCCCACAGGTGCAGTCAGTACACTCACACCTTACACTAACCCTCAACTCAAAAGTGGTGTTTTTTTAAATGTTGGTAAAAACTAGGTCATGAAACTCTAAAACGTCCCTGCTGCCTGTGACCTTTCACACCGGGCTACTTCCAACAAATTACATTTGGAGGACAAAATTCACCACCTGACATCCTCATGGTGTTCACTTAAAATATTACCCCCTCATATTTTGGCTCCAAACCATCTTGGTTAAAACTACTTCCTTGTCTACTCGCCGACCCCCCTCCAGTCATAGTTCAACCACTTAGAGAAACCCAATCTGGGCTCTTTGTTCTTTGTAACGACTGACCTATTTCTAAACCAGCTGTCGTTTTTAAGGTGTTTAAAAGCTAGTCTAAAAATGCATTTTGGGGAGGGGGTCGTGAGTTCATGTGTGGTGTGGGAAAGATGTAATCCAAGAGGTGTTTGGGTGTGAGGTGTTTAAGGTGCTAAGATTTGTGTCAGTAGGCCTGAAATCAGCTCTGTAATTGTAAAGGTAAGTTTTTTGTCAGAACTTCCTGAAATCTGCACTAGTGGGTTTAAAGAAGAAATTACAGCTGGTGAATGAGTCCCTTTGCCTTTAAGGTTTAGAGGCTTCTTTCTACACTTCCATTCTTTTGAAGAAAGACCTACATGGGGACAGGGAGTAGAAAATAAACCAGTGTTGATGTCTTATGTACCCAGGAAGGGGTTGTAGCAGGACATTACTGATACAGGTACATTATGGTATGTTATAGAGAGAATAAGTAGCTTCATGGATATAATCTAACAGGGTATAATAACATCACTGCAAGGAAGAGTGCATGAAGCATAACAGAGTGCTGATATCCAAGCCAGCAGAATGTTTAGCTTCTGTACAGATGGCTTGCAAATACTGCAGTCATGCTTTGCTGTTCAGTTAGAGAAGAAGACATTCTGCTGCCTGGTTTTCAACCAAAAAGACATGATAGTTAGTGTTGGGTAACATTAATTTAAAAGTCACTCGTTACATTACTGCATTACCTCCTGAGAAAAGTAACGTGTTAGATTACTTTTGTGTTACCAAAAGTTAAACCCTCTTTGCAACTCGTTACACGTGTGTTATATTGTCAGGACGGCGTGTAGCCTGCTGTACGTCTACCTTTGAATTTATCGACTCTACCGTCATTGCATCGCCTCATTTACGGCCCATAATCTGTAACTCTGCAGCCTAATAACAGGAATGACAGACGCAGTATAACCTTTGCAGCTCTCTATAAGCTAACAGTCTGACAGTGAACTGGACAGAGGCACACAGTATTAGGCACAGCTGTTTCCATGACAACAGTACAACACAGGCTCTTAGTCCCACCAGTGTTGTGGAGCTGTGTTTAGCTGCAGATGCTTCTTCACATTTGAAGTTGAGCGCTTCACAGCTGATGAGCACTTATCCTCCAGACACAGCTTACATTTCACCACCATGTTGTTCTCGTCCCTTTCACCCAAACATTCAGAATAATGTGAATATTTACACAAAGTAAACGCTGTCCTCTCTGACAGCTCGCTAGCTGAGTTAGCTAGCTACGCACGTACACTGACACAGCTGTGTTTAACTTCTGCTGGTACGCAGCTACCTGCCAAGAAGGAGGAGCGAAACAGAAACAGAGCTTCAGGGATTTTCTGTGTTTGTGGCGACAAAAGGAAAAAAGGAAATACCACATTTTCTTCCAGAAATGGATTACTTTTTATGAAAAAGTAACTAAATAACAGATTACTTCACTTGCAGAAGTCACACGTTACATTACTTGTTACAACAAAAAAGTTATCAGAGTACTCTAACGGATTACTTTGTAATTAATTTCCCCCAACACTCATAATAGTGATAATAACTTGAGTTTGATTAGCATCTCTCAAAGGGCCCAAGGGTGCTTTACAAATGGTAAGGCATATAAAACAATCCAAAAGGAGAGGATTATTCTAGCAGTGTTTGCTAACTACAAGATATGCTAACAATAAATAATTAAATGGTAGATTTTGTCCTTTTATTACAATTAACAGCACAGCAAGCCACGTTATTTGTCTAATATTTACATGAATTAAAAGACACCAACATCACAAACACAGCGGAGAGGTTTAGTTCAGTGCCTGAATTAGTTCAGCTATGACCTGGCAATCAGAGTGACCACTCCCCTAATTATAACGTAACTTTAAGCCTTACTATGATTTAAATACGTTAATTACAAACAAATTCAACCCTTGTATAGTTCTAATGAATGGGGAAACTGGTTTTGTACGAGATTGTAAACATGTTTATTTCTGCTGTAGAGTTGGAGAATTTATTATGGGGACTAATACAGATCAACTCACTTTTGGAGCCAGCCTCAAGTGGCCACTCAAGGAACTGCAGAAACTTTGGTGTGGCTTAATTTTTTCAGAGGACATGCAGATTCCCAGATGGGGTGTAGGGGTGGAGCAGGTCTGATAAACACTGTGGGGCAAAGACATGGTGGCATTTAAAGGTGAGGAGGAGGGATTTTAATGTGATTCAGGAGCCAATGAAGGTGGTTGAAGTGGGGGGGTAATGTGCTGCCAACTGTCCAGGGATTTGCTCTCTGGTACCCAAGACAAGACTCCATTGTAGTAGACAATAGGGAGGTTATGAAAGCGTGGATGAGGGTCTCCACCACGTATCAGAGGAATATTTTTGAGGTAGCAGCAAGCAGATTTCATGATGGATTTGATATTTAACTGGAATGAGAGGGTGAATTCCAATATCACATCAAGGTTGCAAACTTTGGGGGATGGGTAGATGGAGCAGCCTGTCCACATTCAGGAAGAGATCTACGATCTTATGGAGCGGCGTCTTCATTAAGTGCTGCTTTGTGTTGATGTGGGGTGACCACAGGCATTTAAGAGTTAAAAAATGTCTAGAAACCAGACAAACAACTGTTTTACATTATTCCTGTTCTTCATGTCAGGCCTGTATCTGTGAGTATTTACACCATTCTCTTCATTGTCATTAGAACTGTAAGCTGCTACTGGCTTGTTTGGCCTGATCCTCTTACTGTCGCCTGAGGTGAAACAAGGATGGGATCTTCTTAGAAACTGCAGACAGTCTATGTGTATATTGTTTTTTAGATATGCTTTAATCTATCCCCAGAGTTGAGATCAACTGATGCTTTGAGCATTATTGAAATTCATTTTTGGACCAGACTAAGCAACATGGGTTTTCCTTATAACTTTAGTGCAGTCAAAGCACAGCTCAGTCAGCCATTACTCAAGCCAGAGGGACTCTTTCTTCCGGGTAACAGTCCCTGCTCTCTAACTTTTCTAGTCTAAATTGTTTTGTCATTGACCCGTCTGCTGAACACCTGCTTCTCCAAAACATATACACCACCACTGCCCCACATGTGACATTGTAAACGCTGTGTTTGTTTGCTGTGCACGGTCTGTTGAGAAAATAGAGATAAGGTGAAATTTTGTGTTTCTAATTCTGAAGCAACAGAACCAAACAGTGATATCAGTCTGATGCACCAAAGAGAATTCCCCTGTTTGTTTAGCAGAAGAGTTGTTGCTTCATCTCTGCTAAACGTTGCACATGTACAAACCACAGAGGCCCAAGTTTTATACTGTTTACTGCTTTTACTGTCTCTGCTGTTTGTTTTAACATGTAAAGGGTCTTTCAGTACTCTTTAAAACGTTATATAAATAAAATGTAATATTATTGTTATTATTATTACGTGTTCTGTCCCTGTTCTAAAACAACCTTTTTCACACCACTGTTAGCTTGAAGCATTAGCACATACTGCTAATAGGGCAAATATCAGTATTTTCTTTAGACAAAGAAAGGCAAGGCAGCTTTATATATATAGCACAGTGGTTCCAAACCCGGGGTCTGGGCACTTGATAATCAAAAGTCTGTTCAACTATTAAAAACTATACTTTTTTGATTTGGAATAAATCACTTTATTGTTTTGGTGTACGTGTGTGCAGGCTTGGGTGGCTCAGCCTTTCTTAGATACAAGCAGGGGGGCTCCAAGAGAAAGGTTGGGAACCATATAGCACATTTCACACACAAAGGCAACTCAATGTGCTTTACACAAATAAAACTGACATCAAAAGGAAGATGAAAACAACATGCTTAAACAAATAGAATATTGGAATGTTAAAATATAGTTAAAATACTGAGTTTATAAAATCATACTAAAAGATCATTTAAAAATAACTCTAAAATGATTGACAGAGGATATAGTTCTCCACAATTACATAACAATTACTTACAGTGGTGTTGTCTGGTTCATTCAAAGGCACATGAAAACAGAAATGTTTTTTAAAATGTCTACGTTTGGAGCACATCTAATCTACCTTATGGCAGTTTGTTCCAGTTACAAGCAGTGGAGTGGCTACATGCTGCTTCACCATGTTTCGTTTGGACTCTGGGCTGTACCAGCTGACCTGCGTCAACAGATCTGAGGTTCCTGTTTGGTTCATACTTTTTCAACATGTCAGAAATATATTCTGGGCCTAAACCACTCAGTGACTTGTAAACAAGTAAAAACACTTCGATTCGATTTTAAAACCGGAGTAACGTGCTCCACTCTTCAGCAGCGTTCTGAATGAGCTGCAGCTGTTTTATGGTCTTTCTAGGTCTCGTTTAAAAGGCCATTACAGTAATCAAGCCTACTGGAGATAAAAGCATGGATGAGCCTCTCCTGATCTTTCCGTGACACAAACCCCCTAATTCTGGCAATATTTTTTAATTGATAAAATGCTGTTTTGGACATTGCTTTGATTTGGCTTACAAAGGTGAGATCAGAGTCTATGAGCACGCCGAGATTACGGACTTGGTCCGAGACTCAAGGAGTTGACTGATGCTCACCTTTCTCTCTTTGTTGAAGAACAGAATGAGCTCTGTTTTGTCCCTATGTAACTGGAGGAAGTTTTGGTTCTAACAAATTATTGATTTGCTGTGAGCTTCATCATGGTTCGGATCAATAGTATTATGCATGATTCTTTAATCTGTAGTTTAGAGATCTTTATGCTTTTAATTATTTATATCAGCCCCTTAAACACAGAGTTTGGTATTCAGTATGTGTCAGGGGCACACATTCTTACTACACACTGTTTTTTATGAATTCTACTTGATTTACATCAATGAGGTTTGCATATTTCAATACATCAGGACCCTGAAGTTTACAGTGTATTTGAAATTCTATGCAACTGGGTCAGATTTAGCAGTAAATTTAGAGCCCTTTAACAGGCCTTTTAAAGATATGGAAACAAACAAATTAAATGCAGAAAAGATGCGAGGGGTTATTTGAAATGCTGTTCGGGCTGCACTAAAAAGAAGAAATGTGTCATAAGTGAAACTTATGGTGGATTCATGGCGGGTCTCTCTCTAAATAATACAACAAAGAGAACGGTCTTGACCCATGGCTCTCAACTGGTGGGAGGGGACCCAAAAGTGGGCACTTTTGCTTATTTAAACTCGTGTAACGCAGCTATTCGACTGAGTTGAAACCCCAAACTTTTGTGTCTAGACCTGCTTTTTTTTCTAAAGTGTCTTCAGATAACTTTGGTTATGATTTGGTGCTGTATAAATAAAAATTGCTCCACTGATAATTTGTTCAGCAGAGGTCACTTCTACTCCATTGTTACAAAACGCAGCGTGGATAGAGAACTTAGGAAACTCAGCAATGTTAACCCTGTGGTGACATATCCTGTAGAGGAAAGGAACTCCCAAACACAACAGGAAAACAAAGCTGTCAAGATAACCTAACAGACATTACACTGACAAAATGTTTGCACTAGCATTTTGGAACACAAAACAACAAACAATAAAGACATATAAAGAAAAGCAGCCCATACTTCTTTGTCTGACTTTTTTATTCCTCAGTGTCTATTAAACTTTTTGCGTGTAGATAATGTAGCTGACTGTCTTCGGTTTATTTTCCATCCAAACTATGGTTTCTGCAAATAATACACAATTTAGAATTATGGAAACAAGCTAAATATTATACATCAAATAAACAACTACACCTGGGTTAAGTCACAAATAATAATTAATCAAATAGAACAAACTACAAATGAAGGCAATTGAATTCAAATGAACAAAGCAGGCTTACAGTTTCAGGAACGCAGGGCTTGATGGTGAGCAGACTGATCTGCAGCTCTGAGTGAGAGCCTTACACACCTGTTGGCAATTTCCATCAAGCAAGGGAATCATTTGATTCATCCATTCATCCATCCGTCCATTCATTATCTGTACCGCTTATTCTGTTCATGGGGGGGCTGGAGCCTATCCCAGCTGTCAGTGGGCGAGAGGCGGGATTACACCTGGACTGGTTGCCAGTCAATCACAGGGCTGACACATAAGCCCCTTATGCATTGCCATTTCAAGGCGGGATTGT
This sequence comes from Semicossyphus pulcher, assembly GCF_022749685.1. NCBI lineage: Eukaryota > Metazoa > Chordata > Actinopteri > Labriformes > Labridae > Semicossyphus > Semicossyphus pulcher. Next base: position 29,957,763 of record NW_027211726.1, read on the forward strand.
TACGCCTCTGTTACGTGTCTGTATAAAACACAAGAAGGTACAATGGTGGGGCGAAGCCGCTCCGCCTCTGAGCCGGCATCAGAGGTAGTAACAGAGGAGTAACAGTGTGCGTCTGTGTAAACAGCAGAGCCGGCAGGGTGCAACAGCGCCATGTGTGTGTATTTGAAGCACGCATTTTTGGTTTACACCTCACTGCTGAATAGAAACACACAATGGAGCGGCATTACGCCGGCGATGCTTGGTCCAATGTAAAAGGCAAAGGCGGTGCTTTATCATGCCGCTGAGGCAGAACAGCAGTGTAAGAAGGGCTGCAGAGACAGACAATCTTTCACGCTCACACTCACACCTACAGGCAATTTTAGAGTCACCAATGAACCTCACAAGCATGTCTTTGGACTGTCGGAGGAGGCCGAAGTGAACCCACGCATACACGGGGAAACATGCAAACTCCACACAGAAAGGCCTGCTATGTCTGAACCAGGAAACCATGAACCTTCTAGCTGTGAGGTAACAGCACTGACCACTGCACCACCGTGCAGCCTTAATTAGATTCACGTAATGAAATTGTATCTCCATTGGCCATTTGGATAAGATCAAAAATCTTAAGTAAGTGTAGAGATATAACTTTCATAATTTAACTCACAAGGATAATCAGGAAAGACGTTTTGGCTGGGAACAGATTTTGTGGTATTACAAACTAATTTTAGTGTAGGGGACTCCCAGGACCAATAGGATGTTAAAGAATCTATTGTTGCAATTTTAACTCTTATTGAATGAACTTCCTGGGTCATACTGACAACATATAACCTAAAATAGTGTCTCTATGACCTAAAAAGAGACAGGGTCAACTGAGAACACGGCAGGGCGGAGTGAGAACAACAGCCGTCTCTCGTGTTACCTCTCTATTGTCTCTAATACGTGAGTGTGTGGGGCAGCAGTAACCCCTGACCCGCTCTCTAACAATCCCTGCAAAAAGGAAAGTGGAGAACATGAGGAGATGGCGTGGGATGGCTTACTCCTAAAAGCTTCCACTGTGGTAACTAAAGGAAACATAAGCTCCAGAGCGCCTTGGGAAATGTCTGCTGCTCCATCTTTGTGAGGAGCTTCGGCCTCCTCCTGTCTGCTGTGTGGAGACGGAGAGGAGGGAAGCTTTTCTGTGTCATGCTAACCCAGTAAGAATTTAGTGTGGGGGAGAACGGCCCTGAAGTCGTGTGACATTTAGCACCTAGAACTGGATCCACTAGTCTGGTGTGTATCATGTGTTTTCAAAGTTATCTGACATGATACAAATAACACAAAGTTCTGACACATTGGTGCACAGCGATCAGACAGTGAATGTGCATGCTTAAATTAGGAAGTTAAAGGGTAATTTCATTATTTTTAAGCCTGTGCCCTTTTTATTCTTACAATTATATATTTAAATGACGTAAAGGTACATACAGTTTGCTGCAGCATCCTTACAGAGATAGAGCTTTTTGTTAAAGAACAACACGCATTTTGAAAACTAGAAACTAAAGTAATATTTCTGTCCTTAAAGCCACCAGACTTCATTGATAAAAACAGTAATTTTACATTGCAGAACAATGCAGTTGCTTGTTCAAGACTGTCTCGATCCTTTGGTTTGTTTGTAAAATTGTTTATTATACAAATATTCTGCTGGATCCAAACTAGGTCTGCCCGATATGAGAAAACTGCGATGTGCGATTACATCGTTACATTTTGCGATAACGATATGTAGTCGATAAATAGGCTAAACTTAAAGAGTGCATTTTAGCTATAACTCTTAGTTTCTATGTCTGTCTGCTGTTCTGTGTGTTTTATAACATCTGTGTCAACATGAATCCAAAGTAAATCCCAAATTAATCAGAAAAGCTGTTTTTTTTTTCACCATTAAATTGACACCATTTAATCTGAGAGGGGCTGATAGCTGCTTGTTCTTTTCTGATTGCATCAACTGGTGTGAAGCCATTATACCCAGGACTCCTTACAATAGGTATTCTGCATGCTTGAAAGCATGGCTTGTTTCTATAAAATATATATTTTTTCATTGCTATAATTAAGCCTTCTGCAATGTGTTTATTGGGCATGTTCATATTGCCATAAGGATGCACTAACCATGCCATACACCAAAGTCTCAATCGAAAACAAAACACTTATCTAAGCAGTTTCACATTAGCTGCAAGCCAAGCTGCTGCTAACTTTAGATTATTAGCTATTCATATGGTTAAGGGATATGGTTTCAAAGGACAGTGATGTGACGTAAAAACTAAAAAATAGTTGGCTGGAGATGTTTTGATGTCCAGCGCTTGTGAAAAAAGGATAGACATGCATCTTAAAGGTAAAACAACTAGACCAGGCTGATGGAGATTTTGGCGTGGTGCTTAGCTCAAATTAAAAAATAATAATAATAATCAAAGCTTCATATATTAAAACAAATGCAGACCATTTATTTTTTAATTAAACCCATCATTCAATTGTTAAGATTATTTATTGGAAAGAAAAATGGAGCATATAAGCATGGAACGGCTACATTAATGGTGGGTACAGTATAAAGATTACAAATTGTTTTAGAAAGTGGAATGGAGATGGAGACTTATATCAGTGTGACTTTGACTGAAAGACTTTGAAGTGCATAAAAAAAGTTTACTGCCAATAAAATACATCAAACAAATCAAATGAAACTTTAACTCTAGTTTAAAAGTACCTGCCGCTTTTCCCGTCCACATTTCTTTGAAAAAAACGCACGAGTAAAACTTTGCATCCAAACCTGTCTTTTAACTAAACTTTCATTATGCTACAATATGTTGCAGCGCTCTTGTCTTATTTGGACACGGGATGTGCTTGCCAACTGTCTTTGTTCACTTTGATTGGTGAAAGTATGTCAGTGGGTTACATTGACACCAGTGCAGGGCTGCAGGGTAGGAGGAGCCGATGAACTGGGTCACATGGTTGCACACTGCTCGCTCCTTGAAACAGACACTGCAAAACCAGTCCACCGAACCACTGGAGCTGCGCCTTCATCGCCGCCGTTTTCTTCTTTCTTGTAACGGAATAAGGTGTATTTCTCGATTTATCTCGGTTACACTGACAACTGACGAGTTGTGATTTTGTTGCGCACCAGATTCGAGGACGAAAATCTGCATATTTTCGGCGTCGGCGAAACCAATTTCTGAAAACTTCGGTTTGATGCGAGATTGTTTCTTTCTGTTTGATTAAATATTTGCTAGTTCGCGTTTCAAGGACCACCGACTTAAGTTTATACGGTTTTAACCGGGTTTAGGTGTCGATAATTTAAATGTTGTAGCTCAACAGCCAGTTTCGCTACCACTATCAATCAGCGACTTTGCAGTTGCTGATCACTAAAACAGAAAAACGGCTTCAGCACTGAGGTAGCAGAGGAGGAGGAAAACCCCCAAAATCATAGGACATGGAGTCGACCAAAGCTGGTAAGTGTGCTTTAACCTTAATTCAGTTGTTGCTTGTTTCAATGGGCTTAATGCTGCTGTTCACTTTCTGCCATTAGACTCAATGAACAGCCTTTTGTGAATGCAGCACAATGTTGGCATTTTATCTTTAAAGGTCTTTGCATTACGAACAGATTCCAATGTGGAAGTTTGAAGCGTGTACTGGTGTGTTAATTAAACTGGGTTAGGAGGACCAGTGGGCTGTTGTTATTACCCAAGTAGATTGGCTCGAGAAGCACTGCAGTCGTCTCCTCTCACATGGACCCAACAGCTAGCCATGTGCACCTGTGTTTACGCTCCTCGTGCGTCGCCGCTGATTGGCCGAGCAGCGCCGTGACGCAGTCATTGCATAATTCCGCCCATCGAGATGGTGTGGGGTCTGGCCACGGGTACACGTGAGGCCTCTCAAAGCAGCCTGCTGTGACCCAGTTTTCCCGGGGAAAGAACATGCTTGGTCCATGTGGGGGTGGGCTGAAAACACGTCGAAAGTTATGCATTCAGGCCCCGTGGGATACAAAGTTTCTTTGTATTAAATGTGGTTTTATTCAAGAGTATTTGCTGAAAAGTATCAACTATCTATAAGTATTTCTACTAATTGTCCATGAAGGTATATATAATCTGAATTGAATAATCTGGTTTGATGTAGACGTTTATTAAGTGACTAATAATATAATTGTAGTCACATATAAAATGGGTTGTGTAGTAAAACATATGGTTTTGGAAAAAGTAAAATGAATGCATTTTTGTACATATTTACATATTTGCATATCACTTGACGAATACTTGTTACATAATCAATGACCGAACCCAAAATGGCTTTGTTTTTCAGTTGAACTAGCCCAACAGGTTCAACATTTCCCATGGTGCTTGAATGCATCACTTTTCACTGTAGTCAGTTCCGTTTGATTGAAGAAATCATACTATACCACGTTAATAACTTAATCCTGAACATACTCTTGGCAGTTATGACTTTAACTGTACAGTAAATTATGTAATATACTCAGCAGTTTTAATACATGGCAAATTTGGAGGTAAACGTCTCGTTAATCATATTTCAATTTGACGTGTCAGTACGCCCTGTGGTATTTTGACAATCACTGCATTCTGGAAAATTTGTTTAAATTACGATTTTGTGTTTTGTCTTGCTTAACCTAGAGACTACTTTATGTTTGTAATGACAACCCATTTTCTTGCATTTGGTGGGTTTCTTTTTTGGTTTTTTTTTACAGACATGCATATTTATGAGAAAATGTGTCACTAAATGTGGTTTAAGTTGGTTTTAAGTATATCTTTTCTTCAATCTACATTAATGCAAGAACCACTTTTTTAGTAAAGGTACATTTTTGTAAAAAATAAGACTAAACATAAGATAGGAAATGTTTTCTTGAGATGAAATATATAAGTTACATCATTATTTGCTCTCTCAGTTGTAATGAAATCGACTGGCTTCAAATGTAATTTTGGCACTAGATGTATCTGTTAAGGGGCCAGTATGTGTGAATGGCTGCAGGGAGGGGCCAGACTGCCTACGACACACACCCTGTGAAGCTGACATTATGTAATGCCTGTTACCTAATCATTGAGAATGGCAGGGAAGAAATCAGGTCAGCCTATGTTGAGGGGGAAAATGTGTCTCAGAGGCAGCAGCAGCCTGTCTGCTCGATTCCTACTGGCTGTGGAGGCTGTTGTTGTATAATGATCTGCCCTCTTTATGTTAAGCTTGTTGATTCTACAGTAAAACAGCCCGGAGCTGCTGATGGTTACAGCCATATCATTTATTTGCAGGGAGAGGAAGTAGCAGGGAGTTGTCATGGGCAAAGATTGCAAAACAGACTAAGAGAGCAGAAGCGCCACCTACAGAAACTTTAACAATATGTTCAGGAACTTAAATAACTGATTAAAAAAAGTGCTAAATACCATAGCAGCGAAAATAATGTAGTTTAATGACAACATAAATGTGATTTTGTTGGTTCTTGTTGCAACTGTAAAAAATAAAGAAATGAAATATTAAGCTGATTTAGAAAAAAATTAATATACTTTTCTTGTCTACAAATTCTGTATGATAATTTAACATACACGTTCAAATATATCATAATAATAATAATAGTAATTATTATTATATTATATTATAATGATATAATAAAGGCTCAGTTGGCAGTTTTTTAAATGAATGTTACTTAAAAAAAGAAGGAGAAATATAAAAAAAATAAAAAACATGACCTTTTAATGGGGGAAAAAAATGAAATGTATCTAAAACGGTTACGAGTCATTGACACAGATCTTTCAAGGAACAAACCTCTCATCATGGCCTGTTTTCTCTCTCTGCCCCTTGTCCACTAGGAGGCGTAATAGCCTACATCAGCTCATCCAGCTCTGGTTCTGGCCCGGAGTCATGCCACAGCGACTCCTCCAACAGCAGCTACCAGTCGTCCTCGCCGTCACACGGCTCCTCACCTAGCCGCCCCCAGCTGGGTCAGCCGGCTGACCCCGCACCCCCCGCCGGTGGCAAAAACCTTCCAGGGACTCAGAAGAGCGGACGCTCCTCCTCCACAACAAAATGTGGCATCACAAGTAAGTTGGTCACATTCCTTTCAGTTTTGAAAAGCTAACTAAGTGTTCAGAAAGAAGTAAAGGCAGTTAATGAGGGAATATTTTTGTGTCAACCAGAAATCAACGGCCTGGTGCTGCTGTGTAAAGTGTGTGGCGACGTGGCGTCTGGTTTCCACTACGGCGTCCATGCCTGCGAGGGATGCAAGGTGAGAATAGCTCCCCCTTCAGACTCACACAATTACTTGCAAACATACATACCTTTATTACCAACATCAGACTATCAAGCTACACCTCAAATGGACCCCTGCTTATGCTTGTTTTAATAGAAGCAGAAATAAAATAGGAAATTTACTTTGATGCTTTTTCCAATAATATTATTTCAAATGGGGTTATATTTTATTTATAAGATAATCCTAAAATGCTGTCAGTATTTGATCATTTCAAAAAATCATGTCAATTTTACAAAATCAAGTTAAGAAAATTCTCCTGAGAGGTTGGGATATTAATTAATGATGATGTAAAGCATGAGCTCCAAAATGTCCCCTGATTGTTTGGCGGTCCCCTGTTTGTGAGTGTGTAGCCACATCGAGGTCCACTGTTTGATAGATAGACAGGTACACACACACTCGCACCACACTGAGTTAGAATCATATTCATTGTAACACGATGATGGCTGCTGCAGTGACTTTGGGCGTTAGTTGAAGTGGGTCACCGCCAGCCGAGCCATCTGTACAGCCAAAGCAGAGCCTCAGCGAAACTAGTTCAGTCCCCCCATGTTAATATTAGCTCCCTCTTATACCGCACGCTGCTGTGTGGCCCAATTAACTGCAGGGAGCAGTGCACACAGTATGCCTTCAGAGGAGGAACACACATATTTGAGACATTAGTTACTACTAAGTCAAAAAAGCAAATGTTTGAGCGTTTTTTTGAACACTGTGGTTTTTGATCACGCAGGGCTTCTTCAGGAGGAGCATCCAGCAAAACATTCAGTATAAGAAGTGCCTTAAGAACGAGAGCTGCCCAATCATGAGGATCAACAGGAACCGCTGCCAGCAGTGCCGCTTCAAGAAATGCCTGATGGTTGGGATGTCCAGAGATTGTGAGTATCTGAAGTTACTACATGCTGATTAGGTCATGCTCACTGACTCTGTCTCTTAAAGGGGAATTCTTGCTCTAAAGCAATCATTCGGGGCAAATACAACCAATGAAACTTAAATGTTAAAGTGATAAGATATCTAGAATAAGAATCTGAGCTTGTTAGTGGCACATTTTGCCTAAAAGATAATGCTGCAGCCATTACAGCCTGTTTTCACAGCACAGAGGAAAAACAGCTTGTAACTAAAAACTAAAGGTGATTTTCTCCTCTCTGCTTAGCCGTGCGTTTTGGCCGGATCCCCAAGCGGGAGAAACAGCGCATGCTGCTGGAGATGCAGAGTGCCATGAACAACATGATGAACAACAACCAGCTCAACAGCAGCCAAACTCTACCTAATGACCAACCGATGATGTCCAGCGCCACAGAACCTACCTCAGAGGACGCTGGAACAGGACCCTCCTGTTCTCCATCCAGCCAATCAGACACCAGCTCTGACCCAGAACCCTCTGTCGCCATGGACACCAGCACTAGCTCTGCCTCGCCCAGCTCATCAGACAGCGGGGAGGAGGAGGTGATCGGCTCAGTGACCAGGGCCCATCAGGAGACCTTCATGTACAACCAGGAGCAGAGCAGCATGACTATGGAGGCCCCGCCCCCCTCGGGCCCCCTGAACAATGGATCGGCCCAAAACACAAGCAACAATCGCTCAGAGGAGCTGCAGGACTCCTGGAAGAACCACCACAACAACATGGTCACCATGTCAGCACAGGAGCCCCCCTCCAGCCTGGGCCCGAGGCGTCAGGAGGACAACACCAACCACTGTCCCTTCAGACTGTCCAGGACCGCAGCCACCAGCCACTGTCCAGCTTACACACATGGAGCCTTCAGAGCTCCGTCCACTGAGGGCCCTGCCAATGGAGCCTTCACCGGGCCCCACTGGAGAGGAGGCAACAGGATGTACCTGGTAAGATAGACACAAAGCCAAGTCAACACTATGGAATAATATGCAGCTCTTGACATGACAGGGATGTAGAGTCATATAAATCAGCATTACAACATGGTCATTGACTGACGTTGCTATATTTCTCTGCCCTCAGCTTTGTCCGATGAACACCTCAGCTCAGGTGGACCCTCAGAAGTCTGGTCACGAGGTGTGGGAGGAGTTTTCCCACAGCTTCACCCCCGCTGTCAGGGAGGTGGTGGAGTTTGCCAAGAAGATCCCGGGCTTCAGAGACCTGTCCCAGCCGGACCAGGTCAGCCTGCTGAAGGCTGGCACCTTTGAGGTACCCCTTATTTTCATAACTCATCTGTAACAGGAAGCTGATGTTGTAATGGCGAGTTAAAACTGTTGTACCAAGACTGACAGAGCGCTGTTTTTTGTCCTGCAGGTATTGGTTGTTCGCTTTGCCTCTCTCTTTGACTTGAAGGACCGCACCGTCACCTTTCTGGGTGGGAAGAAGTACAGCGTGGACACTCTGCGGGCCATGGGAGCTGGGGACCTCCTCAACTCCATGTTAGACTTTAGTGAGAAGCTCCTCAACCTGGGTCTCAGCGAGGAGGAGATGAGCCTCTTCACTGCCGTTGTCCTGGTCTCTGCAGGTGAGTTTGAAAGTGAGCTTTTCACGCTCATTGGCTCAGGCTGTAATGGCTGCAACGTAATGCATCCACTCAGCTTGTTTTTCCCACTGACAGTCTCAGATTGTTATTCCAAGTGTCTGACATCATTACAAAAAGAATCGTTATCCTGTTTTTCAATTTACAATCACCATTCTTCTATTATCTCTGATGCTAACAGTCTGTCTTGTCTTCCAGATCGTTCCGGCATTGAGAACGTGAACTCTGTGGAGGCTCTGCAGGAGACGCTGATCCGCGCCCTGCGCAGCCTCATCACCAAGAACCACCCCAACGAGTCGGCCATCTTCACCAAGCTGCTGCTCAAGCTGCCTGACCTGCGCTCGCTCAACAACATGCACTCTGAGCAGCTGCTCGCCTTCAAGGTCCATTCCTGAAGTCTCCTGTAGTACTTGACACGACACAAACTGTAACAGCTCTGCGACCGGACCCGGAGGCCTCACCTCCCATCCCAACCAAACCTGCACCTCTCCACTTCTCCCATGATGCTTTGAAAGCTCTGACATTTAAAGTGGGAGGAGGACCATAAGATGTTATTGTACTGTACTGTAGGGCGACACCGCCTGTGTGATGGTAATGCGTACATACAGACACACTGATTGATGTATATGTTTCTTGTGTTTGTGTGTAGCATACTGTTTGTTTGCAAGTGTACAAAGGTTAGAAGCACTTTTCTGTATAGTGTAGACTGGTATTTTTGCATTCATAGTGCAATATGTGATTGCTTTTTTGATTTGAGCTGTATAGCGAAGAGTCGAGTGTGTACTTCTGAGAGGCACACATGAATATGAATAGGTGCTGATGTGATAAGGGGCACGTTAAAACTTAAAGACCCCTGGACACTGAATGACTGACAAGGAAGAATTGTCTTTTAAAAAAAACAATGAAAGCAGACGACAATGAGAGGGACGTGGACACAAAGTCTGTCCATCAGAGAAATCGGAGAATGTTTGATTTGAATGAACTGGGGAAGCAGAAGACGTCGCTGTCTTTATTTCAGGCTTTTCATGCTTTTTTTTTTACATGCTTTGCTGTGTTTTTGTCATTTGCGGGTCATTTTTCTAAATTATTTGGGCATTGTGACAAATCAAATATATCAGTGTCTCTATTGCTTGCTGATTTCTACACCTTGGAAATGGAGAAGCACTGAACCGATAAAATGAAACTTGTTTGAACATCATCCCGAGAAACATTTTCCCTTACTTTCCTCCAGAGAGAAAACAAAAAGTACATCTGAGACCCGAGCGTCTGCTGTCCTGTGTTGGTGTTGAGTTTCCCGCCGGCTCAGACGCACGATGAACGTCTCGCCGTCACCAGCAGCTCCCTCTTTGCTTGAATAAAAGTCCTCTCTGTTTGACAAACTGTACAGACTTTAGCTGAGTGTAGATGAACTGAATAGGTAGGACTATTCCACAGAAGAATATGATTGTAATGTCACTGAAGTGATTGTAACTCAAAGTGGAGGCGACAGCTGAGCTGCTGGTGTTCAGATATTTTTCGCGATGCCATCTTTTTGTTCCCTGTCGGTGAATTCAGAATGTCTGGCCTTTTAATATCCAGAGCTTCTGTCGTTGTGTTAACATTGTTGACATGTGGTTCTGTTCTCCTCTGTGAAAGGATTGCAGTATGCATAGATTTCTAAATGAATATAGTATACATACTATCATACATACGTAATTGTATAGATGAATATATCTATATAAATAAATTTTATAAATGCACTTCATGGTGTCATGTGGTTTTTGGATTTGTCTGGCTTTCATTTAGTTACGCTGATTTTTTCATGTGATGTTAACTGAACTATAATAAAAATATATGTTATGTTGAAAATCTTGGTGGTCTCATACACCACACTCTATAAACAAATCTTAATTATTGGTTTGTGTAAGCGGTTTACTTTAACTCTTCTTAAATCAAACTTTCTGAGACCGCATGCCAAGAAGTCAGGACACCAAACAGCGCTCAAACTACACCTGTTACAATATGAAGATAGATTAATATTTGATAAATATAATAAAGTATTATATTTTAGTCTTATAATTGTGCTGCTGGCCTATTCTGGGTTTGTTTAATACCTTTTTATTTAGCTCTAACTATCCAGAATTTCGGTTAAAGTGCAGAAGCTGCAGATGAAGTGGATTAAAAATGTTTAAAAAAACAGTGGGAGTCATTTGTCGGTCCCTTGATAGAACATTTTCATTAGATTTCAATATAATTAAGTGGAAGTGTAGGCCATGGATGTGGTGGTGTTTGTATGGATACAACAGCGCCACCATATGGCCACTTACTAACACTTTAATTAAACAGTATGTTTACAGTGTGTATGTTCTGCTGTATGTGCAGTTAGTGTGTAACAAACCAGGAAATGATGTAATAAAAAGTGATGTAATAAAGCCACTGCTAATTTATCTCAGAAAGCTAAATGTCTTTTTGACTTTATTACTTAAATTAACAAAAACAGAGGAGCCTAACCCAGCTGTCATTGGGCGAGAGGTGGGTTACACCTGGACACCAATGAACCTAACGAGCATGTCTTTGGACTGTTTGAAGCCGGAGTACCCGGAGGGAACCCACGCATGCACAGGGAGAACATGGAAACTGCAAAGGCCACCTTGAGAGAATGAGGCATTAAAATATGGACATGTGATTTATTACAATCTTCAAAATTGTGTCAAGTTCTTCCAATATCATTTCTGTCCATTACTGTTTTGTTATATTTTCAAGAATTAGGTGTATTTAGAAGTTATGGAGTTAAACTGGGGAACACGAAAGAAATCCTAAATAAAAAGAATAATCTGCACATCTTTTTGAACAACTGATAATAAGATACAGAGCTCTGAAACTTCATAACGAGATTTATAAAGAAGTCAGTTTGTATCTAAACTTGTGAGGAGTCAGAGCTCAGCACTGTGACGGTGGTAGTTTCTTTATCCCATCAGCAGATGGCAACAGGGCGGCTTCTCACAGTCCGCTCCCTGCAGCCTGCGGCTCACACACCATCTGCAGCCGGCTCGTGTTCGCTCCCGAAACCAAATTAGAAGTGAATTTAGATCTTTGTAAGCAAAACAAGCAGCACGGCTAAAAATTAAAAATTCAGTTTATGTTTTGGTTCTATTTCTGTATTATGGTCTTTAACTCAAAATTCATATTGATGTTCTGTGAGCACTAACCTTCATTCAACACAGGTTTAAATGCACCTGTGCAAAGATGCATAACTGCATGTATTCTCATATAAAAGATGGCTCTATTGCACAAACTCCCACATTATGTCTACGCTCTAGTTTCATTTAAAGACAGAACTTAGGTCAGGCCACAGGACATTTAAACATTAGCTGACTGTGGGGGGAAAAGTAGGTTTAATTACTTTGCTGCACACAAGTTGAATGAGCTGCAAAAAAACGATTCCATTATTTCTCTTGACTTTTTAAAAGGTTCTACTTTTTTGTACATTTGAAATCACACTTGCACTCTTTTCCTAATTGTGTAAATGAATAATATTATCTGTGGCAGTCGACCTGCGTCTGTGCGCCTACGGCTGAATCCCAGCCGTGATGATATTCAGTACATCACTCCCTCTCATGTGATATTGCTTAAATGAATTAAACGCTGCTTACATTCACTCCTCTACTCACCTAAACAATCACTGTGTAAAGAGAGTGTGATTGTCAAAATTGAACATGTTCCCTCAGGTGGTCCTATGAAAGGGCTGAACGGTGGTGCAGTGGTTAGCGCTGTCGCCTCAGAGCTAGAAGGTTCCTGGTTTGAATCCCGGTTCAGACGTAGTGGGCCTTTCTGTGTGGAGTTTGCATGTACGGGTACTCCGGCTTCCTCCCACAGTCCAAAGACATGCTCGTTAGGTTCATTGGTAATCTAACAATCTGTTCTACATCTAAAATTTAACTTGACGCTGTGTCATGAAAGCCGTTCAGCGTTCAGGTTTCCCAACTTCCTCGAATGCATCAGATATATCCGACCTCCGTTCAACAAACGAGAACTTTAAACGTTTTTTTCTCCTCTTGAGGGCAGACCTGACAAAGCTCAATTTTTACTTCTTACAAATTTGGGCAAAGGTAAGACCCATTCATAACAAGTAAATCACAAGAAAACGGTTTCTCTTTCTGTAACAATGCAGCACACGGAAAAGGAAGTCTCGACGGGAAGTTGTTTATCGCTTACTGCCCGGACACGTTCTTGGCCCAGAGGCTGTATCGTCTCAGACTGTAGCCGATGGGATCCGAGATTGGGTTCTTTTGACTCTAAATTACCCGTAGGTGTGAATGTGAGCGTGAAAGGTTCTCCGTCTCTATGTGTCAGCCCTGTGATTGACTGCTGATTAGTCCAGGTGTAACCCCGCCTCTTGCCCAATGACAGCTGGGATAGGCTCCAGCACCCTGTGACCCTGAACAGGAAAAGCAGTATAGATAATGGAAGGATGGTGAGATATCATGTCCTGAATAATCGGATGGGAATAATAGCCAGAATAATGGGTTTTTGGAGCACATTATGATATCACAGAGAAGATGACCTTTGACCTTTGGGAGTAAAAAATGTCATCACTTTATAAGTCAACCCTAAGAAACATATGAGTGAAACTGTGTCATTGGCATGTGAATTATTGAGTTATGGCCTTAAACGTTTTTCAAGAGATCAAAGTGACCTTTGACCTGTTGCCACCAGAATCTAATCAGTCCATCCTTGAGTTCAGGTTCATTCGCAAGATTGGGACAGATGACATACAGTGAACCTGAAAACCAGCTGTTGCCAGGGTGGAGGCATCCAAAAATGTTAATCACCTGCATTCAAGTTAAAACAAGAGAATGTTAAACTGCACCAAAAACGAAAGCAAAAAAAGACGAATTCTCTCAAAACCATCTTTATTCTCAAGAGCCAATACACATTAGCTGCAATCATCGTCATCATGAGCATAAATCATTTCCTCCAGAGGTCCTCCTCGCTCATGTTACAAACACTGTCCAGACCTGGACAATCATTACCGGACAGGTTTCCAGTAAAAAGCAGAGTGCAAGTCAGCAAATTTAGAAAACAGAATTTGTCATCTTCTGTTTTGCTGCCACAGATTCACTCCTCCTACACCTATACACACTTTTTCTCCCTTTCTCTCCGTGACGGTTTTCCAGTACGTGTTGAACAGATGAGACAAGAAGACACTCAAACACACAAGGAGAGAAATCTGTGTCGACGGTGGATGACGTTTTCTCTGATGCTGGTTACACTTTGACCAAGAGGTTGTCATTAAATGTGTTCATGTGTAACTGTGCTGCTTTGTACAGACAGTGAAGTCCAGCTACAGTAATCATTGATTTTTTTAATTGTACTAATGACCTATTTTAAGTGTTTTTTAATGATTTATAACGTCTTGCTCTTAATTCTTTTGCGGAGATGTGGAAATGGATTTGAGAGCAAGATACTGTATTTTTTTTTAACGCTATGCAAAACAATATTTTCATATTATGCTAATAACATCCGTAAAAAAAATCTGCAGTCTGAAAATATACATCCTTATTCCTTTGTACGGTAAAATAGCTTTTCTATGGTGCAACTCTTGTTATTGGTTTGTAACTGAGTAACCTTAAGAGCAACAACTCGTGGGAGAGAAAACAGTGAACTGGCACCGCTAAAGGAACAGTAAACATTTTCTGAACCAGCAGTCAGCATTGACTATGTTTACATGCAGCAACAGCTCTGTGCATATGAAAATTCAAGTAATTATGGTGTGTGACGTGTAAATATTCAACATGTTCTACGGCCGTTACCTCCACTTTCCACATACCCTACAAAAACCACAAACATTCGTATCATAAATTACAAAAGGTTTGTCAAAAATAATTATTAATTTTAAACGAACATTGAGTCATATCTTCCTGTAATCTAACAACCTAAGCTCACAGCCGTTCATGAAACAGTCACAAGCATATAACATAGAGAATCGTGTTCATGGACACGTTACTCCTTCTTCTTCATGTCAGTCAGTACGAATTTCAAACTGCTCTTCTTTAATTGGAGCAAATTTTTGTGCCGCCGAAATGTAAGCCTTTTTCGTCTGCATTTTGTGGTAGTGATACACATTACTGTCCCGGTAACCTTCATGTCTTTCTGCATTGTGTGAATCTTTTTCACCCAGTGGACCGCTCTTATGTCCCACGTGAAACCAGACGTCAACGTTGCTGTATTCTTTTTTGCTGCTATGTTCAAACAGTCATTTTGGTGCCTAAACATAACAAAAAAATGGTCACAGTATGATTATATTTAGGTACCAAAAACATGTTGTGGTTTTGGTTAAAAAAAATGGTACATAAAGGGAACTGTAAAATACGTTAAGTCACATTATGTCGTGTGGTTATTCATGTCAGTTAACGTAATTAAACTTTTGGTCTTGCACTCGACTTGAACTCCAGTCATAGACTGTATAAAAAGATGGACGACATGACAGCTCGCTAAAAGTGAAGCCAAACCCTCTCTATCGCCCCCTGCTGACTGGCTGCAGTATAGCTCATAAAGCCCGCCTCCTCAGATGAGACATGAGTCAAACTATAAAATCAAAATACACGTCAAATACATTTTTCTCCAACATGGTTTCTGTCATTATAGTTAGTTCTTATCATGCTGATTTATGTCCAAGTGTTAATTTCTCTGACAAGTTTACTTTTTATTAGTTATTTGATGCTATAGAAAGGGGGCGTGGCCTCATGATTGACAGCTCTGTTGACAAATGGGGCTCCTGCAGCGTTCTGTTCCCGAGTGGCAGAGCAGAGGAGGAACGGCGAGAGGAGACGTAACTAACACTAACACCACAGTCATTGAACTTTTCATAAGCGTGAATATCTGCTTCAGACCGACACAAGAAGCTGTTCTGCTGCAGACTGAGCCCACCTGAGGGCTCCGACACGACAAGGCCACAAGGTAAATGTATGTTTTGGGTAGAGGAAGGGGCGGGAGGCCAATACTGCTGCTCCAACCACCGATCTCTACTGCACACACTCTGGATACAAATGTGCAAGATGGCAGCGCCCGCTGCGGGGGGATTTTGGCTTCACTTTTGAACAACAAGAGGAGGTGGAGACGCGTCGTCCATCCTTGTGTACAGTCACTGGTTTGACTTATCCAGTGACTCTGACCGACACCCCTACAGACTTTCTGGATTTAGATACTCTGTCAACACAATTTGAAGGCTTTTTTGCGCAGGCACAAAATAAACATCCAATTGAAACTCATTTGAAATTCAAAGCGACTGACACAAAAAAAATGGGACAATTATATTAAAATATATTTTGTGGCTGTTGGTGAGCCTTAAGGAGTCGCTTTCGATGACAAACCCACAGGAAATCATCACAAGCGTTTAATCTCTTCAGGGCATTTTAGCATCTCAGCTAACTGTTTTGGTTTTATGGTTAACGACTTCGCTGTTTTGGTTATTCCTCAACATTCCCATTAACTCCTTTGTCAGGTGGCAGTTTTCAGCAAAAAGGTCGGATAAATCACCCACCAAAGAAAAGTTAGCGGCTAGCCGGTAACCATAATGAAGAACTTGCGGTGCAGAAGCAAGTAAAATGCCAGATTTATCAGATATTATTTGAGACCAAAATGGAGATTGATGGAGAATAAATATTAATGTTACATTCATCATGTCACCAGAGACAAAGCTCTAAAGTAATGCTCGCTCCACGTCCACAGGTGTGCGCATAGGCTAACCTTTGCTAACATGTTTGCTATGTCAACTTGAAGGCCATCCTTTGTCATATGAGTGTGATTTGTTTGGAAATGATGCTACCAAAACTGGACGAAAACGGATTTATGCAGCTTTAGGTTACTGCAAATACATTTTGTAAATAATGGGGTTAAGTTTTGGTCGCTTGCTTTGCTATGTAAACTCACCCTCATTGAGCTACTTGCCCAGATTTGTGAATGTTGTTTTTATCACGCAAATTTTGGAGTTTTTTTTCTTTTTTTTGCACAAGATGCTGTTCGTTCCTTTGTATGCATTTCGGGAAAAGCCAGGCAGTGAATGTTCTGGTTACTCTGGCCTGGAAAATGTCTTCAAAGCAGTGCCAAAACATCTCTGTCAAGAATCTTGGATGCAGAAGATGAAACTCACCTTCAAAGTTCAGACTCAGGGCTGGCTGCACAAGTGACTTAGACCCATCTAAAAGTCACACTGGTGTCACAGTTCCTAAATTTCACAAGACCATCTACCTTCCAGTCTTTACGCATAGGTTCTTCTCTTAATCTTAACCTCACTGCTCATAAACAGGAAGTGAGAGCTCTTTCCTCCAGAGTTGTCTTGTTCATAAAGGTAATGAAGCTTGAGGTCCTCACTGAAAGCTAACTGAAGGATATCGTTGAAAATATTCCACAAACCATGATTCGTAAAAGCTAATGCGGAGGAGGAGCACTGGGGAAGTCCTAAATACATTGTGATAATTGAACGAGTGGTGGGTTTGGGGGCTAAACCACTTAGGCTAATGCAGAGTTTATGGGGGCAACAGGGACATTGTTTTGATCATTTCATAAAAAGCCTAAATTTTCTGTTCTTACACTTAATATTCCAAGTGCCTATTTCCGTTCCCACCATTATGGGAATAACAGTGAAAAGGTTGCATATGGAAGGCTGAACACCTCTCACTCTCAGCAGAGGCCATATTGGATATGGAGCTAAAGGGAAGGACAGGTTCAAGATAGCATTGAATTTTAAACTAACATAAAACAGGGTGCACACAAAGTTCATTCTACACATTTTAAAATGGTTTTGACATCAAGTTAGCGACAAAGCTAACAGACGTTTTGTGATATTTGTGACAATCGCTGTCAGATTTTGATAGAGCTCTGCAAGGTTGCAATTGTCCTTTAAAAGAAGTTAAATGCAGTCTTTGTCATTTCTCTTAAGTGCACCAAGGTTTTGTTTAAGACAACACTGCCCTGTTGAAATGCACACACGATGCACGTGTGGGTACCTACAGACTACTGGAAATTGAGACAGAGCAAATATGTTTAATAGTAACAGATGTTTAACCTCAAAGTGGTCACCCAGGACAATTATGACCCAACTCTGTTTGGAGTCAAATAAAGGTCAAGAAGATTTTGGGCTCGCAAAATATTGTTCACATATAATCTTCACAGCCTGCAGTTGTATTTCACGTTTTGTGTGCATGTATCTAAATTTGTGAAACCGTAAAAAAAAAATTGTCATCACACGTTCAAGTTCGGGAATTTGTCAATTTGTGTAGAAAAATGTTACGCTCAAAGAAAAGATTTGCCAATGTGTAAAAAGTTTTTGTAGCAGCAGAAACCGTTTGTGTTTCTGGACTTAAAATTTGTGCCACAATATTTTCAACTTTGAGATTTAACAAAGTCTGAGTTAAAGACACACAAATTTCCTATCTGCATGTACGAACCTGAAGCTACAAGCTACGAGTTGCAAGTTACAGACACACGTTTTGACCATTTCTTTTTGTCTCAGCTAACCAGCCAATCAGCTCACCTCCACTTTGTCCACTGACCTCCAATCAGAGGAAGCCAGATTGTCCAATAAGGGCGCAACTTATTCTAGCGTACGCGTTCCTGGTGACCGACAACAGTTTTATTATTGACGGAAGAAAGAAGGGAGACAGTCTCTGTTGGGACTGTGAAATTATTTGTGAATATTATTTTGCCTTTTTGACCTTTACATGACTCCATAACTCTTTTTTAGTTTATTGTTATTCTGTGTATTCAATAGTAGTTTCTTGTCTTTTTTGTCTCACCACTTTCATCCCTTTTTCCTGGCAAAGGTAGCGACTAGCTGGTGAAGAAATAAAAATATGTAGCAGATAAATGGTTAGATATGTATTTTAGGAGATGCTGGACACTAACTCTAAAAGGAGAGTGCAAATTAGACATGTATTGATAAGGTTGGAGAGGAACTCTACTCCTATTGAATGCTAATGCTAATCTATTTCTGCTGCATGCCCAGCTGTGCAACAGTTTGCTGTAACAACTTAGCCAAACAACATTGTAAAAAAAAAAATCAATAAATGCAGCTTTGAAATAACTCCATTTTTATTTTGTACATCTCAACTCTGTGGCCTTTTACCTCTGCAGGAACACAGAAATATTTACAGGAACTCTGGAACTTTTTTTACTTGCATTTCGACTTAAGGAACGTTGTTACTATTTTGGTTCCCGGGCCATTTGTCTGCACCCTCCAAAAAGTCCCTGCTCCTGAGGTAGTATGTATTAATGGTCTAAAGTATTTACGTTACCTCCAGACAGCGTTCATACGGACAGCGAGCAAGCAATAGTTGTTGCTAGAATGTTTGACCTTTCAATGTTGGTGACATTTAAATGACGTTATGCAGCCAAATTCCTGAGACTGGTCTGAAAGTCCATAAAGTTTTAAAAAGAGGTAACGGAGACTTTTAGTTGTGAGTTGTGGTTCAGAAGATCCTAACAGTCATGCAGCAGTAAAGACAACCAGATGATGGCGCCGTCATCCCATTGCACTTTTTTTTTTACGTCTAATTTGCTCGTGTGATTTGCCGGTCCGATCTTCACGGTTCTTCAGATGCAATGGAAACGCAAATGCAGCAAAAGGACTTTTAGGGTCCTTGTTTAGTTCCTGAGTTTAGTTCCTGGTTCTTTTTTGGTTCAAAGTGGCCTTTAGATAAGTCAAAGAGGAGAGTTAAGACTCTATGAATCAGTCAAACATGGGCATGTTTGTGCAGCCAGCCCCTGGTCGAGATAACTGACATCACAATTTCTTTATTTTGTCCAAGTTGTTGCTGCTTGTTGCGATATTTTGGGCAATTTATCTTTCAAACAGGAATACAAAAGAGTGTTAGCTAATGGGACATCATTTTGATTTCTGCTGTAAGTCTATACCAGGTCTACTCTGTGAACTGGTTTATCAGTGGAACCCAGCAGGCTCAGTCACAGGGTATCAAAGGCTCCTGCAAACAACTTAACACTTTGACCTCTACAGGACAACAGGAGTGCATGTAAACGTAGCCAATGTTACTTTTCCAAATGGCTCTGGCTCAGCACAGTCCAGCCCTACATGTCAGCCGGGCCGCCTGAGCCTGGGTGCCTTTTCCCCCCTGTCCATCTCTCTCCCTCTGATTGTCTGTGCATTTATTTTGAGTCTGTACAGTTTGTGAGGTGTGTGTGTGAGGTCCGGGTCATTCAAACACTGCAGCAAGTCTATTGCTTTGATAAAAGGCATCACTTCACAGAAAAGAGAGAAAGAAATAAAACACAAGCTGTTTTTGAGGAGTAGTGTGAAGCTTGAAAAAGCGAGATATACAAAGCAAATGTCTGTCACATTGCAAACGACAATACCAACGAGAGGCTTTGAGAACAACAACAAAAAGAGAACATACCGGCTAAAATAAAAGAAGGAAAGAGCGCTACGTTTTCACAATCTCACCAGCTTTCTCAGTGTACCTCGCTGATGATGAATCATACTGTTTTTTTTTGGACCGGCCAATGTTCACTTGGCTGCAAAATCCCACCGGTTGGTCACAGTGGATGGGTCTGACCCATATCTGATCCAGGCACATGCATACATTTGCATGTGTACAGTATGTGTACAGGTATGTTCTGTCTATGTGCATGTTTGTGTGTTAGTGTATATGCATGCCATCATAAGAGGGTGGTGGGCTGTTACACAACAGATAATGTTCTTTTGCTGCATGTAAATAACAATACAGTTCAATCAGACGTTTCCCAAACCCACCATAGCACCATGACGTCACTGTTTCAACATATGGCTCCCACTTTGAAGGGAGTTGAAAACAAACAAACAGAAAAAGAGGTTGAAATCATATGTGGGACATGTGAGGCCACATGTCAGAGATGACATTAAAAACTGTAGGAGCAGCTAACACGGACTAAAGCACGAGTCAGAGGGACGACTCTGTTCTGAGCGGCATGCACTAACTAGCATAAATCAGTCAAGTCTTGGTATCGCTATGAAAGCCCAGCAGGGGTTCAATAAGGAGGGCATCATTCACTTGGTTTTGGCACAGCATGTGGCATTGTTACACAACATATGAGTACTATATGATTGTCTGTTTCCTGACATCAGAGTCATTATGTGCTTTAGTTAGTCCTGAACGGTCTCTGGCAACGATGAACAAGCTCGTGTTGATGCTGCTGCTGCGTTCCTTTCAATGTTGGAAGTCTGAATCACCAGCAGCGAGGCTGGAATCACAACCTTTGTGTGTTTCTATGGTCCAGTTTGAAAAAATACAGGCATAAAACATGGACTCGATCTTTTTTCAAATGGAGCTATGACAGAGTATTCGGGCCATGGAAGAAGTGACACTTGTGCCATGCAACACTTACAATGATGCATCTTTAAGGGGCTGCAAAAAAAAAGTACCAATGCACGTCAGGATCAGAATATCGATTTCTGATTCTGCTTCCATTTTCAAAACACTGTAGCGACTCTAAAATGAAAAGTGAAAATGCAAAGATTTTTAACTGATGTTGGCAAATGTACATTCCTTAGCTCAGACTGCATAAAAATAATGCTGTGATGTTGGATGTTACAGCTTCATTTCCCCCTTTAATTAGACTAAAAATCGCAATATATTACCATGTTTATAGTATTGGATATATTGCAATATATTGAACAGAAAACCTGTATCGCGATACGTATCGTATCACCAGATTATTGACAATACACAGCCCCAATGATTAGATTTATCACTTATTTTTATGCTGATTAACTGTTTTAGAAAATGTCATCAAATAGTGCCTAAAACTATTTCCTCATGTTTGAGATGATGTCATTTAATTGCTGATTCACCTCCATTAAAATCCAGAGGTATTCAGTCTTGCATAAGACAAAGCGACGTGGTGTTTTTTGTTCTATAAAGTCTTTAAAAGATTCATTAGTTATTATTTCATTAGCATAGTTAAGATCAGCGAGGAAGCCCTTTGACAACAACTACTGGTTTTACATGCTTCCCTTTTTGTGACGCATCTCGGACTGTTTCGGTTTTGAATTCAGAGTTGGACCACAGATGGACTGTTAGGTGGACCGGATCATTTCAGAGCTTGAATATATGCTAAGAAAATTAAGTTACTGTTAAATGAGCCGATATTTGGATGGAGTTTGGTTTGATGAAGGCAAAACAATGTTGTTAACTTTCAGAAAAAAAAGAGTTTTCTTGCATATTTCTGACTTTGGTCTCAGATAAACATTCTTCACATTCATTTGGCAGGTGCTCATGCATTTCCAAAAGTGTCTTGTCCCCTTTCAGTCTAGTATTAAATGTGTTCTTCCCTTCTGCAACGGCCCTAATATTCTGTCATAGTGCAACGGCAATTACTGTCCATGATATATAGCGATATGTGCTCAGTGGCTTGAACAGCACTCCTGCAACAACAGAGATAAGTACTGGGCAGAGTTATGCTCATACTTCACTGAAAAAACGTGTGTTCTGAGAATTACAAACAAGTCTAACAGTATGGTTGTGTAGTGTTGACACTTCTATGCTGCCATGTAAATGTAACATCAAGTAACGGCATCTCAGAGAAGTGAATGAAGCTGAGTCTAACCCGAGTTCTGCTTTCAGTTGCTAAAATTCAGATTTTTCCGTCATCTCTGGAACGCAGCATAGCGAGTTGTGATGTTCGGCTGCCCAGAGACTCACAGAGGCTGTGTAAGCTGTGAGTGTTGCTATTAATGAGTCAGGTCACAACACGTTGGTTACGAACCGAACGGTTCAGACACACCAGATGATAACTGAATGTATACAGACGGGGCGGATAAAGTCGAGCAGGTGGGAGGAAAGGCTAACGGATCGCTAACAATGTCTTGTTGTGTGCATCAGGTGAGCAGCCATTTGAGTCTTTCAACATAAAGGAAGGAAAATACAACATTTGCATGGTTTCTAAACGAATGAACAAGTGTTGATAAAATCACCATTATGCCAACTGTACAATCATCAACACAAAAAAAAACCTAGAGTAAAATCCGAGGTGAGAGGTTATATCCACAACAATAACAACAACAAAACAAACTGAAAAAAAAAGAACAAAATGCTATTCACATGTACCCGCACCGTAAGGAATGGTTCCATACAAAACTAGACCAGAGAGCTACTCCTAAACTATGGAATGAAGTGACACTCAGTAGTGCTAATAGAAAGTTCATTGTGACGGGCCTTCTGCTGGTTCCACCCCTGAGACCACCAGGGTTCCCAGGCGCTGACGCATGCGCACACACACATTCACACACATACATGCACGCAAACACACATACGCTAAAATCCATTGGTCAGTCCTCGAAGACCTCCAGGAAGAGAGGAGGGAATAGCTCGGTGGGACACTCCACTTTCATGTGGAGGAATCGGCTGGCGTGGCAGGCGCCGATCATCCGCAGGTCCGTCACCTTCATTAGCAGCTTGGGCCAGAAATGCGCCACTTTGTGTTTGCGGTAGTTGATGTAATGTTCAAAGGCCAGAAGGAACTCCTCTTGGCAACGTTCGATTCGCTCCACGCTACTCAGGCCCGGCCGATCTGAGGACAAGAACACAGCGGTAAGGTTATTGGTTACTGTCTTGCAGGATTAGGTCAATAATATTTATTTTCTTATGATTTAAAAATTACAGCTTTTTTGTTTTACACATTTTGAGGTCTAAATGATAAAAAAGTACAAACAGTTTTGGGACTAGATTTCTTTAGCTGGCAGCTGCAATGGCTGCAGTGTAGTTCTAGACAATCAAAGAACGTCCGCTCACAGGCTCAGGATAGGACACCTACACAGATAAACCTTTAGTTCAAGACTAAAATGCTTTTTTTTTTAAAAAGCCAAAACAGCCTTTACATCACTCTCCTTAAAGCTTCCAGACAGCATAGGAAAAAATCTGTAATTTTACTGTTGATCTGTGTGTTTGTTTTTTTGTGGTATCGGTTACAGCAATCTAGCATAAAGTGGCTAAAACAGCTGGAGGTGTGGGTCAGAAGATTTCATACAGCAGTTTACCATGTGTACAAAAAAAAGGGTGTAAACAAGGTGGAGTTAGTGATTGCCAGGCAGAGTGACGGAAAAATAAAAGCCATACAGCCATAAATAGTTTTACTTTATTTATATTTTCTATATTTCTTCATATTTCTAGTTTGTATTGAGCAGCTGCAATGTACAAAGTATTTCTCACTTAGTTTAATTGATGTTAGCAGTAGATCCTCAAACAGCAGCAAAGTTGTGTTGAAAACTGAACCCTGGGAGACAATTAGGAAACGTATGTCTCCTGTTTTCATGACTTATTGATTGTTTAAAATGATCCGAACATTCAATGGAATCTTTTCACAAATAAATTATACATAGAGGAATTAAGCTTCTGCACAAGAAAGTCAACCTTACAGATAATTAGCACCATTAGCATCAATCCAGAGTTATTGGTTTGAGCCTTCTTGTCTTGATAAGTGTATTGATTGAACCCTGGTGGCTGTTGGAAGTGTGTCAGAGCAGCAGACAGATGGGCAGGCTATCCCTGTGTCATGTCTGCATGTGCAGCACAGCAGCAGAACAGTATTGATCTTCAATGAGATGCAGAGCGTGGCACAGAAAAAGGGTGCCGGACAAAGCTCCTCAGAATGATTAATGCTGATTAACTGATTGAGCTGTAGTTTGGTATGGATTTAGTGTCAGGGGAGTGTTGTTCACACAATCTGTGCAGACGGCGTGGACAGAGCCGGATTTATTTGTTCTGTTTTGTTGTGTACAATCCGATAATAGACTTTTGCTTTCCTGGTCTCTTGAATCCACAATAATACATTAAAAAAAGTGACACATAGGATCTCCCAGAGGACAAATGTGATGCTTAAATGGGCTAAAAAAAGACGGCGACACCGTCATCAGCTCATGCACGCAGGTGTGATGAGAGTCACAGACGGAGCTCACCAGATGAAAGCAGGATGACGGCCTGTAGAAGAGCCACCTCGGAGTCATCCAAGTTAAAAGAGGACAGCGATACGCCGAGGTCGAAGATGGCGTCCGAGACCACGCCCAGGCCTCCGTTCTTAAGCTGTCCTCGCGTGACCGCCATCTCGCCATTTAGCGTGAGGGTCTCACTCTCAGGATCATAGCGGACAGCCGCTCGAAGTGACATGATCTCCATGCAACAGCCTTTCAACAGGATGATCTGATCTTCGCAAGGCAGCTGGTGAGAAGGAGAGGAGCACTGTCAGTGTGACAATACGGCGAAGGTAGCGATAGCACGCAAGTGTCCTGTGTATTTTTGAAACAGCTACAGAATCAGACTTAACTAGCGTTCAAATTAAATACTTTTGAAATAAACATAATCTAGCATTAAGAAGCGGAAGGAGTATATTATTGGCTTTACTTTAAATCCACTGGAACGGGACTGCAGGATTAGAAAGTCAAACAAGGTACAAACAGTCGCCAACAGACTCATCTGCAGCCGCCAGAGGGAGCATCACGAACCCTTTATCTCAATGACATGTTTCCATTAAAGCAGCTTCACTTACCTCACAAAACATAGGCAGTTTTTTGGCAAAGTCCACCACTCGGGTTATGGCAGGGGTGATAATTTTTGTAAACTGACTGAAGGCTTCTATATCCACTTTGTTTCCTTCAGGTGCATTGACCATGGACGCTTGACCAATATCCTCAGGCTGAAACGAAGACAGAGAGAGACGGTCTGTGGCAGTTTCCAGGTTTGAACACAAAAACAAAACAGCATGCTTCTATATTAACATCTTATTATTAAGAGTCTGGTGCTTGAATAACTGACACACAGGTACAAAAAGGTTTGAAATTGCTCCAGTAGATTGCTTCAACAAGCAGACTGCTATAGCTGCACTGAATCCTTGGGGGAAATGCACTGACCAAAGTACGTCTGCCCCACTGACAGGCTCAGGATCCCTACAGAGACGGACCTTTATGTTAAAGGGTAGGATGTTACTTTTAAACCAAAACACCTGTTTCATCTCTCAAGCCATAAGACCAGTGGAAACTCCTGTGTTCGGCAGGAAAAACGGCCGTTTTTGTCAATGGAGTTTGGTGGCTTCAAAGAGAGCGATGCACCGGCTGGTTAAAAAAAAGCATCTTAATCTTTAAAATAAAATGTCTGTCTCTGTAATGTTGTCAGACTCTGAGCCTGCCAGTGGCACAAAAAAGCACTTTAACTGGACTTACTTTAATTAGGCTGTCGCTGCTGAATACATCTACTGGAGCAATTGCAAAAGGTTGTACCTGTAAGTCATTTAGACACTGAAACAATCCCCTTTGAAACTTGTATTAAAGTCAGTATTATGCATGAAGTTTAAGGTAAGATGCGCAAAGCATTTATGGTAAAAAGCCTTTTGGTTTAAGGTGATGTAAAGATGTAGAAACAGGGACGCATCACTACAGACATGTAACATTCATTTATCTGATGCACTTAATTGAATGTGTTATGCATGTAAATTAATCTAACTGTATCCTTAACACATACATTGGTGATGAAACGACACACAGTATGAAAGCAGTTAAAGTGATAATCTCGAAGATTTTCATCTCATTCATCTAACGCCAAATGAGGTAACTGAACGGTGTTTGAGCCTATGGCCCACTGATGAAAGCGATTGCATTTGCAGTATTACGGACAGGGTGTCTGTGGCGACCACAAGCGCTCAGTTAGTGACCCGTTTTTCATCACCCAGCAGTGGTTGGTCTGCCAGGGAGGGTAGGCGGAGCTAAGCAGCGTTTTTTCCGGTCTCTGCAAGTGTTGCGAGTAAACAGTAATCTACTATGGCTGAACAAACAAAGAAAAGATGGATGACTACAGATACAACTTCAACAAGAAGTGAAAATCCAAAGAAAAAGAAACTCGACGCTCAGATGAAGCAAACAGTTTAAATGTTTATCGCCATACGGTGCCGCCAAAGAGAACCAAACTGAAATCTTTGAGATTATCACTTGAATCAATTTAAACGAACACTTTTGTCTCCTTTTTCTTACCTTAGTTTCCTTCACCCCCGCTGCACTCTGGTCAGAAGTATAGAATAAATTACATGTTATTTCATTAAGAAGCATTGCTTCCTCGACCTGTTGGATAATCAACAGGAATCGTGAAGTTTCAATGAAGAACCCGTGTCAAGCCAACTAAAAAGAAAACAAGTTAAACTGAGGACAGATGAAAGAGTGCAGATAGAAAACAGGTGAGGACAGAAATTCAAGATGGGTTTCTGTGGCGGGATTCAGACTCAGGACCACGACGTCAAACAGGTCCTCTGACACACTCCGACGAACAGCGACGACACGGAAATGTAGTTTTGTATCATAAATAACCGAAACTTCAGTAGAAATAATTTTTGCACATATTTCTAAAGGTGTGAGCGCTACGTGACAGAACTGTTCGGCATAAAACCAACAGAGAAACCGAAAGATATACATGAATCATAAATAAGGCAAACTTCAATATTTTGGTGGTGTGAACCCTACAATACGGAAAAGTTTGGCTGTTAAGTGACGCACATAATGTGTCAAATGTGTCGCATGTGTCGTTTACCGCGCAGGTTAAAAAACATTCATGCATTAACGAGTGTTCGGCCTGATCGCGCCATAGAAACCCAAGATAAAGTCAACAGCTGAGACGGACTTTCAATCTGGACAGAGCGATTAGATTTTCACAGAAAGAAAGGAAAACAAAATTAGTCAAAAGAGGTGTGAGGAGTGAAATCAAAGCTTCAATCAGAAAGAGAGAAAAATGAAAACAGCACGAAAAAAGCAGGTTATTAGTGTTAGCGATTAAGCGTCGTTGCTCGCAAAGACATTAAAAAAGACAAAGAATAAGATGTTCCATTATAAATTAGTGCTGCTGCGTTGAGGAACACACTTTTCTCCATCGTCCAGCTAATTCTCCCCACTCTACAAGGAGATACAAAAAAACACATGGACATATTAACAGAGGGAACAGTGGAACAGTGGTCGTGGTGGAGGAGACAGGGGGCATGAGGTGGAGGGGGGTCTGTGAGGGGTGGGAGGGGGAGGTCGAGGGGGGGGGGGGGATTGGATAAGGCAGGGTAATCAATACAATGAAGGCTGTGGTGAGGAGGGAGGCAGGGAGGGAGGAGGATGTCTCACCAGGAATTTCCGCTTCTGCTTCCAGTGGTTGCCCTGCGCGTTCGTGGACATATGGGCATCAGTCACCATACGGATGAGGTCCCACTCCTCCTGGGTGGGCTCCAGTCGGTCCCACACCGTCTTCTGCAGCTCCTCCCGCCGACGGCGCTCCCGGTTCTCCTCGATTAGCTTCCGCTTGGCCAGCCTCTTGCTGTTGTCCAAGACCACTGACGGGGGGGGAAAGGAGGGAGCAGGAGGGGGCAGGAGGAGGAGGGAGACAATGAGAGTGGACAGGAATGAGGAGCAGCAGGAGGAGGAGGAGGGGAAAGATGATGAGTTGGTGATGCTGCTGAAATCTGAAAACAGGCAGATTAACTGTTCCAACACACTCAGGTGGTTTTATATTTGAAGTGATGCTCCTGAAGCATCTACAGGTAACGTTGTGATTGAAAGTGACCTTTGTGATGATTGGTTAGGAAACGTGAAGTCATTTCTGAATATCTACTTGATGATAATCTCTTGTCATGGCTCTATATTGTCCAAATATATATATATCTATATATCTATAATTGTGTATTTGGTATGTCAACGTGAATCACTTCCACACTATTCCACTCCACTAAAATAAATTCATCTAATAAAAATGTAGTGACCAAAAATACAAAAATGTAACTGTAAAATGATCTTAATATTTCCATCGTTAAGTTTGCATTTTGCTTTGTCATTATTTGTGTTTCAGAAAATTATGCAAAGTTTATATTTGATAATTTGTTTTGCCAGAATTTAAAATAATGATTATTTAGACGTCTTCCAACACAGTTGACCACATTGAAAAGCAGCTAGAAACTATTCAAAAGCTTTACTTTATTATTATTAATAATATAACATAATATTACTGTTTCAAAGAGCAGCTCCAGTCATGTTTTAAGACATTTAAAATGCTCTGCTTGAAATAATAAATTGTGTCTGATAGTTATTTTTCTGCAAATACGTTAAATTACCTTGTGAAAATCCTCCCAAGCACCTCCTCCTTCTCCCTCATTAAAAACTCCTGAATCTGCATAGGCCCCGCCCACTGTGCACATTTACAACCGCCAATCAAAACACGTCTCTGCCATCGTTTACTGGCAACTTGTTGAAACTTAGCTAGCTTGAAATGTAGTAATTAGTAGTAGTAACGTTAACGTTAGTAGTCAGTAGTGGTTACAGCTGGCTCGCTCATCGCCGAAGTGGTTGCCATAGGTTACACATAATAATACGCGTAGCGTCACCCCGTCCATTAACAGGATTGGCTCCTTAGGTTTGTGACGTCACAAACCTGCCAATCTGAAAACGTGTTGTTCAGCCTGTCCTTGGTAAACTGCAGTTTAAAAGCAGACGGGCCCAGCCATGGAGATGACTGCTGATGTTTCCCTGATATGTCTTGTAGCACATGAAGAACACCACATGGAGATGTTTACAAGGTTTAACTTGATTTTCACTGGAGGGGAGCTTTAAATATTCCATGCTGTGCCTGTTTTATTTTCTTGACTATAATTTAATTGGGGTTCATTTTGTACCTCAGAGTGAAACAGCGTGGGGCTGTAGTCTTTGCTGTTGGCTTCTAGGAGAGTTTTAAGAATGCATATTTAAATTAATTAATTTTGTGATTAAACAATTTATTTGTTAGTGTCAATATTTCCTTTGTGCACAAAAAATCCCCCTCAGTAAAAGACTGGCAAAAGTAAAATGTCTTCTACCATCTTCTAGCTAATAAAACATCTTGCTAAGAATAACAGGTAAAGAGCAGTTGAGTTAAAAGGGGCGGGGTTTAGAACGAGTCAGTTCCAATGATGTTCTAAAAGTTATTATGCTAAAGTTTTATGGTAAATGTCCACAGAAATATGCTAAACCTGTAGCCAGATGTTAAATTGGTATTGTTTATTTGAAGCTCTGTGGTTTCAAAATCTGATTACCATTCAGTCAACTGTAAATAAAATAAAACAGGGTTAGAGAACCCGCTGCTCCGAACACTAATACGCTTAACAAGGCCATTAGGGATATGGATGGCCGTGTGGAAAAGCACTGACAATAAAATCTAATTAAGATAGATTAGTAGTGATCTCGTCCACTTTTTGAACAGGTTGGTGAGATGCCTACTCTCTCCTTCACTCAATTGTTAACGCAACTTTAACCTCCGGAAATTAAAAGAAAGTACATTTATGCAAAATACTTCTATTATCTAAGTTCTTACATCTCCTCATTTAGGCCTATGTTCTCTACAGCTACAAAATACACATGTTTTTGCATGATAATGATGTGTACAAGTATGAACAAAAGATGCTAAATTTAAGTGTCCCCAGGTGACATTAAGGGCCTCTGTGCCGGAGTTTTCCCGCAGACAGCCCTGGCCCAGTTTAACCCCTGCACGGAGCACAGTCCAGGTCTCCCCTGTTATTGGATTAACATACTTCACTGAGTTTGCAGCAGAGCTTTTTCCCAGTTTTCTTCTTTGATTATTTAATAAGTTTGTCTTAAAAATGTAAGAAAGAAAATATTTTCCTTTGGCTGAATGTGGTCTAAGTGTACGAGTTTAACAGCAGACATTTTTAAGGCAGAACATGAGGCACTTTCAGCCTGTAAAACTCACAGTCTGTTGCCATCCCCACTGCAATGCACTTCTTGAAGCGACATTCCTGGCACTGGTTTCTGGTCACTTTGTCGATAACACATTTCCCCTCGTACTTACAAGCGTAGGTCGGGTTGAGATTCTTCTGGATCGTCCGCCTGAAGAAACCCTGCGGAGCAGACGGAGATGTCAGCTCTGAAACGTCTTATTAAACGGAATCAGCAGCACATCAAACGACCTCGTTGAATGTGTTACCTTGCAACCTTCACAGGTAATGCAGCGATAGTGATAGCCCGTGGCTTTGTCCCCGCACACTACACATAGCTCATCCTTGTCCAGGTAACTTGGAATGTACCCTGCAGAGAAGAACAGGTGGTAAATATTAGATTTAAATGAAAACAACATTTTCTTTACTGCTGTGTATTCAGTGGGGCGTGTAACATGCTCACATTTTCCAGAAACAAACTCAATTTGATGTCAGTTGTTGGCGATAATCTTAAATTTGCTGGAATATTAGGAGGTAATTTTAATGACGGTGTCACTTTGTAATGTGTGTAACATTAGTTTTTCTCTTTGTTTCCTTCATGTAGGATCATAAAGCTGAAACTGCACAAACAAATGGTGCTTAAAGGAGAGCTAACAAGCTAACAGGATACTTTACACACAGTTTATCGACGGTTACGTTATTTGGATTTGCAATATCTAAATGTGTGCCAGTCACTAAACCGCTTTGAAAAGCCGTACAGGAGGATTTAAAAGTTGGCCGACTTCTGCACACCTACTATTTGATTAGCACGACTTCCATAGAAAACCATGCTGCTTCCAGTAAACCCAGTGGGTGAACACCTGGCCCCATTTTGGGATTTGGCTTAATGAGTTCAGCGCTCTGACCGGAGGTTAACAAGCTGATCAATACCTGTTTTTGGGTTTATTAAGAAAGCAATGATTTTCTTGCATCGGCCTTCTGTTGCCCCGTCAATCAATAAGGAACCCCTCCCCCGCCCGGCCCAGTCAAACACTCTGAGCATCAAATGCACCAAGTCCTGGTCACAGACGTGTCGCCGCATGGCGCTTTAAGTCTTGGATTTACGCTTATCAGACTTAATTTGAAAATCCCAGACATCATTGATGCATTGATCAAGGAGGAGTCATCGCTGATTATCAAGAATGTTACAACATTACAAACATGTTCTTCACACACAAGAGAGACAACCACAAAACAGCTAAATCTATTCCATCAATCGATTAAAAGCTCAAAACTTCTCGTGCACATGCAGCGTTTCTGCCCACACCAGAAATACTTTCCACCAACAAGATGTAAACAATCACAAATACGACGTCATACCTTTCTTGTGCGCCCCCTGCAACCACTGCAGGTGTGAGAACTCAGGTTTGATCTCAGGGAAATATTCAGGCTGGTGGTGGAAGTGGCTAAGAGGGATCTCCATGCTGCAAAACTCGCTCTTAAAAGGCGGCGGGCCACCAGCGTACGAGCACGAGTAGTGCTGACTGGGCGGCCAAGCCTGCTCCATGCAGGGCGGATGGTGCAGCGGCTGGGGCTCGCAGTGTCCGTACCCGGGCCCCTCGCCCGGGTACATGCAGTGCTCCCCACTGCCCTGCACCGGGTAGCCTCCCACCCCAGGGTGAGGCATCTCATACATGTCTGGGATGCAGTAGTTCATCATGGAGAGCCACAACAGATAACCATAAAGGTTGTGGTTGGACTCCGAGAACGGTGCGCTCTCTCAAAAAAGAAACGGAAGTCTCGAAAAAACAATAATCCGCTCCAAAAAAAGAGCAGCGAGCCCGCAGAATGTGACAGTTAGGAGTTTCCCGCTTCACACAGGTGAAGGTCTCCTGTGTAGATGCACGAGCGTTTCATCCAACAAATCCGCAGACCACAGACTTCACCTAGCAGCTGCCCCACCCGCCACTACCCGGCCGAATTGGGAAGCAGAGATTTATGACGACGCAGAGCTCTAATCTTACACTCCACAAATCCTCGATGTGCCGCAGACAGTGGCAATGTCACAGATTAAGACCTCACCTAGAAACAGTAAACACCATCTAATAACATCAGCCGGCCGGAAAACAACGCAAAGAAAGAGAAGAAAAGTCTGAGAAAAGCTTTTGTTTTAAGTTTGGGAGCGTTTTGACGAGGGTCATCTTATCATGTCATGAGCTGTTCTCTTGACCCTGAAACCTCTCCTTACCCCTCACCTTTGACCAGTGTTTGCTAACCAACTTGCTTATCCCGTGGGTATTTTAAACAGAATCCACAAACAGGCTCCCTAAGGTCAGTGTCGTATAATTATTGCCGCCAACTATCTAGTGAACTTTATGACACTAAGAAGATTTCAGGGAGGGTTTTGTGTTTAACTCGCATAACCCGACTTTTAGCCATTAAGGCTGGAGCGGCTAGTTAATGTATTTATCTGGGAAGGAGCGGGCGCTGGAGCGTGTTTTTGTTTGGGAATTACTGAGAATAAAGAACAGAGCTTACCGGGTAAACCACATTAAGACCACATCAATTATATATGCTCTAAACATACGAGCAACACTATCATTGATTTAATGATTTATTTATTTAAAAAGTAAGATAAAAAACAGGCAAGTAGTCCTTTCTATTACTTTTCTATTTCTACAATTTCAACAAGAATCTTTCAAAATAAAACAATTCTCTTTACAAATAATTCAGTGGTTTAATCACAGCCTAAAATAAGACTGTGTTTCATTTGCCAAATCAATACTGTTTCCCCGCAGTGTGGGACACGCGAGCGACACGCTGAGCGGCACGTTGCGTGATCTGTGTCAGACAATGCAGCGATTATCCTGGACACCGGCGACACTCAGACATATTGATTAGGCTTCCTGTTCAATACAAATGGGATCAGCCTTATGGCGAGGGAGTGTATCAGTTTGGAGTCATAATGCCATCTTCAATAATTCAACAAAGCCGTTAATAGAACAATCTGTTTGTGTGCTTTGAAATGCCACTGATGCGACTTTGCCATGACAGGAACACAACAAACAAACAAAAACAAACAAAAACAAACGTAAACAAACGTAAACAGAAAAAGCAGAAGCTTCTGATTTTTTTATCTTTATGTGTTAAAGTTTTGGATAAATGTGCACAGACCTGTTGCTATCATATCAAACTTATTTATTCTTCCTGTACAAGTTATTTTATTTGTCTGTGTTTACTTTCACTTTTCACTGGAGCAGGTGTTTTATTTATCGTTATTTCAAACCGATTTGTTTCACATAATGGCTGTACGTATGTTTCCCTGTTTTTTCAGTGTTTTTAGGGTTCTGTGTCTTCCCAGCTCTTCCCAGGTGATTGCTCAATGAGGTGCACCTGGTCTCAGATGCTTACCAACCGCGGTCATGACATGTGAAGACAGGAGGCTTCAGGAGGCTGGGGGGGGCTGCTGTGGTGATTTTGTGTTGTTGATTTTGTTCATCTTAATTTAATGTCCTTCAATAAATATCATGTATTTGAGTGTTTTAAGGTGTTTCACCCGGTTATTTTTGGGTCAGATGATGGATAGTTGTCAGCTCCATGGGGTCGCCTTCGGGTGGGGTGTAACATAAATCATAATGAATGCACTGGTCAAATATGCAGCTTACAGGTAAGATGATTTTATAGGGAGCACCTTTGGAGATTTGCTCGACACATTAATCAAAGATACACAGAATTCAAAGGTGGTTCATTGTTGTTCCCTTTTCGTTGGATTTATATTTGTAGGAAGTTTTAAATAAAATAAGTAATTTAGAGAAGATAAAACAAATAAACCTGTAAACTTATTTTAGGTCCCTGAATTTTCGTAAACCCAGGATTCAGATGCTTTTTAAGTTTATCGCAGTTTAATAGCATAAAGAGAGAGCCAAACTAAAATAGAGGATTATAGAGTTCTTCTTTATTTAATCGTCACTGATATGTTTTTGTTTCCAGCAGAAACCTTCTAATAATCATGTTAAACCCAACGATAATAAAGTCTGAATTAAACCATCGACAGTCTTCAGAGGTAAACTACATAAAGTACCTGAGGTCACTTGTACCGTTGACCTAAATAAGGCATACACAGTACAATCAGAAACAGTTTTTTCGTCTGTGCTGTTTTATCTTCTTAAGATAACCCGATACAGAACCCCGAACATGTTGCAGCTTCATGGATCAAAGAGGTGGCTCCACAGACATGCAGACAAGTGAACACATGGCCAAGTCTGAGAGAAGATGCGTGCAGTTTTGGCTCTAAAATCCCTGCTGCTTGCACTCAACTGAACTCTGCCAAAGGAAGCCAGTCTGCACGCTCGGCATCGCGTCTTTCAGAAAAGGCACGATCAATACTCATGAAGGACGGGATTATGGAGGAAAAATCCATGTCATGGTTCATATGGATGTTTGAGCACAAAGTAGATTGTACCAAAAAGAGTTAAAGGTTGTTCCTCTCTCTGAGTCGCATTTCTTTTTGATGTTATGTACTTTTAGATTCAACATATTTTATATCATTATAGATTTTAAGTTTATTTGCCATTTAGCAAACATTTCTAAAGTTTCTAACGTTTACTTACTTAAAGAAATGTGATAAGGAAAGATGTTGCCACCCAATTTAAAACAAATTGACTCATGACCTACATGTTTATTCCAATAAGATCTTAAAGCGTCTTAAATTGATTGATGCTTAAATATTGGAAAAAATATTTCTCATAGGGGTTCCCTGATGAACTCAAACACACATATCAGATCGTAAAGTGTTAAACCCTCTTCAACCCAACTTCCCTGTATGGTCTCATGTTCGAGCTGCACATTAAAACTTATATTATTGGGTTTGTAGGTTACGGACCGTCACAAAACGTCCATCATTTTGAAGCCGGAGTAGTATTGAAAATATTCAGAAATAAAATTTTTGCTGTGAGAGCCCTTTACTGACTAAAATCAGGTACAACCAGGTGTCTTTAGATCCTAACTTTAGCAGATGTTTGCTTTTGGACTCCTCTAATGTTTAAATCAAACTGTAAAAAGCCCATTAACGTCTGTTTGAAAAGTGAAGCGTTTAAAGTTAGTAGAGCTTCCTTTGTTATACGCTTGTTCTTAATGCACGCCTGTTTATCTTTCACCGCCAATTTAGTTCATTTTCAGCCTGCGCACAGATTATCCTGTAATCCTTCCGCGATTATGTGTCCTGATATAATATGACACTAAAGCGACCTTAACATGCCATCCGACTCCTGTTGAAGTGCCAGGTCTTTGACTGTGGAGCGCTGGCTTTCTAATCTCATTAGTTGTGGAGCACACGATGATCTGCATGACAGTGTTTGTGTAGTGTGGAGCACGCAGATCCGGCCAGAGCAGGCCGAGGTGAACGTGACAGTTCTATTGAAAGGGCCGAGCAGTGCAGTCTTTTAATCTGGCTTTAAATTGGAGTCATGTCATGGAGTCCGACATTTTCTATATGTTGTTTTACAGCATTTATTTCCTCCCGTCTGTTTTACTTTGCTCTGATTTTAATTTATGACTTCAAACTTTTTAGTGTCATTTTGTCGTCCTTTTTCAGTCTTGAAAACTTTGATCTATTGTTTTACATTTCGAATCTTATTTTCTGTCAGTTTAATGAAGCATTTTGGGCTGCGTGTTTGTATGAGAAGCGTTTTATAAATAAAGTTAAGTTGCACATAATATCCGATCTTGTCTGTGTTAGCTTACAAATGTCGTATTGTCACTGCTATCTTTGAGCTGTCTGTAAGTACCTGTTTACAAGATAATTTATTGTATTTCATTTTTACCTTTTGCTTTTATTGATAGGACAGCGACGATAGACCGGAGATGTGGGGAGGAGAGAGTGGGGATGACACGCAGCAAAGGGACGAGGTCGGAATCGAACCAGCGAGGACTTCGCCTCTGTTCATGGGATGCCCGCTCTACCCACTGAGCTAAACCAGCGCTCCAGCTAATTTCATTTTAACACAGGTTCACAGAAGAATACGGGTCGTGTATACTAATTGTAAATATTGTTATATGTTGGAATAGACCTGCATAAACATAATTACACAGTCCCTGTGGAACACACGCGGCCTCCTCCTGTGCATAAAGAATCTCTGCAGGGAGCAGAGTCACACTGAAGTTAATGAGAGTTTACTTTTACAGTGAATATAAACGGTTTAATAGTGAATATGCATACATATATATTCTGAATTAAGAACCATATGATTTATGCACAGTTCAAATGTTCACACCTGATTTACAAACATAAAAATATCAGATTTTGTTACTTCTGCCGTGCCTCGTGAAAATATTATTTCATTCTTATTATTTCATTTTCAATAAAATGACGTGACGACGATACAAATTACATTGTTGTTGATGATAGAGGTGATAAAAATAAAAACAAACAAACAAAACACAACGGCTTCTTCATGCCTCTGTGCACTGCCTGTCGTCACCTGTGTCCGATCGCACCTGAAGCTGTTTGTTGGCACTTGTTGTTCCCTCCTGTGTGATTTACACTTTTAATCTGTGACTGTGAGGACTTCTCAATTTCTTCTTAACTGACCACAACACAAATAAAAGGAGCTCAAAAACAGTCACTTCCTGTCATTATAACTTCATTATTCCAAACGCATTCAGATATCTTTCTATTTAAATGTCTTTTTGTGTGTGTGTAGTGAGAGAGGGTGTGGGTATGAAAGAGAGAGAGGGAGTGTGTTTGTATGTGTGTGTGTTTGTAACATACTGCTCTACGTCATTCTGTATTATGTGTGCATTGTAACATGGTTACTCTAACTCTGGTACCCCAGCTAGCAGGGAACGTTCCCATAACATCGGCATTAACATTAACATTACATTACATTACATTAACATTACCTACAAGTTCTAATTATGTTTAAAGGACAACGTTTTAATCAAATATTCAAAGGACGTTTTAAGGATGTTTATCATTTCAAATAAAGTTCTTGTATCGTTAAAACTTAAACTAAGACAAAACGTTTTGACTGCAACGTTCTGAAGATATTTTCAGTATGTTATTGAGGCCTGGGATGTCAGAACGCCTTTTGCTCAATGTTAAATAAAAACAAAGGTAGAACATGCTGACTGCAACATCTTGAGGATCTTTCAGGATATGAGAACGGTCAGAACAAGATTTATAAAACATACCGTTCTCCGAACCAAATAAAAACCTCCCGCTCAAAACATGACCAGAACATTGCACGTGACATTCTCAGAACGTTCTTAGAACAAATGCATCAAATGGTAACATTTATGTTTAATATCATACATGGCCCCTTATAAAATAAATGTTAATAATAATAATAATAATCAGTCTTTATCTTGAAAGTTTTTATGGCACTTACAATAAAGTATTTATGTACAGATGAATTATGTGACATACTTTTATAAAGAGGACACTTTGTGGAACAGTTTGAACATCGAACGTTTATTCTAGCAATTGTACAAAAACATTTTAAATAGTTAGAGAAGGGGAGGGGAGATTGTTACATTTATTAATGTATTCATGTATTTATTGTTTCAACTGTTCACACTGGGTGTGTATTTGTGTTATAGTTATTGAAAAGAAGATAAGAGGGCGGAAAAACAACCTTCATCCTCCTTCTCGATCATGTTCTGTTTGCTTTGTGTTGAATATGACGGCTGATGTTGTTGATTAGATTTACTACATTTACTTTAGATATTTATCCACTTTTATTTTATTAACATGTTCGACAATCAATCAGTCAATCACTGAATACTTCCATCAGCAGTAATTCAGTAGGGTGTGGATTTTAATCAGTTTCTTTATGAGATTTGTGAAATTCATGGTAACTTCTGGGTTGAACATAAGCACTAACATGTTATGAGAGAAAAAACAGAATATTAAGTGACTGAATTTAGAAATATTTGTGACTTTTGTGGAAGTGGACTCGTACTGACGCCATTCTTTTAGTGATATCTGTAATTAGTGATCAACAGCAGACACCGTATGACACTCACATTGTGTTCTAGCTGTTATTTCTTTTTGGCTTCCTCTGAGTATCAACGACCTCTCAGTGATCGCTAAAAGTCTTACCGCGCTTCTCAGAAAGATCGGAGCTTTAATTGTTGTTTATGTGGATCTTTTCTTTGGCAAGCTCTCAAACTTGATTAGTCCTTCATTAGCGACTGGTACAATGTCAAGGTAAACCCATTAAGCCTCTATATGTTAAACACAGATGGACGCTGCTGGCATCAGATGGAGGGCAGACATGTTGGGCCGTATGTGCTTCCTTACTGTGATTAAGGTTGTAGATAAAGCGGTTGTTTTAGTCACGTGTCCCATCGCAGTCAGATATAAAAAGTCGCACCAAATCAAACACCAGTGTGCAACAAGAAATATGAACAAGAATAACAACATCTCACTTATACAAATGTTGATATAAGAAAAAGAAATACACCTTAAACACAGCATAAAAAAGTTTTTCATCCGCACACCTGGTCTGGCTTAAAAGTGAATAATACAACAATACAACAAGCAAACACAACCACCCATGTTATTTGGGCCTTTTTGATAATGAAAACTAAATTATATCTGTTCCTTTATTTGTTTTTAGTTATTTTTAAATTATTAAAATGCAGAAGTTTCTATGAAAAGTTTAACCAAACGCAAAATTAAAAATTTGAAAAGCAAATGTTTATAAATAAAATTTTGTATTGTAAAAATGCGCCATATATTATTTATTTATTTTATTTAGTATTTCTCCACTTTTTGGGTTATTGATTCTGTCTAATGTTGCGGCTGTATTAAAAAGTTGGTCTAATGTAAGAGGAGAAATGTCTGTGTTGGTTGAACATGGTCTGTTATTTTCTTATTTCATCTAACAAGACACTGAACATATCTTTGTTAAGTTATAAAATACTGTGATGCTGTGTCTTCCGTTGTTTGTAATATAAAAACATCAATAAAAAAAGAAGGAAAAGAAATCATACAAACTTCAATTTGGATTTTTCAAAGTGTAAAATAGCAACTTTTTGGTTTAGTGCACATAGCATGAATTGTTGAATCTTTGATCTCAAGAATGTCTGAACTTTTTATCCGTTCATCACAGAGATAAAAATTCTGTCCTTCAAGCTGTAACTTGAGTGCCGCTATAGCTGAGCCACATACAGAGGCTCAGCCTTTAGTGCGGCGGCCCCGGGGTCAACTGTCACCCCCGTCCCTTTGCCGTGTGTCATCCACACTCTCTCCTCCCCTGTCTCCGACACTATCCACTGTGCTCTCTCGATCAATACAGGCAGAAACGGGCAAAAACGCCTGTTATCAGGATTT
This sequence comes from Semicossyphus pulcher, assembly GCF_022749685.1. Classification (NCBI taxonomy): domain Eukaryota; kingdom Metazoa; phylum Chordata; class Actinopteri; order Labriformes; family Labridae; genus Semicossyphus; species Semicossyphus pulcher. The sequence goes on from NW_027211726.1 coordinate 29,997,487, forward strand.
AACCGCTGAGCTGAACAAACATAATACAGCCAGAATAGAAAAATATATGTCCAATATTACTTTTCCATTTATATTATGTTCATTATGTGCAATAATTCTTTTATGGCCACATTTATATTTGTATTCATGTTGATATTTACAGAATGCATAATCATGTTAGTACCATGTGCAGTATCAGGACCAATATATTCTTTTCTTAATTATTGTGTACAAGAACATTCTATATCAATCACTATCTATCAACTATCGACTACGTAATAACTGTCAATACTACTGTCAATTTAACTGCTACCATCACTTCCTGCCTACTTCTGTAAATAACTACTGTAACATTGTTTTTCTATCAGGCACGGTCTCGTCTGCATTAACCTGTACACTTTATATTTTCACTTATATTTGAGTAGTGTTTTGTCTTTCTCTAAGTTGTACTGTATTTTTGGAGCTATCTACTATAATTTCCTTTGGGATCAATAACGTTCTGTCTTATCTTACCATATATTATTTAACAATTGAACCCTTTAATGGGTTTTTAATTTCAATAAAGTTACAAATATTTACATTTAACATAAAATTTACAGATTAATTACATAGTCCAGATATAGAAAGTGGATATGTTGCGGTGTCAGTTTAGCTCAGCGGTTAAATCATGCGACCCATGTTCAGAGGCTACAGTCCTCGATGCGACGGCTCCGGCTTCAACTCCCACCCTCGGCCCTTAGCCGCGGCTCATCCCCTTTCTCTCCTCTCCTGTCTCTGACACGATCTGTCCTGTCTCCTTAAATAGAGGAAGAAACTTAAATAATAAAAATTTAAAAAATTAATCTTAAAAAAGAATTCAGGTCATCATTATTAAATGTGGCTGGTTAGGAATGATTTTAGATGTTTAAAATATTACACTTCTGTATATTACTTAAATGTGTCTTGAATGGGTTTTTAGTTACAATAAAGTTACAAATAATTATGTTTAACATTATATTTACAGATTAATTATATAGAATAGAATAGAAAAATACTTTCCTGTCTGCCCTTTGCCTGCAATTTGTCCATGACTTGCGTGTGCACATATATGCCATATAAAACACAGTTTAACACTTTAACACGTTTAAACAATTCAAAATGCTTAAAACGCAACATATAAAGAATAAAAAAGCATTAAAAAAATCCGATACAACAGAGCAACATTAAAGGAGGCACCAGGTTTCTTAATGGTGGATATTAAAGGAGTGTTCAATCATGATATAAAGTGCTATGTGCAGTATGAGGGAGCAGCCTGACTTTAAAGTGCGCAGATATTAGAGTGGATATGTTGAAAGTTGTAACTCAGTCCTTTGTTAACAGTAGGTATCGTATATGTTCATACTGAATAGGTATATTTAATCCAGGCAAAGAGACCAAATCAAGACTTTACTGCAAACTCTGGCATTCAACCCCTTTCAACAATTTAAAAACCTACAAGTTATCTTTGATTCAGACTTTTGAAAGTCACATTACAAACATACGTAACAATGCATTATATAATCGTATTAAAATAACCAGAGTGCGACTGTTTCCCTCTCCAGCCACATCAGATAATTTAATGACCTGCATGGATTGACTTGTAATGTAATGCTTCACTTTCTGGTCTGCCTAAAAACAAAACAGCTCAACTACAACAATTACTAAACTCATTTGCACAAAAGTTAAAAATATTCTTGGCTCTATTTCTTTATTAATTTTCTTTTAGCATATGAGCTCTCTAAAAAGCCTCAGGCCTCCTGGTGGGGCCTTTAGATTAGTCCGAACAACGGTCCACGTGTCTGGAGGAGCTGACGGCAGCAGAGACTGTTGTATCGATGTAACAGTGTAGATATGTTTAACAGCCTTTTATTATTTCTTTTATTTTACCCTTTTATCTCACTTTAAATGAATTGTATCTATCTGACTAATTATTAATTGTATTTTACCATTTTAGAGTGGCCTTTGATTGAGATTTTTAAATTTAGATCAGTCTATTTATTGTATTTAACCTTTTAATAAAGGTCTTCAATTGATTTATCTGTCAATAATATTTATGTGTTTTGGTCTGTTTAACTTCTTGGTATTCATACAGGTATATCAAAATTTCTCTCTGCTTCCTGTTTTTATTTTAACATTAAAATGCTATTAATTAAAAACTCATGTATAGCTTTATGTGTGTGCAGGGGAGGGGGGATTTTATTATATTTGCATGAAAAGTGCTGTACCAATAATTTATTGATATCTACATATTTGGAATATACGTTTTTACTACATCTCAACTTTAGATTTCAGGAAGAGTAGTCCATGCTAAATGCTAATAATAGAAAGTTGAATAAAGTCAAAGGTTCTTCAGCATGGTTAGATTTTAAGGAATGTGTTCATTGATGATAAAATACAACGTGGAACAAAACTGTAAAACTTTTATTGCATTTGCTAACCATAACTAACAGCAGATAGCACACTTTGTTTCGCATGTAAGTAGCGTACTAGTTGTTTTTTACTTGTTTTGTTGTTGTGTTTTCTTTTTTGTTTTCTGGAAGACGATCTTTTAAGAGTTAACAGCCTTTCTGTGAACCCTGACAGTCTTACAATGGTTCCATGAAAGACCAGTGAGCGACAGGCACGATGTCAGAGTAAACCCATTAAGCCTTCATATGTTAGATACAGAAGGACGCTGCTGGCAGTTAATTGAAGACAAACACGTCCTTCTCTGTGCGGTTCATTACAGTGATTACGTTTCAAGATTGTTTTTTTGTTTTGTTGTTGTTTCTTTTGTTTTCTAGAAGACAATCCTTCAGGAATTAACAGCCTCTCTGTGAACCCTGAGAGTCCTGTAACGGTTCCATGAAAGACCAGTTTATTTGATTAGTACTTCATTAACGACAGGCACGATGTCAAAGTAAACCCATTAAGCCTTTAAATGTTAGATACCGAAGGACGCTGCTGGCAGTAAATAGAAGACAAACATGTCCCTCTCTATGTGGTTCATTACAGTGATCAACTTTCAACATTTTTTGGTCATATGTGCAAACAGAACGTGCAGTGAGATGCAGACTGGCAGACTCTTTAGGCTGCTGTAAAAAAGAGAATAACTGAGAGGCCTGGAACGATCTGCCGAGGATAGCTGAGTCACACTTTCATCAGCCTTTCAACATGTGTTTTTAAACCTTCTAATATATTATTTTTAAGAAATGTTCTTTCACTAATTTTTGCTGTAGTGGTATCGTATAAAACCTGAGACAAAATAATAAACAATGAAATAGAACAAAAACAAGCTACGGTTTTATATGCAGAACAAAGTATGCTATCTGCTGTTGCTCAGAATGAATAAGAGTGTTTATATCTTTTGTATAAAATTTACAGATGAATGCTAAAACATGTGTATGAAAATATTTCACTGGCTCTTCATCAGAATGAATATTACATTGAGAAACAGCTAACTGATGATAATTGATTAGGAAAGATAGTTTTTTAATTGTCATGTCGTTCACATTAGGTGCACAACACTCATGTTCTTAAAAGACACAGAATTTACATTTGCAATTGTCAAAAATTGTATTAAATGAAAAAAATATTATTGTGAAGCTCAGTGCTAAATAAAATGTTCTCCACAAAGTTTGGCAACTAAAATCTGCCACAGAAAAATTACCATAATTTTCTCACAGTCATCCATCCAGAAGAAATCAAGAAAAAAAAAGTTATTTCAACAGTACACCCTTTTGTTTTATAGACTTTCTACATTTATCTCTGTATTTTTGAGATTAATATGTAAAATATGTACGGCTTGGGCGCCGTTTTAGCTCGGTGGTTAAATCATGTGTCCCATATACAGAGGCTACAGTCCTCGATGTGGCGGCCGCAAGTCCCACCCTCGGCCCTTAGCCGTGTGTCATCCCCACTCTCTCTTCCCCCCTTTACAACACTATCCATTGACCTCTATCAATAAAGGCATAAAAGGCCAAATACATAAATAAAAGAAACTGTAATTATTATAATTTAATTATAAGAATAGTGTTTATAGAGAACTGTTTAAAATCAACGTTACAAAGTGCCTCAAAAATTATCACAATAAAAAATACAAGTGATAAAATGATCAGGTGTTACAAGACACAGACTCAGCAAAAAATCTGAATAAAAAAAAAATCTCATAATTTCTTAAAGATGATATATCAGAAGGTTAAAAGAAAATCAAAACTGTCAAAGGTATGACTCAGCTGACCTGCTGTCCTCAACCGATCGCTCCCGGCCTCTTAAACAAACAGACGACCTCCACCCGAGGATCTTACAGCACGCACTGAAGCATGCGGCATGAAGAGTTCAGAAACAAAGCAGGAGAAAGGAAACTAAGAGCCCTAAAAGTCATCAGTAAAATGTTCTAATATGATTTTCAATATATATATTTTATTTGTCACATTTCAGTCTGTAAAAGTTTAGAGACTTTCGGGTTGAATAAGAATAAATAAGAGTGTTTATACTTTTTGGCAGCTTGTATAAAATTTACATATGAATGCTAAAACATTCGAAAACATATGAAAATATTTAAGTGGCTCTTCATCAGAAGGAATATTTCATTGAGTGAAACTCTGAACTGTTTTACAGTTTTTTATAACAATAGAACTGCAAAGATTGTTTTTTATTTTTTGTGCCCAACCCTCCTGTGTTTACAAGACACCAAAATTACATTTGCTGTTATCAAACATTTAATATATGTATATATTTTATAATTCATCTTTTTGGCCTTTTATTGCCTTTATTAGAGAGACAGGACAGTGGATAGTGTCGGAGACAGGGGCATAGGGGGTGGGGATGACCCGCGGCAGGGGGCCGAGGGTGGGAGTTGAACCCTGGCTGCTGCATTGAGCATGATCAAAATGTGCACGATTCCTTTAACAAAATGTGCAGGAATCATTTTACAAAATGTGCACAATTCCTTTTACAAAATGTGCAAGATTCATTCTACAAAATGTGCACATGATTCCTTTTATAAAATGTGCACGATTCCTTTTACAAAATGTGCACAATTCATTTTACAAAATTTGTACTTGATTCCTTTTACAAAGTGTCCACAATTCATTTTACAAAATGTGCACATGATTCCTTTTACAAAATGTGCACAATTCATTTTACAAAATTTGCACTTGATTCCTTTTACAAAGTGTCCACAATTCATTTTACAAAATGTGCACATGATTCCTTTTACAAAATGTGCACAATTCATTTTACAAAATTTGCACTTGATTCCTTTTACAAAGTGTCCACAATTCATTTTACAAAATTTGCACATGATTCCTTTTACAAAATGTGCACGATTCATTTTACAAAATTTGCACGATTCCTCTTACAAAATGTGCACCATTCATTTTACAAAATGTGCACATGATTCATTTTTAAAATGTGCACATAATTCATTTTACTGCTAAACTTTGATCCTTGAACTTTGAACTAGACTCATCTTGAACATTTAGTGCCACTTCATCAGTGTATTTGCACATTAACATCTCTGCACACTGGCATGACACATTAACACCTTGAATCACTGTATCTGCCCATTAACAACCTATACACTGTAATTGCACATCTACAACTGTGAGGACTGTATGGTACATTAACACCTCTACCTCCCTGTAATGTTTGTTTACATCTAATGTATATGTTAGTTTAATATTTTAGAAGACATAGACGGTCAAATACATAAATATAAATTAAATTAAATAAATAAAAGGAACTCTAAATATCTATCTAAATAACTTTTTAAAATCCACGTAACAAAGTGCTTCAAAAATCTTCAAATAAAAAAAACAAATGATCAGATTTTAAATGACACAGCAAAACATTGAAAAAGAACATTCCTTAAAAATTTTATATTACAAGGTTAAAAGAAAATGTGGAAAGGCTGTTAAAAGTATGACTCAGCTGATCGTTCCCCTGAAACAAACACCTGAGACCTCTACCCGAGGATCTTGCAGCACGTCCTCTCTCTTCCACTGACACAATCCACTGTCCTCTCTTCTTCAATAAAGGCACAAAAGGCCAAATAAATATCTGTACGTCTTTTTAGAACCTGCACACATGGAGATTTGAATCAATGCAGAATCTTAAACTCAAACAAGTTCACAGTGAATTGAGTCCTCAGACCCAGCTGTAACATCTAAAGCCAAAATGACAGATCAATGTTTAATTAATATAATCTGTCTGAATGAACAGTTAAAAAGGCTTAACATGGGATTACTGCCTCCATTAATGTAATAAGTGTGAGTGTGTGACAAGTCGATGTGATCCACATGCAGCAGCTGGTAAGAGGCAGGCCCTGTGAGGCAAATCTGCTTTCAAGCAGGGCTTGATACCAGTTTAACTTTTTGATGAGGTGACGTCCTTGCCATGCGCTAATCTTGTTTGGAGTTTCTTAAAAGACTCTCTACAACTGTTAAGCGTTCATCAGACAGAGTTTAACGCGTGTCAATACTGTTACAATCTGTTGTCTGAGCAGTATTAACGCCGACGCCTCGTCCCGGTGAGATGTCACGTCTTTAATTACCTCTCCTTAAGCTGTAAACATCTCTATATTTACAGTTTTCTGCCTTTATTTTCATTAAAATTGATGCATATTCATTTAAAAATCTTAGAGAAACTTGCAAAAATATCCAATTTATCAATATTTGTCCCAAAAATGTGACTATTTAAAAGATTTCTGCACAATTTCTTGTGCATTCATTTCTTTTCATAAATCAAACAAATCAAACGAAGGCATTGATTAAGGCTTTTATGAATTTAGACATTTTAAACAGAATCATTGCAATAATCTGAATGATGGATTTTTATGCTTTTTGAAAAATTGCATCAAAAAGCAACTTTTAATAAAACAAATAATTGACTTTGTTACATTAACAAACATTTTGCCCTTTCACAATAAAGCTACCTACAGTACATTTTAGACAGGTTGAATATTTCTACTCACCGCGGTCGTCTTTTTCTCTAATAAAAACGTGTTTATGTCCAGAAGAATATTCCACACCTCCTAGGAGCAGTTTGAGTAAGTATTGCACTCCATGGAAAACTAATGTCTTCAGCAGCTGACTCAACAACGAAACCTCTCTATGTTAGGTAACAATATGCTTCCTCCATTATGGCTCTACTCTGCGAGAGTCTGTCCCTGCCTAGCGCACAGGAGCACCGTTTCTCTGTGGATTGCACCTCAGCGCTGTGGCCCTGCAGCGGGCTTTTGCACTGATATATATTCCCTCCCTGATTGATTACTTTAGGTGTCGGGGTTCAAAGCCGGTCATGAACAATTTTTGGATGTGAGGAATCTGTTCATCCCGGGCCCTCAACTGACATGTTGGCCTGAGCCGGATGTCCCCGGCTACTCTGGGTAACCTGGGGAGGGCACATGAGTTGTTGAACCTTTGCCCTTAGAGTTCAGGGTAAGCTCATGGGAACACCAGAAGGCTCCCATTGGTAAAGGTTAAAGTTTCAGAGGATTAGCCTGCACTGTGGAGTGAACTGGGGGAATCTATTTCCGATACTGGTCGTCTTTTTTTCTCGTCATTCATATTGAGTGATCCAGAGGGATGCTTTGCACCACCGCGTTCGCACAGTGCCTGCGAAAAACTCCGATCTCACTTATTACTATGAGTCAATGTGTTCAAAGTAAACTTTGCCGTTAACCGAGATCCTTAACTTTCAGATGTCGGAAAATGTAAACTGATCACGTCAATGTGAGGCGAGTGTTTTAAAGCCTGCCCCAACCTCACAGGGGGATTTAGCAGCTCATGGTCGAGTGAGGTAGGTTCAAGTGCAGCTCAATGCCAGTCCCGACAGAGTGGTACGACACTGTGAGTGAGCCGAATGGAAAAACATTTGTGTCGTGACACTGTGGCAAAAACAAAGTCATAGTTTTCTCCATCATAGAGCAAATGTGTTTATCATGGAGTGAACATGGATTGTGCTTCAGCCAGGTGATGTGGGGAGTATCACGGTAACAATGCTTCTGTTAGTGTTCAGAAGAGTTTTCAGGTATCTGTGCTTTACTCTTTACGTTTACTACATGTGACATAAACTTCTCTACGTTCTGCTCCTTACATTTTAAAAACAGGCTTGTTGCTTTCGCTTCAATGCACTTTGAAAGAATTATTTAGCATCATTCTCCGCTACCTTTCCAACATCAACCCTGACTGTAAACTAAATGGACGGGACAATAACACATGGAAAAAGGGGATAACCTGGTTTATCCATTACAGCCCATCACACACCGAAATAAATAATAAATAAAATAAAAAATACAAAACAGACAGCACAAGATGAAGATCTCATAAGAGACGTAACGAAACAGCGACAGAGGGAAACTCCACTTTGGAGACGAGGCGTCCGGTGACAACTTGTAACAACATGTCTGCAAGTGAAGCAGCCAACCTGGTCGTCGGAGCAGATTCAGAGCAGGAGGACGTTCTCCATCCAACTGATTTACACAGTAGAATGAAGTTAATGTTCTTTGTGCATTGATTAATTAAATCATTTGGAGTTATTTGAGTTGAATAATCAAACTAATACGAGGTGAGGTTTAGTTCGCTTTGCGCAGAAACAGCCGGCAGAAACGACCTTCAGAAGGACACTTGTTGTAAAGTGAGGACATTTCAGAGCCGGGGGCCCGGATTCACAAACATATTCTTCAGATAAAACTTCGTAAAATTTGTAAGAAAAAAATGTTCTTAAGCAAAACTATTATTTTCTTAAGAACAGTCTTATTCGTACGAACGTCTTTATATTCTTACTTAGGAACTTCTTAGATGAGATGAGCTATGTATGTAAATCCGGCGTGTCATTATTGATTATAAATTACTGAAATGTTATTTATTAAAATGTTAACTGTCTCATTTGCTCGCTTTACTTTAGTAGATATGAGATGTACACCATAAACAACAGTTACATGCTGACATTATAAATAAATGTTTAACTAAATACGAGCTATTGTAAGTGAACCTAATGAAACTGAAATTCAGCGAATTGATTGTCTAAAATATGTTTAATATGTTTTCACTGTCACACGTTTAAGACATGTAGGGTCATCTTAATGTTTAAGAACTTTGCTTTCAAGAATCTCATGTATTCTCAAGTTTTTTCTTATGAAGAAAAATAAGAAGAAAGTTTGGAAAAAAAACAAGAACTTTATTCAGGAACATAAAGTTTTCTTCACTTTTTTCTTAATATTAAAGTTACAAAGAAAATTGCACTTTTTCTTCAGTAGAGTTCAATCAGCACCAGAGCCTCTTTTTATGAAAGTATCTGCAATTCTACTTGAGTAAAGACTGGTGTACTTTTGCCATCCCTGCAGCCTGGCAAATAAAAGCAGCTCATTGTCCCCGAGAATCAGCTCATATCGCACGATTCAGACTCATTACATCCAATGCACACGTTTAATGCCGCAACAGGAAGTAGTATGCGCTTTTTTTAAACGTAACTTTTACTCGGACAGGTACTTGCATTGAGCCGAGGGGTCTCACTCACAAGAAGGACCAAGGTCAAGACACCAGCAGCGAAACGACCCAAAGTTACCAACATACAGGATATACAATAAACCAGTAATGTCGTAAAAATAAGCAAGTGGTAGATAGATCTTTAAATACTCTACACAGGGACAAACCACCACAGATTCTCTCCAGCGTCTGTGAAAAAGGATAAATCCTCCTCATGCAGAGGTTTCCAAACCTTTCAGACCGGAGACGTCTTTGTACCAAACCAACTTTCCCAGGAAACATTCCCACCAAAGATACAGGAGATGTAACATTTAATGTAAGAGTAAAAGAGCCACCTCCCATGTGATATAACAATAATCATTAAAATAATAACACCATTTCAGGGAGACTCTTGGAATATCAGGCATCAGTGCAGCCAGCGTTGTCACTCGCCTCTCATTTGCCCCTTGGCCTTTTCAAAATACTGTTGCACTTTAATTAATGGCCGAGTGTTCAAACCCAAATGGGTTTAGCTGATCGAATCACAAGACAACTCCACTGCACTCTCGTTTTGATCAGTTAAAATGCCTAAACTGTCATGGCGGGTCATGTGGACCTTAACACGAGCTGCGTTGGAATAAAGCGTCAGTCAGGGAGTCAGAGTTTGATGAAAAGTTTTTTTTAAAGTTCATAAAGAGATTTCCTTTGACTTCATTTGATGCATGATGTATCCGTACATCAAAGTTACTCTTTGTGAGTCCAGGAAGTGCTCCTATCTTTACACGCTCCAGTTTGGGAATCACTGCCTTTGGGGAATGAATGAGAGAGTTTCAGTTCCTGCTGCCGGATGTTTGAGGTCGTGTGGGCAGAGGAGAAGCAGGCTGTTTTACTGAAGGGATGGGCGGAGTAAAGGCTGTAGCAGCGCTGCTCCTGGACGTGTTTGTGGTTTACAGAATTCTCATGATGGATATATTATTTATGTAGCAAGCATGCTAAGGTCAAGATGATGCATGAGCACGTCAGACTTTTACACCTTTATAAAATGTTTTTTTACATTTATGTATTTATAAATTATATATTATAAATATTGTCTCTCTGTTGGACAGTTTATCTAATCCACCTCATGTCACATGTATATTTGTGAATGATGCTTTGATTCTGTGCATGTTAATGAATAAAAACAGGTCCTTTTATGTTCACATGTGATTGTTTTAGGATTTTTCCTTTAAATGATTTGATCTCTGATCTGATGTGAACACTTTGAAGCATGCTTTATGCTGTTTTACCAGCAGAACAAATCTAAATAAAAGATTTCTTGGTTTCTTTAAAACATCAGTGTATCAGATTTGCAGAGAAAAAGAAAGATCCAGAATAATTCTTTTGTTGCTCTGACATTAAAACTATTTACTAACTATGGACTCATTCTTCTTGAAGTAACCAACACTTCATGAGCTCGGTGTTCCTCCCCTCACTGACCTCATTAGGCTGCAGACAAACTGCTGCTGGCACGGAGCCGTGACGAGTGAATCATCACACCAGAGATTTAGACACAAATTATATTTCTCCTACAAGAATGTAATCACATTTAAATGACCTAAACAAAACTGACAAATCCCCTCTCTGTCTGTTTGAATATGGTGATAATGAGTTATAATAATGTGCAAAAGAAGGACAACTCAAAACCCCCACAGTCTAATATAACACAGCTATATAAGTGATGTCTGTAGCTGAACAGCTGAGACACACTGTGGAGATGATCTCATCGAGGGATAAACGCTGCTGCATAAGAAAACAAGCATGAAAACTGGACAGTGTATTCCCATTGAGATACAGCATGCTTCAACACTAAAGGCATTTTAAACAGTCTGAAGTGCATGGTCTAAAGTGTGCGGTGCAAGTGCATTAAGGGCTCAAACCCCCGTTGATAAAAGGATGCATAGTCTGCGTGCACAGTAAGGTGCAATGTGCAGAGGTTTGCATTCAATCCCTTAAAGAATGGTAGTTTTGGGCGTAACATGCATTCATTCAGAGTCGTTCATCATTCAAACGCTGAGCACATTTACACACGAGGCAGAGCAGCGTCCAGGATCTGATGATGATTAACACTGTGTGTGTTTAACATCAAGACACACAGGCTGTAAGCCTGTATTTACTTATTTTGGCTCTATGACACTGGTAAAGTGGCGATAGTAGTTATGTTTGAGGCGTATGGTATATTAGCTCCTGGTTTTGCGTGCGTGTGTGTGTGTGTGTGTGTGCGTGTGTGTGACTGTAGTTGAAAGAGCATGCATCAGAGGGAGCTTGGTGTCGGTGCTCTGAGTCGGCCGAGGCCTCCTGAGGTGAAGCAGGCATGTGTCCTGATCTCACCACGACAGCCGCCTCACACTCCTCTGACCTATTAAGTTAACACCTCAGCTCGACTGTGTATCACTAAATACACTGATATCTAACTGCAGAGTAAGAGCACTGCTGCCTGGCTCTGTGCCTTTAACCAGCAGAGTGTACACACGTTGTGAGCCAACAAGGCTGCAGACGTAGGTACGATCTAAATAAAGCGATCTTAAAAAAGCAGGATAATGCTTAAGACCAGGTGTCTGTTGGTCAGTAGTGCATCACTTCCTTTTCCTGCAAGAAGATGAGCCAACACTGTGCCTGACCAAGCCTGGTTTAAAAAGCAACAGTCACACGGCCGTACACATGAGCAACGAATATTTACAACACGGTGACGGGGCACGAGAGTGAGAGCTGCGACACTTTCACTGCACGGACAATGAGGCCTTCAACATTAAACAAACTGTGAGGCGTTTTTACTGTTTTTGAAACAGCCTGGTTGGATTCTCATGAGGCAATATAGCTACAGCAAAAAGACCGGACACAGTTAGTAGTAGGTTTGTCATCATGTTTTATAACTGTGACGTGTACTAAACGATTATTATTGCATCCTTTTTTGTTTATATATTTAATTTTATATCTAATCCTTGTAATTGGAGCCTCCCAGCATAAGAATATCACACAGTTATATCCAATAAACGTCTTGAATCTTGAACACAAGATACCGAAGCTTTAAAAACCAGCAGATCTGCAGTCAGATTTTCAACCCAAAGCTACCGCGAGCAAAAGAGAGAGAACGGCACATGAAGACGGTTTGTCAAGTCCCTTTCACGTCTCATAAAGATGCTTATGTTACGATAGTGTCTGTTGCAGACTGACGGAGAGCAGAGCAGAGAGACGGACATGTGTGGACTGCTGGCCGAGCTCCAGAGCACGGCCCAGCGAATAGAAGAATAGAAACACAGCTGAAGGGCAGATCCTCTGCAGATGAGCTGCTCTGTGTTTAGTGTTTTTTCTGTAGCAGCTCTGTGTGAAGGTGGGAAATTAAAACAAGAAAATGACCTCATTTTTTGTTGCCGTGGTAACAAAATAGGTATCAAGTATCATTTGTTTTTCCTAATATCGAAACAACAGTTTGAAACTCTGGTCTCGTGACAACCCCACTTAGTTGTACGTTCGACAGTTAAAGGAAGGAGATTTTCCAGTGGAGGATGATACACACACACGCACACACCTGGAACAGCAGGCACAGACATTAAAAGGTAGCGCTGTGTACACAGGGACAAGAGCCACACAAATTAAACTTCCCTACAATCGGTTTAAAGTCTCTAATTTAACAACAGTCAATCAGCTGCACAGAAACTCCAAACTCCGCATTAGGATTGATTTCCACTTATTCGAAGTCCAGCTGTTTAAACCAAAGACGATACAGTATTTACTCTGCTGTTAGCCAACGATCCCTCCGGGGCATCTCTCTCTCCTCATCAGCGTATACGCAGAGCATGTTTTATTTACAGAAGCTCAACTTTATTTATATTTCATGCCGAGACGAGCGGAGAGGAGCAGCTGAGAGCGCTGAGCGGGGATTTCACGCAGCGTCTCATTTATGTTTGTTTTGAAAACATTTTCTTAAAGCTGTGAATTATTCATCCTCTCAGGGGTTTACAGACATGCACACACTTTAAGTTAAACAGGCCAGAGAACTTAGTAGTCGGAGTAAAATCACTTAACATGTAAATAGACTGTTATAGATTAATTTGTTTGATTTGTCCCTGCTGTATTTACGTGCATTAAAAAGTAAAGCAACATTTTTACAGCCTCAAACTGTTTCATGTTAAATCTGAGTGAATATCAGTCATCACATGTAGATTTCTTTAGGCAGCCATGTCTGTTTTCCTGCAGAGTTCCTGCAGCTTTTACTTTGTTGAATAGACAAATTAGGACAAACAAAGGGAGGCCGTGCACGTGGGGAAGGACAGTTTGAAGAGTGTGCAAAGGTACACGATGAAGTAAAAAGCCTTGTTGTCCTCAGAGCGGACATCATTAGTCTTTAAAGATCCTCAGCAGTGTTATGAGTCATCCAGCGCTCTGATTAAATCTGTAAGCTCATAAAGACATCTGTGACACTGAGACTAACGCCTGTGAGACGTCTGATCAAAAACATCTCTCCTCCAACAACCTCACAAACATGTTCACATGATGTCGCTGCTGCAGGGCTGCATCTCTGCACAGCTGTGCTGCTTTCAAAATGTTTTACACATTCTATGTGCTCACAGTGTCAGGAGGGCTGTAATTAACTTATGCATTTCATCTGTTGTTTTTTGTGCTTACATTTGGTCTTGTTTTGGTCCCTGTTGTAACGTTCCTCTGTCTGTTTTCATGGGCATTTCTTTTCCTTATTTTAAACAACTTTGAGCTTCAAAAGATTAAGTTTCCTTAAACATTCATTAACGCTGTCCCTCACACACACACACACACACATACAATAGGTTGTGTATCAGTCAGATTGTGCATTGTGGCTGTATCTATAACAAATAGGGGGTGGGGCAGCAGGCTAGCACACAGTTTGCTCAGTGGGTGGAGACATCACAACAAAGATCCTCCACGTTTGAAAAACAAACGTATAACAGCAGAGATGAGTTTAAACAAGGCCTCAGCTGCTCTCTTCTTTGTTTAGGCTGAACATTTACACACTGAGTGTTTGGCTTCATGAACCTCAGTGTTAGTGAGATTTCAGCCGTAGTGACGCTGCTACACTGTTAGTTCAAAATGTCTCCCCTGTTCTTGCTTCCCTTCAGTGGCTTCCTGTAAAATTCAGAATGAACTACAACATCCTGTTTCTTAGATACAAAGTGCTGCATGACCTCGCCTCAGTCATACATTCCATATTCCCCTCCTCGTCCACTCCGATCATCTGATCTCGGCTTTGTACCCGCCCCACGCTGTAATCGCAAAACAAAAGGTGATCGTACCTTTACTGTTTTAACCCCCGACTCTGTGGACTCACCTCCCACAATCCCATCTGCAGAATCTTTGGACTGCTTTAAGAAGCATCTAAAAACTCATCTGCACAGACAAGCCTTCAGCTAACTCTCCTTCCCCGTCCCCTTCTTACTCACACACTGAGCTGCTAAACCTGCTGCTAATGCACATTTTGTTCCACTTCTTAGTAAATGTATTTTTTTTTACTGAAAAATATGTTTACATCAGTGCTTGTTTTTTATATCTAACTATTTATATATTTATATAAGGATTTTCTTCTTTCCTGACAGTTTTTATGTCCGAGGGTTTCACTTGTTTTAAGCTCATGCTTCAAACGAGAATTGAAAATAAATACATTTGTAGTATTCTGTTATAATTACTTATTTGAGGCACCATATTCTTAGTTTCTTTTCTGTTCATTTGAGGTAGCAGCCATATTTTAAGGAGATCTGAAAAGCCTTTGATGCTAAATTGAAGCACATTTTTCTGCAGACTCGGGGCCCGATCAGACAGAGCGCGTTTTAGCAGCTGGGGGATTTTTGTCTCTGTTTTCAGTGAGAGGCTTTTTGGGCGCTGCTTTTGCGTTGCAGAGCGCCTCACGTTTTTGAGGAAACGCTCTGAGAGCCTTGAGTTGACAAAACTAACGGTTAAGTTAATGCTTTGCTATGATTCGGTGGTTGCCTTAACAACAGTTGAAAAAAATGGCGCAGTGAGCTGCTCTTTTTTTTAACCGTAGGCTTCAACAAAAAAGGCAGTGCGGTACGCTCTGTCTGATTGGGCCTTTAGGAAACATATTTGTTCCTTCTTTTCTTTGCATCAGACAAACATTCTTTGTCTGGACACACCGGCTTTAAGATGTCTGCAGCTTCTTCTATTTTCAGCGTATTTTTTGTGATATTTCCCAAAGCCAAAGCCAGAGCCAATATATTATTTATTTTATTTGTTTTGTTGTCGAGAGCTGACATTTGCTGCTCTTTCCCAGTGAAGGATGCGAATGACGCTCGCTCTGTTGCTCAGTTTGTCTCAGATAACTTAATCAGTAGAAAATCCAGGTAAAAGACGCTGCACGCAGCTTAGTAACGTAGAACCAGCGTGTTGTGTTTACTAATCTATTTGAGAGAGCGAGAGGAGACGATGTGATAAAATCAGGAAAGTGCTGTCAGGAAAATGTCTCTCATACTGAACTCTTCTCTCTGAACACTCATACAAACACACTCCTCAGCACCCTCTGAACTCCACTGGAAAATACGATTTCAGGCAGTTTTAAAAGCAATCCTTTCATCAGAGAGGAGCAGACGAGAGCGTTCGCAGCGGGCCTCTCAGAGACAGAAGGTCATACGAAGCTTCTGACAACACAGACTGAAGTGTCCTTGAACGCAGCAGCGATCAGTGCAGAGTATAAAACAGCTGCCGGGCCTGATGGAGGCTGTGTCTGAGAGCCTGTGTGTGTGTGTGTGTGTGTGTGTGTGTGTGTGTGTGTGTGCTGCACTGAGGAGCTTTGGCCTTACAGTCCTGCAGCTATAAGCTCAGTAGGAAGTTAAAATGATAGTAGTTATGAAAGTGGAGCATCTCTGTTGTATAAAATAGAGTCAATATTTAATCCAAGGGCAGCTTTCATTGTAACTTTGGTGGGGACGACAACTTCTTGTATTTATTCATTAAACAGACAGCTCACGTTTGTAAAGTTTGTTGCAGCAGCAGAACACAGCTTGTGTTTGCCGTCTCGGCTCCGACCTCGTCGCTCCTCGCAGATTTATTCTACATGCAGAAACTTGAGGAGTGATGAGATCATATCTTAAACCCCCCCCTGGCCGGGGCCTGCAGGTGGATGCCGGGGTGGTGGTGGGGCTGAAAGTATGAGTGCAGTGCTGCTGCAGGGCAGAGGAGGCAATGACAAAGCCGAGGGAGAGAGCGGAAATCTTGCTGCTTAAACAGACGCCACATTGGGAGGAAGTGTTTGTCAGGTGATTGTGGAGAATGACGCGTGTCAGGTGTGAAATCAGCTCAAGTTGCCTGGCTGAGCTAGCTCACAGGCGTCGCTCCTTTTAATTAAATAAATCATAAATGTGTTTCTTCTTTCTAGCAAGATTTAAAAGACGACTATTCAAGTCAGTTGACAGAGAGTGAAGAAAGGATTATTCCTCCGCTTCATCTGCTCTCTCTCTGCCAAATGATTATCGTCTCTTTTCACTATGAAGTCTAATCTCTCTTTATCTTCACCTCAGTAACTGTTATTTGTAGCAGTAAACAGCTTTTATCTTTTATTTTATCCATTAATTTAATTTGTTTGGTCTATAACCCTGGTTCTCAACTGGTGGGTCGGGGCCCAAAAGTGGGTCGCAGAGCTGTTTTCAGCGGGTCGCGGTACAGTCTTTGGCTAATAACCGCTAGCAACGCTGAGGAGCATTTAGCCTAGCTTCATAGCCGTAGCTGGCTGATGCATGCGGCCCGCCCATCAGCTCGTTCGCGTCCACTTCTTTGCGTGCCTCTGGATTAGCCGGCTCTGGCATTTCCAATATGGCGACCTCCAGCGCAATTCGGGCTTCAAAACGCTCCATTTAAGTTTTTCAGTTACTTTCTGTTGAAGAAAGGCTGCTAATTGAATGAATTGTAGAGGAAACATGTTCCTCTGCAAACTGCACAGATTTTAATTAAATACATTTGATTGGTTAAAAGAGAACCACTGGTGTACATCGTGTCCTGCAAAGCGGCACGTCTCTTTGATTTCACTTCATATGTCCGACTGTAACCAAAGATGTTATTAAATTATAGAGAGAGAGCGAGAGAGAGAGAGAGAGAGAGAGAGAGAGAGAGAGAGAGCATGTATATGGACACCTCAGACGCGACACAACAACAGGTCATTTGATGAGTCACGTTGTTCCGCTGTGTGATTTCCAGTGATGTGAAGTGTGTGAGCTGCAGACTGCTCTCTTTGTTTACAGTGACACACACAGTGACGGCTGTCTCATATGCACGACTCCTCCGCAGGCTGAAAGTGCAACATGACGCGGATCATATATTAATAATTGTAAGTGTAAGTTAATATTAGTAAGTGACCGTCTCTACCGATTTCTACGCCCTTGATTTGATCATGATATCATCTGTTGAACTCACTGCTCGAGACAAAGAGCCGTGATCCTGCTTTAGATTTGTCCTTCATTGTCTTTTGTTGCCTCCTTTGTTCTCACATCTTTCATGTTTATTCTTTTGTTCTTAGCGTTTTTCTGTTCTTGCATTTTGGTGTCTGTTTTCTTTGTTATTTATTTAAATGATGTTTTGATTTACTCGCCTGTTTCTTCACCTCATTGTAAAGCAAGCGGCTCCCTCTGTGTGACAGGTGCTACATTTATATTTGTATAACACCAAATCCTAACCAAAGTGATCTCAAGACACTTTACAGACGGAGCAGGTCTGGACCGTGCTCTTTATGTGATTCAGAGAGAGAGACCCAACATGAATCCACCATGAGCAGCGCTGAGCAACCTCGAGCAGACCCAGGCTGTAACAGGTGACAGTATCAGTGTTTATTTTTGCGTGTGACCGTGATTTATGTGCGTGTGCGTGCCAACCCCCCCGGTCCGTCAAAAATATTATTGCTACTGTCGGTCCGTGTAGTCAAAAAGGTTGGGAACCTTTGTCCTTTTACATGCACTAAGGCTGTAATGTTAGACCTGCTTTTGTCTGTACCATTGTAATTAATATAAAGTGATAAAAGAAAGTTAAAGTTTGTTTTATATTGACGGTTATTAACATATATTTTAAGTGGAAATGAGAGCTTGGATATGTAGACGGTTAGAAAGTATCTACTTTATAAGTGAAAGCATTCAGGTGCAAACTCTGAATCAAGTTTATACTGCATGGTGCGAGTGTTTCTGTTTGGTAAACGTCTCATTACATTGAGCTCCAGAAATCTGTCTGAATCTTACTGAAACGTTTGAACACGTTGTGAAGGTTTGATCGAGGTCAAAAGTGAAACTAGCTGATGTGATTTCAGAGCGCTTTTTATTTTGATTCATCCGGTCACTTTTGAAACTGGACTCTGGAGATTGTATCAGTTTCGTTTTTGTCCTTTAGCCCTGAAGATGTGAAAAAGAGAAACATGATTTCTACCATTGAGCACTTACCAGATCTAAACAGAGTCAATCATGCCATTCAAAGCCTCACACAACATTAAAAGCAGAAGCTGAAGGAGGTTAAAGTCTGGAGCAGCTCTTCTGTTCCTACATGTTTCATGAGCTCGCCCAGACTGACTGACAGAGAGGAGGAGAAAGCAGAGCTGAGAGGGAGGATAAATATTACCATTTTGAATGGCCTCATCTTTCCAGCGGGGGGAGCAATTTTCTGCTGGCTCTAAAATAGATGGGAGAGGCACTTTTAAAAAAAAAGCTACTTGCTGAGTGAAACAGGTGAGAGAGGCAGACTGACGCTCCTCTGACGCTTTTATTCACATCAAATCAAAGGAATCAACAGGTTAAAGATCAAACAGCAGGTTAATGTGACACATCACAATCAGCACTTTGTCTCAGTGTGGTGGCGCCGCTCGCTGAGGGAGGGGATCAGGTTCATGTTCTGTACATGTAAGCTGGTGTCTACGCTGAGATCGATAGCATATGTGCCGGGGTCAGCCAGGTCACCAGCTAAACCCACACGTGATGCCCGCTCTCGCCCTGTACACTTTGTTCATTAGGTAAACGAATGATTGTGTAATGTATAGAACGACCTGTCTGTAGATAGCAACACAGGCGTGTTAGCTAAGTTAGGTCAGGGGGTTTAACTTGTCCCTAGACAGCTTTTTTACATGTGTGAGAGTCTGCTGTCCTCGTTTGAACTGCAGGTAGACTAATAAACGCTTAAAGATGTAACAGAGAAATGTAACTCTCAAAAACTAAAGCATTTCATTCTGTAAGAACTCGTGTTTGACCGACATGAGAGTGTTTGAATGAAGCTGATTTCAGCAGGATTTCATGTTTGTTTCATGCTGCCAGAAAACAGGACTCACTGCATCTTACTGCGCAGTAACCGGGGTCCTCTGGTGGTGAGGAAAGCTCAGCATCAACCAGTGAGTTCCTGAGGCCCTCTACACATGATCAGTGGTACAAGCTGTAAAGATCACGCCCTGTAAACGCCTAAATGAGAATCCAGATTTGGGGCCTTTCATGAGAGTATTCAGGTTTTTAATAATGTTTAAAAGTGCGTTTACACGCACACACAAGTATCCTGGTTGTTTTTGAAAGTGTAAACAGCTTGCTCAAGATTCAGAAACCTGGATACACGACCTGGAGTAACTAAACCAGAATATTCTGCTAAGAAAACCTGATTCTGGCTTCAGAACTATCTCAAAGTGAGTCTACACGCTCCTCAAACCCCTTTCCCATCGAAAATTAGCACGTTGACGCGGGTTATTTAGACCTGGGAAGACCCGCTTATAAATGCTGATTGTCTGTTTTCCCATTGCTAGTGAAGTATAGTCCTGTCGGGCTTTTTTACGTCACCGTCTGACGTCACAAACATGTTGGAGACAGTTAATAAACAGTGAGGATGTTACGGTGGTTAGGTCTTTATTGTATCTGTTACTCATTCAGTCTGTTTTATCAAACTCGGCGCAGACAAATTAGGAACGATGTTCGAGCGCTGCTCGGACGGAGACGGGCGGAATTTGTAGCAGAGATGACGAGGAGTTACTGACAGATCATAGCCGGAAAGGGGGCGGAGATTAGCGTGTCGACACAGGTTTTGTGTTCAGATCAATGTTGATCGGAGCCGAGGCGATAATTACCTGGGTCTACTGCAGAGTCATTTGACCTGGGACTGAATGCCAATTGTAACCTTTCCCACTAAGCAGGTGTTAGCGGGGTTTTTTAACAAGTGGGACAGCAGCTTTAGTATCCAGTTTTGTAAGATTATTTTTTTGGACTTTATGTAGAGGACAGAGAAAGTGGGGATGATCAGCAGCAAATGGCCGACGGTCAAACCTGCCGCTGCATGGAGGACTGAGCCTCTATTCATGGGGAGCACGCTTTAACCGTTCAGCTAAACCAGCCCGTCACTCTGGTTTTGATCTTATTCGGGATATGATGATTACACAGAACATAAGAAACTTTCTGATCATAAAAGTGCAGTAGTGGGGCACTTGTTTAGCTCAGCTGTTAATCACACGTCCCATATACAGAGGCTACAGTCCTCGATGCCCCGGGTCCAACTCCCACCCTCGACCCTTTGCTGCATGTTAACCCCCGCTCTCTCCAACATGTTCCTCCGTGCACGGACGTAACGGTCCCTGACTTGTTTCCATTTAGTTTTGCAGGTTTCCACGTCGACTTCTAAAACGGAACATATCTGCCTCCAGCTTCTCTCTGTGCAGAGGCAACGACACATCGTACAGATGCTCAATCCCTGACGCTCCAAACAGACGCAGGGAATGCGTCGGCCCATCATGTGCACGCAAACGTGTAGTTAAATTATGCATACCTCCGGCTTAAAGGGGATTGGAGAAGCTACTCAGACTGCAAATAAAATCTAGTAAGCTGGTCCCTCACCTACAGATTCTAATTTTATATCCAGGTATCTGTTAAGCAGATGTTAAGAATACAGAGAGTGACGTGATGCAACAACCAGTTGTAGTAATGCTTTGCAGTGAGGCCTTAAACACCTGTACGTTGAGCCTGGCCTTCCTCGCTTGTTCCAGAGCTCATTAAAGTTCTCACTGGTTTTAAAATGTAAATATTTAATCTTCCTGGACTGCGAGCACCTCTCAAGCTTGTCCAGGTTGACAGGACTGGAGAGCAGTTCATTCCAGGCCGTGGAAACAGCAGTAAACAAAACTCAAGGTCCAAAGGTCACTGTTGAACTTGCAGCACTGAAGTCTACGATCTAAGCCTAAAGGTTACATCCGCAAGCGTAGGCGTCTAAACTCTCTCTATTAACAGGCAAAGCCCCCAAGGGGAGTAAAGTGCATGTACCACTGATCATGTGTAGAGCATCGTTAGATTTTTAACTGATTTTAAATTTCAGATTTCTGCATTCAAGAGTGAAAAATGCTGGTTTAAATACGGCATGTTTGAGTTTCAGTAAAGAGTTTCCACGACGAGAATAGTGGCTTCACAATCAGCAACTTTAAAGTCCAGGTGCAAACAATAAGTCTGATTTGAAATGGGCCCATGAGGCTGTGAGTGTGTGTTCAGGTGATCAGGCCGGACATCTTACCTGACATACTGTTGGGGTTCAAGGCCAAGACGTCATCCTCAGAGCCTCCTCAGACATCTGGGAACCTACCTAGCTGAACACAGAGCAGAGAAACCATCAGTGACTGAACGTGTGACTCACTGAACAGCTGTGACACTCAGATCCTTAAAACGAGGTGTTTGTACTCGCAGCCTGTCCGTCCCCGCTGTGCCATTTAAACAACCAAAATCGAGTGTTTGGAGGACAAAGTGCCGCTAATTGGATGTAATCGTCTCTTTGGCTTCATAAAGCTGCTCGAATGAGCTGTTTGATGCCTCTGTGTGCATATCAGGGGACATTCAAGGATGCAGCTTTTACTGTGTTGTCAGTTAATCAAAGGGAATCTGCACACACACTGTTCAGATGTTAAAGCGCTCATGACTCTTTGCTACTGTGCAGGCTGACATCTAGTGGTCAGACACCGGAAAGAAAAGGAGGCACAACCACAACAACTTCTCGACATGTGGAGTCATGGAGACGTTTTATTCTAAATGTTTAACTCAGTGTTATAAAGCAGTTAACACATTAAAAGCAGTAGCAGAGCTGTGTGTGTTAATATTTAATCTTATAAACATCTTACAGTTACAAAGTCGTTTGTGCTTCATCACAGATATAATGAATCCTGCACACACACACACACACACACACACACGCATGTATACACACACATTCAATGCTGGGATTGTATATGATAGAAAAACAATGCTTTTACACTCATGCATTGATAATGATTGTACGCACACAGTGTGTTGAGATATTTTAACCTGTTTGGAAATATCTCTGACGGTTAGTGACGTGTCTTTATGATTCTGTGAGCCACTTTGGTTTCAGGGTTTACCTCCTCCGCCTCTGCTGGATTCTCGGTAGGAAGTAGTTGACGACGATAGCGACATTACAATCTCTTTTTTTTATTTTAACATTATTTCACCAGGATGATCCCCAATGAGATACCGAAGGGAATCCTGGCCAAGACAGCATTACAAACGTTTCACATAAAAGAACAAACAACAGAGAAATTAAGCTAAACAATCATTTATGAATGTATTTATTAAACGTGCTCAAAATAATCCTCAAACTTAATATTATTGCATGTTTATATAGAATAATCTAGTTTCAGGTAATTCAGCCGCGCATACTAATGTACAGAGTGACGCCCAGAGCAGCACAAACAGCATCACATGGAGGGACGCACAGAGGAGGAGGTAACATACAAACCAAATTCATAATGAAATACAGAATGACGCACAATAATGTACGAAGCATCGAATGCATTTAACCCTCCTGTCGTGTTCCTTTCTCTCCCCTTACTTTGGTGTTCCCGGTCAAATTTGATCGTTTTATCTGCTCTTACATGAACACAAAAACTCATTAATCACCAGATTTTATTTGATGCCTTTTTAAGCTGTAAACAATGTCTCAGACTCGTCGTTAACATGAATAACTGCAGTGAATACACAAAGAATAGACACTGAAAATGCGTTCTAAAATCCATCGATATCTTCCACTTCTGAGACGTCCTCCTCTGTCTCTGGTTCAACTTCAATCTCCTCTTCATCGCATTGTTCAGTCTGAAAAGTGTTGTCCTCGTGGGGCAATGTGTGTGTGTGGGGATGTTTTCCGTCTGATGGATAAACATAATCTAGTGCTACCCATTCACTTCCTGTGGACGGTCATTTTTGACCGGGAACACCACAGCTGTTACAGAGTTGACTAAACTACTCAAAATCAATGAAAGTGGTGACCAGCAATTTCATATGTTCCAATGCCTCGTGCGGAGGATATCATGAGGCCTGGAGACAATCAAATGTAAAACACAAAATTTATGACTGGTGAAAGTAGTGAATCGGTCAGATTTGACCCGAACATGACAGGAAAAACTCACTCAACAACTCACAGAGTAAGGAGGGGAGTAACACACAGGTCAATGTACGGAGGGCCTCGCGTGCTAGGAATAACACAGAGTATTAAATGGAATAACTCGGTGTAACACACGGAGTAATACACAGACCAACACTTGAATTCATGTACAGTGTTAGGTACAGTGAGTGATGGATGGAGTACGTACAGTGAAACTAAAGAGTGACGTACGGAGCGATTAAGGACTGATTGACGTACGTAGTGACATACAGAGTATCTGACAGGGAAATGTTCAGAGTAACACCCTGTGTAACAAAGGATGTAACATACAGACTAACATAGCGACTAACGTGTGTGTAAATGTACAGAGTAACGCACAGAGTAAAGTGCCTGAAAATATGCAGATTAACCAGAGATGTGGACTCAAGTCGACTCAAGTCACTGTTTTGATGACTTGAGACTTGATGATGGCATGATGACTCGGATGACTTGCGTGTGTTCATAAGTTTGAACGTTAGCTGTTCAATATAAAATGATAAAATTCAAAGTTGTCAAGTTTCTCTCTAACTATCAAGTATGTACGCAGCACAAACTGCACTGAGTCATGATTGGACGACTCAAAAAGCTCCCCAGTATGTGATTGTCATGATTGGATGACTGGCTGTCAGTCAAACTCCTCGCTCTGGCAACACCCAACATCAAAGAGCTACCTGATGTTTTTTCCCCAAATGGAAGCCTCATCAGTCGAACTCGTTACTACACAATACGGACTCAGACCATCATCATGCCATGTCTGTGCCAAGATAATACAGATACAATTCATTGTCATACTTTTTGAACAGGTTATATAAATTGGCCAATAATATCATTATTAGACGGGCTGCTAACACCTTGTGTTTTCTCTTTATAAAGGCTGGATACTACAGGTAAGAGTGCTGGATCTTGGGTGGATCAAAAGTGACTTGACTTAATTAAGGACTCGACTTGATTTGACATAACCTGTGACTTGACTTGACTTGCCCAAGAAGAAAATGACCAAATGACTTGGGACTTGGGACCTGAGCAAATATGACCTGGTCACAACACTGAGAATAACATACAAGAACCTACGGAGTCACTTCAGAATGATGTACAAGGCATTGGAGCGCAGAGAGTTATGCTCAGAGACACACGGAGAAACACAGGGATGCAAAGTTCAATGTACAGAGTGACGTACAGATTGATGTCCAAAGTAACAGAAGGGTTATGCACAGATTTAAGAAGGCAGTAACACACGGCGAAGGGCACAGGGATATTTGAGGTGAATAACTTCCAAAAACATCAATGTTGCATTGTTCCTTTGAAATAAAATGTCTTCCCGAGAATATTGCGCTCCATTTTCAGAAGACAGTTTAAATAATAGAATTAGAGAACTGAAGGTCTCTTCAGGATAGCTCTGAGGCTTTTCCTTGAGTGCGGCAGCTGCCATCATAATCCCGACGATCTGCATGTTTCATCGTGTTCAATCTAATTACAATGGGCACAAAAACATCTCATCAACAGTCTCACATATAATCCTGTCGGCATGATTTCTCCCTGCAACATTTGAGGATGTGTGTTGTCCATTTTGACATCATTAAAACCCCCAAGTTATAATCTTGTAAATGTAAATTGTATCTGCACAGCTAAACAAATAAAAATGCTTAATACAGCTGTGTCGATTCAAATACACAAAAAAAAGCATCTTGGAAGACTTGAAATTACACTGAACGCTCATTCTCAGACACAAGTGTTTAACCTCATAAAGCAACTATTAAACTGAGACTTCTGTTTTGTAACTCAACGGAAACGCTGCTTCCAAATTTACTGTCAACAAGCGGAGAAAAGAAAGAAAATGCACCAAGTATTACGGCTTGTATAAGTCCTTCACACTGGAAGAACAGCTGGCTTACAAAGCATTACAGGAAGCTCTGCTTTGGTTTGCTGCGTTTTACCCTCGAGAGCATTTCACATCCAGACAACAGCTGGGGAAGGCCTGAGAGCGGGTTCATCCATACAACAGGTTTCTACAGTTCTAATGAGGACACACAAACAGACAGATAGATGCCCAAAGATGTCCTGGCAGGAACAAATATTAAGATTGATGTAAAACAGACGGTGAACAGGCTGAAATGTACGTACAAACACAGACAGAGAGATAGAGAGGTCACAGTAGGACGCTGCAATAACGAGACACAACAGATAATGAGCAAAGTGGAACTCCTCGTGGGGATATTTCTATCAATAGCCTGCTATCTATATCACACACAGCGGCTGAGTCTATTGACTGAGAGAGCAGACTGGAGGCAAACAGTTGCGTCAAAGCTACACAGGATGTTTAAGGGAAACGAGTTCCCCCTGAATGTAGTGTAAACATGCTTTGAGTGGTCTGAAGACGAGAAAAGTGCTATACATGTACAGTCCATTTACCATTTAAGGTCGGTTTTCTCTTTTTAACAATTAGGTAGGTCTGTTTTAAGGAAGCCTTTAATGTATAGTTTAAGGTCAGTTCTCTTCCTCTCTTACACATGGTTAGGTCTGTTTCATGGTCCCCTATAGCATACTGTTAAAGGTCTGTTTCTTCCTTTCTAACAGATGGCATGGAACCCCGCTCTCTCCTCCAATCTATTGCCCCGACCAACACCCTCCCTTCGCCTCTAAGACTCAATAATTTGCCCATGATTAGGTGTTGAATAGACTAATTATAGTGTATTATTTTCTGCAGATACGAACAGTTTTTGGCATGCTTCGTCTCGCTTTCCCACATTACATTGTTACTGTATACAAATGGTGAGGTTCTGGACCTGGGATACTTGGATGTATACAAATACTTCCACACCCTTCGGCCTCAGCTTCTAGCTCCAGGAATTAGAGCTGAAGCTAGTTTACAATGCTTTGTTGTTGCATCATCGTCATCACTGGTGCCAAAGTCATCCAAAGTATACTGATGTAGGTTGATTTAAACTAATCAAAGGCATAATGACATATAGCCAGGAGAGTTTCACGCCCATTCTGGCCTTGGAAGTGCTCCAACTACCTGGCAGAGATGAGGAAGCAAATGAAGTTGTTTTACTTCCTGAAGCCCTGATACCTGGAATTATTTATTACACTTCAAAATGTTCCGACATCCAACAGTCACACCTACTAAAGGTACTCACAGAGAGGCATTTTAGGACAGCCCAATTCCATCAGATAGGAGGTACACAGATGGCACTTTATTTTGGAAGGGGGGAAATCATCCAGCTGAGTGCTTTTTGTGGCTCTGTAATTGCCGTTTCTGCACATTAGTGTCCCAAATAAACAAAAGTGACAATAATGGACTTCCACCGCAGGCGTAAATTAGCTGCAGAGGCAGAGTGCAGGGTCAACATGTCCACCCTTCCCTTTTTTCCATCCAGCTTTCGCCTTTTCTACTTTCCTGCTTAAAAATCCATCTGATATCATTATACTTTAAAAACAGAGAAAATAGGCTCAACACTGTAGATTGGGCTGGACAGCTTCGCTGTTTGAGCCCTGGTTGCCTTCTCTTTGCAGAGATTCTTTTTGACTCTAACCCTGGGCCCACTCATGGTGCTGTTTTTTGCCACTGACAGGCTCAGTTTGTTATTCTTAGTGCCTGACAACGTTACAGAAAGGATCCCTGCAGAGATAGACCGTTTTTTAGGTTCATATCTTTTATTTGAAACCAGAAATACGTCGCTCTCTTCAACGCCACCAGACTCCATTGATAAAAACGGGAATTTTACCCTAAAATATGTGGGACTTGCTGGTCTACTATCTTAAAATATTAGTTTGTCCATGTAATGTGTTGTGTTGAACAAACCTTTTGAAACACCAAGGTCGCAAACTAACTTGAACAAACTCACCGATTATTGGAGAAGTGTGTCGTGTGTTATGCAAGTTAGAATTACTGTTTTTGTGAATGGAGTCTGGAGGCTTTAAAGAGAACAATGAAAGGGCTGTTTCTTTCTTTGTCTTGAACTAAGAGGTCTATCTCTGCAGGGATCCTTTCTGTAATGTTTTCAGACACTCAGAGTAACAATACGAGCCTGTCAGTGGCACAAAAAGGAACTTTTAGAAGAGTTTCCTGGAGCCATTAAGAAAATTCTTTTACCCATTAGTCGTTTAGACTCCACAATATGTAAGAAAAAAGAACAGGGCCCAGGTTTATAAAAAAGAACAGGTTCCAGGTTTATAAAAAAGAACAGGGCCAGGGTTTATAAAAAAGAACAGGGCGCGGGTTTATAAAAAAGAACAGGGCCCAGGTTTATATAAAAGAACAGGGCTCAGGTTTATATAAAAGAACAGGGCCCGGGTTTATATAAAAGAACAGGGCCCGGGTTTATGAAAAAGAACAGGGCGCGGGTTTATAAAAAAGAACAGGGCCCGGGTTTATATAAAAGAACAGGGTTCAGGTTTATAAAAAAGAACAGGGCTCAGGTTTATATAAAAGAACAGGGCCCGGGTTTATATAAAAGAACAGGGCTCAGGTTTATAAAAAAGAACAGGGCTCAGGTTTATATAAAAGAACAGGGCCCGGGTTTATATAAAAGAACAGGGCTCAGGTTTATATAAAAGAACAGGGTTCAGGTTTATAAAAAAGAACAGGGCTCAGGTTTATATAAAAGAACAGGGCTCAGGTTTATAAAAAAGAACAGGGCTCAGGTTTATAAAAAAGAACAGGGCTCAGGTTTATATAAAAGAACAGGGCTCAGGTTTATGAAAAAGAACAGGGCCCAGGTTTATATAAAAGAACAGGGCTCAGGTTTATATAAAAGAACAGGGCTCAGGTTTATAAAAAAGAACAGGGCTCAGGTTTATAAAAAAGAACAGGGCTCAGGTTTATATAAAAGAACAGGGCCCGGGTTTATGAAAAAGAACAGGGCTCAGGTTTATGAAAAAGAACAGGGCTCAGGTTTATATAAAAGAACAGGGCCCGGGTTTATATAAAAGAACAGGGCCCGGGTTTATATAAAAGAACAGGGCTCAGGTTTATAAAAAAGAACAGGGCCCAGGTTTATGAAAAAGAACAGGGCCCGGGTTTATATAAAAGAACAGGGCCCGGGTTTATAAAAAAGAACAGGGCTCAGGTTTATATAAAAGAACAGGGCTCAGGTTTATATAAAAGAACAGGGCTCAGGTTTATGAAAAAGAACAGGGCCCGGGTTTATAAAAAAGAACAGGGCTCAGGTTTATATAAAAGAACAGGGCTCAGGTTTATATAAAAGAACAGGGCCCAGGTTTATATAAAAGAACAGGGCCCGGGTTTATAAAAAAGAACAGGGCCCAGGTTTATGAAAAAGAACAGGGCCCAGGTTTATGAAAAAGAACAGGGCCCGGGTTTATAAAAAAGAACAGGGCTCAGGTTTATGAAAAAGAACAGGGCCCGGGTTTATATAAAAGAACAGGGCCCGGGTTTATATAAAAGAACAGGGCTCAGGTTTATATAAAAGAACAGGGCTCAGGTTTATATAAAAGAACAGGGCCCAGGTTTATATAAAAGAACAGGGCCCAGGTTTATGAAAAAGAACAGGGCCCGGGTTTATATAAAAGAACAGGGCTCAGGTTTATATAAAAGAACAGGGCTCAGGTTTATATAAAAGAACAGGGCTCAGGTTTATATAAAAGAACAGGGCCCGGGTTTATGAAAAAGAACAGGGCTCAGGTTTATGAAAAAGAACAGGGCTCAGGTTTATATAAAAGAACAGGGCCCGGGTTTATATAAAAGAACAGGGCCCAGGTTTATATAAAAGAACAGGGCCCGGGTTTATAAAAAAGAACAGGGCCCAGGTTTATGAAAAAGAACAGGGCCCAGGTTTATGAAAAAGAACAGGGCCCGGGTTTATAAAAAAGAACAGGGCTCAGGTTTATGAAAAAGAACAGGGCCCGGGTTTATATAAAAGAACAGGGCCCGGGTTTATATAAAAGAACAGGGCTCAGGTTTATATAAAAGAACAGGGCTCAGGTTTATATAAAAGAACAGGGCCCAGGTTTATATAAAAGAACAGGGCCCAGGTTTATGAAAAAGAACAGGGCCCGGGTTTATATAAAAGAACAGGGCCCAGGTTTATGAAAAAGAACAGGGCTCAGGTTTATATAAAAGAACAGGGCCCGGGTTTATATAAAAGAACAGGGCTCAGGTTTATATAAAAGAACAGGGCTCAGGTTTATATAAAAGAACAGGGCCCAGGTTTATGAAAAAGAACAGGGCCCAGGTTTACAAACAGAATTCACTTAAAGACACAAATAGTGGCTTGGTGCCAACGTCATCACAGCTGGAGAAACGACGCTGGTACTAATATTCTTCTTCATAATGCCTCCTTTAAACAGGAGCTGTTCAAATGCGAGGCACAGTTAGAACAAAATCCAACAATTTGTGCAATAAGTAAGATGACTGTATGAAAAATGTAATTTCTTCTCCAAACAGAATACATCAACTTCATAGAAACCCTGCAGGGCTTCCTGCCTGTCTTTGCAGCGCACAGGAGCACTGCTGCAGGCAGGGAGTCGGGGTGTGTCTCATATTTTCTCTGCTTATTTTGAATGTGCACATATTGATTTCCACTCTCGACTTTCCTGGAAGAGCCAGGAGTCCCAACGGAGTTCTGAGAAGAATGCACATTCTTCCTTGATGACAAATTGCTGAACAATTTATACTACAGGCTGGTGTTTACTCTGTGACTGTGAAAGCTATGTGTCATAAGGTGTGTGCAGAGTGCTGTGTGTGTGCGCGCATGTGTTTGGATGAGGTAACATGTTGCAGCCTTCAAGCTGGCTTTGTTTCAACATCAGCAGATACCAGATAATGCCTCCACCTACGCAGCTTCAATCACATTAGTCCTGATCACCTGCGTAAGTAACATTATAAAGCTGAATCCTCACTATTCAAATGCTAAAATTCAGATTCTTTTCCAGGAAATAAAAGAAACCAAAGAAACACTTCCCCTGCAGTCCTCGGATATTTCAAAATATAAGACATTAATAGAATCTGGGAGAGCTACAAGTGTTTTGTAAGTGTAATGAAACTTATTTCAGGGGGAGACTTGAGAGAAAATAAAACAGAAATCAATGAGGTCTGCAGGCATAAAGCAGAATAACAGGGTCATTAATTTGATACCTCTGCAAAATCAGGCCATAAGGGCTTTGAATATTTGACCCACTGGTCCCAGAATTTAATGAGCACATCTTTCTTAAGACACAGGGTTCAGGAAGTAACCAGCCCCATGTGACCGCTTCTTTACAAGCCTTGATTGCAGTTCATTATGATGAAAGAAAGTTCTCTCACACTACGCACTCCACTTCAGAGTCTCTCTGCAGGTCTCAGTCCGCTATCAACCTCTGTTGAACCAACAGTGCAAAATCACCTGCAGGCTAAAATATAATCCCATCTCATATCTCGCAGACTGCCACATGCCCTTGACCTCCTTTTTATTACACAAAACATGGAGCGCTTTGCTTTAGAAACACGTTTGAAGCATCTAAGAGCTTTGCTGGAATGCCGTCATGATGTCTTTGACTTGTTTTAGAGTCTCTGACTGACTCTGCTCAATTTGTTTTTGTCTCCTTATTTCTTACAGCAGGAGTTCAGGCGCTGCTGTGTCATAGTCTTCAACTTCCTTAAGTTTAGAAGAACAATTGTAGTTTTGGGTTACAATGTGTATGTTACTTACATTTGTTAAATAACATATGTGAGTGATTTACATACAGAAGTAAAGTTACGCACGTAACTAACAGGACCTTAAAGTTGTCTTTTGGTTTCACATGAGACTTGAACTCTGGTCTTTAGGTTGAAAGTCTTGTCTTTGTTTGGGGGAAACGTGTTCCAAAGTAATTTGTTAGAGTACTCGGATTACTTTTTGTTGTAACGAGTAATGTAACGCGTTAGTTCTGCCAGTCAAGTGATCTGTTATTTAGTTACTTTTTCATAAACAGTAATCTGATACTGGATAATAAATAATGGCCGTATTTCTCTTTTCCTTTTGATCGCCACAAAAACAGAAACTCCCTGAAGCTCTGTTTCTGTTTCTCTCCTCCTTCTTGGCAGGTAGCTGCGTACCAGCAGAAGGTAAACACAGCTGTGTCAGTGTACGTGTGTAGCTAGCTAATTCAGCTAGCGAGATGTCAGAGAGGACAGCGTTTACTTTGTGGAAATATTCACATTATTCTGAATGTTTGGGTGAAAGGGACGAGAACAACATGACGGTGAAATGTAAGCTGTGTATGGAGGATAAGTGCTCGTCAGCAGTGAAGAGCTCGACTTCAAATGTGAAGAAGAATCTGCAGCTAAACACAGCTCCACAACACTGGTGGGACTAAGAGCCTGTGTTGTACTGTTGTCATGGAAACAGCTGTGCCTAATACTGTCTGCCTCTGCCCAGTTCACTGTCAGACTGTTAGCATTATAAGGAGCTGTAAAGGTTATACTGCGTCTGTCATTCCTGTTATCAGGCTGCAGAGTTACAGATTATGGGCCGTAAACGAGGCTCTGCAACGACAGTAGAGTCGATACATTCAAAGGTAGACGTACAGCAGGCTACACGCCGTCCTGATGATATAACACACATGTGTAACGAGTGGCAAAGGGGGTCTAATTATTGGTAACACAAAAGTAATGTAACTTGTTACTTTCTCAGGAGGTAACGCAGCAACGTAACAAGTTACTTTTAAAAGTAACATTACCCAACACTGCCCTTTATTGCCTTTTCTTCCATAATAACTAGTCTGGCCACTAGAGGTCGCCAACAAAACAAAGCACTTTACTGCAGTAGTATCAAGAGAGCCAACATAATTGAAACATTTATTAGAAACACATGAACGTTTCTAATTCAGTGGCAGATTCATGTTTATGAGAAAACAGAGAATTATACAGTCCAAATCTGGACTGAATGATGGTTCAGATGTACTTGTGGTGAATGCAGAGCAAAGTTGAAAGCATATTTGCTCTGCTTTTACTTCACTTGGCCGGTGGGTCTGTGTGACTGTACGGAAGTCAGCAGGGACAAAGTTTGAGAAAGGCAGAAGCCAAAATACTTAGTGAGTAATTCAAATGGTATTCTCAGGAGAAGTCAGAGGTTTAGTTTGACATGATCTGTCTTTGATACTGATGATGTTAAACACTTTCACTTCGGAGACTCTAGGGGTCGCCTCAACCATAAAGCTTGAGGAGAACTGGCAGAAGATTTTGAGTTACATCCATCTGTCACAATCCGTTTTTAGCCACAACTGGAAATTAACACCCTTTGATCTGCTGTCCAAATTACACCTCCTTGTTCCTTTCACAACTTTCACAACTGCTTTCACAAACACTGCAAACACTCGACAGAAAGTGTGCTTGGAAAGCCAGATTCACTCATGGGTTTGCACTCTTGCATTGTGGGTGTGTTTTCAGCCTCCTGTTGGAGCCGGAGCAGCACCCTGTAGACTGTGGGTGAGCACTTCCTCCTCTACGCCAGGACGCACAATTTCTCCACCACAACAGCTACCACATCCTGCATGACGAGAGCTGCAGGAACACTGTGTACTGTACACTAAAACACAAAGGGAAGAAGTGTAAACTCATCAGCCCGCCCTGATCGAATGTATAACCTTGTTTACTCCTCACACCACTTAAAAAGCATCCTGCAACTTCCATTAATTCTATGTGTGATGTTCTGAAACTGCAGTGACCTTTCCAGCCATGAGGCTTTGTACTGCTTACTAGTTTGCTTTGGCCTACATTCCCCTGAGTTATGAGGCCATTTTATGCACCAATTCCACTGCTAAGATTCTGGAAAACTGCAACCACTAAACACAGCTTATAAAAGAATCTATTTCTTGCTTTTTCACATTAAAACAGTTGTATAATGCATTCTGCCACCTTCAGGAAGTCCCCTCATGATGTCATCAGGGCTGTCTATGATGAAATACTAACTGGGACTAACTTTTTAGAGCTGCAAAAAATGGGGAAATGCCTGAGTGAAATGCGACATTGGTTGCCCATAATTGGCCAACTACAGAGAACTATTACTCATACTGGGGTTTCACACCGTGTTTCCAGGTGATTTTATCGGTTTTATGGCCCACAACCAAAGACCACATGGATTGAGCCTGCGTGTACAACTAGAAAGGCTTGAGGTCGGCCTTTATCCTTCCACGATCTTGGTTTTATGGAGACAATAGTGTCAATATTTTGAGAAGAGGGTGTATACTGTGTATACTTGCTGTGGTAGTAAAGTGTCAATCACAGGTAGCTACGCCCTAAAGCATCACTCAGCATTATTTACTCCAAATGGGACCATTATTTATAAAGTGCTGTGTTGAAGACTTGACACTAAAGATTCAGGACATACATTCATTAGGAAAATGTTTACAGAGGTAATAAATCACCTGGAAAGTGGGCATATTTTCTGGTAGACTTGCTCAGGATTCTTTTTGCAACCAGTGCAGTCGCCCCCTGCTGGCCATCAGAAACTATGCAGGTAGGTTGTTTTACTTTTGAAACCAGGAGGCTACGTCCACTTTTATTCGGTCTTTAAGCTCCACTCAGCATTTTAGCATCATTCAGTCAATTTGTTTTGTTTTCTCCAGCCCAAATCTGAGCTCACATCAGACCATCTGGTGAACATGGTGGAGTAATTAGCAGCTAAAGGGCCAGGTATTTTTCTCAGGTGTTGATGGAGAGTGACTGCTGGACTTGCAGGTGAGGTCAAATAAAGGTCAAAAAGATTTTGAGCTCACAAAATGTAATAAAATTAAAAAGTATCTAAATGTGTGAATGCGTATAAAGAATGTCCTTACACATTCAAGTTTGTGAATTTGTTTTGCAGGTGTAGAAATATTTTGTGCTTACAGAAAATATTTGCAAATGTGTAAAACGTTTTTGTAGCTGCAGAAACTGTTTGTGTGTGTGGACTTTGACGCCTCAGCAAACCAGACAATCAGCTCGCCTCCACGTGGTCGGCAGACCATCCAATCAGAGGAAGCTAAACTGCTTCACTGTCCAATCAGGGCGCAACTGATTCTAGCGTGACTAGACTACAATAGAAACAATTAGATGCTATGTATCATGATGGAGTTATCTCAGCATGTTTTTGACCCGTTTATTGCACTGACATCAAAGCGAAACCTGCATATTATAATATTTTGCGTTTAAACTTTTGGGTTTACCAGATTTGACGTGTGATTTTCTATAATTACATCCTCTTGATCATATTATTAATCCAGAAGTTATTTGGTTTCCAACATTTCTGGAAGAGCAAATATTTGCAGACTGCGTTCAACCAATTTAAATCAACACAATTAAAGTTGCATGAGTACAGCAAGGCAAAACACCGGGTTTGTGTTCGGTCTGATGACAGCTTTGCATTATCAGGTGGCCAAAGGGGGGCTAACATTTCCCTGTCGGTTTCTCTGGGATATGTAAATAAGCAACTGTTTGCTAACACGTTAGCCTCAACAACTTTAAAGCTTCTGTGAGGAACTTTTACTTCGTGTCGATGTTGGCGGCGCCTGTGGTCGAAGCTGTACCTCTTCTCTCTTTGCTCAACTTGTCCTGAACATGTACAAGTCGTGTTTTATGACAAGAAATCTCCTGCTTCCTTTTAACAGTCAATCGTTTAACTCACTGTGAATCTTTGTGTAGAAAACCTAAACAAAGGCTGTTAGTGCAGCGTGCGGTTTACCTCCTCGTCTGACCAGGTGTCAGCACTTACAGGTTAAGAATGACTATATAGAAATAATAAATCTTGCAGCTGATGGCCTCTATTGCATTTGTGGGTCATAAGGGGGCATCAGTATTGTTTCAGTGTGTTTCATAACCAGTTAAAAACTCCTCACAGGAGCTTTAAAGTGGCCATAAAAACTTAATGTAATACTTACAGCTTGATCTGCTGCCTCAGGTGGCAAAAAATGAGTTTATGCAGCTTTAATGGAAAATCTCCTTTATAAACTTAAAATCTGATGAGCCATTAAATGTCCAACACAGATTAAAGCTATTGTTTTCAGTGTAGAGAAATCAGTATTAAGCATTTTTGGAACCTGCTCCATTATAGGTACTCTCAGCCACCGCTGCTTCACGTCTGAGCGACCAATAAGCGACTGGAGTTCATCTCTTTGATAAAGCAGCATGTGCACTGATATTAGACTCTAAGGAATCCCTTAGGGCCTTAAAAACATTTTAAAACCTTGTTATTCCCACGACATGGCTTGTTACATTTGGCAGGTACATTTTACAGAAGATATAATGTGATACTCTTCATCTAAAAATATGAGGTTTTAATTGGAAATTCCATCCTCAGATACACTGTTGCATGTTACTCACTGATAAAGTCACTTTCCCTCACCTTGACTCATCTACAGCTACCTCATTCAAGATTCTCTGATTTTTCCAAGACTTGAGCTTTCAGTTTGGCTGTAACATGTAGGTGGGACATGACAGAGATGATAGAAACATTAACGTAGGCCTGATTGTCTTTAGAAGGGTTAGGTGGATTCCTAACACGCACAATTCATCATCACATCTTTGAATGAAAGCAGAAGTGTGCCGAGCTCTGTATGGACACACATTTGATCAACAACACAGACAGACAGTAGCTCATACAAAAATAGCCTTGTAAAAAACCCATGAGTGTACTCTCAGAAGCCTGGGGTAAGACAGGAAACAGGAAACAGGCCCCTAATAGGGTACATGCTGTACTTTTCCTCATAACCAGCCTCCACACAACACATTAACTTTCTTTCGCTAACTAGTTCTTGATACCTTCAGGCATCAAGTTTTTATGTCCTTTTTCAGAATAAAAGCACAGGTGATCTGAGGTAAAAGACAAGGATGCTCTGAATCATCCTTCTTTGAAATCAATGTGAGATACTCGGTACAAATGTAGAGATAGAGACCTTCAGGTGACGCTAAGCGGAGCACTTTCTATTAGGCCTGTTGTTGGTTACTTTTAAATGCTGCAAAACCTTCCACCGACATGAACAAGGGCACCGGATCTTTGAGAGGAGAAGCTCTACAATGCAACAAGTACACAAAATGGGGCAGCAGCTCGAGGCATGAATGAAGTCAACATTCTTCGAGTCTGATATAAAGTTAATTAAAACCATACTTGGTTTAAAATCCTCCAACTCTTAATCCAAACCACAGAGCAGTTCTCTTAGTCTAATTTGCTCTTGAGCTATGACCAGAGAGAGAGAGAGAGAGAGAGAGAGAAGGCATATAAATGGCTGCATCAAAGGTTTCACCCTCACCATCTTCATGCTCCCACATCTTTAAACTGCTCCTCAGTGAAACCATTTCTTGTAAGTGCTCCACTTTGGCGATGTGTAGTTTAGTTTCGGGGGTGGAACACAAAATGATGCAACGTGTACTTACAGGGTTTCCTACACTTTGAAGGTTCAATCCAAGAGCATTTTCATTACTTCAAAATGAACTTTAACAGCTTCGATGAAACGGAACACTCATGATCATAGATGGTGACAACTACACAACGTGGTAAAAAGTGTGATGACACTGCTGTCTTAGCAGGGCCGCTCTCAGCATGGCACAACTACAAAGATGATTGTATAATAAGATGATTAAAATAATTAATATATGACACCAACATGTAATTGTGCTTTATGACACAAATATCAATGTAACCCTAACCAAACAGAGGGCTTAACTGATTTTAAAGTAAGAAAACAGGCACTAGTCTAAAGGGAACCTTAAAACAGACATTTAAAACAGCCAGGGGGACGCGGAACAGCTGTTAAAGGGAAACTTTAAACAGAGGCTTGAGGTTAAGTCGAAGTGGATGTTAAAAGGTATTTAAAAACTCGGTGTTAACCTTAAAACAGACGCTAAAGGGAACCTTAAAACAGACGCTAAAGGGAACCTTAAAACAGATGGAAGGGGAACCTTAAAACATAAGCTAAAGGTAACCTTAAAACAGATGGTAAAGGGAACCTTAAAACAGACGTTAAAGGGAACCTTAAAACAGACGCTAAAGGGAACCTTGAACAGGCGCTAAAACCTTAAGACAGTGGAGCTCATGGAGATTGGCCAGAGCTGAGGTATTGTATCAAGGATGATCCAAATAATAAAGGATTTCCTGCTGAACTAAACAAGCATCCCAAAATAAACCAGCAGTGATGGCAGATAATTAGACTCTGCCAGGTTATAGGCTTTGTAAGTCTAAGTGTTATTATTGAGATTCTAAAGCAGGAATAATGCCTACTTGAGAGCATTATGTCTGCAAGGTCAACTTCCACTGTGATTCAGAGAAAAGTCTTATCGTGTTAAGCCCTTTGTTGTTTCATTGTTGGCTCTGATATAAATCTTTGTGGATAGAACTTTCTGTTATCTGTTGCTGCCAAAAGAGGACAAAGTTCATGTTTTGATTGGGTACTTACATTTTTATTGCAGCATTGCCTCCCTTACACTTCAATATAAATGAATAGATGAAAAAAGACAGTTTGTGTGTTGTACACTACAGTTTGTTTTGTTGCACAGAGTGAAAAATACGATAACAGGTGTATCTGGTCACTACGTCTCACAGTCAACGCTCCAAAATGTTACTTCATTAGTCCATGCTGTAATTTATAAAATAAGGCACAACATTAAACTGGTTCCCAACCTCTTTTGTTTCCAATGTCTATGAATTGTTTGCAGTTTCACCACAGAGACATTTTTCCTCTTCTCTTCTCTCTTATTTAATTTATTTAAATAACAGCTTAAAGCAAATAATTTCAAACCAGCCAATGTTTCTGCAAAAGCAACAATTTAATCAAGAAGTTCTTTGCTCTCTCATTCATCATCCCATGACCCCTCATACTTCACTGATGAGCCATTGGAGGGGCCGGACCCCAGCTTGGGAAACCACTAGACTTAACAACTACAGTATTTATTACATTGTTTTGTTAAATTACGGCATTCTGTGGTCTGTTATTTCAGAAGTGACTCAGTTCTGCTCGTAGGTATAGCACAGTTTTGTTTGACTGTTGTAAACTATGGTTCTGATCACAGACTGTGGAGGATCATGTGCAATCAAATCCATCTGCAGAAATAGGTCTGGTAAATTCAAAGTCAGCCTGTTTATTGCGGTAAAAAAGAAAAGAAAATAAGAAGAAGGTGAAGAGGTTAAAAGACAAAAACAGAGAAATCAACAAAATGAAAGAAGACGCAAGAAATAAACACCATAGTAAAAACAGTATGGGCCATGGCTGTGTTTAAAGACAAGAAAATTACAACAGACTTTTTATGTTACCGGGCAAAAAAACCTCAATCATGTGTTGGGTAATTTATCCAGTCCTGTTCACTTCACTATCAATGGATATGTTCAGTTACTACAGCAAAATAGGCTACCTTTAAGAAGCCTACAGAGTTAGCCTTTGCTATGAAGCAGCTCTGTGATTGAACAAACTTTCTCTGAGAGAAGAAATAAATCTATTTTAAACATAAAATAATTTCCAAAGCTTTATTTTGTGTGAAATCTAAAAGGAACAGCAGTAACTGAAATCCCCCCCTTCATGGTCACAAGTTTTCCATCACCATACTTTAGTAAATGCATCTCTAATACTGTTGCATCACTCCATCAACAATTTATCAGAAGCTTACATAAGTCACACTTCACATTTTAATCCAACGGAAATGATTTTAAGAAGGACTTTTAAATGTTTATGTAGTATTCATACTGACAACAATTAGTCGACATTGTTTGCAGAAATTAGCTGCCAACGAATTAAATTGTCAATAATTAGTTGGTTGCGTCATTGTGCACGTTTTTCATGTGCACGGCCATAATATCGTGTTCCAGAGCAGAGCTGCTGAGTGGTGAGGCCTCTTGTATCCTCAGTTGCGCAAAATAGCGACTGGGAAGCGACATTTGTACAAAACATAGCAAAATGACGGCGGCCGATGCAACATCATCGCATCCTGAAACTTGTAAAGTTTTGTAGCATTTCACCCTCAACGCTGCACAGAAAAGGATCGCCTGCAGGATTTGTAAAGCGGACCTCGCTTACCACGGGAGCATGTCGGTAATATGTGAGCATCTGAAGAGAAGGCACATGGATGATGCAGACTCTACCAGATAAGACAATTAGCTTCTCAGCTAGTTAACGTTAGCTTTCTATAGATGGAATTGTATTGGCTTTTAACATCAATTTAACATTGTAGTGCGAGAGAAAGAACCTGATGCATCTGTCTTTTATACAGCAAGTGTGACATTTAACTAAACAGTCCAAAGTTACAGTGTGTGATTTTTCTCTTTTACATTTTCAGTCCCTCACCTGAAACTCTCCATCTTTTCATTTCCTTTTCTTTCTCTTTTTCTTTCTCTTCTGTATCAGCAGGAGCCATATCAGCAGCAAAGTTATTTAAAAGACATATTTTTGAATGAAGAACTCATTCACTCATATTTATTGTCTTTATTGTGTTGAAAATGAAAGCTAAATACAGTAAGAGACATTAAATCATTGTGCAATTCATTATCTGATTAGTCGATTACTCGGATTGCTAATTGACGAGTAGTCAGCTATGAAAATAGTTGCAGCCCTACACCATTGTACCATAACTTTTTGCTTCTACTTCTTCCAGCACTGAATCTACCTTTCATCTATCTTTGCCTGCACCACAGGGACACAACAAACAGCCCACTTGAACTAAAACAGTAGAATTTATGCAAAGCAGAACCAGAGAATCCTGCATGAACCTGTAATAAAAATGATGGCTCTGGTTGTTTTGAAAACTGAAAGGGCATCAGGGCTTTATCTGAGTCTAAATGTCAGCCCTCCTAACAGTCCTCAGTGGTAATCTCATTGTGCACCACGTCAGCCTGCATCATGAATCAACACTGTCAACAGCAGTAAACAATAGTCATCGCAGCCTTGACCAATATGCATCTTATTTGAGGTGGCATTCAGATAAGAGTCCATCTTGATCCGCCGCCCAATATGCCTGCAGCTCTCTAATACTTAATTTACAAGGCTGCATCACACTGTGCAATGTGATCCAGGCCCGTCATCATGGCAACTGGTATCAGAAAAGGACAGCAGATGGTGTTTTCATTAAAGAATTCAAGCTAACAGAAGAATCAACCGAATGACTTTGTGTCTGAGTCTGCAGTGCACTTATCATATTACATTAAGTTCTCCAGCTGCCAGGAAAAAACACACAGGGCAGTGTCAGAGAGGATCGCCGATACACAGGGGCTATCCGGTGTGCTCCTGAAACGCTACAGTGTTACAAAACCTCATGAGCACGATCCCTCGCTGCAGACTGAGAGCCGAGCCGGTCCAAATAATGCAACAATAATCCATGCAGCGCTGGAACAAGCAGTCATGACAAATGGCCGACAGCTGGAGCTAACAATCTCCTGCAGACTCATAAATGATGTTTGGCATCTCACTTGTCATTGTTGCATTTCAGCTCCAACTCATTTACCCATTTTATACAGAACAGCATCAAGGACAGGCATTAGAAAAAAATACATCAGAGCAGCGAAACAAAGAGGAAATGTTGAAAAGGAAATTCCTCTGATATATTTTATCTTCTTCTGGGGAAGATTTTGAAAGTTTGAGTTTATTATCAACATTTAAACTTTATTCTCATCATGTTTATTTTACAGTGCGACTTCTTCTTGACCCATTCTTACATCTGGTGCAAAGCCACGACAGAGCGACATTGGTAATTTATGACCGACGCAAATACTCCATTTAAATGTGGCTGTCTGCATCTCAAAAATTACATACCTGAATAATAAAGAGACCTAATACCACCCCACATCGCCTTGCGTCTCACTTTGCGCCCAGACTGTGCGCTGTTTAAGCAAGAGTTGGTTGCCCTTGCGCTATGGGCTTGAGACTTTGCGCTTTAGAACATTTAAAAGGGCCCTTTGACTTTATCCTCATCACTTCAACTTTATTCTCAACATTTGCACTAGTTTTGACGATAGCAAATAGGTGCCTTAGCAATATTGGGCTCTATGGCAAAGGGATCCTAGAACTGCACATATCCAGTCTACCAAAGGCGCTCAAGAGTGCCAAAGTAAGACAGGAGATCATGCTAACAGAGGCGCAAGACCCATTCATAGCCTAAGCTGCCCCCACCTTGGCTACTGGTTGAAAATGGACCCCATCGGAAGCTACCTAGCAGGCGAAGGCGGCACTCAACTACTGGGACATTGTGGGCCAAGTTCAGCATGGCAGAGGTGGTCTACGCCGGTAGGAGGAGGCAACCAGGTGCACAAAAGCCATGGCACATGCAAAGCAAGGGCAGTGGATGATTTGGGAGGGAGTAGAGAAGAAAAAGATCTCCTGGAAAGAGCTGTGGGAAACTGAGACATTCAAAGCCAGCTTTACCCTCAAGGCCACCTATGATGTCCAGCCATCTCCCAAAAAGACTGACTCAGCCAGTGGTACGGAGAAGACCCCACATGCTCCCTCTGCCCCACACCCAAGGCCACCATGAGTTACATCTGGCGGCACAATCAGGTGTTACGGACTCTAGTAGCCATGCTGGAAAGTAGGCGGACAAGCATGAACGTCCATCCTCCTCCTTCATCCCACTGCCAGACAGCAGTACTTGTCCGGGATGGTCAGAGGCAAACCAAACCCAGCACAAGACCAGCTACTTGGCAGAATGGCAGGGTGCGTGACTAGAAGATGGAAGTGGACTTTGGCCAGAGGCTCTGTTTCCCAGCTGAGATTGCACCAACCAGCCTCAGACCAGACCTTGTGCTGTGGTTGGCCTCATTTCAACTGGTCTACATCATTGAGCTCACAGTGCCCTGGGAAGATGCAGGGGAATTGGCCTCTGAGCGCAAGAAATTGAGGTACGCTGAGCTTGCAGCCAACGTGCATCAACGAGGCTGGAAAGAGAATGTCTGGCCAGTTGAAGTAGGCTGCAGAGGCTTCATAGCCACAGCTACAGCAAGACTTCTCCGTGAGATAGGGGTGCGACGCAAGGCCCCCCACCAAGCCATAAAGGCTTCTCAAGAGCTGCTTAAAATATCTGTCAGTGGCTCTGGATGAAGAGCCAAAAGACCCAACCTGGGCTTCCAGGTAAGCAGATGGCACCTGGGACACTAGGAGTCACTGCTGAACCCTCTTGAGGTGTTGTGGGCCTATCAGCGACACCGACGAAGGAGGGCGCCCACTTGACAACCCTGAAGTTGCCACTGCTCACTTGGCCACCCTGTGGAGTCCAGGCAGCAGCATGCCTTAGGTGAGCAATTGAGGGATTAGAACAACTAGCCCCAGTGAACAGATCTAAAGACACCAACTTTATTGACATTTATATCGAGTTTCGACTTTATACTCATCACTCATACTCTTTGTTTTCACCCCGGCTTCTTTTCTGAGCTCCACAATCAGTTTTAAAGCCTTTTGTTTTTATTAAGCTGCCACAGATATTTCCCTCCTTGCAACACAACATGCTGCTCTTAAGTTAAATTCATAGTGTGACACAAGCTGAGGGGCATGGAGCACTTTTTAAATACCTGACATTGAATTGGTTGCAGTGATGTTTCATGTATAATGGGGAAAGTGTTTGAAGTGTATGCTTTTGTAGCCAAGATGTTGTTGATGTTGCTCAAACGCCCCCATGTGACATTCAAACATCATAGTGATATATCATGGAGGCTCTTTGATTGGAGAACAGGACATTCTTTGTTTTTAGGTCTGGTTTCGTTCTTAATACACCACCTGACTTCAACAGCACATCAAAATATTAAGCTACAGGACGGCATCCAACAAGTCAGTCACAATGGCCACATTTATAAGAAATAGACCAGGATAAAATAACCTGATTTTTTCCTTCAATGAACCAAAAGATGTCTCGCTTTTTGCGGCCACCTTATTTGGGCCACAAGAAAACTGATGTATTTTCCCTCTCATGCATATTGCTTCGGTTATTGTTGAACTTGGAAACCGCAGTAGACAACTTTCTCATCTCGACATCCATTAAGTCGCTATGCTGGAATATTTCACTGAATGGTACAAGTCGTTCCCATGTTTTCTGAGCACTGAGCAGCAGTTAAAAACATCTATAACTCTGTGACGACTGGGCAGACTCAACGAGCTGATGGAAATCAACTCCTGTGCACCAAAGCTCCAAATCACAGCTGCTTAGTGGATCTCGACGTAAGAATGTTTTGTCAGACTTTGAGCCAACATGGACAAAGTTGTTCAAAGAAAATATTGCTAAAAATGGAGATATTGGTTTGATAACATTTTTAAGTGAAGTCTGTGAACAGAGCAACAAGGCTGATTAGTTTAAGAGCTGCTTGTTGTTCTGACTCTGATTTGTTTCTGCTAATGTTCACACTAATTATTGCTAAAGCCAGAGTGATTGGATTTTACTTTGTGTGTC
Source organism: Semicossyphus pulcher (assembly GCF_022749685.1). Lineage (NCBI taxonomy): Eukaryota > Metazoa > Chordata > Actinopteri > Labriformes > Labridae > Semicossyphus > Semicossyphus pulcher. The sequence continues at coordinate 30,041,668 of NW_027211726.1, forward strand.
CAATTCAACTCGCATCATTTATTACTGAGGATTTGTTGTGATTTTTTCATCCCAAATAAGTTCCCTCACATTATCAGAGAATGCCAGTATTTTTCAATCTGGGCCCTATTTTAATATTTTTATATATTTTGGGGTCTAAATGAATAATAGGGCTGTGATTGACTGGTGACCAGTCCAGGGTGTACCTCGCCTTTCACCCAATGACAGCTGGGATGGGCTCCAGCCCCCTGTGACCCTGTGAACAGGATAAGCGATATAGATGATGGATGGATGGATGGATGAAGAATAGGTAGAATTGTTATGACATTGCTCCAGTAGACTGCTTCACTTGGCAGCTGTGAAACAAGCTTTAATGGCTGTAACGTATTCCTTGGGAGGAAATGCACTCGATCGAAGTTTGACCTCTAAATGTTCTTGATTCTGTCACTCACTATTTGCTCCGAAGTGTTTCCAAATGTCTAACCACATTACGGAAAGGATTCCTGAGGATATAAACGTTTTTGTTAAAGAGTTAGATGCTTTTTTTTAAGCCTGAAACAGCCCCTACTTCGATCTCTTTAAAGCCACCAGACTGCAGTGACAAAAACTGTAATTGTACTCTGCAGAACACAGGAGTCGCTGGTCTACAGCTGCCTTTATCGGTTAGTTTCTACCAGGGCTGCACAATTAATCAAATATTAATCCTGATCAGGATTTTGGCTTACCCATGATTAAATAATTGATTGACGCTGATATTGATGTTTAAAATGCGCGCTCCCTAAACCAACAGCCACTCCTCCAGGGGGCGATGGAGAGGTTCTGGCTTCACTTTTTGGGGAGCTGTCATGTGATGAGAGTCTATCTTATAGCAGCAGTTTAAAGTGGATGAGTAAACAACAGTGTCCGGTGTTACAGTTCACTGAGTGACCATGTTAACTGGAGACGTTCAGCCGGATGCATCGGTGGTTGTCATGGTTACAGCAGTGGTTTAAAACAGGAAGAGAATGTGTAGCTGTCCTCGTGAATGCCTCAAATTGCACTTCTCTGTTGCGTCATTGAAGTGTTGTTTGTGCAAACGTGTGATGAAAGCTGCTGACGCTCAGTCACGTTTTGAACGCTGCTCGTTGTAACGCTAAAACAGGAAGAGAGCGAGTCACTCCGGACCCTCGAAACGGCTCATCATCACTTGTTAGGAGATACTTCAGGTTAAGGGCGAGTGATGTTTAGAGTGAATGAAATCTGCGTCTGCGCCTCAAAGCAACACAACTAACTTGTTCAAGCAGCTGAAAAAGTGCAGCATGATAACGAGCTACTCTATGTCTGTAGGGATCCAACTCCCAAAGACACACTGAAATTAACAATGCAAATAGCATTGCATTCTGCCTCTAGAAGATGAAAATTAGGTTCTTTACCTAAATCCAGGTAAAGAACCTAATTTTAAGTCTTAGTTTCCTGCCAAATTTGAACACAAGCCAGAATGCAGCACAAAAGGGAAGTGAAAGTGTTGCTTTGTTTATTTAAATGTGATGAAAGATGTATTGAAAGTACATTAAAAAAAAGTTGTTCCTAAAATTCATAATCGTGATAATCGTTTTGGCCATAATCGTGCAGCGCTGGTCTTTACTGCAATTTTGGGTTACAAATTATTGTGTTTGATCTGAACTAACAATCTTGAACTCCACACACAAAGTCACACAATAAAAAAAACAACAGAGATTTGGTAAACCAGCAATGTTGTGTTCTGCATGTAAAATTAGAGTTTTTTTCAATGGAGTCTGGAGGCTTTGAAAAGAGCGAAGTAAAGGCGGTTTCTGGTTTCAATAAAAATCTTCCTCTTTGTCTAAAAGGTCTCTCTCTGTAGGGATCCTTTCTGTGATGCTGTCAGACACTTAAAATAACTATCTGAGCCTGTCAGTGGAAACAGCAAGAACTTTTTGTTGACATGCTTTGATCAGACGTTTGGATAAACTTGCAGTCATTACAGCCTGTTTCTGGCTGAAGCGATCTAATCACTGAGTCTAACACGTTTTATACCTGTCAGTCACTTAGAGCCAAATTATGCAATACATGTTCATTTCACATCATCATATATTGACTTCACAGTTGTATCATATGTTGTAGAATCATAATGAAAGGTTCTGTGTTTGAGTTTTGTCTGATGTAACACTGGAGCACAGGTTGCTGCACTGAACGTATTTGATCTTTCAAACATCTGCAGACACAATATGGAGAAATATTCATAATACCATTAAAATTATGCTAATTTTAACCACATATCACCCTGCACCTATGATACCTCCCCTACGCCCACATGCACAGTCTGCTGCTGTCAAATTTAGAGACATGAGGCCGAATGAACTGACACATCACCAGTCTGGCACATAATGATCTCGCCTGGATCAGTACCAAGATTACAGCTTCATTACATTTACATCACGACTCGGGACCGCTAGAGACATGGATATTTTCTGTGTGTGTGTGTGTGTGTGTGTGTGTGTGTGCCTTGGCCACAGCAGGGAGGTCTAGCTGAGAGAGAAACTCTGTGTATTGGCATTCAGCAGGCTGCAGGAGTCTGGCTGTGTGGAATTGAGCAACATGAAGGTCTTACCAGAGGAAGTGGTAAAGTCTGACTCCAGGCAGCGCTGAGGAGCTGCTGAGCTCCCCGAGAGAAACACCTAGAAAAACACACAGACTAATGAGCAAGGGAGATTTAAACCACAGTCCAGCTATAAAGAAAACCAGAGAGTCGTCAGGAGGGCGAGAAACAAACATGTTGCTGTGGCTTTAAAAATTAACTCGAGGCTCTGGTTTTTAAAGTTTAAAAGCATCTCATTAAAAACATGTACAATCCAGGAATGTGCCTTTGTTTCCAATCACACATAGTTATCAAGTAGTTAAAAGGAAATAAATACATTACAATAGAGTGCTGAGAGTAGTTATGACACCTTTTGTGCTGCGTCTGTGCGGCAGGATGCACTCAGAATGCTACATCCGGCTTAGTTGACCTATATGCAGCTCATACCCATGAAGAAAGAGGCTTCTACAGCTGCTTAAAAAAAAAAAACCTCTGGTGGTTTACACATGTGGTTACGAGCACAAATACTCGCTCCCACGCAGCAGAGAAATCCCAGTATAAATGTCTTTTCCCTTTTGGACCGGTGGCCCACAAATGAGGCAGTATATCTTCCTTTTTCTGAGTCAGACCCCAAAGCGAAGAGCGGCATTTTGGGAGAAAAGCGGCCATAAATAAAACAACATGTGACAAAAACAGCATGTGCAGCGAGGCAGAAGAGAACGCTCAGGTTTGAGTCCTTACAAAAATAATCTGTGGAAGTCATGGTAAGGTCATGAGGAGAACTCAAGGGAAGAAGAAGAAGAAACAGGATGTGGTTGGATTATGATGAGAGTGAGAAAGGAAAATATTTGTTTATGTCATTAATTCAGCGGCAGGACCGGGCTGGTCATCTCTCCCAGACAGACGGTAATCACTTGTAATCAGACTTAATGGGCGCTCTAATGGGAATGCTTTTCCTCCCTCCGTGCTTGTCTGTAGCACTCTCTAACACACTCTTCCGTCAGCACACAAACAAGTGTGCACAAGCGTGTGTGCGCCGCATTTTCATCTCGTCTGAGGGGAAATGTAACGCCGCACTTTCATCTGAAGGGGAATTATTGTTTTAATAACACTGTCTGTCTATAACAGTACAACATCATCAAGTCCTATTTGTATGTAATGCTCATTTACATGTTTGCTCGGCTCACATTCTCTTCTGCTCTCATTTGCATGCATTCATTCATCTGCAGAGGCTGGTTACTGCGCTCTGTCGCCTTCTCCATCAACACTTGTTGCTACGATGTTACAAACACGCTTTAACAGAGACAACGCCTTGTTTCTTAACATCGCACCGGTCGTGTTGCTCATGGGACTGTCATGACAAATAAGAAATGTGGGATGTATATGTATATTTTTAGACGTGTACAGCAAACAAATGGAGTGAAATGTTACAGCACCCATGACCTGTCTCTGAGGTACCCCAGAGTTCTGCAGCAGACACAGTCAGTCATTTTACTCTCATTAAAGTATGTTTGAAAGTTAAGTAATTCGCTACATGTGTACATCCCTCCGTTACTGAGTAAGATATTCTCAGATTTACAGATATTGCCAGCTAGAAAGAAAAACTGACTTGGACCAAACACTAATCAAATGCATCGCATCAAAAACAGGCCAATCAGATCAAAGTGTCATGCATCGCAACAAAACAGAGAAGAAGGAGAGCTGGGCTGCAACTTCCCGGGCTCGATGCATAACGCTAGTGAACCATGAATGGGACAGAAGAGAGTTCGGAGGAAACACCACCTTTGACACAGACTGAAGGAAGTTTTTTGTTTAAGTTGGGAACAGAACTAACCCTTTACAACACCACACAATCGCTCTGTCCCAATCCACGGGCTGCAGCATTCGAAGGAGGCGGTCCACGGAGGATGCTCCATTCATAGCTGCTTAGACCGTTAAAGCCGAACTGAAATGAGACAGTCTGGTCTACCCTTGCATCACCAAAAGCCGCTCCTGTCGCCTAGCAACAGGTAGCTAGTGGGCTAACTAGCTAGCATAACTAACGATGCGTAAGTTAACCTATTATTTTAAAGATAATTTATTTCAAGGGCCCTTTCATTTTCTTAAACATATGTAACACTTGATATTCGATTGAGCTGAAACCAAAAACGTTCACATTTTAAAGTGTATTTCTCGGCTGTTTAAAAGTCCGCCATTTTGTTTAGTAGGGGACGCATTTGTAGGCCGCATCTGAAGGAGCCCTCGAATGGGACAGCCTTCGACGCGCTTATGTGATGCAATCGGCCTTCAAATGCGGCTGCAGCCCCTGGATTGGGACATGACTAATAATGAATAACAAAAACAGACTAATCGATCGAGGCAGCGGTAGACCATCAGCTACCCCCGTGTTCTGCGAGGTAAAATTACGCTTTCTGTCAATGGAGTCTGGTGGCTATGAAGAGAGTGATGTCACAGCTGTTTCTGGTTAAACAAAAGATCTTACTCTTTGACAAGAGTAACTAAGTAACTTTTACTTTAAGTGCTTTTTAGGTGAGCTACTTTTTACTTTTACTTGAGTCATTTTTTACACAAGTAGCTTTACTTGAGTACAGTTTCAGTCAAGTATCAGTACTTCTACTTGAGTAGAATATTTCTTTACACCGCTGCTAATTGCATAGGAAACTGTGTGAACAAAACTATGGTCAATGTAGGTGATACACTGTGCTGGAGGTTTGTTTAAACCATAGTGACCGCTTGTGTTTCTTGACCTGTTCTTTTATTTTTGCTGCATTCTCAGTGTTAACTTGCATCACAGAAAGGAAGCGGTCTCACTAGTGTTAGCTGTTTATCGTCCATGACTCCAGATGTGGTGATGACAAATGACCTGCCTGTAAAAACTCACAGCGATGGGTAGTCCTCTGACCTCAGCACCCTGTATGGTATTTTGGCAGCTGGTTTACTGACTGTTAGGCTGTTGGAGCTGGAGTAATATAACAAACAACTTCTAGTGCCCACATAAACAGATGCTGCTCTAATCACATTACCAAGAATAGGTTTTAAGACAACTCTACACTGCCCCTTTAAGAAGCCAAGCCAGGACTTTTGTACATTTAACACACAACAAAACAGCTACAAATGCATTTACAAATGTAGCTAAGTTCTGGGTTTACACTAAATTACCTTTAAAGCCATTTCACTGTTGCAGGCAATTTTCCAACAGTGATTAAATTAACATATTTGCTGTAGTTGAGGGCATCTTCTCGATCATATGGCGGAAGGTTTTCATAACACTCAAGTCTGAGCTCTCTAAACTCGACAACCAATAGGAGCGCTCTCTGCAGCACCAGACAGGAAGCAGAAACCTTGTTGATAGTAAACACATTTCGACCTCAGTGCAGATAACACAAACCACTGCACACACACGGGCAGCTGAGGCCAAAAGCTTTTTCTGTTTCTGCTCCTTTGTTTGTTTTTCTTGTAAATTTTCACCTGGGGCATGATGGGAAATAAGCTGAACCGGAATCTAGTTGTAGTCTTGTAAGTAGTGACCTTGCAAGATACCAAGGCTGCTGTTAAACAGTGCTTTTTGGTTAGGAAGGTTCCTAACTCCTAAAGGAGCTTCATCGCTTCCTTTATTATCTCCTTTAGCAGAGGAACCACTCGGCCATCCTTTACGAAAGAAGAGGAGAAAATAATGACCCACAATTCCTTGCGGCAGCTACATTTATAGTCACGCACCTCTCGGTCATGAAAACACTAAGCAGCAACCTCCGGTGTTGAAAAATGAAGCTAATGTGGAAGTGCAAAAAACTGCAGTTCCTCGAGTGTCCACTTGAGGCTCCAGAAAACAAGAAATTACATGACAGCAGATGGGAAAATGCCCATGTTTACAGCAGAAATAAACATGTTTACAGCCTGGTACAAAAAACGGTTTTATTATGAATAGCTAATTTTATTGTTTAAGATAACTGTACGGGGGGGGATTTTTTTTGTAACACACCTGTTTTAATTATATTAGGGCCGGCTCACTTGATTGACAGGTGGATCCTACTGGCTGTCTGCTAGACGTCAACACAGACACACAGACACTGAACAACAAGAGTTGTTGGAGTTTAGAGGTTATTTTAACGTCCCCGTTACGTGTCGGCTCGCCGCTCTCTCACCGGGCGAGCGAGCAGCGAGTCTGCTACTTCTTTAGTCTGATAACTAAACACCTGCAGTCAGTCACCGACAGAATCTCCTCCTGGCAAAGTCAAACTAGCTCATTCATTACTTATACAGTCTATGGATAATAACCGCTAGCTACGCTGAGGAGCATATAGCCTAGCTATACAGCCGTAGCTGGTTGATTCATGTGCCCCGTCCATAGTCCTCAGTTATAGGCTTCAGCTTGGTCGCGCTCCGCCTCTTTGTCCGCCTCTGGATTAGCCGGCTCTGGCATTTCCAAAATGGCGACCCCCAGCAGCGGCGCAATTCGGCCTTCAAAACACTTCTTCAGAAACCAGTGGGTGACGTCACTGAGACCACGTCCTTTATTTATACAGTCTATGGAAAACATGCATCAATATGACTGAACGAAACAACACGGAAAACACCAGGAGATAGATGCGTTTTTTGTAGTCCATCATCGGTAGATTGTAGTTTTTTACACGGCAGAGCCACGTGACATCAGTCACAGTGTAAGTGCAGTCAGATTCTCTGAGCGCCGCGGCCGTCTTTTCCTTACTCCTTTTGAATTCTCCTCACACCTGTCCTTGACCTCATGACCTTGAGGTGGAATACGTCTCAGGCCTTTCACTGATTTTGATATCTAAGAAGTTTTTTGCTCTGTATTGTTCGACTCTCACCCTGTTCGGTTTTGCCATAGGATTATCACTCCCTATCTGCCTTCCTGCCTGCTGTCGGCCTCAACCTGCTCGTCGGATCCTCAACTCCTCACCTTGCCCCACTCCACCAGCCACGCTCACAACCTCGCCTCGTCTGCCAGGTCACCTTTCCCTGCAATAAAACCTCACTACAATCCAAAAACCTCAGAGTTTGTGTTCTGCTGCTGGGTCCTTTATCACCGGTCGTAACACAGTCTGTGACTTCAAAAACAAACAGACGGACTTTAATCATTTAATTTGTCTGGTATACGTCAGAAAAAGTACTGAAAGACAAACAATTGCAATCCACTGAGCATTTTCAGGAGAAAAAATTAAGGTCAGTTATAAATAAATGAGTGCACAGACGTAACGAAGCAGCGACTCTTTCAGTGGAAGTCAAATTTGTTCCATATTTGAAGAGTGGTGCTTCATGTCTGTAGATGAAGAACGGCAGACTGCATTGACTGCAGCATCATTAATGTGACAATAAAAGGAATATAAATGAAATTGTTTCAAAAGCTTCTAAACTCCATTGAGTGAGACTCACGCTGCAACACAGCTATTCTTAATGTATAACAAAGACTGACGATGGCGTGGCCTCACACCGAGCACCTTCCATGTTTTTATTCTAACTTTACTCGTCACGTTTCCTCTCCTCCCTCCGCCCTGTAAAATGCAGCTGTTCCCAAAATACTTCCACACAACAAGTGATACTATTCAGCCAGAAATATGTGTGCGTAAATATATATATTTAAAGCGAGACACGAGGAGAGAGATGAGATGAAAAGAAAAGTGTGCGAGAGAGAGACACAGTTGTGAAAAAAAAACACACCCACTGATACACTCTGTTACTCAGTTTCCATGGTGATGCGGAGTTATATTTGACAATGTGACGCACATTTTTCAGCATCACATTTTTCCTCATCTTTTCCAGTGCAGTGAGCTAAAAGTACGAACGGTTCACATGAAATAAAAGTGAGATAAAACGACATTCGACTCCGTGTCTGGGCCTGGAGAGAGTCTGGCAAAGACGCCTGGATGAGTGCGGACAGTCCCGACATTAATGGATGTAAATGGTGAAGTGAATGCAGGGCAGGGCACGACTCCTCTTCGGTGTGTACCACCAGGGGTGTGTCGAGTGGTCAGAGGGAAACATAATGAGAGCAAGAGCTTTCTTAAGTCTGTTATCCCAACTACTTTATGTTTCCAGTGTGATGAGGGCCTCCGATTACTTTGTTATTAACTCTAAGGAAGAAGGACATTAATCCCTGACCCCTAATCCAGCCACTCTAAAGTTGAAGTGCACATAAATGGAATGATTATACTGGAGATGATTCGAAACCATTGTCTTTCCAATGCTTATACCTGAATTTGCTCGGCTGTGGATCCGAAAACTAATTTGATACCAGCGCGAGACGAGAACAATCACAGCTCTAGACTACTAACCCTGTATCGATGTGATCTCTTTTGTTTGCTTGGCTCAGGTTAAACCCTTTCGAGAAATGAACAAATGCATGCTGGGAATGACTGATGTCTGAAGCTTTCTGTCAGGCAGGATAGAGCCTCTGGGAGCGACTGCCTCAATTTTGGGGTTAGAGACAAACGACATGCAGCTAGAGACAAACGACTTGCGGCTAAGACTTTCAAGACTCCACAGACTGTTTTTCCTGCATCCAAACAAAGCCTGCTGAAACGTGATTGGCCAATACTTCTCGGACTTCAAACGGACTACAACTGGAAACCAGAACACTTCAGATCCCAAAATCCAGTCCCACACCTGCAGATTCTACTTGTTTATTCACAACCTGTAAACAGAGAGAACTGAGAGAGAAAAGAATGAGGAGAAATAATAATGAGATACACAGTTTTTTTTACTTGTTTTAAGTACTGAGTTAGTTTGTTATTGAGAGGAGGAGACCTCTACATAAATGTTGCTCCTGTTAGAACTTCACACTGTAAAAACTATTTGTCATGATTTTAGATCATTTATTTGGCCCTGCGAGCCTTTATCAAGAGAATGAGGACAGTGGATAGCGTCAGAAGCAGGAGAGGAGAGAGTGGGGACGCCACGCAGCAGGGGGCCGAGGGTGGGAGTTGAGCCAGGGGCCACTGCATGGAGGACTGAGCCTCGGCACATGGGATGCACTATTTAACCGCTGAACTAAGCTGGTACCCACAAGTTTAAGGTCGTGTAAGGTAAAGTTTTCCAACTTACAAAAATGACTCAACTGAAAGGAAGACAAGTTGACATCACATGAAGTGGCTGCACAGTGCAGTGGTTGGCGCTGTTGCCTCACAACCAGGAGCCGAGTGCACCAGCTGGGGGTAAAAAAATAGGTCTTATCTCTTACATCTGGCTTAGCTACGACCGACTTCTTGATAGGAATTCACACCGAGTGTACCAAGCCTTTCTGACACCGGTTGTAGCTGATGACTCTCTCGTTTTAATGCCCTTTAATTTATCCTGTAAAACAACAAGATGCACTGCCACTGTGTTTTCTTTTAAGTTTTGTGACTGTTACTTTTACAGTTTTCTTCACCGTGGATTTAAGTCTGACTTTCTAAACGTACGCCTGCTCCATCCTAGGCGTAAAAGATGCACCCGGGTGCAACACAAACAGGGCTTAAGTCTAACTGGTGCACACGACGTAATTTAAAGTCTGCAGTAACTCTCTAAGTCGGAGGTAATGTTACGACCAGGCGTACGCCCAGCTGGTGCACTCGGCTCCCAGTGCTTCTTTGCTTCTCTGTAGTTGCATGTTGCAGCCATAATAGCTCAGCGGTGTCAGTACAGTGCAGCTTGCTCTGAAGGCTACTGTCTTGAAGAAGTTGGTTTAATTCTAATCACTGATCAGACTGGCGTGTAAAGGAGCAAGAATATTATTGTTTCTGGCTTTTAAATCTCACAAACATGAATGCAAATGAACAAATAACTTAATCACTGCAGTGTTTGTCCTGCTGTGCTGTTTGTGTCGAATGTGCTCATATTAGCTCCAGCAGCTCGGGGACGATCGCCCCCGTCACCTTCTCTGCAGCGAGCGCCGCTGCTCTCCACTTGTTTACAACAGTTTTTTTTGCACATTGCTGTTGTTGTTGCGCTTCAGGCACCTGACGTGCCTTTGTGGGTTTTTTAGGAGAAACAGCCCGAAAAGTGCTGCAGGTTATAAAATGTTCAAATGTCCTACATCACTGCTGCTTTCCCTCCTCTGTCTAATCACGTTACACAAACACAGGAGCTCGGAGAAGTCCATTTTGAAATGAAAGAGAATATCATCATTAAAAGAGAGCGTGTGCAGCCATGAACTGCTAAATAAAGTATTATATATCCCAGCTTGTGCCAGTCTAACACCGTCACAAACCATGGTAGATTTTTTGAAGTCCAAGGTTTATTTTTTGTTCTACAAATTAAATGTTCTTCTCTTTGCTCCGTCCTGATCCTGAGCCTGTTCTGTGGTCAAGGACAGTGTCCAAGTGTTTGCGTGTGGGAGGAAAGTGGAGCACTAAAGGAAACCATGTGAACTTGAAAGGTTTAAACCAGCAGACCTTGAAGCAGCGAGGAAAACAATGCAAAGTGGACGTAACCTCTCAGCCTGAGAAGTGAAGCGTGACATGGCCTCAAACCTGCATTATTTCTTATGACCAGCAGAGGGAGACTCCGCTGGCTGCACAAAGAAGTCTGATTGTATACAAATGTTCATTCTCTCATGATTTGTTCCCTCAGTAAATATTTTAAGTCTTCTTCAACACAGCATGATGTTCATTTAGTAAATGATGCTCGCATTGAATGTAAAACAGACGATAAAGCAGGATACACTACCTGCGAACCACGACGCAGTCATAGCAATGTGTACCCTCTTGTCCAAATAAGGTCACTTCTGGCTCCAAACAACTTCACAAACCGATGGGTGACGTCACGTCCACTTCTTATTTACAGTCTATGTGCAAAGCGAGGGGCATACTGATGTTTAATCCTAGAATCGATACTCTAAACAAGAATAAGTATTGATTAAACAGATACTCTAGGTGTTGGTGATCCACCCATCCCCCGTTTCCGGTACTTCGTGTCCTTCATTCCTCTCTTGCAATGTTTGAAACTGATCTTCAGAGAAAAAGTGTAAAAACTCCGTCTTCATAACTTGAACATTCATTTGCAGTCAGTCGCTCACCTCAAGGACTGAGGCGACATGTATTGTAGCTGCTTTACTAAAGAAGCTTTTAATGAGGTGCAGCAGGAAGTCTTTAGTTTGTATCAACGTTAACCTTCAGTTCCCTCACAGCTTCAATAGCACACAGGAGATCAGATCACTATAATAAGTGAAAATAAGAGCAGAAAGGTGGGAGTGAAACTAAACTCCAAGCGTGACATTCACCTTTGAACTTCTGCTTCAGGCACAACAAAGCTGAAAGCAGAGACACTGCTGAAGGCTGAGAGTTCTTCTCTGAGCACATCTTGAACATGACCCGTGAAATGAAGCGTCCTCAAAGATTTGTGTTCGACAGAGCCGTCAATCACGAGGTCACACCCCCTTTTTTACATCAAATAACTAATTAAAAGTGAAATTCAGAAAAATGAAACCTTGGGACATAAATCAGAATGATAAGAACTAACTATAATGACAGAAACCATGTTGGAGAAAAGTTATCTGATGTGTATTGTGATTTTATAGTTTGACTCATGTCCCATCTGTTAACATGGAGGAGGCGGGCTTTATGTCCTATACTGCAGCCAGTCAGCAGGGGGCGATAGAGAGGGTTTGGCTTCACTTTTAGGGAGCTGTCATGTCGGCCATCTTTTTATACAGTCTATGGTTTATTGTTCTCCCCCTTATAGTGGACCAACAAGGGACCATATTTTGGAAGAAACATGTACACAAGTCAACGGTAAGAGAGTTTCTGTCAACCCAGTTTGAATTATATCATGAATTAATGTTTGTCAACTTAAAAGAGAATTTTGCTCGTGAAAATAAGTCATAAATCTGAAGTATAATTTTTTACAATACTTAATTAAGCCTGGTGTATACCTCTGCATCAGATTTAAACTGTAGGTTTGGTGTGGACACGGACCATACAGCAAGGTCCGCTTGGTAGCTTTGCAATAATAACTTATACTTTATTTACATTGCACACGTAAAGGCTCAACAATTTTCAAGACTTCAAAATGAGAAAAAGCTACAAACTCTCTGCAGTTCATCAGTTTAGTTTTCTGTATGGGATTTTAAATAACTGGCTATGGAGGTCACTGTGCTTCACGCTAGTTTAGCTCGCTGCTACAGTCTGAATGTCTGGAGGCATTTTCTGTGTTCATATTTTTTGTGTTGCCGTGTGACTGAATGTAACTGCTGTTCAACATGTATTAACTCCAGCTCCAACCTATTGATTCATTTCCATAGTTTGAAGTAAAAAAAAGAAGAAAAGCTCAACACAGTGTTATTGAGAACTACACTGCCCACTAGTGTTTTGGAGGCGTCATTGCAGACATATCAACCAACAAGTTTTAATGATTACAACGGCTTAAATTTACATAAACTATGTCTGAGCATGAATCAGGTTCAAGTCCAGCCTCACAGAGTGGCGTTAGAATCCCGTCCATGTTGATCAACGTGTGAAAAAAAACATTCTCGAGGCTGCTGACATCTACACACACACACACACACACACACACACACACACACACGACAACATTTTATTGTCAGAGATCACATGCTGAATGTCTGGAAAAAAATACCAAACTAAAATAGTGGACACTAACAACCAGCAGATGAAAGACCAGTCACAAGACAACCAACCCGAACACAGAGAAGAAACAAACTCCAGTCATAAACTTCAGCAAAACACAAACGCTTATTGTTCATGGAAAACTTCTCCAACCACACACAGGAAGTAATGATTAGTTTGGGTGTAATGGTGGCGGGAGAGCTGTGGGCAACAAGGACACTGCAGAGGGTGTAAGGTAATCAAATTTGAAATGGATTGAGCCTTGATGAAATACCGGTCTGAATAGAAGACAATTTTTTTTGTCCTTGACATGCATCTGAAAAAATGGGATCGTCTTATATTCAGGGTCTGGACCTTTAAAATGCCAATATACGTTCACAACAGTAGACAGCGCCAACTACAGAGCCAGGAGGATGAAAGATGGAGAGACACGGCGATCACCCGGAACAATGTGGCTCGATAGTTAACCAACAACTGAGGCGGAGTTATATTTATGCTTATCAATGCGGCAGAGTCATTAAACAACTGTAAAGCACCCAAGAAAGGCGCTGTCACAGAGGGTAATGTCCGAAGACGGCGAGCCCAAAAAGATGGTCTTAAAAATGCTAGCAGTCATAGCTAACAGATCAGTGTTAATTTCGTTAACGAAAATTAAGACAAAAAATATTCATTTTGTCCATAGCCATTTATCACGAGACGGGACTAAAACATGCTCTCAGAAAAAAAGGGGCGTGTAACGCGTCATTTGACACTTCCGCACAGAAAGGAGGAATAATGTGCTGTCTGCTTCAGTCAGACTGTTTAAATCAGAAGCGATGATGAATATATAAAATGTTTTATCAGTAAAAACCAACACTGCTGCTTGCTGTAAATAAGACAAGAGAGGTTATTTAAAAGGTTAAATAAAATTTGGTCTTCAAAAAGTTTTTTTTTTTTAATAGTCTTGGATCAGGATTGTCTTATAATCAGACTAATACAGTGGATTATAAAACTACAAATACTCTTTTCCGTGTTTTCCCAGTTGTTGGACAGTTTTCTGACGACTGTAGAACTATTACATTTAAACCAAATATAAGGACAGATCCAAAAACTAAAGTAATTCACTTTCATCAAATTGAGTCTGACTTTCAGACCACTGAGCCCTTCAAGACATTGAATATAAAAACCATTGTAACCTTTTCTGAATTTCTGATTAAATTAGGAGCCGCAGCTGACTGGGGGCAGTGTTGTCAGATTGGGCTGGTTTCCGCCCAATTGTGCTTCTTTTGATCACCTTGGGCTGGGGAAACAGCCTTGGGCTGGGGAAACAGCGTTGGGCTGGTCGATGGGCGTCTTCTTTCAACATTTGGCAGGATTTTGAACACCAAACAAGCCGTCATTTTATGGTCAAAAACAAAGATTTCGTGGTTTCCACTCACTCACTGTTTACAGATTTGATTGACGTGAGTTGAATAGTCCTTTGAATACAGGAGGACCTTTTTACTTTGACGTCATTATCATCGACGATGTGACATTTTCTTTTTATGTTTCTCAAATCCGAAGCATCAATTTAAGTCACATTTTATTACTTATCAATGCCTAAATTATGCCTTATTTTAATATTTTTGGTGCCTTTAATGTAATATTCATATATTACGTTGTGATAGCATATTTAACATTGTATCTTTGGTTACATGATGCAGATATGAAGCTTTATGATCTGTTTTCTATTTGCATGGTTTTACGGTTTTGTACAGGTTTCTGGCAAGGTTATGATTTGGAGGAGGAGACTGTGCAAAAGTGAGTCTGATCTGAGTGACGGAAAAGGAACGTTCTAGAGCAGGTAAAAGCACGAGACAGGACTTACTCCTCTTCTCAAATTGCTGATGATGTTGGATGTTGCAGCGACTGTGGAAATATAAATGCACTGCTCTGCTCTGACTGTTAAAAAAACATACATTGTCTCGCTCAGATTTTCTGCACATTATGTCGTGGACTTCATACCTAAAATACAATTTACAGTATCGCGATATCTTGAATTGTAACTCGTGTATCGTGATACGTATCGCATCACCAGACTGCTGCCATTATACAACTTTATTGAATAAACAACATGATACATTGAAGTGGAGCGTTATAAATGTTTTTAGGTTCAACAGAGAACAAGTGAAAAGCAGCTCCATCATAGCACACTGTAATAAAACGTATTCATTTTACTATTCGATAATTATCAACAACTGTGTGTGTGTGTCATTGTTTGTCTAACTTACAATCTTTAATAATGACTAATCTATTAATCAAAACAGAATGACATCAGGATGGTTATCATAAGCTGCAATCGTAACCAAACAAAAGCAGTAAATCGTCAGATTGGATCCAGAGAATGTTTTCTAACAAACATTAAATCAAAAACAATTATTTACAATCAATCATCTTTCGATTCACTCATTTCATTGTTTCAGAACTGAATGAATTCTTTTTGTCCGACGTAATCTGGAGGAATGTGTGTTAAAGCTGCACACACACACACACACACACACACACAGATGAATTTGTGTGTAAAATAAAGGTAAAGATCATAAAAAGATCTAAATTCTGTCTCGGCCCCCATACATCACACTCATACGTGCCAACAGACACGCACGCTCGCAGACACACACACCTCCCTCGCAGCCTGACAGTTGCTGCTTTCGCCTGTGAGAGCGAGTGTGGGTCACATCAGGACAATGCGCCGGCTCGCAGACTCGATTTGCAGCAAAACCAAGTTTTTTCCCCCTTTTTTCAGCCTCATGGACACGATTTCAGAGCCAGAGCGAAAAAAAGCGAAAAAAAGGAGGGTGAAAAAAAAAGGCTTTTCAAATTGATGACAGCAGTGGGCGCTGAGGGAAACCAGTGAAAGGAGTGTATAAAGCAGCATCATAGCGTCTGCCTGTCCTCCCCCTCCTCCCCCTGCTCCTCTCTCTCCCTCCCAACATCAAAAGTGTGCGCCCATCCTGAGCCGACAGAGCTCCAGATCGCTGCGGTGCATGCTGGGTAAGAGAGGACAACTCAGGACACATGCAGGGACTTTAAGGATACTGCAGTAAGCTGTTCACGGTGAAAAAAAAAGAAGGAAAAGATGCAGAGAGACGAGGGAGGGAGGGAGGGAGGGGAGACAAAAATACTGGCTGGATCAGTGGAGGATGGAGGAATTCAACAAACGTTTCATTCTGACAAATATGAGCCTGTTTGACGCAGCGGTGCTCAGTTTTAACTGTTTATGTCATTAGATGTGCATCAGCGCTCGGCTCCGCACGTACGGCTGCGTCTCAGAGTCTGAGATGAATTCGGTTATTTGGATCTTTCACATCAGTTTGTTTTTAATATTTGATGAAGCGTCCTCGCTCATTCGGAGGAGACGCTTCTGTCTGTTTGTCTAACCGGAGACGACACCGAGCAGCTGAAACACGGACACAATAAGCTACTGTTATTATTTATTACTAGTTATTAAACGCTTAATTAATCAAATTAAAGACTGTCTCTGAATGCAATTTAATGCAGAAATATAATTGTAAAAGATCTCTGCGATTAACATTGTTGTTTATTATTTGTACTCATGAATCCTTTAATTATTATGCTTGTAAAATAATGGAAACTAAACTAGATCTCAAACTGAAGCCTTGTTTTGGTCCAACAAACAAACTAAATAATGATGATGTGAAACTAAAACGTTTTTTCACTTTAAATACAAAAGATTATCTAAACAGTGCATCAACAACCACTGCTGTTAATGTGTTAATGTGTTAATGTGAGTGATTTTCTGTCTGTATTCTGCAGACACAGGTTACACAGTCAGCCACACAGAGCAATAAAACAGCACATAATTACAGTACTATAAGCCTGGTGATGTGCTACAGTATGCAGTGAAATAGACTGAATTTGCGTGCTAATTAGGTACATATAGATTCACATTTAGCATATTTATACATTTTTAAATGTCATATTTAATTTGGTATAATATACTTGGTGATATTCTCTAATGTTAGTCTCCTAAACATTATAATTCTATACTAATAAGTGTTATTTTGTACGCATGAAGTAAGATAAAATGAGTACTTGCTAGAGCCTTCATTCTCTTTGCAGATGAAAGCTAAGGGTCTTTCACGCCATCATTAATTGATTACATAGTTATGTTACATTACATGCTGTGTAAAACGCGGGGGAAAAGGCGTCATGAGGGGGGCAGCCGTTACCGGGCCACAGGAGATCGTGTATAATCTGATTCAAACTGCTAGAAAATAAAAACCAACATGACGTTTAGGTTGTTCAGATTTTAGGGTTGCAGATGAAACTGAACGTCTTTGCACTGTGCTCAAAAACTAAAACATGTAGAGCTCAAAATTAAACATTTGCAACTAAAAATGTGTCCAGTTTTTCTATTTTTTAAATGTATGACATGATTTCAACCCTTGTATCTATGTAATACTTTAAGTTTAGGTTTTACTGAGTCTAGGGATATAAAGCTTTGACACCAACAAATGACCTCACAATCAGCATAACAACGGATATATTGTGCATTGGCTGAATGTTAGACATTATTGTTTAAAGAAAGCACACAAAAATAAGAGCGAACTGAGTGGAATAAAAACATCTTGGTGCCTCGTTCTGTCTCCAGCTTCGTGTCCTTGTACTTCATCTAACCCGGGCTGCAGTTTCACTCCTGCAGCAGCGAGGTTAACACTGACCTTGCATACAGTGCCAGCTCTCCCTCCCCTCAGCCTCCCCTCCTGCACTAAACCATCTCACATCCCTGAAGCCCCTTCATCTCCGACATACAGACGTCTACAGGATGGTATAATATACCATCCCGACCCCTGCGCGACCTCGATGTGTGTATATAGGATTCGGCTCAGTGTGTGAATTAGTTTCACGGCACGTGCAGAGAGAGTGTGTGTTTGGAACAGACAGGGGGAGCTACAGGGAGTGCATGTTCACAGAGTGTGTGTCTGTGTGTGTGTCAGCACTGATCAGCCGCCGCTGCTGCTGCCAGATGCGACAGTGAGGCAGCCAGCGCTCGGACTGCAGCCCGGCCACAGGGACCCCCTACATACCTGCCCTGCACTGTGACACTGTCGAGGTGTTTCCACGCGTCATCTGATCAGTGTCGAACGAGCTGTGAGACCTTTACATCATTATGATAAACTGCTGAGGTCACGGTCAGGCAGACGGGTGGATCTGTCTCACAGCTGAGGATGTAGCTGATGTACAAAATGTCTACTGCAAGGCCTGGAACTGTGGAAACACTCTGGATTAACCCTTTAAACTCTGATAGAAATGGAGTTCACGGTATTTTTGCTTATTGTGACGTCATTTCTCTGAGTATCTCCAGATGCTTCATCTCCTGAGAGTCTGCACAACCTAAACTATAAGTTTGTTTAAGTCAATAATCCAGAATGATTGATCAAAGTATTGAAATTGTGTTAGAAATCAAATAATACATAAATCCAACAAGACACAAAACATACGGATCCAAAACAATTCTGCAGGTAGAAACATGAATTTAATGTTTTTCGTAGCACTGCAGAAGTTATTCAGCTTTTTCAGTTTAAGCTCATTAATATGAGCCGAGTGCAAATTTGTGTTTATGTTTTGTTTATTATGATGTGATCTTTTCTATCCTCAAATGCTTTACATCCTAAAGGTTACGTCAGTTTGTTGTGCTCAAGCTATTACAGAATTTATTTTAGATCAACATGAACAGGATTATTTTATATCTGCCAAAAATAATCTGATATAATTGTTATAATAATAATTTAGCTTTTATAATTATTTTTATTGGATGCTTTTAAGGTGCTCTTGGAGGCAGACACACGTGTATCTATTCTGTTTCATATATTTATGACTCTGGTCGATTTGGACAAATATCTGCTGGTTTCTCTTGTAATTTTACGTCTTTTATTGTATCAGTCGTGTATCCTGTCTGATGTTTATGTTTCGTTGCTCATTATTTGTCGGAAACGTTGTTAATGTGCCGCAGCCTGTCTTGGCCAGGACACTTTGAAAAGAGATTTTTAATCTCAAGAGCTTTTTTTGCAGGTTAAATGAAGACTAAATAATAATAATTACAAAAAACAGGATTATGCAAAATCTTTAAGTGGCAAGTATTTAGTAATTTTTCAGTGTTAACGAGATAAATAAGTCCAGAAAACAAGCGGAAAACGGAGTAGATAAAGTGTATGGATGCATGTCCACTTAGGGCTTCCGTACCTTACAGATCAAAGGCATCTTTCAGAAAAACTGACAAATCTATTAAAAAACTCAAATATAATGTTTCTAATTGCAAAAGAAGCCTTTCTTTTGGTGACCAGAGCTCCGTCAATGAAAAGGTTCTATGAAGACTTCTACTAAAGTGCTCTGATGCTTTTTTTATGAAACCTTTATAGGCACATTTCAGCCCAGAGTTTGCTCATGTGCGTAATTTATGATTGTAAGTCTAAAGTAGTCAAATCCACGAGTCCTCAGTTAACCTAATAACCTTAAACCAACTTTAAAGAGTGAGCAGTGATGAAGATCCCGAGACCAACAGACGAACACGTGCTGACGTTTGCTGCCACAGTAAATATTTGTCGCTCACGTTCAGTCACAAACACTGAGCTCCAGATATAATAAACACTCTGTGGTTTCATCAACACTAGTGGGTGCGTTAGAATCTAATCTGCCTTCATGAAGCCTGCTTGTTCACTCTCAACCTGCTGATGGAATCACATTTATATTTGCATGTCTGTTTTTAGAGCAAGAACACAGAACACTGTTACTGTTTGTGGTTAAGCCTTTAGCTAACATGCAGATGTTATTCAGATGTTAGGACACATCAAGGGGGGAATTAAAAGTCTGAAGGCCCACAACAAGTCCTGCAGTGTTTTTATGTTGTGTAGTCTCACAAAGAGATCACATGCTCATTTTTGCTGAAGTGCACAAACACACAGTTTAACTGATGTATCAACAGAGGAAAACGATACGATCCAAACAAACTGCACTCACAGGGAAAGGGCACCAGAGTTCGCTTAACCCGAAACACTCGGGGTTAAATATGAGAGCAACTTTAAGACAACCCACAAACGCTTTTCTGTACCCACATTTTGCTGTTATGAGTGCATGTCTCTGTCACACAATAACGGCACAGTGTTATATGGTTTCCTCATAACGGTCAGAAAGGTGAGTGGTGGCCTTTTTGGCTCCAACACAAGAACACAAGCAATTACAAGTCACAGCATCAGTGTTCATTTGGTTAACGGAAATAATGCAGCTTAATGTTCATCAATTATCTTTTTTTCCGTGACGAAGACGAGACATTGACGAGCTAAAAATAGATCTTTGATAATAAAAACTCTGACGACACGAATGTTTCGTTTTAGTTAACGTGACGAGACAAGAATAAAATGTTAGTGGTGGGCTGTCAGACATTTAAAATCTATATTTCCCCGACTGTGCGTCTAATCAATCTGTCAGAATACAAGTAATTCATTCCTGTAGTTGGTTGAATTGGTTGTGGGGCGTGTGCAGATCCACCTGAATCCGACCCAGCCATACAGGTGAGGATGTCCCAAAGCTGCAGCTTGACAAAAACATGACGGCATCCACACAAAACGAACAGATGGACACACCCTATTTATTTTACACAATGCACTGTAGAAACGGGAGACACAGAGACGCCATGTGGGGATAAATTGGGTGGGAAGAATCGGTGGGAGAGACCTGGATATTACACAAGTAAACGTGTACAGAGACTGAAATGCTGCTTTACAGGTTTTACTGATACCTGTATGAGGCTAATTGATTTAGTTTAAAGAAAGAAAATGTTCTGACTAAAATGTGATGACCTTTTTATTGACTAAAGCCGTTTTCCCACTGGTCAAAAAACCTGCTAACACGCGGCTTTTTTGCGATGCTATGCTCCGTCGATAACTTCTGGGACTCCTCGTCATCTCAGCTACAAATTTCGCCCGTCTCTGTCCAAGCAGCGCTCAAACATCGTTCCAAATTTGCGCCGTGTTTAATAAACAGACTGAATGAGTAATAGATACAATAAAGACCTAACCACCGTAACATCCTCACTTTTTACTAACCCTGTCTCTGGCGCGTTTGTGACGTTAGACGGTGACGCAGCAGAAAAGAGACTGAAAGCAGGAGACTTCACTGGCAATGGGAACAGAGACGCCATCTATAAGCAGGTCTTCCCTGGTCTGAAAAAAACATGTCAACGCGCTAAATTTAGGTTGGAAAAGGGTACAAGAGTAATGACTAAGGCCCCGATCAGACAGAGCGCGTTTTGCAGGCTGTTCCGGCGCACCGCACTGCCTTTTCTGTTGAAAAAGAAGCTTGCTGCGCCTTTTTTTGCAACCACCGTATCATTAGCTGTCATTAACCTAACCGTTACACTGTAAATTGACAGAAGGCCCGCCTCTGCATTCATAATGACAAAAGCTCCAATGACGTCGGGCGCTTTTCTGCTTTGAGCGTTTCCCCAAAACGCAGCGTGCAAAAAGCGTCCATCTCATTGACAACAACTACAACAAAGCCGCCCCCAGCTGCTAAAACACGCTCTGTCTGATCGGGAACATTTTCATCTACAGACTACATCTAAAATAGCTGCCAAAATGAACACAGCACAGCATGTTAGCCGACAGATATTTCAACGGCTGATAATTGCAGTCAAATGTTGTGGATAATGTTTCACCTGGAACCTCCGTTAAAGAGAAGTGTCATGGCTGGTTGGTGCACAATGGCCGTGTGTTGGATTTAAGACACCATTACCCTGTCAAAATTCCAGCACTATGCAAAACATAAATGACTATGTATTAAAGGCCATATCAGAATTAAAACACAGCACTGCGGCGAAACGGACTCGACAACATAGCAACACAGAAAACATGAAACAGTGAGTCCAACAGGATCAACAGTGGACATAGAAGTCAATGCAAACACACACTTCAGTTTCACTTCTCAGTTAAACAGAGGAAGCACAGACAGACAGACAGACAGACAGAGAAAGAAAACATTTACAAGACACTTTCAGGTAAGGTAGTGTGTGAAGTATCCCAACCTTTTATTATAACTGGTTCTAATATAGATTCACCTGCGCTACATACCAGGATTCCCTGTGCAGAGGGTTCCTGTTCCTGAATCGCATATGAAGATACATTTCAACAGCTTATCCCCGACGAGACCTTAAGTGAGGCTTTATGTTTTATTCAGAACAGAATGTAAACACAACCTCTGAAAGCTCCGCGTGCATTACACACTCTCTGAGCAACACCACAATGTGTTCCTACAATAACATGGGAAGTGAAACTGGAAGGCGTTGTTGTAATTCAGCACCAGTACGTGTTTGTGTGTGTGTGTGTGTGTGTGTGTGTGTGTGTGTGTCGTCTTTGACTTTAAAGGAACAAACTGCTCGGTGGCAGCTTTGCATGAGGAGGGATTTGCAGTCTGGGCACAAAAACAACAACACTGATCTCATGAAGTGACCTTCGGACCCACACTGCTGACCTTTCTCCGGGCTACACCGGCTCCAGCCCGCCCCCCCTCCAGTCCCTGCTGCTTTCAGGGGCTGTAAATACTCGACTGTAGGAGTGAGCTCTTACAGTTCAAGCGAAGTATCATCCATTCATCCGAGCTATAATTATTCTTTTACAAGTCCCCAACAAGGCCAATAAGACTGCGCACAGACACACGAGTGAACTGTGCACGGTGAACGCCTCACCACGTACCTCCGAGCATATTCACAGACCGCGCCGCGCTGTAAAAGCTTTGTGAGAAAATCTCCAATATAGATTCCTGAACAAATGTTTTTCTCATTAGTCTTTGTAGTTGGAAGTCTCCACGTCGCACCCTAAAGATAATTTACAGCAAGGGAAGTGAGCGACACACTCGGGGTCTAAATTCAGACGGCTATAAAGCAGTAAGCCTGGCTCTGTCTTTTCCTCCCACTGCACCGTTTTTACAGTAAACACCAGGTTTTCCCAGACAGCCAGGCAGGCAGGGGAGGAAAGCATAGAGGCCTGATGAGTGCCAGGCTCGCCACTTACATTGCAAGGCTTTGGATGAACCCGATGTTTATTGGCAGACATACAGGAAGCAGTTTTCTGCAGCATTCCCGGCAGTAAAATCAAACAGAAAACAAAGCAGAAAAAAAAAACATTACAATGAGAAACTCATGTGGCGAACTGGAAGTCATGTGTTGCTCTGACTGGCTGCTGCTCATAATAAGGCTGCTCTGACAGTAACAGCAAAAGAGTGTCAAAGCCTGCAAATAGGTCAGTAATGGGCACCCTAGGATTTTCTCCAAAAACTCCTCTGATTGGTCGGTTTCCATGTCTCTGGGGCAGGAACCTGGATACCACTCTGGCATAACCCCCGCTAGCTAGGAACCCTGCCAGGTTTTAGCAGCAACACACACACACACCCTGACGTTACACAACATTGAGGCTCAAATGTCCCACATACATCCAGACTGTAAGACCTCCAGCATCCACAGCACGGAGGCAAACCTGTAAATGTAGTGATGTCACAGTGATTCCTCAGATTCTGGATCCATAAAGATTTGGCGAGTGGTCGGCTTTTTCTGTAAACACCGGGCTCAACAGCTGTGGCCTCACGGCTCGGGAAGACTGATGCCTCTGACCCTGAACAGCTCACACAGCTTTCACCAGCAGCTGGACGGGGAACGGGCTTAGCTCTGAATAGTTACAGCTCTTCATTGACTCTGCTGTTCTCCTGTGAACACTTATTAAAGGATCATTCCACTTCGTTACAGCCTTTTAAAGTTAGATTTCTCTCAGTTATGCTGACAGGGTTGTGCCCACGAGGGTAACAGCTGAGATCTGGCGACGTCACAAAAAAGAGGCCCGGAAAATGTTTCCAAAATGTTCATCATAAACATCTGTCACGGTTTACAGAACGACGTCTTGTCTCAGCTTTGACCCTCTGAACTACTTACTTAAATTGTGCATATTTGTCCCATGCAATGAAAGATTAAAAGCTACATTTCAGATGTTGATGATTAAGATGTTATACGCATAAATCTTCTCAGTATAAATGGTCCGTGAGTGCCTACATTATTGACTTAAAGTAATGTCAATTCTTGAAGTATCTTCAAATGCTTCAATACGTCTAGAGGAGTAGAGGAAGAACGGCGAGAGGAGATGTAACTGAAGCTGCTTTCCCACTGCAACATCCGGCATTGTGCTTAGAGGGAAAGGCTACAATCAGCATAATTATCGCCTCGGCTCCGATCGGCATTGATGGGAACACAAAACCTGTGTCGACACGCTAATCTCCGCCCCCTTTCCGACGCGATGCTATGCTCCGTCGGTAACTTCTCCTTGTCCTCTTAGCTACAAATTCCGCCCGTCTCCGTTTCAAGCAGCGCTCGAACATTGTTCCAAATTTGTCTGTGCCGAGTTATATACACTGAATGAGTAATAGATACAATAAAGACCTAACCACCGTAACATCTTCATTGGTTACTAACCCTGTCTCTGGCGCGTTTGTGATGTTAGACGGTGACGCAGCAGAAAAGAGACTGAAAGCAGGATACTTCACTGGCAATGGGAACAGAGACAATCGGCATTTATTAGCGGGTCTTCTGGGGTCTGAAGACCCGCTTGTGCTAATGCGCTAATTTCAGTGGGAAAGGGGTATAACACTAACACTACAGTCAATGAACTTTCCATAAGCGTGAATATCTGCTTCAGACCAACACAAGAAGCTGTTCTGCTGCAGACTGAGCCCACCTGAGGCTCCAACACATCAAGGCCACAAGGTCAACATTTTGGGTAAACAAAAATTCTGACCATTCCCGTCCGCACAATAGAGTTTCATTGACTTTTTGTCTTCTCCCATCGCGCAGGGAATAAACGTTATTTTATTGTTTAGCATGAATGAGAGAAGAGAGAGGCGCTATGCGCAGACCTGTCGGTAATGACGTAACGAATGATGTTCTCCTCCTCTGTAACACTTTGATCTGATTTTTGTAAATCATTTAAACATAACACTTAGATTAATTTGTGTATCACTTTGCTAAACGATTGTTGTACTTGTATGCGTATCCATGGCAACGCCAGTGCTTGGGTTTAGTAGTTCACAGTCATATAGGCAAAGAGGACTTGTGAACTATCTGTTCACCTGCTGTTTATTCTTAATGAACAAGGGTATGTAAAGACAGTGTGATCATTAACATCAAGGGACTCATTTCTACAATTTACAACCTGCGAAAATCCCGCCGTTTTTTTACCGCCCACTCCCGCCTGCAGCAAAGTTTAAACCGCCCGCTCCCACAAGTCCTCTATCCACCACCGATCTCTACTGCACAGACTCTGGATACAAATGAAGAAGATGGCAGCGCTCGCTCCAGGAGGACTTGGGCTTCATTTTTGTACAACGAGAGGCGGAGGAGACGCGTCATCCAGCTTTATATACAGTCATTGGTACTAACGTTTAGTAAGACGCCGCGTTGCCTGCCATCTTTAGGGACGCTTCTGTTCATATGAGTTGGGGATCACATTTCAATAAGGACTTTCATGTGTAATAAATTAATCAGGTAAATAAAAGCACTTGGACTTAAGCAGAGGACCTGAATGCTTCCTCCTCCACTGAATGAAACCCGCGTAGTTATGCAACATTTAAAGCTATTATTATGAACGAATCAGATGACGTGACTTCACAGTTTTAATGTGCAGGTGTTGTAACAGTCTCACCTTCCAGCACTTTATGCGACGACACACCTGCTCTCCAGTCTGACAATCCAGTTCTGCATGACGCTAAAAAAAACCCTGTTGCCTGCAGCTATGAGGAGGTCTCTTTATGTGTCTGGGAGTGTTGCATTATAAAATCTAGAACAAAGGTCTCATATTGTGCACGTTTCATTTCATGTTCTTTTATATTTCTATACTTTATTCTCTTCTATTAAAGTGTGGCTCAACTGTGGAGGTATTGCTGTTTACTCTGCTCACTATTTTTAATCTTACATCCTTTATGTTTATGTGCCTTGTCGTCCATAAATGCTTCCATCATCAGGCTCCTCAGCCGCTCAGTGACCTTGTGGTTCCTCTGAGAGTATCAGGCTCTGTAACTCGTGGAGCATCTAACGCAGATTGTAAGGTGCCCTTTCGTAAATGATCACTTGGACGAGGCGCCTCTTCTGTTCAGGGGATCAATATGTGGAACGCCTTAGAGCTCAGACTGGACCCGGACTGGGAGCATCTTAAACTGAATCAGTTTCTGAAGACGGCTCAGTCTTGTAGTCATGTTTGATTTAGTGCTTCCTGTTTCATTGTAGGATATTTTGTATCCTGTATTGTTATATTTGTCTTATGGTTGAGTCTGTTTTGTCTCTTGTGCATTTGTAATTGATTTTAAGTATTTTAAAGGCTCATCTGGCCCATCTCTTTTTTACTTTATTTGTAACTTTTCCAGGAAGTTATTTGATGATAAAGTCCCTCACAGGCTGCTTATTGTGGTTCCTGCTTCATTTTCTTTGAAATAAAAACAAGTCTCCCGCAGGCCATAAGTATATATGTTAGTGAAAATAAATAACATCATGTTACAGACGTAACGTGGGTGCGATCTCTCCCTCTCCCCTCTTCTCTCATCTCTTCCAGATTACAAATATGACGGCTGATAAAACATTTTTGAGTTGGAATGAAAACAACCCTTTTTATATGAATTGTGCAACAATTTTGCACCGATATAACTTTGCAAAGTTACTCAGAAGGCTGCTGGATAAGTATTGTATAATTGACAGTTCCATGTCTGACCAGCGGGGGTGATGCTCTGCCACATGTGCTGCAGACGGTGCAGAGAGGATCGTAAACTTTGGATGCACACTGCTGGTCAAATCATACCTATTCTTAATCAACCTCGGCGCTCTTTTAAAAAGCTTTTATATCGGCTTATCTGGCAACAATTCAGCTGATAACGACTGTCACAGGCTCATAACCATAAAAATGGCTGACTGATATATCGGTCAGGCTCTGATCTAGACGTGCTCCCAGTCACCGTATCAGTGCTTTCCTGGAAAGGAAGAAGAGGGCGGACCCTGACCAAAGGATTCAGATACGTGATACAAACTTATTTACTCTGGAGTCAAGTAAGTCAAACACACTCTTCTCTCTGTTTTAGTTTCAATTTCTCTCATTCAAACTTCAAAGTGACAAAAAGGAGTGGATCTTAATCATAGCAGAGATCAACGGGGTGTGACTGCCAGCCAGGTAAATACAGCTCTGCACTGAAGCGTGCAGATTCAATGTTAAGTAGAGCAAAAGAAGCGTAGCTCTTTATTTGTTCAACCATTCAATCTTCATCCCAGTACCTCACTGTGATAATGAGCTTTGGATAGCGACCAAAAGACTGAGTTTGCAAGTGAATGCAGCCGAATGCGAGGTTCCTCTGCAGGGCAGTCGGCCTCACGCTTCACTTCAGAGGCCTTCTCCTGCAAGATTTACGGCCTGCTGAGGGTTTGACCACTCAACACTGTTTTTTTACTGGAAACTTTCCTTCCAATTTTACTGAGAAAAATACAATTACATTCATTCTTCTGTAAAATGAACCAATTTTAGAAGATGTGGCTATAAAATAAAGCAATGGCTCTGGGACGTACTACCACTTCCCTGCGACAGATGTTTCAAGTTGTCACATCCTAATGTCTCAGAAGTGAAAGAAATTGAGCGTATATAAAACATTAAGTGGCCTGACTGCCGGCCAGTGCGCTGTATCAGTGATCGGCAGGCTCTGCTGAATACTCGCCCCTCAGTCAGAGTCGGCCTGGCTCTCGTTAACGTGTGGCTGCAGCAGACGGAGCCACGCGGGATGTTTGTTTTGGAACGATGTGTTAAGCGTCACAAATTTGATTTGCATGATTTCATTTGCAGATGGATTATTATTTGTTGATGGAAGTCCGGGGGAGGGTTTTCTTTATTAGAAACAATCCTCTGGACTTCCAGGACTTCAAGCCACGGTGATTTTTTAACGTTATCTGTACGGTTATTTAATGCCTTCATTGGATTTGTTTCGCTGAGCAGAGAGGAAATGGGGGGAGAGAGATCCACAAACTACTGTGATTGTCATGCCCTCGGGCTGACGACAGCGGTGGCCACAGGCATTAATTTTTTATTTATTAATTTAACCTTTATTTAAACCAGGTTAAGTTAACAAGAGAGACCTGGCCAACAACAGGAGCAATTCAAAAATAAACAAGCAAACACAGTTGGTCAAATAAAGTCAACATGATCAGATGAAACATTTCAAAACAGACAGCCCGCACTTCGGACTGGATTTATGTAAAGACTGAAAAACATTCAGGGTAACTAAATGTTGCGTTCAGGATCCGTCTGTAGAAACCTGCGGAAAACTTTCTTTGCCAACTAAATTTGGACTTTGGGAACAGCAAACTGCACAATGCTCCACCCTGCAAGGGTAACAGAGAGGCTAAAGAAGGGGAAGTTTTGCCTATAATTATGTGTTTGAGTTCTTCGTCCATCTGCCATCAATAAGGTCAAAGGTCACCTTCACAGTGACACACAGTCAAGTGGTAATCTTGAAGATCTCAGACAGTGTTGGATGTGTGACGTCCACGTTTGGCTCCGGTTGTAACTCTTGATTTTCCTGGCTGACGGCCGCTTTCCTTTTCAGACTGTTTGCTTCATCTGAGCGTCGAGTTTGTTTCTTTTTCTTTGGATTTTCACTTCTTGTTGAAGTTGTATCTGTAGTCATGCATCTGTTCTTTGTTTGTTCAGCCATAGTAGATTAATGTTTACTCGCAACACTCGCAGAGACCGGAAAAGCAGCCGCTTAGCTCCGCCTACCCTCTCTGGCAGACCAATCATTGCTGGCTGATTTTATCCGCTACAGTCGCACCAGACAACCAGTCCATAACTCTGCATATGCAGTGGCTTTCATCAGTGGGCCATAGGCTCAATCACCATCGTGTTAGCTCATTCGGCGAGAGATAGTGACTCAACAGACATTTATTTAAATGAAAATCTTCAACATTATTACTTTAAAATGTCACAGAAAAACACTTTTCCAGACGCTGCTCTGGTCCCATGTTTGTGAACATTTTTGGTGTCTCAGGACCACTGAAGGGAATATCTTCAAATTTGGCTCATACGTCCTCTTAGATAATATCAATAATCATAAGGTCAAAGGTCAAGGTCAAGTCTGTCCTAAGGGTTAATCTCTGCAATGCCTGTAAGGAGTTTTTTTTAACATCTGGTTTATATGAATATTTAGCTCCGTCAGAGACGATGAATAGATGAACCTCTCTGTATCGTAGGTCTGCTTATGCCTTCGCTTTGTTTTCGGGGAAACGTATTCTTTTAAATTTTGTCAATATGCAAATATTTCCTCCGTCCCGGCCACAGTTACACTGTCATTCTGTGGGAAACACTGATGGATGTAAACTGCAACTTGACTTGTTGGCGGGGGCGTGCGACCACAAGGCGGTAATTCTAGTTCTTAATGTCAACAAACTTTGTGTGCAGACCCAAACACACAATCACTGGATCCCACCGTCACGCTGTCCAAAGCCTGAAATATCTCATTCTGTGGTGCCATAGAGCTCCATCCTGCTCCAGAACACTCACTAGAGAACCAAATGTGGATTAATCCTCTGCTGAAAATAGTCCCAACAAATGATCAGTTATCTCCTGTGTTTGTAAAAGCAGAGCTTCACTGTTTCAGGGACTCGTTCAGCCTCTTCTTTAAACTGACTGTAAATATTTGTGACTCTTCCCTTTAAAAACACTTCCTCTGGTTTTATGTTTGCGCACGCTGAGAGTACAAGACCGACTGCACTTAATTTATATGTTGTGGTGGAAATAAAGAAATCTGCATGATTGTTCAAATTACCATCAGAAAATAATTGAATTGCACGTTTTTTATGCAAAATGTTGTTTTAAATCTGAGTGCTGTTTGCAGGCAGCTCCATCAGCCCGTCACCATGGAAACAAAGTGCATGTTCCACAAATTGCTTTTGCTTATCGTCTCAAAAGTTTGTGCGGTAAAGTTTACACGTTTCTGAAATGAAAATGAATTATAAGAGCATGTTTGGTTTGCTCGGGAAATGCAGATAAAGATGATTTTGTTTTATTTGCGTCTATCAGAAACAGACAGGCGGCCTTTATTAGTTACAAATTTAGGACTCAAGCAGCAGGTTGGGTCTGTGCTATCTGCTGAGGACAGCCAGAGAAACCCTCCAGCATCACAGAGCAGCTGATTGAAAGCAGATATTTTCATGGCAGGGACACAAATTTCTTTCTTTCGGCCGTTCGTTCGACTAAATGCCAGAAAATTAGGAGAAGAGAAAATATCCAGGGAGACGCAGCACCTCGGTAAACACAGAGTATTAAAACAGCCTCTCCCCGAGGTGTAGAGGGATTTAGACCCAATGCAGATTGTCCAACGCACAGCCCCGGAAATGAATTGAACTACACACAGATCATCTTTGGAAGAAAGGTGGAGATGTGGATCAAAACCAGGAGAGAAGAAAATAATTCCAAATGCTCTTTGTTCCCGGCAGGCGCTGGCCTTAGTTAGCTGCTGTATTTGTTTCTCCAGACGGATATGAAGAGCCTCAAACCAAAGCTACAAACCAGAGAGGGGAGACCTGAATCATTTCATGGCAGTAAAAACAGGTGCGGTATTAAAGGATCCCTGTGGAGCTGCTTTGTACACAAACATTTTTTTAAATTCAACTGTTCTCCGGATACAGACGCACTGTGTGCTTAAGGCCTGATGAACATGTTGGATTCATTTCCTACACACAGAAAATAACAATTTTCTCCTCTTTAATGGCGGCTGTTTTATCCATACATCTATAAGCGGAACTGGATACTGGACTCTTAATTCTGCCTGAATGAGGAAGCTTGATGGATGCATTTTCAGGGCCTTGATACCAAACCCAAAGATTCTGCTACTATTCTGTCCAATAATATTTCCTCAGGTTTTATGTAAAAAAAGAAATTAAAAAAAGAAGTTTTTAACTTGCAGGATTCCTTCTGGGTCATGCGGCACACTGAGCATTCGCACGAGTCTCTCACGCTTGGCTTGGATGCAAGTTTCCCTGCAGCCCACTTTTCATGGTAATTGGTCTTCCTAGTCTTAAAGAATTGTTTAACCACGGTATGAGTATTTATAATAAAAAGAATAATTGCTGGCTTTCTTTGTGGTTCAAGATGTCCAATCAACATTTTTACAGTCTTTTATAATTGCTTTTTAGACTTCTGGGAGATTTTTCGCTGTAATACCATGAGTGGCCACTAAGCTATATTGGAAGCAAGGCTTGAAGTCAAGGTCTAAACTTACATTCATGGTGCATAAGCTGAATTTAGTGTGAAGAAAGCGTGATGCGTTGGTGTTTAGTTACAGCTGTGATATCGCTCTCTTTAAACCACCAGACTCCATTGACAAAAACAGTGATTTAAAATCACAGATCACTGGAGTTGCTGGTTAACCACGGCTTCCACTGGTTTGTTGTTTTTGTCTTGGGAGTTTAAAATGGTTTGTTCAGATCCAGCAGAATATATGTGAAACATACAATTACATTTAAACAAAACTAAGCAAATGAGGTAATGGTAGATGAAAGATCTTCCGTGTTCTGCAAGGTAAAGTAGCTGTTTTGTCAATGGAGTCTGGTGGCTCTGAAGAGAGCGATGTCACGGCTGTAAAAAAGGTCTGTCTCTGTAGAGATCCCGTAGAGAACATCTGAGCCTGTCAGTGGCAAAAACAGGATATTTAAGCAAACATTCTGTGATCAGACACATTTGCCCTGAACGATTACATTGCACTCATTACAGCTTACCTGCAGTTGCGTGCTTGCACAGTCTCCTAGAGAATATGCTAAACTATTTGTACGTATTCGGCACTTAGCCCAAAATACAAAAAAATAGGACCTCGGTTTGAAAATCCTGGAATTCCCCTTTCAGAGTTAAATAAAAGCAGCGGAGACACACTGGGATTTGGCACCGTTGCTGCATGACTGTGGAAACACATTAGAAGCACAGCGGGGGTACTTACTGAGCTAAACACACCTCCGCTCTCGACATCATGTGTGTTTCTGTGCGCGTGTTTCTGTGTTCCTACTTTACTTTAGAAAGGTAAAGCACAAAGCTGAGGTCACAGTTTGATCCACATCTGGCACCAACATCTGCACAACTCCAGCACATTCAACATTCAGGCAGAGGACAGAAATAGAGCTCTATACACAGCCCGGCCCTATCTGTGTCAGTGTTACCAGCTTATTCATTCATTCATTCCTTCCACTATAGAGCCTTAAGCCTTCATTCACAAAGAAAAAAACCCATAGAACGTGTGTTTCCAGTCGCTTACTATACTTAGAGACAGACAGACAGGCAGACACATGGCCGTTGGCACTGTAAGCAGGGTTAAGCTGAAACATAAACCATACGGCTTCATACATGAGAAATAAAAAGGCTCAGGCCCGGATGTGATGAGAGGGTAAAGAAAAGGTTACTGTGTAAAATCCTCTAATCCAGTCAGGGCAGCAACAGGCTCTGCCTCCACGCAGCAAACAGCCACATCACAGTCGCTGGATGACTAATGTGGGTACACGTGTGATGTGCTGTCCTCACTGCCACAAATCAGATCCAGTCCCCGACATATTTAAAGGAAACGCAAAGAGGAAGCTGTTGTTTCTGGTAAACGTGCTGTGTCAAATACATGTATGACTGGACGATGAGACATGTCGCAAACTGTAAAGAAACAGTGACTGGAAATGACGCACTCAGAGGATGTGGGTTATAGAAAACATTATTAGGACAAGATTGTTTGGGTCTATGTACTTTTTTCTAAGATGTATATCAAGGGGCAGTTTTGGTAGCATTGAACATTTTTTTTTTTTCATTTAAATAAATGTCTGTTAAGTCTCTATCTATCGCCCAATGAGTTAACACAATGGCCCACTGATGAAAGCCTTTGCATTACAGACTGGCTGTCTGTGGCGCCTTTAACAGAAAAAATCACAAGCGGCGCCCAGTTAGTGACGCGTTTCCCATCAGCCAGCAGTGGTTGGTCTACCAGAGAGGGTAGGCGGAGCTAAGCGGCTGCTTTTCCGCTCTCTGCAAGTGTTGCGAGTAAACAGTAATCTACTATGGCTGAACAAACAAAGAAAAGATGGATGACTACAGATACAACTTCAAAAAGAAGTGAAAATCCAGAGAAAAAGAAACAAACTCGACGCTCAGATGAAGCAAACAGTCTGAAAAGGAAAGCGACCGTCAGCCAGGAAAATCAAGAGTTACAACCGGAGCCAACCGTGGACGTCACACATCCAACACTGTCTGGATATCTGGGAAGTGTGCTCCCGCAATTACCGTTTATCGCCACAGGTGCCGCTAAAGAGAGCGAAACCTAAGACCTTCGAGATTACAACTTGAATCTTCTACTTTGAAGAAACATTTAAAGTCTACACAAGAAGTTACACAATTACAACATCTGGTTTAGCTGTCCTATAAAAGACATGTAAATGTATTTATTGGTCCAGATATCAGACCATGATCACGGCCACACAACCTGCAACCTTTAAAGCTCATCACGCTGTTTGGATGGAGCAGATCTGTAAAGATTAAAGTCAGTAATGTCTTCAGTAATGTCTTCTGTAAAATGTCTTCAATATTTTTTTCATTATATTTGAGTCTTACAGGTGGTGGTTGACCGATATGGGTTTTTCAATGGCCAATGCCGATGCCAACATTTAGAGAGCAGGGCGGCCCATGGCCAATATATGAGGCCGATATCATGTTGTTGCTTATTTTTGCATTTGATAAAATAACACAATTATATAATAATAAAAATGAGACACAAAATTGCTAAACTTGAATGAACATTTATTTAACACTGTTTGCATTTATCTGCAAGTACTACATTCCGTCTGCAGTACACTTAATTTAGATAAAATATATATATATATCTTATTATTAAATGTCCACTGGTGTTCAAAAAACTAAACTTTGTCAATAATTAAATTCATATATGTGAATGAAAAATAAAGTTTTAGTGCACTTGAGAGAGAACAAAAATGTGTAAACTTCCATAAAAAATAAATAAACAACATTATTGTAGTTATTGTTATTGAATTAGGTGTTTAACGGCGGCGCCTTCCCCTTTAAGAACAGTGGTCTTATGTGTGATGTATGCATGTGACATCGGCCTTGTGAGCACAGACATCGGCCGATGCTGATCATGTCAAAATGTCATGAGTCAGCACGATTAATCGGCCCATCACTACTTTCATGGTTAAAAATGAAAAACAGTTCTTAGTTATGTCTACAAAGAGTATAAGCACAAGACATAAAAAATAGATGGTTTTTTTATATTTATATTTTTAGAATTAAGTTGGAATGTTGAGAAAGAGCACAAATATATCAGAGGAGGCCTGGTTTCACTTAATCCTCGCAATAAAAACACATTTCAGCTTTTTTCTCAACTTTATCCTCATTTCTGTGGCACCTCCACATCATGGGGCCTTGCTGACTGACTCTTGTGTTTCAGGCACAAAATAAACTTCTGATCAAAATACATGAGTTTAAAAATTTGTGCTGACTGAGGCAGAAAATTGTGTCCAAGTCGATTGGTTTGGTTTGTGTGTCCTCTTGGACGGGCCACTCTTAAAAGAAGAGATATCTGATCTCACTGAGGCTTTGACCTGGTTAAATAAAATATGTTGACTCAACACTAACTCATGAAAAAACAACAGTAACTTTCTTTCTTTCTATTTTAATCAGTACCGAGTTAAATTGTTGTACAAGGAGTAAAAAAAAGGATTATTCTTTTCTATGGTTACAGTGCAAACTAAACAGGAAGAATGATAAATTGCTCGAGTAAACACAAAGAACATGTCCGATAAAAGACACATTACGTCACCCGGCTTCTAACTTTTATTTGAAATATATTGACCAATATTATCTACCTGCTGTACGGATGGAAACACTCGTGCCATGGGAATTTCAAAATAAAGGCATACCTTAAATGACGACATAAGTTGCTTTTAATTTGCATCTGTTATCAAATCTTTTATCATTAAATTAATTCAACAATCCAAAGTGATGGATCCCTACAGGCTAACTTAGAGGCCTTTACTGATAATCTCTCCCTTTCTGGTACTGTCATGGCTTCCACCTGTTGCCATTTTGCATCCAGTGTTGAGCTTGAACAAAACCCACGTCACATTTCTGAGCAGTCCACTGATAATCAAAGTGTAAATGTGAACAGAGGTAAAACCAGAGCAGGCTCTAATCCAAATCAAAACTATGTCACCAGAATAGAAACCACACGTGTTGAAATCAACGAGCTGTAACATGTTTCACAAAGCTTCATCTTCCAGAGAATAACAACAAACACCCTTTCTTCCCCTCTCGCTGCCTGCAGGCCGACACGACGTGTGTGTACTTGGAGTGATTGTGACGCCACAGCCTCTGGGATCCCAGCATACGGAAAATAGTTTCTCAGTGCGTCTCTCTGCCTTCTTCATCGCTAACTTCCTCATTCCCTCGGCTTCTCTGTCTCCTTCTTTCCCCCCTTCCTTCCCTGCTTGAAAGCAATCCAGATACACATATTTTGGCAGTCGCAGAGCCCCCCCCCCGTACTGTATCCACATTCTGCTTTTTTTCCTCTGCTTTTGTTTTCGACACAACCTTTGGCATGAGCAGACAGAGCGGGGGATGTTGGGGCTTTTGTGCCGTTCTTTCGCTTAAATGTAAATCAGTAAACACGCCCAGCTGGACCGACGCTGAGGAGACACATCGTTCTGAGACGAAGAAGAGCAGGACAATAATATGATCCTTCCTCTCACATGTGTCGCAGATTTTCAGTTTGCAGCAGAAAACACACACATCTGAATCCATCTGGTTACCATCCCACAGATATGTGCAACAGAAAGAGATCAAGACACATGCAGACTACGAGAGACTTTTATTTAGTCCCATAGAACTTCATGAAGCTGGCTGTGCTAATACATCACATGATTACATGACTCATCTATAATACCAACACCAGGGCAGTTTGGGAGAGCCTGCATTAACCTATATAACCCTGCAGTAGTAAAGGCCTTCTGGTGCTTACACTGGCATTATGATCTTATTTGTTGGAGTCCTAAAATGCTTCATTTACGAAGACAATAATAATATTATATTATTGATATATTATATTTATATAAGATATATATAATAAAATAATATACAACCTCAGCTAACAGGAAATTAAATTTTTTAAACAATAATTATTAATAAAATAGTTAAAACGTAACAAATAAAATCATATGGAATTTAGGGCTGCAACAACTAATCGATTAAAATCGATGATTAAAATAGATGGCAACGATGTCATCATCGATTAGTTGGGTCTTTGTTATGATGCACTGCAGTCACTGTGAGAACGTCACTGGGGGCAGCCAGCCAATGCCGCGGCTTGTGTAACTCACGTTATGTATTACAGGAAGTTACAACATCTCCGGTCTTCTTTGTGATAAACATTGATTATTTTTCACTGAGGAGTATCCGTTTGTTGAAAAGCTGATGATGTATCCGCCTCCGGTCGGTTAGTGTCCGTTTACACAGACAAATGCACGATTACGTTTTCTAACATTTAAAAACAAACGGACTGAAACTCCGTCTGTTTTCTCTCCTCTCTGTTTTATGACGGGCCCACAGCCGGGCCGCTGATATTGTTATTGTACTGGCCTTGTCTGTACTTTCCTTTTTCATGTGAAATTATTATTAAATCAACAATTATTAAGTAAATCAACAAGATATTAATTGAGTTACATAACTGATAAATTAACATTGCATTGTACAGGAAAATAAGATATATTTTTTGTGTTTTGAATACATTGCTAATGCTAAAATTAAGCTTTTTTTCTTTTTATCCGATTAATAATCAATTAATCGTAGAAATAATCGTCAGATTAATCGATTATCAAAATAGTTGTTGGTTGCAGCCCTGATGGAATTAGAACTTGTATTTTTTCTGAATGAATGCACGGAACATATCGATCCAAACAGATTCTAAAAGTAGAAACAAGAACAAAAAGTTATTTGACGTTTGTACGAAAAACCCTCTCTGTCGCCCCCTGCTGACCGGCTGCAGTATAGGTCATAAAGCCCGCCTCCTCCATGTTAACAGATGGGACATGAGTCAAACTATAAAATCAAAATACACGTCAAATACATTTTTCTCAAACATGGTTCCTGTCATTACAGTTAGTTCTTATCATGCTGATTTATGTCCAAGTGTTAATGTGACAAATTTACTTTTAATTAGTTATTTGATGCTGAAAAAAGGGGGTGTGACCTCATGATTGACAGCTCTGTTGACAAATCCAGATTAGCAGAGTAGAGGAGGACACTAACACTACAGTCATTGAACTTTCAATAACAGTGAATATCTGCTTCAGACCAAATAAAAAAACATAGTCATTTAATTATACAAACAATGATCTCCTGCAGCCAGACCGCGCTCACCTCCTGCCTCCTGCATGTATCCGCTTATAACTGCTACATGTGACTTCTGCAATTAAAGGAAAATGTGATGACGCATATGAAGGCTTATCTTTCTGTGAAGATAAGATTTTTTCAACTAAAACAGGATCACGTAAAAAAAAACGACCCTTCAAGGCCGCCTGCAGGAGCATGACGCAAAAGCCAAACTCAATATATCTTCTACCAACAGACTAAGAGAGAGAGAGATACAATCCTTTGTGCAGACTCAAGCAAAGGTGTCTACAGAAATAGTCTTTACCTTGTTGGTGTCATAAAGACGGGTTGCACCACAGTAAAAATAAGTATAAATAAAGGTTGATGTTGTTGATGAAAAGTGAACCCTCATACTGGCGTGTTACCCAGTTGTTAGAAGAGAAACACTGCTCACACTTCTGACAGTGAGATGTTTGTGTCTAAATGTTTTTAATGGGTCTGAAGTGCTTTGTGCGCTGCTTGTACAACCTTTTATCCGTGCTGTGTACCGAGCGTGTTTGAAGAAGCAGCCACAGTTGAACAGTCTCTTAGTCTGAGTACTGAGAAGGCCTTTCTTTCATTTGATCTGTTGTAAACAAGAAAAGAGCGAAAGCTGGTTGTGGTTGTTCTTCCTGTTTCAACATGAGATTATATCAATAAACAGCATCAGGCTTGTGTATGAATGATGAGCTGCTATTTCAGTTAGTTATGAACATTGGCTAATGTCATCAGTTGGCTAGCTTGGTGATTGACAGCAGCTGTCTTTGCAGGTTTCCAACAAGAACAAAAAGACCCTGCCAGCAGTTCTGTCTGAGCTAACTAGATCACAAACAATACCAATACCAGTTGTTCCCATAGACTGTCAAAAGTAGTGGATGTAGCCTGTGGTTTAAAAATAATGAAGCCAAAGAAGAAGAGCCTTAAATCTGCATTTCTCCTAATGGCCAGCAGGGGGCTCAATAAGAAATCCAATTATATGAAACCAGATGAGAAAATGAGCCTACTTCTCTCTTTATTTATTAGCTCAGCAATCATTTTCCTAATGACTTTATGGTCTCAATCTCTAGTTTCAAGTCTTCTTCAACACAGCATGATGTTCATTTGGTAAATTATTCTCCCATTTGGAGACAATTAGGCGATAAAGCAGAGGAGGATTTAGGGACTCCTGTTACTGACAAGTTGCTACCACAGGAAACTACCAGCATAGAGACATAGAAATGTTACTGATCACCTCAAACAAGGTGGTGACGGCCAAAATGTCAAAGTCAAGCTCCAGTGGGAAGTCCACTTCTTGTATACCGTCTATGTTTGGCCCATAAATTGGGCCGATATGGGCCCATCACAATATATCTGTGTTGGTGTTTTCTGATTAGAGCAGAGAGGAAACCAGGAATCCTGTCCAAGGTCGCAGAAGGGCTTGAGCCTATCCCAGCTGTCAAAGGGCGAGAGGCAGGATTACACCTGGACTGATGGCCAGCCAATCACAGGGCTGACACATAGAGACAGACCACCTTTCACGCTCACATTCACACCTACAGGCAATTTAGAGTCACGAGTGAACCTAACGAGCATGTCTTTGGACTGTGGGAGGAAGCCGGAGTACCCGGAGGGAACCCACGCATGCACCGGGAGAACATGCAAACTCCACACTGAAAGGCCCCCCATGCCTGAACCGGGACTTGAACTCGGAACGTTCTAGCTGTGAGGCGACAGCGCTAACCACTGCCCCCCCTTTACAGAAAATATAATGCAAAACAAAAAAAGCCTGGCGTGACTTAGAAAAGGTATCTCCATGTAGTTTGTCTAGCAGATGGCACTCTACCATAATGTATGAACTCTCAGCACCGTCTATGGCACGTAAAGCAGACCGTCACAGCTGAGCAGACTGTGATCTGCACTAGATTTTGTTGGCTATATATAAAAATGTTAAATATCTTTTCATAATGTTATTTGTTTAATAAAACAGACATTTGAGTATCTTTGCTGAGTTATTCCGTAACAAAGTTGAAAAAAAACAAATCACTGTATCGGCCGCTAT
This sequence comes from Semicossyphus pulcher, assembly GCF_022749685.1. NCBI lineage: Eukaryota > Metazoa > Chordata > Actinopteri > Labriformes > Labridae > Semicossyphus > Semicossyphus pulcher. The sequence continues at coordinate 30,081,301 of NW_027211726.1, forward strand.
ATTGGTACTCGCTTGATGTTTTCACATCTAAAATTGGTATTTGCAGAAAGTGCTGAGAGTATTGTCAGCCCAAGATTTGTTTCCAGTATTATATATTCTGTAAAATTAACTCTTTATATAGGTATCAAAAAATATACTTCAAAACCAATACACATTAAATATCGGCACAACTGATATATCTGTCGGGCTCTACTTCTAATATCAAAGTCAACACTTGTTCTGTCTCATTAATGCACCAACCTGCATTAAAGGTGCATAACAAATACAGTTTGATTGACTGTTTGATGTTTACATTAAGTTGGTTCACAGTTTTCCGCTGCCAGGAATATTCTGCAATCGCCTTGTCGAGGCAATACTGCAGGACTGGTGTCAAACTTCACCAACGTTTCTCAGCACAAACCGGCGATAATGAAATCATGATGTTGAACATTGGAAATAGTTTCACGTCAACACCAATACCAAGAGCTGCCGTCTAAGAATATTCTCCACGTTCATGGCAGAGCTTCATTCAGGCTCTGGAACAAGTTAAGACCAGCCAAACAAAAGTGATATTATACTTTAAGACAACCCTGATGTTTTCCCCCCCAACCCACATCCCCCTGGAAGTGACTGCAGATGGCTGAGTCCATCACATTCACTCAGGCAAGACGTAACCGATGCTTCAAAATGTGAAGTTCTGACAGAAACACACTTTAGCTGAGCAGCCAGTCGGTACAAAGTGCTACTTTTAGCAACGCCACCCAGTTTGGGGAATCTGGGCCACATCACAACAAGGAACAATATGAAGGGACAAACAGGCGGACAGGGGTCTCTTTCATTTGTGCAGTGTGGACACTCGACGGTCCAATACTTCATACTGTTTCTCCTTCCATGTCCCACGTACCCGGAGTGCACTGTCTCACTCTCTGAGCTCCCTCTGACTGTGTGTGTGTGTGTGTGTGTGTGTGTGTGTGTGAATATGCAGCCAAACTAGGGCAGAGAGTCCAGCTGAAGCCTCATGCACAGCTGTGAGTCTAGAAGAGGCCCTTTGTGTTTGGGAGACATTCATGCGCCCTGAAGGAACATAAAATGTCAGAGCAGAAGAAGGGCCCTGGTATGGCTGGGAGTAATGGCTGCATTTTGGGCGTCTGAAGCAAAGTATAAAGCTCTCTGCCGCTCTCTCTGCTGACAAATATTCCTGTCGTCGTTAGCCTCTTGATTATCTCATTCTACATCCATTAGTGCCGGGTCGCATTTCTGCATCCAGTAATTCTCTGTTTTCCTCTGACTCGCAGCCAGGGGAATTGCCCACACTCACACCATCAACATCAACTCATTGCAGTCCATTAATATCAGATAAAATGCAGCTCGGAGACAGAGGAGAGTAAACCGATGTGTGGTGGACGGGGGTTTATTGTTGGGGGAGAGTTGACCGGGACTGATCTTTTGGTGCTAATTGCTGTCACAGCAACACACATTTTCATTCCTGTCGATTAAACAGTGTTTCCATCTGCTTTTATGCAAATGTGCCCTCCAAAAGACTGAATTAAACAGCAGAAATGAATACAAGCTTTGCTGCTCTGTTAAAAAAATATTGATAAAGATGAAGACATGATGGGAACTGTAGTTTTCCACATCTTTTAACTGACTCCTAATCTTTCTGTCTTTCTTGTATTGCACTGACATGTATGAAAGTTTTTATACAACAAAAAACTTATAAAACATTATTTATAAAGCGTGCACCTCCTGCAGCATCTGTGGGAGATTGTTGTTTTTGCATAACCAAGTGTGAGTTGATCTAAAAATAGCTAGAACCGTAAAATATCATATATTTATTAGGAGCGTAAAAATGTTAATTGTCAAAAATAATTAATGCAGATTAATCACACACCTTTACACCCCCTGACCTCATACATCACTGGTAACTCCTTACTGTAAATTCATTGATTGAGAAGAACCCTAAATCTGTCGCTGCTTGGTGCCGATGTCATCTGGAAACAATCGATTGTTTTCAGATGCTACGCCGTTAATAACAGGCCTCATCCACACGCGTCTCGCTAGCTGTGAAACCTGAATTGCGAGCGAAAACATTTAACTTTTGTGACTTAATAAAACAGACAACAAAGAAGACAGACAGACAGAAAGAGGGGCGCAGGGCGAGCAGCTGTGTGCAGAGTTGCAGGTGTGTTGGGGGGCTGAAGAGCAGCAAGGTGATCAGATTAAAGTAGATTGTAAATTAACACAAGAGAGTACAATTAAAGTATGGAAGTAAGATACAAACATGTAGAAAGAGGGTAATCCATACTGAGTATGAGAAAGTATACCTTAGTATATACCTTAAATTTGATAATTTTTATTAATCACCTGACAGCAGGGGCGAATCCAGAGGGGTGGCCAGGGGTGCCCCAAGTGTGTTAAAATCAACAATTTAGGCTCTTTTGCAACAGGCTGCTAGCTTTCTTTCTATTTCACTGTGGCACATTTCCTTTACTTTAAATTGTTACTCTGACCACATCTTCTGTTTGATTCCTAAAATAATTAAGCTCAGAAGGAAGGGTTAATCAAATGCTATACATTTGCATGCGTGTGTGTGTGTGTGAACAAATACTTCATGCCACCCCTGCATGAGTCAGTTCCCCAGTTGGGCCACCCCAGTCCAAAAAGTCTGGATCCGCCCCCGCCTGACAGCACTAATTCTTATTTTCTATATTTATATTATTGTAACTGGTGTCTGTGAAAGGTGCTTATAGATAAAGTTTGCTAATATTCTTTTTGCCACAGAAAGCTCTAATTGTTCATGTCATCACGTTGGACATTTGTTGATGGCCTCATTATATTTTCTTACTTGTGGTGTAAAAAAGATGACAATGCTGCAAAATGGCTGTTGGAGTTTGAGGTTTTTGCATCATCCTGTTTAAATTGATCTGAAATAAAAGCCATAAAAGGTGGTGCAAAACTTACAGAACTATGTTTGGCCTTTGCCTTCATGACATAGGACAGTGGATAGAGTCAGAAATGAGTGAAGGGAGAGTGGGGATGACATGCAGCATAGGGTCGAGGGTCGGCGTCGAACTCGGAGCCATTGTGTCGAGGCCTGTGCCTCTATGCGAGCTTTTAGCGCTACAGATACGATGTTGCCACTGGATTTCTGTTGCAGATGAAACTATCTTACAAACAAAAACAATGTACGTGGCTCAAATATCTCCTGGAGTGTTAAGAGATATTCTGTTCACGTCTCTACATTTTGAATTTCGCCGACAAAGTTGTTAAAAACGCATTTTTTTGATGACACTATATAAATCTTTTATTGATGGTTTATTGACTTTAGACTTTATTTCGGTTGTACACATTTTATTCTACAGATGTTTATTGGAAAATGAGAAGATAGAAGAAAGAAAATCAAATTAAAATAAGCGAATAACCGATGTAGGCATCAGTTTCATGAGTTACGAGTTATTCTAAAATGTTGAAACCTCTGGAGAACATTCACATAAAACCAACATAATCTTTGGTTGCAATTTGAAAGGATACATACTTGATGTGATTATAAATAGGGGGTTCATCACAGTCCCTCATCATTTTCCAATGATTCAAACCTTTTGTATGAAATACTGCAGAGGTTGACATTATTTTTAGAGCAGTTAATTTGATCCGAAGTCACTTGGACCATGTTCTGTTTATTTTCCACTAATGCTGACGGGAGGTTGACTCATCAAAATGACGTCATGTTTTGACCAAGCAGCACAAATACTCCATGAATGCTCAGAGCTGCATGAAACCACACTATGGACCCAATCCGAGCCGCTTACGGAACCCATAATCAGTCAGAAGAGAGACGCTCAGTGGATCCATGGTCTGTAGGAAGCAGGATCAGCCATTATTTTGTAATTCAGCGTCACACCAAACTCCTTTATCAGCCTGGTCGAGTCTCATATTTCACCTGTAAGACGCACGTTTATCAGTTTCCCACAAGCATATATAACAAGATAATTAAGTCAGTCTTAGCGAGCTAAAGTTAGCAGCTCGCAGCCCCAAAAGCCTCACTAAAGATTGTCGAAGAGTCACTGAATTTTTATGTTAAACTTCTTCTTTCTGTGTCTTTACTGGTTTTAAAATGGGCCTTGGGCTGTTTTGTTTTAGAGAAAGAGTCCTCTGCCCTAAATTTGTATCCTTTGTGGATGATGAACAAGCTGGCTAGAAACAAGCTAGCAACAGCTCCGCTAGCAGCTCCCCCTGACGTCCTGTGGGCGGCAAAGAAGTAGAGGGAAACACTGTTTTTACTGTGAACCTGTTTATTCAGTGTTTTATTGCTTTTAATCACCATGTTCCTTTGTTTTAGAGTTGAAGTAGCCTCTGCCGTGAGTTTAGCTAACTAGAAACAAGCTAGCAAAAGTTCAGGTAGCAGCTCCTCCTTACGTCCTGTGGCTGCCGGGACAGAGAAACAGTACATTTTTATGTTAACCTGTCTATTCAGCGTTTTTAATGCATTTAATCAACATGTTCCTTTGTTTTGGAGTTGAAGTAACCTCTGCGGTGAATTCAGATTCCGGTAAAGCTAATTATAAACAAGCTAGCAACATGTAAGCTAGCAGCTCCCTCTTATGTCCTGTAGCTGCAAAGATGAACATAGAAACAGGGAATTTTTACGTGAAAGTGTTTTATTCAGTTTTGACTTGGAGTTTTAGAAACCTTTGCAGTTAATGGGCTCCCGTTAAAGACAGATGAACATGCTAATTAGCATCAAGCTAGAGGCAGCTCAGCTCACAGTGGCCCTTGATGTCCTGGAGTAGCTCAAGCTGGAGAAAGACTTTGTTACAAGTCGTGTCACCTTTATTCTTTGCCCGGCATTTACCAGATGAAGGGTTTTAAAACAACGTTAGCTGAAGTTAGTGAGCTAAAGCTTGAATGCAGCCTGCAAACTGCTGTATGAAGTGATTCTACTAGTTTTATCAGCAGCTCAGTTTGCTTTGGAAAGGAGAAATCCTCTGCAGTTAATTCAGTCTCCCTGTAAATCCTTGTGAACAACGAACATTAAAGGGTCAATTGAAGACTTGATTTGTAAAGTTTACCGCATCATCAGCTTTTAGGGGGCAGCCCTGGATAAGACACACACAGGGCAAAACTTTGCTACTTAAAATCTGTCATCGAACAAAATAGAGAAACGTTGACCAGTGAAACCCTCATCTGGATACAAAGCTTTAAATCCCCATGTGAAATAACCTTAAAGTAGCCTGTATGCTTTCTCACTCTCCAGCCACCTACACACACACACACACACACACACACACACATAGACATAGTCTGGTGCTTCTGTTCCTCCACCTACTTGGTATTACCGAACCGGTTTTGAAAGACATGATGACTTAAGGCCTGATCACACAGGATCAACATTTGGCAGTGAAAGCTGTTTTAATTATTTTCAGTATGTTGTGTTTCTGCCTCTGCTCGCTGTGTGCCAAACATTTAATCCACTCGCTGTAACTCACATGATTTTTAGAAATGCTCCGAATCCACCCAAAGTTCATCAGTATTCAGCGCTTTGCTCAAAAAAACATCACTGCAGCTTTTTCAGTGCTGTCCAATTAGATGTAAACACAAACATCTTCTTTGTGTGAAGTGTTTTAAGTTTGCGGTTGCTTGTCTAAACATTGATTTACAGCCATTACCGGCGTAACGCCTGGATTGATGGATTGATTTTTCCTTTAAGTGTGAAAACAAGATTATCTCGTGTCATTCGCTGCACTTGCTAAGAGACTAACAGCAGCTCAAGTTGTCTTTGTCTGTCATTGACAGGATGTTTCTGGTGCTTCTGCTTGTTCAAGTATCTGCAACAACAAGCTAATAAGGCCACATCCACACTACTACACTTATATTTGAGAGCACTGTTTTAACATGTAAACAATCTGGGTCCAGATAAGCCGATTAGCACTGTTAGGAATAATCTCCATGCACACTAACAGGCCTGAAAACACGCATCACATGACCATCCACGCACACTGGGCTTGCACATGTCGGTGTAAAGACTCACACACAAAACGGGCACTGGTTCTGCCCCGATAAAAATGGGAATCACATAGCTTACTTTCTAGGCCGCCGGTTTAGCTAAGCAATTAAATTGTGCATCCCATGTGCAGAGGCTCAGTCCTCGATGCAGCGGCCTCGGGTTTGACTCCCAGCCTCGGCCCTTTGCCACTTGTCGACCCCACTCTCTCCTTCTCAGAGTCAGGACCTTACAAAGCCCCCAGATCCCTCAGATCTTCTGACACAGGAGTCCTAATTTTAAACTTAGAGGTGACGGCGCTTTCTCAGTCAAGGCCCTGCGACTGTGGAGTAGCCTTCCATCCTCGGTCAGGTCTTTCAAGGCTCGCCTCAAAACATACTTGTATATGCTAGCATTTGAGTCCCCTCATCCTGAATAGGCCGCCTGTTGTGTTTTGTTCTGTCTCATTGCTTTGGTTTCTGTGTATTGCTTCTTTTATGCTTAGGGCTTAGATTTTCAACCTAAAAGGGGGTCAAAGAGTTTCCAAAAGTCTCCATATTATTGGTTCTAAAATACCAGTGAGAAACAGTGTGAACGGTAGGTTTAAGGCCATGACTACATGGGTACACAGAGTTTTCCCTCCTTCGTTTCCACACAAGCACAGTTATTAAAAAAATCAGAACAGAAACGCTGTCATGAAAACGCCACACCATCAGGCGGTGATATAACCCGGTCATGCAAAGAAGAAATAGAATGTCGCAGCCAATCAAAAGTCTGAAAAAAAACGGAAGTAGTGCATCCCGACGTCTCTGTTCCTCAATATAGTGGACGAGTAACTGTACATGTGTAAACATGTAAAAAGTCCTGTTAGCGAGTTTAGAAGTATCACTGTTTTTGTCCTGTCCGTCATTTTGCGAGGAATGTTGCCTCATTTGTGACGCCTCACAGCCTGACGTCACTAGCCAATAACACCATTCACCCCGTCTACACGGCCTCACCCTGGCTGGAGTTTTACAAAAGATTCGTTTTCAGTGACCTAAAACAGCGTTTGTGTGCGGACGAAAGGCCAAAACACAGAGAGAAGGCTACGTTTTGAAAAATACCCGTGTACGTGTAGACATGGCGTAAATGTAGCAAAATTTAGTCCGATTCACAAGGTCCCGATTCGATTCGATTTGTGTTAGGGTCGTTTCAGTTACAACTTTAACGCACCTCTAACCTGGTGCATCAAAATATTTAATGTTTACAATAAGAATTGACCCCAAAGAAGTTACATCATGTACTTTTTATTTAACATGACCAACACACAGCAGTCAACACAATTTTATGAATCAGACTTATGTACTTTTTTCCCAGTTTCAGATTTTCAGTCTGAACATCTGGCTCATTTTGATTAAACGAACTGGGCTTCAACTTGCGTGAGATTTGGCCACGAGATCTCACAGCGCAAAGCACAAAACTACACGAGACTATGGGGAAAGGCATAGGCTACTGTTCAAGATGCCAAAAATACACTCGCCGTCGAAGCCGAGACAGAGAGAAACATAAACATCAGAGCAAAACTAACTTACATATTCATGGACGCACACGATAAAAAGAGTCTGCGATCACTGATGTCTCCGTAGCAGATGCAGCAAACAAGTCCGGGCATGTCTCCCTTACTGCCGTGTTTCAGCTGAGTTATGCTGCGTTCAGGAGCGCTCAGAAACGCGAGTGATCAGACACGTTTTTACACATATTTTTAAAGATCGATCTCAGGATTTATTAATCGATATTGGGTCATTCAAATGATTATCGATTCGAATTAGGAAAAAAAAAGATTTTTTAAACCCAGCCTTAGTTTAAATGTAGGTGTGTCACAGCCTTAGCGGCCACCTAATTAAAGGCTTACAAACTAATTCTGTCATGTGATCCTCAAAATGTCTCAAACTACTGCAAAAGCACAACTCTTTCGAGCAAGTCTTCAAACCAGAGCAAGTAAATAGGTCATCTGCGAGCGCCTTTAACTCTCACCCACAGTGTCTCCACCTGATTCATGTGAGTGATTTCTGCTCCGACACCTCTGCGCGTCAAGGTTGACTCAGCTTAGGTGACGAATATACGACTAGAGATCACGGTTCAGGAAAGACCGGAGGTGAGAGGCAGTTCAGTGTTTCCTGTTCTCTCACACACTACTCTGTCTGACTCAGTGGCTTCATGTAACTCTCCTTTTTACCAGAAAGCATTTACATTTTTAAAATCTGAGTTGCATATTTTATTTATAGTTTAATTTATTTTTTTATTGCTTAAAGTTTGTCCTTCGTGTTAGTTCGTCTTAGTGTTCATTCTGTGCTTTATTTCCTTTTTTATGCACTGAAGAAATTTGTCTCCAGGTTTTATTATAAGTCTATAAATAAAGTTTATTATAATAATTACCTCAGCCGTATAAATATCCGTCCTCCATCATGTGAGGATGTTTTTATATCTGGAGCTCCGCAGACACAAAGCTCTCTACCAGCACCAAACAGATGATCAACAATATTTCACATTAACACCAGACCTGACCTCACTCGAAGAGTTAATATAACCCTGAGCTGACCCGTGATCAAACAGACCCACAGCTGCAGACACCAGGGTGCCGCAGGGTGCCCAGAGACTGGAGGAATGAAAACATTATAAAAATAACCTGACCTCTCTGACATTGTGTGTTCTGTACGCACAGTTGGCACAACAACCTTCATTAATTATCTACATCCAGGATTTCACAGTAACTCACCTGGTTTGCTCTCCTGCACGCAAACTGTCAAATCTCCACAGAGGTGTTCTCGGGGTCTGAGGTGGGTTTGTCGCCATACCAGAAAGTCAAACTTTGATTTAATAATAATAATAGTTTCCAGACGACGGTTACAAAATTAGAAGTCCTAGGAACAAATACAATTTTTAAATTCCCACATTCACACAGAAAAAGTCACTAAACACAGACCAGCTCATTCAACAGACTGTGAATAGTAATGAAAGACTTAATGATTAAATATTCCCTCTTCATCATCACTCATCATCCAGCAGAAGTGTGAGCTGGTGTCTGTGTCTGCAGAGGATCTGCCGCTCAGCTGTGTTTCTATTGTACTTATTATTCTGCTGTGTTTGGGACGTTTCTGGACGTCCAACGCCGGGCAGAGGTCTGGAGCTCAGCCAGCAGCCCGCAGGTCAGGACGAAATGAAAACGTAGCACCAAGGTAACACGGCTGTCTCTCTGCTCTGCTCTCTGTCTGTCTGCAACAGACACCATCGTAACGTTAGCATCTTTATGAGACGTGAAAGGGACTTAATAAAACGTCTTCATGTGCCGTTCTGTGAAAGAGAACAGTCCGCTGTGTCGTTGCTGTATCAGAGCTGCAGGTGTGACGGAGGGCAGAGCAGACAGACACACAGTCGACTTAGGCCTATAAAACTAAACCCTGTTCCTTCCTGCGTGTTGTCCGGAGGTGTAGGCAGGTTAGTTTGTTGTTTAACCGCTGTGAAACAATCAGAAAATAACATGAACATGAACGGTGCTCGCTCTCTTCACTTCCTGTTTATGTCGCTCCACCCCAGCTGCTCTCTCTCTTTTTTGCTTGCTGCAGCTTTGGGTTGAAAATCTGACTTCAGATCAGTTTTTTTCTAAGCTTCAGTACGTAAAAATAACAGAGTCTGTATCGCTTTAATACGTGGTATTGAAAAGTACAGCGAGGACAACTAGCTTGATTGTTGCTAACGCTTTGTCACGATCGCCATTACAGCTGCCACCCTCTCAACAATCAACGCTACTGTAGACTGCCACCTACCGCTAGCTACAGCACCGGCAGGCTGTAATTTGTGTGTGTTTTCAATGTGTTTTAAATGAAAATAAATGAAAATAGTGTTGAAATAACTTGTATATCAGTTCAAAAACATTTAATATATCATTAAAACAATGACAGAAGGTGATATTTAGCTTCAGAATTCAATGGGACAATTTAAAAAGGCTCTACTTCCCTCTGTGTGTAAAACCAAACGGTGCATTTTAGCACAAAATGAAATAATAAAGCCAGTGGGAGGAACTGCTCCTCATTCACAGCCCCTTGTTAGACTGAGTCTCAGCGGACAATAAGACATAAAAACAAGATGGTGCAATAAGACCATACGAGAGAAAGGGAGGGAGAGAGAGAGAGAGAGAGTCGGCTATTTACGTGCATTGTAATTTCAGAGAGCGGAGTGAGTCAGCAGAAGAGGAGAGAGTGGATGAGGAGGAAGACGAGGCTTTAAAAACAGGGAGGCTATCAGGGAGAACGACAGATGGTCGGTCGAAAGGAGAGAGAGCAGGAAAATGAATTAGGCAAACTACAGAGCAGCCTAAACAATATCCAGAGTCCAGAGGGCCCTTTGAAACAGGAGGGGGGGTGATGAAACCTCCTGTGCTTGTTGGCAGCAGGACAAGCACAGAGGCCGCGCAGCTCACAGCGCCACAGCCAACACCCTTACATAACAGGCCACAGAGCTGAACGCTCCCATTCCTGCTCCGCTCTAAGGTGAATGCACACGAGCCGCAAGACAGCCGGGCAGACGGAGGAGGCCAGGCGAGGAGCTCAAAGCTCGAGCTCGCTGCATGTGTGAGAGAAAATGTTCATCATGCACCAACGTCGGAGGATATTACACGAAGCGATGGGATCAGAGGATTTTCTGAAATACTCAGAGGTTGTGGAAGAAATTATGCAACGAGTAAATAAATGATTGACACAGTTGTGAATGAGTACAGTGAAAGTGTGCAAACATACAAGACACACTTGTGCAGAAATGGTTCAGTCGTATACCATTATAATATGCAGGCCATACAAAAAGTGCATATTGATGAATCTCCTCTAAAGCGCGTCATTAATGCTCAATTGAACCCTGTAATGCATGCAAACACACGAGTTAGATGATTCATGCGCTCCCTGCCACGTGTGTCGGCTTTGACATTTTGGAAATTTCTCTTCAAATAGAAAAAATAAGAGAATCTTGAACAAAACGCTGCACATTTTGCTGGTTGGACCATTTTTATAAAGTGTTTTTTCTTGAGACAGGGCCTCCTGCTTTGTCTCTAGATTAATCTACCTGCAAGTATGTATAAGAACAAGTAAATCTCTCGACTCCTTTAAAAGAGGTCTTCAGACCCATTCTTCCAGGGTTCATCAGCTTTGCTGTGAAGCACTTTGGCACAAACCTGGTTTATATTTTAAAGAGTGCTGACCTTGACCTTGAAGGCAGACGGTAACTTCATTTCAGTTGGTCACTGAATTAGCTGAAAAATGCTTTGCTGTCCACATTCAGGCGTACACATGAAACATTAGCATACAGCTAATGAAGAGAGCACTCCAAATGTTGATTAAATCAGCATCTCTCTCTTCATGTCATGGCCAGCCCAATCCAGATGTGAATCCCAGTTTGGTCACAAGCCATCGAACAAAGACGACCTGCTCCACGAGCGGCCTAACGTCACCCAACAGACAGACTGGAGGAGAGCACGCAGAGATGCATGAGAGCTGTAATTAAAAATACTCCACCAAATATTGATCTGTGAACTCTGTGAGTTAAAACATTAAAACATTAGTACTCTGTTCTTTAAACATCAACTTGTTTTCTCTGCATCATTCGAGCCCTGAAAAACATCTGTTTTAGCATCTTATGGTTTTCTTAACCAGTCGTCATTTTCCGCAAATAAATGACCTAAAGGATTATTTGGAAGTAGGAGAATGCTGTTGACAATAAATTTAAAGTTTATTTAACAGGAACACAACAGAGCTGTAGATGCTCCTGTTTGTTCTCAAAGCTCTGAATGCGATGCTAAATGGTGGCTATATAGTGTTAGCTAGTTTTGTATTATAACAGAGCTAAACTCCCCCATCTGAAACTCAACTCTGGTAGCCAAAAATAGACAACCAGGCTCAACACTTAACACCTGCAGCCGCCAATACTCGGCCCGCTGATGACGCTAATGCTGGATGTAACAGCCAATTTCAAACTTGCATGCAAAACGGAAGAAATCCATCCATCCATTTTCTATACCGCTTATCCTGTTCAGAGCTGCAGGGGAGCTGGAGCCTATCCCAGCTGGTCACCAGTCAATCACAGGGCTGACACATACAGACAGACAACCTTTCGCACTCACGCCCACACCTACGGGCAATTTAGAGTCACCAATGAACCTAACGAGCATGCCTTTGGACTGTGGGAGGAACCCGCAGAGAACCCAAGCATGCACGGGGAGAACATGCAGACTCCACACAGAAAGGCCCACTTTGTCCAAACCGGGGTTTGAACCAGTGAGGAGGAAATCGCATTCAAGTTCAATGAAAACGAACAGCACTTATCCAAGCCAGGCTCTAAACAGCTGCTGATCAATGAAGAGTTTCAACACAATCTTCATGGCTGAATCCAATTAGCTCCAATTATTTTACAGGCTCCAAGTCATGCATGTGCTCGTCTGATCCCAAATGGAACAAGAACATTTAGCGTGGACAGGTGGGTCCACTCTGCCTCGTCTTATTTATTCTGTGCTAACTGGACGGTTTGTAGTTAAAACAGCACAAGGGGAAAGAAAATGTGGCACAAGATGACAAGATTCAATCAAACCTGGGAACACAGGAAACAGTCTCACAGCCGTTCATGGAATAAGAAACAAATCAAAGTATATTAAGTCAGTACACAGACTTTAATGTTCCCATTTTCTTTATGTCAGACTGCACACATTTCAAACTAATATATTCCAATCTGGTTCAACTACCAGCCACTGTGGTGTCCCTATCAATAGGCCTATCGAGAGCCAACAGAGGTGAGACACAACCTCAGAGAAAGACAAACCAACGCTGCACCTCTTCGCAGCCTTTAAGCCCATTTTAGCTCAGAGTAACACGCGGACTAAGTTAGGAATTTGTTGAATATCTGGCTGCTAAAAAGCCAAATATTGGACTTACATTTATCATGTGAACAAGAAACAAGAACCAAATCAGTGATGGTCTATGTTGAGGCGTCTTGAATTAATCCTGAGGATAAGGATCTGTGCTGATCCGGGTATGTTCAACATGTACAAGCTTTATTTCCAAAGCCCATTGAGAAGGCATCCTCATGTATTGTTGAAATATTAAATGATTCCTGCAAACTAAACAGCTAAAAATGAAATCAACACAGCTCACAGATAAAAAATACACTAAGTCCAGTTAAGAGCAATCAAAGCAAGATCCTAAATGAGCTTTCAAACGGCCACTGTGGCGGAAAAGTCCAGTTTTGGGGCATTTTGCAGATTATTTTGTGGGAAAGTTTAACGATAAGATCGAGACATTTTGCTTGTTCAAAACAAAAAAATGTGAGCAAGTCTCAAGATAAAGTAACTTATAATTAAAATGGACAACATATGTGATGGAACCAACTGTATGAATTGATGCTATATAGCAAAGTTTCGGGAGCAGGACCACACCCCAACCACGCCTCTCACTGGATCCGTGTCCGGCGCTTTCCGTCTGGTCCGTCAGACGGTGCCAGCCCTCGCCCACAGGAAGCATGTCTGATCCGCAGCGCAGCCGAGAGCGGGAGAACTACGTTATCACGCGAGAATTGCTAAATCACGCGAAAACATCAAAGTTAAACAGAGCAACACACAAACAACAGTTCAGTTTGCACCTCCGAGGTTGATTATCTGCTCATCTGGAGATCATTCTGTGATTTTTGTGCTTCTACCATGGCTGAGGACACTACGTCATTAAAAGTGATCTTTTATCAAGATTTCAGTGTGTCTGTACCGTTCCGTACATGGTGTTTTATTTTGAAATGCCCGGATGCTGTATGCTGTTTTCATGTGTGACTTCCTGTTTGTTCCTGTCAGCTTGACTTGTGCTTGAAGTGGCCTCCGTCAAAAATAGACTCAGCGCGTATCTTAAGTGGAGCAGAGTGAAGAGACACTTCTGAGAATCGTGTTGTGGAATCACGAGCATTGACTTGAATGGGCGCGATCGACTCCGGAGGTCGCGGCGCACACTTAACGGGCCGGATTTGAGGGTTACATTCTGCACCCCTCCCTCCCACCCTTTGCTCTTCTTCTGTTTCTTTCTGTCCTCCTATCTGTAGGGCCCTATGGAGTTTGTCGTGCCCAGGTGCTCAGGCAGATCCCCATCTAAGTTTCCCCCAAAATGTCAACCGCAAGAACTTTGACCTCTCCAGGTCCAAGCAGCATCATCATCATCATCATCAAGCTCATGAATCAATAAATTGTTAAATGGCATCCAGTTGATGGTGTGGTCCTTGCTAGTGAAAGCTTTATACATGAGTGAGAACCAAAGTTGGTTCCAATGATTCCGTATGAGTATCCTTCGTGAGCAGCATCCATTTAGTTTAGCCTGAATTTAGCATGAGCTTATAGTTTTGTAGTTGGAGTGAATCGATTAATTAATGGGCCAGAATTGGCTAAAATGAGTGTTTTTTCCGCCTGTCCTGCTCTCCTCAACGTTTGCAGAGCCCAGCACTGCAGGCATTTCGCTGTGTGTGAAATCAAAGTAAAAACAGGGACTGGTTATCAGTGGTTATGCAGGACGGAAATATTTCCATCTCTTCACCCGACCCATCCATTGTTTTTTCAAAGATGATTTAGGGCCAGTGACAGCAGTAACAATAAGGTCAGCCAATTAACACCACCTCAAGTTCCACCCATCATCTCACTAATCACAATGTGCAAAATTGCTTGACATGAATCATCTTAAATCAGCTGCATGTGTTTTTAGAGCATCTACAACAAAGGCCGGGATTTTAGATTGGCTGTTTAAAGTGCAGTGATACATTAAATCTTAAAATACAGTTCCCGTAAACCATCAGGTAACATCAAGGTTCCTGCTGCACATGAAACTCTCCCTCGCATCTCTGAAACCTTGTGATAATGGCGATCCTTACATCGCTCACAGTGTGAGAAGAAAAACAACTTCTCACAACGCTTCTGTCCAAATGCTGCTTCACATCTGATGAACAAACAAACCACAGAAAGGGAACCCACGCCAAGCGTCTTCTCTTTGATCTGCAAACACACAAATGTGAAACAGATCTCCTTTAAGTCCTCATGCATGATGTAATGCATGCTTCAGACCGATCCTGTTAAGTGTTAAACAGACTTCTATTTACACATTATTTGGGGTCTAAATGAGGAATGGGTACAAAAAAGTTTTGGAATTGCTCCAGTAGATTGATTCAGCCCGCAGCCCGGAAACAGGCTGCAACACTGCAACGTAACTCCTGTGGGCACATTCTGCCAACCAAGGTATGTTAATTAAAAGTGCTTTTTTATTACTTATATAACTCTGAATTTAATTCTTTGTTTCTGACAACTTTGTGGAAAGGATTCCTACACAGACAGACCATTTTTGTTAAAGAGTAAAATGCTTTTTTAAACCAGAAATCAGGTTTTACGTCCCTCCCTTCAAATCCACCAGACCACATGGACAAAAACAGTAATTGTAACATACAGAAAATAAGAGTTGGGTGTCTACAGCTGTCTCATAAATTAGGGTTATTGTGTGATTTTGGTGTTTTAAATTTAAGTTCTGGTCGAACAAAACATTTATGTAACATAAAATAACACAAACACAACAAAAGCTTTAAACCAGCAACTCCCATGTGTCGAGATATAAAATTAACTTTTTATAAATGGAGTCTGGTGGATTTGAAGAGAGCGATGTAAAGGCTGTTTCCAGTTTCCAAAATAGCTCGATCTTTGTCGGGATCCTTTCTATAATGTTGTTAGACAATCTGAGCCTGTCAGCGGCAAAAACAAGACGTCAAAGTGGACATGCTTTGATCATCCCCAAGGATTACGTTGCAGCCATTACAGCCTGATTCTCGACTGCTGGCTGATAAAATCTACTGATGCAATTCCATCAATAAAAACAAAATATATTACAATAGGACAAAGCTCCTTTAAAGCTAATGTTATTTTATGTTTGTTTTTTTAATCGTCAGAAAGTACAATGTAATGTCCAAAACCAAGCCATCTCTCCAGCGTTCAGCCTGAAGCCCGTTTGTTGAAATGAAACATGTAAATCACTGAAATAAGATCATAAAAAATGTATGATTTAATTTGCTAAAGCAGGTAAGCACTGTGGTGTTATCAAACATTACTCAAACGTGTTCATAGTGATTCATTGGGGACTGTTTTTTTGCTGCAGATTTATCCACACTTAGTTTTTAAAAGAGAGCAAGATGGTGTTTGTGGGACTGAGTCAAAATAAACTACGGTGTGTGTTTATGGTAATGAGGGAACATGTCATCCAGAGTAACAGAGTGGCTCGGTGAAGTGTTTTTAATGGAGTAACAATGGAGCTCTGTGGCGCAGAGGAATGAGGATATGTAAGGGTTTGTTACACACTCAGTTTACATGGCAGTAGATACAATTAATCTTGTTGTATTTGGTCTTTTTCTTTGAACTTGTTAAGAACAAAAACATACGCAGAATATCATCAGATTTGTTCTCTAACTTTTTCACAATCAAAACTCTTCACATGGACACGCTCGGCCATTTTTGCACACATGACGAGGTTCTTCCTTTCATAGCATGTAAGCTAACGTGTTGACAAACTGGCGGCAGTTAAACTCGTTCATCTATGTAGCAAACACACTGCTACAGTCTGTCTCTATGCGACTAGTGTTACATAGCTCCCCCTTCTTTACAACCCGCCGACAGCTGTGACAGCTTTGCTATTTACTGTATGAGAATGTGAACATGACAACCGGCATGATGGGCAAACCAAAACACAAAGCAGATGTTTAGATATGGATCAACGACACCCCAAAAATGTGCGGCCTGGAAAGGAATCTCCAAGACAAGTCAACTGGTGTGTTAGCATAGCCCCCCGTCCCCCCCATGAGGTATCGATATTCTCCTAAATAAGATCACGTGACTTCTTACCCAAACTCACCCCATCACGCAGAGTGCAGCACAGCCAGAGGCAGAAAAGCGAAGATGAAGGCTTTTACAGCTCCTCTCCCTCTATCTCCATGAATAATTCAACCCCATCCAAGCCTGAGAGCGTTTTTCAACTTTCCCTGAAGCATGAAAACAGCGCGCAGCTCCACACAGACTGCCAGGGGGTTCATAAGCTCCTCATACCTTACATAAATCCACTCGCGATTATAACAGGATCACATCAGGCCACACAACTCGAGGTTCCACTGAAGGCACAGGCACAGGTAGTGTGTAAACTCACACAGGGCCGGTGTGTAAACTCACACAGGGCAATGAATCAGGGAATCTTGATCCGCAAACAGTAGAACAGATAAAAGTGCAAAAACAAAAATAGTTTTAACGATACAAATAAAAACAACTGTAAAAAATAGGGGTGGGAACCACCAGAGACCCAACAGCACAGGAGTTTTCAAACCCCAAATTAAAATACAATATCATTTAGATTTTTAACATTTGGTGGCATGTATTAAAATACAATTTATGGCATTTTTGATCTCTTGAAACAGCAGCTCAATTCAGGGGCTGCATCCTCGAAGGATCGAAGATCACGAAGGCCTCACTGAAATGAGACGGTCTGGTCTACGGAGGATTTCCTGTTTGTGTAACCAGCTGTTCCTGCCCTTACCCTTGCGTCACCAAATGCAGCTCCTGTCGCCTAGCAACAGGAGGCTAGCTGGCTATCATTACTAACGTCACGACACGTAACTTAACTAATTATTTTAGTATCAAGGCCCCTTTCATTTTTTAACATCTGTATTGCGAGCTATTTGATTGAGTTAAAGAGTCCATCTTCTTGTTTGAATTAGCGGGCAATGAATCTTGGGATACGTTGGGCCGTGAAGGATGCATCCAATGGATCCTTCATGGCCCAGGAAAAGGAAGAAGCCTTTGTCGCGGCATCTGAAGGAGTCTTTAAAAAGGGACAGCCTTCGACGTGCCGCTGTGACGCTCGTCCTGTGAAGGATGCAGCCCCTGAATCGGGAGAAGCTCGCAAATTATGTCCCGACAGAATTCTCTGTGTTTATTGAATAAAAGATCAATACTTGGTGTCGGTATTAATATTGCGACACAAAATATCCCTGTGGTGTGTTGATTTTTTCCCCACTTCTATTTAATAATGAACTATTATTGTGAAAAGGGATGAATTTGTGTTTTTTTTGTGGAAGAAAATTTAAATAACTTCTGGAAAAAGTGTTTCAAATGCTGTCACACGTATTTGCAACACATCTTGCTACCTTTGTGTGTGTCACCTTTGTAGCATGCTAACGCTAAACTATACTCATTAGCTTCTACTCATTGTTAACCACACACCAGTTTATCGCCCTAAAATGCCAAAGAACGGACTCCTAATGATAGTTTAAATGTTGTCATTTTGTGGAAAAGGTTTAAAAAGTTGATGACTCATCCTTTACTGAAATTATTTTAAATGATTACTATTATTTGTAATAATGGTGGTTATTTTCACCATAAATTATGACAAACACAAGGGTCAACTAATAATATTAGTCCTGTGTGAATTAACATCTCTGCTTTTTTCCTTTGGGCCTTTTTCTGCTTATTTCCTGGTCAAGAACTATTAAGGCTGAGTGAGCAATTTGCTGTCAAAATGAAAATTTTAACAACATCCAAATTGTCTCATCTCACTGCACAGCATGGAGACGAGTTGCAGAAAGAATAAAGAAAGAGCTGAAAGAGTGGAAGAAAACTGCTATGTGGTAGCCCATCCCGAGTAACATCCATCCATCCATCATCTATACCGCTTATCCTGTTCAGGGTCGCAGGGGGACCAGAGCCAATCCCAGCTGTCATTGAGCGAGAGGCGGGGTTACACCTGGACTGATCACCAGTCAATCACGGGGCTGACACACAGAAACAGATGACCTTTCACGCTCACACTCACACCTACGGAGTCGCTAATGAACCTGACGGGCATGTCTTTGGACTGTGGGAGGAAGCCGGAGTACACGGAGGGAACCCACGCATGCACGGGGAGAATGCCACACAGAAAGGCCCCCTATGTCCAAACTGGGATTTGAACCAGGAACCTTCTAGCTGTGAGGCAACGGTGCTCAAAGTAACGAATTTCACAGAGAGTCTCGACATCTTGTCTGAGTAAAATCTCAGTAAATTTGAGTAAAATGTAGACATTGCTTATCCCATAAGAAAGTGCTGCATGAAACACAAGAGAGGGACCATTTCATAAATCATGTGACGTTCCCAAGTAAAACTATTGTCAGAAAATGCAGCTTCAAGTTTGCATCATTTTGATTTGAAACTAACCGAGCACAGAATGCACGACTAAGAGAATCAATCCGACCAACTTTTGACTTTTGATTTTCAGAGCGTGGACACATTTTTGTCTTCAGCAGAAAAGATCGAAGGTTCAAGACAACTTATTTAAAAAAAACTCCCAAACAGTAACAGCAGATTCCCACAGAGGCACAGAGTTCACGTTCAAATGGAAATAAAAGGAGATCACAACTTACCTATAGAAGTGTCAGAGGTTGATCAGCACGATCCAGGAACATAGAAGAGAAAGAAAAGGTACGACGTCAGTTTTATGCACTCAAAATTAATATTCAGTAAAATGATTTGGTTGATATTTGTCAGAGGTGTAACTACGGTGGCCCTGACGGTCAAAACACAGCAAGGCTTTAAAAAGGACAACATTTGAGGCAGTTAAGAGGACATTAGAAATTGGACTACACTTCACAGCACACTACATTTAAAGACAACACAACATTATACAACTTGACTGGTCTTGCAGGTTTAACACAAATGATGTAGCTAAAACCTGCAGAAGAAGATGAACCTCCTGATAAGACAGTTGAGGGACATATATGTTTAACTGATGTCCAACATCAAGGCTAACCAAGGCCCTTTTTTATTGAGCGAGTTCTCCTATGTTGAGTCCACTTCGTTGCCAGGTGGCGAGCCGACGGGCCGTCCAAATCCTTTCAAAACCCTGAACCACAGCAGACACTGCTCACATGTTGACACTTCATAGCAGGAGGAGCACAGGTGAATTTCATCACTTTAATGAAGACGGCATTCCACATGAGGGAGGTACTGGTTTTGTGCATGCTGGCTCGCTGGAACTGAGCCATCATTAGTGTGCTTTCTAACAATAATGAGTAAATTGTCTGCTGTGAAAAAGGCCTCGCACAGACACTCCACTTGTTACAATTATAACTTAAAAGGCAACAAGAAATAAACACTTTCTCTGTGGATTGGCTGCAAAATGCTAATGCTACTGCAAAGGATATGTTCCAAAGGGAGCATACGTTGAAAATAAAGTTGGACCCAAGACGGATCTAAAAGCTATGCCACATGTCAACGAGTCTACAGCCATGCCAGCGAGTAGAAAGCTAAAGATATTTTCGTGACAGATTCTGCACAGACTTTGGTCTTGCAGGGTCAGTGTTTACAAGACCACGGCTAGATTCCAGTTGAGATTATTTCCCATCATGCTCCTCGAGGAAATTTAAAAAAAGAAAATACACAAAGGAGCAGAGACAGAAGCAGCTTTCATCCACAGCTGCCCTTGTGTGTGTGTGTGTGTGTGTGTGTGTGTGTGTGTGTGTGTGTGTGTGTGCGTGTATGTGTGTGTGTGTGTGTGTAGTGGTTTGTGTTATCTGTGGCGACTGAGGCTTTTACGTAAGCTAAGTTAGCATGCAAGCTAACTGCTTGCTAACTAAGCATTTCCCCCTTCCTATTACTTCCAACTTTCACCACTTCACCAGCTCTAATATCATGTTGTACCAGCAAGCAAGTATCCAAACGGGGCGCCTGTTTAGCTCAGTGGGTAGAGCAGACGCCCAATGAATAGAGAGTACAGTCATCATCGTAGTGGTCACAGGCTCAACTTCCTTCCTTCCTTCCTCAGCCCGTTCTACAGTTCATCCCCTTCTCTCTTCTCCCCACATTTACTGTCAACCTCTAGCTTTCCTATCAAATGGCTGATGTTAAAGATGTTTGATTTTATCAGTACCTGTAGATAAAAACAAGGCTAACTTTTCGCCACCTTACGCCAAACGATGGAGATCAATTCCAGCTGAACTCTGAGTTTTGTGTCACTTGAAAACACGTTTGTTTTAAGGCTTGAATAAGCTTAAAGAGGGGGTTTTATGCTGTTTCACGTTTTAAAGTATATATATAATTTTACAATGCTGGATGTCCAGAATAAACGTGGGTGAATTTTCAAATCTGTAGGTAAAAGCATGTTGGAGTCATCCCCAGACTTCTCAGCTCAGTCTGCAGGCTGCTGTGAATGCCAGGTTTTTTCTACACACTACACTTTGTGACGTCACAATGCTTCGGAGAGCTGGCGAATCAGAAGAAAGTGGGATTGTAGGGGCGTGGTTTCCTAAAGGGACAGAGCCGACTGACTTGTGTCAGAGGCTGTATGAGGGCCCGCACAGAGCACCGGTGCGAGAAGAATGAGCTTTTTTAACTGTAAATTATGCTAAGCTACTTCACAGATACTCCACAGATATCGCGCCGCCTCTAACCAGCTATTGTTTGTTAATTAGCACTGATTATAGTGTCAGTTATTTTGCAGACATTTGGTCATGACAATCAATTTTCATTTTCACCTACAAATGTTAATGTTGTGAATTCACTGTGGGTAATCCTCTGGCTACCACCAACGTTCACATTTTATGTGTTTCAGTCTGGACTGGGGTGGACAACAGACAGACACTCGCAGCCCCTGAGGCGCACTGATAATAAATAATCGCTATAAAAAGTGTGACAGTAAAAAGTAACAGTGTTCCTGCTACGAGGGCTTGAAGAGGATTAGGCCACCAGAAGAAGATTAGAGGCTTCTTAATGCCTAATGAAATAAGCTTATCACTGCCCAGTCATCAGGGCACACTGGGCATTCTATACACTCATACAATAATGTGTTGTCACAGTGTTGCCTCAGCCTGAGTAAAGGATATCATAATCATTGGCCTGCTACTTTTAAAATTATTTCCCTTTATTTTAGTTTTTGAAATTCCCTCGCTTTGATTTTTGCCCCACAAGGCCACCATAGTTATTTACTTTAGTCTGAATTGCCCGGATCAAGTTGGACCCAAAATAAAAGGACAAATAACAGTGTGAAAAATTAAAGGTCAACTTCATAAGTCAAGGCCGCAGCTTTAACTTTAAAGTCTGTGTGTCGGCACCCTGCCTATCTGTTTTATTATACTACTCTTTCTGGCTGCCACACTTTTATTTGCGCGTATGTGTGTGTGCTTTTCTGGGAATGGCTGCACAGTTTGCTCTCTGCTCTGAACTTTACATTTGTATGCTGCACAGTAACCTCTGTGATCAACAGCAGTGTTTTCCAATCCACGGGGGTCCCTCTTAGAGAAATGTCAAAGAACTTTTTCTTTTCAAACAAAACACAACGCGCATTAGTTCCAGGCTGTTTTGCTGAAATGGCAATTAAAAACGGTCAACCTCGTAGGCTTAGTAAGTTTAGAGAGCACCGCTGAACTTTCAGCTGAGGCCACAGTCACACTTTGAATCTTTGTTAGCACTTCACTCATTTTAATTGCTGCTGCCTCGCTGCTTTGCACTATGGAGCCCGAATGGGTTCAATATTGAATCAAAAAATAGGACATTATGAAGGAAATACTTTTAGTAAATTGTGTACATTATGAAATGTTGTTATGGTATTGAGCTCTTACTCACTGGAAGCTTATAAAGAGAGAACACAGAAGAAGTAACTAAACATCTGCTTTTGTGGATTAACGGTGAATTTCTGTACTTATTTTTTTACATATTTGAAGGTCTAAATGACAACAGAACCTTCTGGAAATACTATAGTAGAATGCATAAACCGACAGCCTTGAAACAGGCTGTAATGGCGGCAGTGTTATCTTTGGGGGCAAATGTGCCTAAACAAAGAACATCCACTAAAAGTTCTTGTTTTTTCCACCCGCAGGCTCAGATTGTTATTTTAGCATGTGTCTGACAACATTACAGAGAGGATCCCGACAGAGACAGACCTTTTTGTTAAAGAAAAAGATGTTGTTTTGAAACCAAAACAACCGTTACATCACCCTTTTCAAAGACACCAGACTCCATTGACAAAAACAGTCATTTTACCCTGCAGGACGCAGGAGTTTCTGGGCTACCGCAGCGTTGATTGCTTCGTGTGTTTGTGTTATTGTTCAACATTGGTGTTTTAAATCTTTAGTTTGGATCAAACACAATGTGTGTGTATCTTGCAATAACACAAAAAAACAGATCAAGGCCTCAGTGCACCAGCGACTACTGTGAGCTACAGGGTAAAATGAATGATTTTGTCAATGGAGTCTGGTCGCTCTGAAGAGAGAAATGTAACGGTTGTTTCTGGTTGGAAAAAAGTAACAGGTCTATCTCTGACCCTTTCTGTAATGTTGCCAGACAGAATAACAATCTGAGCTTATTGGCCCATCAGTGAGCCTGCTGGGAGTTAGGGGGCCTGTGATTGGCTAAGGGAGGGTGTGGGAATTGGGGGAAACTCTCTTGAGCTTTAAAGATGAGGTTATAAGTTGTATAAGAGAAAATAAACACGGACTACATTGTTTAATGTATTTAGTTAGTTTTGTATATTTATCTATTAAACATTGAAACCTTCTGATCCAGAATGCAGATGGATGTTGTGGTGAAGGAATCGTGTCTGCTGCATGGCATTCAATGATGGGGTAACAACACATGCAGCACTCTGCTAACTATCATTAATCAAAGCTGCAACAAAACAGCACATCCATCTGATTTATTTGCTCTCAATAGATTTGAGATCTACAGCACGCCCAGAACACAAAAGCATCGACGTCTTTGATATATTCAGAACATCACGATTAGTCATATCCTTTTTAGTGTCGAGCCGATCACTCTGCATGAAAACAAACGGATTCGGAGCTTTTCCAACACATTCCCAGAAAACCAAAATATCTTATTGAAGATACAAATGTTTGAATTTTTAACCAAAGAGCGATTCACACTCTGATTTTCCTTTCCGACACCAAAGCAGATTTCAGTAAAGGGTTAAGTTGACATAAACCTGCAATAAGCTTAGCACTAATTGAAGCAAAAAGGTTAAGGTACAAGACTAAATCTGCTTTAGTCTCAATCCAACATTAAGAGCAGTCAGAGGGCTGAGGCTGAAAAGCCTTTTGTTTACTTCTCAGCCATTTCCTCAAATCAGGCTGAATCATCTGATTACTTAGAAGTCTGTAAATCTAATTAGCCTAATGTGTCCTCTTTGAAAATCCCACTGTGAAGACACAAAAAAAAAGGATTTGGTTCTGAAAACTGTTCGACAATGTGAGACGTCCTGATGCCTCATCCTCTCACAACACACATGCTTTTTTTAAATCTATTTCAAGCTTTCAAGGAACTGAAAGAACAACTTAAAATGCAAACTTCCTCTGCAGCCCTGAGGAAACAAATGTGCTCTTACTATGTGTCATTTCTTATTACGCTTATCTGTCTAAATAAAAAAGAATTATGCCACAAGCTATATTATAAAGTAATAACATCTTTGTCTTAACCACTCGCTCTGTGTTTCGCAGGGTTCTTTGCTCTTCACTGATTTTAACACAAACAGACAACCACAGAAACAGTCGTGTGCTACAGACTGACACACGATAGAGGGAACAAGAAAAGAGAAAAGAAGTGACACAGGAAGAGAAAGCAGAGTGACAGGGATGACTGAAGTACACCTCACAGCAGAAACAGAATAAAGACAATAAAAGGAAGATTGGCCAACCTGTGTTCTTCTGTGCACTCACACATACGGCTTCATAGAGACTCTAAATAACAGCAAACAAAACAGAAAGCAGGCGCTAAGTCAGACAGTGTGCAGCATGCAGGGCAGCGTCTGCTTCCTTTCTGCATACTTTTCTCTTTTACTTCCTTCTGTGAATGTCGCCTCTAAAGTATGTCAAGAGAAAAAGAAAGGAGGAGTGTGACAGAAAACAACATGGCATCATACAGTAGCTCCTGGTGAGGATTGAAAATCTTCTTTTTAGCCATTTAACCTGCACACAGTACCACCTGAGGGAAGGGATGGGTATCGTTAGGACTTTAGTGATACCAGCATCGATACTGATACTCATAAATACTCTTATACTCTCCATTATTTGGAGCAAAAATAAAGACGTCTTTATTAAGGAGTCTGATAATGTGCCTCTGGAAGGGGGGTTAGGGGCTGTGGTCAACAGATAACATTAGCAGTTAATGTAGTAACAGTAACAATCAGCAAGGTTACTGGCTGTCATGGCAACTCAAAATTTACACTTACTTATCAATTCTAAGCGTACCTTAACCAACTGGACTTCACCGTAGTGACGTAAATCTTTATCAGTAACCATGGCGACAGCTGTGAGACATTCTCAGTTTGATCCTGTGTCATGTTCCCTCGTTTAGCGGTGAACAGGTTCAACTTGGTGTCTGACTTCTGCTAATGTTAGCCACTGCAGGTGAAGCTGGAGCTGCTGCTTGACTGACGGATTAAATTGGAACATAACTTAGAAGTGCAAATAACCGAAGCTAGTTAACAACAGTGGCTCAATAACTGCAAGCTTATTTATTACTTCATTTTTCATTTAGCTAATCCCGTCTGCAGCGTTGCTATCAGAGCCATCGGGACTCGGAGGCTGCACCGTGGACGTACTAGCCGTAACGCTGGCAACGGCGTTAGCAAAAGTGAAATTTTAGTATTAGCATTATATTCAAAACAAAAATATGATACTTGCTTGTACAATGCAATGTTAATATATCAATTATGTAACTCATTTAATAACTTTTTGGTTTACTTAATAATTTCACATGAAAAGGAAAGTACAGACGAGGCCACTAAAATAAAAAAGTATAACAGGGAAACTAACCAAAATATATTTAATCAGAAACTGCTCGAGTTTCTGTTGTGAATAAATAACAGATTCACTTTAGGCTGTCTCTTATTAATGGCATGAAATATTCAAAAACTCCATAACATTATGTTATACTCCGGTGTCTCTCCCACCGAATTTCAGCTAATTAGCGAGAGAGTAGAGTCCGGTCTGACGGACAAACACACGATTACAAGTTAATTTAAACACAACGTGACGGACAGAAATACTCTCCGTCAGTTTTCCCTCCATGTTGTGATGTTTAATGAAGCCGGGCGTTAGCTTTATCCAGAGTTAGCGTTAAATTAGCTTTACAAGGACACTGCTTACGTGGTGTCTCTACCGAGTACAGAATCTGCATCATCAGCACTGCACAACAAACACAAGGAGATGCAGTAACTTCCTGCAATTCATCACGAGCTACACAAGCCGCGGCATTGGCTGGCTGCGCCCGGTGATGTTTTCACAGCGCATGCCGTGCATCATAACAAAGACCCATCTAATCGATGATGAAATTCGCTGCCAACTATTTTAATCATCGATTTTAACTGATTTAATCGATACGTTGTTGCAGCCCTAGTTGTAATGTAACGATTGAATGAAAACGACATTAAATAAGACGCAATGTTAACGTTAAATACCGATAGGAGCACCATTTGTCCATGAGCTTATCAGTACTTTCCATACTGACAATCGCGTACCAGAACCAAAAACACCGGTTCTTGATACCCATCCCTACTTGAGGGGGGGCAAAAGCATTTCTCATGCAATTCTTATTAAAACACCTCAAGAAGAACAAGTCTGTTTGCAGACACCTGTTCCAGGCTTCAGGTATCGTCACTGGATGTTTCAGCGAGGTGTCGGTGTTGTTTTCAGACATCAGGCTATTCAAATAATCCATCACTTTGCATGTCAATGACAACAGTGCAGGTGTTTTGTGCAACTATCAAGTTTGTTAAAATAAAAGAGGACACAACAGCAGACGTGAGATTTATTTAAAGGCAAACAAAAGGAAAAGAAAACTCTGGTAAAGTCACAAAGAAGAAGGAGGAAGGGCCTCGGGTTAGATGAACACTGGATAAAAACACTGTGAAGGTGAGGGGAATTAAGGGACAGGTGGGACAATAAAGGCACAGGTGAAAGCAGTAAGGGTGGGGCACACAATCATTCACGCGGAAAAGACATGAAGTAAAGGGACGTACAACGGAAAGCAGAGTGACAAAGTAAAACAGGAAAGGATTTCGCTCAAATAAATGACAGATGATTACGAGCCCATATTTAGGTTTATAGTTGAGCAGCCGACTCTTGTTGCCAGGCAAACTGGCTCATGTCATGTAATACAGAATAAAGTGTGATAAATCTGTTTGGAAGGGTGGACAGGGCGATGGACCCGTCAAACAAACAAAGCACTTTTTAACAGTGCAGGTCGCAGAACCAAGTAGTTTTGGTGCCAAAAAACGGCAACAATCACGAGCTTTAACGTTCTTTCTTGTCCCAAATAATCTTGACTGAGAGCCCACTCAGCAGCTTTATCTGAAACTTTCAAATGTAGATGGAAAAATCCAGAATAATTCTTTCTTTTGCTTTTAATCAGATTTCCTTATTATTTTTAAATAATTTAAGGTCTAATGTGTAAAATAATTGGAATAAAGATAAATCATTCCTGACCATCGCACATGGGTCGAAGCTTTATTGCCAGCATTCAACAACGTTACAGTTTCCTATAATTGTGACAACAAACAGAGCTCATCAAAACAGCTACAAAATGTGAAATGTTCCAATAAATTCAACATCAATTCAGTGTCCTTCGTGGTGACAATAGTCACCTAAATGTCTGAAAAGTCCTTTCAGCCGCTCAGCATGTGCAAAAAGAAGAGCCGTAATCTAACTGACTCAAAGTCCGCCTGCTGGAGACGGAGAAGGAAAGATGCAGTTGAAACGTGGTTTTAACCTCTATCCAAGGTCACACGTGAAACACAACTGTTTTGCATGAGTCACAGAACAGACGGCAGGAGTCAGGTTTCACTGTTCCAAAGACGAGAGAAAGGAGAGCTTACGCAGAGAAACAGACAAAGGTATTTAAATGTTTGTGTAATCCAGAAGGAAAACGTCCTCACTCGGAAACCTGGGAAACACCAGGAAGCTCTGAACATCTGGAGAACACCTTTCTAGCTGTGGATCAATGTGGCAGGATCATGCCCTGTGTGTGGCTCTCACTGGCAGCGACTGGGAGTCTGGTTGGTGGAGGAGTGAACAGAGGAGAGACACAGAGATCCTAGAAGGAACCCTGCTGCCGAGCACACACGGCCTCAGACAGGAAGAGCACGAGCGGGCGAGGCGCCGAGCCAAAGCCGAGCTGGAGTGTCTTCAAGTTTGAGTGTCCTCGAATGACCCAGCCAGAGTTTGAACTTGAACTCCAAAACAAACAGTAAGGAGAGCTGAAGAACGATCCCCCGAAAATCTGACAAAACTGCAGAGGATCTGCGAGGAAGAGTCTGCTCAAGTCGAGTCAGGAGGACGTTAAGCTTGAAGCTTAAGAAAACATCCAGGGCTAGAAGCTAATATTTAGAAGCAACACGCTCCAGGAGTGGGGGCCAAGGTACATTTCTGGTGGAGCAAATTTCAGCTTATGAAAACAATACAGACAAGGACATTTAAAGGAACTTAACACACCTTTCTTTTCCTGTAGAACAGAACACAAGGACGCAGTGTATCTGCTACTGTTTCTTGAGCTCTTTTGCTGCTGGAAAAGGTTGAAGAGGTGGAGCTTTGGCCTCTATCGAAACTAGCAAGAAAAAATCTGGATGTTTATGGAGCTGAAGTGGTGCTTTGGTGAGGGCTCACAGCATGGAAATAAAACTTGGTGGCCACAGGGGGAAACCGGCGTGATATTTGTTCACCACAGAGTAACTTTTTGTGGCCACGGACCATCAGGCCATGGTCAATGTGAAAGCCTGTGTTTTATAGTTCAGTCTAAACCTGCTGTCTCTTCTCAGGAGCGTGTGCAGCTGTTTATATTGAAGAGTAATAAATTAAAGTTATAATCATCAGAAAAGTTAACGCCTATTTTCATCCACGATTAATCAGTTGACTGTTTAGTCTCTGATGTCAGAAAGTGTAAAAATGCTCCCTTCAATTTCTCAGAGCCCAAAGTGACGTCTTCAAAATGCTTCTTTTGTCCAACCAACAGTTTAAAACCCCAAAACTCCTCATTTACAATCATAAGTGGCAAAGAAAGCAGCAAACCTGCACATCAAGGAAGGTGGAACCAGCAACTGTTCCACATTTGCCTGAAGTTAGTATTATTATCAATTTTTAAAATATGTGCCATTTAATTGACTTTCTAGCTATTACTCAATTATTACACTGCTGTGTAAATTACTTGATTCTGATTGGTTAATCACAGCATTCCGAGGTCTGTTACTTCTCAATAGCAGACCGTTGCTATGAACAACAGACCGTTGCTAGGGATTCAGCTCTTATCACACAATCCGGAGCACTAACTCTAATCATATTAATCCGGCTTGTTTACAGAGTGAAAAAGAAAAGAGACACAACAGCGGGAGAAAGCAATAAAGGTTAAACGATGCAAAAACTAAAGAGAGAATTACAAAAGACGGCACATGAAGTAAACATTAAACGGAGCCCAGTGTGTGTCCTGCTCACCCGTTCCATCCCGCGATAACAACCTGCTCACTATACATTATCCCTTAATTAATCGTTGCAGCTTTAGCTTAAAGAAAAACTATTATTTTCATTACTGATTAATCCTGAGTATATTCACGGTTTATCTTTAGTCTACATAATTGTCTATTGAATTGTCTATGTTTAATTAATCGACTAACAGTTGCATCTCTGGTAAAGTGTCTAACAAACAACGCCTAACCAATTGAACTCACAGACTAAACAAAGGGTTGTAAAATCTGACAGGAATCGAAGTCACGTTTAGCATTTATGAGGCTGTTATCATGGGAGAGAGAGAGAGAGAGAGAGGGAAAGAGAGAGCGAGAGAGAGAGAGAGAGAGAGAGAGAGAGAGGTTCACTGAGTGTCTCAAGGACACACCGAGTGCTGCAGGGTGCAGCCTGAAGCTTCTAGTTAAAGGAAAGTAAAGGACACTACACTTTTCCACCACAGTCCTACTCCAGGCTGATAACTCTTCAATACCACCTTAATGTCATTCTCCTTTCAATTACAGAATTTTTCCATCCACTGACTCCTCTGAATAACAACACCTCTCATCATTACAGCTGTAGAGTTAACGGCTACACACTGTCATTCTTTTGTGTGTGACCAAGCTGACTTTGACACTCCAACATGAAGGTCAGCGAAATGTTTTAAAAAGAGTCGAGTGAAAGAAGCGTTCACTCAGCTTTAAGCACACGACGACCATGGCTGCTTATGAAAAGCATTACAAGAGTAATGACATTAGTGCCCCATGCTTCTGGAGGATTTACTCGTTTTAGCACGCGTGTGGATTTTTCCCTTCATTATTATCTTAATGGTCTTTCAGATTAAGAGCATGACTTACTGATTTCACGTTCAGAACACTGCTGTTGCACTCAAAGTCTCCAGAGCTAGAGAGCTCCTCATCCTTGATAACATCCTTAGAACAAGAGGAGAATTGAAACAGGATAGTAACGTTTAGGGCCTATTCAGTTAGCTGTAGGTCATACCTTCATGAGCCCTGATCTCCAGGCTAGTGCTCGTGAGGGAATATGGGTGCTTTTTTAATTATTGTTCTGGCAAAGAAAATTATTCAAAGACTTTACAGATACTGTAAGGCTCTATTTTAGCTGTACATTACAAATAAATGGCTTTAGGGCTGTTCCCGACTTTAGAATAGTGTCAGTGGAATCAGATGTGCCTGTTTAATATGAAGCTTTCAGCTTAGTGCCACAAAAACTGCTGATTGAGCCTCCATGAAGCTCATGTTGTTCACGCACCCCTGCTGTCAGCTGACATTCAAACATTTCCATCTGACTCCTTCTCTGTGTTTCAAGTTTTTTCACCGTCTTTTTCTCATCATTTAACCAGATGAAGGATTTTGTTCAGCTACTGAGCTTAAGTTAGCTACAGCTCGACTAGCATCCGAGCTAGCCCTTCCAAAGACCCTCAGAATGACCCCGGGGGGAATTCACGAAGCATGGTTGCAGCCGCTGATAGCTCCATAAATTGCGTATCATTGGCCCCCGCTATTTGCTCCATCTCAAGGTCCGATTCACAAAGCAAACTGAACTGATGATATTCAAGTGCAAACTAGCCCATACAGTTCCGTGCAGTGTGCTCTTGTTTTGTGTCTGGTTGTGGAGAGAAGCTGTCTGCACCTCCTCTCTCTGCTGCGCAGTGCTGCGCTCTAAGGCATCAGTTGAGCGCACACTGACGGATCTCAGCTCCATGCACAGATCGATGACGAGCAGGGAGAGGAGGGGGCAGCTCTTTTAACAGCTTCTTGTAAAGTCCAGACTCGACAGGTGTTTACTAGTTTCACTGTCTGTGACGCAGCTTCATTTTTTTGAACGAGCCTACAACAGCAGCTCGTCAAGTAATAATCCCCGTCATGTGTAACGGCTCCTGACCCTCCGCCTGTGTCTTTCCCCCGTGTGCCGGGGTTGAGCCTCAGACTGATTGGTCTCCTGATTATAATAATATAACATAAATTATAATAATGTAAATATGTTATTAACCGATTGTTTTTACAGACAAATACACTTGTTGGTCACACAAAAGGTGAATTGTCGTAATGATCAGTGGAGACTTGCAGCGTGACGGTCCTTATAACACCGTGCAGCAGTTACCACCAGCTCTCTGCAGACGGTAATATTTGCACTCTAACCGCGCGGTGCTGTTAGCGCTGACGTTTGTGAAATAGATGCTTTTTGCCACGCCAGAGCACAGAGACTGTTTGCTCTCTCAACCCTCTGCATGTGCTTGGAGAATGAGTCTTTCAGGGTCATCTGCACAGATTTTACGAGCGCAGAAGCCGTGCGATCCTTCAGTGAATCATGCCCTCTGATTCTTAACTCGAAACTGCTTCATTCAGTGTTTTTTAACATTTTTAGTTGCTCCGTTTAATTTTAAGAGATGGAAAACTGCGTAGAATCGGCTCTGGGTAAAATCTCGGTGAACACATTAAACAAGCTAGCAGCGTCAAACAAGCTAACAGAAACTCCCGTCACAGTCCCTCCTGAAGTCCAGTGTCTGTCGAAGAGGAGCGTCAGAGAAACACTGATTCTTTATGTGCAGCTGCTTTTGTTTTATTGTTCTTACTAGTTTAAATCACAAGGTGCGATTGTTTTGGAGGTCTGTGATTCATCAGTTGAGGATAAAATTTGTGCAGCCATTAGCATATTTGGTGTTTAAGTTTTTAACTCTTCACTGAGCCTCTAGCAGCCAGTTAAAGACGGGTTATGAAACCAGGAAATGTTTGTTGCTTTTCATCGATACACAACTTTTATATTGTTAATTAAATGATTGAATTGACTGATAGATGAGTCATTTCAGCGCTAAAGGGAAGTGCACTGAGAGATTACTAATAACGTGTCTCTATGTTCCTGAAAACACCAAACCAAGATCATGAATGTTTATGAATTCAATATTTTATGATACATTAAAGTCACTTATTGTTGAACATTCTGCTGGCCGAGGCAAAGTTAAACATTTCTACTTTTAAATCAGAATCGCTCTGTGAAATGATTATCGTTTAAAACAAGCCAGATAAATAAAGTTGCTATAAATGTATGAAAATCTTTCAGCTGCTGCCAACTTTAACACTCAATTTGAACACTCAATCTTCTCACAGCTGAAGTCATGCAAAGTCAAGGTGTTTGCCTCTCTGACCACAAACCCACAGGTACACGCAGTACTTGCCTTTATGATGCTGTTTTGTGCTTAATGAGCTTCCGCAGCCAAAGACCCATTATTCCTGAGCACATGTTGGAAACCCGACACTGACAAACCAACGCTGTGAGAGAGTTTTACAGAGGAGAGCGAAAGAACCAGCAGCTGACGGGATGTCATTTCATAAAGCTTTTGATCTTTTCTACAGTTTTGTTCTGGCTTAGACGGATGTGTTAAAGAAAGTTCAACAATTAGAGTGACCCTTTCCTTTTGACGGTCATCACAGTTACAACATCAGCCCTATATCAGCTCAACAACTGCAGAATGCTGAGCCTTAAACGTAACATACACCCAACATACCCATGTGATGTGTGCCGAAAAGCAACAGCGAAGTCATCGCAGCCGTCATCCTCACAACAATCAATGTGACAGTGGGCTGCCAGCTACGGCTAGCTACAGCACCGGTAGCCATATGACCGGTAGCTAGCAGGATTGCAAACTGGACATGATGAAAACAGATGGTCGGCTGTAATTTGTGTGTTTGGAATGTGTTTTAAATGAAAATAAATGAGTGTTGAAATAACTTGTGTAAATGTTTTTATTAATAAATAGATATCGAAAGCTTTTTTCCCTCTGGGATTCTCCCAAAACAGTCTGCGTCTTATATTTCGGTGTGACTTATATTCCAGGTTTTTATGGTAGTTATTTGATGCTGTAAAAAGGGGGTGTGGCCTCATGATTGACAGCTCTGTTGACAAATGGGGCTCCTGCAGTGTTCTGTTCCCGAGTAGCAGAGTAGAGGAGGACTGGCGAGAGGAGACGTAACTAACACGAACACTACCGTCATTGAACTTTCTTAAGCATGAATATCTGACACAAGAAGCTGTTCTGCTGCAGACTGAGCCCACCTATGGGTCCAACACGTCAAGGCTACAAGGTAAAGGTGTGTGTCTGGTAGAGGAAGGGGTGGGATGTCAATACTGTGCCTCTGTAACCCAAATCTCTACTGCACACACTCTGGATACAAATGAGCAAGATGGCAGCGCCCGCTCCGGGGGTGTTTTGATTTCTTTTTTGTACAATGAGAGGAGACACATCGTCCATCTTCATAAGCAGTCATTGTGTCTGTGTTTGAAGCTCCTTGTGTGTTTACAATTTACAGTCATGGATGTGCACCAACACCAATGTTTTTGGGCAACCACAAACTGGACAACTCTATGTGCTGAACTGAACAAAAAGTGTATCAGAGTACAACCCCACACCCCACCTTTGTTTGTCGCACTTCACACCATGACTGCTGATGAGGCACAAATACAGGAGCAGTTGTTTTAACGATTTAAAAACCCCTGTAGTCTCACCCAACTCTTGTCTGAGGGCCATGACAGCAGTTGTTTCTGACAGCTGCAGAGTACAGTATGTGCAGCCAACAAAACATCACACCACCCGCAACAGTTTGGCAGGAGCTCGGCCTCTTCGACACTTTCACAGCCTCCCACTCTGAAGACGAAGGACAGCTTCTTTCTTGTTGACAAATACTGAATATAGGTCAAAATGGAACTCAAAGTATCAGACAAATTATGGCACAGGAAACGGAATATTTCTGTGTCATGTTTATGACTCTCTGCACTCCGGCTTCAGGATGTGTGAGAGGTCTAAGATGCCGGAGTTTCTGGTGTCTGTTTGAATGCAACACGAGACAGATAACTCTGATACTCACAAGGCTTCAGAGGTCACTTTTACTGCTATAACTTGTGTTTTTGAACCGTAATTTGGTTTTAAAAAAACATTTTATGACTCGTACTGTAAGTTTAAATATTCACTGAGCCTTTGTGCAGTTTATTTAAGCCACTTTAACACAGCTTCATGGGTGTAGTTAAAACAACACCCACATTTCTCCAATAAACAGCGAGTCAATAAACAGTCCAGTGCTGAATTGTTCAGGGGAACACAGGAATGTATTTACATGTTTCCACAGGGAGTAAAGTCTGTGTCCGGCATGCAGTTTAAGGTTGGCGGTGATACAATTACACAAGACGTGATTTATGGCTTACATTATTCCTTACACATTACTCACAGTGGTTGTCAGAGCGATTTACAGAAAATATTTATGATCAATCTATTTTTAAAGCCAAACATTTTAGTTTAGAACAAATGAAATTGGATTAAGAACGCAGTTTGAGCACACTGAGGACCCTACACTTAATGACCTACGCCTCTCAAAGGTTACCGAATCACTCATTGACAAACCTAAAACATTGCAGCTACGCAAGACACTCTAATTACCTAACATTATATTTGTGTATATTTTGGAGAACGTGATATTAGATTTTTTAAATGTGTTAATGAATTCCTTCAGTCTAGGTCTAAGTGTAAGGGTTAGGGTTAGCTGTGGCACTATCCTCGCGGACCAACATATCCCGTGATTCAGATTGCGGACTCCTAAGCTAGCTAGGTAGCCCTCTAGCTCCCTGTTGCTTGGCGACAGGAGCCACGTTTGGTGACAAAAGGTTAAGGGCCGGAACAGCTGGTGACGCAAACAGGAAATCCTCCATAGACCGGACCGTCTCATTTCGGCCTTCACAATCTACACAGGCTACAAATGACTCATCCTCTGTAGCCCGCTTCCTCCGAAGGATGCAGCCCCTGAATTGAGACACAGCTACAGCCTCTGGGAGCGACAGCCAATCTTTCAGGCTTCCATTGTAGCCAGGAAAGCGATAAGGGATTTCCATGCCAAAACTTCCTTATCCATGCTTTGTCTTGTTTACAATCCAACTGGCAACTTGATAAGTAAAATTAAGTCGGCGACGTCTACCATCAGATCTGTTTATAGAGATTAATATAAAGCTAAATCGTTGTCAGTCACACTACGCGCAATACCACTCAAACTACACGAAAACCAGAGCACATCGGTCAACCATTATCTTGTCCCATCTACAGAATTTATATTCATATGAAGAATCTGTTGATGGAGATTAGTGGAACTGTAACGGTGCACTGGCGAAGGTTCACTGGGAAGCCAACCAAAGATAAACCTGTAGCCTATACGTTTTCCTGATATGTGCTGATATGAAACTATAAAACTATATAATGCAAAAAACAATACTTTGGGTGATTTAGTGATGGTGTTATCACATAGTTTGTTTTGTCCAATAGAAGGTGCTCTCACTCGCTTACTTATAACCCTCTCGGCACTGTCTGCAGCTCATGCAGCAGAGCATCACAGGTGAGCAGATGCTCGTCCGCACTAGAACTGGTTGACAGTGAATGACAATGATACTTAATCCTCAATAGTTATGGCAGATCTTTGTTGGAGAAATTATCCTTCTAAGAAACTTTGCATAGTTATATCAGGGCACAATCAATGCACACTCCATGTAGTAAAAGTCTATTTCCATTCCACTCAAAATATCTTTATGTTATTTGCTATATTGGTTAGCCTTTACTGGTACATATGGGTACATTTCCCCTTTATAGCCTGCGCCATATTTGTCCAAAACATTCTGTAGGGCTTCTTCACAGAATGGGGAAAATACTTGGTGGCTATGGAGGAGCTTTTTGTGGGTCCATAGTAAATGTCAAACCATTTCCCACATCCTAACATTTTGAATCACAGCAATTGTCTTTGTTTTTTCCACTAAGCAAGGGATCTGGAGATAATTCCACCGAGGCAGTAAAACTAGAGAGCAGGACTGGGTTGCACCAGTTATTTTTAAATCTGTCTTTTATTTTGTGTGGGAAGTTCTTCATTAAGATCTTAGTAACTACTGCCTTTATAAAGTGGCTTAATTTATGGTGTCAAATCATGTTAAGTCAGACTGTGGGTGCAGTCGGATCGGATTTTACTGACAGTAGCCAACACAAGGAAACAACCTCCCATTTGCCTTCATACTCTGACTGAAATGTTGCTGAATCCTGATTGGTGTTTGACGTGTTTGACATCACACATTTCCCACTGAGCCCTGACCACTTAAAAGAAAAAGCAAAAACAAAACCATAAATTTTCATGGGAAATCACTTAATGTTGGCGATTTTCCCAGTATCAAATGAGAAGGAAGATAAATCACTGTTAAGTAACCTAAATACACAGTAATTACACATAAAGTCTAAAATTAGAGTAACTTGCACAGAATTAAATTACAGGGAGAGATGGGGAATGAGATGTACACCAATCAACGTTCATAAATCCACTTTGAAATACTTGGAAACAACACTTCAGAGCTTGGCTGACAATCCTCATATTTCAGAAGCTGGTAATAGTTGAGCATACATTAAATCGTGCCAATTTTCCAAAATGCTAACAAATATGTGCTAAATATGCTATAAAAAAAAAAGGGGGGCTCAAAAGAGCATAGCAGTGCCTTTCCTGATGGTTTGTATTCTTTGACGTAACACTGGTTCACCAGAAGGCCAGTATGTGACTTTGTTTCCATTTATTCTGTTAGCAAAAACATTTTTGACTTTCTCCATTTTCAATCAACATACCAAGAGGTTTGCTATGAGCTGATCAAAAATAAATGAAGTAGCAGCACAAGCAGCTCTTCACATGAAAAAAACAGATTTGCACTTTAAAACACAAGGACGCCTGACAGGGTTTAAATTACAGGAGCAGCGCACAGAGGTAGCTTGATAACAGGGTGTTCAACACGCCATCATTTCCCTGGAAATAAACATTTTGCTATGATTCCCCTCGTGCTCAACCAGCCCCTTGTTGCTACCCTTTTTGAGTCCTAAACAGGCAACAACCTCCAGCGACCGGAAAATGCCAAAACTGCAGTTCCTCTAATGGCCACTTGAGGCTGGCTCCAAAAGTGAGTCAGTCTCCATTGGGAGAAATAAGCAGAAATAAACATGTTTACAGCTTGGTACAAAAACAGTTTGGGTCTCTTTAGCTCATTTATGACACCTGTACGGGGGTGCATTTTTATAAAACTCACCTGTTTAAATAAAGACTTAAAGTTATGCAAATTTAGGGCCGTGGTCACAGGTTGCTGCTAGCTGCCCCTCTAGAAATAATAAGGCTTGCTGTGCTGTTTATTGTACTGAAAGAGCATTCAAGAAGTCTCTACTCCACCTTTTTGGGCGAGTGAAAAACTAGCATTGTTTTATGTATATGTCAGCAATAATTAGCGAGCACTGGTGTCATGAGAGTCAGGGTTGTCGTTGGCCTTTCCCAGCAGAGAAATACAGTGTTTAGTGGGGAAATACTCATTATGCTTTTTAACATTAAATATGTCCGATCCAATTTGTTTGCCACATTCCACATCACATTTTAACTAGGCTATTCCATCTTAGCAGGTATTTCTTTTTATAAAGCAAAATCAGTTCAACCCGCAGTTACTTGGAGTACTTCCTAATCTCTGCATAGAAGCTTGTTTTTTTTGGTGCAGTGCTCCAATTGTGCACAAGCATTCCTCAGCAGAGGAGTGGCAACCAACACGCTTCAGTTCTGTCAGTCAGTAAAAAGAAGAAAAAAAAACATAATCACAGCTTTTTGGACACAAAGTGCTGCATTAGTCAGACTTCTAGTATTTGCAGAGAGAGCTGCAGAAGGTGAAAAAGATTAGCATTAGCATCAAACTCAAGCTAACGTGACAGAGAATTCATAATCTACAGTCTAAAGACAACAATTCTGCCCGATTTAATCCAAATCATAACAAGTTATCAGCCGAGCTCACAGAGAAGGTTTCAGTTTTGTTGTAGGGATTAAATATGTGAAACTGGTGTCCTCAGGGGGTAAAGTTGAGCACAAACAGAGGTTTGCATTTCACATTAAAAGTTTATAATGTCAGCACGCTTATCTGAGTCACACAGACCGTCTGAGATAAGTGTGTGAGGGATAAAAGTTCTTGCAATTCTTGGTTGTAAAGTCACATATTAGGTTTCAATTTCAATTTAAAATACTGAAAAAAACTGAGTTGCTATTTTAAAATTAAGCTAGCGCGGTTATGGATTTAATATTAACTCAGAGTAGCTTAAAATGGATTAAGATAGTCACATATGACATAATTATACTCGATTACATGTCTGAAAATATAAATTGTATTACTGAAGATAAATGTAATGAGTCCAAAATGGCAAGACTTGCAATTAATGCTCAGTTTTTGTTTAAATTGTATCATAAGTCAAGTTTTAAGCAAAAAAAACGTAACCCTATTTAAAAAAATCAGCACAAGTAAATCCCAATGAATGCATGTGTTCATTACTTTCATGTGTAGGCTCATCAAGATAAGCAGTAGGTGGTGCAAATTCTCATGTCAGGTGCTATTAAACAATAGCAGAAGAGGATGATGCAATAAGAGGATGCACTAAAGCTTTAAAAACACTGGATCCAGAGTTCCCAAAATGCCTCAGCGTCTTTTCAGCAGGCCCATGATAACAGGTACAGCTTGTAACACAAGTTTTCCATTAAAAAAAATTGTATTCAACAAACACAAGCTTAGATAACCCTGATGACATAATTTCTCAGACTGTACAAAGCTCATCTAGTGCCACAGAAGAAGTTACACAACCATTTTCAAAGGCTGGATAGCAGTCCTTAAGGGGTCATTCAGGTATTTTTAAACCTACATGAATAATGGGTAGCAAAAGTTTTGGAGCCATGAACGGGCCGTAATGGCTGCAGACGATCGAAGGACACCCACTGGAAGTTCTTGACAGAGATGGACCATTTTTTAAAGCGTAACATGTTTGTTTTGAAAAAAGAAACAGACATTACATTACTCTTTTCAAAGTGGCCAGACTTCACTGACAAAAACATTCATTCTACCTCGAGAGCACAGTCGTTGCTCAACTACTGCTGCCTTGATTGTGTGGCTTTTCTTTGAGATTGTGTCTTACAAATACACAAATGTTTTGTTGGATAGGAATCATTTAAAACACTTAAGTCACACAACAACACAAACAAATTAACCAATCATTGCAGCGGTAACCCAGAAACTGCTGCGTAAAAGGTAAAATTGCATTTAATCTCATTAAAGTCTGGCTGAAAAAAAGGGGTCTTACTCTTGAAGAAAAACCTCAGTCACTGCAGGGATCCTTTCAGTAATGCTGTCATACATGTAGAATAATAATTAGAGCCGGTCTGTGGCAAAAACAAACACTTTTAGTGGACTTACTTTGATTGCATGCACAGGGATTACATTCAGCCGCTGCAGCCTGAAGAAATCTACTGGAGCAAGTCCAAAACTTTTTCTACCTATTCGTCATTTAGACCCCAAAACATGTGAATTACTCAGGTTAAAAAATACAGGAATTCCCATTTCAAACCAGATGTGTAATCTCTGGAGTTTCCCTCAAGTTTCCTAAATGTTGGAGTCCTGCCTCGCTGTTTACCTGTTAGCCTACCTGTCTGCCAGCGTGTTTATTTGAGAGCTGTTTGGCTGAATCAGTGGACCAGTTGCCAAGTGTAATCCTGCCTCAATGACCGAGTGAACTGCCTTCAGACTCAACCTGCTGTGTCCCAGCGTGAGCCTTTGGATCCCGTTACCTGTACCCTGTTACTGAAACCCTCACAGCCAATGTGATTTGATTTCAATAACAATAGGTCAACACGTGCAGAATGCATGAAAAGTTCATTACTGCAATTCAAAGCTTTTATGGAGGACGGCCGGAGTGGATTTCCTCTCTCCTTACAAGACCCACTGCTGAGGGGAAACATTAACTCGTGACCATTACTGAATATTCAAACTGCGAGATATAATCACATAATTGCTGTTGTTCGACTTGTAATTTTAGAGGGGAATTTATGTATGATTGCAATTATGCAATAATGAATTTCATATTACGGTAACAGTCCACATTCAAGCTTTCTTAAATACTTCCACATGTAACAGAGGAAGTGGTTAGGTTCATTGATACACATCTATGGGATGCATACACAGCAAGAAGGCCCTAAAACTGACACAAGCTAGAACTCATCACTTCATTTATTCTTCTATTTATCTTTTACCAGCTACTTTTACTGTTTCCTATTTTCTCCTCACATTTACAACATACAGTATGTGTTCCTTTTATTCCTCACACAACAATCTGTGGCCTATTTAACAGCTGCTGTGAAAAGAAGCACACTCACATCACATGTTTAGCTTAAGCAAGTTTAGCACAAACCATTTCAGCTAGCTTAAGATAAAATCTTTCTGAAACTACACCAGTCAATTCAGGACATATTTTTCCTCATTATATTGTGTACTGCCATAACCTACATATAACCTCTGTTAATGTTAGTTAAAGCATTTTAGTGTTCTTTTGAAGGCATTCATAATATAATATATTCTTAATATTTTAGTGTTTGTCATTTCCTGCAAAAATATAAAGGTTGATGACATCCAATCTAACACTTTCTCATATCTTTTTATGTCTCTCAACCATGACTAGGCCGATATATTTTGCCATGTAACTAACTGTTGCACAGGACTTTGGCGCTAGCTGCTGGGATAGCATGTCATGCACGCCAAACCTTTTGATTTTACAACAGCCTATCAGCGATCTGTCCTAACTTGCTTCTTGTTTTAAAAGGTAAACATGGTATTAACATGACCATATCAAATAGCACTGTCCTGGATGGTTCAGGGTATTTTTTGTTCAATTGTAATGTGTTGAGTTGCTGCTTATTTTTGTCACTTTGAAAGTTACACATGATACACTTTCTACTTCAACAATCACATTAAATTGGGTCTGCATACACAGCTCCAGAAAAATATAAGAGACCATGTCATGGCCGGCCCAATCCAGATGTGAACCCCATTAAAACCTCCTGAATGTGATCCAGAGGAAGATAGATGGTTCATGGAAGCCATCGAACAAAACCGAGCTGCTCCAAGAGCGGCCTAACGTCACCCAGCAGCTCTGTGACAGACTGGTGGAGAGCATGCAGAGCTGCATGAGAGCTGTCATTAAAAACCAGGTTATTCCACCAAATATAGATGATTTAACTCTTCCTGATTAAAACATTAAAACATTAGTACTCTGTTGTTTAAACATGAACTTGTTTTCTTTGCTTTTTTCGAGCTCTGAAAAACATATTTTTGCATCTTTTAGTTTTCTTAACCAGACGTTATTTTCTGCAAATAAAAGTCCTAAATGAGAACATTTTATTTGTTTTTTACAATAAAACAAAAGTTCATTTTACACAAATACAAACCTATAAATAGAAGAACCAGAGAAAAACAAGATTTTTGCAGTGGTCTCGCTGAGCTGTACATAAACCCAACAACTTTCATATTTCAGGCAACAATAAAATAATTATCACCTAAAATGTTACTACAATTTGGTGCTGTAAAATTCTTCTCAGTACAATGCTATAGACCAAATAGATATAGATACAGTATTACAACAGTCACTTAAAATCATAGCGTCTAACACGTTAAATTACAGAACATTGGCCCTAAGTCATGTTAGCCAAACACGAGCTAACTCTTTCAGACTCTAAATCCAGCGCTGTCTTTGGCATGTTTACTTTTTGCAGATAAACATGTGACAGGACTTATCTGCTCTCTCTTCGTTCCTCACCACTGTTTGCTCCATGCCATTAAATGATTTGTACATGATGCAGAGAAGTTATGGTAAAGGAACATTGTGATGCGTTCTAAATGGACAAATGTAAGCTATTATACCTCCACGCTATTTTGACCTCCAACACCTGACAATTAGCCATATGAATTACAATTTGTTCATGTTTCTGTCATATGTTATCTTTTAGGATGGATTGTTTGATCAAAAGTGATCCTGACTTTGCAAGATCAGATACATGTACACCAGACAACATCTAATAAA
Organism: Semicossyphus pulcher; assembly: GCF_022749685.1. NCBI lineage: Eukaryota > Metazoa > Chordata > Actinopteri > Labriformes > Labridae > Semicossyphus > Semicossyphus pulcher. The sequence continues at coordinate 30,123,717 of NW_027211726.1, forward strand.
AGTATTCTGGGAACAACTACGAGCACGCCTGCCTGTCTGTTCATGCAAGCCAATGCAGATAGCCAACGGCCTCTTAGCTAAATAAAGCACCAGAAGCAGTAGTACCGGCTTTTACTGTGCTCGTATCATGACTGAGTGATACCTCCTTCACAGTCACAGGTTGACACATTTAATCCTGCAGCTTAATTTTGTTCTGCAAAGTTGCAAACAGCTGCAAAAAGAGAAAGTAGTAATGCATTATCTGAATAAGTGCAGACGATCAGGTGACAACACCCCCCAGGCGCTGTATGTCATGAATCATCTGCTCGTGCAGATAGTCTTGTTCCTTTTTTATGTCCGTACATTCTCCGGCACGGCGGCCATACGTCTGCAACACAACTGCACATTTAATATTTAACACTAAAGGGACACACTGGATTTCTTGTTGGTGTAAAAAAGCCCAACATGATGCATTATGGATCCTATACATAAAAAGTGGTCCCTGGTGATCTTAGCTTCACTGTGGGTAAACTGTACATCAAACAGTTTCAGTTAGGCGGTTAGAAAGATGAGTATCAAGACTCGGTGCAGGTGGCAGGAGGGCAACACTTAATTTTAATGTGCCAAGAAGTTATTAAAACCCTCATAAATCACTGAACATACTGACTGTAATGATAGTGGTTGCATATTTCTGGTTCAATATTCTGTGCGGCCTGTTTTACAGTTGATGTTTTTTCTGAAGCGTAAATTCACATGTTAACACATAACTTAGAGAGAAACCTGAACTAGCTGGATTCTGCTGGATAAATACAATGTCACAAAATTATTTGTTTCTTAAAATGAAAACAGTCACAAGACACAGGCTGCAACGGCTGCAAAGTTACGTCTACATGGGTCTCATTGAAGTACGCTAAAAGTTGTTGCTTTTGCCGCTGACAGGCTCAGATTGTCATTTGAAGTGTCTGACAACAACACAGAAAGGATCTCACAGAGAAAAACCTTTTCATTAAAGAGTAAGATGCTTGTTTTGAAACCAGAAATAGCGAACATATCGCTTTTGCAAGCCACCAGACTCCACTGACAAAATGTGTAATTTCCGCATGCCGAACGTGGAACTTGCTCGTCTTCTGGCGCCTGGATTAGATGTTTTTATTTATATAATTGGGTGTTAAACAAATATTGCATTGGATCCTTACCAACTATTTAAAACACAGACAAACCAGTTGAGGGAGCTGTGACAAGCAACTCTTGTGGTCTGCCATGTTAAATGAATGTTTTTGTCAATGGAGTCTGGTGGCTTAGAAGAGAGCGAAGTAACAGCTGTTTCTAATCTATCTCTGCAGGGATCCTTTCTGTTATCTTTTATTTAGACGCAAAAATGTGTAAAAATACGTTTATAAAATACCAGAATTCCCTTTCAACAAGTGCAACAAGACAGAAGAAAGACGCAGGCGTCAACAAGCTGTCTCTGGACACGGCCACACATTCACGAGTTGAGGTCTTGTCAGGTTAATGAGGTGAAAACGTGTTGATTACGAGTGTGGAGTTAATATTTACAATCCTCAAACAGGCCCACATGTTTAAACTTGTAGAACTGATAATAGGTGTGTAAAAAATTAGGTGTTGCATTCTTGCATGGGTTATTACGCTGTATAAAAAGTATTGCATTAATGTACTCTATTAAAGTTAAAATTAGGGCATGCATTACATGAATAGTAATTCTTGGCTGACTGTAACTGAAACAAATCTTGTTTTCGTACATAGATAACTTTATTTTTAAATCGAATCACCAACTTGCAGGAATGTATTGAATCAGTAACGTAATAATTTACTGAGAAAAACTGTGACAGTGTCTAACAGGAAGGACTGCAACAAGAATGCAAGAAGTTTAATCTGCGAGAGTCCTAGATGAAAAAACATCCCGACCCACACTTCCAACACATCCCTCCTCAGCCGCTGCATATGATCTGATGTTACTACTTTCCCCTATTAGGAGTCGAGACTTGTAAACTGACAGACGAATCATAGGGGTGGGGCCTCCAGCTAGATCTGAAAGCAGCCTAACAAGTTCCAACAAACACATCAAAGGGGTAATTGTATTGAAGATTCAATACGAATGCTTTCCAGCTATCACAATGGTGCCACAAACTCTTCTTTCCCTGCATGTGCACATTGTTTTAATTTATTTTGAAAAACCTGCTGTATGCATCCTGCAGTAATACACATACACGGCATGCAGCGCTGTTGCAAAAATGAGCCTGCTCTGCGAGTTCCCACAAAACAGCAGCAAACAGGCAGAGGGAGCGACCTTAAATACCCTCAGCTGAGGACTGATGCTGCCTTCAGTAGCTGCTTGGAAACTTCCTTTTTGCATAAAGTGAATAGGAATTGTGGTGCATTTCAGTGCTTCGTGAATAAAACTTAAACATTGCAGTATCACATATTTATCAAAAGTATATTTTTAAATGCACTTATGCTATTCCATGAAATGATGAATAATGTGCAGGAATTCAAAATGTTTAAATGCCACAATAAATCGTGGGAAAACATCCATATAATAATATTGACATAAAAAACACAAAAAACATAACACACATGTGATATTGGAATGATGGTTATATTCTCTCTGCTTCCTATTAGAATAAGATGCTGATTATCTGCAGTAGCTGTGTTTTACAAATACTTCTGGATATTTCTCTTTCCTTGGCTCTAAGGAATAAAACGTGCTTTTATTGATATAATAAATTACACTTATAAGGCCAGCTGCTGTCATAGTTTCAATGTCATCCACCCCCTAATCTTCACAGCCAGGAAAAAACCTCCTACAGTCACCTTGCTGGATCATTCATGCAGAAGTATTATCACTGACACGTGTATTTTCTGACAGCCTTTGAAGGCATCATCTTATGATCTAATATGTTACCTATCATAAACCCACTGCAAACTACGGCAAGACAAGAAGGACAGTTTTTAATTATTTGTAAATACGCCGACTTATCTAACTTTACACTCGCATACAAATCCCTCCCCGGGGCTAATGCCACATATTTCGTCAAATGAAGCATTAGCAAACAACTCTTGGACCTCTGTTTGCGCACTGCTAGTGATGACTGATGTGAAATGTTCAGAAGTCCAACCTTTAAGGTCACTAATGCACTGTGAAAGGATTGCTTATTTTGCATGCCAGATGTTGATCGAGCGCTTCAGTGAAGTTCGTGTTGCAAAAGCGAAAGCAAAGGTGACATCAAAACAATGACATTAAATAATTGTCTGACAAATAATTCAGGCCACAGAAGTGTGCGAGACTCCGCCAGACAAGCGTAATAAGAAGCTGGTAGGGTGCCCGAGGCTATGAGGGAAACGATGACTTGGGCCCATAAACCAACTCCCCTCAAGTCTTGAGTAAAGCTAGCCCGGGTACGTGCTGATTTCTTCCACTTACAGAACCTCCCTCCAAAAATCTACCAATTTAATAAGCTCTCGCTTCCTGCTAAAATTAACAACCCACAAGAACAACTTAAAAGCATGTTTCTGAAAAATAACAAACCATTGTTCAATTCGGCGTTAAAAAAAGGTATTATAATTCTCATTAAACTCCAACTTTTTACACCAATTCTCATTTTATTCCTGCTTTCTCATACCGATAAAATACACCCTCGTGGGCGTCTGGAAGCTGTGGTAACCAATTATAAAGTTTAAATATTACAGTAATGAAGTACAGCTTGCTGGATAAATTGTAACCGAATTGTCATTCAGACTTTAATGATTCTGGAAAGGTCTAAGTCATGTCTACTCAGGTGTGAACAGTCTGCCAATAAGTGAAGCGACACTGAATTGCCGAAATTCCCAATGTAGTTTGGCGAACACTACTTCCTCCATATGACATAAATAACACATGTTGTAAGCGTGAACATTAATATGAACATTTCGCTCATGGAGCGCAACATACGGCCACCTTAATGCCGTACTGTCAGGCACTCAGTTTTTGGAGAGGCTGTCATTGGCTAGACTGTTGTCAAAAAATACCCCAAAAAAATGAAACATACCGCATATGCAAGACGAAGCTCGTATCCAAATATTATTTGGAGTCCCAGTGCCTGTGCATTCCTCCTCAACTGGAACCAGTGTCGATCTTCGTCGGCTAAACTGAACGGGACACAGCGCCAGGGTTTAACCTGAAATGACCCGCGCTGGTGCAAATCAGGCGAGAGCTCTGCGTGTGTGTCTGCGTGTGCACTGTATCTGTGTGGAGAGAGTGTACACGGCTACGGGAGTCTGAAAAAAACTTCAACATGGAGCCGAAAACAAACCTCAAAAAGCGGCACACTGACCAAACTGACAATTGTAGCGCTCCGACTGATCGCTACGGGGAATCAGAGAGCTGATTCACGGGCAGGAACCGACCAAAATAAGCCTCGCCCTTATTACAAACTCCCAAGTTTTTTTTTCTCCTTTTTTCGATGGCGGTTGGCTGTTTTTACAGTAGGCCTGGTACATGCCGACAGGGCAGGAAACATACTGCTCCAACTTACTGTGTGGCTCTGTGTGTGTTCAGGGGAGGCAGGAGGAGGATTTGGATCATATGATTATTAGTGTGTGTACATGGCTTTACTGTATGCCATTACTGTAATGATTTAATACATGGTCTATTTTTTTATTTACATGCTATTTCATTTTATAGTCGGTGTGAGTATTTGCATGTGCTTTACAAAACAAACCAACAAAAACATTGTATGTATTATAAGAAAATAATTGTCTTCATGCTGTGAACGTTGACCTTGAAGTCACTTGATCCCTTTGTCTGCTATATTTCTTGAATTATTTAGACATTTTTGCTGATATGTTTTTATTAACAGCATAAAAGGTACGTGACGCCAGCTGCTGTCAAAGTATCAGTGCCATCTGCCCCTAAACCTTGCATCTCCACACCAAGGAAAAACCTCCAACTGTCACCTTTCAGGATCATTCATGCAAAAGTACCCTTGTATGCTCTTATATTATGATAAGCTAATGTAATGTATTATGCTTAAATATAAATTTTTGCATCATATTACATGAATTTATGTGGTGGGGGGCTGCTGCTGCACCAGGTAACTGTGATTGGGGAGCGATGGGGGGGGGGCTGGATTGTTAATAGCAGGTGCTAATGATTTTTACACACCAAAAAATGACAAATAATTACAGTCAACATCATAGTTACCAAAAACAGCATAAAAATTATTTATTTGTGATCAAAAACGACTGTAGTACTGGCTAGTGTTTAAAGCAGAGTCATCTACTGTTACTAGGCAAACAGCATTACATAACTCCTGCTAGCTAGGAGCTGCCTGCCAGCGGTAGCTAACCGATGACTATACGGTAAATATTGGACAATGCATCTCCATCTGCTCTCATTGTACAAAATTGAAGCCAAAATAGCCCCTGTGACAGGTGCTGCCATCTTGCGATCAGTGGTGGAAAGTAACTAATTACATTTTTTCACGTTACTGTGATTGGGTAGTTTTTTTGTGTACTTTTCTAAGTCGTTTTTAAAATCTGTAATTTTACTTTTACTTTAGTAGGTTTTGTTTGAAGTATTGTACTTCACGACATTTTAAATCACATCCGGAAAAAAATCAGTTCCGCAAACAACAGCAGTGAATGATGGGCAGGAGAGCAAACCGGCGCTAAATCACAAGGAAGATGGAGACGGACGAGTCAGACAGCAGTGGTGCAGACCAGCTGAAGGTGTAACGTTGTATTCTGATGCTGAGATTTTGGTCTTCTTTGGCTCCTTTAGGGAACGTCACAACACCTGTGACCTTGACCTGTTCTGATTCATAGATTTGCTTATGACTGTTGGTGTTTGTTGGTGAAGAAAAGAAGAATGGTCTACAGAATCCACAATTCATGCCTCCTTCAATGGTTGTATTTGAAAATGTTTTATGGGATGGTCTGAGCTAAAAATGACACATTTGACCTCCCTCAGGGTTTCAAAAGTCGTGTGTCGACATGTTTTGTTTTGTTATTGCACTTTAATGTGTAAAGATTTTCCTTTAATTAAAGACTTAGACTTAGACTCAACTTTATTGATCCCTTTGGGATGACTCCCTCTGGGAAATTCAGTCTCCAGCAGCTTATACAGTACAATACAATAGGAAAGAATCAGCACACAGAGGGTAAAAAATAAAGATCAAAATATATATATCTATCGATATATATATATATATATATATAAAAAAGTACAAAATTAGATAACAAAATATATAAAATATACACTCTTAGAAAATGTACAAGTAAACAGTGGGTAATAGTTCAATTAAACTAAATTAGGTTATTGCACTGTGGTATTAGGTTATTGCACTGTGGTGAGAGATTATTGCACATTGACAGATTTTTATTGCACATATGACCCTTTGAGAAATAAATAAATATTACTATTGAATAAAAGAAGTTAACTACTATTAACTTTGTGAGCTGAATTAGTGGCTACCGCTTGTGAGAGAGTCTGTCCCTGTTACCTCCTCCCCCTAAGTGAGGAGTTGTACAGCCTGATGGCATGAGGGACAAAGGAGTTCTTCAGTCGGTTAGTCCTGCACTTTGGAAGGAGCAGTCTCTCACTGAACAGGCTCCTCTGGTTGCTGATGACGGTGTGCAGAGGGTGGCTGGCATTGTCCATAATGTCCAACAGTTTGTTTAGTGTCCTTGTCTCTGCCACCGTCACCAGAGGGTCCAGCTTCATGCCGATCACAGAGCCGGCTCGCCTGATCAGTTTATCCAGTCTGGATGTGTCCTTCTTGGATGTGCTGCCTCCCCAGCACACTACAGTGTAAAAGAGGACACTGGCAACCACAGACTGGTAAAACATCCGCAGCAGTTTGCTGCAGATGTTAAAAGACCGCAGTCTCCTTAGGAAGTACATCCTGCCTTGTGTCTTCCCGTACAGGTGGCTGGTGTGTGTTGACCAGTCCAGTTTGTTGTCCAGACACAGCCCGAGGTATTTGTAGGAGTCCACACTCTCCACCTCAGCTCCCTCTAGTAGGACTGGTCTCGGCTTCGGTCTGGACCTCCCAAAGTCTATGACCAGCTCCTTTGTCTTAGAGGTGTTGAGCTCTAGGTGGTTTGTGCGGCACCAAGCAGCAAAGTCCCCCACCAGACTCCGATACTCCTCCTCTCTGTCGTCCCTGATGCATCCAACGATGGCTGTGTCATCGGCGTACTTCTGTATGTGACACAGCTCTGAGTTGTGACAGAAGTCCGAGGTGTACAGGGTGAAGAGAAGAGGGGCCAGCACTGTGCCCTGGGGGGCTCCAGTGCTGCTGACCACAGTGTCAGACGTGGTGTCCTTCAGCCTGACGTACTGTGGCCTGTCGGTGAGGTAGTTGGATATCCAGGCCACCAAAGATAACTAGTTTGAGATTTGTATCCCCTTTTTGCACTACACAGGAGAGACCCCCCTCCCGTTACTAAAAAAAGAGTAACTAGGTTACTTTTACTGTAAGTACATTTTAAACAAGTTACTTTTTGCTTTTACTTGAGTACATTTTTAGACTGGTATTTTTACTTGTACTTAAATCAAATTCATCAAAGTACTGGTACTTTTACTTGAGAAGAACATTTTAGTCCTCTTTCCACCTCTGCTTGCGATGGTGACGTCAGTTGGAGTCAGAGTTGCACAGTAAAGATCAGGTAGCCACTTCTGCTAACCAACACACACACACTTAAATTACCGAATAAAAAACAGCAAGGATCCCACACACCGGCATGTTGAACAGCTGAACAGCTTCTTGTGTTGGTCTGAAGTTAACGTTCACAGATATTGAACATTTACAGTGACTGTAGTGTTAGTGTTAGTTACGTCTCCTCTCGCTGTTCCTCCTCTGCTCTCCTAATCCGGAACAGAACGCTGATGAGCTATACTGCAGCCAGTCAGCAGGGGGCGATAGAGAGGGTTTGGCTTCACTTTTAAGGAGCTGCAAGCCCCATTTCCGCCACTACCCACTGTCCTCTCTCTAAAATAAAGGCATAAAAAGCTAAAGAATTTAAAGGAAAAAAAAGAATTCATCAGTAAAGTACGTGGGTTTAACGTGTGCTTTGCCTTTTTCAGAGGATGCTTGGAGAACCTGCTGGTCCCTCCCTGCCCGCGTTTTAGGGGGTCCTTTCTGACCCTTCATTCATGTGCTGTCTCAATAATCAGAAAAAATGAAATGAAGGTTAATGTTAACGTCACGTCAAACAGGAAGAACAACTCGGAAAGTCTGCAAAAACTTTACCATGTTGGGTTTGATGGTGAGAAAGTTTTAATTAATTAATATATATTGGACATATTTTCCATAATTTTATTTTTGTGTTTCTATAGAGACAAAGGGTGTACATAAAGATCAGTCTGAAAATACAGGATGTAAAAGTGCCCGAGTTAGCACAAATGCTAATTTACATCCGCACTCACTAGGCAGATAACAAAAACCACGACATTATGAGTGATAATGTACAGATACAAATATGCATTGCACAAGTAGCAGAAGCAAAGTTCATTGTGCAGTGTGTCAGGTTAAGTGGTCACATTTCTGGTTTGCCTTAAGCCATTGTGTGAGGTGGGTCTTATCAGTAGAATATGTAGGTCACTTCCTTATTGTAACATGGTATAGATTAGATAAGTTATGAGCAGTAACACATTGTTCTGTCCATGTTGTTTCCACATTACCACTTAAAGCTAAAGTCAGAAGAAATGCTTCCAAACTTGCAAACTGAGACCCTCCAAGGAAAAGGTGAAGAAAGGGTTTGTGTATCTGATATAAACACCAGTCCATCCTGATTTACCTGTTGTTTTCCAATAACCTAAATAATTAAATAAGAAATCATAAATGAGTAAATACTTAGTGGTAGCAATATGTAACCTCAGATGACACTGATCACTTGGCGTAGACCTGTTTAGTTACCTTATATCACCTTTGCTTTTTGTGTACTGTATGTTTAACTTGAACGTTGTCCAAGAGAGTAAAAGGGCAGGAGATAGCTGCTTTTATGTGTGTGTCTCTTTGCGCCTTTACCTTCAAGTTATGTCTGCTCCTTTTGAAACAGAGAGCCTACTGTGGATTATCTGCTACTTCAAGAAATGTATGTTCCAAATGATGTTTGAGTTTTAAGCATCTCACGACACTATCTCGATAAATTCTGATCATTCCAGTGGTGATTTTGAGATAAAGTGCACATTGTGTTTCCAGTTCACTGACAGCTTGTGAACTGGGCAAGAACAGTATGCATTCAAAGAATGGTGTGTGTATGGGCCATAAACTACGGAAGCCCTGAGCGGACATACATCCATACATTATATTTAGAGTCATTTCTTGTTGTTTTCTAAAGATCTGGACTTATTTATCTCGTTCTCTCTGAACAACAAAGCTGGTTGTCCCATTATGACAGATTAATTTATCTCATTATCTCGAGATAACATTGCTTGTTTTCTTGTGATAACAGGATATTTTTTTCAAGGTATGCCATGCCATGCTTAATTTAATGAGGTAAGTTAAGCCTGTTTGTATGTGTGTTTTGTGCTTCTGCAGCTGTGGGGATACGAGTTATGATCACCTGACGATACACTGGTGCAGCGCTGTTATCTCGAGATAAATAAGTCATGAACTCGTTATCACAAGAAAATGGAGTAAACAAAATTTGATGCATGTCTGCTTAGGGCTTCCGCAATAAAAGACAGAGGCGTTTGTCGTGCTATTACTTTGAGCGTTGTTTTTTCCTTGCTTCCTTCTTGCGTGAGTACATCGAACAATGTGTATTGCTGGACATTGCTCATGGATGCACTTGTGACTGTTGTAAAAGTCGTGCAAACTCCGAAGCAGTTGGCAGAGGACATGAACTTAGCATGGAATTTATCCAGAGACTTGCTCCGCCTCACCGCCTCCCCGATTACTCTCAACTGAGAGATAGCAGTCAAGAGAAAGCACAAAATGGGCGCTGGTGTGGCTCGGATGGTGGAGCGGGTGCCCCATGTCTAGAGGCTGCAGTCCTCGACGCACTGATCGTGGGTTCGACTCCCAGTCTGCCAATCCATTTGGTGCGCGTCTTCCCCCACTCTGTGCTCCCCACATTTCCTGTCTCTCTTCAGCTGTCCTATATCATAAAGGCAAAAAGCCAAAAAAAATCATCTTTTAAAAAAAAACAAAAAAAAAAGAGAGAGGAGAAAATCCGGGGGAAGATCGGGTCATATTTCAAGGTAAAACTAAATATTGGATAACTCATTAGCTACTGTTGGATAACAGCAAACGTTAGCTAAAACCACTTGCTAGCTAAAATAAATGTTACGTATGTTATGTGTTAAATAATAGTACAAGCAAACATTCCAAGCTTCCAATGATAATGTTAGCTATCTAATTGTAATGTTAGCTAGGAACCGGTTAAATGCTAGTGTTACCTTGCTATGTCCCAATGTCATTCCTCCTCTGAGAGGACTGACGACAGCCTGAGCACACAACTGATGTTTTTAAGTAGCTGTTACATTTTCTGCATCACCACTGAACAGGTTGTTCTCAACATAATGTCACATTGAGCCTGAGAGACTGCAGGAATAACAACAAAACACCTAACAACAATATGGTGCATGCATGATCTATAAGTGCGGCGCAGCAACAACTTCCCCTTTCGACCACATTCGCATAGATAATGTTCATATTGAGGTGTAGTTTGTCATAAATTCAACTGTAAGCACACACCTTTATTATACAGAAGTATGAGGACGAACAAACACAGCAGGGTGATAAGGCTCACTGCGGCTTGCCAAACCACAGGTGCGTATGTTATTCACATGACCTGCTGATGAAATTGCTGAACCAGTTTGAAGTGCGAGTCTGCTTGAGCCTGAGAAGAGCTCAGGATAAAACTGGTCTCACAATATTTTTTTTCAGTTTCAGGATCCCTCAGTTTTCCGTCTGCTGATGTCTCACATCTTGTTGCCTGGACCCGCATTTCGGTAAGTCTCAGTTTTTCTGTTATAAAAACGTATATAGGAGGCACTCTCACCCAATAAAATGCCAATGGAGAGCATGATTTATTTTCCCTATGAGGTGTTAGCGGGACTTACAGGAGCAATTCGCCTGTGAAAAAAGCCCCTGTCAGTCAAAGCTGGTGTTCGCTGTAATCGATAGAAGCAATAATATTTGAAATTGCCGCCATAGCTGTGGAGAAAGTTGTACAAATAGCTTGTGGTTTCGCCCATTCTACATTCCTACAACACCCAGCGTGCATTGCGCTGCTCCCTCTGAAAGGATCGGCCCAGCAAGAGACGGCGGAGTGAAAAACTACCGTTTCGCTGCAGGCAACGGCTCAGAGCGGGACAGAATCCGATATACGACAAAAAATATACCAGTGGACCGTCTAAAACATCTTCAGGTCTGCAGTCTACATTTCACACCTGACGATTTTGAACGAGACATGACTCAGTTATAAATGTGGAATGTCTGGGAGGGAAAACAGGAGTGCAGGCAGCTCACAGAACAAATGACTACATTTTACGGTATGTGGTTTTTCATGTTAACACTGCAGACATCGGAGACGGGCGTCCTAGATTGAGGAAGCGTAGCTTAGCGAGCTCCCTGGCCTCCGCCAGTTTTACGAAGTCTGGTGAAAATGGAGAAGGGCCCATTGTAGAAGCGGACAGCGTCCTCCAAAGGCACAGAGCCAAATTGTATTTTAATGGCATTAGCTTCCTAAGACGCCAGATATTTCTCTTAGAAGTTATCGTAGACCAAACATTTACTCATCAGGTGGTTAGAGAGCTCCAACGTGATGTTGACGTTGGCTTGTGTCAGCAGGAAGCAGAAGTAATCATTCAGCAAACATGTTAGCTTTGGCAAGTCTAGCAGTTAAATAGTTGTGTCTAAATGAGCATTCTTCTGTTGTTACACTCCCTATTAAAGGATCATGAGGACATTCTGTGGCCAAAGCAGGGCACTATGGGTACCCAGATGATGTTGTCTTAAGAGCTGGTGTGGAACACTGGACACCTCTCAGCCTCAATGGTTGCCATCTTGGCTGCATGAAGTGCATCACCTGAGCACATTTACACTTTATATGAATATATTTTTTATTTAAATACTTCCTGATTCTGGTCTGATCATTTTAGCGATGCCAGTATGCATGGTTGTAATGTTAGTCTCTAGTCAGTCAGTGGGTCCATCACGCTGAGGTCCAGGCTGAAATAACTTAGCTTAAGGACTTGGCTGAAGTTCTTGAAGACGTTTCACCTCAAAAGCTTCATCGGTTCTAAACTGATTGGTGGACGGAGCCAGAAGTAAAAACCTCTGTAGCTTATATTTCTTGCTCCGAAGCTTCACTTCACTAAAAACCTTTAATTTACTCTTTAACTTCTACTAACAAAATCTAAGGAATTGATTGGATGATTCCAGAAGATGAACAGACTTTGGTGGTTGCCTGACTTTTCCTCTCACATTACCAGCAGGTCACCGGACCAGCAAATTCACTAAGCATGGATTGCGGCCGCTGATAGCTCCATAAATCGCGCATAATTTGCCCCCGCTATCTGCTCCGTCCCAAGGTCCGATTCACAAAGCAAATTGACCTGATGATATTCAAGCGTATACACGCCCATACAGTTCTGCAGATCCGTGCAGTGTGTTCTTGTTTTGTCTGATTGTGGAGAGAAGCTGTCTGCACCTCCACTCTCTGCAGCAGCTCGTCCAGATAACAATCCCCGTCATGCGTAACGACTCCAGACCGTCTGCCCGTGTCTGTGCCCGTGTGCCGGGGTTGGCCTCAGGCTGCCCCAGACTGGTCCCCTGATTATAATAATAATGAAAATGTATTATTAACAGATTGTTTTTACTTTTTTGATTTCACAAAAGGTGGACTTGTGCTGTTAGCGCTGGCGTTTGCGAATTAGGTGTTTTTTGCCACAAGGCTTATTTGCACAGAAAGGGGCCAAATTTGCCCCGAATGTCTGACGCTGTCTGCTCTTTGGGGTGCATTTAACCCTCTGCGTGCACTTGGAGAATGAGGCGGAGTCTTTTTCATTTGCACAGATATTGCAGGCGCAAAAGCCACGCAATCCTGCAGTGAATTTCTCCCTTTGTGGACGAAATTTGGTACAAATATCAATGGACCCTTGAGGATGAATCCTGACTATCTCTCCATCCTCTTCAAGCGGGTTTGTTCATTTAGTATTGGAGGTCAAACGGGAAATAGGCAATCGACAGATGTTGTAAGTGAACTTTTATAAATACAATAATGATCAGTTTGAGTCCAGTTTTGTTCCTCGACTTTTCCTGCCACTCCTTGTTTGTCATTGTGCTTATGTAATTCAAATGAGGACTCTTGTATAACTTACCTCTGGATGTCCTCAATCAGACATGATCTTGCTGAAACTAGTTTGTGGAATCTGCTTTGCATATCCAACATTCCATGTCTAATGCGCTCTCTATTTCACTTATGTGTTTAATGCGGTACAGTTTGTCAGCCAAATCCTCCAGTAATGTCTAATTTATATATTTAGGTTCTTCAGAAGGACATTGCCAAGCGAGTGCAACTTTGCTTTTTCTATTAGAGTGGATTGGAAAGCTGTTTCCACCACTTGCTGTTGTTGTATCTGGTTCTAAAAGCTTTATTGAACAACAACGATGTTTACATCCTGGCCAACATAAGCCTATGCAGCCTTTTGCAACCTATTCCCAATAGAGTGTCCTTGATGCATGGCGAGAACCATTTAGTCGACTCTTTAAGTGTGGTTAAAACAACCATTTGTGCTCCGGGAGAGGCTTAGAGCAGTGCATTTTGAGGACACCTGCACATAATGAATCACTGGCACACTGGAGGTATCGTTACACAAACATCCCTCATCTTGGAAGGTCAGCAGGTTGCTATAATTATCTTACATAACCTAGAAAACTTTAGACTGTTATTGCTTTTCTACAGTCTGTGTGTTTTGTCTTTTTCCCATATCTAAAGTTCTGCACTCACAAAGCAGCAGATGTTGTACCTTCATAAAGATATGATGAGCGAGCGACTAACTTTCCTTAGCTGAACCTGGCTCATTTTCAGAGCCGCATCCTGAGAATCTCAGCGGGACGGCCCTGTTCGCAGGATGTGTCAGTGAGAGTTACAAGGACAAGTAAACCTGAGAAGAGTCTCATCGAGTGATCCAATGAGCTCAGTGAAATGAAGGGGGTGGGACCTGCCTTTAACCGACACCTGTTGTCGTTCCAGGAAAAGGATGTGAAGATTTCATACTGTCAGAGGTTTCTAAAAAAAGGCTTAGGAACAGATCCGTCCTTCGACACACACACAGAGAGAGTGGTAAAAAACACTTTTACGCTATAATGAAACTGAGACTCTTTATACAGTCAGACTCAAAGTCTCCCACTTGTAAAGAGATCTCATTAAACTAGAAGGAGACTTTCAGACCCCTGAACTACAGTAAAACCAGACCCTTTCCGTCGTTGGTGACTTTGACATAATTGCACCTGATCAGGTCATCGTGACTTCTGCACAGAAAGACCAAAACTTTGAGAGAGCTGAACCAGCCTGTGACAAATACTTGACAGCTACGTACCTGAACTGCCTCTTCTATACACACGCTACAGGTATAAAAAAGAAAGGAGGGTTCAATGACGCCTTCCCTTTAAACTAGGGCAGTTCTTCTGAAACACCATTATCCAACTGCTAGCAGCAGCTACATCCAAGCCAGCAACAGCAACCTGCAGCACAAACACCACATCATCTAGTCACATTTATGAAGGCAAAGTTTGGCTAAGTGCCAGGAAGCATACCTATTTACTTTTATATTATAATTTCTGAAGGTGCATTAAGGGCCCGATCAGACAGAATGCGTTTTAGCAGCTGGGGGCTTTTTTGTCATTGTTTTCAACGAGAGGGATGTTTTTTGCGTGCTGCTTTTGCTTTGCAGAGTGCCTCTCGTTTTTCCACTCTGTGTGCCTCACGGTTTTTGAGGAAACGCTCAGAGTGCCTCGAGTTGAAAAAACTTAAAGCAGAAAAGCGCCCGACGTCATGTGCGTATTTTCTCATCGTCGAATCCAAAGGAGAGGCGGGTCTTCTGTCAATTTACAATATAACGGTTAGGTTAATGACAGCTAATTTTACAGCCTGCAAAACGCGTTCTGTCTGATCGGGCGCTAAGCCTACTCAAATGCAGTTAATATAACAGGACAGAAAGCTTCACCTGTTCTATTCTATGTGAGGGATCATGTAAAGTGAGCAGGTTGTCGTCGCGGAGTGGAACCATCGGGGTCAGGATGAGGGTCTTGTCTCACCTTGAAGGGTGTAATAACAATAACAACCTGCTCACTGTACATCATTACACTTCTTACACAGCTACCTACTTACAAAATCAATCGAAATGATTTTGTTATTTAAAAATGATTATTTTTCCATCTGTTACACGCACAGTGAGAGGTGCGTCCATAGCAACGGCTAACTCTGTAGCCTTCTTAAAATGAGCTAAGCTAGCTGTTATCAATGACAGTAAACTGAGCTAAGCTAGCTGTTATAACTCCCATTAAAATAAGCTAAGCTAGCTGTTATCACTCACATTAAAATGAGCTAAGCTAGCTGCAGGGTTGGGAGGGTCACTTTAAAAATGTATTCCGACACAGTTACTACCTATTTAAAGATGTAATCACAATCACAATTTTAATGTAACTGATTACTTTCGGTTACTTTTGGAGAAAATAAATTAAAATACTCTTGTAATGCGTGAATGCTGGATTTAATTAATAGCAGTAATTATGCACATTTAAATGTACTTTGCATGATATTATCAGAGAGGTCAGACGGACGGTTTAGAAATGAGAATTCAGATGTTATAGAGCATTTTTGGTACTATATCGTCTTCATTTTAGAATGTATTATAAAACTGTAATCCTGCTAGTAATCCCCATTTTTAATAAATGTATCTGTAATCTAATGACCTCCTTTTTTCTGTAACTGTAACTGAATACAGTTGCTTTTTTTTGTATCCTAATAACATAACGCCGTTACTCCCCAAGCCTGCCTAGCTGTTGTGACTCACATTGAATGTAACACTTCCTGTGATGGTGAAGTAAGATACGGTGAACGGACCGCAGAATCAGCAGCACCTGATTGAAGTTTGCTGTCTCGTCATTGTCAGAGTCTGTCGACATTTTATTTCCCATTCACCGTCTTTAAACACGCCGTGTCCTGTACTGTGTTCCGTTTAATGTTTACTTCATGGGCCGTCTTCAGTTTTGTAGCTCTCTCTGTCGTAGCTTCAGTTTTTGCATCTTTAACCTTTACTGCTTTTTCTCGCTGGTTGGTCTCTTTTCTTTTTGCCCTCTGTGAACAGACCAACGTCGAGTTTACTGGACTTCTGTCGGAGTTATTATTAAAACATTGCTTCAGGAACAGGACCACGCCTCCCTCGCTAACTCCATCACTAATGCCATTACCTGTGTCTAACCCCTTCTCTCCTGTTTGTCAAAGCCCATTCCGTGCCCCCACCCTGAGTCTCGACCCCCAGGTTCCTGACGGCTAACTCGACCCTTTTCGACCCCCTTTCATCCCGCACTACTTTGACCCCCTCTCATCCCACCTGACCATGATCCCCCCTTCATCAAACTTACTTCGACCCCCTCTCATCCCACCCAACCTCGACTCTTTAGCATATTCCAATAAACGGCTTGTAAAGTCTAGTTAGTGAATTGGTACACTAGGGCAGCTTAGCCCCTCTCCTCAACCTCTGGACTCCTATAACCAGGTTAAAGATAAATGGACTGCACTTCTATTGCGTAAAAACCATGACACTTCCCCCACCAAAATCCAGTCCCACACCTACAGATTCTACGTTTTTATGCAAAATGTGTAAATAGAGATTAAACCACATCGAGCCCTCATAGGGTGCTTACACTCCCGCACGGCACACCTGATTTAAAAAGTCTGTGAGGGTTTAAGGGCAGGGATTGCGATCGGTTCCATTTTCAAGACCCTCCAACCACAGAAGAACAGAAATCTGTTATAATTTTTTAATCACTGTCAGTTTATCAATATTTAATCAGCGTTATGAATGACACAGTTCTGTAGAATCTAGGGCAGTGTGTTACACTACAGTTTGTTTGGTGTCAAAGAGTCAACAGTGTTTGCATTATTTCCAGCACTTACTTCCTGCCTCAGGAGGCGGCCTGGTGAGCACCGTCTCTGAGCATTAGTGTACATATGTTTGTCCATCTGTATGCCGACTATGTAAAGCAGCTGGCGGTAAGACACATCTGCGCAAACACTCTGTAACTGTAACATAGACAGCCACAGCTGCTTATTTACAGGCCTTTTCTTTTGTTTCAGGTTCAACCCAGGCCAAGGGTCAACAGTGAGCAGGCATCCACAGAAGTGAGTCAAAAGAATCGATGGCTCAGTGAGAGAGGAGGCTCAGCAGCAGAGGGAGGACTCGACACGTCCAAGACACGCTGACAGCTGCAGTTTCAGGATCATCTGCTGAGGCCGGACCGGCTGGGGGAAGCACACACTTATCTGCTCGAGTGATAAAGGATTTAGACACAGTGATATCATAATGTGAAGCAAGTTAACAAGTTAATCTGTCCTACAATTATGAAACTTTCTCAAGGTAGGATTATTCACGACACCTTCCAGAGTCCACATTATGTTATGACCTTTTTGTGTCTAGGGGAGGATCCAAAGGTTCTCAGGTGGGTGTGGGTGCTTTCAATCATACATGCCTTCCTCTTCCACATCTCTTCCTCACCTCATGTGTTAGATCCTCCCTGCAACGACTTGAAAGAGAGATGCAAGGAAGAGACATGAGTGAGGAGCTAGAGATCTTTACACATTTAGATATTGTTTAACAGCAAACTTCAATCAGGAGAGACAAGTAAATACGGTAAGGATAAATGTTTATTACAATGATGATTTGGTAATGCATCATGGTCAAGGAGAAAAGATGATTGAAGGGTGTCTGCCCCGAGCAGCAGCAGCAAGATATATTCCCCCATGGAGTCCAGACGCGGGTGGTGGAGGTGTTGGCTGATGATGTCATCTGAGGCTAATGAGATGATGGAGCTGATGATGGGGAGGTGAAGGGTCGCACATAAGGATGGCATGAATGAACTGGAGGCAGAGAAAAGCCACATTTCACAACAATATACTGCAGACTTTTGCAATAGCTTCATTTCTGTTGATTTTTATCACTTAATATTCCTTTTATATCTTCCAATAAGGACAATCTCGGATCCCATAGTCTGAGGACGGTATATCCTCCGGGAACAAAGGTTAACATTTCGGCACGTACGGGTTAGCGAGCGTTTAGCAATAAGGACTTCCTTTTCCGTGAGCTGCATTGTTTACAGTCCAGTTAGCAGCTTGAGAAGCGACCGTGTGTTCGGACTAAAGTGAAGTGAAATAAACGCTGTCATTTCTTGGTTCATCACATCCCCCGGAGGAGCGCCTGCTCATCTGTTTGAGCTGAGTTATGCCCCTTTCCCACCTAAATTTAGCATGTTGACACATTTTTTTCAGACCCGGGAAGACGCACTTATAAATGCTGATTGTCCCTTTTCCCATTGCCAGTGAAGTATACTCCTTTCAGTCTCTTTTTTGCTGCGTCACCGTCTGACGTCACAAATGAGCCGTAAACAGGGTTAGTAACCAGTAAAGATGTTACGGTGGTTAGGTCTTTATTGTATCTATTACTCATTCAGTCTGTGTATCAAGCTCGGCGCCGACAAATTTGGAACGATGTTCGAGAGCTGCTCGGATAGAGACGGGTGGAATTTGAAGCTGAAATGACAAGGAGTCGCAGAAGTTACCAACGGAGCATAGAGAAGCCAGAGAAGGGGCGAAGATTAGCATGTCGATCATCATGTTAGTGGGTGTTAGTGGGCTTTTTTGACCAGTGGGAAAGCAGCTTTACACAGAGGCTGCACTCTGGCTTACTTCAGCGGGATGAAGCCCAAACAGAAACAGATTTTCTTGTGATCGACTTTAATTAACGGCTCTTCAGTTTGCTGAAAGAACAACATCATGATGCAGATTAGAAACAAGTCAACATGAAGCTTTGTCAGGTCTGTCCTCAAGAGGAGAAGAAAACTACTTTAACATGAGGAGTTTGTTGAATGGAGGGCGGAGCCATCATTTATGATGCATTCGAGGACTTCTAAACGCTGAGCGGTATTCATGACATGGCGTTTGTTTCCTGCACAATAAAACAGCACAAAACTATGTGTGTAAGACAGTGTTGTGACCAAGTCATCTTTGCTCAACTCCCAAGTAAGTTGCAAGTCATTTGGTCCAAGTCTCAAGCAAGTCTCGAGTCATTTTTCTTGGGCAAGTCAAGTCAAATCACAGGTTATGTCACGTTTGTGCTGCGTACATACTTGATAGTTAGACAGAAACTTGACAACTTTTAACAATTTTATATTTAACAGCGAATATTCAAACTTATAAGTCCACATCTCTGGTATAAGATGATTGTACAGTATTTTTGTTTGTCATTGACACCGATCATGCCGCTGCTTTGATAAAAAAAAAACATTGTGTAGGAAGTTTTTGTTTCCTTGTTTTCAACTCCTCCAGAAGCCCCCTCTCTTCCCGCTCCCCGTCTCCTCCCTACATTTAAGAGATTGGAAGATCTCGGGGAACTGTTTCCGGGTCACAGGAAGAGAGACAATGCGAGGAAGCAGAAGTAAGTGAAGCTGAAGACAGGGTTCTTCTGAAAGAGAGGCCCGAGGAAAGCCAGTGGACATAAATGTGTTTGTGACATCTCTCTCTCTGTAAGGAAAACAACCTCAGGCTTTCTTTTATTAATGTTATATCTCTTCTTACTCATAGACTGTTACGTTTATCTTTCTAATTGTTTCTTCAGTTTTCACCATTTTATTTACTTTCCTATATTTTTATTTTCTGCAGCAGTGACGCAGTTTCTCCCGACGATTCCTTCTACTTGTGACGTCTTATCTCCATGACTGTCCAAAGACAACTTTCTTCCTTTCTTTTTTGGGCGGCAGCTTCTTCAGGTCATGTTTTGCGATAAAAGTATTTTCCTGATGAGTTTTCCATTAACAGTCAGTGGGCCTTCTGAGAAATCCTCCCTCTGGAAACTCGTCAAATTCCTTATCAGATCGACTCTAAGTATTAAATATTAAGGGCTAAATTATGATTACAGTGCAAAACGCCTTCAAATATTCCAAAACAATCCTGTTAAAATAGCATTTAAATACGCAGCTCAACGTTCAATGTTATTCTGGGGACAGTTTTGTTGTGATATTCATTCAATTATTGGATTAAATCTTTTCTAAGTGACTTCAAACTTCAAACCTCATTTTAGTTTCAGTGCGGAACAAACTGAGGAGTCATCACATGATCCAAACATGGTCATTTGATCATGTGACAACATGTGGCTGTATACAGGGACAGACCTTCTCTGTTTCAGACGGGCCGCTGGCGTTTCAATGACCTCTTGATTTTCCTCCAGCAGAGAGGTCGTTCACGCCGGGCGCCAAAGGACAGTCCTGACACAAGAAGGAGGCTGTGTTCACATGTTCACCCACTCAATTATAACTAATTGTCATCACATGGGGCAGAGTAATGAGATGTGCACTAGTCTAAAGCGGGACTCCCTAGAGACACACTCTTTAACCAGGGCGCGGTACATTATGTTCTGTGTCACACAGATGGTTGTGTGTCTGATGTGGTTCTGATCGGCTCACATTAGATCATCTTGTCAACCTTTGGATACGCTCATCTCCAATGCTTATCTTCACCCGGTTGATTACAGGATAGAAACTTCATATGTTGTTTATCAACCTTATATTTATCTTAGCTTCAACTTCGAACCTACAGGAGACCTCAAGTGCAACTTCTGTGTTCTGATTTTAAATGACTTTGTAAGGAGGGCCTCATTTGTGTCTGGGCCGGACATGAACCTGTAAAGCTGTGAACTTAACAGTAACACCTTTTTAGTTTTAGAAGAGAAGAAAGTTGTTGTTTTATGAAAACATTTAACATTACTTTAAACTATTTTCACTCTCCTAAATAATTCTCTGCTTAAGCAGCCTGGGTTCAAACATAACTATCAAATGGGCTAAAAAGCCGACTTGATAATGCTAATCTTTTAAAAATGAAACAACGTCCTGAACTGATGTTTGTTCTGAATAGATAATTCAACCTTGTGATATTTCTTGAAGAATTTAAACTTTTTCAATAGTTTTTATGAACGATTTAAGGGCTGGATTTGGTTTGTAATCGATACGGTTATTTGAGTCTAAATCATGATCCTTTCGTAAACCTATCCCAGTGGTGTAGGCATGAATGTATTATTGGATAGGCACAATATTCATAGGCATGCTCACAGGCAGCCCAACAGCAGTCCAGACCATTACAGTTAAAAAACCACACAAGTAACTGTACGACGGCGTATTCGGGCCGCTGTGAAAGAAAGAAAAAGAGCCGAAGGCGAGTTAATATTCTGAGTCGAATAAATCAGTATCCAGCTGTTTATTTATGTGTGTCTGTGACAAACTGTCCCCCTGACGCACCCTGATTACAACCGTGTCGTTCTCCGCCGACTCGTCGCTGTAGCAATCCCCTCGTCGGGATTCATTCCACAGCAATGTCCTGCTCTCTGTACATTAAGTAGAAACTCATCACAATAAGCATCCAGACTTTGAAGACACATTGTCATGACTTTGACCTATTGTGAAGTAAACAACATATCTCATTTATGACTTTATAATATTACAGAATATTCAAGTTCTTTAAGTCAGACAATCTCTCAATGGGCCTGGGTCATCTGTGGGTGGGCAAAGGCAGAGCCAGGCCTACCTGTGCCTACGCGCCTGACCTAACAGAGCAGGTTTGGTGCCTAAATTGAACCAAACTGTGACTGTTTATTGTAATTCTGTGAAACCATTGCAGTGTGGTGAGAGTAAGGCCCCACAACTAGCTGGTAAGGTGTTACACCCGTCGAGGGATGCATGGCAGGAAAGTGTAAATCATGTTCCCTCCCTGGTCCCCAAACCAGAGACAGAAACCACATTACCAATAACAAGAAAGAAGAGGACGGAGGGGACTCGTCAGTCTTCTGGGTGAAAGAAAAATGACTTCACTGCGAAAGGCTGATATAACAGACGGGCCGTTACTTTGAATTCCCTCTATTTAGTAAGTAAGAGTATAATTGGTATGAACTCTCACTCTTTGTTCCCTAATGTTTGTCTTGTTAATATTTGTTCCTGCATTATGCTGTAAATACAAACCTAATACATCCTGTACCTCTTACAAACACTCCACACAATCCCTTCATTTCATAACAAGGCTTTTATTGTGAAACATTTGCAGAACATAAGCAGTTTTAATAACAACAGCTGGAGGGGATTAATGGATGAAAAAGCAGCGCAGAGAGGAATGAGAGATTCAAGGTTTCAACACAATGTGTGATTTCAAACCTTTTAAAATGAACGTTTTTAAAGCAGCTTCATCTTTGGACAAATTACTTTATATTACAGTGTGCATGCATGGCGGGCTTACAGTACCATCAACAGCATTATAAAAGTGTGGTCCTAAAAGTCATCAATGCCATGTAAATCTATACTTCCAGTTTCATCAGATAGCAGCTCTTCCCTCGACTTTTCAAACACATTATTCTTTTTCGGCTTTGTCTTTAAGTGCTCTGCTGCTTTCTCTTCGCAACCTTCACTGAATGTTGTAGAACTATTATATAATTTTTAATTTGACATCATATTGCTGTCTGGATAAAATGCCCAAGTTTGCTTTCTACTATGTTGTCAGAAGTTCAGAGACTTTAGCAGCAAGTTTCCTGTTCTACACTTAAAATGTAGCTTTTACATGTCGCAACACACAGCCTCGCAGTGACTGAAAAATTACAATATTTCACACAATGGAGTAACCCAGAACAACAGAGGAAACAGGAATATTTTAATATATTGAATATAAGTGGAGACAAGTACATGAAGTTGATGTCAACATTACGTCTTTTTTCGCTGCCAGTATTTTTTCCTGAACTCACTTTACAGTTTGGACAGATTTGCAACAAATGGGTTTGAACATTAAAGATATAATCTCGAAGATTTCAGTTTCAGTCTCTTTGGCGCACCTACTGGCGATAAACGGTATTGGCGGGAGCAATCAATCAATCAATCAATCAAATTTTATTTGTATAGCGCCAAATCATAACCAGGGTTATCTCGAGACACTTTACAGAAAGAGCAGGTCTAGACCGACTCTTTGTTAAGTTATTTAAAGAGAGGCCCAACATGAATCCACCATGAGTAGCACTTAGCAATTCGGCACATTGGCAAGGAAAAACTTCCTTTTAACAGGCAGAAACCTCGAGCAGAACCAGACTCATGTTAAACAGCCATCTGCCTCGACTGGATGGGCCGAAAATGGGATAGAAGGAGATGCAGGATAGAGACAGGCAAAGAGAGCAACAACAACATATGTTCTTGTTACCACAACAACATATGTCCTTGTTACATTTATTACATATCCCTTTGTTACGGTTGTAACTCTTGATTTACCTGGCTGGCGGTCGCTTTCCTTTTCAGACTGTTTGCTTCATCTGAGCGTCAAGTTTGTTTCTCTTTTTTGGATTCTCACTTATTTTTGAAGTTGTATCTGTAATCATCCATCTTTTCTCCCTGTCTCTCTCGTCAATAATAAACCTCTTCCACAGGGCGCCCCCTACAGGCCTGGAGCACTTCAGTTGCGTTGACTGGATTTGCAGCGTTTTTCTTTTGCTTGTGTTTACTGGGTTTGTGTGTATTTGACTTTGCATCGTTTCTGTATTTGCAGCACTTTTGATGCTAATGCATTTGTTTCGACCTCTTGCAGCGCGTTTCTGTCGATGCATATGTTTTGGACTTTTCATAGTTTCTGAACTTGCAGGCCGTTTCTTCTAATAGAAACCATTCGGGCCACAATTGCCCTTGTCGGCCACCATACTTTGTCTCCAGAAGGGCAAATATTCACAGGTTGTGTTTAACCAACGCAAATAAACACTAAACTTTCCCTGGTCAAACTTACGTGAGGGAAGTGAGGTGAAAATTCGACCTCAGCTAAGCAATGATTCACAGTTACAGCCCTTTTTACTCGTTCACATTACCATCGTGAAACACAACGCTTCGTCTCAGCCAGGACTCGGGGTAGACCCAGTGTTGGACTGAGACGCACCAGGTATCAATATTTACAGTGCCAGCGTTTGTGTTGAAATGTTTTCAAGGCTTTTAGGTCCAAAAGATTCCTGACTGCCGCCCTGCCAAGACTCAACAACACAAGTTAAAATGAGGTGTGACAAACAGCATGAAGTGATATATGCCTCTGTAGGACAGAAGCAATTCATTCTCAGCACATGAGGGTCTTAAATGAAAATTGCATCAATGTGCTCCATCTTCTCCAGACGCCGGCTTCAAAGAGCATTCCTCCCATTCTTTGTGGTTTGTGAAGTGGCATCAAGTAATGTAAAAAACAAACAGCTGACCCGGTGACCCCGTCCTCCCCGTGATCTCCTGCACCTATAAATAAAGTATCTGTGTGCAGCCGAGTGCCCGCTCCCTCTGGCAACTGGGGCATTTTGTTCTGGGAGCTGTCAAGTAGCGTTACAATCAACATCAACACTCCTCCAGACCAGTTAGCATACACACACACACACACACACACACGCAGACACACACACACACACACACACACACACACACACACACACACACACAGACAGCTCATAACCAGTTGTTTCACAGGTCAGCGTGTATGTGAACTGATATTAACCGGAAAGTGAAACATCTCTGGGCTCAGCATCTCTAGTTTTGCAATTAAATCTGGTTATTACAGACATAAGACATCTTTTATAGTATAGCCCAAAAAGAAGGTGTAGTTCGGATGGTGAAAGGCTAGGCGTCAGATATTTCTTGTAATTCTTTGAACACTAGAGCTGCCCCCTAAAACACAATGGTTCAAAGAATAAAATGATAAAACCCTGAGTTGACTAGCATTTCTGAACGTTTGTTTTTTAGCGTTGTCTTTGTAAACATCGCGGGAGCAACAAAATGGCAGAATATAAACTTAAACTGACTCTAAATATAACCCTCAGTGTTTATCATTCACAAGGTTTTATCCGCAGATTTCTCTCATCATCATTAAATTTCCAACGCTCTTCATCTGCGGACACAGGACATCAGGAAGGGCTGTTAGCTGAGCTTCAGTTAGCTTGTTTTTAGCTAGCGTTTATTAGCTGCAGAGGTGTCCTCCTCAAGAAAACAAAGAGCCTGCTGATTAAGAATAGTAAAAAATACAGAAACAAACAGTGTTTCTTCAATGGACCTCAGCAGGCACACAACAGCTGTCGCTGCATCCTTGAAGGACGCATACTACAGGGATGAGTCGTTTGTAGCCTGTGTAGACCACTGAGGCCGAACTGAAGTGAGCGGTCTGGTTTACGGAGGATTTCCTGTTTGCATCAGAAGCTGTTCCAGCCCTTACCCTTGTGTCAGGAAGCGCCTAGCAACAGGTAGCTAGCTGGCTAACAAGCTAACATAACTTCACGTAACTTAACCTATTATTTTAAAGATAATTTGAAGTTTCAACATTTGTATCTCGAGCTATTCGATTGAGTTGGAGCCAAAAGCTATCGTTCGCTTGAGAGTCCAACATCTCCTTTGAATTTGGCACACAATGAATCTCAGGATACGTTGGGCTGTGAAGGATGCACCCGATGGATCCTTTGTGGCTCGGAAAAAAGAGGACGTATCTGAAGTAGCCTGCGAAATGGGACAGCCTTGGACGCGCCGCTGTGACACAATCGGCCTTCAGACACACCCTTTGAAGGATGCAGTCCCTGGACTGGGACACGGCTAACGTCTAGAGCATCTAGAGGATGCAATTATATCAGGCCTGCAAGATAATATCATATGTCCATCATAACTGGCCCGCCAGTATACAGCACGCACACTGTTGATACTACAAATCCCAGAATGCACTGCAACAGCACACTTGCCAATCAAGACCTGCAAACACCAGCTGTGCGAGTTGACATTTCTGTCCGACATAACGAAGCATCTCACTCCGATAAACCTTGAGCTGCAGGGACGGGACCGTATGATCGCAGATGTGTGATGCAGTGAGAGCGTAACAAGCCAAGCTGAGCCTGTGGGAGACTCAGATGCAGCAAGAACGCTTGGGTCACTTTTCATGGTGCCAAACAACGACAAACCAGGTCTCCACCTGTTCCCAACTGCACATTTTGCTGG
The DNA here is from genome assembly GCF_022749685.1 of Semicossyphus pulcher. Taxonomy (NCBI): domain Eukaryota; kingdom Metazoa; phylum Chordata; class Actinopteri; order Labriformes; family Labridae; genus Semicossyphus; species Semicossyphus pulcher. The sequence continues at coordinate 30,149,942 of NW_027211726.1, forward strand.
TAAACTGATCGCACCTGGCAGAGATTTGCCGACATTGTAGCTCAGGAATTTAAATTAGAACTGGCCAGTAACCTGTTTGTAGTTGACGTGGAAAGAGCACCTGTAAGCATCCAAATGGAGCTGAAAGAACTTCAAACGATGCCCCAAACTCCGCCTACAAGATGCTTGAATGCTCTTCCCTGAGAGCGTCCACAGCTCAGACCCTGACCAAAAACATGAACGAACGAAATATGCTTTTTCTTTTAGCATGTTTTCCTGTAATCACGAGGTAGATTGCTTATGGATGAAATATTTGCACATTTAAAATGTTCTTATTTTGCTTGATGGTGTGATGAAAAACAATATGTAAGAGTTTCTTGAAGTTTTTGATGCCTGTGTTAAAATGTTTTTTAATGACTCAGTGAAAACCTGCTGAGAGAGATTGGACGTGAACACTTTAATGATGCTGATGTGTCTTTTATTTTACATTTCTCTCTTTTTTTGATGCCTTTGGTTTGTTCTGAATTCTATAAGATGTCTTGGGAGCAGTTAAGTTCATATTTCTATATGACCAATTTGTCACAATACCTCTAAAAAAACGTGGTTTATTTAAGTCCGTTCTAAAAAGGATGACCCCGGTCGGCCCTTCTCTTAGACCCACTGTTTAATTGTGGACCCCTTTCTGATTGAGTTTGAGATCCCTGGTCTAGAGGGTCTCTGAGCTAACCTGCGGCTAGCTTGTTTGACAGTGCTTTGCTTATAAGATTTCTTCAATGTTCATCATTTATGAGGTTTAATTTGGGACCAGTTTATCCATAAAAGCTCTCCTGTATTTCAACACAAACGGACCCAGTAATTAAATGTAGTAAAAGACTAAAGCAGTTTGACTTTAGTGTTTCTCTGATGCTGAGGGGCGTCGAGGGCTGCAAGCTAAGCTGCTGCTAGCTTTACCTCAGCTTCATTCTCAGATTTTCTGACATCCAGGTAAATGATGTAGTAAAATATCTCTGTGATGTGACTTGAAAAAGAAACAAAATGTTTGAAAGTTTATGGAAAACGCTGAAAAACGTGTTGCTTCAGGTGAAAACGTCAGACTCGTGCAGGCTGATAGAGGAGTTTGATGTGGCGCTGAACTGAGAAGAAGAAGAAACATTCAAAAGTCGTCTGAGATTCTGAATCAGGTAAAACTCTTAGTCACTTCCTAATGCCCACGACCGTTACACGGTTAAACTGAAGTCAGGATTTTTCGAGAGCGGAGCTGTAATCTGGTTCCCGTTGTAGAGCTAAATCTCAGAGATCGTGGTTGATCAATGAAGAGGAAAACAAATACAAAGTGATAGACAACAATCTGCTTTCAGTTGTTGCCCCTAATTGTTGCCTTCTTCTGACTCAGGGGATCATTTTATTTCTTTGAACAAAAAATTCTTTTTAAAATGAAACCATGTGAGAAATTTGTGGCAGCAAATGTTTCTTTCTAGGAACTGCTAACAACGAACAGACATGTTGACAGGCTAGTGAGGGGACACAGGTCTAAGAGGTTATAATGATTTAATCTTAAACTGGCTTTATGGTTTATACTTCTTAATCTGCAGAGGATAAATGAAGTGTAGTTAAACTACATTATAAAATACGTAAAAGTGTAAATTACAAAGTAAAAACTTGTTTCAGATAAAATCCTCACTGTAGGTTTCATACTCGGGGCCATAGCTTCCTTTGAGGACTCTCTGCTGATAATATTTTTGAACATGTTGCAAGCTGAATGACATAAAGAAGAGTCTCCATCATATTGTTACACACATATTGCTCTTACAACACTGACTGCAGGAGATGGTTCTCGCTCTAAATACTCATGCTCCTTCCTGAAGTGGATTTGCGAAGGCAATAGAGAAGACAGATTAAGAGCCGATACAGAACATAAAACAAGAAAAAAAAACCTTTAACAGCACCTCTTCTTTGGTTATGAACCTCCCGTCAGTGAGAAGCGTCTGTGTGCTAAAGTATTAAATCAAACGTTTGTTCAAAGCTCCTGAACTCCTGAGTGTAATCGAGCAACGTGCAATAAATATTTGAGCCCTTTTGCATTTTAATTGCTACAGTTTCTCTTAAAGCTGTCGTCACATGTTCAGTCTTATGTGTCTGTTATTATCTTGCCTTCAGGGGAGCTAACTGATCGTCAAGCTCCTCACTGCCTCTACACTATTCATCAATGTTGTCTTTTTTTGCACACGTGCATGTTTGGATCGTGCAGAAGCGATATGTGTATGTCTCCTGTGTTTAGCAGCTCTTCTTTGCTAGCATGCTTGGTATAGGTTGTTGGGTGTGTCCGGCCTTTATACCATGCTGTCAGGGTTAGCTTGGCGGCTGTTAAGGCTTGCGCCGAGGTAATCAGTTTGTGTCCGTTGTTTTTTATGGCTCAGATTAGCATGCAACAGTATGTAAACATATACTGTGGTTGTTGTTAAAAAGTTTAACTAAGGAAGCAAATACAAATGCATGTCCATCTATGGAAACTTCAACGGAACAACCCCTACTGTGTTTTCTTTAGATGTTGATATGCAACCGTCCAGCAGTATGGCAAACGTTACTCATGTTTAAGATGTTTGTACGTGAAGAAAAGGATCATTAATCTGTGCACAGGACAAATTTCCCCAAAGGTACAATAAAGCTTCCTCTCTCCCTCTCTGATTCACATCAGGAGTTTTATCAGGCTGATATCATGTCCTGTTTTCCTCGCATTATCGCGTTCTTTTTAAAGGAGCAACTCTCCCCTGTAAAAAGCCACCGTCAGTCAAAGCTGGTGTTCTCTGTAATCGATAGAAGCAATTATATTTAAAATTGGCGCCATAGCTGTGGGGAAAGTTGTACAAACAGCTCGTGGTTTCCCCCTTTCTACATTCCTACAACACCCAGCATGCATTGCGCTCCTCCCTCTGAAAGGAACAGCCCAGCGAGAGATGCTGCAGGCAAAGGCTCAGAGCGGTACAGAATCTGAAATACGACGAGAACATACCGGTGGATCGTCTAAAAACATCTTCAGGTCTGCAGTCTACATTTCACACCTGACGATTTTGAACGAGACATGACATCGGAGGCGGGCATCCTAGAATGAGGAAGTGTAGTTTAGCGAGCTCCCTGGCCTCCGCCAGATGGTGCGTTTAACGTAGTTTGGCGAAGGTTTTTCAGGGCCCATTGGAGAAGCAGATATCGTCCTCCAAAGGCACAGAGCCAAATGCATTTTTTTCCTACCATAATGGCATTAGCTTCCCATGATAGCACGATAGGACTGAGGTTGAAAATCGGCAAGCTGGTCCTGAGAGAATGTCGGAAATGCAACTCCAACTTACCCCTCGATCCCACAGGGTCCGTGTCCGGCACGTTCTGTCTGGGCCGCGGTTCTGGTCTGTCTGATCCGCAGTGCAGCGGAGCGCTGGCCCAAGCAGCTGGATTTGCGAGATCACAAGGTCGCGGGAGAATTGAGAAATCACGCGATAACATCAATGTTAAACAGAGCAACACACAAACAACAGTTCAGTTTGCACCTCCGAGGTTGATTATCTGCTCATTTGGAGATCATTCTGTGATTTTTGTGCTTCTACCATGGCTGAGGACACTTCTTAATTAAAAGTGTTCTTTTTTCAAGATTTCTGTGTGTTGTTGTTATGAAAATAGAAAAAATAACGGGAGTCTGTACCGGTCTGAACAATAACGGGAGTCTGTACCGGTCTGAACATGGTGTTTTATTTTGAAATGACCGGATGCTGTATGCTGTTTTTCGTGTGTGACTTCCTGTTTGGAACAATCTGCTCTGTTCAGCTTGACGCGTGCTTGAAGCGGCCTCTGTCTTACATAGACCGTGGCGTGTATCTTTAGCGGAGCAGAGCAGAGAGACACATCTGGGACGCGCCCGGAAACGGACCGCGGCGCATGCTGTGGAATCACGAGCAATGACTTGAATGGGCGATAGACTCTGGAGATCGCGGCGCACACAGAAAGCTCTGGATACGGATCCTGTGGAATTTGAGGGTTACAGTTTTTCCATAGACTGTATATAAGACGTGGACATCTGAAGTAAGACCAGGCAGCAACCTCCGTTGAAAAATGAATGCAATAGTGCAAAACACTGCAGTTCCTCTGGTGTCCACTTGAGGCTGTCTCCAGCAGTGAGTCAGTCCCCATAGAGCCCCATGTTAAACTTTACAGCAGAAATAAACATGTTTACAGCCTGGTACAAAAAACAGTTTGGGTCTCTATAGCTCATTTCTCTCTTCATGACAACTGTACAGGAGAATCTTGAGATCCAGAGGGGCTCTCCTCATTTACGATGATATTGAGTCCATTTCAAAAGCAGTTAAACTGACAGACTGTAGTGATGAGTTTAGTCTATTTTTATGTTGATTAAATCCCTCAGTAAACATTTTCCTAATGAGTTTATGGTCTCAGTCTCTAGTTTCAAGTCTTCTTTAACACAGCATGATGTTCATTTAGTACATTATGGTCCTCTAAACAGTGAAATGATAATAAAACAGGGTCTGCTTTGACCTGTAAACAAGGATTAAAACAAAGTAATGTGCATTCACCCTGTTGTCCATTTACAATCTGGTTGTATATAAATGTTACAATTTCATTTATCAGACACTTTTGTCAATAGCGACTTACATCGTCGAGAGTTACACTGGTACTGGATTTGTCGTATTCGTATTCTAAGTTATTCGACGTGTCTGACAACATTACGGAAAGGATCCCTGCAGAGACAGACCTTACAGCTGGGACAGCGCTGCCTTTGAGGCCGCCAGACTCCACTGACAAAACACTTCATTTTACCTCACAGGAGATGATTGTCTGCAGCTGCCTCAAATGCTATTTTTTCTGACACAAATATTGTGTTGAATTCAATCTGACTATTTTAAACAGCAAAGACGCACAATAAAAATCTGGGCCGTTGCTTCGAGCCGTCTTCGAGCTGTGTCTGCATCCTCGACACAAAGTCCGACACGTTCCGGTGCATGTGTCCGCCAGGGTTGTCCCACGTCACCGTTTGTGATCTCAAGGCGCAGCCGGGGGGGGAAGTGTTTTGGCGACCTCAGAATTTCATCTCTGCTTTTTGCAGATGATGTGGGTCTGTTGGCTTCATCAAGCTGGGACCTGCAGCAGGCATTGGGGCGGTTTGCAACCGAGTGTGAAGCGGCTGGGACGGTTGATTGCTCTTTGCTTTTTTTAAGTGAGGGTATAATGGATCGTGAGATTGACATCGTCGAGAGTTATGCTGGAACTGGATTTGTCAAGAGAGAAAATAGTGCCAAAAAACGGCGCAGTATATGAAATCCTTGAACAGTGATTTTGTGTTGGACATGGATCACGTGCCTGTGTGTTGTTTTTGTAGGGTTAAACTTTATGGTTTCATGACCCTGGCATCTCAGCGGAACTATTTATTCTCTGTTAGAACCGATGTAGGTACCAGATGTGCTCGGCTGCCAGATCAGCTCCGGGTCCTGCGGTTACTGGTGACGTTACACATTATGATTGACTGAACGTTGGAAAGCGTACGGATGCCGTGAAGTCACACCGCAGTCAAATTTTAAAACGAGAGAAGAAGAAGACGATTTCGTAAGAAAATAAAAGGAGTAAAGGACTGTAAATGTATCTCCTTGTACCTCATGGAGCGGAAATATATCTTCTTGTTCTTACCTCTTAAATCAAAATTAAAACACAGACGAGTTGTGTTCGGCTGCCAGATCGGCTCGGGGCCGTCTCATTAAATGGCAAATGTCTTCCAGCAGTCTGGGTCTAATCTTTATTAGAACTATATCAATGCCAAAAATACATCTTTCTATAGATATAGATGTTTAAATAATACAATACTGATAGATAGTTTTATATGTTTAATATATTTATTGTGGACAGTGACCCATCTATACACTCAAATAACCATGATATGAAATCACCGTGATTAAAATATGTTACAAGTTTTAATCTCAGTTGAATATTTTGGACCCCCCCCCCCTTTCATGGTGTGAGCCATCACATGCAAAATAGCCTCATAATCAAAATCTGCAGAGAGGCACAGATTTGCATCGATATGGAGCGGCGGAGATATCTGCCAAAAAGACGGGAGCGTCAGGATGTAACTGTACTTTGTGTTTGTCCAACACCGCTGTGTATAGTTTGTCTCCACAGAGGTTTTATTTTGGTCTAGAGAGGCTGCACACTTTTATTCTGAGCCACACTGAGTTCACTTTTCTGTACTGTGTTTCTGCACATCGGAGTGGAATTAGAAACCCTGGACTCTTAAAATCTTAAAATCAGCATCTGAAGAGTTTTCACTTTGATACAAGAAAGAAGTTTGTGCAGCAGGGATTCAGTGTCACTGAAAACACTGAGGACAAAACAGAAAATTAGAGACGAAGAAGAAACTTCTGAAGTCCATCTTCAGTCTGACAAAACATCCAAACATTGTAGGGACCTTGGTTTCACACACTGTCAAAGGAGGCATTGATTTAATCATTGACACAGCAACTTCTGGGTTAACTGGCTAACTGGGTTAGAGTCTTATGCAGGTCAATTTAAGCTGCTTTGGGACATGCATTTTGAGAACCTTAAGAATGTGCAGAGAAACTGTCACTACAGAGAAGAATGATGAAAGTGTGCAGGTTTATCTAAAGCATTGTTTAGCACTCATGTTCAGAGAAACGTCTAGCAAACATGCACACATAAACACGTCTTGTTATGCAAGTGTTCCGTCCGCGCTCATGTTGAGTTGGGAAATTTGGAAACTTGGCTCCTCTCCAGGCAGCGTTCTCAACCTCTGATAAGTTCAAAGCGCGGCCCTCAAACACACCCTGAAACAAAAGACAGTGAGCTGTTACCCAGCGCCTGTTAGCAGCGGTTGACAAACACGCAGCGAGGGTTGCCAGGTTCACTTCAGGCCACAGGTTCAGCAAGGAAGAAGAAGAGAGGAGGGTCTGTGCTGATAATCCCAACAGCTGGTTAGACAGTTGAATCGCACACACAGAAACCTCTCGCTGTGTCACCGTGAAGCCTCCCCCTGCTGCCAAATCCAAATATTTCACTGCAGCCTGGAACTTCTCCCACAGCCCTGATAAATGTGGCTTTGATAATGCAGTGTCTTTCCTCACAGCACGCATGCAAAACACAAATTAATCACACATTTGCTCTGAGTGTGAAGCAGTTTGTGGTTTTATCTGATTGATGCTCAAAGTTTGGGTAATGTGCAAATTATGTAACGTGTATAAGACAGTCTGCTGCTGCCATCTAGTGGTTAAATGTAGGAACGGCACTTCTGCGTTGAGGTTGGATGATTCTTTTTTGGATATAGTTCAAAACAAAAGTACCTCGTGCCCCTGACTGACTGCGGGCATGTTTTACATACTGTATGCATGCATCTTCTCAGTGCCAAATCTTAAGGCTGTAATGCATCCTTGCTCCCCACATGTTCGAGTTGGCTGGCCTGCATTGTCCACCCATAGGTTAAATCACTGGCATGTATTTATTTCTAAGGCATTTGTTATTGTGAGGAAGCACCAACTCCCTCACTAGCTATTTGCTGAACCCCTTTCTGACAAGAAAAGTGGACAGATTCACACTCACAACTGTCTTTGTTTTCTTTCATTTATAGCTATAATATATATAAATAGCTGTACTCTGCATTATTTGAAGCATTATTGAAAGCAAGTTTTTGTTAAGAGTATAATGAAGACATGCCGTAAAAACAATAACCTGTTAGAGATTGAGTCCTTCGTGGAGGCCATCTTGTGCTGGTGCTGAAAGAGGAAGCACGCCTCACCTACAGCCCTTTTATGTGATGGGTGAGTTGGTGGGTTCTCTGATTTGATTGGTCAAAGGATGAGTGGTGAAATTGACAGCCAATTAAGTTATATACTTAATGATCTTGAAATTATTTTCTTCCTTTGAATGTGATTAAATGGTGAAGAATGACATGAGGTTTGTTGGTATGAGCGAGCTAAGGAAAACAATGTTCTACGGTCCTGACCTGACCTGACCTGACCTGAAGGCGGCCTCACATGCTACATATGTGAGTGCAATGAGCGAGTGTGGACTGGTTTAAGAAGAGCAGCACCAGAACTGTTTGAGCCGTGTAATGAATGTAAAGTATTCAAGTTTTTTTTTGGTTCATGTTTTTCTTTTATTTTTGTAGAGACTGAAAATAAAAGTCTGCTTCATTTTTCAAAGCATAACTCCCTGCCATAGTGATATTTTATTGCCTTCCTGAAGTCTCACAATGCTTCCCTGCACCTGACTTTGTCACAGTTACATTACTTGTGTGTAATTTCATTCATCTGTAAAATGTTGGAGAGCAGGAGGATTTAGTTGTGGGGGAGCTGGTCTCTTTTGGAGGAAGATGCACGAGGTCGTCGATGCTTTCATGACTTTTCCGATTCTTTCCCCAGGACATGCTGACCTGTGTTTGTAACTGTTGTGTGTTGTATGTCTGTAACTTTGTTAGAATGTGCTGCTGCCTGTTTTGGCAAAGAGATTCTCAATGAGGCTTTTCTCTGTTAAATAAAGTAAAAAGAAAATAAGTTTCCAATTAAACGTAACCTTAAATTCACAAGATCTGATTTAGTCTATTTTATATACTTGCATTAAAAATGTGCAAAAATTCTGTTTTTCCTTCAATCAAACCAACTTAATGTCAAAGTCTGTTGTAATTAATGCATCATATTTTGATTGTAATACAAGCTAATTCGAACTTCACCTCGTTTCATTGTCATTGTGCCAAGTTTGAAAAAAAGCGATGATCAGAGTACTAAGTCAGAAATTCGACGCAGCATGTGAGTACGAGATCAGCGGTGAACGAGACACAAGAGAAAAAACAGGTTCATGCTCCAGAAAGAAACTGGCAAGATATGAAGGCAAAACAAACAAACAAACAAACACAATCAAAGCAACAGTGACTAACTTTTACATGAAACCTACAATCTGCATTAACAGACTTATCGTGTCCGAGTGTTTCGCGCCACCCAAAGGACCAGAGCTCAATCAATCTTTAATTTCAAGCAGTAAATCAAAAGTCTTCTACAAACTAAATTTGCAGTTTATTTCAAATATTCTTAATCTTACTTTGCAGACAGTTTACAATCAATCTGTGTATCGTATTCTAATGATGCGATACATGTGCAGATCAATCCCACTGTGACTGCAGACGGATGCTTGAATGCAACGATTATTGGATAAGAGTATCCATCAAATGCTAACTCAAAAAATCACGCATATTATTCTGCATACTGTCTGCTTTGAGTATAAAGTAAGAATAAGTATAAGTAAGTATCATTTTATTTTATTTATTATTTTTAGCACGTCTATGATGTGAAATATGTCGATGAAGAAACACAAATACAAAACACCAAAAAACAAAACAAAACACAGAGAGCATGACATTTAAGCCATAGAACAGAAACACATCAAACAATAAAAAAATGCATAATAATAAATCACAAGATGTGCATAAAAATGTTCTGTAGTTTTTTAATGAACTCGATGAGTATGTCCCTTCCACAGGGAAATGTGTGTATTCATTTGACAGCTATAGAAATGAGTTCTGCAGGTTCATTTTAGTGGTCGGAGAAATATTGAGATAAAAAAAAAAAAGACTGAGACGAGCAGAGTAAGACCAGCATGTGTTCTGAAAGGTAAAAATAGTGTTTTTGTCAATGGAGTCTGGTGGCTTCGAAGAGAGCGACAGCTGACAGTAGATGTTTATTTCTGATGATTTCCTTTTGCTGAGATAACTACATATCTTGAGTCATTAGAAATTTAAATGCAGGATTTTTCTTGTAATGTTGACATTTTACATTGTGTTATTAGATTAAAGTTTTTTTCTGGTAGTTTTAAACCTGGACCATATATATATATATACATTTAAAAAAAGAAGAAGCACATTTTGGGGTCTTAATGACCTACAGATATGAAGTTCTTTTTGTCACAGGCTCAGATTGTTATTCGACGTGTCTCAGAACATTACAGAAAGGATCCCTGCAGAGACAGACCTTACAGCTGGAACAGCGCTGCCAGACTCCACTGACAAAACACTTCATTTTACCTCACAGGAGATGATGCTTCTTCAAATGGTTCGCTTTTTGGTACTATTTTTTCTCACACAAATATTGTGTTGAATTCAATCTGACTATTTTAAACAGCAAAGACGCACAATAAAAAATTTGGGCCGTTGCTTCGAGCCGTCTTCGAGCTGTGTCTGCATCCTCGGCACAAAGTCCGACACGTTCCGGTGCATGTGTCCGCCAGGGTTGTCCCTCGTCACTGTTTGTGATCTCAAGGCGCAGCCGGGGGGAGGAAGTGTTTTGGCGACCTCAGAATTTCATCTCTGCTTTTTGCAGATGATGTGGATCTGTTGGCTTCATCGGGCTGGGACCTGCAGCAGGCGTTGGGGCGGTTTGCAGCCGAGTGTGAAGCGGCTGGGACGAGGGTCAGCACCTCCAAGTCTGAGGCCATGGTTCTCTGCCAGGAAACGGTTGATTGCTCTTTGCTTTTTTTAAGTGAGGGTATAATGGATCGTGAGATTGACAGACGGGTTGGGGATGCATCATCAGTGAGCCAGAATGCAAAGCTCTCAATTCACCAGTCGATTTACGTTCCAACCCTCACCTGTGGTCATGAGCTTTGGGTAGTGACTGAAAGAACCCCCACAGGGTGTCTGTGCTCAGCCTTAGAGATCGGGTAAGGAGCTCAGACATCCGGAGGACGCTCTGAGTAGAGCCGCTACGTCTTTGCATCGACAGGAGCCAGTTGAGGTTGTTCAGGCGTCTGATCAGGACGCCTCCTGGGCGTGTTCCGGGCACGTCCAACTGGGAGGAGACCCAGAGCTCGCTGGAGGGATTATATCTCCCGTCTGGCCTTGGAACACCTCGGGGTCCCCCAGGAGGAGCTGGAGGACATTGCTGGGGAGAGGGACGTCTGGGACCCGACCCCGGATGAACGGAAGAAAATGGAGGGAAGGCAGCAGTAGACCAGCAACAGAAGGTCGATCTCTGTAGAAATCCTGCCAGCAGTGTTGTCAGAAACTTAAAATAACAAACTGAGCCTGTCAGTGACAGGAGCAAGAACTTTTTATACATACTGCCTAATAAAGGGCTCAAGTTGACTCTTTATGTAAAGGTCCTTGTGCTGTTATCTCGTCCTCGGTTGTGCTCTGATGAAACCATATTGAAATAACATTCTTGAGTTCCCTCACTAGGGGGCGCACTTGTTTCTCGTATCACAGTATTCCTCTGAACATATGATATCCTTGATGATAAGACAGCCATTTCCAGGCGACTGTATTGTGTTGTGTCATTATCTGCTCGGCGTCTTTGTTTCCTGCGCTGCCCTCCGTTTGACCCCTGCAGTGCTTCCCCTGAGCTGAGCTGCAAACTCAGATAGATGGTCCTCTGCAGCCTGTGAGCTCACACCACGGCCTGCTGACAGAGATAAGAAATCATACACCACAGGGCCAACGCCGACCTCCATCCATCTCAGAGAGAGGTGTTGTTCTCAGCAAAAAAAACGCTGTGAACAATATCATTAAACTCCAGCAGCAGCAGGAAGGTCTGAGAGGGAACAAGATGGAAGCAGCTGTTTCTGAGTTTGAAGCGGAGACTGAAAGATGGATTCTGGCTGTTTTCATGATCCTCCTCTGTCAGTGCTTTTTGTCTTTTACTGATAAATGTTCTGTTTCTGCTGTGATGCGTTCAAGGCCCGCTCTCTGTGCTGTGGACGGCCGGATCGAGCCTGATTGCTCTCGTGTTTTCACCCCCAGGAGACTCAGGAGGATCAAATTACATCGGCCAGAGCTCGATGAAACCACGGCACAAAGTCATCAATCAAACTTTCCTGTGATTTCCCTCCATCATATCAGATGTGATTAAGGCGGCGTGATGGAGGAAGACGCGGAGCTGCAGGGAGGTAACAGGAGGCGCTGGAGTGACGCGTTTAACGCTTTGAAGAATCTGACAGCTCAAGTATGTTTCTAACATATTCAGTGTTTACAAGTGTAAGTTATCCAAGGTAAACAAACAAACAAAATGTTGGAAGGAAAAAACAACAAACAAAAAAGAATAAAAAATAATTCAATCACACATTTAAAACTAAAACATACAAATAAAAGAACTAAACCCAAACAGAGGTATGATGAGCTCACCTGAGCTGCTGAACTGTACCTGCATGTGAGGCTCGGCTTTAAGCACACGGTTTCATACACATTCATCTTTAAAAACAACATTTCTATAACTAATACTTTTAAGGTTATAGCCTTGATTAATTGTCTGTATCTGTTGATCTGGATCAATGACTGTATAGATGGACGACGCGTCTCCATCTGCCCTCATTGTGTTACGGCCTTGGCCACAACCTCAGCTTTCCCTGTGTTTTCCTGTGTTTCCCCTTGTGTCGGTCTCTTCCTGTCTGTGTTAGTCTGAGTGGCAGGCGTGGCTCATCACTCTCCAGTCCTGCCTCCTCATTACCTGGTCAAGCCTCTCCACCTCCTCCTCCTTGCCGCGCACCTGCTTCCCATCTACAATAAGGCCTGCAGCTTCAAAACCCTGGCCTTTCTTCCACTCTTCGCCAGATCGTCTGCTCACCTACAGTGGTAGTTAGAGTCGGCCACTTGGATGGTGAATTTAAGTTTTACTTATTCTGTGAAAAGTCTTTTTTGAAAGTCTAACACCTTTGTCTCTTTTTTGCTCTCATGTTTTTTGCCTGCCACCGCCTCCTCGGCTGGATAATCCACCTCTTCACACCGGCATGCAAAATAAAACATGATATTGTGTGGCAGGGCGGGCGCCAAAATGGCCAGCGTATATTCAGCCATTACCTGCAGCGACAGTAGTATTTCACTCCAGCGTCTGTCGCTGGACCGTTCCTGTCAGAGGGAGGGACGCAATGCACGCTGGGTGTTGTAGGAATGTAGAATGGGCGAAACTATGAGTTTGTACAACTTTCTCCCCATCTATGGCGCCAATTTCAAATATTATTGCTTCTATCGATTACAGAGAACACCAGCTTTGACTGACAGCGGCTTTTTCCTTTGTTCATAAATCTCTCTCTCGCCTCCAACTGGTCCAGAATGCAGCAGCTCGGCTTCTTACTGGTTTTAACAGACGACATCGCATCACCCCTATCCTTGCCTCCCTTCACCGACTCCCCGTCCGTTTTAGAATTGATTTTAAGATTTTACTGATCACTTTTAAAGCTCGTTTGGGTCTTGCCCCGATTTACACTTTAGAAATGCCGACACCTTATGAGCCATCTCACGGCCTTAGATCTTCAGGTGATGGTCGTTCCAAAGTCGAGGCTCAAATCTAAAGGTGACCGCGCTTTTGCCGTCAGAGCCCCTCGGCTTTGGAACGTCCTGCCTGAGGAGATGAGGCGTGCAGAGTCGGTGACTTCTTTTAAATCACTCACTTTTACAGACTTGCTTTGATGTGATGTTTACCTTTTTAAATGCAATTTCAAAATGCTTTTTCTGCATTTATCTGTTTCTATTCCTGCCATCATTTATGGCTTTACTGTCATTTTAATTATTTTATTTTTTTATCTACTTTTTAACTTCATTTTATTGATCCCAATCTTTCCTTTTTTTTAGCTCTCTTCCTCTGATGTGATGTCATCTTTTTATTTTTATTGTCTTTTTTAAAACCTTTTATGGTCTTTTATTGCTTTTATGTCTTTATTTATCTCTTAACTTGGGGCTGCAGGGTGGTGTTCCCTCTGGGTACTCCGGCTTCCTCCCAGTCATGACATGCTCGTTAGGTTCACTGGTGACTCTAAATTGCCCGTAGGTGAGCTGAGTATGAAAGGCTGTCTGTCTCTATGTGTCAGCCCTGTGATTGACTGGCGACCAGTCCAGAGTGTATCCTGCCTTTCGTCCAATGACAGATAGGCTCCAGCCCCCCCGCGACCCTGAACAGGAGAAGCGGTATAGATAATGGATGGATGATTCCTTATTTGCACCTCTATAACTGAGCTCACATGATGCAGGTACAAACTAAAGTACTGGAACAGAAGCTGGTTGTTTAATCTGTTTGTCAGTGTGTCCCGTTAGTCCTTTAAAAACAGAATGCAAAATGAAAAGAAGAAAAAAAAGGGCAGTGTCCTCTGACAGAGCACAGCTGCCCGGCTCTCTGCGGGCAGGACGCTCACTGTATCACGCACTGTAGCTCTGCTCTACTGTACAGATGTCCTCTAAGCCTGGATGAGCCTCAGCTTATCCTCTCACATCAGCTCAATAATTATTTCTTCTTCTCCGGCTCGGGCCTGACAGCTCCGCTCCCTCCGTCAATCAATGGCAGTAAGAGCCCCCCCGAGCACCGGGACAAAGTGTGCATCGATCTTTGTGGAGTGTGTGTGTGTGAGGTAAACATGTTAATAACACACAGAAACACTCTCTGTGCTGTCTCTATGATGAAGAAGCATCCGGACCGGGAGCTTCACTCAGAACGAGGACTGACGGAGGATGATGGAGTCCAGCTGCGTTGTCTTTATCTTCATGTGGACAGAAACACTCTGTGCTTTGTCACGCCTCATAAAAAACACGCCACAGGTCAGTGCACCGAACTACTGTTGATATAAAAAGAGGATTTGAGGTATTAAAGACAATAATCCATCTTTAGGACCCTGAAAATAGATCTGATTTTTGGTAACAAGCTTCCAAACACAGGAAGCAGATCCTTAAATCCTGATCCCGAAAATACTCTACATGAATCACAGTCATGGATTAAAACGATCTCTAGGATTCGACAATCAGGGACACTAAGGAACTACAGACTTTAGTACCCAATGCAACACAGCTTCTTTTTCATTTCCTCTAAAAGATTTCGGCCGGAGATTGCAGAAAAATGACAGCTTTTGTGTTTGGTGGACAGAACACACCGTCTGCACCGCTCCGTCTCTCCAACATGTTCCTCCGTGCTCGGACGTAACGCTCCCGGACTTGTTTCCATTTAGTTTTGCAGGTTTCCCCGTCGACTTCTAAAACAGAACTTATCTGTCTGCAGCTGTTCGACAGGCATGTTTGTCTCTGTGCAGTGGCAACGACACAAAAAGAGAGTTTAGATAAAAGTTTTACACAGAACTGAAAAGAAATAAATATCAGAATTAAAAGAAAATATATCAGACAAATAATTAACTGATAAATCAAGGAATAAATCCTGCTGTTGTTATGAAAGTACGATAAAGGACCTCAGCAGCGTCATTTAGTGCAAACTGGAGTCAATGCATCTCGTTCCTTTCAGCTGTGGTTCAGGCTTTGTGAGATATTAACAGTGTCTGAAACTTTAAAGTCTTTATATCATTAGAACTGTAGATAATTAAAAACAAAGAATGATGCAGTTTCACTTCAAAAACGTGTCCCAATCCAGCGGCCGCAGCCTTCGAAGGCCGTATTTGGAGGCCACACAGAAACGCGTCGAAGGCTGTCCCAATTTGAAGGCTCCTTCAGATGCAGCCGACAAATGCGTCCTCCGTTTCCCCGGTCGCTAAGGCTAGTTAGTTAGCCCGCTAGCTACCTGTTGCTAGAAGACAGGAGCGGCTTTTGGTGATGCAAGGGTAGACCAGACCGTCTCATTTCAGTTCGGCTTTAACGTCTACGCAGGCTATGAATGGAGCATCCTCCATGGACCGCCTCCTTCGAAGGCTGCAGCCTGTGGATTGGGACACAGCTACAGTATGTCAGAAGGGGCTGCAAGCTGAGCTAGTGCTAACAATGTTAGCTTAGCTTGTTTCTATTTGCTAAGCTTGTTTTTAGGTGAGGATTCCTTCAGTGTTGAACATTTACAGGGTGGACTTATTCACAGAGGTCTTCTTCTCTTAAAGACACTGAATAAAGCAACTTAACAGAGTATAAAAGTGATGTTAGCGCAGCTTGTTTCTGTGATAAGATAAACCAGTTCAAAGTTATAGTTTAAAAAATAACTAATAAATGACACAATCCCGAACACAAATGAATAAGAATACCAAAATATACCATCAAAACTTAACATAATAAAAATGTACTTATTTCAGCATTAACTAATTTATGGCTCCTACACAAAGAAATTAAACATAACTCAAATATTTCTGTACAATCCTTGTAAGAGAGATTTTCTACATTTTACTCCTTTCAAATGCCATTGAAGATCATGTTTGGTTGTACTGTACGTGTGTGAGATCAGCGAGTTTTTATAATATTAACAGTTCAAATAAAGTTAAAACTGTATATTTACAGTGCAACCTGTAGTTAAGGATTTGTCTTTAAATGACCGTATTTACTTTACTTACTTTGTGCTTTCTTTGTCTGCAAAACTTTTTCGCTCCTGCGATGGACATCTTGCGGCTCGTTGTGAATGAGTTTGTCCACTTAAAGACCAAAGTTTTGTGTGCTTCTCTCAGCTTGTAAAGATCGGTAATGAAGAACTCAGTTCAGCTGCTCTCATATAATCTCTCCTCAGAATGCCTTTAATGTTTAATTCCAGAGCGACAACTTTGATGAAACAATCAGAACAAAAACAATCACAACAGTCATTTAAACACGCCGACGTGCGAAATCCTTGCTGTTTGTAAGTTTTGGTTAGCACTGACTGTTCCACTGTCAGATCAGCAAGTGTGTGAGGGCTCTGATGCGGACTTCTCAACGGCAAATTACGGACTTCCCGCAGACTTTCCTGTGGGACTTACCCAGGGTTCATAGTGACGTAAACAAACGTGACTGTCCATCCCCCCACTAGATGTAAACAAATGTTCGTACGTCGTAAAGTTTGACAAAAATGTAAAATGTAAACAGTGCAAGCGTGGACGGTGAAGGGAACCGCAAATATGTTTATCTGTAAGTGACAACGATTAAATATTCGCATATGATTAACATTAATGCCTTTCCGACTTTTGGTAGTTTGTTAAAATATGTAAACACTGTAAGACACACACATACATGCTGCAGGTCGGCTTTTTTACTTATTATATTTAATGGCCCGTCTGGTTTCCAGGCAACATGTGATGCCATGATAGTCCGTCCCATTCCTCATTTTTATGCAGTTCTCAAACCCTCACAGACTCACGCACTGCACACCTGACGCCATTAAAGTCCGTGAGTGTTCAGTGCTCAGGCTTTAGGGTGGAGATTGGGATTCAAACAGGAAGTACAGCTCAGCACAGTGGTTCTCTTGCCTGGTGTTATACCAAATCCTCAACAACCGCTCAGGCCTCTGGAGACAGGTGGTCACTGCCCGACCTTCCCCTCGCGCGTCTCCTGTTTCACGACTGTTCTGTTTCCTCATTTCTCACAGTTTCATCACAGTTGGTGGAGCGATAGTCCTGGTTGAAGCTCACCTCAGTTATTTAACATTATGGTATTTCCTTGTCAAACTGTCCTCTGTGGGTCAGAAACTTCCCCCTCCTCTTAAGAGAAAAATGAGCCTAATAAAAATGTTATTGACAACTGGTTAAGGAAAGCTCCTTTGGTATCTTGGACTTATATAGTTTTACTAGACTGTTTTAAAGAGTTTGATGCTTTTTTTTCCTTTCTTTGAAGCAACCAAACTCCATTGACAAAAACAGTGATTTTACCCTGCAGAACAATGGAGTTCAAGGTCTGCTGCTGCCTCAATCATTAGTTTATTTGTGTTGTGTTGGATCTCAGTTTGGATCTGAAAACAAAAACAGATCAAGGCGGCCATTACAGCCCCCATATCAAAGCTGCTGGCTGAAGCATCCATCCATCCGTTATCTTTTACTTATCCGGGGCCGGGCCGCGGTGGCAGCGGGCTCAGCAAGGTGACCCAGACGTCCCTCTCCCCAGCAACATTTTCCAGCTCCTCCTGGCGGATTCCGAGGTGTTCCCAGGCCAGACGGGATATCTAATCCCTCCAGCGAGCTCTGGGTCTGCCCCGGGGTCTCCTACCAGTTGGATGTGCCCGGAAAACCTCCAAAAGGAGGTGCCCAGGAGGCATCCTAATCAGATGCCCGAACCACCTCAACTGACTCCTTTGGATGCAAAGGAGAAGCGTCTCTGCTCCGAGCTCCTTAGCCTCTCTCTAAGGCTGCACCCAGACACCCTCCGAAGGTAACTCATTTCGGCCACTTGTACCCACGTTCTCATTCTTTCGGTCACTACATACCAAAAACCTGTTTATGCTGCCGGGATCAGCACACCCAGGCCCCTGCCTTGGCCTGCTGCTCGATTTACAGTGCACCCGGACCCTATGCCTATCCTTGCAGGTGGTGGGCACACAAGGCGGTGGCTCCACGTTACTCGTTCGGACAAAAGGAGTCACACGGGGGAGAAGGCTCGCAGGGAAAGACGCTGGAAGACACAAGTTGAGTGTAAACAGAACCAAGTGTCCTCCCAGCGAACACGGTGGCCCAATCCCAATCTCCAAATTCACGGACTCAAGGACTTTGAGGCGCGTTCCCGGTAAGTGTCGCTTGTATCTGCGATCTCATTCTTTTGATCACTACATACCAAAAACCAGTCTACGCTGCCGGGGATCAGCACGCCAAGGCCCCCCCCGGACAACACAGCTCCCAGGTTCACAGGGACACGCAAACCGCTCCACCACGTTAAGGTGGCGATTCATGGAGAGGCTGGCTGAAGCAATCTACTGGAAATATTTCACAACTTTTAGTCAGAACCCTGGTATCTGGAAAATACACCGTTTGCAATGCCGGCAAGGACTTTCAAACATAACCCGAACATACAAACACTGAAATCTGTTAAAGAAGCATGACTAAACACAGATGAAACAGTGTAATTTGGTCTTTAAAAAAAGCATCTCCTGAAGCTGTAGAATCCTGTCAGCATGTTTGTCTGCAGAAACCTCTCTGGCTGCAATAATCCAGAACTCTGAGAAGAGTGTGCTGAAGCATCGACGCCCATCACGCTGAAATATGACAGACATTAGGCCTCGCTTGCTGACTTCTTTAAAAAAAGATGCAACCCTGTAAATATGTGCTGTGTGAGGAATAACAGGAAGGAGGGATTTAAGGCAGGGAAACAGATGAGCTGACAGTGACAGGTGAGTGTACAGTGAGTGTAACAGGGAGGGGGCTGGAGGGGCTGAGGGTCTACATGCACGGACATTGATCAAAAGCAGCGCTGTAGCAAATCCTCAGCAGCAAATAGACTTTGTGTAATTATGTTGGTGATTGGAGCCGCGCAGCACCGGAGTCAGGAACATTTATCCTCCCAGCTCCTCTGAAACCAACACCAGAGCTCTTCTCCGCTCGGAGCGCGAGTCAATAGACGGACAAATGACAACATTTCCTGTCGAACGCGGCACATTAACAGCAGGCTGCTCCTCTGTGAGCGCACAGAAAGAACTACATGAAGATCTCTGATGAGCTGTCACAGCGGGAGGGATCAGGCTCTGGGTTATTTATGAGGAGGTCAGCTGAGGATCTCTGCAGCAGATCCAGACGTGATTCAGATGTAATTTGGTTTTTAGAGGGACTGGAATGAGACGGTGAGGCAGGAATGATAATTAAGAGATACTAAGATCAAAGCATCAAGTTCTGCTCAGGTATTTCAGATAACTGACTCCAGCAGAGATGAGCAGGTGAATGTGAGAACAATATATCTTCTTTGAACGTATGCCTCTGAGATTTAACACTTTCATTTTGCAGTATCTTACAGATTTACATTTTCGATTCAAGCACTTTTTTCTGCCATTTTTTGCACAGTTTAGCACTGAAACAATACTTTTGGGCCATGAAAGAAAACAAATTATGTTTAATTTTTATTTTATTCATGACTGTTAAAACATCTATTGTAATTGAACCCCTGCTGACCAGCCCTGTCCCTTTAGCTTTAATCCTGGCTTCTGTGAAGGCTCGACCAGGCCATGAATTAAGCCGCTTTCCCACAGGTCAAAAAACCTAGTGGGAAAGGCTACAATCAGCATTCAGACCCGGGTCGAATGACTCTGCAATAGACCCGGGTAATTATCGCCTCGGGTCCAATCAGCATCGACCCCTTTCCGGCGCGATGCTATGCTCCGTCGGTAACTTCTGCGACTCCTTGTCATCTCGGCTACAAATTCCGCTCGTCTCAGTCCTAGCAGAGCTCGAACATCGTTCCAAATTTGTTGACGCATTTGATAAACAGACTGAATGAGTAATAGATAAAGACTCCACCACCGTAACATCTTCACCGCTTACTAACCTTGTCTCTGGCGCGTTTGTGACATCAGACGGTTACCCTCAAATTCCACAGGATCCGTCTCCGGTGCGCCCCAGATGTGTCTCTCTGCTCTGCTCCGCTAAAGATACGCGCCACGGTCTATTTTTGACGGAGGCCGCTTCATGAGTCAAGCTGAACAGAGCAGATCGTTCGAAACAGGAAGTCACACAAGAAAGCAGCATACAGCATCCGGTCATTTCAAAATAAAACTTAACTTTGATGTTATTACGAGATTTCGCAATTCTCGTGCAGCCCCTGGCTGTTCTTGTCTCTCTCACTCTTGATTTTAGGTTCAGGCTACATTAGCTTAGCTCTCATCCAGGCTCTCTTCCTGAGGAGCACATGTGTTTGGTCCAGCTTTTCCATTTGGATGATTCAGAAGATGCTGAAGTTGTGCTTCCATTTCAGACGTTAGAATGACTTATTTCTGACAAAGGCTGCTGACCCAGACAGCCCCAGCTCCTGGTTCAGAAAGCTGCAGCTAAATTGAACCCCTGCCTGTCTGTCTCTGTCGTGAGTCATTCGTCTTTACTTTTGTATTTTTGTATTTCCTTGTCTCTTTGTCTCTCATGTTGATCTACTTCTTCTTCTGTGTTTTCCCGCTTGTGTGATTGTTGTTTTCACCTGCCCCTTGATTGTCTCAGGTGTGCCCGATTACCCTCACCTCCCCCAGTGTATGAAGTCATGTATTCCCCTGTCTCTGTGCCAGTTTGTCTTCGTCAATCTTTCTGAAACCTTTTGTGGAACTTTGGTAAAGTCACCCATGTTTTCTCCGGGGGATTTAGTGAAGATTTATTTGATGTTTTTTTGATACCTGGACTCTAAAAGGTGAGCCTGTTTTAAATGAATCATCCTCAGTCTGCGTCTGGGTCCTCTCCCAGACGTCTCTCTTTCTGCCTCTCCCTCCATCCCTCTTTCTCAGCCCATGAGTCAGATGTCTGTTTACCATGAGTCTCATTCTGCTCCAGGTTTCTGCCTCTTAAAGGAGGTTATTCTTGCTGTAGTCAAGTGCTTGCTCATGATGGGCCAGTGTTGGGTCTCAGTAAAAACTATAAGAAAGGAGTACGGTGCTCTTTGTGTCAAGCGTCCTTAACTTTTGTAATGTTTGGTGCTATATGAATAAGAAGTAATTGATTGATAGACATTTTCCAAGCGGCAACCTCCGCAAATGAAGCAAATGCGGAAGTGCAGAAAACTGCAGTTCCTCGAGTGGCCACTCGAGGCTCCAGAAAACAAGAAATAACATTACAGCAGATGGGAAAATGCCCGTTTTTACAGCAGTTTTTTTTTAAATAGCTAATTTTATTGTTCAGGATAACTGTACGGGGGAGGGGATTTTTTTATAACACAGTCGTTTTAATTATATTAAGCCTTAAATCATAGGAGCCGGCTCACTTGATTGACAGGTGATCCTGCTGGCTGTCTGCTAGACATCAACACAGACGCAGACACTGAACTTAACTTCACTTGGAGAGGTGCGGTCTGCGGTCAAGGTAGATCTGACCTGCAACAGGCCAGCCACCTCCTACAGGTTTGGTGGCAGCCTAGAGCAGACCACAGCATCCACAGTAGAGGGGGGGAGAGACAGGAGAGAGGTAATGGGAACAGAGGAAAAACCAAAAAAAAAAAAAACAAATGCAAAACTCTGCCCACATCCAGCTGTCCTTCGTCAGATCCGGCCCGGTGCCTCTCTGTCCTCAGGGCCAGATCAGAGGTCATTTTTCTCTACTTATTAAATACCATCTCCCCCCCACCAATACACACGCACACACGCGCGCACACACACACACACACACACACACACACACACACATAAACACACACACACACCAATATAAAACTTTTTGTTTGTTTTTGTTTGTTTTCTTAGCTCTCCCACTTGTCTTGTGCTATGTCATGTCACATTTGTCTCTCTACATGTTGTATTTGTATTGCACCTTCTGTTAGTGATTTGTATTGCCTTGTTTGTTGTCACTGGCTTTGCACTAATAAAAAAAAACAAAAAAACAAAAAAAGAGAGCGGGTACATCTCATTATCTGAGGTCCTAAATTTACCTGGGTGAAATTGTGGGTCACATGCAGCTACCCTGTCTCCAGGTGAGACACTCCCCCGCTGTGCTCGCTTTAGCTGCTTGTTAGCCTGTTCAGTGTTTATCAAACATTTATTTATTATTTATTTATCATCGGTCAGTAAATAGGAGTCAGGAGTTGTCAGCTTTTCCCCGGAGAGATTACAGAGGACTGCAGTGATGAAGAGATCGGTTATTTTAAGTTTCCCGTAACGTGTCGGCTCGCCGCTCGCTCACTGGGCGAGCGAGCAGCGAGTCGCTACTTCTTTAGACTGATAACTAAACACCTGCAGTCAGTCACCGTCACAAACAGCATCTCCTCCTGAGAATGTCAAACCAGCTCATTCATTATTTATATAATCTATGGCTAATAACCGCTAGCTATGCTGAGGAGCATATAGCCTAGCTTCATAGCCGTAGCTGGCTGAGTCATGCAGCCCGCCCATAGAGCTCAGCCATAGGCTGTAGCTCGGTCGCGCTCCGCCTCTTTGCCCGTCTCTGGATTAGCCGGCTCTGGCATTTCCAATATGGCGACCCCCAGCACAGCGCATTTCAGGCTTCAAAACACTTCTTCAGAAACCAATAGGTGACATCACTGACACGATGCCTATTATTTATACAGTGTATGATTTTGACCCCAAAATATGTACTGCTAACATGTTTTTATCGCTCGTACAAAATAAGAAAGAGACACATGTATCCCAGCAGCCGTCCTGAGCCATAGAGGTCACTGACACCTGTACTCATTCATGCAGCTCTCCTTAAGATAAAACAAAAGCACAGACACTGGAGCACTTACAAACTCATGCCTCTTTCCTTTCTCTCCACACTAAAAATCGTTTTCTCACACAGAAGGTCAGGAGTGGATTTTCCTTAAAACACAGCGAGCTTCGATCTGTTGATGCCGGTCAACTCATCTGCATTTCCCCCGCTCCGGCGTGTGCGGCAGAGGGTCCCCGCCGCTGAGAGCTAACAGAGCGAGTGGGTGTGGGAGACTAATTGAGTGTCGAGGCTGTGTGAATAAAGCCACTCTGGTAATCGTCTGGCTCAGCAGTGAATGGGAGCGATAAGGAGCGCCGGGTTGATACGGTGTCAGAAAGAGGAGTTTCCCAGCCGTCCGCTGCCATCCCTCTCTCCTTTCTGTGGCTGTCTGCAGGAGGAGGGCGGCTCAGATAATATCTTCAGGAAGAGGAATGCACACTCAGCCCTCGGTGCTGATAACAACATCATCTTTTGCCACTGAATGGGCTGCAGAGGGGGAGTGGAGTGCATTAACAACCCACTGGCAAACAGCACAATATCTGGGATGCTCAGCACAGCTGGAGTAACACCACGAGAAGCAGAGAGGGCCAAGGACAGAGAACAGACTGAATGTTTAGTGATGAAGTGTAGTGAGAAAAGAGGAAGAATAAAGCTCAAAGGATTTCAGGCCATGACAGCAATAACACAGCTTTCAAAAATGGGACTATTTCTTGTTTATCACCCGACAAAGGAGATCTTGTGTTCCAATCCTTCTAAACTGTAACACACACTGCAGCTACCTCACAAAGTTTGTCTATGTAGGAGATATTATACGACCTGCTCACTGTACATTATTCCAATTATTACATGGCTACCCACAAAGAAATAGTCCCCCAGATGCCGCTTTTGTTGCTTCATTCATAGCAAAGGTAAACAGTGGAGGCTGTTTCGACTGAAGACCGGACCCCATGCACCACAGCTGCACCTGGCTGAGGTTTTCTTCCTCGTCACGCTCAGAGTCTGTTGATATTTCCTTTTCTATTCCCTTCTTTAAACGCTGTCGTGTCCCACACTGTGCTCTGTTCGATGTTTACTTCCCTTTCTTTGTCGTTCCTAAAGCTTGTTGTGTCTTATTATGTCCACACGTACACAGGTATTTTTCAAAACTTAGCTTTTAACCTTTCGTCCACACAAACGCTGTTTTAGGTCACTGAAAACGGATCTTTTATAAAACTTCAGCCACTGTGAGGACTGTTAGAAACTCAGTTTCCATGGAGACGCGTAGCGGGCTAAACAGCATTTTTCGTGACGTCAGGCTGTGCGTCAGTAATGAGGAAACATTTCTCGCAAAATGACGGATGTGACAGAAACAGTGATGCTTCTCACCTCGCTAACAGGACTGTGTACATGTTTACACAGATATGATATTAAGGTTTAACTCCTCTTCGCTATCAGTCAATATGTATGACGTTCCTCGATGCGCCATTGCATTCTGCCAGGTCGTCTTCTGGCAATAGATATTTTCAGACTTTTGATTGGCCGCGATTTTTTTTTTAAATCTTTGCATGACCGGGTTATATCGCCGCCTGTTGGTGTGGCTGTCTCATGACAGCATTTCTGTTGTGTTTATGTGTTTTGACAGGGATTTTTTTTATAACCGTGCTCGCGTGGACAAGGGTATTTTTTGGAAATGAAGGAGGGAAAAAGTCTTTTTTGAAATACACCCGTGTACCTGTAAACATGGACTTATTCTTTTGCTTTTTCTCTGCTGTTTTCCTCAGTAAATGGACCGACATCTAATTTACCTGACTTCTTTATGTGGATTGACACAACAAGAGTTATAGAGAGGGAGCTCAGAGTACTCCTTCGCATCGAAAGGAGCCAGTGGTTCGGGCATGTGATTCGGATGTCTTCTGGGTGCATGGTTTTCCCGGCACGTCCAACTGGAAGGAGACCCTGGGGCAGACCCAGAGCTCACTGGAGGGATTATATCTCCCGTCTGGCCTGGGAACGCCACGGGATCCCCCAGGAGGAGCTGAAAAATGTTCCTGAGGAGAGGGTCGTCTGGGCTAACTTGCTTAGCCTGCTGCCACCAAGACGTGACCCCGGATAACTGAAAGATAATGGATGGATGGAGTTATAGAGAAATAGCAGACCCTGTGAGGCCGTAGTTGACAAATCTGAATCCAGTGTCCTATAAGGCCATTTCATAATTTGTCATAGCATTGCACTATGAACCAACAATCTGTCTGTCTGTGTTCTCTGCAGCTTTTTGTCTCACATAGCATCTTCTGCTGCCTGCAAGTTAAAGTAAATTAATAATGCAGCTTTAAAATGTGCAGAATTTACAAATGACTCTGAAGAAGTTTTGGTTTGTTTCCATCTTGGCGTCCCCTGTGGACAAGCTGTACCTCCTACCTCAATGCTGAACTTCAGTCCTGAACAAGAAAGTATTCTGTAAGGAAAAACATCCTCCTGCTGTCGTTAACAAACTGTCACTCACTGTGAATGTTTGAGTGGAACATGTAAACAAAGTCTGTTTCTGCAGCTGTAAATCTCCTCGTCTGACATTGGCCCGGTTAAAGCAGAAACAAACATTAAAAATAACTTTATAGAAAAAGTTTTAATCTTCTCAGTGATGGTGTCTTTTGCTTTTGTAGCTCATATAGAGACATCTGTATTCATTTCAGTCTGTTCACTTACCTGCTAAAAACTCCTCAGTGGAGCCTCAGATGTTTAAACGTGTCAGCAGCATTCGACTGTCCTGACTTAACCAGACAGAATGGCAAGTACTTACAGGAGCAATTCTCCCCTGGAAAAAGCCCCTGTCAGTCAAAGCTGGTGTTCTTTGTAATCAGAAGAAGCAATAATATTTGAAATTGGCACCACAGCTGTGGAGAAAGTCATACAAACAGCTCGGGGTTTCGCCCATTCTACATTCCTACAACACCCAGCATGCAATGCGTCCCTCCCTCTGAAAGGTACGGCCCAGCGAGAGACGCTGGAGTGAAATACGACCGTTTCACTGCAGGCGACGGCTCAGAGCGGTACAGAATCTGAAATACGACGAGAACATACCAGTGGATCGTCTAAAAAATCTTGAGGTCTGCAGTCTACATTTCAAACCTGACATCGGAGGCGGGCGTCCTAGAATGAGGAAGTGTAGTTTAGCGAACAGTTAACGCGTTTTACATAGTCTGGCGCAGGTTTTCCAGGGCCCATTGGAGAAGCAGATAGCGTCCTCCAAAGGCACAGAGTCAACTGCATTTTTTCTCCTATCATAATGGCATTAGCTCCCAATAGGATAGGACTGAGGTTGAAAATGGGCGAGCTGGCCCTTTAAGGTCGATTCATGTTGGATCTTTGTAAATAATATAACAAAAAGTTCGCCCAAGACCTGCTCTATATGTAAAATGATTTGTCGCTGTATAAATGAGAGTTGACTGACTGATAGGAAGCCTTTCTGTGTAGAGTCTGCATGTTCTCCTCGTGCATGCGTGGGTTTTCTCCGGTTACTCCGGCTTCCTCCGACGGTCCAAACACATGCTCGTTGGGTTCATTGGTGATTCCAAAACTGTCCGTAGGTGTGAATGTGAGCGTGAAAGGTTGTCCCTCAGTGTGTGTCAGCCCTGTGATTGACAGGCGATCAGTCCAGGTGTAACCCCGCCTCTCGCCCAATGACAGCTGGGATAGGCTCCAGCCCCCCGCGACCCTGAGCAGGATAAGCGGTCTAGATAAAGCATGGGTGACTGATTGTTTGATTGGTTTAATGGTGGAACTGAACGGTGTAAAACATTGCCACATTGCTGACATTTGCTAACTCTGATTGACGTAACTTTTCCTTCTAGCACCACACGGTTGTTTTAAATATTCCCTTACTGTCATTTATCCTCAGTAAGAGTTCAGAATTAGTCTGGAAATTGTCTTAAGTTACAGACAGATTGTGGTTTTAAACTGTGACAGCTTCACTAAACTACAGCTCATTATGTAATGACTTCAGACTGGCAGCTCATCTTGACAGTCTGGTTTGAATGTGCCACCGACCGTGTGGGTGACTGATGCTGGATTGAAAGAAAAGGCTATTTTAGTGAGCATGTTTCCATATTGTAATATGGAAATGTCTCGCTTGTCACGAACATTTCCTCCAGGCATCAATACGACGAAGTGATGTTGTTGGTGGGAAACTGAAGCTGTGTGCAGTCTCAGCTATGCTCCAGTAACTAGGTCAGTGTAAACCAAGTCTGATGTTGACGTAATGTTGACGTAACGTTGATGCGTTCTTTGTTCTTAAAAACATAAGATGCATCTGAGAGAGAGTGCAGAGGTAACTCAGACATACAGGACACATACAGGACATTCTCCACCAGGCTTTATGATCAATGTTCAGCAGTAGTTTGAGTATATGATAGAGTCAGAGCGTCACACATTATTGTATGTGATGACATGGGCTCAAACTGTTCTTGTATAGTAATGAAAGTTATCAGGTCCCTCTAATTAGTGACAGTTCTCTCACACAGAGGAGAACAACTAAGGACAGGAGAAAAGGTTTGACCACAACTCACAACAGTTATTTTGTAAGTTTTAGGTAAAGATCACGGTTGGGCTAAAGGGATACGTCGATGTTGACCTCTGGTTTCACTCGGGACATAAGCAGCCGTCTCCGTGGTGAAGGACAAAGAGCTTTCTGGCAGAGAGGGCCGAAGGCTGCCGGGCACGTAGTTCTTTTCACGACCACGTGATCCAGTCGTACTGGCTGACAAGAGATAAGATAAGATAGAACTTTATTCATCCCAAAGGAAGTTATAGTGCCAGAGAGCTAAAAAAATACAGTATAATAGCAAAAGGCTCTCGTGTTACACAAAACAAACTTATATTTGAGAAACATACGTTTGAGGTTAAAGTGACTTGTATGTATTCACTCTCAGATCCCATCGGCTACAGTCTGAGAGGATACAGCCTCTGGGGACACCGGAGAACGTGCCGTGCGGAAAGAGAGAAACGACTTCCTTCTCCGCGTGCTGCATTGTTACAGAAAGAGAAACCGTTCTCTTGTGATGTACTTGTTATTAATGGGTCTTACCTTTGCCCAAATGTCATGAACATCATGATGCAGGTTTGTAAGAAGTAAAAAGTCAAGCTTTGTCAGGTCTGTCCTCAAGAGGAGAAGGAAACTTTTAAAATGAGAAGTTTGTTGAACGGAGGTCGGATCGATCTGATGCATTCGGGGAAGTCGGGAAATCTGAACGCTGAACGGCTTTTGTGACACAGCGTCAAGTTGAATTTTAGATCTAGAGCAGATTGTTAGCTGTTAGCATGCAGATGTCTGTTTATAGAGATTAATAAGAAGCTAAATCCTCGTCAGATCACACTGACGGGAGACGGGATGGCATTACTGCGGATTACGTTCCACTTGCTTTTGCCCTCCTCACAGACTGACCGCAGCCTGCTGATACGTGATTGGTCAATACTACTCGGACTACAAGCGTAGTTCAAACAGAACACTTGCCTTCTCGGAAATCCACGTCCCTTTCTACAGATTCTGCTATGTAGAGATTAGTATGTATTTGATGTTAGAAAAGCACATCTGGGGCTGCAGTGGTTAGCGCTGTTCCCTCACAGCTAGAAGGTTCCTGGTTCGAGTCCCGGTTCAGACGTAGTGGGCCTTTCTGTGTGGAGTCTGCATGTTCTCCTCGTGCATGCGTGGGTTCCCTCTGTGTACTCCGGCTTCCTCCCACAGTCCAAACACATGCTTGTTAGGTTCACTGGTGACTTTAAACTGTCCGTAGGTGTGAATGTGAGCGTGAAAGGTTGTCTGTCTTTTTGTGTCAGCCCTGTGATTGACAGGTGACCTTTCCAAGTGTAACCCCGCCTCTTACACAACAACAGTTTGGATTGGCTGTCATTGAGCTTACCCTAAACTTACTCCAGTTTGTGACATGTTTTTCATCCACAGTGAACCATTTCCTTGGTTTGTTCTCCAGCCTTTCCTTGTTGACATGTGATTTGTTGCTGCGCTACTTCGTGATTGACCTTTGTTGGATGTTTTTGTTCACTTAAACCTGCCTACCTGTTTGCCTGCTTACCTGCTTGTAAGCTTGCACAGTGCATTGAATTTCACCCGCCTGCATGTGTGTCCTTCCCCTCCTAACTCGGACTTTCACAGTCCCTGTAGCAAAGCTTCTCCTCTGATTAAATTATCCCCAAAGTAATTCAGCCTGTCGGACATGCAGGTCAGAGGTCGTGCAGCCTGAGCTGACCACATCTCACTGAGCTGGTAGGACTCAGTGCCGTATTGCTCGAGGATTGAAATATAGATTGGAAGGTTGGTAGGATGGCAATAAATGAATCCCCAATAGAGTGACATCAAACCCAGAAAGACTTCAATATATTCTCATGTTGTTACTGCAAAAAACAGTTCTTCAGGTTGGGATGTCTTTTCTGTGTTAGGGAGGTTACAGAGAGAGACAATCATATGATGGTTTAATGTTTCTCTTCATTAGACACTCAGAACATTTGTAGAAAGTGCCTAAAGAAAGCACAAACATCTTCAGTATCCACTTTAATTTCAGCATCATCAAACATTTCACATCACATTTAAATAAGTAAAATATCAACTTCAACAAAGTGATTTACATTTTATATAAAGCTGCTCTTTGGATCACTGCTGTGCGCTCAATTCAAAGAGCCTCCCAAAGATTTGTTACGGTATCTTTACATTTTCTGCCAAGTCTCCGTTTCCTCTCCAAAAGATCCAAATCCTCCACATCTCAGAGGGAATCAGGCTCTCAGTCCGCGCGCCTGTCAGAATGAGCTGTGTACTGTTGCCCCGCTGAAGATGAACCGTGTTGAGCGGGTAAGCGCCACCTAAATGCTGGTGTCATGTGGTTAACAGTGTCAGTCTAACGAGCGCTCCCCTCGCGCTGGGTTAGACCCCGTATAGCCGTGTTGCGGCAGCGCGCGCGTTAGAAATAATAAAGCGCTCCGTCTGAGAGCAGCGGCTGCGCGCCGTCGGGTCGGTACCCCGTGCCAAAAGGACTTCACCTCACCTCCCCACGAGGAAATAACGGCGGCTCGTCGCTGCGCTCGGCTGCACCGAGGCAAAGGTTAACCTGCTGAGGGCGAGCGGCTTCAATAAGGATACAAGTTAGAGAGAAAGATGTCCGGAGCAGCTGCGGGATGCGGGTAAGTTTCTGCACGCTGGCATGTCTGGATGCGGCGGGTGACTCCAATGTTTTTGATACCTGTGAAATGAAACATGAGAAAAGTTATGAGACATGTGAACCAGCTGCCGCCCAGCAGGTCTGTCCTGTGCGGAGCTCAGTCTCTGCGGGTGAAGTGGGTCAGGGGATGACGCGCGGCTGCCTCCTCCGCGCACCTGACGGGTTTGTTTTGGTGCGTCTGTGAGGAAGAGGCAGAGCTCTGGACGGCGGACACACAAACACGCAGACAACTTCCCAGCATGCTTCACCTTTTTGTTGTTGTTTGTTGATGCTGCGTTGGTTATCAGGGATGAAGCTGGTGCGTCGCTGGAGACAGTTTGGATGATTTTAATGATGATGGTGCTGAAGGTGATGGCACTTACCTGTTGCAAATAGTGACCAGTGTCAAATTGTGCAACAGTCCAGCGCAGTATTTGGGGCATTTGTTACATAAAGCTGCAGCCAGAATGCACATTATATACAATATTACACATCAGCACTCACACTTTGAAGATGCATTTCTATGTAAGTATTTATTTCTAATAAAAAGTGATTGATGTTCAGGAAAGAGGAATTGGTTTTAATGCAAGGAAAATGCATCTATTCACATCCTGCAGCACTGCCTTAACAGAGATCAGAATGAGGCGTACATACAGTATATATAAGAACAAATAATGTAAGCAGACAGAGATTAAAACACAAGACATGGTGGTTTGAGCTCCTCTTCACCTCCTCCTCCTCCTCCGCCTGCAGCCGGCGGGGTGTGAGGCTCAGACTGTACCTGGGAGTCAGCGCGCGGCTCCTCTCCTCCTGCAGGCTCCGGCTCTGCCTCTCCTCCTTTTGAAAAGCTCATTTCCCATGCCTTTCATGCCTGCAGTTTAAACCCTTTGATGTTTTCTTGCGCTGAACCCTGCGCATTGAAACCACTCTCCAGTATGTTAATGTTCTCTGATTGACTTGTGAATCTTTTAATTAACCCACTTGTATGCGCACCGCAGCATTGTCCTCTGTGAAATGCCATCAGGGGGAAACGGAGCCATGACAGAATGACACGCTGTCAGTGGGGATTTCAAAGTCAATGGCAGTTTGTGGTTTGATATTGTCTGCAACTTCTGTCTGTGAGAAATCCTCGCCTCTCGGATAAGAGAGAGGTGCTTTATACACTGGTGGATGTGGTGATTAAGACTTCAGCTACACTCTGCAATATTAATGACTTTGGAAGATATCAAAGGATGAACCTCAGAGATGCAATAGCCTGAAGTGTGCCTACATTAATAATGTGCTTAATTCCATCAGCGATTCCAGTGTTTCTTCAGCGCTTTCATGTTGAGCCTGCTGCCCCGAATCAAAGCTTTTTAATTATTCCATACATTTTCATTTTCTCTGGATTTACCGTCCTCACATGTGTGCACGGACGTCTTCTTTCCCCCTCTTATGCACAGGAAAACATTCTCTCCCTACATGGATTTTAAACCAACTCTGCACTCCCTGCATGCATGTGGAGGGTGCATGTGTGGTGTGATTAGTCATGTGCTTCCCTCCAACAGTCAGTAGGTGGCAAAATGCTCTCAGGGATAAGAGGAGATCTATCACAGGCTGCTGTGTGACATTCTGAAGGGCAGCTCACTGCAGTCCGAGCTGCTCAGCGGACTTTCAAAGACATCGCTGCTGCTGCTTCTCCGTCTCATCCCATTTAAGTCTTCTGAGGATGAAACTCAGGCCTCTTTAAAAAAAACACATTCAACCTTATTACTGTGCAGGAATTTTCCTCCCTGCACTGTCAGAGAGGATCGGCTTCAGATGACTCGACTGTGTTTGAGGAAGAAGTGTTGAATCCTAATTTGCGTGCTGGTGTGTCTTAAACCGGAGTGCACATTAAGGTTACTCTGATGTAGCTCAGATGTTGCACCGCGTGTCAGCTTGTTTTATGTAATTTGATTAATTGCAAAGTTGAAATCAAGGACTCCTTTAGAGCAGGAACGATTGATGGATAACTTGTCAAGTAATTTTATAATCAATAAATCAGTTTGAGACGTTTTTTAATGAATAAACTTGTGAGAATTCATCAGTTTCATCTTCTTAAATGTGAATATCTTCTGGTTTCTTTCCTCCTCTGGGGCCTCGGCTTTGGGAAACCCTGATCGATGGTTTTTTCCACCATTCTAACTAAAAATAGGATCTAAAAGTGCAGCAGGGAAACAGTAAATCAAAGCAACGCAGAGTTTAGTTGGGTTACATTGCAGTTCCCTTCTATAGTAGAGATGTGAGCATAGAAAAAGTATAAGATGTAAGAAAGTAGATAAAAACTAAAGTTTAAAATAGAACCAAATGTAGAAAAATAAAAAAAATCATAAATTATACTAACACAGTGTAAATATTAATTGTATTGGTAATAAATATAAGTATTAAAGCTGCGGAGTTACACAGTTAATATAATGCAGACAGTGATGTTCTGCTAAGTCTGTATTGCACAGCAGAAAATGTCAATTATGAATAAGTTATGGGCTGGAGCTGCTGACGGGGACACTTTCACGTTACAGCAGCACAAAAACACAAACAGGTTTAACTGAAGAAAGAAAGTTTAAGAATGAAATAAAGTCAATAAAAAGTTAGAGAAATTACTTTTAAAAGGTTTATAGATTACTAAACTCTATTCCTTAGAACAATAGTCATTCTCCATTAGTGCCGACACTGCGTATTGTGATGCTTGTTTTGCAGCATCTTATAAATGCTTTTGCACAACCTACGCTAAAAGGTTATGTAAGTAACTGCAGGAGCCAAAATCATGCGTCATTTATGATGAATAGTTTAAGAAGAAGTTTAATGATATCGTGTTAAATGTGTGAATCATCTAAAATCCCTGAGTCTCGCACACTCTGCAGGTTGGAGGTTACTTCAGAGAGGGGCGGAGTCACCAAGGGAGCAAACCTGTAATGGGAGCAAACACAAAGATATAGAGCCCTTTGTTTGTTGTTTTTGTGAAACAAATTTATAATGAAATAAACCATCAGTTTCTTTGCGAATACACCTCTGGAAGTTTTATTTCTTTCTTTCATTCAGCCTCCGCAGTGGCTGTTACTGAACACTGGAAATTAAGCACGAAAGGAACTCTCAACAATAGCCACTACAGTAACAATAAATCATAATAGTTCATAAAAGTATTGAAAACGTGTCAAATAAAACACTGAAAAAAATGTGTTTTATAATATTTTTTTTAAATAAATAAACACACTAAACATATTGATCCAAAACAACTTATAAAATCAACAGCATTTTTCAATCCATCTGCAATCTAGAAGTTATTTGAACCATGTACCATAAAATTCTTTGTAAAAGACGCACTTTCAATACATTTAAAAAGTGGGCTGCATCCTATACACCGGTGCAACCAATATAACTAGAAAATACAGAGGTACTTTATTTTGTTACAGTATTTACCCAGACGACGGCGCTCTCCGGTTGTTAAGTGGAGACGTCACACCTCCGCATTAAACTGTTCCCAGGTCCAAGCCGCTACATCGCTCCTATGTACAATATGCTGCAGCTCTGTTTTCCTCGCCATCATACTCATTGTTCAATTGTTGCTTACGCTTCATCACGGACATACACCGTCATGATCGTCACTGCAGCCACCGCCCTCACAACAATCAGTGTTACCGTAGGCTGACAGCTACCGCTAGCGACAGCACCATTAGCTAGCAGGATCGCAAACTCGTGAAATAGAAATAGTGTTAAAATAACTTTTTATAATATAATAATTTATTAATAAATAGGTATAGAAAACTTTTTTCCTACAGGATACTCCCCCAAAAGTCCAGTGCGACAAATATTCTGGATTTCACAGTACATTTTTGTTTTGAGAGATGAGCCTCTTTTTGTGCCTGCATTGAGATTTCTCTTCAAATGATTCATGTCTCTAGAATCTGTTCAAACTAAAGGTTGTGTAACTTATAGAAGTAGTTCCCTAGACACTGTGGTTTTTATTTTGAATCAATTTAAAAGGATTATGTTAACACCAAACTTGTCCCCCGTGAGTTATTACCCAGTTTTACTCTGCACGTAACCAAACGTAATGACTTCTTCACTGAATGTAAAATGTGATGACGTGGAAGATGGAGCTTAGCTTTATTCTACAGAAAGAAAGAAGGCACTTTCTTTTAAAGGTTTAATGTAACCAGGACTTTACAAACAGGTCTGTTTCCAAAGGGTCAAATTAATTTGTTCAGGATTCAAAAGACACATTTTCACTTCGCCCTGATTCTGCACATTTTATTTTTGAAGACTCTGACATCAGGTCACAAAAACTGGACTTTTTATTTTAAGCATTTTAAAAAAACATGTAGACTTGAAATGTGTTTCCAGCTATTTGATGAATCTCAAATCTGTTTAATGTCAGAAAGACCTCAGATATGTTGGTGCCTTAAAGCTCCTGTGAACTTTTGTGACGATGTTTGCACCCCTTTAGGACAAAGCTGCACGTCTTTTCTCTTTGCTGATCTTGTCCTGTGCTCGCATAAATCTTTTCTGATGAAACATCTCATCCTGCTTTCTTTTAACAGTAAAATGTCTGTATTACGTTGCTGTAAGAGTGCTGGCTATCTCCTTGTCTGACTCCGACCTGGATAGCAGCCTCAACAGACATAAAAAAATAACTATATAGAAATAATCAATCTTCTTCCTGATGTTCTGGTTTGTGTTTGTAGCTCATACAGTATTAAAAAAACACCTAAAAATTCCTCACAGGAGCTTTAAAATTAAGATTTAATAACAGAAAACATGCATAATTAAATGTTTACCGTCTGCAACCTCTGTTACTTTAGCAGTAAATTACATAACTGACCAAACACCCAGACTCGTGTACTTTATGTATCATTTCTCTTTTACCCTCACAGTTGTTTCCCTCCTGTCACTTTAGCGTTAGCTGAAGCAGCACGTTAGCTCGCAGGGTTTGCACCGAGGCCAGCTGTCTGTGAGGGGGTGACAGCTCCAGCCTGCCCCTCCCAGAGCCTCAGCATGCTGCTTAACAAACACCTCTGAGTACTCGACATCTTCCCCTCGACGCATCTTGAGATGAAGGGGAGGAGCAGAGGGGTTATTAAGCCAAATATTATGTCAGAATGAGATTGACTACAATTGCCTCTAATGATGCCTGCTTGCTGTAAGCCTGACCGCGGTGTGATGGAATGAATTGGAGATACTCCCCTCTCCTACTGGGATGGAAGCCCTGGTGATGCCTTGCTCTGGGGAACGAAACCCCCAAACTCTGGCAGCGTTAGCACAACCATGTTAGTCAGGGACAGCCTGTCCAAGAGCTGACTGAAGTCGAGTTCTTGAGAGCCAAGCATTGCACAGTGTGTAAGTTTCAGAGGCTAAATGGCTAATTTGGCTCGTTGTGTTACTGTTATATATCTATGACTCTCCTCAGCCTAAATTAAGTTTATCACTCTCAGTACAGGTCCAAAGAGGCAGTGAGTGTTCAGGTTGAGATGATTAACGTATACCTTTTCAAAGTAATAGAAAAGTCCATAAACCATAAACGCATTAAGAAAAGCCAATTTCTCCATCCAGATGTTGCTGTGTCCTTAAGTCTCATTTGTCTGTGGTGAAAGTATCGTATGTACACATTTCATTGCTCAGACACGGGTATTTTGACATGCTAACTGACAATGCAAACATGGTCCTTTTAACACTTACATTATTTAGTAGCAATAATAGCAATGCATATCAAAGTTTGCTTTTTATCAAGTTAAAATGCCAAGTCAACATGTTCACAATGCATTTCTAATTAAAGATATTTAAAATTAATTTTCCCAAAAATGTTCAAGAGCATTTCACAACAAGAGCAGGTAACAACATGTTGTGTCAATATTAGCAGCAGTTCTTCAAGTTTCTTTAGGCTACATTATAATGTAACATTTTTAGCTTTTCGAGTTAGTCAGGTTACCAAGTAATAGCATTTTATGTTACTTTAGTAACAGCTTTTTAAGCTTTTTCACGTTAGCAAGTAGCAACATTTTATGTTACTCAATGTTAGCAACAGATTTTTAAGCTTTTTCACGTTAGCAAGTAGCAACATTTTATGCTACTCAATATTTGCAACAGCTTTTTAAGCTAATTCACGTTAGCAAGTAGCAACATTTTATGCTACTCAATATCTGCAACAGCTTTTTAAGCTAATTCACGTTAGCAAGTAGCAACATTTTACGTTACTCAATATTAGCAACAGCTTTTTAAGCTAATTCACGTTAGGCAGTATTGACATTTTATGTTACTTAATGTTAGCAACAGCTTTTTAAGCTAATTCACGTTAGCAAGTAGCAACATTTTATGTTACTTAATGTTAGCAACAGCCATACAAATTAATTCTTGTTAACAAGAAACATTTTACATTCCTCAATATTACAGCAACAGTTTAAGGACACTTCAAGTTTTCAAGTTAAGAAATGTAAGCAAGAAACAAGATTAATTTATGATGATTTTTTTTATCTTAGATCTCAGATGTACGTCACTTAGGACAAAAGTGTCCGCTAAATGAAATTATAACAGTGTAACATGTAACAAGTTAAACAACTCAGTTTTAACTACAACTTGAAAACATCTTTTTCATGCCTTTTCAAAGCCTTCCAGTGTTTGAGTTATTTGTAAATGCAGCACCTGGTAAATGATGAACAGATTTATAGGGCTTCTGATTTATTAAAGTGCTATCGAGCCTCAACCACCTTACAAGGAGACATTTCCTGAAATCAGACAAAGCTTATGAATAATTTGCTTCACAGCTGACATCTTTGTTTGCAACACCTTGATGCAAGAAGCGTGTGCGAGGCTGCAGTGCTCTCTATAGAATCAAATCTAACTCTGGCAGGTATATTTACACCTTCCACTAATTGGCACTTTACATTATTAAGGTAATGCAGAGGTAAAACAAAGATATTTCAGTCAAATCCATCCATGCAAAATCAATGCTCTTATACATGGAAATTTAGCTGTTAATATCACAAATAGCAGCTGCTGCACTGTTCATCCCTGCTATCACATTATCTACTACAAGTGATAGCATAATTAAACACGTATGGCGAGGGAAGCAGTAAATGAGTAAGATGGACCATGTAATGCGGAGAGTCAGAGAGTGGAGGGGTGGGAAAAGAGAAGACAAGATTATAGAGAAGCCTTTGATGCCGAGTCTGGCTATGGGAATCCTTGTGTGCCTTCAGGGGAAAGCTCCTCTCACACAACATCAATAATGAATGAAAGATATCTTGTTCAGTGGAAGACTGAACTTAACTGGCATACTGATTTGTTACCATGAACCTTATGTAAAAATTGCATCAGTTTGTTTGCCATGCTTCATTAGACAGATAAGGAGCTGTCAGCCGTGACAATGGAGGGAGAGTTGGGCGGGGTGTCGAAATAAAAGAAGAAAATAGAAGACTTTGTGCATCTTAGTTATCAAAATTACATTATTTGGAATTGAACTCATATATTTGTTTTCCATAGCAAATAATACAACAGTGTTTGTTTGTTACAGGTAGATTTCTAGAGTGTTTCAATTGAAATAAAAGTACTCAGTATCCACTCTGACACAGGAGCCTGGAAGGCGTACATGCAGCAATTGGTGCCATTAATTATAGATCAAACACTCTTAAAGAGCAGCTCCAGTCATGTTTTAAGACGTATAAAATACTCTGCTTGAAATAATAAATTGTGTCTGATGTTTTTACTACAAAATACGTTTAATTACCTTGTAAAAATCCTCCCAAGGCATCTCCTCCTTCTCTCTCAAATATTCCCAAATCAAATATCGAATCAAATTTCCAACCGGCCCCTCCATCGCAAAAAACAAAACACTTAGCTAGCTTGAAATGCAGTAATTAGCAGTAGTAACGTTAACGTTAGTAGTCAGTAGTGAGTTTGCAAAAATTACGATGACGGTTACCCTCAAATTCCAAAGTCTGTGGCGCGTTCCATGTGCGCCGCGACCTCCGGAGTCGATCGCGCCAATTTAAGACTGATCGTGATTCCACAGCACAAATCCTGTGGGATCCAGGCGTTACAGCTGGCTCACACATCGCCGAAGTGGTTGCCATAGGTTGCACATAATGATATGCATAGTGTCACCCCGTCCATTAATGGGATTGGCTCCTTAGGTTCTTCCGAGCAGATCTTAACATCCCTCACACCACAGGAACATCTGGAGAGATCCTCTGCAGAACCATCAAAACATCAGGACGATGCTGACTTTTGTTGATCGGGGGGAATCAGGCCCAAAATCTGCTTAATTTAATGTAGTGTGTACCCCGCCTAAGCAGGCCCTCTGGTTGCTCTCTGAGCCTTTATTTCTTCCGCTGACATTTTGAGTTCTGCTGTTGGGCCCCTGCTGAAATCATAGAGAAGCTATCAGAGCTCAGGATGTTACTTGGCAGACCAGTCCGGGTCCTGCATCTGGAGTGGAGTTCGATTTGGGCAAAATATTACTAAAAAACAGAAAGGCGAGAAGGAAGAAAAATCGAGGCATGTCATGTCTCACGGCTGATTGACTTTGAAAGAAACACTTATTCTATTATTAACAACTGAACCATGGAGAAATACCAGACTGATCCTTTAATATTTAACTTAGACCAGGGTATTTCACAGTGAAAAACTTCAACTGGTTAATACTGCATGAGTGATGTTGGTACTCTGTGTAAAATCACTTGTCGGCCTCAAACAGCACCGACAGATACAAAGTTAAAGCAGACCTGTTTTTGCAGAGGACACACGAACTGCCCAGAACGTCAGGTGTTAAAGCACAAAGACTGCTAGAGTTCGGGTTAGTTTGGGTTGGCGGTGAGGACGATCGATGGGCCGTAGACTCAGCAGACGGTTGTCAAACTTATATTCTTTTGCTCATGTATTTAACATTAAGTAACTTACATCACATACGTAACGTGACATAAGTCATTATTTTACCCGAACCACAACTTATTTTCTTTTCTTTTCGAACAGTTTTTGCACCTTCAGGTCACTAGGGAGTTTTTTGACATTGTTTTAATCCAGAACATTTCGGTGCCTTATCACAACCAATTCACAACCTTACACATGTGTTCCAAGGCTTCCTACGTGTGCTCTTTGCATTTGCGTTGGTTAACTGCACATTATTTACAGACAATACATGCCTCCACCATGTGATGCCTGTTAACAGGTTGTGGTCATATAACGTGTTTCTGTTGTCATAACCCGGGCCGTGAGGCCATGACAAACAACGGCAAGGGACACGAGCTGCCAAAAGTAAATGAAATAATTTAATACAATGAAGTTAAACTAACTGAGGAGTTTAGGCTAAGAGGTTAGACACAAAGGCTATGATGTGTATGAAATCTGTATTATCAGCGGTGTACATGTGGGTGCGTCAGTATGGTGTGGTGAGATGTTTGAAGAGTGCACTAACACAAAGAAGTAAACGAATGATGACGCTAGCGTTGAGTCCAGAGGGAGAGAGAGAGAGAGAGCTGGAAGCTGCTGTATTTATACCCATGGATCGATGGGCCCAGGTGCTCCATATAGCTGCAGCTAATCAACCAGCTCCTCTGCAAGGAAACACATATGCATTAATACACTAGTACCATGCAGGGGCCGTCACACTGTGAAGTCACTGATCATTGATATTTCAATCACAACTTCACCCAGGTACTGTAAAATCCAGAATATAAATCACACCGGATTAAAAGACGCAGTCTGTTCTTAGGGGCATCCCTGAGGGGAAAAAGGTTTTCTATAGCTATTGATTAATAAATTATTTTTTAGTTTACTTTAATTTGAAACACAAAATGCACACAAATTATTCTGTCCTGGCTTCCCAACATGGTCGGGTGCAACATTTGAAAGTAACATTGCATCTAGTCCCCCCACAAAATCTGTTTTCCCGTCTCTCTCTTCAGTTTATTTTCTGGAGCTTTTTGCCTTTATGGACAGGACAGCTGAAGAGAGACAGGAAATCTGGAGAGTACAGAGTGGGGGATGACATGCAGCAAATGCAGAAAAACATTTAGTTTAACCATCCAAACTACTTTTTAAATTTCATTTAAGAAATGAAACTAAACAAGCTATAAGAAACATCCAAACTGTGGTCGAGAGACTTCAACCGACTTCAGCTCTCAGACATTTACCAGCTGAGTGGAAAAACAACCACAATACTTCAACTGCCCAACTCTTCTGCCACCTCAAGCGCTGTAACGGCAATCATGTTTTTTGATACAGGAAAAGATTCCATCTTTGCTCAGTGAAACCTCCACCCTTTCTTCTTCTTGTGCCCGGCCTCAAATGAAGCTTTGTCTCGCCGCCAGTAACGAACAGTCCTCTCGTTGACTTTACGCTGTCTTCCTGTGAGACAACTTCTGTCGTGTTTGGTCACAACGTGCAGTTTCTGTGCAGCTGTGTAGCGCTTTCTCATACCATCTGTTTTCGCCATGTCAAGTATGCATCCTCCTAGCTACCGGTGCAGCAGTTGAGCTCAGCCTACGGTAACGTTGATTGTTGTGAGGGTGGCGGCTGCACTGGCGGTCATGGCGGCGCATGTCGGTGAGGAAGCGTTGGGTACATCGTCTGGGTAAAATACTGTAACACAAAAAAATACCTCTCTGCATTTTTTACTGGTATACTGATGCCAGCTGGTATAAAGGATGCAGCCATTTGGTAAATAAGTCCGTGTTTTATCGAATTTTACATTGTTATTAAAAGCCGAAACAATGGTATCACGCCTCAATCCCACAGGATCCGTGTCCGGCACGTTCCGTCTGCGCCGCAGTTCTGGTCCGTCAGACAGCGCGAGCCCTCGCCCACAAGATTGCGGGAGAACTACGTTATCGCCGAAGAATTGCGAAATCACGCGATAACATCAAAGTTAAACAGAGCAACACACAAACTACAGTTCAGTTTGCACCTCCGAGGTCGATTATCTACTCATTTGGAGATCATTCAGTGATTTTTGTGCTTCTACCATGGCTGAGGACACTACTTAATTAAAAATGTTCTTTTTTCAAGATCTCTGTGTTGTTGTTATGAAAATGGAAAAAACTGGAGTCTGTACCGGTCTGAACATGGTGTTTTATTTAGAAATGACTGGATGCTGTTTTCGTGTGTGACTTCCCGTTTGGAACAATCTGCTCTGTTCAGCTTGACGCGTGTTTGAAGCAGCCTCCGTCAAAAATAGAGCCGGAGACGGGCCGCGGCGCGTGCTGTGGAATCACGAGCATCGACTAGAATGGGCGCAATCAACTCCGGAGGTTGCGACGCACACGGAACGCGCCAGAGACGGATCTTGTGGAGTTTGAGGGTTAGAAAGATACGCTTGTTTTTGCTGCATACATTGATATTTTACAGAAATACATGGGCAGTGAATGTTTTGCAGATCCATTCATCATGTGTATTTTGCAGCTCATAGATGTTCATCAAAAACATGAAAGCACCACTTTATGTGGAAGTGAAGCTGGCAGAGATCTCAGCTTTAGGCGACTTGTCGCTGAGCAACTTCACATTTTTACCATCGTCTTGCAGCTCGTTGGAACAGGCTTATTTTGCCCTGCGGTAACTGCACCGTGAGCTCCTGCCTTCATGAGCTCACTGACTGTACCGAGTGACGGTGCAGTTGGATAGAATTTGAACATGTCAGTACTCTGCTGTGACTACTGACACAGTTTACGCTGTGATCTGACAGCATTTATGATCAATGAAATGCAAAGATGTGAACTTCTTCTGACCTTCGTCTTATCGTTCATCTCATGCATACAGAAACAGGCGGCGACATTTAGCTTTTTTTAACTTCTTCGTCAACAGATCCAAAAACAGTCGTGTCAGGCTCAGAGTTCCACCTTCTTCCTCTCCATCACCACCCGACACCAGCACCGTTAACACCCACACAAACACAATATCGGCACCCTGCATCTCTGTGCATCTCCTCCCATTTGGTGTCAGCTCCACACAGTTCGTCAGCGGGTCTTATTGATTCTTTAAGCTATTTAACCAGCGGGAGGAACACAGAGCGATTTAATGAATTAATCACATGTTGAATTCCCTCACAAAACTGTGCATGAAATGATTATGACACAGTCTGCCGTATCTGAGAGAGGAGGCCGGGCCGACGATAATTCAGTGTGATGGTGGTGAAACGCTGA
Organism: Semicossyphus pulcher; assembly: GCF_022749685.1. Taxonomy (NCBI): domain Eukaryota; kingdom Metazoa; phylum Chordata; class Actinopteri; order Labriformes; family Labridae; genus Semicossyphus; species Semicossyphus pulcher. Next base: position 30,192,255 of record NW_027211726.1, read on the forward strand.
CTCTTTCATGTGCTGCACTTCCCACCTTATAACTATTTTAACAGGGAGGAGAACTGGGATTTTTTCTGCAGCAGAAGTTATTTGAAGGGCATGTTACTCTGCTTTAAATACTGTTTTAATTTGCAATGCAAATGACTCCGAGTCTCATCTGAATAATCCTCTCGCTTACCCAATGCTGTGGCACATTCGCGCCCTGTAATGTGTCTGTCGCAGGCTCTCTGCTGTGGTAAACCGCTCGTTCTCCCCGTCAGTCTCCGCTCGCTCAGTGCCCCCTGTACAGTTAGGAGGTCAAACAGCATTTACACCAACGCGGAGCTTGTTTTACACCTTCTTACAGCTCGGGGGCTTCCCAGCTCAGGGCAGGTCACATTCATGTTTGTCGAACTCTCTGAAACTGATAAAAACAGTTTTTTTAACTGATGCCAATAATTAATGTCATGTTGTATCTGTATCACGTGTTCTCATCCCCTGTCGTTGAGTACTTGACACACAAGTTAGTGTCTGTTTCAACTGATCCTGTAGTGTCTCTTTTCCTGTTTCCTGTACATGTAGTGAGGTCTGTTTTTAAGGAGCCTGTTAGTGTTTGTTTGATGCTATGTTGTTGTCCTTTCTTACGCGTGGTTAGGTATGTATTTAGGTACCATTTAGGGTCTGTTTTAAGGACTATTTTGCTTCCTTTCTAACACGTGGTTTGGTCTATTTTGAGGTAGCTATTAATGTCTTTTTAAGGTCTGTTTTCTTCCTTTTTAAAAGCAGGTTAGGTCTGGACTGAGCAACCATGTAGTGTCTGTTTTCTTCCTTCCTAATATAGGGTTAGGTGTGGATTGGGGTACTCTTAAGTGTCTGTTTTCAATCCCACAGTATCTTCTGTTTTGAGGTAGCAGTGAGCAGTTTTCTTCGTCTCTAAAGTGAGTTTACGGCTTATTTAAGGTTCCCTTTTGCATTTGTGTGAAGGTCAATTTTCTCCCTTTATAGCACCTGGTTTTGTCATCTTTATGGTACATTTAAGCTTCTGTTTTTGAGGCCTGTTTATCTTCTTTCAAACATGTTTAGATCTGTCGTGAGGTACCCAATTAGCATTTGTGTTATCCTATTTGGTGGTGGTTGGGTTGAGGCACAAAGGACTCAGAACCCTGGGTGTCAGGATCCTTTGCTTTTTTGACATGTCCATCATCCCCCCCCCCCAGGCTTTTGTGTTGCAAATAAAGAATTTACTTTCAAATGAAACATTTGATGGTTGACACAAAAAAGGGAAATGCAGCAGTTATTTTGTAGTATAACAGCGTTACATATGCTTTGTGTTCTGACCCTAATTCTGAGTTCATCGCTTACACCTGATCACTGTCACCTCATTCGGTGCATGATGCTGCAGTGCTGCCGAGCTGAAGACAGTCTCTGGTGAAGTTTCAGGTGATTTCAGCTCAGCAGCAAACTTTTTCCTGCCGTCTGCACACAAGACAGAACAGGTGGTGCTTCTCCTTCCAACGCTGCAAAGTTGCTGTCAAACTTTCTTCAGTGTGGATTTATATATGACTTAATGGCTGAGAAATGCATCTCAGTACTTCTAATGTTGACTGTAACAAGAGCAGAGGCAAACCTCCATTTTCTCCCTCAGTTGTTTTTCCTCGTCTGCTCGGCCTCCATCCACCTGTTCTGCTTCCCTCCCTCCACCTTCAGCTTCTTTAATGAGTCAGCAGTGAGACTCAGTTGCCTTTGAGGATGCAGAATGCAGGCGGCCTTAATGAACTACACCTGAGTATGTCTAGTTAACAGCAGATAAAACCCCCCTGTGCTGCTTGTGCTCAGGTTCTCCTTCCTGCAGAGAGAGCTGAGTCAAGTCACTAATTTCACTAAGTCTGAATCATCAGAGTTTGCTCATTTGTTTAATTGCAACCTGTACGACAGCTTCCCCCCAAAGACACCTGACAGGCTCTAACACATGTTTGCAGATGTACAGGTGTGTACAGAGTCAGAGAGCTTTAGGAATCAACGGGTAAATACAGCACTGTAACTGCTTAACCTTAACTTACACACTAATGTTTGCAGAGTGGGGTTCATGAACTATACATCTTTTTAATGCAGATCACCTGGAGCGTGCATGATCCGCAAACTGCCCTCACATTCCTCCACAAAGGTCTGTGTTGTAAAAGAGCTTCTCAAGAGATCGCACCTTTAAAAACAGATTTAAGGAAACAAATAAACAAACAAACAAACCTGAAACCTGCTTTACATGGGAATGTCACAATTTAAAAATGCTGGTATCATTAGGTTACAGATATGACTTTAAGAATTTCTCAGGGACGTTCAAAAGTCTAAAGTTAAGTCGTAGAAAATTGTTGTTAAGATAAAATGTAACAGATAAAAAATGTGGCCTAAAATCTTTCTATGCTGCACTGAATGAGCCATCAGGCCAGGTATGGTTGGACGGTTTGTTCAACAAACTGCAAAGCAAGCCGCTCTATTAATCAAATATTTGCATGAAAGATTTCCCCAGAGCCACAATGAAAAGATCTGACTGAATGAGTTCTCATCAGTGTTGGGTAACGTTACTTTTAAAAGTAACTCGTTACGTTCCTGCGTTACCTCCTGAGAAAAGTAACATGTTAGATTACTTTTGTTACCAAAAATTAAACCTCCTTTGTAACTTGTTACACGTGTGTTATATTGTCAGGACGGCGTGTAGCCTGCTGTACGTCTACCTTTGAATGTCTCGACTCTACCGTCATTGCAGAGCCTCGTTTACGGCCCATAATCTGTAACTCTGCAGCCTGATAACAGGAATGACAGATGCAGTCTAACCTTTACAGCTCTTTATGATGCTAACAATCTCACAGTGAACTGGGCAGAGGCATACAGTATGAGGCACAGCTGTTGTCAATGACAACAACACAACACAGGCTCTTAGTCCCACCAGTGTTGTGGAGCTGTGTTTAGCTGCAGATGCGTCAACACATTTGAAGTAGAGCTCTTCACAGCTGACGAGCACTTCTCCTCCAGACACAGCTTACATTTCACCGTCATGTTGTTCTCGTCCCTTTCACCCAAACATTCAGAATAATGTGAATATTTACACAAAGTAAGTAATAGAGTCCCCTCTGCCAACATCGCTAGCAGAATTAGCTAGCTACGCATGTGCACTGACACAGCTGTGTTTACCTTCTGCTGGTACGCAGCTACCTGCCAAGAAGGAGGAGAGAAACAGAAACAGAGCTTCAGGGAGTTTCTGTTTTTGTGGCGACATAATGAAAAGAAAAATAAGGCAATGCATTTTCCAGTATTATATATATAATGTATTATTTTTTATGAAAAAGTAACTAAATAACGGATCTGTTGAATTGCTCGCATTATGTTACTTGTTACAACAAAAAAGTAAGGATTACATTCTGGTGACACCAAGCAGATAGCTAGTAGTACATATCTTAAAGGCGTTATACAATTGTAACAGGCGAGCTATATAAAAATACATACAGTTGTCATAAATATAGAAATGAACTGCAGAGAAAGTAAACTTTGGTGAGGCTCGGTGGGGATTGACTCGCTTTTGGAGCCAGCTTCAAGTGGACACTCGAGGAACTGCAGCTTTTGACACTTTCCCGAAGTCTATGTGTTCAGTCTGTGAGGTTGCTGCTTACATTAATCATTAATGTCAAAACCTCTAACAATACACAGAAAGAAGTGACCGCATGTAAGGCAGTAAAATAAATACAGAACACGTGTAGCTTCATGAACGCTCTGGTATCGTCCTTTGGAAAAAGGTTCTTGACGTTAGTAACATGGGATGGCAGAACTAGAAAACGTGTTGCGTGAACTCACTTGTAACACTTGTTTACAGCAGCTTCAGTTCACAATTAAGCACAAATATTATCAATAACTGATACTTAACATAAATGAGATTATTCTGGTCTGTAATTCCCGGCTGATGCTGATGCCGCTGCAGCTCGCGGCGGTGTGTACTGTACAGCATGCAGCGTGTTTCTGTGTTTACTGCTGGTGAGTGATGATTCACCTCTCTCTGAACCTTCAGAGCCCGTGGTTGCCAGAGTGGCTGTTGGCAAATTTGTTGTCTCTCTGTGCCAAGCGTTTGTACCCGCTCGCTGTGTCTGGCGAGGGGGTGTCCCTGGCACCTCGCCGCCGCTCCCCCCGCCCGTTCCTCAAAGACAACAATGATAAGAGGGGAGGGGGGATGGACGGGGTGTGAAAATCCTCTTCAGATTCTCAGCTTGTGGAGCCAGAGCCATTCAGTCTGTTCCTGAAAATCCTCCTCAATGAAGACAGGCGGAGGGAGCGCTGTATCAACAAGCGTCGCCCCGGTATTTACCCGTCACTCAGGGTAATTTATGCCTCACGCCGTCCCGGAGGTTATTTTTGGGAAGTAAGCAGAAACAGAGGCTGGTTCAAAGTGAGGACATGACTCTGCACTCCACCCTGTCGAGCGTCTCCTTCCTGCTCACCTTCTGTTCCTCTTCCTGCTGGGGCACAGCGGGCGGGGCCGTGGCCCTGTCAGTCAGCTTGGTGTGTAGCTTCAGCATCGTCTGTGACAGCTGATGTAGAGCAGTCTTAACTGCACGACAGCAGACTGAGGGGACTGTCCCTGTTTCAATCACCCTGGCTGTCGACATCAGCTGTTACAACTTGTTACTTGAGTGTGTTGTTGTTGTTACATTTAACTTCTACACAGGAGTTGTAGCATGATCTTTACATCAGCAGGGCAGCAGCATTGATTAGCATTTAAACCAGAGGCAGTGGGGAAATTGAGCAATGTCTAAAGATAAAAAATACACCCTGTTAAAGGTTATTTTCTGACCTTTTGCCTTCATTAGATACGACAGTGGAAAGAGTCATGGGTGGAGAGAGAGGTGATGACCTGCAGCAGAAGGTCGTGGGTCAGAGTCGAACCCGTAGCCGCTGTGAGCACTGAGACTCTCAACAGAGAGCATGCAATTTACCCAATGAGCTAAATCAGCGCTGTGACGACCCCACCTTGTTGCTGCTTGTTGGCTGTTTGCTGTCTGTGTTTCAGATGCCAGTGGGCGTGGTCACGTCGTCACCATTGGGAACACCTGGGCCCGGTGTTCCCAATCCTCCCTAAGCATCCCTCACTCTGTCTTGGACGGGAGATGGAGAACTGTCTGCTCCCCATTAGGCAACGCTCCTTAAGCAACACCTCACACACATAACCTCTCTCATGCACACACACTAGCACCACTGACTTACTGACTCCCATACTTCATAATGTTGGTAATTTTAATTATTTTGTGTTAAGTTACAGTAAATTAATTATTGTTTTGAAGTAACTCCTTGTTTCCTCCCGTTCTTTGTCATCGGTTCGGAGCCGGCCATGACAATACAAATGTATACAGCACTGCATATCCACCCTGTTGTTGAAGTATGGGCATTTTTGGCGAGCCAGGTGTGTGGAGCGCAGACACAGATACCTGCTAATCAGTGCTAACATATAAAAACAATAATACTAGAATTCCACTCACTGGAAAAGCCGGAGCACAGACTTATTGGATGGTCTGTTAGTGCAGTTAACCACATAACAAACCATATGTCGGATATCTGCATGAAATATTCTTAAAGAGGGGGCTGCAAGGTGAAGCAGCCCCCCCCCGCGACCCTTCACAGGATAAGCAGTAGGCTATATATACTATATACTGAGTAAGCTGAGGTGACACGAAGCAGACAGTTAGTAGCACTCACCCATCATCCCTAACTATGCACAACTTAAAGCCTTAATACAGTTAGAATCTATGAGTTATATAAGAATCATCCTCGTACAATTGACGTGAAGAGAGAAATGAGCTGTGGAGACTAAAACACCTTATTTGTACCAGGTCGTAAACATGTTTATTTCTGCTGTAAAGACCGACATCTTAATGTGGGGCTCTATGGGGAGTGACTCACTTTTGGACACAGCCTCAAGTGGCCACTACAGGAACTGCAGTTTTTGCCCTTGAGGTTGCAGCTTTGTTTAGTGTGCATTTCTTTCTGGATGTTGATTGGTCGATTAAAATGCTGCTGCTCTCCCTTGATAAAAGACAATGAAAACAGTCTCTTCATCTTCAGGTTCAACATTACCTTTAACTAACAAGCTGACTGATGGGGCTGCTGTCATTAAGTGTTTAGCACTGAAACACTGTACGTTTGTAGTCTGCTCGTTAGGTTATATTCTGAGTTTCATAAAAAGCCCGCACTTACAATGTGATTACAGTATCTAGTGATTCCACACGAGTATCATTGAGGTTTTTTGTAAACGCTAAAATCAAATGGAGTTAGATATTCAGCAGAGGGAGTAAGCGTGAGCACTCACAGAGAGCTGAGATGCTAATTAGGCCCGGTCGTTTCACTCGCTGTAAATACACACTTCTGGCCCTGAGGGAAACATTCCTGACGTTCCTGCTCAACGTTAGGATAAACGGAGGAAGGAGAGTGTCTGCCTTTTGTCTTATGCTCTCACTGCTGCTCTGTAAATACTCTTATTCATCCAGATCATGGAGCGATATTGTCTTTGACTTAAAGTTTTCAATTGATGCAGTTATTGTATCATTACAGAGGAGATGATTTGTTCCATTACGCAGACGCATGGCTGAGTGGAGCGGACATGAAAAACGTGACAGACATCTGGAAATAATCAGCGCTAACGGTTGTTGATGGTGATAATTACTGCTGAGTGAATGCATTGTTGTCGTATGAGGCCTTTTGTGATCTTTATAATCTGATGTGCACTTGTATAAACAATTGCATTCGATCCAAATAGTGTCAGAAGAATCTTAGTCGACCAAGTTTTCATCGTATTTTCAGTCCAGAAGTTTTATTCCCCACGATAAGCTGAAGTTAAAGTAGAGCTGTTGACAGGACATCTCATGTTCATCCTTTACTTGTTTATTAGTTCGCTAGTTATCAGAGATGAGCCAGGTTAAGCATGTTGAATTAGTGGAAAGCTTTTGCAGGTCTCCCAACTACGACGGAGTTTTAGGCCCACGGTAAAGAAAATAGAATCTGAGACTACGACAATAAAGTCGTAATTTAACGAGGAAAAAGTCTTAATTTCAGGCCTGTATGTTATTATGAAGTGGAATATCAGAGGAGCCACCAGCCGCTATAAATTAGAATTATAAAGGTGCAATGAGTATAAGACTAGAGGCTGGAAGTAATGAGTACTAGTCAACAAGCAAAGTCATTTGTATTTTTGTGTTTAATTATTGATATTTTTTTGACATTTACAACCATCATACAGTTTCACTTTGAACAAACTGTTACTTTGTATTTTTTATCTCAAAAACAAAAAGAGAAAACAAGAACAGTCTGGTTGAACCTTGACAAGACCAGACCTCATTTATATCCTTTGCAAATATCAAAAGTCAATATGAACAAGAGTAGAAATAGGACAATACATTTTAAAAATAAGTACATTTTAATAATAAGAACAACAACCAGAGACAATTCAAAAGGAATCCAAACTAACTAAAAATAAATCAGTGATATGGAATACGCCCTGTACAGCCCGCAGTGAGACCAGAAGTTCCTAATGACCTGGTGTTCAGCCGTAATAAGAAAAGACCTGTACAAGTATTACACACATGCAAATGATTGTGTCAGGGGAAACCTTTAACATGGAGCCATGATTTCATGTGAAGTGTTGTATAAATGTCTGCGTGTTGAGATATTGATAGTCCTAAATCAGGGCTGCAGAAAACATTTACTTCATTTATTTTTTTATATATTTAAGACTTTGAACATTTTCATTCATAGAAATAAGATACGGTTTCCTTTTAAAAAACAGTTTTCATCCTGAGTGTGATCCCAATCGTTTTACTCTCTCATTCTTTGAAACATGGGGATTTTAGTAACCAGTAATAATAATGACTTTATATGTTCGTCTGTAAACCTCTGTGATGACCTGATGTACGACTGAAGCTGACTTCAGGTCAGTCTGCTGGAAATCAAAGAGAATCTCAAAGTACCCGAAGCGAGCCCGTCTTACATCATTCACCTGCAACACTGTGACAGCTGTTTCAAACTGTGGCACTTCTTCTGCATGGCTTCTCCTCTTCACTGCGGCTGGGATTATACCTCCATTTATACCTCATGAGTGTCCCTTTCACACTGTCACATTATGTTATAAAAATATTGCTTATAGCTCCATTAGAATTAGCAAGAAAGACGATTCTCACGCTCCGTTAAAGCTGAGCCTCCTGCATAGTTCTGTGTCCTGGTGTGAGAGAAGTTAATCCCCTTTTACAGTTTAATTTAGATTTTAGATTTAATCACACGATGTTGTCCATCAGTGGAAGGAATGCTGATTTATTAATCATACAAGGTCAGACGCATTGATGTTCATCTTTCTCCCACTCACACGAGCTGGAGACATTTAACCAAGCAGCCGTCTGAGTGTGACCAGTTCAAACATCCGGGGCTTCCACAGTCAGTGAGGACCACAAATGAGAGACAAGACAAGTTTTAAATGTAGGAATAAAGAGTTCATTTGGAGTCGAGGGGGAGTCTTGTCATGTCAGTCGTTTGGTGTAAGGTGATCTGTTCTGATACCGTGCGCTGCATGCGCTGGTGTACAGGGCCGTAGTGCGGAGTAAGACATAGTGCCGAGGGAAAGGCCGCCTGATGTCAATGTGAAGCAGTGACAACAAAATAAAATACAGTGTACAATTAAACTGAAATGTAAGTTTATACTGTATTCTGTAGGACTCTTTTAAGTGGCTAAAGTAGGTGGTACTCCTGACCCCGCCTGCAGCCGTGCTTAGCTTAGCTTCAGTGCAGGAACTCCGGCCGGCTTCTCCTAACAGGAGCTGTGCTGACTGTTATCTACTGAACGTAGTACACTTACTATTGATAAGTACCTCATTCAACCCCACTTCAAAACACCAGAACTATACACTTAAGGTAATAATCTCAAAAATTGTCATGTAAATAAATGTCTGTTAAGTCACGATCTATTGCCCAATGAGCTAACACAGTGGTTATTGAGCCTATGGCCCACTGATGAAAGCCTTTGCATTTGCAGTATTACAGACTGGGTGTCTGTGGCGACTTTCATGGAAAAAATCACAAGCGGTGCCCAGTTAGTGACGCGTTTTCCATCAGCCAGCAGTGGTTGGTCTGTCAGAGAGGGTAGGCGGAGCTAAGCGGCTGCTTTTCCGGTCTCTGCAAGTGTTGCGAGTAAACAGTAATCTACTATGGCTGAACAAACAGAGAAAAGATGGATGACTACAGATACAACTTCACAAATAAGTGAAAATCCAGAGAAAAAGAAACAAACTCGACGCTCAGATGAAGCAAACAGTCTGAAAAGGAAAGCGACCGTCAGCCAGGAAAATCAACCGGAGCCAACCGTGGACGTCTGGTTATCTTGGACGTATGTGCCTGCAATCGCCTCTCATCGCCATAATGTGCTGCCAGGGAGAACGACACAGAGAACTTTATATCTTTAAGTCATGCTTTTTCTAGTTTTGATGTTCCCATAAAATCAACATGTTTTAAGTTAAGTTTTTAGTCTTGTGAAGTTGTGAAGTTCCAGACATAAATATTGTCAGCAACCAACAATGCTCTCGCCAGCATCAAAGCAGCAAACGTGGTACATAGTAAACATGGAGGGGAGTCCTGGTTGTTTTTTTCCCTCAAAGAGCTTCGTCTTATCCTGTCCTCCTGTTCTTCTGTTATTGTGTTACCATGAGGAAAGCCTTTAGGTCAAACACAGGACTGTCAACTGCGTCAAAACAAATGTCTACAGCGACTTGGTATTTGACCCAAACCCTGACCTTTTTACCAAAGTATCTTTGGTACTTAAATCTTACCGAGCACGTAGTTACATTTGTGAGAGGTCAAAGTTTGGTGAGCGTTTGGCACTAATGCTGCTTGTTTAGGTTTAGGAAAAAGATCAAGGTTTGGGCCACAACAATAAATGTCCATGGATTATACAGTTTATAAAAGGGGGAGGTTCTGCAGTGAAGGGCGTCTTCACACTGCGTAGCTAAGCAGCGCATGATGGCTGCGTCACAGGACAAATTTACATACAGGCCAGAACAACTGTATAGGCAGAGAGAAAGAGATGGAGAGATTGCAGCAGAATAATACATTCTGTAATCTGACATTTGTTTTTTCTGTTTTTTTTTTGTTGTATTCTCAAAGAAAATAAGGGAAATGCAATAAGAAACCTTGTGAGTGACTTTATCTACCAAACAAAACTGCCTTGGAAACACATCAGAATAAAAGCTTTGGGTAAAACGAAGGAAGTCTCTCCACAGAAATGACGGATCAGGCTTTTACTTTGAAAAGCGTACCGGAAGTGTTGACGTACTTTACTTTTCATGCCTCCGACATATTCTACAGCAAGAGACATTAATAGTGCTGATATGAGATTAATCAGTGAAGCAGCATGTGAGACGCGGCTGACACGCGGGCAGAAGGCTCGAACCTGTTTACATGCATTTGAAATGAAAAGGCAGTGCTCACACGTGCAGAGCGAAGCCACAGCACAGAGTTTCCTCGCAGGAAGTGATTAGAAAAAGTTTGGGACAACTGCTGCTAGCCAGTAACAGCACCACAAGGCTGATATTTTTGTCAGGAAAATAATGCCCACGATGCTGTATCTAAACTGAATGTGACGCGATAGACATTCGCTTGCTGACAGGAAGGAAATGTCTCACTTTGGCCTTTTAGCTTTAAATGCTAATCCAGCTAATGAAGGCTTAAAATCTGCAGACAACACAAACTGCTGCGTACACAAGGGCAGATGGGGCAAAAGCTTGTTCATAGTGAGCCTGCAAGATATCCAACATTTGCAAAACCTTAGAGTCTGTGACTTACAGGTCTGTAGATGTGAGAGGGTGTCAGACTTAAGTCTTTAAGAAGTCTCTTCAAACTCTTTTAGTTTGTTGTTGTCATATTTGATAAGGCATCGACCTGAACCAGCTCATGTACAGTCTTTACTCAGGGAAAGGTAGCTGTAGCTAATGCTTCAACACAAACCTCCCAACCGCTCTCAAACCTCTCTCACTTGTGAACTCTTCATTAGGCGCCTCGCTTCCATCATCCCCTCACACTTCATCCCTCTCACCTGGGGGCTGATGGGATCCGTCACCTCCTCTGAGGCCTGTGACCCGGTGCAGGCAGTCCAGTCACGTCTGCGGGCCCTCAGAGCCGCCTTAAACACCGCACAGATCATCTGCTCCCGGCTGCTTTGATCTCGCGGAGGCTGCGCCGGCTTCTCACAGGCAGGATCCATACTAAAGCTTTCGGACTTCACAATGCCGAAGCAATCTAGCAAATGATGCTGGGATATGAGGAGCCTTTCAAACGGCGGTTTGATTTCCACCTCTTTAGTGAGATGGACTCCGCTGAGGCATCCAAAGAAAGAGAAAAAAGACAGAGAGTATGGCTGGATGGGAGGCCAGCAGAATACAAATGGCTACTTTCATATTTGGCCCTGGAGAAATGTGTTACTCATGTGCACCAAAGGCTCGATGATCTGCTGCGTGCTGTAGAGAGCAGCTCCCGACAACACAGCACAGCTTTTATTTATTTCTGCCAGCAGCTCTCAGTCCGTGTCCTGCAGAGGATCTGCTACGATATGATTAATGATGAGCTGAGATGTTATTGATCCCTGTGAGGAGCTGAGGATGTTGGAGCAAATTGTATTGTGATAAGATACAACGGGAGATAAATAAGCAGAACAAGAGGAACATATAGAAGCATTAATATCAAAGCAGAATGTGTTGAGCACAGCGTTACTGTAGGATGGAGAGGAAAATAAAGAGAAAATAAGAAGGATATGAATGAATGCAGAAAACAAAACGTTGTGTCGAGAAGCAGAAATAATCGAACTGAACCAGGAACCAAAAAAGCTGTTTACCTCTCGGCATGAATAAATGTGAAAATAACGTGATGGAGCAGAGTTTTGGATTCAATTTTGATGCATTACAACTTTCAAAATAAGAGCCTTTTATGTACTTTGCCATCAACTGAATTCTTCTTAAATAAACCAGCATGCAGACTAATATAACTTTCAGTGTTTTTTCCCATGATGCAGTGCAGAGGCAAAGAAAGGAGGTGCTCAACAAACAACAAACTGGAGTCTTGTTTTCTTAGTTTTAGTCATGCAACATTGATTAACAAGTGGTCCACTTCACCAGATAATCATGCAGACTTTTGGCCTGATTCGTCCCTTCAGACAAAAGTTAAGTTCAGATTCTATGATTCTTCCAAAGATGATCTCTCCAGATGTCTCTGTGGTGTGAGCGATTTTACTTCCCCCGATCTGCTCGGAAGAACGTCCAGGCTGCACCGATTTAAAATATTAAACCTGTTTTCTGGGGGGGAACCCCGAGGACAGCCGAGCACGCTCTCTGTGGATCGTCACGTGGAACCGAATGATTGTGAAGCGAGCTGACTGAAGGAGGAAGCACAACAACCGCAGCCATGGCGACAAAAGCTAACGTGAGGGATAAAGTAACACGTGCCCGTGTCCACGCCGTCTCCACCACTTCACCACAGTTTGTTCTTTTTTCTATCATCACCGATTCTTCCTGCCCGTCGTCCACCATTTTTGTTTACTCTAAAGTCTCGTTTGACCACCAGAGATTTAGTGAGATTTCCCCGCTGTGAGAGTCGGACTCTGGTTGTTATCGTTGCTCTCCTCACACTACAGGAACAAAACTGTTCTGTCATTATTTGTCGCCATGTGTTGGCTCTCTTACATTTTGCACATCTGTTCAGATTTTAAACATCTTTTAGCTCTGCGGGAGCCACTTCCGCTAACCCAAACACACACTTAACTTACCGAAAAAACAGCAAGGATCCCGCACGCTGCCTGAGGTTAATGTTCACAGGGATGGAAACTTCAATGACTGTAGTGATTGTTTTTGTTACGTTTCTACTCGCGGATTGTCCTCCACTCTGCTCACCCGGAACTAATTGGCTGCAGGAGCCGAATTTGTCAACAGAGCTGTCAATCATCATTTTGACAGCATCAAATAACTAATTAAAAATAAACTTAACAGAAAACGTAAATCATCATGATAAGAACTAACTATAATGACAGAAACCATGTTTGAAAAAATGTATTGGGCATGTATTTTGATTTTATACTTTGACTCATGTCCCATCTGTTAACATGGAGGAGGCGGGCTTTATGACCTATACTGCAGCCAGTCAGCAGGGGGCGCCCAAAATGTTTTGGCTTCACTTTTAGGGAGCTGTCATGTCGTCCATCTTTTTATACCATCTATGGTCTATCAGCTTGTCTTTAGGACTTTCTGCCGTTGTTGTCCCTGCTGCTGTGTTGACCCTGTCACATCCCCTCTGTCTCTACGCTGCCCTACTGTTCATGTGCCGACAATTTTTGAGGACGCGCACAGCCAATGCTCCAAACAGACGCTGGGAACGTGTGGCGGCGTCATGCACATGCAAACACGATGCTAAAAGCAGGTTTACCTCCGGCTTTGCTCGTGTATTTCCATATTTACTTCCTTTAGCAGACAGCACAGTTTGGACGCAGGCAAATGAAACACAGGCATAGAGTCTACAAAATACTGACTATTCATCACAATATTGTGCTTCATAAGACACATATTGTGATACATATTGTACTGCCAGATTGTTGCCAAGACACAATCCGAATATTTAGCACGGAATTGGGACACAGCTGGTTTATCCAGCTTTGTTTTGAGATGATTTCAGAAGCTCAATTAACACAGATTTAACAAAATAAACTGTATTAATAATTCTGAATGTTTTTGTTTTAATGATACAGAGCAGCTAAAAAAGGCCCGGACAGCTGTGGTGACCAGCGTGTACAGTGTGATAGATAAGTTACAGCTAGGACCATGTTAGCAGCACTGTGTGTGTGTGTGTGTTGTACAGTATACAGTAGTGTGTACTGTATGCGAGTGAGCTCTTTTGACCTTGCTGCTGTTTCTTCGATTTTCACTCCTCACACCGAGTCAGACGAATTCATTGTGGTGCATTGATCAAGTCAGGATTGAAATAAACCTCCACCATCACTCTATAGCTCTCCCTCACACACACACACACACGCACACACACACGCACACAGGAGCCAAACCAAAATGCGGATTAATTGCATGTTGCAGCAGATGATGGATGCTGACCTCTGCGTGGCCTCGGCTGTTGTCATTGTCCCACAGCATGAGCGATGGACACCAGAACACAAACCAATGATCTTTTTCCCATCCAGCCCGATGCCTCTGAGTCTGAATAATTCAATTTGTATCCACCAAAGCTGCATTTGTCATAGCTGCTATGTGCTCTCAGGCTCTTTACCCAGGATGCTTTGCTCTCTACACTTTGATTCACCACATTCAGTGCAGGTTTCAGGAGATCAATCCGCACAGGGGGAAGCCGCAGTGATGGTATTTTTTTCACAGAGCTTTTCCCGAAAATCTGCTTCTTCCTATTGCTCAGGAAAAGCACTGCATGTGATGTTGTAAAGGTAGATATTTTTTAATTAAAATACTTTTTACTATACATATAATAGTAAATATTAAAAATCTAAAGTGACTTTGAGTACCATGAAAAGCGAAAAATTAAGTAAGATGTATTATTGTTATTATCATAGACTTCACTTTTGAAACCCGAAGCTACCTCCACTTTTTATATACAGTCTATGTATTAGACTGATTGCTATAAAACATGTTAGGTGCAGCTTTGTAGTCTTTTAAAGCCTTGTATGATCTGTTACATGCACCGTTTCCTCGGTTTGTGCTGGCAGGAAGTGAGAAACACACTCCCAAAATGCCAAACCATGTAAATGTTTTGAGGTTTTACAGTCGTCCAACTTTTCTTTGTACTTCCCCCTCAGCACTTAGCGTCCAGACTCCTCCTCTGTCCAGGCCGTCTGAGGTTTTAAAATGAGATATTCATCCCTGTGTGTTTACACAGCTGCTCTGTAACCATGAGAGAAGTCTAAGAAACATGGACAGGAGGCTGCCGGCCTGGCGGTCAAACCAATGAACCTGTCACTTAAAGCAGTGAAGGGCTGGCCTCGGGACAGGGCCCACATCTGCTAACATACCTTTAAGACCCCCCTCACCCACACACACATCATGAAAACTGTGAGTAACGAGGGGGGATGATTACTCCCCCATGCTTTCATAATGTCTGATGAAAGAGCGATGCAATATCCAAATCATTGTGAGCGTGCTGTATCAGATGTAGCAGCCTCTATTTACTGTTTAAAGCAATAGCAGCGCTTCCTGTGATGTGTCCTCGGGGTAATACTTTTTATATCATTTACTGCCTTAACACCAATTCTAAGTCTTATCTACTCTGAATTATTGACCCTCACAACAAGTGCTGCAGCCCGCTGCAGAGCCTAACTATGGATTATTTCTGTCACTCATTCATTTTTATAGCAGCGGCAATCAAAGCGAAGCGGTATCAAAGTGTGTTTAGAAGAACATATCGCTGTGAAGTGACTGGGCGAGTTCATCCTACAGCTCTACACGGGGTAGTTGTCTTTTATGGCCTCTGGAGCAGCCGTGTATACAGCCCGCTTAATTGAGAAAACAGCTCAGTTGTGTATCTGGTGTGATTTAGCGCCCTAGTTAATTGAACCAGAGCCTGAGCTTTGTTCTCAGTTTGAGACAGAGCCGAAAGATTTCAGAACAATATCACATTTTTCTGGCCAATATTCTAACTGCAATTTAAATGTTTTATTTGATGAAATCATGTTGTCTCTTTAATCACCACCGTCTTTGTTTCATGAACAGAATCAAACCATTCAGCTAAAAATATCAGCTTCAAACACATGTTTGAAAAAAAAAACAATTAAGCGCGTAACTGTTCGGTAGACCAGTGGTTCTCGAAGTGGGGTCCGGGGACCCCTGGGAGTTCGCGAAACTAGAGCCTGGGGGTCCGCAAAATAATTATTATAAATGTATGATAAATTATAAAATTGTGCTGTATCATTAAAAACTGCATGTCTACAGATGAGGACCATTTGTGCCAATGAAACAAGCATATTGTGTCCATTACTCCGGCCCACGTGAGCTTTGGACCAATGGAAACTGATATGATTGTGACACATCACATCAATCTGTCATCAATGACTCAATTCAGGTCGCAACGAACCGTTCCTGCAGCTTATTAGCTTGGCTTGTTAGCCAGCTAGCCAACTGGCGAGCATGGAGCAATATTTGAATCTGTTATGCTAGGGACAGAGTAAAAATGGACAATGCAAATAGTTTAGAGTACAAATAGTACAATACAAAATATGCGTATGGAAAAAGTCTACAGAAAGTCGGGGTGAAGAATTCATTTGTTTGTGTTGGAGTGCATGTGTGAAAGGGCTAAAGGTCATGATTTGTCAGATTTGTCATTCCACACTGCACTTTTATTTCATTGCAATTGTGTTGCTGATAAGAAACGTTATGACCGTGTAACTCCATGTGTATATATGTAGTGAACCTGTGTCTCTCTCAGATAAATCACTTCATCAGCCAAATGGAGCCTCTCTGGTATCAGGTTCCTCACAGCTGCATGATGGAGAGTTAGTTCTCGCTCTGCCGCAGAGACTCTGCTGCTGCTGATGCTACACTACATCTGAACGGGCCGTTTGTCTCGGGTGATGATTGGTGTCCTATTTAAATGAGTATTAAGGCGTGAGGTTTGCTCAGAGACCAGGGTGGGAGATGGATGACACCCTGGAGGAGGCTGAACACCGCTCCGCCTGCACGGATTTGTCAATATGAAGCAACCTGTCAAAGTGAATCAATAGGGGGAGGAGGGATTGCTCCCGCTAAGCAATTATAGCTCCATAATTGATAAATTTCCTATTTTTCACTCTAAATGTCAGCCATAGATTTATTTTGACGTTATGGTCAATCTTTCATTTGGTGTATAAATGACTAACAAATTATAGCATCTCATTATTATGAGGAAAAATGGCCTCATTTTATGTGCAGAACTTTGCTTTTCCAGCATTATAAAGTGACATTTAAGAGCTCTCAGTGGTGTATAAAACAAGACAGAAAAATATCAAGACCGCTAAAGTAATCATTTTATTTTTTTAATCTTTTATGCCTTTATTGAAGGAGAGAGGACAGTGGGTTAGAGATGGGAGGTTCGACTCTAAAGAGGGTCGGGTTTTCAAGTCACTCGAGTCACTTACGCAGAGCTTGAAACCCCCAGAAACCCGAGCGCCCACAGAACATGCTCACGAGAGACTAACATTGCCCGGTCGGGCTAACATTAATGGGGATTAAATGTTGATCAATTTCTGATAGTCATTTCGCGGGATACTCGTTTTCCCATGATTGTGGGTGGAAAACGTTTGGAGAGCGGGTACCAAGTGAGTTAATCTAGTTATGTTCTTGATTTGTTTTTCGGTGTTCAAATATTATTTCCTGTTTTACTTTTTCTCTTGTTCTTGTGACTTCCTACTGTTTAGTTTTATATGTTCTTGTCATGATTTAGGCTACTTAAGTTCTGCATTTCATTTGTATTTCGGAATCTGGGTATTTCCTGTTTTACTTTGACACCTTGGCTGTGTTCGAAATGCTGTACTATAAACTACATGCTATATACTACATACTATATACTGCATGCTATATATTGCATAATGCGTTCAGCGGTAGTCTGTAGTATGGAGGATCTTTTCAAATTCATTTTGCAGAATGCTACGCCAGGCGGAAGTAAACAATAACCACCCCTTCTTTAGCTAAAGCGCCCCCTTCTGCTGGAATGCTGCTGCTGTCCGTCATTCCATCTGCCGCTGTGACGTTCCAGCGCTTTGCATTGTGGGATACAGTAGGCGAGGTAGACTGTTTTTTTTTTTGGCACACTGCACATTTTGCTTTTGTTTGCATACTTCAGACTACATTTAGGCCGAATCAGAACGTACTGCTGGTATAGTATGGCATTTTGAACACAGCACTTGTCTCTTGTGATGATCCACTTCCTGCCTCTGTGTTTTTCCCGCTTGTTTGATTACGTGCCCTGCCCTTATTGTTTTCACCTGCCTCTTGATTGTCTCACCTGTGTCTGATTGGCTTCACCTCCCCAGTGTCTTTAGTCTTTGTCTTCCCATGTTTGTCTTTGTCTGTGAAACCTACGTGTGTCTACCCTCATGATACCTGCTCCTAGTTTCCTCGTGGCCTTCCCCTTCGATTATCTGTTACTTGGATTTGTTTGAACGGTTTGTAAAAAGTAAAAAGAGTTGTTCATTTGGAACAATTGACACATAACTCGCACATCAGTACAGTGGATAGTTTCGGACACAGGAGAGGAGAGAGTGGGGATGACATGCAGCAAAGTGCTGAGGGTGGGAGTCAAACCCGGGGCTGCATGTTCCAATGTCTTGTATTAGCAAATATTAGCATGCTAACTAGCTTATCTACTAGTACAAGGTGAACCTTACACCTGCTTCACTTCAACATTGTTGTTGTAAACGCATTAGAATGTTCAATTAAACATTTCGCTAAGTTCAGCCTCACAGAGTTTAGACGTCTTTAAACAAAGTCATAAGACATGGGCGGCTGTGACTGTGAGAGGCAGAGTGGGTCATCTTCCATTTGAAAGGCTGGCGGTTCAATCCCAGTCTACATGTGGAAGTGTTGGGCAGGGACAGTGAACCCCACAGCCTCCATAATGTGAGTGTGTGTGAATGTATTCAGAACATTATGTCACATTCACCCTGTCACCCACATATAATTACAGTGGTAGCTATGCTCAGGAGCAATTTTGGGGTTTAATGTCTTGCCCGAGGACATGCAGAAGGAGCCTGGGAACAAATCTACCAATTAGTAGACAACCCACTCTACCTCTGAGTCACATCCGCCCCGGGGCTGTTAAATTCCAAACATCATAAATTAAGAAAAAGCAACAAGTCCTCCAACCCGCACAATGACATTGATTGTTGCTTCCTTAATGCCTGGATCCCCTAGGATCCGTGTCCAACACATTCCGTCTGTGCCGCGGGTTTCATCCGTCAGACGCCCCTCGCCCTCGCCCACAGGAAGCACAGGGCAGCGGAGCGCTGGCCCAAACAGCTGGATTCGTGAGATCACAAGATCGCTCAAGAATTGCAAAATCACGGAACAACAGAGCAACACACAAACACCAGTTCAGTTTGCACCTCCGAGGTAGATTATCGGCTCATTTAGAGATCATTCTGTGACTTTTGGGAACGCGCCGGAGACGGATCCTGTGGAATTTGAAGGTTAGTCTAATACGACTCACTGGAGCCCTTCACAGATTAGCGCTCCGACAAAAACAGGCATCATGTCCTGATACATAAACGTTCCTACTAGATGAGGACGAGGATAACGTTGCAATGTCAGTGACTGTATATAAAGATTGACGACGCATCTCCATCTATTCTCAGTGCAGAGAAGTGATCCATCTTGCTCATTTGTATTCAGAGTGTGTGCAGTAGAGATCGAGTGGTGGAGCCCCTTCCTCTACACCAAAACACACCTTTACCTTGTGACGTGTTGGAGCCTCAGGTGGGCTCAGTCTGCAGCAGAACAGCTTCTTGTGTCGGTCTGAAGCAGATATTCACGCTAATGGAAAGTTCAATGACTGTAGTGTTAGTGTTAGTTACGTCTCCTCTCGCCGTTCCTCCTCTACTCTGCTACTCGGGAACAGAACGCTGCAGGAGCCATATTTGTTAACAGAGCTGTCAATCATGAGGTCACACCCCTTTTTTACAGCATCAAATAACTAATTAAAAGTAAACTTGTCAGAAAAATGAACACTTGGACATAAATCAGCATGATAAGAACTAACTATAATGACAGAAACCATGTTTGAGAAAAATGTATTTGACTTGTATTTTGATTTTATAGTTTGACTCATGTCCCATCTGTTAACATGGAGGAGGCGGGCTTTATGACCTATACTGCAGCCAGTCAGCAGGGGGCGATAGAGAGGGTTTGGCTTCACTTTAAGGGAGCTGTCATGTTGGCCATCTTTTTTTAGGACTGGAACTTTTGTTTGTTTGACGCACCAATCACTGAAAAGACATAGCTGCTGTTGTACTGGTTATAATGGGAGCACTACGCCGGCCCCTGCTGAACACCGAACTTACTAAACTGAGACAAATATTAAAAGTAGTTTTTTATAAGTCTCAGTTGCTACCCTGGGGACAGCAAGTTAAGTCTCTCAAATCATTTTGGCCGGAAAGAACGTGGAGAAACTTTGATCCCTGTTCGGCACATATGGAAACCATCTCAGACATTCCAGCTGGACTAAAGCATGTTTTCAGAAGCCGTTTAAGTAGCCTCATTTCTGGCCACGGTGAATCAAGTTTCAAAGACTGTAGAGATTCAGTTACTGTTAATACGGGTCCTCCACGGGAGTGAAACACAGGTCAGTGGAGGAAGAGAATGAGGAAGAGAAATACTGTACAGAGAGAGAGAGGGAGAGAGATTAATGAAGGCTGCTGAGGATATTGTGTGTATGTGCGTGTTTGTGTGTGACGGAGATAAAGCTTTTTATGGCTACATTAAAATCACCGTGCCAAAACGGGGGAATACTGTAAATGCTGTACTTAAGTGGAGAAACTGTAATTCCAGCCGTGCACAGAGATGAATGGGCGCTTGCATTAGAAATACGATGCAGAATAAAAAAAGTAAATAAGTGAGATGAAGTTCAACACGAGGTAAATAGAAGTTCACAGAAATATCCCCGCTGTTCCACAACCGGGATTTCTTTTCTTCCGATCCCTCTGAGGAGTTCTTAGAAATGTATTCACTGTATTTATGAGCATCCTCACCCGGGCACGCTTTTTCACTTGACACGTAGAGGACACAGAGGCTGGAAAAATGAATAAGAAAATCAAAACAACAACAGTATAAACAAAGGGATCTATGAATCTGTTTGCCAGTTAGAAGTCAAACAAAGCTCCGTGCAAAATATTCACTCCAGACTCGCTTTTACTTGAATAATCTTGGAAACGTCTTGCTTGAAATGTTGCTGACAGAATGCAAAAAAGGCTAAAACACAAGGAAACGCCCTGAAGCAGCATAACTGTTTTTATAAACTAAGTAAGACTTCTTAAACAATTATTTTCACAAGGCTGAGAACAATAAATTAGATGCAAGTAGAAAAAACATTCCTCCAGTTTTTCAAGCCCGCAGATCAATACTGAAAACTCACAACTAAGTCTGTCTTGTTTTTATGTTCAGTCCCAGGAGGACAAAGAGGCTCGGGCCAACAGCGGCCTGAATACAGCGGGTATGGTAACCAGGAGTGCTGCACAATTAATCGAATATTAATCCTGATCACGATTTTGTCTTCCCACGTTTAAATAAACATGATTGATGGTGATATTGATGTTTAAAATGCTCCATCTGTAGAAATGCTCCATCTGTAGAAAACTGCATATCAAATCAAGCGGTCCCTAAACTACCAGCTGCTCCCCCAGGGGGCGATGGAGAGCTTTGGGCTTCACTTTTGGGGGAGCTGGCATGTCATGTCATGAGTGCCTTCCAGTTTAGAGTGAAAGAGTAAACAACGGTGTTTGGGTTCAACCAGTGACAATGTTAACTGGAGACTTTCAGCCGAATGCGCCTGTGGCTGCCGTGGTTACAGCAGCTGTTCATTAACGGGAAGAGAATATCCCTCTTTGTTGTTTTTAATTACGAGCTTAAAATATACGTCCCTGTCACATCTTTGAAATGTTGTTTGTGCAAACGTGTCATGAAAGCTGCTGACGCTCTGTTCCGTTCTCAACGCTGCTCGTTGTTACGCTAAGACAGGAAGAGAGCGAGTCACTCGTTAAACCAAAACACCGGACCCTCGTAACGGCTCGTCATCGCTTGTTTGGAGGTATTTCAGGTGTAGGGCGAGTAAAGCAAGAAAGAATAATATGCAAGAGGTTATGAAACCTGTGTCTGCTCTGCAAAGCAACACAACTAACTTGTTGAAGCAGCTGAAGAAACAGCACAAAGTGCAGCATGATGAGTGTGTGAAGGCCGAGAGGAAGAACGCGATACTCCCCGTCCTCCAGCGTCAAGTCAGACATCCAGAACAGAGACGCTGCACAGAGAGACACCTGATCCACCCAACTCCCAAAGACACACTGAAATTACCCATGATGCATTAATGCAAAGATGCACCAAAGTCATTTTAAGTCTTATACTGTGTTCAAAATGCCATACTATACCAGCAGTACGTACTGATTCGGCCCAAATGTAGTATGTAGTATGCAAACAAAGGCAACATGTGCAGTGTGCCAAAAATGCCCGGATGACGTACTGATTCGAAAGAAGCGGCGGTTATTGTTTACTTCCGCCTGGCGCAGCATGCTGCAAAATGAATTTGAAAAGCTCCTCCATACTACATACTACTGCTGAACGCAGTATGCAGTATATAGCATGTAGTATGTATTATATAGTACAGCATTTCAAACACAGCCTTAGTTTGATGAGCATTTGGGCACTTCCCATTGGCTGAAGGACTGATGTTCAGCCCAAGTCGGCAAACACAAAACCCAAATCTTGTCACCCCTGATGAGCTAAAGCTGGATCCTCTGGTGCAGAGAAGGTTGGCTACCTGCACATCCAACATATCTTCTGAAGCCTTGTTCTCTCAACTTGCCCTTGTTTTTCACTGGTCATGTTTTTAAGCCAGCGCAACAGCAGCTGCTGGAGGCATTGTATTTTCAGGCTGTCTGTCCATCCCATTCGTGTGAAGACGTTGTCTCTGTAACACCTGAAAGGATTTTACCAAATGTGTAAAAAACATCCACTTGGAGTCAGAGAGGAACAGTTTAGATTTTGCTGGTGAAAGGTCAAAGGTCAAGATGACTCCTCAGGAAGAGTTCTACTATCTACTCAGCTCTGTAACCATTGATTTTATATCCTAGTTTTGTTGCTGGTGTGTGTGTGTGTGTGTGTGTGTGTGTGTGGGTTTGAGAGAGTTTGTGTGTGTGTGTGTGTGTGTGTGTGTGTGTGTGTGTGTGTGTGTGTGTGTGTGGGTTTGAGAGAGTTTGTGTGTGTGTGTGTGTGTGTGTGTGGGTTTGAGAGAGTTTGTGTGTGTGTGTGTGTGTGTGTGTGTGTGTGTGTGATGTACTGCTCTGTGTCACTCTGTGTTTTGTGTCATGTGTTGTCATCTAGTTAACTCTGGGCTTTGATGTTTTAATTGTAAGCTGCCAAGTGACTGTTAACTCTGGTACAAGAACAGAAACATTTAAACAGTTTAATATTGTACACGGTCTCTTTTAAAATGATAATAATGAAAAAGAGCTTTTGGCCAAAACTCAAGAATTCATGCTCTTATTAAGACATCATTTTACACAAATGCCTCACAGGATAAATTAAGAATTGTGGAAATTACCATCATTTTGTACATGGCCTGTTCCCTAATACCTTTAAGTCAAGGCCTTGATAATGAACAGACCAGGTACATTCATGCCTCTTTGGCGAAAGACCTTTGTTGCGTGTTCAAGAAAATAACACGACTCATTTTGAGACAGTTCAGACCCCAAAATAGGTTGTGTATGCAACAGCTTATTTCAACCCGTGTTTACTTTAAATACAAGCTGAAACCTTGAGTGGCTGGAGGAATAATGATCCAAGTAAAGGCTGAAGTCGGGTGTTAAGAGGGAACACAGCACTTTCACACACAAGACTGACTAATTGGGCTTTCACATTAAGTCCAGTTTGTTTGATTAGTGTGAACACTGTGTACCGTACGCGCACACGGTTCTTAGAATTTCCTTCATGCATGTATACTGGGGGCGCCCCGATGTGGTAAAATTCTGGAAGAAAATGTTGTCCAGTTTAAGTGACATGCTTTCACCATCTTTACTCCTACGTAACAACGACTCTTCTTTAGATGTGTCTGTGCAGCAGAAGCGCATACTATTTAGCTGGTCTCATTGCAGCCAAGAAAATGTTGGCATTAAGATGGCAGATGTTTGGGCAACCGTACTTGGGTACGGTATGAAGCAATCGTACCTAATGTGAAAACACCTTTACATTGGAAACCAAAGGCCAAAGTTTGCGTCTTCACAGACATAATTTAATTGACATGAGTAGAATTATAACTTTGACCCAAACCACAATCTCTTTCCTGTGTGTAGTTTTTCTCTGGTTATGATATACACTAAAATAAATACTTATGCCTCTATACGGCCTACAGAAGCGACCAAAACCAAAACAAAAGACTGATTACTTCTATACAGTTATTTTTAATGCCTGTTACTACTTCTGGTGGGTCAGTGTCCTGACGCGGGGATTTACAGCACTCTGCAGATACAGCTTAATTTCCACAGAAAGATTTACGGGAAGCGATACATTTGACTTTCACAAGAAAGCAGGAGGAGATTTTTTCTTTAGAAAATGTCCTCTGACTTTTTATAGTCTGTGGATCAGCAAAGAAAAGAGACGTACTGCTTTGTCCACAGGAGGAGACAACATCTACACAAAATGAAAGTTCCTCACAGGAGCTTTAACAAAGTGGTTTAGGTGGCGAAACCTAAATGTGCTCGTGTATGTGTGAAGACATGCAGCCTGCCATCAGTGAAGTTGCTACTATAGGAGCTCCTGTGGGTCATATCAGAGGGAACAAACAACCTTTGTGCTCGTGTGTGTTGGAGGACTTGATGCCCAGTTCATATTGATTTAATCACACCTTCCCTTGTTTACAGTTACTGAGCGCTTACATGCAACATTTAATGAGATTTTTAGCATGTTTTTGTCATTTGCACCCACAGACCTGCAGATTTTGCTTCAACACTGTCAGATGTCACTGCATATTACACCCCCCACCCCCCGTCTCCATCTCCCCCGTGCCGCCACGCCCCCTCACAGCCCGCCACGTCTCCTGACTGATCGCTTCCCTCCGTCCACGCTCGCCTGCATCTCCCTGCTAATGTGTTGACTCTGTGACACCTTAAATCTGACGCTAATGACCAACGCCGTCATCAGCCGCCCGGTTAATGACTTCAGTCATCAGAGCCGAGGATTAGGCCACGCAGTCATACCCCAATGAGCTGTACATTTTGTGTATAAATATGCGCTGTGAGGAATATTAGCTGCTCTCAGCTCTGTCGTTCTGATTTCATGAAAAGGTAATGAATTGTTAATGGCATGATTACTCTGAAAATAGAATAACTGTGGAAAATGGTCCTGCATTATGGCTCCCATTGCTGTGCTTCCCCTGGTGGAATGAAAGGTTATTCATTATGTGTCAATACTTCCACAGTCCATTTGTCTAGCTGTGATCGAATGAAGAATCTCATTACACAATATGAGAGCCAATTACTCTGTCTCTGTGAGCCTCTCAGGTCAGCTATCATTGTTAGCAAGCGTTTTTTCTTCCCTTTTGTCGCACGTAGGTTTCGCTTTGAACCCCTCGGCACAACGTTTGCCCACAGGGTGAGGGAGAATATTGACTTGTATTCACCGCTTTCTTAATCAAGGCCTCACAGCTGAGGGGTTGCTTGTTTGATGCCGCGTACAAAGCGGTGCGTTGCCTCTAAGCACGGCTCTCTAAAGTTCAAACGCTTCACCAGAGGTTCGGTGTTACATGGTAAAGCTTCTCTATCACAACATAAAGGTCTGTTAAGAAACACTTAAAGATGATGCTGCTCTAGATTTTTCTTATGATCAACAAATAAATACGTTGGTCTCCCATCTTTTGTCGGATGCTCTCAGTCGGAGTCTGAATCAGAAATGTTTAATTGATCCTCGGGGGACATTAGTTAATGTAACACTGTTCCCATTGTAGAAAAGAAATATAAGAATAGCAGATTTTAAAGAAAGTAACGCTTGAAAACATATTTTCATATGTTCTATATATGACAGTATCAATGCCGTATGTTAACGCTTTTAAAGATGTGTAGGCCTAGATCTCACTATAGTATGATACATATATAACACTGCAGTATAATAAGACACATGACAATGGATGCCGGACAATTTACAACTTAAGATTTCAATTACAGTCAATAAAAATCCCACATGAAGATGAAATCTACAAAATAAAAATGGCTGACGAACATGTAGCTTTAAATTCTTTTGGCAGAAGGGTCAGTTATCACATACAACTCAAACTTCTGGCCACTGTAGTTTTTAGCAAACATTTCTCCAGAAGGACTCAATGAAGCGTTTGCTGGGGACTATTTTCATCTGTGGAGGGATGTGCATTTGGTGAAGTTGGGAAAACCAGGATGGTTTCAGTTAAAGTTACTTGATGCCGGTGTTTACTGTCATTGAAACACAGTCCTTGGTAAACTAGATGCACTCTACTGACTTGATATTACATCTCGTGATTTTAACCATCATTTAGAGCTGCAACAATTCGTCAGTATGTCAGAAGCTTTTTTTTCCATAAGATTAAAAAAGGTGAATCATGTGATCCTACAAATGTGTGTATCACTGTGTTGTAGAATCTGCATTTAGATTCTCCTGACATCGTAACAGAACAGAAAAACAAGCATTTTTAAAGTTGTTAGCTTGTTTGTGTTGCAGACCTGACAGGGTATGATTCACACTTTTAAATAAAATATTCACCATGTTTTTATGTGTTATTTTGGCACATTCTTACAAATCACAGCAAAGTCAGTATCTCAGGTTTACCGCTGTAGTAATGCTAGATACAGTTAAACTGCCACTCACTGGAGACAGAGGGACAGATGTTTCGCCGCTTAAATGAACCAGTTTGTGTATATTCTTTTGGTCATTGGTATGTATTTAAGATAAAGTAACTTACATCACATTCGTCACATAACTTAAGTTACTTAAAGTTACAAAAGTAGTTATTTTACCCTAACCAAAACTTTTTTCCTAAACATTACTGAACAGTTTTGGCACTAAGGAGTTTTTCGACACGTGTGCGATGTAACATGCATATATACATTTACTGACATGAGTACTTTTTAAATGTATTTTTTATGCCTTTATTGAGAGATGATAGTGGAAAGAAACAGGGAAAGAGACAAAGGGCCGAGGGTGGGAGTCGAACCCCGGGCCGCCGCAGCGAGGACTTGTAGCCTCTGGCTGTGTAACGCACGATTTAGCTGCTGAGCTAAACCAGCGCCCATAAGTACTTTTTTAAACCCCAAACATTTCCGTGCATAATCATAACCAATTTACCGACATTTCACAACATTAAGCATGCATTGGAAGGCCGTCTAGTCTATCCGAAAAATCCTGGTAAAGAGCTGAGCCGAGCTTGATCCTAACTGACAGGTCATTGGTCAGCATAGCTGGAAGCAGCAGTAAAGTAAATCCGGACAGTTCCTGCAGAAATCGCTGAAATGTATTGATCTGTGTGGACCTCTTTATGATGATATAAAAGGTTTCTGGTTTAACATTGTATGTGGAAGGCCAAATATTTAAGGACTTGTTTTACCAATGCAAATAAAACCAACGATCAAAATCCGCAACAGAAGCACAAGGATGATGATTTCCTTTGCTTGTGGTCTCTTAGCTCATCACAACTATTCTTGGAGCTAAGTTTAAGGACACCATCGAGGTGTTTGGTAAAGAGGAATGGGCTATATCACGCTTTAGATGGACAATAAATACATCTATATAGTGTTGGTTATAGTCGTTTTAATGGATTTGTCAGCCAGCCTCATCCTTTAATACTTGTATATTTTTTAATATTTGTGGCTTTAAAATTGTTAAGTGTAAAGATATCTTGGTGCCAACAAATATCAGTCTGTCTCTTTAAACCCTTCACCGGTCAAACCCGGTTGAGAGCCCTCCGGCCCCTCTCTCCAGCGGTAAGCCGTCTCAATGAGCCGTGATGGAAGTGAAGCTGAGAGGCTGACAGCAGAATGCTCACCTGAGCCTCCATTTGTCAGCAGCGTCTTAATATTTCAGAGGCTTCCTCAAACAGCCATCCCCAGCAGTTTCTGCAGGTTTCTCACTGCAGGCGGCTCCAGCAGGGGCTTACTGGGCTTTAATTAGAGAAGGAGGGCCCTTATCACAGGAGCAGCCGCGGCAGCAGCACCGGGCGCCAGGATCCTGCTCTGAATGTTTTATCAGACTCAGGGCTGCTGGGGAGCACTCGACTCGAGGTGTCAAACAGAATGTGGAAACGTCCCGAGGCGTTGTGGGTATCAGCACTGGAAGATGTTTGTATTTGGGACTTTCATTTGAGGGGGAGGAAACGTGTTTTTTGGCTGGCTTAGCTCCAATTTTACGGTTGCATTATGTTCATGTTTGAGTGTGTTGTTACATGTATCAGTGAAGCAGCAGCGGAACCAGGTTCATTGGGGGAGCTATGGGGGAGGGGCTGGATTGTTTATGGCAGGGTGTAATGAATTTTGCAACGAACGCTAGCAAATATTAACAATCTATTATCTGTACCGCTAATGAGCATGTCTTTGCACTGTGGGAGCTAGAGACCCTGGAGAGAACCCACACGTGCACCGGGAAAACATGCAAACTCCACACAGAAAGGCCCACTACGTCTAACCGGGATTCAAACCAGGAACCTTCTTGCTGTGAGGCGACAGTGCTAACCACTGCACCACTGTGCAGCCCAACGAATATTATCACTGGAAAGATTCAATGATCTCTTTTATAGATGATAAATGCTCCTTACTAAATGCATAATAAGAGCAATTACTTACGTGCGATATGATTAACAAATCAAAAGCACACAAACATTTTAAAAATAACAACCACTGACAACAATCCAAATCATAATCACCACAATAAGAATCATGGTTTTGAAAAGCTTGAGCTATGAGCATAAATGCCTCTAACATTGTCAGACAGCAGATTAAGCTAACTATAAAACCGCAAAACACAACTCATGCTAGCTAGCAGCCGCCTGCTAGTTAGCCCTAGGTACACAGCAACAGACAGCGGTAGCTTACCTTTAGCTCTTTAATTTAACTTACCGTATGAATGCAGCTCCGTCGAACAATCCTCTTCTTCATCCTCCTCATTGTACTCGATGTTTGGCATCCCGACGTTCGATGTTTTCCACCACGCTAGCAATTAGCAAAATCATAGCTGGAGTTAGCAGTTTGTCATCCACTCTCCCTAAGTTGTTGAAGCTTATTAGCTGTAACACACTAGAACACACTAGATGCTCCATTGAATGATGCTCCATTCATAGCCTGCGTAAACCGTTAAAGCCGAACTGAAATGAGACGGTCTGGTCTACAAACGCTGCTCCTGTCGCCTAGCTACAGGTAACTAACGGGCTAAGTAGTTAGCATAAGTTAACCTATTATTTTAAGATAATTTGTGTCAAGGGCCCTTTTGTTTTCTTAAGGCTAGGTATTCAATTGAGTTGAAACCAAAAACGTTTACATTTTAAAGTGTATGAAACGGAGAATGCATTTGCTGGCTGCATCTGAAGGAGCCTTCGACATGCTTCTGTGACGCAAAAACGTGCTGGAATATAAATAGTTAGACTAACTTTATTAGAGTTTTTCTTCAACGCGATCAGACTCGCAATGATACAAACCAACAAATCAAATTGCAAAACAAGCAGCAAAGGTCAAAGGTCATCATTCATGTCAATGTAAATATGGTTATTATTTATTTTGTTTATAACTGTGAGCTATTTCAACGTCTCTACATGTATGTTACACTTTGATTCCAGATACAGGGAGGCTCGAGACCCTGCTACTCCCTCCTCCTGTCGCCGTTGCAGTAAAGTCGTCTTCAACAAGCATGCTTCATTTTCAGTTTGGACCCCACACTTGCTGTTGTTAAATGTTAATCTTTACAAATAGTGGAAACTCGTTTGGCTGCATCCATTTCTCAGTATGAGGAGTGCTGCTGCTGCTTAAATCAGACACAAACAGTGGCTCATGATTTATTTTGTAATGTCTCATGAGTTTGCATTTGGATTGAGACAACAGCTATTACATATTTATACGTTTTAATTTATAATGGTGCAAACTATGACTCTATCACTGCCTGCTATTATACTGGGAAGATTACAGGCAAAGGAGGGTTGAATCAATTATTTAGGCTAAAATGAAAAGTACAAAGGAGCCATATCGCTGCCTGCAGCGAGCTGGAGAAATTAGGTCAGTTTCATAATATTCTAGAGGGATGTAAGCTCTGCAGCTGCTGCACTGAGGAGCGGCTCAGAAACAGAGATGCCTCCCGTGGATGGCGATGATGAAAATCCACTGCTCGGATAGAAAAATCATTGAGATTGATGAGATATGTGCCTCGACGCAGACATGCTATGTGGCTCGTTTGGTTCATTATTACTTTTCTGCAGGCATGAATGGCGTCTCGTGAAGAAATACAGCAACACATGTGAGGGATGTTCTTTACAGCAGTTTATCCTCCGTTATCTGACGCCTCTCTGTTATTGTTTCTGCTGTTTTATGGTCAATTATGCAAAATGAAGAGGAATAAAACTTGTAATTCAACTGACATTTTTTAATTTCATAACTTGTTCTAATTATATCTAACTATAGTTTGAATGTTGACATCAACATTCACCAGTGGTGGAATGTTACTATTTACTCAAATGTTGTACAATTTTCAGGTAATTGTTACTTCTTCATTCTTCTTCTCCATACTCTGGTATTCTAATTAAAGTTAGAGTTCCAAAAACTGGCCAATCAGAACAAAGTGGGTTTTAAGAGGGGGCTCTTAAAGAGACAGTAGCTTAAACATCTTGGCTCAGCAGGACCTGAGAGCCATCACAACTTAATTAATTATTGAAGAATGCAAAAATACTATCGTAGTATCAAACAATAATATACAGTTAGAAATCAACTTCATAGGCCCCCTGTAAGTATATTTATATTGTGGTTTTGTGACTTGACCTTTTTGGTAAACTGATCTTGAGTTGTCATCCTCGCTATAACAAACTGCGAGGCTTGCCGAACAGATAATCATGACTCTGAACAAGATGTAGCTAAAAAGCATTTTGAATTATAGATGAAAAAAACGGCGCTACCTGACATAAGTAATTCTTTAAGATGTTGCCTCCATTTATAGCTTCTGAAGACGCACTGAGGGTCAACGATCACTCAAAAACAGATCATAGAGGCACCAGTACGTGTCCTTTCTAAGCCAAAGGTCACTCAACATCACTGAGCTGTGCTTAGAGAAGTCCTAATCTCTGCTTATTTCCCAGCGTGTGCTGTCTGTGTGCTCTCTGGCTGGATTTTCAGAAGGACATGATGTGCCTGTTCAGACCGTCTGCTGGGTTTTAATGAGAGCTCTCGGACTGGATCAAGGCCTGAGGCTGCAGGGCTCTATCAAAGAGGAGAGGGATTGGAGGATGATTATCCCGCCATCAAGAGCTGGATCTTCCCTGACTTCAGTGTAGCACTCTGCAGTATGTCCCAAACTCTGCTGCTCGTTCTGATGACGGAGCACTTTAAACGTCTGATCATATCTTTACATTTATTACAGTCATGTGAGAATTATCTGACGCTGGCATTTATCATGGTTTACACCCTGTGAGTGTAACCTTTGTGGCCAGTTCTTTAATCAAATATGGGTACCGGTGGTGGCTGCACGGTGGTGACAGCAGTGGTAAGAGCTGTTGCCTCACAGCTAGAAGGTTCCTGGTTCGAGTCCCGGTTCAGACGTAGTGGGTCTTTCTGTGTGTAGTTAGGTTCATTGGTGACTCTAAATTTCTTGAGGTGTGAATGAGAGCGAGAAAGGTTGTCGGTCTTTCTGCGATCAGTCCAGGTGTAATCTCTATTTACAGATTCTACATAGAAATGTAGAATCTGTAGACCTGACAAAGCTTTTACTTCTTACAAATCTGCATCATGATGTTGAAATGTCGGCAAAGGTAAGACCCGTTAATAACGAGTACATCACAAGAGAACGGTTTCTCTTTCTGTAACAATGCAGCACGCGGAAAAGGAAGTCTTGACGGGAAGTCGTTTATTGCTTACCGCCCGACACGTTCACCGGTGTCCCCAGAGGCTGTATCGTCTCAGACTACAGCCGATGGAAACCTGAGATTGGTCCAGGTGTAACCTCGCCTCTCGCCCAATGACAGCTGGGATAGGCTGCAGCCCCTCCCACAATCCTGGACAGAATAAGCTGGTATAGATGATGGATGGATGATGAGTACTGATGGGAAATCCTTTCATAGAAGAAAGGGCTGAATAGAAAAACCGGCTACTTAATCTAAAGAAAAGAACCTTCTTCTGTTAATCCTGTTTAATTTGATACATAAATCATAACAGATTAATCATTGCTTATATAAAATGTAGGTTGCAGCAGTTAAAGACCATGTCAATAAGCAAAAATACAGATTTAGGGACTGTTGCAGATGAAACGCCTCATAACAATAAGCAAATCTCAAAAACGAGTGTAAAGACACATTTAACTCATGTTTCTATATTCTTAGTTGTTTTTGTTCATCAGTTAATCAAAGAATCAATAAATGTAACGTAGTTTAGCGTGTTAAGGAAGGTGGCAGGCAGGCAAACTACTATTTGTTTCCCAGAGATGCGCATTTATTTAAAGTGTCAGTTACACGTTGTAGCACGTCTCAAGCGACCGTGAGTTCCCCCAGTGCGCACACAGACACAGCAGGCAGATCACTTACAGTTTGTACTTTCTTTTATTATCTTCTGTGGCTCCTCACACTATAAATAAACCGATCGTTTTCCAACAGTGCACCTCCGCTGCCCGGCACACCGACCTGATCTCCAGCTCAGGAAACAGTTCAACAAAACATTCTCTTCGACGCATCGCCGGGCTTCATTCGTCGCCGTGACTTCCTTTCTCGTGTGTGGGAGCTCAACCCGAGGTCCAGCACGCTACTGCATGAAAAGGGAGAGCAAATTAGCTACACTGAGCACCAGCTGTGCCAATCAACTCACCCGGTGCTGCTCTCCTGAGCCAACCTCTCCCTCCTGTCGCTGCATGCCAGCCAAGCCTGCTTCCGCACACAGGAAACTTATCAGACATCAACAATAAAAACCCAAAGAAAAACTTAAATTAACTCATAAACTTGTACAAAGGCGTGTTTATACGGCAGCACGGCCTCACCTCCCTCTCCCCACAGGAGCAAACCTGTCTTTATAGGGAGTTTAATTAAGAGCCTTCTTGTATCTTCTAGATTAAACTGAGACAGAGAAATCAGAACTGCTCTTTAATTAAACCTTCGCTCATTTACTTTACTTACTGTAATTTAAACAGGTGAGTAATGTTTTCTTAACCATAATTTAAAATGTGTGAATTGAACAAAAAGAAAACATGTTCCAGAAAAGAAAAACCCTACACTTGGCGCGGCCCAGTGATGTCACCAATTACATCACCAACTCTATAAAAACCAGGAAGTGCTGGTCCTGCCCCTTTCTAGCAGCAGTACAGCATGGTGACCTGAACAAAGGAACAGAGGTCAGTATGAACAAAGAAACAAACAATTACAACGTGTGAGCCTGCAACTGAATAAGTGACTGAAACTAACTCCTGACTGTGCTTTGATGTGAACTGTTACATAACGCTTACACAAACAAACATAAGTGCTGCAATGTTACAAAAGCAAAGGTTAATTATAGCAAATTACATAAATGTGTAGACTGATGTAATAGATGTTAATAAACATAAGGGACAAGTGGTGAGAAAGTCCATGGCTAATAACCACTAGCTACGCTGAGGAGCATATAGCCTAGCTTCATAGCCATAGCTGGCTGATTCATGCGGCCCGCCCATAGTCCTCAGCCATAGGCTTTAGCTCGTTCGCGCTCCGCCTCTTTGCCCGTCTCTGGATTAGCCGGCTCTGCCATTTCCAATATGGCGCCCCCCAGCGCCAGCGCAATTCTGTTCTATTCTGCTGTTCACACTGATTTGAAAAAATCAGATCTGTGTCACATGGGGGGGGGGAAACAGAATTGGGACACTTTTAGCTGCAGGATGGATGCAGCCTTAGTGCATCTTTGTATTCCAGCATGTCTGTCACGTCCCGGCACTTCAGCTTTGATTTGGAAAAAGTGGATATAAAATAGATGTCCGCGTATTTTCCCCGGTATAGGTATTGTTTTCTCCTCAGCACACTTCACTATTAAACAGTGTATGAAAGTTTAAGGGCAGACTGGACGGGCCAAGGCTGACCTGTAAACAGTGACTGAGTGCTCAGGGCCACAGGATCCCATGACTTAGCAGACGGTGGTTTTGTTGGAGGAAGTTCACATCTTTGTTTTTTGTTTGCCTTTCCATTCGGACCTCACAAATCAGTCATGTGCTCCCCGAAGCGCTCTAAAAACATCAACGCCGCGTACACAATCGCCCGCCTCCGCCCTGCAGGACAATGTCTGGCATTGTTTGGATGTTTTTCCAGAAGGACCTTGGTGGACAAAGAGACATCCATTTACAGGAGGGGAAATCATTAACAGATTACTGCTGTTATTGCTTTTTAATGAAGGATTGTACAATAGAGCACCATCAGTGTTTGTGCTTCTCTTTAAATAGCTAGTCTAAATTACACCGGGCATCTACAGCGTGTCTGCTGCTGATTATGCAGAGCGCTGTGTGCATGGCGGCATCAACACTACTCCAGCCTGCCAGTCCAGCATGCATGAAGCTCTAACATCTCATTTTTCAGGAGTTATGTTCAGCATCTCTCCTCTCGGACCCGTTTATGCGAGTATTGATTTGTCTTGGAGCGTCGACACGGCTCATAATGAGTATCAGTGTCCAGTCGGAGCCACGTTATGTGCGATGGTGCTGCTGTGCTGTACTATTGATGATGTCTCCACAAACTCTCTGGCCTTTCAGGAGTTTTCTGTGCTGGTATTTTATGGTTCAGTGAGGGCAGTCAGCAGTTTTCAAATGTTTGGGAGAAGTGTGTGTGTGTTGCTGCAAAGCAGAGAGATGACATCAGATTTGTTTTAAGTTAGTGGAGCTGAAGTCAGCGCTGGAAATATGGAGGTCAAGACTCCCCAAATACACCCCCACCGTGTTTTAGTATTACACAGCTTTTCAATATGTTGTTACCACCCTACTTAAAGGTCAAAATCCAGATTCAAGGTCATCTTCAAGCAGCGTTAATTTCATTATGACCACCTTTTTTCCATGATGAAGATGAGACTTAGAGGAGCTAAAAATAGATATGACGCTTATGTGTTGTTTTCATTGATGAGACAAGATGGGACTAAAAGGTTAGTTGTGAGCTGTCCGACATTCAAAATCCATATTTTGGCGGCGGTTTAGCTCAGCGGTTGAATCAGCAACCGTATACAGAGGCTGTAGTCCTCGTTGCTGCAGCCCTGGGCTCAACTCCCGCCCTCGGCCCTTTGCCGCGTGTCATTCCGCTCTCTCTTCCCCCATTTCTGCCACTATCCACTGTCCTCTCTCTAAAATAAAGGCATAAAATGCCAAAAAAAGAATCTTAAAAAAATACAAATAATAAATCCATATTTTCCCCACTGAGCGTCTAATCGGTCCGTCAGAATACAAGCAATGCATCCTGTAACTGGTTGAATTGGTTGAGGGGCATGTGCAGATCCCCCTGAATCCGACCCAGCCATACAGGTGATGATGACCCACAGCGACAGCTTGACAACAACAGGACAGCATCCACGCAAAACGGGTCGGAAAAACGGAACAGATGGACACACTTTATTTATTTAGCTGACACACTGTAGCAATGGGACACGGAGAGACGCCCGGTGGCTATAAATGAAGTGGAAGAATCGGTGGGAGAGTCTCGGCTAGGTTATCCGAGTTTGGAATCCGGATATTAATCAAGTTAAGGGGTTAAAGCGGCCGTATCTTTTGCATGGGTTTCACATTTTTGGGTGTTTATTGTGCACAGAGAAAACGGCATAATTCTGTGTTTTTCCAGAATGACATGTTTAACGTTTCTACAGAGAACCTTGCTTTCGCTGAAATCGACCAATCATCATTCCCCTCAGGCTGCCTTCTTGCTCTAGCTTGTAGTCAATTCAAGATTTCAGCTTACCATTCTGATACCTCCTTGTAAAACTACAGTAACACTAGAACGGGTAAAAATGGCTAAAATGTGACTAATAAGCATTTTCTCTAACACTGAGACTAAATCTAAAATAAAACGAACACTGTCGCTGTGCTTCTTTAATAAAACCCTGGTGGACAAATATTGCAGCCTTTCATTATTTAAAGCTCCTGTGAGGAACTTTCAGTTTGTGCAGATTTTGGCGCCCCCTGTGGACGAACCTGTCCCTCTTATCTCTTTGCTGATTTTGTCCTGTACATGCTTAAGTGTTGGTTTTTAACAAAAATTTCATTCTGCTTTCTTTAACAGTCACGTGTATCACTCACTTTAAGTTATTGCACTGGAAAATGTAAACAAAGGCAGCGTGCAGGTAATCGCTTTGTCAGACAGCTACCCCCCCCCGGCAGCGGTTTCAGGCATTAAAAATGACTATATAGAAATAATCAATATTGTCGCTGATGGTCTGGTTTGTTTTAGTAGCTCATAAAGAGTCATCATAATTAATTTCAGTCTGTTTCATGACCATCAGAAAACTCCTCACAGGAGCTTTAAGTCAATGTAAGTATTACGACTTCAGAAAATATAACCTGCTGTATTTGTTCATGATTTGACAAAAATGCATGAAATAAATTTTGCTTTTTAAATAAAATATTTCCCCTAAGCACCTCTCACAATGTATTCATTTAATTACCATAGACATACAGTTTAAAGTTAAAATGTAGGTGAGAAACACAGATCTCTTGCCTGCTCGCTGGGTGCACAACGGACTGCAGCAATATTCCTCTGTTGGTGGAACCTCACACCTGCTGTCCCTGTGTAAAACTAGCATCAAGCTAACTGACTCCTAACATGCTAATCCACCACAAAACACCTTTTAGCTAGCTATTACACAAAAATAACATAATTGTTACATGTCGCTGTCTAATGTGTTTCTGGCCAACACAATCAAATCCAACCAGTTGCTGTTTAAGTGGATCCAACTCTTCAGCTTAGCTTAATAAATGACTCAGGAAGAGTTCATCATTTTTAATGCTTTATTTGTACAGAATATTAATGTCGTGAGGCAAAGAGGCAACTGTGCCAGTGTCTCTGAGCTGGGATTGGTAGAATGTAGTGTAGGTCTTCACAGGTCCAAAATTTCTTACCCGAACCCCAAGAGGCCCGTAACTGTGCGACCTGGAACCGAACCAGACCCGTCTATTATTTGAAGGCTGGGGCCTGATCTGAGTTATGTCGGACTCGACCCAGGCCGGGCGAAACAGACCCGATCAGCAGCGACTTCACAGCTGATTAATATCAACAAGTTACCGTCAGTCAGCTGTCTAACAAACCTTTGTGTCCTACCTGTGTGACGCAGCCTTCTCCCCTGAGCCTGGCCATGTATATAATCCATCCTCTGCCAAGAAAGTTCATAAAGCACATCCAGGTTTTCTGCTATCCATGTCGTGTTGATGTCGGACCCGTGGATGGGGTTCCTCTGGTTCCTGTAGACCTGTGAAGACCTCTAATGTAGTGTCCATTTGATGTTTGATAAAACACAAATTACATCATTTCTCAGACGCATCAAGCCGGCAAATAAATGCATCATTCAAATTTCTTCCAACGGTTTGGCTCGAGCAGCCACAAACATTGAACAGGATTTACGCTTCCTTTAGGTCGCTGAAGTGCTTCTCTCATTGCATCATTATAAGTTAGTTGAAGTCACTGTGTGCTTGCTGCTAGTTTGACCAAAAGTGTGCAGTAAAGAGATCTGAACAGTCACCACCATGTAAAAAGGTCCGAAGCGCCAAAACAAATATTAAACTTAAAACTACATATTTTAAGAGGCTAATCCTGATAAATTGATTTCTCACAGACTTTAACTTTAATGTGCAGTTCATAAAACACATGCAGCTGGGCGAGGTAAATGACACATGACTCAGCTGGTTTCAGACTCCCTGGCTGCTGTAAAGTAGCAAATTAAATCTGTTTATTTACAGGCATATTTGGTGTCATTGAACACAGCACAGTAAATATTTAGCCATCAGACTTTTCTAAAGCATTGTGTTGTTGCAGAGTTCTCATCCTGCAGCTGTTTTGACATCCCTCCTCTAAATTCCCCTCCCTCCCCCTCACACCTGACACTGCTGCCTCTCCACACGTCAGCCTGATTTCTTGCGTGTCTCCTGCTCAGAACCGAGCCGCATCAAATCCGCTGAGTGAAGTATGAAGCGTGAGAGGAGACAGAGCTTTCTTTATTTAACATTTCTTTTCTCATTTCTTCTCTCTTCATCGCTTCCAACCTCCCGCTGCGTTCTGTGAAAATGGGCAAAATCAATTGTTTCCAGTCAAGTTGGTTAAACGGGGCGTATCGTGCTAGAACAGAGTTTTGGCAGATGACACAAATTCAGCCTTGGCTCCCCTGCATCATTTCTCCCCCCTCTGTCCTCACGCTGCAGCTGAATGACAATAGCGCTCATTTCTGCCATGCCTGAATAACGACAGAGAGGAAGATGGAACGCCTCTCCGGGCGTCTTGATGCGTTTTCATCCCGGTGTCCCCCAAATACAATCAGCAAGGGCGTGAGCGGCGAGGTGCCACGTGCCTCTGCTCCCCCGGGTTTGAATTAGCATGAAGTTAATGTTGATCAGAGCAGGCATCCCCTTCTTTCTCTCAACGCATCAATCGTACAACAGTTGGAAAGACTAAAGTGGATTTCTGCTGAGAGAGGCTATAGGCGCGTAACAGAGGATGCTGAGGGCTGTAAATGCCTCTGTGACACCTCACTGATCGAGAGGTCACGAGCTGAGAAACACTTTGATCAAAGATGTCTTTGTGAGAGAGCAGAAAAAATTTTTTATACCTGAATCTTCTGTTGTTATTTTAAGATACGACAACTTTGTTTTCCATTACCTTATCCTTTTCCTTTAAAGCAGATGTAATTGATATTTTAATAACAACAATGTATCAATCGTGATACAATTTGAAAGGAGTCGATTGTAGTGGATCGTTCCTCATGTGAGGTGGGGCCTCCATGGATCGGACTTGTTTGTCCAGCACGTCCCACAGATGCTCGATTGGATTGAGATCTGGGGAATTTGTAGGCCAAGTCGACACCTTGAACTCGTCGTGTTCCTCAAACCGTTCCTCCTGGTTTATCCATTTGTCCTGCTGAAAGAGGCCACTGCCATTAGAGAATATACTGCTTCCATGAAGGGGTGTACTTGGTCTGCAACAATGTTTAGGTGGTACGTGTCAAAGTAACATCCACGTGAACGGCAGGACCCAAGGTTTCCCAGCAGAACATTGCCCAAAGCATCACACTGCCTCCACCGGCTTGCCTTCTTCCCATAGTGCATCCTGCGACGCACACGCAGCCGACCATCCACATGATGTAAAAGAAAAGGTGATTCATCAGACCGGGCCGCCTTCTTCCATCGCTCCGTGGTCCAGGTCTGATGCTCATGTGCCAATTGTAGGCGCTTTCAGCAGTGGACAGGGGTCAGCATGGACCCTGATCTGCGGCTCTGCAGCCTCGACCAGTGGTGACCCCAGGATTTTTTCATAGGGGTGGCCGGAGATGACCATAAAATGAGTGTTTTTGACAATGGAGCCTGGTGGCTCTGAAGAGAGAGACGTAAGATCTATCTTTCTGTAATGCTGTCAGACACTGAGAATAACAACCTGAGCCTGTCGGTGCATAAAAAAAGGGATTACATTGCAGACATTAAAGGTTTTGCAGCTACTGGCTGAAAGAATCTGCACAAACAAAACCTTTTAGTCATCAAAACCCCAAATATGATAAAACAACAAAGGGCCAAGGCTTACAAATACTGGAATTCCCCTTTAATCTCCAGAATGTCCCATAAAGAACTCTTGAATTACATTAAACACTTGCCCTTGTCTTGAAGTTAACACGTGTCTCTGAATTATGAAGGTTGTTAACATCAATATAAGTATAAAACATGCAACTGCCAGTACATCCTGGATCATTTCATATTGTATGAGCCTCAGCTATAATAAATCACACATCATTAGTGCAAGTCAAATATTGGCTGATAATGTCTTAAAACGGATCTTTTTATGTCTTTTAATTATACTTAAGTCCGTATTTTAATACGTTGATTATGGATGCATCTTCCCTGTCGGGGTCATTTCGTCCCCCATCCTCCTGCAGACTCTCCGTGCATCCTCTTAACACACATTCAGACTTTTGTAGGCGTGCAAC
Source organism: Semicossyphus pulcher (assembly GCF_022749685.1). Lineage (NCBI taxonomy): Eukaryota > Metazoa > Chordata > Actinopteri > Labriformes > Labridae > Semicossyphus > Semicossyphus pulcher. The sequence continues at coordinate 30,232,330 of NW_027211726.1, forward strand.
GAGCTGAGATCAGCTGATAAATATCTAAATTTGGACTTCTTGCTTCACCACCATCACTCTCCCTCTCAATACAGCCCTAATAAATCCTTCGTCCCCTGATATGCATCTCTCCTCAGACCTCAGACCGGTCCAATCAGCCGACCGGAGCGGGGAGGGGAGAGAGAGAGAGCGTTAGAGTTAGTCAGGTGGATACAGCGGAGCCTGTGGGGCTCGCAGGAATCTGTATGCCGCGTGTCAGTATGAAATTTTAATGATGGCGGCTGGTTGGGCATGAGTGCTGAAACGTCTGTATTAGGAGCTGCAGCGCTTGGCAGGCTGGGAGTCCTTGGAGAGACGGATGAGGAGCTCATCCAGGGGAGGAGAGCTTTGATCAGCTCCTCTTATTTCCATATCGCAATACGCCAACTGCTCTTCCCGCTAAATGAAAGACGACATGGATTATGAGTCACTGGGCTCCAGCGGCAGAGCTGCATGCGCCTGTTTCTTGGACCAAAATGAGAATGATGATCCATTTTACTGTTTAGTTCATCCTGAGCCAGTGCAGCAGCATTTTCACCCACATTTGCACACTTCACCTGCTCTGTCTTCTTCATCCATCGGACACTGCAGAGCTACTTGAGCATTTCAGCCGGGTGCTAATGATTTCACACCCTTTGAAAGATATGACGGCTGATTTTTCTCTATAAGACTAAACATTTAAAATGCAAGAGAGGAAAGAAAATGCGTTCCTGTTCCCTGTCGCAATGCACAGCCGACATTAAAGTGTAATTCCAGTGTTTTTAAACCTGGGCCCTGCTTTGATATATTTTCAGGTCTAAATAAATAATAAGTACAAACTGTTTTTGAATTGCATCAGTAGATTGCTGCAGCCAGCAACTGTGGAACGGACTGTCATGGCTGCAAAGGAATCCTTGCAGGCAAATGCGGCCGATCAAAGTGCATCAACTAAAAGTTCTTGTTTCTATCACTGACAGGCTCACGTTGTTATTTCACAGAGGATCCCAACAGAGACGAAGCTTTTAGTTAAAGAGGAAGATGCTTTTTAAAACCAGACAGCCAATACATCGCTGTCCTTAAAGTGCACCAGACTCCATTGACAAAAACAGTAGTTTCACCTTGCAGGACACAGTTGTTGCTGGTCTACTGCTGCCTTGATTGGTTAGTTAGTTTGTGTTGCAAATGCTGACAACACATCGAACATGCAAACACATGAAAGTGTCATTGACAACAACAGAAGCTTTTTAACTGATGAACACGGCTGAGTCACATGCATACTAGTTGTTGCCAAAGTTTCTCTCTTTCTGTGCCAGCTGAGATTGATAATGAGCTTCAATGTCCTGCTGATAACCTCGTCAATAGGTAGTCTATAGTCTAACGACCACATGCATTTTCTTAATTACATCCATGTGGTGTCAAATTGAAAATGTTTCTTATGTGCTTGTTATTTGTGTCGTTGCATGTGTCATCTTAAACCGCAGTGCGTTGAGCTCTCCGGGGAACTTAGTGTTGGCAAAGTCACGCTGGGTGGATCTTACCCGAGTTTCAAACTCTGAATTTCAACTTGAAGGTTGGTTTTTTTTTTTTCAGAGATGAGGTACAATGGACTGCAGCAATATTCCTCTTTTGCTGGAAGCCCACACCTGCCGCCCCGGTGCAGAGCTAGCATCCAGCTACCTGACTCCACACATGATAATACCCAAAAGTATCAGCATGTTTGGCCTTTTAGCTACTTATTACAGAATATAGTGATAATGTAACTGTTACATGCTGCTGACTAATGTGTTTTGAGCTTACCTCAGTGTCCGGAAAATAGACATTGGGAAGTTTGACCCGAGCAGTCACAAACATTAAACATGGTTTACATCTTCCAGGTCGCTTTAAGTAGTACTCTCACAGCATCATTACAAACTACTTGTAGTTGTAGTGTAGTGTGTAGAGGTGTACAATGAGCTCTCAGAGACATCATCACTCCATTTGTAATCTCTATCTATGTAGGCAGGGACATTTACGTCATTTGTTCTGGTTTCCGTTTGTAGTAGGCTTGTAGTCCGAGTAATATTGTCCAATCACGTATCAGCAGGCTTCAGTGTGTGCAGGAAAAACAGTCCATGCCGTCAGTCCATCAGCGTAATCTAACGACGATTTAGCTTCTTATTAATCTCTATAAACAGACATCTGCATGCTAACAATCTGTTCTAGATCTAAAATTCAACTTCACACGGTGTCATGAAAGCCGGTAAGTGTTTAGATTTCCCGATTTCCTTGAATGCATCATAAATGATGGCCCTGCCCTCCGTTCAACAAGCTTGTCATGTTAAAGTAGTTTTCTTCTCCTCTTGAGGACAGACAAAGCTTCATGTTGACTTGTTCCTAATCTGCATCATGATGTTTTTGTTTCAGCAAACTGAAGAGCCGTTAATTAAAGTCGATCACAAGAAAATCTGTTTCTGTTTGGGCTTCATCCCGCTGAAGTCAGCCAGAGTGTGTAACTTACCGTTTACAGTGAAACTGAGACTCAGCACAGACAGATGAACGGGCGCTCCTCCGGGGGATGGAATGTACCAAGTTTATTTGCAGTCATATCTGGAGGGAGAATTTCACTTTGATCTGAACACACCGTCGCTTCTCAAGCTGCTAACGGGACTGTAAACAATGCAGCGCACGGAGAAGGAAGTCTTGCCTGGAAGCATAGACTGTATAAAAACATGGACGACATTATAGCTCCCTAAAAGTGAAGCCAAAACCTCTCTATCGCCCCCTGCTGACTGGCTGCATTATAGGTCATAAAGCCCGCCTCCTCCATGTTAACAGATGGGACATGAGTCAAACTATAAAATCAAAATACATGAAAATGTTTCTCAAACATGGTTTCTGTCATTATAGTTAGTTCTTATCATGCTGATTTATGGCCAAGTGTTCATTTTTCTGACAAATTTGTTTTTAATAGTTATTTGATGCTGTCAAAATGATGATTGACAGCCGATCAGTTCTGGATTAGCAGAGTGGAGGACGAACGGTGAGAGGAAACAAAAACAATCACTACAGTCATTGAAGTTTCCATACCTGTGAACGTTAACCTCAGACCAACACAAAGAAGCTGTTCTTCTGTTAAACACGCCGGCGAGCGGGATCTCCACTGCGCAGACTCTGGCTCCAAATGACGTCACCATCGAAGATGGCAGCGCCTATCACAGAGGCTATTTTGGCATCAATTCCGTACAGTGAGAGCAGATGGAGACGCGTCGTCCATCTATATATACAGTCATTGGCTGGAAGTCATAACCGTTGGCTAAACCGGACACGCCCGACATGTTGTCAGAGGCTGTATCAGCGTCAGACTATAGCTGATGGGTTCTGAGATTGCTCCATCTGTACACAGACTAAAAGTGAGTGACAGAATTCTGAGAGACACCGAGACTTTAACAGACAATTTAAAGTCATTCATTTTAGACGTTTGACCTCTTTGGGTCGAGAGATCAACACTTACTGATATCAGATATACGTTACAGTCAGCACCTGCTGGAGATTTACGCTACTTGGTCTCAACAACAGGAGATCATCTGCACACATAAGATGCTTCATCAGACCATCAAAGACAAATGTAAGAAGTACGGACAGCTCGACCCAAACGCCATTTACCATCATGCTTCCTCAACCCTTTATGTGCACGACTGCATCCACAGTGCCCACAGTGTATATGGTGTTAATACTGTATACAGTGTGCTCTTGCTGGTACAGTGTGCTTGTCTGCTTCTTTAGTGCAGAGAACTGTGTATGTTTGATGAATGGAGCTCTATTCTCTCCTCTGTGTTATATGTTAATCTCCTTCCCACTGCCTGCTTGTTGTTTTTTTGTTTTCTCGCTTTGGCTTCGAGCTGATGCTCTATTCCTCAGGGCTCCAGCGCACATTGTGTGCTTCTGGCAGTGGAGGATCGGGGGTAGGGGGGGGGAGAAAAAAAAAAACACATAAAAGAGGGGAACGAGGGGGGAGAGGCGGGTGCGGGGAGACAGAGAGGGAGCCGTGACAGCTGTACGACCCCCAGCTTTTTGCAGGAGCTGCAGTTAAGTGGAGATGTTTCCAAACGCCCCATTTCTCCATCTTTGATCATGGTTATTACTCCCGTACGCGATGTTAATCTGCATCACTTAATGTTGCTTTTGTCTCCTAATAGAATCGGATGGGATGGAGTCGTCTTCCTCTCTAATTTGTCCACGCTCTGACACCTTCAAAGGATTCACTCCACCACAGTTATGCCACATCACAGCATCTCTCAGTCCCCAACCCACCCGCCCGCTCAAACACAAACTCCACCCGCCCTGCTTGGCCCAGTTTTCGCTGCATATCTAATCCATTACACTGTGGCGTTTGTTTGTTTGGCCTATAATGATGGCCAAGATGATCACCAAATGAAGTGTGCTGTCGAGTCAGTGTGAGTCACTCGCTGACAGAATGAGGGGATTTACAGCGGCTTTACCGCCTGTTTACAAATCATAAATGAAGCATGAAAACGAAGCTATAAACTCCAATCGGAAAAAAAAGATGGAATTATCATAACAGGAAGCAAATGTTCAAATGAGTCGTCGTGGCACTGGATATGCAGCAGATATTAACTTTAAACGTGTGACATGTGTGTAAATGCAGCAGGCTGCGTTCATGTACTCGCTCAGATTAATCAGAAGCTTTGCACGTGACTTGACTGACAGCTTGACAGCACACACTGTGCATGATTAGTATGACATGAAACAAATCAGCAGCTTATAACATCACTGTGGAAAAAAATCTTCTGCATCAAAGACGTCATTTTGATTTCACTCCATGAGCTGGGATTTGGTCCTTGAGTTGGAGTTGCATGAAACCTTCACATACAGAGAAGAAATTACTTTTTTAGCTTCGTAAGTGTCACAACATATAACCAGTATGTCCACAGTATTCTGTTGATATTGATATTGACTTTATTTGGTGGCATATATCATTTTTAAAACGTTTCAGTCAGTAGTGATTATTGAACATTTGCACCAGGTACACTAATGACAGTGATGCTTTAAGCTAGGCCTGCACTATTTATCGAATATTAAATAAACATGATTGACGGTGAGACTGACTTTAAAATGCTCCGCCCGTAGAAAACTCTGTACATCAAATCAAGCGCTCCCTAAACTAACAGCCACTCCGCCAGGGGGCGATGGAGAGGTTTGGGCTTCACTTTTGGGGAAGCTGGCGTGTCATGTGATGAACGCATACCTTACAGCGGCAGTTGAGAGTTGAAGAGTTAACAAAGACCGGTGTTTTGGTTCAAGGAGAGACCATGTTATCTGGAGACTTTCAGCTGAATGCGTCCGTGGTTGTCGTGGTTACAGCAGCTGTTGAAAACTGGAAGAGAATTAGTAGCTGTCCTCATGAATGCCTCTTTGTTGTTTTTCATTACGAAAATATACGTCTCTGTTAAGTCTTTGAAGTTTTGTTTGTGCAAATGTGTCATGAAGGCGACGTCACGTTTAGAACGCTGCTTGTTGTTAGGCTAAAACAGGAAGAGAACCGAAGCGGCTCGTCATCGCTTGTTTGGAGGTATTTCAGGTTTAGAGTGATGTTAAGCAGGAAAGAATAATATGCAGAGAGGTCATGAAACCTGCGTCTGTGCCGCAAAGCAACACAACTAACTCGTTGAAGCAGCTGAAGAAAACACAAAAAGTGCAGCTTGATGAGTGTCTGAAGGCCGAGAGGAAGAACGAGCTAACACCCATCCTCCAGCGTCAAGTCAGACATCAAGAACAGAGACGCTGCACAGCACGGCACTCAAATCCAGCCAACTCCCAAAGACGCACTGAAATTACCCATGATGCAAAATTTGTACATGAGCTGGAATGCAGCACAAAATGGAGCTGAAAGTGTTGCTCTGTTTATTTAAATGTGAAAGCATGCATTACGTTTCTGTGGGACTAAATAAAACACATTGTCACACAGACATTGACACAACATTGTTTAAAACATTTTAGCGAATATAGGCTAACATGCTAACACATCTCAAAACAATTTATAATATATGTATTATTGTTTTTAGACATTTAACTGCATAAATGTTTCGTATTATAACCTTTGATGGTAACGTAGGAGGAACAAAGACCCAACGCACTCACTCCCTCTTAGCCCAGAGACATAAGACTGATTAAACATCCAGGGCTTTATCGTCCACCCCACGCAAAGCGCTGCAGCTCAAGCATCATTGCTATCTTCCACATGACGCAGTCGGCATTTTCACGGTTGGCGTGTTGCTATCTTGAGGACGCAGACAGCGACTGCGCCATAGACCAACAAAAACCTGGTCTAAAGTCTATGGTGCAGTCTGTCTCTGCTATGTAGAGGGCGTGTTATGGACATACATCAGCAAGTTCACAGCAAGAGCCTGCTTGTCACTCACATGGAGACACACAACAGCGCTTTGACTCTTAAGGAAAGAGCAGTGTGTTTGCAGATACAGTAAAAAACGTTGTTTAAGGGACAGACTGCAAGCTTTGGTTTCCCTCATCTCGAAGGAAGTTAAATATACCGGCCAGGGTCCGGTTTATGTAAGAAGAAAGACTAAATCACTGAAATCCGCCGTGTAAATAGCAACACGCCTGCCTGCAGGCGCACCGGGCTCTTAAAGGGAATGAGCGCTGACACTCTGATTGGTTTGATTCATGTTATGCCGAAAACATGCCTATGAATAATCCAGGGATTTAAGATTCGGTATGTGCCCAGATTGTGCTCCGTGTAACTAGCAAAAGTGCGTCAGACACGCCCTAAGTCTCTTAGCGCCATGCACTTTACACTGTGCGCCTTCCGTCATCTAAATAGGGCCCCAAACATGTTGATAATGTTTTCCCAGCACAGCAAAATCTGAGGACATGCTGTGTGACAGGAAGTGGCTGCTGTTAATGCAGCTCTGATGTGACACTATATTGTACATTATAGAAAAAATAAAAACTCCCAGAAGGCATTTTATAATTAAAAATTAATCTTTGAAAGTGTTGCTCAAAGCCTGATTAAATGTGACCCAACATGCACTTTTAAAAAGAGCATCATAAAGACGTTCTGAAGTTTCATTTAATAAACTTTTCTTGAGACATTTTAGCAAATGACAGAACGTTAGCTTTAACCTGAAGGATTGTTTGGGAGTTTCTTTATTGATGGAAAGTCAGCGATATGCTAATGTTGTATGGGGTTGTTTGGTCGAGCAAGAACACTTTAAAATATGAAAATCTATGTGCCCTTATAGTCTGTTTAGCACATGCAGGACTCAGCAATAAAGTAAGCAGTAAAAACAGTAAAGTTAGCCTTCCAAAATAAAGCTTGCTGAGAAGATTTTCTCAAAAATGATTAAGACACGTGATTAAAGTTTGGTAGAGTGAGGCAAAAAAAACCCTCAAGGTTTGGGTTTGAATAAGAACTAACATACTTACTGCATTTATATAACCAACATTTGTACATGACAAATGTATGTAAGTTTGAAATAATGTCTGTTGCTTAAGTAAAAAAAAGAGTCAAATTCTTAAAAGAAGTAGACTCTTACACGTGAATGTAGCAACAGCCTTACACTAGAGATCTGGACTTGAGACTTGGTGACTTGGACTCGAGTTGACTCGAGTCACTGTTTTGATGACTTGCGACTTGACAAAAAATAGACACAACACTGCCTTACACGCAGCCTTCCACCACCACCCCAAGCAGACTTTCAGGCTGTTCATTCTACACCACCAGACTTTAACAGCACCTTGAAACAATACATGGAGGACAGCAGAAGTCCAGAAATGACACTGGGGTACCTAGCTTTTCCTGTATTCATAGCTGCTGTATTTAAGGATTCAAACCTTTTCCAGTTATAAACCAAAAGTTTGAACGTGACAATGGCAGTTAGGTGATGATGTGGTGGAGCAGATTTGCTGTGTTGAAGCAGAGGTCCAACAGAAACATCTAGTAAGGAAATGTCTCATAATATAATAATACTGCTTTGTCATACTTTGGCTCTGGAGCGAGGAGGCTCCTTCCATCTGGATGTTTCTTCTGAGCGAGTGAAAGTGGAAGTCGGAGGCCGGGATGATTCGGTGTGTTTGGAAACTTTAATGGGGGCACAGTTTTTCTTTTAAGCAGGGACAGATCTTGAGATGTCAGCACATGATATAGCTGGATGCTGGATGATATAGCCCCCCTTTGCTGGCTATCAGGGGCTTTGGAAAACAAGACAGGAGTCCGGGGCTTAAGACCCATGTGAATCAAAGAGTCACTTTGACTTATTGTTCTACCCCACACCACGATATTCTACCGTAACTTAACCACACATACTAATGTGTTAAGATATCAGACATTAAAGGGTCAGCTCTATCAGCTGAGCTAAACCAGCGCCCCAGATGCTGTCGTGTTGTTGTCAAGCTCTCGCTGTGGGACATCATCACCTGGGTCGGATTCAGGGGGATCTGCACACGCCAGTTACAGAACGCATTGCTTGTATTTTGACGGACAGATTAGATGCACAGTGGGGGGGAATATGGATTTTGAATGTCTCACAGCCACCACTAACATTTTAGTCCTGTCTCGCTTGTTAACGTTTCTATTATCAAAGATTTATTTTTAGCTCATCAACATCCCATCTTTGTCATGGAAAAAAGGTTGTGGACAAACATTTATCGTCATCATTTTCGTTAACGAAATTTGTGTGAGTGGAAACATATGCTTCAGGGTTCCTTAGAAAAGTTCTAACCACAAGTTAAGAAGAAAGAGAACCGACGTGAAACAGTTCCTTAAAACAGACCAAATAACGTGTCTGAAAGGAAGAAAAGACCAAGAAGCTGGAGGGCACACACTGAAACAGAAGCTTAAGGGTAAACTGGTTGCTAAGGGGCACTTGAAAAGACTCTTAAGGGTATCTTAAATTAGTTACTAAAGGGTCCTTTGAATCAGACGCAAATACTGCATAACTCTTTGTATGATAAATTAACTTTTGTATGAGAACACATTTTAGTGGTGCTGTGACCCGGCACGCGCCCCTCAAATTTGAGAGACATTGTGTGTGCGGTTGTACAAACTGAGCACTATACATAATACCAAACTGCAAACCAGAAGGCTCACACACGTCAATTCCATAAACCAGTAGTGTCTTTCAAATGAAGCCACTGCTAGTTAGCTTGTCTCACAGTTTTCTTATGATTTAAGCAAAGTTTGTAAGACCGTACGTAGATTTAAAAAGTGACGGGACCAGAGTCCTGAATTGTCCTGTTACATGAGTCTAACTGCATTTCTTATTCCTTAAAAAGGCATGAGTCATTTCTTGGTTTTTGAAAGCAATGTCAAAACCAGAGGACCTCAGACGGGCCACACATGACCTTAACCGCTAGGCTAGCTAAGTTTGAGTAAACACACCACGCCAGGACCAGTGCATAAATTGGGATGCCAAAGAAGGAGGGAGAAGAATACGAGGAATGTGGCTAAAGGCTTTGGACCAAACAAGTATTTGGTGCTTGCCTTTTTATTAGTCAGCTTCAAACCAAGCCAGACTGAAGAGACGAGCAACAGCCAAGAGGCTAACATTACAGGTGACTAACCAGGAGATAGCTAGCGCCAGTGAAGGCACCACTTCTACCACTTCCACTTATGAGAAGAAGGGTCATGTGGCCTGTGGATAATAATAGTGGAAAGTCTGTACCTGTGCCTGTGCTGGTCACCAAGTAAGTGCATGTGTTGCCTTGAATAAATAAGATTTGGGTATGGCCCGTTCACTGGACCTTTCAGGGGCCCAGCCACTTCTGTGGGCAGGACTGAGGGCATCTGACCAAGCTGCTGTATTTGACAAGTTGGGAGTGTATATAGTTTAAGGTATGGATGTTTAGCCAACAAATACACCACTTCCTTTAAAAGCTCCGCCCACAGAATTCATGGACACACCTTGCCAGGGAAACAAAGACCCTTGTTTCCACCACAGGCAAGAACTCAGGGGGGAACAGCGTCTAAATTAAGTCACAGGAACGTTGTTTTACCCCGTAAAGGATCCCGTTCGGAGGGTAGTAGTGTCCAACAGTACAGGGACTTTAAGGTGGGCCTTACAGCGCTGCACATTTCTGATTGGTGGACTACAGGTGTGGCTTTTTCACATGGCAGAAAACGAATTGACCAAACTATAATGGGTCTGTAGAACTTGGTGGAAACACAGACAATGGGCTCAAGAAACATTTTTGTAAAGCTCCTGGGACTAAAAGTACGTCTGGTGAAAACTCAGAGGACAGTGAGACGCGAGAGGTAATATTTTGAATTTTAAACAAATGACCAAGCTGTTTGGAGGGAGAGCTGTGTAACACATCACATGTCCATCTCTGGGATCGAGCGGTGAACGCCCTTGTTAGCCTGCTGCTGCATCATTTGGGGTTGAGCTCAATGAAGCACAGATTCACCACGCCACACATCGCAGCCTCTAATCCTGAGAGAAGCTATTTAATACCAGGCTGCATGCAGCTTATCACCAAACCCTGTCCCTGCTTCCCTGCCACTCTGTGACCGTGATTTTGAGTGACTTTGAAGGCAACATATCTGCTTGGCTTCTTCCCTTATATTTCCGCCGCCTGATGTCTGAGCGTCTGCTCCGTAATGAGCATCATTATGTCACAAAAACTGAAATGACTGAGTTGAGGCGTCTAAACAAGCTCCCTGACTGTCACAAACACATTCGTGTCAAGAAGCAGTTAGTGTTTTTACAGCCATTCCTCACAGTCCTGAGGAACGAACAAAGAAATGTTCTTATAATTCTGCAAAGTTGTGTCCAAAGTCACTTTTAGCTGTCGTAAACAGCCACTCGACTCTTCATCAGACCGGATTCAAACATTCTGTATGTCATTATACTGACAAATGCGTCTCCATTGCAATTTAGCATTATGAATGTGTTAGCCTCGGGCAGCTGTACAAACTCCAACACTTTTCCAAAATTTTAATTTAAATATGCAGTTTCCATTCAGCATTTCTTCTTCGATTCATCAAAATTTGCATAAAAATAGGAGTTTAGGAACCTGGCTGCTGTCAGCCAGCCACAGGCGCGGTGAGGGAGTGTCTGACGCGAACAAAAGAGCCTCGCACTCAGACGGGATCATCCAAAGGAATAATCCATGAGGAAAGTGAACACAAACATGGAACAAACAGGGATGTTTTTTGTGTCTACGTGCGGAACCTGCAGGGGATAACAGACAAAGATATTATTCCAGGTTTTGTGTTTATGTGTCGAAAAAATGAGAAGAATAAGAATCACTATTAATTCTTCCTCTCAAGGCTTTGTCTTTAAAATATACATTTAAATAAAATCACGCTGACTTTCAGATATAGATGTAAAGTATTGAACATTAAATTATTACTATTACATATTTTAGGTCTTCTGATCCAACGCAATATTGTGTCACTGGTTCTGTCAGAGTTTTAATCAGAGAAATGTAACGTCTGTTTCCTCTTTAACAAAAAGGTCGGTCTCTGTCGGGATCCTTCCTGTGATTTTGTCAGACGCTGAGAAGAACAATCTGAGCCTGTCTGAAACTTTTTGTACTTTTAGTCATTCAGACCCAAAAATATGATAAAATATGAACCAGGTTTTTTTAAAGATTTCCCCGGGGCTTTATTATTAATATGATAATATAAATGCTAATCAAACTAATATGATAATATATGTAGATAACTGCATACATATACTGCAGTATCTAGGACAGTTGATGATCACATGAGCTTCAGGCAGAGAGAAATGTATCCGAGTCATTTTTTCATCTTTGTGCTTTTGTGGAAAAAAACCTTTTTATTGTTGGTTGGTGGAAGACGTGCTGTCTAAAGAAACCTGCTGCTGCTTTGTAGCATTCGTTCGCCTTGGTGTTGACCAATGACTGTATATATAGATGGACGACGCGTCTCCATCTGCTCCCATTGTACGAAAGTGATGCCAAAATAGCCCCTGTGATAGGCGCTGCCATCTTGCGATGTTGATGCATATGGAGCCAGAGTCTGCGCAGTAGTCCTGGCTGCAGGAGCCGAATTTGTCAACAGAGCTGTCAATCATCCTTATGACAGCATCAAATAACTAATTAACTAAAAACTTGTCAGAAAAATGAACACTTGGATATAACTCAGCATGATAAGAACTAAGTATAATGACAGAAACCATGTTTGAGAAACATGTATTTGACATGTATTTTGATTTTATAGTTTGACTCATGTCCATCTGTTAACATGGAGGAGGCGGGCTTTATGACCTATACTGCAGCCAGTCAGCAGGGGGCGATAGAGAGGGTCTGGCTTCACTTTTAGGGAGCTGTCATGTCGTCCATCTATATATACAGTCTTTGGTGTTAACTTGCAACATGTTGAATGAGGATATGTTGTGCCCTGGAAACTATCATTATTATATGATATTGTACTGTGTGGTTAGCGCTGTTGCCTCACAGCTAGAAGGGTCCCAGTTCGAATCCTGGACAAGTGGGCCTTCTAGTGTGGAGTTTGCATGTTCTCCTCGTGCATGCGTGGGTTCCCTCCGGGTAGTCCGGCTTCCTCCCACAGTCCAAAGAGATGCTCGTTAGGTTCATTGGTGACTCTAAATTGCCCGTAGCTGTGATTGTGAGTGTGAAAGGTTGTCTGTCTCTATGTGTCAGCCCTGTGATTGACTGGTGATCAGTCCAGGTGTAACCCTGCCTCTCGCCCAATGACAGCTGGGATAGGCTGCAGCTTCCCCGCGACCCTGACGGATGATGTCAGTGTGAAAAACCTTAAGTTGCATTTTCACCTTGGTTTATGGTGTTTTGACAAAGTAGCATGAATTGGAAATACTCAGAATCGTTCTCAGACCATGAGAATCTCATTATTGAGATTTGTAGTGACACATTTTGAGCGTCTGAATAAAGAAAAGTTTCTGAGTTAACCCTGTCACCTGTATCAGCAGTGTACTTGGTATGTGATAAATAGTCCTGTGTTTAAACCTTATGATGTTTGAATGCTGGTAAGTCGTTCCGTTCAAAGTAAGCCGACTTCTTTTGAGACACATTTCCACATATTTTTCACTGAAACAATTAGTCTTTAAAATATCAGAAGAAAGTAAAAAATCAAACGTTCTCTGGTCTCGATGTGTTTTCTTAAATTATTTGTCCAGCTGGCAGTTCGGACAAAAATCAATCTCCCAAAACAGAGGGAAGCAGGAAGCAGCCAACCCTCAAATCAGAGAGGGCAGTTTCTATTCTTTCTATTCGGGCCGTTTTTTAGAGCAATGATGAACAATTTATTTTGTTTACTATGGGATTGTTGGAAAACTAAAGGCATAGACGTAACCCCCCCACTCTCTACTCCCCACAGTTCCTGTCTATCTTCAGCTGTCCTATCGACTAAAGGCAAAAGCCCAAAAAATTATCTTTAAAAAAAAAGAAAAAAGAAAAAGTCTCGAGTCCTCAGTTTTCAAGTCCGAGTCACCAAAGAAGAATCCGAGTCGAGTCCTCAAGGTTTGATTATGATCAAACTAAGCTGAGCTTTAACTCTCATCATCTGTGAGTCCATGTTTCTGCTGTTCTCAGGTCTTTGTGATTTTGAGCACGGAGCCAAATGATCAATACGTTACTATAAATGATGTTGAGCAGCTTTCAGGTGATTTCTTTATGTTGTATTGACGTATGAACGTCTTCTTCATATATTTACTTTAAAAGAGAAGCTGTTTACAGCAGTTATAGTTGTTTCCATGGTTACAGTGATGTCACTACAGCAAATATCGTGGGACATTAAAGCAGCAAAACTACAAACTGATTTAAACTGTTATGAATTGACTTGTTTAGTCCGATTGAACCAAACCCCGGAGCGTTTGTCTCCTCGGTGCGGTTCATTTAGGTGGCGTGAACGCCGGAATGTGGACCAGACAACCGCACCGTGGTCCGCTAGAAAAGACGGGTCTCGATCCGTTTCCAAACGAACCACATGGGGGAGCAATGAGGAAATACATATATCAGCTGACCAATAACCAGTAACGTAGCTGTACATTAAACTTTGGTTTTATTAATATCACGCATCATCCAAGTATGCCATTATTCTCTTTGTGTACTTGCACTCACAAAATATCCAGGCAGCTTTCTAACACACTGGGTTAAGTCTTTGAAAGCAAAACACACGATTTGTGGAGCCCGAACAGCTGCTGGACAAGACGGCGAGTGAACGTGCATGCGGATAAATGCACGTGACAGCCCTCACTCCAAACTCAATGAATTATTCACAATAAAACAGTCCTTATCAATAAATAAGTCTGAGTCCTCCTCTGTGTCACTGCGCGAGTCAGAGTCCAATTCTGAGTCATCACTGCTCCAGTCCGAGTCCTGGACTCGGGTACTACAACGCTGCTAGTCTGAATTCTCTTTGTGACCAGTGGACTCGCCCCCTGCTGGCCATTAAAAGACTGAGCCACTTTGAGCCAATGTGATACAGTTGCTTCCTTTCTGAGGACTTGATGCACACTAATGTGTAAATTTAGATTCCTCCAGAGTGAGGGCTTAAACTCACTCATCATTTTCTCTTGTAAATCCTCCTGGCAGATTGAAAGAGGCCTCCTGACCCCTGACACACACCACTCACAGTAGTGAACCTGATGTTGCCGTATAGCTTTCTGGGCGCAGTCTCCCGGTGTCCCGCAGAGGTTTTCACAGATTTTCCTGAGTCTGGAGGACCGGATTACCCTCAGGTTTATCACTGCTTCAGCTGGATCTATAATCTGCTTGTAATGCATCACCATGCTCCTCAAGGAAAGTGTTACCGAAACAGTTTCTCAGACTTGAGAACTTTTCGCCGGAGCTCATGAGCAGGCAGAGCTAATTGGACGGATAGAGCTTAATCAGGACAACAGCGCTATTGAGGACAAGGCTATTCCATGCAAAGCAGACAACAGGATGCTGAGGGGGGAACAGGAAACAAAGACAGAGCCACTGTTGCCAGTACAGCTCGTACTAAACAAGGTGATGAGCGGGGCGGGCTGACCGCCTCAGGGTGTGAACGTGGTTATCCCAACATGAGCACTCGGTGGTGACAGAAAAGAGGCGTGAAAAGCCCAACACGGAGCTGAAATAAGTTTTTTGCTGTGGTGCATAAAGCTGCGATAAAGAGCTGAGTTTGTAGATCTGTGAGTGTGAGACAGGAGGAGAAAAGGCCTCTTTCCTCTGGAGCCTCGCTGAGAAATGAAACAATATTGTGCCTGGCTCAGATCCAGGCTCAGAGAGGGGACGGACAGCTCGGGGTGGCTGCGAGTTTATGAAAACAGCCGAGGATGTAGCTGTGATGGCTGGTCTTTAAGTGTTTCTCTTCAATTCTAAAAGGGGGCTTATGTCCCTCAGAGCTGGTGTTAACATGCTGCGCCTCCCCTCTTTATTGGCATCTTATCAGGCCCTGTGCTTTCCTGAGCCTGTTTTTATACCAAACCCCACTAATTACACCATTATGTAATGACCCCATCCTCTGGCCCTGATGAAATGAGAAACATAATGCTCAGCATATTAGACGTCAGGCTCCTGATGGAGGCTCTGTTTGTCTGTCAGCTGCTGCTCGCTCAAGCATATTTTTCTAGTTATGTTGACACTGATGATAAAATCACACATTACATTAAGCATGTTTTCTTTTGAGCTAAAGCTGAAAAATATGTCATGATTAGCAGTTAGTGTATCTTCTTGAATACTGTTTCCATTCTGTGTCAGAGCAGGGCGGTGATAAGGCCGACAGGCGGCTGAAAGGGCTGTAATCCACGCTTGGTCCACAGAAGCAGTTTCAGATCGGCCTGAGCGCTGCTTTCTTTAGATGTAACTGTAATTTACTGTAGGCTGTTTAATGTAAATTCACTGTGGTTGCAGAGGCTGAAAAAGACGTTTGGACATATCAGCTAGTTTGCTTGAAATGTATAAAGTGTGAGGGCCAAATGCAAAGTGAATTTTAGAGGCATGACTGTTTAAAGTCGATGAAAAGGCCCACAGATGACACAAATTCACCCTAAATGGTGTGAATAAAAATTTGATATATGTTGAAAATGAGTAAAATCTTCACACAGACAAATGAAAACCAGAGGGAAGATTAGATAAACTACAAGGACTCCTAAAAATAAAGCTACTCCACACAGATGGCGTGGTTTTGCAGGCCATAGCGGTGCACTCTTGGACGTGCTCCTGACCATCACTGTGAGGCTGCTCATCTTTTACCCAGGAGACAGCTGTGTCCTGTGAAACCAGTTCACAATGTTGTCATATTTGTTATTTAAATCCTGAACTTTTCCTAAACCTACACAAAAAAAAACAACCCATAGAATCTACTTAATAAAATTGAGGTAACAATTTGCACTTAATTGGATTGAGTAAATTTTAACCTATGTTTTGAGTGAAGAGTACCTAAATTTAACAACTATGATACACTAAAATGAATTAGATAAATTCTACTCAACATTTCTCATTAGATTACACAACTATTTACTTAATAAAAAGGAGTAATAATAACTCTTGACACAGAGACAGACAACCTTTTCACGCTCACACTCATGGGCAATTCAGAGTCACCAATGAACCTGACGAGCATGGGAACCCACACATGCACAGGGAGAAAATGCAAACTCGAGCCCACTATGTCTGTAACGGGATTCAAACCAGGAACCTTCTAATTGTGAGGCACAGCACTAACCACTGCACCACCGTGCAGCCTTTTGGGAATTCACGATGGTCAAATAAAAATAAATTCTAATCAACAACTTTGGCCTGCTCGTTTTAACTTACTTAGTAATATTTAGGAAAGTCGGCCAGTGTAACCACCAAGAGAGGGCTACAAATTTATATTTCTTGTCACATACGGACAATTTCATTCATTCTATGATACACAGCAAAACAGGGATCTTAACTTTAACCCCGATGGCACACCGACACTGGCGAACACCAATTAATTGTTTTTTTTGCAGTGCAGGCTCGATATCTTTGGGTAGATTTTGTTACATTACATTGGGTTGCAATTGTTACTATTAAAAAATTGGTAATGCAGTTAAACTTCAATATATTTCACTTGCTGAATTGTATACTTTTAGTATAATTTACACAATTTGCATGGATTTTATTTACTACCCTCAAAAATCCTTTTTTACAGTGTAACTGTGTGGTGTTGGTGCCTAAACCACTTCAACTGTTCCACAAAACAAAACCAACAAAGAGGCGGCAGTTTGGTGGCGCCAAAACTAAAAATATTTGGCCTAAAACAATTATCTACAGCCCCTTTGATATTATTATTTCCCCTCACAAACGACATACATGCATGTTACCTACTGGCTTTAGTCTTTGTGTTGTGTTCAAGTGCAAATTCTTGGCCCCGACACAGGCAAAGTCAGGCGACCAACACTAAACGTTAATCACTTGTTGCTCTTTGATGTCACTTTGGTGTTGGTTTTTTGTGATGTGTGAGGTTTAAGTGTGGGGTTAAGAGCCAAATAAACATCACTTTTTTTCTGGCATTTCTATTAACAAGGCTGTTATAAAAAAAGACAGGTTCAGCCTCCATTGAAGCTGTATTTTGCATTGTATAACAATAAAATAATTCTGTTGTATTCACAGCTGTGAAACTAATTCTACCAACAGAATCCTTGTGATCGGCCTGCTGGCAGTCACTACTATACTTCCAATCAGTGATGTGACCAAGTCATCTTTGCTCAAGTCCTAAGTAAGTCTCAAGTCATTTGGTCCAAGTCACAAGCAAGACTTGAGTCATTTTTTCTTGCAAGTCAAGTCGAGTCCTTAGTTAAGGCAAGTCCCGAGTCAAGTCACTTTTGTTCCACCCAAGATCCAGCACTCTTACCTGTAGTATCCGGTCTTAGAGAAAACACAAGGTATTAGTAGCCCGTCTAATAATGATATTTGACTGAGTTTGACTGACAGCCAGTCATCCAATCACCACAACCACATAGTGGGGAGCTTTTTGAGTTGTCCAGTCATGATTCCCAGTTTGCGCTGCGTACATACCTGATAGTTAGACAGAAAGTTTGAATTTGATCATTTTATATTTAACAGCTAACATTCAAACTTATGAACACACGCAAGTCATCCGAGTCATCATGCCTAAAGTCAAGTCAAGTCTCAAGTCATTTATTTTTTGTTAAGTCGCAAGTCATCAAAACGGTGACTCGAGTCGACTCAAGTCCAAGTCACCAAAAATGACTCGAGACTTGCTTGAGACTTGGACCAAATGACTTGTGACTTACTTTGGACTTGAGCAAAGATGACTTGGTCACAACGCTGGTGTTGACAGAATAGAAGTTTAAAAAATACTCCAAACATGTTTTCTGAAAATGTCAGACATTTCAGACTGAGTATTCTGGACTCCATCCCCCAAGATGACTGTGGTATAAACTTTTTAAAAAGGAAATTGGTGCTTGAGTTCATATTTTTCTGTCTCTCTGTGAAGCACATGAAATGACATAAAACTACTACTGAACAAACAGTCGTGATGTGTCCTTGAACTCCTCCTGCCTCCTCTCTGCTTGTACTCCGTAATGCTGCTTACAACAGTCACAGACAGTGTGTCCTCTGCAGTGTTTGTGGTTTTCTGCAGCTCTCGTTCTCTACAGCGTCCATACTGTACGGGCTGCAGCAGATACGTTAACACATCACAGCAGTGACAAAGGACTGAACGGCTGCTTGTAACCGTGTTTCCTTCTGAAGTTATCATCACAGCCATACGTGTGTGTCCTGAGGAGACAGTGGCCAGGGTTGGTTAGTCACACTTAGCATGATTAAGAGAAGCTTTCAGACATTTTCCCAGCATGCCTCTGTGTGGAGATAACAACAGCCAGAGGAACAGTCTCAGTTTGGACACCTCTCTGAGCCTGTCGCTCTGCCAGGCAGGTATCAGTGTTTGTGGATGTGAGCCTCCCTGCTCAGCATTTAAAGGGCCATACCACCAATATGTTTTAGCTCATTAGCTACAAATCATTGCTATAAGTGCTGACTGTTTTCTAAAGCATGCAGAAATTCATCCTGCGTTTGGATTAGCTGTTTGTTTTTGTCCATTTCTGTAAGCAATTCTAATGAGAAGGCTGACTTGAAATTTGCTGTAAATAGATGATACCTAACGTAAATATTCAGTTGCATTTTTATCCAGGTCAAAGTATTTCCAAGGGTCTCATCATACCAGCATTTACCCAGCATTCAGTAAGTGTCAAAATCATCGGAAATACCTTCTGAAGTGGGAAAGAAAACTTAGAGAGTAGGAAAGAATCTGGATCAAGACTTGCTGAGTTGAAAAATTAGCTGTCATGTTATGCAGAAAGTGGGCAAGTGACAATATTACAATTGGAAGTTAGCATCATTATATGTGTGTGTGTGTGTGTGTGTGTGTGTGTGTGTGTGTATCTGTACATTCTTTAGAGTAAAACCCCACTTTGCTGACTGGATTACTTTGCTGTAAGTTTTAAAGCAGCAGCCGATGAGACAAATGCGTCCCCTGAATAGTCGTCTATCTTTGACCTGCCTGGTTAGCGATCTGGCAGCCCAGCTGGCTAACTGATACATGTTTCATTAAACTGCAGAGGAGCCAGAAAGGCCCCCAGACACACAGTTTTAGACATACACAGTTACTAGCTACAACAAAAAATGTCAGAAAGTGCCTCGCTCATTATATTTTAATGCTCTTCTTCTGATTTCTAATGTTAACGATTTAATAACCACCAATGTATCGACTCTACCGTCATTGCATCGCCTCGTTTACGGCCCATAATCTGTAACTCTGCAGCCTGATAACAGGAATGACAGACGCAGTTTAACCTTTACTGCTTTTTATTATGCTAATAAGATGCTAGTCTGACAGTGAACTGGGCAGAGGCACACAGTATTAGGCACAGCTGTTTCCATGACAACAGTACAGCACAGGCTCTTAGTCCCTCCAGTGTTGTGGAGCTGTGTTTAGCTGCAGATGCGTCTTCACAAGTCGAGCTCTTCACAGCTGACGAGCACTTATCCTCCAGACACAGCTTACATGTCACCGTCATGTTGTTCTCGTCCCTTTCGCCCAAACATTCAGAATAATGTGAATATTTACACAAAGTAAACGCTGTCCTCTCTGACAGCTCGCTTGCTGAATTAGCTAGCTACTGACACAGCTATGTTTACCTTCTGATGGTACACAGCTACCTGCCAAGAGGGAGAGAAACAGAAACAGAGCTTTAAGTATTTTCTGTTTTTGTGGCGACTAAAGGAAAAGAGAAATACGACAATTTATTTTCCAGTAACAGATTACTTTTTATGAAAAAGTAACTAAATAACAGATTACTTGACTTGCAAAAGTAACACATCACGTTACTCTTTACAACAAAAAGTAATCCGAGTCCTCTAACAGGTTACTTTGTAACGCGTGGTAGTCACTCCACTTCATTGCCAAGTTATTAGCAAAACCTATTTTACTGGGATGTGTTTAAGAATTCCACTTCCGTTCCCTAACGTTGTAATGGATCGGGAAGGGCTTTCTTCACTGTTGTAAATTGCAAAAGAAGGACGAGAGATGGACTCTTCAAATGCATGACCAGGAATGATGCATTAACGGGTTCTACCGGTAATGTAGCATGTAGGATATGTATGAGGCCAAATCTCTACATCAGTGCAATGAAAAGCAAAGCATGCTGGGATTGCCAAATCTTTTAATGATGAGTAACTCATCGGGGTTATCATTTACAGAGAATTTAGAAATGAGAACACAGAATGGAGAAAAAACTTCTGGAACAGCCGCCACTCCCACTCCGTGTGACCCCCTCATCCCGCTCTACTTTTGAGTTCTCTTCTTGTTTACAGTAATTTCATGTATCTTTCTGTGACACCTGCTGATCATTGCACCAACCTGCTTTATCTTTTGTTTTATGTGAAAGATTTCCTCCACACAAAGACCTGCGGTACAGACAGAACCAGATAATGACTCTATGTTCTGATATTCCTGATATCTTCTGCAGTGCAGGCATGTGGGTGTGAACCGTTTCATGTTGTATGACCGGGGGTGCATGTGAATTAATGAAACGTGTTGTACTGTAGCGTCTCTATAACACCATGATACATAGAAGGGGTCCCCAGACACCCAGCTGGAGTGGCTCCACGCTCCACATGAAACGGCCGCTCCCTGCATGTCTACCACAGCGGAGAAGCTCCCTTCATGTAGTGTAATGAATAATGCACGTGGAGAAGCCTGCATATCTCCTGTATGTATAATGAAGGTAATGTGTTTGTGCAGTTTGTCTGATTAGGTGAGAGCTGTCATATATCTGGTCCCTTTAGGGTGCAGAGGCTGCTCGCTTTGATTCCCTGCTCCTGGAAATGATGCAGGAATGATTTCACAATTGATCCCACGCTGACTGATGTACAATCAATTGTTGTCATGCCGTTGTTCGAGCCCCTCCAGCCTCTGATGGATGACGCTGTCGATACCTGTATTGCCATTCAGGTCTATTGACCTTTCTCTGAGGCATGTTAGCACCACTTGGCCCGGTCATTATGGCGGTGATCCAGATGCCAGGGGTCGACATCGGGAGAGCACCATTTATCAGAGCGAGAGAGAGAGCTGCTAGACGGAGCGGAGAGAGAGATACGAGAGGAGCAGAGACAAACACAGACTGTACAGATACACATGTACAGTACAGATATTTCTGTTCATACCCAGCCTAAAACATCACACTGTTGTGACTATCGTATGTCCATTAAAAAATTAAGATAAAGACAGCGACTGTTGAGGGTCTTGCAGAGCGCCTGAAGGCTGGGACTTTACAGCTTTGTCTGTTTCCCCAGCTCTGAACCAGCTGGTTAAACCACCTCTGACAAAAGGCCCGGTGGTTCAGACTGTCACAGTCTACACACCCACTGTCTGCTTCACTTCAGTGTTTCAGGACTCTTTGAAAAAAACAGGAAATATATTTCATTGCCGTCGTCTTACATAAGTGACATTAAAGGGTCAGTATCAAACAGGCAAGAGGAGGCAATTGAACTCTCGAAGATTTGCATTTATATAGTCTGTTAAGTCACTATTTATCCCCGAATGAGGTAACACAATGGTGATTGAACCTGTGGCCCACTGATGAAAGCCTTTGCAGTATTACAGCCTGGGTGTCTGTGGCGACTTTGGCAGAAAAAATCACAAGCAGCGCCCAGTTAGTGACGTTTCCATCAGCCAGCAGTGGTTGGTCTGCCAGAGAGGGTAGGCGGAGCTAAGCGGCTGCTTTTCCGCTCTCTGCAAGTGTTCTACTATGATCTAATCTACTATGGCTTAACAAACAAAGAAAAGATGGATGACTACAGATACAACTTCAAAAAGAAGTGAAAATTCAAAGAAAAAGAAACAAACTCGACGCTCAGATGAAGGCAAACAGTCTGAAAAGGAAAGCGACCGTCAGCCAGGAAAATCAAGAGTTACAACCGGAGACAACCGTGGACGTCAAACATAGCTGCTGCCAAAGAGCACAAAACTGAGATCTTCGAGATTATAACTTTTAATAAAAACTACAATAGTCGGAGGTCTAATTTTTTCTGCGGAGAGCAAAGGTTTCAGTTTGCTGTGTCACCATGATGCATAGTCGTTGATGACGTAAATCTGTATGTCACATCCTGTTTAAAAAAGAACTTAAAGCGGTCCTGATGTTCTGATGGTTCA
The DNA here is from genome assembly GCF_022749685.1 of Semicossyphus pulcher. Classification (NCBI taxonomy): domain Eukaryota; kingdom Metazoa; phylum Chordata; class Actinopteri; order Labriformes; family Labridae; genus Semicossyphus; species Semicossyphus pulcher. Next base: position 30,254,978 of record NW_027211726.1, read on the forward strand.
AAAGATGATCTCTACAGATGGTCCTGTTAGAGGTTGACCGATTGATCGATTAAAGGACTTATTGATAACTATCCTCATCGGCCGATCTGGGCTCCGATAGTGGCCGATGGCTGTGCAGCCTCAGGCGGGGACGTACATCGCGTGCATTCGCCTTTTTAATGGAGTCTCCATACATGACATACAGGTAATGCAGGTACCTGGGATAATTAATTAAAGTTCACTTTATAACACAGCTTTATTCACTAAGTATGATCATGATAAGGTTGTTGTTTATAGTATTGCATTATTAATGAATTAGACTATCGTTAACTTTCATTGCTTTTCTGCCGAGCTCATGCTGCAGTCTCTGTTTAGCTAGCAAGCTCGCTACAATTTGGCTAGCAGTGAGTGCAAGCCCAGCACAACTAATGGGATCATATCTGATCATTTGAGGGGCACTTTTGCTGAAAATATAAGTTTGCGTGTGCAGCTCCCGAGGATACTCTGAACAATTGTTAGAAAACCATGAAATGCCACTCGTACGTGGAGACCGTGAGAGGGGTGGGTGGGGGCTAAACCTTTGTTGTACCGGGGAACAGCTGACAAGTGGTCCGTGATTCATTTTATATCTGACTCGTTTCAGTTTATTTCTCCCCTCAAAAGTTATCTCTGGAATATAACGATACAACATCAGCTCTCCACGATACAAGACAGGCAGGCAGGGAGGAAAATAAATCATTTAACTGTTATTTAGATTACTTACCAATGTGGCGTTCTCTCTTCTAAATAATCCAACCGCATAACGTCAACTGTCCATTCATGACATGAAATCACACTTTTTATGATCCTCCTCACTCCGGTAATGCGCACAAACACTAATAGTTTGTAAGAGTGGTATTTAAAAATGTAGCAGAAGTAACTCTGGCCTGATATGTGCCACAGAAGAGCGTAACGCCATGTAAACAAATCCAACATATTTCCAACGATGTAATCCAGCAGATCACACTTCAGGAAACTCTCCGTACTTATTATCAAAGTCAAAGTGGCAAAAAACGGGTTTATTATAAACCGGCGTTTGCATAAGTCTGCTGTAGGAGTAAAACACGTCACGGCGTCAACACAAACTGTTGTGAACAACAATGTGTAGGTAAAGTTAAAGGAAAAGAGCGAGAGACTGACACAGGGGCGATACATTCGCTTTCTATATAAGATTCTTATGGTAACTTCTTTGATGCTCCTTGAGTTGTGTCTGCTGAATTATATATCCATGATGATAATAACCATTCATTTAGTAAAACTTTACTTTATCAGAAAGGTTTTATTAAACCAGCAACTTTAAGAAAACAACTGCAGTATCATTTCAATTTAAACATTAATAGAGTGCACCTTAAATCATTCATGTAGATTTAAATTAATAATAAATATATTAAGGTAAATAATTAAGTTATATATATATATATATATGCACTATCTGTTTGATTTACTATTCAGTTAAGAGCTATATTGAATAGATTTACATGTTTCTTGTTTCTTACTTTCGATGGCAGCTGGAGGAAACAGAGTCCCTGTATGGGACTATTTTGCTGAGATAGCCCGAGGAAAGGCACAATGTGGGCACAACAATTTGAGTTTGATGTTCATTTGCAGATTATATTTTCTTTACTACTTTGTTTATTTATCTAGGTATTCATTACTCTTTGAGATTCATGTTCTGTTCCAGATTTATGTTTTTATTTTGTTATTTATTTGACATAGACTGTACATTTACATTTTCTCGTGGGGTAGGGAGATATCGGCCGATTAATCGGCTATCGGCTTTTTCTTGCTACAAACTATCGTTATTATATTGGCCTTAAAAAATCCACTATCGGTCAACCTCTAGTACCTGTGGTGTGAGGGATGTTAAGAGTGATTTAACTTCCCCCGATCTGCTCGGAAGAACGTCATGGTCGCACTGATTTCAAATTTTAAACGTGTAGAAAATTTTACGATCTGATATCCTGTTGCGTTGGGGGAACCCCGAGGACAGCCGAGCACGCTCTCTGTGGATCGTCACGTGGAACCAAACGATAGCCAATCAGAAAGCAAGCTGACTGAAGCAGGAAGCACAACAACCGCAGCCATGGCGACTAAAGCAAACGTGAAGCATAAAGTAACACGTACAGCCCGTGTTCACACCGTCTCCATCACTTCACCCACAGTTTGTTCTTTTTTCTTATATCATCTATCATCAACAGTTCTTCCTGCCCGTCGTCCGCCATGTTTGTTTTACTCTAAAGTCTCGTTTGACCGCCAGAGATTTAGTGAGATTTCCAGCTGACAGTTAATTTATATACTGCATGATTAAACTTGTACACATAATGCATTTCATCAGATTGAAATATCTCATTTTTAGTCAGTTTCAGCACTTCACATAGAACATGTGATCACTCCCACTGCACATCATTACGATCCATATAGAACTGTAACATTAGTTTTAGCTGCAGCTCACGTGGGCGGCTCCATCAAACTGTCTTTTCTTCATGCACTAACTGGTTGTTTTTAATGTCGTCTATTTTTATTCAGCTCGTGCTCGCTGCTGCGCCGTTATCAGGTTTCTATCCGCTCCGGCAGCAGGAGCTGCGTTTCTAAATTAAGCCTCATGAATTATTCTCACACTGCGCTGCCTCTTGTTTCTCTCTACAATGAAGGAAGAAAGTTTTCTTAAAGGTGATTGTTTAGAAGCCGTGAGAGCAGAGATGCTGCTGAGTGAAAAACAGCAGACTGCAGAAATGTTGCAGTATAAACATGTCACGCAGTATTCCCAGAAGAATCCGTCTTCCTCCTCTTGATGAGCTTCCTCCATCCACTTTAACATCTAAAGGCATAAGAGCATTGCAGTTTGCCCTTCCACCTGCATGCTTATTAAGTGTTATTAAGTATAAATATGGAGTCCCGTATCTCGTATGTTACTTAAACGTATTAGCAGGACTGTGATAGGTTCACTGGCTTCCTGTCAAAAGGATACATTTGTCCTTTTCCATGTAATTGTACATGAAGAATACGAAACAACAATCCAGGATGAGATAATGACCTGAGTTTGAATGGTTACTTTCTGCAGTGATTAGAGATGGATTCATTCAATTCTTACACTGGAGAGGGTCTTAAAAATCACAGAGATGCTTTTTTATTTCAAGTGTAAGCCCACTCCTCATTATATTAACCAACAGTCTTAGAGAGCAGCAGAGTCTCAATTCTGCGGCTGCAGCCTTTGAACAACGTAGGCTGCGTAGAATGAGTGATTCGTATACTGCGTAGACCGCTGAGGCCGAACTGAAATGAGATGATCTGGTCTACAGATGATTTCCTGTCTGTGTCACCAGCTGTTCCCGCCCTTAAGGTCTTTTCAGACGTGGGGCCATTGATGCACCTAGTCATTAAATTTTCAATGAGAGGTGAGTGGGCAGGTAGGAGGTGCGGGCAATCTGACAGGTGGAGCAGCAAGCGGCCGCAATCCCGTGAAATTGTTGCGGTCGTGCTCGTCTCACGCACACGCCAGCCCGCTGTCTGAGTTGAAAGAACTTTTTTCTATGCGACGCACAGTAGTAACCACAAAAATCTCAATGGATGACAGCGGAGCGCTTACGTGCCTGTCTATTAACATGAGGAGCGCAGTGAGACCCCGCGATCCAAGCGGGTACGCAGGGTACCCCCCCATCTGAAAAAACCCTTACCCTTGCGTCACAAAATGCCACTCCCATCACCTAGCAATAGGTAGCTAGCTTGAAGTTTCAAGGCCCCTTTCATTTGTTAAACATTTGTATTACTACAAAAAACTTCCTTGGCTACTTGAGAATCCGCCATCTCATCATTGTGCATGACTGTATTCTACAACTATGAGCCCATCCATCCATCCATTATCTTCCGCTTATCCGGGCCAGGTCGCGGGGGCAGCAGGCTCAGCGAGGTGACCCAGGCGTCCCTCTCCCCAGCAACATATTCCAGTTCCTCCTGGGGGATTTAGAGGCGTTCCCAGGCCAGATGGGATATATAATCCCTCCAGCGAGCTCTGGGTGTGCCCCGGGGTCTCCTCCCAGTCGGACGTGCCCGGAAAACCTCCACAGGGAGGCGCCCAGCAAGCATCCTAATCAGATGCCCAAACCACCTCAACTGGCTCCTTTAGATGCGAAGGAGAAGAGGCTCTACTCCGAGCTACCCAAAGAATCCCGAGCTCCTTACCCTGTCTCTAAGGCTGAGCCCAGACACCCTCCGAAGGAAGCCCATTTTGGCCGCTGGTATCTGCAATCTCATTCTTTCGGTCACTACCCAAAGCTTGTGACCATAGGTAAGGGTTGAAACATAGATCGACTGGTAAATCGAAAGCTTTGCCTTCAGGCTCAGCCCCCTCTTCACCACAATGGTCCGGTACGACGCCTGCATTGCTAGTGATGCTGCACCGATCCACCTGTCAATCTCACGATCCATTTTACCCTCTCGTGAACAAGGCCCCGAGATACTTAAACTCCTTTGCTTGAGGCAGAGCCTCACTCCCCACCTGGAGGGGGCATTCCACCGTTTTCCGGCAGAGAACCATGTCCTCAGACTTGGAGTGACTGACTCTCATCCCAACCGTGTCACACTCAGCTGCAAACCGCCCCAACGCCTGCTGGAGGTCCCAGCCTGATGAAGCCAACAGGACAACATCATCTGCAAAAAGCAGAGATGAAATTCTAAGGCCCATTAACTTTCTTTTTTCAGGTCGGTTTCTCTTTGCAAGGCAATTGTTTAACTAAATACTATAACATGTTTTCCATGCGTGAAAGATTTATTCCTAATATTAAGAGTCGAAGGAGGCTTTGAGGTTGGAAGGTAAAGAATTCTCCGCTGTCTTACTGTGTCCTGATCTTTGGGCTCCGTGTAACGAGGCGACGTGACGTGTAAAACGCTCCTCTGTGCTTTCAAAAGTGACCGAAACCTCACTTTTAAAGGCCCGTTTGTGATCCTCTTTCCTCCCTCCACACTGACAGAGCTGCACCAAAAGTTTCCAGTCTGAGGTTTCCAGTAAGAGAGAGAAGAAGTTGCTGAGTGTGACTTTGTGTGTGTGCGTGTGTTTGCTCTAACCTCCTGTTTAAACTGTTACAGTAATGTGTGTATGACAGCAGGGAACCCCGGGGAGATAAGACTGCTGGAGCCAAAGAAGCAGCAGCAATCCTCCCACTGGAAGCTGCAGCATCTCTTATCTCCCCCTGCTCCAACCTGTTATTGGGACACCAGACAACCCCTCCACCCCTAACCCCACATGACTCCACACGCAGAGGGAGCAGTGAGAATATGATTCATGAAGTAGTTGCATGGGACTTGCACTCTGGTCTCCTAGATTGTTCACAGACTTCGCAAAGGCTTCAGATAAATATGTATTTGTTAGAAATTCTTGTTGATCGACTTCATGACAATTTGACAGAATGTAAAAACATCTTATTCATTCTAATCCTTCAAATGTACCCCTTCTTTATAGGAAAAATAGCCTTTAGGCTCCTACAAACGTACAATGTGCTTCCTATGTTGTACGTTAGCTAGCTTATCCTGCTAAGTAGGACTAATGAGGTTATATCACAGACCATTGGAAAGAAATGGACAAAAAGAGTCATGCACTGCTCCCGGCCATGAATTAGTCCTACTTAAGAAGATTGTTGTTTTGTTTTCACTTTTTATACTTTGATCGCAAGTTGGCGGTTTGAACAGAACATTCCACTTGACCACATGGGCCTGGATAGTTCACCAGTTTGAGCTTCTTATACGGTCGCAGGTTTAGTTCCGAGACTGGCTGAGAAAGAGAACAATATAGAACGGTCCTGACATCTTCACCATCTTGAACAATGCTGGTTGGGTTTGAGAGCTGTCAGGGCAAGTCCGTTTGTTTGATCCAAATCAAAGACCAAATTGTTACAAAGTTGCATTTTGCCTCGAGGTTGGTTTGTGTTCACACGGCAGCTTTTACCAAAGTTTTGATGCTCGAGGAAACTGCTCTCTGATTGGTCAGAATTTGCCCGTGGGAAAACTCCCTGAAGTAAACAAAGAGTGAGAGCACACTGATCAATCACACTCAACATGACCGCGGACTTTGATGTTTCGTTGAGGTTTTCTTTTTCACTTTTAACCAGCATTGTTCCACAGATCGCTCTGTTCCGTCCTCCTTTAGTTTTGGATACCTCTGTGCTCTCGTGCGTTTCGACAGCATTTGTGAAATTGTTTGGTCAGCCCATATTTCTATTAGAGCCGTCACTTCATCGCTCCCCCAAGTCTGTCCTCTACTCATCCTGCTGCCTGGCTGCGTATCTGCCTCTGTTTTGGTTTGCTTGATACATTGGGTCCTGCTTTAAGTCCGTTTATGTTCTCACCTGAATCGAACCGGACAGTGGTTCATTTGGAGACGGACTGAGTCCCGTCTTTTCTGGCGAACCGTGGTCCGGTGGTTTGGTCCTCACCAGAGTTCGAATGCATGTTCTCGCCTGTCCAAACGAACCGGACTTTCGGACTCCAAGAGATTCTGTTTTTAGCTACGTTGATGACGCCTCTAACACCAGCTTTAACATTTCTGTGCACAGAAACAATGTTTTCATCCGCAACGATGAAATTTCAACCTACATTTATTGTTTATGATTGTTCTCTTATAGCAGCAGCAGTTTCGCACCCCGTTACAGATCATCTTCAACATGCCCCTGTCCTTCTCTCTGCCCTCGTCTTCCTCACTGACATGCAGTACGGCAGCAAGACACTATCTGATGGTTGTTAATTACAAAGCGTGAACACAGATCACTTTAATGACCCCCTGACAGCAGATTAGAGGTTTATGAGCACCATTAGACTGTAAGGGTTTATAACTGTAACACAGAATTCAGCAGTGAGGAGTGATCACACCTCGGCTCCACCCTGCTCATCTTCATCAACAGCAGCTACCCCAGTGTGAGGAGAGCTGTGGTGGATTACTGCAGCTGATTTATGAGGACAAAAAGCTCTCCAGGGACTATTTTGGAAATTTCTTTTTAGTTTCATTCACTGATTCACGCTTGTAAGTGTTACTCTAAGTACTTGAGTACCTGAGTACTTGACACAAGTGGTCTATCTTTGCAGCAAGGTCAAATACTACATTTCTCTGTTTTTGCAGCCAGTCGAGCGCTGCTAATAGGAAATTCACCTTTCAAATAAAAAGCCTTGCTGTGTTGACAAATCCTCTTTGAAACCTCTGAAGGCCTTGGTCTTGGAATCGACCACATTTTCTTGTCTCAGTGTCGCATACAAGGACTTGGTTTCATGACTGGCCAAGACCACGACTGTTGGGTAATCACTAAATGCATTGTCTGATTTAAAACATCCTCACTACGTTTGGATGCAAAAAGTCCTGCTTCAGAGGCAACCAATCATATCAAACATCAACTAATGTAAGCTGCAACCAACAGGACATGCCAACTCCGAGAGACTGCGTTGGTCTTGCGTTGGTCTCAACATTTCAAAGTCTTGATACACTTGGATCTTGGTTAAATATTGGTTGGTCTGGGTTTAGTTGGCCTTGACTACCATTTGTGGTTTTGAAAGGTGGGTTGAGGTTTCCTGAAAACATACAACCTTACCGGCCTTTTTTGCAACAACTAATTATGACCCAATTCTACCTGTGTAGTGTCCTGTAACTTTGTCCTAGCTGAAGGTGCTGCATTGGCACTGCTTGCATGGCAGCAACTTGCATCGGTGAACCTGTAAAAGTTTGAAGTAGGGAGGAATGAAATGCCCCGCTAGCGCCCTGCTAGCTTGTAATGCTTACTAACTAATGTTGAGAGAGCAAACCACAGCAGCTGTGACCAAAAGCTGCTTCTGTTTCTGCTCCATTGTTTTTTCTTCTTGTGAATTACCACCAGGAGCATGATGGGAAATTATCTAAACAGGACTCTGAAAATCACAGAAGTCAAGTCGATGGAGGCATTAGACAAAAAGATGTTTAATGCCCTCGAAAGTATCTTTTAATATTGTACAAAATGTCTTTTACATCGCTACCTCCTTTGTTCATATGCAGGCTCAAGAGCTGTGATTGAACAGCCAGATTGGATCAGAAATGGACACATGATAGAAGTCTCCTGAGAGTACTTCTAGAAGACACGAAGGGAAAAACTGACAAATACAAACTGACAGTGCTACACCCTGGTATACTGCGTTGAATCCCATGGGTTTCTCATGATCTCCACTTTGATTGTACATCTATTCATGCACAGTTTCATCGAGCATCTACTGTTTGAAGAGCTTCAGACATAAAGCTAACTCATCGTTAATGTGTGTTTGTGTTACAGTGTTGATGAAACCAGCCTCTGAATCGATCTGGGTGACACTAAACGACACCACCATGCATCTCTGGAGTGCTGAGGTGGTCCCACACCCGCTCCAGACACACTAACCACAGCCAGGGTCCACCCGATGGCCTCCCAGCCTCGCCAAGCCTCAGCTCGCTCAGTGCTCAGTGCACCCTTCAGCCAACGCTGTGATGAAGACCGCCAGCCGTGCCCAGCCCCGCAGCAGTCCCCCGCTGGTCCAGATGAGGCGCTACACACCGGGGGTGTATCCTTTCCTGTTCCCGTCGATCATCAGCTCCCTGCCACAGCTGCCGCCTCCGTCCCCACAGAGGCTGCAGATCCAGCAGATCCAGCAGCCGTCAAGCAGCGGCAGCACCCCCTCACCTGTCGGTGAGTACTGCTCCTGCACCTCATTCTTTCTCTACATGCCTGTCCCAAAGGCACATTCATTGAGCCATTCAAGTGAAACTGTTTCTCCAATAAACAGCCCTTTTGAGTTTGCCTTGTGCTGCTCTCAAGGAATCACTCGAGCATGACTTCCCTCCCATGGAAATGGTAAATAAACTGCACTTGCATAGCACTTTTCTAGTCTTCTGACCAGTCATAGCACTCTTCACTATTGCCCTCCTTCCATGCACACCAGGGTTGCCAGGTCTGCGGTTTTCCCGCTGAATTTGGCTACTTTTGAAGTGTTGCTGCGGGTGGAAATTTTTGTCCGCTGGTTGGGTAGACCTGTTCTGCATGCAAATTACATGAATAATAAACTATATAAATAGAAATCCTTAATTTTTAGTATTATTTTAGATTAATTTATTATACCCAAAATCCTACCAAACTGACTCCAGATCATTCAGCACTACACATAATGGACATGGGACATGCATGCCCACATAATAAACCCACACACTCTACTTTGCCACACAGTTAGCGAACTTAAACTGCACACAGTCCGTATCCGTTCGATGCACTGTGTGCTGTCAGCTAGCCAGCTATTGTTAGCAGTGACACCTGCAGTGGAATCCGTTAACACGTCGGACGTTGGCAACCCCGGCTGGGGAGAAACATGACGCCCGGTAAGTGGGAAAAATACAGGAAGAAATACACAAGGGACTGGTAAAGAGAAAACGGAATTAAAGAATGGATACGACGTGTGGCTGGAGATAATACATACGTTTTTTGTCGGTACTGTAAAACCGAGATCGCAAGTGGTGAGAGGAGTTGTCCACGATGGATGCCAGTTTAGATAGCATCGTCCTCTCATCCACCTCTATGACTGTCTAGTTTAATTAATCTGTGTATTTTATAATGCATTTGGCAATGATAGCAAAGCTGTTTGACTTTAAAAGCAGTGTATATGGTTTGGCAGGGGTACATTTTGAGTTCTAGTATTGGGCTGGTTTTATTGGCCGTTGACGCACACATTCATAAAGCAATGGTACAGGCTGCCTTGCAATGTACCAGGCTGCTCATCCTGATCCTTTCTAATTAATTTAAACACATTCACACACTGATGGCTCTGCCTCCTGGACGGTTCAGTGTCTTGTCCAAGGACACTTTGACATGTTAGTGGAGGAGCCAGGGATCCAAACGCCTATCACCTGATTAGTGTGGGTGACCTGCTTTACCTATTAGCCAGAGAAGTATTGGGTTCATCCTGTCTTCTAGAGTTTTGTGGAGACAGTTGGGATAAATGCTCTGGTATAAACCACAGACCAAAGCTTGTCATTGTAGGTTTCTTTTAACCCTGAAGACTGAACCTTTCACATGACTGTTATTTTTCTCTGAACTCATCTAAATACTCCTGGTGGCCTTAACCTGAAAGTAAGTAATGCTGATGTGTTTGTACTGCAAATAGAGGCATTTGATTAGCAAAGACGAGGAATAACAACGTCCATGTTGGACAATTCCAAGCCTCCAGATTCATATCGAGTGCCAACAATCAGTGCCAATAAAGGACATAGGGTGCCCGGTATATAGTGTGTTAATAAGTTATAGAGTAGAGGTTGTATTGCTGGATGGGGGTGAGGCATGAGACTAGAATTGATGTCCTTTTGTCGAGCATTTGAGGTATTATCCTTCAGAGTTGGACATAATGGGCCAACGTAGGATATCCAAATGTGACCCATCAACTTTGAGTGAAGGCGAGATTGAAAAGTGGCTGGTGGGATGCCACTGCATGTACCAGTAGTTCAGCGGTACGCCACCAGGTGGCCGGCAGCATGTGCCGATCACCAGGCATCCCATCGGCCTCTTTTTGATCGAGTTTCCATGGAGGCCCCGCGTGGTTAGCCTAGATCAATGACTGTACATATAGATGGACGACGCATCTGCTCTCATTGTATGGAATTGATGCCAAAATAGCCCCTGTGATAGGCGCTGCCATCTTGCGATGGTGACATCATTTGGAGCCAGAGTCTGCGCAGTACAGATCGGCGGGTTGCGCCGTCGTAACCACTTCCGCTAACCAAAACACACACTTAACTGTGTGTTTGACAGCAGAACAGCTTCTTTGTGTTGGTCTGAGGCTAATGTTCACAGGTATGTACATTTCAATGACTGCAGTGATTGTTTTAGTTACGCCTTCTCTCACCGTCCCTCCTCTACTCTGCTAATCCGGAACAGATCGGCTGCAGGAGCCTGATTCGTCAACAGAGCTCTCTTCATCCTTTTCATTGCATCAAATAACTAATTAAAAGTAATGAAATCAGCAGCACAAGGAAAAACTTCCTCTACAGGCAGAAACTTTGAGCAGAGGTGTATATTTTGCTGTTCTCCAAGTGTGTATTCTACTGCCCAAGTGGACCCCAACACTAACCCAGATAAAAGCCCACTTTGAGCCCATGCACAGATGAAGCCCAGCCGAACCCAGCTAAGGACTGTGTTGTCCGTATCGGGATGTGTTGCCTGAGATACTGACTGGGGACCAGCTTCTTGGTGTGTGGTTCCCCTCCAGCCAATCCCCTATTTCACTTTATAATACACACAGAAATAAACAGTAGATCGCGATATTTTAAGAAATGAGAAGGAACAGAAAAAGCATGTAGAAGAAACCAGTGTTGCTTGTGCTGAACAACATTCATTTTAAGTTTTAACAACAAGATGCCACGAGCAGCTTTTAATACTTCTCCTTCAAATGTGCGACAGTAGATTTGTCCATAGAGATTTGCAGTGTTCGGGCAAACACTACAACATCAATTGTTGCGGAGAGCGTGCACATGGCCGGTGAGGAGATGCATTGTGGGATAAGCTGCATTGTTGGTACAAGGAAGAAGAATGTCAATGTCTCTGTTGCTTTGGTATTGAACCTTTTAAAACTGTCCAACAATGTAATATGAGTGCAATGTTAAAACTGTGGAACAAACGTTTTATAAGGGTCCCTATGTAAATTTTAGACATCACGTTCGGCCTGTTATCTTCAGTTGTGTGTCCTCCGCAATGTCATCGAGGTAATATTGGCTTAGGATTGAAGAAGTCTTTGGGCTGACTCTGAAACCCTCCTGAGATTTCAGGTGAAAGTCAGACATACGTGGTAAAATGTCAGTCATCAGTGAGTAATCCAGACAGCTGCTGCTCCTGGATTATTTCCTCACTGTAAGTGTCCCCTGGTGTCTCCTGCCGCTGCAGCAATATTCTGACACACTGTTGTTTGTGTTGCCTCAGACTGAGCTCTGCTGTTTTAACTCTCAGCTCCACATATTTACTCCCTCACGTTCCTCTCCTCCCTCTCACATCCCTCCTCCACCATCCCTCCAAAATCTGTTCTGACATGAAAACCAGCAGGCAGCCTCACCCAGGGGGGACTCTGCTCCCGGTGAAGAGCTCAGGTGTGCAGCTCTGTGTGCTGCTCAACTCTGAAGTGTAAATACACAAAACACAGAGAGAGGAGAAACATTTTAATACTGGTTTGGGTTTGTTGAGCAAAGTTCTTATGCCTGTTGATACATTGCCTCTTACTCATTTGAGAAATAAGAGACTGAAGCATAAAGTTAAATGTTAAAATTCTAAATCGACCAGAAAATCCCTGAAAACCAACAAGTTTTTCTTTGTATCAGTGTATATCTGACTTTGTCATGACATAGTTGAGCTTAATGCATCATATCTCCATACAACTACCTTACAACACGTTTAAAGTGTTTAAAGTTACCCTTTGGTGTCTCCCCAACGTATTCTTAAGCATTAGTTTTAAGGTACCGTTTAGGTTTGCTTTGAGCTAACCTTTAGTGTGACTGTAGTGGTACCCTTCAGTGTCTGTTTAGCCACCGTTTTTAAGAGACCCTTATCATCTGGACGATGCATCTCCACCTCCTCTCTTTGTACAAAAGCCACCCAAGCGGGCGGTGCCATCTTGAATATCGGTGGCCGAGATTGCTCGGGAACAGAACGCTGCAGGAGCAACAGAGCTGTCAATCATGAGGCCACACCCCCTTTTTATAGCATCAAATAACAAATTAAAAGTAAACTTGTCAGTAAAATGAACACTTGGACATAAATCAGCATGATAACAACTAACTGCACATGGAGGAGGCAGGCTTTATGAGCTATACTGAAGCCAGTCAGCAGGGGGCGATAGAGAGGGTTTGGCTTCACTTTTAGGGAGCTGTCATGTCGTCCATCTTTTTACAGAGTCAATGGTTTTACGGTACTGTTTAAGCGTTATTAGGGTACTCTTAAGATCTGTTTTTAAGTACACTAGCGTCTGTTTCAAGGTACCATTTAGCATCTGTGTAAAGTTACCTGTAAGCACCTCTTTCAAGGTGACCTGGAGAATCTTTTTTAAAGGTTTCCTTTTTTCTAACGTGGTTCATTTGTAACTTTTGTTTAGACTTTCATAAGGCCTACAAACCCTGTTTTAAGTCTTTTTTACATCTTGTGATCCCATGTGTAGTACTGGTCCTGGATCTGCCATTCCGAACAGCTTCCCTTCAGACAAAGACACAAAGTTAGTGTCATTTTATTGCCTGTATATCTAGAGTATAACCACATTGGTTGTGTTTTAAAACAATAACATCACACACAGTCCGTTCCTGCAGTTAAAAGTGAGATGAAGAGATGTTCCGTACATTTCATGATCTCACCTTTTCAAGGAGGATCAGGATAAAGTGTAGTGATGAAATATGCAGCACTCTCTATATGAGAAAACAACAAAAACAAAAAGTAGATAAAAAGAGACTGAAGCCGTCGTTCCCTTGATCATCCTGTGGCGTGTGAAGGAGATAAAGCAGAGATTGTATTATTCACAGCGTTAGAGACAAAGGAATAAACGCCGGGCGGCCTGAAACACGAGCATCTGATCACGTCTGAACTTCAGACACCAAGAAAGCAGCAGATGAAACAAACACAAAGGTAATGAGCGCTGCTGTTGAGTCTGATTTGTGGATTCACACAAGTGATCTGTGCCGTCGCAGCGCCCCCGGGGACACGCTCAAACACTCGCTGTTGTTGGGTCAGCGGTCCGGTCCGCCCTGCCCGCCGCCTCCCGTCTCCACCGGGGATTCTCAAAGGAAAGTGAACCCTGCTGGAAACATCAGGAACCCCCGGGGAACACCAGCGGCCCAGTCAACAACATGTGTGTATGAATGAATGAGTTTGAAAGAAGAAAGGACAAAGGGAATATTGTAATCAAGCGCACACAGCAACAAGATCATTTAGAATTTTAAATTTCAGCCATTTCCCTTAATGCACACATAATTATAGCACAATGATGCCTTTGTTTGTTTTATTGTTGCTAAAATTTGCATCTCTGATATTTTATTAGAACATTTATGTTCTTTAAATTGGTAAAATAATAATTATACATGTTTTTACGCATTATTATGCGTATATTATTTAAGACACAACTAATGGGATTAATTACATTTTTAAAAAGTTTTATCTTATCAGTTTTTAAAAAGACAGAATTTTTAATAGTTTTATTATCTCTACACTCGTTTTTCAGAGAAATATTGACCAATCACGTATCAGCAGGCTGCAGCGTATGCAGGACAATCAGTCTGTGAGGAGAACGTAATCGTTGTCGCTGTAACGACATCCTGGCTCCAATCAGTGTCATCTGACGCCGATTTGGCTTCTTATTAATCTCTATAAACAGACATCTGCATGCTAACAGTTTACAATCTGTTATAGATCAAAAATTCAACTTGGGATTAATCCGCTTGACGCTGTGTCACGATATCCGCTCAGCGTTTAGATTTCCCGACTTCCCTGAATGCATCAGAAATGATGGCTCCGCCCTCTGTTAAAGTAGTTTTCTTCTCCTCTTGATGACAGACCTGACAAAGCTTCATGTTGACGTGTTTTTAATCTGCATCATTATGTTGTTATTTCGGCAAACTGAAGAGCCGTTAATTAAAGTCGATCACAAGAAAATCTGTTTCTTTCTCGGCTTCATCCCGCTGAAGTAAGCCAGAGTGCAGCCTCTGTGTAACTTACTACAGTCACAGTCACCGGCCAGCTCCGCGAATTCCACTTTAATCCGTAACACCTGGTTCGGTCGCCGGTCTGGGGGTGTCCAGAGCGCGGCGCCGTCCCGTGTTTCCCGACGAAGATAAATAACAAACATAATCCACCAAACAAAAGAAAGGGGCCATATCCTGACTGTCACTCGCCAATCTCTGAGTCACCGCCAGTCACTGTCATCCTGTCCCTTAGACTGCCCCCGACAGCCATTCATCTGAACTCCCAACCAATCATAGTCCATCACCCTGCATAGGGTAATGGCCAAATCATTGTGTGGGCGGTACCCTGACACTATTTACAGTGAAACTGAGACACAAACAGATGAACGGGCGCTCCTCCGGGGGATGTGATGAACCGAGAGATGACGGCGTTTATTTTGCTGACATATCTGGAAGGGGGGAATTTACTTCACTTTGATCTGAACACACGGTCGCTTCTCAAGCTGCTCACTGGACTGTAAACAATGCAGCGCACGGAGAAGGAAGTCTTGGCTGAAAGTCGTTTATCGCTCGGGAACGACGAAAAGTTCGCTGTCGCTCCGAGAGGTTTTTTCATTGTCAGACGGTAGCCGATGGGTTCGGAGATTGCTCTAGATGTAACGTCACAGTCCAGTCAGAGTTTGTTCAAAAGACCTAAACTTGTTCAACACGCTTCAATGGTGTGAGGCCTGGCAAGCAAAATTCCAGTGATTGTCGTTGTAATGGGTTGGAGGCCGATATACCCAAACCTCTGGATGAAATGTAAGGGAAACGATCTTCCTGGCTAGATGCCTTAATGGCTGAATTATGCAAAGATCTTCTTTCTACTGATTCTTATGAGATGCATTTTTTAATGGTTTAATATGGCTTTGTCCCCCATAGGCTTCAGCTGTCCTATGCTGGCTCACATGGTACAGCATGGTCACCATAATGGTGATTTTTTTTCAGCATTAATTTCATCTGCACAACAACAAAGTCATGTCGTTGCTCGTTCAAACAGAAATAATAATATCAATCTCTGGATCTTCATGCATGCGGGGTCAGTCCATTAGAAACTCAACACTTCCTGCAGATGTTTCACATTAAAAGCCTTCCAGGAAAGGGAGGGGTCAGGTCCTTTGAGCAGCTGGAAGTCTTTAATGTGAAACATTTGAGCAGGAAGTGTTGAGGTTTATTGTCAGTTGTTTAGACGACAAAGAGGACCAAGCAAGTGGAAAAAGTTAGTGACTGAAAACTCTATTAGACTTTATAGTAGAAAGTCAGAGATGTTGCTGGTGTCAGTTTTAAATGAGAAACATCAGCAGGACGAGGTGAGCAACTAGTTAGTTATACAGAAGCGTTGTACGTAGGTCTGTCTGACGTCAAGGGGAAGATAGAGCAGAAACACTTAAATTGAAGTGTTTTTTTTCTATGTATTAATTTATTTAAGAGGCTATGACCCCGTGTACAGCGGTACACAGCTTAGCTTCCATGTTTGTACTCCTGCCAGCTGGGGTTTTACTAGAAGTGCTCAAAATATACTTATTCTACAGTTAAACAGCAGAGTACTGAGGTATGTTCACCACACTGTTGCTCGTACTGCACAAAAAGGCTGGAGAGCATGAACACACCGGGCAGACTGATTACAAGACAGGTGTAGGGGAAAACTGGCGGGGAAACTGAACAGGAAGTAACACTTGTCATTGTACATAAGCACCAGATTACAAAATAAAACAGGAAGTGAACACAAAACTAATGAAAGCATAATAACAGGTTAAACAGAATATCACACATTGTTTGCATAATCCTGTAAAAACCTCAATAGCTCGAGCACAACTTACTTTAGGTTCATGTGAAAGTATATGAGGCATCACAATAAGCAGAAGAACAATATAGATCCTGCATGTCGATTGAACTTTCAAAAGACCTCTGCAGTAACTTGCTGATGTGTTGAGAAAGATTTTGTTCATGTTCGTTTTAAAAGTATCCTATTTTCATATTACTTCATACTGTACTTTTGTTAGTTATTATGGCTTATTGACTTTTATAACCTTTCAGTCACTGCTGTAAAGATTCCAGGGATGTAACGCATTTGAAAATACTTGAAAATTTGACCGTAGGCACTGGTGGACCATCTCACGTTCTAAGGGTTCAATAGAGACAGTCTTTACATCCCTGCAGATATCACCCTACATCTGCTCCACATACAGAGAGAACGGACCTTTTCATTACAATGACCTGCACTGCTTTGTGTACAGATCATATATATTTACTTACAGTGATGTCTGTTCTCTTTAAGGTCACTGACTGAAATCCCCTTCATTCACATTTTACACATTATGTTAAAACATGCTGCATGTGACCTTTGACCCTAAACCTACCAACATATTATGTGTTTGTCTTCAAAATGACTCACAGGGTACCCATACCAGCCTGACAGTGTGTGCTTCATAAAATAAGAACCCCTGTTAAATAAGAAGTCATATAGCTGAAGTAGTAAATAGTAAAACAACAGTTAAAACTGTATACGGGCAGAAGTGGGTGTTTTTGACTGGGGTCCCTGCAGTGTTCATTTCGTTAATGAATTAAGACGACAAATGTTTGTCATTGAGTTAAAAATAGATTGTTGATAACGTATTGGTCCAAAGTCACATTTAAATTAAATTAAATGGCTCAGCTTTTAATAGGTCATTAACCATCTAAGTGAGGTCTATTTATAGATCAGTCCGGAGACAGCTGGATGACAGCTCAGGTAACGGGCTCAGTAGTTGTTCAGTAACAGACACACACTCTCCTGTCAGTCTCTTGGAAGCGGCCGCTTTGAGGACCATGGTACGATTTCCTCAGTTAATATCGGCTAGGTAAAACGGTTAGCATTTTTAAGACAGTGGTACGGCGGCCCGGTGCGGCGCTTCTCAGGCCCGAACCTGAGGGACTCCCAGGAGCTTAAGGTGTGGAGGCTCGGGCTAAGCCCGTTGAGAGCACAGGAGGACGGGGCACAGAGCACCGCGGCCTGCTGCGGGGCTACGGTAGCCTGTGATCTTTGTGGGCTTGCCATTTTTGGACATTACACTCTGTGACGAAAATAATCCTAAAATTGACATCATTACTCCGCCTCAGTTGTTGGTTAACTTGGGTGACTTTTAAGCCATCTGTTCCGGACGATCACCGTGTCTCTCCATCTTTCATCCCCCGGGCTCTGTAGCTGTGAGTGATGGCTGGCCTCAGTCATGAAGGGTACACATGCTTTACAGATAAATGTTGTGAACGAATATTGGCCTTTAAAAGTGTAGACCCCGAATATAAGATGATCCCACTTTTTCAAATGTATTTCAAGGGGGAAAAAAATGTCTTTTTATATATATACATATATATATCAGACCAATACGGTAATAAAGACACTGACGACAGGTATGTTTTGTTTTCGTTAATGAGGCAGGACTGTAATGTTCGTGGTGGGCTGTCGGACATTTCAAATCCATGATATTTCTTGCACTGTGCGTCTAATCTGTCAAAATACAGCAATGCATTCCTGTAACTGGTTAAATTGGTTGAGGGGCGTGTGAAAAAAAGAACAGATGGATACACTGTATTTATTTAATGCAATGCACTGTAGGAACGGGAGACGGAGAGACGCCCTGTGGCTACAGATTAGGTGAGAAGAATCGGTGGGAGAGTCGAGGCTTGATAATCCAAGGTAAGGAATCCGGATATTACATAAGTGAACGTGTAAAGAGAGGGAAATGGTGCTTTACAGACTCAAACACTTGGTACAACCTGTCACCGTAATACCGCTTACGGACACCTGTATGAGGCTAACTGATTTAGTTTAAGAGAGGAAACCTTTGACTAAAATGTGATGACATTTTCATTGAAAACTGGACTACAATGTTTTTAATGATCATCAACTAAAACTACAAACAGTAAAAATGACTAAAATGTGACTGATACTAACATTTTCGTCTTAAAACTAAATCTAAATTAGCTGCAGAAATGAACGCTGGTTCCCTGAGACGGCAAGAAATGCGTTAAACAAAAAACATGATAGAAAAAATTGGAGTCATAGAGTTAAGCACCTGTGAGATATGGCAAAAAGTAAACAGGTTTGCGCGCACCTCAGTCGGTAGGATTAGGGTTAAAGCAAGATGCACTGAAAGTGTGACGCATGAGCTGATGGAGCACTGACAGAGGGAATTCATGATGCCCTCACAAAGACAACGAAGCTTACTCTAAATTTACTTGTAATAAAACCAGCAGTCAGACCAGAGAGATGCTACATATACACATGTATATTTATCTAACTGCGGGTACATACGCTGCACACATCATTTGCTGAAATGCTGACTTCCTGCCACTCAGGCTGATACAACATGTCTGCACAGCAACCCATCTTAAAACAGCCTCTGTCGTCAGTTTGCTCTCAAACTTGGGAAATGCACACTCACACTCCTACACATTCATCTTTTTCCCCCAGATTCATCCTCCTCCTCTCTCGCTTCCCCTTCCTTTGTCTGCCTCGCTCATTTCAAGTCACTGTCTGCCGACTGTCTGTCAGTGTTTCCCTGTTGTTATTTTAGAATCCATCGCAGGGTATTTAGGTCACACGCGGTTTCTAGCCCTGGCAAAGTATGAATAATGCAGACTTCTCTCATTACACCATGTGCTAACCCTCTGGATTGAAAATCAATGTGCACTCAAGTGGCTGGCAAATGAATGGAGCTAACTCTCCGTCCGCTCCGCCAAGAGACGGAGGAGAACGAGGGCTGCAGCTCATCGTGTTGCCTGAAGGTTTTATTTTAACAGGTTCCCAGCTTTAACCAAATACAATATGCGTTTGATGAGCTGTCTGCGTGAGAGAGGCGGCGTGTCTTCATTCACCGAGGGCTGAATGTGATGAGAACAAAAAAAAAGTAAAGAAAAAGATTATCGGTCATCGACAATGCGTAGAGGAATGTCTGGAAACGAGAGCATTGTCGGCTGTATGACTGATGGAAGACGGGGCTGGGAGTTTCTTTTACCCCCACTGTTTCCAACCTCTGTGTGCACTCCCTCCTACAGTTCAACCATAGTTCACACTGCCAGGAGTCTCCCCTCCTCCTCCCCCACCTCCCCCTATGTAGCGCTCGGAGAATCCTATACATACATGCTGCTGCACATTCCACACATACACTGAAACGGTGTTTACGACGTGATCTACTGTTTGTCTCGGGTTTGGAAAGGTGCCCGAGCTGCTGCGAGCTACACCGCTTACCCACTGCGATCACATCAACCACGGGGGTTTTAATGGTGAAGGGTTTTTTTTTAGTTTTTATGGGAGAGACCCCCAGACATCTGGCACACATCTGGAGCTGTTTAATGAGCGGCTCAGTCTGCCTGACTCTTCACTTGGAGCCCACCATCAATCCGCTTCATTTCTCAAGTTGTCAGGAGACTTCAGCCCTCATCTCCTCTCTGACAGGAGCCAAACGATGTCGATACATGACTGATAACCGTCTGTGAGGGGGAACATTTTGGAAGGATTCAATTTGGAAATGCATCTTATGGTATTTTCTCCCCCAAAGCAATATAAAGCCAGTGATGAGAGCTGCGCTGATAGCAGAGCTTACTGTAGTTTATTGACATGATGTCTTTGCCTTCCACCTGTAGGTAAACCAGAGGCTGTCTTTGTTTGTGTCATGAGAATCTGCTCGATAACAGCGCAGACGCTGTTGCTGGGCCTGAATCCAAGCTCATTTCAGATTTATTATTTGTAGAAAATTGACTTCTCAGTTAACAAACAAATCAGTCCAACTCCTAAAGCCTCTGGACACAAAAACCCACAATAGCCTTCTCACTGTGTAATTTACAGTCTTATTAACAGAACAGAAAGCATCTAAACGTCATTACAGTTAGTTCAAATCCTAATTTGAGATATTCACCTTTAAGTTGCTGTAAACGTTCCTGATTTTGGGTTGGAATGAATCATATACTTAGACACACGGTAGATATTCAACTGTTTAAAATCAGCGTGAGCAACCTGGGGTGAAATTGGTGTTTAGCAGCGACTATGTCTAGTTCCTCTATGATGTAGCACTAGCCAACGTATGCTGTTTAATTAGTCTCAAAACTCGTGCACACAAAAATCACGCATGCGCACGTGATACGAGCGCAAAAAAACGTATCGGAAGTGGAAGCGGAAGTTACTTGCATGGAATCACTGTGTCAGGGCAAGTAAGTCTTATGTCAATATCTTTCAGAGATGTCCTGTTAATATTCTTTGAACCGTAGACTGTGTCCTCCCAAGGCATCTCCTCCAAGCTAGCAGGGAACGTTCCCATAACATCGGCTAACGTTACCTACAAGTTCTAATTACGGTTGGAAGAAAACGTTTAAATCTAATATTCAAAGAACGTTTTAAGGATATTTATCATTTCAAATGAAGTTCTTGTAACGTTAAAGCTTAAACTAAAAAAAGACAAAACATTTTAACTGCAACATTGTTAAGATATTTTTAGGACATTATTGAGGCCTGGGATGTCAGAGCATGAAATGTGATTAAAACATTCTCACTGCAACTTTCTGAAAATGTTTTCAGAGAACGTTCTTCTGCTATTAAAAGGAACATTCTGGGAACCAAATAAAAATGTCCTGCTCAAAACTTTACCAGAACATCGCACATAACGTTCTCAGAACAGTCTTAGAACAAAACATTTCCAGCTGGGCTCCTTCTCCCTCATTAAACATTCCCGAATCTGCAGAGGCCCCGCCCACTGTGCACCACGTTTCTCCTTCGTAGTTAGGTTAAATTACAGCTGAAAACAAAACACGTCTCTGCCATCATTTAGTGGCAACTTGTTAAACTTAGCTAGCTTGAAATGTAGTCATTAGCAGTAGTAACGTTTACGTTAGTAGTCAGTAATGATTTTGCAAAAGTTACGATGGCGGTTACAGCTGGCTCTCGCATCGCCGAAGTGGTTGCCATAGGTTACACATAATGATATGCATAGCGTCACCTTGTCCATTAACGGGATTTGCTCCTTAGGTTTGTGACGTCACAAACCTGCCAATCTGAAAACGTGTTGTTCAGCCTGTCCTTGGTACACTGCAGTTTAAAAGCAGACAGGCCCAGCCATGGAGATGATGCTGATGTTGACCCTGATACGTCTTGTAGCACATGAACAACACCACATGAAGGTGTTTACAGGGTTAAACACTGGATTTTCACTGGAGAGGGGATTTAAATAAAACGTATATGTACTATTGCCCCAAGAAAACTTTTAAATGGTCTCAATCTCTGGTTTCAAGTCTTCTTCAAAACAGGATGACTTTTATTTTGAAAATAATAGTGCCAAATTATGGATACTTTGTGACCTGTAAGACAGGATAGAGGAGTAACAATGCATATCCAACTTCTCCTCCAAATAGGGTCCCATCTGGCTACAAGCAAACCAAGATGGCGACGGCCAATATGCCGAACTTAAGGCTTAGAAACATTAGTGATACTTTGATACCATACATGTATTTTGACTACTTGAAGCCAAATGTCTTTAAGGCTTTAAAACGATGCTGCAGTTTTTTAAAGAGGTAAATATCCAAATGCACATGTTAATGTATGGCCTCCCTGCCTGTGGTCACAGTGCATTCTCCATGGTAGCCGCCCATAAATCAAGAAAATGGCTCCTTTTGTATGTTCATTAATAGGCACAACATGCGTCCATACAAAACCCCAACTATTCTTTGAATGGACTTTGATTGAAAGCCGGCCTTTTTAACAGCAGCATTCTTATTCCTGCCCTGTAGCAGCTTGTCTAGCTGTCCCGCTCTTATTTATTACCCCTTGAAGATGAGACAATGAAAAAGCAGTTCTCAGAGCCGTGTTTGCATTGAGAGGCCCGCAGCACAAAGCAGCCGGAGAGCATCTCATTGTTCGACAGGGCCGGCAGAGATGCGGCTCGCTTCAAAGATGGTGGAGGTGGGTGGTACGGGAGTGGAGGAGGGGATCCCAAACTAACCATGAGGGGTAGATTTCATCACAGGAAGGGATTTGGGGGCAGGGAAAGCGGGGTGGAGCCGGAGATCCAGGAGTCAAACACGGGCCAACGTGAACTTTCCAGAGCTAAATTTGGTTCCCATCTATAGGAAGCTTTACTGCGCTCAGGCTTGTGCCCTGCAGAGGATGCAAACACTTTGAAATACGGTCGAGGCTCGAGATTTAGATCACAGAAGTATATCCTGCTGCTGCAACTGAGCTTTTTATATGAGTCTTAAGTGGCGATGCAGAAAGAACCTGGTAGTCATAGCATAGTCCAGTTTTCACACTGTGCTTCCTTCATCTGGACTCTGAAAAAAGGCAGAGAAATGAGGTATTCCTACACACAAAGACGACATTAGATGTGTGTGAGCTGTCTGTATGAACGTGCAATTATAAGGCAGAGAGCCCAAGTCTGCACTCAGAGATAAGTTGGACGGATGTTTGCTCTCATTCATAGAGAGCCAATGAGCTTTACTCAGCTAAATGTGCTACAGATACTCCACAGCATGCAGCTGAAATACACACAGAGAAGGAGAAACATCAATGGGAACACAGTGAGCACACACACACACACTCATACATGTTCTTTATTTGCAGGTAGGGCTTTCTGACATTCTGGGATTTGACTACGACTGAAAAGTTAAAGAGGTGAAGAATTAATACAACACTTTATTATTTTGCAATCTTTTAAAGTTTACTTGTAATAATATTGTATGAATAAAGTTTATTATTTTTGATTTGGGAAGGTGGCCCTCTTGTAACAAGTAAACCAAAGCTTTGATTTCATTGATGTAGATTTTTCATGCTTTTAAAACGAACATTTTTCATGAAAATGTTGCAAAATTGCAACAGTGGGTTATAGGTACAAATATTATTACCAAATATTGACACCTTCATTTTAACAAGAGTCCGTTTCATTCGACACTTTGCATAGAAATGAGCCTTTATCAGAAACATATTTTTATTATCTCCAAAATCCTGGTTAACTCAAACAAACCTCAACCTTATAACCCAAACATGCACATACTGTATACAATCAATGACTGCATATATAGATGGACTCCATCTGCTTGCTGCATTGTACGAAATTGAAGCCAAAATAGCCCCCGTGATAGGCGTTGCCATCTTACTATGGTGATGTCACTTGGAGCCAGAGTTGTGCGGCAGTGATTGGCAGGTGGAGCTGTCATAGCCACTTCTGCAAACCAAAACACACACTAAACTTACCGAAAAAAACAGCAAAGATCCCGCACGCCGGCGTGTTTAACAGCAGAACTGCTTCTTGTGTTGGTCTGAGGTTAACGTTCACAGATATGGAAACTTCAATGACTGTAGTGATTGTTTTTGTTACGTCTCCTCTCGCCGTTCCTCCTCTACTCTGCTAATCCAGAACAGAACGCTTCAGGAGCCCCATTTGTCAACAGAGCTGTCAATCATGAGGTCACACCCCTTTTTACAGCATCAAATAATTAAAAATAAACTTGTCACATGAAAATGAACACTTGAACATAAATCAGCATGATAAGAACTAACTATAATGACAGAGACCATGTTTAAGAAAAATGTATTTGACGTGTATTTTGATTTTATAGTTTGACTCATGTCCCATCTGTTAACATGGAGGAGGCGGGCTTTATGAGCTATACTGCAGCCAGTCAGCAGGGGGCGATAGAGAGGGTTTGGCTTCACTTTTAGGGAGCTGCAGGTCGTCCATCTTTTTATACAGTCCATGTATACAATATAGTATTGTCTTACGTGTCACAAGGACTCATGAATAAGTGCATCGATTTTGTTTTGGAAGCATTGAAACAAATCATGAATATATTTTTAATAACAAACTTTTTTTTTTTTCACTAAACAACTCTGCTATAAAGGACAAAAATACCAAAAGTGCATATTTTCCCGCCAAAAATGTCGCTGTGATAAAGTTCAGAGTCTGGCGTGTTTGAATTTGTTTTCATTTAATCAAGAAAAGGTATTACTACACAGCCTCTGGTACTTACAACAAACAACCAGACTTTCTCAAACATCATTCCATTTTAAGAACTGATTAAAGTTGTGTTTTCACTTTTTCTGTGATTATTTCTGATATCTGCGGTGAGTCCACTTTCATTTTTTCCTACAAATACGGTGATTAAAGCTGCGTCTCGATTCAGGGGCTGCATCCTTAGAAGGATGTGTAATTCATAGCCTGCGTAGACGCTAATCACCCGATGGATCCTTTGTGGAAAAGGAGGCCGCATTTGAAGGAGCCTTTGAAATGGAACAGCTTCGACACGCCGCTGTGACGCAATCAGCCTTCAAATACGTCCTGAACTTGGACACAGCTATGGATAATCTGGCTACAATGTTGGCTTGTATACAACCCTTGTGACCATGTGTGTGTTTCAGACTTTACTCTAGTTATATCACTACTTTCCTGCACCTCGTCATTTAATTTAAAGAGTACCGTGGTGTTATCACAGATAGAAAGGATGTTTAAAGCTACAGAAATAAAATCAAGTTGTGACAGTTTAACAAATCCGGATTTCGGCCTGTCCTTTCTGATATTGAACATTCTTCAAACCAAGATTTTGAGTATCTATTCCATAAAGTTTAATTATCTGCCCCAAGACAATCTTTTAAAACAAATAAAAGAGATGATATCTACAGGTCACATTTGCCAAAAGCGCCAGTTCCCACAGACACTCGGAGCCCTGCTGTCTCTGCTGTGATCCGTCACGCTGTGGCGTACACACCGAGCGGTTGTGTTTGCTGTGTGTCTGCCTCGGTCAAGCCCTTTGTATAGCTAAAGCGCTATATTTAGCCTGGTCACAACTTCTAGCCCATCAATTGCATCAGCCTGAGCCAGTGGACAGACGCTGGTTGGGTATGGCGGATGGCTGCAGAGATGGGCTAGAATTATCAGAGCTGGAGGGCCGTCACATAGAAGCTGCTTTCTTCAGCGTCTCCGTTTGGTTCTTGGCTTCAGGTTCCTGTCCTCCACCAGCACGCACAGATCCCTCTAATCGAGTGAGTTTGTCTTGGGGGAAGGCCAGCAGACTGTGGAGCCTTTCTTTTTCTGGTGGAGAGCGTGAACAAAAGCTTGTTTATGTGTGGAGGCTGTTCTCTCATACAGGGAGCCGGGTTCTCTGTGTGTGTTGTGCCGATGCAGGCAGGCCGGCTTTGAAAGGCGCTAAGCCACGTACTCCTGGGTTCTGCAGAGCGGCGGCGGTGGCAGCAGCGCTGTAGAGCTCCAGCGACTGATTAACAACCGCTGGATGTATGGAGCAGAAAACAGACAAAAGACAGACAGAGAACAAACAGCTCAGAGACAGATGGATGCTTTCACTCACACAAACATTGTTCCCTCTGGTTCAGCATCATTTAAAAACAGGCGTAAATCATTTCAATGAGTGATGACAGGCAAGGAAACAGAGTAACAGGGATGGTATCGTGACTGACGCTGAATCTGCAGGAACATTGTAGCACATCAGGACAAACTCGCAGGGGAAAACTTTTCCTGGAAAGTGGAGATATTTTCTATCCATAGAGATAGTGAGTCCTTTATCCCCTCTTCCCCTCTGAAGGCCTCCTGATGCCTCAGGCAGAAGACTTGACCTCGCGCCCTGAGCCGGCTCATGAAGGACAACTTCTAACAAACAATCTATAAGACTGTCCATTTACTCCACAGTAGTTTGGCACAAGCTGCAACACTTTTTGATTGTTCCCAATATAGCACAAAAATTTGGATTTAAATGTTAACGTGATATTGTGACAGGGACATAAAGCTTGTTCGGTTGGAAGTTTATCATTTAAATAATACAGTCAAACCTGGCAAAGGTCGTAAATGGGGACTGCCATTTTCCCTGATGAGTAAAATCTGTAGAAATTGTTGTGATGGAGGTCAAATGAACAGGAAGAAAACTGAAGTACAAGAAACAAAAGCAGTCACATAGATAATAACAGATAAGTGGATGTGGCTACCATGACAACACCCATTTGCTATTTTGGCTGCCATCCGGGTTTTTGGGGCAAGAAGAGCCCATAATTGGACAAGAGGTTGGATATTCAAGAGGTCAAGTTCAGTCGAGCAGCAGCAGACACCTGTCATCCAAAACAGCCTGCACTACATATGCTTAACTTTCAGGCATAATATGATTTAAATGGGAAAGATTAATACAAATATAACCCCTGTACATCGTCATGAATTGATTTTGAGCTATAGAGACCAAAACTGTTTCTTATACTGGACAGAAAACATGTTTATTTCTGCTGTAAAGTTTGGCATTTTAATATGCAGCTTAATGGGGATCGTCTCGCTTTTGGAGCCGGCCTCAAGTGGCCACTCAAGGAACTGCAGTCGGAGGTACGTACGCCTTGGCTTCAGTTTTCAGCCCAACAGGTTGCCACTTGATGGTGAGTAATTTATTATCATTGCAGGATATAAAGATAAATCATTTAGGGTGCTTTCACACTTAAAGTCAATTTTTTTGATCCGAAAGACCAAATTGTTACAAAGTTGCTCAAGTTTGGTTTGTGTTCACACGGCAGTTTTTACCAGTGGACCAAGAGTTTTTATCCGCGAGGAAACTCTCTGATTGGTCAGAATGTCCACGTTGGAAAACTCCCTGAAGTAAACAAAGAGGGAGAGCACACTGATCAATCACACTCAACACGATCGTGGACTTTAATTTTCTGTTGTCAGAGTCTTTTTACTTTCCACCAACTTTGTTCCACAGACCGATCAGTTCCACTCTCCTTTAGTTTTTCACTGAACACTTTGAACGCCTCGTCGCTTCCCCACGTCTGTCCTCTACTCATCTTGCTGCCTGGCTGCGTGGCATCTCTGTGTCAGCACCCGTTTACCCTAAATGCACAGTGTTCTGTTTGCTTCCTAGGTCCTACTTTAAGTCTGGTTATGTTCTCAGCTGAATGAAACAGGATCGAGGTTTGTTTGGAAACGGACCAAGACCCATCTTTTCTGGTGGACCACGGTCCGGTGGTTTGGTCCTCACCACCTGTCCAAACGAACCAGACTTTCATAGTAAAGTCCAAAAGTCCGGACCAAACCGTCAGGTCTGAATGCACCCTAAATGTAATCAATAAATGGGACTAGGGTTAGGGTTAGACATCGATATATTCAAAGATAACGAAAACCACGACTCCTTTTGGATGTAGGACTTGAAAGGGCTTTACTCTGATCATTTTCCCTTTGTTTCTCAACAGACAATCTGACAAGCACACCCATAATGCAACAGTTTGCTCAGGTGTAAAAATTGGCTGGATTTGAATTTTCCCCCCGAGGCTTTCCATTCTTCTTCACAAAACTCCAAGCTATTTTCCCATTCCATTTCTTTCAAGTTATTTTTGGTCCTTCCACCTTTTTGCCTTTGACCTTTGGCAGGTGTTATCGAACGACGAAAGCTCCAAACATTAGTCATGTTATGACACCTGAGACTGATCAGCGGACAAAGGCCATGAGATGCAGATGAAAATTCTGGAAAAGTACAAATTTATTTAGCAAACTACTTTTCCCAAGGTCAACAATTAAACGTGATGCTGAAAAGATGTAACAGAATTATTCATCATTCTGACCCCATTAATCATCTTGTGAGTGTTTAGATGTGCCTTTGGAAACTGACCAACAGTTTGGGAACCACTGGTCGAATAAGTTCACGAGGTTGTTTGAGGTATTTAAACCAAAATGTCTTGTGGACTTCAAACTGAACTGTGAGCCAAAAAAGAGAATCTTGAGAAGAATGGAGAGTAGTAGGACAGACCGTGAACCTGAGAGGATGAGAAGGAGCCGAGAGGAGGGGAAGGTTCAGAGTGGAGGTGGGGTGAGGGGATGTTAGCCATCCTTTGGGCAGGCTCTAGTCCGGGTCACTGTTGGCCCTCAGGAAGGCCCTTCTGCATTCCTGTCCTCTGGGTGACCCCTCCTCTGGGGCCGCAAGACGTATTGGAGTAATCAGCCCCTGTCAGCACCTTGGTTATGCTGCATGGACTCAATCCAATAAATGTGAATGGGACGTGTAATAGCACCTGATGAAAAGTAAGTTTGTTTGCACAGAAAGGAGTCCCTCCGACTTTTTTTCTGGGGTTTTTTTCTCTCTGTGTGTTTTGCTTTCAGCACAGATCCCTCTGTTTGTATCACAAATAGGAAACTACAGGCAGGACAAGGAGGCGGCGGGAGGAGAAGCAGAGCCAGGTCCACTGCAAAAACATCTTTTAAGCTTGTCATGAATATTTAAGGTGTGACATTTAAAGAATAAAGCAGCGTAATAACCTTCAGACAAATGTAACATTTTATCAAAGGAAAAACAAGCACATTTTTAGTGCTGGATATGCTGATAATGTACTGGTGTTAGTATTTACAGTCCCCTCCAAAACTACTGGAACAGCGAGGCCAATTCCTTTATTTTGGCTGCAAACTGAAAACATTTAGGTTTGACATCAAAAGATGAATATGAGACAAGAGATTTCAGCTTTACTTCTGCCTAAATGCTCAATGTCTCCTAAAAAAACTCGATGTAATGCTACGACATTAACCCTGCGCGAGTGTGCGTGTGCACTGCCTGCGCAAAGTCATCAACAATATACAAAAAAAGACTAAAAAGTCAGAAACTCGAGCCGATGAAAAGAAACAACTTTAACAACTCTTAACTAGCTCACAGATAGCTCACATTCTCGTCATTTTACCAACCTTACGTCAAACACGCCGAAAATACACTTGCGGACAAATCAAACGCTAACAGAGTGTAACATAAACATAAGTGAAAAACGTACTGACATATTCATGGAGTGGCAGTTTTTGGCCACTACTATAGAGTAGGCATGATATCAACTCAACTACAAGGGAGACTTGATGTTCTCTGGTATTAGGTGGAAAAAAACATGTGTCTTGTACATCTGTATCAGCAAAAAGGGTTGGAAAATATTGGATATCGGCAATATCATGCATCTCTAAAAATTATGACGATAAATGTTTGTAAACAACCTTTTTCTCATGACGAAGACAAGACGTCGACAGGCTAAAATAGATCTTTGATAAAACTAATGACGACATGTATGTGACGAGGCGAGACGAAACGTGTTAGTGGTGGTTCTGAACTTTCTCTGTTAAATACGGCTTTCTGCTTCAGGCTCTGTGGGCTCAGAGATGTGGTTTTTTACGTGTCAAAAAGGAGGGGTCACCGGCGGTCTGCTTCAGTCACACTGTTTAAATGAGAAGCGATGATAAAAGGTATTTTTGCTGTGTCCTCATCGTTCTTTTGCTGTCTGGATGATCTGCTGAATTTAAAGTGTTAATTTTACCTGAAGCAAACAGGTGAAAACGAGAAGAAGGAGGTTGGAGGGGGTCAAATTTTCTCAAGAGAGAAAACGTTTTGATTAAAAGTAATGACTAAATGGTTTGAGTTTTAGTTGACTAAAACTATAGAGCGTAAAAATGACTAAAATGTGACTAAAACTAATAAACATTTTTGGCTAAAGACTAAGACTTGATCTAAAATAGCTTCCATAAATGAACACTGCTGTACGCTGTAACGTTGCCATTATAAAGACAGCTGCACTGAATAAAACCAAAGGCCGAATATAAAGAGTGGACGTCACTCGTAGCCATCTATTTGTGTGTGGACTACTGTTTTTTCACGCTCTGGTTTTTGAGTTTTGGCTCTAACCATCTTGTTCTGGAGCCAGAAATGACCATATTTGGACAAGAGGGTGGGGCTGGAGAGGAGCAAGGGGTGATTAAATGATCAACTAGTTTGGTTCAAGGTGCAGCAGTATTTCATAGTAACTGTGACATTCTGGATGCTTGTGTGAGTGAATAACAGTCTTTAAAAAATATATATTATGTACCGAAAGATACACACACAACTCCTCAAATACCCCTTTCCCACCAAAAGTAGCGCACTGATGCAGGTTATACTCCTTTTCTGCTGCGTCACCGTCTGACGTTACAAAGGTGCCGGAGACAGGGCTAGTAAACAGTGAAGATGTTACGGTGGTTAGGTCATTATTGTATCTATTTCTCATTCAGCCTGTGTATCAAACTCGGTGCCGACAAATTTGGAACGATGTTCCAGCGCTGCTCAGACCGAGACGGGCGGAATTTGTTGCTGAGTCGCAGAAGTTACCGACGGAGTATAGCATCACGCTGGAAAGGGAGCAGAGATTAGCGTGTCGACACAGGTTTTGTGTTTCCATCAATTAATTAATTAATTACCCGGGTCTACTGCAGAGTCATTTGACCCGGGTCTGAATGCTGATTGTAACCTTTCCCACAAAGCAAAACAGCCAGGTGTTAGTGGGTTTTTTGACCAGTGGGAAAGCGGCCAAAGTATATTTTAGTGACACTTTGTTTTGGTTGAACTGTTATGTCATTAGAAAAAATGTTCATTGAGGTAATAAATCAAGTAAGAAGTAGCCTCATCTTCTCATAGACGTCTATAACATCAGACTTACAACGTGTGAAGTCGCCCCCTGCTGGCCATTTGAAGGAAGCAGGTTGAAGGCACTTCTGGAATGGCTTCACTCATAAAACTGAGAGGCAAACTTCACTTTTTGTATACAGCTCTGACTTGATCCCATTCAAGGGTCAACCTGAGACCTTTGCATGGACCCCAACCAGGGCCTTGGACCTGGGTCATCTGACCCTTTGACCCCCCCTTGACAGCAGGGCTAATGACTCTGTTACTAACTTAAGCAAACCAGCCAAAGTAGTTAGGATGTATCTTATTACTCCTGTGGGAAACTTAATTGTCTTTAATTTAACACTTGACAAGAGCTCCTCACATGAGGGTTAAGAATAAAACTGAGAATATATCGGCGATCTAAAACCGTTTATCTTTGTATTTGCCTTGTGTCTCATGACTGTACAGACTGTGTCTTTGTTATTGTGATGTGTGGAGCCCCTCTTCTTCAGACTCATGGGGAGAAAACAGCAGAAAAAAGGAGCGCGGATGAAATGTATTGATTTTCCGGCACCGCCCTGCTTAGATTAGGAAATGCCAATACGAGGATTCCACCCCGACTCTCCGGTTCACGTCGAGTTCACTTGTCATTTTCTATAATTCTGATAAAATCAAGATGCTTAGTGGTGATGTAGTTAGCCATGCTGGGTCGCCCTGGGGCCTTCTGATTGAATTAGACGTCTGTGTTCGGCCATTTGGTACCAGCCTGAATTATTCCCAACACTTAATGGGGGCAGGAGTTATTTACTGCATTCAGAGACGGATATAAAACAAAAAGAACAAAGTTGCTGTTCATGAATTAGACAATTAGGAGTCTGTCGGCTTTCCTACAGCTAATGTAACTGTTTACCTTTCACTAACAAGGCACGCTGTGACTGCACAGAAATACATCAGCACATTTCAGATGGGATTTAGAGTCTTAGGCAAGAACAAGTTTACATTACAGCTCCGACCAGCAATTAGAATATGTTTTTGTAAAGGACAACAAAAGATAAAGAAAAGATACAGCCAACATAGAAATCTTGAAATTTGAAGATTTAAAAACATTTGAGAAAAATGTTACGTGCAAAACGAGTGAGAATAGTTTGAGATTCTGCAACTTTGCGGCATTGACCAACTTACATCTTCATACAAAAGTTCCCTTTACCTGCATCTGCTCTTCATTAAGAGACGACCTCTTTGCAACTTACTCTTATCCACTTTTGCAGTAGAACTCAAGGTGGACATGAACTTAAACTACCGTGGATCGTTTAAATACAGCTCACAGTGTTATTAGCAATCTGAAGAAGTCCTGTTTGGTGTGTGTTGTTTTCATGTGTGTGTTCTGAAGGAGCAAGGCTGGCCACCTCCCCTATGGAGTCAAATAAGGGTCAAAAAGATTTTGAGCTCGCAAAATAAGCTTCACAAATAATTTCACAACCTGCAGTTGTAGTTCAGGTTTGGTGTGCATGTGAAAACAGTTTGCATCCAAGTATCTAAATTTGTTAATGCGTGAAAAATGTGTCCACACATAAATAAAGACTTTTTGTTTAAAGATTTTGTGTACACAGATACAATATGCAAATGTGTAAAAAGTTTTTGTAGCTGCAGAAACAGTTTGTGTTTGTGGACTTAAAATTTGTGCCACATCATTTTCATTTTTGAGAATTTAAAAAGTCTGAGACAGACACACAAATTTCCTACGTGCATGTGTGAACCTGAAGTCACGAGCTACGAGTTACAAGCACGAATTTTGACCGTTTCTTTACGCCTCTGCTCGCCTCCACATTGTCCATTGACCATCCAATCAGAGGAAGCCAAACTGTCCAATCAGGACACAACTGATTCTAGTTTATGAGTTCCTGGTGGAACTGACAACAGGTTTATTGTTGACGTGAGAGAAAGTGGGAGACGATCAGACCTTGTGTTACTTTACTATACGTGCATGCAATGTTTTTTTTTACATGCACACAAAATGTGAACTACAACTGCAGGCTGTTAAAATATTTGTGAAGCTTATTTTTCAAGCTAAAAGTCTTATTGACTGTTATTTGACTCCATAAACCCCCTGCTCTATGTCTTTATGCTAAGCGTACCTGGCTAACAATGTTCTGCCCTGCAAGTAAAAACCAGTCCTGAGATACATTTCTCTCATACTCTGCGTAATTCAACCTACTTCCAAAATGTTGAACTATTTCTATTGTGTTTCTTACTATCACAATTTGTGAAATTTTCCAAACTGATTCAAATGTTTTTTTGCATTTGACCATGTTCCTATGTGTGTGAATGCCGGTGTGTGTGTTCATGTTTGAGATGGCCATCAATAGACAGAGAGTGGAGGGAGAGATTAGGCAACTTTGTGTGCTAATCCCTGTGAAATCACGGGCCCGGGGGTGAGGTGGGGAGATAGGCGAGTGCCTCTCTGATCAGACGGGCTGTGGCTCACCATGTGAAGCCGCCTGAATGCCCCGTAATCCCTCCCAGAGCCACAGAGAAGCCCGGCTGACTGATGGGCAGCTCACCTCGCAGCAAACACCGGGCTGCTGCCTCTAAAACTCTTCATCACGGCCGGGACTGTGAAGACTACGGGCGGGTTAAGGAGGTGAGGGCTGAGGTGATGGTTTAGTGGGGAGAGCTGAGGAGAGAGTTGATTCTGCTGTCAGAGAACCAGAGCGATCACAGCGGTGTTTCTCTGTTTGGTCCCACAGCAGTGCTTCCTTTTACAGACAGATTCAAACTGAAGCCTTATTTTCTCTTAATGATGCTTAGTAACACTATTCACATCATTATTATCTATTAATGGATGTAAAACAGACATATTTATTCAGCTGTCATTTGAACATCCTCACTTTATTGAAAACGCAGTTGTTTTTACAACATTTGGTTTGTTAAACCAAAATTTAATCAGGCAAAGGTCCTGTAACTCGTCCAAATGACTCGTCCACATGTGAAACCGAAAGAGAAGCTCTGCATCACAGATAATGGGGGTGTGATAATCACACAAATAGAGATAACACACACTTTTACACAGTCCTTCCTCGCAGGCATTCACGGTGTAATGGACAGTTGTGGTCATTGCGGCATGAGATTACAATAAATAGACGTTTCATCTTAAAGCCTTTCTAGGCACATCAAGCTGGGAGGAGTTCAGGGGGCAAACTTAAAACACTTGAGGAACTACACTACCAGTCAAAAGTTTGGGCACACTTTTCCATTCACTTGTATGAGAAAATATGTCCAACCTTTTGACTGGTAGTGTATATAAACCCCGTAGTCTGGCAAATTTCAGGGATCCCCAACAAAGACCTGTGCTGTGTCCGAAATCACTTATTCACTACTCCTACTCCGTAGATAGTGAATTGATTGTCGTGGACTATGTAGTGAACTCACAATAAAAAATCAAATTTCGGACACTACTTGCCATCTCGCCGGACGCCAGTGATGACGTCATTGCTGTCACACACATAAAACGTGTAGCTCAACGCCGGTTGGGATCAATAATAAATGACGGCATGAATTTCAGTAATAACTTATATTATACTGAGCGTATTTCCACAAAATATAACAATACAATCATAAATATAAAATACTACGTCACATTTCATTTATTTATCTCCATCTCTTTCAACAGCTCTTCAACATGTAAGAACAAGTAACAAATATATTAAAACATAAACATATTTATCAATATAAATACTAATGAAAATAGACGGCTTTTTTTTCCCAAGTAAATTGTGCCTATGAGAAAATGACACATCACAGTAAGAAACCCATTCAGAAGAGTCTGACACGTCTCGTCCAGCTGCAGCAGCAAAGCGTTTCGGTGAAGATCAGAATCAGTTTGGTCACATCGCCGTCGCTCCCTGAACAGAATAAAATAAACTGACAACTGATATTCCTCCAGAGAGAAATAAAAACATTTAGCCCGTCTGGCTTAACGTTAGCAGTGCTGCCAAAGGCAATTATTATACATAACAAGGCTAAAGGCTAACGTTAGCGATCTGGATCGCTAGCCATGATTAGTACTGTAGTGGCGTAATTTATAAATAATATTCATAACTTAAAGTCTAGGTGAAATGTCATTTTAATTCTTTTAGATCACATCCACGGTAATATTGTGCATCTATTTGACAATATAGGCCAAAAAAAATACAGAAAATCAATTTCTTCATATTCTTATATCAAAATCCGATCATTTTTTCTTCCGGTAAAACTAAAGTTCAATCAATCTGCAACATTTAGCCGCAGAGCACCAAGAACGCTCGGTCAGTTAGCGAGCTACAACGATCAAATCAAATCCCTCTAATGATATGTCCCGCCTGCACGTCCTGTATATACGTCACGATACGGAAGCTGGATACTCTCGAAATGCCGTTTCAGCTTGACTTTAATACGTGGATAAGAAACCAGTAAAACACACTTCATGATCAAAAGTTAAAGTTACTGAGAAAATAGGAGAATGACTTACACTGTACGTCAGATCACGCTGGTCGCACTCCCCTTGCGCCACAATGCATTATGGTATATATTGCTTGGTTAGTGACCATCGGTTGTACACTACTTTTCACATTGCATTATTATATATATTGCATATAAAGTGCACTAAATAGTGAGTAGTGGGTGATTTCGGACACAGCCCTGGACTGCAGAAAGACATCAGGGCTACGTTGCTTAGATTGGTGTAAAGTTAAACTGGACCTGAATAAGTGTTGGAGATGGGGAGATGATGCACTCAGACCTCATTAGTCAATAGCACCAATTAGCTTTTTTAAAGTTCATAGAAGTTGAATGAGAATTTACAGGCGATACACTGACTTGACTTAAAATTAGTCTAAACTCTATACAGACATATCTACATATACACCAATGACTATACAGATGGACGACGCGTCTCCATCTGCTCCCATTGTACGAAACTGAAGCCAAAATAGCCTCTGTGACAGGCGCTGCCAACTTGCGATCTTGGAGCCAGGGCTGAACAGGAGAGATCAGCGGGTGGAGCCAACGTAGCCACTTCCACTAACCAAAACACACACTTAACTTACCAGAAAAAAACAGCAAGGATCCTGCACGGCGGCGTGTGTAACAACAGAACAGCTTCACAGGTTAACGTTCACAGGTACTGTATGGAAACTTCAATGACTGTAGTGTTAGGGTTACTTACGTCTCCTCTCGCCGTTTCTCCTCTGCTCTGCTACTCAGGAAGAGAATGCTGCAGGAGCCGTATTGGTCAACAGAGCTGTCAATAATGAGGCCACACCCCCTTTTTACAGCATCAAATAATTAAAAATAAACTTGTCAGAAAAATGAACACTTGGACATAAATCCGCATGATAAGAACTAACTATAATGACAGAAACCATGTTTGAGAAAAATGTATTTGACATGTATTTTGATTTTATAGTTTGACTCATGTCCCATCTGTTAACATGGAGGAGGCGGGCTTTATGACCTATACTGCAGCCAGTCAGCAGGGGGCGATAGAGAGAGTTTGGCTTCACTTTTAGGGAGCTAAAAAAAACTACAACCACTAAATACAACTACATTAACAAATGTCCAAGTAAGCCTTTGCTGTAGGGTCAGCTAATCTGATTCAGCTGTTAGACTGATGAAAACGTACCATTATCTCTGGTACAATAAGGAGAACAAACACACACACACACACACACTTGTGCACGTGCATGCTGTGACACACACAAACACACAGATTTGATTGTAAATGAAAATGATCCATCAGCCGGTGTTTTTCAGCAGACAGAAAAGTAAACAATGGAGGCAGTGGCATTAAGACACTTAGACACAAGTGTAATTACTGCTCCTCCATCGACCCAAAGCTCCAGCAGGGGACCCATCGCGCAGGGTGCTCAGGCTGTTAGCGGTAAATGAGCTCACTTTATTGCCTTCTACTTTGTAATGGGTCTCTCTCCCGTACCTCTGGCCAGCGGTACACGTCTTTAACCAATCACAATCAGCCCGCGCAGTCAATGTTTATTAGCTATTGTCTTGTACGGAGCAGACAATAAAGTGCACTTGACTGGAAATGCCTTGTCATGACAGCGGGAGGCTTTAGGTTATAACTGCACGCAGTTCAATCTCCAGCTGTGCAGCTGAGAGGTGAGGCGGGTTATTATATCTGTTGATCCTCACAGCAGGCAAATTATATATTCATGTGTCTGTTTGGGTTTTTGTTTGTGGGTTTGTGGTCAAATATCTGCATAATAACTGCAGATCATCAACGTTTTAAGACAGTAATTAGATGATTATGAAAGGTGTTGTTGGTAGAATTTTAACATCATTTCTTTCTTCCATGTTTCTTAGAAACGATTTTAAATACTTAACCCCCCTTACTTTTTATCCATCTTGTTTTATCGCATCTTCCTGTTCTTGAGAGCAAACAGAAGCTACAATGAGCAGGGGTAAACTGTTGGTAAAAAAAAAAAGTAAACCCATGTTGTATCTTGGTGTTGAGGTTCTGTTTTCTGTCACCTCCTGTGAAGCTAATTTAACCATTTTCCCACAAAATTTAGCGCACTGACGCTGTTTTTTCAGATCTGGGAAGACCTGCTTATAGATGCCGATTGTCTTTTTTCCCATTGCCAGTGAAGTATACTCCTGTCAGGAACGATGTTCGAGCGCTGCTCGGACGGAGACGGGCGGAATTTGTAGCTGAGATGACGAGGAGTCGCAGAAGTTATGGATGGAGCATAGCATCGTTGTGGAGATTAGCGTGTCAACACAGGTTTTGTGTTCCCATCAATGCCGATCGGAGCCGGGTCTGAATGTAACCTTTCCCATTAAGCAAAAAAGCTCTGTGTTAGCGGGTTTTTTGACTGGTGGGAAAGCGGCTTCAGAGCTGAAGAAGGTGAAGAAACAGAGTCCACAGGTGGATATTTGTGGTTGGAGATGACAACAAGATGCAGCTGAGACTGAACAGTGGACAAAAGTGAAGGTAAAATACTCACTAACTCCAGATGGCAACGTGCTCTCAGCTGGTCCAACAGCTGATCCAGGACACACTAACACTGTCAGTGGGCTCGTGTGAAAAGCAGTTTTAAAATTTCTACACTTGCGTAACTTTAGACCCCTAGTTTGCCTTTAGCCGTTGAGAAAACTGGTTCTTTGTTTGTTTGACATGTAAGCTGTTATTATTAGCCATGCTAGCAGCAGCTGTGGTCCTGACAGAATGAGTACTTAACTATGATGGCGTATTAAGAAAGAAAAAAGAAGGAGAAGAGAAATATTCCAAAAACAATTCCGAGATTAAAGTCGTAAATTTGCCAGAAAAAAAAGTCAAATAAGTGAGAAAATAAGAGATTATAAACAAATCCTCTCTGAATACACAAGTGGAAGCGTATCACACTTAATACAATAGTCAGTAGTCACAACCCAAAACGACTGAAACTATTGATTTAAAGTAGTTTTTAGTTTTAAAGTAGCCGTCATGAGTGCGTCGGGTAACTTTTATGCATGATGATAACCCCTGGAGCAAACGTGTGTTTCTGCAGCAGAGGGTCGCTCACTCTTTCTCCTCTATGAAGGCTGCTTCTTGTGTGCAGAGTAAACAGGCTAAATCTGCTCTGAGCTCCATGCACGCCTGTGTGAGCAGCAGAGCCAACAGGGCAGACAAGAGAAACGGTGAATGGAGAGGGAGGGGCCGTGAAGCCCAACTAACTTTTTGGGGGGTCATGGCTCAAAAAGGTTCCTATAAACACGATTTTAGTAGTTTTTGTTCTTTTAAAAGTTTATGACTTTTTAATCTCATAAATTTGCTTGATTTTCTTTCCTTTTTCTGGCAAATTCACAACTTCAATCTAAAAGTTTTCAAGTTTTTTCTCTCCTTTTATTTTTTAAAAATCCCTTACACACCGTTGTACTTTACAGGTCGCCACCACAAGGTTGGGAGTTATTGTTTCACCATAGATTACCATGACTTTAAAGATTCATGTTCCTGCCTGGATGACTTGTACCAACTTTAAACAAAGAAAGGTTAGCTGCTTCATCCTTTTTTTCTGTCCACGTGTTAAGCTAGCTAATAGCCAGCTAGCGAATAGCTCCATATACAGTATATGTTACACAGAGAATCGGTGAAAAGTGTATTTCCAACATTATCTCACTCCCAGATGATCAAATATGGAGAATATTTCATGGCCCTACACAGACTTCAACGTCCTCGGTACAACTCGAGCATCAGTTTGAACATGCAGGGCTCTGCGGTAAAGCTAGCAATAATAAATGTGCAACTTTTGGTAAAACTTTCCACATAAAGTTTGCTGGGAAAACATTTCACATTTTATGAGTTTTGGAGGTCAAACCATTCGCTTGAACTGAGAGCCGCAGAGTCCAGAAAGGGAGAAGCTATCAAATAAGCCTTGTTCCATCACGAAGCATAAACTGCTCCGACAGAGCCAAACTCTGCAGTCGGAGGTGAGCGAGGAGCGGATAGTATGAATATGAACAGAGTACAGTCTAGACCTGCTCTTTCTGTAAAGTGTCCAGAGATAACTTTGGTTATGATTTGGTGCTGTATAGATAAGAATTGATTGATTGATACATTCCCTTGATAGGCTGTATAACATGCTCTTCTGGTGAGCCCTGAGCAAGTGAGAGTGCTTCTAAAAGCAGCTATAAGGGAGCTCCATACACTGCTGCATTTTATTTATTCATGAAGGCCCATACGAGGATGCTGCAACGCACAGACTGTATTTACAGCACGTTGCATCAGTCGATGTCTGCTCTGTTTGTCTGCACTCTCTCGTCC
The DNA here is from genome assembly GCF_022749685.1 of Semicossyphus pulcher. Taxonomy (NCBI): domain Eukaryota; kingdom Metazoa; phylum Chordata; class Actinopteri; order Labriformes; family Labridae; genus Semicossyphus; species Semicossyphus pulcher. Next base: position 30,294,889 of record NW_027211726.1, read on the forward strand.
TCTTCTGATTGTATTAAATACGCTGCAAATAATTTAAACCGCACAGATTTTTATGTTCCGTTTTATCTTTTATGAGCTCACTGTGTTCAAAAAGATTCTTCTTATTAAACGATGGAAGCATTTTTGTAGATGCTCTAAAAGAGGTTTGTGAGGATCCCGTCTGTGGGCCTTGTTTGGTCCCAGTTTGCACCATTTCACAATCATGTAGCAGTTACGGAGGGGAAACAGCTGTCAGTAACAGATGAAGTGAAAGCATGAGTCTGTTTTTATTACTGTTGAAATGCATTATTGTCTGTGAGTCGTCCGCTGAGCGAGGAGGAAGGGGACACAGAGAGCAGGCCTCTGGGTCAGGAGGTCACAGGGGGCTGCTGAATTACAGGACCAAAGCTGACTTCCTGTGTTGTTATCAGACGCTAACTAAACCAAACACAGACACACAATCAGTGTAAAGAGTTCACAGAGCAGTCTGCTGACACTCTACCAACAGCTGGACTTCAGCCTGTACAACTCTGTCTGGTCCGTTAGTGCTTACATTGTTATTTTGCTTATTGTGAGGTCATTCCAAGGAGTATTTTCAAATGTTTCACGTCCTTGCGATCTGTACAATCTAGGCTAAAATGTGATGGAAGTTCATTTAAAATAATTATTGATAAAATAATTTAAATTGTGTCATGAATTTTCAGCAGAATAAACCTGCCATCAGGAGAAGCATTTGGTCAAAATAAGAAACTCCCATACAGCTATGGAACCAGCTTTAAATATTAAACTTAAACTAAAACCTTCCTGTGGTTGTCTGGAGTAAAGCCTTGTGTCCCTGTTCCTTTTCATGGTCATCTTAATGCCCAGTGAGAACCAACCGGGATATCAACGTTGAAATTTGGTTGAAAACAGGGTAAAATCAGGACTAAGACTTCATTTCAACCATTTTTCAACCGGCTAAGACACGGTGACGACATCAACGTGTCATGAACACACTTTTGTTTTATCATCTTGATAACTTGTTCACCTTCGGGTTGAAAGGAGGACGGAAATGATGATTGTAGCAGAATTTTTCCAAAATCGTTTTGCAGTGTTGGGTTAAACCCGGGCTTCACAAAGACGTCATTTCAACACATTTTATTTTACCCAAGAAAATCTAAAAACACAGCACTTTATCAGCTGTGTGATGTTAAAGGAGTATTTTTAGGCCTGGGCCCTATTTTTATAAATTTGTGTGTCGAAATGACTCATAGGAACAAAAACTTTTGGAGTTGGTGGCCTCCGCCGCAGCCACATTACGGCCGCAATGGCTGCAACATAATCCATTTACAAGTGCACCCGATCAAAGTACGTCCACTAAACAGGCTCAGATTGTTACTCCAGGTGTCCGACAACATAACGGAAATGATCCCTACAAAGATCGTCCTTTCTTTAAAGAGTAAGATCCTTTTTGTGTAACCAGAAACAGAAGTCTCGCTCAAGGAGATGTCTCGCTCTGAAATCTCACGGGTGGTGAGATGTTACCTGAACAGGCCGGTGGAAACGTGAGTTGGAGAGAGGATTTGTTTACGTAAAGGACTGCCAGCAGGAATATTTCAAAAGCCACAGCTGAATATTTACCTGATCAATGATGAAGATGAGGCATTTGAACCACCGTACTTGGACATACTTTGATCGGGCGCTTTGCCCCAGGGGATTATGTTGCAGCCATTGCGACCGTATCGCGGCTACGGTGGAGGACATGTACTGGATCAATTCCAAAAGTTTTTGTTCATATGAGTCATTTCGACACCCAAATTTGTAAAAAAATAGGGCCCAGGTTTAAAATACTTAACTCATCCTTCAACAAGAAGGTTCAGAGACATCGTAAAGGGAGCAGTTTGAAACATAGAAGACTGAGCATGTGCAGGGACTTGGGCTGAGCAGCACTAACTACGAAGGCAGAACGAGCCCTGGATGCTGACGGAGGTGATTAATACCTGACAGGAAGACAAAGACCTAAGAGACCTTCGTGGCTAACGGTGATGAGTGCTGGACTTGAACGCAGCTCTTGTGAGATTGAATCAAACTCCACTAGTGTTTCTAAAAATGTTTTCTTTGTTGACTTTGATGCACTGCTCACTTATACGATCATATTAGCCGCTAATGAGATGCGACTTGACAATCGCAGTTGATATGAAATCTGGTCTAAACATGAACGTTTAATCAACGTCCTCAAATTGTCGGTGAAAAAACATTGAACCAGTTTTGAACGACATCCAACGGAAAAATGCTCCCTGGATGACGTCAGGCCGAACTGCCAAAGCAGGAATATCGGGCTCCTTCCTGTCTTCAGGTTTCATTGAGACTGAAAATGTGTCTGTCGTGTCTTAGAGACGGCTGCAGTGTAGATCTCACTCAACCCAGCATCACTTTAATCTTCAGCTTTTAAATATTATGAACATTGATGAAAAATGACCTTTGAATAGAATAGAAAGAACAACAAAACACGGTAGTTGGAATATTTCCTCTATTCTTATTATGGCTTTTGCTTTTTTAATAACAGAGTTCAGTTTCTCTAGAAGTCAGAACGTTGTGCTCGGCGCACTTAGCCAGAGTTAAAAGTCAGTCCTCCCACACACACCCTACTTGACCTCCACATTCTCACTGTCCTCAGCATCTCAATGTCAAACTACTTCCTGTTTTCGTGAATCCTTCACTTTATCTTTTCCTGATGGGTAAATTGACTTTTTCTCACTGTTTGTGCAGAAAGCAAATACTTTTAAATAAACAAATACTCTTTTCATAAACTTTTGTCAGACAGGAGATGTATAGATCTGCTCTATATATTTAGTGAAAAGAAAAACAATATATAGGGAGAGGATGATTCATGTTTTCATCCTTTGCTTGGTTTGTGATTTTCAGAATAAAGCGCTCCTGTGCTTTCTGAGCCCTTTCAGACTCGCTGCCTTGTTCTGGCTCGCTGCTTTGTTCAGTCTGCTTCCACAGCAGCTCTTTGAGAGAGGGAGCCGGACCAGAATAAAACAACACTTTATAAAGACATCTTTCAGATTTCTCTTGACAGTATTAGTGGTTAATGTTGCACATGCACTCAACACAAGCACTCCATCTATTGTGGAAGATTTCTTAAAGACAATATCTGTTTCTTTAAGAGAACCTGCTTTTAGTGACAACAAGAATCAATGTGTTAATCCAACCTGATGGGAACAAGCTGTTAATCCCCCTCCAGCTCACACCTCTGCACACTCCACACAAATGGAATATAAACATTTTAATACCTTATATTACTGCAGAAAAATATCCCCTGGCAATTTATTTTTATTAAGATAAATTCTTCTGAATGCAAAGGTATTTATAACTGTGAATTCTCCCTCACTGTTTGAATATGAAGATTTTATACTAATGACGCCGACTGAAATTAATCCTAATCTTCAATTTCACTCTGCGTATCATGTTGCTACACAAAGGCACTATTTCGCTTCACGCTCCGGCGTGATACACAACCCGGGTGGAAAATATATTTTCTTCTGCCACGCGGCTTCAATTAAATTACCAATAGGCTAAGTGCAAGTGTAACTAAATATAGCTGTTTGAACGCGGTTTGACCCTCAGAGGAATTGTGAGCACCGAATTCAGCTCTTCTCATGAATATACAATGAAATAAACGGATTCTGGTGCAGAAGAATTGGTCAAAAATTTCACCTGAAGCTGCAGTTTTGGTTCAGTTTCCACTTACTGCTGGTTTTGAAGCTCAGTTACCTGCAGAGTGAAAATAGCAGCCGCTGCATGCGAGTCGTCCTCGAAGCTGTCAGGCTTTACCCGGCCTTATTAAATGATCAGCTACGTTGTGTATTGTCACAGCCTGGTGAGTTTTGGCCGCAGCGACCACGAGCTGCGGTGCACTGATGCCAAAAAGCGGCTTATCTTGATGGATGGGTTCATTATCACCTTCTAATTACAGGTGGATTTTCAGGTGTATTCATTACCTGCGCTGACCGGGGCTGTTTGTATGCATGTGTGTGTGTGCGTGTGTGTGTGTGTGTATGTGTGTGTGTGTGTGTGTGTGTGTCAGAGAGTCCGGGGGTTACTGTTACACCAGCTGAACTGTAGGGGGTCAGCTGGTGTGTGTTGGGGAGGGTTGGGGGGGTCCTGGGGTTCCTGTTTCAGCTCTGCTGTAGACTCTCTGCAATATTCATGAGCTCCGTGGGGATCAGTGTGCTGTGCAGTGCTCAGGCCGCCTCTCCTTCTCAAACTGCCGTCTCTACTCCATCAAACACGATCACAAGAGTGAGTGTGCATCTGGCTTTGAGCACACTAATAACTGTGACTGCTCTGTGTGTCCCATGATATATATTAGACCACAACGCTGTCATTTAAAGTTTCCTTACATCTTTTATACATACATTTTTGAGTAGGGTTCTGCCGATGGTTTTGAAGCTGATGTTGATATCTCTTGAGTCAGCCTCTCTAATGGACCCCATTTAATAAACTTGCCAACACGTACACCAAACATGTAAAGAGACATATTCCCTCTCAGCAGCATTTTAATACAAAGCCTATTAAACTTTCATTATTGGGGGCAGTGGAAACAACATGTAAATGCTGCATCAACATATCATAAGATGATATGGAGACCAGAGGTGTTACAGTCAGGTGTGGGGCCACCTGATGGATGTAAGTCTAATATTCACTCTCTTTGAGCTCTGACTTTGGTCCCTACCACTTTTTCATTCATACTCTTTAGATCCTCATAGCTCCACTATGTTCAACAGGTGCTTTCTATTGAGTGTCAAAGACAGTTCCAGGAACTTTTAGATCCAGGAACTTCTCTCCAAGGAACTAAATGGTTGCTGTGGCCCATTGTTGTCTGTGTTTCCACAGCGGCCTAAAGTCCTGGGAGGATTATGCAAATCAGGCCAATGACGTATGAAGGAACTGTAAAAGTAACTGCACTACATCGCCAGTCCAGAAGCTGGCGGTAATGTACCTTTAAGCTGGTTTGCCAACCGCCATTAAAACTCAAAGAAGAAGAAACAATCATCATTTGTGCGACACTACAGTTAGCCTGTTAGCATGGAGGAGGTTTATTGCATCGCAAATGGATTGAGCACGAAAGCTCGCGTCTCCTACTTCCTGTCGGCACACAACCTCAAGCCATGTGTGTGCTGCAGGAGTAAACACTCCGCGGCACGTCCACGTCCGGTTGTGTGCCGACAGGAAGTAGGAGACGTGAGTTTTCTTTTCATAAAGTTACTGTCGCGGTGCAGATCACGCTGATTAAACTTAGATTTGAACACCATTAGAAATGGTCGATGACATGCCGTATAAATAACACAGCAGCAGCCCACACAACTTGTATTTATTTGATAAGGAAACGTGTGGCGTTCCTACTTCCTGGGGAAAGTTCCTGCCGTCAAAAAGCATCTTTAGAGGCTTACCTTGATTCCAGATGAAACCCATTAAACCCAGAAAGAATAGGTGGCCAAATCTCTTGAGCCGTACACCCTGTCTACCAACTCCTGCTGGTTATATGGACACAGCTCCAGTTCTAGGACTGGATAGCTTAAAGTGATTGCCCCAGCATCATAACCCGCAGTTGCATGGACATACTTGTTAGCCTTCTAAGAGTGGACTGGATGGGCAAACTCCCCTGACCCCTTTAGTAACTTGCAAGTGCAAGGGATAGGAGCTGGTCAATTATCAAGAACCAGGACAGAAACAAATTCTCCTGGATCTAAGGTTCAACATTTGGACTGAGCCTCTTTTCCTAATCCTTCGCAGAATGACTGAGCATTGTGATGTCCTGATCTCGAACCCCCTGTTAAAATAAAATGGTAACCACCCCCTCCGTCTGTCATTCTATAGACACTTTTCCTGACCATGCAACACTGAAGAGATGAGTCAGCCAAGACATCCCAACAAATCCCAGAGAACTTCAGAATCTCAGCTTGGATCTCATCTGAACCTTGTGCCCTGCCGCTGAGAATCTGGGGGCTGGTGACAGTACGTTCTTGGCTCTCTAGCATTAAATGGGGGAGTGAATTGATGGTCAATACGACGACAAAAATCACATTGAATTAAAATAAATGATTTTCCCCTTTCAGACATGATGTGTTTAAGCAGAAGCCACTGAGCGGAATCTAAATTCTCCGTTCTGAGAAAACAGAATTCAGATTTTGAACGTCCATGTTAGTCTTGTGGTTCACATCCCTTCTCTGCATGAAACTTGGAACTTGAATGAGTGCTGAGGTCCCTGATGGCTATCGTGTGTACATAAAAGAGCAGAAGCTTATAAGATCTCTTTTCTTGGCATCTGAATGTGTCTGATATTAAACACTGTTTAGCATGATGTACATTGTCAATAGGAATCGCCGTATGTGAATATGCATATACCTTCCCCACTACAAGATACATGAAAGACTAGCTTTAGAAAATACTCCCTGAGCTCAGCAGGAAATTATACATTCTTTCCTCATTTGTTAATAATTAATAAACTGAGAAACAGAATTGATACAAATGTTGGTTATGGTTTTACATCTGAAAGAATTACAAGCACAGAGAGTGCGCTAACTAGCATGGCTAATCAGTTGTGTGTTGAGTTTGTGACACTTCTAGCTTTAGATAATGTCACTGGCTGGTGTGAAAGCTTAAAACCTGGTGGCTATGTGTGGTCTTTGTCAAACAAAACTCGATCAACAGAATATAACATCATTGTTTCTAAACCTCACTTTAAAACATGAATAAATAACAGACTTCTATTTTTAGCCAACATGCTAGCAGGCATTCAAGGAATGGCAAAGTTGGTTCTTGAATATCTCAAAGAATATGAGCTCGGGGAAATGTCGTAACATTTTTACAAACAGAATAAATCACCATAAAATGTTGCAAAAACAACAACATCTACTCTTTACTAAGTATTTGAGTATTTTAGCCAAATTGTGCTTGGATGTCTTGCAATATGCTGCATGAAAAGTCTGGAAACGTTTTGACAACGTTCAGTTTCCCATGTTGACAAGTTGAAATCTTCATACTCAACCAAACTCTGTTCTCTCTCAAGAAGTGCAGAACAAACATTTTCTCGGATTTACACACTAAGTCCTGGGGAGATTTTGTTTTGGTAAAATATTTTGAAAAACATTTTTTGGAGGAATTGCTGCACAGCTTACTTTGTCCCGGGGTCCCTTTGACTACCATCCAACCCTGAATGCAGCAGTCACAGGGGGAATTTCCACAAACACCAACAATTTCAGCCAGTTTCTTTAAAGATGTTTGTTCTTGTCTCCAGCTGATGAGAGCCATGTGTTGGCTTTAAGACACTAAAGTTGAATTAAAAAAGGTTTCACAGGCGTTTTAACCGCTCCGTTCTGTGTTGTTTGATGTTAATGACAGCCCCTCTGTCATAACCCTAGACTTTACGTAAGAAGTGGACGCAGTCACCATGACATCACCCATTGGTTTGTGGATTACCCGTTTGGCATGTTGACCGTCACCCCTTTTTATGAGCTGTTGCCAGATGTTCGATAACTATCGTATTTGTACGATATTTTTGCCCTCTGTATGATATACGATATGATGCCAAAAAAGACCGAATGCACGATAATTTTGCCCTTTCAAAGAAACCCACAATAACAGTTCACCAATGCATCTGTCACCTAGTGCATCTCTGCGCGAGCGCAGCTTGCAAGCAGCTTCTGCGACTGTGCGAGGATTTAGTAGATATGGTGCTTTAGTTTTGAAAGGTAATAACGGAAGGAATGATGGGCTGCAATCGCCTTGTTTAAAGGACGGGACCTCCGTGTTGTTCCATGAATATGGTTGGCTGGGCATTGTTTTGAAATTCAGTGTAGTATTTTGACCCTTTCTTGTTTACTTTTTCACATAGTAGTTAGTTTTTGGTCAAATACATACACATCATTTTAAAGCTGCAGTATGACATTGTTGTATTTTCAGTCTGGGGAGCTCTGGAGGAGCGAGGCGTTAGCAAACTCGGCTAACACAAGCACTAGTTTGCAAGCAAAGCACGATAGGGTAAAAATATGATATGAAATGGGATGCCAAAAACAGTCTTTAAACAATATGCACTTTTCAACCAAATGAAAGTGGTAGTGAGTTGTCAATCACAGGTAGCCCCCCCTAAAGCATCCATCTGACTCTAAATGGAACTATTATTTACAAAATGAACATCATGCTGTATTGAAGAAGACTTGAAACCAGAGATTGAGACCATAAACTCTTTAGGAAAATAATCACTGAGGGAGAATTGAGAAGTGGGCTTTTGTACAAAACAAGGTTATTTCATTTCGCCTGTCGTCGTGAGTCACGAAAGCTTAACTGAGTACATATCTGTTCGCATAATTACAGCATGATATAATACTGATAAAGTGCGTTGTATGAAGGAAGGTGAATGTTTAATGGAGCAGTTAAACAGTAAATGACATGATGATATAATTCATATCATTTTCTGATGATTATTTTCAACAAACCCCTCTTTGCCTCTAAATGTCACATGTGATTGTAAAGCATCATAAAGTGACTCCTTTATTTTTGAATCAGCCAAGACTCTGCTAAAACAAAAAAATCTGTAGTGATGAAACGGCTTCAGCTGATACGTGACTTTCAGTTCATGGAGTTTACAGTCTGAAATAACGAGTCATCAGCAGCAGCTCACGCTGTTGCAAAATCAGTGTCAACAGTCTCAGTCAGGAAGTTTCCAAACACTGTCATCATTTTTCAACACTTACAGATGGAGCTCGCCACGTTCCACACTAAATGTTACAGCTGTACGCAACATCAGCCAAGATGCAAAAGCGTTAGCAGAAATGACAGCTGTGGACAAAAACATGTCAGAAAGGACAATGCTGAAAATAAAGGTCAATATGTTTTTGTGGGGGGGGGGGGGGGGGATGTAACAGGAGGTTAGTGTTTGACATGAGGGAGAAGGTAATCTTTTCTTTCCAGTGTACAATGTAGATGTTATTTTATTTTTTGATGTTCAAATAAACAGATTTGATATAAATAATATTCCCAGAATACTCAGAACTTGCCACAAGGGCATTGAAGACATTGCTGCCATTCCCATCTACATACATATATACATGTGTGAGGCCGGATATTCAGTTCTATATTGAACATGACATTAGTAGATTTCCAGCAGGTGTGTATCAACCTGCCCCCACCCCCCCACCCACCATCCCGTCAGAAATATTACAGCTGCTGTCTGGTCCGGGTGGTCAAAAAGGTTAGGAACCCCTGATCTAACTGATCCAGGCAGAGCAGCAACTCCTCTGTTCTGCATGGCTGAGTCTTTAAAGTAATTATCTCGAAGATTTTCATGTAAATAAATGTAGATAAATCACAATGGTGACTGAGCCTATGGCCCGCTGATGAAAGCCTTTACATTTGCAGTATTACAGACTGGGTGTCTGTGGCGACTTTCGCGGAAAAAATCCCAAGCAGCGCCCAGTTAGTGACACGTTTTCCATCAGCCAGCAGTGGTTGGTCTGCCAGAGAGGGTAGGCGGAGCTAAGCGGCTGCTTTTCCGCTCTCTGCAAGTGTTGCGAGTAAACAGTAATCTACTATGGCTGAACAAACAAAGAAAAGATGGATGACTACAGAAACAACTTCAACAATAAGTGAAAATCCAAAGAGAAAGAAACAAACTCGACGCTCAGATGAAGGAAAACAGTCTAAAAGGGAAAATCAAGAGTTACAACCGGAGCCATCCGTGGACGTCACACATGCAACACTGTCTGGATATCTGGGAAGTGTGCTCCCGCAATTATCATTTATCACCATAGGTGCCGGCAAAGAGAACGAAATTGAGACCTTCAAGATTACAACTTTAAAGAGCGATGTAACGTCTGTTTCTGGTTATAAAAAAGAAGGCATCAGTCTACCTCTGCAAGGGTCCTTAATGTGATGGTGTCAGACTCCATTTTAGTGGACGTACTGATCATGTGCATTTGTTGTGATAGATTATTTGCAGCCATTACAGCCTGTTTAACTGCTGCAGCTAAAGCAACCTCCTGCAGCTTATCCAAAACTGTTTGCACCTGTTTGTCATCTAGACCCAAAATTCTTTCTCATAGCTGTTTGAAATAAATACAGAATTTACCCTTTAACATATTTTTCTTCAATTAAACGTGTTTTCATACTATTAAAGGGAGTGAAGTGCAGTGAAAATCCTGTTGTGCTTTCAGCTCAGCTGCAGGCCCTGCAGGCCTCAGTTATGCAACTTAAGGTCTTCTTCTTTGCACCCCGGAATCTCCTTTGCACTATTTGTCTTCCCTTCGGTCTTTGGTCTGTTACATCACAAGAACTACAGTTCATAAACTCAGGACAGTGTCACGACTACCAAATTTGATCATTCGTCTGCCAAAAACAGCATCATATTCATGCCTTGTTCTTTAACAGAGGGGGATTTAAATCTGAGTGAAAGGAGCAAAACTTCAGTGAGTAAGTCCTCAGTTTGAGTCGAGGTGCAGACGTCCAATCATCAAAGTGTACTTAAGTATGTATTCAGGCCCCTTCATACTGTTGTTTAATATAATAAGCAGCATTTGCATGCTGTCAGTGAGGTTTGTGATTTACTGCTTACGCATTGTTGGGTAGTTTTAATCTGTTACAAAGCATCTTATCATGTTTTATAGTTATTCATATGTTTGTGAGTCAAATCTGTTATGTAACTACGGCTGTCAGTCACACGCCGTCCACGTCATAGCTGTCACTGAGCTCATGTTGTTGTATCAACTGTCCTGCAGGATAATGATCGATGACTACATAACCTCTTATTTTGAAATTTAGGATTCAGGTCCAGTATCCTGTGTGGTGTTTATGGCCTTATGTAACAATGATATAACAAAGTCTGTGTGTGTCTGAAAACAGACTTATGCTTCTTTTAACCTTGATCCATGAAGGCATATTTTACTTTACGTTAATATTTAAAATACTAAATCACATTTTAAATCGATGTGATTTTTGCAGAAACTCTTTCTGGTCCGTCGTGTTTTTTTTAAACAAACCAGGAATAAAAAATGTCATTCTGATCCAACAGCAGTACTTGTAAAATACAGAGGTCTGCTCAGGATGTAGATTAAAAGTTGCTTTATTTTACGGTGAAATAAACTCTCAAGAAGGAACTCATTTCACAGTGACACACCTGACCTTCCGTTAGAGTTAGATTTAGGGACGTTGTGATGTTTCCTGCGCAGACTGTGATTGCTGGACGTCTCCTGTCTTACACTGAACACCAATGTGGTTCTTAAAAAAACATTAGTCTCTGTTAATACTGAAGATATTATTCAGTTTGAGCTTACAGTTTGTTTTCATATTGTTCTGCCTGTAATACAGAACACAACAGGTGCAGTATCTTATCAGTACTTTCTTTGTTAACTACAATTATGATCAAAAAGAATTATAAATGTAAAATGTGCCAGTGAGCTTAGAAAGATTTTAGGTGCAGATTGCTCTTGCACACGTTTTGCTGCATGCTTCTTCCTATTTTTACTCTGTGTCTTTTTTTCTTATTGAAAACTGTCTGATTTATTTATTATGAAGGTATTTTCTTAAATCTGATTGTTTATATGTTTGTATCTCCTCCTCTTACGATTATAACTGCAACTGTACAACGTAGAAACACCATTCAGACTTTACAATAAGACTCAAAACTGATCGTTGTGTGATGTTTAAAGAAAATTACAGTTTTCATGTTGTTGAAGACATTCAGATTCAGTGTGTCGGGACTGACACGAATTTTAACCTGAAAATGTTTCTCTAGTTTTTATTCTTTATATACCAACACTGTGAAATGATGAAAGAAATTTTCAATCAGTAAACTTTATTTAAGAAGCACCTTTAAAATCAACGGGCCAAAGGAGGCGTAGCCTGTCGTGCAAAAAGTTTCAAACAGGAAGTTAGAGTTTAAAATGAACATAAAACATACAAAGTAAAATACACAGAACCCAGACAGTTCACTCATTTTTGTTACAGTTGTTTGGTGAGTTGTGATTGGCTGATACAGCTAATCTTTTTAGGATTAATTATCCTAATAAACAATTAAAACCAGGCAGGAATTTCAAAATAAAGTTTAGCTGAATCTAAATGTGGTTTAAAAAATCTTATCTTATAATGTTTATTAAGCCTTTGTGTCATTTTATAAAGATTAAAATCCAAACAGGAAGCTCCGGAAATGTCAAAATAAAGTTTCTATCAGTAAACATTCAGAAATCCTTTAAAACGACACTTCGGACCTCCTGATTGATCACAGAGCAGATAATCACATGTGAGTTATCGATCATCGCTGCGCTTTGTCAACAGAAATGTGCTGAAAGAGATACAGACTTGTCTTTCTTTATTTACTGTAAGTAAAATATCGCTCTTCATAAATACATAAATCAGCATATTCGTGCTGTACACGCTCGTTAATCTGCGCAGGAATGAAACATTTAACTGCCTCTGCGCGTGAAAAGCAACATCCCTCAGAGCGCAGACAGCGAGAGCTCTTCAGTTTAAAATAAATAATCTGCTTTTAAATTCCGGAACTATCATTTATATATTTCTCATTTTGAAAAGAAAAAGCTTTTTATTATTTCTCCCCGTCCTGCGTTTCTTCTCTCCGCCTTGTCTCGCGCTGCGGAGCTGCAGTGATGTCAGCCCGCCTGGGTCATTTGAAGGTCAGCAGCCTCGGAAGGGTTCATACAAAGTTCACTCGCATATATTAGGCAATTCAATCTTTCATTCTCTGTGGCAAAACTAGTTGGAAATGAGCTGCACGGGGGGACGGAGGAGCCATTCGTCATCGGAGAGGAGAACGTGAGCTTTTAAACGCAGTCCGGATTATTTTTGATTCGAGAAAAGAAAAGATCCTCCGGCTCGGGCTGCTCGCCGCTGCGGTCTCTGCTGACGGTAACCGGGACGGGCTGATCACACAGACACGTCGGGGTATTATTGTTGTTGTTATTATGGAGGAATCCCGTTAACCGTCCGCGGTGACGCGCTGAGTGGACACGGCGCGAGGAAATGGACAACAAGCATTTAGAGGAGCATTTTTGTTCCGAATAATTAATGATTCCGGTGCGGGACGAAGGAGAAGAAGAGGAGCGAAATCTGCCGTGCCAAGAAGAAGAAGAGGAAGAAGAGGAGGAGGAGGAGGGAGAGGAGGAGGAAGAGGAGGAGGGGGGAAACAGCGGAGTTTGATGGAGTTGTGTGCGCTTTTGCCGGCGATTTTTATCCATAACGCACAAGACTAGCGGAACGACGCGCCGTCACCATGTTTGACTGCATGGACGTACTGGCCGTGAGTCCCGGGCAGATGCTGGATTTCTACACGTCCAGCCCGTCCTCGTGCATGCTGCAGGAGAAGGCTCTGAAAGCCTGCATCAGCGGACTGGCGCACAGAGAGTGGCAGCACCGGCGGAGCGCACACTGTAGGTCCCAACTTCTCATCATCTCTGTTTGTTGTTGTTGTTGCTGTTGTTGTTGTTACCTCAGTCTGAGGGCTGACGGGCCGGTGCGGGCTGAGTCCAGGGTGCACAACAAGTTGCCTTAAAGGGCCTCCAGGAGTTCTAATTATTGTGGAAGTGATCTGATAATGAAACTGCTCATTTGAAATCAGACACATGAGGGAAGTTTCCTCTGAGAGTCAAAGGGAAATACTTGGAAATGTAGGGCGCATGAACGCACCATAAATAATCAGGAGGAATAATAACACAGGGCAGCAGCACAGTGACTTTACAAAGTGTCATTATAATCTGCTGCGTGAGTAAAAATAAGTTTATTTTTGACGTTTGGTTCAGTAAAAAAAAAAAAAAAAAAAAGTCTCCAAACGTCATATTTCACTGTCAGCGCGCGCCCTCATAAATCCTGCACAGTGAAGCAGCCGGGACCTGCTGATGTATGGCAGGTCTCAGATCAGTTCAGAGAGCAGCAGGCTGCAGGAATGCAGAGAGTAAACAGGCGGCGGAGCTTCCAGCCGCCTCCTCCCGGCCGCACATGACAGGAGGGCCGGCCTGACGAGCCGCGACCTGCATGCGCTCCCTGACACTCATTTAGACAAATGACCCCGCGAGCTTTTCAACCAGATTAGTGCGCGGCTATCGGGACATGTCAACCTCGTGCGTTTAGGCAGATGGATGGACTGCTGCTTAGTTTTTGTCCGGGAGATTAAGTGGATGTTTGCAGCTGCAGCTGCATGTCGACCAATTTAAGAACTGATTCCCTCCAAAACTTAAAATAATATCAAATCAAAATGAACATTTAGAAACAATCTTACAGAACGTCAAGTTTGAGAGGAGCTTGATGCAGAATTAAAATGATTTATGTAAAATAAAAAGCATTAAAATACCCCATACATTTATTATTTATTAAGACATGAACGACACTTTCTCCTCGTGCAGCTCGTGAGCCACTCGTCCCTGTTTGTCTTTCTCTGTCCCCCGCTGCTGCTCCGTGATTTATCCTCCTGTGATAACGAGCAGCCCGCAGCTGTCATTCCTCAGGACGTGTTTGCTGAAGGGCACTCCGTCAGGAGAGGCTCTGCTTATCAGCGGAGGGGAAAGGGGAACAGCGAGGGCTGCCACCTTTCACCTGAGCTGCATGTGTGACTGTCTCTCTGCAGAGTTGGAGAGGTGTGAAGGTCTCTGAGCGACATTTGAGAGGTGACAGAAAACTGAATGAAACGGATCTACAGATTCACGTTTGTGTCTGTAAAATGTTTCCAAGGTGCATCTTAAAGTCCAAAACCTGTAAACTATCTCTTAAATTAAATCTATGAAATGTTCCGCTCTTTGTGATGAAGGTGGCAACAAATGTTTTTATATTAAAGAAGCTGGGAGTTAAAGTTTTTAATTTACTTAAAAATTCATTTCAAAATAGTTTCAAAAAGGGGAATTTGCTGTTGATTAAAAAAGTAGACATGATGGCTTTTAGATGAATAATAATAATAATTCAACAATAACTTAAAAACCTGATACAATTATGATATTCTTAAAGGAATTACCTTTTCACTTTATAATATATTCGCACACACGTGTTAATAAATTCAATTTGTCTTAAAGGATTTTATTTGCGTCGTTCCATTAATGCATAAAAACACATTTAAAAATTCGGCCACATTGTTATAATTTTCTAACTGCATCAAACTAAAAACTGTCGCCGTATATTTCCATTACAATCTAGTGTCTCTGACAGCAGCCTTTAAATGCTCTGTGACAGCGTCATGTTCAGGACCCAGCTGTCCATCCGCCAGGAAATGTTCTTATTTAGATGTTTCCTGTTCAATAATTCTATTAGCTACATAATCTGCCAATTTAAATTCCTAATATTAAAGCGTAAATGCTGCCCGCTCCATGCTAGCTTTGGTACTCATAGAAATACAAATTATTTTCTTTCTTACATGAAGCTTATCAAGGTTTCTCCTGTCATTAATTACGGGATGTTCATGTAGTCACAATCATCTTATTCTTTTGTATATTATGAATCGCTTATTGCTCGTAACACTGACAATCATTTAAAGTCAGGATAGAAACCATTTAATTTGTGGTAAAACTCACTGAAACGATTAAAGTTTATTAACATCCCTGAAAAGAAAAATGATTGAAACATAATGATGATTGTAAAAGTAAACTAAGGAGAATAATAAAGCATTTAATAATAATAATACATTTTATTTATAAGCGCCTTTCAGGACACTCAAGGTCGCTGATTTAGCTTAATTAAACTTCATATATTTTTTACTCCTTAAATAAACCTGTTCATGAGTAAGACATGATAACTGAGTTGTGTTTAAGCCGCTGCAGTGTCCGGTCGCTCTTTAAAGGGCCGCGGCCAACATCTGAACAATACTGAGGTCAAGATCCAGATCCTGCACCGCTCGGCCCCCGCTCAAGAGTCTGGCCCAAAACCAAAATCGTCTCCAAATCTCCAAAGTGTTTGGAGTTTTTTTTAAATATTTGAATAAAGGTCAAAAGGCTGCCGGCCTGTTTTACTGCTGCAGAAACATACTGACTCTAAAAACACTGAAATTAGCCAATAAAACAGCCACAGTGTGCGTTTGAAACTGTAGGACGAGCTCCATGTTGGCAGCTACGGCCCTGCTCGGGTTAACACTGCTGTTTCAGTTGAATTAAAAAGACAAAAAGCAATAAAGCCCAGATAACGTCTCTGCGCTTTTAAAATAATGTTTGCATTAGATACAAAAGCAATTCCATTAAATAACCATGGACGCTGCATGGGCTGCAGAAACCTCCTAAAACCAGGAAGTTAAATTCATGAGGTAATAATAGTTCAAGCTGTTACATTTAGACTCTTACATGTAGTGTGCACGTTTGTGTGGATGGACCCATTTAATCTCACATGTATTCGATGATGATGAGGTTCCTTGCAGAAATTGTTATAAAAATGTTCCTGACCATTTCAAATGAGAGTCCTGTTTCTCTCAGCATCCCAAACTCCCACTGACGCCTGTGCCATCGAGCAGCACACCAAGGTGTTCACCATGCAAGTAAACAATCATTGCCCTTTAACAATATTCTCACGCAGCGCTACAGGCCGAAGTTATTGTTCATTTTTATCCATGTTCTCACGCTGGATTCGTCCTCGGCCTGTAAAGCTGCTCGCTGGCCTCTGTGCCGTCAGACAGGACCCCCCTGCCCTCTTCCTGTTTGAGTGAGATGCTCTTTAAATCACACTTTGATTCGAGAAAGCCTCTCCCAGGGTCACTGAAATGTTGCTTTATTAATTTATTTGTTCGGGATAATGGAAACCTCCTGGGTGTTAATTAGCCGCATTGACAACGAGCCGACCATTAATGCACTTCCTCTTCCAGTTTGGATGTTAATTAGCAATGATCAAGGAGCCGCTTCACACATTGAGGCTGAGGAGCAAGATAGCCTGTAAAGAATCAAATGGATTTCACAATAAAAGTCTTTTTGTCTCATCAAAACAAATCCAGAAGCCATCAGACAAACAAGTGTAAGTGTGACTGTGTGTTACTGTGACGTAGCGAGGCCGAGCGTGCTGCTGCAGGGTGATTGGTACACAGCTGACGTGTGTTTGGGGATAATTGGGGCCTTTTTGTCTTGAAGGCTGAAGCGCCTCTGATATGGACATGAAAGGACATTAGCACAGCTTGCACAGCGAGCTAATTCAGTGGGCGTGTGAAATGAAAGGCGGACGGGGGGAAATAAAAAGCGATGTACAACAGTGGAATGAAAGGGAGGGGGGCTCTCTGATGCCAGCCATGTTTAATGGACATGATTAGGACAGTGTTAAAGTCCCATCAGGGTTACACTGATACTGTGCGTCTGTACTGATGCTGCCCTTTTAACAAACTACAAATACCACGTCTGCTGTGGCCTCCACTGCTGCACAGGCAGCTCCTTCACACACTCTGAGACATCATTTTGAATGTGGCTCCAGTGCAGAACTTTACTTTCTCTCGATGGTTTAGTTTCTCTTTAAGAGGCTTAACCGCCCTCACGAGAACAGACACTTCAGACTCCTAATAACAACAGGGCCATTCAAACAAGGCTTCATGTCACACATTTAAGGCTTTTTGTCTGCGTATTAAGACACTCAAGGAAAAGTCTAAAGAGATGCCAACAAATATTTAAAGATAAATAAATAAAATGGAAGAAAAAAGGTATGATTGACAAAAACACATCAGTTAACCCTTTAAACTCTGCAGCAGAAATGCCTTAGAATCTGCACATCCTAAACTGAGAGTTACTGTTAGTGAATATATAATAATAATAATTAATAGAATTATTGTAATTCTGTCGTAAAATGTAATGAATACATAAATTGGACACGTTTTTACTGCAAATTTATAAAAATAAAGACACAAAACATATCGATCAAAACCGTTCAGTATGAAGAAACATCAACAAAATATTTATGTTTGGGCGTCATTTCTTTATGCATCATTAAATACTTTAAATCCCTTAAAATCTGTACAACTGAAGGTGTTTAAAAGTACATTTTCCTGTATTTCTTCTGTTTTTTTTACTTTAAGCTGGATTATGCAAACAACGATCTCCTGCTGTCAGTTTCGCCGCCTGCTCCTGGTCCGTTTTCAAATGTTTAGTAGATGCTTTATATGTTGTTTAAAAAGATAAAAGCTTTTGTCAGCAGATGTGAATTTTCCCATTACGATGTAATGCTATTATAACCAACCTTTACTATATAGTCATTCATGATGTGCTAACACAGCAGCCTGCACGCTGTCCACAGTACAGTTAAAGCTGCACACATAAATAACACTTATATTTGCTCACATTAAAGTAGAGTAAAATGTTTCCTACAGTTAACTTTAATAAAAGTTTAAACAGAAAAGTTTGAAGGCTTGGATTGGACTTTGTTATGACTGCAGTGAACGGAGACAGAAAGCAGACCTGAGGCCGACCAGCTGAGAGGTCAGGACGCACCAGAAAGTTATTTTGGCCCTAAACCATCAGCGCTTTATAAAGCAACAGTTTAAGATCTTTGGCAACACAGGAAGCCGGAGCAAAGATCTGAGAGCTGGAGCGATCACTCAGCTGCAGCTGTGTGAGAGACCTGAAGAGACCCGCGTACAGTGTCAGGCCTAAAGCCGAGAGCGCCGACGAGTTAGGACAAGACTCACTCAGAGTTTCCCCCTTTTTTTTTAAAGGTCACACGAGGCTGATTTTGTGATCGTGTCGCTGTTGATACTAACATTTAGCTCTGAGACTTTAACAAAACATTTGGGGTTGGCTCTTCAGTATCATAGATTAAACACAGACTTTGAGTCGCTCTTGTTTGGCGGCCATGACGATGATTTTGAATCTGAAAAGGTCAAATATAAAGTGAGCGAGCTGCACCTTTTAATGAGGTTTCTGCCTGAAAAACACTGACAGACCCTGCTAATTATCGTCCTCTTTGGACTTTTTATTTAATTATATATATAGCCATTATATTGATTATAAAAATAGCTATTTTGTAGATTAATTGTTAGTGACCTGACTTGTCTTTTTATCAGAGTTTGTCTGGTCATAAACAGCTCGGACACATCCTTTCAGAACCTAAAAATTGCTTCACCGCCTGTTTCAATTCTCTACATTATGAGCACTATGTTTCTTTATATTTCCCATATATATTTATTTTTGGACTTTTATGCATTTATTTATAGAGAGGAGAGTGGATAGTGTCGGAAGCGGGAGGAGAGAATGAGGGATGACACGCGGCAAAGGGCCGAGGGTGGGAGTTGAACGGAGTTGAACCGCCGTGTCGAGGACTTGAGACATCAGCTGCTGGTTTAACCACTGAGCTGAACTGGTGCCCATATTTTCTGAACAGTTTTAAAGGTGATTGTTAACTGTTGATTTAGCAGCGTGAATCCAATTATCACTGCGCTACAATTACACTAAGACTGGGTAGAAGACTGCAACATTTTGGGCTCGATTTTGGTTTGTTAAAGACGCAACTTCAGTAGTTTTAGACCCTTTAATTAAACTGTTTGTGCACATTAATCTTAACTTTAATAAGGACTGTTTAAGGTGTCAAACTGAAGGCCAACAAGAGGCCAAATAGTAGAATTAACCTCAGACTTAACAGTGGTAGTAAATGCCTTGAAAAAGGTGTTTAAAACTGACAATAGATTTTATTGAGTTTGGTCTAAATGCTATTACCTATCAACGTGTATATGAGTGAATTAAATGTTAAAATAGGAGCACCATCAGGCAGATTTTCCTCCTCAATTTTATTATTGAACATTTCTGTACCTGAAAAAAGCTCATAAATGATTATTTTCTCGGTTGAACATTTTCGTAGTTGAATTGGATTACTCCCTCTGTTCGCCTCCCGTCCCACAGCTCCCAGCTTCTTTTCTCTGTCTTTACCCGACACAGAGTCCAGGTTCACGTTCATGTTCTGGCAGCAGGAGAATAAAATCATCCCGGGCGGCGCTGTGCTTTTAAGGCCATGAATTCCAGCGGATTATAAAGAAACCTCTCGTGTTTCAAGCACCTTATTCCTCTCCTCACGTCCCGTCCTTCTCTGAGCTTTCTCTCCTCTCTTCTGCTTTTATGGCGCTCTTAGTTTCTCCTTCACTTTTTATGAAAGCTTTGAAGCGGCTGCACCTGTTGTGTTCGGCACTGCTGCTGCTAACGCTGCTTCCTGTCAATGTGGAGTTTGACCTCTGTGCCACGTCAAACCCGGGGTCAAAGAGGGGTCACAGAGGGGGTCAAAGGAAGGGGTTCGGGGATTGTTTGGTCACATTACTCCCTCAACAATAGCCACAGAATACTAGCTTCGATTAGAATAAAGAATTAAAGTGAGTTCGGAGGCTTTTTCTGTCAAACTCTCTGTCAAAATAGATCTCCTGATGAAAAGCAGATCCTCCTCTCTCTCCTCTTATTTCCACACCAGACATGAAGTCAAATGACTCCTCTCCATTGTTATTTTCTCCTCCTCGAGTGTTTAAAGCTCCTCTAAATATCCCTCTCTGTAAAACGCACCGGAGAGCAGCGCAAAGCTGCTTCTAATTTGGTGTACTTTGGGTGAACTTTGACCATTTCCTCTGACTGGGCCTGTTGTATGTGAGCTATGCACTCGCTGCTCCTGCAGAGAAAACCTGCAGGAAGAAAAAACACTTCCAGACTGGATGGAGCGTCAGCTGAGAGCAGGAGGAGGAGGAGAAGGAGGAGGTGGAGGGGGGCTGGATCCACCGACTGGGAGTAATATTCCTCTAATCCTCGCAGGCTATGCCCACCGCTCCACACCCAAATCACCACAGCTTTCTCCTTAACACAAACCAAACACACAAATACCCCGAGGAGCTCCAGGAAATGCCTCTCTTACTCCCCCCACCTCCTCTCTTCCTCTCCTTGTCCCTGCTGCTCGGGGGATCTGTTATAATTTGTCCACTTTAATTCAATCCCTCAGATTAATGGGCTCCTGCTTTCAATTGATTTTTTATTTAAATTAAAATGAAGCCTTAGATTTCACCTTTCCCTCTCATTTATCTGCAGCAGTAAAAGCTTTGTCCTCGTTTCGGCCTCTCCGTGTTAAACGGCCTGTGTGTGTGCAGCGACAGACTTTGCTGCAGGTTCTTTGCCATCTGTTGGCCGTGTGGACCATGTGGGCAGAGTTTTACATGTCACTGGTTTTCAGACTGGTGGAACTGGATATGAGGACGAGGAGGGCACAGAGCGGATAGATGACGCTGCAGCTCTGCGGATTATCTCCACATTACGTGACCTCACATCCTGCCTCACACTGCTCATTTAGGGCTGAGCAGGGTCAGTGTGTCGGCTTTATTAAGCCGGCTGTGGCGCCTGCTGCTTATTTCCCCTTTAGATAATTTACCAGTAATGACCTTTCTCTGTGACGCTAGATTTATGTCTCCGTCCTGAGCATGTGGCACTCAAGTTTTTGCAGTAATACATATATTTTTAGGAGACATTTCTCACAAAGAAAACAGAGTCTGAGCACACAAATCCACTCTGTGCTCGATGAATGTATTTGTGTGCATGCTAGTATTGATGCTAAACAAGCAAACAAAGTTGGGTCTGATCATTTCGGCTCTCATTCCTATTGTTCATTATAACATCGCACCCACTAAATTAATTGCTAAAAAAGCACTAGTTGTCAGACGATCAGACTGTAAGGTGAGGGGGAAAAGAGGGGATAAATTGGCTGCTCTAATTGTTCCTCCTGTCTGTACTGGCCACTGTAAGGGATGGATCCTAAATCCTTAATCTACACAGGGAACGTATTGGAAGCGGATTTTTGACACAGACAGAACCGCTCCAATGTTATTCACCGTCGGCACTATGTTGTGGTCACATGAGTCCGCTGTATGTGACCGAGCAAAGCAGAGCTGCAGCTGAAAAAAACTGCCTGTGGTAATTCGGCATAAAGGGGAGTGGATCTCTGGCGGGCGGTGAAAAAGAACAGCTCTCACCTATGACTCGGCTCCCGTCGTTTGCACCAAAGAGCCGTTCAAAAGAATCGAACCATTGGCGAACGTCACAACACTGCTCTGTTTTCCCACAGACAGGCTCACTTTGTTATTCTGAGTGTCTGACAACATTACAGAAATAATTCCTGCAGAGAATATTTTGTTAAAGAGGAAGAAACCGCCTTTCCATCCCTATCTGCAAAGCCACCAGACTCCATTAAGAAAAGTAGTAATTTTACTTTGCAGAACCTGTGAGTTGTTGATCTACCACAGGTAGTTTTTTTATGTTATTGTGCAACTTGTAAATTAAATGGGAAGTTTGAATTGAACAAAATCCTTGTGAAACACACGATAACACAAACAAACTGTCCGATCGAGGCAGCAGACAAACAAAAATCTATTGGGCAAAATTACTGTTTTTGTCAATGGAGTCTGGTGGCTTTCTTGGCTCGTCTAAATTATATTTCATGCATCTTTATGATGTGTTTTTTCTGGTTATCAAGATACAAAATTGTGCTCATTTTCACATCAAATACATACAGAAAATAGGATTTATCAGTCAGCACTGTTCTGAATTAAACTTCCCATTTGTTAGAAGAACATTGTGTTGAATATTGAAACTGTGGTGCACGTCAGCAGTAATCCCTCATGATTGACTTGATCTGATAAAGTCCCAGCAGTGTCTTTATCAGATCAGGACATGATGAGATTATCACATCATGTCTTAATGTTATCAGCCAAAACAAACTCTCATTTAAGAGCAAAGTTTCTCTGCTTGCCTGAGCTCGTCCTGGCTGATCTGAAACCAGTATCAGCTCAGTGTGTCTGTGTGCTCCTGCCGGCTCTGTCCCGTCGTACGGACCAATCAGAGGAGCTGTTTTCTCCCGTCTTTGCCCCCCATTCTGCCTGCAGCCTCCAGCAGGGAGTGTGTGCTTTCCTGTTTGACCCCGGCGGCAGGTTCAGCCAGAGGCTAAGGGTTCAGCCACAGATTTCTCTCTGCCTGCTCCTCAGCCAGACCGGCCGTGCGCGCTTGTCTGTCACCGGTCTTTATTCCTCTAATGGAGCTTTCTGTGTATGTTAACATGCGGGGAAGTCGACTCAAAGTTTAATCACGCAGAAAATGGAAAAAGGCTCCCCTGCACCTGATAGGGCCTATACAGCACCACACAGGTACCCATTGACCACCCCCTCCCTCCGCCCCCTCCCTCCCTCCCTCACACACACACACACACACACACACATACACACACTCTGATGGGTGTAATGAATCCAGGTTTATGCGTCCCATCTGTCTGCAGGTGGTCACACTGCCTCCCAGACGCAGCCATGAGTTTCAAATAGGCTGACTGTTGGCGCTGCGTCTCCTCGGTGTGGGACCACCGAGCCGTCACAAATGCTCCCTCAGAATATCAGCCGCAGAAGTATTTTTCCTCCAGATGTATGTTAAAGAGCGCCGAGCCGCCTGCAGAAAGCTAATATTCACATACATACACATTGTTTCTGAGCTCCAGTGGTCCTATACATCCTCATCAGCAGCTCAGCTCAACACTTGTTTCACACATTACATGTTTGATACTCGACGATGTGTGATGTGACCAGAGGAGAGGAAGAGATGAAGGGAGCTAGTAGACACAAAGTTAACCCTTTCCTTTATCTGCAGAACCACATACACAATTCTTTGTGAGATCAGAACTCGACAAACGGACAAAATGAAGACATAAATATGTGCATTCAATTTAAATGTCTCTCGTGTTTTAAAACAAGATATAATAAGTGTGTGACAATAAAGTGTCATTCTGCAATTGACCCTTCACTAAGCCCCTCCCTTGAACAGCCACTGTCCAATCCTATGTTAGCAACTGTAACTAGGCACGGGAGGCCTGTCAAGCTTTTAGAACAAGGAGAAATGCCCAGCAGATACCCTCAAAGTTTAGAGGTGGTGTCGAGAGGAGAGATGTCAGACATGGAATTAAAAAAAAGGAAGCATTATCACTTCGCTTTGCGAGGATAATGCAACATGATGGTCTCTGCTTGCGATCCTGTCTGACCTTCGCTACCACCGCCGATGATATCGGCGCAGGCTTTACTTCACCAGCCCTTGGTTTGTGCCGTTGTTGTGGCAAACTTGTGCAGGATTGTGTTGGGCTTTGCTGTTGTGCCTTTAGGAGATCCAGTTTGTGGATCAAGCACACGAGCAATATCCTGACTCGCTTTACAACAAACAAAATGAAAAAGTGGGATCATTTAGTTTTGCTAGCAGTGGGCTTAAACATGTTAGATCATGAAAGTTACAGGAAGTCATAACTAATAATTAGCGTAAAATAAAACAATGTATTGAGGATTGTTCATGCCTGACGCCCCCTGAGCTTCTGCCTCGATGTTTATGTCCTCTTCATTCTCAACACTCCGCTGACACATTATATTCTGGATGTAGCTTTTTGAATGCGTGTCGTCGTCCTTTCTGTCGACTTCTCTCTGATGTTTGGGAACTATTTTTCTAGAAATGTTCTGTTATTTCCCTTTGGAACATCTCCCACTGTTATAGTTGAAAACTCCATAATACTTACATGCTGGTGCGAAAGCTTGACAGGCGTAGCAACAGTAACCAAGAGGGGCGGGTCTTAGCCTCGGTCCTCCTTCTAAGTGAAGTTACATCTGTCTGAAGGCTTCAGCAGTCTCAGGCTGAACAAAGGAAATAACACAACACACAAGTTTTGTGCGGCACAAATGTCTCCGAAGTAGAGAATGCTCAAAGCACCAGAGAACTGACCGAAGGGTAATCCCAGTATTTTCCAAACCTAGGCCCTGTTTTTTAAGTTTTTTAAGTTAGGTACAAAACAGTTTATGAAAATCTACACTAAATTGCTTCGGCCCACAGCCAAGAAACAGGTGGTCAGGGTGAAAACTTCCACTAAAAGTGCTTTGTCTCACTGACCAGCTCCGGTTGTTATTCTGTTATTCTGTGTGTGACAACATCACAGAAAGCATCTTCCTCTTTAACACTGACGTCTGTCTCTGCAGGGATTCTGATTTGAAACTAGAAGCAGCCTCTCCATGCAATTTAGTCCTTGTTAGAAAGTGTGCCAGATGAAGAATCCATCCTCTAAAAGTTCTTGTTTTGCTGCTGACAGGCTCAGAGTGTCTGACAATGTTACAGAAAGGATCCCTACAGAGACGAGGATGTTTTTTACAAGACTCCACTGACAAATACAATCATTATTAAGCTGCCGGTCTGCTGCGGCCTCAGTTACTTATGTGTTGTTGTGCAATACAAGAAGTATTCGATTAGAACAAAACATTTACAAAGTCAACTGAAAACACAAACTAGAGTTATAGAATCCTTTATTGTCCTTACATCTCCTCTCAGTAGTAAAGCTTTAAACAAAACAACACATAGAACAAATAATTACACAGCACAACAGTGAGAAATAAATAGTAATAAATAGTCAGTTAATTGCACTTAGTCAGGATTAGTTCAGTTCAGTTCCCTGATGGCACATAAAAACGAACTGATAAAGGCAGCTGTGGAGCAGCAACTCTGTGTTCTGCAAGGTAAAATGTTTTTGTCAATGGAGTCCGGTGGCTTTGAAGAGACGGATGAAACAACTATTTTTAGATACGGAAAAAAGGCCCATCTCTGCAGGGATCCTTTCTGTGATGTTGACACAGAAGAACAATCTCATTCTGTCTGTGGAAAAACAAGAACTTTTAGTGGACGGACTTTGATCAGGTGCATTTATCCAGAAACATTACCTTGCAGCCGTTGCAGCCTGACTCACGGTTGCCGGCTGCAGCAATGTACTGGAGCAGTGCTTAAACATTTTGTACCTCTTAGGCCTCGCGTCCACAAAGCGCCTTTTGCTGGCAGAAAAGCGCTGGCAGGGCGCTGGGATGAAGCAGTGGGGTGAGAGATAAAAGCTGCTCACGGGTTTTGTTTATATGACAACAATAAGTTTAACTTCCTACACAGCCAACAACAAGCTTACAACACCTAGGCCGATAAAAGCACGACACGTACCAGCAACATTTAGTATCCGGCCGATCTGATGCTGTTTGTTTGTCCCATTGACAGCTCCGGGTAGACGGAAACGGCCAAAACAAGTTGCTCCTACATGTTTGGTGGTAGCCAGGGTGACGAGTGGCGCCCCATCTGAGGGAAAAAAAGCGGAGGTGACCACACCAGCGCCTTTCTGAAAAGTTCAGGGATTTTCATCTCAAAGCGCTCTGAGAAAAAGTCACTCTGTCCTCATTAGGAACAACAGAAAAAAGGTGCTATGTGGACACGAGGCCTAACGCCATGTCCACAAGTACACAGGTATTTTACGTACCCTTTTAGGCCCTTTAAGTACACGTACACGTACACGTAGTTTTTTCTGCCTTCATTCGTTCAGCCGTTTTAGGTCACTGATAGCACTGATCTTTGGTAAAACTCCGGCCAGGGTGAAGATTTTTGAAAGGCTGTTTAGCCTGTAGACGTGTAGACGGGGTAAACAGACTTTTTGGCTCGTAACGTCAGGCTGTTCGCCGTTATCGCCATGGTGACGCATCACTAATGAGGCGACATTCCTTGCAGTGATGACTTTTTAAATGTTTACACATATATGTACAGTTACTCGTCTACTATATTGAGGATCAAAGGCGTCAGGATAGATTTATTCAGACTTTTGATTGGCCGTGATTCTTCTTCTTCTTCTTTGCATGACCGGGTTATATCGCCGCCTGTTGGTGTGGCGTTGTCATGACAGCGTTTCTGTTGTGGTTTCGTTTGGACGGGATTTTTTATAACCGTCCTTGTGTGGACGTGGTTTTTTTGGGAAACGAAGGAGGCGGAAACCTTTCTCAAAATATGTAAAAGGGTTTAAAATACCAGATATACCCTTTCAGTTTAAGATTTTCTGTTGAGATGAGACCCGAGGCTTTGGTGATTTTGGTGAAGCCAACCAAGCCTGAAGCAGAAAATGTAGAAGCCTGTATTTCCCCCCTTCCTCCCCTATCAGACAGCTTGGTGTGTCAGAGCTCTGGCTTCCCTCCAGTGCTGTCTCTCACCATACATCTGCTTTATGTGCAAGCTGCTCGACCGCTCTCTGCCAGCAACAGAGGGAAACCATTTGGAGCGTTTGAAGCAATGAGATGACCCGACTTCAATGAGAACAAACGTCTGTCTGTCTGTCGTCATCAATGAAACCAGGTCGTACTGCAGAACGGAGGAAAACATCACGGCTCGCTTCCTCCACTGAAGTTGTTTACTCTCAGATGAATCGCACTTGAAATTCAGACCAGCAAACTTTTCTAAATCCGAACGCAGCACCATTATGTCAGCTTTATGCAAGTCTACTTACAGATTCTGCACAACTTTTTAAGCAGTCGATGCTCTCGCTGTTTCGCAACGAGTCACGGAGACTTCTCCTTGATGCTCCTCGTACTCAGATAGGAGCGAGAATCGATAGATGTATAAATCATCTCTTTCTAATTAACCTTTGTGGTCATCTCACTTTCTCATCCCTTATTACAGAGGCAACATTTACCCTCACGCTCAGACCTGCGTGTGCCGCAGACTGGTTAAGTCTTCCCTCGAGCCATTCAAGTTTTCCAACGCGACGCTCCAAATTCGACAAAAAGTCGCAGAGGGTGAACGCAGCGAGAGATTAGATTAAAGCGGCAGGGAATTCCATGGAGGGACGAGGGTCCAGTAATTATAAGAGCTCGTCCCTTACATCAGTAATTGAGTTTACTGTGACGGAGTACGGAAGAAAGTAATCTAATCTGAGGAGATGCTGCAGACACTGCCCTCTGTTTGCTATGCAGATAGATTGTGTGCATTGTCAGGGCAGCAGATTGATCCTTGCATCAATTTAAAGTCTGGTACATTTTCACTCCAAGGTGCTAAGTGTGCTATGATTATAGCCTCTATCTTGAAGTACTGTTAGTGAGCCACACGGCAGCAAGAACTGAAACGTGTGTTGCAGGGACAGAAAGAGGCTCTTAAAACATCCCCTTTCTTTTGCTCACACCATTACAGAAAAGTGCAGCAGTCACAGATACAACCAAAGTGTTGGTTACTTTTGAAGGTTTTAAATTCAAGTTTTATCATTTTCTGTCTTTTGTTTTGAACAAAAGTGTTGTCTTGTGAAGTTTAAGATTCCATATAAAGGCAGAAAATATTCATATGCCCTTAAGCGGGCTGCACGGTGGTGCAGTGGTTAGCGGTGTTACCTCACAGCTAGAAGGTCACCGGCTCAAACCCCGGATTGGGCAAGGTGGGCCTTTCTGTGCGGAGTTTGCATGTTCTCCTTGTGCATGCATCCGGCTTCCTCCCACAGTCCAAAGCTTGTAAGGATTAATTGGTGACTCTAAATTGCGGATGTGTCTAAATCTGCCTCTTTGTGTCAGTCCTGTGATTGACTGGCGACCAGTCCAGGGTGTACCCCGCCTCTCGCCCTGCTGGGATAGGCTCCTGAACAGGATAAGTGGTATAGATAAAGGATGGATGGATGTCACCTTAAGCTATTACTTAATGACATTTAGTCCTAAAAACACGGTGAAGAATAAAACTGCTAGCAACCAAACATGGATGTAAACTTTGCTCTTCCTTTTTAAATGTTTGGCTTTGTTTGGATGAGAAACATGTGATGGTAAAAGCTACACTAGCACAAGTTTTACACCTGTGCTTTAAGCTAAATGCTAACAACAGCATGCTAACATGCATTCATTGTCAATGCTATCATGCTGATTTTTAGCAGGTAGTGTTTGCCATGGCTATTCTAAGTTAAGCGAGTTAGCATGCTAACTTTTGTTAAGTGGCAAAAGAGGTTTGAGTGTCATGACTTGTGCAGATATTTGCACATAAACACATAAAGGATGTGACGAAAGTTTTAGCCAGTAACAATAATTCAGGGAACAAACAAGTTGGCACTTTGGTCAGCTTACGTTGTTTTAAATGTGCTATATAAATAAATTTGACTTGACTTGACCTGGTTAATGACGTATAGAGACAACAGACCGATGAAAACAGATAAAAGTGTTGTATTTAGCCGCTTAGGCCCATGTCCTTCTCGTTGTTTTGAATGTGACTGTCTGTTTCTAAGCTCCAGATGTCTGAATGAATCATTGAGTCATTTGAAAACAATCTCCTTCATCTTCTCTCTTCTCTTGTTTGTGTTCCCGGCAGCCATTGAAACGCAGAGCACCAGTTCTGAGGAGCTGGTCCCCAGCCCGCCGTCCCCGCCGCCCCCTCCCAGAGTCTACAAGCCCTGCTTCGTCTGCCAGGACAAGTCCTCGGGATACCACTATGGTGTCAGTGCTTGTGAAGGCTGCAAGGTAGGGCTTCACTACCTCCTCAGACATGACGCGCTGGGGTTTCTCTCTGGGATGCTGAGACAAAGGGCATTTTTACTCCAGGCTTTGCTTTCTATGGGCATTCTTGAACTTTTAGAAAACAAATTTGTGTCTGAACCTTTGATCTGAAACTGAGCTGATCATCAAGTTTCATCACAGTCAGAGTTGTATGTTGAACTTTTCCCTGAAAGCCCGACCTGCTGTAAATTTGAAATTCAGAAGTTTAGACAGACAAAGATGTGTTTGAGATAAATGTGAATATGTTTAAAATTGCCACAAGTTTTCATGTGGACTCGAGAGGGAACTGATCACATTTTGGTGGTCAAAGGTCAAAGATCACGGTCCCTGTTTTTGACCATAACTCAATAATTCATCACACTACATTACACAATTTCACACAAAATTCTGAAAGAATAAAAATGGAAGGTGGCGATATTTTTGCTGCTTAAAGGTCAAAGGTCAACTTCTCTGTGACATTATTATATCCTGGAAAACACTGATATTTACGCCTCATTCTTGTGATGTCTTAAAAAAAAACGCCTGGAGGGAATTTTATTTAATATGTTTCAGTTTATTTTTTTCATCTTTCTGAGAGAATTATGCCATCGGCCATCGGCCATCGGCCATCAATTAGTTGTCTATCTGTCCCTCTCTTAAAGCCTACCTGTCTGTTCAGCTTTAATATGTTGTCTTGTATTATGTCCTAACTGTGAATGATTATGGTGCGACCTCTCAGATTTAATATAGACCTTTTAATGCTGTTTGTTTTCACAGTAGTGTATTCTTTTAAATATTTGCAGTATACAGTTATGTCCCCCTGCCCGGCCACAGCTACACTGTGATTCTGTGGGAAACTCTGATGGATGTAAACTGCTCCTTGACTGGTTGGTAGAGCCGCAGCAGTAAAGCACTATAAACTTATTTACAGCGTAGACAGCCTATTTTTGTTCTGACTGCTCCTTTAAGACCGTCTCCGTCTGCAGCTCTCAGATGATCTACTTTTAGAAATTCCCTCCAACATCTGCCCTGCCAGCGCTTGTCTGTCTTCTCCCACTTACAGCAGCTGTTGCTAGGCAACAGCGCACACACCCACCATGCACATGGATATATATTAAAAAAATGTTAAATAGGACTTTCTCTGAGCTGCTAAATATACTGAACCTTTAGAAACACGATTAAATATTTCTTTGTATGTAAAACATGTGAAAACTAAAGAGTAGAAACAGTAATAGATTACAGTAATACTCTGCTGAGGATTGCACATGCACTCTGCAGACAGTGTGCGTTCTTCCCTCCCAGGCGATGCAGTTTTTCCCCTCGTGCAGGCAGACTGCGGTGTGTGTCCTCTCTCTCCCGCCTCTGTAATTGAAGCGGTGGTATGTCAGGAATCCTTTGGAGTTTTTGGCCCAGAGGGAGGTGGTGATCAGCTCACTCACCAGGCTCTGGGTCAAACCAAGTTCTCCTTTATGTGTGCCAATATAAGCCTCATCGTTAAGGCCTGTCATGACCTCTGACCTCCCTGCTCTGCACTCCACTTAAAGGGGAATTCTGGTATTTTGAAACCTGGGCCCTGTTTCTTTTTTATTACATATTTATGTGTCTAAATGAGAAAAAGGTACAAGCATGAATTTCTGCAGTTGTTTGCTTCAGCCGCTCAGATTTTATTCTCTGTAACATACATACAGGATCCGTGCAGAGACAGACCTTCATGTTCATGAATGAGATGCTACCAGACTCCATTGACAAAAATGTTCATTCTACTTGGCAGAACACAAGATTCGCTGGTCTCTAAAAGTCGGCTTGTTAGGGTTATTGTGTGACTTTAGTCTTTTAAATAGTTAGTTTGAATCCAACATCATATTTGTCTAATGCACAATAACACAAAGTTTCCAGGTCCTGCAGAATAGAGTTATTGTTTTTGTTGATGCGGTCTGGTGGCTTTGAAGAGAGTGAAGTAACAGCTGTGCTCTTACCCTTAAACAAAAAGGTCTGTCTCTGTCGGTATCCTTTCTGTAAAGTTGTCAGACACAATGTAGGACTTTTAGTTGATCTACTTTACACACCAGAATATTTATAGATAGACCCTGCATTCAAAAATACCAGAAATCCCCCATAAGGGAAACCCACTATAAAGACACACATTGTGACGCTCTTGGAAAAAGTAGTGTTGTATGTACACAACAGCTTGGTTTATTCTCATTCACACAGAGGAGTGAAGAATCATTACACAGCACTGGATCACATGGCTGTGGGACCGAGCACCCTGAGTGCTTCTCTAATGACAGATTGAGACGATGAACAAAATGAAATCACTGTCAGAGTGCTTCCGAGAAAACAGACAATCAGGCAGAGCTTCATCCATCCACCCGCTCCGTCTGCACAGCGCTGATGTAAAAATAGTTCAATTCATGGCAGAATGGCCTTGATTTTTGTAACATCCTGACTCAAGAGGATTATGCAGCGGATTATAGCTTTTTTTCCCCGTGTTGTATTCCTGTCTCCATGGCGAAGGCATTGTTGTCTGCGGCGCGAGGGGCGAGCCCCTTCTATTGGATGGATGCAACCAAGCATGCTGTACAGCTGTAGGCTTTTAGCCAGCGAGGAGAGCCTTTTACTGCCCAGTGAATGTGCCAATTAGAGCCACAAATAGACTCAAAGACACACCGATGGAGTGTGTGTGTGTGTGTGTGTGTGTGTGTGTGTGTGTGTGTGTGTGTGTGTGTGTGTGTGTTTGTGCTTTGCGGGCTATGTTGATGCACGTTTGAAGCACTTGTTACAGTCAACTGCTGCACATTCATATGCATGCACATATGCAGCACTGTAATAAACTCCCACTGCACAGACGGCTGGCACAGATCTACATTAATATAACTGTTCCACTGATGAGCCTCCAAGCATTTGTTGGTTTTCTCAGTCCTCACAGAAATGTTTGTTTTGGGGTCAAAATGACTTAAAGGTACAAACAGTTGTGGAGTTGCTCCTGCAGATTATAATGGGCTGAACTGGCTACATCGTAATCCTTGGCTGCAGATGCACCCGATTAAAGTAGGTCCCCAGAAAGTGTTTCTTTTCTCACTGACGGTTTCTGACTGTGTCTGATAATTATCACAAACAATAAATCGTTAATTTGAATGAGTAATATTTTTCTGTCAAACACACATCATACAGTACGTAGCGGTGACACTTTGAGCGCTGGTTGACTATAGCCTGACTGAGTTGGTGTGCTGCCCGGCCTCAGCAGACCTGCTGTGTGGACAGAGCTGATTTGAATTGTTAAAACAGGGTGCAGACATATGGGCCTCCAGAAGCACATGCATATGCAACAAGATGACAGTTTCATCTGTGTTGACCCAAAGTCAAGAAATCCTCCAAAGTCGAGGCAGCCTTCACATCCAGTCACCTCTACACTTCCTGATGGTTTGTCATGCACAGCAGCGTCCTTCTGAAAAGTCCACATGAAAACTTTCCTGCATGTTCCAGATTAGAGGCCTTACGTCGTGAGCGTGATGTCTGAACTGTTTCTCTCTGCTGTTTAATCGGTGACAAACACATGCTCTCCAAGCACGAGAAACAGCAGGTTATATCAGATATCTGTCTACCTGTCAGCACTTGTATGTTCTTGGCTTCATTTCCTGCAGTGTAGGTTTCAATAATAATACAGTGCACCAGATTTCAGAAGAGGCGTCTGTGCTGTCGACACAAACTAAAAAAAATCACCAGGAGAGAAGCCCCCGAGTCCGCTCACATTGCGTCGGCTGAATCTCATCACTTTTGTTTTCAGGCTGCAGAATTCAATTAATGAACAAATTCAAAATTACTCTCAGTATTTATAGATCACAACGATCTACTGGGAAGCAAATTAATCCCAGACCTGGTGATTGAAAACACTGAATAAACCAGTTTCATGTTGAAAATGTTAGTCCTTGCTTTGGACTGGGCTTCGGGGGCTGCGAGCCGAGCTGCTGATAACTTTTGATTGAGCTGGAAATGTCCCGGAATGTCCAGTCGACAGTCAGTGCGGATGTAACACGATGTCATAAACAAGCTACTAACTAGGTAAAACATGAGGAGTAGTTTAGTGGTGCTAAACTAAAAAGGAAAGGAAAAAAGGGTTGTATTGAAAATCCAAACCTGATTCAACTTACAAAACTCTGAGTCGGGTAAAAGCTTAAAGTAAGGTTTGATCAAAATGTAAAAAGCCCCTTTTGGACTTAAGTGCTGGCAATCTGACATGCTGTCAGGTGTTAAGAACTGAACAAAACGGTAGAGGACCCAGGTGCAGATAATAGTTGATTTATTAAATAAAACAAAAGACAAGAAGACAAAAAACAAAAGGGCTTACTTAGTCCAGGTTTTAAAATCCAACAAAAGTCCAACACAGGCGGAAAGCAGAAGGAGCCACACAGTTAATCCACACCGGGAACACTGGGAACAAGGTTTCAGGATAAAAGACGACAACAAACTAGCAAAGAAAGGTAGGAACACAGAGACGTTCGAAAATGCCATACTGTACTAGCAGTACGTACTGATGTGGCCTTAATGTAGTTTGAAGTATCCAAACAGAAGCAAAATGTGCAGTATGCCAAAAACACCATGATGTCGTACTGATTCGGAGAAAATCTCCAGTATGCATCGGATCAGTCTACCTCGTCTACTGTATCCCACAATGCAAAGCACTGGAACGTCACAGTGGCAGTTGAAATGACGGACAGCAGCAGCATTCCAGCAGTAGGGGGCGCACAATCTGAAAGACGGGACACTCAAAGGCAGGAAGTAAAACAAGACATGACACACACGGGGCAGGACTTACAAAATAAAACAGGAAACTAACGACACGTGATTGTCTTCCATTTTAATTCAAGTAAAATCTGAGTAGGTCTGACGCAAGTGGAGACCATAAGGGCGAAAAAAACGTAGTCAACTTTGAAGTGCCAAAAACTGCAGTCCCTTTAGCGACCACTTGAGGTCGGCCACGAAAGCATTTCAACCCCCGTTTTAAAAAGCTGGGTGTGTGAATCGGAAACTGTTCAGGTTGCTAACTCTAAAAGCTGTTACTGCAATGTGTCGGTGGCTAAATCCACATGTTGTATGAACTGTGATGTTTTCACTGACGTCACTCAAGTCTGTGAGGGTGCGAGGACGCATGGCTATATTAGCCTCTGACAGACAGGCCGAACACAACAATAACGTGCATGTTGCTGATTTCTATACTATTACATATTGTCTCTAGAAGCCTGCAGAAAGCCTGATTGAGGTCCCTCGCAGGCTGGGTTAATTGTGGGTTTAGCACTCAGCACTTCCAGCTTTCCAAGGAAGTCGCCCACAAAGTGTGCACGTCCGAACATTTGGGGCAAAGGTTGTGTTTACATCTTCTCTTGCTGCACTAAATGTCCAAAAACAAACAAACAAAAAATCAAATGCTACTTTAAACACACCTTGTAAGAGAACCTGCTGCACGGGGAAAATAGTATGAAATGAATGAACTCCAAACACCTTGAACCACCACATTTGAAGTAGTTGCTAAGATTCCTCTTTTGTCAGAAGACAGAAAAAAACAAACCTGCACCTTCTCTTTATTTCTCTTTATGTCTGTTTGTGCATGAGGATGTTATGAATAGCAATGAAAGACCTTAAACACAGCAAGTGAACAAATAAAAGTTAGTCCTTCCGCAAACATCCAAGTTTCTGCACTGTTGGATATCAATAAATATGCAGCAGAATTCCTGACCATCATTAGACTTTCCCAGCCGTGCCAGCACTCCCTCTTTCAGCAAACTGTGTGAGCACTGTGGCTCTTTCTGTAGTGACCCTTTATGTAAAGGTTTAACCAAACACCTGCAGTGTCCTCTACGACACATAACAACAATTAAGTCCATGTCTGAAAAGTTCCTGTTTGTTGTTTTAATTCTCTGCCGCTCAGAAGTATTACTCTCTCCGCCCTTGTATTGCAGGAAAGGCAGAACTTTTAGAAGTAGACGAGTAAAAGCAGAACTCTCTGTATGACTGGATATCACTGGAGGAGGGTGAGGGGAGAGAGAGCTTGCAGAACAGTTGACATCTTAACATTGTTTTGCATAAGCCCTGAAATGTCCATAAAAGAGAGACGGCTTGAATGTGAACGCGTGTCGTCAGCGCTGACAGGCCTTTAGGGATGAAGACAAAACTTTGAGCTGTGAACACTCCTCCCCCTCTCTCTTTCACTTGTTGGGTCCTGAGGCGTCGACACAGCGGGATTAGTTTGATGGAACTGGTTTGACAAGCGGGAGACCATAACCTCTTTGAATAAAACACAATTCAGAATGCTCACATTGGAAAAGAAACACTCCTCTATGTGAACCCTCGGCCCTCTCTGCTCCATGTTTTTCCTCTTTAAACCCACAGGGATGGAGGGAAGAGTAAACCATTTTTTGTCTTTATTCCCAGGAAGGGCTTCGCTGACACCAGGGGCCTGACATGAAAGTAAAGAGCACGTAGAAAAAAAGGAAAGCTCCACCTTCCATGGAGGAAAAACATAAGTTGCAGTGTGTAGATTTTAACAGACATATATCAGCATTTACAGAATATGTGCATTCAAAAGTAAAGCCAGGGTTTCCGCGAGCGCGTTCACATAAAAGGGACGGAGTCTGCAGCGTATGACCAATCACACACAGAGACTGCAGTCAGCTGATCGGCATAGTTTTAAACTCAGAGCAAACTATGATTTTAGAAAGATAACACAAACATGTCAAACAGCAATTTTTAACTAAATGTGATCATTTTATTTGAGAATTTTTCAGTCTTTTTTTTGGTCTTTTTTAAAGATGTGCGTAATATTTCAAAACACAACGGCAGCAAGGCCCTAAATCTTACTTTCCATACGTTTCAGGATACTGCCTGCCAAATGTCATATCCATAAGACTATTTATACAATTGTAGCACGTTCATATGTGCACTGACATCATGTAACCAAAAGCATCTTTTAAAAAAAAAAGTTTTTTGGGCCCCCGAGATCAAGCGGCCCCCGAGCTGGGAGTGGTCGTTTTCATCTTGTGATGGCCCAAGGTTCAGGCTAACACAAAATAAGGTAGAAACACATCCTGAGTCTCATGATTCAGGAGCTCTGAGAGCCGATGGTGAGAGAGAGAGAGAGAGCGGTAAAACACTTCCACTTCATCGTCTGAATTTATGACATTGTGGTTTTATATTAGTTTTTATTTGCTCCATAGTTTGATACGGCTGAGAGTCTAAATCTGTCAGAAATACATCTGTGCAGCGTATTAATCTAATGTAACAAACGAGTGTTATAATAAATGTCATGCTCTAATGATGGAGCAGTGATGTTATTATATTTGCACATTAACAGTCTGTGTTTTTTTGCTGTTTGTCCTTCCTGCATTCAGCAGCTGCAGCTGAGTCTGGATTCTGTGTAACTTCAAATCTTTCTAAAATCATAGTTTGCTCTGAGTTTGTAAATGCCGATCAGCTGACGGCAGACTCGCCCGTGTTTAGAGACAACGGCCCTTTAATGTGAACGCGCTCAGAGAAACCCTGGCTTGACTTATCGTGATAACCAGCGCTGTGTGAGCGCTCAGCGCGATCTACTTTGTCAGGTTAAGTGAAGCCAGATCAGGAGAAGACACACTGGGTCTGTTGAACTCGCTTCATAGTGTACGCCCCTGCTCCACTGCTGTCTCCATCAGTCAGTTTGTTTGTGTTATTGTGTGACTTTAGTGTTTTTTGGATACAACACAATATACAGTATGTGTAACACACAATACCATAAAAGAAAAACCAATAAAGGCAGCAACGGAAAAGATACTCTCGTGTCAGCACGTTCCGTCTGCACCACGGTTCTGGTCCGTCAGATGGCGCGAGCCCTCGCCCACAGGAAGCGTGTCTGACCTGCAGCGGAGCGCTGGCCCGAGCAGCTGGATTCACCAGATCACAAGATTGCGAGAGAACTACGTTATTGTGCGAGCATTGCTAAATCACGCGATAACATCGATGTTAAACAGAACAACACACAATCAACAGTTCAGTTTGCACCTCCAAGGTTGATTATCTGCTCATCTGGAGATCATTCTGTGATTCTTGTGCTTCTACCATGGCTGAGGACACTACTTAATTAAAAGTGTTCTTTTTTCAAGATCTCAGTGTGTCTGTACCGGTCTGTACATGGTGTTTTATTTTGAATTGCTTGGATGCTGTATGCTGTTTTTCGTGTGTGACTTCCTGTTTGGAACGATCTGCTCTGTTCAGCTTGACTTGTGCTTGAAGCGGCCTCCGTCAAAAATAGACTCAGCGCGCATCTTTAGCGGAGCAGAGCGGAGAGACGCTTCTGGGACGCACCGGAGACGGACCGCAGCGCGTGCTGTGGAATCAAGAGCATCGACTTGAATGGGCGTGATCGACTCTGGAGGTCGCGGCGCACACAGAATGCAGCGGAGACGGATCCTGTGGAATCTGAGGGTTAGAATAACAATCTGAGCCCGTCAGTGACAGTGGACGTGCTTTGGTCAGGCACATTCTCCCATGAGGAATACGTTGTAGCCGTCGCAGCCTGTTTTACAGCTACTGTTTGAAGCAATCTGCAAAACTTTTTGTACCTTTATTGAAAATAATTTTTCTTTCAAGTCAGCATTGATTTAGAGAAACGTGTAAATAGGTCAGTGTTGAGTTTTTGTTGTTTTTGCAAAAAAAAGTTAGAACTTAAATCTAACATTTAACAACGTGTCCTTTTCTTTTCACTGGGTATGGAGAAAATAGCACTTGTAGTGTTGTTGTGTTGTTGATTCAGGTCTTTGGACGTACTGTGCACAGCATGGACCCCCCTCCTGTCAACTGTCAGGGGGGATCATGCTCACTGGTTTGAAGATATCCTGCTGACTAACAGACAAACACATGACTAAGAATAAAACCTCTGTGGTGTAACGATGCATTATGCAGGAGTTTATAAATCTGGTAACAAGAATGAATATGCATGTTTGTGCTTCTCTGGATGTGCTGGTTTCTGGTTCTGACTTTTCTTCCTCTGTCCCTGGGTACTTGTAAGTTGCACATTCATCTGTCATTTACATTTTTTGCTGTTTGCCATAATTATCCCTCCTGTTCCCCTGTCTACATACACAGCACCCACCTCCTCCTACAACGTGCTTTTCATATCTTTATGTTCCTCCAGCTGCTGCAGGACAGCGCTGATGTTGAGTTGGCATTTCTCTGCAGAGATAGAGACAGCAGAGACTGAAAATAGGACGCGTATCTGCTGCTTCTCTGCCCGCGTTCAGCCTGTCGCCATAATCTATACAGCTCCCCCCAGAGCCGATGCACACTCATAATGAGATTTGTCAACGTTGTGTAACATGAAAGGAGCCTGAGCGCTAATAGAGAGAGAAAATCAAACAGAGCGGGTCAGGCTGCAGAGGTGTGACAGGAAATAGATATGATTGTTGTGCCACGACATCTTTCTCCTCCCTGCAGAGCAACCTGCTGCTCGCCCGCTGATACCACTCAGAGATGGAGACTTGATTCAGCTTGTGCTTCCTGGAGTGTGTGTACTTTGAACTCTTTTTGTCGAGTGTGTGTGAAGTGAAGTAACAGTATGTGAAGTGTTCTTTCACATCCAGCTGTGGAGGCTGATTTTCTGTTTGAGGAGCGAATCCTTTCTACTGTTTGTCAGGAGAATTAACACTCGCCGGCCAAAACGGGATCCAGACTGTGAATGAGGCTCTTTAAGTTCTTTGCTTTAATGTGTGAGTTTGCTGTTAAAGGAGCCCTGTGGAGACTTTAACGTAAACACATTGGTTTATTTGTTGGACATCATTTACATGGACACGACAGGAAGATCAAATCAAAGGTGAAATGGTTTTTTTAAATCATAACTGGAATTAAAAGGAGTTCAAACTTTTCTGCTGCAGGATTTTATGAAGCAGCAAACGTATTCCAGCAGTGTGTGCTTGGTTTTCAATATTTTCTACCCTGTCAGACATTATTATTTGGGACGCACGATATTATCGGCACGTTATCGGTATCTGCAGATACCAACACAACGCTTTAATTCTGCCTAAATGCTCAATGATTCCCTCAAAAAACTGGGCGTAATGCTACGACATTAACTCGGCACTAGTGTGCGTGCGCTGCCTGCGCAGAGTGATCAACAATATGCAAGTAAAGACTAAAAAGTCACAGAAACTCGAGCCAATGAAGAGAAGCTGAACAACTTTCACAACTCTTAGTTAGCTCACATTCTTGTTATTTTACCGACTTACACTGGTGGCCAAAGCCGACGCTAACACAGTGTAACATAAACATCAGTGCAAAACTAACTTACATATTCATGGACGCACACACGATGAAAAGAGTCTGTCAGCGATCACCTCCCTGCCGTGTTTCGGGGGGAAGCTGCAATCAGCAGTGCTGGTCGGGGGCAAGTGTTTGCTCAAACAAACAAAAGATTTTCAACCAGGATTAAAAAATTCCTGAGACAATATATCCTCTGACAACGGTGAACATGTCGGACGTGTCTGGTTTAGCCAGCATTTAGCGATAAACGACATCTAGCCAAGACTTCCTTCTCCGTGCGCTGCATTGTTTACAGTCCAGTCAGCAGCTTGAGAAGCGACCGTGTGTTCAGATCAAAGTGAAGTGAAATTCTCCCCTCCATATGTGTCTGCAGAATAAACTCTGTAATCTCTTGGTTCGTTCCATCCTGGAGGAGCGCCCGTTCATCTGTTTGTGCTGAGTCTCAGTTTCACTGTAAACAGTAAGTTACACAGAGGCTGCACTCTGGCTGACTGCAGCGGGATGAAGCCCAAACAGAAACAGATTTTCTTGTGATCGACTTTAATTAACAGCTCTTCAGTTTGCTGAAAGAACAACATCATGATGCAGATTAGGAACAAGTCAACATGAAGCTTTGTCAGGTCTGTCCTCAAGAGGAGAAGAAAACGACTTTAACATGAGGAGTTTGTTGAACGGAGGGCAGAGCCATCATTTATGATGCATTCAAGGAAGTCAGGAAATCTAAACTCTGAAAAGCTTTCACAACAGCGTCAAAGAAATTTGTCTCAAGTTCGATTTTTGATCTAGAACAGATTGTTAGCTGTTAGCATGCAGATGTTTATAGAGATTAATAATAATTATAATAATAATAATTAATGGGAGCCGGGATGTCTTTATGGAGGATTATGTTCCGCCTGCTTTTGCTCTCCTCACAGGCTGTTTTTCCTGCATACGCCGCAGCCTGCTGATGCGTGATTGACGAATATTACTCGGACTATAAGCGTACAACAAACAGTAACCAGAACACTTGCCATCCCTGAAATCCACGTACCTGCCTACAGATTCTACATTTCTATGTTAAATTCAGATTACTGAAACAACAACATCATGATGCAGGTTTGTAAGAAGTCTTTGTCAGGGTTGTCTGCGAGATGAAAAGCAAACAACTAACAAACAAACTTTAAACGCTTGTTTCTTAAGTTCAGATCAACCACTTCTTGTGCAGTCAGGAGATCCCGAGAATCTTGAAAAGCTTTAGGTCTGAACGCCTAAAAACTTCTCCTTAACAATCCTAAACTTAACCCCCCTACAGAAGTTGGGCCTGTAGAATATCCTCATGTTGGAAACACTTTAACTGTGAGTCCTCACAGGTCAGCAGCAGGTCTGACTCTGTGTGCTGTGTGTGAGTGTGTAAGTGAGCAGAAAGGGGGGCCTCCCATCGGAGAGCGAGAGAGCTTAAAGATGGCTTCTGATCACTCCGGGGGCCCCCGCCAGGTCCAGGGGCCGAAAGATGAGCGCTGAATGGAGAGTGGCGACCTGAAGAATAGGGCCACAGTGGGGCGTCTGTGGAGGACCGGGTGATCTGAAACCTCCTCCGTTGTCTTTCTCTGCCCCTCGCTCGGCTCCGGCTCTCTGTCTCTGCAGCTATTCAGAGCAGGCGGGGTGAGTCACACAGCTCCTCTGTTCACAGCTCGCACTCGCTATCTCTCCTTTTTCTTCCTCCTCTTTTTTCACCCTCTCCCTTCTACTTTCCCCTTATTCGCCTTTCAATCTCTACTGTATCTGCTGCTCCATCTGTGCACTTCAGGTGCTCGGATGGACAGATAAGCACTGATTGGGTTACGGGGGGGTGGAGAGCAGGAGGAACAGAGCAGGGAGGAGTGGGGGTCTGAGAGAGCTGTCTCCTGTTTTCCGTGTTGTAGCTGTTGACTGCCGCTCTGTTGGTGCCTTATCTGTCCAGGTTTCACGTTTGCCACAGTGACAATGCAGGTCTTTGTGCGGTCCGGCCTCCTTTCTGTCCTGTTGTTCTGTTTCTTCAGTTGAGACAGCAACATCTCCGCTGTGTCCCCTTTCAAAATGTCAACTTTTAGCTTTGACTGAACTGCTCGGCACTTTCTCAGGCTTTGATGTGTTCACTGGAGGATTAAATGGATATAAAAATGTCTAAATAGTTGACTTTTATGAGCTGAGTAAAGGTCGATAGACATTTCATCCAGCACAGAAAAGAGAAACAGCTTTAAACTAAGAATCTCTGACTGGAAGCAAAACTGTGCAACTTTTGTAAACAAAAAATAACTCAATGTTCTAGCGATGAGCAGATTCATACAAACTATTTGTTGCTTTCAGCCCTTTCATCCCTGCGTCCTTGAGTCACAATGAGTTGGGCTCTTTATGCTGCCTCAGAAAGCCTCGCTGCAGTAACCGTGCAAACAGCGAGTCAAAAGACTGTTAACAACTGGTTGTAAGTATGAAGCTGATATTGTAATAATCTTATATATTCGTGGTGTCATTTTTATGCCCAATAACATTGATAACTAATTTGACCTTTGACCCCAAAAAAAAATGGAGCCATAGTAGTAGCCATTTACAATATTACCCTCAAATTCCACAGGATCCGTCTCTGCTGCGTTCCGTGTGTGCCGCGTCCTTCGGAGTCGATCGCACCCATTCAAGTCGATGCTTGTGATTCCACAGCAATTCTCGCGTGATTATGTAATTCTCCTGTGATCTTGTGATCTCGCAAATCCAGCTGCGTGGGCCAGCGCTCCGCTGCGCTGCGGATCAGACACGCTTCCTGTGGGCGAGGGCTTTTGCCGTCTGACAGACCAGAACCGGGGCACAGGCACGCCGGACACGGATCCTGTGTCCGGTGCGTTTATGTTGTATTGTAATTTCTCTCTTTTACACATTTACCTGACCAAGATATTATTTTTGCCATTAATCACACTTTATTAAACTGTATTATTATCATTTTCACTGTCACCGCCATTGTGTCCCTGATCGGACCCAGGACTCTTGTTACAGTCATTTGATACAAAACTGTTTGTTACATTATGAGCATTTAAATGTCAGAGAACATGTTTGAATAGGAGCACGACTCTAATCCGGAACTGATCGGCTGCAGGAGCCATATTTGTCAACAGAGCTGTCAATCATCATTTTGACAGCAGCAAATAACTAATTAAAAATAAACTTGTGAGAAAAATTAACACTTGGACATAAATCAGCATGATAAGAACTAACGATAATGACAGAAACCATGTTTGAGAAAAAATTTATTTGACCTGTATTTAGATTTTATACTTTGACTCATGTCCCATCTGTTAACATGGAGGAGGCGGGCTTTATGACCTATACTGGCTAGCCAGTCAGATAGAGAGGGTTTGGCTCCACTTTTAGGGAGCTGACATGTCATCCATCTATATACGCAGTCTTTGGTGTTGACGGACAGCGGATCACAGAGCAGCTGTCACCCAACAGACACACAACCAGTGAAGGTCCGGGGTTAGTGGGGTGGAGCGCCAAATTAGCTGACTACAATAACTTGGTGGTTTGGAGTCCGTTTTTTAGTAACTACTAGTAACTAAGTCAGTTCTGTAAAACTTTGTCACAAGATAACAATGATGAAGTTTAGAGTTAAAAGTAACTTAACTAAATATTCATTGTCTGCGGCCTTTAGCCTGCAGTGTTGTGTATCTTTAAATGGAAATCACAAAAATTAAAGTATCAGTGACTTCTTTCTGTTTCGTTTCCTGAAGTAGAACAGACACGTTTGCTTGACTCTCCTCCTCCTGCTCCAACTCGTCTCGTTCTGCCAGCAGAGTCCCCGTCCTGAACTCTGCCGTGTCTTTCCAGTGAACTGCAGGTGTAAGTAATAGCCTGGACTGGATAAACTGGATAAATATCACCCCCTGCCCTCCCCCCTTCCAACTCTCCACTCTACCTCTCCTCCTCATTTTTCTGGAACCCCCCAGGGTCTCCAGTGTCCTCTCCACTTTCCACGGCAGTGATAAGATGTCGACACGATTAAGAGCGAAAGCTAATCCGCTGCTCTCTCTCTCTCTCTCTCTCTCTCGCCCTCCCCTCGGCTGTACTGAATGCTCAGGCAACACAAAACGCCGCGGCCGAATCCAAAGAGCCGGACAGCCAGCGGATGGCAGGAACAGAGAGAGAGAGGGCGAGAGAGAGAGAGGGAGAGAAAGAGGAGGAGGCCAGGTGGACAAGGGGTTGGATTGTAGCTAAATAATTAATGGGCGGCACTTTCGTTTTTTAATCTGTAAATGAGAAGGCCTAAGATGGCGGGGCCGGCGCTCTGACACCCGATCCCCGGCCCATTAAGATAACAAGATGTTGGATAATGATCTCGGTTAAGGTGCAGTTTATCAGTCGAGGGGGAAGTGGCCTCGTCTCCCAGGTGGCTGGGCCCGTGTCCCCTGATACCCTGACAGTACATCTCTACGAGGCCTTATCTGCACGACATGGAGAGAGTTCTGGTATGAAGGGTGACAGTGTAAACATGTCACAATTAACTCTGCTACAGGCACTGATTCCAGCTGCTCCCTGAAGTTTAGTATAATATCCCTTTCCCACCTAAATTAGCGTGTTGACGCAGGTTTTTCTGACCGATTGTCTCTTTTCCCATTGTCAGTGAAGTATCCTCCTGTCGGTCTCTTTTCTGCTGCATCACCGTCAACGTAAACAGGGTTACTAAACAGTGAAGATGTTATGGTGGTCTTTATTGTATCTATTACTCGTTCAGTGAGTGCATCAAACTCGGCGACAAATTAGGAACGATGTTCGAGCGCTGCTTGGACGGAGACGGGCGGAATTTGTAGCTCAGATGACAAGGAGTCGCTGTAGTTACCGACGGAGCATAGCATCGCACCGGAAAGGGGGCGGAGATTAGCGTGTCAACGCGGGTTTTGTGTTCCCATCAATGCCGATCGGAGCCGAGGCAATAATTACCCAGGTCTACTGAAGAGTCATGTGACCCAGGTCTGAATGCCGATTGTAACCTTTCCCATTAAGCAAAAAAGGCTGGTGTTCGCAGGTTTTTGATCAGTGGTAAAAGGGCTCACATGCTAGATCCTTTGAGAAAGCCTCTGATCGGATCTGTATTGGGACAGTGGCTACCAGTACTCACCAGAACTCCTGGAAAAAGCTGGTGTTCTCTGTAATCAATAGAACAATAATATTTGAAATTGGCGACATAGCTGTGGAGAAAGTTGTACAAACAGCTTGTGGTTTCTACTTTCCTACAACACCCAGCATGCATTGTGCCCCTCCCTCTGAAAGGAACGGTTCAGCGAGAGACGCTGGAGTGAAATACTACCGTTTCACTGCAGGCGATGGCTCAGAGCGGTACAGAATCTGAAATACGACG
Organism: Semicossyphus pulcher; assembly: GCF_022749685.1. Taxonomy (NCBI): domain Eukaryota; kingdom Metazoa; phylum Chordata; class Actinopteri; order Labriformes; family Labridae; genus Semicossyphus; species Semicossyphus pulcher. The sequence continues at coordinate 30,339,759 of NW_027211726.1, forward strand.
AGAACATACCGGTGGATCGTCAAAAAAATCTTCAGGTCTGCAGTCTACATTTCAAACCTGATGATTTTGAACGAGACATGACATCGGAGGCGGGCGTCCCAGACTGAGGAAGTGTCGTTTAGAGAGCTCCCTGGCCTCCGCCAGATGACGCATTTTACGTCGTCTGGCGGAGGTTTTCCAGAAGGCACAGAGCCAAATTGCATTTTTCTCCTACCATAATGGCATTAGCTCGCCATAATAGCAAGATAGGACTGAGGTTGAAAATCGGTGAACTGGCCCTTTAACCAGTCGTCATTTTCTGCAAATAAAAGACCTTAATGAGAATATTTTATTTGAAGTAGTGAGAAATGTTGTAAACAATAAAACAAAAGTTCATTATTAACAAACACAAACCTATAAAGAGAAGAACCAGCCGTGGTCTCTTCATTTTTTCCGCAGCTGTATAAGTTGCATGCTGCAACGGCTCAATGTATTTTCATTGGGAGGAACTATGCCCATTCAGACACTCTGAAAATTCAAAAATACATACTAAAGTCCAAAAATGTGCTGAAAATGAACAAATGTGCTGCAAATACAGAAACAATGCAAAGTCAAAAACACACAAATCCTGTAGTGATGACTGCAGATCCATTCATCAAGAGCTCCAGGCCTGTCGCGGGCGCTACTGTCAACTGGATGTTTGTGAAACTTAATTTAAGAAGAAAACCTTTAGGTGCTGGGAGGACGACGTCTCGATGGGGAGTCACAGCCTACCAACGGAGCTCAAAGTGACGACGGTGAAGACTGTCGTGAGGTGTTTTCTGCCTCGTTTGGCTCCTGGCATCCACACTCAGGTCTGATGCCTGAGATCCCTCTCACCTCCCTCCCATCACCGCTGTGTGCTCCTCCTGGTGTCCTCCTCCTGGTTGGAGCAGCCGTAAACCTCCTTTAACTTAAACCTTAAAGGCTCTTTAAACTCGGCTTCAAATAGCAAAGATGCATAAATGATATCAGAGCTGAGTGTGTCATGAAGCATCCACAAAAATCTGAGTGAAAATAAATGTTCAGAACCACGAGAACACCTTGTTGAAAAAGGACTCAGGACTTCTCAGGACTGTGTAGGCGTTGCAGATCCCATGTTGATTGTCACCTGCCGGGGTCCACCTATCTGTGTTCTCATGGCAACTGTCAATACAACAATGGCGCATGGGACAGCAGTGTTTCCTCTAGGATTTTTTTCAGCAGCAGGGTAGAGGGTTTGTTGGTCACCCAGGTATGTGCGCATGTGCACATCATATCAAAACTATTGCTGTCAGGTGATTAAAAAAAAAAGTATCTAATTAATTACAGGCTTTGTAATCAATTGATTTCAATTAATCTCATATATCAATGATTTCTGTGAGAAGCACATCACACGTAGACTTACTCGGTCTGGATTGTCCTCTTTCTCGATGGTTATTTCAACAATTCTGTGGCCGCCGCCACTAAATGTATGTAGCAGAAACAGTGCTGCTTCTCCAAGTCCACCGCAGTTTGAAAATAAAAGAATAACACGTTGTCATCTCCAATGGTGGATGTGCACCCCGGGGACAGCACACACAGGCATGATGGGAAAAAGGTGACGTTAGGTAGCTAATTACAACAGGTATGTGCAGAGACGTTCGGGGTATGTGGACAAGAGTTAGCTCAGACTCGGAGAGGAAGATTGATCGTGAGCCGAGAAGTGTTATTGCACCTGTGAGGGCGGGATTATTTCACGATTGGTTCAAGGACATTTATGACATAATAAATACCCTAACATAACCACGATGTCGGGGAAGTTAACAAAGAAAGAATGGTTATAACTCGAGTTTGGATTAAAGCTAATTTCTAAAACTTGTTTAGTTTGTACAGAAGAGCCTAAATTACGTAGTTACAAGGATTTTGTGGGTTTTGGTTTCCAGGGGCTTTAACATTACTGGCTGTCGTCAACTCCACCAACGCTCCCCGCTGTTTTTCATTCGTTGCCTTTGTTGTTTGTGTTTTGGACTTTTGTATGTTTTTTTCATTTGCAGCATGTTTCTCCTGATTGACCCATGCTTCGCCCCTGACCTCTCCACTTTATTATCTTCATACTATGTCATCTTTTCTGTGGTACTACTTAAAACGTTGCCACCTAACTATTAACTTTAACATCGGTCCTATAAAGCTTTTGCCCAGCCGGTGCAGGCAGTCTCATGTTTTCCTCTTTTGAGGAACTGTTGAGGAACATTGGATTCAAATGAAGTTCAATCTCAGCACATTTAGCAGCTTTAATACAAAAATAAGAAGCTAACCTTAAAGAAGAGTGCTGTACTCTGCAGACACACTGTTGGAGGTGTTTAGCAGCTCTGTCATCTTCTGCATCCTTGTGTTGGAGCCGTGATTCATTCTCAGCGTGTCCCCACAGCTCAAACCTCTGATCCTATCATTTATTTAGCCCAGCAGCTCCCTTCCCTCCCCCCTGCTGCACTCCACCAAGGTAAACACCTCTGTACAACACTCGGCTCGAGGGTGTCCTTTGGTTGCACATTTATAAGCTTCAAATGAGTAAACCCTGCAGACCATGCAGCGGCAAATATCAGAGCAGTCTGCAGTCTCAGGTCAACACTCGCGTCCTGTGGTGGAGGAGAGGAAAGAGAGGAAAAAGACAGTAGAGACGGAGGATAGAGAAGAAGAAGAGAGGAGAGACGGAGGAAAGAGAAGAGATGAGCGTAGAATAAGAGGCAGTGAAAGGAAAAGAGCAGATGTGATGATAGTGTGAGTGTCGGTGTCAGACTGGTGTTTCCCCGGAGGCGTATACAGATGAAGCGATCTGAGTCGCGGCATATGTTCATACTGCTGCTCAGATACACAAACAGCCTCCTCTGCACACACATCACACACGATAACAGCCCACAAACTGTATACACGCTTTACTTGTGAGCAGAGACAGACCGTCTTGTGAGAAGACAGTCAAGGGGTCTCAGGACACAGAGTGTAAAGTCCATATTTTTATATATTTTGCCGTCTAAATGATCGATAAATGTTGACATGCTGTTATTGCACATTGCAAGTATCATTGCACATGGGTATTGTAGTTTTTTACGGGGATGCACATAAGTGATTGGCAGTGAATGCATGTTCAGTTTGGGTGTGTGCTTTTATGTCCTACTGGCAGCAGGTTGGTTAAAGAGTCTGACTGCAGCAGGAGGGAAGGGTTTTTGGTAATGTCTTTAAAGTGGTAATCTGGAAGATCTCAGTTTCGTTCTCTTTGGCGACACCTATGGTGATAAACGGTAACTGCGGGAGCACACTTCCCAGATATCCAGACAGTGTTGCATGTGTGACGTCCACGGTTGGCTCCGGTTGTAACTCTTGATTTTCCTGGCTGACGGTCGCTTTCCTTTTCAGACTGTTTGCTTCATCTGAGCGTCGAGTTTGTGTCTTTTTCTTTGGATTTTCACTTATTTTTGAAGTTGTATCTGTAGTCATCTTTTCTTTGTTTGTTCAGCCATAGTAGATTACTGTTTACTCGCAACACTTGCAGAGAGCGGAAAAGCAGCCGCTTAGCTCCGCCTACCCTCTCTGGCAGACCAATCATTGCTGGCTGATGGAAAACGCGTCATTAACTGGGCGCCGCTTGTGATTTTTTCTGCAAAAGTCGCGACAGACACCCAGTCTGTAATACTGCAAATGCATTTGACGATACATAGTGACTTACAGAGATTTATTTAAATGAGAATCTTCGAGACGATCACTTTAGTGCTGATCAGAGCATGTCCATTGATCTGAGATCATAGAAAGGATCCCCTCAGAAATAGACCTCTCTGTAAAGAATAAGATGCTATTTTTTAAACCAAAAAGAGTTTCTGTGACTTTATGAGGTGCTAAGACTTCATAGCCACCAGATTCCACTGACAAAAATTGTAAATTTACCTCACAGAACCACGAGTTGCTCATCTACCTCTTCCTCCATCACTTAGTTTGTGTTGTTACATAGATATTGTGCAGGGTCCAAACTAGCTTTAAGTCACACAATAGCAAAAACAAACTAACCAATGACGGCAGCGGTACACCAGGAAATCACGCGTTCTGCAAGGCCAAGTTATGCATTTTGTAAATGGAGTCTGGTGGCTTTGAAGAGAGCGGTGTGACGGCTGTTTCTGGTTTCTCCAGCTCTGTAGGGTTCCTTTCTGTAACGTTGTCGACTCTGATAACAGTCTGAGTCTGAACCACTGTTACCTGTCGACCAGATCAGAGGCTTAGTGATGCATTTCCACCCTCTCGTCTTGATATGGTCACTTAAGGATGTAAAAAAGTAGCATGGCAGTGGACGAAATGCCAAACTTGAGGCGTCCACAATGAGTGACATCACGGAGGCTACATCCACTTCTCATACACAGTCTATTATACAGACAGAGCAAGGTGCAAGCTGTTATGATAGCGACCTTTACTGTGGACTCCCAGTGCAGGAAAGTTTAAATGAAGAGCCCTGGCACTCGGGCCGTGAACTGTCAACAAACCTTCACCAAACAGCTTAAGCTCACAAAATGCAAATCTGTCTTTGGGGAACAGTTTGCAGAAAGGGCACAACACACAAACTGTAGCAGCTCAGGCTCCAGTTTAACCTCCGGCACACTGTACCGCACTTATCACACACACACACACACACACACACACACACACACACACACACACACAGATTTCCAAGGCTAAGTGACCTGAATGCTCTCAGCTTTGAATGACATAAGTACCTGAGCAGCCTTGGGTTCTGCACCCAACCTGAACACACTCATACGGCGGCTGATGGCGATGCAGGACGCTCCTCCGTCCATCCATCAGAGCTCACAGGTAATGTCTGCGAGCACACTCGGCTTACACCGGCCAGGATAAAGGCCTCTATTAAGAAAATGAATAATACCAGCGGAGGGGAGGTGACCTCGCGTCGGTCACGTGACGTCAAGGCTGAGACGCGATTGGCTGCTTTTGGTTGGTATCTGTGCTACCGGGAGGGGTGGGTGGGGGGGTCCGGAGGTTGACGGATGTTCCAGGCCGAGGCGAGATGGGCTACAGAGTCAGCCGTTTCAGTCCTGTGATCTAATCTGTTACCCATCATGCATCCTGCTTCACTAATGAAAAGGCAAGGTCTCATTTGTCACAGGCAGCTATGGTAAATGGAATTTTAACCCCCCCTCCCCCTCCTCCTCCCCCTCCTTATTCTGAACGAGGCTCCCCGGGCTCAAACGTCTGCAAACACGTGCAAACAGGCGCTGATGATGGACGATCATTGCAAAAAAACGACCCGAGAGGAACTGGAAATTAATATCGAAAAGAAGGAATCAGTGACGACTCGTGCTTCCTGTTTGTGCTCCTCTGCTTTCTTTCACCCTGATCAGAAACAAACGTCACCAGGCTCCGCTCAGCCTCTGTCTCTGTGTACCTTAGGAGGATCCACAGTGTCTTTGTTATCCCCTTCCTCTAAGCAGGCAGCCCAGCGTCACATCAGCTCTGAGCTCAAGATAAGTCATACAAATAAAAAAAGACATACAGAAGACATATTGATATAAAAGAAAACTACACTCCTTTTTTCGAGACATGTCAATCATCTCTATTTACAGATTCAACATAGAAATGTAGTCTGGTACTGGTTTCTGTTTGTAGTGCCTCTGTAGTCCATAATATTGACCAATCACGTATCAACAGACGCCATGCGGTGCATTCAGAAAAAAAAAGGAGAGCACAAGCAGGCGCAACGTAATCCGCCGTCATGACATCCCGGCTCCCATCAGTGGTCATGTGACAATGATTGATTAAAGCTCCTGTGAGGAATGTTTTGCTGGTTATGAAACAGTCTGAAATTAATTCTGATGACTCTATATGAGCTACAATACTATATTTATTTTGAATGTCTTAAACTGCTGGCGGGGGGAGGGGGGTAGGTGTCAGAGGAGGCGATTAACTGCATTTGTTTACATTTTCCTGGACAAACATTTAAAGTGAGTGATAGATATGATGACTTAAAAAAAAAAAAACACTTGAGCATGTACAGGACAAAATCAGCAAAGAGATGAGAGGTATGGCTTTGTCCACAGGGGGCGCCAAAGTCAACACAAACTGAAAGTTCCTCACAGGAGCTTTAATCTTTATTGGGAGATAGAAAAGAAAATCTGTTTCTGTTTGGGCTTCATCCCGCTGAAGTAAGCCAGAGTGCAGCCTCTGTGTAACTTACTGTTTACAGTGAAACTGAGACTCAGCACAGACGGATGAACGGACGCTCCTCCGGGGGATGGGACGAACCGAGAGATGACAGCGTTTATTTAGCAGACATATCTGGAGAATTTCACTTTTGATCAGAACACACGGTCGCTTCTCAAGCTGCTTACTGGACTGTAAACAATGCAGCGCACGGAGAAGGAAGTCTTGGCTAGATGTTATCGTTAAACGCTTGCTCAACCAACATGTTCACCGTTGCTCCTGGAGGCTACATCGTCGTCAGACTATAGCCGATGTGTTCCCAGATTGCCATCTCTGATATTAGGGGTTATTGGTGCACATGAGTACCCACTGACGGACAGAAGTCACTCATTTTTGTTTTAAAAATGACATACTCATTTAATCCCCTTTTTACATTTGCATATTTACCAAACAAAATCCCAATTAATTACATGATTAATTAAACATTGATCGCTTTAAACTTGTGTAAACGTTTCCTCCTGGGCCCTGTTGGGTTCATGGAGCAGCCTTAAAAGCCGAACCTTTAAATGTGCATGTCGTCTCAAACATCAGAGCTCTGACTGAACGTTTATGAAATTCAAGGACATTCAGTGTAACGTTAGAGTTTGTAATGTAAATGTCGTGGAGACATGATTCACGTAGGCTACGATGATCTCCTGAGCTTGATGTGAATCCCCGATGAGAGAGCTCTAACTCTGTCGCAAGCATGAACAAAACCACATGTTCAACCAACACTGAAACATCGAGTAAGACCAATTAAGATCAATTTTTTTCACTGCTGAATTACAAAAGAAGGATTCTTCTGAGATTCTTCGCCTCCTCAGAAGCTCAATGTCACCTTCCTGAACCAAAGTCTCCCGTTATTCTTCCACAGTTGCACCAGCAGCGTCTGTGTTTGATACCCGGAGGTTCTTCGCCCTCTGTTCCCTCTCGTCGTCTCTTTCTCAGCTTAAATCCTGCACTTGAAGCTCCTCAGAGCTCCCCGCAGGAACACAGCGACCCTCTCTTCTCTCAGCCTTAATGGCGATGAAAGACAAAGCACGCAGCACACTGTTACACAGACTGTCGTGACGTTATGAAATCCAGCAGCGGCAGGATTTCAAAGAGCCGTGAGGATGTTTTAGAAAACAGGGCGTCTGCAGAAGATTAGAAGCAGAATGAGGTTAACGCTGTGAGTCTTCTTCTTCTCATCACCCCCCCCTCACTCTCTCTCTCTCTGTCTGTCTGTCTCCTCAGGGATTTTTCCGCAGAAGCATCCAGAAGAACATGGTGTACACGTGTCACCGGGACAAGAACTGTATTATCAACAAGGTGACGAGGAACCGCTGTCAGTACTGCCGCCTGCAGAAGTGCTTCGGAGTGGGAATGTCCAAAGAGTGTGAGTTTGAAACCCAGTCCACAGAGTGTGATAGAAAAGTCAGTTTAACGTCTTCTTAGGTTTAAGGGAAGGGGTTTTCATACAACGTGGCCTCTGCTGTTTGAGAGGCTTCCCATCCAAGCAACAGTAGAATTCAGGAGATGACGATGGCCTACGAGGGCAAAATGTCATCTATGGTTTGTGCTGGGGATGGCCAGATATGTTTTTATATCAGCACCAACACCGCACCAAAACCATTACCAAATGTTCCATGAAGAACTTTGAATTAAAATAAAAGGGTTAATTTAAGGAGGATGTGTGACTGACAACAAAGAGGATAGACAAGATTATAAGAGGATTGACTGCAGGACTTGAGTTTAATTGTTTCTACAGTTGTCATATAAACATCAAACTATGACAAAACAGGATTTGACAAGACAGAATACAAGAAACAAGACTCGGTCAGAACCTGGTATGTGGCTGAGCGCAATGGGTCAGTGTGCGCTTTGTGGGCAACACTGGAAGTGTGGCGTGTGCGTGACGGCTGCGGGACGTGTCCATTTTAAATGCATGAAACCGGATTCATGTCTTCACGCTGCTGCCGCCGAAAATGTAGAGAATAGGAGGCTTGCCTATATTTATCACGAGCCGCGCGCGGTTCTCGGCCAAACGGTGAAAATGAATTGTGATGAGTCCTACTGACCTCTGACAATATATTAACGTATCTTGCTGTTGTAAAAGTCACAGGCATGGAGAGTAAAGTAGGGCAACACTTCTGGTACGCTTTTTCAAAGTAAAAGCCGGATCTGGAAGTCGGACTCCCCTTGTTTGTACACAATGCTTTTATTTTGTATTTATTTGGTTTCCCCGGCTCCTTGTTGCAGTTCCTGCTTAATTTTCTTTTAAATAGAAAAGGTAGTTATAAGTCTCCCACAGGCCATAAGTATATATGTTAGTAAAAATAAATAAATAACATCATGTTACAGACAGAACGTGGGTGCGATCTGTCCCTCTCTCCCACCCGCTCGCTCTCTGCCTCTTCGTCTCGGCTCATACGGTTGTTTGCGCTGTGTGTTAATTAAGGTCCCGTTTCTAATGTAAATAAGATCGTTTTCGGTTCAGACCAACCCCCTTTAAAACAAAGACCAGAAACTACCCCTGGATGATTACGCAGCCCCGCCTACTCCACCTACTCTCTGGCTCCGGATGTACCGTCACTCAGTCAGTCACTCAGTCAGCCACATACAGACCCATGTGTAGGGCTGACCCCGGCGGTCAGCCAAAAAGGAAATAAACTGTCTGACTTAAATAAAAAAGCACAAACATATTTAAGCGATATCTTCGTTTTAACTAAACCAATGAGAAATTACTACATGCATGAACCTTACACACAACGTAAAACAAAATAAGTACATAGCATAAAATGAGGAAGAAAAAAAAGAGGTTCACCAATTCAATAGGGACATGACCAGATGTTCAGGCAATGCAGTGTTACAGTTTGTCACTTGGTTAAGGGTTGAGTGCGGGCCTCTTTAAGAACGTCTGTCCAGATAAGTCCATAGAGGCCTCTTTAGTAATGTCTGTGCCTTCTCATCACAATATGATCTAAGAAGGTGTCCCATGTTTTACTGAATATTGAGCCGGGGCTGCTGTTGCTTACTGTTGTTGACAACATGACCTAGTCCAGGGGTAGGCAACCCACGGCTCCAGAGCCACATGCGGCTCTTTTGCCCTTCAGTGGCTCCCTGTGGCTTTGCCAGACAAGAAAAACTCTTTTTACAATTTAATTTTCATTTATCATTGTTATAACAAAGTGTTACATTCTCTACATGTAAAAACTGTGCAGCCTATACACCAAATTATTATTATTATTCGCAGTACAACACATCTCCTTCGCATAGAGTTGATCAGGTTGTTGATTGTGGCCTGTGGAATGTTGGTCCACTCCTCTTCAATGGCTGCCAAGTTGCTGGATATTGGCGGGAACTGGAACACGCTGTCGTATACGCCGATCCAGAGCATCCCAAACATGCTCAATGGGTGACATGTCCGGTGAGTATGCTGGCCATGCAAGAACTGGGATGTTTTCAGCTTCCAGGAATTGTGTACTGATCCTTGCAACATGGGGCCGTGCATTATCATGCTGCAACATAAGGTGATGGTCGTGGATGAATGGCACAACAATGGGCCTCAGGATCTCGTCACGGTATCTCTGTGCATTCAAAATGCACAGAGATGTGTTCGTTGTCCATAACATACGCCTGCCCATACCATAACCCCACCGCCACCATGGGCCACTCGATTCACAACGTTGACATCAGCAAACCGCTCACCCACACGACGCCATACACGCTGTCTGCCATCTGCCCTGTACAGTGAAAACCGGGATTCATCCGTGAAGTGCTCTCCAAAGTGCCAGACGCCATCGATGGGAGCATTTGCACACGCAAGTCGGTAACGACAACAAACTGCAATCAGGTCGAGACCCCGATGAGGACGACAAGCATGTAGATGAGCTTCCCTGAGACGGTTTCTGACCGTTTGTGCAGAAATTCTTTGGTTATGCAAACCGATTGTTGCAGCAGCTGTCTGGGTGGCTGGTCTCAGACGATCATGGAGGTGAAGATGCTGGATGCCAAATTCTCTGAAACTCCTTTGGAGACGGCTTATGGTAGAGAAATGAACATTCAATTCACGGGCAACAGCTCTGGTGGACATTCCTGCAGTCAGCATGCCAATTGCACGCTCCCTCAAAACTTGCGACATCTGTGGCATTGTGCTGTGTGATAAAACTGCACATTTTAGAGTGGCCTTTTATTGTGGCCAGCCTAAGGCACACCTGTGCAACAATCATGCTGTCTAATCAGCATCTTGATATGCCACAGCTGTGGGATGGATGGATTATCTCGGCAAAGGAGAAGTGCTCACTAACACAGATTTAGACAAATTTGTGAACAATGTTTGAGAGAAATAGGTCTTTTGTGTACATAGAAAAAGTCTTAGATCTTTGAGTTCAGCTCATGAAAAATGGGAGCAAAAACAAAAGTGTTGCGTTTATATTTTTGTTCTGTGTAGAAAAGGTTCCTGACCCCTGACCTAGTCATTGTTGGACCGCAACCGTAACGTATTGGCAACGTGTTTAAAGAGTCCAAACTTCAGATAGCTCGGGTCTGACCTCTTTTAATGCCTCTGGATGCTACAACCAATCAGAGCAGTGCACCACAGCTGTCGGCTGCTAGGCTAGTTAGCTAGTTCCAACATGATTCATATGGCTTCTAGTTCAACCTGTACTCAGGGGACTGGCATGACACGATTTAGTAACCACTTCCCAAGCTTGAATAACTTTTTGTCTCATCCAAATTCGCTCCAGATTTATTTTAGAAAGTCTAGACAGCAAAGACAAAACATTTGGAGTTGATTTGAGAAGCGATTGCAATCAGATTTGTACGTGCATCGCAGTCCGGACCCTCTGGCGTGATGACATTATTAAAACAGCACACGTCAAACCTCAAATGAAGGATGAAAAAAACCTGATTTAAAGATGACGTTTCTGTTATTTAAGTACTAACATGTGGAAAGTCACCGTCTCTTCATCGCACCACAAAGATCTGATGTTTTTTTCTCCTCAGTGGAGCAGAAGCTGCAGCGATGTTTGCATCGCCGCTTCGTGTGTGCCATGATTAATTCAAAAACTCTGCAGCATTTTGCTTTTATATACACCACCTTTTAACCTCAGTTAAGCGTCTATCTTACACATACACTCTTTAGAGGCACACAGTGCTGTAAAGAGGTCTGTCACCAGCTGTGAGGGTGGGGTGAGGGTCTGCGGGGCTTTTAAGGAGCAACTCAGCAAAATATAATTGAATTTCCTGCCGGCTGCTTGCAGACAGTATTCAGCATTGTTTACCGTACACTGAAAAAGGAGTTTCCAGTAATAGACTGTGAGGAGGGAAGTGGATAGTAATGCAAATGAACTGTAAATGCAAATGACTGTAGTGTGGTGTAGCGTACATACAGTAGGCCTACATAACAAGCAGTCTTCAAGTTATATTTTGACCTACATTTTTAGAAACATAAGGTATCAATACCAAGACATTCAATTAGTCTTGATAAACTGGAAAAAAACAAGGTCTGTCTCCATCATAGCAATACATTTATTAAAGGTGAATTCTGGTATTTTTTAAACTGGGTCCTTTTTCTACATGTTTTGGTTTTAATGTCCAGAAGGTCTGAAGTGTTTAGATATGAAACGTGCTGCTACGGTCCAAGTACAAAACAAATGCAACGACGGAAACGTGCTGCAACGGCCCAAGTACATAACAAATGCAACGACGGAAACGTGCTGCAACGGCCCAAGTACAAAACAAATGCAAAGACGGAAACGTGCTGCAACGGTCCAAGTACAAAACAAATTCAACGACGGAAACGTGCTGCAACGGTCCAAGTACATAACAAATGCAACGACGGAAACGTGCTGCAACGGCCCAAGTACAAAACAAATGCAAAGACGGAAACGTGCTGCAACGGTCCAAGTTCAAAACAAATGCAAAGACGGAAACATGCTGCAGAAGGCAAAAACAAATGCAACGACGGAAACGTGCTGCAACGGTCCAAGTACATAACAAATGCAACGACGGAAACGTGCTGCAACGGTCCAAGTACAAAACAAATTCAACGACGGAAACGTGCTGCAACAGCCCAAGTTCAAAACAAATGCAAAGACGGAAACATGCTGCAGAAGGCAAAAACAAATGCAACGACAGAAACGTGCTGCAACGGTCCAAGTACATAACAAATGCAACGACGGAAACGTGCTGCAACGGCCCAAGTACAAAACAAATGCAACGACGGAAACGTGCTGCAACGGTCCAAGTACAAAACAAATGCGACGACGGAAACGTGCTGCAACAGGCCAAAACAAATGCAACGACGGAAACATGCTGCAAAATACCAACGACGGAAACATGCTGCAAAATACCAACGACGGAAACGTGCTGCAAAAGGCCAAAACAAATGCAACAAAAGAAACATGCTGCAAAAGGCCAAAACAAATGCAACAAAAGAAACATGCTGCAAAAGGCCAAAACAAATGCAAACACGGAACCATGCTGCAAAAGGCCGAAACAAATGCAACAAAAGAAACATGCTGCAAAAGGCCAAAACAAACGTGTTGCAAATACAGAAATGATGCAAAGTCAAAAACACATGTAAAAGAAAAATGGTGTAAATCCATCGTTTTGTGTGTTTTTGAATTCCTTATTTCTGATATTCATATGATGTATTTCTGTATTTGCAGCCTATTTTAATGGAAAAACCGTTTGGGCAGCGCGACTGCCCTTGTCAGCCACCGTAATAAACAGATGTAACATTGCTCTCTTCAAAGCCACCACACTCCATTGACGAAAACAGTCATTTTGACCTTCAGAACACAGGAGGTGCTTGTCTACAGCTGACTTGAATAGTCAGTTTATTTGAGTTATTGTGTAAAACACAAATAATGTGTTGGATCAGAACGAACAATTTACAAGACCAAAGTTAACCATAGACAGTAGACAAGAAACTCTTTTGTTTTTGTCAGTGCAGTCTGGCATCCTCAGTCTGGTAGACAATCCAGTGTTTAACCTTGTAAACATCTCCATGTGGTGTTTTTCATGTGCTACAAGACACATCAGGGACAACAGAACCATGGCGTAGCTGTTTCTGGTAAATAAAAAGAGATCTTACCTCAACAAAAAGGTCTTTCTCTGCAGGGATGCGTTCTGTAATGTTGTCAGTCACTTAAAATAGTTTAGGTCTTTCAGTGGCAAAAACAAGAACTTTAAGTGGACGTACTTTGATGACATTTGCCTCCAAGGATTATGTAGCAGCCATTACAGCCAATTAGGCATTTGTGAGTGAGTCAATCTACCAGAAAAAAATCCCAAACTGTTCAAACCTACGAATCATTTACCCGCAAAAAATAGCGAGCAAGCTCAAAAATATTGGAATTCCTCTTATAATTGTAAAACGGAACACTTAATTGAGTTATCATAAAATAAATGTAAATTAAGTAGCATTTTACACAGTCAAATATAAAGGAAAGAAAAGGATGTGAAAAGTTCTGTTTGTTTTGTATCATCCACTCTCGGAGCTCAGAGTCGTTTAATGAACACATTAAAACAAAAATAGATCCTTTTCTCGATGACACCACACTCTCTGTATGAAGGAAACCCGGTCACTTGCTGCTGTCACCCCCCTCATGCCCCCCCCTGCTCCTTCTCCTCCATAGGAACAGTTTGCATTTCACAGGTTATTGGCATCCTTTGATTGCATCAGCATTTATAGCTCAGGTCCACTTCACGCTCCATTAGCCTCAGCAGAGGAGTCATGGAAAAGATGATGTCTTGATGTCCTGAGGCTAAACCCCCCACAGAGCCCCTGATGAAAAAGAGGACTATTCCCTTTTTTCTTTATTCATGGACGGAGGTGATGGGATGGTTTCGTAAGCCTCCTGCTCTGAAAGTCAACTCGAGAAGGTCTGTGCCAGTGTTGCTTTCACTCTTGGGTCTACAGGGTTTGTGTCACAAATCTATAAGCAGCTATGTATAGACTGTGAATCAGTAGAGGAAGCCACAGTGAAACTGTTTAAGAGCCTCGAGTTTTGCATTTTCGTCCGTCACCATCTTGTTTTCTCTTAAATGGACTGTACTTATATAGCGCTTTTCTAGTCTTTGCGACCACTCAAAGCTGCTTTTACACTACATATCACATTCACCCATTCACACACTGATGGCAGAGGCTGCTACATAAAGTGCCCAACTGTCAATCAGATATCACATTCACACCCGTTGGCTATGCCACCGGGAGCAATTTGGGGTTCAGTGTCTTGCCCAAGGACACTTCGACATGTAGCCTGAGAGAGCAGGGGATCTAACCTCCGACCTTCCGATTGAAAGATGACCGACTCTACCACTGAGCCACAGCCGCCCTGTGATTTATTTTTTAAGTTTGGAAAGAATGAAATGTGCAAAGTCTTTGGCGATTAGACTCCATCGTGATGACTTCATGAAGATGTAGAGAGGCCGAGAGCAGGATAGGAAACCCCCCTGATGGAGTCTAGACACTGGTGGTGGTGATGGTGGTGAAGACAGGATGAGCTGAGGACTTGGATACTGATGAGATGGTTTGGAGGTGAACGGGCTGAGGCTGTATCTGGTTAGTTTAGTACTTAGATAGTATACGCCCATAATCAGCTGATCACCAGACAGGAAGGACAGAGAGGGATAGAGAGAGAGAGAATGTGACATGATGAATGATGGTTAATGAATGAGTCTAAACAGTCTTTCTTCTTGAACTTAGGCTGAGCTACATTACAATAGAGGGTAAAGCAGGGTAGCTTCTGGGCGTGAATACCTGTGATATACAAATGTGTATCCACCCTCCGCCCAAATATGGTCACTTCTGACATAAAAAAAAACAAGATGGCAAAAACTAAAACACCAATTTGGGGCTTCAAATGGTGGCGTACAGACCAATGTGTGACGTTATGTCGGGAAAGCTGGGTCCACCTTTTATCTAAGTCTCTCTATGGCGTGCAGCTTGATACAACATCCCCAGGTGTTAAAAAAAAAATGTTGCTTGAAATTTAGAGTAGCTGTGTGTCATTATTGTGTTTACGAGAGATATGTTTACTGCAATGACTGTACATAAAGATGGACGACTCCACCGCCTCTCATTCTACAAAAATGAAGCCAAAATACCCCGGAGTATTGACGTCCCGCCCCTTCCTCTACCAACCTTTACCTTGTGGCCTTGCCGTGTTGGCGCCCTCAGGTGGGCTCAGTCTGCAGCAGAACAGCTTCTTGTGTCGGTCTGAAGCAGATATTCACGCTGATGGAAAGTTCAATGACTGTAGTGTTAGTGTTAGTTACGTCTCCTCTCGCCGTTCCTCCTCTACTCTGCTACTCGGGAACAGAACGCTGCAGGAGCCCCATTTGTCAACGGAGCTGTCAATCATGAGGCCACACCCCCTTTTTACAGCATCAAATAACTAATTAAAGGTAAACTTGTCAGAAAAATGAACACTTGGACATAAATCAGCATGATAAGAACTAACTACAATGACAGAAACCATGTTAGAGAAAAATGTATTTGACGTGTATTTTGATTTTATAGTTTGACTCATGTCCCATCTGTTAACATGCAGGAGGCGGGCTTTATGAGCTATACTACAGCCAGTCAGCAGGGGGCGATAGAGAGGGTTTGGCTTCACTTTAAGGGAGCTGTCATGTTGGCATCTTTTATACAGTCTACTTTTTTACTGTCAACAGCCAAGCTGAACACAATCAGACAGTAAAGGACATTCACATTCAGTTTCAGAGTCTTCATATATGTTTAGAAATCATTCTCAGCTTTTATCGGACCTGGAGAAGGAGAAATCCAAAATGGCCGCCACAGGCTGTAAATCACCTGAGAGCTTGTGTTTGTGGTTATTTCATAATGAGAGTGTTGAGAGCTCAGTGTGAGTCACAACTGAACATCTGCTTCTGGACACTGGACTCGTGCTATCATGTGCCTCTGGAGATAACTGAACAGCTACTTAGAGTGGAGCACAAAAGGGGCATTGTTACGTCTGTGTGTGTGTGTGTGTGTGTGTGTGTGTGTGTGTGTGTGTGTGCAGGTCCAGCAGGTATGGCACTGAATGCGTCATTGCACAGGATGTGTGTTTGTATTTTTTTCCTGTGGTAAGCGATCATGAGTCTCACACAGTCATGAGCATTGTGGTGATTTATTATTAATCTTTTGAATCTGCAGCGGAAGAGGAGGAAGACCTTCAGATATGTTTGGTCTGTGTGTGTGTGTTTGTGTGTGTATGTGTGTGTTTTGTTCAGGTCCGTGAGCCTCACAGATTAAGTGAAGTCATGTGATGATACAGAGAAAAGAGGAATTTGTGTGCAATTAGTTTTTGAAATCTAAATAGTTTTTGTAGCAAAAACTTCAGTTCAATAAATTTCATGTGTAAGATTTATAAAAGCCTGATGATGTTTTTTTTTTAAATAGCAGTACAATCATTCAGAGGTGTGTTTGTAACCTCGACCTAAAAATTCGCAGTGTTTCTTCAGTCTCAAAGAGGAATTCCCACATGTTTAGTCCTTTTATGAAGAAGTAGCTGTTAGCTACGTTGCTCTATTCACAGCCACCAGACTTCTTTTACAAAAATGGCATTTTTACCTGACAGAACACAGGAGCTGCCGGCCTACCTCTGCCTTGATCGGTTAGTTTGTGCCTGTTATTGTTTCGTGTTGGATCACAGCTAACCCTTTTAAAACACCAGAGTCATACAACAATGCAAACAATCTAACTGTTCGGGGCAGCAGCAGAACAGCAGCACCAATGTTGTCTGAGGTAAAATCCCTGATTTTGTCAATGGAGTTTGGTGGCAGCGATGTGACGGCAGTTTCGGGCTCATGAAATGGGTCCTCGTCTCTAACAAAAAGGTCTGTCTCTGTAGGATGCTTTTTGTAATGTTTTCAGACACTTAAGGCCTTAGCACACCAAGTCTGTATTTTTTGTATGTGTTTTTTTTTTTTATCTGTCATCCGATAAAAATCGTTCAGCACAGAAACATTGCACACTGAGTCCGATGCGTTTTTATTTATTTTTACTCTATATATTTACTCTTTGTGTTATTTAAATAAAGACCCAACATGAATCACCATGAGCAGCACTTAGCAACATTCAGCACATTGGCAGAAAAATGTCCTTTTAACAGGCAGAAACTTCGAGCAGAACCAGACTCATGTTGAACATCTGCCTCGACTGGATGGGCCTAAAATGGGATAGAAGGAGATGCAGGATAGAGACAGGCAAAGAGAGCAACAACAACAAAAGTTCTTGTTACAACAATAACAACAATGTTAGTAGTTGTTGCAGTCCGAGTCAAGCAGGTCCACAGCAGCAGATGGTCTGCGGTAATGATCCCCAGGAACCTTCAAGACAAGGGGGCACAAGATCTCCCGGGAAGATATATGGTTAGTAATGTTAATGGGACAAGAAGATACATAGTTAATAAGATGCATTAATATGAGAGAGACAGAGAGAGAGAGAGAGAGAGAGAGAGAGAGAAGCTCGGTGTGTCAGATCCCCCCGGCAGTCTAAACTTATAGACTGTCCGAAAAATTTGCGATATGAGACTCCCTGTCGACTTCTGCCCTGTCCCTCTCTCTAGTTGCGGCTTTATGTGTCCTGCAGGTTATGCCACGTTTTCTTCACTGCTTCAACTAACATGACACAAAATGAGGCAAATTGTTAGCTATCGTTTAGCTGCCTGGAGCGCAATCACTCGTTTACTGCCTGATCTTTAGTACATTCTTTGTTTTGCGATCAATATCTACCATCCCCAATTCCAAGCTGTTCGGCAAATCTGTCTTTGAATTGTGCATCTCTAGATTGATCACAAAGTGCTTTCTGCTGGGAGACGAAATGATTGACTTTTGCATGTATGGTGGCTCTGAGTGGTCAAACAACTCTTTAATTTTTCAGATTCGTAGTGTAAACGTGACACAATGTGAGGTCATGTTTATTTTTTAACGTGCGATCATTTTGGCCGAAAATATGGACTTGGTGTGCAAAGGCAACAACAACAACATCTAATTTGAGACTTTCAAAATAAAGCAGGCACGATAACCGAAATAAATAAGCAACATCCAGTTTGACTTTCACAATAAACCTTTCTGAGGGTGTTTTTAAAGGTGTAATACGGTCCTCTTCTGGTTATGTTGAAGCACCAAAAACCTCGTGGATAGGTGTAGGAAAACATTCTGGTTTGGGTGATAAAAAGTCAACGATTTTAAACATGAAGCTGGAAGACGGTGTGTGAAAAGATGCAAGAAGGGTATGAAGATCCTCATAACTACCTACCTGAGGAGCAAGAGCAGGCTGATCTCAACATACTGGATGCCTGAAGATCAAACATAATATTGATCTTTTCATCTGTGATTCTGTGTTTAAAGCTTATTCGCCCCAAACTGTTGTTCTGCTGTTTATCTTATCAGCGTGAGAAAGCCTCTGAATCAGCAGTGAGCGCATCATGAGACAATCTAATTTTATCACCTCCATGTTGTGCCCTTCTCATCCCCTTCCTGCCCCAAGGTCATATCTGCACAATGCAGGTTTCCCATCTGACAACCCCCCCCCTGCCCCCGCTCCCATCAGGACCATTAGCTTAAACTCAACATTTAGGAGGCAGCAAAGAGTGATCATCGCTGCTCGACACCCACCTGCTTAGTGTTAGGGAGCTGCCATGTTAAGTGCTGTGGCAGGCGGCCCGGGCTGCACCACGTGGGCTGCAGATAGATCGTGTTTATTTACCGCTGCATCTGTTTGCACAGAGAGACTCTGTGCACAGCTCGGCAGACCGCAGATGGCTCGCCGATGGCTTCTCGAAACCGTCCGCGCCACACAACATACAGATTTTTAAAGAAACGGGGGCTGGAGGCAGTGAAAGAAGAAATAGAAGAGAGGACAAAAGACGGAGGGTGGGACACTGCTCATTGACTAAAGGAGGGGGAGATGAGTGCCTTGGAAAGCAGAGGGACGGTAGGCATCGCTGTGAAGAGTGTATTTAACAGCGTGTCTGAGCTCCACTCAATGACCCTTCATCCTCTGGTCTAACACTCAGGAGAGCACTTCAGAAACACTCGACTCGCTCGTTCACAGCAGCTCACTCAAAGCCTGACAGAGAGGCTGAGAAGAGGCTCAGAGTTAATGCCTATCACACACACACACACACACACACACACACACACACACACACACACACACACACACTTTTCAGCCTTTAGTTTCAGGTTAATATCAGATGATTTGTGCAGCAGCTGCTCATGTCACAAAGACATTTCAATAGTTGGTCCCAGCGACCTTTATTGTTCCCACCACTAAAGCCAGAAGGAGGTTATTATTCATCTGTTGATTATAGAAGAAGTTTTATACCAAGTGCCATCAGCGTCAGATATTTAGAATTAAATTAATTGCAACAAAATTGATCGCCATCGATGCAACAATAAAAAAAAAAGCAGCAGTAAGACACAGCGAGGTAGGAGGGTGCAACATGTGCAATGATTAAAGGCAGGGTAGGCAGTTATGGGGGGCATTTAGGGGCCTGATTAAGAGCCGCTTTTTTTGGTTTTACATCTTGCAGATTTGGGCTGCACGGTGGTGCAGTGGTTAGCGCTGTCTCCTCACAGCTGGAAGGTTCCTAGTTCAAACCCCGGTTCAGACGTAGTGGAGTTTGCATGTTCTCCCCGTGCATGCGGGGGTTGCGTACTTCGGCTTCCTCCCACAGTCCGAAGACATGCTCGTTAGGTTCATTGGTGACTGTAAAATGTAGGTGTGAATTTGAGTGTGAAAGGTCTTCTGTCTCTGTGTGTCAGCCCTGTCATTGACAGGCGACTTGTCCAGGTGTAACCCCGCCTCTCGCCCAGTGACAGCTGGGTTCAGCTCCAGCCCCCTCACGACCCTGAACAGGATAAGTGGTATAGATAATGGATGTATGGATCTTACAAATGTACTGTTTTGGTTTGGGCTAAAAGACTCCAGCAGCAGCAGTCAGCTGATAAACCAACTGTGCACTGTCTTTTCAGCACCAAACAGCAGACAGACAACAGGCAAATGAACACGGCAGTGTTGTTCGTAGCTAAGAAAGAAAAATTTCCTCATACAGATAAGGATCCCATTTTAATCCATCCATCCGTTTTCTGCGACTTATCCGGGGTTGGGTCGCGGTGACAGCAGGCTAAGCATGGTCCAGACATCCCTCTCCCTTGCCACATTTTTCCAGTTCCTCCTGGGGGATCCCGAGGCGTTCCCAGGCCAGACTGGATATACAGTCCCTCCAGCCAGCTCTGGGTGGCCGGAAAACCTCCACAGGGAGGCGCCCAGGAGGCATCCTGATCAGATGCCACCTCAACTGGATCCTTTCGATGCTCTACTCCGAGCTCCCTCCGGATGTCTGAGCTCCTTACCCTATCTCTAAGGCTGAGCCCAGACACCCTGTGGATGAATTTCAGTCGCTTGTATCCTTGACCTCATTCTTTTCGGTCACTACCCAAAGCTCATGACCACAGGTGAGGGTTGGAACAGATCGACTGGTAAATTGAGAGCTTCGCCTTAGGGGTCAGCTCCTTCTTCACCACGACGGTCCAATACCCTGAGATATTTGAACTCCTTCCCTTGGGGCAGTACCTCTCTCCCTTCCTATTTTAATGCCTGGTGTAAAATTGGGTTAAAATGTCCAGCTTAGCCTTCAAACTACAGGACTGAATCTTAAGGCCTTTATCAAACAAAAATGCCAAACGTCTGCTGATTCAAACTTCTCACATTTGAGAATATTTTCGATTGTATTTTTAGACCACCCCTGTGCAGATACTTTATGTTCAAATCAGGAGCCGCAGTGATCACAGGAAGGACATTAGGATCAGAGTCCTCGCCCTGCACGAGTTCCCTCTGCCTCTTCTGTGGGTATTAAAAAGTTGTGTATGTTCACGGCCTCTTGTCCGATGCATCACTCGGATGTATCTGCTCATGCTTGCAGTAATTTGCTCAGAGTGCAGAGATAATTGATTGCCCTGGATGGGTAGGAGGATGGGCCGGTGGGGGGGGGTGCACTTGCCACGTTGCTGTCTTCCTAAATAACATCATGTGGCCTGTGCGCAGACCACAACCCCCTCGCCAGACACAGTTTGTCACCTCTCGATGACAAATGACACGCATGGACAGATTGTTTACCCTCCCCCTTCTATACCACTCCTCTGCACCACCTCCCCCTCCATGGGGCAAAGTGTTTTTCCTGTGTTTAGACTGAGGTTCATGGACCGCCTGGTTCTTCCACTTTGCACAGAATTGCCAGAGCTTTGGGCGACCAGCTGTTCTCTTCAAGCGTACACTTTACAGCAGGTGTTCTTGTTGTGATCAGGATTTAAAGATCCTTTTTGTTTAGACACGACAGTAAGGTAATCCTCCCTCACTCACCTGGAGTTGATAGCAATAGGGAGAGTAAGTCTCTCCTAAAAAAGGCTGATAGGGTTGCTCCTGAAAAATGTTGATAATAGATGGTTAAAGAATGAAAACAGGGACAGATAGAAGGCCTGATTGTAATCACTGTCTGACAGGCCATTCTGTGCGCAAGATGGCCGACGTTTAGGGAGATTCGATCTGTAAACTGTGAATGAAAGAGAATCACATGTATCACACACAAGCCCCTTTCACACGTGCACTCCAGACCGTTTCAACTTCTGAAGATTTTCTAGAGAAGCTCTTTCAGGGACGGGGGTCTCATGAGGCAGGACATGAGGTAAAAAGTAAGCGGCTGTCGCAACTGCCGAACAATTTCTGCGTCGACCCTTGCAGCCAGAAGGTCCTGAGTCTCGGGTGTTTATAATCATCCTGTTATGTGTTGATCTTCTGGTTTCACACTGGTCACATGACATCTTCAGCCTTCCCACTTGCTGGCAGTGGATGTTCCTGACTGCTCAGTTCACACATCGGCTCACCCCGACTTCTTGCGGACGTTTTCCTAAGAGGCTGGCAGGAAAAAGTCTGCATAAAGTCGGGGTGGAGAATTCAGCTGTTTACGTCCAGACATGCAGCCCAACTGGACAATCAGGATTGCAGAGCATGTGTGAAGGGCCTTTACAGTATCTTATTTGACATAAATCAATATGTCTGTAGCACACATCTGAGGCGTTAGACAGTGACCAACCTTTCATCAATTATTATTGTTTATTGACTACATATCCTTGTTTTTTAAACTCACATCTTATTTTATTATAAGGCCACACTGGGTCCATCCATGTTTTGCTTGTGTGCGCTGTAGAGACGTGCAGCAGGTCTCCATTCAGTGTCAGCAGTCCTCTTAAAGTCAAGCTCCTCCCACTGCCCCCTCACTGACATTATAAACCATGATGACCGACAAGGTGAGGATCAATTCTCCGGTTGTATTTTACAGATTATTTTTGCTACATAAGAAGCAGGAAATACCTTTGAAGTCTGAGGGTAACTACAAGAATCCTGTGTTTCATTTGTTTAGGAAAACGTAAGCTCGCTTTGGTTAGTGTTTCTCTCCCTTCATTTTGTTCTAATGGAGAATAATTAACATTCCTGCTGTCCAAGAAATCTTCACTCCGTCTAATGGCAGTCGATGTAGCTGAAAGTACATTTCTATACATTTAATGGACATATAGGTCACAGATGTAGGTCAGAGTGTATGGAGTGATTAATGTCAGCACATTACCGCCGCCTCTCAGCAGTGACAGTCGTCCGAATGAGGCCACGGCCGACCCAAACATTCAGTCTAATTCTCTGAAATTGAAATCGACTCTTCTTTTATTTTGAAGCATTAAGATGATCGGATGATGCTGAGAGAGAACATGAGATGTGGGTGTGATGTGCCCTATATACCAAAATGAAACGTATACAGCATACGGACTAAATGTGAGGGACTCTCTGTGTTAGGAAGTACTGACATTTTTAGACAGGACCGCGGCTGCACATATGCTGCTTGTGTATCTGTACTGAATTATGTTGACGCAGTTAATGTGCAACATTTCAATCAAAGAGACTTGTTGAATTATGGGTAATTTTCTAATCTTTTTTTCCAGAATCGGTCTTTTAATTTAAGGGCAAGGTTTGTTCAGAAAGAAGAAGATCTAAGCAATGAGACGAATATTGTAAGAACAACAGAATATGTAAGATGTGATAAATGAATGAATGCATTTGTGCACACCGTCCGCGTCAGAATTTGTTCACGTCTCTGCACTACGCGTGTCACTGGAGGATACCTCTAGAGGGCATACCAGAGAGCTCAGGCCGTATGCAACAACCATATGTGCAGGATGTAAACAACAGACATGGCGACACTCAAGAAGGTTACTGTTACGTGTTTGTGTGTTCGGTGGACAGAACACAGCATCTGCACCGTCCCCACTCTGTTTCTCCAACATGTTCCTCCGTGCATGGACAGGCATGTTTGTCTCAAAAGTAGCCGTGGCAGTGACACATGGTACAGATGTGGATAATCGTGGACTTTTCATGTGCGTACTGCAGACTGCGTACACATAGCATTCATTTTGAAGGACGTGCACAGCCGATGCTCCAAACAGACGCAGGTAACGCGTGGCAGCCTTCATGCGCACCAAACACGTAGTTAAAAGCAAGAATATCTCCGGCTTTAGAGAGCCATGTTTAGTGTGAGGGTTTGTGGGAAATTAACATCTGCACAGGAATCAGTCGTACTCTCCAACTGACAGATATGCTCTTGAGTAAAGATGGAAAATAATTCCAATATTTCAGGATATAAAACATTGTTGATGATGCAGATCAGATATTTGAGGTTGAACTCCATCTAGGGTTAATACCTGATTATGGCGATAAGCACTATAATCTGTCAATATCATAACCCCTCTGACCGTCAACACGCTGAGCTGATGGTGTTTGAAAGGAAACAGCCAGATGTTGACATTAGTGCTCTCTGAGATAAAGTTGTGCCAACACATGGAGGTTTATCCCTGATCACACATCCGTCATGATGCTCAGAGATTATACAGTTCATAGATTGCACTGGGTTAAAAATAGTCTCCACTTATCAGGACAGTGGACTGATGAATGAGCGTGAGTGGATTTAACTCTTATTAGATGATCACAAACCAAACTGTTTAATTTTGTGTGTTCTAGTAGAGCCAAATGTAAGGAAGACTTTCTCACAGACTTTATGATGCCTTTTTTAAACCTTCACAGTAACGTACCACTGCTGTACACCTGTACCAGGAGTTAACCCCAACACACACTCTAATGGCGTCATCTCTGCCCATTCAACCATCGTAGTGCAACACAGGATCACAGACTGGCTTCTGTGCGTGAATGAAAATGATTTTACTGTAAACTAGGGCGTACGCTGCGTATGTTGTGTCGTCAGCCATGAAAGGTTTCAGGTGTCTCAGCGCTGCTCCTCTTCTTGTTATGTTAGAGGCCGTTCAGACCTGGTATCAACATGTGGACAGCCTTAACTACAGGTGTGAACACACCCAGGACGGATTGAAGACGCATTCAGATCCGATCACTCAGGCCACATACGGAGGTGGTCTGGGACGCATTTATCCACATACATCTGGTAGTGTGAACGCACATGCGTCCTGGGCCACATTAAGCACCGCCCCACACGTATCCACGGCAACGATCACATGGATACGGGAGATCAATCGCTTCTCTTTCCTGTCTGATTCAACATGTCTCCTCTGGGCGTGCAGCTGATCACAGGCGTGTGATGTTGGTGTGATCACGATCATGCTGCGTGTTGAGTAATAAAACTGGCTGGTTTGTTTGAATCTCCCGCTGTGACGGACTTCAAAGAGCTGCACCTAATGAAGCGGAGGACTCTGTGGACTCTCAGGGTGCGCTTTGCTCACAACATGAACAACAACCAGGGCTTTGTAGCAGCTCCTGCCTGTTTGCTACAGAGAGGGACCCTCTCCTGAGGGTTCTCAGCATGTTTATTTGAGATCTTTAAAATCATTTCTACAAGTAGTTTATTATTCAGTGCAAAGAGCCTTCTGACTGTCCATCTGCAACCATCTTTTTTAAACAATATGCGATAACTTAATTGGCTTGGGACCACAACATTGTATGGTATATAAGTAGTTTACTGGAATATGTTAAAGGGTCGAGGTAAGGTGGGCTGAGAAGGGGGTCAAAGTAGTGTAGGATTAGAGGGGGGTCGAGACTCAGGGAGGGGGCATATCTCGATGCCCTGTCTGATTCAGCATCCCGCCGTGGTTCCTGTGTTGAGATAGAGAAGAGGAATGGGTTTGGGGGAGGAAGGTTTTAAGAACTGAGACAAACAGGAGAGAAGGGGTTAGGTAGGCTTTTATATGTCCACACAGGTAACTGCTTTAGGGAGGCACAGGTGTGTGAGCTAACGAAACACAGGTGATGAAATTAGTGAGGGTGGTGTGGCCCTGTTCCTGAACCTCTGTTATAATTACTTCATTTAATTTGCTAATAGAAAAGTTTGTTTTTCATTTATTGTTACTCACCAAAATTGTGCGTTGTGTATTATAAACAAATTGAATGCATTTCCTTTCAAACACTTACTAACTAGCTAACCCACAGATTTTTATACCTCTGCTATGGCCACAGCCACGCCTGGAGGTGATATGTTTACAGGTCGTTGATTTAGTCTTTGCATTGTTTTAAACGTGATATCTCAGGAACGTCTGGAGGGACACAAACATCCTCGAGGACACAACAATGAACTGGTTAGACTTTGATGATCAAAGGTCACAATGAATGTTTTTTGGGGCCAAAAACTATTCGGTATTTATAACACAATTTTACACAAATATCTTAGAGGATGAAAATGATGAAGTTATGACATTTTCAACCCAAAAGGTCAAAGTTCACTGTGAAATCCTCTGACCTTCTTATCAATGCCATATCTCAGACACAGCTGGAGGGAATATCTTCAGATTTGGCACAAAAGTTTACCTGGACTCAAGGATGAACTGATTAGAGTTTAGTTGTCAAAGGTCAGAGGTCAAGGTCACTGACATCTAGTCCGCCTAGTCAGTCTAACCACTTACCAATCATTCTAATCAACACGTGACGACGTTTAATGTGCCTCAAAATCATTTCCCAGACTTTATTTTGCCCCTCTGACTTTTAATACCAAATCTTTAACCTTTGTTATGCAAACAGCTCCGATCTGATCTTACCCCAGCCACAGAAAAACACCAAAATATCTCCTAAAGGAACCTGATCAAGATAATCAATTAGCCGCAGAAATGGCACAACCCGTTGGAGAAGCACTTCAGTTTTTCAC
The DNA here is from genome assembly GCF_022749685.1 of Semicossyphus pulcher. NCBI lineage: Eukaryota > Metazoa > Chordata > Actinopteri > Labriformes > Labridae > Semicossyphus > Semicossyphus pulcher. The sequence continues at coordinate 30,366,179 of NW_027211726.1, forward strand.
AGACACTTTTGTTTTCTCCTCTTTGAGACTTTGCCAGCAGCACTAAGCTGACAGAGTCTGAGCCGACAGAGTCTGAGCCGACAGACTGCAGGGAGAAACTTTCTGTCCTTATGCAAGGCTTCTTATTTTAAAAAAACTTGCTGCGTATCTTAAAAGTCACCAGAAAAATGCTTACAGCAGCAGAGTCGCTCCTCTGATTGTCTTTTATTTTGTTTCAGTCAACCAACATCCACATTTGCTTTCGACGATCAAGTCACCCATTTGCAAAGTCATTGCTGACGCTAATCCTAATCCTTTGTTCTCCTTCAGCTGTTCGAAATGACCGGAATAAGAAGAAGAAGGAGAGCCCAAAGCCGGAGCTGGCAGAGAGCTACGAGCTGACAGCCGAGCTGGAGACCATCATCGAGAAGATTCGAAAAGCCCATCAAGAAACCTTCCCCTCCCTCTGCCAGCTTGGCAAATACACCACGGTGAGTTCACTGTCCTGCGGCGCGCATTAAGACCTCTCCGTAAATATACATCCAGCACATCAAACATTTTTAAGGTTGTATTCTTTTTTAATTGACGCCTGAATTTATTTACAATTATATAAAAAAATGATTTGTGTTTTTGCTTTCAAGTGGATGCTAAATTAAGTGGAGATTGTTAATTTGTCTATAGCAAATAGAATAGATATAAATTTAGGTATGATGCAAATTAGCGACAACAGGCATTAATGGTAAAAATGTACAACTATTTACACTAGAACACCAACTAGAGACCAACTAGAACAGGGGTGTCAAACAAACAGTCTGTGTCCACTTTTCTCACACTTTAAAGAGTCATCCAGTGGGCCGGATTGGACCCTTTGGTCCTTAATCGTGGAATTCATGAAAGCAGTTGAGGTTCTTGTCGAGGCACAGATGAACTTTGCACTTTGAGCATTGAAAGAAAATCTGTCCGTTACATTTTGGGCGTTTGCAGCGTTGCCGCTCCCTTTCAACCACTGGCCAGTGACCCACAGCATCTGAACGCACCTCCTGTGTCGGAATAGCCTCAGCTGGACCTCGGTGTTTCTTCTTTTGAATCCAGTGAAGGCCGCCCCCTCTTCTTCTTTGACAGATCCTTGTCTTGCATGCAGAGTGCCTGTGCGATGGATATCCTGAAAGCAAGCGAATCCTTCTGCAGCTTTCTTGGAACACACAGTGACTCACAATCACGCCGATACAACAACCAGCTGTTGACAATCACCACATCCACAAAGAAAAAATAACCTGTGATAGTACTTTTTTGACCTTATGTGGATGCGGTAATATGCAATCAGTGCATCAAGAGCATCAACGCCACCCATGAACTGGTTGTACAAGCAGATGATGCTTGGGCACACATTCTGTTTCAACCTTCTATCCCATCTTTCTACGCTGGAAACAGGCTGAGCGCTGCTGGCAACGATTACTCCTCTGTTGTCAAACCATTTGACTGCTCTTACTACCACATTGTCTACAACAGCCTGTTGCTCTTCAAATGTCCCTCTTCCCTTCTTCTTCATCTCTGTGTCTGCACTGGAAGTGCACCCTTGCAGGCGATTTTGCCTCACAGTCCCGAGAGCTGGTATCCCCTTGTTTGCAAGAGCAACAAACAAATCCAAGGATGAAAACAAGTTGTCAAAGTACAGCAGGTGATTGACAGCACTACGGATAACTTGTGCAAGCCTCAGCACAACGTTTCCACTTGCCCCAATGTCTGGTTGTCCTGGTGCAGGATCAGTTTTCCCTGAAAATATGTCAAATGAATGCACCAGGCCTTTTTAGTCACAAAGCACAAATATTTTGTATCCCCATTTGTAGGGCTTCTTGGGGATATATTGCTTCAGACTTGATCTGCCTTTGAATGGCACCATTTGCTCATCAATAGACAACATCTGATCTTGAGGCAGAGCCTGACATTTGGGGAGAAGTGAATCAATAAGTGACCTGACTTTGAGAAGCTTATCACCGTTGTTGGGTGCCATGTTATCACAGAAATGGATGAGATGTTTTATTTCTTCCCATCTGTCTCGGGACATTACGTCAGCCACCTGCAGAACTCGACATTCACTGGACCAGTACATTCTTGACCTTGGTAAATTAAAAACACTCATGTACACTACAGTGCCAATAAACTGTTCCAATTCATTCTGATCCAGTTTGAGGGCATGTGTTGGATTTTGTTGTTTGCAATACAGATTGCTTTGTTCCACAATACTATCCAAATGATCAGCATCAAAAAAGTCTCTGAAGTATTGAATGGGCAGACTGATTGCATCAGAATCTGGAAGAGCACCTTGCCACACTGGAACGTCTCTTGCAGAGTTCTGTTGCTTCGCTGTCTTCCATGCTACCTTTTGTTTTTTTCTGTTTGTAGTAGCAGCAGCTGATTTCCCTCTTGCAGCAGAAGCACTGGTGCTAGGAGGTGCATCATGATTTCCAGAGTCTTCATCACTGCTCCTGTTGTCAGTACTCTCACTACTGCTGCTTTCATCACCTGGTGTAGAAAAAAGAAATCACTATAGAAAAGTGCAGACATTTTTATCTACATTATATACACATCATGTACACATGGTTACATTCACAAATATATGGACATATGTAAAAAACAACAAAAAAACTGAAACTCTACACATAATTATAACATTATTACTGCTGCTTTCATCTCCTGGTTTAGGAGTATAGTCATCATCGCTATCCCCACCGTCACTGAGACAACTGTGTTCACTTTCTTCTGGTGGAACCCTGGTTTGAATTACACCTGGTCGCTTCCCATAGAACATAGATGAATTCATTTTGATCTGTGTTAAAAAAAAAAGGGCAGAAATTGCATTTATATCCCAGCATGATCTTTTTATAATGATTATAGAACTTAACTATAATGGCATTTCCTAAAGAAAATGCATGTGAGTGCAGAAATCCATCTAAATACAGCATTATTTAGCATTAGCATTATGACCGGATGTAGCCATTATGGACAGATGTAGCGATTTCGCTACAAACAGAAATCTTCAAATTACATAGAAAGAAGAAAGAAGAAATATAGAAATAAGAACTCTATTCCAATAAATTAGCTGTATAAGCAAACAATAAGCTGGTACATATTTTTATCTTAGCACAACTTGCCTCATTTTCCACAATTTCTCCAAATTTGCAGCCTCCATATATTCGTTTTGCTATTGTCAGTACCAGATCCGTCCCGGCTGCCCGATCCGTTCTGCGCATGTGCATACTTATTCCTGCCCGATTTGTACTACACGTGTGAACGTTTGACGGCAGCAAGTCTTTTTTTTAATAACTTTATTAACAACACAATATTAGACAAATACTTTACACTGCAATACAAATAACAGTACGTGGCCGTTATTAGCCAACATAAAAGCACAGAAGAGTTGCACAACTGCTTGTTTTATTAACATAGATTGTTAAAAGAACTCTGTATCATACATACTAATTAGCTAATTTGGTAAAACTAGCTAATTTGACAGCCAACCCAATGACCCAACTCTCTAATCTAATGCTACACGTCAATTCGACCGCCAGCACACGAACACAACTCTCTCGAGTCGAGCGATGCATGTGTTGAACAGATCGGGCAGCCGGGACGGATCGGGTACTGACAGCTATCCACAGTGCTCGCTTCCATTAACCGGATGTAGGTCCCACTCCGACCGGTCCTACGAGAAACCAGTGCTTGCAAAAGGTTCCTAGGTACGTATTGAATATGCACAAACCAGGCATTGGGGGAATGCATACGCTATCTCGGCTGCAGTCTGAATGCAAGCGGTATGATGCGAATTCGCAAATTAAACTGAAGCAGCTTCATGTTATAAATCACTGTTTCTTCAACGCCTTTCGGGGGACACACTGGACGTCAGGAGGGGCTGCTAGCCGCACCGTTGCTACAGACGTTGGCTCAGCTTGTTTTGTAGGTCGGGATTCCTTCAGCGTTGAGCCCAAATATCCCCTGAAGCTTCCTCCTCTACAAAACAAACATGATTAATGCTGCTTAAAATAAAGCAGTTTCAGGTCAAATATCAGTGTATCTGATGCTATGGCTGCTAGCTAAGTTGCTGCTAAAGTTAGCTTCATGTTTCTCTGCTGTTCTTGTCTAAAGACGTGTGCCTAAAGATTGTGCCTTGAAACAGTAAGAGAGCAGCTCTTATGGAAAACTCTGTGCCGATGAAGTCAGCCCTGGCTCTGAGATAGTATCAACATACAAATATCACTTTTGTTGCAAAGGCGTCCAGAGGAATCATCCCTAACACACGCTGCATCATCAGAGAGATGACTGGTCTTTAGCCCTGATCGTTAACATGAACAGAGCTCTAATGTTCCTTATACTACATGACCCTGTTTTGCAGACTGCTCCATATGCTCCTTTCATCCAGTCCTGCAAACTAGCTGCGAGTGCAGAGCTCATAATGATAATCAATCACTCTTACTGTACTCTAAATCCCCTCTAATGCAGCTGACTGTCGAGGCAAATCCTCGCCAACTCTTCTTCTCCTCTCCATAGCTATTGATTGGACCTTAAGCCTGATGGGAAGACAATAAAAAACATGCATTATGATAGCACTGTGCCGCTAACACATCACGACTTCCAGCTCTATTCTGTGATGGATCCGAGACAGTAGCAGGGTTTCTTTGGCTCCATGTTTGCATGCTGCAACAGCAGGAGGAGAAACTAAAGGAGAGCTGTCGGGTCTGGAAGACGCTGCAGCTGCAAACATCAAACCCTCACCAGGGAAATGTTTTCCAGGCAGGCAGCTGCCCATCAGTCTGCTGCAGGCAGACACCAACTCCAGCCTCCAGGTTTTGACACGTCTGAGAAGTGGAATAAATGCGGCTAATCCAACTTACGTCATTATCTGCTTCCATAAATCAAAAGCGCATGCGGAAGCAGTGGATCCGTCCCCTGGTGTGTGACAGCGCTAAGCTGGGCGTCGTGAATGCTTGTCAGGGTTTGTGAGAGCTTTATTCCTTCTCTCATCTCCCAGCAGACGTCAAGGTTGAGAGTTCTGTGTCGTCCCTGAACCTCCCTCAAACCCTCAAACGTCGGGCCCCGCGCAAAACTAACAATCCATGAAAGGCCAGATATCGAGGGGAATGTAATCCATGCAGGACCTTGTAGGAGAATCTTGTCAGTTGGACACATCAGACCCTCCATTGTCGAGTCTCAAAGCGGCCGACTCGTAAAGGACACACTCATCTGAGTGACAGCGAGCTTTTCTTTCCCCTGAGGGACGCTTCTGCACTTGCCATGACTCGGTGCAAAAGTTGGAGGTCAAACAAGTGTCGAGGAAAAACCTCCAGAGCGAATACTTGACACTGTAAAACCGTTGTTCGGCTGAGTTTTGAGCTGCTTTGACAGGCGAGCGGTTGGAGCTGCAGGACGGCTGCATGTTTGATAGCGAGCAGAGATAGCGGCGCTTTGATTGACACGTAGGCACGGCAGCATTGTGCAGCGAGCTGACAGTGTCTAATGTGTTTGTTTTACAGATGACTTACATATAGATTACAGTGAGCGGTGATTGACACACAAACAGTCTTCTGTGCCGAGTGTTTGGGAGCGGATGGGTGGGGGGTGGGGGCTGCATGTGTAAAGATTTGGCGGTGATAGTTCTGGAAATCTCATGACACCTGTCAATCATGTAAAATAGTGTTTGTACTGAGGTAAACAACCCCGCTGAGCAGCCATAATGTGCTGTAATGCCTCTCTTGTTGCTGTGATGAAAATCATTCAATCACTGACAATAAACCCTCGGAGCGGAGATGCGTACGAGATGCTAAAGTGGAGCAAATTGTCACACAGTGCAGCGACTCGCTCTCCACTGTGTGCAGCTGCTGCTGTCGCTTCCATGTACAGTACGCCTCCATCTCCACAACTCTTTATTTTTCCCTTTTCAATCCCAACACAAAGCTGCTAATCGCTGCAACCCCTCCCCACTCCACCCTCATCCCATTCCCTCTCCCACGATACTTCCTGATTTTTACAAAATAAACAGTCTGCATTGAGCGGCTGAAAATAGGAGGACATAATAGCAAAAATCTTGCTCCCTGGTTGTGATATAAGCCAGTGTTTGCTGTTTGTTGGAGTGGCAGTAGGGCCTCAGATAAAGCCTTAATCTGGATCAGTGGTAATTATGCTTGCTCACAGACTGTGAGAAGTTCCTCATTATTACAAGCGATTGGATCCTGATGCGCCTTTTGAGTCCTTCTCGTCGGAAACAGAAGAGGAGCTCCCGCGCCCCTAGATTAGGTTAAAGCTCCAATTATGTGGTGAAATATTCAAATCCTAGTCTGCAGTGATTTAGGAGTTCATTGCCGGGTTAGTTGAGATAGCTGCGCGAGTGAGAGGGCTTAGCTCCACAATGAATAACGCTTCATTGACAGTGATGGTGATGAAAAACGAGCCTGGCACTTTCAAAGACAAAATAAAACATTAGCGCTCGGCGGCTGCAGGCGGCGGCTGTACAGTAACTCGGCCCCGCCTGGAGATATTAGCCACATTACAGTTTGTCCGTCGTCGCCATTCGTCACAGGTGCTGCCTGCTTTTACTGCCTTTTCCAGTTCTGCATCTGTACACACGAGCCTGCAGAGCGCTCGTTTCCACTCTGCTAGCTTCTTTTCTAATGTTGCAACTTGTCTAATTTGTTTTTATAAATGTTCTTAAATGAAATTAGAAATCCCGTGCAACCTCCTTGTTTCACTCTATTGAATTATGGGACTTGTGTAATTGACTGAGATTGCAGGAGGGTTGAAACTGCAAATTATCCTCCTCAGCTCCCCCCTTTCTCTTCCCTTCCCCTCTCCACCCAGAGGGAAGAGCAAGATAAGTTGCTTTAATATCAGACACCTCCACCCCCCCAACATATGTGCACTCTGCAAACACACTCTCTCTCTCTCTCTCTCTCTCTCTCTCTCTCTCATGTCTCTGTGCCTCCTCCCTCCCCATCAAACCGGACGTCAATCAGTGGAATGTGCGTCCGTAGTGCTGTTGTGTCGACTGCAGCTCGTTGTCTGTGATTTAAGCACGGCCCTAATGTGCCTCTCACTTAACCTCAGATCATATTTAATGATCTCTCTCTCCCTCCTGTTCTCTGTCTCCCTTTATCTCCCCCTCTCTCTCTCTGTCTCTCTCTCGGGTGGCCACACAATAGATTTTATTTGCTGGTGACAGTGTCCAGCAGCAGCCGCGCTGCTAACGGCCTCACAGTAACAACCTCAGGGGGATTGATGTGCTGAGGAGCAGAGGGACGCTCCGGCTGTCTGCGCTGGTTGCTGGCTGGAGGCGGCGGCTGTGTTAAAGCCGTCTCACACTGAAAGAGCTCCCCGGGCTAAGCTTAGACTGATGCTGAAGTGAGAGGACCAACATATTGAGTACATATTGGATTTTCAGTAAAGGATGTCATATTAGTTGCTTAGTTTTTTCCACCTGCTTATTTTTCTTCAGCAGCTTCAGGGCTGTAAAACCCGCCTCAGCGTCCTGCACATCATCAGCAGTCTGAGCTGTGTTGTCCAGAGATGATCTTTTTAACGGCTCCCGAAGGAAACTAGACCCATGAACTCTGCATCTCTTACCCCTTTTCTCGTGCTGGTTCGGGGACTGGTTCGACTTGCGAATCAACTCGGAACCAGTTTGTTTTTCCACCCGCTGGAGCCCGTGGAAGAGCCACGTCTGACGTCACTCTATACGTGGTCGCTTTTCCCAGCAGCAACTTTCCCTCACAGTAACCACAATGGCGGACTGCACGGCATGTTTGCCGTTGTTGCTCCTCTTTTCGAAATCACATTAGATCCCAAAGACAACCTGTCCAACACATTTGTGCTACTCGTCATGCTTTCCATGGACGGTGACCTCTTAGGAGAAGAAAGGTAATGATCCACCCATTTTTATTCTTAAGAAGACTGAATGTAAGATGTTGTTAGCCTCTCTGCTAACCCTCTAGCTCAACTTAGCTTGTTATTTAGCATCAATTAAACAAACTTTTTACTACGTTTTCCAGGGAGTGTACACGACACCAGAGTTCTTAAACTCTCTCATCTTGATGCCCTCAGCGACGGGGAGTTGCTGGGGCAAAACAAAGTGACCATCTCCGGCTGTGATGTTGGACCTGATGGGTGACCCGCCGGCGTTCCCAATGCGAGATCGGCTCATGAAACCTTTTTCAGATACTGGCAGACTGAAACCGGCTGTGTACTTCACAACAGATGTTAGGATTACAGCACTGATGGTTTCAAATAGATATCTTCTTATTTCTACACGAGCGGTTAAATCCACGCAGAAGACAGAACACTAACATGCAGTTAAATCAAACACTGCAATGGCAACTTTTATTAAGCATGACAGTTTTTGGCAGGTGTAAACATTGGGCAGCTAAAGCTCAAGGAATTACATAAAGCATGAAGTCATTGGGGAGATGTAGCTAGCCTCGCTAATGTTTCTTTTATTTGTTGTAATATTTAACACCAACTCTACTGCTGCAGGAAAACGCTGTTATTAAAAGGAGTACTGTTGACAATGTAACATTATTTTTATGTATTTTGGGTATAAATGAGGAATGGGTACAAAAGGAATTGCTTCCATAGATGGCTTCAGCCTGCAGCTGCAAAATGGGCTGTAATGGCTGCAACATAAAAGGAAAGATCCTTTATTTTTTAACCAAACAGCTCTTACATCACTGCCTTCAAATCCACCACGACTCCTTTCACAAAAATAGTCATTTAACTTGGAATAAAGCGTAACTTCAGATCCACCGCAACAAAATGTCACAAAAAAACAAACCGGTCGAGGTAGTTGTAAACGAGCTAGCTCTGTGTTTTTCAATGGAGTCTGTTTGCTTTAAAGAATTTTAAATTTGCACAAACGTTTCTGGTTTTATAAAAAAGAGTGTTACTCTAAGAGAAAGGTCTGTCTCTGTAGGGATCCTATCTTTGAGGCTGTCAGAAGCTTAGAGTTACAAGTTAGTAACTGGATCAGTCAGTCTCCCATTTGAGATGTTGCAATCCCACCAATTCATGCAAATTCAACCCATTGCTGCAACTTTTTCTTGACACTACAGTCTCGGCACATATCTCGTCGTGGATATCTCTAAATGGATGAAAGAACGCCACCTTCAGCTCAACCCATCCAAGCCTGAGCTCCTTGTCATCCAAGCCAGTCCCTCTATGGAACCACAGATCAATATCCAGCTTGGACAAACTGAACTCATATCCACTAAGTCTGCCCGGAACCTGGGCGTCACAATTGACGACCAGCTAACCTTTAAGGTTCACGTGGCCTTGATTGCTCGGTCATGTCGATTTGCCCTGTACAACATCAGGAAGATCCGACCCTACCTTTCAGAGCATGCAACACAACTCTCGTGATATCACGCATTGATTACTGCAACTTCCTACTGGCAGCTGCATGCACTTTCAAACGTATGCAGATGATCCAGATCGAGCAGCGTGACTGGTCTTCAATCAACCCAAAATGGCACACGTCACTCCACTGCTCATATTCTGGACTGGCTCCCAGTCGCCCCTCGCATCAAATTCAAACCCTGTTGCTCGCTTACGAAACAGCGACAAAAACGGCTCCTGCTTACCTGAACGCCCTCATCCAGGTCCACACTTCCTCCTGCCCACTCCGCTCTGCCAATGAAAGGCGCCTGGTACTCCCATCACAACAGGGCCCTAAGTCTCTAACTAGACTCTTCTCCTCAGTCGTCCCCCGGTGGTGGAACGAGCTACCAAACTCCATTTGGTCCGCAGAGTCCCTTTCACCTTTAAGAAGAAGCTAAAGACCCAGCTCTTTATGAACACCTGACCTTAATGATACTGATGCTATTGATGATGATGACATCCAGGATGTAGTTAATGCTGACTAGGATTTTCATGATGATGATGATGACTATACTGATCTTGTTGAGGTTGCTGATGATGATTTTTATTATTAAAAAAAAATAAAAAAACACCCTATACACTGCCTGTCGGCATCAGTGTCCGATCGCACTTGAAGCGGTTTGTTGGCTCTTACTGACTTCGTTCCCTCCTGTCTCCTGTCTTGATCGTGCTTGTGTTGTATTAACTCTGTATGATGTATGTCGCTTTGGACAAAAGCGTCTGCTTAATGAAATTGTAACATTGTAAATTTGGCCTATTGCTGCAACGTTTTTGCAGATTTGATCACCGTCCTCTTACCTATCATGTAATTTATTGATGTTTCTGTGCAGGCCGTCCACATAGGCACTCCTGATGCCTTGTGTTGAGTCTAATGAACCAGAGGCTCTGTCACTGATGTTTGTTTCAGCGCTGATTTCAAACCGTCATTGTACAGTCAGATAGTAATCTCCCCCGTCTCTTATCAATCGTTTTACTGCTGCAGCAGCTGACAGAGTAGAACAGCGTACATGTGATAACGGGCTGAATCTCCCTTGTACATACAGACGGCATTTTTAGTCGTTCGCACAGTAAGAAATGAGCATTTTATGGTTATTGACCTGAGTGACATTCAGTTTTTGCACATTTTATTTGGCATCTTCACATTGAAATCAACCAGAAGTGATGTCAGAAGACAAACAGCCAATACATGGCTGTAAAGGAGCATTTGGTAGCTCAGTCTGGACGGACTTGTAGGGCTTGGGAACTGCAGGGTGGCCGGTTCAAGCCCTGGTACGGACAAAGCATGGAATTGGGGCCGGTAGCTGGAGAGGTGCCAGTTCCATTCCTGGGCTCCGTCGAGGTGTCCTTTAGCAGGGCACCAGATCCCCCAACTGCTCGGGGCACATGTCCATGTGCAGCCCCCTCACTCTGACATCTCTCCATTAGTGCATGTCCATGGGAGCTGTTTGTGCATGTGTGTATTTCGGGCCTTTGTGTGTGTGGCATGTTTGCAACAGAGTGAAAACATTGAGTTTCCCCTCGGGGATAAATAAAGTTCTTCATTTGTAGCTCACAGTAGATGTGTGATGTGTGAAACAGAGAAAATGCCTAAAACTTGCATCACAACTTTTTAAAGAAAGCTGCTGTGAAATCAGACATTTTTGGCCACAAGGAAATGTCTGTGAAATCCTGGAGGTTCTGATCAACTCCTAAACATTTGGACCTTTTGGTCATTTTGACAACAAAATTTACAAAATAGAAACCAGAAACCCCCCTCCTCCCGCTTCCCAATTTAGGCAGCACGGTGGTGTAGTGGTTAGCGCTGTTGCCTCCCTCAGTCCAAAGACATGCTCTTTAGGCTCATTGGTGACTCTAAAATTGCCCGTATGTGTGAGTGTGAAAGTTTGTCTCTCTCTATGTGCCAGCCCTGTGATTGACTGGACCTCTCGCCCAATGGCAGCTGGGATAGGCTCCAGCAACCCCACAACCCTGAACAGGATAAGCGGTATAGAAAATGGATGGATGGATGGATGGAGTCCCAATTTAGCCTCTTGTACCCAGACAGAAATAAAACAGAAAGACAAATTATATCATCTTTGGACTGAGTTTACAGATTACATAACGCCCCTGTGACCATCTTTAACATAAATCTTTAAATGTGCCTCTTTTCTTCTGCTGCTTTTCTTCTGAAGGCTGCAGACTCGACATGTGAAGCTTTTAAAAGAGTTCCACTTTTAAAAGTTTAAACTTAAAAATGAGAATTTAAGATTTAAGACACATCAGACTGATTTCCTTATTTCTGTCCAGCTTTAGTATTCCCTTTGTCTGGGTTCTGATGTGCTTAAGTTATTTAAAGCGTCATTCTCCTACAGTTCACTGCTTTCACAGTCAGTTTTATATATTATTCATCTGTTTGTACAGTACTTAGTTCAAAAGTCGAAGAAACTGGAAGCAGCAACAGACTTTATATAACTAATTTAAGAGCCACTAAAAGTCAAGCTGCTAATTTAAGCACATCAGATCATATTAGTGCCCTCTCAGATCAGTCAGTCCCATCTTTGTCTTTAAATCCAGTCTGAATGGAGACACTCTGGTTTTAACTCTGAATAAGCAGCCTGATTATCCAAAGAGTCTGTTTGGAGACACAATTCACTCTTTGTCAGCGTCTCTTTGCAGCTGTATGATCTGAGAATAAAAGGCTGTGCAGCAGTCCTTTACAGCTGCACAAAGCCATTTCCCCATCCCTCCTGAGGCCTGTGAATCTCACTGTGTACACTCACAACATAGCTCCGTGTTTCTGCGGGCCCGGGCTGGGGCACAAATGTTATCACTGCTTGTTTGTTTATATGCAGAAGCTCTATCCCTGTTACATAATAAGAGAAATATCAAACGGAGGGAGAGAGAGGACTCTAAAAGGAAAACAGACACTTGTAAACAACATGTAAACTAAAAGAGAACCCGCTAGAGCCCGACATGCTCAGTGCTGATATACAGTATATAGCTGCTTTTCGACCAAAAGTTCCAAGAACTTCTCTTCAAGGAACTAAATGGTTCCTGTGGCCCATTGTTGTCTGCGTTTCCACAGCGGCCTAAAGTCCCGGGAAGCAAATCAGGCCAATGACGTATGAAGGAACAGTAAAAGTAACTGCAGTACATCGCCAGTCCAGTAGGTGGCGGTAGTACACCTTTAAGCTGGTTTGCCAACCACCATTAAAACTCAAAGAAGAAGAAAGTATCATCATTTGTGCGACACTACGGTTAGCTTGTTAGCATGGAGGAGATTCAACTTGTGCTGTGTTTGATCGTGCTTTGCTGCATTGCAAACGGATTGAGCAAGAAAGCTCGCGTCTCCTACTTCCTGTTGGCACACAACCTTTTGAAAGTCTTACCTGACGATGCAACATGGGTAACGCTGACACTAAAGAGGTACCTATCCTGTCCTACTGGGACTAGGACTGCTGACCTATTTAAAGACTTGGGAGTGAGAATGTGTTGTAGAAATATATTCACACACACACACACACACACACACACACACACACATATATATACAAAGGACCTGTATACATGCATAATATAAGGAGAGATGTTGTCCTGATTGGTCTTACTGATGTCCATCCTGTAAAGAGCCGTCCCTTCCGGTGTGTTGGTGTGTGTCACCTCCCCCCCTGTCACTATGTGGGCTGTGTCCTTGCAACATGTGGAGACTCACTCGTGCAGAACAGATGGCCTATTCCATGTAAACCATCAGAAAACAAACAAATGATCATCAGATGCTCCCTCAGCCGACACACCGCAGCTTTCCCCTCGCTACACCAGAAACATTCTCCCCTCTGCGTCTCTGAGTCTGTCCGTCATCATATCTTCTGGTCTGATGGCCTTTTCTTCCCCTCCTCTGTCGTCTTCCTCTTCTCCTCCTGGCTGTTTCCTGTTATTTTAAACTCTGTGCAGCTCTGTGCAGTGTTCACTCCAAAACGCTGTGTTGAATGAGGTCAAGTTAATTATTCAGCTGGAGTAAAGAACTGGAAAATTTCATTAGTCAAACTTCAGCGTTTGGATGATCTGTCACAGTCTGAAAGCTGCTTCCTACATTGACCTCGTGTGTTTTTTCTTTGCAGAACACAAAATCTGGTGGCTCCTGGTTACACAAATCATCTTCTTCTTTAATAAAGAGCTTTATCTCTGTATGGATTCTTTCTGTAATGTTGTCAGACACTTAGAACAACAATCTGAGCCTGTCAGTGGAACAAACAAGAACTTTTAGTGGACGTACTTTGATCCGTATAGGTGATACGTTGCAGCCATTACAGCCTGTTTCACAGCTGCAGGCTGAAGGAATCTATTTAAAAATCACCGTCATTTAAAAATATGTACAAAAAAGGGGGCCAGGTGTAAAAATACCAGCATTCCCCTTAAAGTTTTAACCATCCTTTGTTACCGACGTCAAGTTACCAATGCCGATCGGAGCCGAGGCGATAATGTAGACCCGGGTCTACTGCAGATTAATTTGACCCGGGTCTGAATGCTGATTGTAACCTTTCCCTCTAAGCAAAAAAGCTGTGTGTTAGCGGGTTTTTTTACCTGTGGGAAAAGGGGCTAGAGACAGACAACCTTTCACACTCACATTCACACCTACGGGCAATTTAGAGTCACCAATGAACCTAACGAGCATGTCTTTGGACTGTGGGAGGAAGCCAGAGTACCTGGAGGGAACCCACGCATGCACGGGGAGAACATGCAGACTCCACACAGAAAGAACCCTTACGTCTGAACCGGGACTCGAACCAGGAACCTTCTTGCTGTGAGCCGACAGCGCTAACCACTGTACCACCGTGCAGCCACCTTTAAGTTTCATTGTAAAGAAAACAATATCTGTAAGGAGATGAGGATAAAACTAGTGAAACTTAACTTGGGGTCTTTTTTCTCAGTTCCAACCATCACATATATCGGTAATATTTTCATGATACTCACTAAGTTTTGGCGGAGGTCTGTGAACACAGAAACATGGGTAAAAAGTCCAATTAGAGCAGAAACATGAGCCTGAACCCTGCCTGCACTCATGAAGTCCAGAGCAAACTCAGGACCTGAGGCGAGATTCTTATTATCGCTTCTTCAAAGAGGAGAGATGTTGCTGCTTTGGACCAACAGAAAAGCTTTTTTCTCCCAATGATTTCAAATTAGCTTCACCTTTCTCTAAGACGCACATCGCAGGTAAACTTTTACACCTGAGCCCGACACTCATTATACATCAGGATCACCAAGTACAGCAGAATGCTTTCACAGTGTGAAGGCCTTTCCTGCCAGGCTCCTGCACACTCCATGTACACTGTTAGCTTGTTTATTTATAGATATCATACAACCCTGTTAGCTCATGTGTTTAAGTCCAATGTATTACTGAAAACCAAGTTTATAATCAACCTTTGTGACACACTGGGGATATTTATAATCTATGATGAATTTCAATTAAATCCACTTAAAGTGTTAAACCTTGTAAACATCTGCATGTGGTGTTCTTCATGTCATGGCTGGGCCTGTCTGCTTTTAAACTGCAGTGTACCAAGGACAGGCTGAACAACACGTTTTCAGATTGGCAGGTTTGGGACGTCACAAACCTAAGGAGCCAATCTTGTTAATGGACGGCTATGCGTATCATTATGTGTAACCTATGGCAACCACTTCTGCGATGCGCCATGCCATCGTAATTTTTGCAAACTCACTACTGACTACTAACATCACGTTACTACTGCTAATTACTACATTTCAAGCTAGCTAAGTTTCGACAAGTTGCCACTAAACGATGGCAGAGACATGTTTTGATTGGCGGTTGGAAATGTGCATAGTGGGCGGGGCCTATGCAGATTCAGGAATTTGTAATGAGAGAGGAGGAGGAGATGCATTGGGAGGATTTTTACCATACGTTTAGTTAAATGTATTTTGCAGTAAAAATATATCAGACACAATTTATTATTTCAAGCAGAGCATTTTCTATGTCTCAAAACATGACTGGAGCTGCTCTTTACGTTAAATAACACAAGGTGATTAGTTTTGCCATTTGTTTTGAAAGCCCACCCTGCTGTGAAACAGGTTTGATCGTATAACAAAAGTATAGAAACTAGTAAACAAAACCTTCAGGTATCTGCCTCGGGGGGAAGGTGGGGTGTCTTAGGGCGCATTCACACCTAAAGTCCGTTTGTTTGATCCGAAACAAAGACCGAATTGTTACAAAGTTGCATTTAGCCTCGAGTTTGGTTTGTGTTCACACGGCAGCTTTTACCAGCGGACCAAAAGTTTTGATGCGTGAGGAAACTGCTCTCTGATTGGTCAGAATTTCCACATGGGAAAACTCCCTGAAGTAAACAAAGAGAGAGAGCACTGATCAATCACACTCAACATGATCGCAGACTTTAATGTTTTGTTGTTAGAGTTTTTAACTTTTTAACCGTCATCGTTCCACAGGTCGATTGGTTCCATTCTCCTTTAGTTTTTGTGCGTTTCCACAAGCGTTTGTGAAATTGTTTGGTCAGCACAAATTTCTATTGCCTCATCGCTTCACCACGTCTTTCCTCTACTCATCTCATGCCTCTGCGAATGTCAGCACCTGTAAACATCCTACAATGCACAGTTTTATGGTTTGTTTCCTGTATTTGGTCCTGCATTAAGTCCGTTTATGTTCTCACCAGAATCAGTAAATTCAATAACTCCATAGCCAGCAGTTAGCTATAACGGACTTCCTGTGAAGACTTCCTTTTTGCGTGTGCTGCTTTGTTTATAGTCAGACTAGCACCTTGAGAAGGGAGAACTGGGTTGGAGTTTAGATATGACATCTAATAACAGATTGTAACCTTCACGTGCATGCAGATATCTGTTTATAGAGAAAAACAGAAGCTGAACCATCGGCAGATTAACTTGGGATGGCATTACAGCCAGATTGTGTTCTCCGACTTTTGCTCTCCACACAGACTGATTTTCCTGCATGCAGCCAAAGCCTGCTGAGACGTGACTGGCCAATACTACTTGGACTACAAACGGAAACCAGAACACTTCCAATTTCATTTTTATGCAGATACTGTAAAGAGATTAATCAGCAGTGACTGATGGCTTAAAACTAATCAAATATTAGAATAATTAGTCCCGTGCTTTGTGAGATAGGGTGTCTACAGAAAGAAACAGTCACAAACCAGACCAACAACTTGCTCCTCTTCATGCTTGCACCAGGAGGAGGTCATATTAAACAGGAAGTAGCCACTTACTGCTAACGATGTTGATTTCTCTCTTCAAAGATCCCACATAACAATCAGAGCGAACCAATCAGAAGCTGTCATGTGCTTCTGAATCAAAGGCCATGAATCAACAAACTGATAATTCATTCTCACCTGAGCGTACACATCACCTCCCAGCGGGAGAAATCCTCCCATAATCCCCCTCTGCTCTCTCAGACTTAACTTTCCTCCCTTTCATGTGTCATTTCCTCTATTTCTTTCCTCTCTGGTGTCTCACAGCACTTTTACTTTTTCCTCATTACGATGTGTAGCTATATCTTTATCGCTCCCGGGTATCTATCCTCACCCCACCTCCAGTGTTTGTGTAGGTTCTGGACCGTATATCTGTATTAATGGCACCTCTGGCTTCAAACCGCTCTGTGCTACCTGTCACAGCTCTGTTTCTGCATCCCGTCATTGCCAAAGCATCCCACTGACACTGTTAGGCTCATTATCTCAGGGCCCGGGCACCCGGCTCGGCTCAGCGGCTTCACAACAACAATCCTGCCAGTGTGTGTGAGAGCTCCGGTCTTATAGAGCCTATTTACTGTGTAAGTGTGACACATATAGAGCAGAGTGAGGAGGGAGCACTGAGGAGATCATTAGCAGCCGTCTGTGCAAAGTAGCTTCTTCACCTGACGCCTTACTCTTTCTCTTCCTGTGTGTGTGTGTGTTGCAGAACTCGAGTGCAGACCACCGTGTGAGGCTGGACCTGGGCCTGTGGGACAAGTTCAGCGAGCTGGCCACTAAGTGCATTATCAAGATCGTGGAATTTGCCAAACGAGTGCCTGGCTTCACGGGGCTGACCATCGCGGACCAGATCACGCTCCTGAAAGCTGCCTGCCTGGACATTCTGGTGGGTGCTGGTGCTTTTATTTTGAAAGGAAATAACTTCTTGTTTAGGGCATGAAATGTTCCTTTTTGTGGATGTAATGGCTGCAGAAATTATTCTGAGTATTCTGCCAGTTGAATGTCTCCATTTTGGGTTCTTTTAGCTGCATCCTCGTACACACAGGAGTCACACAGGAGCAGCAGCATGACTGTAAACTTTGTTAAATAAGTTTCAGAATAATCTGACAGTGTTCATAATCCACAATCAAATCAGATAACTTACGCTGGTAAAAAACAGCAACAAAAAACGTACAAATAAGGACACCCCTTATTTCTAAGTGCTCAGCTTGTTTTTAGGCTTTCTTAAGTGTTCATTGAGAAAATGATCCACAGGATCTCCTCTCCAAAACAAACTGACTTAATGATTATTTATTTATTTATTTTCGTTTTTATTTAACCTTTATTCAACCAGGAAAAAAACTTGTTGGATTAATAATATATTTATTTATATCGCGCTTTAAAAGGAACTCAAAGGCACTTTACATGAAAGAAAGAACAGAAGCCACAATGGCAAATACAGTTTAAACAAAAACAATCAAAGTACAAAAAGTTACAGTTAAATAAAATATGTATATAAAGGTAAGAGAAAGTTAAAAAAATAAGTAATTAAATAAAAAAAATAAAACACAGGCAGCATCACAGTTATAATAATAAATAATAATACATTTTATTTGTACTCAAAGTCACTTTACATTATTAAAAACAACTAAAGAAACAAAATAAGAGGAACTATTAAAACAATGAAAAAAGACAAATAATGAGCAGCCGTACATATAGAAACATAATACAGGATACACGGCTATAATACAATAAAAGAAAGCAAATATTGATCCAAATCGACCATAAATATATCAAGCAGAACATCTACAGCCAGATGTGCCTGTCTCCAAGTTCTTCAAGATGAAGTGAGAAAGTTCCTTAAAGGAGAAGTTAGTTTTTTTAAACCTGGGATCAATGTTTATTTTTTTTACAAATTTGTGCGTTGAAATGATTTATAGTAACAAAAACTTTTGGAATCGGTCCAGTAGACGGCCTCCGCTGTAGCCGCGAAACGGCCGCGATACGGCCGCAATGGCTGCAACATATTACCCTGTGGCAACTGTACCCGATCAAAGTACATCCACTAACAGTGCTTGTTGACAGGCTCAGATTGTTACTCCAGGTGTCCCACAACATTATGGAAATGATCCCAACAAAGATCGTCCTTTTCTGAAAGAGTAAGATGCTTTTAAAGAGAGCAGCAAACTTAAAGCTCCTGTGAGGAGTTTCTTGCTGGTTATGAAACCTATGATGACTCTATATGAGCTACAAACGCAAACCAGACCATCAGCGACAAGACTGATTATTTCTATATTTATTTCTAGAGTTATTTTTAAATGCCTGAAACTGCTGGCGGGGGGTAGGTGTCAGATGACGATGGCGATTACCTGCACGCTGTGTTTGTTTACATTTTCCAGGGCAAACATTTAAAGTGAGTGATACATATGACTGTTAAAGAAAGCAGGAGATTTTTTGTTTAAAATAACTTGTCTGGGACAGAGAGTAAGAACAGGTCCTGGGACCGAAGATTGTAAGCTCCTGTACCCTCCTGTCTGATGGAGGTAAGAAGGTGCAAGGGAAGCATACCTAAAATAGACTTGTAAATAAGAATACGCCAGTGTTTTATTCTAGGTGTGGACAAGGCAGACCATCCAACACGTGCATACAGCAAACAGTGATGAGTGAGGGCTTTACAATTCAAATTGTAGGTGTAGGAGTGTGTATCTGAACTGTAACAAAAAAGGATTTGTATTAAACAGCGTAATCCGATTCGACTGCTGGATACAGCCGTACTGCACGAGAACAAAAACACACTTTTGACTGGAGGGACTTTAAAGACAAGTAAAGGCAACACAAGAAAGTAACACGTTGACATTTAGCAGGTCCCAGAGTTTAGGAACGAGTTTCCATGCTCACTTTTCTCTTGATTTCTCTGCAAAAGCTGAGCCAGTCACACATGACAATTTCTGCCTGGATAGATTTCTAATGTTCTTAAAGGGATATTGGAACCATACATCTTTCATTGCATCATATTTGGACGAACTAGAATTTGCTGTGTAAATGTGTCTGCTGTTCATCGTAAGGACCTGACAGTACAGCCGGCTCATCCTGAATCTTACTTTTCAGCTGTGAATTTGTGCCTCTGTGCAGCAAACGTCCCATTTCCAGAATCCAGTCCATGAGTTCACACTCAGGCTAAAGAACTTTTGGGTCCTGGGATGTTTTTTATTTCATGTCTGCGTCACACACAGTCCCAGTCTCTTTCCTGCTTCTGTATGTACATTCGTCATCAGACTATGAACTAGTTTAAAAGAGGAACTCTTGGATGCACGGTTTAGATGCTTCCTCAGTGCAGTCTGAACTCTGAAATATTCAGTGATGAGCTAAAAACCTTCCCTGAACCGTTCACAGCAGTGTCAGTTATATAAACACACCTCAAACAGGAAGTCGGCTCCTTCGCTTTATAATCATTTTTCTTTTATACTTTTGTTGTTGCTCCTCTTTGTGTTAGAATCAATACCCTCTGATCTCCAGGGTTTAACCTCCAGCTCAGCTCCCATTAGACCCATCCTCTAACCTCATTGGTTGACCTACTCAGCTGGCCAATTGGAGTCAGGAAGTTCTGATTAATTGATCACGGCAGTCGATTGGGTCATAACACCGGTCAGTCTCTGTGTTTGTGTTTGTTAATGAGGCAGCGTGTTCTTTAAGGAGCTCAGATGTGGAAACGTCTGCAGAGCCCGGCCTGCTGGATGTTTGTTCGTTACGTAGGAGTCGATAAGTGAAGCGACGTCCTGTTCTAATGCAGCCGCAGTAACGAGATGGAAAAAGGCGAACGTCTACGTCTCTTCCTCTCCTGTCTCGCTCATGCTCGCCTGTCGTCGGGTGATTTAATTATCATTCATGGCACAGAGGGAGAGGAAGGAAGAGACAACAGCTTGTTATGTCTCATACGGTCATCTTTTGTGACGTGGACTACAGTCACATGTTGACCATCGGTGCTCATAATGCCAGTGATGTTAGTAAGCTGTGAGAAATAGAAGAGTTGTTTTAGTGTTATTATCTTATCATTGATTCAATACAGCGAGGGATGCTCTAATTTTAACTTTGGATAAACTCCAGATAACAACTTGTTGACATGAAAGTAAAGCTGTACACAGGTTGTATTATCACTTTGAAGGCCTTAGACGTGATATAACTGTGTAAACAAGGCAGAGCTACACGATTGATATTTATCATTTGTTATAATGCTGCCAGTTTGAAGAGTGTCCTGATTATGACGGCAGCCTAAAGAAACCAGAGTTCATTAGTTAAACTCATAGACTGTATAAATAATCGATGTAGCCACTGTGACGTCACCCACTGGTTTCTCGACTGCATAAATGAAGCCTCAAGTTTGGGATATGGCCGCTGTCATGTTGGTTTCCTGGAGCCAGAAGTGACCATATTTGGATGAGAGGGTGGAGCTTCAGAGGAGCGAGGTGTTGGCAAACACCAAGTGATCAAAGCTAAACAGTCTGTGGCTGATCCATTAGCTGGGGAATGAAATAGTTTAACTTTATGTTTCCCACAGAGGAGATTTTTTCTGTGGTGGTGACCGACTGCAGGTGTTTATTTATCAGACTAAAGAAGTAGCCGACTCGCTGCTCACTCGCAAGTACCAGGAAACATAAAATCTTCTCATCACGACGGTCCGCTGTAATCTCTCCTAAAAGCCAACAACCCTGACTCCTGCACTGGCCGACGAATAAATAAATGATTGATAAACACTGAACAGGCTCACAAGTCAGGTATGGCGAGCACAGTATACCTGCTACTTAGTGCATATAATATATGAATACAATTAAACTTGCATTTAACTCAACAAAAAGCTGGGGCGCACTTCTTTCATGGACAAAAAGTTCCATAAATCCCACAGAGAGAGACAGATTGTCTGTCTGATTTTTGCATGAAAAAATCCCTAAAAGGCTCCAACAACACAAACAGGTGAAGTTCAGTGACTGTGTGTCTGTGTCAATCCTGTGACCCCACCCCTAAAATTTAAAGCTTTATTTAATTATAATTTCTGCTGTACAAATGGTCATTTCCCCATCTGCCGTAATGTTATTTCTTGTTTTCTGGAGCCCCAAGTGGACACTCAGCATTGAACAGAACAACTTTAATTTATAGTTCAAAATAGAATAGAATAAATTACTTGCACATCAACGACATCGTCACTGCAACTTTCTTGAGGGGTCGTCTGAGTGTTCATCGTCCGATGGACAAACTATTCTTCACTCCAAACTAAACAGACTAGGTGATTAACACAGGTGAAACTGAATATAAACTGTTTCACATTAAAAATCCACGTCTCTTCAACACTCTTGATGTACACAGGACGTTAGCAACATAGAACTGAACATCCAGACACCTAAAGACTAAAATCCTTCACCTGGCGGAAACAAATCGTTAAACAACCAAGACGTAAAAAAGGACGTGACCCGGAAATGTTTGGAACTTTTATTTAACGTTTATTGTGTTTCTCATCTTGGTTGGCGACTACGGAAGCCCTTAGTGGACATGCATCCATACATTTAATTGACTCTGTTTTCCTGTGACAACAAACATTTCCGGTTGTTTTCACAAGATCTCGACTTATTTTTTGTCGATCTAGAAAACAGAACAACAGGCTGCTCACTGTGATATTACAGAGCAGCACATGCCATGCTGCCATCGGCCACACTGATGAGGTGTGTGGAGCCTGTTTCTGTGTTTGTGTTGTGCTTCTGCAGCTCTGAGGACACGAGTTATGATCATCTGACGTTACGGTGCTGCTGCTTTGTTATCTCGACATAAATAAGTCGAGATCTCAAGAAAACAACCAGAAATGACTCACGGGAAAATGCAGTAAATAAAATGTATGCATGCATGTCCGCTTAGGGCTTCCGTAGGCATCAACCAATGACTTGTTTGGAACACCTTTTTATAAGATAAGATAACATCGACTTTATTGATCCCTCCATTGGGGGAAATTGACTTGTTACAACAGCTCAAAGTAAAGGACGGGGTAAAACAAGTGATGGGTAAAAAAAAAGGTGAGAAAAAGAGACAATAAAATACAATAATATTAATAATAAATACACACACAATGTTCACCTTTCACCTGTCATGGTGACATGGTTGATAGTAAGTAAAGTGACCTACAGTACTGCAGAATAAATAACAATTGCACATGAGAAGTAATTGCACATAATTGCACGGTATGGATGAGGTAATACATCCAAACCACCATCATGCTACCTGTTTGTCAGCTATCTTCTTAGCTTTGGACATCACAAGTTCAGCTTTACTGTCCCTTACATGGGCCCTCGGTTCCAAGTTTTATGACAAGAATATATGTTGTAACTAGTGGCTTCATTAACGATTAATGAACCATTTATTACTTCTTTATAGGTCAGTTATAAACGATCACTAAGAACAACTTTAGAGTTGACAGGGTTTGCAATATCTCATATTAATGGCAAGTATAATTAAAATATTTATTAACAGTTTGAAGCCTTTATTCACAGACAACACAAACGTTAGAATAAATAAGTTCAAATTAAAAACCCGATGTGCCTAACGAGCTGAGCACAGGCGACAGTTTTTGCATAAGGTGGAGTGAGCAGCAAATTGCCACTTAAAGAACCAGCCGGCATACAAACAGCTGTCTTATATTAATCCAGCAGACGGCTACAGTTTGCTTCACCTCTTCATGAGGAGCGAAAACTCTTTTGAGGAAAGTCAAAGAGAGGTGCACACGAACGCGCGGCTCCTCCGGTGTCTGGGCTGACGTCAGCTCCACGTTGTCAGCCTTTAAACACGGAGCAGACACGTCGTGAGACCTCTTTGATTCTGCTCCACTTCCAGACGTTCAGCTGCTGCATCAACCCAAATCTTCCATTATGTAACCGACAAAAATAGAAGCATGGCTTATTTTCACTGTGATGATTATGCAAGTCTCGAGTCTCTGCGAGTTGGTTTTCAGACTAGAGGAAAAGGAGATGAAATGATGTCTGCGGAGAAGTTTGGAAAACACAGTCAGGAAAGTGAAACAGAGAAGTTTACTTTCTCAGATGGTCCGCGGGAGTGTCAGTTAAGGTTATCTGTGCTGTGCAGGTAATCAGCCACGCTATATGCTAATAGACCTGTTGTTTTACAAGCTGTTATTAATGTATTATACAAGCACCAGAGGGATTGTAAGAGTTTACAGCTACAAGCCTATTGTTAGAACTCTTTTTAATCACTACTTAGCATTTAGAAGTTCTGACGTTTAAAAAGCTTTAATTTAATTGTTATGAAAGGGTTATTTCAGTATTTTTTTTTTACATTTTGCCTTTTTGTGGGTTTAAATTACCCATACGTAAAGTTTTGGAATTGCTCCAGTGGATTCATTCAGCCTGCAGCCGTGAAACTGGCCTTATTGGCTGCTATGTTTCTTTTCAACTCCATGCATACTGAGTGAATTTGAGCTCTTAAAGAAGTTGCCAGTGAGTCAGTTCAGCCACGTATTTCCTCCTTCAGAGAGTCCACCCCCTCCATCCAGCATTGCTGTGTGGAGGGTTTGTTGTGTTAAAAGCATCAGTCTGGTGCTCTGAGAGCAAAATTAAGAGCTGTGTGTGTGAAGACCTTTGTGCTTTTGTAAACCATTGGAATCATCTGATATCCTGTATGCACACACAAGCACGCATCAGAAATCCAGCCACACGTGTCATAGCAACAGCCCTGACAACGACACACTGCTTGATTGACACACATACATACAAATCCGTGTTGAATTCAGACACGTGGTGGTTTTTTTTGATTGGGTGAGATGATAATGAGTGGGGCAGAACAGGATAAACGCCAATGTAAGCGCTGAAAACAAGTATGTTATTATCAGAATCGGGACATTTTAGTGTTCTACAAATATCTGCTAGGACTCTGGGCAGCCTGCTTGAAACTGGGACAATCCAGGTGATGTCTGCTGTCGCACCACCTGCACCTCTATTTCCAACGTGCCTGCTGCAGAGCCCATAGATCAGAGTTGTTAGCCATGCTAGTGCTATCAACTGCATCTAGTCGTGACGATGGTTTAGTCAACTTAGGATGCTTTGTATCGGTTCTCTGCTTAGTGAACGACATTGTTGATTCACAGTCCAAAAAAACTGATAACTGAAGAAAGAAAGAGCGACACAGTGTCCAAAAATGTTGCTAGGAGGCTATTCATAGGGGAAATTTGTTACATCAGAGAGGCACGTCTACGGCCTTTCCCAAACCACTTCCCGCACCCTCTCCCTGTGGGTCCTCCACGTTGAGTGCTGTCCCAAACCTCTGAGGAGTGGGAGTGGGTTGCTCCACCCACCAACAGCGAGTCTGCACCGATGCTGACTTACTGAGCAGGTGCAAAGCTGTCTTATGTTCGTCATGAGATGAGAGACGTAAATTAAAGTTCCGTGTTATTACCCGTACAAACGAGTACTGCTTTAATTAAGATAAACATGAAATAATAAACTGACGTCAGCGTCTCAAAGTTAACGTGATACTCAGGATGTAATGAACCGTTTTCTTGCTTAGAAACGACACAAGTGAAAACTTTAAGGTGTTTTTTATTAACATGGACGGCTGTAAAAACTCAGCAGGTCATTAACATTAGATTAGAAATAGATTGACAACAAATAAGACAAGCCACCAAGGAAGCGCGGGATGAAGTTCATGTTCCTCCTGAGTGATTTTAATGACTCTGCCACGCTGTTATTTACGCCGCTTTTATTATTTGAGTGATGTAACCATGGTTACACACATTTCCTGCCTCCGCCGGTGTGAGGGGAGTTCGTCTCAAAGCTTGTCGCTGTATTTACTCCCCTCACCCTAATAAAGGGTTAGGGGAGCTTTCCGCTCGGCTGTGAGGGTGACGTCAAACAGAGTTCACTCCACGATGGAGTGGGAGTGGGGAGGTTTGGGAAAGACCTACAATGGTTTTTAGGGCCAATGCACCAGATGTGTTTGCCACTGACAGGCTCCATTTCAGAAAGCTTCCCTACAGAGATGGACCTTTATGTGTAAAGCATGATACTTCTTTTGGAAACAGAAACTACAGTGACAAAAACAGCAATTTTTACACAGCTCAGGAGTTGCTTGTCTACCAACGTCTTTGTTAATACTTTCTGTAATGTCTAGAACAACAATCTGAGCCTGTTAGTAGAAAAAACAAACACTTTCGGCGGACGTACTTTACTCAGCAATTACGTTGCAGCCATTACAGCCTGTTCTGATGCTGCAGGCCGAAGCAATCTACTGGAGCAGCTACAAAACGATTTCTACGGGCGGCTGTGGCTCAGTGGTCGATCCCGGCTGCTGCAGCCTACTTGTTGAAGTGTCGAAGTGCGTGAATGGTCCTGATTGATGATTGGATAGCAGCCTCTGACATCAGTGTGTGTGGTTGAATGTGATTGCTTTGAGTGGTTTTATAAGTGCAATCCATTTAGCATTTAGACCCCCTGTATAGCCACAACTTTATTAATAATTTATTGATATAAACCTTGCAACCCACATGCTACCCTTATTACTGGCTTTTTACCGACATGCGTGCGACGTATACATGACACATTATTTAATCATTAATAAAGGCAGAGCTTACAGTTTCACACAGGCTGCCTTTTAAGAAGAGAATCGCTCTAAGCACGTTGTTTTCTGTCCCCTTAAAGGACAAACGAGCCAACACTGAATAATGAGAGAAGGTGGCACAGGATACACGATGTTCTGCATGTTGGTGGCTGAATGCAAGTCAATGATTTATGCATGAAGATGCTTATTTATGTGACGTGTAATGCAGAGTAGGTAAATCCGATCAACCTGGATAAATGAACGCTGATGTTACCGAGGAGGAGTTTGCTGCACATAAGTTGTTTGTTTACGTTCAGTGGCAGGGCAGTGCTAATAGATGGGTGGTGGAGTTTGTATTGACTCAGTCATACTCGTCAGATGTGACAGAGCAGTGAAGTGAACTCCCAGAGACTCAGAGGTGAGAAGTTGAAGGCCGGCTGTGATGACTTTCTGGCTCTCGCTCAGCCATCAACATCCGCTCACCAGCACATTTCTGTGGTGAAGGGCGCTGATATTGTGCACGAGGGCTGGGTGAGGGAGTGTCAGAGTGAAAGATCAAACACTATGTGTGTGTGTGTTTGTGTGTGTGTGTGTGTGTGTGTGTGTGTGTGTGTGTGTGTGTGTGTGTGAGTGAGCGCAGGCCTGGCCAGCCGGTGCGAGTCACCGCCAGTAGCCATGTTTTATTCTGTTTCATGTTGCAGACACGCCTGCCACTCACTGTCAGAGCCAGCCCACTCAAATAGCTTCAAAGAGCTTCACATCACCATCAGTGGCTTCATTAGGTGCACACACACACACACACACACACACACACACACACACACACACGCAGTGCAGCAGGAGATCCAGAGGTTATTCAGTTGTGTGAGTGGAAGGTCATTGTTCGCTTGTGTCGTTGTGTCTGCTGCTCTTTATGGGAAACTTGTCAGACCGGGTTCAGACTTCTGAGTCCGCCTCCCCTGATTAGCAGGTTATCATAAATCACAGGGTGACAGGATGTCCAGTGAATAATGATCTCATGATTAAAATAAGACATCACTGTCAGTGTATCAGGAGGTTAAAGGACTGTTTGATTTTTGAGTGTCCGCACCAAAATACGACTTTATTGCTGCTAATTAAGAGCCATACTTACCTCTATAGTTAGGCGGTGACCTCTAGTGGCCGAAGTTATAATGATGGAAGTAAAGGCAAGAGTCGAACGATGAACTTTGAGTGATTAAAGCTGCAGTAGGTAAGATGGAGGAGAGAGCGGACTTTGCTTCAAAATTAGAAAGATCAAAACCTCCAGGTCCCTCCCCCTGTCTCTCCGCGGCGCTCAGTCCAGCCTCCAAGGCCCTCCTAGCAGAGGAGGCTATCAAGCGTGCGCGGGCTAGTAACCACGGCAACTGAAGGAGCCAGATATACAGTAAGTAAAAACGTGAAATGACAACAACCGCAGCCGTTGTATTACACCTGTTTAGAAGACAAACAGCTCGCTCAGCCAATAGATGGCTTTATTACCCCTGTCGCTCACAGTGGATGTGTCACGTGTTACACGTGTATCGCAACTTTTTGCAAAAATCTGGCGTGAAATCAGCCTGCAACAATCACAAGAAGGGCCCACGGAATCCTGGAGGGACTGATAACGTGATGGCATGTAACTCATTTACATAATTCATGTAACATAACTAATGTACCTATTTTAACAAGACTGTAAGCTCTTTTTGCCTAACAAACCTAACAAAACTGTCAGGTTCAACGCTTCCTGTAAGAAGTGTCGGTATGAGGACGTGTTGGCTGCCGTCTGTAGGCACTAATTTAGGGAACAGTCCTGTGTGTTGGAAAGAGGGTCGGAGGACTTGTTGTATATTTCAGGGCGGTATTTTCTGTCTTTATTCGGTTTCTGTTAAAAGCTAGTTCACCCAAATTACTCACAGAACTATAACATGTTTGATCTCGTTCAAAGCGTCATTAATTGATTGTTCTGGCTGACCAGTCTGAAAAGTCGTTACCTGATATATTGTCACCATATGAAGTTGCCAGCTTGTTGCTAACTTTGTTTGTCTGCTGTTTGGTGCTGAGCAGGTAAACCAGTCAGAAAACCAAAACAAAGACCTCCAAGACACTAAAAGCTCCGTAAGGCTGACGAGAGCCGCAGAGTTTACACGCAGTTGTTTGATCCATTTTTAACAGAGACATATTATTGGTTCAGCTTTAGAGATCTGGACAAATAAACCAAAAGTCTGAGCACAGTACGATCAGTTTTGTCTGAATTATTCTTTAAACTATGTTTTGTATCAGGGATAATGGCACTGAGAGAAAGCCCTGTTGTCTTATTACCTTCAGTAATACACATCTGATCTCCAGGAGGGCTCGGGCGGCAATCTGTCACACAGAGATATGCACCAAAACTAGAGTGGGCAAAACACCTGCTCACAGCTGTTTGCAACTCACAACAATTATATTTGTTTTCGATCTTCAACAGCTGCCCTGAAAGCCTCACACAGACCTGCAGGACAGTTTCAACATGACTCTAGGTTTTTGCTCCTGGTCTTTCTGCACATACAAAGACTTGAAAATGGTTGTTCCTTATTTTTTAAGATACAAAGTTATTTGTCCCTCTTTGCTGCCGTTTGTTAGTAATACTTCAGGTAAATACTGTCAAACCACTATAAGCATCAGGGTTCCCACTCTCTTTAATGTTAAATGTTAAATGATGTTTAATCATTTTCCAGGAGTTTTTCTTGACAATACAGGACAACACTTTATTGCAAACGGTCATATAATTTAGCGGAAGGCCTGACACATTTAACCCCACTTTTAATCCTCCTTTTTAATGAAGCAGGGTTCATGATGAAGTGTCTCAAGCCCGCTTTTACACCGTCAGATCAAGGTGGGATTATTACACCTCTGTTATGTCCCGGCTTCAGTGTAAACGCACGGAGTCCGAATGGCGGAGCAAAGTCGTTAATTAAGCCTATCGAAGTTACACCTGAAAGAACATAGCAATCGATGAAAGTGTCATACTTTTCTATCATCTTTCAGTTGGTTACAAAGTGTCTCAAGGCGGCAATCTTATATCGCTCGCAGGGCTCGATCGTCGAGCCGAGACTGGAGTTGAGACAGCAAGCTTGTGCTACCGACTAGCTGACATTAGAATATGTCATCAAGTAATTCTAAGTCAAAAGATCGGGTGTTTTAGTTGTGCGCTAACAGAAATTAGCATCTCGATCACGATAAATTAACTTTACAAACAATCCATTTTACTACATGCTTAACATAAAAAGACGTGTGCTCATACTTACAGGAATATAACTATTAGCTTCTCACTTTACATTGCTAACAATCTGCTGCTTCAATACTGCACACTAACCAGGTACAGCAACCTCAAAGGGTCAAAACTCAGAAATGCAATGGGTTTAAAAATACAGCCACCACTAGGAGGAGACATTGTGTGCCAGGTGAGGGCAAACCTGTCATACCGCACAGCTTATCCTACCAACAGTCAAGTTTCAAACAAAAATACGCACCTAGGTTTATGTATGCAATCCGACTGAGGGTGTAAAGTAAATTAAAATTTTACAACATAAATTATTTCCGGGACATTTGGTTATTTTAATCAATTTCCAGGTTTTTCCAGGACTGGAAAACTAGTCTCTAAATTTCCAGGTTTTCCAGGACGCATGGGAACCCTGAAGCGTGTAAAGAATATGATGCTTGTTTGTAGGCTGACTGAGTTGTAAGTTACGTCTTTATTGGTGGTTAATAAATTATATAAACGAGACACTCCAGTTTTCTGCGAGGTAAAATGACTGTTTCTAACAATGGGGTTTGGTGGCTTTTAAAAGGTTGTTCTAACAGTTATTTCTGGTTAAAAAAATCATCTTCCAGTTTGACTCAAAGGTCTGTCTCTGTAGGGATCCTTTCTGCAATGTTGTCAGACCAGTCAGTGAACAAAACAAGGACTTTTGGAGGACATTGATCAAACCGTTTCCTCCCAAAGATGACGTTGCAGCCATTCCAGCCTGGCTGCAGCTGAGATATCTGCTGGAGCTGTTCCTAAACTTTTTGTACCTATTAGTCATCTAGACCTCAAATATGAAGAAGAATACAAGAATAAAAGCCGGAAATAAACATTAAGTTCTGCTCATATTAAAGATGCTAAAAGCCAACCATCTCTGCATCTTCTCGTCTTTGGATCAACTCTCTGTGTGTCAAGTTTTGTGCCCACTAACTCTGCTGACTCGTCTTCCCCTCGCTGCAGATCCTGCGCATCTGTACGAGGTACACCCCCGACCAGGACACCATGACCTTCTCCGACGGGCTGACCCTCAACCGGACGCAGATGCACAACGCTGGCTTCGGCCCGCTCACCGACTTGGTGTTCACGTTTGCCAACCAGCTGCTGCCCATCGAGATGGACGACACGGAGACAGGCCTCCTCAGCGCCATCTGTCTCATCTCTGGAGGTGAGCGAGCCGGAGCGGCGCGCTGGGCATTTAGTGAGGGGAGGGAGGGGACAGCAGGACAGAAGGACTCTGATAGAGAGAAAATGACATGAATATTAGTTAGAAGAACATTTCTTAAGAGTACTCGGCGCCTATCATCACATGTTGCATGTGTGTAGAAGTTGAAGTCCCTCTTTTATTTTAAGAAAAACTTTAAACACCAACTTTTTCAGGAAAAATTACTTTTCAAAGCGACTTCATCACTTAATTACATCCAAAGCTAGATTATGTGACTTACAGAAGACGAAAAGTTAAATTCCTAACAAAGTAACAAGCAAACTCTTAATCAATGTTATATACTGCTGCAGCCTAATAGAGTCTGATATGATTAGTTGTTTATGTGAGCAAATGTTTTCCAAACATCACTGAGTAAGTTTAATGACTTTCCTGGCTTTATACCTCAATTTATTGATGTTTTAGATTTGATCAGAAGGTAAACAAAAAGTTCCCAGGGAGCATTTTTCTGTTGAAAAGACATTTTTCACCGACTATTTGAAAAAGTTGATTAAACGTTTACGTTTAGACCAAATTTCACCAGGAAATCTGTTCTGCCACAAGATTTATCACACATTCACACACACATTAACAGTGATTTTCAAGTCGCATCTCATATCTAGCGGCATAAAAGGATTGTATAAGTGAGCAGAGCATCACAGTCATCAACGAAAAAATTCATGCACACATGGGTGGAGTCGGATCTCACAAGAGCTGCATTTAAACCCAGCACTCATCCCCGTAGGCCACCAAGGTCTCTTCAGACTCGTCTTCCCGTCAGGTATGAATCACCCCCGTCAGCATTCAGGGCTCGTTCTGCCTTCACAGTCAGAGCTGCACAGCCACAGTTCCTGCACATGCTCAGTCTTCTTCTTTCTTCTTCTTCTGTGGGGAATGTTTCAAACTGCTCCCTTCACGATGTCTTGTTGAAATGACGTCTTCGTGCAGACCGGATTTAACCACCGCTGCAAAGTTACTTTGGACAATCGCGCTCCGATCATCACTTTGTCACCTTTTCAACGCTAAAATGAACAAATGAAAAAACAAAAATGTGTTTCTGACACGTTGATGTCTTTACTGTATTTTAGCTGGTTAAAAAATGGTTAAATGAGGTCTTAGATGTTCAGAACGAAGTTCACCGTTTTCAACCAAATTTCCACATTGAAATCCCGGTTAGTGTTCACTGGGTTCGCCTCACCAGGAGAAGACATGTTTCCTGTTTTAGATCTAATTTAACTCGTTCCGTCAGCGCACTTAATGATGATGTTTATAAAGGGAATGTTTTCTCTTCCTATCAGAGTTATGGTTTACAGTGTGGAAAACACTTGCAGTTATTGACGAGGTTCTCTGTCACTCTGGGATGCAGCTCAGCAAAGCTGCAAAAACAGTTCTTCTGTAATTTGTTCTAGTTGTTTGCTCAGAAGAACTTTCAGCTGGGATTTGTAGTCTCTGCAAACAAGCTTCAAAACTAAACTACAAACAGACAAAATGCATCGCAAAATATGATGCGTGCAAAGGGTGTTTTGGACAAGCAGACATTTTACGAGTTTGGGTTGATTGAATATTCAGCTAACTTGATACACGACAGGGTATACAGACGGAAAAATACAGAGAAGCTAAGCTGAGCAATGCAGCAATGTATCCTTGACATGGCTATAGCAAGCACAGAGGACCTTCTGACTTAATTTGCCATTTGCCATTATGAGTGGATTCATGGTAATCTTAGAGGCAAATTCAGGGTGCTACCGTCCTGCAAAGATTTGAGTTGAGAAAAGCAAAGTTTTTTCAACATCTTGATGAGTATGTTTTGTAAAGTATCAAATGTCTGCAGCTTCAGCCGAGACGATCAGTGTCTGCCTGCAGAGTCACACTCCCTTACTTCTTAACTTGACACGTCAAATTAAAATCATTTTGCAGCCTGATTGCATCATAAGTTTAGCATAAATTCAGATTCAGAGATAAACAGATGTGAGAGATTATCAAGTGGAATGAACAATCTAATCCACTCCACATTCAGACCGTGCCTGTCTGCTCTCCTTCCCACATCTTCAGCTCATATCGATTCTTCCGGTTAAATATTGAGCGGAGCTGCAGCCAAGTTTGGGAGGGAAGTAAGCCAGCCTCCACGGGAGCCTGAAACCAGGTCAAACACAGGTTGATATCAGTGAGGCAGCAAAATCCTGACCCACAAACACGGAGGAGGGAGGAGGAGAGGAGGAGGAGAGGAGGGAGGGAGGGATGACGTACAGGTGTGTCACTGCAGCGTCAGTTCGCTGAGTGTTCGACCTCCCAGAGGAAATAATCCGGCTCTGCTTGTTTTCTGCCAAGAGACATGACTTACTCTCTCATGTCAGGCTGCACACACACACACACGCACACACACACACACACACACGCACACAGACACACACACACATAAAGTTGTACTGTACGTCCACAGACAGTCACACAGCCGCAGCCCTCCTCTCTCCCCTCCTGCTGTCATCTTCCTCGCTGCTGGTTTTCATCCAACAATATATATTTATATTCTGAATCCCCGGAGCCTGAGCAGACATTACAGGCTGTTGCATAATCCACGGACAGTGAGGGACGCCGCTGATTGCATCTGCGCTCACACACACCTCCACCTGCTGATTCCAGTGCACACACTGCCACCTGATGGCCGGATGAGGAAGAGCATGCATGTGTGTGAAGAGCAGACCCAATGGAAATGTAGTCTTCAGCATGAAACACATTACATTTATATCTTCAATTTATTATACTTCGGTCCTCGTTGTGTTGAGGATATATATATATTTTCCTCATGAAGTGTCTGCTGATTTTTAATGAATTATTTTGTCTTTATGTCAGAAAATGTGAAATATTCCAGTTAAAAACTCTCAGATTCAAAGGTCACTTCTTCAGTTGTCTTGTGTTTTCTGCACAAAAAGAGAAAAGAAGCAAATCTACACTTCAGAAGTGACTTATAAGATTAATGAATTAACTTTGTCCAGGCATTTTGCCATCCTGCTCATCTGTATCCAGAGTGTGTGCAGTAGAGATCGGCTGGTGGAGCCGCACTATAGACGTCCTGCCCCTTCCTCTACCAAACTGCAGCAGAACAGCTTCTTGTGTCGGTCTGAAGCAGATATTCACGCTTATGGAAAGTTCAATGACTGTAGTGTTTCGTCTCCTCTCGCCGTTCCTCCTCTACTCGGGAACAGAATGCTGCAGGAGCCCCATTTGAGCTGTCAATCATGAGGCCACACCCCCTTTTTACAGCATCAAATAGATAATTAAAAGTAAACTTGTCAGAAAAATGAACACTTGGACATAAATCTGCATGATAAGAACTAACTATAATGACAGAAACCATGTTTGAGAAAAATGTATTTGTCATGTTTTTGAGGTGGGTCATGACAAAATACACTGGAATGCACGGTTTAACTAAATAATGAACATATTTTATGACATAAACACAGATAAACAATGCCTCTCAACCTTAAGATAAATAAACAGAAATAAAGCACGAGGAGCTGTGGGTGAACCGAACCCCACCCAGCCGGACAGAGCCTGGTAGAACTGAGCGGAGGAGGAGAGAGGGGCCGCAGAGACTAACCTCATGGACTTATACCCCTGCGAGACTGGCCAGGTCTCGCAGCACCACCCACCAATGACCTGCAAGGACAAAAAGACAGAACACAATAGAAACAAGGAAACAGATAGCAGGCCCGGCAGGCAGGAGGCGGTCACAATTTAGATTTTATAGTTTGACTCATGTCCCATCTGTTAACATGGAGGAGGCGGGCTTTATGATATATATATACTGCAGCCAGTCAGCAGGGGGTGATAGAGAGGGTTTGGCTTTGCTTTTAGGGAGCTGCCTGTCGGTCATCTTTTTGTACAGCCTATGGTTTTTACACTCAATGAAGACTGTAGTTGGGGGGCGGAGGTAAGCCCAAATTAATGGGGGGGAATCTGCCAATGTACGTATTGGCAAGTTAATAATGTTTTAAGTCAGATTGGAAAAAGTGGTTCTATCCTTTAAACTCCTGTTCTAACATTTCAAAAGAGCGAAAATGTTTCACTGAAGTTTTTTGGATCACCAGTATCCAACTCTACTCAAAAATGTAGCACATACTGTCGAGTTTGATGCAGATCCACAATCAAACAAGATTATGTGATGTAATACTATTTCAGAATCTACCTATTAGACGGCCGAAATCTCATCAGATTACTTCTGAACAAGTCCAGGACAAATGGAAGCAAAAGTGTGATGAAAATTAAATGAAGATTGGTCTCTACATTGCCAGCAGCTTTATGTATAATAAAGTAAAATAAAAGCTGTAATCATGAGGAAGGACTAAAGAATCTGGAGTAAAAGGGTGCTGTCTGGTCCAAGACGTTTTTTGATGGTGGATTTGAGCCAGCGTCTCTTATCAGGGGGCCAGGGCTCTGGCCGTCCTCAGTGTGCACAAACCTGGTTTCTGAACGCCTGCAGAGCTGTGAATAAAACGTCCGATGGGTTCAGTTGTTGCCTCCTGCTGTTTGAGACTTTAAAACCTCGCTTATCAGAGCTTAGCACTCAAAAGAAAGGATTCAAATGAGTTTTCTGCTCAACTTATCTAATTGTAAGAATCTCTGCAGAATCTCTCTGCAGTAATGAGTTGACATAATGAGATAAACTCTGCTTCTTAATCAAACCGGCTTCATGCTGTGATACACACTGCAGCCTGCAGCTTGTCTCAATCAGATAAAGCCCAGACATGAATTTGTCATCGTTGAGCCTCGAGTCTGATTGGATTCGTGTGCGTGTGTGTGTGTGTGTGTGCGCGCAGACCGTCAGGACCTGGAGGAGCCCTCGAAGGTGGACCAGCTCCAGGAGCCGCTCCTGGAGGCTCTGAAGATCTACGTGAGGAAGCGTCGGCCCAGCAAACCACACATGTTCCCCAAAACCCTGATGAAGATCACAGACCTGCGCAGCATCAGCGCTAAAGGTAAGACAGATATCAACTTACAGTTTACCTGATGTAACTGTGGACAAATATTTCAAGAGTACAGTGGCTGTTTAGTCTCAATACCCCTCAGGCCGGAGATATACTGGCGTTTTAACCTTGCATTCACGTGCACAACCGTCTGCGTCATGAACGTAATTGTTCACATACTTGTCTCTGCACTACGTGTGTTACTGGAGGATACCTCTAGAGGGCGCACCAGAGAGCTCAGGCCCATGCAACTACCGTATGTGTGGAATGTAAACAACAGACATGCAGACACTCGAGGAGGTTACTGTGATGTTCATTCTGAGATCACAGCAGAAACAGTGACAGCTTCAGTTCAGTGGACAGAACTGTCCCCGCTCCGTCTCTCCAGCATGTTCCGCCGTGCACAGACGTAACGGTCCCGGACTTGTTTCCATTTAGTTTTGCAGGTTTCCACGTCGACTCCTAAAACAGAACTTATCTGTCTGCAGCTGTTTGACGGCATGTTTGTCTCTGTGCAGTGGCTACGACACATCGTACAGATGTAGATAATTGAGGACTTGGTCTATCAGCTTGTCTTCAGAACTTTCTGCCGTTGTTGTCCCTGCTGCTGTGTTGACCCTGTCACACCCCCGCTGCCTCTACACTGCCCCTACTGTTCATGTGCATATGTGTAGTGTATGTTCTTGTGGTAGTTAGAGGACGTGCACAGATGACGCTCCGAACAGATGCAGGGAATGCGTGGCATAGTTAAAAGCAGGTATATCTCCGGCTTTAGACAACCACAGGAAGTGTTTAAAGCTTGCACTCCAGATGGGGAAAGTCTGCTGTAATCTTGACAGTATGATTTGTACAAATTGGTGTTTGAGCCAGAATTACAAATGCCGTTTACCTTCATATCCCTGCACACTTGGCTAATCTCTGTTTGCGAAGGCATCACTAGTCCCAGACTCCTCTATAGACACATTTTTTCCCACTCTGAAATATTACAATAACTGGGCTCTTTGGGTCTAAATGACTAATGAGTAGAAAAAGTTTTGGAATTGCTCCAGTAGATTGCTTCAGTCTGCAGCCATGGCACAAGCTGTATTGGCTGCAATGTAATCCTTTGGGGAAAAGTTAGTCCACTAAAAGTTCTTGTTTCTGTCACTGACAGGCTCAGGTTGTGTCCGACAACCTTACAGAAAGGATCCTCACAGAGATAGGCCTTTTTGTTAAAGAATAACAGGCTTTATTGTAACCAGAATCAGCCTTTCCTTCACTTTCTTCAAAGCCACAGACTCCATTAACAAAACCATTGATTTTAAGTTTGACAATATAGAAGTTGCTGGTCTACCGCTGCATCAATTTGTTGCTTTCTATGCGTTATTGTGTTGCGTTGGATCTGAGGTAACCCTTTAAAGTCACACAATAACAGAAACAAACCAGCCAAACAAGGCCGCGGTTGACCACACCGATCATGTTCTGTGAGGTAAAATGACCTGTTTTGTTCATGGTGTTTGGTGGCTTTAAAGACAGAAATGTTAATGATGTTAAAATGCATCTTACTCCTCAACAAAAAGGTATATTTCTGTTGGGGTTAGGGTTACAACCAGCAGCTATAAAGATGTTTTTGTAAGCAGTTGGTGGAGACCCAGATAGATTTTAAATAAGCCTCAGTTTGCTCCAACAACAACATCACAAGACCGTTTAATGTGTGAT
This sequence comes from Semicossyphus pulcher, assembly GCF_022749685.1. Classification (NCBI taxonomy): domain Eukaryota; kingdom Metazoa; phylum Chordata; class Actinopteri; order Labriformes; family Labridae; genus Semicossyphus; species Semicossyphus pulcher. Next base: position 30,403,490 of record NW_027211726.1, read on the forward strand.
GTTGTGTTTTGGTGTTAGATGTGTAGTTCTTCTGCCCTCACGTAGGAGGCATAAAATCAACATTAATATATATAGATTGTGTTCAGTTCACAGCGGAGCTCCTCTGTGAAGTTGAGCACATAACCTCGCGTTAACTTCTCGGCACCGGCTGCCTGATGTTGATTTGAACTTTCTGTTGCTAACTTTTAATGCACATTCTGGACCGGCTCATAGTGCTGAGCCTTTAACCCCGAATGAGCCGGAGTTTCTGTTAGATCCTGCTGCCCCTCTGCAGACCCGGGCCCCCTGACTTTGAGATGACCTGCCTGAAGAAGTTCCTGTAGACGACCCTGTACTTTATCCTCTCTGTGTCTTCTTTAAATCCCGTCTTTTAAACTTTCCTTTTTGTAACGTTGCATAGGTTTATCTGTCTGCTTTAACAGCTTATGTTCTTACTGATGCTTTTACTGTTTGTGCTGCTTTTATTTTTCTCCTAATCCTTTTTTTAAAGTATCACTTACTCTGGGTTTCACTCTTTGGTTTTATTATCTCTTTGTTATTGCTGTCCTAAAGCAGCTTAGCTCTAAAAGTTCTCTCTAATTTAAATTACTCATGCTTAGTAAATATAGAGGTTCCAGCGACCTCTGTATTAACTCCTCTTTTTTATGTTATTATTTCACACAGTATGCCAGACCAGGGGCTGCACGGTGGCACAGTGGTTAGTGCTGTTGCCTCAGAGCTAGAATGTTCCGAGTTTGAGTCCCGGTACGGACGAAGGGGGCCTTCCTGTGTGGAGTCTGCATGTTCTCCCCGTGCATGATGTACTTCAATCTGATACATTTGCCCCAATGCATTATGTTAACGACCTTAAAGCCCGTTATAAAGCTGCAGACTGAAGCAATCTACTAGAACAATTCTAAAACTTTTCATACTTTAACTACTTTAAAATGTTAAACTTTCTTTGCCCTCAACTCTGTCTTGCAGGAGCGGAGCGGGTCATTTCCTTGAAGATGGAGATCCCAGGTTCCATGCCGCCGCTCATCCAGGAGATGCTTGAGAACTCAGAGGGCCAGGACGGCCAGAGCAGCAGCAGTGGCAGCAGCAGCGGCAGCAGCAGTGGCAGCAGCAGTGGCAGTGGCAGCGGCAGTGGCAGCAGCAGCAATAGTGGCAGCAGCAGTGGCAGCAGCAGTGGCAGCAGTGGCAGCAGCAGCAGCAGCAGCAGTAGCAGCAGCACTTCTGCAGAGGCGGCGGCCAGCCCCAGCAGCAAGGACAGCAACACAGAGGACGCCCCTGCTGTTGAGTCACCAGAGTCCTTGGACACGGAGGGGGCTGCAGCCACACCACCCAGCGACGAGCCCTAGGAGGCACCTACGGGTGCCTCCAAAACTCTCTGACATTCCTTTGCACAAAAAAAAGGAACAGCCGGGCAAGGCTCCGATCTCCTATAACCCCCCGACCCTTCTCCTTTGCTTGGTATTATGTTATCTTTATAACCTCGTCCTATTTTTCTCCCCTAAAATTCCCTCCTTGAAAAGAAAACGTCGACACGGAGGCCTCAAAGGATCAGTGCTTTGTGTATAAATCTGAATTGAGCTCTTATTTGGCGTGGCGTCTCTGGGACAGGGACTGTGACGGGGGGGCGAGGCCCCCGAATCCACCAGAGTTGATACTCCTCAGGTCTCCTGTGTAAATTCTTATCTGCATGACGGGAGTTTGATAAGTGGTTTTACTCCTCTCTCTCTCTTTCTCTCTCTCTGTCCTCATCTCTTCATCTCGCGTATTGTTGGCATACGTACATTGTACATACCATTGTATGGTTAGATCTCTGTTTCTATGATGAATTTTGTGGTGCTTTTTTCATTGTCTTAAATATTATCTTTGAGGCGATACATCAAGGTTTAAAGCGGGACTAATTGTCCCTCAAAAAGTTATCTAGAATGTTATTGCATATAGACATTATGGAAGTCTAATATTTTATATTTGTTCCTATATTTAAAACTGTTTTCGTCTTTTATAACACTTCATGTCTCTACATGAGTGAGTGTACATCCACACCGCCAGAATGCAAAGCTTCTCTCCATATCGACAGCCGAGTCTGTTCAACTGTTTCCTCAAAGGAGGGAAGCACAACAGCAGAAGCCTTTGATACACACTCATCAGACCGACTGAGTCTGTTTAAGTCGCAGTCTCGACATGAACCGCCGAGACCCGGCGTACGAGATTAGATTTAGAATAAGCCGGTCTATGAAATGAACTCATTCGGTGTCTGTATCTGATCACTGAATCAGTTTACCTCGCTGTCAAAACAAATTGGGTAAATTAGTTTGCTGAAAGATGCCAGAGATGTTTTCTGCAGCGGGCTGTGATCACATAGGACGCTTCTCTGTTAGCCTGCACTTCAACTGGACCGTGATTCAACTTAAACTGTGTCGCACTTTATTATCTTCATCTAAGCCGTTAACAAGTTTAACAAGCCGGTGTTGTGCTACAATTTGTTTCCCCTAAAAGTTAAGACATCACGCTTATACTTAGTTTCCACTTATACAATGAGGAATATGTCTGGCTTCACATTAGTTACTTGCTTTTTATTCACCTTATATCCACCAACACGATTTTGTGGTTCTGTGGAAAAAGTACAAAAAGATCTCATTGCAGAGAAAACTTATCAGAGAAAACAGGGGAATACAAATGTTGGCACAACAACAGTAAAGCTGAGATGAACAAAAAAATCCTTGAAATGTCATGTATCCATATTTTACCTTTCCTGACTGGCTAGCTGGCTTCCTGTTAGCTAGCTAGCGGATGTGTTAGCATACATGATTGCCTGTTGTAAAGTGAGTCTATGTCTTTTACTGAACAGAACACAGGAGGCAAGGAGGAGATAAGAAGGAGAAAGTCATTGAACTGAATCTTTAATTTCAGGTACACACAACAATTCAACATTAGCAAACATTTGGTAGCATTAGCCACTTCAGCACTGTACCAGCGAGTACCTTGAAACAGACACTAAACAAACGCTACCTTGTTTGTCAGTATGAAGGCGCTGAAGGCGGGTCATGATAAAGCATTTAACAACCTTCGTAGGATGTGACTTTTTGGAAGATATCTTACCAGCTCCTGCCAACGAGGATACTTAGCACAGGCTGTAAGCAAGCTAAAGTTGAGCTAGCTTACTTGAAAAGTAGACGGTGAACAAACCAGAAATGTCTTTAATTGCAGAAGGAAACTGTTCTCATGCAAGACTATGATGTAGAACGTAAAGGTAAAACCAGACAGTTGTCTTGTGATTGGTCATAATTTAACTATTCGTCTTTGTTTTGTCTTCTGAAAAAGTTTGTCGGAATAATCTAAAATGTCAGATTATCACAACTGGTGTTTTCACATCTTTGGCCATCAGCTCTATTGGTACTAAAGATTGAACTCACTAAAGTGATTGCTAAGATCTTATCAAGCAGCAACATTTGTAAAAAGAGAGCGTCAGACAATCACTTTTTAACACAACCTCAGGTTTGCCGAAACACATCTAGAAGAGAAATTAAATAAAGCCTTCGACCCAACCACCGTGACTTTGTGCTAACAACAACAGTCAAGTATGGCTAGAAAACTAGGATATCTTTGCAGTCTGTGGAGATAAAGCTCTGGGAAATATGCAGACTTCTATATGATTATAAAATCGTAGCGTCTCTGTTTCAACGAGCCAATGCCTATGTTTATTTTAAGCTAACAGCATTAGCTCAACAGCCTCATCACTTGACAACGAGTAACATTAGCCGAGCTTTTGGCGTGTCTGTGAAGGTTCACAGCCATACAGGTCACGGTCATTCAAAGTTTAATCCAAAAGGCAACTGGACTTAGTTCTTTAAGACGATTTGCCTCTTTAACTTCAACTTTGAACTTCCTTGGCGTGTTTGCTGTCCACAGATGGAAATCTGAAAAGCTGAACCCTTTCTCGTTCTTTATTGTTGTACGTGACACCGTTCTGTTACTTTGCTGACTACAATGACCATGATCCTAACCTTTAGAAATCATGACTAAACTACAAAACAAAACAAATTTGAACAAACTGTAGTTCCTCTGTAGTTATTAATGCATCTACTGCCATTTAAATTCTTGCTGTCTATGTTCTGCTCTGTGTCTAAGCTTTCTGTCTGATCACAGCCTACGAAGACTTCGGCTTTTGCCTGAATGTCGGTCTAATGAGTGTGTATCCACCGCTAACAGCATGTACTACCAACCGAACGCACATTGGCTCTGTTACGGCCTTATGAACAGAGCTCCTCAGCCCGCTCTCCCTTTTCAGAAGTGTCTTGATTGAACCGGTGAAACACGGGGGCAATGCAATCCTTAAACCACGCTGATGACCGGACCTCGAGGGTCGGGACGATTGTACACTAATGTAGAAAGCACACGGCGGGGCGGGTCCGCAGATCCTCTCCGAACGTTCGCCTTGCTCTTCAGACTTGACAGTGTAAGTTACATTTAACGATGCAAAAGGAGATTCCAGATGACCTTTGAACCCCCTGAGAAGTGCAGTCGAGTAAAGCCTCGGTTTGGACAGTAGATCCAGCTGAGCTCATAATCTCATTGGCAGGGAAGAAGGCGGTGTGTTTTACATCAGATGAGGAGAAATTAACAGATGATTCTAGAAAGCTGCTTTTCTCCACAGCTGAGGTCACACATGATACTGAACAATAACTAATAACCTCCATTTTATCGTCTTATAGGACCCAGATCCCTCACTACCCCGCTGCCCCTGATGGCTTAATAACAGCTCCAATTACTCTGATATCAACTGTACAGCACAGGGGACAAACTAACTGAAGCACTTAAACATGTTGAACCCCTGAGACATTGCTATACGACTGAACCAGGACAATAAGGGGAGGCCAAAGTTCAGCTTTAAAGAAATGAAGCACAAAGTCACTGGGAAGATGAATATAGATTCTCCTCCTTTTGAAGCAGGAAGTCCTGCTCTTCTGAGCAGATATTTGTGCCTGCAGGTGTTGAATTTGATGAGTCAGAATTCATTTCGCTCATAGAATGTTTTTAAGAAGTGAAGATGTAGCCGCTGTGACTTCTCCCATTGGCAGCTGAGTTATTCTTTGAAGCCCAGAGTTTGCCATTTTGACCATCGCCATCTTACTTTGTGGAGAACCAGGTGGCAACTTGTCAATCACAGGTAGCCACGCCCCGAAGCATACGCTGCTTTAGGGCCTGTGTCCACTAATGTTTTTTGTGCTCGCAGCGCCCACAACCTCAATTTGAGAGTGCTTCTCACCGCTGCTTACTGTTGCTAGGTTACGAAAGTTGTCTGGCAGCACCGTTAAGTCTGTTTTAAGTCGCTCTGCATGCTTCATATTTACTTCTATTCAAGGAAATTTTACAAAGAAAAAGGATTAGCTTCTCCACCGCCATTGTTGTTGACAAAGTTGATATCTGAAGTCCCACCCTGTCTTTTATATCGATTGGTCGGTGAGTGAGAAGTGACATTGACGAATGCGACAGTGTTCCAAAAGTTTAACTGTTTTTAAGTGAGAGCGCAGCGAGGGCGTTGAGTTTATATAGACCAACCCAAAAAACACTGTTTGTGGACACAGGCCCTTATGGTCTATTTTACTCCTTTATTTACTCAGTGAACGTCATGCTGTGTTGAAGAAGACTTGACACTAGAGATTGAGGCCATAAGCTCATTAGGAAAATGTTTACTGAGGAAGAAAATCAACTGAAAAGTTGGCGTATTTTCTGGTAGACTTGAATACAATCTGACTTCTTTTTTTAACCACTGAAGTCGTTGGACTGGCCGTTAGAAAGAATGCAGGTTTAAGGCACTTCTGCAATGTCTTCACTTTTGAATGCAAGAGGCTACGTCAACTTCTTGAATTTTGCGTCACATTAGAGTGGAACAGTCTATTTGGAGAGCGAAAGACGCAGAACTGACAGAATGCGATAGCTTTTGTCTAATGTTGATTTTACTTTTAATTAGTACCTATAGACAGCTGGAGATCCTCTCTGAAGGCATCCATTCTTGAGTGGTAGGTTTCTAGTTCCAGCCAGCATGCAGAAAAGGAAGTCTTGGTCAGAGATCTGTTATCACTTCTGGATATTCGTTGGCTACACCAGAAGCCCATAGGCGAAATCCTTGTCAGACCATATCTTAAATACAATTCAAATTCAGAACCTGTTTCTGGCACAAATATCTTCTCACACTTGTCCCGTAAACCTCACAGTATTTGCAGAGATGTAGACTGTATGTGAAACTGTTGCAATGAGTCATTCAGCTTCTTGCATTGGATCTGAAATGGGAAAGTGAGACACCCCTTTAGGGCGGTGGCGGGTTCTGGGTCTCAGCAGCACATAACGACAAACCCATCTGCATTCCATCCCTGCTCAGAAATACATATCATAAGGGAAACCAGAGCTGTTTCAGATTTTCGTTTTTACCGTGTTTGAATGTGAATAATGTCATGGAGTCTGTCAGAAGAATGATATGCAGTGTTAAGGAATACTTACTTCTCTCTCAATGTAACATAAGAAATGCTCTCCCTCGGTTCTCTCTCTGTCTTGCTCTCCTGGTGAGAGATGAAGGGAGGCATCTTGGTGTTTTTCTTTTTGTTTTTTTTTCTCTTAAAGATGGAAAACCTTCACAGCCGAAGAATGTCCACATCCACCCCTGAAGCGTCAGGCTCCGCCCTCAGGCGCCCGGCCGCGGCAGGGACTGTTATCTGTTCCTTTAGGAAACAACTTCACAATGCTGAATTACTCTTGTTCGTTTCTGTTGAATGTTGTACCGACGTAACTGTAATACTCTACTATCTAGCTCACTGCAGAGATGTTATATAAATGGTGTGTGCTTTGCATTCCAATTGGCAGCTCTGTGGAAAAGACGCTCTGGTGTTTGTCCTTGGGAACATCAACACACATCCACATGGAGAAAAAAAAACAGAAAAAGCAGGAGCTGGAACTCTGTGGGCTGATCAGGCTCCACACCACACTCACACATGATCCTGGACGATGAGAACGAGAAGCCCACCAATGGAAGAGATGGACGACCGAGTCACCTCAGCACCAGATCTCTTTGATATGTTCTGTTCCTGTTCCATGTCAAACAACAGAGCTGCTCCCCTTCCCCCTCCTCCGCCAGGAAGCCAATCAGCTGTCCTCAATCAATCAAACCCAATCAATCGACAGCTGGTTGGTTAACAGGTCATCTAATGAACTAGGGTTCGACCGATATGAGAACATTTTTCAGTGTAATCAGGTAGAGCTGCTGCTTCTGCCAATAATCAGCCCAACAACGTTAATCGATCAGATCTTACACGGCTCCAGGACTCAGAACGATGTCTGTAAAATCAGATTTGTCTGTTCTTTCTGTTCTTTTTCTTTTTCAGTTCAATGGCGCACAAAACGCCGAATATATCGAATGTTATGTGTTATAACCTGAGTTCTATAAGCTCAGGCAGAGCCCTCTACTGGTCTCTATGGGTACTTTCTCCTCCAATCATGCGCACGTATTCACCCCCTGAAATTTTGCATGCCGGCCTATCAGGCTGGTATCAGCCTACCAGAATACGTGTGGACCTCACAGTACAAAGGCAGTACACACTGCTGTCTGCGATCCTACACCCTCTTCAGCGTTGCAGGAGTGACTGGGTCCCTTGTAGAGGTCTACAGTGATCCGGATCTTCAAATCTCGTTCAGCTGCGAGATTCGTTCATTAGACTTGTTCACCAAGTCATTCAGTGATCGTTCAGGTTTACCCGTAACAACAAGAAACAACTCCCTCCTTCCTCACTTTCACTCCTTCATGAACGATGGCTGCTCCTGTTGCATTCACTGGACGTTATAATGTCTAATTACATAAACATAGTTTAGTGTGTGTTCATCTGTCAGTGGTTTAAACGCTGACAGATACTTCCGCCCCGGATCATTCCGTTCTTTTTTAGCGAATTGTTCATGACTGAAACATCTCTAGTCCCTCGCTAGAGGGCTCTGCCTGTGCTTATAGAACTAGGGTTATAACACATAACCTTCGTTCTGTCTCACACAGGGTATGGGTACAGTGGGTGGAGCCCCGATGCAGGAACGCCCTGTCGAACCAACCATACTGACCCTTACTGGCAAAGGTCAGGTGACCTGGCCCACCTACTCCCCTGATAACTTGGCTGTACCGCAGATAAGTAGGAGCCCCAGCAGCTATTACACAACTGAACAGGGTAGAGCCATGGCCTAATTTCACGGGGGTCAAAAAACTAGACAGTGGGTAAATCCCCGCTCGCTGAAGAGAAAAAGAATAGCAGACATTGGTGTGTGCTGCCTTATGTACTGTGAGAGACACATGTATTCAGATAGGCACGTCCTGATAGGCCGGCTACGCTGATGCAAATTTCAGTGGGCTAATACGTGCGTGTGATTGGAGGAGAGTAGTACCCATAGAGAGTAGAGGGCGGAGCCTGTACCTGAGTTTCCCGAAAGCTGTTGGCCAGATGTTACAACTTTACCCAAGTGTGGATTTCAGTCAGCCGCTGAGCTATAGTTAGCATCAGATCAGCTTGTAGCCCCTGAAGCTACACTGAAGAGGATTTTTTGTATGAAATTGCGAACTGCAGCTTGAAAGGGTGGATACAAAGCTACATACTGGGCCACTAACCCACCAGAATAAAACGGTACATACAGTACAATGGTCCTTAAACAAAATTTGCTTTAAAAGCTTTGGTTTTAAATGTTCCTTTTAAATTTGATCTTTTAAAAATACTTGGTACATACCTGGAATACCACAACCTCTGACCTGCGTTATTAGCCTTTTATGTGTCATTAGATATTTTTATCATGTTAAATATAAGGCTTGTTAGCATGCGACTCTGGACAAAGCAAAATGGCCTAATTAAATTAAGGTTAATATTGGAGTGTATTTTGATATAACCATAAGTATTAGTGGCCAAGCAGCCATTTCAATCTGTTTTACAAGTTTAAAACTGATGAAGTTTTTTTACTCTTCTGAACACCATAGGAACACAGCATTAGCTTACTAGCTAAGTAGCAGGTATAAAGACTAAAGCCCCACGTATCGGTCCAACCCTAGAAAACAGGAGCCAGAAAACATGACTGTGAACCTCAAAATGAATCATGAACAGCAGCTCTGTTGTCGTCCGTCCTGAAGGTGTTCTTGGTAAAAATCACAAACTGTCCATCGTCGCCTTTTTTCCATCTCTATCAGAGAAATCCACCACCAATCACCTGCAGTGTTGTATAGTCGTGTTAATATAAGACATGAAGGTGGAAGAGGCGGGGGTTGTAGAGGGTTTTTCCCATCAGCCCCTGCTGCCGGCCTGTAGGGTGAAGAGGACCTCAGGAGCTGCTCCGAGGTCTGCGCTTCGATCTGTTTCAGCTCTGCATTTTAAATATTGTCTTTGTTTGTACATTAACATATGCTTTTTATGTTCATATACTGTTTAACTTTACCATGAACTGTCCTGGCAAAGTAATAAAATATATTTATTTTAAAATGCTCGTGTGTGCGTCCATCATGAACACACAGATCCCGATGGCAAACAGTGAATGTGCAGTGATCATCAGAGTAATACGAGCCAAAATAAGGGCGATTATTTTAGACAAGCCAAGAGCAAAGTTAAGAAAGAATGAATTTAAACTAATAATTAATTATTATTATTAAAAAGTAATTAATAAATAATAATAATAATAAAAACTTAGACTTGTATAGCGCCTTTCATGGGACCCAAGGCCAAGTAAATAAGGAACAGGAACAAAACAAGCAAACAAATAAGGCAGAAAGAGAGATAAAACTAGCACTGAAAACGGGGGAAGTTATCGTCCACAGGCCGTGGTGAACAGATGGGTTTGAGGGTGTTTTTGAAGAAGTCCAGGGAGGCGGTGTTGCAAATCTCTGCAGGCAGAGAGTTCCAGAGGGTGGGGGCCGCAACACTGAAGGCTCGGTCCCCGACAGTTCAGAGTGGGGGATGGAGAGCAGGCCTGCATCTGAGGACTGTAGACTCCGGGATGGGGTGTAGGGATGGAGGAGGATCTTTAGGTACTGGGGGGCGAGGGAATGAAGAGACTTGTCAGTGAGGAGGAGGATTTTATTGGTGAGGCAGGACTTGACAGGGAGCCGGTGGAGGTGGATGAGGGTCAGGGTGATGTGCTGCCAGACCTTGGTGAACCCGAACAGGACTCCATTGCAGTAATCCAGGCGGGAGGTAATGAAAGCATGAATGAGGGTTGGAGAGTGATGGCCGGAGTCTGGAGGTGGTAAACAGCAGAGTTGGTGACCGATTTGATGTGAGCCTGGAAAGATCTAACGCACATTACATTTTATTGCGTTGCACCAAAACTTTCGTTTATAATTTACACTTGAAAAGTTGAGATTTTAAAGTAACTGCCTTATTGAGATGGATCGATCAAAATGATAAAGTTCCTCTGAGAAAGTAAAGAAACAGACTCATCTAATGTAAGTTTTATGATGCTGCAGAACTTTTTCTGGAGCTGAACAGGAAGTCAAACAGTCAAACATGGCAGTGAAAGAAACACAACAGTTCAACCGCTGCTTCAACTCCTGCTGGCCCTGAGATTTTAAGTAATAAACTTTTATTTGGTCTAAAAGTACTTCTCAAACAAGTTAGAGCTTCTCTGCCGCACTTTCGTGAGTACACATATAAAGTATTTAGCAAGTTGGCAAAGAAAGTAATGTTTTGTTAGAGAAACTGAGCTGCTGAAGTGAAAGTTTTCACCCATCATTTATACAAACTTGATACGGACGTTGATTTTTATTTATTTTAATTTGGCTAAGAAAGCATCTCCACATTGATTAAACTCCATTTTAATTTCATTTACATCAATAAAGCTGGATTTATTAAAGTGAGATTCAATGTTACAACAGAGCTCTGCGTGATTTCACATATTTAGTCTTATTAAACCTTCTTTTGCTGAACTCTGATTTCCAGGTTAAAGCAGTTCACCTTAATAAGCGGACTGTTCTTATGACGCTTTTCTCGTCTTCCGATCACTCGAAGCTGCTTTTACACTACATGTCACATTCACCCATTCACACGCTGATGGCAGAGGCCTAACTACCAATTTCCAATCAGATGTATGTCCATTCATACCCGAGGGCATTTTGAGTTCAGAGTCTTGCCTGAGGACACTTTGACACGTGACCGTAGCAGTCAGGGATCGAACCCCCAACCTTCTGATGGCGAGACAATGTAGTCTACCACTGAGCATCAGCCGCTCCTTAATGGTTCTCCTGAATTTCTCGTCAGATACTAAATCAGCAAAGAAACTGTTGTGGAGCTGAACAGGAAGTTGGATCCAACGGTCAAACATAGCAGTGAGGGAGATGTAGCTTTTCTTCCCACTCCAGCTGGCCCTGAGATTTTATACTGCTGGAATAAAGTTTAAGGGCCTTCTGAGATTGTGTTCAGATGATTCGGCCAATTAGAATCACTGGAAATTGTTAATTTGGTCAACAAGATATTTTTGGAGACGAAATAATTCTGTACTGTGAAGTCAAGAGAAGACTAACTTTAAAGCAGGCTAGAAAACAAAGTAATGTTTTGTAAAGGAAAAAGAATGAAGCTTTTACCCATCTTTTATACTAACTCCGTCCTGACATTTATTTTTTTTTAATATATACTGATTTCAATTTGGGTTAGAAATCATCTCAGCATCAATTAAACTCCTTTTTAATTTCAGTTTTACATCAATAAACTGAGAGTTAATGTTGCAACAGAGCTCTGTAATTTACCAGATTGATTTAATCTTTTTTAAACTTCTTTCGCTCAGCTTTGAACACAACAAGAGCGTGTTGAAATGAGGAAAAGGTGTTTCAGGTACGCTGCTCCTGCTGCTTGGATTCTGCTGCAGGAGGACCCTATCTCTTTAAATCGTTTTAAAAGTAGATTGAAGGCATCAGAGGAAGATGCATCAGGTTGTTGATGCTTTGATGTGACACAGAATATGTAGACTTGTTTTTGTAATTGTTGTGTTGCATGTCTGAAACTTGCTGCTGCTGCTGTCTTGGCCAGGACACTCTTGTAAAAGAGATTTTTAATCTCAATGAGGTTTTTCTCTGTTAAATAAAATTTTAACTAAATAAAAACACAAATCTCACATTAAATAATGATTTTTGGTGTAATCCAGCATCATGGGTTTTTAATGGAGTGGAGGTTAGTCATGCTGAGCCATGAAAGTGTTTTTCCACTGCTCAGCACAGTCAGGTTAAAGTAGTTGATCAAGTGTAGAAGGTGTGCCGGTCACAACCACAGTAAGAACTTGCTGCTCCATCATTTCTCCCTGTTTTATTTAAAAACGATCTGCTAACAAAAGATGGCAGAATAAGTCTGCATCTGATTGATTAGATTTGTTTTAAATATAGAGTATAGATGCCGCTGGTTTAGCTCAGTGGGTAGAGCAGGCGCCCGTATACAGAGGCTACAGTCCTTGATGCAGCGGCTGCAGATTCGACCCTCCCTTGGCTCTTTCCCCGCTGTCACCGTTTTTCCTGTCTCTCTTCAGCTGTCATGTCAAGTCATAGCTCCACAGTGCCCTGTAAGTCCACTACATCGACCCCTCATTGTTTTTATCTACAGTAAATAAGAAACGAATGATCTTATTTCATGAAACCTGTAACTACATAAACTCCATGTGCGTAGCAGCATTAGTAAAAGTATAAATGTGTAAATGTGTCTTCTATGTGTAAAACACAGAAGGTCAGACGTGAAAGAATCAGGCCAGCAGCAAAATGGACATTTCATTGTTTACTTTCAACTTCATGTTCAAAAAGTTACATATTATTTTAACAATTAAAATGTGCTAAAGCACAGCGTTCTAAACTTCTAAAAGCCGCTTTCGGACAAATACAGAACAATTCAATGAGCATAAAAAAAGAAACCTGTATATGTATAATAAAAAGTGTAAAACACCTACACATTAGAAATCATTGAACGTCACCATTAATGAAAACAAAAAGAAACAGGAAATGTACAAAAGTCTGTGGGAGCACAGGAGGAGTGTGTTTGAATGGGACCAGAGGGTGCTTTAATCGAACATGTCGTCATCGTCGACTCCTTCCTCGTTGTCCGACTCAACATAGTATTTCACGTCCTTCTTGGCTCGGCCCGGTCGGTCGCGGGACGAAGTGTTCATCACGCTCAGGCTGTTGTTGTCGTCGTCCTCGTCGTCAGAAGGAGCTTTCTGAGGTTTCTGCAGAGGAACACAATCAAACACTTTAGTACAGCTACCATGAAGAGTGTTGCTGTTCTGAAGCTAAAAAACAGGTTGTTGTCTGAAACTTCTCGTATGGGGTCAGAGCTCCCCTGGAGCACACGGGGGAAGACTTCAGATTTTTTATTAAGTTAATTTAACAAATATTAGTCAAACATAAGCTCTGAAAAAATACACCAAAGAAAGGTATTAAAGTGTAAATGTGAGTTTCATAAACCGTCTACATTTAACATTCCTATTTTTGTTGCCATAAACTTATAAACAACGTGGCAATGAACATTAACTTCAACGTGACTGCTTTTGCTGCATTGGCACAGAGATGGTTTCAAAATTGAATGACAGATGAAAATCAAGAATAATTGATTTGTGGTTGAAACGTTGAAAGCTGAAAACAGTGAGAAAAACTGAGGACAACTAAGTAAAAACAGGCCCTAAAAATACCTGGACTCTAGGGCTTCTTGCTTTTTTGGGGGGAGGAGAAATTAGCCAACAGTTGCACAAAGCCAGCACAGCTCATGAAGGTTTTTCAGTTACGTATAAGGTGGTTGTTGTTCAGACACTGATTGTCCCTCTTTATGGAGAAGTTGTCTGAGAAGCCCTTTTTACACTGCCAGTTCAAGGCGGGATTATTACGCCTCTGTTACGTTCCGTCTGCTATGTAGAACGCACAGAGGCGGAACGGTGGGGCGAAGTCGTTCTGACATCTGAGCCGACATCGGAGGTAGTAACAGAGGTGAAACGGCGTCTGTGTTAACAGCGAGGCTGGCAGGGTGGAACAGCACTGTGTGTGTATGTTTGAAGCATGCGCTATTTGTTTACACGTGGCGCGCGTTTTTCTTCTGCAACGCCAGAGCCCTGTAAAAACACACACTGTGGCGGCTTTACGCCGGCGTTGCTTGGTCCAATGTAAAATGACAAAGGCTGCATGACGGTGGAGCTTCGTTACGGCGCTGAGGCAGAACCACCGTGTAAAAAGGGTTATAGCGAGCCACACAATAGTGACCCACAGACATACCCTCTAGTTTGCTAAGATATATTGTTGTTGTTGTGATTATAGCCAGAGTAGCAGGAGAGCTGTAATGAGATTCCTCTCTGCATGTTCGCTCTGCAGCAGCAACTGTGGGAACCGTTTGCTAACCCATGCTTGAGCTACAGTAAGGTGCACCACTTGCTGTGTCACTCTGGTGTTACATCATGGTATTTGTTGTCATGTTTGTGAAAGACACAATTTTATCAACCAGTAAATGTGCAAATATTATTAGCAAATTGTTCTTTCACTATCGCAAGACACTTCATACCTACATAAAAATGTGCAGTGGACAAGGTGAGAACTTCATACTTTTTTTGAAGGACCTTGTATTCTGACTCTTGAGGGAGTATTTCTTTTCAAAAGGAGAAAAATTGCCTTCTCTTTAGCAAACTAAAAGAATATGCTTCAGTGGAAGGTGATCCAGGAGTAGCAAAAGTTTAGCCATTATATAATAAGGTTTCTGATGATTACAGTTTCTTCTCTAAGAACCAATAGAAATGGTTACGGTCTTTAAGAGGTAACGTACACTTACACGTACATTTGTTTTAAGCTGATCTAACTTTAATGTGATAAAACACTTTAATCCTGCTGTTATAAATCAACATTTCTTACCTAATTTGCCAAATATAAAATCAACATTTTATTGTTTTTAATCAACTCTGAGTCTTACAAGCCCAACGCCAACACAGAAGTAAGCCCTTAGGGATATATATATAAATATTTATCATCAATTGTGCAATAAATGTCGCTGAGCGACTCCTGGCTGATTAAACGTGATTTTTGATGTTTCTATCAACCTACTAAGACTTCACTGGACGTTTTGTCCAGCCAGTGGGAATGTTGTATACAATATAAAGTAATTAGGCCACAACCTCTTTCCCATCACCTTACTTTAAATTCACAGCGTTTTTACATTTCAAACACCAACACTTCATGACTTTAAAACAGGAAGTTACTCACTCTGCCGGCTGGTTTTGCAGCTTTCTTCATTGGACTGTAATCCTCCTCTGAGCCGGAGCCCTTCCTCTTCCTCCCCCGGCCTTTACCTGCACAGAGAACAGCAGAACAAAATGACCAAAACATTCACCAGCAGGATCATTTATGTGATTTATTGTATTATTAATGTTTGATTAGAAACCTTTGAGAGCTGATGCTGGTGCTGGCTTCTTGGAGCCGGTGTCTGAGTCAGAGTCCCAGATGGATTTGTCTGGTTTCTTTGCTTTTGCTGCTGGTGATTTCTTGGGTTTGGGAGTTGCTTCAGACGGCTTCTTAGCTGCTGCGGATCATATAGAAAAACATGAGCATTAAAAACTGCTTACACATGTTGATATAACTGCTACAATCAATCACTTTGGGACCAACAAAAAAGGGACCAGGTTTAAAAACACCAGAACTGCCCTTTAATGGGCCAAATTAGTCAGTAATTCCTCTCCCTTCGGTCGTGGTGTTAGCTGTGTTTCTGCATTAGAGCTCCCTCTGGTGGACACAGTGAGTCATTACCTTTCTTTGCTGGCGATAGTTTGCTAAACGAGCTGTAAGTGGAGAAGATGCCGCGGTCCTCGTCGCTCTCTGACTTGGACCCATCTGCAAAACAAGCACAGGCCCACGATTACCTGCTGCACCTTCTGTGCATCTGCACATTGTTGACTAGTAGACATTGTAGAATATGTCCATTGCACATTTCCTTGTGAGGTTGCAGATTCTTTAAATCTGAAGCACATCTTTTGTATTTTATATTAAAGAAGGACAAGTTAATTTTGTCTTAGTTCGACAGTGACTGTGTCTTTCTGTACAAACTGATTTGACGCTCTGGCTTTAATGGGAAAATGACAATTTTAAGACTCTTAAGAATTAAACAGAACTAAAAAGGACACATCTTAATTAGTTGGTGCAAAGTTCTGTTATGGAAGAAGTAAAGTAGGATGTGTAGCACACTGACAGCAATACACAGTCAACCTACAAGCAGTGAATTAATCAAAGGACAGCCTGCAGGTACGAATGGAGCCAAGAAAGCTTTGCTAGATTAGATCAGATCGAGAATGCGTTTATGGATATAAGTTATACCACCATTTAACCCCTTTACTATCAATACAAATGCCACCCCCCCCCCCCCCCCCACCCTTTCCTAAAGTTGTTTGTTGTTTTTAAATGAATCATATGAAGGCAAACGTGTAATTTAAGTGGAGAAAATATGCCTAAAAAGTATGATGTCCCAATTCTAATAGACACCCTTTATAGATATGATAACCAGTGATGGAAGAGAGTGTTCTTGGTTAATCCAGTGAATCAGTTCTGCTCTTTGATTAGCAAGATTGCCAACTTTATAAGGTGTTAAAGAGAAAGACACCACACGAGAAGCACAGGGACTTGTGTGGATTGCCTTGTGTGTGCCTGATGGAAACCTGTGTGTGCGCTCTAATGGGTCAGGGAGCATAAGACCTGTACGTTGAGTATACGTGTCATGTATGGGTTAGTACGTGGTCGTTTTCTTAATGTGTTTTGAATTCTATATTTGTGTTTCTGGATTCATTTGTTTATTTGCATTTTATTTTCTTTTTATCTTCTGTAAAGCACATTGAGTTTACATTTGTATGAAATGTGCTATACAAATACAATTTAATTGAATTAAATAAAGACAGCATAACCAGACAGAACGGTCTAGACCACAGACTACAAAAAGATGGCCGATATGACACCTGCCTTTAGGTAAAGCCAAACCCTCTCTATCGCCCCCTGCTGACTGGCTGCAGTATAGCTCATAAAGCCCGCCTCCTCCATGTTAACAGATGGGACATGAGTCAAACTATAAAATCAAAATACACGTCAAATACATTTTTCTCAAACATGGTTTCTGTCATTATAGTTAGTTCTTATCATGGCGATTTATGTCCAAGTGACAAGTTTACTTTTAATTAGTTATTTGATGCTATAAAAAGGGGGTGTGACCTCATGATTGACAGCTCTGTTGACAAATCCTGCTCCTGCAGCGTTCTGTTCCCGAGTAGCAGAGTAGAGGAGGAACGGCGAGAGGAGACGTAACTAACACTAACACTACAGTCATTGAACTTTACATATCTGTGAACGTCTGCTTCAGACCAAAACAAAGAAGCTGTTCAGCTGATAAATACAGCCGCGTGCGTGATCTTTGCTGTTTAACTTAAGCGTGTGTTTTGGTTAGCGGCGGCTCCACCCGCGGCTCCACCTGCAGATCTCTACTGTGCAACTCCGGCTCCAAATGACGTCACCAGTGCAAGATGGCAGCGCCTATCACGGGGGCTGTTTTGGCCTCAATTTTCGTACAATGAGCGCAGATGGAGACGCGCCCTGAGCAGGATAAAAAACGCCAAACCTTTCACCACAGAACATCTCAGGGGACACTTGTAGACAGACGTGACAGCACACCAACACTGATTTGTACTCACCACTGTCATTGCTCTTTTCAGAGAAGGCTGATTTGGACGAGGAGAAGATGCTGGTTGTCTCTTTCTTTTTAGCTACAGGTGTAGACCTTCAGAGAAGCAGAAACAACTTATGTTCATCTTTTCTTTTTATTCTGGGGCATTTTTGCCTTTATTAGAATGCAGACGAATGAGAGATGACATGAGATGAGGGGGAGACAGAGGAAAGGCGTGCAACACAGGGAGTGGTGGTTACATTGTTAGCATTATAGACTCATAAAGACGCTCCAGTATGTTAGTAAATATGGCTGCAATTGAACATTGTACTTCAACATGTTCAGACGAGCTCCTGACTGTGGTTTCATTCTTACGTGGTCTTTTGTTTTGAGGGAGAGAAGGAGTCTTCGTCGTTGTCGTCGTCGTCATTGTTGTGGTCGTTGTAGCTCTCCTTTGTCGCAGAGGAAGTGAAGTCGTCTTTGAAAGACCTCACAGGAGAAGGAGCCACATCGTCGTCCCCGTTCTCCTCTTCGTCTGCCTCCTCCTCAGAGAAGTCAAACGTGTATTTTGGTTTCGAAGCTGAAAGAGAGCAGCAGAGTCTGTGTCAAACCACATTATTCTGATTGCTTTGGATTCTCTTGTATAATAATTATGAGTGTTGCGGCTGGGTTGCATCAGTCTGCGCCCTCAGACGCCCGAAGCCGACAGAGAATAATCAGACTGAGGAAACGCAGACACAGTTCACAAGTTATTTTTGGCCCCAGGCTGCTTCAAGTGGATTGAAATGAAACGCTACCAGCCTGTGTGTAACCAGCTGCCTGGTGCTGACGGAGCCGCACATCAAACAATTTGTACGTATTTAAACTGAGACAAAAGCTGAAAGATACATAAAGGATGTCAAAATAGTTTAACAAGATTAAACACTATGATTAAAATCTCAAATGGCTTGTTAATTAATGCGTCTTTCATTTGTTCAAACAGTGTAAAAACTCCCTTATTGTTGATATAGTTCAATACGTGTGTTCAGTCCCTTTCTTTTAGGGGAAGAGTTTGTATTTTAAGGGTCTTATTACAACATTCGCCCATAAAATCTACAATTGAAAAGTCATCATTATCAATGTCTTATTATCTTTAAAGATGGAGGAGTTTGGACTGAATGAGAAACAACAATGTCCACTGATGTTATCTCCTTTTACCATTAAAATAAATGTATTAGTATCATCTACAATTTGGACTCTTTGCTCTTGTTCTTGTTTCACTTTGTTTTGATGTTTGTTTTACTTCTATTATTTTAGGAGGCCAAACAATATGAGGCAAATGCCACCGCTGATAATAGGGTTCATTTACATCTGTTTGTTAATTTGTGTACAATGACCCTTTTCAAAACAAAACTAATTATACTAAAAGAACTGAGCGCTGCTTAAAACATAAGCAAAGAAAGCTGCAGAGCAACAAGACTCTGGTATAGACAGACCTCTCTCCTCACTCTGCCAACCCTCAACAGTCCTTCCAGGATTTCTCGGGCGTGTTCTGTGATTGTTGCGGCTGAAAATGATTTCCAGGCAGCTTTCTTAAAAAGTTGCAATGAAGGTTGCAAAGTTCTCAGGCTTTTTTTTCGGTTTAACACGTTACACATCCACTGTGAGCGAGTGACGCTCCAATAAAGCCATCTATTGGCTGAGAGAGCTGTTTGTCTTCAGACATCACTTCCAGTCGATTTCTGTCTTTTATTTCTCTTCAATCTTATTTATTTTCAAGTTAATTCACCAATAAAAAAAAATAATAATACAAAAATAAAGTAAAAGAAGAGCTTAAAATAAGGTTAAAAAAATAGAAAAACTGAATGACACTGAATTTAATAGGCATGAAATGCTCATTTCTCACTGCATGTGCACATTCAGTGCTATCCATATGCACAAGGGAGAATCTGCACGTTGTTTAATACATTTTTGCTGTTCTACTTGTTATGTTTCAGCTGCTGCAGCAGCAGAAAACCATTAATAAGGTTAAGATTAATTACTATCCCACAGACATTAGGAACAGTAAGTAATACAGTTAAAGATGCCTTTAGATGTTTATTCAACATTAGAGACCTCAGGGAGTTGACTTGGTGAGATGAAATCAGATTATTGGTCAGATTTGGTCGGAAAGTTGCAGCATTTAGCCAAAATTGCAAGGTCGAGAAAAAGTTGCAGCAATTGGCTGAATTTTCTTGAATTCGTGGGAACGCAACTTCCTGCAGAAAGGTCTGACAGTTCCACATTAAATGCTTTGAGTTTTTTGTATTACTTTAAACCAATCACAGCTGTCTTGAGGGGCGCTAAGCCCAGAGTGACCTTGACCTTGCAATAGGTCAGAGGGAAACTTGTTTTAGTGAAACACTGGGATTAAACAGGCAAAAAACCTGCACTTAAACAAACTTAAACATTGCAATACCATGTTAACTTTTCTGAACAATATCAGTTTTCTGTGCACTCTTTTTCCATCTCTGTGTACACTGTTTTTTTACTCTACTTCTTTGATTATACGTATTGTGCACTAGGGATGTCAACAAATATTCTAAATGCACTCTCTTGGTTACGGAGCATCTTTGAATGCACACGTCACTTTATAGTTAATAATTAACTTTGGTCTCGCTGAAACGAGCTAATGCAACAACTGTGTGGTGTGTGGTAATGATGGCAGACAGACAGGTTTTTTTAAAGACATGTTTTTACATGAATATACATATATATATGTCACAGCACAGCTCGCTCAGAGCGCTGGACGTCCGTTCTATTTAACCTCATTATTTTAGTTGTTTATTTTGCAGGTGCAGGAAGACTATGTTGATCTTTAAAAAGGCATGTCTATATTTAAATAAATATATCTCTGCTGTTTTCTGTGCAGCTGTTTAAACCGAAAATGTCCCTGTTCTGGGATCAATAAAGGTTTATCTTGTCTTATTAAATGGAATAGGGAAAGAAGAAGTTTTGAGCGGTCCAAGCTGTCTCCGAGACACCCGTCTATCACAGAGTGGTGTTTTAAATCGACTAAATTCTGCTTGACATTTCATTCTCTAGCTCTTTAGTCCATTATCGTTGGTGTGAGTCTTTTTATCAGAGGAGGAAAAATTAAAATTGTAGCCAAATTTACGCTTTAAGATTCAGATTTAGGAAGCCGATGGCTTTACCTGATGCCCTCTGTGACTTGTTCTCTCTGGGGATGACGAGCTCATTGTTCTCCAGGTCACTGTCTGACTTGGACTCGTCTTCAGACCAGGGGTTTCTCTTCTTCACCTTCTTCGCAGGAGTACCTTTGGGTCCTGGAGTTTTTCTCACTCGGGGAGTTCCTGCAACACAGTAAACAAGATTACCAGACTGTTTGTTGACTGTCGGTTTTCTCACTAAACTCTGAGGAGCTCAGGGATGTTCAATAATGGATTACAGTTTTCTCACTGCACTGCAAAGCATCAAAGAGGCTCGGGGATATAAGTGCTTTCAAATCAGTCCAACACAGTTTTCCTCTCAGAAAGAACGCTGTGTCATCTCTGGACAGTGATTGTTGACAAATATCTGTCTGTGCTGATAAATCATTTATCCTCTGATACAGCAATTTTATCATTTCTAACAAACCTGACCTCAAACTTCCTTTAAAAAAGTTTTAATCTGAAAAACATTTTTCCTTTGGGATTTTTAAAAGCTGATCTTTGTATTTTTAAACTTGAGCTCTATAGATCTATCAGCTGGCAGCAGTGAAACAGGCGGTAATGACTAACGTAATCTCTTGGGCTGAAACAAAGAATGGACACTAAATGCTTAATTCACTGAAGGATTGCGCAGCTTTTGCGCCTGCTAAACCTGTGCAAACGACAGAAAAAGACTCTGCCTAATTCTTGAAGCACACACAGAGGGTTGAACACGCCAAAGTGCACTGCAGAGTGAACAGCGTCTCTGTGCTCCGGTGCCCTTTGTGAGTCATAATGCAGACATTCGGGGCAAATTTGTCCCCTTTCTATGCAAATGAGCCTTGTGGTAAAAATCACCTTATTCACAAATGGCAGCACTAACAGCACCGCGCAGTTAGAGTGCAAATATTACTGTCTGCAGAGAGCTGGTGGTATCTGCAGTATCATAAGGGCTGTCACACTCTACACCACTTTAGAGTGATCTTAACAACAATTCCACCTTTTGTGTGATCAAAAAATGTATTTGTCTGTAAAAACAATCTGTCAAACAATTGACATTATTATTATAATCAGGAGACCAATCGGTCGGGGCTGTGTGAGGCCTACTTTGTCCATGTGTGGAGCTGGTCTGGAGCCGTTACACATGAAGGGGACTATCATATGACAGGCTCAGATTGTTATTCTAAGTGTCTGACAACATGACAGTAAGGATCACCTCAGAAACAGACCTTTCTGTAAAGGTTGAAGACAAAGCATCCAGACTCCATTGACAAAAACAGTCATTTTACCACACAAAACATAAAGTTGCTGCTCTACTGCCGTCTCTTGTGTCACTTTAATGCTTTACATGGTTAGTTCAGATCCAACACACTATTTGTGTAACGCACAAGAAAAAAATATATTTAACGATGTATTGCAGCTGCGTTAGCAAGTGATTTCTATTGTGTGCTAATATTACTGTTGAGCCTAGCAGCTTTTGTAAAGAGCGATGCAACGGCTGTTTCGGTTTTCAACTGCATCTTACACTTTATCAAAAAGGTCCATCTGTGTAGGGATCTCTTCTGTAATGTTGTCAGACACTTAGAGCAACAATCTGAGCCTGTAAATGGCAAAATGAAACAGTTTAAGTGGAAAGACTGTATTTGCCTGCAAGGATTACATTGCAGCCATTACAGCCTGTTTCACAGCTGCTGTCTTTAGCACTGCACTGGAGTAAAGCCCTTTTTTGTACTATTAGTAAGTTGCTAAATCCTTGAAACTTCAGGTGAAGAATGAAATCGTTTTCAGTTTAGTACTGACCGGGTTCTTTCTTCTCCTTCTTGACACGTGGAGTCTTTGGCTTGGTCACAGAGTTTTCTCCCGTTCCTCCTTCACCACCCAAACCATCGTCATCAAAGTCCAACTTCGCAACTGCGTCTGCGTCACTCTGTGAAAACACCACAATCTGTTACCTCCCTGTAAACCTGACAACACTCCTCGAATTCCAGCATCACATGGCAGGTCTTACCTTCTTCTTTTTGGTCAGTTTCTTGGCTGCGTCAGATTTGATTGGCTGAGTCGGAGGCTCCACTCTGCGACCAAACGGTGAGGGCAGCGTCTCCTCCAGGTTCATCTTCTTCGCTTTAGGTTTGCCCACCTTCCCCTTCACCATTTTGATGGCCTTTCCTAAACTCTGCTCCTCTCGCTCCACGGCCTCCAATTTCTGACAACACAACAGTTCTTTAGTTACATACATGTATAAATGTACACTTCTTCTATCTGTACAGCAGAGTCAAGCCATTCGGCACTACTCCCAGCTTCTGTTTGAACAGAGACACTGTTTTCATTTATACATCTAATTAAATATCTACTTATTTTAGCACTCTTGGGCTCTTTGTGAACACTTCCTGAAGATGAAGCTGTATCCGACTCATTATCATTTAACCGGATAAAGAATTTTAGTCAGCTAGTGAGGCAAAGTCAGGACAGCTTGCAGCACCCAAAGGCCCACAGAAGACCCCTGGAGGGAGACAGAATTTATGTCAAACTGCTTCATTCTGTGTTCTAACAGGTTTTAATCACTGAGTCTGTTTGTTTTGGGGAGGGCGACAACTCTGCAGATAATTCGGCTCCCGGCAAAATGTTGGAAGGCTTTTAATGTGATATATTAGTGCAGTAGGTGTTGCATTAAGTTGAAAGTATCTTATCTTAAATTCCTGCCATAGCCTTCTGAGAACATTAATATTAGTCTCATACATGTCCATTTCATATGAAGCTATAACCATTTAATTTAACTGACTACAAACACTGGAAACAAAAGGGAAACAGTTGGCCGGGCTCTGTCCAACACATTTTATATTTTTGAGACAATTTTACACACATAGAATATTTAATATGTTAGCTTTGGAAGTGCATGCAGGGGGATTTTGTCACCTTTGCAAAGAGACTGTTTCCCTCCTACCAATAGCTGCGTATTTAAAAATTTGATAAAACCTAACACCTGACACTGTTCCTATTAAAATGGATCCATGAGGTAAAGTAGCAAAGAAGAATCAATCAGAACTGCATTTCAGCTAGAGAACATAGCAGTGACACCACATCAATCTGTTGCTCTGATGGAATGATTGATGTGGAAACTTTACAATAAACAATAAAGAACAATAAAAAACAATAAAAAAATAAAGAACTTACGTCCAGCTCCTCGATGAACACGGCCAAGTCCTCCTTCCACAGATCCTCTGAATTTTTCTTCTGGAGATCATTCAGCTCTCCTTTCTGCACAATAGCACACATTGAATTTGTTACTCAACACTTGATAATTACTGGGGGTGGGTGGTATGCCGGTTTCAATACCGTCATTACTGGGATAAACACACACGAGGTTTTAGTGCACACACGGGAGATGTACGTCCCCCAACACGGACGACCTACGCAACACTCACAGTAGTGTCTCCCAGGTGTAATAATTCCGCCCAGGCATACTGTATTTGGCGACTACCGTAAAATTCGGTGTATAACAAGCACTTTTAATACATTTTTTTTTTCATCTAAAAAGTGGGCTGTGTCCTATATACCAGTGCGACCAATATACCAGTATAAAATGCAGAGAGGTATTTTATTGTGTTACTATATTTTACCTAGACGATGGCGCTATAGCCTAGCTAAAGTTGTCGGTTATTATGTGGAGACGTTAAACACCACACAAGCTGCTACAACGTCTCCTATTTACAATATGTGCTGTTTGTTGTTTTGTGTTTTCCTCGCTGGTTTAAGCGAGGAAGACTAACTTGATTGTTGCTAACACTTCGTCACAGACGTGCACCGTCATGATCAGCATTGCAGATTGAAATAGTGTTAAAATAACTTGTATACACGTGTGTGTTTTGTGTTTGTGTTCGCTTTAGTAAACCCTTTTCTCTCTGGGATACTACCAAAAACAGACTGCGACTTATATTCCGGATTTTACAGTAATTCTGTCACGTTTCTTCTCTTATCTGTCCAAGATCTTCGTCCATGATTGAATGATTATTGAAAATCCTCGTCTCGCGCTGCCCCTGCTGTGAGCAGCGTCTCCAGAGAGGACTTGTGTTCTTGTGTGTTCAGTGCAGCTGTGTAGTTACGGCGATATTTATAACCACGTCGTCTTTAACGACGAGCCTCCTTCACGCGCGGAGCACCTGCTGCTGTGAAAACGGGGCCCTATCAGAGGAGAAACATATCAGCATCTCCTGTGTGAAGCCGGTCCTCCAACTACTACATTCAGATATCTTAGAGCAAGAAGAGGACAAAACAGGGCTGAGGGAGGATATTAAGAAGAAAGTCTTAGATTACTTCCTCAAATATTCTTCACTGCTCAGACCCAGGTTACTGCTCGAAACAGAGAAGGCTACTCCTCCCACACCACAACTTATTTTCATTCCTATTTTGCACCAATGACACATTAGCTTCTCTCTGCTAAGACGTGTTCCCTTACATTGACAATAGAGCAAAAAGAGCTAGAATCATGTTTTGAGTAAAGTACCTCTTTTCATTTTGTAATAGCGCTACATAATACCGTTACCGCAAGGTGTGATTTAGGTGATATCACCCACCCTAACAACTACACAAGTTCATACACTTAATCTGAGCTGTGGTCCTGAAACAGACACAAACGACTGAGATAAATACAAACACTTAAATGTTAAGATGTAAATAAATAAAACAATGGTAAATAATACCTTGTGGTCCCTCTGTTTGAGCAGCTCCTCCACCTTCTCTTTAGTCAGGCACCACAGGGGCATGTTGAGGATGTAGTTGAAGTTTGGTCCTGACGAGGAGCCGGAGTCCACCGAGCTGTCGCTGTCATCTCCTTCACGGTAATCTTCCTCCAGAGCCTGAAGGAGAAAAACATTTTATCAGAAATAAAACTCAAGTTGACTTTTTCCCCCTCTGCCATGATTGTTTACAATGCAAGAGCAGCTCCCTCTTGTGCTTCTTTATAGTATTGCATCAGATCTACAACTAAGGCCATTTCTTATTATTGCGACACACCATTATTTATAGGCCATGATTTTTTTCTTCTGGTGATGTCATGCTGCATAAATGTGTAGATGTACGTCCAAGCCTTCGTGACAGTACCTTTTCCTGAGCCTTGGTCCAGGCAGCTACAGGATCGGACTCGTAGCCTTTCTGCACCAGCATGCGGATCAGCTCTCGCTTGGATTTGTTCTCTGTTAGCACAAACACATTTGGTTTAGAAAACAACTCATATCCAACCACTTACTGCTACATAAAAATGTGACTGTCAGTGTTCTTACCGATTGTAATCTTCCCTTCGATCTTCTCCAGGACAAAGCGAGCCTGGTTGGACAGTTTGGAGGCCTCGGCTCCCAGGCTGCCCAGCGACCAGTCCTTCCTCAGTTTGTAGTAGTGCAGGCGGAGCTCGAAGAACTCCTTGAGGATGTCCTGGACTGAATCGTACCTCTTCATACAACCCATATGGTCAAATAGCACCTGAGGATAAAGTTGTTTTAAATCAGTTAATGACACACCAACAGCTGAAAGGGGATTTCTGATTCTTTTTACACCTGGGTCCCATTTCTTACACATTTTGTCGTCTATATCACTAAGGCAAATGGACAGACCAGGTTGATCAAATTTAAAGACAGAAAACACCCTGAGCTGAAGTGAAAGTTTACCATGGAGTTGCAGGTCAGGCTGGACTGCAGCTTGAAGACTTTGTGGAGGCCAGCTGCTTCGGCCTGCGCCAGTTTCTCCTCAGACATGCGGACAACAAACTTGACTGTTGTGTCTGTGTGGTATTCTTTATAGTCATTGATGAGAGCTGGTGTTTTGTCAGTGCCCTGCAGCATGGGCTCCAGCACAGACTCCTTATAGGCCTGCACACAAGTGGGAAAAAACACAGTTACTTACAACATTATGTCTTACAATTATGTTAAGAAAATCCAAAATTACATACTGTCTTAGAGAAAGAAGGCTGATCTGTACCTGTGTCCATGTCCGAACAGGAAGCTCTGTGATCTCGACGGTGTTCCTGTCGATGACCGAGATCTCTCCACTGACCAGATACTGGTTCTGACCCAGTTCATGGATTAACCCTTTGAAGTTTTTGTAGCTGGGAAGCTGTTTGGAGACAAAAATTACACAGGGAGAAAAAACAGAGCATGTTTCAGTCGTTAACCCATTGTCTGCATCCACACCATAACCAACAAACCATGGAGGTCCACAAGCCAATCTGTGCTCGGCTCTGTTTGTTTTGTTTCTACAACAATTTATTATATACATAGGCAAAGATTGGCTACATTTATTCAGAATTTTTTACACGATTTCTTTGAAGGTCTTCAGGAATATTAGATCCAGTATTAGTTATTGGGCCCAATAATCAATCTGGGGTCACTTCATAATACTTCTGTTGGCTTTGCGCAGCCTCAAGTGTTGGCTGTGTTACTGAATGAGCAATCTCCGATCCCAATCGGCTATGGTCTGACGATGACATAGCCTCTGGGCACAACGGTGAACATGTCGGGTGTGTAGCCAGCGGTTAGCGATAAACGGCTTCCAGTCAAGACTTCCTTTTCTGCGTGCTGCTTTGTTTACAGAAAAAAACAGTTTGTTGAAAGGAGGGCGGAACCATCATTTCTGATGCAATCGAGGGAAGTCGGGAAATCTAAACACTTCACGGCTTTCATGACACCACGTCAAATTTGTCTCAAATTTTATTTCAGATCTAGAACAGACTGTTAGCTGAACTTACATGCAGGTGTCTGTTGATGGAGATTTATAAAAAGCTAAATCGTTGTAAGATGACGCTGATGGGAGCAGGGATGTCGTTACGGCGGATTACGTTCCGCCTGCTTTTGCTCTCCACACGGACTGTTTTTTGTATAACCCGCAACCTACTGATATGCGATTGGTCAATACTACTCGGACAAAAAGCGTAGTAACGGAAACCAGAACATTTGCTATCCCTAATATCCACGTCCCTGCCTACAGATTCTACACTTCTATGTTGAATCTGTAAATAGAGATTACTGAATGAGTGATGGTCTTGTGTCACTTGGGCTACTTACAATTCAACAGCATTGCATTTGTTTTCTTCCTGAAGAGGGTCATAGGATAGGGACGTGACTAATCAGAAAAAACACATCGTAACTGATAAGAATCAGCAAGTGAACGTGGGTGTCAGTCTTTGTTTACCCAAAAGTCTCTGTTTCTACCACTACACACTAAAATACAACCACTGCAAGTCAACAGTGTTTACAACAGTCTCCGTTTTAGGTCTGTAAAGCACTGGGGTAGTGTGGATGTTAAGCTCAAACAGAGTAAATGTTCTCTGTTATAAAAAGAAAATCTATTAATGTGGATGTAGTCATGTTGGACACAGGTGAACCATATATTTTACAGGTCCTAAGACTGTTTACCATTGGCAGGGGGTCCTGGTGGTTGAGCAGGCGGTTGATGTTGTTGACGATCTCTCGCGTGTCGTAGTTTGGGATCTTACACGCCCAGCCTGTCCCGATGCCCTCAGCTCCGTTCACCAGCACCATTGGAATGATGGGAATGTACCACTCGGGCTCCACCTTCTGGTTGTCGTCGTACAGGAACTTGAGCAGGTTTGAATCCACAGCCGGGAACAAAAGCTTGGCCAGAGGACTGTTGGAAAATTGGACCACCATGAGATTTATGTACTCAAATTAATCTTGAATGAGATAGTATTTAAGGTATGAATTTTGCCATTGGTCATAAAAAATGCAAAAGGAAAAAAAGTGAAAAAATAAATAGTGGTATGATGAAGTGAAAATAAAAGAAACGATTCAGCCCGTTGTTGCATTACCTGAGCATGGTGAAGATGTAACGAGGGCTGGCAGCGTCTTTGCCTCCATTGATGCGAGTACCAAACTGACCCAGCGGCTGCAGGATGTTCACGTTGTTGCTGCCCACAAAGTTCTGGGCCAAGTTTACAATGGTCATCATGAGAGCTTGCTGCAAGGACAAATAAAAAATGGATGGTCAGAAAGTAACAACAAAAAGAGAATCACTTAAATATTTCTGATGCTAGCTCACGCGTTTGAAAGACATTGATCTGACTGTACCTCTCCGTGATGGTAGGCCGACATCTCTGCCACTGAGCCGGCCAGCTGTGCTACCTTCACTTCCCTCTTGTCGTTCCTCTTCATGCAGGTGAACAGCACCTTCCTCTGGCCTGGCTTCAAACCTGGAAACAACACAAACATCCAACATTATCAACACATTCATATTCTTCCTGAGTCAGATGTTAATGTTTAACCAGAATGGATTGAGAAAGTAATGTTTTCTAGTTTTGGTCGTGTTCTTTGATTAAGTGTTAGAAATTCACTAATCATGTTCCAAACATATTGTAATGTTGGATATCTAATCTAAATGCCCTCACGGATCTTTAGCTATTTGTTATAATACTTTATTATTTGTTAATTATTCTTATTTTTATATTATTGAACATAATTAATAAGAGAGCTGCACGATACATCGTTGAACAATCACAACTGCGATGTGCAATAGTCAAATTAAGTGAAATACATCAGGCTGCTACTTTATTGTTGCTTGGAGCAAAACGAAACTCACCAGTTTCTCGTTTCCATGACATGGTAGTCATGGAAATGAGGAAAAGTCTGTCTGATATCAAAGTAGCTGTGCAGCAGAGTCTGTGTGTCACCTTCATGTAAATAACACGCAACTATCCTGCCGTCACAGATCACGTCGGGATGATGGAGGCAGATGCTCCGTTACACGAGGTGGCTTATAAGCGAGTGTATTCCCGGTTTCAATGGCATCTCGCCCCGGTGCTCGTTAACGCTGTGGCCAAATAAACAAACGGGAGCTCAAGTACTGTGTAGTGTTTACTTTTAGCGGCTACACCTGCAGCACACACGGCGTGAGGTTGTGTGTGCCGACAGGAAGTAGGAGTTACCGTCACCGGGTTGATCACGCTGATTAAACATACATTAGAACACCGATAGATGACCGTCGCTCCACCTAAACTCTCTCCATTTTTTCATGCGGGTGTCAGTCTGAACCAAGAGTGATAAAAGTAGGAGGGAGTGTTAATTGTTTATCTGAACATGGAAATATTCCGTGTTTATCTGGTATAATTTCCTGTATTTTTTAATATCGGAATAAAAATTGCAGAACAAAAAGGTATCGCAAATTATTGCAAGTTCTTTTCCAATATCTTGCAGCCCTAATTAATAGGATGCATTATATAGCGATGTAGTCGATAGCATCATGGAAAATCGTATTCTCTCAGATTCAACGTCCATTTTTTAAAACAGCCTGAATAACAGCATATGATTTTTCATTGGGTATTTTAACATATAAAAGCAATATACTATCTCATCTGTATTTTAAACACAGTTTATACACAAATTCTTACATTAACATAAAAGATTACAGATTAAAATGTGTCACAGAAAGGGAAACAGAAAAGTAGCAAACAGAACAACAGCAGTTCACGGAGATGGACTGAGTTTACGTACCGTCAACCAAGGAGGGAATGGATCTCTCGTTGTCAGAGTTGGAGAACAGAATCAGCTCTTTGTTGATGAAGTCGTTGTAGGAGAGGTGTCTGGCCTGATTCCCATACAGGTATTGCTGGGGAAAAAAAGAGTTTAAATATTAAACACACACACTCTATTGATCACTGGTTTCAGATGAGTTTTAGCAAAGGAATAAGCCTTCTCAAAGATTTGGAAATTATCTACAATAACTGGTCTTTTAGGGACAGTTTAACAGTATCTGATGAAAACCACATTAACTATGCCGAGTTTTTGAGGATCAGAACACAGAAGCAGCACACATCACACAGCAAATTTCTTTCTCTCATCACTGCCTCAAACAACTTTCAGCAAAGCCACAAACCTCTGGCAGGCCGTGCATCCTCCTCTGGCGTCTGTCCTCCATGAAGTTGGTCAGCCACTCCTTCCTGTCGTCCGTCTTCTTCTTACTGAAGGCCTGAAGCAGAACAACCACAAACCTGCAGCTCAGCATACAATTACTTATTTAGGCTGTTTCTGTATGGACATTGTATTATATTAAAGCAGCGTTCTTATACACAATGGACATTCAATAGAGTATCATTGCCACATATTGTTCTGCAGAATTTTACTTGTTTTGTCTTTTTTTACCCAACTACATAAAATGTCAGCTGTGGTCAGAAGCTCCTTCTGTTTCTACCCCATTGTTGTTCTTTCTTGTTAATTTCCTCCAGTAGCGGGAAGATTCATCTTAATAGGAATCTAGTTGTAGTCTTGTAAATAGTGATCCTGCACGATACCCAGTGTGTACAATCTTGTAAGTCTGACATCTTTAGATGTGAGAAGGTGTTTTCCAAAGCATACTAGTGTTTGGTGGGTATAAAGAAGCTGCGTGGTCATGTTTTACTGTGCGTTATATTACTTTTCACAGTGCATTACTCACCAGAGTGATGGCGGCGTCGTCCTCTGCACCGCTGTATCTGAATGTGATGCGATGTTTCTCCATTTCAGCAAAGTATTCCTTCGCCTCTTTGCTTGTACTTGTTCCCAAACCTGGAAATAAACATTAAACAAATTCTATCAAACACTTTTCTTTTCAAACAATGAACCCCAGGGACTTACCGCAAAGTTCGGTTTATAAGATGCATTTTTTGTTATCTATAAAGGCTGCGTTCTATACACCAGTGCGACCAATATACCTGTATAAAATGCAGACAGAGGTATTTTATTGTATTTTACCCAGACGATGGCGCTATAATCTAGCTAAAGCTTCATCATGGACATGCGTTGTTATGATCACCAGTGTAGCCGCCACCCTCACAACAATCAACGTTACTGTACGCTTCGAGTTCAACTACCGCACCGGTAGCTAGCAGGATTGCACACTCGACATGGTGAAAAGATGGTAGGCTATAAATGGTGTGTTTTTAATGTGATTCAAATGAAAATATTTAATTATATATTTATAAAATTCTGGGATACCCCCCAAAAACAGACTGTGTCTTATATTCCTGAATTTACGGTAAGTATTTATACAGCTTTCAATATGCAAAGTCTGTACTGATCTTGTTGGAGACAAAACAGGGTTTCTATTTGTTTTATTCTATCCTTTAAGAGCCACTCAGTAACTGTTGTGTGTGTATATATATAAATGGTTGTAATCTGGCACAAAACAACTGTCTGAGCCTTGGTTTAGATTGAGCATAAAGCCAAGCTCCAGCTGATTGCAGCCAGTCTTTGACCATGTCAGCGTGTTAACAGTGAGTTTATCCTGATCTTTTCGGTTTTATGTTCATTTTGGATTTAAAGAATGGAACTTAATTTTTGTGTGGATTAAACAACTATGTGTTGGTATGAATGTGAGCTATAGGTTGTTGAAATTAAGTAATTAAAGATGTATTTAAATTCTTGAAAAGCAAACCTTTGTAGTACTTTATATGCCAGGTTTTATAGTTCTCTGTCTGCTTCTTCCACTCGTCAAACTCTGGAATGCTGTAGAAGGCCAGCTCCTGCTTGTTCTTGGTCGCCTGAAACAACAAATTAACATCATTGAAGTCTTAACAACTGAACTGTACAGTGGTGTTAAATTCTCTGCATCACTGGTTAGTTTACATAAATTATTTATTCAATAGGATGAAAACTTGTTAACAGGTTGCTGCAATAAGAAATTCACCCAACTGGACTAATGATGGACTGTCTGGAAAAAGGGACCAAAATAAATTCAGCAGGACTTCATCTTATATTGTTTAATTCTCCGCATTCTTATTCCTAAGCGCTATAATCGTAGCACTAAGGTTACACAAAATACAATTGGACCGTTAATTATCCCTTCATCTATGTGGTTTGGAAATGATATGAAAGAGACGGTGATATACAGTGTGCGTGAGTGTGTGTCGGTCTTACTTTGACAATGGGTGTGATGAACTCCTCCAGGAATGTGTGTTTCAGTAGGGACGGCCAGTTGTGGTGGAAGAAGTTGATGAGCAGACCTTTGATGTGTGAGCCATCTTGATCCTGGGACAGGATGAGAAAAGTTACAACCATTGGTTGAATACCCTAAAATTCGGTGTATAATACGTCGTTTTAATTCTTTTTTTTTTCATGTAAAATAGTGGGCTTTCTATACACCAGTACGACCAACACACCAGTATAAAATAGTGTTGAATTAACGTGATAAGACGTTTTTATTTATAAATAGCTATAGAAAACCTTTTCCCCTCTAGGATACCCCCAAAAACAGACTGCGTCTTATGTTCCGGTGCGACTTATATTCCGGATTTTATGGTAGTTATCAGTTTTACAACAGCTGTGTGAGTGTCCATGAGTCACCTGATCCGTCATGATCATGATCTTGCCGTAGCGCAGGCTCCTCAGTGACTCTGCGTCGTCGTAGCTCTTCTTGTACTGGAGGCCGACGATTTTGATGATGTTGTTAATCTCAGCATTCTCCATGATCTGTTGAGAAAAGGTAATAGCACATGTAAGCAGAACACAATAAAGCTCGAGTAATCAACCATTTTATATTAATTGTGAACATATAAAGTATTTAAAAAGTAAACTTATTGTTCCCAATGACAATAAATGAGAGACTACTCTCAAACTGTTTACGGGGAGGAGTAAGCTCAAGGGTAAGAAAAGCTTCCTCCAGAGGGGGCAGTTGTACTTAATTGCAGTTGAGAACATTTGGGAAGATAAAGTAGTGCTGTGCGGTATGACTAAAAATCTCTATCACAGTTCTGTTTAATATTCTGGTGGTTTCACTGTATTTATTTTTTTCATGTCTGGGTCTTTTATATAGATTTATAGTAGGGGTGTGTGATATGACCTAAAATCTCTATCTATTAATGTCTGTATTAGATTGCGGTTTTACAAAATGAACAGGTACTCTACTTAAAACATGATTGTAGCTCTTTTCGCTCTATTGTTAATGTAAGGGAACAAATCAATGTGTTTTCATGTATATATAAACAATTAACAATTATACTTAATATTATTTGGGACTTTAAAGTCTATTTTCTATTTTATGAAACAAAAATCCTCCTACTTTTACCTCATTTGTTTTAGCAACTACAAACATACCTGTGGGTTGCAGCTGGGTTACTAGGCATCTGCTGTTTCTATTGTGGTCAAATGTACGTTTAATCAGCATGAGCAGCCCCCTGACGGTAACCTTTGGAAACGAAACTCACGCACCCTACTTCCTGTCGCCAAACGCACAACCTCATGCTGCATGTGCGCAGCAGGTGAAGCCACTCCGCAACACCTCTGCTCCGTGAACGGTCCGTTCATGCAGCCACTGCGTTAAACAGCACCGGGGCAAGGTTCCACTAATAATGCGCGCCTGACGCAATCAAAACTATTTTTTATTTTATACTGTAAGCCCTGACTCAATCATCCAGCTGACATTATATATGAGGGAGACACACACACACACCCTGCATGCAGAGCGTCAGGTCTCGGTGTGCTCTGCGGAAGAGATGTGACATCAGACGGAGTTTTCCTCTAGATAAGTGATGGAAAACGTACGAAAACCAAAACGTTTGTGTTTATCACGGTATTGATTGTATTGCAAAATTCATGTCATGGCAGAGCGTGACACCGGTGAACCGTCCACCCCCACAATAAAGTGTCCATTCTTACAAAACTTTGTTAAATTATTAATTGTGTTGTTAATGGTGTTGGGATTGCTGATGGTTTGCTGGTTAGGTGTTTCTTCTGTTGTTTGTTTTTTAGCATGGTTCATATTATTGTTTTGTAGTGTTATTGTGTTTTTTATTAAGTCTGTCCACAGTCATGAGGTTACATAGGCCTGATATATTTTTAGAGGAGAAATGTCACAATTATCCGGTCTCTTACCTGCTTGTGTGTTGCCTCTCGCACATTCAGGATCTTTCCTCTCAGCGGGAACACTCCGTAGCGATCGCGCCCGATGACTCCCAAACCAGAGACAGCCAGAGACTTGGCTGAGTCTCCCTCAGTGAGGATCAAGGTGCAGTCAGAGGAGTGTTTGCCACCTGGGACATGGAGACGGAAAAGATTGATCATTTTATCACTGTATCTTTGTTTTCTATTTCTAAAAAGGAATCCAAATGCAAAACTTTTAGTGGACATACTTTCCAATTAAAGTAAAAAACTATTATTAGAGAATCTATGTTATTTTCAGTAACTCCAAATTCAACCTGCAGTGTTAATTTAGCTTATATCACATGTATCACCATAAAAGTAATACCTATGATGTGCAAATAATGCTCTGGAGCCATTGAGCAACACTTTTTGATCTGTAAAACTCTACCTCTCCGCTCTCCACATCCACATCTATGACTTAGTTTAAGGGGCTCATTGGTTGACATTCAAAGTAACACATTCGTCAGACACATTCAAAATTAATCACACGGCTCACACACCAGCATCATTGGCGTCGTCTAGCTTGGGGATGCCTTTGATCTTGCTGTGCTTCACAGACGAGCACTTCTTATTCAGCTGCGTCTGAGCTTTGAACTTCACCCAGTTGAGGATACTCTCGACGATCCCACAGTTGGTAGCCTGTGGGTGACAAAGAGAAAATTGCTTTCAAAACTGATGCACTGCTTTTGTACAAAAATAGAGAAACCAAAAACAGAGAGGAGTTGAAAGTGACGTGTCCTTACAGCTCTGACAAACTTGTCGGACAGAAGGCACTTGGACCCGAAGCTCTTTGTCTGGAGTGTCATGTTCTCCTTGGTCTGGGAGTCAAAGGAGGGGTTCTCGATCAGAGCGTTCACAAACACCCAGATGTGGTTCTTCACCTGAGGCACAGATAAGGGTCAAATCAGTTTTCATCAAAATGAAACCACCACAGCCACCTTAGGGGTAAAAATGTTGCATAAAATCATTTGTAATCATACCTGGAAGGGTTTGACAGACACTCCTGCCTTGTTCTTCTTCTTCACCACTTCAATAAGTTTGGAAACTATCTGGTCCACCACATAGTCAACGTGTCTGCCACCCTGACACAAACATACACACTCAGTGTTAGCAGTAATATGATACTAGGGCTGAGACAATATGCTAACCTCCGGATTTCATACTAGAGCTGCACAATTAATCAAATATTAATCCCTATCACGATTTCGGGCTTCTCAAGATCAAATAATTCATTGACGGTGATATTAACGTTTCAAATGCTCCATCTGTAGAAAACTCCGTAAACTGCCACTCCCCCAGGGGGCGATGGAGCGGTCTGGGCTTCACTTTTGGTGTTAGATGAGTGACCACGTTAACTGGAGACTTTCAGCCAAATGTGTCTGTGGTTGCCGTGGTTACAGCAGTTGTTGAAAACTGGAAGATAATATGCCTCTTAGTTGTTTTTCATTACGAGCTCAAAATGTATGTCTCTGTTACATCTTTGAAGTGTTGTTTGTGCAAACGTGTCATGAAGGCTGCTAACGCTCTGTTCCGTTTTGAACGCTGCTTGTTGTTACGCTTAAACGGGAAGAGAGAAGATCACTCATTAAACCGAAACAGCGGTCCCCCAAAATGTCTCGTCATTGATTGTTTGGAGGTATTTCAAGTGTAGGGCCAGTTATGTTAAGAAGAAACAATAATCAGCAAAGAGGTCATTAAACCTGCGTCTGCGCCGCAAAGCAAAACAACTAACTTGTTGAAGAAGCTCAAAAAACAGCACAAAGTGCAGCATGATGAGTGTGTGAAGGCCGAGGGGAAGAACGAGCTAACTACCGTCGTTGTCCAGGGTCAAATCAGACATCCAGAACAGAGACGCTGTGCAGAGAGACACCCAATCCACCTAAGTCCCTACGACACACTTAAATTATGATGAATAATCCTGATCTCAATACTGATCAAAATAATCCTGATTATCATTTTGGCCATAATCGTGCAGCCCTATTTAATACCATTATATTAATGGGTGCCAAGTCTAAAATTATTGCAATTCAGTAGTATGATTTTTGTTTTCTTTTTTAACACTACAATTTTGGAAAAAGTTAAATCATACACTTCTGGAAGCTGTTTGTCATGAGTGATATATCTTATAACAATACAGTCTGACTTACTTAGTTTTGTTGCAGCAGGCGGGATGGCTGCTGCTGCTGCTGAATCATAATATATATCACAAATTTTTAGAGCTGTGTTTTTATTATTATTATAAGTGAAGATAATTCAAGCTGGTGAAACACTGAATTAAACAATTGAATAAAACAATTTGTGATTGTCTGATGCTTTTTAAGCGGCTCGTCTTGTTTATCTGTGTTCAGCTTGTTTTTAGGAGAGGAGTCCAGAGGGTTGTACTACGAAGCGAGATTAGAGGGTCTGCTGAGCCTAAACACAGACCTTCCCATGTCAGGAAGCTGGCTCTTCTACTCTGGCTAGATCACCATGGTAACTTACTCTGCAAAGCTAACCTGGTCAGGAACTAGTTCTATAAGAAAATGGATTCAGTAATAAAATAGTTGATAAAAAAACGTGATTCTTTCTCACTATCAATGTTTTAGTACCTTGGTAGTGGCGATGCTGTTAACAAAGCTGATTTGTTGGAATCCTTTCTCGCTCATGGTGAGGCAAACCTCCCACCGATCGTTCACAGTCTCGTTCACCACCTTCAGGGCCACGCCCGTCTCGTCCAGTTTGTCCTTCACGTACATATCCACATAGCTGCGGAACCCAGTTATCTTCAGAGACAGATATAAATTAGGTTCACTGAATAATATTGACCTGTGCAGCACCATTTTAAGTTAGAAGAAAGAAAAAATAAAAGCTGCCTTTCAGCTGAAATATCAAACTTTAAAGCACAAAGATAGAAATAATAGAGATAAAGATGGAGAAAGAAACTCACAGGTAGTTTTTTCCCGTTCAACGAGACTTTGACCCCCTTGCAGGAGCCGGCTACATCATATGCTCTGCGGGTAAGAAGCGCTACAATGTCCTTGTCCAGTTTCTCCATCTTGAACTTGGACAGGTCAGGCTGGAACGTCACGCAGGTGAAATCTTCCCCATCGAAGAACTTGATCTTCGGGTCAGAGGTCTTGCTCATGTTGTTCTGCCACGTCTGAGAATGGAAGAAAGAAACATGTTGTGTCATATCCACATCTAAAACTGACCACACAATCATATGAGCAATCAATTTTACAAACTCTCACCACCCTTACTGTATCCAGGGAAAACAACTGATATAAAACACCCAGTGACTTAATCATGGTGACCACATGAACCCTGACAGGTGCAACCACAAAAGGTGATAATATGCACAAGCTTACCTCGGACATGACCACATGTCAAAACCCTATGAAAATAGCATCACGGTAATTGTTAAGTGTCACTGGTGAAACTTTACATTTAAATTTGCAACAATCAGATCAGATCAGTTATAACTGCCTGTAAACAAACAAAACCATCATATTCAAGTGTCTGTCGAGTTGTTGTAGAGCGCATAAGAAATATTTCATACTTGAATAACTTTACATTGACAGTAAAAAAGCAGAAGATATGAAATATACTACAAAATAATTATGATGAAAACTTATTCACCATTACAGCCAATTATTAAACCTTTTAGTTTTAGTAGAGGAATGACAAGAGTGGAAACACTTTTGAACAATAAATTGGAATTTTTGACTTTATTAAAAACATATACTGACCATGAAGAGAAAAATGTTTTGTAAACAATTATAATGTATTTATTGACAGCATGATCATGTTGAACCTCCAAACTATCCTTTGATGGAGAGTCAAATGTTTAAGTCTAGCACTGTAGCGATCTCACATCACTACTACATCCCTACCGCAATAGATGGATACTATTGGCTCACTTCTCACACACCCGTACACGTCACGACACACCTCCAACTGTAAAGGCTTTTTAGTCATTCAGCTGACAGATAGTGACTTAACAGACATTTATTTACATGAAAATCTTCAAGATTATTACTTTAAGTCAGCGTGTTTGTTTAAAAATGAACTCAACTGAACGACTGACCTCGAACTTTTGCGTTGTTGTTTGTGGTCTGGTTGAAAGAAATCCCGGACTTGATTTTTCCCTTTTGAAATAATAACCCATTGAAAATAGTAAGTTGAATTTACTCAGTTTGTGATGCTTTATTGTTTGTTGAGTGTCTACACTGCTTTTTGGTTGTGTCTATTTTTGGCTCCTAGAAAGGTTTTATGATTTCTTGGGACCTTTGTATGGTTGACTTTTTCTAATAAAAAAGATACTTTCAGTGTTGTTAGTTTTGTAAACCTAACTGGCACCCCGGTATATTGTCAAACCATTGAAAAACCTTGGGGTTTACTTATCCTCCCATCCTTACATGTCTGACCACTTTTATATTAACAGAAGTCCTCACCTGCTTGAAACTGTGTCTGTACTCCTTGCAGGCAGTTTCCACTGTGAACTTGGTACTGAAGATGTTGCAGAGTTTAGCACCGAACCCATTCCTTCCACCTGGGGCCAAACAAATAGTTAGTTATGTTTACAATATTCAATTCCCTGGATCAAATGTAATCCAGCTTGTAACATGTATTTATAATGGCACATTCAGTCTGTACAGCAAGTTGGGAAACATTTCACTGTGACACATCTCTGCCCAAAGAGGAAGTAAACCAACATTAAGATACTATTTTGTATTTCATTTGTTAAGGGAACACAATAGGTACTGTTACGACTGTACGTTTCCCTGTTCTGTTTGTCCCTGTTGTCCCCTCTGTTGTGTCTTTCCAGCCCTTCCCAGGTGATTGGTCAACAAGGTGCCCCTGAGGGCTATTTCACTAAACCTAGATAGCAGATTAAGATGGGATTTTCCACCTACCCTGGCTGAATTTAGTCGTGACTCGGTTTCAAGAAAGCGGTGATACATAAGTTACCTTATAGATTTATTCTGTGCAGCTAAATGGCTCCAGACCAGGCTAACAGCCAGTTATCAGTTCAGTCAGCAGTCACTGTGATAGGAGACTAGTACGTACGTGAGCAGGAAAATTGTAGTAACCCCAGCGAGCATTTTTCCGTTGAAAAGATGTTTAAAAGGGTATTAATGAAGTACGTCAGCATCCAGGGGTTGTTACAGTAAGAGCTGCACAGCCGAAGTTTTTTCTTCTGTGAAAAATGTCCCAAACTGTTGCCTTTATTTTCTACCTTCCTTTACCTTCTTCTACCTACCGCCTCTGTACTTCTTGATAACATCACACAGCCCATAAAGCACCGTATTTATGATTTTTTTAAATAAAATTAAAATGCGTTGAAATGATGTCTTGGTGTAGACCGGATTACACCCAGCTCTGCAAACGATTTTGGAGAAACGCCGCTACAATGATCACTTTCATCACCCTTTCATTGCTAAAATGGTAAATTGCGCATTATATACATTTATAGCTACATGGTCGTAATATATTCTAGCATTGTGGATGAGTGGTTTATCTTGATGGTAACATTTACTTTCACTCATTTTAAAGGCAAATGACATGTAATTCCTGCATTTTATAACTATGACGTTTTTAATTAAGAGACGATGGTGAATGTATCGGCTATTAAGGCTACTTACGCCATCAGTCGGTCCGCAATAGTCTGCCATGTGTTTTCTCGTTGTTTTATTATAGCAGCAGCGTTTCCTTTTCCAAAAAAAATACATATGATGTGTTTCACCTCTTCATAAACTTCCATTAGTAGCTCTTGCTTGATGGGTGTGAAGTATGCTGCACGCATCTTCTCCATTACAGCATCAGGAAATCTGTGATCGGCCCCGTGGTCTTTTGAAGAAAACCGTGAACGCGCATTTATGAGAATAACTTGAACCTGGTTTGACCTAGCTGCACCTGTTCAGCCTGGCTTGGCCTACGTGAAACAGATTAAACCAGGGTGCACTAACTAGGCTAGGTCAATCCTCTCTTTTTCTCCTGGATTTCTGAATTCTGCTTTTGTGAAATAGCCCCCTGGTCTTAGATGCTTACAAACCCCAGTCTGCTGTGGTTCTGCCTTTCTGCAGGGGTTTTGTGTTGTTGCTCTTCAGTTAATGATTTGGTTGTTTAATTGTCCTTCAATAAATCCCATGTATCTGAGTGTTTTAAGGCGTTTCACATGGACATTTTTGGGCCATAGGTCGCGTAACAAATATTACCATCACAAATTGAATGAAACATTAATATATATTTTTTTTTCTTTTTATAAAAAGGAACTGAATTATGAAATTGAAGAATTACATTTTTACTCGTCAGTGCAGCTTTGTTTATTCACTGTGTCCATGAAGACAACAATGAAAGCAGCCATAAACAAAAGACGTCTTTTTAAACTACATAACTCAGACAAGCTTAACTTTTGGTTTGTGAGGCTCTGTATTTATGCAGTTAAAAGGCACTGCAGCATTTTCCTGCAAAGTAATTTGGTAGCTGATATCATGATGTGGTGCACTTAAAAAGGCTCTTGGGGCAGAGTTGTTTTGCAGGACTGTGATCTGGAGAGGCTGCTCTTTGTAGGAGTGTGCGTTTGGTCTCACACCACTTCTTGCTTTGATATGGCTCACACGTCTCACAAAGTGGAAAATATGGAGGATGCACTGGAAGCCTGCCAGATTCACTTATTTTTAGAGATTTGCATTTGATATATTAGAAAAGAGAAAGTGCACAATAGTCTGAAACAAGACCTGGAAATTACTAAACTCAAATTTCGTACTTGTCTTTTCTCTGTAGGGACCCTGACTAAAACAGACGTTACCAAAGCTCCTCTCACCTGTGACCTTTTTCTCATCGTCATCGTAGTTGCTGGAGGTGAGCAGGTGACCGAAAATGAGAGCCGGGACGTACATCTTCTCGTCCTTGTGCTCCACCACAGGAATTCCTTTGCCGTTGTTCCAGATAGAAATGGTGTTGGACTCACTGGAGGAGGCAGAATAAAAGGCAGGGATGAGTTACAGACACTAACCAGGTACTAAACGTCAACACTTTCTGGGTGCTCACTGAAATGTATCTTGGTCACAACAGAGCTTATTAACTTTGTTTCAGTGTTGTTTACTTAAACTCTGAATTAAGAGTTTTTTATTCTGCAAATATCTGTAATCTTAAGATGTTGTGTTGACGAATGGGACAGAAAGGAGTAAAAAGAAATAGTGTTTTTTCTGGACATTATGATGTCACCAGCCACGTTTCACATTGCAATCCCGTCACAGCAGCACAATGAGGCTCCTTTGCGTTTTTACACTGAACCATGCAACCAGTGTCTGTTTTTCAGCCGTCAAGCGTTAGAAATTATGCACAGGGTATAAACATACAGCTCGTGCTTCACTTACACTCACGGCACTGTTTCGCGCCCTGCCTGCTCGGACGTTTACACAGACACTGTTTCGCCTCTTTTACACCTCTGTTACTAACGTCGATAGCGGCTGTGAAGCAGAACAACTTCGCCCAACCATGCCGTCTTTGTGCGTTTTACATAAAAGACAAGGCTGAATAATCCCACCTTGAACTGGCAGTGTAAAAGGGGAGAATTATGGGTTAAAAATGTCTTTTGTCAATTCATCCAACTGGACATTCCTTTGAAAGTCTGTCATAATAGACCTTTGAAATAAACATTCCAGATATCACAGATATTTTGACCACCTTTTACCAAGGACGACGCTAAAAACACAATCCCTCCAGCTAGGGCTGTTACTGACACCGTGCTTTAAAATCTCTGACATCCGTCGGTGCCCCCGCCGCTGATATGATATGATGCAGCTGGGTTTGTGGTGACACCAGTGCTTAATAAGCTCACCCACAAACAGGCTCGGGGAGCTGTAGGGAGAAGCATTAACATGTCTATAAAACCACATTAGCAGCAGCGACCTGAGTGCAGCAGAGCTAATGGTGTCATTTATACAGCAGCGGTCATTACTGCAGAGACAGCAGCAGCTCGGCTGAAGGACGCGCGGCTGTTTAAGCAGTCTGATGTGGATGCAGTTGGCAGGCTGGAGGTGTACGGCATATAAAGAAGAGCTCATTGCATTTCAGCACAGGCTCATTATTCTCTAGTTCTGCCTGGATTCATGTCTGAAATGCCCTCCATCTGCTGCAGGTATTCGCCAATCTGTGGTTATATGCACAGCATGAAGGATGCAGCCTGAACACAAGCAGGGCTTAAAGACAGACTACTGAAAGAAAACAAAACCACATTCAGACACAAAACAAAACATTTTCCCCTCAAAAAGGAGCGGCTGGTCAGTTTTTAGGGTGTCCTGAGGTCGTTACATATTTACATTCTGGTCAACAGTTGTACACACTCGTTAGCACTCTGAAACACTGTACTTACGGATCGATGGTGATCTTAATGCCGGTCATGTTCTTGTCTCTTTGTTTGTTGTCTGCAGCATTGACTGTCGAGGGAAAACAAAAGGATAAATAAACAGTTAAACACGCATAAGCATTCAGCATGATGGATCCATAGAAAATATACTTTGGAATGTAGTTAGTGTTTTTTTTTCATCATTTATCAATCATAACAATTACTTACGGATTAATTGAAGATTAAAGCAATAATGAAAAAACATCGTCAAGCATATTTTTGATTGATGGCTTAGTCTGCAATATGTTAGAAAACACTTTTCACTTGATCATAGGATATTCACCATCATAAATTCAATTATTTCCAAGTTTGGAATCAAGAGAGTACATGTATAATATTAATCCTGATCATGATTTTGTCTTCCCGTGATTAAATAAACACCATTGACATTTGATATGTGATATTCCATCCATAGAAAACTCTGCTGCATATAAACAAACACAAACAAAGCGCTCCCTAAACTGACAGCCCCTCCTCCAGGGGGCGATGGAGAGGTTTTTGCTTTACTTTTGGGGGAGCTGGCATGTCATGTGATGAGCGCCTACTATGCAGCGGCAGTTAAGAGTGGAAGAGTAAACGACAAAGACGGTCAGGAGAAACAAAAGTCAAATGTCTGGGACAGAAAAAACAAGAAGGGCTCCGCTGGGGCCAACACTATGAAGCATTTCAACATAGGGTATCTTTTCCTGATCTGGCTTCACTCAGCCTAACAAAGGACATTGCGCTAAACAGTCGCACGACGCTGGTTATCACCTCAAAGTCAATCCAGGGTTTCTTTGGGCACGATCACATATAAGGGGCGGAGTCTGCAGCGTACGGCCGATCCCACATAGAGACAAGTTTGCCGTCAGCTGATCTGCATATTTCTAAGAGCAAACTATGATATTAGAAAGATATGAAGAAGTGAATCCAGACTGAAGTCCACTCAGCTGCAGCTGCTGAATGCAGGAAGGACAACTGAAAATGACAGATTGTGTAAATGTGCACAATAAGTCTATAATATCACTGCTCCATCATTAAAGCACCACTGACTATAACAATACTCGTTATTACATTAAACTAATACATTGCACACATGTATTTTTGTGGCGTTTATGACAGATTTAGACTTTTAGACCTTTCCCACCTTTCCCACCGTCTGATGTCACAAACGCGCCCAAAACAGGGTTAGTAAACAGTGAAGATGGTACGGTTGTTAGGTCTTTATTGTATCTATTACTCATTCAGTCTGTTTATTAAACTCTGGAGCGAGCGCTGCTTGAAACGGAGACGGGAGGAATTTGTGGCTGAGATGACAAGGAGTCGCAGAAGTTACCAACGGAGCATAGCATCGCACCAGAGAGGGGTAGGAGATTAGCGTGTCAACGCAGGTTTTGTGAGCAAATAAAAATAAATATAAAACCACAATTTAAAGCTTTTATATCTTAAAAGTACAAAAAGTTCAAGGCTTCAGTGCTGTGATCATTCTCTGTTGTAGATGTAGGCCTATATCACTAAAGCTCGATGAATATCTTTCATGAATCTGCTCACAGAGCT
Source organism: Semicossyphus pulcher (assembly GCF_022749685.1). Lineage (NCBI taxonomy): Eukaryota > Metazoa > Chordata > Actinopteri > Labriformes > Labridae > Semicossyphus > Semicossyphus pulcher. Next base: position 30,448,116 of record NW_027211726.1, read on the forward strand.
CCTGAATCAAGAGACCTGATTGGTCAGTAGGTGGTGTTTAGTTCAGGTTGACCTCTTCAGCATAACTCTGAAGTTACCTCGTTAACTGTAAACCCTGCTTGTAGTGTACCCCCCAGGTCCCCCGAAACGGCTCGTCATCAGTTGTTTGGAGGTATTTGGGGTTTAGGGCAAGTGATGTTAAGCAAGTCTCCCAAAAATCAATAAATAATTAAAAAATAATAATTTTGGTCATAATCGTGCAGCCCTAATTTCTATGTGTCTATCTACATATTTATAGTTTGTATGAATATGTATATAAAAATTCACAGATTACTGACATAGCTTGGATGAGACCTTTTATATGTGGATTTAGCACTGATACGACTTTTTTACGATATATCGGAAAACCGCAAGTCTAAAAGATTTGTTAATTGATACGCTGGTGAACTGAAAATTTATCATAAACCTTATTTTTTATCATATCAACAAATTGAATATCTTTTCAGTTGTACAAAGCAGTACCTTGTGATGGGCTTTTTTCTGTATAACAACATTACACTTAAAAGACTAAAAATAACCATCATGTTAATCACGCCCTAGTTGGCCCATGAATGGTTTTCATATTAAGGGAACACTTTTCATGTAAAGAGATTTAAACGTTTGTTTAACTCTAAGAGGGATGACAGGTTAGGCGAGCTGTACGGACACTTAGACGTGACGATAACAGAAGAAACTGTAACACGGCAAGTGAGCTGTATCTGTACAATGTTTGTTGTTTGCAGCGACTCGGGAGATAAGCTGTCCTGAATATCTGCTCCTGCCCTGTGCCTAATTACACATACACAGCAGTACAATCCACACAATGTTAAAGCATCATTAATCAAACACCTTTATAAAAACATACAGCTGAAAGAGCCGAGTGTGCAGAGAGGAGCGCAATCATGAACGACACTCTCGTGGCGAGCAGCATCATTTAAAACCTGATTACACTGGTGTTCATTACAAGCAGAGGTATCAGGCACAGCATTACTCCCACATTTTAATGACTCATTAAAACTAACAGATAGACTGTTAAACTGCTTTATTAACCTTTATTAAGCTGAGGAAGGAAGACTGAGCATGCCTGCACTAAACCGGGGAACATAAGGCGATACCCGACTCCATCTAATTGGATTTTTCTGTTCAACATGAAGATTTGATGAACAATTTTTCCTTTTTTTCTGTTCAGCAGCACACCAAACTGTTAAATCAGCCTTGGCGAGTCACACGTTTTACCTGTAAGACACACCTAAATCCAAATTTCCCATAGGCTCTGGCAACATTTCACAGTTCCAGCTAACTACTTTCTTACCGTTCATGTTGTTTTAACTTTATCGTTTAACCAGGAATGAGATTTAAGTGAGCTGAAGTTAGCTTGGTTCTCAGCCCACAGAAGCCCTACCTAAGAACACATATTTTTAACATTGAAGCTGCTTTATTCTGTGTTTTTACCAGTTTGAATTACCAGGTCTGTTTATTTGGAAGAGGAGGAGACCTCTGTGGATAATTCAGCTCCCAGTAACAACATTTTGAATGCTGAACACTAGACACACACCAGACTCCTCGCAGCGGAACTTATGACACGAATGAGGGTAACGTGAACAGAAAATGAATTGGCCGAAGAGGAAGTTAATCAGATATCGTATGTACCATTTTACGATTGTTTTGCAATATATCACTATTGGGGGCCACGAATCGTATCAGAAGTCAAAATTAACAGACTATGATCACTGTGTCTGATATTGCACTCCGCCTCTGGGACCCTCATCATCTTCCTCGTAAGCTTCCCTACTGTAGTTTCTCTGCTGAGACTCAACGTCCACCCCACAGAGTTCCACTTCCTCCATGTCAACAGTAATTGTCACATCATCCCTGGGAGGAAGCAGTCTTCCCAGCTGGTACATGAGATGCTCAGGGAGCCAGTGTTTCTCTGGGAATTCCACCTGGAACTGAATGATAAGTTGTCCCTTTTGATAAGGATCCCTGTAAATTGGCATTCCCTCATTCTGAACACCTTTGACGTCACCATGCTTGATTACTTCACCTGGCTGTAAGTTGACGATGAGTGGTCTGTTATCTAATGTAACAATAGTCTTTTTGAAACCACACAGAGCCTGTGATTCCCACCCCTTCTGAACACCTAACAATGAGTTTGTTGCAGCTCATCTCACAGCCCTCCTGACATCCTGTGTCCCCCCAACAGTTAAAGAATCACAGTTTTAAAGAGGAGGATATTTTAGCTCATGAACGATGTACACTGAAGGTTCATATTGACTCTCACTTTGTTATGGTTACAGCCTGCCATGCTGTTGCTCCTGCATTGCCCTGTGTTCAATAAAAAAGCTAAAAAACAAACAAATATGGTTTGATTTGTCGACGACCGCATCTTTGAGCTGCCACAAAAATTGCTGAAAATTTCTCTTTTCTTACAAATGTCTCTATTCAGGCTGCAAACAGTCAACACAAAGACGAGCTCACAGAGGGAAACTAATCTCCACATACAGTGCTAGATCAATGCTGCAGAGCTGCGCCAACAGCAGGCTGTGATTCACTGAATGACATTTATACAGTGATAATAAGCCTTCAATATCCGGCTTCCAGAATAGAGACAATATCAAATGACAAATGATCTTTAAAATTATAACTTATATTAAACTCTGCAGATTAGTGAACAGTGTTTTTACTCACCAAGAATTTCATCAAAGATTTTGTAGAGTCCAGGGACGTAGGTGATTTCCCTCTGGTTCATCCCGATGTCTTCATCAAAAACCCACATTTGCTTAAAAAAAAAAAAAAAAAAAAAAAAATTACGAGTGGAAAACACAGTGACTTTAACTTAAGCTTTGCAAAGGGCAGATGGATTAACAAAAGTCTCCTCTTATTTGCAGCAACAGATTAACAAGTTTAAAGGCTGATATAGATGTTCTTTTATTAACAATGAGGCCTGTATAAGTCTGAACACTTGGTGCATCTATCAATTATTTAATGAGTGATTAAAAATGCATTTTTTTTTTTAATCTTTCTGAAAATGTGACCAACATACAATACACTTCTTTATGAGTAATTAGACAGAGAATGCCGACTTATATATCAATAAACTAAAGACATTTTTACTGAGTAATCACATGATTACATTAAAAAAATATAGATTTTAGGACCCTTGACTTTATGGCAGGAACAGACTACTCCAAATCCTTTACAGTTAGCCGTTTATACAAGCTGACAGCCAGCTGAAGAGGTTGGGATTTGGTGTGATACTTTACTTCCTTTAAACAAAAAAATATATATAAAATTGCACACTGAAATGGCAAAAAAGTAAATAGTAAACTTAACTCAAACTGAAAAAAAACCCTTGTTTATCATCAGATGACCGAAAAGCCAACTCTGAAGTCTGAACTGAAGTAGTTCTGTGTGGTGTTTGTTCACATATGGCAGAACGGTTACAGCAGTTACAGTTGCAATGCTCACACTAAACATACAATGTGAAACTAAGCAATACAGGAAGTAACATACAGCTTGAGTTTGTTTACTACAGCGTGCTGCTGAGCAGTGTTATCTCCTCTTTATCGAGGACGCAGAGTAGATCTCTACTTTCAGCATCAGATCAATACCTCGGCATTTTTACAAACTCTGCCACTCCAAAATCAGAGAACTTATTACATCTCTTAATATATTAGGATCTCTGTGACCTCATTCAAGGTTTTTTTGCAAACAAATCTACATATGACTATCAGAAAAAGTCTGTTTGTCTACTTGTTTGCAGTGCCGTCATGTTATAGTGGGTGTCAGTGCTAGCTGCTGTTGTGTAGATAAATAATGCTACTACTGCCTACATGAGCAGGGGACAAGCTGTTATAATTAGTTGCATGTCTAGCAGTGTTAACAGCACTTTCTGGAGCACCACTGATACTCTTGAAAGAACAAGCGATGTAATATTGGTTTTCAGGTTTGTCAGTGTAGATGGAGATTAGTTTTAAAACGGTGCAAAAGGGCGAGAACGTTTTAGTTTTAAAATTAAAACATCAGTGTGCTGACGTTGCCTTAGTTGGTCACACCAGCACATCCTTAGAGCTGCCTGCCTGCTCTGTCTGTCTTCACGATATCTGGATGCTATTCTACCTCAAAACACAACAAATACCTCTTTAAAAAGTGAATTATACATGTTTGATATACACATTTGAATAACTTTGTAATTCATTTGTGTATAAACAGAACTACACAGCATTTTCCTCCAGCTATCAGCCAGCTCTGTCTGCTGACTACTACAACCCTTCTTTAAGATATAGCTCCATATCTGGTCTTGTAAATACATGAACCCTCCTGCACAGCTTATATATGTATTATATGGATATTTTATACTAAAACTGGGATGTGCAAAAACTGTTACTAAAATGACCTCAGGAAGCAGATAGCCAGAACAACATCTAATGCCAGCGTGTACAGTTAGCAGTGATTGTAAATAACAGTGCGTGTCTGACAGGGACGGCTGAGTCCATCCATGCAGGCAGACTGCTGTGGACTCACCTGGGTCATGGGCTCCACACTGCCGATGTATGTGTCTGGACGGAGCAGAATGTGCTCTAGCTGGGTCTTCTTCTGGTACACTCGCTCCACAGACAACTTGGAGCTGGCCTTGTCTTTCTTGCCCCCCTCCATCTTGCCGCCATCCCCTCTGCCGTTCGCAGCCTCCTGTTTGGCAGAGTTGTTTTTGTTATGAATACACACATTACTCTTTTAAACCCCCTGGACCTTCTACAAAATGACTCTGCTGAGCGGTGCTGTTGTTAGCAGATTATCAAGGCTCACCACCACAGGGGGAACAACCTTGTCCTCTCTGTGGCTGTGTGATTTTGGTGACAGATAGTCAACAGAAGCAAATACTGGCCATTATGCTGATACTGTATGTAAGAATGGCTAATATAGTCTTAATACTTAAGTGAGCCTTAACTCTCCTATCTTCTATTACAAACTATATACATATTTGTGAAGGTTAAACAACTAGTTGAACACAAGATGCAAGATTTTTTTAATATTCAAAGGCAGATTAATTAAAGTAAGAATCATAAAAAATTTATAAACTTGTATTAGAATTAAAATTTTAATTTACAAGACAAAAACCCTTAAGTTAAGTTGAGTTAAGTTATTTTTTTACTAAATAAGGTAAAATAATTGCAAAAATAAACACACATAAAACATTTCACAAAGTTTTTAGTCTTTATATTGTCTTTGAAACACATCATATAGCTGTGGGTTCAGGGTATGAAATGAGCACCTGTACACTGCCAAATACAGGGTAAATGTGGGCTGTGGCAGGTAAAGATTTTAAAGTTATCTACCACCACAGCGGATAGGTTTTTCTTATTCGTAAATATAATTTTTATAAGGCAATTTTAAATTTAAAATAATATCAAGGGATATATTCCATATTTACACGGTACGGTATCATTGTTTACGTTTCCTACATCTTCTGCATAGATTTAGAAGTGGCAAAGAAAAAAATGAGTGTGTGATAGAACATTTTAATTTAGTAGCAGTTGAGAGAAACACTTAATTTCAGAGCCTGAGTGGGGTTAAAGTTAATGTACCAACAACATACTGAAGAACATAAATCATAACCTGTGCCAAAAGCATTATAGCAATTTGTGCGATGCAGGTTTAGTGCACCACAGAAGCGCTGTATGAAGGGTGCCTATCACTGCCTTCTTGCATTACTGTACATTAAGATATTGGTATAGTTTCAGTCACCTTATTTAAAGATAGATAAACAAATTTCTTATCAAACTAAACTTGTGTTACCGTGTTAATGAATATGCTGATAACTTATTGCTTATCAGACTAGTATGTACTGAGTAAATGCGGTTTAATCAATAACTAAACATATGGCACAAACTTCGAGTGGACCGGATCTCCCTTTGGGATAAATGTGTGTCTGTGTGAGGGGGTGGGGGTCATCTGTTTCACCCTATGGGTTATTAATCTCGTATTAAGTGTCTACCCCCACACAAGTGAAAATTGCTACTCGTTGGCAGTAGTACGCACCTCCCGAGGCATATTTAATACTTGCACAAGTTAAACATGTGGTAGTATTTGCTACAACACTCCCACTGCTCATCAACACAGGAGAAAACTGTGAGCTACATGAAACCAGTGCAGTGGTTATAAACAAGATAGGAGACTTATCCCATTCATTGTAATTATACAGTAATAAACGACGGAATGCATGCACAGACTGTTGCATGCATTGCAGTGTCCAGACAGTACGTTTGTATTGCATATTGAGAACGTAATTACGAATGAAGAAGGCAACTTTCAATTGGTGGCTAAGTTCTTCGTCTTTATTTTGAAAATGTAAACTATAAAGTCTCTGCATTGCTAAGGCAAGATGTTGTGCAGCCTCTTATTAGTTTTTGATATTTCTGCAACAAAAAAACGGTCCTGCACCAGGGATACCGTTTAAATCCTGACCCGGACAGTATTTAAATGGAGACCACAGCTGCCTGGTCTCGTGCAAGCGGAGTCGGGATGGGAGAGTCCACACTACGGGCATGCTAAGAGGTTTAAATGCTAGTAAAAGCTTAACAGTGCTAAGAGAACATAATGTGTAACAGGAGCCGAATTTAGAGTATAAAACAAGAAGTTGTATCACAAAGTAACTTACCATCCAAGCGAGACCCCCGCTTCCTGCTGCGCCGTTGGACATCTTCCTTTGTGATCCTGTTTTCTGTAATGCAGCTCGCAAAATGTCTTCAGCTCCAGTGAATTAAAAGTCCGTATGCATAACAAATGTCCTAGTTTCTGAAAGGTACCCAGGCCTGTTTATCTCCCATGTTCCTTCTTGGTTTTCTTAAAGGTATCCTTTGAGTGTATCAAAACAAGCAGAGGAGGGGAGTGTATCGGCGGCTATTGTTAAAATCGACAAACGGTGAGCGCAGCAGGCCCAAACTTCCAACAAAGATGCTAGCCGGGCTACTTACTGCTAAATAAATACTGTACAAAACGCACGCGTTAAATAGGCTTACAATTTCATGTGAAAACTCTGCTGAATAAAATAGGAGTTTAACAGAAAGTCTCCTGAAACGAATTACTTAAATACTTTTCATTTAGAAATAAAAACGAGTATCGGCTAGCAGTAGCATCCGCTGTCCGGCTCCTCCATCTGCAAGATAGACGGCGAATCGTCTCGCGGACGAACCGACCAATCAGGAGGCTGCTTTTCAAAGGAACCGGTATTTCGACCAATAAAAAGAGACTACAGTTAGTTATGCTCTTTTTTCAACACTAGATGGCGGCAAAAACCCACTGGAACTTATCACTCATAGACCAGACAGTGTGTAATTTAATAAATACCCAGCCCTGGCTTTACGCTAGACTCGACCACAAGACTACAAATATATCTTTATTATATCTCCATGTTTTTTCTTAACGATCCCAACGCTAACAATAAATTACCATGTACCACGGCATAACAAGATATAAAAAATATCCCAGCCAAATGACACACAAATCAATATTTACAATTTTATTACAGGCAGGAGAACTGGAGCAACCTGAGCTGACTGGGGCATCAACCCTGTTAGCTGTGTGGAAAGTCTCCATGCATCACAAATTACAGACACATTCACAGTGGAGGCAAGTGTTACAAAAACTATGGCTTTACGGTTAAAACTCTTTACAGCTATACTGCATGTCTCATAGGTTATTTGGCCCTTAGTCAAACCACAAAATAAAAAACATTCCTGACTGAGATCTGTACTCTGATGCGTGCATGTATGCATGTATCCTTAGGCCATGCATATTTAAAGGGGAATTGCAGTATATTTGAACATCTGCCCTATTTTACTTGTTTTTGTGTGTAAATAAATAGTAGGTTCAATAAATTTTGGAATTGGTTAAAAAATGTTTGCCAACGATATGCTCAGATTGTTATTCTCAATGTCTGACAACTTTACAACCAGAATCCCAGCAGAGACAGACATTTTTGTCAAAGATGAAGATAATTTTTTGAAGCCACAAACAGCCAATACATCATTCTCTTCAAAGCTACCAGACTGCCTCAATCAGTTAGTTAGTGTGTTTCAGTTAATGTTTTTATGAGTTACACAAATATTGTGTATGATCCAAATAACCTTTAAAAAGTCCAACAATACCAGAATTCCCCACAACTCATCCTGGAGAACTGACTCAACTTAAAATATTGCACTGATTTGTAATCAAACAAAACTACTGTCCCAACCCAACAGAAAAAAAGAATTAGTGTGTCCACTTTTGCTGAGTAAAATAAACGTTAAGCATCTTCCAAGTGAACGAGGATTTCAAATGAGGGCTCCTCCGTCTCCTCCAGGCTTTGTCTGAAGAGCTGAGAGTGCTGCCATGACGCCTCCCCTTCTCCCCCACTGAGTTCTGCTACAACAACAAACTCTGAGGAGCCGGAGACACTCTGGAACGACTGTAACTTCCCATCTAAAAAGGTTCAAACGCAAAAGAGGAAATGATTAGGAGAGAGCAAGTCACACAATCACATTTGGAGTATTTCATCAGAATATCTGTTACATAACATCACCTCCAGAGAAGTCTGTAGTAATCTGGCCGGCCTGCAAGTGCCAACAGACTTTCCCAGAGTGGAAGGTCTGGCTACTGGCCATGATCGAGAGAGACCTTATCTTCATTCCAGCTGGAGCAAAGTCAAACTTCCAGCTGATTTGTCCCTGAGAGGAGCCTTCTGTTCGAGCGATGTACACCTGAGGAAAGAGACACAACCTGGCCTTAGTAAGCTTAGTCATGTTCACATGTAAGTTTTTAAACTGCATAGTCAACTTGTACGGGAATAGTTTTTTAGTTTTTTGCCGACTTGTGAGTGTCAGCAGAATAAAAGCTACAGGTGACGGAGGGCGGAGCAGACACACACAGTCGGCAGGATGAAGTGAGACTTCAGCAGGAGACAAACAAAACCCTGTACCTTCCTGCGGTGTCGGACCGAGGTGTAAGTGAATAGTTTGTTGTTTAGAGCAGAACTTGTGAAACATTCAGAAATTACATCTTAATTTTCTGTTTCACCACTTTGTTTTCATTTACTGCGCTCGCTCTCTTCCCCCATAGCAGATTTGTGTTGAAAACTGCTTGTTGATATGTTTTGTTTTTTTTGGCTTTTGCCTTTATTTTATAGGACAGCTGAAGAGAGACAGCAGTCCTATATAAGTGTGGGGAGTAGTGAGTGGGGGATGACATGCACCAAATGATCAGCAGACCGGAAGTTGAACCTGCGATCAGTGCGACAGCATCCTGTTGATGTGGGGGTTTTTTTCAAAGCTTCAGTACCTTTTGGTACTATCGAACGTAAAAAAGACGGACATTGTACTAACGGTAACACCTGGTATCAAAAAGTATCGTAGTACCAGAAATTCTGAGAACTTTACTTATGTGAGTGTTTGAATTTTAAGTTGTCACTGTAATTTTCATAATCGGCACTATGTTTATTTTCTTTAGCCATTGAATAATGACAAAAAAACATGTGAAATCTCTCTATAAATATGGGTTGGTTAATAAAACGATAATAAACGTACCATCTTCCAGTCGCTCTCTAGGTTTCTGAACACTGACTCCTTCCTCCACACGCACTGATCCCAGCTCTGAATGACCTCACAGTCGTTGGACACTCGACAGTACTGGTCTTTGGAGGCACTGTAGCGCACATGCAGTATCCTGTCACTCTTCTCTTTCTCAGCGGGGGTAAACACAAAACCTGCAGCCTGGGAAAAACACACAAAAAGATAAGCACACTGAACGACCAGAATAATAGGAATGTTGTTATTAACTGCGGTTTTCCTTTATCTGTCTCTATTTACGATCAAAAACATCATTCCCTTGCCAAATAAAATTGTGGAGTAAGCTCCAATATACAATAGATGAAATACTGTACATCTGTGGTGGCCTCTGCATCAGTCCCTCTGGTCTCCCCTCGAGCTAACCTCCAGGCCAGAGAGCCAGAGTTACGTCCCCCGAGCTCTCCTGCTTTTGGTTTCTTTGGGGAGATAAACTCGACCAGCTCGACCAGCAGCCTCTCCGTCAGCTCCTTCTTCCTGTCTGGACTCAGGGCCTGCTGCCTCTGCAGTATCAGAGCAGACACGAGGTGGTAAACATTAGATGTAATACACAGCACTCTTATTTTACATACTGATTTTTAAAAGACTCACCGATGCATTGAGCCCGTTAATTGTGTGCAGCAGCCAGGCCTCCTGAACCCTGGTTCTTCTTGTCAAAACCTCTGGATGTTTGCAGGAATACCTCCAGGTCACATCAACTACCTGCATTACACACACAAACACACATACTGAAGCACATGAACTGTCTGTTGAACCAGGAAGAGGTTATTGATGGAGCTACAATGAAGGGTTCACATATAACATAAGAAAACCACCCTGTGTGCTCACATTAAGCATCAGTACATCTGCAGCGTTTCATGTACAATCTCACCCTCACTCAAAACACCCTCATACAAACACAGAATAATATTTGAGAAGTTTTCAAGGTAGTGAATTCCTGTTCATCAGGATTATATTCAGGTATGTTGAAAATGTACACATATTTCGATGTAGGCCTATGACATGTATAAAAAGTTATGTATTTATTTTTTTATTAAAAAATAAATAAATAAATACGCTTTGTAAATTCAACAATTAGATAATTTGATTATTGTCTTTCTGTATGAAAAGTACCATAATGTGCAAAATCTATGCAGTCTCAAGTTAAAATATGTTTCCAACTCGGCACATACGCTTGACAGCAAAGCATCACCTGATCATCACCAAGTTTCAGCCGTAGTCAAAAATCTATTGATCGACTCCAGACTGTAGAGAACTCAGCTGCCAGGATTTAACTAGAACCAAGAAATACGATTACATCACTCCTGCTTTAGCGTCTTCACACTGGCTCCCAGTTATTTTAGAAGTGATTGTAAGATTTTACTGATTACTGATTACTCTTAAGTCTCTCCACAGCATTTCTCCCAGCTATATCTCAGACCTGTAAGTACTGTACAAGCCGACACGTACGCTGAGATCCTCGGGCAGAGGTCTTCTGTGTGTTTCAAATGCCAGACTCAAGACTAAAGGGGACGGAGCGTTTGCTGTGAGGGCTTAAAAGTCTTTACGAGTTCTTTAAAATTAATTTGATATATTTGTTATTTCTAATATTTGCCTTTGCTTATGATTTTATGATCTGTCTGTTTTGCTTTGCTGCCTTTGTAAAGCACTTTGTAACATGGATGGAAGTGCTCTATAAATAAAGCATATTATTATTATTATTATTATTATAGTAATTATTCAGCATGAATCTGTGGCCACATAAGTTCAGAGGTGTAGTGCAGTACATGTTTATCTGTGAAGGTTACGTTGGGGCTCTTTTAAAGGTAATGTCACCAATGTTCTTTATCTCAGCAGGATCCAGAAAAACTGGTCCATGCATTTATCTTCTGTGGACTCGATTACTGTAACCATGTCTTGACAGGTCTCTCTAGTCCTCACTAAGACCAAGACAGTAGATAACATCACTCCAGTTCTGAGGTCTTTACACTGGCTCCCTGTCTGTCAGAGAATAGACTTCAAAATACTACTGCTGGTTTACAAAGCGCTGACACAGTACGAACCATCCGGACCACTGGACAGGTCTGCTTTCTGTCCCCAGAATCAGAACCAAACATGGAGAAGCAGCGTTCAGTTTTTATGCTCCGTATATCTGAAACAAACTCCCAGAAACATGCAGGTCTACCTGTTCACAGCTGCCTTTAGTAACTATTTTATTTACCACTGTCCTGTATTTTATAACTGTCTTATTTTATTTTAGCTTCTGTTTTTGCTGTTTATATTTTATCTTCACTTTATTTTCTTGTGTTATGATGCGTTTCTTTGCTTGTGTTGTCTTGTGTAAAGCACTTTGAATTGTCTTGTGGCTGAAATGTGCTATATAAATAAACCTGCCTTGTCTTGCCTCTAACAACTGATAATAGAAGTAATTGCAGCAGTCTTTAATATGAGATGTCCTTTTGTCTGACCTGGTCCTTTGAGAAAGCCAGAACGTAGGCCAGTTTCTTCCCCCAGCCGACCTCGTACAGCAGAGGTTTATCACAGGCGTTCTCACAGGAGTCACAGTGCAGCCAGCGGTGCTGAGAGGCCGAGAAGATCTCTGTCCACACGTGGTCTGAAACAACAAAGAGAGAACGAGACTGAAATTCACTGAGCCTTTGAAAACTTAATACGTAGCTTGAACAGTGAGTATAAAACATTTTTTGCTGTCAAAATGTGAAAAATACGTTCAGATTTAATGGCAGAATACTTTTAAATGCTTCAGTGTTTAATTAATCTTTATGCAGACTCCATCATCTGCTAAGAACTACATTTATAGAAAAGAAGAAAAACTGAGTTTTAATAAGAATTAATTATGACAAAAGAAAGAAATCATTTGACTCTGAGTGATGTTTCATTGCATTAAAAAAAAAAACATCTTGTGTTGTGAATGACAAGAATAAGCAAAGAACCATCCTCAACAGATGAGTACAGCTCTCACACCTGATTGATCGCAGAAGAAAAAAATCACAACTTCCTCTTCATTTAGAGCTTTCAGACCTTTTGATCACATGATGCAGTCTGTCATGGCAGATAGTTTCTCAGTTTTAGGTGGGAATTTGGGCTGTGAGTAACAATCATTATTATTAGCGATTAACCTCCTTATTAATTGTTTTGTCTATCAAATATCAGAACATAGGGAAAAAATGGGCATTATATTTTACCGGATCTTATACTCAGACATCAGATTCAGTTTTTGTCAGAACAAAATATAGCAATATTTACAATCACAAAAGACTGAGTACTAGAAAACAGTAAACTTTTGGAACCTTGAAGCAGGAAATTGTGTTTATTTTAAACTCAAATAACACAAAATATTGTGTCAATCAGCTGTGGGTGTAAGCTGTGGGAGTCGGTGATGTAATTCACATCAGGAACACCGGGGTAATTGAGTACAGGTGTGACTGACTGCAAGTGAGAGAGACACTCATGAAAGGTAATGTACTCTATGTAAATAGGCAGGGTCGTGGATTTCCAGGAAGGCAAGTGTTCTGGTTTCTGTTTGAACTACGCTTGTAGTCCGAGTAATATTGACCAATCATGTATCAGCAGGCTGCGGCGCATGCAGGAAAAATAGTCCATGAGGAGAGCAAAAGCAGACGGAACTTTATCCGGTGTAATGCCATCCCGGCTCCCATCAGCGTGATCTGACGACGATTTAGCTTCTTATTAATCTCTATAATCAAACATCTGCATGCTAACAGCTAACAGCTAACAATCTGTTCTAGAGCTAAAATTTAACTTGAGATGAATTCCCTTGACACTGTCAAAAAAGCCGTACAGCGTTCAGATTTTCCGACTTCCTCGAATGCATCAGATCAATCCGACCTCCGGTCAACAAATTGAAATTTTAGAAGTTTCCTTCTCCTCTTGAGGACAGACTTGACAAAGCTTGAATTTTTATTTCTTACAAATCTGCATCATGATGTTGACATTTGGGCAAAGGAGTACCTGTTTATAAGTCAATCACAAGAAAACGGTCTCTCTCTGTAACAATGCAGCACGCGGAAAAGGAAGTCTTGATAGGAAGTCGTTTATCGCTTACCGCCCGGCGCGTTCACCGCTGTCCCCAGTGACTCTATCGTCATAGACTATAGCCGATGGGATCCGAAATTGCATTAAAGATAAAAGACTGGACAGAGGACACTGAAGAGAGCTGCAGCTCGACACTATTTCCACTGCCTGATGGAGCCGACTGAACTTTGTCCACGCCGTCCAGAGAAACCATCCCCGGGGGAGTTGGACGGCGTCTCAAGCTCAGACCGCGGGCGAGTTCAGTACACGCTTTTAAAATCAATTTCTTGCATTTTGTGTGATATGAATGCGCGAGCCCATGTGTGATTTTAAATAGTGCAGGGAGGGAGCAATAAGCGAGAGAGGGGTATGTGAATGTAAGCCGTAGGCAGGACATCCATACGGTTTCTCTTTAACGGTTGTGGTGCTTCACATGAAATTGCAGTGCCTCCTGTTCAGAGGGTGTTAGCATGCCGTGTACTATGTGCTGTGCCTTCAGCTAGAGTCTAGCCCTGTGTGTAGTGGTTGTTCAACTTTACAGAAACCTTGATTATTCCTGTGTGGCTGGTTACCCCTACTTGTTTTAGCCCCGCCACCTTTTAGAGGGATGAAATATCTATGTTGTGATTTAATAAAATTGTTTTCTCGTACTCAAACATTGCGTTGTGATTATTTGAAGGCTCTGACACAAATAGCAGCAATTTCTGCTAAGTAATAACAAAAACTCACATTGTGTTACAATATGATGAAAAAATGGATCATCACTCGTTGACAACCTTTCTTTACTTAAACTTTAACTGAACCAACAAAGAATCAAATCAGCATGCAGAAGCCACAACTGTCAGTGATGTACACACCTGTGCTGTCCCAGATATATCTGGCCTCAAGGCCCATGGCTCTGCAGCACAATGTAAAACAGTTAGCCCACTCCCCACAGCGCCCCCTCCTGGTCTCAAGAAGCTTTTCTGGATTGTTGTACCTGATGTTAACAATACAGAAAAACAAGCAAACAAAATGTACATCAATGAAACTGACTCATCCACATACTTTTTGTGACTGTTTGAAGGAAAAATGTTTTTAACAGTAAATATTACAAAATACAAGAGTTAACAATTACACGTATGAGCAGTGAAGAGGGATATATAACGTGGCAATACTTTTTCTGCAAATTAATCCAGATCGGATTAATCGTCCATAAAAACACAACTCATTTAAGTACTCAGAACCAGCTAAAATAATATACAAACACAGACCTGGGGAATCTTGTGGAGAGCTGGCAGCTCTGGCAGTAGTGGTTCTCCACTCGCTGGGCCCCCCAGCGGAGGTCATCAGTGGTGGGACTAAGTGAGCTGGAGTTCTGGGTCTGGCCTCCGCAGCGGCTGCAGGGCAGAGAGTTTACCCAGGAGAAGAAGTCCTTTTTAAACCAGCTGAGCAACTCCAGGATCAGGAAGTCTTCTATTCCAAGTTTGGACTCTAAAGCCAGGAGAGAAAGTCAGTTAGTCCCTCTGAATCACAAATGCAACAGTGCCATAACAAAGCTCCACCGTTACGCTGCCTCTATACTTTCACACTGAACCACACAACGGCGTAACATTGGTGTCCCAGTGTGTAGTTTTACGCAGCGTTAGAGTGTTGCAGAAACAAAAGGGGTGCAACATGTAAGGAAACATATACAGGGCATTGTTCCTTCCTGACGGCTCTCCTATGTCTCCTCTGTTACGCCTCTCTTCCTACTTCCGCTGCCGGCTCAGCAGGGGAATGACTTTGCCCCACCATTCTGCCTCTGTGACCTTTTCACAAGCCCTTATTACACTGCGGTTCTGTCTCAGCACTGTAACACCACTCCACGGTCATGCAGCCTTTGCCATTTTACATTGGAACAAGCACTGGCATAAAGCCGCCCCAGAGTGTGTTTTTAAATCGAGGTGTAAACAAACAGTGCATGATTTAAATACACACACGGCTCTGCTCTTCCCTGCTCCGCTGTTTACACCTCACGCACGTTTTGCCTCTGTTACTACCTCCAATGCCGGAGTAGAGGTGGACCGACTTCACTCCACCATTCAACCTATGTGCGTTTAACAAAGAAGTCGGAACGTAACAGAGGGGTAATAATCCTGTCTTGAACTGGCAGTGCAAAAGGGGCTACTCTCTACAGTGGAGTTGCTCCCTTCCTGAACCATTTAAAGGAACATGCATACATTGTTTGCTCGATAAAGAACTGATTCTGTTGAGTGAGAGGTCTTCACCTGGATCAGCCTCTTTTGCCTCCTTCAGCTTGCGTTCAGCAGCAGAGGACAGCTGCTGGTGAGGGATGTGGCTCCTGGCTTTCTGCTGCAGCTCCGGGCTTTCATACATCATCACGTGCTGGAAGTTTGACTGGAGGGTCACAAAGAAGCTCATACTGCTCTCCTGAAAGACAGACAGCAAGCATCGACGTTACAAACAAACAAACAGAAAAATGACGGACTTACTCTTCAGAGAAAAGGAAAATACATTATACAATATGCATTTACATCTTATTAACCATGTATCTTCTTGTCCCACGTTTCTAACCATATATCTTCCCAGAAGTTTTTAAGCTCCCTTGTCTCATAGGTTCCTGGGGATCATTGCTGCAGACCACCTGCTGCTGTGGACCTGCTCGACTCAGACTGCAACAACTAATATCATTATTATTGTTGCTAATGCTAATAATAGACCTGTTGACTTCAAACTGACTTCTTTGCCTGTCACTATCATGCATCTCTATCCCACCGGCCCATCCAGTCGAGGCAGATGTCTGTTCAAAACGAGTCTGGTTCTGCTCCAGGTTTCTGCCTGTTAAAGGTGTCATTTTTTGTGCCAAATGTTGCTAAGTGCTACTGACGGTGGATTCATGTTCTCTCTCTAAACAACATAGAGAGGACCATCTAGGCCTGTTGTTTTCTATAGTATATTGAGATAACTTCATAAAAATAAAATATAAATAAAATAAATACATAAAATTGGATTGATTTGATTGACATTTCACCTCCTCACACTTTAATAACATCAACAATATTTTACTTCATGTTTTTCATATAAAAAGTGAAAGTCATTCTGGCTACTCCTTTCCACATTTCACCTAAACAGACAGTTGCAACATGGGGAGAGCTGTAACACCATCAGTTGCACCAATCAGGGATAAGATAGAAGTCATATGATTGTTTCCATCTTTACTCACTTCCTCCCTGATCATGTATGGGGGTTGATCACGTAAGGCTGGAAGCAGACACATGCAGATTCTTTCGGGAAAAAGGACTTTGAGGTAAGAAAGTTAACTTTTTGACCAAGACTATATTTTGTACCGTACTTGTACTATTGCAGATCACATGACTTGTATTAGATTAAATTATAGTTTCACAGGCAAAATGTGATACATTTTTACCCTGCTTATTTCAATCCACTATGCTAATACAGCTAGCTGAACAATGGCTGGCATTGTAAAACCATCCCCTTACAAACAACTAAGGACACTTTCTTGATTTTAATTATTTTACATAATGCCTAGGCAGTGGCAAAGAGAGACTACAGAGGTGTGTCTGTCAAGGTTTTAAAGGAAGCATCTGAAGAGGTCACGTTAAGGGCAAGTCAGTCACTGCAAATCACAAATCAAGGAAGTTTGTTCAAGGAGACTTATTCTCTCTCACACACACACGCACACACGGATATATATTTTTTATAAGACCTACATGTTCTTTAAAGAGGTTAATTGTAGTAGGGTGTTCATTAAGCATACATAGTGTTAAGGAAGTTCTTTCGAGTAGACTAATTCTCACACACACACTCATACTTTCACACACACACACACACACACACACACACACACACACACACACACACACACACACACACACACACACACACACACACACACACACACACACACACACACACACACACACACACACACACACACACACACAAAGTGGATTTTACTTTTGGTCAGTCACACAGAGAGAGACATTGTTCTGGATTGTTCCTCCTTACAAAGTAACAAATAACTTCTCCTACAATTTTATAGTGAATGGGTGATATTGGATACAGTAGAGTAGTGAGTGGCCTTTAATTTCAATATACCTCTTTTTGAAGCATATTGCATGATAAATCTGTTATTTTTTCTTAACATTACACAAATGTTCAGACTCTAAATCGGACTCTGTAGCTGAATGTCCCTCACAATGATATTAGCTTAAACGTCCGTGTTTTAGAGTCCAACCTTTACACTTTTCCAAGCTTAATGAAAAGTAGGTAACCTGGATGTACTTACACTTCAGACTGCAGAAGAACGAGTCTTCAGACTGCAAATTACACACACTTCTAACTTCTTAATAATAATTGTGCCAATACTTTAAAAGTGTATCAGTCAACAAATATTTTCATCTTCAAAGTGACACACAGTTTCCTGCCGCTTGACTGCACACAACGCTAGCCTTCTCCAACATGAGCAGGTTTCAGTTTTGTGTTCTTGTTTCTTCCCAAAACAAAGTAATCTCTGATTGGCTACGATTTCATCACTCAAACAAAATGACAAAACATTAGTAAGCAGGAAGTTACAACTCTCATCAAAACACAGAATTGTTTTAAATGTAGTTTTGTTGAATCCATATCGAGAAACAAAAACAACAACATATTTTGTAGGTCCCTACATTTAATTTCATATTGTAAGTTTTTTGCACTCAACAATATCCTGCACATCTGTACTATTCTGAATTACACCTGGTGTACATATTTTGTATTATACGTATTGTTTATATTTTTATTCTTCTTGCCCTTTTTTTATCTTGTTCAATTTAAGTCTTGTTACTTGTTATAATTTTTTCCACACCGAAACAACTTCCTTGGATGTGTAAGATTCTGATTCTGGTGCTGGGTAGGTTGTAGCAAAGGAACACCATGCATTTGACATCAACACACAAGTTTTGTGATATTCTTGCAGAGGTTTGAATTGGTGTCATTTGCAGTAAACTAATTTGGGTACTTTGTATGAAAGTTTGAGAGCCGTAGCTCAAAAATGCAGTGAGTAACAGGTGCTGACCCAAAAAAAAAAAACGCTCCCCTTGTGATTTGAAATTAGAACAGAAAAATCCAAAAATGTTGAAGTAAAAAATGTAAGTACCCAGTGCCACCTTTACAATTTGTAGATTGTTTCACGGAAGAATGATGTCAGCCATAAGTGAACAAAGTAAGCTGCGTTCACCCTGCTACAATGATATTACTGCTATAAACTTAATATATGTTCAATCACAATTTAAAACAGGGCTGAGCAAATCTTTACCAAGGATGATGGTTGTGCTGTAGGTGGTGTAACTGGCTGGCTGGAGGCAGCAGCAGAGCTCCCTGGTGCTGATGCTAAGGGGGAGGCCGCGGCAGCCTGTGCAGGGGGTTGGACAGGCTGTCCTCCACGTAGCCTCTGATCCCTCTCTGCTGCGATGGATTCCCTGATTAGCCTCAGCTGATCCACCGATGCAGACTTAGGAAATACCAGGTGGGTCTCAGCCTGGAAGGAGGAGCAAGAGGTTATAATATTTACTCACAGTCAATGACAGATGACCAAATCAGCCCTTGGCAATGTAAGAGCAAGGACCGGCTTTAACTTATTACAGTAGCCACATCATAGTTACTTATCAATTACCTCTTCAAATCCCATCTCAAACAGGCACTCCACAGCACCTTTGATGGGCAGCAGCTTGGTGGAGAAAGTCGGATTGCCTATGCGGATTGATCTGTACTTTTCCTCATTGGGATACCTATGTGGAGGTGATGTCAAACGAGGAAGTAAAGAGGCTTTACAAAAATATATTTTTTGTTCCTCTGTGGCAAAGACACAAATGAGTATGAACAAATTAATTAGAAATATACACAGATTATTTACCTATAATAAATCGGTGTCAATAGTTAAACTAGTGATGGATTTCATTGAACACGTGGCAGTAAGATCCCATCTATTTTAAAGACAATGTTATTTAAGGTACGGATTAATAGAGACATTTTTATTATTCAAAACAACTTCCCGGTGGTTCACTCGTATGCCGAATTAACCAGAACACCCTGGAGATTGATATTACAGTTATGTTAGGAATTTCCACGTTGAGGTTTGTGCTGATACACGAGGATAGTTAAATATCCCATTTTCTTTAACAGAGCTTTGGTCCCAACCTGTCTGTAAACAGCAACTACAACATTTATCTGGGCACAAGGGTAATTTGGTTAGCTTACGCTGATAAATTCTGTTAGCTACAATTGTATTTATTGGTAAATGCGCAGAAAATGTCTGGATTTAACTATTACACAATCATAGTTTAGCTAACAGATTATATCTCCCCCCACTGGTAAATGCGTTAAGTTCATAACCTTACCTTAAGATGTTGTCCGCGTATGTAAGTAACAACTTTGAGGCGTCAAGAAATTCTTCATTTGAATTCTCACACAATGTTGTGACTGCTGGTGATTCAGCCATAATTGTATTTCATGCACAAACTAAAAATCCTCTCAGTTTAAAGTATGATAGCTAATGCTAGTAGTGCATTTTCTGCTAATACATGTTTTGGGTCCTGCGTGTAGCCGCCCCGCCAACGCCTGAATTCTTGTTTGCTGCCCAAAAATATTTTATGTACCGTTCGCTAGCATTTCAAGCATAAATCATGTTTCATAACTGAGAATTTATCGATTTTCTATCTTTTATGATTTAATCACTTTATTTAAAATGTTTGATTTAAATGCTAATAAAATCTGGCGTTTGACAAACGTACCTAAAAATTGCTACAGGCAGATTCAATGATGGTGACGGTTTCTCGTTGCGTGGATGTTTGACAGCTAACTTTATTATGGTGCTCGCCCTAGTAAGTTACAAAACTAAGTACAGCTGCATCTGAATGATATTCTACTTTTTTTTTTTTAACATTGATAAACTGACTTTGGGGTGTTCACCAATGCTTCGAGCTAGCTGTGTCAAACTTGACAGCATGTCTGCTTTATCACTATCCTTATGGACTAAACCCCAGCTAAGAACACAGAATATAAGGAAACTTCTTCAAAAGAGTCTCGGTGTCTTTCCAAACCAAGACTCTACAAGACACCACAGCTCTGGACAGCACAGAAGGAGGGTTGTTATTACTGGGATAGGGTTAGTGTGTCCTCTGGGCACAGGGACTGCACTGCCCTGGGACCGGCTGATTAAAGGTCAGACTGGGATTGTGGCTCTGGACTCAGAGGAGTATAAGACAGTTCCCTGTAAAGTGGCAGCACTGGTTCCAAGAGGGGATGAACTGGGTCAGTTCAAGGAGGACAGGTTTGCTTCTCGTGGGGAGATCAACAGCATGTCACCAGCCACTGTGATGGCCCTCGGAGCTGCTCAGCTGGCTCTGGAGGACTCAGGTTGGTACCCCGAAACCCCAGAGGAGCAGCTCAATGCTGGGGTGGCTGTAGGCATGGGCATGGTGTCGCTGGATGAAATCGCTCGCACATCAGCTGCTTTTAAAGAAAAGGGCTACAACAGAGTCAGTCCTTTCTTTGTGCCTCGCATCCTGGTCAACATGGCCGCTGGTCACATCAGCATCAAGCACAAACTGAAGGGTCCCAACCATGCTGTGTCTACAGCTTGCACCACAGGAGCACACGCCTTAGGTGATGCAGCCAGGTTCATCGCCCATGGGGATGCAGTTGCCATGGTTGCAGGGGGTACAGAATCATGTGTGGGGCCTCTGTCGATAGCCGGTTTTGCCAGAGCACGAGCCCTCGCCACCAAATCGAACAACAACCCTACGCAGGCATCAAGACCCTTTCACCCGGAGAGAGAGGGCTTTGTGATGGGCGAAGGAGCCGCAGTGCTTCTCCTGGAAGAGCTGGAGCACGCAGTGAAAAGAGGCGCCAGGATCTATGCAGAGGTCCTGGGATATGGACTCTCAGGGGACGCCAGCCACATCACAGCACCCACTGCAGATGGAGATGGAGCATTCAGGTGACTTATTTTGTTTTTTATAAGCGTGTGACACTTATATGTTACATTTAATCATTTTGTCGTCAGTTATTACAAACCCTCTCAAGATTGTTCATAGTCCAGAAAAGCACTCAAATCATATCTCCACACACAAGCCTCACACATTTCAGCAGATTTATTTAGTCAATGTTGCCTCCTAACATTTGTTTTCTGTTATTTAAGTTTTAATTTTATAGAACACTTTAAGATTGGACAAAGATACAGATAGGCCCAAAGTGTATTAAACTGGACAATGGTAAATTAAATTAGGGTAACTAAAGTAAAGAAACACAGCAGTAGATATCTATACAAAGAAAAAGGGCATTCTAACCCCAGCGCCCCAGTTCCTTCCTTTATGTTCTGCTAACCAGTACACCCTAGCTACAATATTGCACGGCAGATGTGGCTGGTTTTACTTTGGACATAATTAAAGTGCTAATCTTGAAGATCTCAGTTTCGTTCTCTTTGGCGGCACCTATGGTGATAAACGGTAATTGCAGGAGCACACTTCCCAGATATCCAGACAGTGTCGCATGTGTGACGTCCCAGTCTGTAATACTGCAAATGCAAAGGCTTTCATCAGTGGGCCATAGGCTCAGTCACCATTGTGTTACCTCATTCTGCGATAGATAGTGACTTAACAAGATTATCTTCAAGATTATTTCTTAACTGTGTAAATCAAGTTTTCAAAATAAGCCATCTCCAGATTGATTTTAAGCCACTCTTCAGACTGTAGTCTACGTGGGCTATTCAAGTTACATAAAATAAGCTTGGCTGCTACAGTTCATTCTACTCTACGTTTTAGTAAGCCTTAGAATAGAGGCAGGAGAGATGTATCCCCTAACATCCCATACATTTGCAGGGATTTTAGTAGAAGTGATTTTAGCCAGTCTTTGAGTTTTTTAACATCTCTTTCCAAAAAGGCAACATCAGACACACAATTTCCCGAATATCCCCCTGGGGATCAATAAAAGATTATCTTACATATCTTATCTATGGATGGTCCATAGTCTGGAGAGAGAGAGAGACAGTTATCGGACTGTTAAAAGATACATTTGAAAACTACTCAAATGGAAGAAAACAAAAGAGTCAAAGGTAAAAGTATGTACCAATCTGTTATAAACACTAAAGCTAACATACTTACTCTAGTTTAGCACAAAGAGTTTCTCTGTAAAGGAGAACTATGACAGATATTTTAGGTGCTTTTATTTTCAGTTTGACCCTTAACATTAAAGGTTTTTGATAATGTGGATGAACTATTGGCTTGATTACATCTCAATAATCATCTGATTGTTTGGCCCTCACTCAGTCTTTAATGTAGTAAAGTTGTTTTAACAGTGAAAGTGAGATCAAACTGTAAAAAGCTGGACTGTCTTTACAGATGTATGTCTGCAGCCCTCAGAGATGCCGGCGTCTCACCAGCAGATGTGACATACGTGAACGCTCACGCCACCTCCACGCCTTTGGGTGATGCAGCTGAAAACGCCGCCATCAAGAGGCTCTTCCATGAAAACCTTAAGAGCCTGGCTGTCTCCTCCACAAAGGGAGCAACAGGACATCTGCTGGGGGCCGCGGGGGCCCTGGAGGCAGCGTTCACGGCTTTAGCTTGCTACCACGGGATCCTGCCCCCGACCCTTAACCTGGACCGCACCGAGCCAGAGTTCGACCTGAACTATGTTCCCTGCACAGCGCAGACATGGCAGACTCACGGCCGACGGGTCGCCCTCACTAACTCGTTT
Organism: Semicossyphus pulcher; assembly: GCF_022749685.1. Taxonomy (NCBI): domain Eukaryota; kingdom Metazoa; phylum Chordata; class Actinopteri; order Labriformes; family Labridae; genus Semicossyphus; species Semicossyphus pulcher. The sequence continues at coordinate 30,471,503 of NW_027211726.1, forward strand.
GGATTTGGAGGCACTAACGCTTCACTATGTCTGGCCAGCATCTGATAGCAGTGTGAATGTGAAACGTTTAGTGTGAATGAGTTTCACTGACTGACTATTTAATATATTAAAATATATTTAATATATTAAAAATTCCGAGGAAATCCTTTTTTGTTCTTGGTGGTTTTTTGTAAAGTTTGTATTTGTACTCACAACTTTTGAAATGTATGACTACTGAATTTTAGAATAAATTCAATTTAAAACTTTATGACAGACGTAAGGTCAAAATAAAAGACAAGACTATACACAGAATCATTTATATACTAAAGAACAATAAGAATTAATTGTTCAAAATGTAAAATATATAAAAGACTTACAAAGAGGACCAGTTTCTCCAGAGCTAGGATTGGCAGCACATAGTAGTAAACCTGATGTTTGACATGATTTTATTCTTTGGGACATCGAGCCAGCAAATAAATTTAAACATAAGATTTCTTAAAACCGCTTGTAAATGATTGACTCGTGTAGAGACAAACATTTCACGTGCACTACACCATCTAGGTCGCTTCAGGAGTATTCTCATAACATCATCATGAGCTACTTGTGGTCTCTGTATGTAGATTGTCTACAGGTGTGCAGTATACAGAAGTGTACAATACGCTCTGAACAGAGACATCTTTACTGACACAGACTAAACCTTTGTGAGAGAATGCTTGTACATACATCTCGCAGCATTGCCTGTAAATATCTTTATCATCTGTCATTTGTTCTGTTATAAAAATGTGTAAGATATGTCAGCCTATTATAGACGCCAAGATTATTAGAGTAGACTGGGAGCCTAAACTACAAAGCGAGTTCAACATACCCAGGGCGTCTTCCTGATCTGGCTTCCCTTAACCTGACAAAGGAGATCGAGCTAAGCGGTCATACGACGCTGGTTATCAACTCCAGAGTTTCTGATTGGTCAGTGGGTGTTGTGTAGTTCAGGTTGATCTCTTATCTCAGACATAACCTGCTCCGGAGCAGGTTAGGCGTTCAGCAGAAGTTACCATGGTGATCTACCCCGGCAAGAAGTGAACCACCTTCGTAGTACTGAAAACTCGGAGTTAACCCTGAAGTTACCTCGATAACCGCAAATCCTGCTTCGTAGTGTTCCCCCCAGCACTGCTTGGACAAAAGACAACAAGATCATCTGCAAACATCAGATGATTCACTCAACTGTTACCAATCACACACCCAGTGTTACTGGCTTTCAACTGCTTGTACAGATCATCAATATAAAGATTAAAAAGAACTGGGGACAGAGTCCCCCCCCCCGTCTGACAACGTTACTAACCAACACTGGGGCTGACACATTATTGCCCCATGTTTAGAATTCTCACAATGTGTTTTGGCTCCTCTTTGACTCAATTTCACAAACAACATGTGATGTGATAAACATGATCAGAAGCTTTGACAAGTTTTGTCCTCTACACCAATTTACACCTCCTTTAGGGCATCTATACACAAACCTGTGCCATGATTAGCTTTAAAACCAAACTGGTTATCTGTGGAGTTAATAAACTGTTTAAACTGTCCAGCAGAATTCTTTCCAGGACTTTTGACAGAATGAAGTCTATTACGGTCTCTTTTTGGAGAAGCAGAAGCACTTTTTGGAGGATCTGGCTCGTGTGTTGCTTTGCTCACCGACTTTAATGTTAATATGCAAATTTATGATTGTAGGGTTTAAACTGGATGAAAAGTAAGAGTAATATTTTAACCTGTGCCCTATTTTTGACATATTTTGATGTCTAAAGACTAAACTCTAAATGTAAAGAAAGGTTTTGAATTGAACAGCCATTACATCGCTTTCTTCAAAGTCACCAATATCCACTGTCACAAACAATAATTCTACCTGGCAGAACTAAGAAGTGCTAGTCTACTGTTGCATTGACCGGTTAATTAGTTTGTGTTTTTATGTGTCTTTGTTGTTTTTAAATGGTACATTCAGATCCAGCACACAATAACACAACTGATAGAGGCAGCAATAGACCAGCAAGTCGCATGTTCAGAAAGGTTAAGCTGCTTTTTTTGTCAACGGAGTCTGGTGGCTTTGAAGAAAGCATTTCTGTGAGACAGATCCGTGCTGTACGGAAGCCCTTAGCGGACATGCATCCATACATTTTATTTATTTGTGATAACAATGATCAAAACTCGTATCCTCAGAGCTGCAGAAGCACAAAACAAACATAGAAACAGGCTTAACTTACCTCATTGGTGTGGGCAATGGCAGCATGGCATGTCCTGCTCTGTAATATCACAGTGAGCAGCCTGTTGTTTTCTAGATCGACAGAAAATTATCCGGTTATCACGAGAAAACAAGCTTTGTTATCTCGAGGTAACGAGATAAATAAGTCCAGATCTTGAGAAAACAACAGGAAATGACTCGTTATCACGGGAAAACAGAGTAAATAAAATGTATGGATGCATGTCTGCATAGGGCTTCCATAGTTCTGTAATGTTGTCAAACACTTGTTGGCAAAAACAACTTTAACTCTACCGGAGCAGTTCCAGAAATGTTGCACCTATTCGTCATTTAGGCCCCAGAACATGCTAAAAAAGGGTCTCGATTTAAAAATAGCAAAAGTGCTCTACAAGTAAGGATATCTGAGATCGAGTCCTTATAGCTATTGAAAACTACTTTAGCAATTCACTTGTTTTCCAGCAGGTGGCGTTAGCTCACAGCAAGTCATGCATGTTGCCTTGAAGTACATTTCCACTTCAGTTTACCTTGAAGACATTCACAAGACACCTTAGTGCAACAGAAACAGAAACATCACCACATTAATAAGCATCAGAACTGACTGAGGTCAAAGGTCGAGCCCAATGCTATTCATATTAACCCTCCCCCTGACCTCAGAGCAGCTGTGAAATATACATGTGTTTGTAAGAGAGACAGCAAGGCAGAGATACAGAAGGCTTTTACATCCATTAGAGCACACTAAGAGGAAATCATTCAGTAGGAGAGGTCGATATGAGTAATTATATTAATAAGATAATTATCACTAATTGCCTGCTGTTAGCTCTTATATCAAACTCCGGATTTCTTTAAACAAGACAGTTTAGCGAGTTTATTAGTGAGGAACAGATAAGTGGTTCTATAGGTGTAAGAAGAGGACTCGCTGTTACCTTATAGAAGAATGAACCGGCTTTTATGTGATCACTTCTGAAAGCACTCTCCAAACACAGGCCTGACTCTGTGTTGATTCAGCCTGCTTTGGCCTTCACATCATTGTTAAGACAACAACAAGGGAAGATCAGAGCACAGAGGGTGAGTAAGCGAGGTTAATCTGGGACACATGACCGTTATGTCAGGGTTCAAAGGAAAGTAAGGGGGTAAATAATCCCCTGAGGGAAACACAAAGGCAGTTTTTTTTAAATGTTACCTATCTTTAAGGTTTGAGTGACAATAATTCTGCTTCTTAAGGCCCGATCAGACAGGCCGCGTTTTGCAGGCTGTAAAACACGAGGCGCACCGCACTACCTTTTTTGTTGAAGCCTACGGTTAAAAAAAGAGCAGCTCACTGCACCTTTTTTTCCTACTGTTGTTAAGGCAACCACCAAATCATTGGCTGTTATTAACTTCACCGTTATATTGTAAACTGAGAGAAGGCCTGCCTCTACTTTCATCCGATTGGACAATCAGAAAAAACGGCCATGACGTTGGGCGCTTTTCTGCTTTGAGTTTAAGTTTTTTCAACTCGAGGCGCTCAGAGTGAAAAAATGTGAGGCGCTCTGCAACGCAAAAGCAGCACACAAAAGTTTCCCTCTCATTGAAAACAATGATAAAAAAGCCAAAGAGGTGAGGGCTGCAAGGTGGTGCAGTGGTTAGCAGTGTTCACTCACAGCTTGAAGGTTCCTCGTTCGAGTCCCGGTTCAGACGTAGTGGGCCTTTCTGTGTGGAATTTGTATGTTCTCCCCATGCATGCATGGGTTCCCTCAGGGTACTCCGGCTTCCTCCCACAGTCCAAAGACATGCTTGATTAATTGGTGGTTCAATTAATAGTGACTCTAAATTGCCCATAGGTGTGGGTGTGAGCAGGAACCTTGTCTGTGTTTATGTGTCCCTGTGATTGACTGGCGATCTGTCCCCACCTCTCGCCCAATGACAGCTAAGATAGGCTCCAGCCCCTCCGCGACCCAGAACAGGTTAAGTGGTATAGATGATGGATGTAAGAAGTGGGCTTAACTTATTGATTTCAAAAGTAAAGCCAATGTGTAACTGTCTTAAACCTGCATTCTTTCTAATGTCCAGCAGGGGGCGACTAGAGAAGTCAGATTATAAAGAAGTCTCACTACTTCTTATAAGTTGCTCACTCTGTGATTTCAACCAGGATAGAGATGTAACCATGTGTATCTATCCTCTTGTCCAAATATGGTCACGTCTGTTTCCAAAAAAAAGATAGAAAGGGCCAAAATATCAAACTTAAAGGGCCATTTCGCTTATTTTCAACCTGAGTCCTATCATGCTATTATGGGGAGCTAATGCCATTATACTGGGGAAAAAAATGCAATTTCACTCTGTGCCTTTGGAGGACGCTTTCCACTTCTCCAATGGGCCCTGGAAAACCTCCACCAGACTATGTAAAACGCGTTAACTGGCTGAGGCCAGGGAGCTCGCTAAACTACACTTCTTCAATCTAGGACGCCCGCCTCTGATGTCATGTCTCGTTCAAAATCGTCAGGTTTGAAATGTAGACTGCAGACCTGAAGATTTTTTAGACGATCCACCGGTATGTTCTCACCGTATTTCACATTCTGTCCCGCTCTGACTCATTGCCTGCAGTGAAAACAGTAGTGTTTCACTCCAGTGTCTCTCTCTGGGCCGTTCCTTTCAGCGGGAGGGGCACAATGCACGCTGGGTGTTGTAGGAATGTAGAATGGGCGTAACTACGAGCTGTTTGTACAACTTTCTCCACGGCTATGGCGCCAATTTCAAATATTATTGCTTCTATCGGTTACAGAGAACACCAGCTTTGACTGACAAGGGCTTTTTCCAGGGGCGAACTGCTCCTTTAAAGCTGCAAAACAGAAGTCCACAAACCAGTGGGTGCCGTCACTGTAGCTACGTTAACTTGGAGCTCATAGACTGGATCGTCCATTACACTCCACAGTACAAAAGTAGGCGGAATAAACAGCAAACTGTACAGAGCTTTTTGTTGATCTTTAAGTCTGTGAGGAATAGCTTGACTTTTTGGGAGATGCAAGTATTATCCCTCTACCTGAGAGTTCAATAAAAACATCAATACCATCTCTCGTCTGCATGTTAAGTATGGAGCTGGAGCCAGAAGGCAGATAATGTGGAATACCTCACAGGGCATCTTATTTTCTGTGTCTTCTTGTTTTGATCTAAATATTACAACAGCAACAACTGCAATGCAGAGGAATGACATGCAGCACGGACTCCAAGATGGCTGCCTTGAACTTAAATGTAAATGGCTCGACCTTTTTGTCTCCCTGGCTCCATCCTTTTTACTTTGGATAAACTCCTGCAGCAACTAGAATGATTGGCGACAGACAAGAGGAAACAACATTGTATCCTCATTCATATCTTTGGAAAAGTCATGCATATTTTTACATCTGTAGTACTAAAAATATCCAAGTTATTGGCATTTCCAGGTTACTGTTTTTCTGGCGTTTGCTTGTCTGTTTCACGTACCCTTTACCACCCCCCCACCCCCCTTTCCACACACAGGGCAGGGTCTATTTCAGGCACCCCTCAGCTTCTGTTTTGAGGTCTCTTGTGTGTGTGGGTATGGCTCCCCACATTACAAGCCTAATACCTCAAGTTCGTGTTCTGCTTCTGGGTCCTTTATCACGGTCGTAACAGCAAGGTCAAGTCTATTTTAAGGTACAATTTACTGTTGGTTAAATTGAAACTGTCGGCTTCTTGTTTGAGTGAAGTATTAACACTCTTTAACCTTTTAACACAACGGGACGTCTCCTAGCAACGCCCTGCTTTGTCCAATCAAGTAAAATTGTTTTACTAATAATCTCACAATCATTAAAGCAATACATTCACAGCTGGGGCGACTGTGGTAGAGTCGTCTCTGAATCGGAAGGTTGGTGGTTCGATCCCAAACTCCTTCAGTCTGCATGTGGAAGGTGTCCTTGGACAAGATGTGATGACAGTTGCAGCCTCTGCCGTAAATTAGAAAGGTGAATATGACGTGAAGTGTAAAAGCAGTGATGTTAATGTAATAATCTTGAAGATTTTCATGTAAATAAATGTCTGTTAAGTCACTCACATTGAGTCTGTGGCCCACTGATGAAAGCCTTTGCATTTGCAGTTACAGACTGGCTGTCTGTGGCGACCTTTGTGGATAAAATCACGAGCGGCTCCCAGTTAGTGACGCGTTTTCCATCAGCCAGCAGTGGTTGGTCTGCCAGAGAGGGTAGGCGGAGCTAAGCGGCTGCTTTTCCGCTCTCAGCAAGTGTTGCGAGTAAACAGTAATCTACTATGGCTGAACAAACAAAGAAAAGATGGATGACTACAGATACAACTTCAACAATAAGTGAAAATCCAAAGAAAAAGAAACAAACTCGACGCTCAGATGAAGCAAACAGTCTGAAAAGGAAAGCGACCGTCAGCCAGGAAAATCAAGAGTTACAACCAGAGCCAAGCGTGGACGTCACACATGCGACACTGTCTGGATATCTGGGAAGTGTGCTCCTGCAATTACCATTTATCGCTATAGGAGCCGCCAAAGAGAACGAAACTGTAAAATGTTGTCTCATCGTAACCACTCTGCATTAATTTGCCATATGATTACCATTATAACCATGTTACATCATCTTATTTCATATTCTGACCAGCATCACCCCCTTGCCTTTTTTATACAGTGCTGTTTTACAAGTTTACTTGTATAAAAGAGAGGAAGTTTATGTTTGTCCAAAGAATGGACACCAGAGAAAAACTCATGGAGTGTCCTTAATGGAAAACATTCAAAGTAACCCTGTTCCTCCTTATTTTGTGCACTGTGTACATTTTTACATGATGGTAGGTTTTGTCGCATCACAAGAAGCCAGTTATGGTGGTTCAGACACCTGATTAGGATGCCTCCTGGGCGCCTCCCTTGCGGGGAGGAGCACCGGGGAAGACCCAGAGTTCACTGGAGGGACTGTATATGCCATCTCCCCAAGGAGGAGCTGGAAAATGTTGCTAGGGAGAGGGACATCTGGGTCAACTTGCTTCTAGGTTTTGAGAGTTGCTGTGTCAGAACAAATCACCTGGAGTCTGACATGGTCTAACAAGTGGATATCCAAATATTTGTTAACAGATACCCGGGCTGAGACTTCCTTTTCCTTGGGTTGTCCATTCTTTACAGTCCGACAAGAAACTTGAGAATTAAGAGTTCAGTTGGAGAGACAAGGTCTAAAATTGTTATCAGACCACATTTAACGGGTTCTAAGATTGCATTTTGGCCAGTGTGTCTGCAGTTCTATACATTTTCACCCATGAAATTCACCTGTGCAATGATTCGATATGGCAGTGTCATCGGTGAGTGAAGAGGAATCTTTCTATGGGAATAAGGATCATTTAGATTAGTTTGAGGAGTGCCTATGGTTTACATGCTCCATGTTTTCTTACAAGAGTGTCATATAGTATGGCACTCAACTGGTCTGGCCTTAAAGCCCATCCAGTGAAAATCCAGTGTTTAACCTTGTAAACATCTCCATGTGGTGTTCTTCATGTGCTAACAGACACATCAGGGAAACATAAGCAGTCAGCTCCACGGCTGGGCCTGCCTGCTTTTAAACTGCAGTGTACCAAGGACAGGCTGAGCAACACGTTTTCAGATTGGCAGGTTTGAGATGTCACAAACCTAAGGAGCCAATCCCGTTAATGGACGGGGTGACGCTATGCATATCATCATGTGTAACCTATGGCAACCACTTCAGCGAAGCGCAAGCTAGCTGTAACCGTCATCGTAACTTTTGCAAACTCAATAATGACTGCTAACATTAACGTTGCGACTACTAATTACTACATTTCAAGCTAGCTAAGTTTAACAAGCTGCCACTAAGTGATGGCAGAGACGTTTTTTGATTGGCGGTTGTAAATGTGCACAGTGGGCGGGGGACTATGCACATTCAGGAATTTTTAATTAGGGAGAAGGAGGAGATGCGTTGGGAGGATTTTTAAACATATTTTGCAGTAAAAACATGTCAGACACAATTTATTATTTCAAGCAGAGCATTTTATGTCTTAAAACATGACTGGAGCTGCTCTCTAAGCCTTGACTCAGCCTGTGTGCACTGGGGTTTAGTCATGTCTTGGTCTCAGCTTAGTTGGACCTGACCACAACACGTGAAGACAAAATAACTTTAGAAACATAAACGTAACCTTTATCATGTTTTTACAATGCCTCCCTTCTTTGATGCCTTATAAACGGTGCACTAAGCCTCTTAAACCTGGTCTCCTACCGTGTATATGTTAAGCCTGGACCTCTTGCTCCATATTTCACTTGATGAATAATTGTTCTGTCCTGACTGAATTAAACAGCATGATGTAAAGCCTGACCCACATGATGAATTACTGTACTGGGGAATTTCTGTCCGACCCATTTTTAGAGATTACGTATTATTAACTCCTCTGGATGTCACATCCTGCTAATGAATAAATCAATTATTCATCCATTTTTTAATTTGAAATAATCTGACAGGGATGAATGGGTTGCAACAAGCTTTTTTTAGTGGTTAGAAAGGAAAGCCCGGCATCTGCATGGGGAATATTTCAGCCTCAGGACGTATACATCACTCTCTGTCCAACTCTGCTTTTGTTCCCTGATGCATGGTATCAGAGTTTGTGTTTTAGTAGTTTATTACTCCTAAGTTTGCAGCATTGCAGCAAGAGCTCACAGGCTCCATTATTTTGTGGTATTTCAAGTTTTAAATAATCACCACTGACCTGTTACATGGACAGACCTCTCTACCTTTACATAGTTTTAGAGACTTTTCAAGACTAAATCTTTCGGTTGCAATTTAGTTTTTATTTACCAAACAGTTGAGACAGAGGCACATTCAAAGCATTATTAGAGGCTCAACATTGCTAAAATAAATTCTGTCTGACCAGGGAGTTTCTAACATTCAGGATTACAGGAAACAACAAGCTGAACAAAAGCATTAAATTTAGCTAAATTTAGTAGGAATAAGACTCCTCATTGTCATGACTTGTTCTTTCTCACATGTAGAGGGGGAGGTTGTCAGATTCATTCTCAATGACTGGAAATACTCTTTGGTTAAGGCTGGAAATATACTTACTTTTTAACCTTGTGTTTGTGTGCACAGCAGCCTGTGACATGAATGTAATTGTTCACATACTTGCACTATGCACCACACGTGTTACTGGAGGAGACCTCTAGAGGGCTCACCAGAGAGCTCAGGCCGTATGCAACTACCGTGTGTAAACAACAGACAACACTCAAGGGACAGCTTTTGTGTTAGGTGGACAGAAGACACCGACATCCCCACTCCCTCCCTCCATGTTCCTCTGTGCACGGACGTAACTGTCCTGGACTTGTTTCCATTTAGTTTTGCAGGTTTCCACGTCGACTTCTAAAACAGAACTTATCTGTCTGCAACTGTTTGACAGGCATGTTTGTCTCTGTGCAGTGGCAACGACACATCGTACAAATGTGGATAATTGTGAACTTGGTCTATCAGCTTGTCTTCAGAACCCTGTCACATCCCCAATGCCTCTACACTGCCCCTACTGCCGATGTGCAGACTGCATCTCACTTACACTTAGCCTTAATTTTTGGGGGACGTGCACAGCCGACGCTCCAAACAGACGCAGGGAACGCGGGGCAGCCATCACGGCAAGCAGTTAAAAGCAAGTATATCCCCGGCTTAAGGCGAGAGGGTGCACCTGAGTAGAGTGTGCAGCTGTTTGCACTGATATAACAACAACATGGATTCGAAGGTGTCCCCAACACAAACAGTCAGAGTGAAAAACAATATCTAGTCAAGAAGAATAAATACATTTTTATTTATATAGCGCTAAGTGCTAACAAAAGTAAGTCTAGGCCGTGCTCTTCGTACGTAAAGAGTACGATCTGCAAACTCTGTGTAACATAACACTATCAACACTATCAACCTGCTCTGTTCACACATCAGCTCAGTCTGACATCACACTGACTTTGTATTAGGGGGCTGGCAGGAGAAAGTCCATTTAATGGTGGCTCCTCTGGCAGATCCTCTGGGTAGAGTCCGGACAGGTTTATGAGCTCCCTGCGTGAGAGCAAGGGGCTCCAAATCTGACTCTCTTTTTTAATAAATGCATTTTTATGACAGGGATTTTCTTTCAAACTTTGCACCTTGATTAACACAAACGTTTTGAAGGAAGCTGAAGGAAACAAACACAGAAACAAATTCTGGTTCTGAAGAGAAACCAAACATAAAATGATTGAGGATATTTAAGCATCTTTTGTGAAGGAAAAGGACTCACAACCATATTCCACTTCCAATATGAAATCTGTTACAGCATTAAATGTACAGACTGGAGAACAAGAACTGTCCATTAGCGCAGCATCGTGACTCTGTGCACTCTGAGAGCTAAGTGTATCATTCCACCTCTCCATATCTATGGAGCCTTTACTGGGCAGGAACTATTGATCTCTGTTACTGTAATGGCTCATGTATTTCCTTTTCTTCTTCCTTTTTTACAACCCTGCCTGCTAATTAGGAGACATCCAAGCAGAATTATGATTGCCATGGCAGCATGCGTTCCCTTTGATATCACCCTGTCCCACATGGAGCAGCTTATCACCAGTTTCTAAAATTAGCCCTCCAGTCTCTCAGTGGCAAACGCTGGATGGCCTTCATTCCTCTGCTCTGACCGGTATTCAGATCAAGTGTTGGCTTTTCTTTCATTTATGGACGTCTGGAAGTCTTATAGCCTGGATTAGATTGATGTTTTTAGAGGCTGTGTTCACAAGATCATATTTGGGATATTGGTGTTTACATGGAGCAGAGCATTTATGCATGAAAAATACTACCTACTGTTTTGGCTTATAACAGGCCAGTTGATGGTGATCAAACATGTCGACTAAAATTTTGTACAAGTTCAATGTTACGCTTCTTTTGGCTCGATTTTTTAAGAACTTAGAAATGTCTCTTAGGTATATTCCATGGCCGGACTTACACGAGCGACCTTACCACAGCCTTGAACAGCTCAGCACAAGTACATTACACTTAAACTACTCTTTGCAAAGGTATTCAGAAGTGGTCTGAAACTTGAGTACACACACACACACACACATACACACAGCAATAATTATGACCCCTGATAGGTGAAACACATTGGTTATCTCGTTACAATGGCCCCTGGCTGTGGGTGAAATATGTTAGGCAGCAAGTGACCATTTTGTCCTCGAAGTTGATGTGTTGAGGCAGGAAAATGGGCAAGTATAAAGACGTCAGCGACTTTGACAAGATGACTGGGTCAGAGCATCTCCAAAACTGCAGCTCTTGTGGGGTGTTCCCGGTCTGCAGGGGTCATGACCGACCAAACGTGGTCCAAGGAAGGAAAAGCAGGGACAGGGTCATGGGCGGCCATGGCTCATTGATGTCCGTGGGGAGCGAAGGCTGGCTCGTGTCGTCCAATCCAAAAGAAGAGCTACTGTAGCTCAGACTGCAGAAAAACTTGGTGTCAAAAGACATAGTGCATCGCAATTTGTTGTGTACGGAGCTGCGTAGCTGCAGACCGGTCAGGGTGCCCATGCTGACCCTTCTCCACCGCTAAATGGCCTGGTCTGATGAATTACGTTTTCATTTACATCATGTGGATGGCCGTGTGCGTCACTTACCTGAGGAAGACATGGCACCAGGATGCACTATGGGAAGAAGGCGACCCATTCTTACTTTGACATGTACCATGTACCTAAACATGTTGCAGACCAATTACACCCCTTCATGGAAACAGTATTCCCTAATGGCAGTGGCCTCTTTCAGCAGGCTAACGCGCCCTGCCACACTGCAGACATGGTTCAGGAATGGTTTGAGGAACACGACGACGAGTTCAAGGTGTTGACTTGGCCTCCAAATTCCCCAGATCTCAATCCAGTCGAGCGTCTGTGGGATGTGCTGGACAAACAAGTCCGATCCATGGAGGCCCCACCTCGCAACTTACAGGACTTAAAGGATCTGCTGCTCACTTCTTGGTGCCAGATACCTCAGCACACCTTCAGAGGTTTAATGGAGTCCATGCCTCGATGGGTCAGGGCTGTTTTGGCAGCAAAAGGGGAGCTACACAATATTAGGCAGGTGGTCGTAATGTTATGGCTGATCCGTACATCATTACCTTGTTTTCCAGCTATTATATCAAGATTTCTCAAAGCGTGAATGTAAGCTTATCCAGGTTTATGAAGTCAGAATGTTTACAGACAAATATAGAAAGAGGATGCTTCAAGGGCCGATCATAACCAGGATACTGATATCTGTGTAAGCAACACAGACAGTATTAATAATGGTTGTGGCCACCGAGACATCACCCAGAGGTTTGTTGACTGTGGTTTTAAAACCTCGAATTAGGCCATCATTTATGGAGCCAAGCTGAACAACCAAATTCAGTTAACTTAATTCGATTGTTGATGGCTTTTCTCTGCAGAGAAGAACCAACAATAATCCTAACTCTAAACACGGGCCGACATAAATAAATAGATGAATAGAGAAATGAGCCTTCAGAGACCAAAACATGGGGCTCTATGGGGACTGACTCACTTTTGGAGTCAGCCTCAAGTGGACAGTGGAGGAACTGCAGGTTTTGGTACTTTTACATTTGCTGTGTCCGAAACCGCATACTAACGTACTGCCTACTACATACTCAAACAGTATGTACTGCATACTGCCTACTAACCTGACTATTAGGATGCCGTTGGCATCATACTCAGAGCCGTCCTCTCCGTATCACGTGACTTAATCGTTTACGTGTGTCCGGTCTGATCTCCGGTCAATCTCCGCCATAGTAGAAGCTGAATAGCCGTAATGCATTTTGGGGCAGTTGAGTACAACCAGTTAGCTCCCTTCTCATACTCAAACATCCGGGCCGATCTAGTATACATCCGGGCATCTCTCGCATACACAAAATTGCATACTATGAGATGGGAACGCATGACATACTCAATTTTACGTCACGGTTAGTATGATTAGTATGATAGTATGCGGTTTCGGACACACCTTTTGACTTCATTTTCCAGCCCTGGAGGTTGCTGCGCGGTAAACACATGCAAGTGAATTTAAACGCACTTAAAGTAGGGGTACCTAACCTGTGGGTTGTGACTTTCCAACTGTTATATTTACTTCAGGGTTCTAAAAATGATTCATTTCACTCTCGGCTAGAAGTGCTGACAAGTCTAACCTCTGAGCAGGGCTCACGAGTTGGGTTTGTATCGTTTTAAAGGCTCACAACAAACTGTTTATTACTTCAATGCTCAAACTAGTTAACTAAAAGTACACCTGAGGACTCAAGGTTAGATGGGAAGAGAGCGTTTTATTGGCACGTACGAGCATCTAAAGCATGTTTTTATGTATTCATATGTCGACACCACAGCAGTAAAACACATACCAGACATTGATGTTGCGGTCATGTGACTTGTACACAAATGGAAGGCCACATTCTCCAGAGAGCAGCCATTATAACTGTTTGCATTTTAAATGGAGCTATAGAGAGAAGTGAAGAATCGTATAGTGAAGCTCTATTACTGTAAACATTAGGTCAGTGCAAACAGGAGAGGTCAAGGAGGGAGCAAACATGCCGGTCATTCCACACTTGTTGCATCCCTTCGAAGAAGTACCAGAAGAAGAACCAGCTCAGTTTCCTGCTCTGGTATCATTAGTTCTCATGATATCTGCTCTTCAGCTAACAAATAAGAGTGTTAATGCTGATCTCTGCACAAAGTCCAGTCTGTAATAATAGCTTTTTTTAATTCAAGCCAATCTCCAAACACTGGAGAAGAATCAACAGACAGGAACAGCAACTACACAGAATATAAATTTACATTAATTTAAATTCAGAATGAGTTATTTTGAAATATTAAAGGCTTCAGTAACTGTGTTCCTTTAGGCTCTCAGGCTTTGAGTGCGTGTGAAAACTACTCAGATGAAAAGTCTGATTTCACAGTCGAACGCAAAAAGCTTCACACGGTGCTGAAAAAAGCAACAATACTTACAGTGCCGTGTTTTTAGTCTTTTATTTCTGCTTTTATGAATAAATACGAGTGAAAATCAGATGTCTCTGTCTCTCTAAGTACTTCAACACGGTGCTGTTAACTCGCTAACAATATGTCAAGGAGCAGTCAGAAAATAATGGACCAGAAATGTGTGTGGTGGTTTAAGAATAACAGTTTGAAAGTTGTCGCATGTGGTGGTGAACATACAGAGTATTGTCAACTTGAAAAACATTCATACTAGATCTTAATGTGTTAATAATAAGGACGTTTTCAGAATCTGTTCGTTTCACTACATGGGTACTTTTGCTTATGGTGATGTTTTTTCTTGTTTCTTCAAATGCTTCATTTCCCTAGAATCTGAACAAACTAAGCTAAAAGGTTATGTAGAATAATAATTGATAAAAGTGTTGAAATTGCATAAAAACTTTATTTAAGTTTTTCAGTAAATTTTAAAAATACAAACACAACAATTAAATCAACAACAATTTTACATAAAGAAACACAAAAAAACAAAACTTTAGAAGTTACTTGATTGAATCTGGGGCTGCGGGATTTATGGCTAAAATTATATTTTTGATCAATACTGAGATCACGATTATGAATCAGGATTATTCATTAATTTTAGGGACATTTTTTACTGTCATATTTAAATAAACAAAGCAACACTTTCAGCTCCATTTTGTGCTGCATTCTGGCTCATGTACAAATTTTGCATCAATTTTGCATTTTGTTTGTTTAAATATCATTTTTATATTTTTCTTGAAAAAAAGATGCTGTACTCCATAATCTGAACAAGATGAATCTATTGACCTCAATGCCTCACTCACCAACACACCAACAGGTTGTTCTGGGTAAAAGAAAAATCAGAAAAAAATAGCAAAGGGAAAAAACGACAATAAACTCAAAACAATCAAATATAAAAAGGGGTGGGGGGGGGGAAATGAATGAAACATTTTTTTAAAAAGTGATTATAGAATCAAAAACACTCACAGATCTCTGGGCCAACCTCAGGAGAGCAGGAAAACCTCCTGCCTCCAGAAAAACACAACGGCACACGACATCACAAATCAGATACCATGGACGATGAAAACATCTTAAAAATAAAACTTAAAGATGACAAACAAGAACCTATTATACCGACTGAAGCTGTGACGAATCCATTTTGCATCAAACTAAGACTTTAAATCAGGTTCTTCACCTGAATGTGGAGCATCATGGGTAATTTCAGTGTGTCTTTAGGAGTTGGGTGGATGGGGTGTCTCTGTACAGCGCCTCTGTTCTGGATGTCTGACTTGTTGCTGGACAAAGACGGAGAGCAGCTCGTTCTTCCTCTTGGCCTTCATGCTGTTTTTTCACTTAGTGTTGCTTTGCAGCGCAGACACAGGTTGCTGACTGAGCGTTATAAGCCTTCATGACACGTTTGCACAAACAACACTTCAAAGACCTCAAAGATAAGTATATTTTCAGATCTTAAACACCAGCTCCAGTCATGTTTTAGGACATATAAAATGCTCTGCTTGAAATTATAAATTGTGTCTGACATCTTTTGCTAAATTTGTTAATCACCTTGTAAAAATCCTCCCAACGCATCTCCTCCTTCTCCCTCATTACAAATTCCTGAATCTGCATAGGCCCCGCCCACTGTGCACATTTACAACCGCAAATCAAAACACGTCTCTGCCATCGTTTAGTGGCAGCTTGTTGAAACTTAGCTAGCTTGAAATGTAATTAGTAGTAGTTACGTTAATGTTAGCAGTCAGTAGTAAGTTTGCAAAAATTACGATGACAGTTACAGCTGGCTCGCGCATCGCTGAAGTTGTTGCCATAGGTTACATATAATGATACGCATAGCGTCACCCTGTCCTTTAACGGGATTGGCTCCTTAGGTTTGTGACGTCTCAAACCTGCCAATCTGAAAAGGTGTTGCTCAGCCTGTCCTTGGTACACTGCAGTTTAAAAGCAGGCAGGCCCAGCCATGGAGATGATGCTCATGTTTCCCTGATATGTCTGTTAGCACATGAAGAACACCACATGGAGATGTTTACAAGGTTAAACACTTGATTGTCACTGGAGGGTGTCTTTAATGAAAAATAACAAAGAGGCATTCACGAGGACAGCTACGTGTTCTCTTCCCGTTTTCAACAACTGCTGTAACCATGACAACCACAGACGCATTCAGCTGAAAGTCTCCAGATAACATTGTCTCTCCTTGAACCAGAACACCGGTCTCTGTTGTTTACTCTTCCACTCTAAACTCCCGCTGCAAGGTAGGCACTCATCACATGACATGCCAGCTCCCCTAAAAGGGAAGCCAGAACCTCTCCATTGCCCCCTGGGGGAGCGGCTGTTAGTTTAGGGAGCGCTTGATTTGATATGTACCACAGTTTTCTACAGGCGGAGCATTTTAAACATCTATGTTGCTGTCAATCACTTATTTAATCCTGGGAAGTCAAAATCGTGATCAGGATTAATATTCGATTAATTGTGCAGCCCTATTTGAAATTTTTAAATGTTTTAGTTTTTGCGATATGTTTATTGTTATTAGCCGACAGCGAAGTAGTTCAGATAATGACTACATCTTTTTTTAACGTATTAATCCGGTCATCAGTGAACGTACAACGAGAACACACAAAACAAAAAGTTAAATCTCTTGAATGGACAAAGAGTTTATATTTAGGATACATTTAAACGGTTTGTTTTCAAAAGGTTAACTTTCCTTGTGCACAGTAGTGAGAATGTGTTGCTTTATTTAGATTCACTTCTGCTGCTGGTGATCATTTGTCCCTACTTCCTTTAAAAATGTTATAATCCAGTGAACAGTTTGAAGGACTGACACAGCTGGATGAAAATGAGAGACTTTCCTGCAGCTGTCTGATCGCTCTGCACCTGACGGGCTGCTGTGCCTCGAGCAGATATCAAGAAATCCATGACAAGCTGACATCAGCAAGTCGAGAAAGTAGCAGAAACTGTCTGAAACCTGAGATTTTGAAGCCTCAGGGATTACTTTTACATAAGTTTATATATTTATTTAAAACCTAGGCCACATTTAAAACCAAAATCGGACATTGTAACATGGTCTTTAAAACGGATAGGAAAAGAATAATATGCACTTTAACCAGACTGAGTACAGCATTAGAGGAACTTTTATAGTGCCAGGCCGAACCATCTGAGCATATGAGGCCTGGACAAAACACAAAGATCCTACAAATTATTACGAGACAAACATGTTGAGACAAACTCAATATTAGCTGTGGCAGCTTATCTCATTGTGTTTCTCTGTGTTTTCCCTCTCCTTGTGTTCCCAGTGTTCCCCTGTCCGTCCCTCGTTGTCTCTGTGTCTGGTTGTGTGGCATGGCCGTGGCTTCCTCACTTCCCTGACTCCCAGCTCTGCTTCTCCTGCACACCTGCTCTCAATCGGCTCATCACTCCTCCCAGTCTACACACCTTCCTCTCATCAATTCATCAAGCCTGCAGTGTTTCAACCCTGGTTCTTCAGTCACTCATCGCCAGATTGTTGTTCAACCAACAGTGGTTGGTGCCTTATTTTTTGCCAAGTTCCTAACTTGTTTTTTCTTCTGCCCCAGGATCATCTACGCCTGTTCTGCCAGCCCTGCTCTCCCTCAGGACACCTCAGCCTCACCACTCGCCTCACCCCCTCCTGCTGCCCCCGGATTCCCTTCCCAGCCATCAGGCCACTCATTCTGTTCCCAGCATTATTAAACTCTTTTCATTTCCAAAACCCCACTGTCTGTGTCCTCCGTTTGGGTCTAACCTAAGTCCGTAACACCGCCACCCCAAACAGAATCTCAGCAACATGACGGTTAAGTAACTCATTCACCAGCTAATGAATCAGGCACAGGTGTGGACTGTTTAGTTTTGATAACTGCATGTGCTAAACCCTTGCTCCTCTTCAGCATCACCCTCTAGTCCAAATATGGTCACTTCTGGCTGCAGAGAACCGTCATAGCAACGGCCAGTTCTCCAAACTCGAGGCTTCAAAACACTCGACGAAGCAGTTTGTGTGGTCACAGTGGCTGCGTTCTTTATTAATATAGTCTATGGGAATACTACTGTACTGTTTAGGAAATTAGATCTATAGAGGACTTCCAACATACTGGACGGCATTAGCAGGTGCTCTGAGCATCTAACATGGCTGCTAACGGGTCCAAATTGGCACACATTTATGAGGGTTATTTACATGTTACAGTGCAATACTTAATGTAGGTATAAGCAGTGTTGGGTAATGTTACTTTTAAAAGTAACTTGTTACATTAATGTGTTACCTCCTGAGAAAAGGCGATATTACTTTTGTGTTACCAAAAATTAAACCCTCTTTGCAAGTCGTTACACCTGTGTGTTATAATGTCAGGACGGTGTGTAGCCTGCTGTACGTCTATCTTTGAATGTATCGACTCTACCTGTTTTGCATAGCCTTGTTTACAGCCCATAATCTGTAACTCTGCAGCCTGATGACAGGAATGACAGATGCAGTATAACCTTTACAGCTCTTTACGACGCTAACGGTGTGACAGTGAACTGGGCAGAGGCATACAGTATTAGGCACAGCTGTTTCCATGACAACAATACAACACAGGCTCTTAGTCCCACCAGTGTTGTGGAGCTGTGTTTAGCTGCAGATGCGTCTTCACATTTGAAGTCGAGCTCTTCACAGCTGACGAGCACTTATCCTCCAGACACAGCTTACATTTCACCGTCATGTTGTTCTCGTCCCTTTCACCCAAACATTCAGAGTAATGTGAATATTTACACAAAGTAAGCGCTGTCCTCTCTGACATCTCGCTGGCTTAATTAGCTAGCTACGCATGCGCACTCGTATAGCTGTGTTTACCTTCTGCTGGTACGCAGCTACCTGCCAAGAAGGAGGAGAGAAACAGAAACAGAGCTTCAGGGAGTTTCTGTTTTTGTGGCAACCAAAAGAAAAAGAGAAATAGAGCAATTTATTTTCCAGTAACGGATTATTTTAATGAAAAAGTAACTAAAGCCATTTTCCCACTGGTCAAAAAACCCACTAACACCCGGCTTTTTGCTTAAAAGGGAAAGGTTACAATCGGCACTCAGACCCACATCGAATGACTCTGCAGTAGACCTGGGTAATTATTGCCTCGGCTCTGATCGGCATTGATGGGAACACAAAACCTGTGTCGACACACTAAGCTCCACCCCCTCTCCGGCGTGATGCTATGCTCGGCAGTAACTTCTGTGACTCCTTGTCATCACAGCTACAAATTCCGCCCATCTCTGTCCGAGCAGCGCTTGAACATCGTTCCAAATTTTGTCTGCGCCGAGTTTGATAAACAGACTGAATGAGTAATAGATACAATAAAGACCTAACCACCGTAACGTCTTCACTGTTTGCTAACCCTGTTTCGGGCGCATTTATGACGTCACAAGGTGACGCAGCAGAAAAGAGACCAACAGGAGGATACTTCACTGGCAATGGGAAAAGAGACAATCGGCAATAAGCAGGTCTTCCTGGGTCTGAAAAACCTGCGTCAACGCACTAGATTTCGTGGGAAAGGGGTGTAAATACGTTACATGTTACGTTACTCGTTACGACAAAAAGTAATCTGAGTACTCTCACAGATTACTTTGGAGCATGTTAACCCCAACAGTGGCAACCTGACATTGAACTTTTCATGAATCAGACTTGTCCTCTACTCAACCTTTTTTTTTTGGGCACATAGCTTACGATTTTAACCACAGCTGGTCCTGACATCCCGACTTTTTTTATTGTAAGTGTGTGAGAGCAGGAAGAGAGCCTAAAAAGAGCAAAAGTGTTATTAAAGTTACATGTTCTGGAGTGGAAATGGCTTTTTACTTATTTAGTCGGCTACAGGTTACTTTGTGATCATTTCAGTCTGCCTCTGACTGAAATTATTTTTAACTGAGGATGGATTGCTCTTCATCCACCTCTCTGCTGTTTCCCTGTCTGCACTGTTTGTTATGCACATGCATGCTGGAAAAAAGCTGATTACCCGGCCCAGAGACATGGCAGAGAAATCTGGCTGGGGAAATCAGATATATCTAATCTCCTACCTGAGTTACAAAAGACCAGACCTCTCATTTACATGACGTTTAGGAAATGAGCTTACCGGAGACGTGGACTGTAACTTGTGTCAGTCAGTGCATGTGGAAAAGCCATCAGGCTGCTGTAAAAGGAAGAAAATATTAATGTTACATTAGATAACAAGAATTCAATGTTTAGGATACAAGATCAACTAAATGTGCACACTCCATCTCGCACAAAAGAACAAAATCACACTGTGTCGGCTCATTTATATATTTATGTCTGTGAACAGGATGTGATGAATGATGAACCTTAAGAGCAGCTCTCAGAGATTGATTCTTCCATTACTGTCTTTACTCTTTCCAACCAGTGAAGGACTTCATCGTCTCCACAGTGAATTTCCTCTTGACGAGAAAGTATCTGAGAGAGTAAAAGGCCCACTTAAACGCAAGTGCTTTATTCCCAGCATGGAGTAATGGACCTCTGTGGGGAACAGCTTACGGCTCGTGTAAGCCACGGGATGCTGGTTGTCTTGTGGTCTCTGCAGGGTTAACCCAAAGACCCTCTTGGACCCAGTTTGACTCAACTAATAAAATCTACCAAACAAAACATGTTTATTACTGTGTGATGTTTTGAATGAGGCCTCTGCCTCCTCTACCCACTGCTACTCCATCTGTAAGAAAAAGACCAGCTCAGCTGCTTCCTTCTTTGTGGTAAGGGGCTGGACTGGAGGACCTGGATCTTGCTGAGCTGTGTGTTTACAATGCCAAATTCAGCGTACTTGGCCTAATTCTTGACAATAGCAGGGCTGATCTCACTCGATGTTCATAGTTATTCCTGCAAAATACTTCAACTTACTTGAAACTAAACATACTAAACAGGACTTTCCTGCTAAAAACATGCGAGAAACTGGCTGCAAATTCAGAAACACATGCAAAAGTCCCAAACAAATGCAACGAAGGAAAAACCTGCAAATGAATAAAACGTGCTGCAAAAAGCCGAAACAAATACGTTAACATCAAACGTGCTGATAATACAACGATGCAAAAACACACAAACCCAGGAAACGCTGCAAATCAAATCATCAAACCGTGAGTGCTCCAGGCCTGTAGGGGGCGCTAGGTGGAACAACTTTAAAATTGACGAGAGAGAGAGAGGGAGACAAGACACTGAATTTAAAGGAAACCTGGAGGCATTACTTTTGAGCTTGGTGGATGGAGTGTTGCAGTTTCAAAGACTTCTGGTATGATGGTGTGGACACAGATCCAAGGGGAGCAGACAAAGGACACAAACCAGGTGCAGGACCGGGACATAGAGAAGCAGGGCTGGCCATGTGTGTGATAACAAAATAAACAGGTTTCAGACAACATTATCAGAGAGATATATGCACACACAAGGGGTTTGACAAGAAAAACATGTTTGCACAAATTCAGAAAGTGATGGTTGGAAAATCTGCTCCAAGGAAGAAACCTCCTTGTTAATTCTAAGTGCAGAATAAGCTGTTAGCTCCATTTATCTGGTAAAAGGCTGAACATGTGACAAAAAGCAGACAGTGTGGAGACACAACCTGCCAAAATACAACAAAGGACACATAATAAACACAAAAGTCCAAAAAGAAGCCAGTGATGTGGTTATGACAAGGTTTTATGTGCTGATATTTCTGTCTTGTTCATGATCTTAAATCTGACCGGGACTGTCTTTGATCCCCAGAATGACAGAATGGCTGGAATACCATTACCAAATGTGAATGAGCTGTTCCCCCTCTGAGATTAGAGCTATGTGCATAAGGAGGATTTTCACTAAGAACATCTGACAAAAAGCAGGAATGTCTCAAACTAAAAAGGCTTTTTGCTTTCAGGAGTCTTTTGTCATTCTCTGCTTACAAAGCGTGTGCTTCTACCTCAGCAGCTGCTGTATCATCACAACTTCAATTACAACCCTAACGACATTCACATGAGCTGTTTGCAAACTGCAATCATAACGGTGATTATCCGTCATTATAATGAACCCTATGTATAGTAATAAGATGATTAAAAAGTGTTTAGTACTGTGCTGCATTCTGCTCTACTCTTTGTAATTATCTTCCAAAAGAGGAGATTCTGCTGAGCACAATTATAGTGGAGGACTGCAGCGACGTGTCTGCATAATGTGATGAGGCTCTGCAGCCTCATGGAGAGAAATCAAGCCGTCAAAGGAGCACAGAGAGTTCCACTTTTACTATCACGGGAATCTTGCATGTAATCAGCTGTGCAGGTTCTTTTTGTAGCATTTGTGATAGCTTGGTGTCAATAACAGGAAATGAAAGCACTCATTCAATCATGTATTTTTCAATAATCGCTGTCACTACTGTCACGTCCTGCTGCAGCCTCAAGCTCCTTCATCTCTGCTGATGTTGTTTTGTGACGAGGGATGGGTATTGAGAACTGGTATTTCTGGTACCGGTACATGATTGGTCAGTTCCGAAAGTACCGATAAGCTCATGGAGAAATGGTGCTCCTATCGGTAATTAACGTTAATTTTTGTGGTCTCATGCTAGAGAAAGTCTAGTCGGTCAATATGACGGACAGCGCAAAGCGTTCAATAGTTTGGGCTCACTTTACCAAGCAGTTAAAACGCATGGTTCTTCTAAATCAGCCTGTAGTTATTCAGTCACTGTTGTTAGCTAGCTTTGGTTGTCAGCACTTCTAAGTTATGTTCCAGTTTAATCCATAGACGGCTTCAGTCAAGCAGCAGCCCAAGCTTCATCTGCAGTGGGAAACGTTAGCAGAAGTCAGACACCAAGTTAAACCTGTTCATCGCTAAACGAGGGAAACTGACACAAGAACCAACCGCAGAATGTCACAGAGCTGTCACTATGGTTACTGTAAAAGATTTACTTCACTACAGTGGAGCCCAGTCGGTTTAGGCATGCTAGTAATTGCTAGCTGTGAATTTTGAGTTGCCATGGCAGCCAGAAAACTTGTTGCTTATGATTGTGACAGTTACGACATTTACTCTTAATGTTCACTCTTGTTACTGTAGGGAGAAGACCATAGCCTTTTACCCCACTTAAACCCCCCTTCCAGAGGCATATTATCAGACACCCTAATAAAGACACATCTTTATTTTTTGCACCAAATAATGGAGAGTATCGATAAAATCCTAACGATACCTATTTCTATTTGTGATGTAAACCAACACAGCTTTCACACATATTCTAACACAGAAGTTGGCTATATGGTAACTCCTAAATAAAGGACACTACAGTTTTGTGTAGCAGCAGAGGAGGGAACTTAAATACTTCTACTCTTCACATTTTTATAACAGGCTCATTACCATATCTTGAATTAATTTGAGAGGAATTATCGACCATTTTTATTTGACATCAGTGCGTGTTGCCCTCCCAACATCAAGACTGATTTCAACCTACATGTATGAGATGATAACACATACTGTGTATGAGATGATTCACTGGCATATTCCTCAGTGCATATCATACACGACAGATGTAACGTTACGGTAACAACATAAAATACCCATTGAGCTCAGTGATAGCTGTGAGCGACAGGGTGAACTTAAACACATGGATGAAAGTGAAGAAGCCAACATGGCCGACGACCAGCAGCAAGACATTCCCCATCCAACAGAACTACATATTGGAGCAAAGTTAATGTTCCAATCTATTTAGCTATTTTCCCTGTATTGTTCCATGATTTCAAGTTAGAATGATTTACGCCTTGATCCCACAGGATCCGTGTCCGGCACGTTAAGTCTGTGCCGCAGTTCTGGTCTGTCAGACGGCGCGAGCCCTCGCCCACAGGAAGCGTGTCTGATCTACAGCGCAGCTGAGCGCTTGCCCAAGCAGCTGGATTCGCAAGATCTGCAAAAACACGCGATAACATCGATGTTAAACAGAGCAACACACAAACAACAGTTCAGTTTAACATCCTCATTTGGAGATCATTCCGTGATTTTTGTGCTTCTACCATGGCTGAGGAAACTACTTAACCCTTTCATGCATGAATTATGAGAACCTCAGTCAGGATTTTTTTCCTAAGTGTTTTTATTACTCTTTAGGCATGAAAAAAAAAAATTTGAACTTCATTTTTTTTAAACATACATTTTTCAAGGAGTTTTTGACATGTCCACTAGGGTGGACAACATGCGTTTGAGCTTTCAACTGCTGAAATATGTTTTTAACAAAACAATGAATAAAATGACACATTATGTGAACACTATGAAATGCTTCATGTTTTAATGTTGTTTAACTAATGTGTTCACATATTTGAACATATTCTAATACTGTTAAATGCAATGCAAAAACGTTGAACCTCCTGACTTCTCAGCCTTTCCCCTCTTTCTTTCTAACCCTCCTCCTTCCATCCCTCCCATTCCTCCCTCCATCCCTCATTCAGCTCCTTCCTCTTGACTCTTCAGCCCTTCCTACCTCACCCTGTTGAACTGTATATTTTTTCAGTTAACATTTCCTACAAAAATAACAAAAAATATTGCCCATGGCTCTCTAAACATTCTACTGGGCCTTTGGTCTGGTCTGATGGATCCAACCACTTCAGTTTCCCTAAACCTAGGAGTAGAAGGAGCCATTCCTGGTAGATCCCTGCTAACTTAGAGACCAATGCGAACTTCAAAAATAACTTCTCTATTAGTCAGTTGACCCGGCAAGCCTGCACAGTACAGTCTGACTGACTCCAACCATAACAATATATCCGCCTACTACGACAACGAAACATTCTCTTTCACATGTACTTTAGTACATCAGTATAGTCTCTTTCAGTTAAAAGTGTTCTTTTTTTCAAGATTTCAGTGTGTTGTTGTTATGAAGACGGAAAAAACTGTACCGGTCAGGCCATGGTATTTTATTTTGAAATGACCGGATGCTGTATGCTGCTGTCGTGTCTGACTTCCGGTTTGGAACGATCTGCTCTGTTCAGTTTGACGCACGCTTGAAGCAGTCTCCGTCAAAAATAGGCCCAGCGCGTATCTTTAGCGGAGCCGAGGTGCTTCTGGGACGTGCTGGAGACGTACCGCAGGGCGTGCTGTGGAATCACCAGCATTGACTTGAATGGACGCGCACACGGAGGCTGATCCTGTGGAATCTGAGGGTTAGGATTAATGATCTCTAAATATGAGTTGACGTTTGTGGGGGCGAACTTTTCAAGAAAGACACTTAATTTATTCTTCAGAGTACTTCAGCTGAAAGGACAGAGGATGTACAGAGCCACTTACACTGAGTGGAGCCTGAAAGAGTCTGACAAAAAAACAGGGTGTAACATGAGTCATTTATCAAGCATGCTAACAGTTTCTTCTTTGACCTTTAGTGAAGCAGTGATGAGGTGAGTATCGCTTGCATACCAGAAAAGAACAGAGAGTTTTAAAAATACAGAACGCTCATCAAACTCTTCTCGAGGTACTTTCGCTAATTATTTCTGCCTGAAGTCAGTCTTTCATTAACACCCAATTATAAAAGCTATAAATCTGTGCAATTAAAGGGGAATAATGTGCACACTTGTACAACGATTAAACAAGCTCACATGAATTTTACCATTACAAGGTTCAGTTAGCTTAGCACAGAAACAGCCGGTAGAAACATCCTTCAGAGGGACACTTCTTACTTTCTACTGTGAGGACATGTTAGAGTGTGGACTTTACACTGTTACTTCAGCAGAGAGGCTGAATCAGTACTTCAACTTTTATCAGAGCCTCTTTTTATACAAGTAAATGTGTCACAGACTGAATAAAAAGATGGCCGACATAACAGCTCCCTTAAAGTGAAGCCAAACCCTCTCTATCGCCCCCTGCTTGCTGGCTGCAGTATAGCTCATAAAGCCCGCCTCATCCATGTTAACAGATGGGACATGAGTCAAACTATAAAATCAAAATACATTTTTCTCAAACATGGTTTCTGTCATTATAGTTCATGCTGATTTATGTCCAAGTGTTCATTTTTCTGACAAGTTTACTTTTAATTAGTTATTTGATGCTGTAAAAAGGGGGTGGGACCTCATGATTGACAGCTCTGTTGACAAATGGGGCTCCTGCAGCGTTCTGTTCCCGAGTAGCAGAGTAGAGGAGGAACGGCGAGAGGAGACGTAACTAACACTAACACTACAGTCATTGAACTTTCCATAAATGTGCTTCAGATCAACACAAGAAGCTGTTCTGCTGTTAAACACGCCGGTGTGCGGGATCTTTGCTGGTTTTTTCGATAATTTAAGTGTGTGTTTCGGTAAGTGGAAGTGGCTACGGTGGCTCCACCCGCCGATCTCTACTGCACAGCTCCAAATGACGTCACCATCACAAGATGGCAGCGCCCATCACAGGGGTATTTTTGCTTCAACTTTGTACAATGAGAGAGGATGGAGACACATCATTCATCTACATATGCAGTCTTTGATCTGTCGTGAAGTGCTATGTACCGTGTAATGTGAGTAATGAATGTGTACTTTGCCAACTCCAGCTAATCTCTATTTAAAGGTTCTACATAGAAATGTAGAATCTGTAGGCAGGGACGTGGATTTTCGGGACGGCAAGTGTTCTGTTTCCATTTGAGCTACGCTTGTATTCCGAGTAATATTGACCAATCACGTATCAGCAGGCTGCGGCGTATGCAACAAAAACAGTCCATGAGGAGGGCAACAGCAGGCGGAACCCTTTGACGCTGTCACGAAAGCCATTCAGCGTTCAGATTCCCGACTTCATAGATAACAAAATAAAGGAAGCAGTACAAAAAATAAGGATGTTTGAGATAAATACATACATCAAGGCAAAATATATACATTTAAAATCAGTATTGCACAGGGGTTGGATTGCACTTTATGAAGTTTATTTATTTAAAAGTCTTATTGCCTCGTGGTAAACGCTGTTCCTCAGTCCTCAGGTGTGTGCTTGTACCTGTACCTCCGACCTGAGGGTAGCAGTGAGAACAGGCTGTTGTGTGGGTGTCATGAGTCCTTGGTGACCCTGGGGGACTTCCTGAGGCACCTCTGGGGCGTACATCCTGCAGGGTTGTCTATTGTAGGTGATCCTGCTATTGTTGTGGTTGTTGCTATTGCTGCTGCTGCTGCACTGAACATAATGACTTAGCTAGAAAAAACAAAAAAACCCTGCCGGATCCGCTGTTTACACAGACGGCGTTCCCCCTCTGTTACGCCTCTGTTACCTCCGATGCCGGCTCAGAGGCGGAATGACTTAGCCCCACTGTTTCGCCTCCGTGCTTTCTACATAGAAGATGGAACGTAACAGAGGCGTAATAATCCCGCCTTGAACTGGCAGTGTAAGAAGGGCTAGTGTATGAGCTTAACAGCATATAAATTCCAGTGTAAATACTGGAGAAGGCTTGTTTATCCATCCATTATCTATACCGCTTATCCAGTCCAGGGTCGCGGGGGCTGGAGCCAGTCAATCACATGGCTGACATGTTTGTTTATGTTTAGTTCATTATGAAAAGGGCACAGTGACCTTGGTAATGTTTAATAAATAGTAAAAAAACAGCTTTAAAAGTGTAATTAATTCCTGATGGGAACAGATGGTAGTGAGCAGATTCTTCCATGTGTCAGATTTATGTTTGAACCACACCACTGAGGTAAAGTAAAACTACAGATCACCATCTGTGTGTGTGAAAGCAGCTGTGGAGGAGTCGTCCTCATGGATTCACGTATTTATTCAGCCTTTTACTCAGGGAATACCTGTTTGTCTTTTCATTACATAACACTGGTGAAACACCACCAACCTGCTGCAGAGTAAATTCTATTTATGAACAGCATTGCTCTGTAAACACTAACTGATTAACCCGAACAAGCTTTTATCCTGCAGATCGTGAGAGCGCTGATCAGCTGATGCACGCTCTCTTTGGGATATTAACCAAAAACATCGTCCTGAGCTTGTGAAGAGTAGAAAGGATGAGACGCCTCAACCATCTGCTTTTCATCCTGTAAGTTTTCTCATGAGACGATGCAGCATTGTTAAGTCTCGGCCATCTGTCTGCAGCGCCTGTCTCTTTCTTTGTATTCCAATAAAACTTCAGAAAAACTGTTTTTCATCACGTTTGAATCACAAAAGCAAGATGTGGTCCGTCCCCTTTCTTTTAAATGGACTGGTGAGAATGACAATAGCCTGAGTGTTGATATTCAGTGAAGACAGTGTTACGGCAGCTCTGTTGTAGTGTGAGTGTGGAGACTTCCTCTATGAGCTGTCAGGAATTCAGCAGATGCTTTTCTCACAGCACAGATGGAAATATTTCTCAAAACACTGAACCAAGAGCCAAAATGACCAACAGGAACCATGTCTTCATTCAACTCACAGCGAGGGCTTTTGCTTTTTCTCCTTAATGCAGAGCTCGACATGAACACTGGCCCGGCGGCATGTTTGTAACCTCCCGGGCCAGTAGATAAAGCATTTAACTGGCCCGGTGTGCCAGTAGGATCCAAATGCCCACAATGTAAAGAATATAGTCGCCCTCCCGAGATCCACAGTCCTGATGGACGGGACTGATTACTTTCTACGCAGAATCCCGCAGTAATCTCCATCTGATGTCAACATCACTGCAGGCTGTCAACAACACGCTAGTCGCTGCCCTCGTGACAGAGCAACTGTCATTTTAGAACATGCTAATTGACATTAGCAAGCTACTGCGAACTAGTAAAAAAATGTTTTAAAAGCCCCAACTCCTGGTCAAATGCCAGGAAAAAGGGCAACTGTTGGGGGAAAAAAGCAGAGTGCACTGGACTATGACAATAAGAGGAAAAGATAGGGGTGGGTGGTATACCGGTTTCAATAACATCACCGGCGTCACGTTCTGCCACAACATGGATTTTGCAATACTGTCATTACCGGGATAACCTCACACGTTTCCCCTGCTGTGGGGGTCATGCGCATGGCGCTCCTGCTGCACCTGCGAGATGATTGAGGCAGACAGGCAGTTACGCGAGGTGGCTAAGTGTGTGCACGTTAAAGCTGTGGCGACATAAACGGACCTTTCACAGTTTACTTTTAACGGCTAGACCTGCAGCGCACACACAGCGTGAGGCTGTGTGCGTGCCGACAGAAAGTAGGAGACGGTAAGATTTCATTAAAAAAATTACTGTTATTAATAAACATCTTTATTTGATTATTTTGGTCTATTTTTATGAGTTTATAAAAGTTCCATAATTGAACACATGTATTCAGTAATAAGAACCTTAACATGAGGAGAAACAAAATCTGATGTTAAAATAAAAACGAAAACAACAAATTATCTCAGGCTCCAGTATACACTGTGCTTCCAGTGTCCTGATAACACCAAGACCCTGGCCACACATCAACCCCACCCTCATCCACCTTCACTGGCACCTGGTCAGGTCCCATATGCCCTCTAAACTCCCTCCATGCCCTGGCCCAATGGATCCTTTCTGACCTCCTCCACTCCTGTACCCCATCTCGGAATCTGCGGTCCTCAGACACGGGCCTGCTCACCGTTCCCCACACCCGCCTGCAGACTTTTGGGGAGAGAGCCTTCAGTGTGGCAGCCCCCACCTTCTGGAATTCTCTCCCTACTGAGATACGCAACAAAACAACTCTTCACTCATGTTGTTGCATGTAAGCGACCTCTTGAAAGGTGCTATATAAAGTCATTATTGTTAATAATCTAGAGTGTCTATGTCCAATACTCATCAATGTTTATTATCTAACAATACCTTCTTGCGTACCTCAGGCCTCTATTGACCCTGTAAGCTTTAGAAAACAACATCAGGTAAACATGCTTTAAGATTTCTTTACATTTTGTCTCAGCTGGCGTTAGCAGGACGAGGACGGGACCTGAATGCAGACACCTATAGATGGTGCAGATCAATGAATTATTAACCACAAATAAGGATCAGAGCTGCTGCAGGTACAGGCAGGTCAGTCATAGTGTGAACTTTTCTCTCTGCTCCGTCACTCTGCCGCTCTCTCTCTCTCTCTTAGCTACTTGTTCGACCACTCACTCGCTGCGCACCTCCAAAGAGAGAGGAGAGGAGAGATGCCCCAGCATTCAGGTCCAGGGGGAACTCCATCTTTTAATAGAGGGGAGGGTAAGAAGTTGGCCTCTGGAGTACCTTCTCAATAACTGTTGATTAGGCTACGTTATGATACATATGTTGTAGACTAAGTTTTGTTTAATTAGCTTGCACTCCTTGTCTAATCCCACAGTGTTTCATGTCAGGCAGGCAGACAAACAGAGAGCAAGACAGCAGCATACTGTATAACAGAGAAAGGACGAGAGAGAGAGACAGCAGCATGATGTAGAGAGAGAGGAAAGAGAGAGCAGGGAGAGAAATGAAGTGAGAGGAGAGAGTAGCAGGAGATGAGAAGTGCAGCACTACAATGTATAAACTCGATCTGAAAATGTGTCTATGAACGAAGAAAAACCCTTTTACCACATCACACACCTCTCAGTGTCCCTGTACAGCTGCAGTATTACAGTGAACTCAGTGCAGCTATCCCTGGATTGAACTCCCTGGTTACTTTGAGCCGTGAAAAAGCTCCCTGCTGCAGCGAGTCACATCAGTCTGCAGGAAGTTTTATTAACTATTTACAGACTATTGAGAGGAAACAAACAAACTTACTGTTCCATTTCATATATATTGCTGTAAAACAGGCAAACATAAGTTTAAATGTTTTTCTTAGTTGATGGTTTAAATTGTGCCTGATTTTAGGGGGTGCTACAACGCCCTCAGCACCCCTCCCACACCTACAGGCTACAGTGGTTCTAGGAAACAGGTACAGGTAACTGATCTGACTCAAGAGCAAAAACAGAGCAACATGACCTAGTAAGGAACAGACGATCCAGAGCGGTAGACACGGAAAGAGGGGGAAGTTTGAGGACCTCTACAGGAGAGTAGCTTAGAGGGGAAATGTGAGTTTTTTGAAAACAGTTAGTTCCAGGAATACAAAAGAATCGAGGGTTTCACTGAATTAATTAAATAAAAAGTCCCCCTCTCTCTCCCAACAGTTACACAGCTGTTTCACTCAGCGCCCCCCGCAGGCGTGGAGCACTTCCGTTGTGATGACTGGATTTGCAGCGCTTTTCTTTTGCATGTGCTTTCTGGGTTTGTGTGTTTTTGAATTTGCATCGTTCCTGTATTGCTGATGCAAATTGCAAAGTTCTGCCCATGGTGAATTCATGTTGGGTCTCTCTCTAACTGACATAACAAAGAGTACGGTCTAGACCTGCTCTTTTTTTAAAGTGTCTTGAGATAACTTTGTTTATGATCTGGTGCTACACAAATAAAACTTGATTGATTTATTGATTTCCAGCGTATTTGCTGTTAACGCATTTGTTTCTACTTCTTTAAGCATGCCTTTCATTGTTGGACTGATTTGTTTCGGACTTTTTACTGTTATTAATTTGCCTCCTGTTTATCATAATGGAAATTGTAGTACGATTGTAGTCTAAGTGGTATTTTTTAATTTATTTTTTAATTTTTTGAAGATAATTTTTTTGGCCTTTTTGACTTTATTGAGAGAGGACAGTGGATAGTGTTGGAAACACGCGGCAAAGGGCTGAGGCCTCTGTGTATGGCCAATGATTTTAACGCAGAGCTAAACCGGACTGGACTGTACTTATATAGCACTTTTCTAGTCTTTGCGACTTTTACACTACACATCACATTCACCCATTCACACATGGCGCACATGATGGCAGAGGCTGCTATGTAAAGTGCCCAACTGTCAATCAGTATGCCACCGGGAGCAATTTGGGGTTCAGTGTCTTGCCCAAGGACACTTCGACATGTAGACTGAGGGAGCTGGGGATCGAACCTCCAACCTTCCGATTGAAAGACGACCGACTCTACCACTGAGCCACAGTTTGTGGTAGTAATATTGACAAATGGTGTATCAGCAGGCAGCAGGCTGTGGCGAATGCAGAGAAAACTAGCTGAACTGCTTGATGCTGTCATTAAAGCCGTATAGCGTTTAGATTTCCTGACATCCTTGAATGCATCATAAATGATGGCTCCGCCCTCCGTTCAACTAACTTCACATTTTAAAGTAGTTCTCTTCTCCTCTTGAGGACAGACCTGACAAAGCTTCACGTTGTTCCTAATCTGCATCATGATGTTGTTATTTCAGCAAACTGAAGAGCCGTAAATTAAAGTCGATCACAAGAAAATCTGTTTCTGTTTTGGCTTCATCCCGCTGAAGTAAGTGTGCAGCCTCTGTGTAACTTACTGTTTACAGTGAAACTGAGACTCAGCACAAACGCGCTCCTCCGGGGGATGGGATAAACCAAGAAATGACTGTGTTTATTTGCAGAAATATCTGGAGGGAGAATTTCACTTCACTTTGATCTGAACACACGGTCGCTTCTCAAACTGGACTGGAAACAAAGCAGCGCATGGAGAAGGAATATGTTGTTGTCGAACAATAGCCGATGGGTTCCGAGTTTGGTGGAGGACTAACTCCATCATTTCAATCCAGAAATCCTGTAAATTTAACGTCAGCCTGTTTATTGTGGAAAAGAGAAGAAAAAAGCGCTGCAAAGCCAAGAGAGGATCCTAAATTATGAGGGATTTGAAGATATGTGTCGTCCAAGTCTTTTTAAGAACAAATATCTTGGGTTTAAATAATGTAGTTTTCTTTCTAATTGTATTCAAGCAAATGAAAGGAGAATTAAGGGAGGACAAGGTTGACTGATGTTATTAAGACTGCATGTAAGGTCCAGTATATGACAGGATACACGTACAGGATAAATGCATGCAAGGTTGTTTCCATCCATCTATGTAATGCGTTACCCCGGTAACGAATCTATCTGCGTTGTCCATCATCCATCTCTCATCTGCACTTCAGGAATCACATTGTGTGCTTGACATTGTTCCTGACATTGTGTCTTGAATACATCTGCACAAGACCTGACTGGTTATACAGACGAGTGAACACAGAGCAGAGAGACGAACATTGTTTCTGGACATCATTTTGACCTCGATCTCCTGGGTCAGAAGAGACATGCACATTTAATTCATCATAAAACTTCTGTTGAAAAGAACAAATTAATTATAGGAAGGATCACAGATATGCAATCTGTATTATCATAAATGAGACACCTGTGCCTGTGTGTAGGCAGCAGCTCATTATAAAGGTACAAATGTCCGGAGGCCGTATGTGTCAGCCATATATTTAAGAAGTGGACGTAGCCTCCGGGTCTGAATAAAAATGCTGATTGTAGCTAAAATGCTGCCGTTCTGAATGCCACAGCCCATAATATTATCTTTCTCCATCCTCATTAACCTGGTTTGCAGCAGCAGCAGGGAGCTGTTCACATTGGAAAAGCTCTGATAAATGCACAGGACACTTCCTGCCGAGCCCCAAACAGCAGGTATATGGTTAGCAACTAGCTCGTAAAACAGTTCAATCGGGACAGACTTCATTATAAGTAAACATAAGTTAAAGAATGAGAATGTGTAATGTCTTTGGCGATTAGACCCCATCGTGACGTCTTTATGTATTTGAAAAAGGGTAGTGAGGCTGAGAGCAGGGTAGTATACCCCCTGATGGAGTCTAGATACTGTTGGTGGTGGTGAAGGAAGCATGGATGCAGGATGCGATGAGGAGTTGGCAGGAGCCGTTTTTGTTGCTGTTTAGTAAGCTAGTAACAGGGTTTGAATTTGATGTGAGCGGCATCTGGGAGCCAGTGGAGGGATATGAGCAGTGGAGGGATATGAGCAATAGAAGGATATGAACAGTGGAGAGATATGAGCCGTTTTGGGTTGATTGAAGACCAGTCGCGCTGCTGCGTTCTGGATCATCTGCAGAGGTTTGAATGTGCATGCAGGAAAGCCTGCCAGGAGGGAGTTGCAGTAGTCAATGCATGACAACACGACAGCCTGTACCAGCAGTTGCATGCTCTGAAAGATGGGGTCTGATCTTCCTGATGTTGTACAGGGCAACTCAAAAAAACCAAGCAATCGAGGCCACGTAAAACTTAAAGGTCAGTTGGTCGTCAATTATGACGCCCAGGTTCCGGGCAGACTTGGTGGGTATGAGTTCAGTTTGTCCAAGCTGGATATTGATCTGTGGTTGCATAGAGGGACTGGCTGGGATGACAAGGAGCTCAGTTTTGGATAGGTTGAGCTGAAGGTAGCGTTCTTTCATCCATTTAGAGATATTGGCAAGGCATGACGAGATCCGTGCTGAGGGTGTAGTGTCCTCTGGAATGACTGGGATCTGACCATGGGAGCGAATGATTGCACCAAGTGAGGTGGTACATATTGAAAAATAAGGGGACCAAGCACTGACCCTTGAGGCACCCCCGTGGATAAGCTGTGGCGTTTGGACACTTTTCCTTAGAGATACTGTTAAAGATCTCCCCGAGAGGTAGGACATGAACCAGTTGAGGGCAGATCCTGAGATGGCAAGCTCAGAAAGAGTGGAGAGGAGGATTTGGTGGTTCACTGTGTCAAAGGCAGCTGACAGATCTAGTAGCAATAGAGCCGAGGACTGTCCAGCAGCTTTAGCCAGACGCAGTGTCTGTTACCGACAGTAGTGCCGTTTCGGTAGAGTGGCCCCACTCAAAGCCAGACTGAAGCAAACAGATTGTTCTTGGACAGGAAGTCAGATACTTGATTAAAAACTGTACGCTCAAGTACCTGGTTTGGGTTGAGGGTGTGTTTTTTGAGCAGTGGGGTGACCTGACCTTGCTTGAATGCAGTGGGGAACACACCCGTTGACAGTGAAGAGTTGAAAATGTGCGTGACTGCAGGGTTAAGTGTAGGGGAAATGGTCTGTCGGAGGTTTGATGGTATTGGGTCCAGTGGACAGGTAGTGGGCCAAGAGTCTTGCAGAAGCGTGAGGAGAATGAGGTAAATGAGGTGCTATTAGCTGGTGGCTGCAGGCTGAGTTAGTCGGGCTCAGAGAACTGATTTCTGATGGTAGAAATCTTATTTGTAAAGAATGTGGCGAGCATGTCTGGAGTGAGCAGAGTGGAGGATGGGGGAGGCGGTGGATAGAGGAGTGAGTTAAAAACAGAAAGCACTTTTCATGCATCAGTGGCACCACACATCTTGTTTTGATAATAAGGAGTCTTAGCTGTTTTTAAACTGGCGGAAAAAGATGCAAGAGAATGCAAGATAATCACTGAGTTCAGTGGACTCTCTGGATTTAGGCCATTTTCTCTCTGCTGCCCTGAGCCCTGCCCTTTGCTCTCTGATGACCTAAGTGAGCCATGGACTAGGGAAGGTGTTACGAGCTGGGTTGTTACACTCAATGAACCATCTTTATTTACGCTCATTCTTTATATTATGGACTTTATTGTTCTTTCTCTTTAAATATTGGAGCAGGGTTATTGCAGAGACTTTATATGCTTCATCAGCTTCTATAAAAAGACTGACGAGGAATCCCGGTAAGCTCTCATACACTTCAGCGCTGATGATACCGCAGTCTGTCCTCGTCATCTAATCCTGGATACATCCTGCAAGTAAATCAGTGCAGGGAGGCTGTGGTGCATTTATTTATTCAGAAAAAATCAACACAAGACTTCACACTTGTATTGCTGTCATGTAGAAACTTTATGTTTCCAATGCTCATAGAAAGTGTTTCAACTAAATTACTTGACGATGTACATCATTTGTAACGGGCTCCTGGAACAACACATCGATCTGACGCCTCTATTAGCAGGAAGAAATCGTTTGTCTCTGTCTGACATAAATCTTTACGTATCACTGTTGGCACATAAATCAGTTTTATGATGTGACGACAGAAGTTTTAGCCACAAAACTTGTGGGTAACATATAGGAAAAGATCATTTTTTAGTTTTAATGACAGACTGTATAGAGTCGACGTACCCACCATGAAGTGAGTTTGGCATGGTGGTCAATGCCATCTTGTTTTTTGGAGTTAGAGGTTAGTGTTTCCCACAGAATCAGATTCTTTTTGAGGTTATAGTTGACCACAGTGGTTTATTTATAAGACTACGGGCCTGTGTACACTAACGCCGTGTTTTGCACAGGCAGTGCCTATTATATATACAAATCCCATGCAGTTCAGCGTGCAGCGCTCAGCGTCCCAAGCGCAAAAATGTCTGTCAAAATGTGTCAGCTTTTTTTGTCGCTGCACTCAAAGCACTCTTGGCTGAAAATAATTCACAATTGGGAACACCAATCAAATTCAAGGGGTTGTAGTTCTGATATCAACTTTGTCAAAAATAATGGCAGAGGAGACATTAATCCTGGCGGCTACTGATCTTCCTAAAACTGGACTGCATTTGTGCAATGGGTCTTTTTCAAAATGACACAAGTTGGACCCTGTTGAGTCTAAAATGAGCCTTGGCATGGGCTTCATCCAGACGCAACTCTTGTACCAGTCAATGATATACTCCCAGTCTTTTCCTGTCATGGTTTATCTCATGTACCCAGACTCGGTTTTTCAAGGGGACAATTTCCAGGTCTGGCTGCTAATGCCAGGACACGATTCCTTTCCAATGTTTTTCACGAAGTGCTTCAACTTCCGTAACTTAGCAACAGTGAGCGCCGGTGAGAAGTGCTCTGAAGTCGGGGGCACTGCCAGCGCAAAAAACGGCATTAGCGGACATGGGCCCTAAAGAAGCTGAAAGAGCTGGTGGCATGAAGTGGACTCGCCGCTTGTTCGCACACATCTCCTGCGGGGAAAAGCCAACAACAATCCTGACTCTCATGCACTTAGTAATAATCTGATCAGAGACCAGTTGTGTTGATGGTTAAAAGGAACTAACTCTGCCTGTATGTTGGAAACAGTAAATACTCAGCTGCCTCCTGTGTTTAAAAATGCAACACATTGAAGTAAACGTGCCAAGAAGGCGATGTAAAAGTACTTCATTTAAAGTTTAAGGTTTTTTTTGTGAAGATCATCAGGTCCAGTTTTAAGTTTGTACGTGGAACATATGTTGCCAAACACATCTGTTTAGATTGAGCCTGATGAGTGACTACATGATTTAAACTCCGACTTCACATCTTCATCTTCCACTGAAGATGAATGGAAATGAGATGCTGCCATCAATAATGTAATTAGTTCACTGCTGCCACCCTCTGTGACAGAAAGGATTAACTGAAGCCTCTCTCCTGTACACACACACACACACACACACACACACACACACACTAGATCAGAGTGAGTTTATTCACCTCGGAGTTCAGGGTAAGACGGCAGAAGGAATAAGAATGTGCCGATTCACATTTCTATCACATCTCAGTTTGCATTTTATCTCTTCACATGGTTTCACATTTCATCTCATGCTCCTGCAGTGTTTCAGTACAGCAGACCTGCCGTTAACTAAAGTTAAAGTCGAACATGAAGTCATACAGAAACATAAAGCATGAATATCAGAGTAACGTGGGCGCTGCGAAGATGGAGGGTCCCAAAACTGTCCAACAGTCTTCATCTGTCTCTTAAGTGTCTCATTCGGGACCTTTGCTCAATCAAACTCTTCAGTTGAAACTGAAAGAACGACACACGCTCGGTTCAGTCGAGAGCTTTTAATTTAGAAATGTTCAATGATGGATCAGTGAGTGAGAAGTGGATAGAAGATTGATGTTTCTTATACTGTAGATGTAATAATGAAATCACTATAATTACCTCCGTATTTCCACGAGTTAATATGATTAAAATCATCATTATTGATCCCGATGAGATTTTTGACAGCTCATAATTTCCATAATGCTGGCTCTCAGTGGAAACTGCTTTTATTCCAGTTGTTTCAGAAGCTTTTGCAGGTAGATAGTAACATCCCAGGTTAGCCTTCTAGATATTTGCAGCAACTGAAAGAAAAAGAAGAGGACAAAAGGGAGTCCAAATTAGAAATCCCTTCAGCTCTGTTAAGCTTTTTAGCCCCTTTGACTGTTTTGATTTTGCCACACAAACTGAATCTCCTCAGTGATATCTCCAGCAGCAGTAGGCAGCTGTCTTCAGCAATAAAAGCTCTGGTGAAGCCCATGCACTGGCTGCCCAGCCCTAAACAATAGTAAACAGTCATCTGGTAAATAAAGAGGCACGTCTGGCAGCGAAGGGTATTTATAAGAAAAGTTGAAGACCAAAACATGACAGCTAAAAGATGAGTGAACACTGGACTTAGGCCAGAGATAGACTTGCTTTGAACTACGCGTTGGCATGAGCATGATGGCTGCCACATGCCCTGTGTCTGTTTGGAACGTCAGCTGTGCACGTCCTAATACACACTACGTGGACACAAGCTGCAGTCTGCACATGAACAGTAGGGGCAGTAGAGGGGATGTGACAGGGTCAACACAGCAGCAGGGACAACAATGGCAGAAAGTTCTGAAGACAAGCTGATAGACCGAGTCCACAATGATCCACATCTGTACGATGTGTAGTTGCCGCTGCACAGAGACAAACATGCCTGTCAAACAGCTGCAGACAGATAAGTTCTGTTTTAGAAGTCGACGTGGAAACCTGAAAACTAAATGGAAACAAGTCTGGGACTGTTGGAGAGACCGAATGTGGATGGTTTCTGCCAGTAACCTCCTTGAGTGTCACCATGTCTGTTGTTTACATCCCGCACATACAGTAGTTGCATACAGCCTGAGCTCTGTGGTGTGCCCTCTAGAGGTATACTCCAGTAACAGACGTAGTGCAGAGACAAGTGTGTGAACAATTTATGACGCAGACGGTTGTGTATGTGAACGCGGTTAAAAAGCAAGAATATCTCCAGCATTAGAGAAGCTCAACTTTAAATAAGTGCTGATGTTGCTCAGTGATAACATGTCAATTTTGTGTGTAACACGTGTTTCCGCAAAAAACCCCAGAAAGATCCTGTTATTGCAGGTAACCAAAAATCTTACTAAGAATATTAATAAGTAATTAATTAGTAATAATTAATTATTATCAATTTATTGTGACAGAAATATAATTATTTTCCACCCTTAAATACAGTCGAGGCCATTTATTTAGGTACACCTCGGCTCATGGTATTCAAATAGGTTGCTAACTCCAGCTTTAAGTACAATCAAGTAACTTAAGTATTTAGTTGCATCTGAATAATTGGTTAAAAGAAAAAGTATGTTTGTCAGGTCTCTTCGTTCATATATTCTGTTTCCTGTTTTATTTTGTTCATCACCTTTACTCTTCTTCTTGAAGGATCACTTCCTGCCATTGTGTGATCAAAAGTTTTATGCCACCAAGACCTTCGTTTGGGTCTTCTGCATTTGGGTCCACTCTCTGTTCTCCGCCTAACTGTGAATTCATTTTTGAGCTCCTCCAGCTCCGAGTAGAGCCGCTAGTCCTTCACATCGAAAGGAGCCAGTTGAGGTGGTGTGGGCATCTGATCAGGATTCCTCCAGGGCACCTCCATTTGGAGGTTTTTCGGGCACGTCCAACTGGGAGGAGACCCCCGGGTAGACGACAGCTCGCTTGAGGGATTATATATCCCACCTGGCCTGGGAACGCCTTGGGATCCTCCAGGAGGAGCTGGAAAACGTTGCTAGGGAGAGAAACGTGCCACTGAGAGCAGTGGAAGAAAAAAATATATGATTGTAGTTTAGATGTAACTTCTCTTGTCATAATTATAAAGTACCTCTTGTGTTTAACGTAATAATGTTTCGTTTCCTTGAAGTGGCGGATAAAAAATGCTTAAAAGTTAAAAAGAGTAAATATTGTAGTGCTCGCAGAAATCTAGTTCTTTGCATGAAACTCAGTGTTTCTGCTTTTAGCCTTAAAAATCTTTCACTGAGCTCAGTATTTTGTCAAGTTAAGTCCTCGCATAAGCTGCCATTTGACAGCGTGGCGACCTCTCCGTGGGGTGTTTCACTGTGTTGCTCGTGGTGTGCGAGCATGTCAAGTGTTATTACTGTCGGACTGGTGAAGGCAGAAAGAAGACCACAGCTGCGGCTGTCAGCGCGGGCCATGTCGAGGTTATTACGCCGAATATCAGGGGAAACAGCCTGCCCGGCTCGCGCTGAGAATCTGTCAGTCTGACAGAGCCGAGAGGATCCACACGCCCGCTGTAGTGACCCTGTTCGACCCCGAACACTGAAGGATTCTGGGAAAAGTCATGACGGACTGTCCAATTAAATACAGTCTGTTTTTTTTTACTTCATTTTAGCTAATGGGTCAATTAGGCCTGCTTTATTATATTATCCCCTCCTTCTGTTTGTTTGTATAGACCTTGACCTGCTGTGCTCCGCGGTGCTCAGGCTCCCAGAGGAAAGAGCGCCACCTGCAGGCCAAAGTTTACCTTCTGTTTGTAACTATTGATGCAGTTAAGTAACATAATCATCTTTAAATTATCTTGAAGGTTTCAGTTAAATAAATGTCTGTTTTGTAAACATCTTTTGCAGAATTAGATGACACATCGATGATTGAGCCTTTGACCCCTAAATTTGAACATAAAGTTATGAACTGGACGTCATCATTTCCAGGGAAAACACAAGCAGAGTCGAACAGTGGTCGGTCCATTAGTGGGATTTGAAGTGGTGTGGTGAATTCTCTGGTCGCTGCTGAGTTGTGGGTTAACTGTAACTATGACCAAACAACAATGAAACTTCAAAAACAAGTGGAAATCCAAAGAAACATGCTTCGGTGTGTTCGGTCCAAAAGCCAGTAGATTTGTTTTTGCATCGAAATGACAAAAGTTTGAATTCGTGAAATTTGCAAACTCGAGCAACAAATTCGCATTTCAGAATTTCCAAGTGGGAAAACTCCCTGAAGTAAACAAAGAGAGAGAGCACACTGATCAATCACACTCAACATGATCGCGGACTTTAATGCTCTTGTCCTCCGTGTTCTTGTGCGTTTCCACGAGCATTTGTGTCATGAGTCATTCTAGTTTAGTTCTGGTTTTGTCTTGTAATTCGGTGTTCAGTTATTATATCTTGTTTTACCTTGTCACTTTGTCCCTTGTCATGAGTTTTCATCGTCTAGTTTTGTATTTAGTTTATTCTGTGTTCTTGTCAGTATTTAGTCTTGTTTAGTGAAGTATTTCACTTGTGTCTCTTTGGTTAGATCGTCTCTCGTGTTGGTCCACTTCCTGCGTTTGTGTTTCCCGCTTGTTTGATTGTTTTCACCCGCCCCTTGATTGTCTCACCTGTGTCTGATTAGCCTCACCTCCTTAGTTTATTTAGTCTTTCTGCATCTCTGTCTCGTGGCCTGTTCATTGTCATCCATCGTGTGTGAGTCTATGTCCCTGACCTTATTCTGGATTATCTTCATGCCTCCCCTGATACCTCCTCATGTTCCCTTGGATTACCTTTTTCCTGGTTTTGTTTGTAAGTTTTTTGCTCTGTTTTGTTTGTGCATTTTTGCCTTTTATTTAATTAAATCCTTATAAGTCTGCTTCTGGGTTCTCACCTTTTTGTTTAAATTGAAACTGTGACAATTTGTGTTTGGTCAGCTGATATATATTTATTTCCTCATTGCTTCCCAACGTCTGTCCTCTACCAATCTCGCTGTGTGTCCCTGCAAATGTCAGCACCCGTAAACACTACAGTGCACAGTTTTATGGTTTGTTTCCTGTATTTGGTCCTAC
The DNA here is from genome assembly GCF_022749685.1 of Semicossyphus pulcher. NCBI lineage: Eukaryota > Metazoa > Chordata > Actinopteri > Labriformes > Labridae > Semicossyphus > Semicossyphus pulcher. The sequence goes on from NW_027211726.1 coordinate 30,513,183, forward strand.
TTTAAGTCCGTTTACGTTCTCACCAGAATCAAAACTGACCGTGGTTCGTTTGGAAACGGATTGGACCACGGTCCGGTTGTTTGGTCCGCATTACGGCGTTCACACCACCTAAACGAACCGCACCGAGGGGACAAACGCTCCACAGTTCGGTTCAATCAGACTTAACAAGGCTGGTGTGAACCCGCACTGAGACTCAGGCGGATGAACAAACTGATGAACGGGCACTAAAATGAGCCATTTTGGAAAAAAAAAAAAAGGTTGCAATTCTAGTTAACCTCTGTCTAAATGATTTTAAACGTTGGCAAAGCACCGACCAATTTTTGACCCAGATAGTTTGTTGTTACATACTTGTCATTTAACTGATTTACGAAAATCTTTGTTTGCAAAACAAAAAAAAATGTGTGTAGACCTAAATACTTCTCAGCCCTTCTCCTGTGTGTTTCTCTCCTTCATTGCCAGAACGAAATGATGGGAGCTTCCTGGCAGTAAGCTTGAATTACAAAAAGTTTGCACAGCCGCCCTTAAACAGAAGGTGGGTCAACTTACCCTGTGGCTCACCTTGCCCCACTCTCCCCTAATCCAATGACTAGGAGTCATTTACTGATCCTTAACAGTTATATTTCTGACCGCAGCAGAGAGCTCCGTTTGCTGCAACTTTGTAATAGGACACTTTAACTTGTGCAGATGCTACTGCACTGCTGAATAAATAAAAGAGCCAAGCTACTGAGAAGCCATTTGATTCAGAAAAAAGTGATGCTCCGAGCCACAGAGAAATGTAGTTAAACTACTAAGGCCACATCACATATCGCCACAGATGCTGCCAAAGACAACAAAAGTGAGAACGTCGAGAGTGCTGCTTTTAAGAAGAACTTTTGTTATCGAATGAATTAACTTTTCATTTTTCAATGAGGTAGACCAGTGGTTCTTCACACGTGCACTTTGGACCTGAGGTGGAACCAAACATCGCAGTATGTCAACATGACAAAACACAACAGTGTAATTAGTCAACCAAAATGACAAGCAGGTGACGTGCAAAAGAAGAACTTACTCCCTCTACAATTCATTCCTTTTTTCAACATTCCTTTCCTTGTTTTTTTTCAACAGAAATAAACTAAAAAACTGCAACATTAATGCAACTACTGTCGGGCTCATCAAGTTTCAAGACTGTAAATATAACTGGATTACCCAGTCAGTGGATACATGGAATGTGAATAAACTACACTACTACTGCACACATGTCATACACTATGTCCTTCAAAATAAAAGCACAGCATAGACTTTTGGCCACAACTTTCTCTTTTTTCAAGCACACTTCCACAACCCGCTGAAAACAGCTCAGGGACCCACTTTTGGGTCCCAACCATAGACTGCATAAAAAGATGGCCGACATGTCAGCTCCCTAAAAGTGAAGCCAAACCCTCTCTATCGCCCCCTGCTAGCTGGCTGCAGTATAGGTCATAAAGCCTGCCTCCTCCATGTTAACAGATGGGACATGAGTCAACAAATACATTTTTCTCAAACATGGTTTCTGTCATTATGGTTAGTTCTTATCATGCTGATTTACGTCCAAGTGTTTTCTGACAAGTTTACTTTTAATTAGTTATTTGATGCTGTAAAAATGATGTTGTTGAGGACGAACGGTGAGAGGAGACGTAACAAAAAGAATCACTACAGTTATTTCGTTTACATACCTGTGAACGTTAACCTCAGACCAACACAAAGAAGCTGTTCTGCTGTTAAACACGCCGACGAGCGGGATCCTTTGGTAAGTTAAATGTGCGTTTTGGTTAGCAGAAGTAGCTACGGCGGCGCCACCCGCCGAGCTCTACTGCGCAGATGCTGGCTCCATATGACGTCACTATCGCAAGATGGCAGCGCCTATCACGGGGGCTATTTTGGCATCACTTTCGTACAATGAGAGCAGATGGAGACGCGCCGTCCATCTATATATACAGTCATTGGTCCTGACCCACCAGTTGACAATCATGGATGTAGAGTACACTAAAGTGTAAAATTGTGTAGTTTTGTCGATTCTGGAACCATGTCCAAAAAACATAAGCATACTCAGAGGAGGTCTAAGGTTACTGAAAGCTTACACCTCTTAAACTTCCCTCGCAGACCTCAGTGAGCGTATTAAATGTTGCAAAGCACAAATTAAACCAGTGAGCCAAGAAAGACGCTAACGTTGAGCTTGTGTTTATATGTTTAATCCTTCTTCTGATGTTTTCACTGAACCAACTTGTTATCGGCTTAAGAAGAGTTTCACGGCTGCACGACACTGCTGGTTTCTTTTCATCCTTAAATATCTGGGTTAAAACAAACATGAATTTGCATATAAAGTAATTTGACTGTCTGCAGAATTTTTGTCTTTTCCCTTCTGCACAGTTTCAGGCAGTTATCATCCATCATGTGCATTAAGTCTTCAAACAAAGGCATTAAGAGCTGCCTCTAAATATAGACTGAACAGTTTCCCCCAGAAGTCTATTTTAGTTTTTCCTGCAGACCCAGAGATTGGACTGTTTATACGACGTGTTAATGAACTGCAAATGACAGAGAAGGTGTTCCTCTTTCTTTCACACTGAAGTACGGCTGAGGATGAATGTGAGAATCTCCCCGCAGGGACGAGATGAGGCTGAAACGGTTGGATAATCATGCCCTCTTCATATTTAATTGCTGTATGAAGGCAGGACATTTTTAGCCCCTTCATCAGCAGGGTGAGTTCAGCTGTGGTGCATGTGTGTACATGCCTTCACTGTGTGGTGCCACCATTCATTAATCAACAGTGTTTGTTATGACGCTCACGGCGCCGCTCAGACGTTGTGTTTGTTGCCCTTGGCTTTTTTTTCACAGCGACCCTCTTTTTCCAACAATCACATTATGCTTATTCAGAAGCTGGGATGATTGTACCATATGAAAGTTTTACAAAAATAACTTAAGGTTAGGTTTCTACATATGAGACAATTATAACAGCTTCAATTCTGCAAAAAACTAGAATGATATGTAAACTTTAAAGCCCCACTGGCAGCAAACGTGCACCTGCTGAAAGACTCATTACACCCATAAAAGGACAGAAGGGCGTACAGTGAGAACAATAGACTCATGATTGTTTCCTCCTAAATAAATACACATTACAGAAAGGATCCCTACAGAGACAGGCCTTTTACTGGTCAGCCACTGCCTGTACCAGTTTAGGCTGGTTCTCACTAAAAGATCTGAACAGATGTGTAAAATGTGAGAGAGCCCACACATGACGACAGATAATGATAGATCGTTTTGTTCCTGTAGTGTGTGGAGAGCAACGATACGACCCAAACAGCACATCACACACTAACAGGTTCATTCACCAACAACCAGAGTCCGACTCTCACAGCTGGAAATCTCACTAAATCTCTCACGGTCAAACGAGACATTAGAGTAAACAAACATGGCGGACGACAGGCAGGAAGAATTGGCGATGAAGTGGTGGAGACGGCGTGAACACGGGCTGTACATGTTACTTTATGCTGCACGTTTGCTTTTGTCGCCATGGCTGCAGTTGTTGTGCTTCCTTCTTCAGTCAGCTTGCTTCCTGATTGGCTATCGTTCCACGTGACGATCCACAGAGAGCATCCTCGGGGTTCCCCCCAACACAACAGGATATCAGATCGTAAATATTGAACATGTTTAAGATCTGCAACGTTCTTCTGAGCAGATCGGGGGACGTACAGTCACTCTGAACATCCCTCACACCACAGGAACGTCTGGAGAGATCATCTATAGAGCCATCAAATCAGGACTTTGCTTACTTTAGTCTGAAGGAGGAATCAGGCCCGAAATCAGCCTGATTATCTTGTAGTGTGAACCCTGCGTTAGTTTGCTCTAATTTTTGTACTGTTGTATTCATTACATTCTCCTTACCAAAACCCCATACTGTCATCAAATAACTGTCTCCGGCCAGATCGTTGTCCACATTCAGATGCATATATCTGTTTATATACATTTCAGGGAAGCTGAATTCTCACCAGGCGATGCCTTTTGGTTCTGGGATTACATTTCGGTCCATGTATTCCTTCAAAACAAACAGAAACGAAATGCTTCGGACACCAAAACTGCTCTGTCACATTCAAAGTCTGTTTTCATATTGCAGATATCTGTTTAATTAGTTTACTAAAGGGTTCATCGTCACTGGAGCATGAATGTGCTCTGTAATTTCATGGCAATCCGTGCATTTGATTTTAATATCTCAGAGTGCAAGAAAATATTTTGGTCTTGATGTTTGCACAAAATGTTTCCCTGAAACATTAATAAGAATATCTTGATTTGTATAGCAGTCTTTTTAATATACAACAGTGATAAAGACAAAAAAAAAAAACTAAAGTCACATCAACAGTCAAAGATAAAAACAAGTGTTGGCTAAAATGTTACATAAGATCAGGGTGAAGGAAACTAAAAGATGATATACATATACATTACATTTATAAATGATCCACATGTACAGACACCGTAACAGAGAAGGCACAGAGCCTGGACTGTGGAAGTAAAGGGCCTCGTCAGAAGATCTTAAAGTGATAGTCTTGAAGATTTTCATGTACATAAATGTCTGTTAAGTCACTATCTATCGCCGAATGAGGTAACACAATGGTGACTGAGCCTGTGGACCACTGATGAAAGCCTTGTGAAAAAATCACAAGCGGCGCCCAGTTAGTGACGCGTTTTCCATCAGCCAGCAGTGGTTGGTCTGCCAGAGAGGGTAGGCGGAGCTAAGCGGCTGCTTTTCCGCTCTCTGCAAGTGTTGCGAGTAAACAGTAATCTACTATGGCTGAACAAACAAAGAAAAGATGGATGACTACAGATACAACTTCAACAATAAGTGAACATCCAAAGAAAAAGAAACAAACTCGACGCTCAGATGAAGCAAACAGTCTGAAAAGGAAAGCGACCGTCAGCGAGGAAAATCAAGAGTTACAACCGGAGCCAACAGTAGACGTCTAGGTATCTGGGACGTATGCGCCCATAATTGCCTTTTATTGCCACAAGTTGCCTTAAAATAGAACGAAACTGAGAACTTCGAGATTGTCACTTTAAGCTGCGAGTCGGCTCATAAAAAGTTAAAAAGTAAACTTAAAAGCCGTCCCTCCAGGAAGTTGCCACTCAGCGAATTCACAAAGCAGATCCACAAAACTTTTTTGCCACCTTGCAATTTCGGCCAACCCCCACAACTTTTCCTCAAATTTGAACAGTTAACCTATTTCCCATGTACATTACCAAATATTGATCTTCATAGGTCTGCATAAACATCGGAGCCTTTCTTTAACAATCGCTCCATCCATTCTCTTCCTCTTATCTGAGACGCGTGGCAGTGACAGCAGACAAAGCAAGGTGTTCAAGACTCCCCTCTCCTCCTTCCTCTTGTATTCAAGATGTTTTGGAGCTGCAACGTAAGTTTTGAAGGGAGGCACCCTGGAGGATCTTGATCAGCTGACTCCAAACACATTAGGAATCATGCTCTGGGGACTTTGACCATCAGTTAGAGATGTCATGAATATTAGAAAGTCATTGTGAAAGTATCTTGCTCTGGATCAGAGCATTGTTAAGTTAATTAGTGAGGAACAAGTGCAGAGAATCATTGACAACAGTAGACAGATGGATGAATCAATAGAGAAATGGACGATAATTGGGGCCGAATAAGATGAATCTATAAATGAACATGAGTCATAAATGAATCTCCATTCCTTTTTTATCTGCTTTAACAGACAGACATGCTGTCTCTGATCAGCGCCAGTTAAAGAGATCCCTCCATCTGTGCTCCGCTCTCCAACACTCCTCCATCAGCCTGCATGTATCGACTATGATGACTCCACTAACCCGCTGCATCGGAGCGGCTGACCTTTCCATGAGCGCTTCACGGATCGATAAAACGTTATTTGATGGTCATGTTGATGTTCAAAGAAACAGCGAGGGACCGTTTTATTGTCCACATCCAATACCATAAAGATTCATGAATAATGTATGAGCAGTTTATAGTCCTGGGAGGATAAAGAAATACAATTCAGATTCTTGCTCTGTATAAAAAAGCATTTCTTCTGTCAGACTGCTGTACGTGCGTGTGTGCGTGCGCCGTGTATGTGTGGACTCAGGGGCTGAGTTTGTAAATGAAACCATATGAGTCATGCCGTGACATTTGAACAGGAAGCATTGTTTATGCTCACACCAGGTGAACGGCATAATGAGCTGTGTATCGAGCAGATAAAAGCTTCTCTTTCCTCTGGATCCATATGCACAGATATAATTATCTCCTGTCTGCAGGAAGAGGGAGCACTCAGAAGAGACGAGAACAAGTCCTGATCTTATTTCCTGTAACTTTCAAGAAAGTAATCTGTGTTTCATCCAGGAGACACTTTGAAGGAGACCTGAGCGGGTGTTGGCCCCTCGCTCTCCTCATCTGCTGCTAATGAACCTCTTGGAGATGTACTTGTCTTAATAAATGAGCAGTGCAGCTCAGCCGAGTCGCTTCCTCGTGACAACAGAGTTGCCAAGGAATTTCAAAGACAAAACGAGTCACCATCAGAAGCAGTCTGCTGACTCATCCTTCTGTTTCTAACAAAGTCTGAAGCACAGTTAACTAAAATATCGATGTTTCTGCTCTAATCACAACCAGAAGAACGATTATTTACACATTTGAAAGTGTAGTTTATCAGTTTATTTGTAGGGAACAAGTGCAGAGAATGTCCGATGGGTCAATAGATAGAGAGAGATGGTAGTTTGGGTTCAGGCTTTATGGAGTTATAAAAATGACATTAAAAAGAATATAAAAGAATAATACAAATATCAAAATATATAGAATAAAAATTATTAGATTATTTGTTAATCGTTTCAACTATTTCTTAATATACTTATTGAGATATTCTAAAAATGTACATTTATTTAAATGATGCATTTGATTATTCGATTTTTAAGACATTTTTTGTCATGTATGTTATTGTAAATTCTATGTAAATTTCTGGGTTTTTTTTTAACTTATTAATGTCAGTATTATGTCATTTATGGCGCCGGTTTATCTCAGCGGTTAAATTGGCAGTCATATGAGGCCATAGTCCTCGATACGGGGGCCCTGGGTTCCACTCCCGCCCTCGGCCCCCTGCCACTTGTCACCCCCACTCTCTCTTCCCCCATTTCCGCCACTATCCACTGTCCTCTCTCTAAAATAAAGGCATAAAAAGCCAAAAAATAATCTTAAAAAATATATAAATATGTCATTTATTTGTCTGTATCTCTTTATTTTTCGTCTTGGTTTTCCTTTAGCCTGAGCTCTTCCTGTTAGGACCACGCAATCAACATGGCTCTGTCTGAGTGGTCAGTAAATGAAGTTGAATGAAAAAACGGAATGAACCACACAGACTGTATAAAAAGATGGATGACATGACACTCCTAAGGCCCCCATCAGACAGAAAGCATTTTGCAGGCTGTAAATAGGCGAGGCACATGACACTGCCTTTTTTTTGTTGAGGCCTACAGCCTTTTTTCTGTTGTTAAGGCAACCACCGATCATTAGCTTTCATTAACCTAACTGTTATTTTGTAAACTGACAGAAGGCCCGCCTCTCCATTCATCTGATTGGACGATGAGAAAAACGACCATGAGGTCGGGCACTTTTCTGCTTTGAGTTGAATTTTTTCAACTCGAGGCGCTACAGCACGCAAACAGCTTCACACTCATTGGAAACAACTACAAAAAAGCTGCTAAAACGCGTCCTGTCTGATCAGGCCTTAAAAGTGAAGCCAAAACCTCTCTAGCGCCCCCTGCTGACTGGCTGCAGTACAGGTCATAAAGCTCGACTCCTCCATGTTTACAGATGTTCAAAGGCTTCTAATGCTTATCTATTTTTGCTGCATACAGTTACAGCATAAATGTAATTGTAACTGTAGGCAGTTAAAAGATCAGAGCACACTGATCTTTTCTTGGGGATGAAGGAAAAGGCACTGCGTACTTGTAGACTGTTACCAGACACACACTCACACAGTGCCCGTGTCACTCTGCTCTAGGTAATGACCGTCTCTCCTTTGTAATTCCTCCTGTCTTTCCCAAACTGTGGCTGCTTGAGAGCTGCTCACTCAGACATTCTCGCTCTCTTGTTATTATTGCGACTGTCTGTCCTCTCCACTGCAGAGCTCTGAAATCATTCATTCAGAAGCTGCATCCACTCACTTGTTCACTAAAATACTTTCATTGTGTGGGTTTAGCTTCAGAGGAGCAGCGCCAGGAGGACTGCCAGATATCAATTATACACTAATATTCCTATAATAGTCAGCCTCAGATTTGATAACAGTAATCCTCTTCTTATTTCTGCAGCAAGCTGAAAGTAACGTTGATTAAAATCCCTTTAATGTTGCTGTTATGATATGATTGTCTTTTCCTGCCAAGCACCAGTAAAATTAGCAAATAAAACTGCATTACTAAAATTAAATGATGCAGCTTATTGGTGCAAAAGGAAATGCAGTTAAGTGAAGTTCTGAAGTGAAGGGAGTCCTGCTTTATTGTTTTTTGTGTCACGTTAAAGATGATCAGATGTTTCTAAAGTGGTTTAGACCGAAAACGAAGCAGAGTTTTCAAATGGCACAATTACAAAGTCAAAGATGTAAACAGACACAAATTTGCACCAGGTGATGAAAATGATGCAGAATCAATCGATGTGAATTACACAAATTTGCATGACCCTGTTTGCAAAACAATATCAGCCGTGAGATTCTCCTGACCTCCTAAGATTGTACCAGAGATGGAAAATACTTTGGAGGCCAAGTCAACACCTTGAACACGTTGTCGTGTTCCTCAAACCGTTCCTGAACCATGTCTGCAGTGTGGCAGGGCGCATTATCCTGCTGAAAGAGGCCACTGCCATTAGGGAATACTGTTTCCATGAAGGGGTGCAATTGGTCTGCAACAATGTTTAGGTAGGTGGTACGTGTCAAAGTAACATCCACATGAATGGCAGGACCCAAGGTTTCCCAGCAGAACACTGCCCAAAGCATCACACTGCATCTGACACCTTTCTATCAGAACCAGCTTTAACTTTTTCAGCAGTTTGAGCTCCAGTAGCTCTTCTGTTGGATCGGATCACATGGGCCAGCCTTCACTCCCCACAGCCATCAGTGAGGCTTGGCCGCCCAAGACCCTGTCGCCAGTTCATACGTTTTCCTTCCTTAGACCTCTTTTGGTAGGTACTGACCTGGAGATGCTCTGACCTAGTCTTCCGCCATCACATTTTGGCCCTTGTCAAAGTCGCTGACGTCTTTACACTTGCCCATTTTTCCTGCTGCCAACTGCCGAACATATCCCACCAGCTGACAGGGGCCATTGTAACAAGATAATCAATGTTATTCACTCGACCTGTCAGTGCTCATAATGTTATGGCTGATTGGTGTATCTGTATTTTGTCTTGACACAGATTCCACATTTTCCTAACATTACGCGAGTGAGCGAACTGTAGCACAAAATATTGTCTGGATTTATTATGAGAGATGCCACAAGGGAACAAAGGGATGAGATGTTATATGGCGTCTCCTGCAAATAAAAGTGTGCAAAACTTCAATCTTCAACAGCAGTCAGCATGGACACCCTGACTGGTCTTCAGTCACATCTCTCAGCCCGTTCACTGACATAAAGAGGAGGTTTGGACATCACTATGTGATGTTTGCTCGCTTGTTCCGGTTAGAAATAGATATTTTTTTCAGTTCTGTACATTTATTATACTGTATATATGATGCGATTTAAGTCATATTTATTTAAATTACATTAACAAACCTGGAACTATTCTGTATTCAGGCACAGGAATACCATTCCCAGGAACATTTGGAGACCCAGCAGCTCATCTCTGCCCTGGGGCCGGTTTCACAAAGATGTTTTAGACCGGTCTATAATCTTAATTTTGTTCAAAGATTAGTCTAATGCAAGTTAGACCGTTTCACAAAATTAAAGACTGACTAATTTTAAGCCAAAAAATGTGACGCCTTACTGCCAGTCTAACTCAGCTCTAAGACCCATGTTACCATGGTAACAATCAGTGACACCTGCGGACCAGTAGCACCAAATTTTGAAAATCTTTGATGGTCCTTTCAGCGGTCGGATTAACACTGTTTACTGTTATAATTTTTTTTCAATTTCAGGTTTTTTGTTGTTGTTGTTGTTTTTGTTGTTGTTGTTGTTACACTCTTGGCTGAATTTTCCAAGTAAAATGCCCTTATAACCTCCAATAGACAGACATTTTCTGCTGGGGCTAACAGACTTGAGCGGTTAGATGCGGTTACTCGGTCAGACATTTTTTTTGTATTGAAAAAAAGTCTTAATTTACCCAGAATTCAATGCATCATAGTCCTGCTTAAAACAATCAAGAACTAAACTGCTTTGTGAAACGGATGCATTTAGACGTCTATCTGAAGTCTGATTATTGGTTATATCTTTGTGAAACCGGCCCCCGGGCCCCCTGAGCTGTTTACACCAGCCATGGGAAAATGTTTTTAAAATGATTATTTACTCAATTAAAGATGATCATGGCCAGTATTTTAGACTTTTTGCAGCATCTGTAGCCTTTAAAAAAAGGAAATTACGAGTTTCTGTCAGGATCACATCAGGCTTAATACATTAGGGGAGAAGGCCGGCGCAGTCTTCATTTCAGTTTTGAAGACGTGTTGGGAGAACAGATGTACAAACAGACGGAGGGCCAGATGGAAGCGGACTCATACCTCTGCTGCTGCCGGAGGTAAAAATGTCAGCAGTCAAACTGTCCTGTATCATTTATCATATCAGAGGTGAGTAACACTCATCTGAGTTACTGTATGAGCGTGTCTTTCATTCTTGTTCTGACTGAGGGTGAACAATGATTGGCTGCCGGGCAGATGGCCCTGGCCTGGATTGGTAGGAATGTGTGACCTGGGTCCCTTTTGGTTGCTGTGACATGTGGAAACACCGGGACAACTTTATGAGGAAATACCTGTCATTACTTTCACAACCAGGGCTTCACATTCAGCTACAGGAGCAGAGCTGCAAACATATACGATACATTCTGTTTATGAGACTGTAAAGATATAGGTATAAAATATGTGTCTGTAATCCCTGGTATGTGTGTGAAAGGGCACAGGACACAGCAGCAGAACAACAACAACCATAATGGTATAAATTTGTAACTTCACGTCACTGACAGACACACACACGCGCACACACACACGACTGTAAGAGCCATTTTTACCTGTCTGCCAAATCATGACTTTTCATTCATTCATGTAATCTGCCTTCTCCATGGTGAATAACACAGCTGCATCAAGCTACTGCAGGTAGCCTCAACAATGACAGGAAACACTGTGAGTCTCCTTTCAAAATAAAAGAAGACAATGTTCCACTATGAGGGGCAGACAGAACGGTTAGCTATCTTATAGATCAACTTATCTACTGTTAAGGGGTGGATCGGCCACAGCGACATTATCATTGGTTTGTTGACAACTGTTTTACCATTTTTGGCGTTGTGGTTGGACAAGGAGATGGAGCTGAAGAGGAGCGAGGGGTCGGCAAACACAGCAAGTTAAACAGTATTTGCCCATAGGGAATGTACTAGTTGGCTAACTAGCTAGTTAACCACAGTGTTTCCCACAGAATGGGGTTCAATTTGTGGTTTAAGCTGACAGGAGTTGTTTATTTATAAGAATTAAAGGAACTAAGAGAGCATGAGGAACGTCGCAAACTTCTCCTTGGAGGTGGATAACCAGGTAACTTAAAGAACAGGTCTTGTCATCATTACGTTCTGCTGTAAAGGACCGAAAAGGCCAACAAAAACCTGACTCCCAATAAATGAGTTGCCACAAAAAGAATCAATGTATGACAAACACTGAATGAGCTAACAAGCCTCATGGGTCTCATTTACTGTTCAACTGCTGTGTACACGCAGAAAGGAGCCTCAATGAGGGTGTTGATAGGTGAGGTGCTTTGCATTGACTGCTAAACTAGAGGGCGGAATAGGACACTGATCCAGGTGGGCACATATTATTTATAAAGATAACATTCTCTACTCTCTGACTTTTTTGGTGCATGCCATTTTTTTTTGTTTAGTGCTTGTGTACACTTTTAGTATGGATTCTAATCACAAGAGTATACAAAGGAATTTAAAACTTTTCACTCCCTGAAACTAAAACTACTTTTGTACAGTCTGTTAGAATAATAAAGCACACAGCAGGACAGACTATCTGTTTGATATTTATATGAAACTATCTCTAACACAACACAGAGGTTACGTTCAGTGACTGAATTAGCTGAGTTGACACCTAGCAGGCAGCTAGCAGTTCCCACCTGTCACTCAAAGAGACCACGACCCTAATGATGCATCACTTTAAGCCTTAACTAACTCACTTTTAGTGAGTTAAATAAAGATTCTCCCGTACATTTGTCATGAAGAGAGAAATGAGCTATAGAATCCCAAACTGTTTTTAGTACCAGGCTGTAAACATGTTTATTTCTGCTGTAAAGTTTTAACATGGGGCTCTATGGGGACTGACTCACTGCTGGAGACGGCCTCAAGTGGACACGAGAGGAACTGCAGCTTTTGGCATTTCAGAACTGGATTCATTTCCCAGGCCTCTGAGGTTGCAGCTTGCTTTAAACAGCTGAAGTGTAAGAAACATGTCGCTAATATCCACTTTTCTAATAGTGTCCTATAGCCTCCATTTGAAACCAGGTTGAATAAAACCATTTGGAATCTTCTGATGGAGTTAAATTTCCGATTCTTTCATCGAAGTTGTCGTTCTGGAATTTAACATGAGAGGCATTCTGAGGAGAGACTATATCAGGGCAGCTGAACTAATTTCTTCAATGCGGATCTGTATGAACTAAGTGTAGCACACAAAAGTTTGATCATTAAGTCGACAAACATTTTCACAACAAAATGTTCCCGAGATGCAAAATGTCCACATCAGGAGCGAAAAAGTTTTGTAGACAAAGAAAGCGCAAAGTAAGTAAAGTGAATACGGTCATCCCTTGTGTTATGTTCCGGTCAAATTTGACCGATTTAAAAGTTTTATCTCTGAAAATTGTAGTTAATTTGTTCAGATTGCCCTAAGATTCCATGACTTTGTCCACAAAGAGGGATTCAACACAAAAAATAAACTGTATTGATTTGCATACAATTTTGTGAGTTTTATTCAACTTTTGTACACTCTTAATGTTCCAGGTCAAAAATGACCGGTCATTAGAAATGAATGGGGGAGACAACAATTAGTGTAAAAACTGAGCTCAGGTACATCCTTATTTGTCAGATGGACACACACAGACACACACACACACACACACATACAAGCACACACGCACATACATACAAGCATACATGCACACACGAGAGCACACGCGCACACACACACACCCTGGATCCCCCGGCAACCACTGTGGGAACCTTCCCCACTAGAGTCTCTCTGCCGTGGGAACAACACCTGTGTTGACAGTTCTCAAAGAAAATTGCAACATTGTTTCAATAACACTATACTTTTCCCGTAGCTTAGGTATATAAGACTTTTTGATGCTTTGCTCACAGTTCATTGTGTGGCCGCACCATGGCAGGTCGTCGATATACCGCAAGTGAGGTTCTTGATTTCATATTTGATGATCCCAACACTGGTGAGGAGGGGAGAGGCCAGGAAAATGACAGTGAGGATGGATTTGAGGTGGAAGTGTCAGAAACTGAAGATGACACGGAATATAATCCAGACCAAGAAACTGATGAGGAGGAATCCAGTGATGAGGAGGACGGCCATGCTGAGGTTGCTGTCAATTTCAAGTCAAGGAATGGGTACAAATGAAACCAAAAGACGGAGAGCCTCAATATGTGGAATGCCTTGCCTGCAGAGCTCAAACTGGACCCGGACTGGGAGCACTTTAAACTGAACCAGTTTTTAAAGACAGCTCAGTCTTGTAGTCATGTATGATTTTGTGCTTCCTGTTTTTAGTTTTATTGTAGGATATTTTGTATCCTGTATTGTTATATCTGTTTTATGGTTGAGTCTGTTTTGTCTCTTGTGCATTTGTAATTGATTTTAAGTATTTGAAAGGCCCATCTGGGATGGGCATTGCAAATTAGCCAAGGCTATAAATGCTGTAGCGTGTGGCATCGGTTTACTTGCTTCATACTTGTCCCTGTACAAATAAACATTAAATAAAAATAAAATAAATAATGTAAAACTTAAAATTTGATTATCGCTAAACCTAGAACTTCCACATAATACTGTGTCATGACTTGGCTGAATACCATTTCTGGCCTACGTGATTTCAACGTACTGTGGTTTCGAAATTGAAAACATTTTCAGTGCGTTCGATAGATTGTATTTTGAATGAAATCACCATGCCTCCGGGACCATCCAAATTCAGGATAAGAGAGGAATATCTTTTAAATGAAGCAATTGTTCATTGTTGTTATTTAAAAGAAATACTACCTTACGTCTGTCAAGCAATGAATTATGGGTAGTTAAATCAGTGAGTCTGCTTTAGAACAAGTTAATTTGGGGTTTTGACGGCCCTCAGCACTCACAACCTTCTTACTGACGTGACCACAAAGTCTGCCAGCCTGCAAGAGTGCTGAAGTCCAGACATTTAGATTCAGCCTCACTGTCACAAGAAAAAACTGTTAGAAAGACATTGAAAATCCAGATAATCCAAATGCAACAATGTGTAAATACTTAAATAAAATACTTTTTAGGAAGTTTATAATTTGATTAAACTTTTTCAGTGCCAAGTGTTTCAATACCACGTTTAATTTTAAAGTTTGTTTTTAGTACAGTAATATTTTCAATTCCGAAAATAAGAGTCTCAGTTCTGGTCCCATAAAAGCTGGGGAAAAAAACACAAACACTTCAAAAAATCACTGATAGTTTTGATAAATATGACCAGAATCAGTCCAATTCATCATCCAGAACAAAACCTAAACACGTTATGAATAAGGTTTTATTCTGGCAGTAGAGACCGGAAGTGGTGTTGTCTTTGTAACCCGGCGCCTTCACACAGAGAACCCCTCCCTTATCCCCATTCACTTCTGTGCGGTGTTTTATACTGAAAGGTAAAGATGCGAATTCACAGTGCGCCTCGTGCATCACAGAGCGGATCCTCCGGCAGACATTCTGCCCTCTCAGCCTGTCTGAGCGGCTTCATGTGATGTGAACGTGTCATTCAGCAGCGGATGACTGTGTGCAGGTGAGAGACTTGTGTCGCCTGTTGCGCCTCTGCCTGTCTCTGCTGTGATATGTCTGCGCTGCCTGTCTGCTACGGTCGCTGCCTTTAGTAAGTGTTGCGCGGAGGAATTATTTGTGATTTATTTGATATATATATTGTAGGATTTTTAATGTGTACTTCTGCTTTGCCTTTTGTATTCTGGCTTTTCGCACAAGCAGACACCATGAAGCTTTGATTAGCAGGTAGGCAGATGCGTGATGTTTTCACGGAAAAATCTTGCCAGACGCCTTTTGAAAAAATCTATTTAATGTTTCTCTGGTTTTAACCGAAATGACAGAACATACTAAATCCAACTAAACATGCATTTAAAGTGTTTGGAACCATAGTTGAATTCGGCCTATAAAGATCACAAAATCAGCTGTTTATTTTATGCGAAATTCCAACTTGATTCCTCATTCAGCTGCAGTTTCTGACTATATTTTCGAGGAAAAGGCGCCACTGAGGGCGGTAGCGACCAGTACGAACTGTTTATAAAAGTAATATTTCTACAACAATAGTCGCCACTGTGAGTGATTGGTGTTTGCCGAAATATCAAATCGTTCATATAGATTCAGATTCGGAGTCTTATTTAAAAAGAATTCCAACTGTTGCTTGCCACTTGTCATGGATCATTTTAAATAGCAGATTTTAAAATAGAGTTTTGCGTGACGTTCTTCATTTACGAGGCGTATCGGGGCCACAGTTGAGGCAGCGTTTGGTTTAATGGTCTGGAAATGCTGATAACATTACGTCTGTTTGGGAAGCTGATTGTTGTGTTATCTGCTGTTGTTTGCGCAGGTCATAGAGACGACAGGCTGTGTTTGCACAGGCATGTCTGTCATATGATAGCAGAGCTGTGAACGCACCAAATGCATGCGGCATTTAAATAGCTGTGTACAGACGGAGGGATTTTCCAAACATGGGGGAACAGCTGGAGTCCCCGCAGAGCTCAGGTGCAGCCGGTCAGAAGGTGCTGTGTTTATTCATTTTCGGGTATTTCAAGGATGCAACCAGACTCCTGACAGACGAGGAAAACCCAGACACAGTTATGGAGACCTGGCTCATTTGCATACAGACAAACTGAATAAAAATCCGTCCCAGAAATGATGGTTGGTTTAGCAGACAGTCACTGAGTATTCAGACCGAAAAACACCATCAATAACTCTTAAATAGCTTGATTTTCTTATGGACCCAGGTGCTCAGTTATACAGTTTGTGCAGTAACATGATTGCTTATTTGCAGGTTATGAAGCTTAGGTCTCGGACAACTACCAAGTGTTTGTACTAATTGATTATTTGCTTGTTTGATCTTTAGACATTTCCTGTCCAATTTGACGTCTTCAGATGTCCTGTTTATTCTGACATACTGTCCAAAACTTAAATATGTTTAACATGCACCGTATGTACAATCTAGAGAAAAAGCTGGAAATTAGAGCTTGTTTAGTTCTTTCTGGGAAAAATGATCAATTCTCAAAGTATTGTGGACTAATTTTATGCAAAGGCCAAAGAGTTTCAGCGATTTCTGTTTGTACGTGGGACACCTGTGTTATCCAGTTTGTGCAGAATTGATAAATTGATTGCTTGCAGACGTGAAACTATTGGTATTCAGGTCTTTAAATAGCTGCAATTTCCAGCTGAATTGATTATGGATAATCTTCCACATAAATGCATAAATGTTTATTATTTTGTGTCCGCTTGCAGATATAGCAAAAGCCAAGATTCATGTACATTTATCTTCTTATTTGATCAGTTCATTCTTCAAATATATATTCTGTTAATGTAATTTCCCAACATGAAGGGCTTAAAGATTTCAAAGCCTTTTCAGAACTGTCATGAAATGATTGTAATAAGGGGGCTTTAATGTGCCAGATATCACTCGGCTTGGTCCGTTTATTCAGCTTTCTTTCTTTGATCAGATTTCTAGATTCTGAAAGTTTTCCCATTGTTTTATCTCAACTGAGCATTTTATTCAACAGTGATTCATTAAGCGGTTTGCTACATACCAGCACAAAGAAAGGGTCTTTGTATATTTATACTCCCCAAAATAAAATGTCGTATTGTCGCTGTTGTTGTTGATACCCTAGCCTGGGTCCTTAATGTATTTATTCATTTGTATTGTTTAAATGCCAAAAGTATTTATATGAAAGTAAATCAAGTATAAACATGCTGGAATCAGTCTGTAAAATACCCATCATGTGTTAGATGACTCCATGCCTTGTGCTGTGGGTATTCTTGCTGTTCGCACATGAAAACGATCATATTCATATTCAAAAGTCTTCTTTATAAGCTGCTTCATGTAAAAGTCGATCAATATGATCCCCTGTACAGGAAACCCATTTTCCTTGTTGAAAATGATAGTAGCCTACTTGTATTAACGCTTTCACAGTCAGCTGCAGTCTGAGGCTATTTACAGGCTGAATGTCTTTAAAGAGGCCTAAAATGGTCTAATTATAGATATTGTGGTCTGTGACTCTGTCGAATCAGACCACCCCCTGCTGCTTTTCTGATGAGGCAAATTTATCCACTTCTTCCTTGGTAAATCTTACATCTTAAGAGAGACAGAAATATACTTTTAATTAGAGCAGAATCTCTCCAGATTATTTTCAGTGATCTCAATTTATACCCAGTAATCCTGTCGTCTGATGTGCTGCTGATTTTAAAGCTGTAGTAATTGATTTTCTGCACTTTTTGTCAGAAAGACAAACTGTAAACACAACACTGATATAATCCACAGATAAAGTTGTTATGGCAAATGTCCTCTGAGAAAACAATGTGTCTCTTTAGCTTGTAAAAGCTGCACTATGTTCAGCAGATAGACGCTAACTTTGTCCCTCTACAGTTAGGTGCTAAACCGACACTTTGCAGGGGTTTAATGAGAGAAAACAGCCACTTGCCGGAGAAACTAAACCATAGACATTTAAGAATATAAGAAGTTGACGTAGCCGAAGTGACATCACCCATTAAATAGTGGACTAATGCTTAGAAGCCTGGAGTTTTGTTTTTTGGTGTCAGAAGTCTCCATCTTTGACTGATCGGGAAGAGCTGGAGAGAAGAGAGGTGTTAGCAAATGCCTAATCATCATAACGCTAGTGCTAGCTAGGTTAGCACTAGTGTAATTTACTGTAACTGTTTTAACTTTAACTAGCTTCTCAGAATGTTTTTTACAACCAAACGGTGGTAGTGACTTAATTACCATAAGCACACCATAAGCATAACTGACTAAATGAACATCATGCTGTATTGAAGAAGACTTGAAACTGGAGACTGAGACCATAAACTCATTAGGAAAATGTTTACTGAGGTAATAAATAAACTGTGAAGAAATTAATTTTCTCATAGACTTCTATCTAATCACACTTCTTTTTGCAACCAGTGGGGTTGCCCCTTTCTGGACATCAGAGAGAATGCAGGTTTTAAGGCACTTTTGCTCTGGCTTTATTTTCAGACCTAAAAACTACGTCCACTTCTTATCGGGGTTTCCGTTAAACGGTTAAAATCCCCCGGTCATAATGTCCGTTGAAAATAAAACATTTTCAATCCCTCAGTGCTTCAGGAATATGCTGAACCAGACATCTGAACCATTATTGGTAATTTTGGCAAAGAAATTACCGTTGAGCCAGCCCCTCTCATCGATGTCACAAGTGCACGAGATGCCATCGCTGTGATGACAGCTCTCTGCAGCTATGGAGGCTTGAATTTCTTCACGGCCTGCGAGGTCGTCATCAGGAATTTCAGTGAAATATATCCCGATTAATATAGATGAACTAATATTGGTATACTTTCAGGGAGAGAGAGTGCGCATGCATATGGCCTGCGTGGACGTAGCGCAGAAAGTGGTTATTTAGGCACGAAACATGTTGTTCTGCTGTATAAATTTCAGTTAAAGTAAGTTAAGTGCATGAACTGAACTGTAGACAGGAGTCCTTGTTTACAGTGACAGTGATTGCTGTCTCATGCACACAACTCCTCCGCAGGTTGAAAGTGCAACAGTTAGGTGTATCATATATTCATTTTTAAGGCCTGCCTATCAATTGTTTTGAAGCTAAATAAATGCAGATAATATTGGACCGGCGCAGATTTTTTTTAAACGCTCTATGGTCAGATACAAAGATGGTTTTAAAACCAGAACAGGATGCTAAAAGATGCTAATAAGCTCAGTAGTGCTTCAGAAAACTGCAGTATTTAAAGATTTAATAAGTAGGATTTTTCCTTGCATTTTGTCAACAACACATTCAAACTGGGCCCCTCCTCCTGGGCTCTTCGTAACCGGAAGCTCACTCTCACTTTATCATGCAAAAACATGCCCACCCCGCCGAGCTAACACCGACAGCATCACGATTACCTTTGCGCGAGCATGCCTACCACCGGTTAGCTTGTCCTACCCGGTTTGAGGTATCTACCTGTCCAACAGAAAGAAGGCCAACTCTGCGTCACTCTTTCGCCATGTTCGCCGGTCTGAATGGGGCCCTGTTGCTAATTTGAACCACTCCCACACTCACCTGTACGCTGCGATTGGCTCAGGGAACCACAACAGCGCCCCTCCTGAAAACGTCCTGTGCAAAGCAAAACAACAGAACAGATGCAGAGGGAAGGGCCTCACAAGGGTCTGCACACACACTCACCAACACACATGTATAGAGGCCCATAAGTGATGATTTATATTACATTTGAAAAAAATTTTTTTTTTATTTTTCTAGGATTTTCTCAGTTCTATCCTTTCTCAATCGACATAAAATAAAAATAAAAACATTAACAGCTCCGGCCTAAGCTGGAAACTAAGAGTTTAGTCTTTTACATTATCACATTGTACGTTTGATGATATCATCATCATATACTGTTATCTACTGTGTAGGGCTTGGGACACGGCTGTGCATAATCCTATCTACATTCATCTTGAATTAAAGCCATAATAGCTACAGCATTCATCTTTGACAACAGGTAGTTAACACTTCTTTGTGTCATGTCAGCACATACTGTATGTATGTTTGCTAATGAAGTCATTGTGTTACCTTGGGTAATGTGCGGTGTAAACTGGATCGTTGTTTGCACAATCCTGTTAAATGATAAAACCACAATAGCTGCAGCATTACTTAAATAACATATAATGTAGCTCATAGAGATTTGAGGGATATCAAGCATTTAAAGATACTCCAAGAAATGACACGACAATAACAGAAAATAGCAGCGAGTACTTGCCCGACATTACAATTACAGAGTTCAGAGGTCTAAGCTTGTCTGAACCACGTAGATTCACAGATATCACCTGCATATTGTAGCCTGTTAGCTGCTAAGCACAATGTAATCCCTCATTCTCACAGGCAGGGTGATCTGACCTCTCATTATGAACCTGTGATAAGAGGTTTTACAGGTTATAGTATGTCTGCCCAGCCAGCCTCGCCTTGTTATTCATGCAGCTGAGAGCGGAGGGACAGGGAGTGCTTCTCAGCAGCAGGCTCATGATGCTCTGATTGTGAGCTCTGCACTTCTCAGGAAGAGAACAAACAGTCTGATTGCAGGAAATTTAGATGCAAGAAGAAAACATCCTATTTTCCTCGAATTCCCCCTCCATAAGGATGAGATGTACCAGTCTGTTATTACCCAGACAGATTGCACAAATGAATCAGACCTGTAGATTGGCTCATTTTTAGAATGTTCATATTTTATCAGTATGTTGTGGTACAGTATTGTCAGATCAATGTTGTAGTCTTGGCCCAAGTCTACTGTTCTTTTTCATCTATTTTGTTATTTTTTCGCTAACTTAGAGCTTTCTACGTTTAAGTGGAATTCTGATATATTTAAATCAGGGCCCCATATTTTTTTTATATTTTGGGGTTTAAATGACAAACAAGCGCCAAAAGTTTTGGTTTGCTTCACACAGGCCAAAAAACAGGCTGAAATGGCTGCAACTTTATCCTTTGGGGCAAATCTACAAATAGGCAAGTGATGGGAACAAACAACCTGTCGACACGCTAATCTCCGCCCACTTTCTGGTGCGATGCTACGGTCCGTTGGTAACTGCGGCGATTTCTTCTCATCTCAGCTACAAATTCCACCTGTCTCTGTCCGAGCAGCGCTTGAACATCGTTCCAGATTTGTTAGCGGCGTAATTAATAAACAGACTGAATGAGTAATAGATACAATAAAGATCTAACCGCCATAACATCTTCACTGTTTACTAACCCTGTTTCGGGCGCCTTTGTGACGCCAGACGGTGACACAGCAGAGACAATTGACATCTATAAGCGGGTCTTCCCGTGTCTGAAAAACCTGCGTCAACATGCTAATATCAGTGGGAAAGGGGTATCGGGCAGACTTATGATATGCTAGTTTTACCTGTTAAAGTTTGCACTTGACCTCACACACAGGACTCTTTGTCTGTGTTCACACTGCAAGCCTTGGTGCTCAGTTTTCATTGTCTGTTCACATTATTTTTTTTAAATGTGGCTAATATCTGACTGTAGTGTGTCCTGGTCAAGGTCCTGAACTGACCTGCATGTGCAAAAGAACAATAACAAAGACTACCCGAGCACGCTGTTGTATGTAAACAAACATGGGTGCCATGGAAGTCAGCCTTTACGGTTTCATGTATGAATTGATGTGCCGTGGAAGCCAGCAAATTTGACAGCAGATGATAATGAGGACGAGGAGAAAGAGAGACACATTTTTGGAGCAATAGCTGCTACTTCAGTATGTAGGTGTGTGTGTGGACGTGGAGTCGGAGCCAAGAGTGGTGGGATCGTGACGTGAGCTCTAAGACCTCACTATCCCTCCACTGACTAACTCCATCGTAGCCGTCTTCCATGTTTATATTCATGTTTATATATGTTTGACTCCCGCCAACGCAGAATTGTGACGGATGGTCATCAAGAGTGACATAAAAGTCGCATGAATTCCGATTAGGGATGCAGCGATTCATCGTTTTCACGATTAACCTCGCTTAAAAACGTCACGCTCATTTAATCGTAACGGCCCTGCTACACCGGTTATTTCTGGTCTCACTGTTAAAGGGCTGGTAAGTTTTTCTTGGCGCAACCTGCACAGAATGAAAACAAAGTGACACCTGTGGCGCACCAGCCCAATGTAACGTGCATATGAAGAGACGTGGAGGCTACGCTACATTAGCTTTACTGTTAGAGGGACTGAGCAGCGAAGCTTTGTATCCACCTAAGTAACGAATGAAGTCGGCCGTGTGGGGGCATTTCATCAACTTATTCAAGACGACGGATCCCCCCGTCTGCAAAACCTGCCGGAAAAAAGTTGTGTCAAAAGTGTCACTTACAATCAATGGCGTAGCGATGAAAGTTGGGCCTTCAGTGCAACGTAAACAAACAGCTGTAAAGCGGCATGTACTCGGAAGACAAAAATAATCCTCTCAAGGGCTTCAGTCGGTGAGCGTTTACCGTCTGTGTGGAGTAAACGGGAGGCATTGTAGGTTAATTTATATTTTATTTAAAAGGGACCATGTACAGCTTAAAACATAAATGTCACCATATGATGCACCGTACCAGATTATAGCCTTAAACTAATTCGCATCTGTAGTCCCTTAATATCCCAGGTGTAAAACACTAACACGACATAACATCAGCTCTATACCATGGGATATTTCATACATTGCAACTTATTTATTAATAAAAATAACTACATGAGGGATATTCTCTTTCATTTGAAGTTAAACTTCAAACAAACAACAATTGTTGTCAGGATTTTCTCAGGCCAAATGTAACATTAGATTATTTTATCATTTTAAATAGACTATTAAAGATAGGCCTGGGTGACACTTGATTACAATAACACTTAAGTTCACATTTTTATTATCAATGTTTAAGTAATATTTATTCTTCAAAGGGCAGCAACAGTTTAAAGTTGAGCTGAAACGGCATTTCTAGAGTATCTAGCTTCCGTACCGTGACGTATTTCCGAGTGAAACAGGACGTGCAGGCGGGACATGTCATTAGAGGGATTTGATTTGATTGGTGAGAAGTGGGCGTAGACAGACGTTCGCTACAGCGCAGTAGCTAGCTAACTGACGGAGCGTTCTTGGTGCTCTGCGGCTAAATGTTGCAGATTAATTGGTTGAAATCGTTTGGTGCTAACTTGCGTAAGCACACGTGAAATTTAGTTTTACCGGAAGAAAAAATGATCGGATTTTGATATAAGAATACGAAGAAATTGATTTTCTGTATTTTTTTGGGCCTATATTGTCAAATAGATGCACAATATTACCGGGGATGTGGTCTAAAAGGATTCAAATGACATTTTTCATTTCACCTGGACTATAAGTCTAAAGGGCTTTTTTGACTTTTTGTTTGTCTTTATTATTTGTGGACTGTGTTTGTTTATTTTATTTATTCGATTACTGTTATTTCTGTTTCAAAAGGCAGCAATAAATAACACATTAGAATTTCTAAAGAATGTTTATATGATTTTATTAGGGCTGTCAAATTAACGCACATTCCCTTTAACACCACTATTTATTATGACGCGCGATTAACGCACACGTGCAGGAAGCGATGCAGCGGTAATGTTGTCGATAACGAGCAGAAACAAACCTCTGTGAGCAGAAATGGATAAAGAAAAGGGTCTTTTGAATGGCAAGTTCAGCCTCAAAGCCCTGCCCGATGGTTCTCTGGACAGGACAAATGTTATTTTGAACTGTTTCCCGGGCCATTGTTGTTGTTTTTTTTACTTTATTTTGAACTTTTCCAGGAGGTGATTTGATCGATAAAGTCACTCACAGGCTCCTTATTGCGGTCCCTGCTTAAGTTCCTTTGAAAGAAAAACGTAGTCACAAGTCTCCTGCAGGCCATAAGTATATGTGTCAGTAAAAATAAATAAATAACTTTATGTTCTAGACCAAGTCGGGTGCAATCTCTCCCTCACGGTTGTTTTCGCTGTGTGTACCTTTTAGTCGTTTATACCCCAAAATATCGTATGTAAAAATAGGGCTCAGGTTTTAAAGTCCTATTGATTACTATTCAATCAAAACGTCAGGTCATCTTTTTACCTGCAAATGACCATTACTACGCTAACTAACGAAGAGTCTTTATTCCAACCATGCATGTAATATCTGCATCCTGTCTATGCATAAAGTGCTGTTACCTCAAAAATAGTAAGTGTGTATAGAAATCCCAGGATGTTGTACACCTCCAACAGCCAGTACCATCTCTAGCAGTCGTCTTATTCAGTAAAAACAATGGAAATCTTTACCTGAATAGGAAGACGAGCTCTGGCTGCTTTTTTAAATTACTCTCAGCAGAATTGCTCTCTCTCTGTGATTGGGACATTTCTTACCTTTCCCCTGCCAGCTTTGAATCATTAGGCACCTTAATTGACTGGAACATAATCAATGAATAATAGCTGCAGGCTTCATAACCCTCGCTCGAGAATCCTCGAAATAGTGGAAAGAAAAATTGAACTCTTGAGAAGGCGTTGTTGGAGAACCTCTGACCTGACACCGGAGATATCTCTGCTGCACACACTGCTTGATATTCTGTGTAGGAACATTTTCTTCCTACCTTCCGAAAACTTGAGAGTATAATACAAATCCCTATGTGCAAGGAATCCACTGGTAACCCTCCTGTATTTTATTAAGGGTTTAAACAAATGGATGGATGATTTCAGACGCTGAAATATGGCTTAGTTTTAAGACAGTACAGTCTAAGACACGGTGAGACTGAAGTTCAGAAGGTCGCGTAGATTTGCGTCTCTCTGGGAGGAAAAGAAGAGAACAGAGCGTTCTATCGCTCAAATTAAGAAAGACCTTTCTCAGCAGGCACAGCCCTGCTACCTTTTAATGTTTAATATCAAATGCAGAGTGAGAGAACCGAGGGAATGGGGTGTGGAGGTCACACTCCTTCACACTGGGCTGGGATTTTAAGATTCCCCGGCTGAATCCCTCCTGTACTGAAGAGTGTTAGGGCCAAGCATGAGGAAGAAATGAGAGGAGGAAGGTTTTTTGATTTATTTTGCATCTGAAGAATGAAGTCCAAATGTCGAGCATGAAGTCAAACTTTCTGTATCTGTGCCAGGTATGAAAACAAAAGCCAAAACAGAAAAGGAAGACTTTTATTTCCCTGCATCTTGAGAAAAAATAATCTTCCCACTCTGAATAATTTGTTTTATGCCTGACACCAATTTTGAAGATCAACTTGGTTCTCCACATTTCGTTGCTGAGGGGTGAGCCATCTCACATCCTTACTATCTCTGCTGAGAGTTGTTCATGCAAAACAACGAATGGGAAGCGACCGGTAGACAAATCATAGCAAAATGGCAGCAGCTGATGCAACACCATCACGTCGTAAAGTCTGGGTGCTTTTCACCCTCAACTCTGCAAAGAAAAGTTGATGTTGGAAATTTTATTTCTCTTTTCTATCAGCCAAATCAGCAGCAAAGTTTATTAAAATATATTTTTCAATGAAGAACTCATATTTCATACTTCATATTTATTGTCTTTATTGTTAGTTAGCACATGCTTAAAAGAACCTCCATCTACATGTAAAGGTGAGAGCTAATAAGAGACATTGGGCACTATTTAGACGGCGGAGGGCGGACAGTCTAAATCGCGTGCTAAGTGATTTAGGACGTGTCTGACGCACTTTTGCTATTTAGACGGCGCACGATCTGAGTGAAAACTGAGGCGCAAAGAGGTTGGCTTAAAAGGCTGGATTACTCAGGCGTGTTTTCGGCATAACATGAATGACACCACTCAATACTGTACAATACAGTAGTAGGCACAGCTGTTTCCATGATAACAATACAACACGGGCTCTTAGTCCCACCAGTCCTGTGGAGCTGTGTTTAGCTGCAGATGCTTCTTCATATTTGAAGTTGAGCTCTTCACAGCTGACGAGCACTTATCCTCCAGACACAGCTTACATTTCACCGTCATGTTGTTCTCGTCCCTTTCACCCAAACATTCAGAATAATGTGAATATTTCTACGTAAATGCTGTCCTCTCTGCCAACATCGCTAGCTGAATTAGCTAGCTACGCACGCGCACTGACACAGCTGTGTATACCTTCTGCTGGCACACAGCTACCTGCCAAGAAGAAGAGAAACAGAAACAGTGCTTCTGGGATTTTTTGTTTTTGTGGCAACAAAAGGAAAAGAGAAATGCAGCACATTTTTCACAGTAACAGAAAACTTTTTATGAAAAAGTAACAAAATAACAGATTACTGGACTTGCAGAACCAACACACTACATTACACTTTACAACAAAAAAATAACAAAAGATTACTCTAACCGATTACTTTGTAACACGTTACCCTGAACACTGCAGGTTAATATACTGGATTAACCTACTCGGGGGTTCTCAGGGCTAAACAATTCTGGTGGGCCCAATTGACCACCATCCCTCATACTGCAATCAGTCTATTGTCGCATGCAAGCTCCCATTAAGTACAGTGCCGCCAGCATTGTCATTATTTGAGAGACCAAGCAGGACTCCTTTGTTGGAATAGTACCTGCCCCCAGGTATTCAGTGTGTCAATTTACACTTCTTTATTTAGTAATATTCCCTAACAGAGCATAATATAGGATTAAATAATAAAACCTCTGAATAGATTTTGTCACAAAGACCTCAAGACAGCACCACTAAAAATTGGCTGTAGATAACTAGAACTAGAACTATAACTATTAACTATAATTAATATGCTTATAGTTTTCCTGTTATCAATGTCGTTACAGGAAAACTGTTAGTCTGTCTCATCCCACCACACCCTGGGCCCTATTTACACGGCAGAAGGTGCACAGTGTTTTGCAAGTGATTTAGGACGTGTCCGACGCACAGACGGACAGGATCTTATGTTTATTAAAGTTCTGTGTGCTGACCATCAAAGAAAGATTCGCTTTAAATGTTTATTTACTTATTGTTGCTGCTGGATCACATGGCTGTGTTGTCTCCTGTGTGCGTAATTGGACTGGACAGTGTTTCAATATCTGTGGGCATGATTGTCGGTGCCACAGGTAGTTATGTCTGAGGATTATAATAAATTTACGTCTCAGTTGTGTGTGTGAGTGTGTGTGTTTTTGTGTGTGTATTGCATCAGAATGAGCGCGCAGTAGGGAGAGCTTTGTGTCGGTCTTGGTAGTTTTTGGCCAGTGCATGGCTCAAGCAGGAATCTCCCTGAGGTGAAGCAGGTGTGTGTGGGGGCAGCGGTGAGCTTGTCCATGTCTTCCTGCACTTCTCAGCAGATCGGTAAAAAACCGAAAGCAGCATCATGATTTAAGGAGACGAGGGAAGCAAGAGATGGCAGTCTGTCCCTTAAACAATATTTTAACACTGTATCTGCAAACACGCTGCTTTTTCCTTATGAGTCAAAGCACTGCTGTGCGCCGTTGTGTGTGTGACTCGTGCTGTGAACTCTCTAATGTACTGTATGTCCATAATGCGCCATCTAAATAGCAGAGACAGACTGCGCCCTTAAAATAGCAACGCGCCACCTGTTTGCCTGACCACACCTCATTTCAAAACCAACACGCCCATGGGCGCTAACGGTGGCGTAAGATCACTTGCTATTTACAAAACTTGGGCGCTGGGTGTGAAAATGACGACTGCACCAGGTGGAAGATAGCAATGACACTGGACGATAGTTTTCAAATGTTACTCAAACAGGACGAAATAGATCATAGGTTAGGGACTATTTTAATTTATAAATTGTTTTGATTGCACTTGCTTCTCTGGTAGATATGTGTTGCAGCAGGAGTGTGTGTGGGATTGACTCAAAATAAACTACAGTGTGTGTGAGTGTGTTCACGGTGATGGAGGAGCATGTCACACAGTGCAACAGTTTAGCTCATTAAGATGTTTAATAGTTTTTGGAAAACAACAGAGCTCTTTGGCACAGAGGAGGAAGATATATCAGGCTGTGATAGGTAAATAATACTTGTGAGTAGTTTTTCCCTTTAAACAAATCTATTTCTGCAACATGCAAGCTGATAAAAAATAAAATAACAAACAAAAAAATAAAGATATTTGCACAAGGTCCATCCACTCGCTGTGAGCATAAATAAGTCTTCCCACACATATTCTTCTCCTCAAGCTAATGGCTTCAAATTGAGCCTGACAGCTCCCCTTTTTTGGTCATGCCGGCTTGTGTGGCTCTGGGGAGTCCATTACTTCGGTCCAATAACTGCTGAATGGATTACCTGTAACTTGTACACCTATGGTGACCTGAAGATGAAACCTAATGACTCTCGGACTCTTCCTGTAGGGCCACCAGGAGGTCAAAATATTCACTTTTTCTGTGAAGTGGCATACATGTTCCCCAGATGGATTGATACAATTTCTTTCAACATTCACGACTCGAGAGGATTTATTTGTATGTTTTTCTTCTGGTTCCACCAGTCGGTTGACATGTAGTATGAAAGACATTTCTCAACGAATATCAGATTAATTGTCATGAAACGTGCAAACATTCATGTTCCAAACATAAATTGTAATAACATAAGGTGTTCTCTGACTTTGATTAACTCCTTCATCTGTTAAATTTCAATTTGTCCAGTTGTTTGGTTTGTGAATTACGTGTTTCTGGCTAATATTTAAACCAGAATCATCTTCACTAATCAGCCATGTTAACATGTACTAGGAATATGATTCCGTGTTTTTTTTTTTTGCTCTCAGTTAACACAGAAATAGAGATAGTACGCTCACAGGATGACTAGCTTGACACAGGTAACATAAACATTAAACTACTACTTCAGGTCTACACATATAAATATTAGAAAGGTCATGAATTTTGAATGTTAGTCATTAATTTATAGAAAATCGAAAAGTTCATGCAACTTTATCTATTTAAAAAAAATTCCATTGTCTTTACTGGCGCCTGGTTGTAATGTTATAATGTGGTGCTAGCACCAGACAGCGGCTGTAGAGCATCTTAAAGCTGTTTGCTAGCCGCCATTTTTTTTTTTATTTAACCAGGGGAAAAAAATCTCTTTTTCAAGAGTGTCCTGGGCTGGCCAAGACTGGCAGCAGCACATTAACAACGTTTCAGACAAACAATGAGCAGCCATACATACAAACATAATGCAGAATACTTGACTATAATACAATAAAAGACATGAAATAACAAGTGAAACTAGTCAAAGTTTGTCTAAAGCAACCACAATCATTAATATCTCAAGCAGAACATCTACAGCCAGGTGTGTCTGCCTCCAAGTTATTCAAAAGTGCCTTAAAAGCATCCAATTAGACACATTCCTTAAGTTCCAGGTCTGTTTGTAATTCGTTCCAAGTATAGGGAGGAGCAAACTTAAATTACTTTTTCCCCAGGTCAGTTGTGACCTTTGGGACAGACAGTAAGAACAGGTCCTGGGACCGAAGACTGTAAGCTCCTGTACTCTTCTGACTGATGTTTAGAAGGTATGAGGGAAGCACACCTAAGATAGACTTGCAAATAAGAATACGCCAGTGTTTTAGTCTACGTGTGGACAAAGCAGACCATCCAAGGTGGGATTTGATTTGATTAAATTTCAGAAGAAGAAAGCATTAGTGCCAGTGCCAGGTGCAACGGGTGTGGCGTGGTGAGATTCAGAACCGGAGAAAATTGTTTTTGAATAATGGTCGGATATTTCCCAGTGAATGGTGTTTGCTTGAAATGCCCATCCCTAATAAATATGTATGAATTATATACATATATACTGTATATACATTATATATACAGTACTGTGCAAAAGTTTTAGGAAGGTGTGAAAAAATGCTCTAAACTGTAACATTTTTATCAATTTACAAAATGATAAGTGAGCGAACCAAAGAAAAAATCTAAATCAAATCAATATTTGGTGTTACTACCCTTTGCTTTCAAACCAGCATCAATTCTTATAGTATGTTCATTCACTGCATTTTGTTAATTGATATAAACAAACATAAACTAACAAAATAAAACAAATATAAATTAACGATTAACACTTCCATTTTTTAAAGCATTCTTAGTTTACATCATTTTTTCACACCTGCCTGAAACTTTTGCACAGGACTGTATATATATATATATATATATATATATATATACATCCGGTTTAGGTCAGCGGTTATATGCTAAACATCACGGTACTGTGAGTACGTTTGATCCTCCAGAAAGCTGCAAGTATTTTAGCTTCTTCTGAACGTGTTTATGTGAGTGAATTTTCTCTGTTGCCATCAGGACGTCGTTATATTTTACCTGCTTGTAAAACTAAATTGTTCATTCCCTCTGCAGTCACATTAGGAATCTGCTCTGTAGGTTTAATATTTCTAAACACTTTTTATTCTTTTATCAAGACTAATCCTTTTATTTATCATTCTTCTTAATCATCAGTATTTAGCAAAGTCAGTCAATAAGTGACATAACTGGGAAGAGAACAAACTATGGCCTTCAATTAGCTTGCAGAAAGCATTATATAACCTTCACTATTGTATTTCAATTGTTTTGTTAGATATTATTAAAGATATTTCTGTCACGGCCTGTGGATCTGCTTTCAGCGTCTGTTCTTCTATTGTGCTGCATCTCTCGTTGATGAACGAACAAACCTGCTGCCAGGTGATTTATGAGTTGGTTTTAATGAACAGCAATAATAAGATCTTATGTCAGAAGATCAGGCCATTCTATATGTTTTCTATAAAGACAGGTTTAACAGATCCAGCACAAAGCCTGTTTCCATACTACAACAGGTTTAGCCTCTCGTGGCAGAGCAGCAGCTGGATAAACAGCTTGATATGGGAAAACAGATGATCCCTCTCTGTTGTTAGACATAATCACACGGGCGTGTGCCAGGACAGAGAAGTGGAAGATGCCTGTATGAGCGGTAGACCAGCTTTCAGAGTCTGTGTCATTCCTGGGATGTGGTTGAGAAAGAAGCAGCAGTCTGGATGTAGCAGTGATGTACGTCTTTTTATTCTCTTCAAGGTCTCAACAAACCTGTTTCTGCCTTACAGTTTATAAGATGAGATATTTATGTGAAGCCTTGAGCTCAGTTCTTAAAAAAAACAGATCATCCAACAGCCCGCTCCTAATGTGAACTCATCTTATACAGTTACTTGTTCAGAGGCCTAACGATTCAAAATATGAAACTTGAGGCATCCTTTACTGCAATTTCTGGTTGCATGTCCTCTAGCTTAATGCTTTGATGTGCTGTTGAAGTCATTTCACATTGTATGAAGAGCACTGAAGTCCTGTTGGGATGGATGGTCAGAGGCGATGGATGGGTTAAACAAACACAGGATTTAAATCCAGGAGACTGAGATTTGTTGTAAAACCAAAAGTCAATGTTGACTTGATTGTTTATTTAGTTATGTAACATACAATGATTATCTAAAGTATGTTCCTTTATGTCCGATACCATCATAAGTACTTATTTAAACCCAAACTCATCATCTTTTTCCTAAACCTAACCAACTTGTTTTGTTGCTTAAACCTGTGTTGCCTGTGACTGTTTTTGCAACTTAAACCACACATTTAATATTGTTGGACGTTCAAAACTCAAAAAAATGCTTAATGCTTCTATGCAAGTTTTATAACCATACATTGTTTATTTCTGCCAAATTGACCGGTTTATTTTTGTAGGTCTAAGCAAATGCATTTTTAACTTTGCTAACGTCAATGCAGAACTCTTCATTGGAAAAAAGGATTGTAGAGGCGTACTTAGAACATCTTATTTTGAAGCCACTTAATAGACTGAGAACATGTTAGCAAAATTCTCCACATCCAATTAGATGTGTTATTTTAATGCACATTCTTGCAAATCTATTGTTTTTTCCTTTCAGTACTAAATAGTTTTTTCTTTACACTGTGAACATTTGCACATTTGTATGAATTTTCTTTATGATAAACACTTAAAGCTGCTGTGAGGAACTTTTAGTTTGTGTTGATTTTGGCGCCCCCTGTGGACAAAGCCGTACCTCTTATGTCCTTGCTGATTTTGTTTTGTACATGTTTGTTGGTTTTAACAAAAAAATCTCATCCTGCTTTCTGCGTCATATGTATCACTCACTTTAAATATTTGCCCTGGAAAATGTAAACAAAGCCCCCCACCACCACACCCCCAGCGGTTACAGGCATAAAAAATAACAATATAGAAATAATCTGTCTTGTCGCTGATTGGTTTGCTTTTTTAGGTCAAATAGAGGAATCAGAATTAATTTCAGTCTGTTTCACAACCAGTGAAAACTCATTTTAGATTATATACAGTACGTGACATATTGTTATTGTAAATGTACCTGTTTTTTTCACTTACTTTCTTTAATGTTTGTAAGATGCCTGTACCACAACACCAAGAAAAATTCCTTGTATGTGAAACCTTCATGGTGATAAACCTGTTTGTCTCAGTTTTGGTGCACCGTTTCATTTTTCCCTGAAAAGAGATCATCGAGCAAGTTGTTTGCAGTAATACAAGAAAAGAATAGTTTAACACACACAGTACATTCTTCTGTTTGTGGCGTTGAACATGTGAGAAAGTGAACACCACAGCTTTTCGTGGAGTTGTGTCTCTATGCTGTCTTGTGATGTGCTGTAAGACTGTGACTCACTCATACAATGTGTCTGAGATCAGTGTGAGCTGAATGAGTCACCTTCGTTAACAATCTTTATAAATCATTTCATGCCTTACAAATGAAACTGTGTAGGAATGTTTGTGTTGAAATACTATCTGCAGGTGTTATGAAACTGAATCTCAGCTTTTTCTTTTACGTGTCATAGATGGACAGCTTCCATTGTGTTTATTTAGTATGCAGAATGTATGAATAAATCATGGAGAGCGACGTGTTTAGCATGGGCCAGTGAGACGGTCACTTGGGGTTAGAACTGCTGGAGGGGCTCCAAAGGTGAGGAATGAATTCCAAATACCTGATCTGTTTTTAAAGGTCTGTCCCCATGATGCCTGTGCACACAGTACATTGTTAAATAAAGCTAATAGAACTGCAATAGAAACCTTATTTTCAGAGGTTTCTGCAGGTAGACTCATTAACTGAAACTGCTGGATGTCACTTATTTTGTGACAAGAAACCCCACCTGTGTGCCGCTAAAACTCTTGGGAAAGCTGTTAGGCAGGTTATAATTGCTTCATGCAGAGCTCTTCAGCTGTTTAACATTTATGTGGCTTTTAATGCAGGTCTTTGTATGCTACATTTGTGCTGCAAACTGTATCAATTTAATGCATTGTACATAAATATAGGATCATTAAATGAGATGTTATTGACTGTTATTTGTCAATGGGTCAAAGAAACGCTTTCACAAATGATCAGCAGCCTGTATAAGTGACATGGCACTCAGAGTAGAGCCACAGCTCCTTAGTGTCCGAAAGAGTCAGCTGAGAGGGTTTGGGCACCTGGCCACCTCCCTGGGAATGTTTTCCCTCATAGGGAGGCTCGAGGGGATTCCCAACTGGTAGGAGATCTCAGAGATACTAGGGTAGACCCACAACTCACTGAAGGGATTATGAATCTCATCTGGCCTGGGAACGCCTTGAAATTCCCCAGGAGGAGATGGAATACAGTGCTAGAAATACGAAGTCTGGAATACCTTGCTCAGAATGCTGGGACTGAAGTCAGACCTTGGATAAGGGCAAGAGGATGGATGGATGGATGGCTGGCTGGCTGGCTGGCTGGCTGGGTGGGTGGGTGTATGGATGGAAGGATAAAATGCAGAATTATTTGTTCAACCGGTCTTTCTTTTTTCTTTTGTTTCAGGCTTAAAGGCAGCATGATAACACCTGTTCACACTCCATTATCTCCAGTGGGCAGACCGTGAGGACAAGTCGCCACCATGCGATGTGTGTAAGGGACCAGTGGGGGTGTTGCGGCCCCAGGCGGGATGCTGCTGACGGCCGGTCAGTATGACTCTGCTGGACTTGTGGCTGTCGCGCTCCATCCCCATGTGCCTGCTCCTTCAGAGCCTTGTCCTCATGGCCCTGTGCTTCCCCTCGGCCAGCATGTGTCCAAAGGGCTGCATCTGCCATCGCGACCCCCACCTCCACGGTCTGAATGTTACCTGCAGTCAGTCCCGCCTGAAAGAGATACCCCCCAGCCTCCCGGTCGATACTGTCCTGCTGAGGCTGGACCACAACCAGATAGGCGCCGTGCCCGATCAAGCCTTCCATGGACTCAGGCTTTTGAGGGAGCTCAACCTGTCTTACAATGCAGTGGAGACTTTAGGGGAAGGTGCTTTCAGTGGCATAGAGGCAACGTTACAGGTACTGGACCTCTCCCACAACCGCATCACTAGCGTACACAAGGATGCGTTTGCTCGACTAAAGGCCCGCGTCATTGTGGACGATAACCCCTGGCACTGTGACTGTGCTCTCCAGCAGGCCATCGGTGGAATGGCGCACAACCACGAGGCTGCTGCCCGGGTCCTGTGCAGGAGCTCAGAGCTCCGTGACCAGGAGGGACGACCTTTCTTGGCTGTGGACACTGACCTCTGTAACCTGGCTAAAAGGACAACAGACTATGCTATGCTGGTGACCATGTTTGGTTGGTTTGCCATGGTCATTTCATATGTGGTGTATTATGTCCGTCAGAACCAGGAGGATGCCAGACGCCACCTGGAGTACCTCAAGTCTCTCCCCAGCAAGCCCAAGAAACCTGACGAGGCTGACGACATCAGCACTGTTGTCTGACAGCAGT
Source organism: Semicossyphus pulcher (assembly GCF_022749685.1). Lineage (NCBI taxonomy): Eukaryota > Metazoa > Chordata > Actinopteri > Labriformes > Labridae > Semicossyphus > Semicossyphus pulcher. The sequence goes on from NW_027211726.1 coordinate 30,547,990, forward strand.
GACAAAGTGACAGTCTAAAAACAATGTTATGAACACCAAAATGTGTATGTAACAGGACCCATATTTATAGTTTACTAATACAAACCTTTAGGTAATGTGAGCATCAAATCTGCTGAGATGTCTTTGTACTTTGGAAATGTTGTCGTTGTTCCTTACCAGGGTTTGTTCATGGCGGGTCTGAGATGAGATGAAAAGGGAGACAAGAGTTTAACACTTACATTGTCTTTGTATAAAAATAAACTATGAAGTTTTGAAAATTTAAATCTCAGGTTAAAATATTGACACAACAATGGCTTTTTTTAGATGAAAATTTGGAATATCTTATAAAAACTAATATATTTGTAATAGCTTAAAATTAATTTCCCAAGCCCACGATGAAATGCACATTAAGTTTTGCAACCACTTGCTAAACAAACTGCATCTTTTATACCCCTTAAAATTTAATGCGAAAAAAAATCAAAGCATGCATGAATCCGTGGCTTGTTTATGGAGTCTGTTTGATCCAATGTAAAGCTTTGGAGTTTAGGTATATAGACATGTTGGGTAAGGTAGCCTTGAGCTGTCACAATGAAGAGACAGATAGTGTTGGGTATGAAGTATTTGACTGAAACATTTAGTAAGATATTTCACATTATGGCTGTGTAGAACAATGGGATTCATGGGGTGCCCATTTCTGTTGAGAAAGTAAATCAATGGTGGTTTAGGAATGATTAAAAATACACACTCCAAATTTGGTATCTAATAATTCTTCACTTGAAAGTTTGAAAAAAAAAAAGAAATATACAGTCACAATATTGAGATGCTAAGACTAGAAGACACAAAGTCAATTTAACCTAGGTTTAGCTAGCTTGTCAGGCAGCTATGTCACCATTACATGCGTGATGAAAAACTTGTCTCATACTTTTAACTTGCTATGAGTATATGTATTTTTCTTTTGCAGGAATTGATTTTGTGATCCTGGTTGGTTGGAGGCTGTGCATTGTTTTCACACTTCCCAAATTTAAACAATGAGCAGAACAATTACTTCTTGACCTTGGAAGTAGCAATTCTACAAATAATGTAATTTCACGGTCCTATTAGCTTTTTCCAGAGCTTTTGAACAGTCTCGAGTCCCTTTAAGCCAATGGAGTTAGCTTAGTTGTTCTCACACGACCTAGTATCTTCTAGTCTGTGGAACCAGGGGGTCGTATTGGTACTTACAGGGAGAGTATAATGATAAGACCAGGGTGGACACTGATAAATTATAGGGACAGTCAGAAGCATTCTAATGGGAACATCTGGGCTGCCAGAACATCAAGAGTATTCAAATTACAGGGTGGCAGCACTTCTCACAAACCATTCAGCACCTTGAGATCTCTGCTTATGCACCATAAAAACAGGACCAACCATGTACAACATCCCACGCAACAGTTGTAAGGAACACTACAGTTGTGAAACAGCATGGACCCCTGCCCAAAAACGGAATTACCAGGAAACAAGCCGGCTTCACTTGGGAGGTGTCAAAGTACGCAAACCATAAGTCAGTAAATGGCCAAAGAAAGGTCTAAGAGAACATTCACATCAAAAGCAAAAAACATTTTTGAAACATCCCGTTACCTTACATATTATTCCCAAATTGGACAATTTTGCCTCTTATGCTTAACGTCCTTTGTCAACGTTAAGTGCAAAGTAGTGTGCGCTTTAGGTAGCAAGACAAAGCTTCATGTTGTAGAGGTCAGAAGTCGCAAAGCGTGTTGTTGCAGTAATAACTCTTTCACTAAACTCTGCAAACTGCAAACCTTCCTAAACCTTAACCCTGTGTTACTGCCATGCTCTAATAGTGTAGAATGTGAGAACATTGCACTAAGACATTGCAGTAGTTGTAAGAAAGACCACATTAATGAAACTGAAAGGACCCTAGACTAAAAGGCCTTGGTTTGGGCCAACCTGCAAGGGGTTTCTCCAGGCACAGCAACCTCCCACAGACAAAACAACCAATTTAGGTTCATTTTTAAGCTCACTGGTGACTCTAAACTTTATCATAAATCTAAGTATCAATGGAAATTTGTTAGCACTGTTATTGACTGGAGACTTGTCATGGGGGAACCCCGCCTCTTGCCAAATCTCACCCTATAAGGATAAGTGGTATAGCTAATGGATGGCTAATGGAAGAACGAAATGTACCTCAAAGATGAGTTCTGATATAACATTTTGGCCAATGCGTTCCACATCTTTTGCTCTCCATGAGGACTGTTGTCCTGCATACAACAGAAGCCTGCGCAAAGATGCATTTTGAACAGTACTTGAAACTACAAGCAAAAAAAACGAATGCTTCCAACACCAAAAATCTGGCTCACAGATTGTGTATCCAAGTGTATCACAAGTTTTTAGTAACCATCACTGAAGTTTATCTGCCATGACCACCAACATAAGAATGTCACTTTTAACAAGCAGGAAGAACCCATAAAACAAACATGTACCTGAACGTTTTCCAAGGTTTATCAGACAGAACTATCTGACAGTGGAGCAAACTCCCTCTGCAGATGACCACCATGAGATGTTGATGAAAGCTCTGGGAAAAAAGCTAGTAAGCAGACCTTGAGTTGGGATTATTTTGTGGAAGAACTTGTGTCTATGAATGTCTTACATAATGTTATGGAACCTAAGGTTTGTGGTAAAGGTTTTACATCTGTGGACAGGTTGTTGTTGTGTTGTTGTGTACATTTCTTCCTTCAGTTTGTGAAGTCTACGTTTGCTCCTGTTGTCTTTAGTTTGTTGTTGTCAGTCAGTCTTTGTATATTTGTACTGATGAGAAGAAAGCACAAGACTTAATGTCAGTTTCGGTAGACTCTTGTTGTTGTTGTTGTTTTGTGGACACTCCAGTCCTCCAGAGTCAGTGCTGTTCCTGGTAAATTGAACCTTTTGCCTTCACTCAATTTTATTCAAATCCAGCCCTTTCAAGGGGAGGACAGATTTCTCAAACATGGTGATGGCAGACTGCACTATCGTATCAACACGGCATGACAAATCAACACAAACATTCCTATTCAAATCAAGCTGCCAATGCATGCATCATTTCCCTTTAATAACGCTGTGTACAGTAATGTTCCCGGCAGCGGGTGAAAAGAAAATTGATGCTGTCATTTTCTCAAATGGCTTTCCTGACATCATCGCCGCAGGAGTTCACTCAATCATAGGACCAGGGAGAGCCAAAGAAAGCTACATGAAAGACAAGATCGAGATGATGAGGTACAGGAAATTAGATTTTCACCAAAAAGCTCATTTTGATAACTACTACCTACTTCACATATTAATCTGAAGGAATCCTGCACATAATTGGAGATATGTTAGATACTGGGTTTTGCTGATATCTTGTGAAATATCATGTTTAATTGTTTGTCACAGAATTTGTACAATAATGGTTGTTAAAATAACGTCTTAGGGGATATGCAATGAGAACATTTAGGTAGAGAACACTAGGATATCTTGTAAATAGGAACGTTGATGTTTTGTGAAATACTTGAAATCCCTTTAATTAGTTTCTAAATGTGCTTCACCCCTTAGCCTTGTCTTGTAAAGGTAACCTCATTCTCCTCACCACCGGATCAGGATAGGGTATAAAATGCATGTACAATGTAATGAAGCACAGTGTAGCCAAGGACCCGAGAGTATTTCTAAGTGCCTGAATACTTCTCTCATCACTTTATTTTTTTGACTCATGTCTTCTTTCTCCACGTCTGGTCATTGTTCCAAACACATAAGCCTCTCTTAGTTTAGTGGATATGTCAATTTAGGTTTTTTCTTGCAAGTTAGGGAAAAAAAACTATATCAATCATGCTGATGTAAAGAGCTGTTCAACTGAATTATACTGTACTACAGTTTTCCATGCACAGACAGGGTGTGATAGAGCAACTCACACAGCTTAGAATGAAAAATGTTGGCACTGACTATTGTGGTTGTGTTGTAATGGCATGACATACAGAAACTGAAATAAAGAAGGTATGCATTGGTTTATAGTATAGTTTGCTTTCTCTGTTGATTCACAGCTTTGGGCAATGAATGAGTCGTACATTACAGTACTGTGGCAGCTTTTTTGGAATGAGCGGTGTCACACAATGTTTTCGCAGGAGATATGAACTGTCTGTAACCCCTTTGTTCTCAAGGGATGAATTTTTTAGGTGCTTTTAGTTTAAAGACAAGGCTCAACTTTCAGGAGGTACAATAAAATGAACTCTCTTCAATGGGTAGGCTGGTAAGCGATCCGGGAACCCTTCTGGCTATCTGATGACGATATAGCCTCTGAGAGTAAAGGACTTACGACCATGACTTCCCTTTCTGTGCGATGATGATCGTTTACAGTCCAACTAGCAAAGTGCGAAGCGACGATACAGTTAGAGATGAGAGTCGACATCTAAGAGTGGATTGTTAGCTGCGGATGAAAGCTGTTGGGTGCAGGATTGTGCTCAACATGCTCGTTTTCCTGCATGCAACAAAAGCCTACTGAAACCCTTGTGAACCATACTACTCTGACGGCAAGCGGAAACCAGAAATCGTGTCACTTACCTACAGATCGTCTGTGAAGCTTCTCACTCATTCAGGTCATGGTTATTCTAAGCTTAGTCCAAAAGACAACTGGACTTGGGTGAGGTTCTTGAAGATGCTTCACCTCTCATCTGAAAGGCTTCTGCAGTTTTAACTGACTGGTGGACGGAGCTAGAAATATAAGCCTCTGTAGGTCATTAGTATGATAATAGATGTGCACTCATCTATTATAATACTATACTATACATATATACTATATTAAAAAGACAAATAGATCTGATTGACGAGCTGTTTACTTGAAAGGTTTACTAACTTTTTTCTGCAAAGGCATGGACTGGCCGTCCACCTCAAGGTGTAGTTGTCATTAGTGTGCTAATAGATGTGCACACATCTATTAGCACACTAATGACCTACAGAGGCTTATATTTCTAGCTCCGTCCACCAGTCAGTTAAAACTGAGGTGAAACGTCTTCAAGAACTTCAACCAAGTCCAGTTGCCTGTTGGATTAAGCTTAGAATTACCTACAGATCCTGCATTTATATGCCGAGAGATAGAATATAGATTAGCAGGTAAGTCCAGGAGTAACGCTCCTCGCTCACTGTGACTCTAAGCAGGGTTCTGCTGCATGCTCAACTTGCTCTGGTTCTGGTGACCATTAAGGTGCCTTAAGTGTCACTCACAAGGGGACACACAACAACAATGAACCAGAACAAGAGTGACAGAGGTGCGACATGTTTACCAGTCAACCTTCTCCCCTCATAACAATCGCACTGTCAAGTTGTGGCGCAAAACTCCTCCATTTACACAAACTATTGTTGGGAGGGTAAGATGAAGGGTCTCTGATTGTATCCCAGACGCCGGCTTCTTTTTCCAAGGTAACCCATACAGGTAGATCAGTTATGTCTGGACAAACATTTTAGGTCTGATTACTGTAAATAAGTGTAGACAGTCTGCCTTAAACAAAACACCATATTAGCACTCATCCAACTTACCAACATGAACACAGCTTGTCCTGCACATTATTTTAATGAAGGATACACTGAACTTCTGGGGGGTGAAAAGTGCACTGTCAACATCAGTATGTCTGCTACTTAGCTGTTCAGCTGCAGCACGAAACCGTTCGGCTACAGTTGTATGCTGTTGTAATCCTTACAATTCAATATCTCCAACACTCTTACTTTGTGTCTTGTGTCCCAACGATGTACTATGTGTTCAGACAAATCAGGAGAAAACCTGATTTTGCATCACCAACCGACACAACTAGAAATGTCTCAATTAAATCGAGAAAGGTCTGTGACGCATTGTTCCATAAGCCTCTTTGATTTCAGATTCTCCAGAATGTTCTGAGGCTGCATCAGAAATGTGTAGTTTGCATGCTTCTTGTTTGCATGCAAAGCTGTTTTACAGATTTTTATTTATCATAGTAACTAAGTAAATATTTCAGCTTCATAGGTCATTTATTACAATGAAATCACATTGTTTTAATCAAGGGTTAATATGGCGGAGAGATCCTGGTACTGATCCAAGCTAACAGCTCATCACACTGGGCACTGGTCAGCCTCAGGTAGCTGGAAGCAGCAGGTGAGTTCATCCAGACAGTTCCTGGAAAAAGGAGGGGAAATTAACCGAGCCGTCTCTGGATGATGTTATGAGCCCAGACAAGACAATGATTAGTTTTCTGATCTGATGGTTGAATATTGGCAGCTTGTGTTTAACAACATTTAAATACATTCAAAAGCCCTTTGACATTATTTATGTCCACAAAATGTGATTAAATGTGATATCAGTTGGACTTTAAATGTTTTGACAACAGGACTAGCAGTGGGGTCAACTATCATTGGAATAATGCCATTGTGGAATACTAACATCTTCTACATCAGGTGTCCCTACCATTCTGCCAACATTTTCAAAACTTTTAAAGGTTGTAAATATCTATATATTTTTGGCTAGCAAGGACAAAAAGTACAACATCTTGGAACATGTGGATGTTAACCCTTTGCAGTTCTTGAAACACCATTCTCAGAAAGCTAACCTGCCCAGCCCTGTTAAAGGATGTGGTTGAGAAAGAAAACATGCTTGTATCCATAAATAGAAGCCACTGTCATAGCACTCTGGCAATAATGTAGATGTATTTAATGTATATATGTTAATTTTCCTTGTAGGCATATATTTTTCTTTGAGTAATGAGACTGTTTTTCACACATGTAAAGTTTCACATCATGAATAAAATGTGATGATGGAGATAGCACTAAAACGTGCTGCACTTTAATAAAGACAATGTGTGAAGACAGAGGACCCTTATCAAAGATGATCCTTATGTGACGGTCTAACCTGCAGCCAGATCTATTCAGATTTGACTGGTAATGATAATTAATTGTTCAGAGATCATGTTTCTATTCTTTTGTGAATCCCTTTTCCTTGAAAACTTTTGTTTCAGTGTTCACAAGGACATGAAACGAGTTAGACATGATTCCTTTATTTTTTTTAAAGCTATATCCACAGTAGTTACCATACCATTATCACTTAAAATACTTACTACGTTTTTGATATTGTTTTTTGGCATAGAAATGCAAAGTAATCAAACTGACCGATGAGGATGTAAGGAACAACACTTTTTTTTTTATATCCAACAGCCCAGACAAGCTGAATGAAAGAAACTGCATCTATTTGGATTAATAGGATGTTTACAACTAATATTCAAAAATAAATTACAATATAGTTTTAAAGCACAGACTGTACGAAAGAAGGACGTAACCTCCGGGTCTCTCAGAAGTGGTGTTATTTCTAACAGCAAGCAGGGGGGATCTACTCTGTTTGTTTGTTTAGAAGTCTATGAGAAAATGAGCCTTAGTTTATTGTCTCAGTAAACATTTTCCTAATGAGTTTATGGTTTCAATTGCTAGTTGTAAGTCTTCTTTATTATAGCATGATGTTCATTTTGTAAATTATCAAGTAAATCTGACAATGAAGCAGGGTATGTTTTAGGGCCGCTGCCATAAGTTGCTACAAATCTTTGAGCAGCACTTAGTTTAAGTTAGTCACTCTGAGGAGTCGGTTGTTCTGTTTCTCTTTAAAACCTGGTTTTCACTAGCCAAAATAAGTATCCCAGTTAATACCACAGTTACCATGAATTGTGGCTCCACCTTGCTAAATAAGCTAGCAGTAGCATAGGCTGATAACTTGGCATCTGCTAGCCCCTCGCTCCTCTTCAGCCCCGCCCCCACCCTCTTGTGGTAGTATGGTCCCCAAAACAAGATGGTGAGAGCCAAAAGGCCAAACTCAAGGATTCAAAACGACTGTCCACAAACCAACGGGTGACAAAACTGTGGCTTCATCCACTTCTTATATACCGTCTATTCTTATATATATATATATTTTTATAGATTATATAGATTTTTGTAATATATGTAACAGTCAAGTTGTTATCAACTAATGTTTAATAAAGAAAAAAGTTTGAGGCTTCTTGGATAACAGGCTATTTAACAAACTGCTATTTAATTTAACTGGTATTAAGGCAGAAGAAAAGAGGTTTTTATTCAATGCTTCTTTGTCCATGACTTGACTCCAATTTAAAAACAATAAATTCCTGTAGCCAAAGAGACCGCTCCAATAAAATGAAAAGGAATGTCTAAAATTCGCCCTCAGATTGCTGTAGAACAAAACAAAAGCTCAATCACTGGAACAAAGGGTGTTCAGTTTGGTATTTGGGTGTTTTAAATGGCAACCTTCACTCACATTAAACTGTGTGTTGTGTCATTACATATAACAAGTACAACCTGATTTTTCTGCAGTTTTAAATTTAAAAAGTATAAAAGTGAGTGCCCAATGTCAACTCCTCACGTAACATCTACTTTCCTCTGAAATTGAGCACATAAACTTCCCTCCTCAGCCAACAAGATAAGAGCGTGCACTTGCCTCTCAGGAGAAATTGTAACCTGTTTTTAATTTTCTTTTGCATCATCAGGGGAAACAGAATAGGCTCTTCTATCTTTTTTAATTGCACTTCACAATATAATTTTATAGGAGGCCGAGGAAGTAACTGGATATTTCACAAGAACAGTCACTACTCATTTCCTGCTGTACCTCTGGGATCGATTTATCTTCATGCGACTCCCTGACTAGTCTGAAAGTAAGAAATGGAAATGAAATGAAAGAATAATTTTTGTGTTATCCTCCCAAAGAAAAACTTTTTCACATTTTCTTTTAGAAGTTTGCAGTCTATTTTTTCCAGTGACGGCTGCTCATTTGATTGAGACAGCTGCCTCTGCTTGTTATTGAATTTCACTGCAACTAAGCAAACATGAATATTGAATACAAGCAGCTTTCTGGCTCTTGACAGCCTCGTAAGCCTTTGATTGTTCACATCTGTCACTAAGATGTAGAGTCGATCTCAAGCACACTGACCCTTATAAGTCATACAAGTGTGTGGAAGAGCGTAATGACCTCACATAGCAATGGACTCTCAATAAGCCATGGGCCATCCATTATACCTCCGCTGATGTAACATGATGCAACATCTGCTAGTCTCCCATTTTAGTCATAACAACATATTGGATAATCTATTAGGTACAGTTACAAACATAACCGTCAGCTAGGAATTTACACCTTTTCTGTCACATTGGGTGACACCAATGACTGTAGACAGCCATCTTGCGCCAGTGATGTCACTTGGAGCCAGAGCTGCGAATCAGAGATCATCGGCGGGTGGAGCAACCATAGCCACTTCCACTAACCAAAACACACACTTAAAGTACCAGAAAAAACCCCTGCAAAGATCCTGCACGCCGGCGTATTGAACAACAGAATAGCTTCTTGTGTTGGTCTGAAGCACATTTATGGAAAATTCAATGACTGTAATGTTGGTGTTAGTTACGTCTCCTCTCGCCTCTCTACTCTGCTTCTCGGGAACAGAACGCTGCAGGAGCCCCATTTGTCAACAGAGCTGTCAATCATGAGGTCACGCCCCCTTTTTACAGCATTAACTAATTAAAAGTAAACTTGTCAGAAAAATGAACACTTAAATAAATCAGCATGATAAGAACTAACTATAATGTCAGAAGCCATGTTTGAGAAAAATGTATTTGACGTGTATTTTGATTTTATAGTTTGACTCATGTCCCATCTGTTAACATGGAGGAGGCGGGCTTTATGACCTATACTGCAACCAGTCAGCAGGGGGCGATAGAGAGGGTTTGGCTTCACTTTTAGGGAGCTGTCATGTCGTCCATCTTTTTATACAGTCTAAGGGTGACACTATTACTGTGTTCAAAATGCCATACTATACTAGCAGTACGTACTTTTAACTTGAAATGCGGCACAATGTCCCACCAGATCTGCACATGTTGCCTTCTAAGTTGCTGTTGAATCTGGATTCGTTAAAATGATGACATTTTTTCAGATTCCCTTTGTTTACACGACTTGCAACCTGAAATACAGCAGCAATACATCATCCTTTGATGAGTAGCACTGAAACTTCTCACCATGAGCGTGATGTCACTGGAACTTAGAGGCCGTTTGAATATGGTTTCTTCTTCCCCTGGACAGGAAGAACCCACAGTCAGTATGAATTCTAATAGACCAATATAGAGTGGACATCACTGCTGTCTCACATGCAGAAAATCCAGTGTAGTAATCTGTTAGAGCACTTGGATTATTTTTTTTGTTGTAAAGAGTAATGTAACGTGTTAATTCTGCAAGTAATCTGTTATTTAGTTACTCTTCATAAACAGTAATCTGTTAGTGAAAAATAAATCCCTTTCCCTTTCAGGTAGCTGCATACCAGCAGTAGGCAAACCTACAGCTGTGTCAGTGCACGTTTGTAGCTAGCTTATTCAGCTAGCGAGCTGTCACAGAGGACAGCGCTTACTTTGTGTAAATATTCACATTATTTTGAATGTTTGGGTGAAAGGGACGAGAACAACATGGTGGTGAAATGTAAGCTGTGTCTGGAGGATAAGTGCTCATCAGCTGTGAAGAGCTCGACTTCAAATGTGAAGACGCATCTGCAGCTAAACACAGCTCCACAACACTGGTGGGACTAAGAGCCTGTGTTGTATTGTTGTTATGGAAGAAGCTGTACCTAATACTGTATCCCTCTGCCCAGTTCACTGTCAGACTGTTAGCATAAGAGCTGTAAAGGTTATACTGCGTCTGTCATTCCTGTTATTAGGCTGCAGAATTACAGATAATGGGCCGTAAACGAGGCGATGCAATGACGGTAGAGTCGATACTTTCAAAGGTAGACGTACAGCAGGCTACACGCTGTCCTGACAATATAACACACTGTGAGGAAGCACCAACTCATCATTAGCTGTTTGCTAAAACTCCTTTTTCACAAGAAAAGTGGACAGATTCTCACACAGAATTTTCTTTGTTTTCTTTAATTTATGTGAAATGGTTTAATTGATACAAATAGCTGTACTCTGCATTAGTATAATTTTAAGCAAGTTTTTGTTACAAGTATAAGGAAGACATACAGTAGAAAAACAATAACCTTTTGGAGTTTGAGTCCTTTGTGGAGGCCATCTCGTGCTGGTGCTTAAAGAGGAAGCATGCCTCAACTACAGCCCTTTTATGTGATGGGTGAGTAGGTGGGTTCTCTGATTTGATAGGACAATGGATGAGTGGTGAAATTGAGAGCCAATTAAGGTATATACTGAATGATTTTGAAATGACTATATGGTGAAGAATGAAATGAGGTTTGTTAGTGTGAGCAACCTAAGAAAAACAATGTATATTTGTGTTCAACCGTCAATTTGATTTTCTACAGTCCTGACCTAATAGGCCAGTTTGAACTGGCAAGGCGGGCTCACATGCTATATATGTGAGTGCAATGAGAGAGTGGAGGCTGGTTTTTAAGAAGAGCTGCACCAGAACTGTTTGAGCTGGATAATGAATGTAAATCATTGAAGCTAAGTTTTTTTTGGTTCATGTTTTTTTTCTCTATTAGTTTTGTAGAGACTGAAAATAAAAGTCTGCTTAATTTTTCAAAGCATAACTCCCTGCCATAGTGATGTTTTTTTTTTGTCTTCCTGAAGTCTCCCTATGCTTCCCTGCACCTCACTTCGTAACACACACGTGTATCGAGCCGCAAAGTGGGTTTCATTTTGGGTAACACAAAAGTAATCTAACACCATACTTTTCTCAGGAGGTAACGCAGTAACGTAACGAGTTACTTTTAAAAGTAATATTATCCAACAGTGCTCACTTGAGAGGTGATTGATCAATCAAAGTAGGAAAAAAGTCCAATATGGCCTAAAATGGCCTTGTGTTGTTTTTTTTAACTGTTTGGTTAATAAATAAGAACTACAATGCAAATCATTCTTAGGTAAAAACAAGCAGATTCTTAATCATACAAAAAACTCCAAAGCACATCTCTACATCTCTTTACTCTGCAAGTAACGTTACCCAACACTGAGGAAAAACAGCAAAAATAAGTGGAGCAAATTGGCTGAGATCCCCAGAATAAGGGAAAAATATGCTGCTGGATGTCAGGATATGGATGCAAAAAAGATTATCTTCATTCTTATTGAATCTTGTCCTCGAAGACAACCTTGAAGCTAAACACAGATGTTTATATTCGCCATACTGTCCTTCCCATCCTGACATACAGATAAACCTTGAAAAGCAGTGTGGCTGCATGCTGCAGCATATAGACTCTATATAAATATTGTATACAGTTTGCTGCAGCACGACCAGAACCTGCACTGACCTACCCTACTTCAAAGCATGGATTTGAGGGACAATAGATCTTTACTTATATATGCAATACATTGAGGAGCTTACTGCATTAGTCTTAAATGTAAAGCATGATACAATAATAATTTCTATTAGTGCAACAAACAAAGAGTTATAGCAGAAGTAGTTGTTACAATACAGTGTTCCTCTGACTCTCTGACTCAGCACAGTTGGGATTCAAGCTGCAACATTAGCTCAGCTTGTTTTCAGCTCAGGATTCCTTCAGACTTCATCATTCACAATGTTTTTACAAGGAACCAAAACTTCCACAGTGGAAGACCTGAGGAAAAAATGAACCTGGTGATTACAACAGGTAAAAAATAAAAGTAAATAGCATTGTTGTGACCAAGTTTTTTTTGTTCAAGTTCCAAGCAAGTCTCAAGTCATTTTTTCTTGGGCAAGTCAAGTCAAGCCACTTTTTTTCCACCCAAGATCCAGCACTCTTACCTGTAGTATCCGGTCTTTATAAAGAGAAAAGACAAGGTTTTAGTAGCCTTCTAATAATGATATTATCGGCCAATTTATATAACGTGTTCAAGAGACCGTATTGAGGAGTAACGAGTACGACTGATGAGGCTTCTCTTTGGGGGCTTTAATGTTGCGTGTTGCCATAGCGGGGAGTTTGACTGACAGCCAGTCATCCAATCATGACAATCACATACTGGGGAGCTTTTTGAGTTGTCCAATCATGATTCCCAGTTTGTTCTGCATACATACTTGATAGTTAGAGAGAAAGTTGACAGCATTGAATTATATAATTTTATATTTAACAAATAACATTCAAAATTATGAACACACGAAACTTATGAACAAACGCAAGTCATCATGCTTCAAGTCAAGTCCCAAGTCTCAAGTCATTGATTTGCAAGTCCAAGTCAAGTCTCAAGTCATTTACTTTTTTTCAAGTCAAGTTGCAAGTCATCAAAATAGTGACTGGAATCGACTCAAGTCCAAGCCACCAAGTCTCAAGTCCACATCTCTGATAAATAGGGCTGGGTATCGACAAGGATTTCTCAGTTCGATTTGATTCCAATTCACAATGTCCCAATTCGATTTACGATTTGATTCAATATTGATTTGTTTAGGTGTATTTCAGTTACAATATCAATGCACCTCTAACCTTGTGCTTTATCCAAATTTTAATGTTTACAATAAGAATTGACCCCAAAGAAGTAACATCATGTACTTTTTATTTAACATGACCAACACACAGCAGTCAACACAATTTTATGAATCAGACTTATGTACTTTTTTTCCAGTTTCAGATTTTCAGTCTGAACATCTGGCTCATGGTTTTAATTAAACGAACTGGGATTCAACTTGTGCAAGATTTGGCCACGAGATCTCACAGCGCAAAGAACAAAGCCACACGAGACTGAGCGTTATGGGGAAGGGCATACTGTATGACAACGGGCTGAAAATACACTTGTGGCCAAAGCTGACGCTAACAGAGAGTAACATAAACAGTCCGTCGGTGACCACTGAAGTCTCTGTCGAAGGTGCAGCAAACAAGTCCAGGCATGTCTCCCTCACTGCCGTGTTTCAGGGGGATGCACTGAAGATGAGTCTTGCTGCATTCAGGAGCGCTCAGAAACGTGAGTGATCAGACAAGTTTTTACACAAATATTTAAAGATCAATCAATTAATCAATATTGGGTCACTCAAATGAGAATCGATTTGAATAGGGAAAATCGATTTTTTAAACCCAGCCCTAAAAATAAAGCGGCTTTGTGTTAAAAGTGTTTCGCTAACACTCCACGGCAGTCACAGGACGTCAGGAGGGGCTGCGGTCTGAGCTGTTATGTTAACTCAGTTTGTTTCTCTGATAATGTTGATACGATCCAAAACTTCCTATTGAAGTTTATGTTCAATAATTTCTCAAAAGTTGGCTTGAGTTTTAACAGAAGATACTGCTCTGCCAAAATCAGACAGGGTAGTTCCCGCGGAATATACTGGAGTTACATAAATGGGATGATTTTAGAAAACATTAACTTCTCAGCTTCTTTCTTTCTTCCTCAATTTTATGGTGTAAGATGAGATGGATGAACAAGTCAGTGTATGTACCCACTGTGATGAGTAACACTGGAATTATATGAAGAGAAATTCATAATAAAAACTCTTCAAGATATACCAAAACATGAAATGCAATTGTATAAAATATACTGATAGCAAAAGCATTCTTAAAGCCTTAAAAATTAAAGGAAAATAGATATTATTTATAGACCAAATGTTGTGATGAATCCATATATGAGACCAATGAAAAGGCTATTTAGCATACAGGTCTTATGCTGAAGATCCTTGCAGCACTGAGGAAGAACCTTCTTAAGGGCGTGTTAGCACTTAATTGCACAGTATGATCTGCCTAATGACAGCGAGGTGAGGCAGTGAGGGCAGTCAGCAGAGCGACCACTGCGGTCCACAGGCTTCTTTAAAATGCAGAGAAACCCTGACAGCACTTTGAAACTGGATCTGCTCTTCACTCTGGAGGTCAGGGTCAACCACTTTCCTCATCTAGCAGATAAGTCTTTTAAAAGATTTGAGATACTGTGGCCTAAACATCACTGCTCATGCTGAACACCAACCATCCAACCCTTTCAAACACTATGAAGAGAAAATGCTGTCCAAGAGACAGACAGAGCATAGCATCGCGCCGGAAAGGGGTGGAGATTATCGTGTTGACACAGGTTTTAAGTTCCCATCAATGCTGTTGGGGCGATAATTACCCGGGTCTACTGCAGAGTCATTTGACCCGGGTCTGTATGCTGATTGTAGCCTTTCCCGTAAGCCGTGTGTTAGCGGGTTTTTGTCCAGTGGGAAAGTGGCTTAATATTACTTTCTTCATAACAGTTTATTTGAGGATTTTCAATGGTTATTTAGAGCCCAGTCCACCATAGCACTGAGACATCACTTGTGATTGTGCAACGATTAATCAGCATTACAGGATTGGCTTTAAGTTGGTTCCACAAGGTTCGGTGCTCGGACCAATTCTTTTCACCCATACAGCTACTAACTACAGCTAAATACGTCTTCTGTTTGTAGGTTTGTGTTTGTGTAAAATAAAGTTTTGTTTTATTGTAAACATTTCTCTGACTTCCAAATCAACTATTCTCATTGAGGTCTTTTATTAGCAGAAAATGACGACTGGTTAAGAAACCAAAAGATGCAAAAAAGATGTTTGCCAGAGCTGGAATACTGCAAAGAAAACAAGTTCGTTTTAACTCAGGCAGAGTTCACAGGTAAATATCTGGTGGAATAACCTGGTTTTTAATTATCTTTCATGCATCTCTGCATGCTCTTCACCAGTCTGTCACAGTGCTGATTTAAGGTCTCTTATTTTTTGCAGAGCTGTACATCCACGGGTCAAAATCACAACATTCACCCAAGAGACTGCTGTTTATGTCTCGTGTCAAACCAAATATCAAACCTCCAGAAACACTTCTAACAACTTGAGGAAGAAATACATCCTGTTTGATTGTTTTGCTTTTGGCTCCTGTCTTTCTTTTCATGTTTTGGTAGCCTGATTTTATTCTTTAAATTTCATGATTGATTCTAAGTTTGCATGAAGCCTGAAAGCCACAATAAGCAACATCACCTCATTTGGGGGCAACTGTATTTGTGTTTTTGCAGGAGTGGCAAAGGAGCTGCCCCTTTCAGAGCTGGGGATTCAACATTACTAATAAAAGTTTTTCGAGGACGTAGATGAAACGCTTTTAGAGGGCACTTCTTGTATTACTCTCCCTACTGCACCGATGAAAACTCAGTGAGATGTGGCTGGAAGCACTCGAAGGCAGCAATTAAGTGGAACTTTAACCACAAATTTTTGTAAGACAATTTTGAAGGTCAAGAATGAACCTCTTAGCTTGACCGATGCTCATGCTTTCTTGGGAGGACGGTCTGCTCCTGTTCAGAGTCGATCAGGTTTACAATTTAAACAGTGGGAAGGCTGACGTGAAGCCAGTGCTGATCTGATGTGAGGTCATCTGCTTCATTTACACACAAACCGTTTAGTATTTCAGAAATGTAAATGACTGCATCATACTTCAAAGAGCTGGGATTAAATTCAGAGTTTTCATTGCTTTTTGTCTGGCAGCCTTGATTCAATGGACACAGTCAAAAGGTTTCCACAGCTTTGAACACCTCCATGGTCATGGTGAAAATATGATTTGCTGAATGGCTTCAGATTCTGCCTCCATCTGACTGCATGAAGTCTGAGAGTATTGTGTTTTGACACGACCATTATGTATTGGCTGTCTCTATAGCAGTCTCCCAGTCTGAACTGTCTGCAGTAATGAATGAAGCAGAGCACAGAGGCAGAGTGCCCGCTCTGCCTTACACAAAGACAATATGGACCATCTGGAAATGTTTTTATGTTGATGACGTAATGAAGCGAGCAAATTCTTCTCACACAAATCATTACCTCCTTACTCCCCACTGACAATGAAGCCGTCCTCTGCTCATTTGTAAGATTATCAAAATACACAGTTAATTGCAAAAGTGCTTTTAATTTGCTGCTGCTTAGTGGGACAACAAACTCATTTTTTCCTATATTTTGTGTGTTGTGAAGTCATGCAGGAGGCCCCATTACTGCCTGTATTTTTCTTATTGTCAATTAAATTGCAATAAAATACGAATGTGTTAAAGTTGTGATTTTGTAATCATTGCACAGTCTTTTGTTACATCTTTAATATTAAAGTTGCATTAATGATGTTTTGACCAGGGGGCAGTGGAAGTTGTTATGGCTAACATGTTTGCTAGCAGACTATTTTCCCACAGGTCCTTTAACCACAAAACTACTTACGTTGGTTGTTCCTACCCTGTAAAACAACAGATGCCTGCTGACCTCAAAGATGTTAAAACACTCAGAGACGAAACGGCCTGAAGGTAGTTTGTGAAATAATCTCAAAATTCTGATATATAGAATCATATAGATGGACATTAATTTGACCTATTTTTTAAGATAAGTTAATATAGAACTTTATGAAGCAAATTCTAGCTCCAGATTGCTCCTAAATTAAAGTACAAAATAAGAGCAACACATAAATGTAAGTGAATATGTAGAATATAAAGTGTATATGGGTTAAATGCTAAAGGGATTGTGCCTAATAAAATTACAATAGCTGATGGCTTCTGAGATTGGAGGACAGGTAATCCTTAAAAGTCTGTGTCTGGATCAGGTTGATCAAATCCAGTTTTCATAAAAAATGGATTACATGATCCTGGTTAGAAAAAAAAGTGGACTTCCATATCCGGATTATTCTTATCCAGATTGAATCTTTTGAACAACTGGGCCCTGGTCAAGTCCTTGACCTATCCATCGCCCCTTACCACCTGCAGACTTTCTTTCTCTATGTACTGTATCCTTAAAGCTTTGTGTTGCAGGTATGAAATATATTTTCTATACAGAAAAATCATCATGACCGTCATAGAAAAGAAATGTCACTTACCATGACTACTCTTCTTTAGTCTGTACTGCTTCTTGGACTACAAATGTAGTACAAACGGAAACCAGAAAACTTCCTGTACCTAAAATCCACGACCCTGCCTACAGATCCAACAATCATCTACTATGTGACAGTGTCAAATCAGCAATTCAAGGGGAAAATATTTTAAAAAATGTCTGAAATACCAACATCACTGTAAAAATGTTTTTGTTTGACCTACCTTAAACTTTTATGACATTAGTTCCTGTAATCCAGCCCGAGTCCCCCCCCCTGCTGGGACCAGGATAATCGTGATATTTTTGGATAAAGTTATCCAAATCCTACTCAAATCCTACTGAACAACCCAAAGTGGAGGTTTTATCAGGATAAAGCCAAGAATGGATTCCCTGATTTAATTACATTATGTTAATCATTTTTTCCTTTTGAACAACCTGTTTTCAAGACTTACTACCTTTGCAAAATTGGGCCCTGAGTTGTAGGCCTGTGTGACACAAGAAGCAAAGGTTTTATTATTTTTTTAATTCAGTCATGTACCAAATGAGATCTAACTTCCCTCTTTTGTAGTTTCCTTGATAGTTTGCTCCATTATAAGATATTATAAACTTTCACATGAGGCACCCTAACGTCTAGCAAACACAATGTCCTCACATAAACGTTTCTCTCTGTGCTTTTTTAGAATCATGACATCTTATAAATATTTGTCTTGTTCACACCTGACATGGATTTTTGCACTTTCTCTACATAAATTATGCTCCACATCTCATGCTGTATGCGCTCTCACAGTAAGTGTCTGTGTTATGTAAAACTCAGAAGATGCTTGCCCTTCGGAAACATCTGTGTCGATCCTGAGAGGCCACATTAACTCCCACAGTGCTTCTGCTTTTACCTCTGCTGCTGCTGTAGTTGTTTTTAACACTACAAACATGCTTTGTGCTGCGTGTGAGGTCGCAGCTCTTCTTCTTGCATGCTGTTCAGTATGTGGGTTGACCTGGAGGAGCCTCTGCGCGGCACTCCTGTGAAGACAATCTGTTTTTAGTCACTTTCACACCTGATGATTGTCGATGCTGACTTGTTTCTCACACTCCTTTAACATTCATTTCCTCAACGCCCCCGAGGCTGCAGGTGAACTGGGAGGTGTGAAACCTCATTAAGAAAAAAAAACACTGGTTCACTGTTGTAATAACTGACTTCATGATGCACACGAAAACATTACATTCTGTGTAAATGCACAGTGATGTGTAGCAGAAGGAGCCGAGTTAGTTCCCGTTTCTTGTCCTGTATTAATGAGCAAAGAGCCGGAGTCACGGATGTCACTAATTTGGGAATGACTCACCTCCCGACTCCTGAGGAATCAAACTTGTGTTTGTGTTTACAGCCTACAGATGAGTCAGAAGTAGAAACATGCACTTTCTCCTTTTATGTTCCCACAATAATTAAAGTAATCTTACGTCACACAGGCAACACGGCTTTGGAGGTCCAGCATTGAACTCTGATCAAACATGCCTGATTTGCATTTCTAAAAAACACGGCTAATGATGCTCATGAGAAAGAAAATTATGAAAAAAACAGGATCTCTGAAGGCCTCTGAGGTGTTTCCCTGTCTGTGAGTCTCTGGCTGATTCATAGATAAAGTAATCAAAGCTGGCTTCCAGTGAAAGCCTCTTTGTTTATCTGGAGCTTTGTGAAGGGATGCCTCATGCTATTATCTTGAAAGTTTATTTGCTACCATCTCGCAAACTCTCCAACTTACAGCCTCCTCTCCCGTGTAGGACTGAGTAGGTGGTTTCAAAGAAATCCCACTTTTTCTGCAGAACTCACAGAGCTCTGCTTGTGTTTGTGGAGTTTGGAGAGAGGAGGGAGGCATGGAGAAATGCCAGAGACTCTCAAATGAAATACGATGCAGGTTTTTCTTCAGGATCAGGTTTTGAATCAGATACACTGCATAAATTATACGTTACCTATGTAAGCAAATCATTTCATATTTTCACTGATAAATTACGGGTCTTCTCAGGTCTTATATATACACTTAAACATTATCAATTGCCCCAATGGCGTATAAATGTTGACTATGTTTACCAAATCTACAAAATACTTTTTTTTTTATCAATGTCTAAATCACCGGCCTCCCCAGGTGCTCAGTGACAACCAGGAGTTTATGCCTGCTCATAAACTCCTGGTTTATCTGAGGTGAAAGGTGTCAGTTCACAAACCATAAGAACAGCTTCTCTGCCGAACTTTTTTACAGAACCCATCCATCTATCCATCATTTATACCACTTATTTTGATCAGAGTCGCTTGGGGGCTGGATCCAGTCCCAGCTATCATAGGACAAGAGGCGGGTTTACACCTGGGCTGATTACCAGTCAATCACATGGCTGACGCAGAAGCTGTGTCGCAATTCAGGGGCTGCATCCTTTGAAGGATGTATTTGAAGGCCACAGCGGCGTGTCAAAGGCTGTCCCATTTCAAAGGCTCCTTTAGATGCAGCTGACAAATGCGTCCTCCTCCTCTCGGGCCATGAAAGATCCATTGGCTTAACAGATCCTCTGGAACCATAGGACCCGGGACCCAAACCAGGACCCGTATGTCCTGGTTTTATATGGGCAACCAGTTCCAGGTTGAGACTTGTTCTATAACATCGGTTTCCGGGAAGACCCAGCTGTAGTTAGAAAGCGCTAGAGAAAATGCAAGCAAAGTGCAGCTTTGGCAACAAGGTGGCACCAATGACCCGGGCCGAGCGACTGCTCCAGCTGCTTTTGCTCAGGAGGTGAAGGTCACATTACAGGTCAGACTCGGACAACACGGATGATAGTAAACCAGAAATGCTAACGTTAGCAGCCATGGCAAAGAGTAGGACAAATAGTCAAAGTTATCTTTATGCTGGATGCAACAAAACGGAAATGCTGCTTCTAAACGCGCCGCGCATTTGTCATCCGTCTGCATGACAGCAAGCGGACCCTTAATCCGAAATAACTATTGGATTAGCATTGCTATTATTATCAATCAGACATGGGTAACAGAAAATCTGGATGCGGTTTATAAACTTTATTGGCAGAGAGGTTGGATTTTTTGACAACTGACTAACAGTAACTTGTTAATAACAATCAGCTGTGAAGTCGGTGCTGATCGGGTCTGTTTCGCCTGGCCCGGTTCGGGTCCAGCATTTCTCAGTTCTGCATGGGTCTGGGTCCCAGCTTTCAAATAATAAACAGATCCCTTTCAGTTCTGGGTCGCACATTTCCAGGTCTCGTTGGGTTCGGGCAGAAAATCTTGGACTCATGAAGACCTTGGGGTTCATCCTTCGCGGCCCAACCAATCCTGAGATTTATTGTGCGCAAATTCTAACGAGTTGGCGGACTCTGAAGTGAACGAGGAATACAGGTTTTTGGTTTCAACTCAAACTTTTGGTTTCAAGTCAAACAGCTAGCTTTACAAATGTTTAAGATAAGAAAGGGGACTTCACCTATTTTTTTGAAGATCATTTGTTTGAAGTTACATGACATCGGTTATGATAGCTGGTTAGCCTGCTAGCTACCTGTTGCTAGGCAACAGAAGCCAAGTTCGGGGACACAAAGTTAAGGGCCAGAATTGCTGGTAATGCAAACAGGAAATCCTCCGTAGACCAGACCATCTCATTTCACTTCGGCCTGAGTGGTCTACACAGGCTACGAACGACATGTTTACATCCAACAGGAGTAAAAGCACAGGTGTTTATAGTACCATTAATGATGGCTGTATTCCATTTAGCTGCTTCAATTTCATGGTCCCGGTTGTGTGCATGCTTACTGTAATGGCTTTCTCAGACACCTGAATGAAACCATTGTTAAAGTTATTATTACCTCCTGTGCTTTTACTCCCGTTGGATGTAAAATGTTCGCTGTGAAATACGCCCTCAGAGACAGATGGACGGACAGATCAGCTGTCAATCACAGGGCTGACGCATAGAGACAGACAACCTTTCATGCTCACATTCACACCTACGGGCAATTTTAGAGTCACCAATGAACCTAACGAGCATGTCTGTAGACTGTGAGAGGAAGCTGGAGTGAACAAATGCACAGAGAGAACATGCAAACTCCACACAGAGAGGCCCCCTACGTCCGAACAGGAGACAGCCCTAGCCACTGAATCCCAACATATATACAGAAAAATGTTTATATATAGTGACTTTTGTCATATATATAGACACTCAAAACTCCATATTTACATGAATCAATAAAAAAGGACTGAGCTTTCCAAAGGTTCAGTAAGCCTCTCCCTGTAATGCTCCTCTGTTGTGTTCACACCTTTCTTGCAGTCAAAGCTCCGTCGATCATTCTCTTATTTCCTTCTTTTCTTCCTTCTTTCTTCTCCCTTCCTCTTCACCTCCCTCCTAATCGTTCAATCAGTACACGGAGCACAGTCTGTTTTTATCAGTGCATGTGGGAATCAATAACCATCCTGTGTGCTCTGTATGTACTATTCAGCTCTCCATGTATCCTTCTGCCTGCAGCATGTAGATAATCTATTCTTTCACCCATTAACAGTATCATTACTGTCTGTTAGCATGACATGCCAACAAAGCTTTGAAATCAGGTTTAATATTAATGCATTTCTTCCTAATTGTGCCTCTTATTCACGTTTCTTATTTCATAATGATTACATAACTGATGAAGAGAACATATACTATATATATGTATGTATACCTCCTGTGTGTGCAGGAACACAGGCGGCATTTTCTCGCTTGAACATTGCTCACATTGCTGTAGGAAGCAACGCCATGTGGCAACAGATGGAGCAACTCTGAGCTCTGGTTATCACATACGAACAAAGAGGAGAGAAGCCTGCACACACACACACATGCACACACATGCGCGTGCACACACAATCAACACGTGCAGGCCTCCCGTCTGTTCCTCTCTCTGTTCATATGTGATTTTTCTGCTCCTGTGGAGGCTGATAAAGACGAGAAGCCACTCGATAGCTCTTGCTCACTTGTCTTGTAACGTCTACTGAAAAGATTTCCAACCTCAGGGCTGGAAATTCTCACTTTTCTGTAATTGGACTTCCCACACTGAAGCACACCAGCCTGGAGATAAAAGTGAGGAGGAAGAAAAGACTATAAATCTCCCCAAAGAATGGATGTATTCAATTATTTTTGTTAGCTTCCTATCTCTGCTTTAACCCACAGAAGTTCTGATACAAGCCGAATCTCTAAGTCCATAGGAAGGAGGTTGTGTCTGTAAAAGCAGCACAGCTCGTGGATTTGTGTTGTGGTTGGCTGGGAGATGAAACAGGAATACACTTTCAGATGGAAATAAATGACGACAATGAGGCTTTTTCATGTTGAGCTCTCTGCAGCATCAAAGAGAGGAATGCCAGAGGAATGTGGAGCCAGATAGAAGCAGGGACTTATTTACACATGCAGGAGCGAAAAGAGTTTCACATGGAGCATATGGAATATATAATGTTTTGTTATGATACTATTGCATATAAGTGTATTATAACTAAACATTCATAATGCTTTACAAAAACATTCAAGCCATAGTGTTTTCTAATGCATTATAATATCAAAGAACCAAAACTGAAATAAGAACGCTTTACTCCTCTTGATGTGCAATTTGGAATATTTTGACTCTATGAGTTTCCATGCCTGTAACGAAGGCACAAATATTTAGTAGTCTAACACATTAGTCCAAATATGTTTAGCTCTACTGTGGAAAATTGCACTGGTTGCAAATTACAGGGATAGTCCGGGTTTATACGAGGTACTTTTAAAATAATGGTTGCTATACACTTTATCGTCAGGCAGCCCTTTACTTCTTATGTTTATAGTATTTGTACAACCTTTTCCTATCCCTATGCATGCCGTGCAGTTGTGTGGTGCAGTTGGTGCATGCCTGTTTTTTCCCATAGACTGTATAAATAATGGACATAGCCACCGTGACGTCTCGACTGCCTAAATGAAGCGGAAACATGGCCGCCACCATTTTGGTTTACTGGAGCCTGAAGTGATCAAATTTGGATGAGAGGGTGGAGCTGCAGAAAAGCGATTTGTTGAAAAAGGTCAAGTTATCAAAGCTAAACAGTATGTGTTTCTCATGTCCCCATGTACAAACTTTCACTTTAAGCTATTGTTACAAAATTATGTTTTTATCACAGATAAGAGTAATGCCTTCTGGACGCTAGAAGTCTGACACCCTCTAACTTTGAAAGATATTTTAATCACAGACTGAATGCTTTTGCTAAGACTGGATGTCTTGCAGTGACACTATTTACAAAGCTATACCTTGATACACAGCTTCCCTTGTGTCTGCAGTGAAGAGGCTGTGATGTTAGCTAGCAGGCCACTAGGAAGGCATTTTCTTTCTCCCTACTTTAGACTTTCAGTGGTTCATCAAAGTTAAGTGCTGCATAGCTAACACAGTGTTCTAGCAGCAAGTGAGGGTCCAATTGGCGTCACATTCAGTGAGGACACAGTGACAGCAGCCCTCCCTGGAGTCCCCTTCATGTTTACTATCTTCCCGGTTTGCTGCTTCCTGTCTTGTGCTGGAGATAGATCTCGATTATGTTTTTGACAATGTTCAGGACAACTTCACTATTTTCATGAGCCAAGACTAAAAACTTTTACTTTTTTTAAACAGCAAAACAAAAAGTGATTTAATATTGGTAGACAATTTGGTTGTTTGGTCTATGATGGTAGAAAAACTCGAGGTGTCTGAGTCATGAAAAGTGGGGTAAAGCCATTGAAGTCACACAAGTGCAAGTCAACTATTAATCTTCAAGTCTAAAGCAAGTCCCAAGTTGACTGATATGTATCAAGTCAAGCAAAACAAGTCATAAGAAAGTGGTGAAGAGCATGCAACTGGGTTTGCTAGTAGGGTGTAGGCATTAAAGGTAATGTCCCTGAATGGTTTCAGTCAGTCTGTCAGAGTCCCTGTCAGACGGAACTTTTTCCTTCCGTCTAGGTCAATACTCTTCAGCAGCGGCCCAACTTGGTTGTGAGGTCTTCAAGGCTCCATTTTAGGCCCCGTTCTCTTTTCTTTATATATGCCTCCCCTGGGGTCAATTTAAAAAACAAAACGGAACATTTGTTTCCATTGTTTTGCAGATAATTTGGAAATCTATCTGCCAAAAATAATGATTCTATGCGTGCCTTGCTGAACTGTCTAAAATACGTTTAATCGTGGATGGAAACAAATGTCTTGAATCACAATGAAAATAAAACTGAAATCATTTCATTTGGACAACCTGAACTTGTTGATGGCTTTGATAGTGTTTTTCCTCCTACAGACGCCCTTCGGTCCAAAATCTTGGTGTGATTTTTTACAGCTTCAAATTTGACAAACAGATGAGTTCAGTTATAAAGACTAGCTTCTTTCAGTTGAGACTTCTGGGGAAGGTAAAAGCCCATCTTCCTCCAAATGAATTTGAGAAAGTCATTCATATGTTAAGGGGGCTGCATTGTGGTGCAGTGGTTAGCACTGTTGCCTTCACTGTTTACTAACCCTGTTTCTGGTGTTTCTGTGAAGTCAGATGGTGACGCAGCAGAAAAGAGACCAACCGGGAGTATGCTCCACTGGCAATGGGAAAACAGACAATCTGCATTTATAAGCAGGTCTTCCCGGGTCTGAAAAACCTGTGTCAACGCGCTAAATTTCGGTGGGAAAGAGGTTTATGTGTCAGCCCTGTGATTGACTGCCGAACAGTCCAGGTTTAACCCCGCCTCTCGCCCAATGACAGCTGGAATAGGCTCCAGCCCCCCTACGACCCTGAACAGGATAAGAGGTATAGATAATGGATGCATTCACATGTTTATTACTTCTCCCTTGGATTATTGTAACTCCTTGTATGTTGGTGTAGATCAGTCATCTCTTCGTCGCTTACAGCTGGTTCAGAATTCAGCTGCCTGCTTTCTGATTTGGAAAAGACGATGAGATCACACCAGTACTGGCTTCTGTTCACTGTCTTCCTGTCAGTTTTAGGATCCAGTTAAGGCTTTTATTACATGTTTTTAAAACTTTAAATGGGCTGGCACCATCCTACCTGTCTGAGTTGTTGCATGCTCTGAGCACTGAGGTCAACAAATCAGATACTCTTAGATGCTCCAAGATCCAGGCTCGAAAACTAGAGGTGACCAAGCCTTTGCGGTGGCTAATCCTGTAGAACAATATCAGAATTGCCCCTTAAATGTTTTGAATTATTGCTGAAGACCCACCTCTTTGTGTTGGCTTTTAATTCAAGTTGAGCTTGATATCCAGACATTTTCATATGTTGTACTCTTTTTTTATTGTGTTTTTATTGTACATATTACTCATTTTTGTTCTTTTATTTGATATTGTGCTTGTACAGCACTTTGGTCCACTGTGGTTGTTTAAAATGTGCTACATAAATAATAAAGTCAAGTCAAAGTCATAGTTTGTCATCTATGCAAAGTTTAACTGTTTATATGGCCCCAAATCTCTCACTAGATTTTAATTAAATGTGACCCAAGTGCGTAGGTTTTCGCTTTGATATTGCTAGGAACATATAGTGTGTGTTAAAGTGCTATGATTGAAATGCTACTCTAATGTAACCCATGCAAAAATCATATGAAAGAGAGACACAGTTTACTTCTTCATTTAAGCTTTTTCTCTCTCTGCCACCTTTTTTTTTTTTTGCGTGTTGGTCCACTCAACATATTTGAGTTTTTAAAACAAATCCACAGGCATGAAAACAATGTTTAAACTGTCGAGCAGTTTACATGACCATACGAATCCAGACAGCATATATGTAAATTAACTCTTGCCCATTTATCTCTCTCTCTGCCTCAGTGACTGATATCTTTGGTTTTTACCTTGTTAACCATCAATATGTAGTCTTCTGTAATACTAGCTACAGAGTGATGCTTCTCACACATAAACACGCAGAGGTTAAGCTCTCTACTATAGCCAGGACGTGAGGACACTGAAAATTTTTGATGGCCCGGGGGAGAGAGGGGGAACCAGAGCAAGAGCGCATGCATAAGAACAAAAGTGCGGACACAAAATGAAAACTGTGATGTGATTTTGGGGCCTGAAATAACTCTGTATAACTCTCAGGTTTATCATGTGTATGAACTAAGCTGCAGCCTGGAGTCTCTGGAGGACACGTTCATATGTGACATCTGACACTGTTAACAGAGGCTGAACATACACTGAACAAATATATAAACGCAACACTTTTGTTTTTGCTCCCATTTTCATGAGCTGAACAAAGACTTTTTCTGTGTACACAAAAGACCTATTTCTCTCAAATATTGTTCACAAATTTGTCTAAATCTGTGTTAGTGAGCACTTCTCCTTTGCCGAGATAATCCATCCATCCCACAGCTGTGGCATATCAAGATGCTGATTAGAGAGCATGATTGTAGCACAGGTGTGCCTTAGGATGGCCACAATAAAAGGCCACTCTAAAATGTGCATCATTTTATCACACAGCACAATGCCACAGATGTCGCAAGTTTTGAGGGAGCGTGCAATTGGCATGCTGACTGCAGGAATGTCCACCAGAGCTGTTGCCCGTGAATTGAATGTTCATTTCTCTACCATAAGCCGTCTCCAAAGCATGTCAGAGAATTTGGCAGTACATCCAACCAGCCTCACAACCGCAGACCACGTGTAACCACACCAGCCCAGGACCTCCACATCCAGCATCTTCACCTCCAAGATCGCAGACAGCTGCTGCAACAATCGGTTTGCATAACCAAAGAATTTCTGCACAAACGGTCAGAAACCGTCTCAGGGAAGCTCATCTGCATGCTCGTCGTCCTCATCAGGGTCTCGACCTGACTGCAGTTCTTCGTCGTAACCGACTTGAGTGTGCAAATGCTCCCATCGATGGCGTCTGGCACTTTGGAGAGGTGTTCTCTTCACGGATGAATCCCGGTTTTCACTGTACAGGGCAGATGGCAGACAGCGTCATGTGGCGTCGTGTGGGTGAGCGGTTTGCTGATGTCAACGTTGTGAATCGAGTGGCCCATGGTGGCGGTGGGGTTATGGTATGGGCAGGCGTATGTTCTGGACAACGAACACAGGTGCATTTTATTGATGGCATTTTGAATGCACAGAGATACCGTGACGAGATCCTGAGGACCATTGTTGTGCCATTCATCCACGACCATCACCTCAGGTTGCAGCATGATAATGCACGGCCCCATGTTGCAAGGATCTGTACACAACTCCTGGAAGCTGAAAACATCCCAGTTCTTGCACGGCCAGCATACTCACCGGACATGTCACCCATTGAGCATGTTTGGGATGCTCTGGATCGGCGTATACGACAGTGTGTTCCAGTTCCCGCCAATATCCAGCAACTTGGCAGCCATTGAAGAGGAGTGGACCAACATTCCACAGGCCACAATCAACAACCTGATCAACTCTATGCGAAGGAAATGTGTTGCACTAGGTGAGGAAAATGGTGGTCACACCAGATACTGACTGGTTTTCTGACCCCCCCCCCGGACCCCCCCAATACAGTAAAACTGCACATTTTAGAGTGGCCTTTTATTGTGGCCAGCCTAAGGCACACCTGTGCAATAATCATGCTGTCTAATCAGCATCTTGATATGCCACACCTGTGAGGTGGATGGATTATCTCGGCAAAGGAGAAGTGCTCACTAACACAGATTTAGACAAATTTGTGAACAATATTTGAGAGAAATAGGCCTTTGGGGTCCATAGAAAAAGTCTTATATCTTTGAGTTCAGCTCATGAAAAATGGGAGCAAAAACAAAAGTGTTGCGTTTATATTTTCATTCAGCGTATATTCAGTGTATTATATTTTAATTTTTGGACAAAATTATTGGTAGGGACAAGGAATCTGCCGCATATTGATAGGGACATGTCCATACTGTCCATACCTTATTCTATGTCATTGATGTGACGCCATAGGCAGCAATTAGCTCTGGTTAATCTCTATTTACAGATTCTAGAGATTATAAAATTCTGTAATATCTGTTGGCAAGGGCGCAGATTTTTAGTATGGGAAGGTTTCAATTGTTGTCCGCTTGTAGTCCAAGTAGCATTGATAAATAGACATTTGCATGCTTACAGCTAACAATCTGTTCTAGATCAAAAATTCGATTCAAGATAAATTCCCTTGACGCTGCGTCATGAAAGCTGTTAAGTGTTTAGATTTCCTGACTTCATTAAATGCATCAGAAATGATGGATCCGACATCCATTCAACAAACTTGTCATGTTAAAGAAGTTTTCTTCTCCTCTTGAGGACAGACCTGACAAAGCTTCACGTTGTTCCTAATCTGCAACATGATGTTTTCAGCAAACTTAAGAGCCGTTAATTAAAGTCAATCACAAGAAAATCTGTTTCTTTTTCGGCTTCATCCCGCTGAAATAAGCCAGAGTGCAGCCTCTGTGTAACTTACTGTTTACAGTGAAACTGAGACTCAGCACAAGGAAGTCTTGGCTGGAAGTTGTTATTGCTAAATGCTGGCTAAACTGCACACGCCCATAAAATTCACTCACAGAGGCTAGCTGATGGGAGAACGATGGGAAATAAATTAATCAGGACTCTACTCGTATTCTTGTAAACATGGTGAACCTGCAAGATACTCAAGTCTTTTCAAATCTACTCTGACACCCACTCAAGACGTTGTAGTCTCAGACTACAAGATTTCACAAATACAAAAATCCTAGAGTACGGTATGCATCACCTTCAACGAGAGAACATAATAGTTCACACTAACCCTCCATGATTTCACCACCTTCTCTCCAACCAGTGCATTGACCAAGAAATGATCCCTCACTAGTTTCCCTCATGCTTACAGATGCTGGTGTTTAAATATCTAAAACATTCTAATATGCTTATGCTTATGCTTATGTATTGATGTGGACAATTAGAACTTAGCTCAATGAGATGCAAACTAATCAATTAATCATGTAAATAGTTACCTTTGATTCTTCTGCTTAAAGTTAAGTTACACTCATGTTTAATTCTTCGCATTGAAAACAAAATCCAATGTTCAGATGACATAATCTGAATGATTTTTATGTAGCTTAAATAACTTATTTGCACCATTAAGCATTGATGCAGATAGTGAATAAATTAAAACTTAAAAAATTAAAGTGTATATTTATATATTAAAAGGGCATTTTTTCTTTAATTTACCCGCAAAAAGATACACAGGATTAATGTAGCAACAAGATAATACTGAATGATTCAAAAACCACCAGCTCACGGTGCTACACTGTTATTTCTCTTCAGTTGTTTTCTAAATATTTTATGATTTCACCTTGATCTCTACACTGCCTCTTTTATTTGATGCCCTTGATTTTTGTGTTCATCGAATTAACAGAAGAAAGCACATTAATCCTCCGAACAATAAAAGCATTTAATCCACAGCTTTTTTAATAAAGGACCAGCCTCTGGCATGTGGCCCCTGTGAAGAATGAATGAAATATGAAGTCCTCTGCGCGTCTCTTGAGGTTTGGTATATTAAAATGTTGTGTAAAGCGAAAGGACTGTATGAAAGGACTGTAGGACTGCTTCAGGCCTCCAGCGTTTCCCGGTGTGCTCCGGGAGGAAGAGCCCACTTTCTTCTGCTTCCTAATGAGCTGCTGCTGGAGATGACAGGCAGCTCCTCCACCAGCACCAATCATTATTTTTCTCATACACACCGACTACACGCCATGCCCATGTGAGCTCATGCATGAGCGCGTATGCACACCCGCTCCTGAGCCCCCCTGCTACAAAGACACAGTAAATAGATAGAGAAAATGAGCACTGAGCAAACCCACACTGGAGTGGCAAAAAGGGACAATTGTTTGCTGCTGAACGGAGACAAACTGTGTTAATGAAAACGGAAGCTGCTGTTTGTTTAAGCAATTTTCAAATGCTAAATAATAGAGCAGAAATATTAAAGAGAGCATTTGCATAAGTTGAGTCACTTGATGATGCATAAGCTTTACAGGCAGGTAAAAGATACCCTTCTAAAATGTCCAATGATAAACGAAACATCCGAGAAAGAAAATTACTTTGTGGTGAAGTAATTATTCTTCAGCATCTATGCACAATTCTAATTTCATCTTCTCAATTAGAAATTTGATTCACGAAAACATTTTGACCACAGACTGCTTCGTTTTCATGCTGCTTCATCATGGTGGATGTTTCATGCGCGTTACATTTCCTTTCATTTTCGTCATTGTAATTTTTCAGCACTTAGATTTATATGACTTCTCTGCAAAATAAATAAGCATGTGTTCAGTGTTTTCTTATGTAACTACGTCATTATGCACAATATCGTTCATGCCTGCTGTATTATATTATCCACACTGACACCTGGTGTGTGATGCATGCCATTACTTGAGGAATAAGCAGGAGGGCAACAAGTAAATACAGCACATACTCTATATTTTTATACATACATATTCTGATGGTGGTGCATACAGAGTTATATGGGTGACATAACAAAGAACAGTAAATAAATGAGAAATACATAAACAATAAACAAATGCTGACATATAAAGACAAATAACAAGATATACAAGAATAATAATCAGCATTTATATTCATTTCAATATCTATGTGTTCATTGCTAACAATGTCAACGATACCATTATTCAAACACAGTAGGTTCTGACTAACTCATTGAAACGTTTTGGACATTATGACAAAAAAAAACAGCTCATGAAAAAGTTACTTTAATGCCTCAATAATACGTTTTTATCAACTTATGATGCAGCAGCTGTTGAATGTGTCTTCTGTCTTTATCGTGAGGAGAGTCAAACGGAGCATGATTACAGGAAACAGACTTGTTGCAAAAGGCCAGTCCCTCTTACTTTAGGAGGATTATTCTGCAAAAATTACAGTACTGTGCAAAGGTTTTAGGCAGGTGTGAAAAAATGCTGTAAACTAAGAATGCTTTCAAAAATGGAAGTGTTAATAGTTTATTTTCATCAATTCACAAAATGCAGTGAATGAACAGAAGAGAAATCTAAATCAAATCAATATTTGGTGTGACCACCCTTTGCCTTTAGGACAGCATCAATTCTTCTCGGTACACTTGCACACAGTTTTTGAAGGAACTCGGCTGGTAGGTTGTTCCAAACATCTTGGAGAACTAACCACAGATCTTCTGTGGATGTAGGCTTCCTCAAATCCTTCTGTCTCATCATGTAATCCGAGACAGACTCGATGATGTTGAGATCAGGGCTCTGTGGGGGCCATACCATCACTTCTTGTTCTTCTTTACGCTGAAGATAGTTCTTAATGACACTGGCTGTATGTTTAGGGTCGTTGTCCTGATGCAGAATACTTTTGGGGCCAATCATACGCCTCCCTGATGGTATGTGATGGTGGTGATGATGGTGTAAACATACAAGTTGTCAAAATGTGAAGAAATATAGGAATCTTTGATGGATTCAATGTCTAATATTTGAATGCATACTGTGATTGTTATGTCATGCAAGAAGACTTGAAAATGAGATACATGTAAAATGTGAGATCACTGTATTTACTATTTGTGGTGTCAAATATTCTCCGTCTTTTGAAGACCTAATATTATCTTGGCAAATACAAATACTTATCTGCTTACGTACGGTCTCAGTATTGACTGTGAAAAACACTCAAATTAGTTTGTATTTTGATGGAATGGTAATGGTATTTAGGTGAAGAGGATACAGAGCTCTATTAACAAAAAGGAGGCAAATATTTTTACTATTCCACCTCCATGTCACTTTAACTGTGAAACCAAAAAAGATTAAAGAATATTAATAAAGTATTTCTATTAATTCAGGGTGATTACATCATAATCTGAGCAGTATCGGCATGAGCATCACAACATCTCAATTAATTTTACATCGTAATAACACAGAGGCTCAGGTGGCCAATGTAAAGCTTTTTGTACATCATCTGCCAGTATCACATAATGTGAAGTAATTTCTCTTTGACTGTGAAATCAAATGAAATGGAGTGTGGCAGAGGCTTGATGTACTGACACAGCTCTGTGAGGCTGGTCATTGATTTTACTGAAGCCTCTGCGTAGGATGGTTCATGTCTGCTCTGCACTGGTTGTTTCTCTAGTCAAAAAACAGGCTGTAGGTGGGAGACTAGCTACTAGCTTGGCTGCCGGTCCTTGAACAGGCTGTGTCGGAGGGAGACTGGCTCCTGCCTACTGATTGGCTGCAGGTTCTCGTCAGGAACAAGCTTCAGGTGGATGAAGATGCTGCCTGTGATAGCTTATTGCAATTATTTTGAATTAGATTACAAGTTCTATACGATTTATAATACAATAAGAAACGGAATGATAATTTGTACACCATTAATCTAATTTTCATTGAAAAACAAGATTGTGGTGTGTTTTTTTGCGGGAATCTGTTCCAAACAAAGGTATTTGATACTTACGTCTCTGTATGCCAGAAATACTCAAATTACTTTTTGACAGACATTTTATTTTTCATATTACGACTCTTGTGATTTGAAAATTGCAGCAGGCCATTTTATAATTTGGGAAAAAAAATGCATTAATTACTCAGCCTTACTGGCTAAGCTTCGGTTTCTCATCAGTAACAGTCTGCAAGTAGAAGAGGGAAACTGGCTATTTTTCAGGAACAGACAACCTGACGACACTGGCTATTTCATAGCCCGCAGGTCCTCATCTGTGGATGTAAAAGAGTTAGAATACTGGGTACTCAACAGCATGTATGTCCTCATGAAGAAAATACTGTATGTTGAAGGGGCAAACTGGCTACTGGCTAAGCTGCAGGTCCTCGTCAGGAACAGTCTTCAGGTGGAGGAGGGAAACTGGCTACTGGCTAAGCTGCAGGTCCTCTTCAAAAACAGTCTGCACTTTGTGCTTGCTGGGGGGCTGGCTACATGCTACTGGCTAAGCTGCAGGTCCTCGTAAGGAACACTCTGCAGGTGAAGGGGGGAAACTGGCTACTTGCTACTGACTAAGCTGGAGGTCCTCGTCAGGAACCCTCTGCAGGTGAAGGGGGGAAACTGGCTACTGGCAAAGCTGCAGGTCCTCGTCAGGAACAGTTTGCAGGTAGAGGGGAGATACTGGCTATTTCATAGTCCGCAGATCCTCATCTGTGGAAGGAAAAGGATTGAGACTGGGTACTCACCAGGCCGTAGTTCCTCATCAGAAAAATGCTGTATGTTGAAGGGGCAGACTTGGTGCTTGCAATTAGCAAAGCTGCAGGTCCTCTTCAGAAACAGTCTGCACTTTGTGATTGTTGGGAGGTTGGCTACATGCTACTGGCTAAGCTGCAGGTCCTCGTAAGGAACACTCTGCAGGTGAAGGGGGGAAACTGGCTACTTGATACTGACTAAGCTGGAGGTCCTCGTCAGGAACCCTCTGCAGGTGAACAGGGGAAACTGGCTACTGGCAAAGCTGCAGGTCCTCGTCAAGAACAGTTTGCAGGGAGAGGGGAAATACTGGCTATTTCATAGCCCGCAGGTCCTCATCTGTGGAAGGAAAAGGATTGAGACTGGGTACTTACCAGGCCGTAGTTCCTCATCAGGAAAATGCTGTATGTTGAAGGGGCAGACTTGCTGCTTGCTATTAGCAAATGTGCAGGTCCTCTTCAGAAACAGTCAGCAGATTGTGATTGTTGGGAGGCTGGCTACATGCTACTGTCTAAGCTGCAGGTCCTCCTAAGGAACAGTCTGCAGGTGAAGGGGGTAAACTGGCTACTGGCTGAGCTGCAGGTCCACTTCAGAAACAGTCTGCACTTTGTGCTTGCTGGGGGGCTGGCAACATGCTACTGGCTAAGCTGCAAGTCCTCCTAAGGAATAGTCTGCAGATGAAGGGGGGAAACTGGCTACTTGCTACTGGCTAAGCTGGAGGTCCTCGTCAGGAACAGTTTGCAGGTGGAGGGGAGATACTGGCTATTTCATAGCCCGCAGGTCCTCATCTGTGGAAGGAAAATGATTGAGACTGGGTACTCACCAGGCCATAGGTCCTCTTCAGAAACAGTCTGCACTTTGTGTTTGCTGGGGGGCTGCCTTCATGCTATTGGCTAAGCTGCAGGTCCTCGTCAGGAACAGTTTGCAGGTAGAGGGGATATACTGGCTATTTCATAGCCCGCAGGTCTTCATCTGTGGAAGGAAAAGGATTGAGACTGGGTACTCACCAGGCCATAGGTCCTCTTCAGAAACAGTCTGCACTTTGTGCTTGCTGGGGGGCTGGCTACATGCTACTGGCTGAGCTGCAGGTCCTCGTAAGGAACAGTTTGCAGATAGAGGGGAGATACTGGCTATTTCATAGCCCGCAGGTCCTCATCTGTGGAAGGAAAAGGATTGAGACTGGGTACTCACCAGGCCATAGGTCCTCTTCAGAAACAGTCTGCACTTTGTGCTTGCTGGGGGGCTGACTACATGCTACTGGCTAAGCTGCAGGTCCTCGTAAGGAACACTCTGCAGGTGAAGGGGGAAACTGGCTACTTGCTACTGGCTAAGCTGGAGGTCCTCGTCAGGAACAGTTTGCAGGTAGAGGGGAGATACTGGCTATTTCATAGCCCGCAGGTCCTCATCTGTGGAAGGAAAAGGATTGAGACTGGGTACTCACCAGGCCATAGGTCCTCTTCAGAGACAGTCTGCACTTTGTGCTTGCTGGGGGGCTGGCTACATGCTACTGGCTAAGCTGCAGGTCCTCGTAAAGAACAGTCTGCAGGTGAAGGGGGGAAACTGGCTACTTGCTACTGGCTAAGCTGCAGGTCCTCCTAAGAAACAGTCTGCAGGTGAAGGGGGGAAACTTGCTACTGGCTAAGCTGCAGGTCCTCGTATGGAATAGTTTGAAGGTAGAGGGGACATACTGGCTATTTCATAGCCCGCAGGTCCTCATCTGTGGAAGGAAAAAGATTGAGACTGGGTACTCACCAGGCCATAGGTCCTCTTCAGAAACAGTCTGCACTTTGTGCTTGCTGGGGGGCTGGCTACATGCTACTGGCTAAGCTGCAGGTCCTCGTATGGAACAGTTTGCAGGTAGAGGGGAGATACTGGCTATTTCATAGCCCGCAGGTCCTCATCTGTGGAAGGAACAGGATTGATACTGGGTACTCACCAGGCCATAGGTCCTCTTCAGAAACAGTCTGCACTTTGTGCTTGCTGGGGGGCTGGCTACATGCTACTGGCTAAGCTGCAGGTCCTCGTGAGGAACACTCTGCAGGTGAAGGGGGGAAACTGGCTACTGGCTAAGCTGCAGGTCCTCGTCAGGAACAGTTTGCAGGAGAAGGGGAGATACTGGCTATTTCATAGCCCGCAGGTCCGAATCCTTGGAAGGAAAAGGATTGAGACTGGGTACTCACCAGGCCATAGGTCCTCTTCAGAAACAGTCTGCACTTTGTGCTTGCTGGGGGGCTGGCTACATGCTACTGGCTAAGCTGCAGGTCCTCCTAAGGAACAGTCTGCAGGTGAAGGGGGGATACTGGCTACTGGCTAAGCTGCAGGTCCTCTTCAGAAACAGTCTGCACTTTGTGCTTGCTGGGGGGCTGGCAACATGCTACTGGCTAAGCTGCAGGTCCTCACAAGGAACAGTCTGCAGGTGAAGGGGGGAAACTGGCTACTGGCTAAGCTGCAGGTCCTCTTCAGAAACAATTTGCACTTTGTGCTTGCTGGGGGTCTGGCAACATGCTACTGGCTAAGCTGCAGGTCCTCGCAAGGAACACTCTGCAGATGAAGGGGGGAAACGGGCTACTGGCTAAGCTGCAGGTCCTCGTCAAGAACAGTTTGCAGGTAGAGGGGAGATACTGGCTATTTCATAGCCCGCAGGTCCTCATCTGTGGAAGGAAAAGGATTGAGACTGGGTACTCACCAGGCCATAGGTCCTCTTCAGAAACAGTCTGCACTTTGTGCTTGCTGGGGGGCTGGCTACATGCTACTGGCTAAGCTGCAGGTCCTCGTAAGGAACACTCTGCAGGTGAAGGGGGGAACTGGCTACTTGCTACTGGCTAAGCTGGAGGTCCTCGTCAGGAACAGTTTGCAGGTAAAGGGGAGATACTGGCTATTTCATAGCCCGCAGGTCCTCATCTGTGGAAGGAAAAGGATTGAGACTGGGTACTCACCAGGCCATAGGTCCTCTTCAGAAACAGTCTGCACTTTGTGCTTGCTGGGGGGCTGGCTACATGCTACTGGCTAAGCTGCAGGTCCTCGTAAGGAACACTCTGCAGGTGAAGGGGGAAACTGGCTACTTGCTACTGGCTAAGCTGGAGGTCCTCGTCAGGAACAGTTTGAAAGTAGAGGGGAGATACTGGCTATTTCATTGCCCGCAGGTCCTCATCTGTGGAAGGAAAAGGATTGAGACTGGGTACTCACCAGGCCATAGGTCCTCTTCAAAAACAGTCTGCACTTTGTGCTTGCTGGGGGGCTGGCTACATACTACTGGCTAAGCTGCAGGTCCTCGTAAGGAACAGTTTGCAGGTAGAGGGGAGATACTGGCTATTTCATAGCCCGCAGGTCCTCATCTGTGGAAGGAAAAGGATTGAGACTGGGTACTCACCAGGCCATAGGTCCTCTTCAGAAACAGTCTGCACTTTGTGCTTGCTGGGGGGCTGGCTACATGCTACTGGCTAAGCTGCAGGTCCTCGTAAAGAACAGTCTGCAGGTGAAGGGGGGAAACTGGCTACTTGCTACTGGCTAAGCTGCAGGTCCTCCTAAGAAACAGTCTGCAGGTGAAGGGGGGAAACTTGCTACTGGCTAAGCTGCAGGTCCTCGTATGGAACAGTTTGAAGGTAGAGGGGACATACTGGCTATTTCATAGCCCGCAGGTCCTCATCTGTGGAAGGAAATGGATTGAGACTGGGTACTCATCAGGCCATAGGTCCTCTTCAGAAACAGTCTGCACTTTGTGCTTGCTGGGGGGCTGGCTACATGCTACTGGCTAAGCTGCAGGTCCTCGTATGGAACAGTTTGCAGGTAGAGGGGAGATACTGGCTATTTCATAGCCCGCAGGCCCTCATCTGTGGAAGGAAAAGGATTGAGACTGGGTACTCACCAGGCCATAGGTCCTCTTCAGAAACAGTCTGCACTTTGTGCTTGCTGGGGGGCTGGCTACATGCTACTGGCTAAGCTGCAGGTCCTCGTGAGGAACACTCTGCAGGTGAAGGGGGGAAACTGGCTACTGGCTAAGCTGCAGGTCCTCGTCAGGAACAGTTTGCAGGTGAAGGGGAGATACTGGCTATTTCATAGCCCGCAGGTCCGAATCCTTGGAAGGAAAAGGATTGAGACTGGGTACTCACCAGGCAATAGGTCCTCTTCAGAAACAGTCTGCACTTTGTGCTTGCTGGGGGGCTGGCTACATGCTACTGGCTAAGCTGCAGGTCCTCCTAAGGAACAGTCTGCAGGTGAAGGGGGGATACTGGCTACTGGCTAAGCTGCAGGTCCTCTTCAGAAACAGTTTGCACTTTGTGCTTGCTGGGGGGCTGGCTACATGCTACTGGCTAAGCTGCAGGTCCTCGTAAGGAACACTCTGCAGGTGAAGGGGGAAACTGGCTACTTGCTACTGGCTAAGCTGGAGGTCCTCGTCAGGAACAGTTTGCAGGTAGAGGGGAGATACTGGCTATTTCATAGCCCGCAGGTCCTCATCTGTGGAAGGAAAAGGATTGAGACTGGGTACTCAACAGGCCATAGGTCCTCTTCAGAAACAGTCTGCACTTTGTGCTTGCTGGGGGGCTGGCTACATGCTACTGGCTGAGCTGCAGGTCCTCGTAAAGAACAGTTTGCAGGTAGAGGGGAGATACTGGCTATTTCATAGCCCGCAGGTCCTCATCTGTGGAAGGAAAAGGATTGAGACTGGGTACTCACCAGGCCATAGGTCCTCTTCAGAAACAGTCTGCACTTTGTGCTTGCTGGGGGGCTGGCTACATGCTATTGGCTAAGCTGCAGGTCCTCGTAAGGAACAGTTTGCAGGTAGAGGGGATATTCTGGCTATTTCATAGCCCGCAGGTCCTCATCTGTGGAAGGAAAAGGATTGAGACTGGGTACTCACCAGGGCATAGGTCCTCTTCAGAAACAGTCTGCACTTTGTGCTTGCTGGGGGGCTGGCTACATGCTACTGGCTAACCTGCAGGTCCTCGTAAGGAACACTCTGCAGGTGAAGGGGGGAAACTCGCTACTTGCTACTGACTAAGCTGGAGGTCCTCGTCAGGAACAGTTTGCAGGTAGAGGGGAGATACTGGCTATTTCATAGCCCGCAGGTTCTCATCTGTGGAAGGAAAAGGATTGAGACTGGGTACTCACCAGGGCATAGGTCCTCTTCAGAAACAGTCTGCACTTTGTGCTTGCTGGGGGGCTGACTACATGCTACTGGCTAAGCTGCAGGTCCTCGTATGGAACAGTTTGAAGGTAGAGGGGAGATACTGGCTATTTCATAGCCCGCAGGTCCTCATCTGTGGAAGGAAAAGGATTGAGACTGGGTACTCACCAGGCCATAGGTCCTCTTCAGAAACAGTCTGCACTTTGTTCTTGCTGGGGGGCTGACTACATGCTACTGGCTGACCTGCAGGTCCTCGTAAGGAACAGTTTGCAGGTAGAGGGGAGATACTGGCTACTGGCTAAGCTGCAGGTCCTCTTCAGAAACAGTTTGCACTTTGTGCTTGCTGGGGGGCTGGCTACATGCTACTGGCTAAGCTGCAGGTCCTCGTAAGGAACACTCTGCAGGTGAAGGGGGAAACTGGCTACTTGCTACTGGCTAAGCTGGAGGTCCTCGTCAGGAACAGTTTGCAGGTACAGGGGAGATACGGGCTATTTCATAGCCCGCAGGTCCTCATCTGTGGAAGGAACAGGATTGAGACTGGGTACTCACCAGGCCTTAGGTCCTCTTCAGAAACAGTCTGCACTTTGTGCTTGCTGGGGGGCTGACTACATGCTACTGGCTAAGCTATAGGTCCTCGTAAGGAACACTCTGCAGGTGAAGGGGGAAACTGGCTACTTGCTACTGGCTAAGCTGGAGGTCCTCGTCAGGAACAGTTTGCAGGTAGAGGGGAGATACTGGCTATTTCATAGCCCGCAGGTTCTCATCTGTGGAAGGAAAAGGATTGAGACTGGGTACTCACCAGGCCATAGGTCCTCTTCAGAAACAGTCTGCACGTTGTGCTTGCTGGGGGGCTGACTACATGCTACTGGGTAAGCTGTAGGTCCTCGTAAAGGAACACTCTGCAGGTGAAGGGGGAAACTGGCTACTTGCTACTGGCTAAGCTGGAGGTCCTCGTCAGGAACAGTTTGCAGGTAGAGGGGAGATATTGGCAATTTCATAGCACACAGGTCCTCATCTGTGGAAGGAAAAAGATTGACACTGGGTACTCACCAGGCCATAGGTCCTCTTCAGAAACAGTCTGCACTTTGTGCTTGCTGGGGTCTGGCTACATGCTACTGGCTAAGCTGCAGGTCCTCGTCAGGAACAGTTTGCAGGTAGAGGGGAGATACTGGCTATTTCATAGCCCGCAGGTCCTCATCTGTGGAAGGAAAAGGATTGAGACTGGGGACTCACCAGGCCATAGGTCCTCTTCAGAAACAGTCTGCACTTTGTGCTTGCTGGGGGGCTGGCTACATGCTATTGGCTAAGCTGCAGGTCCTCGTAAGGAACAGTTTGCAGGTAGAGGGGATATTCTGGCTATTTCATAGCCCGCAGGTCCTCATCTGTGGAAGGAAAAGGATTGAGACTGGGTACTCACCAGGCCATAGGTCCTCTTCAGAAACAGTCTGCACTTTGTGCTTGCTGGGGGGCTGGCTACATGCTACTGGCTAAGCTGCAGGTCCTCGTAAGGAACACTCTGCAGGTGAAGGGGGGAAACTGGCTACTTGCTACTGACTAAGCTGGAGGTCCTCGTAAGGAACAGTTTGCAGGTAGAGGGGATATACTGGCTATTTCATAGCCCGCATGTCCTCATCTGTGGAAGGAAAAGGATTGAGACTGGGTACTCACCAGGCCATAGGTCCTCTTCAGAAACAGTCTGCACTTTGTGCTTGCTGGGGGGCTGGCTACATGCTACTGGCTAAGCTGCAGGTCCTCGTAAGGAACACTCTGCAGGTGAAGGGGGAAACTGGCTACTGGCTAAGCTGCAGGTCCTCGTCAGGAACAGTTTGCAGGTAGATGGGAGATACTGGCTATTTCATAGCCCGCAGGTCCTCATCTGTGGAAGGAAAAAGATTGACACTGGGTACTCACCAGGCCATAGGTCCTCTTCGGAAACAGTCTGCACTTTGTGCTTGCTGGGGGGCTGGCTACATGCTACTGGCTAAGCTGCAGGTCCTCGTATGGAACAGTTTGCAGGTAGAGGGGAGATACTGGCTATTTCATAGCCCGCAGGTCCTCATCTGTGGAAGGAAAAGGATTGAGACTGGGTACTCACCAGGCCATAGGTCCTCTTCAGGGGGAAACTGGCTACTGGCTAAGCTGCAGGTCCTCGTAAGGAACACTCTGCAGGTGAAGGGGGAAACTGGCTACTTGCTACTGGCTAAGCTGGAGGTCCTCGTCAGGAACAGTTTGCAGGTAGAGGGGAGATACTGGCTATTTCATAGCCCGCAGGTCCTCATCTGTGGAAGGAAAAGGATTGAGACTGGGTACTCACCAGGCCATAGGTGCTCTTCAGAAACAGTCTGCACTTTGTGCTTGCTGGGGGGCTGGCTACATGCTATTGGCTAAGCTGCAGGTCCTCGTAAGGAAGAGTTTGCAGGTAGAGGGGATATTCTGGCTATTTCATAGCCCACAGGTCCTCATCTGTGGAAGGAAAAAGATTGAGACTGGGTACTCACCAGGCCATAGGTCCTCTTCAGAAACAGTCTGCACTTTGTGCTTGCTGGGGGGCTGGCTACATGCTACTGGCTAAGCTGCAGGTCCTCGAATGGAACAGTTTGAAGGTAGAGGGGAGATACTGGCTATTTCATAGCCCGCAGGTCCTCATCTGTGGAAGGAAAAGGATTGA
The DNA here is from genome assembly GCF_022749685.1 of Semicossyphus pulcher. Taxonomy (NCBI): domain Eukaryota; kingdom Metazoa; phylum Chordata; class Actinopteri; order Labriformes; family Labridae; genus Semicossyphus; species Semicossyphus pulcher. The sequence goes on from NW_027211726.1 coordinate 30,589,568, forward strand.
GACTGGGTACTCACCAGGCCATAGGTCCTCTTCAGAAACAGTCTGCACTTTGTGCTTGCTGGGGGGCTGACTACATGCTACTGGCTGACCTGCAGGTCCTCGTAAGGAACAGTTTGCAGGTAGAGGGGAGATACTGGCTACTGGCTAAGCTGCAGGTCCTCTTCAGAAACAGTCTGCACTTTGTGCTTGCTGGGGGGCTGGCTACATGCTACTGGCTAAGCTGCAGGTCCTCGTAAGGAACACTCTGCAGGTGAAGGGGGAAACTGGCTACTTGCTACTGGCTAAGCTGGAGGTCCTCGTCAGGAACAGTTTGCAGGTAGAGGGGAGATACTGGCTATTTCATAGCCCGCAGGTCCTCATCTGTGGAAGGAAAAGGATTGAGACTGGGTACTCACCAGGCCATAGGTCCTCTTCAGAAACAGTCTGCACTTTGTGCTTGCTGGGGGGCTGGCTACATGCTACTGGCTAAGCTTCAGGTCCTCGTATGGAACACTTTGCAGGTAGAGGGGAGATACTGGCTATTTCATAGCCCGCAGGTCCTCATCTGTGGAAGGAAAAGGATTGAGACTGGGTACTCACCAGGCCATAGGTCCTCTTCAGAAACAGTCTGCACTTTGTGCTTGCTGGGGGGCTGGCTACATGCTACTGGCTAAGCTGCAGGTCCTCGTGAGGAACACTCTGCAGGTGAAGGGGGGAAACTGGCTACTGGCTAAGCTGCAGGTCCTCGTCAGGAACAGTTTGCAGGTGAAGGGGAGATACTGGCTATTTCATAGCCCGCAGGTCCGAATCCTTGGAAGGAAAAGGATTGAGACTGGGTACTCACCAGGCCATAGGTCCTCTTCAGAAACAGTCTGCACTTTGTGCTTGCTGGGGGGCTGGCTACATGCTACTGGCTAAGCTGCAGGTCCTCGTAAGGAACACTCTGCAGGTGAAGGGGGAAACTGGCTACTTGCTACTGGCTAAGCTGCAGGTCCTCGTAAGGAACACTCTGCAGGTGAAGGGGGAAACTGGCTACTTGCTACTGGCTAAGCTGCAGGTCCTCTTCAGAAACAGTTTGCACTTTGTGCTTGCTGGGGGGCTGGCTACATGCTACTGGCTAAGCTGCAGGTCCTCGTAAGGAACACTCTGCAGGTGAAGGGGGAAACTGGCTACTTGCTACTGGCTAAGCTGGAGGTCCTCGTCAGGAACAGTTTGCAGGTAGAGGGGAGATACTGGCTATTTCATAGCCCGCAGGTCCTCATCTGTGGAAGGAAAAGGATTGAGACTGGGTACTCACCAGGCCATAGGTCCTCTTCAGAAACAGTCTGCACTTTGTGCTTGCTGGGGGGCTGTCTACATGCTACTGGCTGAGCTGCAGGTCCTCGTAAAGAACAGTTTGCAGGTAGAGGGGAGATACTGGCTATTTCATAGCCCGCAGGTCCTCATCTGTGGAAGGAAAAGGATTGAGTCTGGGTACTCACCAGGCCATAGGTCCTCTTCAGAAACAGTCTGCACTTTGTGCTTGCTGGGGTCTGGCTACATGCTACTGGCTGAGCTGCAGGTCCTCGTCAGGAACAGTTTGCAGGTAGAGGGGAGATACTGGCTATTTCATAGCCCGCAGGTCCTCATCTGTGGAAGGAAAAGGATTGAGACTGGGTACTCACCAGGCCATAGGTCCTCTTCAGAAACAGTCTGCACTTTGTGCTTGCTGGGGGGCTGGCTACATGCTACTGGCCGAGCTGCAGGTCCTCGTAAGGAACAGTTTGCAGGTAGAGGGGAGATACTGGCTATTTCATAGCCCGCAGGTCCTCATCTGTAGAAGGAAAAGGATTGAGACTGGGTACTCACCAGGCCATAGGTCCTCTTCAGAAACAGTCTGCACTTTGTGCTTGCTGGGGAGCTGGCTACATGCTATTGGCTAAGCTGCAGGTCCTCGTAAGGAACACTCTGCAGGTGAAGGGGGGAAACTGGCTACTTGCAACTGACTAAGCTGGAGGTCCTCGTCAGGAACAGTTTGCAGGTAGAGGGGAGATACTGGCTATTTCATAGCCCGCAGGTCCTCATCTGTGGATGGAAAAGGATTGAGACTGGGTACTCACCAGGCCATAGGTCCTCTTCAGAAACAGTCTGCACTTTGTGCTTGCTGGGGGGATGACTACATGCTACTGGCTAAGCTGCAGGTCCTCGTAAGGAACACTCTGCAGGTGAAAGGGAAACTGGCTACTTGCTACTGGCAAAGCTGCAGGTCCTCTTCAGAAACAGTCTGCACTTTGTGCTTGCTGGGGGGCTGGCAACATGCTACTGGCTAAGCTGCAGGTCCTCACAAGGAACAGTCTGCAGGTGAAGGGGGGATACTGGCTACTGGCTAAGCTGCAGGTCCTCTTCAGAAACAGTTTGCACTTTGTGCTTGCTGGGGGGCTGGCTACATGCTACTGGCTAAGCTGTAGTTCCTCGTAAGGAACACTCTGCAGGTGAAGGGGGAAACTGGCTACTTGCTACTGGCTAAGCTGGAGGTCCTCGTCAGGAACAGTTTGCAGGTAGAGGGGAGATACTGGCTATTTCATAGCCCGCAGGTACTCATCTGTGGAAGGAAAAGGATTGAGACTGGGTACTCACCAGGCCATAGGTCCTCTTCAGAAACAGTCTGCACTTTGTGCTTGCTGGGGGGCTGACTACATGCTACTGGCTGACCTGCAGGTCCTCGAAAGTAACAGTTTGCAGGTAGAGGGGAGATACTGGCTACTGGCTAAGCTGCAGGTCCTCTTCAGAAACAGTTTGCACTTTGTGCTTGCTGGGGGGCTGGCTACATGCTACTGGCTAAGCTGCAGGTCCTCGTAAGGAACACTCTGCAGGTGAAGGGGGAAACTGGCTACTTGCTACTGGCTAAGCTGGAGGTCCTCGTCAGGAACAGTTTGCAGGTACAGGGGAGATACGGGCTATTTCATAGCCCGCAGGTCCTCATCTGTGGAAGGAACAGGATTGAGACTGGGTACTCACCAGGCCTTAGGTCCTCTTCAGAAACAGTCTGCACTTTGTGCTTGCTAGGGGGCTGACTACATGCTACTGGCTAAGCTGCAGGTCCTCTTAAGGAACACTCTGCAGGTGAAGGGGGAAACTGGCTACTGGCTAAGCTGCAGGTCCTCATCAGGAACAGTTTGCAGGTAGATGGGAGATACTGGCTATTTCATAGCCCGCAGGTCCTCATCTGTGGAAGGAAAAAGATTGACACTGGGTACTCACCAGGCCATAGGTCCTCTTCAGAAACAGTCTGCACTTTGTGCTTGCTGGGGGGCTGGCTACATGCTACTGGCTAAGCTGCAGGTCCTCGTATTGAACAGTTTGCAGGTAGAGGGGAGATACTGGCTATTTCATAGCCCGCAGGTCCTCATCTGTGGAAGGAAAAGGATTGAGACTGGGTACTCACCAGGCCATAGGTCCTCTTCAGAAACAGTCTGCACTTTGTGCTTGCTGGGGGGCTGGCTACATGCTACTGGCTAAGCTGCAGGTCCTCGTAAGGAACACTCTGCAGGTGAAGGGGGAAACTGGCTACTTGCTACTGGCTAAGCTGCAGGTCCTCGTCAGGAACAGTTTGCAGGTAGAGGGGAGATACTGGCTATTTCATAGCCCGCAGGTCCTCATCTGTGGAAGGAAAAGGATTGAGACTGGGTACTCACCAGGCCATAGGTCCTCTTCAGAAACAGTCTGCACTTTGTGCTTGCTGGGGTCTGGCTACATGCTACTGGCTGAGCTGCAGGTCCTCGTCAGGAACAGTTTGCAGGTAGAGGGGAGATACTGGCTATTTCATAGCCCGCAGGTCCTCATCTGTGGAAGGAAAAAGATTGAGACTGGGTACTCACCAGGCCATAGGTCCTCTTCAGAAACAGTCTGCACTTTGTGCTTGCTGGGGGGCTGGCTACATGCTATTGGCTAAGCTGCAGGTCCTCGTAAGGAACAGTTTGCAGGTAGAGGGGATATTCTGGCTATTTCATAGCCCGCAGGTCCTCATCTGTGGAAGGAAAAGGATTGAGACTGGGTACTCACCAGGCCATAGGTCCTCTTCAGAAACAGTCTGCACTTTGTGCTTGCTGGGGGGCTGGCTACATTCTACTGGCTAAGCTGCAGGTCCTCGTAAGGAACACTCTGCAGGTAAAGGGGGGAAACTGGCTACTTGCTACTGACTAAGCTGGAGGTCCTCGTAAGGAACAGTTTGCAGGTAGAGGGGATATACTGGCTATTTCATAGCCCGCATGTCCTCATCTGTGGAAGGAAAAGGATTGAGACTGGGTACTCACCAGGCCATAGGTCCTCTTCAGAAACAGTCTGCACTTTGTGCTTGCTGGGGGGCTGGCTACATGCTACTGGCTAAGCTGCAGGTCCTCCTAAGGAACAGTCTGCAGGTGAAGGGGGGATACTGGCTACTGGCTAAGCTGAAGGTCCTCTTCAGAAACAGTCTGCACTTTGTGCTTGCTGGGGGGCTGGCAACATGCTACTGGCTAAGCTGCAGGTCCTCACAAGGAACAGTCTGCAGGTGAAGGGGGGATACTGGCTACTGGCTAAGCTGCAGGTCCTCTTCAGAAACAGTTTGCACTTTGTGCTTGCTGGGGGGCTGGCTACATGCTACTGGCTAAGCTGCAGGTCCTCGTCAGGAACAGTTTGCAGGTAGAGGGGAGATACTGGCTATTTCATAGCCCGCAGGTCCTCATCTGTGGAAGGAAAAGGATTGAGACTGGGTACTCACCAGGCCATAGGTCCTCTTCAGAAACAGTCTGCACTTTGTGCTTGCTGGGGGGCTGGCTACATGCTACTGGCTAAGCTGCAGGTCCTCGTAAGCAACACTCTGCAGGTGAAGGGGGAAACTGGCTACTTGCTACTGGCTAAGCTGCAGGTCCTCGTCAGGAACAGTTTGCAGGTAGAGGGGAGATTCTGGCTATTTCATAGCCCGCAGGTCCTCATCTGTGGAAGGAAAAGGATTGAGACTGGGTACTCACCAGGCCATAGGTCCTCTTCAGAAACAGTCTGCACTTTGTGCTTGCTGGGGTCTGGCTACATGCTACTGGCTGAGCTGCAGGTCCTCGTCAGGAACAGTTTGCAGGTAGAGGGGAGATACTGGCTATTTCATAGCCCGCAGGTCCTCATCTGTGGAAGGAAAAGGATTGAGACTGGGTACTCACCAGGCCATAGGTCCTCTTCAGAAACAGTCTGCACTTTGTGCTTGCTGGGGGGCTGGCTACATGCTACTGGCTAAGCTGCAGGTCCTCGTATGGAACAGTTTGCAGGTAGAGGGGAGATACTGGCTATTTCATAGCCCGCAGGTCCTCATCTGTGGAAGGAAAAGGATTGAGACTGGGTACTCACCAGGCCATAGGTCCTCTTCAGAAACAGTCTGCACTTTGTGCTTGCTGGGGGGCTGGCTACATGCTACTGGCTAAGCTGCAGGTCCTCGTGAGGAACACTCTGCAGGTGAAGGGGGGAAACTGGCTACTGGCTAAGCTGCAGGTCCTCGTCAGGAACAGTTTGCAGGTAGAGGGGAGATACTGGCTATTTCATAGCCCGCAGGTCCTCATCTGTGGAAGGAAAAGGATTGAGACTGGGTACTCACCAGGCCATTGGTCCTCTTCAGAGACAGTCTGCACTTTGTGCTTGCTGGGGGGCTGGCTACATGCTACTGGCTAAGCTGCAGGTCCTCGTAAAGAACAGTCTGCAGGTGAAGGGGGGAAACTGGCTACTTGCTACTGGCTAAGCTGCAGGTCCTCCTAAGAAACACTCTGCAGGTGAAGGGGGGAAACTGGCTACTGGCTAAGCTGCAGGTCCTCGTCAGGAACAGTTTGCAGGTAGAGGGGAGATACTGGCTATTTCATTGCCCGCAGGTCCGAATCCTTGGAAGGAAAAGGATTGAGACTGGGTACTCACCAGGCCATAGGTCCTCTTCAAAAACAGTCTGCACTTTGTGCTTGCTGGGGGGCTGGCTACATACTACTGGCTAAGCTGCAGGTCCTCGTAAGGAACAGTTTGCAGGTAGAGGGGAGATACTGGCTATTTCATAGCCCGCAGGTCCTCATCTGTGGAAGGAAAAGGATTGAGACTGGGTACTCACCAGGCCATAGGTCCTCTTCAGAAACAGTCTGCACTTTGTGCTTGCTGGGGGGCTGGCTACATGCTATTGGCTAAGCTGCAGGTCCTCCTAAGGAACAGTCTGCAGGTGAAGGGGGGATACTGGCTACTGGCTAAGCTGCAGGTCCTCTTCAGAAACAGTCTGCACTTTGTGCTTGCTGGGGGGCTGGAAACATGCTACTGGCTAAGCTGCAGGTCCTCACAAGGAACAGTCTGCAGGTGAAGGGGGGATACTGGCTACTGGCTAAGCTGCAGGTCCTCTTCAGAAACAGTTTGCACTTTGTGCTTGCTGGGGGGCTGGCTACATGCTACTGGCTAAGCTGTAGTTCCTCGTAAGGAACACTCTGCAGGTGAAGGGGGAAACTGGCTACTTGCTACTGGCTAAGCTGGAGGTCCTCGTCAGGAACAGTTTGCAGGTAGAGGGGAGATACTGGCTATTTCATAGCCCGCAGGTCCTCATCTGTGGAAGGAAAAGGATTGAGACTGGGTACTCACCAGGCCATAGGTCCTCTTCAGAAACAGTCTGCACTTTGTGCTTGCTGGGGGGCTGACTACATGCTACTGGCTGACCTGCAGGTCCTCGTAAGTAACAGTTTGCAGGTAGAGGGGAGATACTGGCTACTGGCTAAGCTGCAGGTCCTCTTCAGAAACAGTTTGCACTTTGTGCTTGCTGGGGGGCTGGCGACATGCTACTGGCTAAGCTGCAGGTCCTCCTAAGGAACAATCTGCAGGTGAAGGGGGGAAACTGGCTACTGGCTAAGCTGCAAGTCCTCGTCAGGAACAGTTTGCAGGTGGAGGGGAGATACTGGCTATTTCATAGCCCGCAGGTCCTCATCTGTGGAAGGAAAATGATTGAGACTGGGTACTCACCAGGCCATAGGTCCTCTTCAGAAACAGTCTGCACTTTGTGTTTGCTGGGGGGCTGCCTTCATGCTATTGGCTAAGCTGCAGGTCCTCGTCAGGAACAGTTTGCAGGTAGAGGGGATATACTGGCTATTTCATAGCCCGCAGGTCTTCATCTGTGGAAGGAAAAGGATTGAGACTGGGTACTCACCAGGCCATAGGTCCTCTTCAGAAACAGTCTGCACTTTGTGCTTGCTGGGGGGCTGGCTACATGCTACTGGCTAAGCTGCAGGTCCTCGTAAGGAACACTCTGCAGGTGAAGGGGGAAACTGGCTACTTGCTACTGGCTAAGCTGGAGGTCCTCGTCAGGAACAGTTACCAGGTAGAGGGGAGATACTGGCTATTTCATAGCCCGCAGGTCCTCATCTGTGGAAGGAAAAGGATTGAGACTGGGTACTCACCAGGCCATAGGTCCTCTTCAGAAACAGTCTGCACTTTGTGCTTGCTGGGGGGCTGGCTACATGCTACTGGCTAAGCTGCAGGTCCTCGTAAGGAACACTCTGCAGGTGAAGGGGGAAACTGGCTACTTGCTACTGGCTAAGCTGGAGGTCCTCGTCAGGAACAGTTACCAGGTAGAGGGGAGATACTGGCTATTTCATAGCCCGCAGGTCCTCATCTGTGGAAGGAAAAAGATTGAGACTGGGTACTCACCAGGCCATAGGTCCTCTTCAGAAACAGTCTGCACTTTGTGTTTGCTGGGGGGCTGGCTACATGCTACTGGCTGAGCTGCAGGTCCTCATAAGGAACAGTTTGCAGGTAGAGGGGAGATACTGGCTATTTCATAGCCCGCAGGTCCTCATCTGTGGAAGGAAAAGGATTGAGACTGGGTACTCACCAGGGCATAGGTCCTCGTCAGAAACAGTCTGCACTTTGTGCTTGCTGGGGGGCTGGCTACATGCTACTGGCTAAGCTGCAGGTCCTCGTAAGGAACACTCTGCAGGTGAAGGTGGGAAACTGGCTACTTGCTACTGACTAAGCTGCAGGTCCTCGTCAGGAACAGTTTGCAGGTAGAGGGGAGATACTGGCTATTTCATAGCCCGCAGTTTCTCATCTGTGGAAGGAAAAGGATTGAGACTGGGTACTCACCAGGCCATAGGTCCTCTTCAGAAACAGTCTGCACTTTGTGCTTGCTGGGGGGCTGGCTACATGCTACTGGCTAAGCTGCAGGTCCTCGTTAGGAACACTCTGCAGGTGAAGGGGGAAGCCGGCGACTTGCTACTGGCTAAGCTGGAGGTCCTCGTCAGGAACAGTTTGCAGGTAGAGGGGAGATACTGGCTATTTCATAGCCCGCAGGTCCTCATCTGTGGAAGGAAAAGGATTGAGACTGGGTACTCACCAGGCCATAGGTCCTCTTCAGAAACAGTCTGCACTTTGTGCTTGCTGGGGGGCTGGCTACATACTACTGGCTGAGCTGCAGGTCCTCGTAAGGAACAGTTTGCAGGTAGAGGGGAGATACTGGCTATTTCATAGCCCTCAGGTCCTCATCTGTGGAAGGAAAAGGATTGAGACTGGGTACTCACCAGGCCATAGGTCCTCTTCAGAAACAGTCTGCACTTTGTGCTTGCTGGGGGGCTGGCTACATGCTATTGGCTAAGCTGCAGGTCCTCGTAAGGAACAGTTTGCAGGTAGAGGGGATATTCTGGCTATTTCATAGCCCGCAGGTCCTCATCTGTGGAAGGAAAAGGATTGAGACTGGGTACTCACCAGGGCATAGGTCCTCTTCAGAAACAGTCTGCACTTTGTGCTTGCTGGGGGGCTGGCTACATGCTACTGGCTAAGCTGCAGGTCCTCGTAAGGAACACTCTGCAGGTGAAGGGGGGAAACTGGCTACTTGCTACTGACTAAGCTGGAGGTACTCGTCAGGAACAGTTTGCAGGTAGAGGGGAGATACTGGCTATTTCATAGCCCGCAGGTCCTCATCTGTGGAAGGAAATGGATTGAGACAGGGTACTCATCAGGCCATAGGTCCTCTTCAGAAACAGTCTGCACTTTGTGCTTGCTGGGGGGCTGGCTACATGCTACTGGCTAAGCTGCAGGTCCTCGTATGGAACAGTTTGAAGGTAGAGGGGAGATACTGGCTATTTCATAGCCCGCAGGTCCTCATCTGTGGAAGGAAAAGGATTGAGACTGGGTACTCACCAGGCCATAGGTCCTCTTCAGAAACAGTCTGCACTTTGTTCTTGCTGGGGGGCTGACTACATGCTACTGGCTGACCTGCAGGTCCTCGTAAGGAACAGTTTGCAGGTAGAGGGGAGATACTGGCTACTGGCTAAGCTGCAGGTCCTCTTCAGAAACAGTTTGCACTTTGTGCTTGCTGGGGGGCTGGCTACATGCTACTGGCTAAGCTGCAGGTCCTCGTAAGGAACACTCTGCAGGTGAAGGGGGAAACTGGCTACTTGCTACTGGCTAAGCTGGAGGTCCTCGTCAGGAACAGTTTGCAGGTACAGGGGAGATACGGGCTATTTCATAGCCCGCAGGTCCTCATCTGTGGAAGGAACAGGATTGAGACTGGGTACTCACCAGGCCTTAGGTCCTCTTCAGAAACAGTCTGCACTTTGTGCTTGCTGGGGGGCTGACTACATGCTACTGGCTAAGCTATAGGTCCTCGTAAGGAACACTCTGCAGGTGAAGGGGGAAACTGGCTACTTGCTACTGGCTAAGCTGGAGGTCCTCGTCAGGAACAGTTTGCAGGTAGAGGGGAGATACTGGCTATTTCATAGCCCGCAGGTTCTCATCTGTGGAAGGAAAAGGATTGAGACTGGGTACTCACCAGGCCATAGGTCCTCTTCAGAAACAGTCTGCACGTTGTGCTTGCTGGGGGGCTGACTACATGCTACTGGGTAAGCTGTAGGTCCTCGTAAAGGAACACTCTGCAGGTGAAGGGGGAAACTGGCTACTTGCTACTGGCTAAGCTGGAGGTCCTCGTCAGGAACAGTTTGCAGGTAGAGGGGAGATATTGGCAATTTCATAGCACACAGGTCCTCATCTGTGGAAGGAAAAAGATTGACACTGGGTGCTCACCAGGCCATAGGTCCTCTTCAGAAACAGTCTGCACTTTGTGCTTGCTGGGGTCTGGCTACATGCTACTGGCTAAGCTGCAGGTCCTCGTCAGGAACAGTTTGCAGGTAGAGGGGAGATACTGGCTATTTCATAGCCCGCAGGTCCTCATCTGTGGAAGGAAAAGGATTGAGACTGGGGACTCACCAGGCCATAGGTCCTCTTCAGAAACAGTCTGCACTTTGTGCTTGCTGGGGGGCTGGCTACATGCTATTGGCTAAGCTGCAGGTCCTCGTAAGGAACAGTTTGCAGGTAGAGGGGATATTCTGGCTATTTCATAGCCCGCAGGTCCTCATCTGTGGAAGGAAAAGGATTGAGACTGGGTACTCACCAGGCCATAGGTCCTCTTCAGAAACAGTCTGCACTTTGTGCTTGCTGGGGGGCTGGCTACATGCTACTGGCTAAGCTGCAGGTCCTCGTAAGGAACACTCTGCAGGTGAAGGGGGGAAACTGGCTACTTGCTACTGACTAAGCTGGAGGTCCTCGTAAGGAACAGTTTGCAGGTAGAGGGGATATACTGGCTATTTCATAGCCCGCATGTCCTCATCTGTGGAAGGAAAAGGATTGAGACTGGGTACTCACCAGGCCATAGGTCCTCTTCAGAAACAGTCTGCACTTTGTGCTTGCTGGGGGGCTGGCTACATGCTACTGGCTAAGCTGCAGGTCCTCGTAAGGAACACTCTGCAGGTGAAGGGGGAAACTGGCTACTGGCTAAGCTGCAGGTCCTCGTCAGGAACAGTTTGCAGGTAGATGGGAGATACTGGCTATTTCATAGCCCGCAGGTCCTCATCTGTGGAAGGAAAAAGATTGACACTGGGTACTCACCAGGCCATAGGTCCTCTTCGGAAACAGTCTGCACTTTGTGCTTGCTGGGGGGCTGGCTACATGCTACTGGCTAAGCTGCAGGTCCTCGTATGGAACAGTTTGCAGGTAGAGGGGAGATACTGGCTATTTCATAGCCCGCAGGTCCTCATCTGTGGAAGGAAAAGGATTGAGACTGGGTACTCACCAGGCCATAGGTCCTCTTCAGGGGGAAACTGGCTACTGGCTAAGCTGCAGGTCCTCGTAAGGAACACTCTGCAGGTGAAGGGGGAAACTGGCTACTTGCTACTGGCTAAGCTGGAGGTCCTCGTCAGGAACAGTTTGCAGGTAGAGGGGAGATACTGGCTATTTCATAGCCCGCAGGTCCTCATCTGTGGAAGGAAAAGGATTGAGACTGGGTACTCACCAGGCCATAGGTGCTCTTCAGAAACAGTCTGCACTTTGTGCTTGCTGGGGGGCTGGCTACATGCTATTGGCTAAGCTGCAGGTCCTCGTAAGGAAGAGTTTGCAGGTAGAGGGGATATTCTGGCTATTTCATAGCCCACAGGTCCTCATCTGTGGAAGGAAAAAGATTGAGACTGGGTACTCACCAGGCCATAGGTCCTCTTCAGAAACAGTCTGCACTTTGTGCTTGCTGGGGGGCTGGCTACATGCTACTGGCTAAGCTGCAGGTCCTCGAATGGAACAGTTTGAAGGTAGAGGGGAGATACTGGCTATTTCATAGCCCGCAGGTCCTCATCTGTGGAAGGAAAAGGATTGAGACTGGGTACTCACCAGGCCATAGGTCCTCTTCAGAAACAGTCTGCACTTTGTGCTTGCTGGGGGGCTGACTACATGCTACTGGCTGACCTGCAGGTCCTCGTAAGGAACAGTTTGCAGGTAGAGGGGAGATACTGGCTACTGGCTAAGCTGCAGGTCCTCTTCAGAAACAGTCTGCACTTTGTGCTTGCTGGGGGGCTGGCTACATGCTACTGGCTAAGCTGCAGGTCCTCGTAAGGAACACTCTGCAGGTGAAGGGGGAAACTGGCTACTTGCTACTGGCTAAGCTGGAGGTCCTCGTCAGGAACAGTTTGCAGGTAGAGGGGAGATACTGGCTATTTCATAGCCCGCAGGTCCTCATCTGTGGAAGGAAAAGGATTGAGACTGGGTACTCACCAGGCCATAGGTCCTCTTCAGAAACAGTCTGCACTTTGTGCTTGCTGGGGGGCTGGCTACATGCTACTGGCTAAGCTGCAGGTCCTCGTATGGAACACTTTGCAGGTAGAGGGGAGATACTGGCTATTTCATAGCCCGCAGGTCCTCATCTGTGGAAGGAAAAGGATTGAGACTGGGTACTCACCAGGCCATAGGTCCTCTTCAGAAACAGTCTGCACTTTGTGCTTGCTGGGGGGCTGGCTACATGCTACTGGCTAAGCTGCAGGTCCTCGTGAGGAACACTCTGCAGGTGAAGGGGGGAAACTGGCTACTGGCTAAGCTGCAGGTCCTCGTCAGGAACAGTTTGCAGGTGAAGGGGAGATACTGGCTATTTCATAGCCCGCAGGTCCGAATCCTTGGAAGGAAAAGGATTGAGACTGGGTACTCACCAGGCCATAGGTCCTCTTCAGAAACAGTCTGCACTTTGTGCTTGCTGGGGGGCTGGCTACATGCTACTGGCTAAGCTGCAGGTCCTCGTAAGGAACACTCTGCAGGTGAAGGGGGAAACTGGCTACTTGCTACTGGCTAAGCTGCAGGTCCTCGTAAGGAACACTCTGCAGGTGAAGGGGGAAACTGGCTACTTGCTACTGGCTAAGCTGCAGGTCCTCTTCAGAAACAGTTTGCACTTTGTGCTTGCTGGGGGGCTGGCTACATGCTACTGGCTAAGCTGCAGGTCCTCGTAAGGAACACTCTGCAGGTGAAGGGGGAAACTGGCTACTTGCTACTGGCTAAGCTGGAGGTCCTCGTCAGGAACAGTTTGCAGGTAGAGGGGAGATACTGGCTATTTCATAGCCCGCAGGTCCTCATCTGTGGAAGGAAAAGGATTGAGACTGGGTACTCACCAGGCCATAGGTCCTCTTCAGAAACAGTCTGCACTTTGTGCTTGCTGGGGGGCTGTCTACATGCTACTGGCTGAGCTGCAGGTCCTCGTAAAGAACAGTTTGCAGGTAGAGGGGAGATACTGGCTATTTCATAGCCCGCAGGTCCTCATCTGTGGAAGGAAAAGGATTGAGTCTGGGTACTCACCAGGCCATAGGTCCTCTTCAGAAACAGTCTGCACTTTGTGCTTGCTGGGGTCTGGCTACATGCTACTGGCTGAGCTGCAGGTCCTCGTCAGGAACAGTTTGCAGGTAGAGGGGAGATACTGGCTATTTCATAGCCCGCAGGTCCTCATCTGTGGAAGGAAAAGGATTGAGACTGGGTACTCACCAGGCCATAGGTCCTCTTCAGAAACAGTCTGCACTTTGTGCTTGCTGGGGGGCTGGCTACATGCTACTGGCCGAGCTGCAGGTCCTCGTAAGGAACAGTTTGCAGGTAGAGGGGAGATACTGGCTATTTCATAGCCCGCAGGTCCTCATCTGTAGAAGGAAAAGGATTGAGACTGGGTACTCACCAGGCCATAGGTCCTCTTCAGAAACAGTCTGCACTTTGTGCTTGCTGGGGAGCTGGCTACATGCTATTGGCTAAGCTGCAGGTCCTCGTAAGGAACACTCTGCAGGTGAAGGGGGGAAACTGGCTACTTGCAACTGACTAAGCTGGAGGTCCTCGTCAGGAACAGTTTGCAGGTAGAGGGGAGATACTGGCTATTTCATAGCCCGCAGGTCCTCATCTGTGGATGGAAAAGGATTGAGACTGGGTACTCACCAGGCCATAGGTCCTCTTCAGAAACAGTCTGCACTTTGTGCTTGCTGGGGGGATGACTACATGCTACTGGCTAAGCTGCAGGTCCTCGTAAGGAACACTCTGCAGGTGAAAGGGAAACTGGCTACTTGCTACTGGCAAAGCTGCAGGTCCTCTTCAGAAACAGTCTGCACTTTGTGCTTGCTGGGGGGCTGGCAACATGCTACTGGCTAAGCTGCAGGTCCTCACAAGGAACAGTCTGCAGGTGAAGGGGGGATACTGGCTACTGGCTAAGCTGCAGGTCCTCTTCAGAAACAGTTTGCACTTTGTGCTTGCTGGGGGGCTGGCTACATGCTACTGGCTAAGCTGTAGTTCCTCGTAAGGAACACTCTGCAGGTGAAGGGGGAAACTGGCTACTTGCTACTGGCTAAGCTGGAGGTCCTCGTCAGGAACAGTTTGCAGGTAGAGGGGAGATACTGGCTATTTCATAGCCCGCAGGTACTCATCTGTGGAAGGAAAAGGATTGAGACTGGGTACTCACCAGGCCATAGGTCCTCTTCAGAAACAGTCTGCACTTTGTGCTTGCTGGGGGGCTGACTACATGCTACTGGCTGACCTGCAGGTCCTCGAAAGTAACAGTTTGCAGGTAGAGGGGAGATACTGGCTACTGGCTAAGCTGCAGGTCCTCTTCAGAAACAGTTTGCACTTTGTGCTTGCTGGGGGGCTGGCTACATGCTACTGGCTAAGCTGCAGGTCCTCGTAAGGAACACTCTGCAGGTGAAGGGGGAAACTGGCTACTTGCTACTGGCTAAGCTGGAGGTCCTCGTCAGGAACAGTTTGCAGGTACAGGGGAGATACGGGCTATTTCATAGCCCGCAGGTCCTCATCTGTGGAAGGAACAGGATTGAGACTGGGTACTCACCAGGCCTTAGGTCCTCTTCAGAAACAGTCTGCACTTTGTGCTTGCTAGGGGGCTGACTACATGCTACTGGCTAAGCTGCAGGTCCTCTTAAGGAACACTCTGCAGGTGAAGGGGGAAACTGGCTACTGGCTAAGCTGCAGGTCCTCATCAGGAACAGTTTGCAGGTAGATGGGAGATACTGGCTATTTCATAGCCCGCAGGTCCTCATCTGTGGAAGGAAAAAGATTGACACTGGGTACTCACCAGGCCATAGGTCCTCTTCAGAAACAGTCTGCACTTTGTGCTTGCTGGGGGGCTGGCTACATGCTACTGGCTAAGCTGCAGGTCCTCGTATTGAACAGTTTGCAGGTAGAGGGGAGATACTGGCTATTTCATAGCCCGCAGGTCCTCATCTGTGGAAGGAAAAGGATTGAGACTGGGTACTCACCAGGCCATAGGTCCTCTTCAGAAACAGTCTGCACTTTGTGCTTGCTGGGGGGCTGGCTACATGCTACTGGCTAAGCTGCAGGTCCTCGTAAGGAACACTCTGCAGGTGAAGGGGGAAACTGGCTACTTGCTACTGGCTAAGCTGCAGGTCCTCGTCAGGAACAGTTTGCAGGTAGAGGGGAGATACTGGCTATTTCATAGCCCGCAGGTCCTCATCTGTGGAAGGAAAAGGATTGAGACTGGGTACTCACCAGGCCATAGGTCCTCTTCAGAAACAGTCTGCACTTTGTGCTTGCTGGGGTCTGGCTACATGCTACTGGCTGAGCTGCAGGTCCTCGTCAGGAACAGTTTGCAGGTAGAGGGGAGATACTGGCTATTTCATAGCCCGCAGGTCCTCATCTGTGGAAGGAAAAAGATTGAGACTGGGTACTCACCAGGCCATAGGTCCTCTTCAGAAACAGTCTGCACTTTGTGCTTGCTGGGGGGCTGGCTACATGCTATTGGCTAAGCTGCAGGTCCTCGTAAGGAACAGTTTGCAGGTAGAGGGGATATTCTGGCTATTTCATAGCCCGCAGGTCCTCATCTGTGGAAGGAAAAGGATTGAGACTGGGTACTCACCAGGCCATAGGTCCTCTTCAGAAACAGTCTGCACTTTGTGCTTGCTGGGGGGCTGGCTACATTCTACTGGCTAAGCTGCAGGTCCTCGTAAGGAACACTCTGCAGGTAAAGGGGGGAAACTGGCTACTTGCTACTGACTAAGCTGGAGGTCCTCGTAAGGAACAGTTTGCAGGTAGAGGGGAGATACTGGCTATTTCATAGCCCGCATGTCCTCATCTGTGGAAGGAAAAGGATTGAGACTGGGTACTCACCAGGCCATAGGTCCTCTTCAGAAACAGTCTGCACTTTGTGCTTGCTGGGGGGCTGGCTACATGCTACTGGCTAAGCTGCAGGTCCTCCTAAGGAACAGTCTGCAGGTGAAGGGGGGATACTGGCTACTGGCTAAGCTGAAGGTCCTCTTCAGAAACAGTCTGCACTTTGTGCTTGCTGGGGGGCTGGCAACATGCTACTGGCTAAGCTGCAGGTCCTCACAAGGAACAGTCTGCAGGTGAAGGGGGGATACTGGCTACTGGCTAAGCTGCAGGTCCTCTTCAGAAACAGTTTGCACTTTGTGCTTGCTGGGGGGCTGGCTACATGCTACTGGCTAAGCTGCAGGTCCTCGTCAGGAACAGTTTGCAGGTAGAGGGGAGATACTGGCTATTTCATAGCCCGCAGGTCCTCATCTGTGGAAGGAAAAGGATTGAGACTGGGTACTCACCAGGCCATAGGTCCTCTTCAGAAACAGTCTGCACTTTGTGCTTGCTGGGGGGCTGGCTACATGCTACTGGCTAAGCTGCAGGTCCTCGTAAGCAACACTCTGCAGGTGAAGGGGGAAACTGGCTACTTGCTACTGGCTAAGCTGCAGGTCCTCGTCAGGAACAGTTTGCAGGTAGAGGGGAGATTCTGGCTATTTCATAGCCCGCAGGTCCTCATCTGTGGAAGGAAAAGGATTGAGACTGGGTACTCACCAGGCCATAGGTCCTCTTCAGAAACAGTCTGCACTTTGTGCTTGCTGGGGTCTGGCTACATGCTACTGGCTGAGCTGCAGGTCCTCGTCAGGAACAGTTTGCAGGTAGAGGGGAGATACTGGCTATTTCATAGCCCGCAGGTCCTCATCTGTGGAAGGAAAAGGATTGAGACTGGGTACTCACCAGGCCATAGGTCCTCTTCAGAAACAGTCTGCACTTTGTGCTTGCTGGGGGGCTGGCTACATGCTACTGGCTAAGCTGCAGGTCCTCGTATGGAACAGTTTGCAGGTAGAGGGGAGATACTGGCTATTTCATAGCCCGCAGGTCCTCATCTGTGGAAGGAAAAGGATTGAGACTGGGTACTCACCAGGCCATAGGTCCTCTTCAGAAACAGTCTGCACTTTGTGCTTGCTGGGGGGCTGGCTACATGCTACTGGCTAAGCTGCAGGTCCTCGTGAGGAACACTCTGCAGGTGAAGGGGGGAAACTGGCTACTGGCTAAGCTGCAGGTCCTCGTCAGGAACAGTTTGCAGGTAGAGGGGAGATACTGGCTATTTCATAGCCCGCAGGTCCTCATCTGTGGAAGGAAAAGGATTGAGACTGGGTACTCACCAGGCCATTGGTCCTCTTCAGAGACAGTCTGCACTTTGTGCTTGCTGGGGGGCTGGCTACATGCTACTGGCTAAGCTGCAGGTCCTCGTAAAGAACAGTCTGCAGGTGAAGGGGGGAAACTGGCTACTTGCTACTGGCTAAGCTGCAGGTCCTCCTAAGAAACACTCTGCAGGTGAAGGGGGGAAACTGGCTACTGGCTAAGCTGCAGGTCCTCGTCAGGAACAGTTTGCAGGTAGAGGGGAGATACTGGCTATTTCATTGCCCGCAGGTCCGAATCCTTGGAAGGAAAAGGATTGAGACTGGGTACTCACCAGGCCATAGGTCCTCTTCAAAAACAGTCTGCACTTTGTGCTTGCTGGGGGGCTGGCTACATACTACTGGCTAAGCTGCAGGTCCTCGTAAGGAACAGTTTGCAGGTAGAGGGGAGATACTGGCTATTTCATAGCCCGCAGGTCCTCATCTGTGGAAGGAAAAGGATTGAGACTGGGTACTCACCAGGCCATAGGTCCTCTTCAGAAACAGTCTGCACTTTGTGCTTGCTGGGGGGCTGGCTACATGCTATTGGCTAAGCTGCAGGTCCTCCTAAGGAACAGTCTGCAGGTGAAGGGGGGATACTGGCTACTGGCTAAGCTGCAGGTCCTCTTCAGAAACAGTCTGCACTTTGTGCTTGCTGGGGGGCTGGAAACATGCTACTGGCTAAGCTGCAGGTCCTCACAAGGAACAGTCTGCAGGTGAAGGGGGGATACTGGCTACTGGCTAAGCTGCAGGTCCTCTTCAGAAACAGTTTGCACTTTGTGCTTGCTGGGGGGCTGGCTACATGCTACTGGCTAAGCTGTAGTTCCTCGTAAGGAACACTCTGCAGGTGAAGGGGGAAACTGGCTACTTGCTACTGGCTAAGCTGGAGGTCCTCGTCAGGAACAGTTTGCAGGTAGAGGGGAGATACTGGCTATTTCATAGCCCGCAGGTCCTCATCTGTGGAAGGAAAAGGATTGAGACTGGGTACTCACCAGGCCATAGGTCCTCTTCAGAAACAGTCTGCACTTTGTGCTTGCTGGGGGGCTGACTACATGCTACTGGCTGACCTGCAGGTCCTCGTAAGTAACAGTTTGCAGGTAGAGGGGAGATACTGGCTACTGGCTAAGCTGCAGGTCCTCTTCAGAAACAGTTTGCACTTTGTGCTTGCTGGGGGGCTGGCGACATGCTACTGGCTAAGCTGCAGGTCCTCCTAAGGAACAATCTGCAGGTGAAGGGGGGAAACTGGCTACTGGCTAAGCTGCAAGTCCTCGTCAGGAACAGTTTGCAGGTGGAGGGGAGATACTGGCTATTTCATAGCCCGCAGGTCCTCATCTGTGGAAGGAAAATGATTGAGACTGGGTACTCACCAGGCCATAGGTCCTCTTCAGAAACAGTCTGCACTTTGTGTTTGCTGGGGGGCTGCCTTCATGCTATTGGCTAAGCTGCAGGTCCTCGTCAGGAACAGTTTGCAGGTAGAGGGGATATACTGGCTATTTCATAGCCCGCAGGTCTTCATCTGTGGAAGGAAAAGGATTGAGACTGGGTACTCACCAGGCCATAGGTCCTCTTCAGAAACAGTCTGCACTTTGTGCTTGCTGGGGGGCTGGCTACATGCTACTGGCTAAGCTGCAGGTCCTCGTAAGGAACACTCTGCAGGTGAAGGGGGAAACTGGCTACTTGCTACTGGCTAAGCTGGAGGTCCTCGTCAGGAACAGTTACCAGGTAGAGGGGAGATACTGGCTATTTCATAGCCCGCAGGTCCTCATCTGTGGAAGGAAAAGGATTGAGACTGGGTACTCACCAGGCCATAGGTCCTCTTCAGAAACAGTCTGCACTTTGTGCTTGCTGGGGGGCTGGCTACATGCTACTGGCTAAGCTGCAGGTCCTCGTAAGGAACACTCTGCAGGTGAAGGGGGAAACTGGCTACTTGCTACTGGCTAAGCTGGAGGTCCTCGTCAGGAACAGTTACCAGGTAGAGGGGAGATACTGGCTATTTCATAGCCCGCAGGTCCTCATCTGTGGAAGGAAAAAGATTGAGACTGGGTACTCACCAGGCCATAGGTCCTCTTCAGAAACAGTCTGCACTTTGTGTTTGCTGGGGGGCTGGCTACATGCTACTGGCTGAGCTGCAGGTCCTCATAAGGAACAGTTTGCAGGTAGAGGGGAGATACTGGCTATTTCATAGCCCGCAGGTCCTCATCTGTGGAAGGAAAAGGATTGAGACTGGGTACTCACCAGGGCATAGGTCCTCGTCAGAAACAGTCTGCACTTTGTGCTTGCTGGGGGGCTGGCTACATGCTACTGGCTAAGCTGCAGGTCCTCATAAGGAACAGTTTGCAGGTAGAGGGGAGATACTGGCTATTTCATAGCCCGCAGGTCCTCATCTGTGGAAGGAAAAGGATTGAGACTGGGTACTCACCAGGGCATAGGTCCTCGTCAGAAACAGTCTGCACTTTGTGCTTGCTGGGGGGCTGGCTACATGCTACTGGCTAAGCTGCAGGTCCTCGTAAGGAACACTCTGCAGGTGAAGGTGGGAAACTGGCTACTTGCTACTGACTAAGCTGCAGGTCCTCGTCAGGAACAGTTTGCAGGTAGAGGGGAGATACTGGCTATTTCATAGCCCGCAGTTTCTCATCTGTGGAAGGAAAAGGATTGAGACTGGGTACTCACCAGGCCATAGGTCCTCTTCAGAAACAGTCTGCACTTTGTGCTTGCTGGGGGGCTGGCTACATGCTACTGGCTAAGCTGCAGGTCCTCGTTAGGAACACTCTGCAGGTGAAGGGGGAAGCCGGCTACTTGCTACTGGCTAAGCTGGAGGTCCTCGTCAGGAACAGTTTGCAGGTAGAGGGGAGATACTGGCTATTTCATAGCCCGCAGGTCCTCATCTGTGGAAGGAAAAGGATTGAGACTGGGTACTCACCAGGCCATAGGTCCTCTTCAGAAACAGTCTGCACTTTGTGCTTGCTGGGGGGCTGGCTACATACTACTGGCTGAGCTGCAGGTCCTCGTAAGGAACAGTTTGCAGGTAGAGGGGAGATACTGGCTATTTCATAGCCCTCAGGTCCTCATCTGTGGAAGGAAAAGGATTGAGACTGGGTACTCACCAGGCCATAGGTCCTCTTCAGAAACAGTCTGCACTTTGTGCTTGCTGGGGGGCTGGCTACATGCTATTGGCTAAGCTGCAGGTCCTCGTAAGGAACAGTTTGCAGGTAGAGGGGATATTCTGGCTATTTCATAGCCCGCAGGTCCTCATCTGTGGAAGGAAAAGGATTGAGACTGGGTACTCACCAGGGCATAGGTCCTCTTCAGAAACAGTCTGCACTTTGTGCTTGCTGGGGGGCTGGCTACATGCTACTGGCTAAGCTGCAGGTCCTCGTAAGGAACACTCTGCAGGTGAAGGGGGGAAACTGGCTACTTGCTACTGACTAAGCTGGAGGTACTCGTCAGGAACAGTTTGCAGGTAGAGGGGAGATACTGGCTATTTCATAGCCCGCAGGTCCTCATCTGTGGAAGGAAATGGATTGAGACAGGGTACTCATCAGGCCATAGGTCCTCTTCAGAAACAGTCTGCACTTTGTGCTTGCTGGGGGGCTGGCTACATGCTACTGGCTAAGCTGCAGGTCCTCGTATGGAACAGTTTGAAGGTAGAGGGGAGATACTGGCTATTTCAAAGCCTGCAGGTCCTCATCTGTGGAAGGAAAAGGATTGAGACTGGGTACTCACCAGGCCATAGGTCCTCTTCAGAAACAGTCTGCACTTTGTGCTTGCTGGGGGGCTGGCTACATGCTATTGGCTAAGCTGCAGGTCCTCGTAAGGAACACTCTGCAGGTGAAGGGGGAAACTGGCTACTTGCTACTGGCTAAGCTGGAGGTCCTCGTCAGGAACAGTTTGCAGGTAGAGGGGAGATACTGGCTATTTCATTGCCCGCAGGTCCTCATCTGTGGAAGGAAAAGGATTGAGACTGGGTACTCACCAGGCCATAGGTCCTCTTCAGAAACAGTCTGCACTTTGTGCTTGCTGGGGGGCTGGCTACATGCTATTGGCTAAGCTGCAGGTCCTCGTAAGGAACACTCTGCAGGTGAAGGGGGAAACTGGCTACTTGCTACTGGCTAAGCTGGAGGTCCTCGTCAGGAACAGTTTGCAGGTAGAGGGGAGATACTGGCTATTTCATTGCCCGCAGGTCCTCATCTGTGGAAGGAAAAGGATTGAGACTGGGTACTCACCAGGCCATAGGTCCTCTTCAAAAACAGTCTGCACTTTGTGCTTGCTGGGGGGCTGGCTACATACTACTGGCTAAGCTGCAGGTCCTCGTAAGGAACAGTTTGCAGGTAGAGGGGAGATACTGGCTATTTCATAGCCCGCAGGTCCTCATCTGTGGAAGGAAAAGGATTGAGACTGGGTACTCACCAGGCCATAGGTCCTCTTCAGAAACAGTCTGCACTTTGTGCTTGCTGGGGGGCTGGCTACATGCTACTGGCTAAGCTGCAGGTCCTCGTAAAGAACAGTCTGCAGGTGAAGGGGGGAAACTGGCTACTTGCTACTGGCTAAGCTGCAGGTCCTCCTAAGAAACAGTCTGCAGGTGAAGGGGGGAAACTTGCTACTGGCTAAGCTGCAGGTCCTCGTATGGAACAGTTTGAAGGTAGAGGGGACATACTGGCTATTTCATAGCCCGCAGGTCCTCATCTGTGGAAGGAAATGGATTGAGACTGGGTACTCATCAGGCCATAGGTCCTCTTCAGAAACAGTCTGCACTTTGTGCTTGCTGGGGGGCTGGCTACATGCTACTGGCTAAGCTGCAGGTCCTCGTATGGAACAGTTTGCAGGTAGAGGGGAGATACTGGCTATTTCATAGCCCGCAGGTCCTCATCTGTGGAAGGAAAAGGATTGAGACTGGGTACTCACCAGGCCATAGGTCCTCTTCAGAAACAGTCTGCACTTTGTGCTTGCTGGGGTCTGGCTACATGCTACTGGCTGAGCTGCAGGTCCTCGTAAGGAACAGTTTGCAGGTAGAGGGGAGATACTGGCTATTTCATAGCCCGCAGGTCCTCATCTGTGGAAGGAAAAGGATTGAGACTGGGTACTCACCAGGCCATAGGTCCTCTTCAGAAACAGTCTGCACTTTGTGCTTGCTGGGGGGCTGGCTACATGCTATTGGCTAAGCTGCAGGTCCTCGTCAGGAACAGTTTGCAGGTAGAGGGGATATTCTGGCTATTTCATAGCCCGCAGGTCCTCATCTGTGGAAGGAAAAGGATTGAGACTGGGTACTCACCAGGGCATAGGTCCTCTTCAGAAACAGTCTGCACTTTGTGCTTGCTGGGGGGCTGGCTACATGCTACTGGCTAAGCTGCTGGTCCTCGTATGGAACAGTTTGAAGGTAGAGGGGAGATACTGGCTATTTCATAGCCCGCAGGTCCTCATCTGTGGAAGGAAAAGGATTGAGACTGGGTACTCACCAGGCCATAGGTCCTCTTCAGAAACAGTCTGCACTTTGTGCTTGCTGGGGGGCTGGCTACATGCTACTGGCTAAGCTGCAGGTCCTCGTAAGGAACACTCTGCAGGTGAAGGGGGAAACTGGCTACTTGCTACTGGCTAAGCTGGAGGTCCTCGTCAGGAACAGTTTGCAGGTAGAGGGGAGATACTGGCTATTTCATAGCCCGCAGGTCCTCATTTGTGGAAGGAAAAGGATTGAGACTGGGTACTCACCAGGCCATAGGTCCTCTTCAGAAACAGTCTGCACTTTGTGCTTGCTGGGGGGCTGGCTACATGCTACTGGCTGAGCTGCAGGTCCTCGTAAGGAACAGTTTGCAGGTAGAGGGGAGATACTGGCTATTTCATAGCCCGCAGGTCCTCATCTGTGGAAGGAAAAGGATTGAGACTGGGTACTCACCAGGCCATAGGTCCTCTTCAGAAACAGTCTGCACTTTGTGCTTGCTGGGGGGCTGGCTACATGCTATTGGCTAAGCTGCAGGTCCTCGTAAGGAACAGTTTGCAGGTAGAGGGGATATTCTGGCTATTTCATAGCCCGCAGGTCCTCATCTGTGGAAGGAAAAAGATTGAGACTGGGTACTCACCAGGGCATAGGTCCTCTTCAGAAACAGTCTGCACTTTGTGCTTGCTGGGGGGCTGGCTACATGCTACTGGCTAAGCTGCAGGTCCTCGTATGGAACAGTTTGAAGGTAGAGGGGAGATACTGGCTATTTCATAGCCCGCAGGTCCTCATCTGTGGAAGGAAAAGGATTGAGACTGGGTACTCACCAGGCCATAGGTCCTCTTCAGAAACAGTCTGCACTTTGTGCTTGCTGGGGGGCTGGCTACATGCTACTGGCTAAGCTGCAGGTCCTCGTAAGGAACACTCTGCAGGTGAAGGGGGAAACTGGCTACTGGCTAAGCTGCAGGTCCTCATCAGGAACAGTTTGCAGGTAGATGGGAGATACTGGCTATTTCATAGCCCGCAGGTCCTCATCTGTGGAAGGAAAAAGATTGACACTGGGTACTCACCAGGCCATAGGTCCTCTTCGGAAACAGTCTGCACTTTGTGCTTGCTGGGGGGCTGGCTACATGCTACTGGCTAAGCTGTAGGTCCTCGTATGGAACAGTTTGCAGGTAGAGGGGAGATACTGGCTATTTCATAGCCCGCAGGTCCTCATCTGTGGAAGGAAAAGGATTGAGACTGGGTACTCACCAGGCCATAGGTCCTCTTCAGAAACAGTCTGCACTTTGTGCTTGCTGGGGGGCTGGCTACATGCTACTGGCTAAGCTGCAGGTCCTCGTAAGGAACACTCTGCAGGTGAAGGGGGAAACTGGCTACTTGCTACTGGCTAAGCTGGAGGTCCTCGTCAGGAACAGTTTGCAGGTAGAGGGGAGATACTGGCTATTTCATAGCCCGCAGGTCCTCATCTGTGGAAGGAAAAGGATTGAGACTGGGTACTCACCAGGCCATAGGTCCTCTTCAGAAACAGTCTGCACTTTGTGCTTGCTGGGGGGCTGTCTACATGCTACTGGCTAAGCTGCAGGTCCTCCTAAGGAACACTCTGCAGGTGAAGGGGGGAAACTGGCTACTGGCTAAGCTGCAGGTCCTCTTCAGAAACAATCTGCACTTTGTGCTTGCTGGGGGGCTGGCTACATGCTACTGGCTAAGCTGCAGGTCCTCGTAAGGAACACTCTGCAGGTGAAGGGGGGAAACTGGCTACTTGCTACTGACTAAGCTGGAGGTCCTCGTCAGGAACAGTTTGCAGGTAGAGGGGAGATACTGGCTATTTCATAGCCCGCAGGTTCTCATCTGTGGAAGGAAAAGGATTGAGACTGGGTACTCACCAGGCCATAGGTCCTCTTCAGAAACAGTCTGCACTTTGTGCTTGCTGGGGGGCTGGCTACATGCTACTGGCTAAGCTGCAGGTCCTCGTAAGGAACACTCTGCAGGTGAAGGGGGAAACTGGCTACTGGCTAAGCTGCAGGTCCTCATCAGGAACAGTTTGCAGGTAGATAGGAGATACTGGCTATTTCATAGCCCGCAGGTCCTCATCTGTGGAAGGAAAAAGATTGACACTGGGTACTCACCAGGCCATAGGTCCTCTTCAGAAACAGTCTGCACTTTGTGCTTGCTGGGGGGCTGGCTACATGCTACTGGCTAAGCTGCAGGTCCTCGTATGGAACAGTTTGCAGGTAGAGGGGAGATACTGGCTATTTCATAGCCCGCAGGTCCTCATCTGTGGAAGGAAAAGGATTGAGACTGGGTACTCACCAGGCCATAGGTCCTCTTCAGAAACAGTCTGCACTTTGTGCTTGCTGGGGGGCTGGCTACATGCTACTGGCTAAGCTGCAGGTCCTCGTATGGAACAGTTTGAAGGTAGAGGGGAGATACTGGCTATTTCATAGCCCGCAGGTCCTCATCTGTGGAAGGAAAAGGATTGAGACTGGGTACTCACCAGGCCATAGGTCCTCTTCAGAAACAGTCTGCACTTTGTGCTTGCTGGGGGGCTGGCTACATGCTACTGGCTAAGCTGCAGGTCCTCGTAAGGAACACTCTGCAGGTGAAGGGGGAAACTGGCTACTGGCTAAGCTGCAGGTCCTCATCAGGAACAGTTTGCAGGTAGATGGGAGATACTGGCTATTTCATAGCCCGCAGGTCCTCATTTGTGGAAGGAAAAGGATTGAGACTGGGTACTCACCAGGCCATAGGTCCTCTTCAGAAACAGTCTGCACTTTGTG